>NC_143504.1:32710000-35110000 GCF_051622355.1 Phaseolus vulgaris
AGTAGCTTTTAGGAGGGAGTTTTTGAATTTGTGTAGCTTGCATTTCAGCACCTTAGGCTATAAATAGAGGTGCTCCCTTTGTATTTTTCAGATTAGAATTTAGACTAAAGAAACTATACTCAATTTTTGAGAGAGCATTGGAGAGCTTTTGAACCTTCTTCTCTAGTCTTATCTTGAAGGATCCATGGTGTCCTCAAGTGGCGTGATCATCCAACCTTACATCCATCTTCATGAGCATTCTTTTCTCCTTCCTTCCTTCTCTTTCAATTGTTCAAGTTTAGCTTGTGTTCTTGAGTTTTGGTTCGGTTATTTTATGTTTCCAGCAGCTGTTCTT
The DNA here is from genome assembly GCF_051622355.1 of Phaseolus vulgaris. Taxonomy (NCBI): domain Eukaryota; kingdom Viridiplantae; phylum Streptophyta; class Magnoliopsida; order Fabales; family Fabaceae; genus Phaseolus; species Phaseolus vulgaris. The sequence continues at coordinate 32,710,335 of NC_143504.1, forward strand.
CTTTTTCTCTGTTTTTGGTTCGGTGCTTTTCTGTTTCCAGCACTCCTTTTCAATTCACTTTCCTTTTAATTCATTTTGTTCGGTTCACTTTAGTTCTTTCACAATTCTATTCGGTGCTTTTGATTTTTACCTCTTTTTGTTGGTTCAATTTGACAATATGAGGAACTTCCATATGAGTTTGGATTTGGTGCTAGTTTTGGTGAGTTCTTGACTTAGAACATTGATCCAATTCTAAGAAAAAGTGCCTAACAATTGTCCAACTCAAGTTGATTCCTAAGAATGTCAAGAATCATTCTCTTCTTTGCTATTGGAATCACATCAGGTTTTCTAGCTTTCTCTCTGCGAGCCCCACTTGTTCGTTCTGTCTTCTTCTTTTCAGTTGAGTCATTCTGTTTATGAACTCTCATCTCTTCCCTTTTTCATCTTCTTTGTAGCTCTTCTGATGGCTCGCACCCAAATCACTTCAAACCCTCCTCCATCTTATCAAAACTCTCCGCTGAAAACTCGTAGGGTCAACCCTTCCTCTTCTCGCAATCCACCAAGGGATCCCAGTATCCCTTCGAGCCAGGCCGTGAGACCCGCGTCCTCTCGACCCAACCAACCGCAACCAACCCCACCTCAAACCAACGCGGCTGTGAGACCCCCTCCTGACTAGAAACAATTGTACCCCTTGGCTACTTCAGCTTTGCTGGGTGAGACCTCTTCCATCAACACCGACATCGACGTCCTTCGCCTCAAGAAAGGTGATCAAGCTCACCTTTCCTTCAACAAGGAGCATGATGACAAGGTGACCGTTCGTCCTTGTCCCCCTGGGGAGCCCATCTGCACCGACGACCAGGGGAACAATGGTGAACCCTTCTGCTTCGTCTATGCCACCATGTTCAAGAAGGTCAAGCTCCGCTTCCCCTTTACTCGCTTCGAGAGGGAGCTCTTGACTGAGCTCGACATAGCCCCCGCCCAGCTACATCCCAACAGCTGGGCATTTGTCAGGGCGTACCAGATCATTTGCGCGCACTTGGGACACCCAGCCTCCGTGGACGTGTTCCTCTTCTTGTTCGAGGCCAAGAACCCAGGTGATCGTCTGTGGGTCAGCCTCAACGGGGTTGCTGGGAGGTCCATCCTCTCCATCTTCCAGCAATCCTACAAGGAATGGAAAGGCAAGTTTGTGCGCGTTTGCTGCAATGACCAAGACCCCACCCTCCTCGACGGATTTCCCTTGTATTGGGTGAACAAGGGAAAGAAGGAGTCTAAGGACAACTTCAGGAGGGCTAGAGGTCCAGAAAAGATGGGGGAGCTCGACAAAGATCTATGCAACTTCTGGAAAGGAGTTGCCTCCTCCAACATAACCTTGGCTACCTCCTCCATCATCACCTACGAATTCCACGAAAGTTAGCTGGACTTTCATATAGGTTTGTCTTCCCCTCATCTTCGAGTTCCCTTTCCCTGAATTCGCATCACCCTGTCTTTTATATTGATGTTGCTTGTGTCATTCTGATTTGCATGTAGTCTTGACTAGTTAGTCCATGCATTAGCTCACACTACTTATTTTCTTGTGTATCATCAATTGCTTGAATTGGACTGGTTTGTGATCATTGGTTTCTTTATGTAGATACAATGTTGGGGAAAGAAAAGACGGCTAGGTTGCGCTCCATTGTCAAACTTCATAATCTGGCGGCGGGCTCCCAAACCATACACAACTCTGTCGCAGAAGCCGCTGCTGCCCAAGGCAAATCTCCCCAGATTGGTCCATCCACTGTCGTCGCTCTTCCTGCCCCTGAGCAAAAGAAGCTGCTACTAAAAAGGGCTAAGAGGAAGGCCCCCAAGGTGGTGTCGGACGAGGAGGAAGACGAAAGCACCGAAGACGGGCTAGTCTGTAAGAGGAAAAGGGCGAGTGTAGCTGAGCCACCAGCAGTTGAAGGCACCAGCCCCAACTACGCCGAAAACCCCCTCAGCGCCTCCACACCCTTCGAGTCTGCTGGGGATGTTCTCCCTTCAAACGCCTCAGCTGCTGGAGCTACACAAGAACAGCTTGCGGATACGCAAGCTTTCCCTCAACCTGCAGCGGAGCTACCTGCCTCACCTCCACACCACGAGATTCCCCTCGCCATCCAATCTTGTGAGGGTGGTGGCGAGAATCAACCTTCAACACCTCCTCCAACTCACGCTCTTCCAGCCCCTCTCCAGGAAGCTCTGAAGTCCTTCACTGCGCACCTAAATGCCATGGTTGTCGAGAACCTTCCTCAAGTTGTTGGTGAAGCTCTGAAGGATTCCCTGAGCAAGTTCGAAATCGACAACCGCATTCATCAGGAAGAGGGGAGCACCGCGAGAGCCGAAGCTGATAAACTCAAATGTGACATGCTGATGCAAGGGCTAGAGTTCTCGCGGGTGGAAAATGCTCTCAACGATGAGCTTCGAAGTTTGCGCAAGGATAGAGCTGAATTGCGCCCGAAACTGCATGCCAAACTTCAAGACGCTGTTGAGTTAGAGAGTAAGCTCGTCCCTATGAGGGCCAAAATAGTTGAGCTAGAGGAAGCCCAAAAAACTGGCGAGGCCAAGATGGCTAAACTGGAGAAGAGATCAACTGAGAGAGAAACCCTTCTGGGACAAGTCGAAGCAGATCGGGACAAGAAATCCAAAGAACTGAGCGAAACTACCGCAGAGCTTGCCCAAGCGCTTGAGGAGAACAGTGGGTTAAAGAAGAAGATCGACGAGCTTGAACTTGAGGCTGCCCAAGTTCTTACATCAGGCTTTGGGGCTGCTTTGGAGGAGTTTGCTTGAGAATTCCCTGACCTCTCTAAGTTTTCAATGTACAATGAAGTGGTGGATGGCAAGATCATGCCTTCAACTTAACTGCTCCCATTTGCCACTTCAATTTTTTCATTTTGAAAACTCTTGTATTTAACTTTGATTTATCTGTAATAGCTTTCATTCCGTTCAAACAGCTTTGATATATATATATATATATATATATATATATGTGGCTCTAACTTTATCTGTTGCGCGATCATCTGATGTAACTGGCTAGCTTTTACTCAACCCAATTAACTTAGCACAAACTGATGCTTAATTCTCTGGAAATCAACTTAACCTGAACAAACTGTTAGTCTATAGCGATAACATTTAACACGAAATCACTTACTGGGCAGTGGCGTAGGTCAATCTTAGTATCTGAAATATCGCTTGCCTGATCTGCCAAGTGACACGTGTATTTCTATGTTATCGCCTAAAACTTTCCTGATCTGGTTCTCGCCGTGTAATCTTCTTTCTATCTCAATCTCAAAGCCATACGCTTTCGGCGACGCCATTTTCCTTTTAGCTGAAAAGCGTCCTCTGTGGTGCCACCTCATGACTTCATCTTTGCTCGACTGGAAGGAGAGCTGCCTTTCGGATCTCCCTCTACCTTCCATGAGTCTTTAACCTGAGATAACTTAAATCATTGTTCCCTCATCTGGGGGTAGAGCCGCCTTTCGGATCCTTCTCTACCTCCCTGAGTTTTAGAACAATGATGTAGGTGGTGAGGTGTCCTCTGCGAACCTTCCCCAACCATCCTTTAACTTCTTTTTTAACTGGTCTTACTAGGTCAATATTGATATTTCACTTAAGGAAAAAGGCGTTTTCCATCAACCTTCCTTTCCCATACTTAAAATCATTAACACCCCTGACTTTTCAGTTTTATCTTGCCTGAACTCACTCGAGGGTGAGAAGGACTTTTCCTGGTGCCTCAACTTGCCCAGGGGTTACATCTCTTCCTCCCCTGGATGCACTGGGGACTTTCAAACTTGCCTCGATTTGCTTACGCCAAGAGGTCTTGCGATGTATTCTTGCCTATATTCGCTCAAGGCGAGGAGGTCTTTTTTAATCTTTTTTCGCCTGCACCCGCTAAAGGCGGGGAGGACTTTTTAATCTGATCGCCAGATGGCGATGAGGACTCAAAAACTTTATACATGTGCCTCCGATCGCCGGATGGCGATGAGGACTTAAAACTTTATGCTTGTGCCTCCGATCGCCAGATGGCGATGAGAACTTAAAACTTTATACTTTAAAACTTTGTACTGAATGCATGCAATATGAGTCCACCGGTTCCTTAGATTACACAAGGGCGACAAGGTCTCTTTTCCGAAAACTTAAAAACGATAAGCATGCAAACTTAATGAACTTGGAAACTTTGATAAACTTTGAAACCTTCTTTATCGGGTGGCCTCGTTAAAAACCCTCCTTAGAGAAAAAAGAGTGCCCCCTTGAAAAACTGTTTTAATTGAAACTGCTTTAAACTATTCAAGTTAATCACTACTTACAATGCTTTAACTGTAATAAAACTTGAGATGGGTGGTGTTCCAAGTACGAGGAATCGCCCCTCCTTCGAACGTCTCCAAGCGGTAGACACCGTTTTTGAGTGCTTCGGTTATTCTAAACGGTCATGTCCACTTCGGCGACAATTTGTTCTCCATCTCATACTGGTGGGCCTTCCTCATCACCAGATCGCCATCTTTGAATCGCCTTGGTTTTATTCTAGAGTTGTACCTGCGTTCAACTCTTCTCTTCACTGCTTCAGCCTTCACCCGTGCTTCCTCCCTGACTTCATCCAGCAAATCCAAATTCATTCTCCTTCATTCGAGTCTTCCGCCACAAAGTTCTGGAATCTCGGCGAGCTTTCCTGGATTTCAACTGGAATCATTGCATCACACCCATACACCAAAATAAACAGGGTTTCATGGGTTCCTGATTGCTCAGTGGTATGATATGCCCACACTATACGGGGAACTTCTTCAGCCCAAGACCCCTTGGCCTTCTCCAACCTCCTCTTCAAACCTCTCAACAAAACCCGATTGGCTGACTCCACTTGCCCATTCGTTTGTGGGTGCTCCACAGAAGCAAACACCTGTTGTATTCCAACATCCTCGCACAGCTTCTTCAACAGGTGACTTGCAAATTGAGTCCCATTATCTGATACTAAACGCTTGGGCACGCCAAACCGACACACAATATTCTTCCACACGAAACTCTGAATTTTGTGCGTGGTGATCTGGGCTACTGGTTCTGCTTCAATCCACTTCGTGAAGTATTCGATCGCCACAACCAAGTACTTCATTTGCCTGATCGCCAATGGAAAGGGTCTCAGAATATCAATTCCCCATGTATGGAACGGCCAGGGGCTGTAAATTGACTTTAGCTCTTCTGGAGGCGCCTTGTGCCAATCGGCGTGCTGCTGGCATTACTTGCAACACTGGGCATATTTCTTACAATCTTCCCTCATTGTGGGCCAATAATAACCTGCATGGAGAGTTCTTGTTGCCAAAGCTCAACCCCCGATGTGACTCCCACAAATCCCCTCATGGAGCTCAGCTATAATTCTCGTGCACTTCTCTCCGTGTACACATACTAAAAGGGGATGTGTAAACCCAAACCTGTACAACTCGCCATCAACGAGGGTGAACCTGCTGGAGTTCTTCTTTATCTTTCTAGCTTTCGTCGAGTCCAGTGGGAGCACGCCATCCGCCATGTAGCGCTGGTATGGCGTTATCCATGTATCTGGCTCATGCATAGCACAAACTTGCATCATCTTTACCTCTCCCACTGGATGTGCTCTAACTCTCGGCGTCCTCAAAGTCTCCTGAGTCAAGGATCTATAACTCCTCGCCATCCCTTCCATCGATTTGCAAATTTGAAGAACCTGGTGATCTGCCACAAATGCTCGAGGTGTCTTCGAAGTTTCTTGTATGATGGTCCTCTGCCTGCCCCCCTTGCCCGAATTGGCGAGCTTGGCTAGCAAGTCAGCTCGGGCATTCTGCTCCCTTGGCACGTGTACCACTTCAAACAAAGCAAAAGACCGTTTTAACTCTTGCACATACTCCCGGTAAACCGCCATATGCGGATCTTTGGCCTGAAACTCGCCAGTTACCTGCCCAGTGACCAATAACGAATCACTCTTGGCCACCAGCACCTTTGCCCCCATTTCCTTTGCCAACAAAATTCTGGCGATCAAAGCCTCATACTCCGCTTGATTATTGCTGGCTTTGAAGGCAAACCTCAGAGATTGTTCTATCAACACACCGTTGGGCCCCTCCAAAATAACTCCAGCTCCGCTACCCTGCTGGTTAGACGACCCATCCACTGAGAGCACCCAACGAAAATCATCCCCTCACTCTGCGCTTTTTCAGAAGAGAGCTCGACCACAAAGTTAGCGAAGATTTGCCCCTTGATCGGTCCTAGGGGCTCATACTTAATATCGAATTCCGACAACTCCACCGCCCATTTTACCATCCTTCCAGCTACATCCGGTTTCTTCAAAACCTTCTGGATGGGTAAATCAGTCATTAATAACACTGTAAAACTCTGGAAGTAATGACGCAGCCTCATTGCTGAAAACACAACCGCCAGTGCTGCCTTCTCTAAGGCCTGATATCTCACTTCTGGGCCCTGCAACACCTTACTGATGAAATAGATAGGTTTCTGGACTTGATCTTGATCATGGGCGAGTACCGCACTTATTGCCTTCTCAGCTATGGCAAAATACAATCTGAGTGGCGTTCCCATTTGAGGTTTACACAAAACCGGCGGGCTCGCCAAATACTCTTTGAGCTTCACAAAAGCTTATTCACATTCCCTCGTCCAGACAAACCTATTATTCCTCTTCAGACATTGGAAATACGGGTGGGCTTTCTCCCCACTGGCAGATACGAATCGAGACAGGGCGGTCATCCGGCCTGTAAGCTGTTGGACCTCCTTTACGGTGGCAGGACTCCTCATCACAAAAATGGCAGCACATTTGTCGGGATTTGCCTCGATTCCCCTCTCAGTCAAAAGAAATCCCAGAAACTTCCCTGCCTCTACGCTGAAAATGCACTTCTCGGGATTCAACTTCAGCTTGTACTTGGCTATTGTAACGAACAACTCTTCTAGATCAGTAACGTGCCTGGTATTTTCCAGAGATGTCACGACCATATCGTCGACATATGCTTGCACATTCCTCCCAAGCATAGCCGCAAGCACCTTATCCATTAGCCTCTGGTACGTGGCTCCCGCATTCTTCAGCCCAAAGGGCATCACCTTGTAGCAATAGCATGACCTCTCCGTCATGAAAGCAGTCTTTTCCTCATCCATCGGGTGCATCTTAATCTGGTTATATCCCAAGAAGGCGTCCAAGAAACTGAGCAACTTACACCCTGACGCACTATCCACCAGGGCATCTATACTTGGCAAAGGATAAGAATCCTTTGGACAGGCTTTATTTAAATCCGTAAAATCAACGCACATCCGCCATTTCCCATTGCTCTTCTTGACCAGGACGACATTGGCGAGCCATTCCGGATATTGAATCTCCCTGATATGGCCTGCCGCAAGGAGTTTCTGCGTCTCGTCCCTGATCGCCTGTCTCTTTTCTTCGTTAAACTTTCTTCTTCTTTGTCGGATTGGTTTGACTTGAGGATCCATCGCTAGGCGATGACACAAGAAATCAGGGTCAATTCCCGGCATGTCTGAAGCAGACCATGCAAACGCATCCAGATGCCTTTTTATTACCTTGGCGATCTGGTCTTGTGTCTCACCATCTAAAGTCTTCCCCAGCTTAAACGTTTTGCCGTCAATCTTCTTCTCAAGCCAATCCTCGACCGGCTGAGGCCTCTTCTCACTGGCGATCAGCACTCTCGCGATTCCTGACTCCCTGGCGACTTCCGGGCAGTCCTTCTCTTCCTCAACCCGAGCGACGTTCTCGCACCTCGCCTCAACATCCACCATCACCACATCCCTTTCGGTGGCCACCTCAAACGCTGTGTCCACAACTCGCCGATTTTCCTGTTTAGGCTCCACACCAGGGGGCGGCGTTGTGGTTACATGGCACACTGATCTCTTGTTCTTGAGGCTGTTTTCATAGCACTTCTTTGCCTCCTTTTGATCAGAGCGGATGGTGATAACCACCCCCCCCCCCCCCCCATTGAAGGTAACTTGACCTTCATGTGCCTCGTTGAAGGCACAACACCTATCCTGTTGAGTGTTGGCCTTCCCAACAAGATATTATATGCCGAAGGAGCGTTCACAACAAGGTACCTGATCTTCTCTGTGCGCGAGGCCACCCCATATGTGAACGTCGTTCTTAACTCAATGTACCCCCTGACCTCCACTTGATCACCAGCAAAACCATATAAGCAGCCCCCATAAGGCATCGTTCAGCGAACGTGGCGGGGTGGCTTCTGATCAGCGATTCACTAAACGGTCCAGGCAACACGCCCTTTTTGAAGGCATGCACAAACATATCTTCATCCTTACCTGGCAAGCGGACAATCTGAGCCCCGAATCTGTTCAAAAAATCCTTCAGAGACTCCCCTTGATACTGCCTCACATCGAACAGATCGTAAGACACCAACGGCGGTGCCTTGTTTACTATGTACTACTCGACGAACATCTTGGAGAACTGCTGGAAGGTGGTAATGTGGCCGGTAGGCAGACTGACGAACCACTCCAGCGTTGTTCCACTGAGAGTACTCATAAACACCTTGCAGTAGACTGCATCCGAACCGCCTGAGAGCATCATCTGCGTGTGAAACGCCGTGAGATGAGCCTCAGGATCCTCCACCCCGGTGAAAGATGCTTTCACCGATACCGCATTTGCAGGGACCACCGTGTCCATGATCTCCTGAGAAAATAGCATTGGAAAAGTACGCGGAGGGGACGGGGGCACAGATTTGTCCCCAGTCGCACGCTCCTTCTATCCCTTAAGGGCTTTATGTAACTCTTCATTGACTCTGTTAAGGTCTTCATTTCTAGCCTGTGAGGCCACTAGTGCCTCGTGCATTCTCTCTTGTTCAGAACGTGATGCAGCCACGTTCTCCTGCAACGTCCTCATCATTTCCATCACCTGCGCCATAGATACAACGTCCTCTTCGGTTGACGGCGCGACTGAACTGGATCGCGTTGTCCTCATCCTTTCTCAACAAACTTCAGGAAATCACACCAAAATCGTAATCACAAACACTCCGAATCAGAACAAGATTGCGAACTCTTCGAACAAACTATAGAGAGACGATTGATCCAGCAATCAACCGATAGAAACCTCAACAACTCAGAGAAACTCCACTTTACTGATTAGAACCCCAAGCAAACGGTGAAACTTCGGAAAACCAACTGCGACAGCAAGCAGTCGAACAGAAATCACCAAAACTTCAATAAACCTGAACCGAGGTTAGGAATCACCTTTTACACGGCCCCACGGTGGGCGCCAGATGATCCTGCCGGTTGACTAAGCGCAAGAACGATGCCTCGTCACGATCTTCCCTCACCAGCTATAACACCACATGCACTTCAAGTCCACGCTACAGATTGTCTCTCTGAGAACTTGAAAACACAGTATGGTGCCTCTGCGGCCGGTGGCGTTCCGACGCTCAAGTCAGTAACAGGAACACCCAAAAACTGAGAGAAAACTAAGTGCTATAGGACCGTACTCAAGTGTTCTCAACAAAAATAATGAGCCGTAATGAATGTACCTCTGCCAATTCTGGGCTAGAGTGACTTAAGTGTCATTTCCATGTAGCATCCTGTTATGCGGCCAAATCTCCTATTCAAGGTATAACCTAGCACGTAACGCGCTCTAGAACGCCACCCGACAAAGCGAGTATCGGATGCAACAAAGTACATCATCTCTGTGATATCGCTTGTCGCAGGTGCCACCTTCCTCCCCACCACGCCATGCATGTTCTAGCTTAGGGAACCTTGCCATCGACGAATGTCCACTCTGGGAATCCCGTCATCAATGAGCAAGCTGTATCCTCCAACTCACTTAACCTCCATGCTTCATGCTGACGTAACAATCATCTTTACTGAACTTACACGCCTGAACCTCCAATAGCTTCAACCAAGTTACTGGGAAATCCGGCGATGTGCCTCTTGCGGCGACTCCTGACCACCCGATCTTCCATCATCTAACACAGCGATGATACGAAAACCTGGTGACAACCGACTATGTACACTGTAGAACGCCACTTCCACAAACGGCGACTATGTTAACTTCTTGACCATTCATCTTTCTCCTGTCCACGTGTCCCGCTAAGCACGCCCCACGTAGTCACTTACTATCCACGTCATCACACCCGATGACCTGATCGGTACAGTTAACAATGCTGAAGGGAAGGTATCTAATGTATAGGACATGTTTAAATCACAGCAAATGGGTTATAACAAAGTTAAATGTTTAAATCACAGCAAAAGGAATGTCACCAATCTCGACTTGAACCCATCCAAATGGATTTAAGCATATTCAACTTTTCAACGATAAAAAAATTAGTTCAAATAGCAAAAGGGTAATGGATTGGCAAAATTCCAACCACTTACTGAATGTGAGAACTTGTTGTGCTCAAAGCTTCAACAACTGTGTCTAGCTCACCATTAGTTAGTAGTAATGTATCTTGCAACATTCAGCAACCAGTTTGTAATAATATCAGCAAAATTGCTTTCTTAATGGAAACTGACACAGTTTCTAATTAGCACACACAGGTCTCCATCTTATATTGTCTAAAGGACATTTCTATGCAGAAAGAGATGCCTTTACACCTCCTAAACATAAAACATGAAACATGGTAAATTTAACATGATTGACTGCTTTTCTTTCGCATCCTAATCAAAACACAAATTTTCCTCCTAGCATTTATCTAGCCTTCAAAAACGGAATAGAAAACAAACTACACGAAGTTTAAAAAAACCCAAAAAAAATCTTCTAAGAAAGAAGAAACACCCTCTACAAAGAAATCAAACAGACTATGCACACTCATCCAACCATATCAAATGACTAGGACAATAATAACATGATATACAGCTTGAAAGAACCATACATGTTTACTCTTTATTTAGCAACATATAAAAGAGCAAGTACAAACCAACCAAAGCACTTTCACCTCGTGGTTCAGCTCGCAAAATTTAATTAGAACTTAGGAAGTTCTGTCTATACCAGGTAAAAAAAATACCAAACCAAAGAAAACCGTTACCATTCCATATTATACCACAACTCTTGTGAGTCGGTAGCTAACTGGCTCACAATAATCTGAATATGCTATTGCAATTTAAAACCTTGTATCATTGATTAATCCATTCTCATTCTTCTTCTACAAAATTTAGAACCCAACAATAATCATTCTAATCAGTGATATATAAAACCTTGAATCATTGATCAATTCACCACCTTTCTTCTTCTGCAAAATAAGGCCTCTTCCCAACCAATTCAACAACTCTCTTCGCAGCACCAAAGTTTAGTTAAATGGATCCTTACCAAAAATAACCTAATTTAATTCACAAGCAAACCCAAAGAAAACACCAATTCATTTTTATTTCGGTCAAGTTTAGGGTTTATGCTTCAACTACTAATTCAAATAAGCATTTGCAAACACGACATGAGCAACTCAGAAAATTCAATGCCAACTGAAGAAATCGACAATGGAAATAGAGAAAGGATAATGAAAAAAAGAGCAAAATCGATGGTGATGACAGTGGTGTTGCGTTCGCCGGAGAGAACAATGGTGGTGGAGCGTATAGGGGCGTGAGAGAGAGAATATGTACTGAGAAGAGGAAGAAGAAACCAATTACCATGACGAAGCAGCAAAAGCAGGTCCGTGGTGGAGGAGGAGAAACAAGTCCGTGGTGGAGAAGGAGAAGCTCTGTGGTAGAGGATGAGAAGTAGCTCTAAGATGGAAGAGGGAAAGTAGCTACTGTGGAGGAGGAGAAACACTAATGGGTTTTTTAGTCAAAAGTTTGAAAAAGTGAGTATTTTCCTGAGGTTTGAAAATAAATCATTGGAAAAGTTAAAAGAAAGATAATTTTTCTTTTTTTATTAAAAATATTTATATAAAATAAATAAAAAAAATTAATTTATTTTAATTAAATAAATATTTAAAAGTAAGAATATTTTTTTAAAAAATTATATGTTTAAACTTACAGATTCAAAAACTTTAAGAATTTAGTTATCAAATATATTAAAAAAAAATTTAAATTTTTTTTAATTATATTTATTTATTGAAATTTGAGAAAATTTAAAATATTTTATTGATGTTTTACAATAAACATTTCAAACTTAATGAAAATTAAACAAACTCCATTATTTTGATGAGATTTTAGAATAAATTAATGAAACTTAACAAAGGTTAAAAAGTCTCAACTATTTTGCGGAAGTTTTAAAATAAACCTTTGGAAATTAACTAAGGCTAAAAAATCTCCGTTATTTTGTGGAGGTTTTGAAATAAACTTATGGAAATTAATGAAGGTTAAAAAAAACATCAGTTATTTTGCAGAGGTTTTAAAATAAACCTTTGAAAATTAATGAAGGTTAAAAAAATCTTCGTCATTTTGCCGAGGTTTTAGAATAAACCTTTGGAATTTAACTAAGATTAAAAAACCTCCGTTATTTTGTTGAGGTTTTAGAAAAAACATCCATTAATTAAATCAATTCTTAGGGTTATGTTAACTTCCACTAAATAACCTCCACTAAAACCTTTTTTTTCTTGCAGTGAACTTGACTTTGTTCCCATAAATTTTTATATCAACACCAAAACGAAAAATTGCATAAAATAAAATTACTTTATGTTCTTACAACAAGGACCAAGAACACTTGAAATGGGTTAATCAAGACTAATCCTTCAATCTTGGGCTGAACACTATCTTGGGCCGGGTACTTCTCTCCTTGATGGAAACTCTTGGCTTCTCCTCTCGGCTGGTGCTCTCGGCTTCTCCTCTCGGCTGGTGCTCTCGGCTTCTCCTCTCGGCTGGTGCTCTCGGCTTCTCCTCACAACAGGTGGGGGGTACCTGCAAGTCGCTCCGATGCCAAAGTCAGAAAAGGTTTAACGTTCATCAGATAAAATCACTCTTACCTTTTTTCTTACTCTGAACTTCTATTTATAGGGTTTCCTTAATGGCCTTTTCTCCTTTTCTGTTGGACTTTCTCTTTACACCTTTTTATTATTTACACACTCCTCCTGTGGGTTTTAAACTTAATTGGGTTTCATTTTTATAGTAATATTTATATTTTATTTTATTCTTTAACATATATCTTTTTCATTCTCGGTTTAAACCTCTCGGTTTCAACCTTTTTCCCTCGTTTACTCAATGTTGTTCTCGGCCTAAACCTCTCGGTTTTAGCCTACCAGTACACTAGCCCCCGAGACAAAAATATTTTTATTTTAAGTTTAAAGAAATATTTGTGTCTTAATATAATATAATAATGTTTGACGTTTGATTTGATTTGATATGGAACGCTTTGATTTCTGCGCTTTATTTTGCTCAGTTTTCATGACTTGACAGGAACTTGCTATTTTGACCGTTAGATGACATATTTTTCAATGGTGCCACATTGTTTATATCGTTTGAAATTCTAGGGTTTTGTTTGGGCTATAAATAGGTTTGCCATTGGGTTTTTTATGATTGTGTGAGCTTTGCTGCTGTTTAGAAGGAAGCATATTGTCAATCTTCGTTCAATTCTTGCGAAGGTAATGTCTCTTTCAAGTTCTTCTGCTACTGATGAATTTTCAAGCGCGGGTGGTGAATCAACTGGCCGAGTGGTTCGAGAAGAAGTTCCTCCTGAGTCAAAATCTTCTTCTGCTACTCCATCTTGTATGAATGATTCAAGTGGAGCTCCTGCTGTTGATGTTCCTCAAGAATTTGAATTTATCGTACCCCAGAAAAACCTTCGTCCTGGTTATCAATGGGTCAATCCTAAAGTCCGAGAGTATTTCTCGAAGTATCGTTCTGCTAACGAACTTCGGAGTTTTCTTTCCCGTTCTCAGATTTATTATTCTGATATTGAAAATGATATCATTTCATTTCGGCGTGTTGGTGATGTTGATAATGTGTGTCATGGCCGAGAAGGTGATAGCTATGAATTTTTTTATTTTTATGCTTGCTTTTTCAGAGATCTTCATATTCGATTGCCTTTGAACAATTTTCAAATGGGCGTTCTTAATTTTCTTAATGTTGCTCCTACTCAGCTTCATCCTAATGGTTGGGCTGCGATGCAAGCATTCAGTATTTTGTGTAAATTATTGTCACTTTCTCCTAGTCCTTCTGCGTTTCTATACTATTATAGTTCTCGGCCTGGTAAACGGCCAGGGTGGCTATCCCTTATTAGCAAGTCCAATGTGTGTTTTCTTAAGCCTTTTACGTCGTCGTATAAGGATTTTAAAGGAAGTTTTTTCAAAATTCTAATAGAGCCAATAGGAAGAGAATATTTCTTTAATGGAAATTCTCCAAAATTTCCTCTGTATTGGACGAAAGATCCTGTGAAGTTTAACTCAATATCCTTTCATTCGATGGGTGTGGCCGATCGTCATGTTATTGAAGTTTTTAGTCATTTCTCGTATCAAGTTCCCACTCGTGCTTTGCTTCAGTTGTATACTTCATCACATCCTCGAGAAGATCTTACTGGTACGTGGTTATTCCGCATTTTCTTGCTTTTTAGGATAAGTTTTTTAACTTTGCTAAATTTTTTATTGATTTTCAGCTCTGATGGCAAGTACTAATCCGAAAGCTCGATCTTACTTTTCGAAACTGCTTAACAAAGTGGGTGATGTTACTCCCCGACGCGAGAATGTGGTAAATCCTGTTGTGGAAGTAGAAAACGTGGAGCCAGTTGTTAATGTTGACGTGGTGGAACCGACAAGTAATGTTGATGTTGCTGGTCCTTCGAAGAAATCAAAGAAACGAGATAGGAGCAGCAAGAAGTCACGTTCATCTTCTCGGCGCCATCGCCATAGTGGAAATGTTTCATGTGAACCTCTTCCTGAGACGATTTTTAGTGCTACGAATAAATATGCAAAATTCGTTCAAACATCTTTTAGTGAATCAACTTACAATATGCTGAAGAATATGGATGCTACTTCATTAGCGGATTCTGTTATTGAATTATCAAGTAGAAATCTTTTGATTGGAAAAATGATGAAAGAGAAGAATGGAAACTGCGTGTCGTTGTCCGAATTTGAGAAGCTGAAGAATGATCTTGCTGAGTATAAGGATAGGATGAACTCTTTATCATTAGAGTTAGAGAAGGTGGCAAAACAGAAAGAACAACAAGAAATCGAAAATGAAGGTCTTGGAAAAGAAATTTCTGATTTGAAGAATGAAAACCTGAAATGTATTACGGAGAATGCTCAATTGTGCAAGGAGAATCAACTTTTGACCGAGAAGGTATCGGCGCTATCTTCTGCTAATGAATCTGACAAGAACACCATCAAACTTATGGATGAGGAGATTAATCAGCTAAAGACCAATGTTTTTGAAGCCGAAAGTTTTATATTTGAACAACACAAACTTGGCTTTGAGAAGGCTCTTCAACAAGCAAAATACTTTTATAAAATTCCTATTGATGAAGGTAATTTTGATGTTAAGAAGGAATTTTATAATGGTGAGCTAGTTCCTGCTAATGAGATTCCAGATAATGATGCTGAAGATATTAATATTGAAAATTAGGTATAGGGTTTTAAGGTTTAGTTTGTCGGATACTTCTCGGTTACTTGTGGAGAAGTATAATTGTTTTGGAATGCTAAGCTTGTTGGATATTTGCATTCGTGATGTAATTCCTTTTTTTGGGAACTTTTGTTAATATAAATGTTTAAGCTTTTGTGGTTATCATCGTAATTTTATCCTTTGTTATGTTCTGATAATTCTGTTATAATCGTTAAGGCTTGCTAGTTTTCGGTTCTTTTGTTGAAAGCGTTAGAAATGTTAGAATTATTTGAGTTTACCTCTCGGTTTTAATGATTATTAGTTTAAAGACGACATTTTGTTGGAGTATGAAGATATTGACTGTTATGACTTGGACTTTTCGGTGTTTTTTTTTTTATTAGTCAAAAAATTGTGAAGTATAAAATTATTAATCAAAAACCTTTAATTTATTAAGGTTGATTCATAATTGATATATTATTGACTGGAATATGCAACTGTCGGTTTAGTAATGTCAGTTGTACGAGTGACTTTCGGTTTTTGGAATTGTGTTTTAGCTCTGATCTTTCGGTTTTCGTTTGAGATAAAATGTTTAAGATTGACAAATTTTAAAGGAAGATTCTGATAGCAGGGATTTTCAAAAAACGAAAGCTAATTCTGATCTTTCGGTTTTCATGTGATTTGAAGATTTTCAAGAATGAGAATTATATTTATGTTTGTTCGGGAGGGATTTCACCTGAAATGAAAGCATCCAAGCCCGAAAAAGTTATGTAAATCGATTCTCGGGTGGGATTTTACCTGGAATGAAAGCATCCAAACCCAAGAAAACTATGTAAATCTATTCTCGGGTGGGATTTCACCTGAAGTGAAAGCATCCAAAGCCGAGAGTTTATGTAAATCTATTCTCGGGTGGGATTTCACCTGAAGTGAAAGCATCTAAGGCCGAGAGACGAAGAATGTATATGTACATAATGGAAGATAACAAAACGGATTGTTTCTTGAGAATTCCTCTTCATTATATGATAAGTAATTTACATCTATTGTAACTAAAATAAAATTTTAGATGACTTGCATTCCAGGTTCTCGGTATCATTTTCTCTTCCAAAGTTTCTAACCTATAAGCTCCATTTTGTAAGTTTTCTAGCACTCTAAAAGGTCCTTCCCAATTGGATGCCAATTTTCCATGTCGTGGATCCTTTCGAGCATCAGTTCGCATTCTCCACACCAGATCCCCTTCTTTAAAAGCCCTAAATCTGACTTTTGCATTAAATCTCTTCATTGCTCTTCGTTTGACTGCAGTCTCTTTTATTTTTGCTTTTTCTCTAAGTTCTTCAATAAGATCAAGATCGGTTCTCAAACACTCATTGTTGATATTCCAGTCTTCCATTTGTCTTCTTAATGTGGGTCCATTAACTTCTACTGGTAACATTGCGTCTGTTCCGTAAGTGAGATTGAACGGCGTTTCTCCAGTTGATGTTTGCGGTGTGCAACGATATGCCCATAAAATCTCCGGTAATTTCTCTGCCCATAATCCTTTAGCAGTCCCCAACCTCTTTTTTAATTGTCCAAGAATAACCTTTTTTGCGGCTTCAGCTTGTCCATTCGTTTGTGGATGTTCGACCGAAGTGGTTGTGGGCTTGATTCCCAAATCTGCATAAAATTCCATAAGTTTTTTGTCAATGAATTGTCGGCCATTGTCACTTACAATAGTATGTGGGATTCCGAATCGACATATCATATTTTTCCATATAAACGTTTGGACTTGCTGTGCCGTTATCTTTGTCAATGCTTCTGCTTCTATCCATTTTGTAAAGTAGTCTACAGCTACTATCATGAATTTTGTTTGGCCTCGTCCAAGTGGGAATGGGTCAAGTATATCAATTCCCCATTTTCCAAATGGCCATGGAGATATGATTTCTTGCAACTCCTGCGCTGGGATATGATTTAAGCTCCCAAACTCTTGGCATTTTCTACATGTTTTGACATAAACTTCACAGTCCTCTCGGATTGTTGGCCAATAATAACCAGCTCTACAAACCTTTGTTGCCATTGTTCGAGCTCCACAATGCAGTCCACAAATTCCTTCATGAAGTTCTTTGACCACATATTCTGCTTGTTCTTTGGTCAAACATTTTAACAAGGGCATAGAGTATCCTCTTTTATATAGCTCATCACCGATTAGAATGAAATTAGCGACTTTCTTTGCTATTTTGACATCCGGCTGAACACCTTGCTCCTGGGTCTTTATGATTTCAATGTATGTGTTTATCCAATCATCTTTGGTTGTTACAATATTGAAGCATTCGTCGAGACTAACTGTCGGATGACTGAGGGTTTGTTGTAGGATGGAATTGTGTTGCACTTGTCTTTGTTGGCTTGCTAACTTAGACAATGAATCTGCTTTCATATTTAATTCTCTTGGAATGTATTTCATCTCGGCCTTGTTAAAACATTGCATAATATTTAAGACTTTATGATAATATTTCATTAACAAAGGGTCTTTTACCTGATACTCCCCGTGCACTTGTCCCACCGACAGCTGTGAATCCGTTTTGCAAAGGACATTTTCCACTCCCATGTCTCTGGCTAATAACAATCCTGCAACAAGAGCTTCATATTCGGCCTGATTGTTGGATGTTTTGAACTCGAATTTGAGCGCCATTTCGACTTGGAAGTTATCGGGTCCTTCAAGTACTATTCCTGCTCCGCTTCCTCTTTTGCTTGACGCGCCATCTACATACAAAGTCCACTGGTCCTGTTGTGCTGATGTTGGCATCTGAATGATAAAATCTGCAAGAGATTGGGCTTTGATTGGTCCTCTTGGTTCGTATTTGATTCCATATTCCGAAAGCTCCATTGACCATGTCACCATTCGACCTGCAAGCTCTGGTTTTTTTAAAATTTTAGATATTGGAAAATCTGTTCTCACTATTACCTGATGATTCTGAAAGTATGGTCGAAGGCGTCTTGCAGCATACACTAATGTTAGGGCAACTCTCTCAACTTTGGGATATCTGGTTTCGGCATTTTGTAGGGTTCTACTCACAAAATATATCGGTTTCTGCTCTGGGTTTTCTTGGATTAAAGCGGCTCCTATTGCTTCATTTGAAGTAACTAAGTAGACTATGATGGGTTGATTAGGTATAGGTTTTACTAAAATTGGAGGTTCAGCCACCATGCTCTTTATTTGAGATAAAGCTTGCTCACATTGTTCACTCCACACAATATTTTCAGATTTTTTCAACAAGTTTATAATCGGTTTAGTTTTCTCAGCCAATATTGGCAGAAATCTTGATAGTGAATTCAACTTCCCTACTAGCCTTTGCACTTCTTTTAGGTTTTTTGGTCTTCCCATCTGCATGATTGCCTCACATTTGTCAGGATTAGCTTCAATTCCTCTGTTTGTCAACATAAATCCCAAAAATTTTCCTCCTCTGACGCCGAAAACGCATTTTTCTGGATTAAGTCGAATATTGTATTTCCTTATTTGAGCAAACACTTCTTCAAGGTCTTCCAGGTGTTTCTGTATCTCATTTGATTTAACAACCATGTCATCAACATACACTTCTAGGTTCTTTCCAATCTGTTCTTTAAACACTTTGTCCATCAATCTTTGGTATGTTGCCCCAGCATTCTTCAAGCCGAAAGGCATGACTTTATAACAATAATTTGCAACATCAGTGGTGAAAGCTGTTTTCGGGATATTAGGTGCATACATCTGTATTTGATAATTTCAACCGTGATTACCATAGGATCATCATGATCTGGATCAATTTCTTGGAAGTCTTCGTCAGTGAAAAGCATTGGTGGTAAAGTTCTTCTTTTGAAAACATGATTAACAGACCTGATATTTCTCCAATGTTGCTTTCGTGCAGATGAGGATTCCTTCCCAGAAAAACCTCCTGAGATCGTATTTATAAACCCCCTAACCGGTCTTCCCAAACTTCGCTCTCTGCTTCGTCTTACTGATTGAGTGTTTTGATAGATTCTATCTCTTCTTTCGTCTGGCCTTCCAACCCTTCTTTCGTCTCTTTTTTCCACTTGTTTTTCTCTCCTTTCCAACCTTTCAACCCTTCTTTCACCCAGCTCTCGCCCCCTCGTATCTCTCTCTGGACTCAACCATACTCTTGGATTTCCCCTTTGAACAAAACGTTTTAACTGTCCGACATGAATCAACTCTTCTATTTTATCTTTCAACCCAATACATTCTTCTGTATGATGACCATGATTTTTATGATATTCACAATGTTTGGTGCGGTCTGCCATTTCTGGTGTTCTTTCTTTTCTTGGTGATGGTATTATTTCGGCTGCCATGGCTTCCTGTAAAATTCTTGCTCTGTTCGTATTTAGAGGTGTGTATTGCTGGAACTTTCGAGCTCTGAATTCTTCTCGGGCTCTTCTTGCAACAGGCGGGTGTTCTCTTTCTGTCACCCTCTTCTCGCCTCCATCAACCCTTACTTGGTTTCGAAACTCCCTTAATTCTTCCATTTGCATAAATTTTGATGCCCGTTGCCTTAGTTCATCCAGATTGATCGCAGGTTTCTTGCAAAGACTATCGGCAAATGGTCCCGGTTTTAATGCCGTTATCATATGATGCATGGTGACCTCTGGACTAAGATTTCGGATCCCCAAAGCAACCTTTCCAAAACGTTCCATGAACATTCTTAAAGACTCTCCTTTCTCTTGTCTTATGTTCACTAAGGCGATTGACGTTAAATGATGGGGACGACTAGTTGCAAATTGAGCACCGAACTTTTCTATCAACGTATCAAAACAATCTATACTCAAAGGTGGGAGGCGTGTAAACCAGCTCAATGCTGCCCCTTTCAGAGTTGTAGGAAATACTCTGCACATAACAACATCATTCCATGTATACAAGCTGATTTGAGTAGTATATATTGCAATATGCTCATCAGGATCCGTACTTCCATCATATTTGTCAATGGTTAAGTTCTTCCAATTGTCAGGCAATGGAGTATCGACTATAACATCATAAAACGGATGTTTTCTGGAAGATGTTCCTGCACAAACCCCAGAGTTTTCAAGCCATCTTCTTCTGGTTTGAGAATTTTCATTATATATCCTCTCGTTCACTTGTATCCCCGGTTGGACAGTTTCGAAAGATGAATTCAAAACCGTTTCCTCTTGTAACTTTCTCCTCATGTGTGCGTTTTCGGCTCTTAACATACTCAATTCTTCTTCATTATTCTTTTTTAACATCTCGAATTCTTTTTGTAATTGGACCAACATTGCCATTGGCATGTTAACATTGTCTTCCCGATCTCCACCTTGTTCTCCTCCTTGACTCATCTTGTCTTTAACCCTTCTCAATTGACCCTCGGCCCCACGGTGGGCGCCAAAATGTTCTTACAACAAGGACCAAGAACACTTGAAATGGGTTAATCAAGACTAATCCTTCAATCTTGGGCTGAACACTATCTTGGGCCGGGTACTTCTCTCCTTGATGGAAACTCTTGGCTTCTCCTCTCGGCTGGTGCTCTCGGCTTCTCCTCTCGGCTGGTGCTCTCGGCTTCTCCTCACAACAGGTGGGGGGTACCTGCAAGTCACTCCGATGCCAAAGTCAGAAAAGGTTTAACGTTCATCAGATAAAATCACTCTTACCTTTTTTCTTACTCTGAACTTCTATTTATAAGGTTTCCTTAATGGGCTTTTCTCCTTTTCTGTTGGACTTTCTCTTTACACCTTTTTATTATTTACACACTCCTCCTGTGGGTTTTAAACTTAATTGGGTTTCATTTTTATAGTAATATTTATATTTTATTTTATTCTTTAACATATATCTTTTTCATTCTCGGTTTAAACCTCTCGGTTTCAACCTTTTTCCCTCGTTTACTCAATGTTGTTCTCGGCTTAAACCTCTCGGTTTTAGCCTACCAGTACACTTTATAAATAAATTAAAATAAAATTTTGAAAAAATTTAATAGGAGAAGAATTCCACAAATTATTTTATAGGTATGTTAATTTTTAATTTTAGAAAATTTAATTTATTTGTTTAATATTTTATTTTGATGTTAACATATAATAGGGATGTGTATCTATTTTTGGTGCAACGAAGTTATTATAGTAATAGTAATATGATTAAACTGAAATAACCTAAAATATTTATTTATATATATATATATGTATTACAAAATACTGCGAAGTTCAAATTAAACAAAGGCATATATAAAATGTAAATCAGAGAAATTTTTTTAAAATAATATAGAATCTATACAAAACTCTCCAGTACTTCATAGGTACTAGAAGATATTATATTTGTATTGTAACATGTTCTTGTATAGAAATAGATAATTATAGCACAAAATTATCAAACATAACTTTTCTTAATAAATAATTCATACACATTTACTTTTTACTTATAAAAAATATTAAAAAATTTATACAAATTGTTATAATATTTGATGAATTTCAAAAAGTAATATTAGGTTGAATCATTTGAGATAAATTCTCATATGTCTGTCTAGTCATTAAAGTATCACACAATTCTCATACGGATCAATAAGCTGGTTCATCGCATATCTATCGAGTCATGATAATTCTCCATCTATAAATATAAATAAGAAGGTGCATAACTCAACCAATATTCTCTATTCATATAACATCATAACAATATTCTTCTCATTTAAGGACCATATACTAGGGATGACAATGCGGGTTGGCCTGCTCTGCATTTGGCCTGCAAAATGCAGGTCGAGTTGATTTGTCCTGCATAAGGGGTATCTCGTGGGCATGCTGCCCAACTCACGTAAGGATGTCCGGAGTGTGGGCAAAGCGAAGGCGAAGCATGCGCGTAATCTGTGTGAAGCCAAGGCAGAGGCGGTGCACACTGCGTGTGTGGAGCAAAGGAAGAGGCAAACCTAATTAAGCTTGAATTGGGGAAATGAGATATTACGTGCAGCTTGTGGGGTTGGTGCTTCAACTTAAAATTTAATAAAAGAAAATTACGCGGATCAACCCGTTCTGCCACGTTTTTTACCTCGCGAATTTCGTGGAATGTGTTTATGCGGGTCAGCATGTTGGATTAGTGAGCATGCTCCGCACATTTTGCTAGCGGGCTGCGGAGCGTCTCACATGGCATGACCTACCCCGCATTGTGATCCCCATCATATACAAATATTAACAAGTTTAAAATTTTCAAAAAAATTTGGTAAATTATTAAAATACTCATTTTAAATCTTCGTCATATCATGAATACTTGTCTCATAAGTGGTTTAAGATAAGAAAACTCAAAAATCTTACTAACTAAAAAGTATTATTTTCTCAAACAATTTAAGGACATACAATTACATCTATATTTTATATTCCAAATTCACCAGTTGCTTATGGTTAACTAAATTACAACAATGAAAATAAAACTACCAAGAGTACATTCATTAAAAAAAATCAAATTTACTCACAAATTATTATAAGGAAACTAAATTCATAGGTAAATTCAATATTACCTACGGATCACTATTACTGATATGAATTCATAGGTAAATTTTAAATTATCTATGGATTGTTCTCCACAGATCTTCTGTATGTAAATTTAACATTATATACGAATTACTACCCACAAATTTCTATCCGAAGATAAATTTAATATTTATATTATTATTATAATAATTAATAATATTAACAATATACATAATATACATAATATATATAATATTAATAATACTAATAATATGATTAATATTAATAATTATAATATATTAATAATATTAATAACATATGTAATATTAATAATATTAATAACATATTATAATATTAATAATTATAATAATAATCATAAATAATAATCGTAAATAATAATAAAAAAGTAATAATGAAAAAAAAAGTATGCATAACCTACAAATTTATCCACGAACTAGAATTGGTTGGTATTACTTACGGACTTGAGTTTATGATTATTATGTACAGACTTGAGTTACGTATTATCTATGGACCATAGTTAGTGGGTAATACCTACATAGTGGAGTGAGTGGATATATATATATATATATATATATATATATATATATATATATAACAATTGAGGGAGCACAAACAGGTCGGTTTAGACATGTGTCACAACCTCAAATTTTGGGAAAAAACAATTGAAAAAGAAATTTACCCAAAGAAGAAAATGGACCAAAGCTTCACCAATTACATCCCGACACCTGGGCCAACCACAACTTGCCACATACCAATTCTTCAAACTCACTTTTTTTTCTCTCATTCCTTTTCGTTTCCTCATTCTGATTTCCTCATTCTCTCTCAAATCCTAATCTTTTGTCCTTCCTTCTCTCCTTTTTCTTTACTGATTTTCACCAATTCGGAAACTGTCTGCATGCCTTATTGGAAAGCATCTTTAATCTGCACCAACGTATTTCACTATATATATAGATGGTGTTGCAGCGGAAGCAAACCCATTCAAACAGTCAGGTTTTCTCTTTTATTTTCATTTGTGTTTATGGTTCTATGTTTGTGTTTAGGTTTTAGTTTTCTCTGGGTTTTCTCCATTTTCTTCTTTGTCGTGATTTCATTTCCTCAAGTTTTTTTTAAGGTTCTGTGTTTTTGGTTCTGTTCTTGATGAAAGTTTGGAACTTTTATCTTCTTTGTCTTCCTTTGAAATTTTCTTTACGGTTTTGGTTTATCTTGCTTTTTCTCAATTTTTGTATTTTTGTTTTGTTTATGGTTCTCTGTTTAGGGTTTAGAGTTGCCAACTTTCACCTTTATTGAAGAAGCCTTTCATTTTTTGTTTAGAGTTTTTGTTTCTCTGGCGTTTTCTCCATTTTCTACTTTGTCGTGATTTCATTCTTTGTTTGCAAAATAGTTTTCTCTTCCTTTTCCTCAATTTTTTTTATGGTTATGTGTTTTTGGTTCTATTCTTGATGAAAGTTTGGAACTTTTATCTTATCTGCCTTCCTTTGAATTTTTCTTTACGATTTTGGTTTTTTCTTTCTTTTTCTGTTTTTTTTTTGTTTATGGTTCTCGGATTGTGATTAAAGTTTCCAACTTTTATCTTTACTGAAGAAGCCTTTCATTTTTTGTTTAGGGTTTTTGTTTCTCTAGCGTTTTCTCCATTTTCTTCTTTGTCGTCGTTTCATTTTTGGCTTGCATTTTCCAATGTATTTTTATCAAAGTTGTTACTGTGATATTTTCTAACCATCTTCTTCATCTATTTTGTTGTTTATTTTATGAATGTGTCTATGCATACATAAACACAAATGATTGGTGGCAGTGTGCATGTAAGCAGAAACAGAAGCCCTCATAGCATATTGGTTTAGTGATACGAATATGGTTAAATGTAATATGTATTTTGTTAATTATGTTGTATGTTGTCTGTTGTACAATGGATATGGATATGCGAATAGAAGCAAAAGCCAATGTTGTAGAATGTATTCTGTATTTTCTTAATTAATTTTGTTGTATTTTGTTAATTATGTTCGATTTCTCCATAAAAATGTAGAAAAATGTATTGATACTAACTTTTGATGAATAAAATTATTTTTAAACAAATATACAGATTACATATTAAATGTAATTAACATTACATTTAAATGATAAAAAAAAGATAATGGCATTGATTTCCATTTCATATCATTTTAATACATAATACATAAAATGGAATAAGATGGGTAATTAATTAATTGAAATTATAATTCATAAGTGAACTTAATATAATATGAGTTATACAAAAGTATAGTATTGCACTCAATAATTACCTCAAGGTTAATAAAATTCATGACAATTAATAATATATACAGATTATGATTATATTAACATTTTCATTATTATTAATATTATTATTATATTATTATTATTTTATTATATATTATATGATATATTATATATTCTAATTAATATTAAATTATTATAATAACTAAAGTTGGACTTATTATTAAAATTAGAATATAAGGGGTAGTGTTGGTTACCATCCGAATCACTTTTTACTTTTTCACTTTACTTTCTCACTTTACCGAAAAGTCTCTTTTGTTGTTTCATTCTCTTATGGCAAACTCTCTGCACAGATTATGCTTGTGTTCAGAAACTATGCCATGCAGCGAAGTAGAAATGTATTAGTTAGCACTTATACATTTATTATGAAGTAGAAATAAATAAAAAAAATAGTATACTTTTTCATATTGTTCTTTGTATTTGTCAGACATATTATGCATCTCGTGTTTTTAACCAATAAATTATAATTGAAATAATTATAAATTGTAAGTGTAAGAATTATTAATAGGTTATAAAATAAAATTTCAAGCAAAATATTGGATTATATATATACAGATATTGGACGTTTCATGACAGTATCATAAATACATTGTCAAAGTATCAAAAAAATTTATGGATCTTCAATATGTACCTTGAGTAGTTAGTTACCAATGTCAATAGACAAATATTTTAAGTTTTCATAAAATGTGCTTTTTAAATCTTATTCAATAATATTTGTAAGCTCAATAGCAGAATAAGCATATCCAAAAGATTCATGTTGCTCAATCTTCCAATGAACAAAAAATATCCTAAAAAAACATGACCTCGAAAGACATTGTGTATCTTTAAGCTAAAGAAAATAGTTTTGAATGGGGCATCCTGCACAAAACCAGTAGTTTAGTAGTGCTTATATCATAACATATAAAATTTAATTGTCCATAAAATAATTGTTTAAGCACAGTATTCAATCTGAGACATATTATGACACGTTCAATGTGTACCTTGGGAAACTACCAATGTCAATAAGTTTTCATAAAATGTGCTTTCTAAATCTTTGTCAGTAATATTTGTAAGTATGACATCCAATTTTTGGAATGTGCAGAACCTTTATTAATCCAATTTTAGAATGTGCAAACACCTTTATTAGTACATTTTTTTTTTATATTGTGTGAAACTTTGTTGTCTAGCCTAATTTTCTTTTACTTTAGCAAAATAAGCATATCATGTACAAATACCTTAACCCAAACTACAGAATGTCAAAGTGCAACCCAAAAAGAAAATTTGGATATTCCCGCTCTAAACTTTCAATGCTGAGTAAGTATTTGACCAATTGTTTTGTGACTTGAATTGAGGAATTAATTGAACTTCACTAATAACTCTATATTCATATGGATCCAGATGAGTCCAAGTCTACAAGAAACCGAAGGAAGATCATCCTTCAAAACAAGTTCAACAGAAAAACTAGCAAACTCACAGGTAGAAACTCATGTGTTTTTTTATGTTTTTGTAATGTTGAATTTAAGTTTATCATTGATGATTGTATTTCTCCAGGCACTTCAGATAAAAATTACAATGAACAAAGTTCTCAGACAAGCACAATTTCATTTGGAGAAGCAGATTATGTTTTAAGAACATGTATAGTTTATGATTGTTGTTTATTATTTACTACTAATGTATTACAATGAAAACGCACTGCAGATGTCCATGACAAATCATACCACAATCCAACAAAGAAAATGAAGATGGTTTTTAACGAAGACACCGCAAGCCAAAGGAATAAGTTAACAACTACTACATATGGATTAAACTACACACAAAAAGTATTTTTTGGCAGAGACAGTACAAAAGACTTTTGTCTGTCACGTAATGCTAAGTCTGTAAGAAACTTATATTCAGGTTGGACCTTATATGCAGGTAATTATTTAGTGTTTAGAATGTAGGTTTTCTTAAGCAACTACTAATGTATTCAATATCAAAATTTAATGCAGATGTACTTTACAGTTCATCCGAAAATGCAACAGTGAAACATTCCATGGTTGTTACCCCATGATGTACAACCAAAAACAAAATCTTAAGAGGTACAAAACCTATGTTTTCACAGAATGCAGGATCAGACCTAGAGAATAGACAGCACTCGTGTCCTTTAAGTATAGGTAAGTCTTTAAGCCCTAGTTATGATGAAATATTGTATATCATTAACTAAATTAATGATTGTTTATACTATTCTTTATTCGTAGTTAGTCGTTCTCATATTCAAAACACACTTCAATCAATTGCACAAAGGAAACCATTATCGGAATTGAACTATAGTAAATGATGTCTTAAACAATGAAATTCAATAACTTATTCAATTAATATTGGATTTGTAAGATGTCATATCTTATTTTAAACTTTGATGACAGATACTCCAATGTCGACTCAAATATATTCTTTATGTTCTGAACTCCAAAAGTCATCTGACTATGTGCAAAATAAGAAATTATATCAGTTACCTTTGAATAGTAAGTACTCATTGTGGAACACATCGAAGAATTGATGAAGAACAACTAGGTTGCAATTGTAATTTATTAATTATTGTTTATATGTACCCATTGTTGATATCAATAATTTGTCTATATAGGAGAAATTGAATATATTCAGTGTTCTGGAGGTGAACATCATTCTAACTCTGTTTCTTAGAAGAAAGCTATTAGATATCCTTTGAACATCATGAATTCATTTAGCAAAACTTTGCATTATCCTGAATCGTCTCCAAATTATGAAAATAATGGTAAATTATCTTTAATGTGTTTCCTCATATTGTATACAGAATTGTTTCCACATCTAACTATGATTATTTTATTTATCTCAGATGATGTATACAAAAATTTTAGAAGCGAACTATATTCAAAATCTGAACTTCAAGGTTGACACATTATGAAATTGGTGATATTGTATAATTACTGTGAGCATATTAGCAATTATGTGAGAAAGTAAAGTATTTCTAACAATTGATTTAGTTACAAAAGAATATGAAGATAAGCACATTATTAATAGATTCATAGTACATCATATTAGAACTCATGATTACCAAATAACATTTTAGCAGGTGTATTATAGAAACCAGAATTATATGAGTTTTTTTTTTCAGATGTTCTTCATGTTGGTTAACCTTCGATTGAATGTGTTCATTGTGGAGTTGTTCAGTGGTATGAGGAACAAGTTGAGAAATCAAAACGTCCACAAGAAGTTCGATTTTCTATATGTTGCCAAAAGGGAAAAGTACAACTACCTTTACTACAAAGACTTCCAGAAATGCTACATAAATTATTAAACGGTGAAGATCCTAGAAAAAAACATTTCTTAGATAACATTAGAAATTACAATAGTATGTTCTCCTTTACTTCAATTGGTGGGAAGATTGATTCTTCTATGAATAATGGTTGTGCACCTTCTCAGTTCATACTTAGTGGCCAAAATTATCATCGTATTGGAAGTTTGTTACCAGAGTCAGGTTCAAATCCCAAGTTTGCACAGTTGTATATATATGATACAGAGAATGAGTTAATTAATAAAATGAGCCATTTTCAGTAAGTATTTCTGTATTTACTCGTATTTAAACACTTTATTTGTCGCATTGTCTATGGTTAATTCTGTTGGATATGGTTTCAAGTTAAATAATGATAAATCCATACTTGATAAATCACTGGTTGGTGATTTCATAAAGATGATTGATGAGTACAATGTTCTTGCTAAATCCTTTCAAAGAGTAAGAGATGTTTCTGTTCAGGATACACCATCTGCTTTTACATTCTAATTATTTAGAAATAGATTCAAAGATCCAAGAGTGTACAACACGCCATCATCAGATGAAATAGTTGCTCTAATTGTGGGAGATTTTGCTAACATGGGCGTAGGCAGAGATATAATTGTCAAGAAGTATTGTGGTAATTTAGCAAGGCTTCATGAAACACACACCGCTTTCATCCCACTACAATATCCTTTGATGTTCCCCTATGGAAAAGATGGTTATCAAGAAAATATTCCAATAAGGAAACGACACCGTGGTAGTAACTAGAAAAAGAATATGTGTTTCCTTAAGGGACTTTATTGCATTCAGAATTCAAAAAAGAAATTGTGATTTTGGTAACATAGTACATGCACGTAGGTTGTTTCAACAATTTTTGGTAGATTGTTATACCATGATTGAAGCACAACGTTTGTCTTTCATTAAGGCAAATAAAAAATTAATTCGGTATGAAATTTTGAATGGCTTACAAGAAGCAATTAACAGAGTTTTGCCTTCATCTTTTACTGGTGGTATGCGTTACATGTTCAACAATTGCCAAGATGTTATGGCCATCTGTAAAAGATTTAGTTATCCTGATTTGTTCATAATAATAACACGCAATGTCCTGTGGCCAGAAATTCGTGATGCTCTTAAGCCAAAAGGATTAAGTCTGTCAGATAGACTTGATATTGTTTGTAGAGTCTTCAAAATCAAACTTGATCAATGGATGACAAACTTCAAGAAGAATAACATTTTTGGTCAAACAAGTGCAAATTATTATATTAATTATTTACAGTAGAATGTTTTCTGCATATTCCCATACTTAATTATGCATATACTTTTCTTTTGTTTCAGGAATGTACACCATTGAATTTCAAAAAAGAGGTTTACCACATGCTCATATACTATTATGGTTGGATGGATCAAACAAGCTGCAAAATGCAACAGACATTGATAAAATCATATATGTTGAATTACCTCACCCAAATTTGTATCCAAAATTGTTCAAAGTTGTTAAAAGGTACATGATACATGGACCATGTGGAGTGGTTAAATTAAATTCACCTTGCATGAAATAAGGTAAATGTTCAAAATTCTTTCCCAAAAAGTTTACATGTGTAACTACTATTGATGAAGACGGATATCCAATCTATAAACATCGGAATAATGGATTTTTTGTGGAAAAAAATGGTATCCAAATGGATAATAGCAATATTGTTCCATATAGTCCCCACCTTCTTATGAGGTATCAAGCACATGTGAATACAAAATATTGCAAGAAGTCAAATTCTATCAAATATCTTTTCAAATATGGCAACAAAGGGCCTGACAGGGCTACAGTGAAAATTATCAATGGTTGGACACAAGATGTTGATGAAATCAAGAATTTTAAGATTGTAGATATTTATCTCTGTGTGAAGCTGTTTGGAAAACTTTTGGCTTTGACATACATCATAGATGATCAGCTGTACAGAAGTTGTCATTTCATTTACCGAAGCAACAATCAATTATGTTTAAAGATGATGATAATCTTGATCAGGCATTTCAAAATAATGAATCTATAAAGACAATGTTTCTTGGTTGGTTTGATGCCAATAAAAAATATGCTGATGGAAGGAATTTGACATATGCTAAATTTCCAACCAAGTTTGTCTGGATTGCTACACAGAGACAATGGAAACTAAGGAAGCAAGGTCAGAACATTAGTAGACTCACTTGTGTACCACCAGGATCCGGAGAATTTTATTACATGAGGATATTGTTAACTATTCAAAAAGGTTATGTTGACTATGCTAACATCAAGACAATAAACGGGTAAATATTCAATACATATGAAAAAGCTTGTTATGCACTAGGGCTATTGAAAGATGACAAAGAATTCATTGATGCCATAAAAGAAGCAAGTGAATTAGCTTCGGGTCATGAACTCAAGCATCTATTTGTTTCATTATTGTTCATGAATACAATGTCCAAACCGGATGTGGTTTGGAATGCTTCTTGGAAATTAGTGTCAGGCAGAACTTTATACCACAAAAGAAAGGAGTTACAGTTACCAGGTATTGATTTTTTAAAATGCAAATTTTAATTACATAGTTTCAACTATAAATTATGAACGTGTTTCGTATATTTGAAAAATGTTAGGTCTTCGGATTGAGGATAAAGAACTACATGATCTTTGCCTATTAGAAATACAAGAGTTATTAATGGCAAATGGCAGGTCATTACAAGAGTTTGTTTGTTTGCCACAACTTGATCCTTCTCATTCATCTTTCTTTCAAAATAGCTTTATTATGGATGAACTTAACTACAACAAAGATAAAATGGTAAAAGAGCATACATCATTGTTGAAATGTCTCACTGCTGAGCAACTAAATGTTTATGAAAACATCATTTCATCAGTTGTCTCTGAAAAGGGTGGTTTCTTTTTTCTATATGGTTATGGTGGAATAGGCAAAACTTTCATTTGGATAACATTATCTGCTACAATTAGATCTGCAGAAAAGATTGTGTTGAATGTAGCATTGAGCGGAATTGCTTCTTTATTGCTTCTTGGGGGAAGACAACACATTCTAGATTCTGTATTCCTATTTTAATAAATGAAGACTCGACTTGCAACATAGCTCAAGGAAGTCATAGGGTCAGGCTTTTAATTGAAACAAAATTGATTATATGGGATGAAGCACCAATGATGAATCGAATGTGCTTTGAAGCCTTTAACAAAACTTTGAGAGATCTTATGAGAACGGTGCATGAAGAAAATAGTAAGAAATCATTTGGTGGGAAGTTTGTGGTCTTGGGAGGTGATTTTAAGCAAATATTGCCAGTTGTAAAAAAAACATCAAGATATGATGTTGTGAAGTCAACGATCAACTCTTCTCTTCTTTGGCTAAGTTATCAAGTCTTAAAACTTTCTCAGAACATGAGATTAAACCATGCAAAATCCCAAATGATCTATTGATTGAGGCCACTGAAACCCCTTTGTTGTCATTGGTTAATTTTGTTTATCCTAATTTTTTTACTAACATGATTTGTTCTGGGTACTTTGAGGATGGAGCAATACTTTGTCCCACAACTGAATCAGTAGAGCAAGTGAATGATTTTATTTTATCTCTATTAAGTGCTCAAGAAATAACTTATCTTAGCTTGGATACACCTTGCCAATCAGATGAAGACCAAAAGATTCAAGAGGAATGGTTCCCGTCTGAATTCTTAAATGAGATAAAATGTCCAGGAATATCAAATCATCACCTTAAGTTGAAAATTGGCGTGTCTATTATGCTTTTGAGAAATATTGATCAAGTCAATGATCTTTGTAATGGAACAAGGTTGCAAGTTATTGCTTTGAGTAAAAATTTAATTCGTGCAACAATTCTAACAGGAACAAATATTGGTGAGAAAATATTGATTTCAAGAATGAATTTGATCCCTTCAGATGCAGGTATGCCCTTTAAATTCCGAAGAAGACAATTTCCAGTAGCTTTATGTTTTACAATGACAATTAATAAGAGCCAAGGTCAATCATTGACAAAAGTTGGTATATATCTTCCACGTCCATTTTTCACACATGGATAGTTGTATGTAGCTATCTCTAGAGTCATAACGAAGAAATGATTGAGAATTCTTATTCTCGATGAAGATGGGAATGTAACAAACAAGACAAAGAATGTTGTTTATACTGAAGTTTTTGACAATATTTGAAAGCAACCCAATTATATGTTACAACTTGAATTATAGTTTGAAGTTAAATCATATTGTGACATTCAATTTATATTACAAAATGACAACATGGATATGTCCCACAATTTCATATTGTGTAAGTTATTGTTTTGATCATGCACAAACTGATTTTTATTAAAATTGTGGTTTAGCCATCAAGAAAATGTTTTGTAATTCGATGTATTTTTTATGATTCATCGGTCAATAATTGAATGCTATTTTACTAAAACAGTTCAATACCTTTGTTACTTAAACAATAATATAATTAGTAGTATAATATGAATAAAAATCAATTTTAATATAATATTATGATTAATACTGCTATATTAAATCTGTATAATAGTATTGTTATATTAAATCTGTATAATAGTATTGTTATAATGTAAACCCAATCTTTAAAAAAGTATATTTTTTTTATTTCTACTTCATAATAAATGTATAAGTGATAACTAATTAAAAATAAATAAAATTATTTGTCTAATTGTAAGAGATTTTTTTGTTATTTTAAAATTGGAAATATGATAATTAAATAGAACCAAAATACATAAAAATTAAAAATAGAAAAAAAAGTGCTATATTAAAATGTTATAATGATGTGCACATATATGTTCACATATACACCACATATATACCATGCTCTTTAATTAGAATTCGTTTATTTTTTTTAGATACTGGATAAAGGTGAATGAATATTTAACTACTAAAAAGTTTATTTATTCATGAGGGTGCATATTACAAATCGTTGGAAGAAAAAATACCATAAAGAAAACAGTATAAAAAATTATTAATATAGTAATAATACTTCATAAATAATTATACAGGTATTTCTTTCTTGTGCGATGCACGGGTTAGTAACACTAGTTACCTACATACTGAAGTTTATAAGTATTACCTATTGATCCTGCCTGTTGACCAAGACGCAAGAGCCTTGCCTCGTCAAATCTGGATCGACTTTGCGCCGTGTTAGCTTCCGTCCTTCGCTTTGATTCACCTCAAGAACCTGCAAAAAGATAGAACGGCGCCGCTGCGGCCGATCACGCTCCGACGCCCAAGTCAGCGACTGAACCACCAAATACTAAGAGAAAACTTAAGAACTTTCAGGAACCGTGCAAAATTCTCTCTCAGCGTACTCAAGTTCTCGCAAGCGTAAAAGAAATATTCTAAAACGCGCGTACCTCAGAAGTTCGTTAGAATCTCTTATATACCTGCGCACTTTCTCTCTCCTGACAGTTACACATCTGGACACGTGGCTCGCATCCAACTGTACACGTGTCACCATTTAGAGCATCCTTGACTTGGGCGCCACTTCTTACTCTTCAGGCTTTTCGGCTAAGTTACTTATGCAAGAAGCAACTCAGCGCATAGCTGCCTTGGAGCGTGATCTCTTCTGCGTGGCGAGTACGGGTGCCTTCATACACACCTTCCCTGTGGTCTCGCCGGCCGCCTTCATGATCTACTTCACTTACTTCATCGTGCATGCTCGGGTAAGCTGTTCCCCGACATCAACTTCTGGCTAGCTAAGGAATGACCATCTGACGACTTCATCCTCTGCTCCGAAAGCCTGAAGCAAACCTCCCTGATCCTTCGGCGATCTCTGATCACTTGGTCGTCTGGGTTCGCAACCGGCAACTTCATCACAAACCTGGTGACCGCCGGTTTAGGTATGCTAGAGATCGGAGCACGCCAACTTAAGAACTGGCGACTACACGAGCCCCCCGACTTCCTTGCCAGCCATGAGCCCTGCCCAACACGCCTACATAATAGTTTGCTGCCACGTCATCACTTCCGACTACCTGGGCGGTACACAAGCCCCCCAGTCTTAAGCGAAGACTTGTCCAGCAAAAAGACTAAGAGGTCACGTCACTGGCGATCTACGTGGCGCTGGCGCAGAATTCCAAACGTTCGTACCTTCTGCTTTTCTGACGCTCCACCAAACACCTTTCCAATCGCTCGACACGTGGCTTCATCAACGGTCATTTTTAACTGTCGTTTGCGCTTCCAAAAATGTTTGAAAAACCCTTAAACCCTTTTCATTTTTACTGTTTCATCATCTTTCTGCCTTCTCAAAACGCTCTGAGTTTTCTCTGCAAACCCACGACGCTCTTCGACTCCCTCAATCCCCAACTCCCTTCGACGCTCATCTGATCATCGAAAGGTACCTCTTTTTTACTTCCTCTGTTGATATTTGCTGCATTTTAACCGATTCGCATCATCCATTATCTGCCTGGTGCATACGTTGTGGGTTGTTTCTTCTTCTTCTCCCTTTTCGTAACTTAGGGCTTCGTCTTCCATTACTTTCATCACAACGAACTCTCGTTCGTTCGTATTTCATCCTTCGTCCACAATCGAGTCAATCTCTACAACCTTCGTTCATCTTTCTTTTTCTTTTTCCTTTGCAGTTCCCGCGATGGCTCGTACAAAGACCACCGCGAATCCTCCTCCTTCATCACGAAACCCTCCATCCCAAGCGCATAACCTACCGCGAGCATCTGGTGCTCCCTCTTCCCAGGCTGAGAGGCCTGCAACCTCTCGTCCCAACCTTGCTCAGGCAACTTCACCAGTCGCCGGAGGAGCCTCCATTCCCACTCCAGACTACAAGAAACTCTACCCATGGGCCACCTCAACTTTGCTGAAGGAGACTCTTCTTCAGTAAATTCTGCGTTGGCGGTGCTACGGTTGAAGAAAGGGGACGAACCCAACCTCTCATTCCACAAGGAGCACGACGACAAACTAATGGTGCTGCCTTGCCCTCCTGACGTGCCGATCTGCGCAGATGACTAGGGGAACAACGGCGAGTTGTTCTGCTTCGTGTATACTACCCTCTTCAAGAAGGTGAAACTCAAGCTTCCCTTCACCCGTTTTGAACGGGAACTTTTAACCGAGCTCAACATCGCCGCTGCCCAGCTCCATCCCAACAGCTGGGCATTCGTGCGGGCGTTCTAAATTATGTGCGCGCATTTGGGACTACCGGCCTCGGTAGACGTCTTCCTTTTCCTGTTCGAGGCCAAGAATCCTGGAGATCGCCCCTGGGTGAGCTTGAACGGAATTGCTGGGAGGTCGATCCTCTCTATCTTCCAGCAATCTTACAAAGATTGGAAGGGAAAGTTCGTCCAACACTCTGCTGCAGAATTTCAATCAGTTGTTTCGAGGAATCAACCGGTTGTTTTTCTGCACAGATGTCCAGCTTCTCCAAACTGATGTTATGCTCATCCTCTTGAACACTGTTCTTCGAGATTTGAATGCTTTTGCGATCCACTTCATCAAAGACAACATGAATAGACTCTTCTACAGTCATTAGCCTCTTGTTGTAGATTCTGTATGCATGACTAGTTAGAGAATAGCCTATGAAGATACCATGATCAACTTTTTCATCAAACTTCCCTAGGTTTTCCTTTCCATTGTTGAGAACAAAATATCTGCAACCGAAAACTCTAAGATGATTGATGTTTGGCTTCCTTCCATTGAAGAGTTCATAAGGAGTCTTCTTCAGAATTGGCCTAGTTAGCACTCTACTCATCACACAACAAGAGGTGTTAACTGCATCAACCCAAAAATACTTAGGAAGAGAAGATTCACTTAGCATTGTTCTAGCTAGCTCTTCAAGGGGCCTGTTCTTCCTCTCCACCACACCATTTTGTTGTGGAGTCCTTGGTGCTGAAAAATTGTGCAGAATTCCCATCTTTTCACAGAACTTGTTGAACTTTTCATTTTAGAATTCACCTCCATGATCACTTCTTATTGAGCTTGTGTTGATGTTCTTTGTATTTTGCAATCTTCTTGCAAGCTTCTTGAATGCAGAAAAGGCATCACTTTTTTATTCCAAGAAGAGAGTCCAAGTGAACCTAGAAAAATCATCCACAATAACAAGAGCATAGTAGTTTCCACCAAGGCTCATGGTTCTTGAAGGTCCAAAAAGATCCATATGAAGTAGCTCAAGAGGTTTTAAAGAAGAAACAACATTTTTTATTTTAAAAGAGTTTTTCACTTGTTTCCCCTTTTGGCAAGCTTCACAAATATGGCATTTCTCAAACTTGAGCTTTGACAGCTCAATCACAAGATCTTTAAAAATCAACTTGTTCAAGTGATTCATATGAATGTGAGCAATTCTTCTATGCCAAAGCCAAGACTCATCATGCTTGGATAGAAGACAACCAATTGAACAAGGTGAAGAGATATCTAGAAGATAAACATTATTGATTCTCTTACCAATCAACATTACATCTTTTGTGTTGAGAAGACAGATTTCACAGGAGTTTGTTTTGAAGATAACCTAATATCCTTTGTCACACAATTGACTAATGCTTAGCAGATTGTGCTTCAGTCCTTCTACATAGAGAACATCATAAATGACCAAGATATCTTTGTCTCCTATGGATCCTCTCCCAAGAATCCTCTCCTTGTTGTTGTCCCCATAGGTAACATGCCCTTCTTACTTAAAGGAGATGCTTAGAAACTTTGATTTGTCCATAGTCATGTGCTTGGAGCACCCACTGTCCAGGTACCATTGTTGCATGCTCTGCTCCAAGGTTTCCTACAAAGAAGATTTTCAAGTACAAAGATTTGGTCCCTTATGAATGTGGGTCCATTTGTTATACGTTCGTCATTTGAACCTTTACTACACTTAGGAATCCACTTCATAAATCCCCTAGGAACAACATATTTTTCTGATTTTTACAGAATCTGACAGAATGGCCTCTTTTCATGCAGTAGAAGCATGTAACAACCGGTTGTTTCGACAGATCAATCGGTTGTTTTTCTGGCAGTTTCGAAAATGACTTTGAAAATCTATCTTGCTTGTTCTGTGGGTTAAAACTCAATCCAGCTTTTCCAAAAACACAGTTTTGAGATGCCAAGACATTCTCAAAGTTGGATTGACCTTTAGAAAGCTTATCTACAGTTTTAACAAGATAATGAAC
The DNA here is from genome assembly GCF_051622355.1 of Phaseolus vulgaris. Taxonomy (NCBI): domain Eukaryota; kingdom Viridiplantae; phylum Streptophyta; class Magnoliopsida; order Fabales; family Fabaceae; genus Phaseolus; species Phaseolus vulgaris. The sequence goes on from NC_143504.1 coordinate 32,747,844, forward strand.
TTTCTTTTCATAATTTTCGCAATTTTCACAAATAAGAGTATCACACTTGCAAGAGGAGTTTTTGTAAACTATTTCAAGGTTTTCAAAATCTGTTTTTGAATTTTCCAATTCCTCTTCCAGTGTTTTGACTCTGTTTTCAAGCCAGCTATTCATTCCCTTTAACCGGTTGTTCAAGAGGGCCAATCGGTTAGCTTCTTCATGTGTTTCTTGAAAAGCTTGAAGCAATTGAATGTAATTTTCAGAGTTTGAGGAGTTAGAAGAACTTACACCACTTGAGTCATCTTCCTTTTTGGCCATGAGGCAGAGGTTGAGGCTTTTTCTGTTTTGCCTCCTTTTCCTTCGTGTTTGACTTCTTGACCTTACTTCCTTTGATTCATTGATGTTCCCATGAGTAGCTTTGAGTGTGTCCCACATCTCTTTAGCAGATTTGCATTTTGATATCCTGAAAAACTCATTAGTATCTAGTTGATATGAATCGAAATAGGAATGACAATAAAATTGGGAATTTAGGGTTACGGAACAGAATAAATTCAAAACAGTAACAATAAAAACCTGGATAAAGGAAGGCGCCACAAACAAAGTTTGATAAGCCTAAGGATGATCGCCACAAGAATTGGTGGATTCCTGATAAGATCGCAAGATACAGGGAAAAACCCTAGCAGAGAAACACTCTCTAAAATTATCAAAATATTTGTCCCCTATTCTGAGTTTCAACAGTGTATAAATTACAAAAAATCTTTTCTTGTTTGTAAGAAAATAAGACGATACTACAATCTTTATATTTCAAGAATGATCATTTGTCCTAATGGTTAGGTTGATACTTTGTACTTGGTCCTGAGTTCAAATCCTAACTCCAAATAAAATAATAATATTTTATTTTAATATTCCAATCTTGTTGTGCGTGGCCCTTGGGCTTGGATGTCCGCATCATTCCCTCCCTCTTGAGAAAGACCTTGGAGGATGTCCGCATCATTCCCTCCCTCTTGAAAAAGACTTGAAGTTAAATCCAAAGCTTCATCACCTGCAATAAAAGGAGACAAATCAGACACATTAAAAGTGCTACTCATATTGTCCTTACTTGAAAGATCAATTTTGTACACATTGTCATTAATCATTTCTAACACTTGAAAAGGTCCACCCCGTCTAGATTGGAGCTTGGATTTTCTTTGTCTAGTTAACATTTCTTTCCTCATGTGTACCCAGACCCCATCTCCAGGATCAAACATTACTTTCTTTCTTCCTTTGTTAACTTGTTCAGAATAACCTTCACCTTTTTCTTCAACTTGTGCTTCAACCTTTTTATGTTGCTTTCTCACATAGTCAACCTTAGCCTGTGTATATTTATGCTTTAAAATAGAAATGTTAGGCATAGTTAACAAATATATTGGAGTTAAAGGATTTAATCCATACAAAATTTCAAATGGATCACAATTCGATGTGTTGTCAACAACCATATTGTAAGCAAACTCAACATGATTTAAACATAATTCTTGGATAGCCGTCACCTTTTCATAATCTACATGAACTCCTTTGGCACTTACCACAAAACACAAGAATGCAATTTGTTTAGTACAAAATATGCATTTATCAAGATTAGCATACAACTTTTCTTTTCTAAGAACATTCAAAACAGCACACAAATGTTCCTCATGTAATTCCAAACTAGTGCTATAGATCAAGATGTCATCAAAATACACCACAACAAATTTGCCCAAAAATTCTCTCAAAACATAGTTCATTAATCTCATAAAAGTGCTTGAGGCATTTGTTAGCCCAAATAGCAACACACGCCAGTCATACAATCCATATTTTGATGTAAAGACAGTTTTCCATTCATTCTCATTCCTAATCCTAATTTGATGGCAACCACTTCTTAAGTCAATTTTTGAAAATATACAACCACCATACAATTCATCCATTAAATCATCTAACCTGGGAATATGGTGTTTATACTTAATGGTAATGTTATTGAGTGCTCTGCAATCTGTGCACATCCTCCAATAACCATCATTTTTAGGCACCAAAATTATTGGAACAACACATGGGCTCATGGTCTCTTGTACCCATCCTTTGTTCATCAATTCTTCAACTTGAGTTTGGATTTCCTGCAAAACAGAATCAACACTAGGAAGAAAATTAATTTGGTTAGAATGGTTATCAACCAAAGTGTTGTTTTTGCAATAAGGTAAATAAAGAGGTTTGCTAGAAAGTAGCAACTTCTTCACTTCATTCACTTTCAGTAATCCACTCATTTTTCTCTCATGTGTTTCTCTCTTTTTAGGTGTTTCACTCTTGCTCTGTTTTGGTGTTTCACTCATCTCTCTTTTCTCTTGGACTCTCTTTTCTCTCAATTTGATTTGATCCTCACACACCTCTCTAGGAGATAAGGGTTTGAGAATGATCTTCTTATTATTCTGCATGAAAGAGATTTTATTGGTGAAGCCATCATGAATAGCCTTGGTGTCAAACTGCCACGGCCTCCCTAACAAAATGTGAGTTGCCTCCATTGGAACCACATCACACAAGACATTGTCATTATATTGTCCTATGGATAGGTTCACCTCCACTTGTTTACTCACTGTCATCTCTCCATCTTCACTAAGCCATTGAAGCTTGTATGGCCTTGGGTGCGGTTTTGTCTCCAAATTCAATTTGGTAACTAGTCTTGAGCTAGCTACATTGGTGCAACTTCCTCCATCAACTATGAGTGAACATATTTTCCCTTGAATGGAACATCTAGTATGGAAAATATTTTCCCTTTGGGTTTGGTCCAAAGCTTGCATTTTGCTTCCCATAAGCCTTCGAATCATCAACAAATCACCCTCCAATGTATCCAACTCCTCCTCTACCTCTTCCTTCTCTTCTTCACTTGAAGGTTCACTGACTATTTGTGTCTTTGATAAACTGATCATATTCTTTTTTGTTGGACATTCTGAAGCATAATGTCCTCTTCCCAAGCATTTGAAACATTTTACCTCACTTGTTTTCCTTTTAGGTGGTGAGTTACTATATCTATGAGGTGACTTCCTACTTGAAGATGTGACTGAACTTGAGGGAACTCCTTTATCCTTCATCGCCTTATCCTTCCAATTGAAATTTTTATTATTGTTAGAACTCCTCATGATTCCCTTCCTCTTGAGTTGTTGTTCTACTTGGTTAGCCTTGTACAACAACTCTTTCATGCCAACATACTCTTGCATCTCCACAACATCCCTAATATCATGATTCAATCCATTCAAAAATCTTGCCATGATTGCTTCATTTTCTTCATTCTTTCCAGCTCTAATCATGGTCACCTCCATCTCTTTAAAATACTCTTCCTCACTTTTATTTCCTTGAGTCATTCTCTGAAGTTTGAGTTGCAAATCCCTATTGTAGCTTGTCGGAATATATCTCTTCCTCATAATCCTTTTCATTTCTGCCCAAGTGTTCACCATGGGTTCCTCATATCTAATTCTCTACCTTTGGTATTTATTCCACCAAGTTAAGGCATAATGTGAAAATTCAGTTGTTGCCAACTTCATCTTCTGCTCCTCATTATACTCATTGCAAGCAAACACATGCTCTACTTTAATTTCCCACTCCAAGTAAGCATCAGGATCACTTTTCCCATTGAATGTGGGAATATTTAATTTTATTCCATCAATTCTTAGAGTTCTTTGTTCTCCATTATTTTCTCTTCTCCTCCTCCTATCTCCTCCTCTATTTTCTGGATTTACTTGTTGTGCTTGCTCCATTTGATCCAACCTCTCATGGAGTCCATCACTTTGTTGTTTCATTATCCTTTCCAAGTGTTGTGTTAAGGCTTGCATCTATAGTTGAGACAGTCCACTATCTGACGGTTCCCCTGCCATGCTCAAGTAAACAGATTACAAATAACAATAAGTTTGGGCCTCACACCACTTTCCCACGTGTTTACACTCAACACTCGTGTTTCACACAATAAGGCTTTTTTTTCTAATGATCACACTGCCTTTTACCACTCTTTCTCTACTTAAGGTTCTTACAAGAATCAAGCAATCAATAATCCATAATCACTTTCAAAAGTAGCAATCAGAATCAATTAAAAATAATAGTAAAGAACAAAATAGTGAAGAACAATTTCATTATCAACAAACAAGCAAGACAATTAAAAAAACAGCAAGCAAAAACAATATATAGAGAAAATAAAATATGTAGACAGGACACTTTTAGACTTTTTAACAAACACCAAGTATGCACTGAATAAGAACTATTTTTTTTTCTGTTTTCCTCTTGTTTTTTTTCTATTTCTGTTTTCCTCTTCTTCTTCCTTTTTTTTTTCTCTTCTTTTCTTTTTTTCTATTTCTTCTTCTTTTTTTTCTATGTCCCAGTGGTTAGGTTGATACTCTGTACTTGGTCCTGAGTTCAAATCCTAACTCCAAATAAAATAATATTATTATTTTATTTTAATATTCCAATCTTGTTGTTTAGCTTAGTTTTGGGGTAGTTTCGATGTTGTAATCCACCCTTTGATTAAATCTAAAGCATAAGCATCTCAATCTTTGTGAAAGTAAAATGTTTTCAAACTAAGTTAAAACAATCGATTGTTTTGTCGAAACAACCGATTGTTTATACTTAGGTGTTTTGAGAAAAAGATTGAAAACTGTTTTTAAAATGGTTGAACTGTTAAGAACCAAAACAACCGATTGATTCGAAGAAACAACCGATTGTTTGTTTTGGGACCATAACAAAAAAACTGTTTTATCTTTGACTGAGCTTTAAATGTTTTAACTGCTTACGCTCCAATCATTAAATGCTTTAACCAATCTTTTAATGCAATTTAAGAGTTTATTAAGATTTGATAACAAACTACATCTTTGAATAAATTCAGAAAAACAGATTTGACAATGAATCTTTGACAAGTTTTTGCTAAGAGTTTTTGAGTTTTTCAAAGAGCTGAGATTGCTAAGAGTGTGTGATTGATCAAAGTTGTGGAATAGGATTCTGCTTGTATTGATTTCAGATTATCTTCTGTAACAAGTGTAATCCTTGTACTCTGTGAAACAAGTTTCATTTCTGTGCTTGCTAAGATTGGTTGTGTGTTTTTGAGGGGACCAAGATCAACAATCTTGGTGTAGGTGTGTTAACCAAGGAGAGTGTGTTTCTTGAGGTGTTCAAGGTCATTCTCTTGGTTGTTGTGTAAGTGATCAAGGTGTGATTGCTTAGTGGATTTCCTCAGGGTTTCTGAGAAGACTAAATGTAGCTCTGGGTTTGGAGTGAACCAGTATAAACAACTATGTACAATCTCTCTATCTCTATCTCTTTAAATTCAGTTTTGTTATTTGATAACTGGTATAAACAACCGATTGTTCCGGTAAAACAACCGATTGTTTTTCCAGTATTGTGCATTTGCTTAATGTTTTGAAAACTGATTTCTTAATCAAGGTTTTCTTGAAGTATTTTCATTCTAGGCTTAAAAGTTTACGAAAATCTTTCTTAAACAATTCACCCCCCTCTCGTTTAAGGCCATATATTCTAACATCTAGTGCAGAAGCTAATACGTTTTGAGAAGTACAATCAAGCTTGGCCATCTTACATTCTTCATTGGTCCATTGGGACCAAGGTTTTTCAATAAAAGATCCATTCTTTTTAAGCTTTGGAATGAAAGGGCCATTTTCGATTGAATCCCAAATTCCTTGATCAATGGATTCAACAAAGATTTTCATTCTAGCCTCCCAATACTTATAATTCAAACCACTAAACAAATGTGGTTTGTAGATTGAAGCACCTTCCTCAAAAGATAGTTTTCCAGCCATAGAAAAAGATTTTCGGATCAAACTTGATTATCTTTCAAGTACCAAGCTCTAGATGCCAATTGTTAGAATGTATGGCTTTAAACTAGAGGGGGGGGGGTGAATGGTTTAAAGAGGGTTTTCGCAAACTTTTAAGTCTAGAATGAAATTACTTCGAGAAAACTTGATTAAGAATTCAGTTTGCCAAAAACACAAAGCAATATAGCACAGCACCAGAAAAACAATTGGTTGTTTATACCAGTTCACAAAATATAAACTGAATTTAAAGAGTTTAAGGATAGAGAGATTGAACACACAAGTTTATACTGGTTCACCCTTAACCAAGAGCTACATCCAGTCTTCCCAGAAACCACTGGGGAATCCACTAAGCAATCAACCCTAGATTACTTACAACACCACCAAAGAAGTGACATTGATCCCCTCAAGACACACATTTCCTTTGGCTCAGCACAAACACAACTAAGAATGTTGATCTTGACAACCTCAAGAACACATAACACTTCTCAGCTTCACACACAGAGTTTCTTCAAAGTACAAAAGGATTACACTTGTTAAAGAAAAGATCTGAAATCAATACAAGATGGAAATCCTATATCACACTCTCTTGATCAAAGTAATCTCAAAGTAATCTCAAAGCAATCTCCAACTCTTCAAAAGCAAAATCAGTGAAAAACTCAAATCTGTTTTTCTTGTATTAAAACTAAGTTCTTGTTTGTTACATAAACACAACAAACTATTTATTGCATTCAAAGACTGATCAAAGCATTTAAAACCGGAGCGTAATCAGTTATAAAATCATTTAATGCTCAGTCAAAGCACAAAACAGTTTCCTGTTATGGTCCCAAAATAAACAATCGGTTGAATGCTCGAATCAATCGGTTGTTTTGGTTTGACAGCAAGTCAACCATCAAAAATAGTTTTCAGCCTTTCTAAAAACACCTAAGTATAAAACAATCGGTTGTTTCGACAAAACAACAGGTTGTTTTTCACTTAGTTTGAAAAAAACTTTTAATTAAAAGGTTTGAGAATGCTTAAGCTTTGGATTCAATCAAGAGTGGATTTACACATAAAATCTACCCCATATCCTATTCTAAAACACCTCTACAATAGCAAGCACATCCTGCCTTCCATCAACCTTCAAAGGGTTTGGATTCTTCAAAGCTTGAACACACTTGATTCAACATGTATGACACATGAAGGCGCAACACGTGAGGATAATCCTGGGTGGCGTTAAAACTCATTAGGGTTAGGGTTTCCAAGGAAGCTGCATGCATGGCACGTGAATACTTAAGGCACCCACGAAGCAGATGGCGCTAAAGAATGGGTGCACAAGTTGGTACCCAAGCGGCCACTCTGATTATTCGTTGCACTCCAGTTAAGGAAGGTTCCATGTGCTAGATACGCTAAGATTACCTAAATAGTGGCACAGGGACACTTTCCCAAGAACCCTAGATAAGGGTAACAACACAAAGGTAAACCCTAGTTTCAGCCTATATAAAGGGTGCCAAGAACCCTAGTAAGGTACGCAGTTTCTAAGACTGAAGCTAATATACACACTTGGTGTTTCTTTGCCCTAATACTGACTTGAGCGTCGGAGTGCAAACGGCCGCTAGGGCGTCCCTTTGTCTTTTGCAGGTGAGAGGTTTCTTGATTAAGAAGGTGCGTTTCTCAAGCAAGACTTGAAGGGCGGTAACAATTGTTAGAGTCATCCGATAGAGCGAGTCAACCGGCAGGAATAATTATTATTATTAATATTAATAATATTATTAATATTAATATTATTATTAATATTATTAAATATTTTAAATATTATTAAATATTTTTAATATTATTAAATATTTTTAATATTTTTAATATTACTAAATATTATGAAATAATATTAAATATTATTCGTATTATTAATATAATACTAATTTTATTATTTAAATTATTGTATTAATATTATTAATTTTATAATATTAATAATATGTATAAATTAGTTATGGTTATTATTATTTATGATTTTATAATTCTTCATATTATATTAATATTTTTAATATTATGTATATAATTATTATGATAATAGTTGGTAGGTAATAGAGATTTGTGGATGATAGTTCGTAGATAATAGAGATTCGTGGGTAATAGTTGATAGGTAATAGAGATCCGTAGGTAAAAGTTAGTAGGTAATAAGATCCGTGGGTAATAGTTGGTAGGTAATGCTGAATTTACCTACGGATTCAGAATCTGTGGGTAATGTCCGTAGGTAATGTTGTTCGTAGGTAATATCTGTAGGTAATGTTGTTCGTAGGTAATATCTGTAGGTAATGTTGTTCGTAGGTAATATCCGTAGGTAATTTTGAATTTACCTACGGACTCAGATCCATGAGTAAAAATCTGTAGATGATACTGATTTTTTTTTGTAGTGACATAACATATTGAAGCGCAGTGCTTCCTGGGTTTTGGTTACTAGAGACAAGCTACCAAGGAAACAAAGTACTCCAGACAACTTGTGGTTTTGATATTGTTTGTTGGTTGTTGCATCATTATGTGATGTTTTGGACTTCTAGTTATATATTTTTTTATGTTCAAGCCATTTGATTCATAGGTAGAACATGTATAAATTTTTTTGAGATGGTATGTTACTAAATTGTAATAAGTTCTAAATTGAAGGTATCTAACCTCTTTTGTGTATATGGGTTAGGACATAATTTAATTGTCGCATTTTATTTAATGTAATTAGTTCATTGTAGATAAAAAGAAATCAATTCACAATGTAAATTTCACAATGTAAATTTGTTTGTGACGTTAAAAATTCTTAAAAGTAACTCATTTCAATAATTTTCTTACTACTAATATTCAAAAAATCTAAAATTTGAATAAAAAAATCAATTTCAAGTCAATAAAAGGAAAAAAAAAGATATGGATGTACGATGTATTTGTATAAGTTTATTGGAATGCGCTTCTAAAACTAGTCAGTGAAAATTATTATAATTTTGAAGCCCATGTTTCTAAAACAATGTTAATACAAGATACTTGTTTATATCATGTAATTTTTTAAAATAAATACCAGAAATTCTTAAAATAATGATAGAAGACACTCCAGTCCACACCCCGTAAAATACTAGAAAAAGTCGGAAGTACGTGTTTGGTTTACTTTTGAAAAGTTATAGCAAAGACCAAAAACACGGTCGCTATAAGCACGTTAGGAGTGCACTGACTTTTGTTTATCCTTTCGCTGGTGGTTCCTCATTTCATTTCATTTGATCCAATCCTATAAATAAAGAGAAATTGATAGAAACAATAAAATAAGGTTGGGCAGCCACGCCATCATTGGCCTCTTCGCTCCACTTCCATTCACTCTGCTTCCACCATCCATCTCTCATTCATTCTAAATCAATCTTCAACAACATGCAGCTGCAAGGTATGTCTTATGATAGTAAACCTACTTATGTTTGAATCGTTAAAGACATATAAATTAATAAACGTAGCTATGTCTGTCTGTTTGTTTGTGTTTCAGATGGTTCTGTCGGTAAAGTGATTAACTTGATAGCCTCACATGTTGTGACTGCGTCCTTCGCCGGAATAATTTCTGAGCAGTCAAGGGTGCTCGCAGACCACAACATCATTCCCCACCTACGCACATCAGACTCTGGCCGTCTCATCAAGATTGAGAAGTTCTCTCACTATGTCGGTAATTACTAATTAATTAATTAATTAAACTCCTTTATCCCTTAATTAATTCTCATGCTACTCCTTCAAATTAATCCTTCTAATATTATCTAATAATCAAGATGAAACCCAACTCCTAATAACATCAATGGATGCACTCCCAACACTCCTACAAAAAGCAAGAAACCGATTGTGACATAATTAGATAAGAAATAAGTGATATAATCTTGTTGAGAAAGTGAAATTTTCCACCTTTTCCTTCAAGGCCCTAGAATAATTGTGCCAAAGCAGGAGAATAAATTTTATTTCATAATTATTTTTTTTCTAAATTAGACCTGTATTTTTTAAATTTTAATATAAAATTATGTTGAGAGATTATCTTGTTTAATTTAAATTTAAGCCCCAGTGAATGGAATGGGTCTTCTTATTCTTTGTTCATTTTTTTTATATCCCCGTATCGTCCCAATTTCTCGGCACGATAGTCTTTTTCCTGCCTGTGTCGTTTCATTTACGCAGTAACCTCTTCGAAAATACAGATAAGTTTTTATTTTTCTTTGAAATTAATTTTTATAGAAATATACCACACAGGAATAATAACCAAGCGCGTGTTGGATTTAATTTTCTAAAACATTACATCTACTATACATATTTTTAATATTTTTCAATTGATTGGATATGAAAGTCCAAAACTAAGCGCGTTAAAGCACGTTAATCAAACTCACAGTAAGAGAGAAATTTACACCCACTTTCTCTGATATTTATTGTGCTTCATCATTGCTTGTTTTTCAGGGGTTAACAGCGACTAGTCTTGTCCGTTTCTCATTATTATTAAACTTTATCGGCAAAGATTACATCAACTTTATCGCACAAATAAAACGATTCACCTATTGTTTTAGAGCTTAAATTTAAATGATAGTTACTAAATATTGAAAAGGGAAAGGAAAAGTACAAATCAAAAAGTATTTTTCTTCAAATTTTATTTGATCCGATTTTTTTTTCTTTTACTAAAAAGGAAAATTAGTATTAAACTGGTTGGAGTAATCTAATTTATAAATCAGTTTTCATTTTCCTTCTTTTCCGGAAAAAAAAAAGAGAAAAAAATGAGTTAGGGTGGTCATGAACTATTGTTACAATGTATAATATTTTCAATGGGACATTAATATTCCACGCGATCATAAGTTTGACAATATTAAAAGAAGGAAGTGTAGTTGAAATTTGTCCTGTATGCACACCCTGCTTGAAATTCAGTATTATACTTTGACTTTTTCTTGGCGTTGAGAATATTTTTATTAGAATTCAAACCATGTGATTTCGTTGATTATAATTTAAAAAAAAAGGGAAAAAAAAAGAAAGAAAACATAGTTACATAGATGATGAGTTTGTTGAATGGTGAATGTGTGTTTTGCAGCTAGGCAAATGCGATTGGTAGAGAGCGAGGTTCCAGCAGTGTGCAGATTGGCCGATGAATATTTGATAAAATGGAAGGAATGTGAGGAAAGTATTGTTGAATATCTTGCTGATCAGAAGGACCCCACTTTACCAGGGAAATTGATTCATGAGTTTGAGCAATGCATCCTCACTTATTTCGCATTTCATTGGAACCAAGCTTCTTATGTCATTAGTCAGGTATATTTTCACTATTAAAAATGTTACTTTTATAACTATATAGTTAAAGATATTAATTTATAATTTTTTTTAAATTTCTCCTTCTTTTCAAATACTTCATATATTTTTGATAAAATATTATTTTTTCTTATTTTTAAAGGTTGTAATTTGAGGCAATTTACTATTGGATTGTCAATATATCAAGATTATTTTACTTTCTCTATTTTTATTATCTCGATAATAGTTTATTAATTTTTTTCAAGGTCCAACTTATTTATTTTCTCAATTATTTACTATGTGTAGTTTAAGATCTATCAAATAGGATTATCGGGTATTGATTACGATCCATACATTCAATATATGCAATTAAATATAAAAAAGTGTTAAATGCTTTTTTTAAATACAAAATATTTATTATTTTTTATGACTCTACTTGTTTAGAGTTTTAATTAAAAATATTTTTTTTATTTAAACTTTTTTTATCAAGATATTATAGATTGATATTTTATTAATTTTAATTTTTAAAATGTCTTATCAATTTTCTTAATAGACATGTTAAGGAAATTTTAATTCTTATTATTGTAAGTAAACCTTTTCGTCATTCTATTGTACATTTTATATCAATTAGAGCATAAATAAAGAAATAAAAGAAAAGTATTACAACTTGAGAATTAATATAGAAAAATATTAAGTTAAGAGAAGTAGTGTTAATAATACTTGTTCTTTAACAGTTAGACTTTTGAAATATTATTAATTTAAAAAGTTCAACATTTTAATTACTCTAAAAAAATATTGTATTGTTTTACTCTTCTATAAAAACTTGAGACAGTAGCTAAATGAAGGATTAACAACTTCTTTTTATGGAGCTTTTAAGGAAAACGTTAACTCTTATTAATAAATGAATATTACTTTTTAGGTGACTATATTTTGTTTATTATTAAAGTTTTTTTTTCTGAATTTTCAAAGTGTGTAAAAATGATTTTTGGACATAAGCAACATAGTTCACTTGAGTTGGTCTTACTTGCATTTACATGGGTCAAAAAGTACATGAATTTATACTCTTTTTTTCTCTTATATGAATAATAATTTACTTTTCATATATTTTAGAGTTTCAACTTTTATATCGAGTACTTCTTTTAACAAATAAGTAAAAAAAATTATATACAAATCTAAACATTTACGATATCATTGAAATATGCATTATGAAATGCGAGGGAATAGGGTGTGAGGTGAATGGCAGAATCATAGAGGGCAGAGTTGTAGGTGACTACTCCATTATTAATTATCACTGCATTGTTTATATTTACTTACGTACTTTTTTATGTGTTTCTTTGTTCAAGTCATACTTTTGTTAATTTAATAAAAAAAATTGTATTGTAAAAGATATTTGTGTTTAATTCCCTTGCATCAAGTGCAGGCATTGAGTGCTGAGTCACCAAAGAGAAAAGAGCTAAAAAAGATTCTATTAACAGCTACAAGGTAAATTTGATGGACTTATATGTAACTAATTTAACAATGAAAAAAAGTAGTTAGTAATAATATTTAAATGTATAAATTGAAATATTAATGAATTATTTAGACAAATTTAGTTGAAGTAATGATGGTGGTTGGTGTACAGGGAACAGAGGTTTGAAAGAGTAAGTAAGAATCTAAAAGTGGCTAGAGTGTTTACTACTTTGGTGGAAGAAATGAAAGTAATAAATGGTGACAAACAAAAGAGGAATCACACGATCTCCGCTATCAACAGTGAGAGATGTCCAGTGCTTCTACTCATGGGAGGTGGCATGGGAGCCGGAAAAAGCACCATTCTTAAAGACATTCTTAAAGAGTAAGCAACATATTTAACTTTTATATGAACATATTAAATTGGCTAGCTTTGGAAATTTACATAGATTTAACTTTTATATGTATTGATCGGTTTGGCAGATCATCTTGGTCAGGAGTAACTTCAAATGCTGTAGTGGTTGAGGCAGATGCTTTTAAAGAGCGTGATGTCATATTCAGAGCCCTTAGTTCAAGAGGTCATTATGATGACATGCTCCAAACTGCCGAACTTGTATGCTTCTTTGTCAATACCTTCTTTCGTAATTTAGCTATGTCTATGGATGAGATATAATAGAAGTTTATAAGCTAATGATTGAAATCTGAACAGGTGCATCAATCGTCCACTAATGCTGCATCATCTCTGCTAGTGACAGCTTTAAATGAGGGTCGAGATGTAATCATGGATGGTACCTTATCATGGAAACCATTCGTGGAACAAACTATTGCTATGACAAGAAATGTTCACAAATATAGGTACCGGATGGGTGTAGGGTATAAAGTATCTGAGGATGGTACAATAATTACTGAAAATTACTGGGAGCAACTAAATGGGGCAGAAGAACAACAACAACCAAGCACACGAAAGCCTTACAGAATTAAGCTCGTTGGTGTGGTTTGTGATGCCTATCTTGCTGTTGTTAGAGGCATTAGGTATGCATATATGTTTGCAACTTCTACCATGTTATTAGTTTGGGAATTGGTTTTATATGGATATGACAATGAACATTTTCCAATGGAATTTTGATAGGAGAGCTGTTATGACAGGGAGAGCAGTGAGGGTAAATTCACAACTGAAATCTCACAAAAGATTTGCCAATGCATTTCCTAGATATTGCGAACTTGTTGATGATGCCAGACTGTACTGTACAAATGCTGTTGGTGGACCAGCAGAGGTAAATTCCAACAACTTTTGAAAACTCTTGTGATGAAATGATTAATTATAGACTTGTGTACAATTAATTTAAAGTCAAAAGGCTAACAAGGTAGTAACACATGACAGCTTGTATGGTGGAAGGATGATGATCACAATCTGCTAGATCGGAAAGAAATAAATTTATTGGAAATGATAGGCAGAGTAAACACTGAAGCTGATTCCATCTACGAACTTTACAAGGAACCAAGTCTTATAATGGGATTAGGTTCTATTTGGAAAGACATTATTATTTCACCTTCAAGGTGTAATGCTCAAAAGGAATTAAGGGAATCCATTCAGAAAATAGAAAAATCCATTCAAAAACGGTAGCCAATATTATTTACCCAAAGCCAATTTTGGAGTAGCTAACAAGGTTTGAGGTATTAACTTGTGTTTTATTGTCATTCCATGTTGAAATGAAGATATTTGAATGTCTAAATTATATACTTGTCTTTAACTTTGTACAAAAGATGGTATAATCAAAATTTCGGTAATTTAGTTTTCATTTGTAAGTGTCTTATTTAACTCCTAATTTGTAATTGATTTGTAACTTTCTTATTTAACTTCTAATTTGTAATAGTAAAATACTATAAAAAACAATGAATATCATAAAAAACAATGTATCTATATATAAAAATACATATAAATGAATATCATAAAGCGAATTCTATTTTTTTTTTCAATTTGGTATAAGAGTTTAGAAATTATTTTTTTATAAATTCATGGAGATATTAGCTGAAGAGATGGTAATGGTATAGAAATTTACAATAACTAAAAATATTTTTATTTTTTAAAAAACTTTCTTTTATCAAGATATTGTATATTGATCTTAGATAAGATTTTATTAATTTTAATTTTTAAAATGTCTTATCATTTTTCTTAATAGAGATGTTAAGAGAATTTTTTATTCTTATTATCATAAGACATTTTCTTGATTCTAATGTAAGGTCCTAAATTCTCACGTCTAAAAACTAATATAATAGGTATGTAATTTTTAATTAACATAAAGATAAATGTATATAAATATCTTAATATATATTTTCTTTATAGAGATTTTAATATATATAAAAGTTTAAAAATAAAACATTCAAAATAAAAACATCACATCTTCTAGCTGCTCATTGAGGAGCTCTATCACCTGCAACCTCATTTATTTCCGTGTAAATACACGAATACATGATTATCATAGTTAAAGAAAACAAAACACAACAAATAAAAAGGTAAACTAGTAAAAAAAATTCTATATAATTTCAATTTTAATTAACAAACATAAAGACATCAACTTTCATACATTTTCACAAAACCATCAAGTGTCTATCAAATTCATAATTCATCTTTCTCATGTCAGACTTCTATTGACCCACAACACATAAACACTTGACTCTACTTTGGGAAAACCAATATTAAAATTAACATTGAGAGACCTGCACTTGTCATACAACCCATTGTGAATCCACGTAACCATGCATATAAAAATATCTCAACCTCAACCTCTTCGTAGGACAGGGTTCATATAATCTGAAAGACCAGGTTTTTTTTCACACTCCAGACATAATCATATGAACCTCCTTCAACTCTCACCACCTGGTACTTTTCATCTATATGATTCCAAGATACTAGTAGACTCGAGATCGTTCCTTTTAAAGAGTACATAACAAATCAATACACTATCCTAAATATTTAAACATGGTAACTTTTTTCCTAAAAATACTATGTCTCAATCACATTTTCACATCATTACATACTTCATTGAACACCATTAAATCACATCAAAGTTTAAATTTCTAAACAATTCAATATATATAACAAATTTCACATAAATGCATAATTATTTACTTTTTATCATATAATTAAATAAATAAAAATTTATATTTAATAAAAATAAAATATATAATAAACCAAGTTTCCATAGGCAAAAATAAAAATTTCATTTTTTTAGCTTGAGCAAAAATTATCTTGTTTGAGCGAGAATGAACCTCTCTCAAGCAAAAATCCTCTCGCTTGAGCGGATATTAACTTGAGAACATCCCAAAATTCACTCGATTTTCGCACATGAAGTTAGTGAGAAGTGCACATGCGTGGTCTCCACGCGGCCACGCGCAGTAGGTCGCCCTCAAACCCTAAGGGTCCACGAGGCGACGACAGAGATAAGGCCCTCGTGAAACAACAATCCTATCAAAGGCCTAATACGAGGGGGCGTGGGAGAGATAACATGTCGCCAAGGCACAACTTCATAGTGGAACTAAAAGACCTCATCGCTATCCCAAACATAGAATAGAGGCTGAAGGTGCCTCCCAAGATCGACAAGAGGCTCGGGCCCAATGAGAACGCCTGGTGTGAGTTCCACAAAGCATACGAGCACCCCATACGCAATTGCTTAGCGCTGGGACACCAACTAGATGAGTTGGTGAAGAACGGTCTCCTAAGAGATTATCTGCAAGAGAAACAGAGGACCGAGGATGCGGCGACAACAGGGGGTGGTCTGGGGCATGAAGTCCCCGTGCATGGTGAGGTCCATACCATCGCAGGAGGGTTCTCGGGCGGAGGCTATACCGCTTCTCAGCGAAGGAGATACGCACGAACGGTAATGTCGGTAGAAGCAAAGAGAACCGACGATGCCTTCGACGTAGACCTGGTCTTTACTAAGGCCGACCTAGAGGACGTTGTCCCCCATGACAACGATCCAGTGGTGATTTCGGCGGTAATCGTAGGAAGGAAGGTGCACCGTGTGCTAGTAGATCAGGGAAGCTCGGCAGACGTAATGTTCTAGACGACCTTCAACAAACTGCAACTATCCCCCGACATGCTAAGGCCCTTATGGCGGCTGTCTCTACGGTTTCGCAGGAGACCAGGTATAGGTGCGGGATACTTGGAGTTGAGGACTACCTTCACAGATGGCACCGCGTCACGAACAGAGAGCATTAGGTACCTTGTCGTCAACGCCTTCTCTGCTTATAACATGTTGTTGGGTAGACCAACACTAAATAGGTTAGGGGCGGTGCCGTCGACAAGGCACATGAAGATGAAGCTACCGGACCTGACAGGGAAGGTGATTACCATCAAACCAGATCAGAAGGAGGCCAAGCGATGCTACGAGAATGGCCTCAAAGCAAGGCGAGGGGTATCTATGGTCACTAATGGACCACCGTACACTGAGGGAAATCCCCTGCCCAAGATCAGCCGCTCCAAACCTGACGAGGTCGTAGCAGAAATCGCCCGCAGGACCAAATCTGATTCGTTTGGCAGCTCTGGGAAAGAGAGATTGGAGAGAAAGTCTCCAACCGAAGCAACATCCCCGATCAAACGGTGCGAACCCTGGTTGAGAAGACCGTAGAGTCCATAACCGGGATAACCAATGAGGATTTTTTAGGTAGTTGGCTCGACCCCCGAACAAAGACAAGGTCAGTTTCAAGGTCTTACACACAGGGGAAACAGAGTATGTTAAGAACCTGGAGAGAAAGACCAGGTACCAAGGAATGCAACCCCGTTAGTTTCGCAACCGCTCTCCCCCGTGTGGACCAATTCCCTCAGGAAAACAAAGATCTTTGGGGACGAAGCATGCATGTTTAGGCGCTGAAGCAGGGCTCAGTTCCTCGCACACGGAACGCAACCGACTACAAGTTTATATCAGTTAAGCAGGAATATTGTACGTGGTATTAGATGACACTCTTTTTCCCTTACAATGGTTTTTTAATGAGATTCCCAGATAATTAGGATTGAAATATTTTCTCGAGTTATGTACAATTCAGTTAAGAACTTGTTTTCCTTGCGTTGGAGGTCTTGTGAGCGGAGAGGTAGGTTCGTAGAGAACACCTCCCCTCTCGAGTGAGAGTGCCAAGGTTGAACGAAATAGTTCGCCAAATAAATCATCCTCGCCATCGAGCAAAGCTGAGGTCAGTTAATAGATAAATCCTTCTCGCCCTCAAGCGAAGCTGAGGTCAGTTAATAGATAAATCCTCCTCGCCCTCGAGCGAAGTTGAGTTCAGTTAAGCAGTTGTTTTCCTCGCGTTAGAAGCCTCGTAGGCGGAGAGGTAGGTTCGCAGAGAACACCCCCTATCGAGTGAGAATGCTAAGGTTAAACGTAATACTTATCAGTTAACTCCTCCTCGCCCTTGAGCGAAGCTGAGGTCAGTCAAGAATTAATTTCCCTTGCACTAGAAGCCTTAGGAGTAGAGAGGAAGGTTCGTGAGAGAACACCTCCCCTCGTGAGTGAAATTGCCGAGGCAATAATTCGCTAGATAAATCCTCCGCGCCTTTGAGCGAAGCCGAGGTCAATCGAGAGAATTCGTCTCCCTTGCGAAAGCGCTAAGAAGGGACAACCCAACTCACAGTGAAACCTCTCCTCATGATAAGGGGAACATGCAACAGAACACTAAAGGAAATGTCTCGGCGCCAGGCACCATGATAGAAGCAGTCATGAGAATTAAAAAGCAGCTCGACATATAGAAATAAAGCAGATATGAGTTCGTAAAGTAAAGGTAGCAAACAGATAAAAGAGTTTGAATATTATCTAAATACAAATCAAGGAAGGACCTTGGGAACGATCTTCCCATTTTCAACCAGGTTCAACGCGGAGAAGGTCGTAGTATCCATTCTAGGATGCACACAAGCAACTTGAGCAAGAGCATCCTTAAATCCCTCGTCGTAAGCGTCGAGAACATCTCCAGTCTGGTCAGCCTCAGCTTCCTCAAAGGTTTTGGCTTGCTGACGAAATTCGGCCTTCGCTCGATCCAGTTGCGCCTCAAGGCTGGTGGACCTTCGTTGATGACTTTTTATGGCAAGTGCATCGCGTTTGTCAGAAGTACTAATTGTCCCTAAGGACGGATATCGATCCCACAAGGAACAATGAATTATCGAGTACAATAATCACTAAAAATAAAAACAGAACAATTAAAAGAATTTTGAATTAACTGTGATCAATAAGAAAACAAACAAAGAATTAGTTGTTTCGATTGAAAAAATAAGGATTAGTTTCATCTCTCTCACTCTCAAGTATTTTGATTAGCATGTCAATATTAAGTTCTTTGATTGAAATTGATGCCCATATAAAAATCATTTATATTGATTCCTCGCATATAAAATCCTTAAGAATGTCCCCAAACTATTGATCTCTCGCATAATTATAAGAACAACTTAGAACGAAGCTCAGACGTTTAATAGCAATTAACATTTCAAGTCTATTCCTAACACTCAAATATGTTAAGTATTGTTGTTTAGGTCCGAACCCTAAAAATACCTCCCGGTCAGATTTAAGATTCTCAATTTGTCACGGAAAATTAAAAGTAAAACAACAATACCAATCATCAATCAAGAACTGAATATTAATATATAAGATATCACCTCAATACATAAGAGTTTGAGCAGATTACTCCCAATCCCAAAAGGGTAGAATTAGCCACGCATACTTCTAGCACCTTCCATTCTCCCAATTGGGTTAACATTCACTCTATGGTGTTTTCCTCTCAATTTGGCACCCTAGGGTTGAGCCTCTAGCCCTCTATTTATCCTAGTTTTCTAGGGTTAGGTTGCTTCCTGTGTCGTGCTAATGAGCTAAATGATAAAACATAAAAAGGTCCAATCTTTCTTTGCATCTTTTTCCATTTTGGGACCTTCAGGCTTTATCTTTTTAGCTCAAATTATTCTCCTTTATTTCAAATCTTCAGTCTTCCCTATAAATCTGCAATTAACACCAAATTTAGGAATAAAATAATCTTATTCAAATAAAGCTCATAAAAATGTAAAAAAGTATAAATTCATAAATTAGGGATTATTTTATATGTAAATTAGCAATAAATCCTCATAAGTGTCTATATTTTAATATGAAACATTACTGAAATTAGGCATTTATCACTATCCCCAACTTAGAATCTTGCTTGTCCTCTAGCAAAGTAAATGAATATATTTGAATTTAAATATCAAACAACTTAATTCACTAAACAAGAGATCAAATTAAAAACTTATAATGCTTCCAAATTCAAATATAGAAAAATATAGACACAATCAACTTCCAGGATCAAAGCAAAACAAACAAATGACAATTCATCAAGGAATATCTTCTCATATGCCTCACAGGTGAGTGTTTCTCTCTATTTTCACTGAATCATAACAAATCACGGTTGTTTTTCATTTTATCTTCAAATCACAAACATATTAGAAACATGAATCTTGAGGTCTTTTGCAGGGTTGTAGTGAGACTAGGCTTCCAAAAAAAATATTGGTTTTTCTTAGATAACAAAATGCACATCTTAAAGAAGAAGAGCATACCTACAATTCACTTATAGAGAACATATATGTTATATAATAACCACTTTCTTTCAATGTCCTTTTTCCTCATTATCTTTATGACTTTTCATGATTTTCATGATGATTTTTTTTTCTTTTCTAATTCTTTTTCTTTTTCTATTTTTTTTTTCAATAATAGGAAAAGATTATTCCTGTTTTCAACTTTTTGAGCTTTCACAATCATAACCAACCACTCTCTTTTTCTATATGTATTGCATCTATGTTCTCCTTCCTTAAACATGCTAAAGGGTTGGAAAATATATCATTAAAGGTTAAGGTGCAATATTAACAAAAATTTCTTGGCCCAAAAGGGGATATAAAAAAAATGGAATTCTAATATAAAGGTTGGCTTTTTGGCCCTGGCTCCTAATTAACACAAAAAATGCCTCAATCATCTTCATGCTCTTTTATGATGCAAAAAAAATAAAATAAATAAAGCAACCACAACTGTCAATTCATCAGTAAAATTCTCAAAACTGTTTAAGGTTCACACACTCACTTGGTTTAATTGGTCTCATTCCTTTTTGTCTTGTCATTATCTGTCCTAATCAATCATCCTGTTAAATTTTCATGTATCATAATTTTAACTACATTTGAATAGGGATTCAATCATATTTTCTTTTCTAACCTGTGTCTAATTCATCTCACTATTTAATATTTAAACACAAACTCTTTTTTCCACAATTCAAAATTAATATTCTAGTTCTTTTTATTTGAAAAAAAAAACTAGAAAATAAACAAATTAAAACTGAAATTTATTCAATAAAGATAATTCAAAACCTAAAACTAACAAACTAACAAAAACAACAAATTTATTCAAAATACAAAATAAGCAATTAAAACAAACTAAACAAATAAGAAAATAAACAGAAAACAAAATAACCAAAAAATAAAATAAATAAAATAAGATAAAATTCAAATAACTGAAAAGAAAAGAGAATTAGAAAGATAAAACCATATTTTTGCTCAATCCTCTCTTTTTAAGAAGTCATCCAGCTTTTTATTAAAATCTTTATCTACAGTCTTCATTTGCTGGATCTACCCCTAAATAATAGAACCTGTCCCCAGGTCAAAATACATAACATAGGTTGGGTTTCCCTTGAAATTCTCCATGGTTTACCAGCTAGGCTTATTTGATAAGAGTGATTGGCTAGACATAATTTCCTAGGCACTTCATTATTAAAACCATATGTTCTCTCTTAATTGGTGATAGGTACAATCATCATCATCTCTCAGTCTTCTCTAACTTCTCCTTACTTCTCTTTTCTTTATTTTTAACTTCTATTCTTCTGGGTTGTCTTCTCAATTGCTCAATCTATAAAAACTTGTTTTCTTAATATCATAAGACAACTCAAACAAAGATTAGTATAACAAGCAAATATTTTTTTTAAATGAAATAAAGAAAAACAGAAAATTTAAAATAACAAAAGAAAGAAAAATAAATAGTAAATGAAAAACAGAACAAAAAAAATAAAATAAAAGAAACAAAAACTTAAATAAAAACTAAATAAAATAATAAAACTATAATTTTTAACAAAGAGAAAAATAAAATAAATAAAAACAAGAATAATATATAAAAACTTAAAAAAATACAAAATAAAACAAAACAGAATATATAGATAGAAAAAAAACTTGCGTAAAATAAAAACTAAGAATGAAATCAAAGAAAATAATAAAACTAAAAATAAAAATAAAAATAAATAAATAAATATTAAGAAAAATAAATAAAATAAAATAAAAATAAAAATAAAAATAAAACAAAAACAAAACAAAAACTAATAGTAATAAATAATAAATAAATAAAAACTACGTAAATATTAGTATTTACAAAGTCTTTACAAAAAATATTCAAATCTAAAAAAACTAAAAACTAAAAAATTTATTCACATAAAAAAAAATTAGTATATTCATAATATTTAGGAAATTATACTCAACAAATCAAACCATGTTTCCCGGCAACGGTGTCAAAAACTTGAAGACTTTTTACGGCAAGTGCACCGCGTTTGTCAGAAGTAATAATTGTCCCTAAGGACGAATATCGATCCCACAAGGAATAATAAATTATCGAGTACAGTAATAGCTAAATATAAAAAACAAAACAATTAAAAGAGTTTTGAATTAACTGTGATCAATAAGAAAACAAACAAAGAATTAGTTGTTTCGATTGAAAAAATAAGGATTAGTTTCATCTCTCTCACTCTCAAGTATTTTGATTAGCATGTCAATATTAAGTTCTTTGATTGAAATTGATGCCCATATAAAAATAATTTATATTGATTCCTGGCATATAAAATCCTTAAGAATGTCCCCAAACTATTGATCTCTCGCATAATTATAAGAACAACTTAGAACGAAGCTCAGACGTTTAATAGCAATTAACATTTCAAGTCTATTCCTAACACTCAAATATGTTAAGTATTGTTGTTTAGGTCTGAACCCTAAAAATACCTCCCGGTCAGATTTAAGATTCTCAATTTGTCACGGAAAATTAAAAGTAAAACAACAATACCAATCATCAATCAAGAAATGAATATTAATATATAAGATATCACCTCAATACATAAGAGTTTGAGCAGATTACTCCCAATCCCAAAGGGTAGTATTAGTCACGCATACTTCTAGCACCTCCATTCTCCCAATTGGGTTACAATTCACTTTCTGGTGTTTTCCTCTCAATCTGGCACCCTAGGGTTGAGCCTCTAGCCCTCTATTTATCCTAGTTTTCTAGGGTTAGGTTGCTTCCTGTGTCGCGCTAATGGGTTAAATGATAAAACATAAAAAATGTTCAATCTTTAATTTTCCATTTTGGGACCTTCCGGATTTATCTTTTTAGCTCAAATTATTCTCCTTTATTTCAAATCTTCAATCTTCCCTAGAAATCTGCAATTAACACCAAATTTAGGAATAAAATGCTCTTATTCAAATAAAGCTCTAAATGTAAAAAGGTATAAATTCATAAATTAGGGATTATTTTATATGTAAATTAGCAATAAATCCTCCCCGTAATCTTGGCCTTAGACTCCTCATCAGCCTCTTCCAACTCAAAGACTCGAACCCGCAGGGACAGAACTCTCGCTTCCAGCATAGTAACCTCTTGGCGCTTGGAATGGAGTAGTTTCGAGAGATGAACCAACTCCTATCTCAGAGTAGCCTCGCGGGCAGCAAACGAGCGAGCTAGCGAAGAGTCCCCCGATTCAGCCTTGGACAATAAGCAAGAAGCGCCCCAAAGTTGAAGCCCAGTCTCTCCCTAGCAGTAGCTTCATCCGGATTCGTAGTCACCCCTTGCTGAAAGCCCTTGATGGCATGTTGAAGGGCAAGGGGCAGTTCAGGGACGGGAGGAGAAGAAGCACCAGTCCCACCAAGGTCAAGGAGTAGAGAAACGTCGGTCGTGCGACCCCGGGGCGAGACAGGACGGCCGGAGGAGGATGAATGTGAAACCATCACCGGCGTAGGTTTGAGTTTCTTTTAGATTGGCCCCTCAGCAGAATCCTCGTCTGACTCGATTACCACAGCTTTACCCCTGCAAGGGAGTGAGGTGGGAGACGGTTGGATGGCAGTGAGAGGGACCGAAACCCCGAGATTGGAAGGAACGAGTGAAGACGCAGCGACAACAAGGGTGCGGGCATGCTGGAGAGAAGTGCCCACGTCCCTGGAAACCCCGTGAAGGCAAGTGAGAATATCAGTTAACTTATCCCATTTTTCTTCGCTCAAACCCATGCCTGCATACAAAGTTCAAAATATATGGAGATAAACCATGCGAATGTGCGAAAGAAAAGCGTAAATGCGACGTTATAGTAACAAGAAACAACCATCCCAAAGTTTAGGGTTTCTTGAATCAAAAGGAAACCCAGAAACAGAAAGTGATTGATGCAAAGATTAAGGAACACAGACAGTTATCCAGAACCAGTAAACAGGTGTGAATGAATCAGGGTTCATACCTGCGGTCGTTAGCGAGAGAAGGCAGAAATGCGTGAAGGGAGTGCGCGTATGCTTGAGGAAGAAAGCGAAATGGTCGAAGAGTTTCAGAGAATGATGTAACAAGCGATTGGACGCGTGCGTTTTCAAAGAAGTTTGAACGTAAACGGGAAGTGTAAGTGACGTTAAGCCCTAGCCGTTGATTAAGACACGTGTGCACAGATAAGACAGGCCCAGAAAAACGTCACTTTGGCGCTGTATTTACGTTCTGTCGCACAGAGCCACGTAGGTCACCCAGGGCAAGGACATAGCCTCTTCGTTGAACGAGTTACAGCTCGAGGTTGGGGGGCTTGTGTACCGACCGGTCCTCGGGCGTTGACTAAACCACTGGTAATGTTGGTGCCACGTAAGCAGGTCCCACGAGCAGCACGTACCTAGCAAAGCACGTGCGCCAAGGAGCTAAGAGTGGTCAGACATCAGTCATCAGGACGTACCGACGTGCCACTAGACAGTGTGAAGAGGTCGGACATCGGAAACCCAAACAGTAGAGATGGGCCACGAGAGGTGGATCCCAGATCACACACCAGTTATCAGTAAGGAAGAAGCCTAGATCACATGGGTCCATGCGTGTAGAGTGGATGACGCGTTCAGGTGTAACACAAAGTGTAGAGCCACTGGAAAGATATGACTCGTGAGGGTCGCGATCCAGGGGTAAGCTGCATGCATGGCACGTGAATAGCTAGGGCACTCCCAGAGGCGGGTGACCCCAGAGATCAGGTGCACGAGGAGGCATCCAGGTGGTCATCCCATCAGAGGTTGCACTCCAATTAAGGGACTCCACGTACTAGGTTATCCGAGAGTAAGGTAACAACAGTGTTGGGCCCGCCCATCAGAAAGACCCATTTCAGGTAAACAGGAAACCATAGTTTCAGTCTATAAATAGTAAGTTAACAAACTTGACAAGGGAGAATTCACTTGCGCCGTAAAACACACAGTAGCAAGATTATACAATTTTCGGTGTTTCCTAGCCCTAATACTGACTTGAGCGTCAGAGTGCAAACGACCGCTAGGGCGCCCTTTGTCTTTGTGTTTCAGGTGTTCACACAGGAAAGGCACAGGCGAACGCAAGGACTCTAGACGTGAGAGTGACGTAGGCGCACGAAGGCGTTTCGAGTCAACCGGCAGGAACAAGAATGAAAAATTGATCCAGGCTCTCCGCGCAGAGAATGGGGATATGAGGAAGAAGCTGGTGGAGGGAGGACCATCTGCTGGCAAGTCATTCACCTCCCTTCCCAACCCGAGAGCGGTTGAAGAGACTAAGGATAAGGCTCCCACCCATGAAATGGATGGAGAGTCCTGCCTCAACAAGTCAGTTAGAACAATTGGCACTTGACTCAGTTCACAGACACCCCTTCACCAACTCCATCATAGAAACTTTAATGATAATGCAATCATCTCCGTAGTTGAACAATAATAATTAAAACTGTACCGCCCAGGTGGTGGGAAGTGATGACGTGGCAACAAGGTATTATATAGGCGTGTTCAAAGGGGCACCTGGCTGGCAGAAGGGAAGGAAGTCGGGGGGCTCGTGTAGTCGCCAGTTATTAAGTTGGCGTGCTCCGATCTCTAGCATACCTAAACCGGCGGTCACCAGGTTTGAGATGAAGTCGCCGGATGTGAACCCTGACGACCAAGTGATTAGAGATCGCCGAAAGAAGGACTTCGCCGAAGGTTCAGGGAAGCTTGTTCCAGGCTTTCGAAGTAGAGGATAAAGTTGTCAGATATTCATTTCCTAGCTAGCCAGAGGTTGAGGTCGGGGAACAGCTTACCCAAACATGCACGATGAAGCAAGTGAAGTAGATCATGATGGCGGCCGGCGAGACCACAGGGAAGGTGTGTATGATGACACCCGTATCGCCACACAGAAGAGATCGCGCTCCAAGGCAGCTATACACCGGGTTACTCCTCGCGTGGATAACGTAGTCGAATAAAGCCTGAAGAGTAAGAGGTGACGCCCAAGTCAAGGATGCTCCAGATGGTGACACGTGTACAGCTGGATGCGAGCCACGTGTCCAGATGTGTAACTGTTAGGAGAGAGAAAGTGCACAGGTATATAAGAGATTCTAACGAACTTCTGAGGTACGCGCGTTTTAGAATACTTCTTTTACGCTTGCGAGAACTGGAGTACATTGAGAGAGAATTTTGCACGGTTCCTGTTCTTAGTTTTCTCTTAGTATTTTGGTGGTTCAGTCGCTGACTTGGGCGTCGGAGCGCGATCGGCCGCAGCGGCGCCGTTTTGTCTTTTGCAGGTTCTTGAGGTGAATCAAGGTGAAGGACGGAAGCTAACACGGCGCAGAGTCGATCCAGATTCGACGAGGCAAGGTTCTTGCGTCCCGGTCAACAGGCAGGAACATCAGGCGCCCACCGTGGGGCCGTGTAAAACCTGTTCCCATCCACAGCGTGAGTTCTTGGAGTTTCTGCAGTTTCTGTGTGGTTGTGTGCTAGTGCAACCATTTTCCGCCGTTGGTTCAAGCTTTGTTCGGTGAATTTGCGTTTTCCACCGTTCGCTCAAGGTTTTGTTTGGAGGATTGGGGTTTTTCCCCGTTTGTTTGAGTTTTGTTCGGTGAGGAGAAGTTTTTCGCTGTTTACGCGAGTTTTAATCGGTGAAATCGAAGCTTCGACGTTCGTTCGGACTTTCGACCGGTGAATCAGAATTTTCGGTGGAGGAGTGGTAGGTTCGTGTTGAGATTGCAAGTTTCTGCGAAGGTCTTTGCTGTTGAGATTGCGTTCTTGAAGTTCTTTGGAGTTTGCAAAGTTCTGACCGATTGATTACTGGATCGATCGTTGCTGAAGGAGGTTCTGTTCGTCGATCGTTGTGGTCTGCTAAGTTTTCATGAGAAAGATGAGAAGCAACCGTTCAAGTCCAGTTGTGCTAGTTGCTGTTGAAGGCGCCATGACTATGGCGCAGATGGTGGAGATCATGCGTGCGCTGCAGGCGAATGTGGAAGCCTCGCGCATAGAGTAGGTAAAAATGCATGAGGACCTAGTCGCCTCTCGGGCCAGGAATGAAGAGCTCAGCAAAGTGACTGAGGAATTGCGCCAAGCTCTTCAGGAGCAGAGAGGGCGCCCAGTCGCTGAAGAGGTCGCACCGTCGTCGCCGCCTCGCGTTTTCCCCATGCCATTTGTTCAGGCGATCACAGACACGCCAATCCCTGCGAGTGTGGTACCTGTGAAGGCTACTTTCACCGGTGTGGAGGATCCTGAAGCGCATCTCACCATGTTCCACACGCAGATGATGCTGTCAGGAGGCTCGGATGTTGTGTATTGCAAGATGTTTGTGAGCACGCTCCAAGGAACAGCGCTGGAATGGTTTGTGAGCCTGCCTACAGGCCACATAACCAATTTCCAGCAGTTTTCGAAGATTTTCGTCGAGCAGTACATAGTGAACAAGGCGCCGCCTAGGATGTCTTATGATCTGTTCGACATAAGGCAGTACCAGGGAGAGTCCCTCAGGGACTACTTGAATCGCTTTGGAGCGCAGATGGTCTGCTCGCTAGCCAAGGACGAAGAGATGCTGGTATACGCCTTCAAAAAGGGCGTGCTGCCGGGACCCTTCTGCGAAGCGCTGATCAGGGCTCACCCCGCCACGTTTGCTGAAGTTAGGCGACTTGCGGTGGCCCACATCGCCGATGAGAGTGAGGTCGCCGAGAAGAGAGGGAGTGTGGCCCCCGCCAGGCCACGTGCCCAGACCAGGATCCAGCCACAGAGGGTGTTGGAGACAGCGGCGGCCAAGAGGGATCAAAGGACCCGCCATCCTTATGATCCAAGGAAAAACAAGGGCAGGGGCCAAGGGCGCCCCAGGGAGTACAATCGCCCACCAAAGCATACGTTTGTCATGGGGTTGGCGGACCTGATCGCCATCCCCAACATAGCAGCCAGGCTCAAGGCACCCGAGAAGGTGGGCAACAAGGTGTTGGGACCAAAGCTAGACGCCTGGTGCGAATTCCATCAGGGTTTTGGTCACACTGTAGATTCATGTTTGGCGTTGGGATACCATCTCGACGACCTGGTAAAGAGCGGTTTTCTGAATGATTACCTGCTGGACAGGAGAACGGGGGGCGCGTCGAGCTCCCAGCCGGCGGGTGGTGAGGCTCAGCAAGACGAAATGCCCACTCACAGAGAGATCCACACCATCGCGGGAGGTTTCTCGGGTGGTGGATGCACCGCGTCACAGAGGAAGAAATATGCAAGGTCTGTGATGACGGTGGACATGTTCGAGGACCACTCGCCAGACGTGGACATCACGTTCACAAGGGAAGATCTCAGGGACGTTGTGCCTCATGACAACGATCCAATAGTCATCTCGCTTGTTACGGTGGGAAGGAAGGTCCACAGGGTTCTGGTGGACCAAGGAAGCTCGGCAGATGTGATGTTCTGGCCGACTTTCACACAACTACAATTGCCCCTTGACCAGCTGAGGCCCTATGGAGGGTGCTTGTATGGTTTCGCTGGCGATCAGGTGGAGGTCGGGGGGTACATAGAGTTAAGAACTACATTCACGGATGAGGCGGGCTCGAGGACGGAGAAAATCAAGTACCTCGTCGTGAATGCTCCCTCAGCATATAACATTCTGTTAGGAAGACCAACGCTCAACAGGATAGGAGCTGTGCCTTCAACCAGGCACATGAAGGTGAAGTTGCCATCGATGGAAGGGGTGGTGATCACCATCAAATCTGACCAGAAGGAAGCGAAGAAATGCTATGAGAATAGCCTCAAGAATAAGAGGTCAGTGAGTTACATCACAATGACGCCGCCTCCCGGTGTGAAGCCCAGGCCAACAGAATGGCGAGTTGTTGATGCAGCGATGGAGGTGGCCGCCGGAGGCGACGTCGGCATGATGGATGCTGAGGCTGAGGGAGAGAACGCCGATCGGGAAGAAGAGGCGAGGAACCGCCCAGAGGAAGCGCGGGAACTGGGAATCGCCAGGGCGCTAATCGCCAGGGAAGCTAGACCTCAACCCGTCGAGGAGTGGCTCGAAAGGGAGATCGGGGGAAAGGTCTTCAAGTTGGGAAGATCCTTGGAGGCTGAGCTTCAGGACCAGATCGCCAAGGTGATAGAGCGGCATCTGGATGCTTTCGCATGGTCTGCTTCAGACATGCCGAGAATCGACCCCGACTTTTTGTGCCACCATCTAGCAATGGACAACCAGGTCAGACCAGTGCGACAGAGAAGAAGGAAGTTCAACGAGGAGATAAGGCAGGCGATCAGGGATGAAACACAGAAGCTCCTCACCACAGGCCACATAAGGGAAGTCCAGTACCCTGAGTGGTTGGCCAATGTCGTGCTGGTGAAGAAAAGCAATGGGAAGTGGCGCATGTGCGTCGATTTCACTAACCTGAACAAGGCTTGCCCAAAGGATTCGTATCCTTTGCCAAGCATAGACGCCCTGGTCGACAGTGCTGCAGGGTGCAAGTTGCTGAGCTTCCTGGACGCCTTATCGGGGTACAATCAGATTAAGATGCATCCCATGGATGAAGAGAAGACCGCCTTCATGACCGAAAGATCGTGCTACTGCTACAAGGTGATGCCCTTTGGGCTGAAGAACGCGGGGGCCACTTCTTAGAGGCTGATGGATAGGGTCCTTGCACCGATGCTGGGGAGGAATGTGCAAGCGTACGTGGATGATATGGTCGTGACCTCGCCGGAGAAGAGCAAGCACGTTGCGGACTTGGAGGAGTTGTTCACCACAATCGCCGAGTTCAAGTTAAAGCTGAACCCCGAGAAGTGCATTTTCAGCGTGGAGGCGGGGAAGTTCTTGGGATTCCTCTTGACTGAAAGAGGAATAGAGGTCAATCCTGATAAGTGTGCTGCCATCTTGGCGATGAGGAGCCCGACTACCGTGAAGGAGGTGCAGCAACTTACAGGTCGGATGGCCGCCCTGTCTCGTTTCGTATCAGCTAGCGGAGAGAAGGGCCATCCGTACTTTCAGTGTTTAAGGTGGAACAACAAGTTTGCCTGGACGAAGGAGTGTGAAGAGGCCTTCGTCAAGCTTAAAGAGTACATGGCGAGCCCGCCGGTTTTGTGCAAACCGTTGGTAGGGACCCCTCTCAGGTTGTATTTTGCAGTGACTGAGAGGGCGGTGAGTGCGGTGATCGCCCAAGACCAGGACCAGGCTCAGAAGCCTATCTATTTCGTCAGCAAGGTGCTGCAGAGCCCGGAGGTGAGGTATCAGGCCTTGGAGAAAGCCGCGCTGGCTGTGGTATTTTCGGCGAGGAGGTTGCGCCACTATTTTCACAATTTTACAATACTGGTGATGACCGACTTGCCCATCCAGAAGGTTCTGAAGAAGCCCGATGTAGCTGGGAGGATGGTGAAGTGGGCGGTGGAGCAGACGGAGTTCAATATCAAGTATGAGCCCCGAGGTCCGATTAAGGGGCAGATTTTCGCTGATTTTGTGGTCGAGCTCTCGTCAGAAGCAGCGCGAGTTGAGGGGGATGATTTCCGTTGGGTGCTCTCGGTGGACGAATCGTCGAACCAACAGGGTAGCGGTGCTGGAGTCATCCTGGAAGGGCCCAACGGTGTGCTGATTGAGCAGTCCCTGAGGTTTGCCTTCAAAGCCAGCAACAATCAAGCAGAATATGAGGCGCTGATCGCCGGAATCTTGCTGGCCAAAGAAATGGGAGCTAGGGTGCTAATGGATAAGAGTGACTCGCTGTTGGTCACGGGACAAGTAACAGGCGAGTTCCATGCCAAGGATCCACAAATGGCGGCTTACCTAGAGTATGTGCAGGAGTTGAAGAGTTCCTTTGTCTCCTTCGAAGTGGTGCATGTGCCCAGAGAGCAGAATGCCCGAGCTGACTTGCTAGCTAAGCTCGCCAGTTCGGGCAAAAGGGGTAGGCAGAGGACGGTGATCCAAGAAACTCTGAAGACGCCTAGAGCATTTGTGGCAGATCACCTGGTTCTTCAAATAAGCAAGTCGACGGAGAAAGCGGCGAGAAGTCACAGGTCTTTGACTCAGGAGACCTTGAGATCGCCGAGAATAAGAGCATGTCGGGGAGAGAGGGTGAACATGACGCAGGTCTGCGCTACGCATGAGCCAGACACGTGGATAACACAGTACCAGCGATGCCTGGCAGATGGCCTTCTCCCGCTGGATCCGACGGAGGCTAGGAAGATAAAGAAGAATTCTAGCAAGTTCACAATGATTGATGGCGAGTTGTATAGGTTTGGGTTCACACACCCACTCCTGGAATGTGTGCACGGAGAGAAATGTACAAGAATCATGGCCGAGCTCCATGAGGGGGTATGCGGAAGTCACGTCGGGGGTCGAGCTTTGGCCGCAAGAACCCTCCGTGCAGGCTACTACTGGCCTACAATGAGGGAGGACTGCAAGAAGTATGCACAGTGTTGCAAGCAATGTCAGCAGCACGCCGATTGGCACAAAGCGCCTCCCGAAGAGTTGAAGTCGATTTACAGCCCTTGGCCGTTTCATACATGGGGGATCGACATTCTGAGACCTTTTCCATTGGCGATCAGGCAGATGAAGTACTTGGTGGTGGCAATTGAATATTTCACGAAGTGGATCGAAGCAGAACCAGTGGCCCAGATCACCGCACACAAGATCGAAAGCTTTGTATGGAAGAACATCGTGTGCTGGTTTGGTGTGCCTAAGCGCCTGGTGTCGGACAACGGGACTCAGTTTGCAAGTCACCTGTTGAAGAAGTTGTGCGAAGGGGTGGGAATTCAACAAAGTATTTGCATCCGTCGAGCACCCTCAGACAAATGGCCAAGTAGAGTCAGCCAATCGGGTATTGCTAAGAGGCTTGAAGAGAAGACTAGAGAAAGCCAAGGGATCGTGGGCTGAGGAGGTACCCCGTATAGTTTGGGCGTACCACACCACCGAGCAGTCAGGAACCCATGAGACCCCGTTTAGCTTGGTCTATGGATGCGACGCAATGATTCCAGTGGAAATCCAGGAGAGCTCGCCGAGATTCCAGAACTTTGTAGCGGAAGACTCGAATGAGGAAAAAAGGTTGAATCTGGATTTGCTGGATGAGGTCAGGGAGGAGGCGAGAGTAAAGGCTGAGGCAGTAAAAAGAAGGATTGAACGAAGGTATAACTCGAAGGATTGAACGAAGGTAACCCCCCCCCCCCCCGACTTCCTTCTCTTTTGCCAACCAGGTGTCCCATCCAACACGCCTATATAATAGCTCGAAGCCACGTCATCACTTCCGACTACCAGGGCGGTACACAAGCCCCCCAGTCTTAAGCGAAGACTTATCCAGCGAAAAGACTAAAGGAGTCACGTCACTACCGATCTACGTGGCGCTGGCGCAGAATTCCAAACGTTTGTACTTTCTGCTTTCCTGACGCTCCACCAAACATTCTTCCAATCGCTCGACACGTGGCTTCATCAACGGTCATCTTTAGTCATCGTTTACGCTTCCAAAAACCATTTGAAAAACCCTTAAACCCATTTCACTTCTACTGTTCCATCACCTCTTTGCCTTCTCAAACACTTTGATCTTCTTCTGCAAAAACCCACGACGCTCTTCAACCTTCTGAATCCTCAACTTCCTTCAGCGTTCGTCTGATCATTGAAAGGTACTCCCTTTACTTCTTCTGTTGAGTTTTCCTGCATTTTGACCGATTCGCATCATCCATTAACTGTCTGGTGCATACGCTGTGGGCTGTTTCTTCTGTTTCTCCCTTCTCGTAACTTAGGGCTTCGTCTCCATTACAATGAACCTTCGTTCGTTCGTTTTTTCATCCTTCTTTCACAATCGAGTCAGCCTCTGCGAACTCTGCTCACCTTTCCCTTTCTTTTTCCTTTGCAGTTTCCGCGATGGCTCGCTCAAAGATCACCCCAAATCCTCCTCCCTCGTCACGAAACCCTCCCTCTCAAGCTCATAACCCACCACGGGCACCTGGTGCTTCCTCCTCCCAGGCTGAGAGGCCTGCAACCTCTCACCCCAACCTTGCTCAGGCAACTCCACCCATTGCCGGAGGTGCCTCCATTCCTTCCCCCGACTACAAGAAGCTATACCCGTGGGCCAACTCGACTTTGCTGAAGGAGACTTCTTCAGTAAATTCTGCTGGGGCAGTTCTTCGGTTGAAGAAAGGGGATGAGCCCCACCTATCGTTCCACAAGGAGCACGATGACAAGCTGATGGTGCTACCTTGCCCCCCCGACGTGCCAGTTTGTGCAGACGACAAAGGGAACAACGGCGAGTTGTTCTACTTTGTATACACCACCTTATTCAAGAAGGTGAAACTTAGGTTTCCCTTCACTCGTTTTGAAAGGGAGCGTCTAACCGAGCTCGACATCGCCGCCGCCCAGCTCCATCCCAACAGCTGGGCATTCGTGCGGGCGTTTCAAATCATATGCGCGCATCTGGGACTGCCAGCGTCAGTGGACATTTTCCTTTTCCTTTTTGAAGCTAAGCATCCAGGAGATCGCCTTTGGGTGAGTCTGAACGGGATTGCTGGGAGGTCGATCCTCTCTATCTTCCAGCAATCCTACAAGGATTGGAAAGGCAAATTTGTCCAAGTGCGCCAAAACGACCAGGACGCCTCGCTGCTCGACGGCTTTCCCTTGTACTGGGTAAACAAGGGAAATAAAGAATCCAAAGGAAGCTTCAGGAGGCCAAGGAGCCCTGACAGCATGGGCGCTTTGGACAAAGATCTGTGCCTCTTCTGGAAGAGCGTGGCAGACGCTAACATCACCTTCCTCACCACTGCACTCATTTCCTTCGAGTTCTTCGAAGATCAACTCGAGGCTCGCATAGGTTAGTGCTTATCTCAGCGCTTAAGTCTTTGCCCTGCGTTGTACCTCTGCTAACCGTTGTTGGGCGTCTTGTCTGTTGCGCACAAGACTTGGTCTTTATTTTCTGCACCACTTATTTGCTTTACTTGCATACTGACTCATGTGTTTATCTTTGTCTCTGAGCTGACCTGTATACCTTCGTATTATGCAGATCTCATGTTGGGCAAAGGAAAACTGGCTGAACTGAGGGCGCTCGCCCGAGCCCATGGGTTGGCATCGGGCTCCCAGACTGTGCCCAACTCAGTGGTGGAGATCGCCGCTGCTCAGGGCAGATCGCCCCCGAGAGGCCCAGCTCCTTCAGAAGCCTTGCCCGCTCAACAACGCAAGAAGCTCATCCTCAGGAAGCCAAAGAGGAAAACCCCTCAGGTGGTCCATGAGGATGAAGAAGAAGACGATGAGGCAACTGAAGATGGCCTCATCACCAAAAGAAGGAGGGTGGCGCCTTCCTCACCACCTGCTCCACCTCCTCCTCCAACATCAACACCGCCTTCTCAGCCAGCTCCGCCTCCAACACCGCCTCCTCCCCCAGTTCCCGCATCACCAGTCCAAGCAGTTCCCTTGGCGGCTGCATTTCCTGTGGTTGAGGCTGCTGAGCCCAACTTCATGGAGAACCCCCCGAGCGCCTCCACGCCATATGTATCTGCTGAAGGGGGTCCTCCTTCAACTGCCTCAACTGCGGAAGCTGCACCAGGCGGGGATGAGGGTGCTCACAACTCGCCTATTATCATCACCGAGTCCCCCTCGTCACCACCACGTCAAGAAGCTCCAACTCAACAGCCAACTCAAGAAGGTGGTGGCGAGAACCAGCAACAGGCTCCCCCGGTGCTTCCACGAGCAAACCTCTCCCTTGAGGTCAAAAGGGTGTGGGAACCCTTCTCAGCAAAACTCAAGATGATGGCAGAGGATTTCCCCTCCATCATATCAAAAGCTGTGGAGAGTTCCAGCAAGAAACTCCAGGATGACATCTCCGTGCTCCAAGAGGAGAATCGCCTAATAAGGATCGAGGCGGAGAAGTTGTCCTGCAATCTTATGCTCGCGGAGATCGATCATTCCCGAGTGGAGGATGCCATGAGCACCAAGCTGCGAGTGGCGCGCAAGGAGGCCACCGATCTACACCATAGGGTGCACCTCTTAGCTCAAGAGAAGATCGAGCTGGAGAGCAAGTTGGTCCCCTATCGTCTCAAGGTGGCTAGCCTGGAGGCGTCAATTAAAGCAGATGCCGCCAAGGTAGAAAACCTTGAGAAGAGGTCCGTAGATCGGGAGGTCCTCTTGGGGAAAACTGAGAAAGAGAGAGACGACACCGTGGCCAAACTCGCCGAGGCCAAAAAGGAAAACGAAGGGGTCGCCGCAGAGCTGGTCCAAGCGCAGGCGGAGAACAAGAGGGTTACTGAAGACCTTCTTCAAGCTCGGGAGAGGGATGAAGAACTAAAGCAGCAGAATGAGGGGCTCAAGAAGCAGATTGAAGAACTCGAGCTGAGCTCTGCCCAAATCCTCGCTGCTGGGTTCGATGCTGCCTTGGAACAATTCGCCTGCCAGTACCTTGATTTGGATCTCTCCATAGTGTCGCTGAACAACGAAGTGGTGGACGGGAAGATCGTTCCTTCTGAAGACTAGCTACTTGCTGCTTCCCTCCATCACTCACTTACCTGTCTCTTTCTTACACAATTCACTTGTAATAAATTTTTCTCTTCTCTATGCACATATTTTGAACTGATGCCACTACGTTATGACCTTTCTTGCTTCTTTACATAATCTTTCTGTTGACTTTATTTTCCTTGTATAAATCTCTTAGACGAAATTGACTTAGCAACTCCGCGAGCGCAATTGTATACTAACTGCTCCGAATCATCAACTTTCAAGCGATAACATTCTAACAACTTGTAACCTTAAGGTGATGAACCTCAGCGCGAAACCGCTTTTTCAAGTAACGAGCTTCAACCCAACTAACAACTTAAGACGCAGCTTATCTGATCTACCTTATCAAAACGGGCCTTGGCTTCTTGCCATCACTTGAATTTCTCCTGGTCGCCAAAGAGTCTTAGCGAGTCTAGCTTCCTCTTGCCTTCACAACTTGGCCATTGTTCCCTCATCTCGGGGTAGAGGCGCCTTTCGGATCCTTCTCTACCTCCCCGAGCTTCAGAACAAGGAACCGGGTGGCAGGGCGTTCTCTTTGAACCTACCTTAGCCACCCTCTGAACTTCTTCCACCCTTTACTCCATACCTGAACTCGTTCAAGACGAGAAGGATTTTATCTTGCTTGAACTCGCTCGACGGCGAGAAGGTCTTTAACTCGCCTGAACTCGCTCGACAGCGAGAAGGTCTTTAACTCGCCTGAACTCGCTCGACAGCGAGAAGGTCTTTAACTCGCCTGAACTCGCTCGACGACGAGAAGGTCTTTGACTCGCCTCTACATTGCTCCAGGGGCTACATCTTCTCTCCCCTAGAAACACTGAGGACTTTTTGTTGGTGCCTCTACATTGCCCCAGAGGCTACATCTTCTCTCCTCTGGAAGCATTGAGGACTTTTTACTGGTGCCTCTACATTGCCCCAGAGGCTACATCTTCTCTCCTCTGGAAGCACTGAGGACTATTTACTCTTCCTCGCCTGCACTCGCTCGACGGCGAGGAGGTCTTTATCTCGCCTCAGGACGCGCGAGGGCGTTGAGGTCTTTTAACTGGTGCCTCCGATCGCCAAAAGACGATGAGGACTTTAAACTTTAACTATGCCGCCAATCGCTGAAAGACGATGGGGACTTAGAAACTTTTTAGAAAGCATGCAACATAACTTCAACTCGCCTTAAATCACATATAAGTGACAAGGTCTTTCTTCAAAACTTTCGGAAAACAACAAGCATGCAATCTAAAACACTTTAAACTTTGAAAACTCTTCTTTATTGGGCGGCCTCATTAAAAACTCTCCTTAAGGAAAAAAGAGTGCCCCCTCCAAACTGATTTAACAGAAACATTGTAAAGCTCTTCGTGTTTGTTTTTACTTTCAAAGTTCTTAACTATAATATAACTTGAGGTGCGTGGCGTTCCAAGTGCGAGGAATCGCCCCTCCTTCCAATGTTTCTAAGCGGTAGGCGCCGTTCCCGAGCGCCTTGGTTATTCTGAACGGTCCCGTCCACTTAGGCGACAGCTTGTTCTCCATCTCGTACTGGTGGGCCTTCCTCATCACCAGGTCGCCTTCTCTGAACTGTCTTGGCATCACCTTCGAGTTATATCTTCGTTCAATCCTTCTTTTCACTGCCTCAGCTTTCAATCTCGCCTCCTCCCTGACCTCATCCAGTAAGTCCAGATTCAACCTTCTTTCCTCATTCGAGTCTTCCTCCACAAAGTTCTGGAATCTCGGCGAGCTCTCCTGGATCTCCACTGGAATCATTGCGTCGCACCCGTAAACCAAACTGAACGGGGTCTCATGGGTTCCTGACTGCTCGGTGGTGTGGTACGCCCAGACTATACGAGGTACCTCCTCAGCCCAACTTCCTTTGGCTTTCTCTAGCCTTCTCTTCAAACCTCTTAGCAACACCCGATTGGCTGACTCTACTTGGCCATTCGTCTGAGGGTGCTCGACGGATGCAAATACTTGTTGAATTCCCACCCCTTCGCACAACTTCTTCAACAGGTGACTTGCAAACTGAGTCTCGTTGTCCGACACCAGGCGCTTGGGCACACCAAACCGGCACACAATGTTCTTCCACACGAAACCCTCGATCTTGTGTGCGGTGATCTGGGCCACTGGTTCTGCTTCGATCCACTTGGTGAAATACTCAATTGCCACAACCAAGTACTTCGTTTGCCTGATCGCCAATGGAAAGGGTCCCAGAATATCGATCCCCCACGTGTGAAACGGCCAAGGGCTGTAAATCGACTTCAACTCCTCGGGAGGCGCCTTGTGCCAATCGGCGTGCTGCTGACACTGCTTGCAGCACTGCGCGTACCTCTTGCAGTCTTCTCTCATCGTAGGCCAGTAGTAACCTGCACGGAGGGTCCTTGCGACCAGAGCTCGACCCCCGACGTGGCTTCCACATATCCCTTCATGGAGCTCTGCCATAATTCTTGTACATTTCTCACCATGCACACATTCCAGGAGTGGGTGAGTGAACCCAAACCTATACAGCTTGCCATCAATCATTGTGAACTTGCTAGAATTCTTCTTTATCTTCCTAGCCTCCGTCGGATCCAAGGGAGGAGGCCATCCGCCAGACATCATTTGTACTACGTTACCCAGGTGTCTGGCTCATGGGTAACGCAGACCTGTGCCACGTTCACCTTCTCTCCCTGACATGCCCTTATTCTTGGCGACCTCAAGGTCTCTTGAGTCAAAGACCTGTGGCTCCTTGCCGCTTTCTCCGTCGATTTGCTTATCTGAAGAACCAGGTGATCTGCCACAAATGCTCTAGGCGTCTTCAGAGTTTCTTGAATCACCGTCCTCTGCCTACCCCCCTTGCCGGAACTGGCGAGCTTAGCTAGCAGGTCAGCTCGGGCATTCTGCTCTCTAGGCACATGCACCACTTCGAAGAAGACAAAGGAACTCTTCAATTCCTGTACATACTCCAGGTAAGCCGCCATTTGTGGATCTTTAGCCTGGAACTCGCCTGTTACTTGTCCCGTGACCAACAGCGAGTCACTCTTAGCCATCAACACCCTAGCTCCCATCTCCTTGGCCAGCAAGATACTGGCGATCAGCGCCTCATACTCTGCTTGGTTGTTGCTGGCTTTGAAGGCAAACCTCAGGGACTGTTCAATCAGCACGCCGTTGGGCCCTTCCAAGATGACTCCAGCACCGCTACGCTGCTGGTTCGACGATCCGTCCACTGAAAGCACCCAACGAAAGTCATCCCCCTCAACTCGTGTCGCTTCTGACGAGAGCTCGACCACGAAATCCGCAAAGATCTGCCCCTTAATCGGACCTCGAGGTTCATACTTGATGTTGATCTCCGACAGCTCCACCGCCCACTTCACCATCCTCCCAGCGACGTCGGGCTTCTTCAAGACCTTCTGGATCGGCAAGTCGGTCATCACCAATATTGTGAAGCTATGGAAATAGTGGCGTAACCTTCTTGCCGAAAAGACTACTGCCAGTGCAGCTTTCTCCAAGGCCTGATATCTTACTTCGGGGCCTTGCAGCACCTTGCTGACAAAATAAATAGGCTTTTGAGCCTGATCTTGGTCTTGGGCGAGCACCGCACTCACCGCCCTCTCAGTCACAGCAAAATACAACCTGAGAGGGGTCCCCATCAGCGGTTTGCACAAAACCGGCGGGCTCGCCAGGTACTCTTTAAGCTTGACGAAGGCTTCTTCACACTCCTTCGTCCAGGTAAATTTGTTATTCCGCCTTAAACACTGGAAATATGGATGGCCCTTCTCTCCGCTGGCCGACACGAAGCGAGACAGGGCGGCCATCCGACCCGTGAGCTGCTGCACCTCATTCACGGTCGTGGGGCTCCTCATCGCCAAGATGGCGGCACACTTATCAGGGTTGGCTTCTATTCCTCTCTCAGTTAAGAGGAACCCCAAGAACTTCCCAGCCTCCACGCCGAAGATGCACTTCTCGGGATTCAGCTTTAACCTGAACTTAGCGATCGTAGTGAACAACTCCTCCAAGTCCTCCACGTGCTTGCTCTTCTCCGGCGAGGTCACGACCATGTCATCTACGTAGGCTTGCACATTCCTTCCCAACATTGGTGCAAGTACTCGATCCATCAACCTCTGGTACGTGGCCCCCGCATTCTTCAGCCCAAATGGCATCACCTTGTAGCAGTAGCACGATCTCTCGGTCATGAAGGCAGTCTTCTCTTCATCCATGGGATGCATCTTGATCTGGTTATACCCCGAGAAGGCATCCAGGAAACTCAACAACTTACACCCTGCAGCACTGTCCACCAGGGCGTCTATGCTCGACAAAGGATACGAATCCTTTGGGCAGGCCTTGTTCAGATCAGTGAAGTCGACGCACATGCGCCACTTCCCATTGCTCTTCTTTACCAGCACGACGTTGGCCAACCACTCAGGGTACTGCACCTCCCTGATATGGCCTGCAGCGAGGAGCTTCTGGGTTTCGTCCCTAATCGCCTGTCTCCTCTCCTTATTGAACTTCCTTCTCCTCTGTCGTACTGGCCTCACCTGGCTGTCCATCGCCAAATGATGGCACAAGAAGTCGGGGTCGATCCCGGGCATGTCCGAAGCGGACCATGCGAACGCATTCAGATGCCGCTCTATCACCTTGGCGATCTGGTCCTGGAGCTCAGCTTCCAGACATCTTCCCAGCTTGAAGATCTTTCCCCCGATTTCCCTTTCGAGCCACTGCTCGACGGGTTTTGGTCTGGTTTCTCTGGCGATCACCGCCCTGGCGATTCCCAGCTCCCTCGCTTCCTCAGGGCGATTCCTCGCCTCTTCTTCCTCTAGAACGGCGTTCCCCTCCCCCAGCTCAGCATCGATCATCACCACGTCGCTTCCGGCGGTCTCCTCTATTACCGTCGGCCTGGGCTTCACACCGGGAGGCGGGGTGGTTGTCACGTAACTCACAGACCTCTTGTTCTTCAGGCTATTCTCATAGCACTTCTTTGCTTCTTTCTGGTCGGATTTGATGGTGATCACCACCCCCTCCATAGACGGCAGCTTCACCTTCATGTGCCGGGTCGAAGGTATAGCGCCTATTCTGTTGAGCGTGGGTCTTCCCAGCAGAATGTTGTATGCTGAAGGAGCGTTCACGACAAGGTACTTGATTTTCTCTATTCTCGAACCCGCCTCATCTGTGAACGTAGTCCTCAACTCAATGTACCCCCTGACCTCCACCTGGTCGCCAGCGAAACCGTACAAACACCCTCCATAGGGCCTCAGCTGGTCAAGGGGTAGCTCCAACTGCGTGAAAGTCGGCCAGAACATCACGTCTGCCGAACTTCCTTGGTCCACCAGAACCCTGTGGACCTTCCTTCCTACTGTAATCAGCGAGATGACTATGGGGTCGTTGTCATGAGGCACTACGTCCCGAAGATCTTGCTTTGTGAACGTAATGTCCACATCCGACGAGTGGTCCTCAAACATATCCGCCGTCATCACAGACCTCGCATACTTCTTCCTCTGCGATGCGGTGCATCCACCACCCGAGAAACCTCCTGCAATGGTGTGGATTTCTCCGTGGGTAGGCATCTCGTGCTGCTGAGCCTCACCACCTGCGGGCTGGGAGCTCGACGCGCCCCCGTCCTTCTATCCAGCAAGTAGTCGTTTAGGAACCCGCTCTTGACCAGGTCGTCGAGCTGGTATCCTAAAGCCAAACACGAGTCAACGGTGCGACCAAAGCCCTGGTGGAACTCGCACCAGGTGTCTGGCTTCGGTCCCAACACCTTGTCGCCCACCTTCTCGGGCGCCTTCAGCCTAGCTGATATATTGGGAATGGCGATCAGATCCGCCAACCCCATGACAAACTTATGCTTTGGAGGGCGATTATACTCCCGACGTGCCGGCTGAGGGCGCCCTGGGCCCCTGCCCTTGTTCTTCCTTGGATCATAAGGATGGCGAGTCCTCTGATCCCTCTTGGTCGCCGCTGTCTCCAGCACCCTCTATGGCTGGATCCTGGTCTGGGCACGTGGCCTAGCGGGGGCCACGCTTCCTCTCTTCTCGGCGACCTCACTTTCATCGGCGATGTGGGCCACCGCAAGTCGCCTAACCTCAGCAAACGTGGCGGGGTGAGCCCTAATCAACGCCTCACAGAAGGGTCCCGACAGCACGCCCTTCTTGAATGCGTATACCAGCATCTCTTCGTCCTTGGCCGGCGAGCGGACCATCTGCGCCCCAAAACGATTCAAGTAGTCCATGAGGGACTCTCCATGGTACTGCCTGATGTCGAACAGATCATAGGACACCCTGGGCGGCGCCTTGTTCACTATATACTGCTCGATGAAGATCTTCGAAAACTGTTGGAAGTTGGTTATGTGACCTGTAGGCAGGCTCACAAACCACTCCAGCGCCGTTCCCTGGAGTGTGCTCATAA
The DNA here is from genome assembly GCF_051622355.1 of Phaseolus vulgaris. Classification (NCBI taxonomy): domain Eukaryota; kingdom Viridiplantae; phylum Streptophyta; class Magnoliopsida; order Fabales; family Fabaceae; genus Phaseolus; species Phaseolus vulgaris. Next base: position 32,789,626 of record NC_143504.1, read on the forward strand.
ACATCTTGCAGTACACGGCATCCGACCCTCCTGACAGCATCATCTGCGTGTGGAAGGTGGTGAGATGTGCCTCAGGATCCTCCACGCCGGTAAAAACAGCCTTCGCGGGTACCACACTCGCAGGGATTGGCGTGTCCGTAATCGCCTGAGCGAAAGGCATAGGGAAAACGCGAGGCAGCGCTGACGGCGCGACCTCTTCAGCGACTGGACACCCTCGCTGCTCCTGAAGAGCTTGACGCAGTTCCTCAGTCACTCTGCTAAGCTCTTCATTCCTGGCCCGAGAGGCGACCAGGTCTTCGTGCATTCTCGCCTGCTCCATACGCGAGGCTTCCACATTCGCCTGCAGCGAACGCATGATTTCTACAATCTGTGCCATAGTCATGGCGCCTTCAGCAGCAACGGGCGCAACTGGACTTGAACGGTTGCTTCTCATTTTTCTCATGAAATCTTGACGAATCTCAGAGAGCGACGAACAACACCTTCTTCAGCGACGATCGATTCAGTGATCAATCGGTCAGAACTTCGCGAAACTTAGAAAAGCCTCAAGAACACAGCGAACCTTCATAGAAACTCGCAACTCCACCAAAAACCAACACTTCCTCCACGAAAATCCGAACGAGCAATAGAACTCAGATCTCACCGATTAAAACTCGCGTCAGCAGCAAAAAAACCTCACCTCACCGAACAAAAACTCAAACGAACGGTGGAAAACGCGAAATTACCGAACAAAACCTACATGAACAGCGAACAATGGTTGCACCAGCACACAACCAAACAAAAACCGCAGAAACCTCCAAGAACTCACGCTGTGGATGGGAACAGGTTTTACACGGCCCCACGGTGGGCGCCTGATGATCCTGCCTGTTGACCAAAACGCTGGAGCTTTGCCTCGTCAAACTTGGATCGACTTCTGCACCGTGTCAGCCTCCGTCCTTCACCGCGATCCACCTCAAGAACCTGCAAAAGACGAAACGGCGCCGCTGCGGCCGATCAGGCTCCGACGCCCAAGTCAGCGACTGAACCACCAATTACTTAAGAGTAAAAACTCAAGAACTCTAAGGGACCGTGACTAGTTCTCTCTCAGCGTACTCAAGACTCGCAAGCGTAAAGAAACAATCTGAACGTGCGTACCTCAGAAGTTCGTTGGAAACTCTTATATACCTGGGCACTTTCTCTCTCCTGGCAGTTACACATCTGGACACGTGGCTCGCATCCAGCTGTACACGTGCCATCATCTGGAGCATCCTTGACTTGGGCGCTATTTCTTACTCTTCAGGTTTTTTGGCTAAGTTACTTACGCATGATACAACTCAGTGCATAGTTGCCCTGGAGCGTGATCTCTTCTGGGTGGCGAGTTCGGGTGCCTTCGTACACACCTCCCCTGTGGTCTCGCCGGCCGCCTTCATGATCTGCCCTACCTGCTTCACCGTGCATGTTCAAGTAAGCTATCCCCCGACCTCATCTTCTGGCCAGCTGGGAAGTGTCTATCTGCCTTCATCTCCGGCGATGTCCTTGTTTCGGCGATCTCTAATCACTTGGTCGCCTAGGTTCACATCTGGTGACTTCATCTTCAACCCGGAGACCGCCGGTTTAGGTGTGCTGGAGATCGGAGCACGCCAACTTAATAACTGGCGACTACACGAACCCCCCCCCCCCCCCCCCCCCCCCCCCCCCCGACTTCCTTCTCTTCTGCCAACCGGGTGTCCCATCCAACACGCCTATATAATAGCTCGAAGCCACGTCATCACTTCCGACTACCAGGGCGGTACACTTTCTAAAAGTTTTTAAGTCCCCATCGCTTTTCGGCGATTGGCGGCATCAGTTAAAGTTAAAAGTCCTCATCGTCTTTCGGCGATCGGAGGCACCAACAACGTTTAAAAGACCTCAACGCCCTCGCGCGTCCTGAGGCGAGAAAGAGATAAAGTCCTCAGTGCATCCAGGGGAGAGGAGATGTAATCCCTGGGCAAGTTGAGGCACCAGTTAAAAGTCCTCAGTGCATCCAGGGAAGAGGAGATGTAATCCCTAGGCAAAGTAGAGGCATCAGATAAAGTCCTTCTCGCCGTCGAGCAAGTTCAGGCGAGATAAAGTCCTTCTCGCCGTCGAGCGAGTTCAGGCAAGATAAAGACCTTCTCGCCGTCGAGCGAGTTCAGGCAAGATAAAATCCTTCTCGTCTCGAACGAGTTCAGGTACGGTGTAGAGGGTGGAAAAAGTTTAAAGGATGACAAAGGTAGGTTCGAAGAGAACGCCTAGCTATCCGGCTTATTGTTCTGAAACTCAGGGAGGTAGAGAAGGATCCGGAAGGCGCCTCTACCCCCAGATGAGGGAACAATAGCCAAGTTATGAAGGCAAAAGGAGGCTTACATCGCCGGGACCCGATGGCGATCAGAGGAGATTCAGGCGATGGCAAGAGTAAGGGCCCGTTTTGACGAAGCAGATCAGGTGAACTATGTCTTAAACTATCAGTTGGATTGAAACTTGCTGTTTAGTAAGTAGTTTCACACTGAAGCTCGTTGCCTTAAGTTCACAAGTTATTAGAATGCTATCGTTCGAAAGTTGATAGTTTGATCGAGTTCGAAGCAGTAAGTAAACAGTTGCGCCCGCAGAATTGCTAAGTCAAATTTGTTTAAGCGGTTTTTACAAGAAGAAGCAAAGCAAATAGAGAGACCATATGAAGAAGCAGAAAAATTTATAATAAAGTGGTATCAGTTCGAAATACATAAGCAGAAAAGAAAAGTTATTACAAAGTTTGTGCAAAAGAAAATAGGCAAAGAAGTGATGGAGGGAAGCAGCTAATCTTCAGAAGGAACGATCTTCCCATCCACCACTTCATTACATATTGACACCATGGAGAGGTCGAGCTCGGGATACTGGCAGGCGACTTGCTCCAGGGCGGTGTCGAACCCAGCGGCAAGGACTTGGGCGGAGCTCAGCTCAAGCTCTTCATTTTGTTGCTTGAACCCCTCGGTTTGCTGCTTCAGCTCGTCAGCTCGCTTCTTCAGTTCTTCATTTTCCTTACGAGTCTGAGCGAGGTCATCAGCAACCTTCTTGCCTTCTTCCCGCGCCTGGGCCAGCTCTACAGCAATCTTTTCATTCTCCTCTCTGGCTTCGGCGAGTTTAGCCACAGCGTCATCCCTCTCCTTTTCGACCTTTCCTAGGAGAACCTCCCGATCAACCGACCTTTTTTCAAGGCTCTCTACCTTGGCTGCATCCACTTTTATTGATGCCTCCAAGTCAGCCACCTTGAGCCGGTAGGGAACCAGCTTACTCTCCAGCTCGATCTTCTCTTAAGCTAGGAGGTGCAGTTTCTGGCGTAGATCGGAGGTCTCCTTGCGTGCAACCCTCAACTCGGCACTCATGGCGTCCTCCACCCTTGAGTGGTCGATCTCCGCCATCATCAGGTTATAAGACAGCTTCTCCGCCTCGATTCTTATCAGGCGATTCTCCTCTTCGAGTATGGAGATATCATCCTGAAGTTTTTTGTTGGAGCTCTCCACAGCTTTTGTTATGATAGAGGGGAGGTCCTCTGCCATCATTTTGAGCTTAGCCGTGAAGGGCCCCCAGATTCCTTTGACCGCGAGGGGAAGGCTTGCAGCCGCTGTTGGTGGAGGTGCTGAAGGAGCCTGGTGTTGACTCTCACCACCACCCTCTTGAATTGGTTGATGAGGTTGGGCTTCCTGGCGTGGTGGTGATGTGGGGGACTCAGTGATGAGTATTGGCGAGTGATGAGCGCCTTCATCCCCACCTGCTGCAGCTTCAGCGATTGAGGTAGTTGAAGGAGGACCCTCTCCAGTAGATACGAATGGCGTGGAGGCGCTCGGAGGGTTCTCCATGAAGTTGGGCTCGTTGCCCTCAATCGCAGGAAGTGCAGCTGCCAAGGGTACTGCTTGGACTGGCGGTGTTGGAGCTGAGGGAGAAGGCGGTGTTGGTGTTGGTGTTGGAAGAGCAGGTGGTGGAGAAGGTGCCACCCTTCTCCTTTTGGTAATGAGGCCGTCCTCAGTCGCCTCATCGTCCTCTTCTTCATCTTCTTGGACCACTTGAGGAGTTTTCCTCTTTGGTTTCCTCAAGATGAGCTTCTTTCGTTGAGGAGCGGGCAGTGCCTCGGAAGGAGCTGGGCCTTGAGGGGGCGATTTGCCCAGGGCAACGGCGATCTCCACCACCGAGTTTGGCACGGTTTGAGAACCCGACGCCAATTTGTGGGTTCGGGCGAGCGCCCTCAATTCAGCCAACTTGCCTTTGCCCAACATGAGATCTGCACAGTGCAAGAATATACAAGTAAGAGGAGAGGCAAAGGTGAAATGAGTGTACGAGTGTGTGTGCAAACGAGACAAACAAATGGTGCAGGAAATAAAAACCAAGTCTAGTGCGCAACAAGCAGAACGCCCATAATAGACAACAGAGATGCAGCACAAGACAAAAACCTAGATTTTGAGGTAAGTACTAACCTATGTTGGCTTCAAGTTGGTCCTCGAGGAACTCGAAGGAGATTATCGCGGAGGTGGGAAAGGTGATGTTAGCAGCCGCTACGCTCTTCCAAAAAAGGCAGAGGTCCCTGTCCAACTCGCCCATGTTGTCAGGACTTCTTGGCCTTCTGAAGTTCTCTTTGGAGTCCTTGTTTCCCTTGTTTACCCAGTACAAGGGAAAGCCATCGAGCAGCGAAGGGTCTTGATCGTTCTGGCGCACTTGGACGAACTTTCCCTTCCAATCTTTGTAAGATTGCTGGAAGATAGAGAGGATCGATCTCCCAGCAATCCCGTTTAGGCTCACCCAGGGGCGGTCTCCAGGATTTTTGGCCTCGAACAGGAAAAGGAAGACGTCTACCGAGGCCGGTAGTCCCAAATGCGCGCACATGATCTGGAATGCCCGCATGAATGCCCAGCTGTTGGGATGGAGCTGGGCGGCGGCGATGTTGAGCTCGGTTAATAGTTCCCGTTCAAAACGGGTGAAGGGAAGCCTGAGTTTCACCTTCTTGAAGAGAGTAGTGTAAATGAAGCAGAACAACTCGCCGTTGTTCCCCTTGTCATCCGCGCAGATTGGCACGTCGGGAGGGCATGGCAGCACCATCAGCTTGTTGTCGTGCTCCTTGTGGAATGAGAGGTTGGGTTCGTCCCCTTTCTTCAGCCGTAGGACCGCTAACGCAGAGTTTACTGAAGAGGTCTCCTTCAGCAAAGTTGGGGTGGCCCAAGGGTAGAGTTTCTTGTAGTCTAGAGTGGGAATGGGGGCTCCTCCGGCGAATGGTGGAGTTGCCTGAGCAAGGTTGGGACGAGAGGTTGTAGGCCTCTCAGCCTGGGAAGAGGGGGCACCGGAAGCTCGCGGTAGGTTATGTGCTTGGGATGGAGGGTTTCGTGATGAAGGAGGAGGATTCGCGGTGGTCTTTGTACGAGCCATCGCGGGAACTACAAAGGAAAAAGAAAAAGAAAGATGAACGAAGGTTGTAGGGATCGACTCGATTGTGGACGAAGGATGAAAAACGAACGAACGAGAGTTCGTTGTGATGAGAGTAATGGAAGACGAAGCCCTAAGTTACGAAAAGGAAGAAGAAGAAGAAGAAACAACCCACAGCGTATGCACCAGGCAGATAATGGATGATGCGAATCGGTTAAAATGCAGCAAACATCAACAGAGGAAGTAAAAGAGGTACCTTTCGATGATCAGACGAGCGTTGAAGGGAGTTGGGGATTGAGAGAGTCGAAGAGCGTCGTGGGTTTGCAGAGAAAACTTAGAACATTTCGAGAAGGCAGAAAGATGATGAAACAGTAAAAATGAAAGGGTTTAAGGGTTTTTCAAACGTTTTCGGAAGCGCAAACGACAACTAAAGATGACCGTTGATGAAGCCACGTGTCGAGCGATTGGAAAAGGTGTTTGGTGGAGCGTCAGAAAAGCAGAGGGTACGAGCGTTTGGAATTCCGTGCCAGCGCCACGCAGATCGGCAGTGACGTGACCTCTTAGTCTTTTCGCTGGACAAGTCTTCGCTTAAGACTGGGGGGTTTGTGTACTGCCCAGGTGGTGGGAAGTGATGACGTGGCAGCAAGCTATTATATAGGCGTGTTGAACGGGGCACCTGGCTGGCAGAAGGGAAGGAAGTCAGGGGGCTCGTGTAGTCGCCAGTTATTAAGTTGGCGTGCTCCGATCTCTAGCATACCTAAACCGGCGATCACCAGGTTTGAGATGAAGTCGCCAGATGTGAACCCAGACGACCAAGTGATTAGAGATCGCCGAAAGAAGGACATCGCCGAAGGTTCAGGGAAGCTTGTTCCAGGCTTTCGAAGTAGAGGATAAAGTTGTCAGATAGTCATTTCCTAGCTAGCCAGAGGTTGAGGTCGGGGAACAGCTTACCCGAACATGCACGATGAAGCAAGTGAAGTAGATCATGATAGCGGCCGGTGAGACCACAGGGAAGGTGTGTATGATGACACCCGTATCGCCACACAGAAGAGATCGCGCTCCAAGGCAGCTATACACCGAGTTACTCCTCGCGTGGATAACGTAGTCGAATAAAGCCTGAAGAGTAAGAGGTGACGCCCAAGTCAAGGATGCTCCAGATGGTGACACGTGTACAGCTGGATGCGAGCCACGTGTCCAGATGTGTAACTGTCAGGAGAGAGAAAGTGCACAGGTATATAAGAGATTCTAACGAACTTCTGAGGTACGCGCGTTTTAGAATACTTCTTTTACGCTTGCGAGAACTGGAGTACGCTGAGAGAGAATTTTGCACGGTTCCTGTTCTTAGTTTTCTCTTAGTTTTTTGGTGGTTCAGTCGCTGACTTGGGCGTCGGAGCGCGATCGGCCGCAGCGGCGCCGTTCTGTCTTTTGCAGGTTCTTGAGGTGAATCAAGGTGAAGAACGGAAGCTAACACGGCGCAGAGTCGATCCAGATTCGACGAGGCAAGGTTCTTGCGTCCCAGTCAACAGGCAGGATAAAAAAACGTTTCATAATTTCCATTTCTTGATGTCATGTCATATTTGGAATGGTCATCGAAAACTGACCTTGTAATAACAAAGTTGGTAAGAATCACTCATTATCCGAGACAATTCATAACCTCTAACCTTAAATCAAGAAATACATAAAAGGTTTATTAAAACTAATATATCGAAACTATCCATTAAAAAAACTGCTTATTATTCAAGATGGTTCAATTTTAAAATGTAGATAAAATATAAGCTTGAAACCAGTTTGAAGAGTTTTTATTTTGGCACCTAATTAAAATAAATTTGGTTGTTATAAACATGATATTTTAATATTATTATTTTTATTTATGTAGTAAAACTGATTTTAATAAACATGATATTTTAAAAGTGTATAATATTTATCAATCATAAATTGTCATTGATGCCTGATCTTTTATAAAAAAATTTGTTATTGATGTTACTTGTTTATTATAAAAATTAATTAATTATTAAAATAGACCTACAGTACAACTCTTTTTATGTTTTTTATTGTAAGATATGGCTAGAAAGTCAATAATGGATTAAAGGATATTTCGTTGTCGTTCATAGTCATGTCTTAGTGGCTGAGATCTGGAAATCGTGATATGTTAAAATTTAGAATTTTATAAAAAAAGAAAATTAAGAGAAACAGAGGCCGTTAGATTTGAAGTGCCAGAAGCTATGATTGCGAAAGCAGCATTGCCAGTTTTGTCTCCCGTCCTCTCCAGAATCTTGTAAACCTAAAATCAATGGATAAGATTCGAAATCAAAGAAAAAAAACGTGTCATTATTCCCCTTTTCTTTAAAGTTTTTATTTTCTTATAAATTATTAAAAAATTGTTTGTTTTCTTCTTTAACTAAATGAAAATAAAAAAGTATTTAGTAAAAATAAAATAAAAACTTCAAATATTTTAAGATGTATTAAAATATTAAATCGACATTCTCTTCAGAAGTGCTGAGCATTTTAAAAGAATGAGAATATTATTTTAAAAAATATAAGCGTTGACCATTTCAGGATAACATATTTTTATTACTTAGAAAATTTTTAATCTTTTAAAAAAATTGTCTGACATTATAAAAAATAGTTTTGTTGTTGTTGTCAGTTTATCATTTTTAATCTTTTAAATGATTTAAACAGGAAAATATGGTAGGACTAAAGTCAGGAAAACCAAAAAACATTTTATCCAACATTTTAATATTATGTAAAATTTAAATACTTAAACTTTTTTGACATCTTAAATATTGTATTTTTATTATTACCTTTTCAATCTACTTATTAATTTAAAGTAGTGAAGAGAAAAAAAATACTTTTATTTTTTTTTAAGAAAAAACTAAAAAAGAAAATATAATTTATTTAAATTTAATCACAGAAGCATGAATGGTAAAGGTTTATGACTTGGAGCTGTAATGATGATGTGTTTTTTCTTATTTTACTTTGTTATATCAATATTTAAGAATGGGATGAGACAGCCATTTTACATTGAAAAACCCAACAAACATGGAGCAAGGTGAGTGGTCTCTTTGCTTCTCTTTTCTTTTCTTCCTTTGCATTTTTTTCATCTGCTCAAGTTTATGACATCTATATCATTTTTTATGGCATATAAATACTACAAAAACTTTCAGGCAGTTCTATCGGAAAAATAATGAAGTTGTCACATGTTCTCGCTGTCTTCGCCGGTTTAATCGTCGCTGCCGCCGCCCTCAGGCACGGATCGAGGGTGGTGGAAAAACAGAAGAAGAAGAAGAAGGTGGTTCCACTGCTACAAAGAACGGAATCTGGCCGTCTTGGAGAGATCGAAAAGTTCTCCCACTATGTTGGTACGATGTTTCTACTCTCTCTTTAGTCTTATGGAATAGATTAAGATTCACACTTTTTCCCAAGCTACAACTTTTGTATTGTGGTTGTTTTTTATTTTCAAAATGCATTTTAAAATTTTGAAAATAAATCTATAATCTACATCAAGCTCATTTCAGGTTTTTTCTTCTGAGAAACCAAGCTCACAGCAGATAGTCCACACATTTAACATGGACAAAAAGTCGGATAAAGAGAATGGGAAAATGTCTTTACTTGTTTCTTATTTTGATTTTAATAATTAGTTTAGTAATTTTAAAATTAAAAATGTAATATAATGGAAAAAAGATTTTTTATTTATTATGAAATATAAATATTTTTTAAATAAAATTAAGGATGCGTTTATAACATTAAATAGATGATTATTTAGAATTAAAAAGAATATTTTAATGTAATAAAAAAATTATAGTGAGTTTTTAGACCATTTCCGTCTCGACTGTGATACGAAAAGATTTTGAACGATGGGTCATTTCAAATCATGTCTAAATCAGGATATATTTAAAGTTTATTATATGTCGTTATTAGTCTGCGTTCACCAAATAATTTTGTTTTGTATACAAATAATTTCCAACATGCATACGAAATGAATATAATATATGTGACCATGATTGGACATGTTTATAATCAATAATGGAAACATGACATTGATAGGTTCTAAAATATTTCTTCTTATTTGTAATAAAAAAGATAATTTATTTTATTAGTAGACATATATCTAATTTTCTTAATCATCTGTTTATAAATTAAATTTCAATAATTTTTAAAATCTTAATAATAAAAGAAAATTATATTACAATCTATCCCTTGTATATCTAAATATATTTATTTATTACAAAATTTAATTATATAAAAGTAAATTTGAAGGAAATCATCCACTACAGAGCTTAGTGTTTAGAACACCTACTAGTGTAATAATATAAAATAGATTTTTTTTATTAAGGTAGTTGTAATAATTGAAATGAAGAGCTGTTTATAAACAATAAACATAAATACTTATGGTTGTGTGGAATATATGTTGGGTATGGTGTGTGATTGATATGGTTGCAGCAAGACAATTGGGATTTGAAGATGATAGTAAGGTTCCAGAATTATGCATACTAGCCCAAGACTATTTGAGAAAGTCCAAAGGGTGCGATGAAAACATCTATGAATACATTTCCAATGCCAATGTGGAAAACACTGATTCTCTCTATGTGAAATTGGTTGACGAGTTTGAGAGATGCATTCTCAGTTATTTAGCATTTCACTGGAACCAGGCAACATCTGTTATTAGTCTGGTATATATATATCTTAACTCTTATTCATCTCTATGTTTTCTTTTATTTATTTTAAGAAAATATTTTAATATATATAGATATCTTAATAATACTGCAAATATATATAAAGTTCGTGCATAAATTATAAACAAATATTCATATAGATATAAAATTGGTACTAAACAAATTTTCATTCACAAATTAAATAATACTAATTGTTCTCATTAATACTAAGCACAATGCTGGTGGGGCTCCTACTCTGACTGAAGAGTGCTCCATTTATTTGATAATATGTGCCAGAAAACCCTCAACCAAGTGCCAAATTATAAATTTTTTTAAAAAAACATATGTCGACGGTGGTTTCTAGTTGCAATCAATTGTGCCAAATTTTAGTATAAGGTTGGTTGGAAATTTTGTCCCTGGTAGAGTTTGCGTTGCTACAATACAATGAATAATAATCATCTAAAAGTTTATGTAGCTTTCCAAAGTACAGTAAAAAATAATATATTTTTCCTTTGTTTTGCTAATCGTGCCTTTTTTTTTTAACTTATTTAATCGTTACATTTTTCATTGCTTGATTTATAGGCTTTGAATGTCGAGTCTCATCACAAAAAGAAGCTCAAGGAAATTCTACTGGCAGCTACAAGGTAAAATTATATTTTTTTAATCTTAACAAATTCTTTTTAAGATAGTCCAAATTAATTTCACGACATGATGGAGCTAAAAATTTTAAAAGTTTTGATAACATATTGCTTCTAACTAGGTGAGGAATACAGTAAGAAAGTATAAATATATTTAAATATTTGTAGTGGTAAATATAATGCGGTGTTTGCAGGAAACAGAGGTTTGCTAGAGTAAGCAAGAATCTGCAGGTAACAAGAGTATTCTCTACTTTGGTGGAAGAGATGAAAGCAATAAAGGGTGACTCGCAATGTTCGGACGTGATGGTGCCCATGGCCCTGAGTGAGAGGAGTCCAGTATTGTTGTTTATGGGGGGTGGCATGGGAGCTGGAAAGAGCACTGTGCTTAAAGAAATTCTTAAAGAGTAACTCTCAACCTAATTCCAATCTTGCACTATTATCATTCTCTAATGTTGATGGTAGTACAAAATTTGTCTGAATGCAAAATAGTAAGAATGTGTTCCAAAAGTAAGAATAACGACTAAATGATGAACAACCAATGTGATGATAATATGGAGATGGATCCTTACCAGCCCATCTATAGCATATAAATTAAGCTGTTTTATTATTGGACATTTTTCGCATGTAGTGCATATCTTGTTATAGAATAAGATCCAGTGGCTACGAGCACTTGTGACAATCGAATGTAGTTTACGGATTATTTATATGTATTAAATAAATGGCTTTGGCAGGCCATTTTGGGCTGGAGCAGCTACAAATGCTGTGGTGGTTGAGGCAGATGCATTTAAGGAGACTGATGTCATATATAGGGCCCTTAGTTCTAGAGGTCATCACGATGACATGCTCCAAACTGCTGAATTAGTAAGCGAACACTTCCATGTTATTAGTATCACTTTTTCTCTAAAGTCGCCACTACTATATGAACAACATGTGACAAATGGTAATAAATTCAAAATGGATTATAAGAAAAAATTCACATAAAGTTATCTTTGTAATTTAGCTATGACGAAATGGCTTAGATATGTTAAATCCTTATTAGCTAATTTTAATATATTTATTAAAATCTGGACAGGTGCATCAATCTTCCACTGATGCTGCATCATCTCTGCTAGTGACAGCTCTAAATGAGGGTAGAGATGTAATCATGGATGGTACCTTCTCATGGGAGCCATTTGTGGAACAGACTATTGACATGGCAAGAAATGTTCACAATTACAGGTACAGAATGGGAGTAGGATATAAAGTAGCTGAAGATGGGACAATTACTGAAAATTACTGGGAGCAAGTAAGTAATGCAGAAGAAGAACGTCAATCAGAGGAAATTTCTAATAAAGAATCACGCACGCGAAAGCCTTACAGAATTGAGCTAGTTGGCGTTGTTTGTGATGGCTATCTTGCTGTTGTTAGAGCCATCAGGTATACATGTTTGTTAATTCTACCAAGTTACTAGTTAGATGATTGGTTTCCGGGATTTGACAGTGAACATTTTACATTGTACTTTTGGCAGGAGAGCTATCATGACTGGGAGGGCAGTGAGGGTGAATTCACAATTGAAATCTCACAAAAGATTTGCTAATGCATTTCCTAGATATTGCAAACTTGTTGACAATGCCAGACTCTATTGTACAAATGCTGTTGGTGGTCCACCAAAGGTAAATTTCAATTTTGTACTGTTAGAGTTTGATTTTACTGTCGTAATAAAATGTCATGGAAATAACTTGCTTGTAATACATTACAGCTTATAGGATGGAAGGATGGTGATCACAATCTACTAGTGGATCCTGAAGATTTCAAATGCTTGAAAACACTGGACAGTTTGAATCCTGAAGCTGATTCCATCCACGAACTTCACAAGGAACCCAACCCCATAATGGAACCTGGTTCTGTTTGGAGTGACATCGTTTTGTCACCTTCAAGGATACATGTTCAGGAAGAATTGAAGGAATCCATCCAGAAAATAGAGAAATCATCCTAAAAGTTTTAACCAAATTGTTGCTTGATATGTTGGAGCACTGTTAAACTATCACTTTAGGTTTTGAAATCATCCTAAAAGTTTTAACCAAATTGTTGCGTGATATGTTGGAGCACTGTTAAACTATCACTTTAGGTTCTTATTAAGACAAAAAAGATTACTGTTGTTTTCCTGCTGAAATCTACAAGTAAATTATCTGATGCAACTTATAAGCTCCAAAAAACAAAATTCTAAAAGTAAGCATATATTCCCTCTGAGATAACCATGTTCCTAGTCCTCCACCATGTATTAACCAACCTGTGGAATTAATTCAATTCCAGAGAATTTCATACGTACAAATGTATATACATACATCTTACGGAACAGTTATATTCAGGACCGTGTCTAATTGCGTGCCCTATGGCAATATCATTGAATGTAGCATGTTCTTCTTGGTGGTTCGTTCTGAAGGAGCTACAATGTTCTTCCTCGATCAGCATGTGGTATAATGAATTAATGATTCCCTCAAATCGCATGATCCTTGACCTCAACTTCGTGAGGCAAATTCCTCATATGGGAGAATACATATTATCATTTTCAACTTCACTTTGAGTTTCACTATCATTTTCGCTATTATAGGTCTCGAGATATGTCTCATCTTCCTCCTCTCCATCCTCCACCTATACATAGAAGAATTAACATACAAAAGCATAAAATGAAAAACAGTTTCATAAGTTTTCTGGTGGGAGTTATTATGGCAGAGAGTAACCTCAGAGCTATCATCATCAGTAGCATAGGCAGAATCCAATTTGTCATACAGGGCTTCATTTCCTTCGTCCTTTACCTTCTCCATTTGTTCCTATGAAAAGTGATTCAAGACAAATAACATCAGGAAACAGGTGTTCCATAAAACACACAACTTGGCTTGCAAAGAAATACAAAATGTTAAGATCAGTAAAACATACTATTTCCGATCTTAGCTTCTGCACTTTAGCTTGAATAGTTGTAATATGTTTCAAGATCTTCTGTTTGTCAACAGAAAGAGTTAACTCATCATTTGGCTTAACAAGTATGAATGTGCATACAGGTCTTCATGGAGGGAGAGACAGATAAACCAACAAAGAATGACAGTAAAACCTTATTTTATTTACTCCTATTGAAGTTAAAAATAGAATCTCCATAATCCGGTGGCTCTCTGGGCTGATATTGTTGCAAATTGTTGTTTTGGAGGTACAGTGAAATATAGAAATGTTTGTTGCAAATGTTTATCTCCAGATCTACATGAAAAATGAAAGAGTATGAGTTTGCATACATACCTCATGTCGTTGGAGCTCAATTGAACGTGCCAAAGCCTTTCTCTTTGTCAAAAGATTTTTCGGTCTCAATGTTGAAGGACGCTGGTAATCCTTACCTCGGAAAACAATTATAGAATATCCTTTTGAAATTTTGTCAACTGAGACCAGGACACCTCCACTCTCCGCTTCAAGTGCTAGTGCAATTTTCTTTACTTGTTCAAAGGTTTTAGCCTTTAAAATTATCTTGACCAGATCCCTGTACTTCCAGTGCAAGTGCATGTTCTCAATAGTACCATCAAAAACTCCACGTCTACCTGAATCCACAAATTATTATTAGATTTGTATAAGCAGCACACAATGAAGGGTAAACTGAGAAATGGAATGATTGAGAATGACCCGGGTTAAGGGCGGGTTAAGGGGAGATAAGGCTTATTTAAAGACTTTTAAGAATGGATTTTCAACTGTCAGAGATGCAATATTTAGGTAAAACATTACCAGGATTAGATTTATAAGATCAACTTTTTTTTCTCAGATTCCTTCCATCCAACTTAGTTAAGTGAGCCAAATGGTCCTAAAATATAGTAAGAGCAATTTTATTTAGAATAGAGCTCTACCAAGAAGTAAGAAAGCTTTCATCTTTAATCCTAATTTGCGAAACATAAATCTCTCTTCATCGGTAATACTATCAGGATCTGCTTTGTGTTCTGAAGGCTTCAAAGACAACTCCACCTTCATTAAGGCCTTTTCAGCTCTCATTAACTTTCTTTCAGCCTGGTAAGCAAAATCCAGTGATTACAATCAAGAAAACTATAAATTAGAGAATAATCCTAGTGTGAAGTTAGATACAGAAAGAGACAATAAAGATTATCAAAACTTCCAGGAATCAGACACGGTGTAATGATATTTAAAACCATCGATCGTCTAGTGTTTATACGAGAGCCTAATTAAACGCATAAGAAAATTAAACAAGTCTAACAACTGTAACAAACGTTTTAGCCTCGTTGATAATGTGAGGAATCAAATATCAGATAAAAACATAAATAATAAGTTTCTGTTCTCCTATTAATCATTAGCCCATTTCCTACTATGATCCTTACTTCATTCTCCTTCATATCATTGCCTGACAAGCCATGTCATGATTTAAGGAGACAAATATGATTCTTCACCTTTTATATGGCACGTTTCACATAGTTACATTATTATTACTACTGAATCTAAGTAGAAAGAAGTAAACTTGAAAGTAGGTAAAGTCCCTTGGTGAGTAAATTTGGGAAGGGGGGCATTCACAGATAATTGTTAAAAGCTATACTAGAGAAAGTGTTCCCAGCCCAATGAAGTTGATTTTCAAAATAACAGGTATTGATATGCAGTACTGCCTATACTGCAACCTCCACCAATATTGATAACTATTTCAATAACACATAACACTTAAAAAAAATTCACCAAAATATTATGAAATGGTTGTAGTCAAACTCCAGCTCAATTAGGAGTTTTATTAATGTTTAAAAAAGAACCGTTAGAGGAAAAAGCATTAGAATCACACAGGATGATGAGAGATTATGCAACAGCCATTGGCATGACGATTAGAGACTTCCTTAATTAGCGGAAAATAAAGTACTTACTAAGGAAAGCTTCTGTTCTAATTTTTTAACAAGGTTGGCATGCCTTAGTTGTTCTACTTCTCTCATTATTTTTTGCTTGTGACGCTCATCTAATGTTTTCCCCCACTTTGCATCTGCATCCAAAGTTTCACCAAGGGTCCCTGCCTCTGCTGACAGTTCTGAGGTATTATTACTCGGTATGAGCAGTGATGCCGCTCTCAATCTTGCTTGCTCCTCCTCATCTTGCATTACTTTTGCTGTTCTTTCCCTCTCCAGCAAGGTTTGAGTGACATCTGCTGATAGAAAATTCTTTCCTCGAAAGAAGACCAAGAAGTCTTTATTTCTGGACAGTAGTATACCACCTGTCAATTTCTGTAGCCAGAAACAGACCAATCATTGATCAACAAATCATCCACTATATGTACTTATAAATGCATATAACAAACTACCCAAAGTTTATTTCAGTAAATGATAATAACAAGTAACTCGATATTGACATCTGATATGTTGGTACGTACACTAGCAGCAAAAAATTTCATCCAACACCCTGCCAATATATGCATTAATCTAGATTATTTATTCATCATAATATTAAAATTGATAAGAATCTATACTAATACGGATGAAAGGTTGACAAATGAAGTGATTAAACTGACAATAAACTTGTTAGAGAAGAAATTACACAAATCCATTACTGGGATTCCACATAAAATTTAACCTTCAAGGATAGTGGTCTTAAACATTTTACTAGAGCCTCTACAACAAGTATCAAATAATTGTTCCTCATCATTCATTCTTGAACATTAAATTCCAGAACAAGCTACAGTACCTGCTTTGTCCACAATTCAATCCCCAATATTTTTCATATAAGATAACAGTGTGAGATATATCTCAGAATTTACTATCAAAAAGGCAGCGAGAGACTGTTACGAACCAAGAAAATCACACTTAAGATTAAATCAAGAACACCAGAATCTACAGAATACTTTGCTGTATTAATAATTCTGCATATTACATTCTAAATGCCCACAAAGGAAATATCATTCCTTTCACACAGGATTCCCTGTCTACCAAACAAAATATCCAACACATATCCCTTCACTAAACCCGTTGGTCTTTATTTAAAGACCACTAACCGCACTAACCACTATTAACTACTACTAACCACCACTAACCACTACTAACTACTACTAACCACTACTAACCGCCCTTTATTTTTTATTTTTCCTATAATATACCTTCCAAATCCTATCCTTATTTTGTGTCCTAACATTACTCCCTTCGGACAAAACAACCTTGTCCTCAAGGTTAAATTATGGAAACTGTTCCTAAATGATCTTCACATCCTCCCATATCGTCGTGTACCTATCCTCCTCATTCCACTTTATTAAGATTTGTGAGATGGATGCTCCTTCTCCTCTTCTTCCTCATCTACATTGTCCTCCATCTGCCACAACAACCCTTGATTCCCCTTCGTTGGGCCTCCCTCCTCCTCTGCACAAATAATTACCCTCAAATTCTTCTCTGGACAACAATGTCCTGGACTGTACGCCCCTCCACAGTGGAAGCATCTTCCTTCTTCCCTTCGTCTCACATACTCCGGATAAGGAAGTGTCCTAGAACCCTTGTTCCTTGATCCTTCTCTTGGCCGAAACTCTTTGCCGGAGGAAGCAGTCTACATTCTCGCATTGTTAACCACACTAGACATCATCGACCCACTGTTTCCCCTATACACTTCAGTGCAGCCTGTAATTCCCGAACGTCCAAATGAAGCCATACTCCTTAACGCATTGTTGCCCCCCTTTTCTTCATTGAAAACCACTTCTACATCAAGGGCAATCTCCATTGCTCTCATCACCTCTTTTGGATCATGAGGTCTGATCTGGTTCCGAATCTGGGGTTGTAATCCCGCAAAGAGATACCCCAACAATTGCTCCTCCCCTGTCAGCGGTGCCTGTGACACTAACCCCTCACATTCTTGAATGTATTCCTCCACTCTCCCACTTTGTTTGGGTTTAGCCAGCTTCTCAAACACAGAACACCTCTCTTTTCCGCCAAACCTCCGGTTCAGTGCCATGGAAAATTCTTCCCAAGAATAGTTCTTTGCGTTCTTTCTCCAAAAAGTGAACCACGAATTGGCACTGCCCTCCATGCTGATGAAAGCCAATTGCAACCTTTCTTGGGATGAGACACCTTGTACCTCAAAGAACTTCTCGGCTCTGGCTAACCAGCCCGAAGGATCCGCACCTTCAAAAGTAGGTAACTCCACCCTCCTGATCCAAGGTTTCAATTCTCCTTCCTCTCCCATAACCGATTTATTCCCGTGTCGGAATCGTTCTTCCTTTCTCTCTTCCCCGTTCACTGAGTTTTGTCCTCCATCGGACATTCTATCTCCCTTCTTGAATTCCCGCAACAATTCCTTTATGTCAAGAATGCTTTCTTTTAGTCCGTTAAAGTCAGACTTCAGCCCGCTAATTTCAGATTTTGTCCCATTAATGTCAGTCTGCATCTCCAATATTAACCTCCCTTCTTCGCTGGTTACTCTCTCTAAATTCACACTTTTTTGTTCCATCCTCTTTGTTTTTTATAGATCCGGCAGGTCGGACCAATTTGTTACGAACCAAGAAAATCACACTTAAGATTAAATCAAGAACACCAGAATCTACAGAATACTTTGCTGTATTAATAATTCTGCATATTACATTCTGAATGCCCACAAAGGAAATATCATTCCTTTCACACAGGATTCCCTGTCTACCAAACAAAATATCCAACACATATCCCTTCACTAAACCCGTTGGTTTTTATTTAAAGACCACTAACCGCACTAACCGCTATTAACTACTACTAACCACCACTAACCACTACTAACTACTACTAACCACTACTAACCGCCCTTTATTTTTTATTTTTCCTATAATATACCTTCCAAATCCTATCCTTATTTTGTGTCCTAACAGAGACCAGTATAACTTATCAAGTGAAGTAAAAGGTACCAGATTATAGAAGCAGTAAGTAACACTAGCATGCAACAAAAACATTTCATAGTAGTACGAATATATAACTAAGTAAATAATGAACAAAGCTGAAAATTTTGTTTGCCAACAATTATTTTATTTACACAAAATAGAAGCACTATTTTTCTCACAATTTTACAGTCAGTAAACTAACAGGCTTTAATTTTTCTATTACTCCATATATTAGTGATTTTGAGACATTTGAAAGTAGCAAAAACATGTCATAACAAAGGAATTAAGGCTTCATCAACAGATTTTTAATAAAACACCAACAGAAAAAGTGACAGTGAGAGCATTACCAGGTCAGATGTGACACTGTCATGAAATCCGTGCCAAGGTTTATTAAATGATTCCCCAAAACCAAAGTTCAAAACTTAGAGAATTATAAATTTACATTATGAATTGATTTCAATTTCTTATCATTTTTAGGCGATGTTTGGTACTAGAATTATTTTACATACCTAAGAATCATGAATTCTGGGAATTATCCTTCCTAGGAATGATTAAATTTTGTTTGAATGGAGAGAAATATTGTTGGGAATATCTATATAGGTTTTCTAGAAATCAAAGATCAATATGTTGTTTTTATTAAAATATTTAATTCATTACTACATTAAATGATTTAATAAGGATAACATAATATATTTTTTTCATAAAATTTTTATTTTTACCTAGGAAAGTTAGATTCTCACCTCTTCCAGTAAGAAAATTGACCAAACACCATTCCTGGCCAAGGAATGTTAATATTTAAAAGGTAAACCAAGCATGGAAAACATACTTTCCAAAGTCCAGATTACTGAGAAACTACAAACTTTCTTTCTACCAAATGGCCACCTAAATGGATGCCGCTAATTGACACAAATTATGAACATTTTCATACATAAAAGGAAAGATTATGCATTAGGAATAGAAAACCAACTCTGGAATAATGAAAAACCAAAGCTAGAAAAACAGAGTCAACAATTTTGATTAGTGGAATAGGAAAATGCATGATTAATCACCTTGATCTCTTCTGCCATTCTCTCACTGGTAGTTAGCTGTACACTTCGTTTGAGTGCAACCTTTGCAATAGAACTCACTTCCCACAATTTAACTATTGCTTCAGCTAATCCTTGAAGTTGTCTGTTTCTACCTACATATCATGATTAATTTAGTATAGTCAGAATAAAATTCAACATTTCACATGCACAAGGGAAACAACATCAAACCTAATGCAAAATGTGGAGGAAGGGTCCTTGCAATCCTTCTTAGAGAAGTTGCCTCCCTTAAACCAAGTGTTGATCTCACACCAAAAGGAAGAACTCTAAAGGGAGGTTGGTAACCAGGAACAGTTGCAGGAAGCATATCCGCATCGACAGGCAATGGATCACATCCAGACCAATCTGTGTATCTAGGGCCAAGATCATCCAATAACTTGTCTACTTCAAGTTCATAACTGACTTTGGGCAGATAATCTCCTTCTTTCTGATCATTTGTAGATTCTAAATTTGCCAATGGTTCACTTGCCCCAGAATTAGAAGCAATGGTGGGAGAATTCCTCACAGAATTATAAGAAGGCGTTGGCAAAAGCTTAGAAGAGTTCTCACTTTTCCTATACATCTGATTATTCTGTTGTATTGAAGGAACTTCATAGCTCACACCCCTGTATAAGGAAACAGAGTTGCCAGACCTCCAAATTACAAGACCACCAGTTTTTCTCTGAATGTGATTTTAAGAATAAACAAGAATACAGCAATAGTTATTGATAGTCAAAGTAGTAGGCGTATAATGAAAAATTAGAAATATAAACATTCTAAAGCAAGCAGTGTTGGCATATTACACATTCTACTGATATAGTGTTCAAATCAATCCCTAGGATAATCTCTGTTCTTTGACAAATGCTAAGGTTGAAGAAGAAAATTATTACCAAATTCAAACACATTTTTGAGAGTTCTCGACTCAGCTATTTATCAGTACACAGGAAAATTTGTAAAAATAGGTATCACGGCCGAAACAAAATTACAGACATCAGAAAAGGTCACGGAAACATCTTAAGAAAAACCTGTTTGATATTATAAAATTCATAATAAGGTTGCCCAGCTCCAATCCCATGAAAGGGAAAGTCTTGGACGAGCATGAATTGATCATAGCTATTAAGGATTAAATCCTAAAGAAATTTGTACATATATCAACAATTCACTGGCTATTCTGTCAATCGTATTTCCCACGTTGATTTGACATGTCGAAAGCAGAAAAAAAATAATTGGATGGGCAATTGGGCATCCATCTGGCGCTAGATATATGACAGAAACAAGCACAAAAGAAGGTAAGAAAATGGGGTTGGGGGAAGTTCTTTCAAATGCAATTCAGAGTGCTATTCTGTAAATCGTGTAAAAGACTACTTCCATACACACAAGACATGACAAAGACTTTGTTCGGCTATCTACTTTAGAGAGTTTTACGAAGCTCCAAAGTTGCATAGACATGAGTAATTTTACAACTCTTCTAATTATCCAAAACAAATTTATACACATTTCACAATGCTGTTTCATCCTTCATTTTAATAAACATACACTTCTCATTCCCACCATGGACCCTACATGTTTTGCAACAAAAAGCAATACTTTCTAAATACACAAGAAGGCAGAGATAAACAGCAAACCTCCAGTATCTCATGCATCCTCCGCATGTTGAGCGCGGCCTCGCCTTCGAACTTGAGCCTCACAATCTCTACCGTCTTCCACCTCTCATGAATCTTGTCCACAACAGCTTGGGTAACTCCACTCCTCCCAATTCTTGTCTTGTGCTTCTTCTCAAAAGTCAACCTGAGCAGCCTCTTCAATTCTGACTCGGGAAGAGTCAATTCGGCCACAGAGGTCTTACTTCTCTTTCTTATGGCTTTACTCTCTTCTAACTCTTCAGCCTCAGGCTTCTCCCACGGAAACCTCGCTTCCCCGTCATCACTTCCAAATCTTCCAAACCCTAATGGAGACTCTGGAGAAAACCCACCTCGAGCATTCGGCAACATTCCTTCCCCCACGTAAAAGATATCCTCCACTGACCCTTTTTCTATCACTTTCTGCTTATTCTCAATCCCATCACCAGCATACCCAATTTTCTTCAATTTTTCCACAATCCTATTCATGTTGCTACCACCCTCCTCGTCAGAGCTCGAAAAACCGGATTTTGACGAGTGCCCATTTCCGGAACCTTGGTAGTCCAGAACTGCACGTGGCGGTCTGGGACAAGGCTGTTGGTTGGCAGGGTGGCTCCACCGTTTCAACCAGTTGTTTTCGGGGGAGAAACTTTTGGCGGAGTTGCAGCGAAAGACGATGAGTGATTTGGGACGGAGGAAAGTGGAATTGGGAGAGGGTGGTGTGAGGGAGTGGCGGAAGAGAGAGTTGCAGAAGAAGGGAGAAGAGTGAAATGAGTCGAAGAATGGGCGTGAGGGTACAAGAGCCATAATCACATTGGCATTAGTGAATGAAGAGAAAGAAAATGATGATGGTGTTGGGTGTGACGGAAGTATTGCTTCTGCTTCTGCTTCTGCTCTGTTTGGGGTGTGTTCCTTCTTACTTACCTTGCGCTGCACCAGACAGATAAATATCCATGCTGATTTTTATTTCATTTCTTGTTCTTTTTTCGCACTTATCTAAAATCTTAAATAGAAGAAAATAATTATATTAAAAAACATAATCAAAATCATATATACCAATATTTTTTTATTAAAACATAATAATAATATTTTTAAAATGTAAAATATAAAATTCTATCTAAAGATATTATACTTTTATATCAAGTAGAGAAATAAAATTAAGCCAACTCATAACAATGTGTAAAATTAAAATATTTAGAAATTAATTTAAATTTAAATGATCTAAAATAGAAGAATAATTATCTCTTAAAAATATTGTAATGAATATTTAAACTGGCGCAATCATATTTAAAATAATAATAGCTTTTTTTAAAAAAAATGGGCTCCTTGAATTTGCAAGTCACAAACTCCTCCCAAGTCCAACAATTGATCCCTAGCGGTTTTTTGTGCACTTCCTTATTTTTAATGAAAATCTAATTTATCTTTAGTGAAATTGATAAGTAATCCTAAATCTTTACACCTTTCATCTTTTTTCCTTTGGCACACCTCTTGGCACCTCCATTCTTGAGCAGTTGCATCCGTGGTACATCCATTCATCTCCTTCCTCAATTATTGAGAAGTTGCACACCCCGAGAGATGTGTGGTTTGGTTTGGAGGCTTTTGTTGTGGTTTAGAGTGTTTTAAAGTACTTGTGTAGGCCTTGTCTTGCTACCTTGTCCATTAACAAGGGTTGTTCTAAATTTCTTGTATTTGTGTTTTTTTTGCTTTCAAGATTTGGTGAAATGGGAACACATGAATGGTTTTTTTTTTTTTTTAGAATCTAGAATGTATTTTATAAACCAAAAGCATTTTAGATTGTACAAACCAAAAGGTATTTTTTGGATTCAGAAATACCTTTCCATTTGTACAATCAAAATGTTATAAAAAAAAAGATAAAACAATTAGATTGGATTGTCTATAACTTTTTAATGTAAGAATGATGTTTTAGACAAAGTTATGGCTAGGACGAGAGATGATTTATTGCAAGGTGATGGAAGGCCAAATACCTATGCCATCACTCAAATCATCACAAATCACAATTATATTGGAGGTAATATCATGGAGGAATAGGAAAACTGACATAATGAGTAGGAAGGATTCTCTTTAGGACTTGAGGACCTATCTCTACTAGTTAATTTTCCAGATCATGTTGTTGTAAGGCTATGAGAGGGGTGAGGTAAGAATGAAAAATTGTTTAGTTAAGTTGTAATAATTATTGTGATGTGGATATATAGTTACTAAGATAAATGTATTTTTTAGGATCGTGGAGAATTGAAGTTGATATCCCATGGTCGAAAATTAGGCAAATTTGGGTTGCCTCATCCTCAACTTGAGCCTATTTTGTCCTTAACTCTTGATTGTTGCATTTGTTCAATATAAGTTTTGAGATGACATATAAAGATATGATTTTAGCCTTTCTGGAGAGGTAGTAGCGGGACATTAACACCTTCCCCTTGGTGAAATAATGGCAACTCTCGATGATGTGTAATCTCTGCTACATATCCCCATTGTGGGCTAGTTTCCTACGTACCACCCCCAGGATTTCGTTGGAGCTTTAAGTGTTTTGGTGCAGTTGTGATCCGATCGGTCATCGGTAGTCGATGACGTCAGCAGTAGAGAACCACGTGGACCACTCGCAGGGTGACACGTGGACCAGGTGGCAGAGAGGTCAGGGAGACGATCGCCAAGAGCGGTGATCGGTGGTCAGTAACCAAGTGACCACCGACAGATCAGGCGGCAGAGAGGTCGGGGGACAGATCATCCAGAATGGTGATCGGTGGTCAGCAGCCAAGTGGCCACCAACAGACCAGTTCTCAGACTAACGCCTGAAGGCAGAACGCGAGAAGCAAATAAACACTGATCAGTCATCGGGTGTATTGTCATCGGGGTCTCGTGTTACACGCAGTTAAACTGGGACTGAGGTTCCCAGCGAGAGCGTTACGCATGGATCTCGCATGAGCACACCTCAGGGAATCATGCACGAGAGTGGCCTGAGGGAACTAGTAAACCAGTCAGTGATTGGTGATTCCCTCAACCCATTACGTGCGTGACATCGTGAAGGGTAAGTTGTATACGCAGGGAGCGACGTCTGGTGAGTGTGCCTAGACCAGCCACACCCGACGTTCTCCTAAGAGTATGCGACTTACCCAGATGAGAGAAATATCCTAAGTTACTCTGCAAGGGCGTAACTTAGGCACACAAAGAGAAGCGTTAGAGCCCTTCCAGTAAATGACACGTTGTGAGTTGCAGGCCTCCACGTGTCACCATCTGAGAGGGGTGCGGTCCAGACAAAAGTGCACTCCGTACCATTAAGGGTACAAACAGGCGCAGCCTAGCGCAGAGACGCGCGGACACGCACAGACACCCACACTCTCTGATTCTGCAGGTACACTGTCTCTGAAAAGCATAACAGGGTTCTGACACATGCCAGAAAAGCATAACAGAATTCTGTTATGCCTAGAAAATAGAGAGAGAGAGAGATAAAAAGAAGGAATCAGGGAGGGAAGGGGGATACGAAAAACAGAGAGCAAGAGTTTTTCACACACACTACTAGTTTTCTAATCTTTGGTGGTTCTGTGGACTAACTTGATCGTCGGAGTGCAAACGGCCGCTAGAGGCGCCGTCTGTGTGTTTTGCAGGTCACATTTGAAGACATCTGAGAGAAGGTTCTGAGGGTGACTCTGCAAAGAACGCAGTCGCGTAGACGGGACAGAGAGTGCTACGAAGCGATTCCTCCACGTTCGAGTTGCCGACAGGATCAAGTTGCTTAGGGTTGACCAGGGTGATGAGACCTTAAAGATGAGGCAATTTCGGGGGGTACATGTACAACTTAGTTAGCTCAGAGATGTATGAGGAATGTTATGTATGACAAAGTTGGGAGTGTGTGAGCGCATACTTGTTGCATTTGTTACGCTATTCTCATTCAGGTATGAGTCAAACAACATTAATGTTTGTTAGGTTTATTGTCATATGAATATATGAATAACTATTTACTTCAAATTACACAAGCATTTATTATTATTTTTATTTCATTCCTAGTTTTTATTTTACGTAAGTTATTTATAAATACTAACGGAAACATAGGCGCTCATGCGCCTGTGTGTTTGCATTTTTATATTTTTATCATTAACATTTCCAAAATCATATTATTACTACAACAATAAAGAAAAAAATGATTCAATATTTTATATTTATTAATAATTCTCAATTTAATGAAAGGAATAAATGAAAGGAAATGAAAGAATGATTAATTTGATAAAGAGGAATAAAAAGCGAACCTGTCAAGAAGAGAGTGAGCACCGCTCCAAGCAATGACTTTAAAGGTCTGGTTGCAAAAGGTAGGACAAATAACAAGTTACCATTTCAAATACAAGTTACGAAGATCCAATCTTTCGTAATATTCGTTTCTCCATAATGCAACGAACCTCTTCCCTGCCTCGCGTCAGAAATCATAGACTCAAAATTCTATTGGTGAATTTGGAGAAGCTTCGATGCCACATTTGTGATGAGAAAAATAGGTGATCCGTGAAAAAGGATGTAACTGGAGTGAAGAAGAGTAAGTTGTTTTGCTCCTCGTCCACATCTCCATCCAGATCGTCCATGTGAGGCATTCAAAGATGGTCGTCCGCCAAATACTGTTGACGAAGATCACAATCACAGATTGAGTCATCGGTGAAGAAACCGTTGCTGTCATTCATTCATATTTTTTGTAAAGAAAGAATAAGAAACCAAATGATAAGAAGAAATAACAACTATGATTTTTAAGAGAGATGAAGATATGAAAAAAAATAAAATTGTTCGTCGTACAAAACGTTTAATAAATTGCTCCACATTCAAAATTTAAAGTTGGTAACTACTTTTTACAAAATGATAGAATATTAGTTTTAAAAATAAAAAACAAAATTAGTTTCCAATTAATTATAAGAATAATTAGTTATTTATTAAATATGTAAAAAAATAATGAAATGACTACAATGTCCAAGATAAAACAATAAAATAAATATTAATATAAAGGTGAAATTAATAAACACCAAAAGAGCAAAGAGGAATCTCCTTTTTATATATATATATATATATATATATATATATATATATATTTCTATTTTTGTTTTAAGTTTTAGTTTTATTTTTATTCTTAGTATTTTTTTTTTAATTATTTTACGTAAGTTTTTTTTTTGTATATTTGTTTTTGAAATTTTTTCTTATTTTGAATTTTTTAAACTTGTTTTTACTTTTTTCTTCTTCTATTTTTAGTTAATTAATTTTGATTATACGCTTCTTGTTTTGTTTTTATTTTAAAAAATTATTTATTTTTATCTACTTTTTATATTTAACTTTGCTTGAGTTGTCTTATGATATTAAAAAGACAGATTTATATATATCAATTGCAGTTAAATTTAAAAATGGAGAAGACAACTCAGAAGAATAGAAGTTAGAAAAGAATCTTCAACTAGTCTACCCCTCATATTGAGATAATTAAAGAAGAAAGTAACATGACTGAGGAAGGACAACCACCACCTAGAATATCACTTGTTTAATTTTGAAGTAGTTCATGAGTTCTAAGCCAATGCATGGATAGGAGGAGAAGAAACTCAAGA
Source organism: Phaseolus vulgaris (assembly GCF_051622355.1). Lineage (NCBI taxonomy): Eukaryota > Viridiplantae > Streptophyta > Magnoliopsida > Fabales > Fabaceae > Phaseolus > Phaseolus vulgaris. The sequence goes on from NC_143504.1 coordinate 32,816,373, forward strand.
GATGAGATCAAGAGTATGAGGAAGATGGGTGCCCTTTGAAATTTATTGTGAATAATTTTACTGCTACATAAGAACAAGCATCACAAGTTGGTGATGTTCTTATTCATCATTCACCAATCCATCACCCTAGTTCATCCTCATCCTCCAGGGAAGATAGGATATTGGAACAAATGCAGTAGATGCAATTGGAGCAAAGATCAACATGGAAGTATATATAAATGTAGGAGAGTGAAAATCATAGAGGGATAATGAAATTAAAGCTAGATATATATAAAAATTTCCCTCAAGGGAAACCCAATCCCTATACGACTCGAGGTCAATTTAAAGCTTATGTAGCTTAACTTGGGGACATGTTATATTATTCAAGGGGGTAGAGCCAGCAAACGAAGCAGGACCATCTACAATTGTAGATGAAGACTTTAACACAAAGTTGTATGACTTCTTAGGAAGAGAGGATCGAGAAAAAATTTGGGTTTATTTTTCTAGTTTTCTTTTCTTTTCAGTTATTTTATTTTATTTATTTATTTATTTCAGTTTATTTTCTTATTTTGTTGTTTTACTTGCTTATTTGCTTATTTTGTTTTAAATGGCTTCTATTGGCATTCTTGAATAATTTTTCTTGAATCAATTTCAGTTTTAATTTATTTTTTTTAGTAGTTTTCTAGTTTTATTTTTCTTAAATAAATAAGAACTGCAATATTAATTTTGAATTGTGGAAAAAAAGACTTTATGTTTAAATATTAAATAGTGAAATGAATTAGACACATGTTAGAAAATAAAATATGATTGATTCCCTATCCAAGTGTAGTTGAAATTGTGATACATGAAAATTTAACAGGATGATTGATTAGAACAGAGAATGACAAAACAACAATAAGGAAGGAGACTAGTTAAACCAAGTGAGTGTGTGAACCTTAAATAGTTTTGAGAGTTTTACTGGTGAATTGACAATTGTGGTTGCTTAATTTTTATTTTTATGTTACACCATAAAAGAGCATGAAGATGATTGAGGCAATTGCATTAATTAGGAACCCAGGGCCAAATAGCCAACCTTTATCTTATTATAATTCAATTTTTTAATCTCATTTGAGCCAATAATTTTTGTTATTATTGCACTCTAAATCTTTAAATGATATAATTTCTTATTCATTGGCATGTTTAAGGAAGGAGAACATATGTTCAATATATATAAAAGGGAATGGTTGGTTCTAAGTGCTGAAAGCTCAAATAGTTGGAAATAGGAAGAAGCTATTCCTATTGATGAAAAAAAGGGGAGAAATAAATGGTGATTAGATAACACATATGTACTATAATTGGATTGTAGGTATGTTCTTCTTCTTTAAAATGTGCATTTTGTTATATGAAAAACCAATACTTTTTGGAAGCCCAACCTCCTTATAACCCTGTAAAAGACCTCAAGATTCATGTTTCTATTATGTTTGTGATATGAAGATGAAATAAAAAGCAACCGTGGTTTGTTATGATTAAGTGAAAATAGAGAAAAACACTTACCATAGAGCATACAAGAAGAAATTTCTTGATGAATTGTCATTTTATGGTTTTAATTTGATCCTGGAAGTTAATTATATCTATATTTTGCTATTTTTGAATTTGGAAGCAACATAAGTTTCTCATTTAATCTGTTGTTTAGTGAATTAAGTTTTTTTTTATATTTAAATTCAAATATGATTTAGTTATAGTTATATTCATTTACTTTGCTTGAGGTCTAACAAGATTCTAAGTTGGTGGAGTTGATAAGTGCTATATTTCGGAAATATTTCATATTAAAATACAGACACTTATGTATTGATAAAATAACTATAATATAACTCCTAATTTATGAATTTAAACTTTTTTACATATTTTGTTATTATAATTTGATTAAGAATGATTTATTCCCAAAATTTTGTTGATTTCAGGATTTTAGGGAAGAATGGAGATAAAGGACAAAAGGAGAATAGACAAAGCTAAAAAGGGAAAGCTAGAATACTCTAGCACTCGCCGAAGCTCTCCCAAGCCAGAAGCTTCCAGAGGATCTCGCAAAGCGAGCCCAATCTTGCCCAGGTGAGATCATTCTAGTGACATTGGGCCTGTTTTCGTCCAACTCGCCTAGACGAGCTCAATCACGCCTAGGTGAGATGTCACTTAGCCCAAGCCTAACTAGGTTAAATATGAGGTGTGAGGCGCAACCCTAGGTATTCAATGAGAAGAATAGAAGGTGTTAGAAACCCTTGAGGATGACGTCAAGGAGAAACATCCTGTTGGGAATCCCTCCTTATTCTAATGGGGACCATTGTTAGAATTAATGGCTTAAACAAAAGGGGGAGTGAATTGTTTGTCAAAAGATTATCACAAAGATTGAATAAGAATGAAGCTTTATCAACAATCAAAGATTAATCAATCAAGGAGGCCAATCAAACAATGTAAAATAAACTATTTGCAAAATTTCAATGAGTTCAAACTTCGTTTTAACCGGTTGTGTATTGCAACAACAAAAATAGAATTAACTCAACACAGTTTATAAGGAGTGAGAGGGAGAGAGATTACTCAGCCAATTTATACTGGTTCACTCAACCTTGAGCTACATCTAGTTCCCAGAAAAATCACTGGGTTTCACTAGTAACCAATCACAGATTACAGTACACACCACCACAAGGAGGTGATATTGATAGCACAAGAACCACTCACCCTCTTTGCTACACACACCCTTAGTCAGAGCACCCTCTGACTTTACATGTTTTCATACACTTCACAAGTTTATAAAAGAACAAATACAAGAATCATGAAATGAACAAATTACACCTGAATTTATAGGAATCACAAAGCTCCTAAGATCAGACCTTGAACCAGTGCACAACTATTTAACAATCTTGCAAACTTTTGAAAAACTTTTCTCAAAATCAATTTCAATCTCACTGAATATGATATCTTTCTTGTATATTTTGTTTTGAAAGAAAAGTCATATTTATAGCTCTCAAAACTAGCTGTTCTAGGCAACAATCATGAGCCAAAACATATTAATAGGTTTTTGAAAAGCTGTTATGAAATGTGACAATCAACCGGTTGAAAAGTCGTTTTAACCAGTTGAATTGTTTAGAAATGTTAGGATTGATGGCTGAAACAAGAGGGGGGGGGGGGTGAATTGTTTTCAAACTCTTTTCGCAAATACTTTGATTAGAATGAAGTTTTAACAAACAACACACAGAAGCAGTTCATAAAACAAATTAAATAGCCAAACAAAAACATGTATAAAAAATTTAATCGGTTAAAGTTGCGATTTAACCTGTTGTTTATGACAGCGGAAAATACAAACAGATTAATGAGAGATGAGATAGAGAGAATTACACACAAAGATTATACTGGTTCACTTAATCACAAAGCTACATCTAGTCCTCAATCAAACCACTGAGTTTTCACTATGCAATCTGTACCGTCCCGTATTGGGGCGTTGACTAAGTCAAGGTCAAAGTCAACGGCTAAAGAGTCAAAGTCAACGCAAGGCGTCGCCTAGGTGGAGAGACGCCAAATGCCAGCATCGCCAAGGCAAGGCGTCGCCTAGGTGAAGGCGTCGCCCAGGTGAGGGCGTCGCCAGATCAAACAGTGTAAAAACAAGGCAATCACGGTGTGGTTCCCCGATACCCATGGGTAGGAAAGACCATGGAGGGAGCGACGTCGTGGGAAAGCCTCAGGTCCCGATGTCTCGGGAAAGTGATAAAGAGAAGGAAAAGGTGGCTTCAAGGCCATAGTGATAGTACCAGTGAAGGGCAGCCTGACTCGCGAAGTACCCCTGCCGCCCCAGAGACGCCTTCGGGACAGATACGACCCAAGAGGAAGGTCACGCCCAGGATAACCGGGTGCAGGGTGTGAGAGGAAGGCAAATACGCTCTCAGAGTAAGTGGCTAGATACTTGGGGGCATGAGTTGGCACCCAAAAAGCCACCCCTAGCGCAGTAGCACTCCCAAGCAGGAGGACCCACACGTAGAAACGTCCCCAGATGGGCAGAAACGCCCCCAGATGGGGTCATGGCGTCGTGAGGCCCTCTACGTGTACGACAGCCATGCCAGAATAGAAACACCCTCTAGTCAGGTGCCAGGTAATTAAAGATATTCAATACAGTTTCCCTTTCGAGCATTCAGGTACTATTATGACTCCCAAGCGTTTCAACGTCTTAAATGCGCTACGTTTCGTAATTAAGCGCTTTAATGAGTGCGTTACGTTTGAGATTAAAGGCGCTTTAAGGCGCTTTAAATGCTGGGGACAGTTTAAATAGCGCTGAGAATGTCGGAAAAAGGGTTGGAACCTTTGGCAAATTTACGAGAAACTCTTTGGTTGCTTGCCCGTGCTTTAAGGTTACGTACAAGTGACTGGAGAATATTTTTGCCTGAAGGAGACAACACACACCCATATACACATTCTTTTACCACCTTCAGAGTGCCACACGCGGTGCTCAAATACGTGGGTGGACAATTTTTTTGGTGTTTCTTGCTGGCTGACTTGAGCGTCGGAGTGCACACGGCCGCTAGGGCGCCTCTTTGTCCTCTTTTTTGCAGGAATCCACGGGCAACCAGCGGGAAGGAGTCCCCAGCTGACCGTTGAGGTCGTGCACGAAGACGTCCCGGTCAACCGGACGGAACACAATCAATGACAGATTACACAAACACCACACACAAGAAGGTGACTTTGAATCCCACAAAGCTTACTCACCCTTCTTGCACACAACAACCACCTCAAGCCAAAATCCCACTAACTTTACAGGATTTTACACAGTTACACAAAAATGTTACAAGAACAATTACAAGAACCTGAACAAGATTATAGAACACCTGGCAAGACACAAAACACCAACACCCTATTGATCAGTTCTTTCAAAAACAACAAAGCACAAGGAAATCTTGCTAAAAACTTGGTTGAAACCTTTTGATGGAAGAGGCCCCAACACCCAAAAGAGCGTCTAAGACCAACCTTGCATGAAAGGCAACCAAGAGAGCATCTAGGACCAACCTTGCATAGAGGGCACCCACAAGAAGCGTCTAGGCCACACAAGAAACGTCTAAAAGACACAAGGAGCGTCTAGGCCACACAAGAAGCGTCTAAGAGAGATGACATCCAAGAAGGCCCAACAAAGTGTAGCTTAGTCTTAATTGTGGTGTAAATAGCATAGCCTTGGGAACCTTTGTTAAGTTTTGCAAATTAGGATTAAGGAGGAGTTAACCTAGATTAACTACGATTTCTAGAAGCTCTCCACTAATCTAGGACGTCCATGTGCAAGTTAGGAGGCCATGTGCACCCATGTGCCATGTGCTCCATGTGCCTCCATGTGCTACTCTTTTGCATTTCATTTGGTTTGCATTTTCTCATCATTTAGGTCATCATTTCAGGTCCTCCTTAGCCTATAAAAGGAGGATCCAACCTCATGTATTACAAGATTGAATAGAGTATTGTTATGCTGCCAAATTTGTGCCATACACTACTCTTTGCCTAGCATATAGGTTTTAATCTTCACTTCATCACTTTCAAAGGGGCTGGCCGAACCTCCCCAATTCCCTAATCTCATGCACCTTCAAGGCACCCATACTTCCTAGGAAGGCTTTGCTTCATCTCCTCCACAAGCTTCCACAAGTTCATCACCAAAACGCAAAGAAGAGCTCAAAGGAAACGAAAAGAATGACATTCCTCTCTTTTCTTTTGTATCTTTCTTTCCTTCTTTACTTTATGGGAAGCAAATAATTTTTCTACCCTCATTTCCCAATCTAAGCAAGCTTCTACATTTTCTTTTCCATGGAAATGGGGTAGGTCTACCCTAACCTCTTTTGGGCTTTCTTGTTCTCTTCTATGTCTTCTAGGGGGTGCTTGATAATAATCATTTATTCTAAGGCTTCCCTCCCCAACAAAATCATGAGCTTTAGAGATAGATGCATGAGAAGGTAATTTTTTTGAAATGTGAGACTTCTCATCCTTTGCTTTAGTCAATTCATTAGTTTTGGTCTCATTCTCCAATTGTTTAGATGAAATTGATTGAATATCCTTGGAAAGTTGTTTTAAAAGAGATTTCAAGGATTTCACATCACTTTTAAGAGATTTTGAGGAATGAGAAGACATGACTAAAGCTTTGTGTATAGAAATGTTTTACTTTAAGAAAGATGAGGAAAGTTAATGAAGGTAGTTTTCCAGGTAAGAGAGGTGAGTCACAGTAGACTACTTAAATACCAAGTCTTTGTCTTAGCCAAAAACTATCCCTCAAGATCTTCACACCAATCTTTCTTTAGGTAAATCACTTAAAATACAATGAGGATGTAGAAATCAAAATTTTTATGCAACAAAAACAATGCAAGCTATCTAGCAAATTATCAAAGCTTTAAACAAGACCAAACAAAAACAATTAAGCGAAGTTAATAAAAAACAAATGGCGTAATTAAAGCAATTAACAAATGCTAAGCTTGAAAGTTTAAGCTAGTCGGCCCTAGGTGAGGCTTCTTGGACACTTTGAGCCCTTGAAGACACACTCACCATCTAATTGCGTGATTGACAAGTAATTAACAAGAGTTAAATTGCAAAGAAATTAAATGGCACTCCCTTTGTTGTTTTTCTAATTTCACTCCCTTTGTTGTTTCTTTTTTGTTGGGCCTTCCAAGGTGTGTGGTGTATTTAGTATGTGTTTGTTGCTGCCCCTTGCCTTTGATCCTCTTGGAATTAGGTAATTAAATTCTTCAATCCAGCACCTATTAAGCAAATCTAGACTCCCCTCAAGTCAATTCCCAGTCAACAAGTACCAATTGATATTTAATCCACCACAAAGCTTAGAGGTCAAAGAAATCAAGCAAGAAACAAATTAATTTGAAAAAATAGTACCACACAAATGGAATTAAATGTGACACAACTTAGAAAGAGTTCAAATGAAATTAGACAAGCAAATAAAAAGGCACTCAAAGAAATGGATGGCACACAAAAAGGAACCTAAGGAATAGCACTAGATTTGATTTAAAAACCCATAAACAACACCACTGAAACAAAATGTTGTGGTCCAGAATGCGTGACTTTTAAAGATTTATGCTGAGCTGGATCTTTGATATTTGCTTCTGAAAATTGATACTCAAAAAAATCAAGATCTTAACAAATTTTTGGTGTTGGTTTCACTCCAAACGCATGCACCAATTAATTTTAATAATTTGTTTAAAATCAGTGCTCAGAACCGCCAGATGTAGCGTCAGGATTGCACACTTTTTTTGTAAGATTTATCTCTTTTTTTCTATTTCTTTTTTTCAACTGATTCTTTTTTTGTTATTTTGATAACACCTAAATCTAGTGAAATCCAGAGGCTCAGAATTTTCTTATGAATATTTGATTTTCATAAAGCAAAACAGCCAAAATAGATTTGTGAAAACAGGGGATTCTGAAATCTGGAAACAAAAACAGAATGATATACCAACAAAAACACAATGGAATTAGTGTAATGGAATTTGTGTGGATCTAACACACAAATATGAACTCAAACAAAAAGAAAAAGGCACCAAAGGATCAAAACAATATAGATTTCAGATCAAGCATTCAAACAAAAAAAACAAGAAACAAATAAATCAAGAATAATACTAATAGGATTTGTTGACAAATATGGAAACACATGACTTAGACAAAACTTATGGATTCATAAAATGAAAAGACTCAAGAACATCATATGAACCAAATAGAAATTGAAGCAAGACTCAAATATCCTAAAATAAAAACAGCAACACAATTCACCTTGGATCCTACACAAAAATTGCAAATAAGATGCTCAAGCACAAATTGAACAATTCTATCGATTGAAATGCTTAGAATAGCATCCAAATCAAATTAAAAACGTAAAACAGCAAGACAACTTGAACAAAAGATGAACAACATGAAGATAAGAAGAACTCAAGCAGAAAAATGAAAAGAGATACTTATCTCTTAAAGACCATAGCTATAGATACCAAATGAATGCATTGCTTTGAGCTCTTCTCTGCGTTTTGGTGATGAACTTGCGGAAGCTTGTGGAGGAGATGAAGCAAAGCCTTCCTAGGAAGTATGGGTGCCTTGAAGGTGCATGAGATTAGGGAATTGGGGAGGTTCGGCCAGCCCCTTTGAAAGTGATGAAGTGAAGATTAAAACCTAGATGCTAGGCAAAGAGTAGTGTATGGCACAAATTTGGCAGCATAACAATACTCTATTCAATCTTGTAATACATGAGGTTGGATCCTCCTTTTATAGGCTAAGGAGGACCTGAAATGATGACCTAAATGATGAGAAAATGCAAACCAAATGAAATGCAAAAGAGTAGCACATGGAGGCACATGGAGTACATGGCACATGGGTGCACATGGCCTCCTAACTTGCACATGGACGTCCTAGATTAGTGGAGAGCTTCTAGAAATCGTAGCTAATCTAGGTTAACTCCTCCTTAATCCTAATTTGCAAAAATTAACAAAGGTTCCCAAGGCTATGCTATTTACACCAAAATTAAGACTAAGCTACACTTTGTTGGGCCTTCTTGGACGTCAACCTTCTTGGATGTCATCTCTCTTAGACGCTTCTTGTGTGGCCTAGACGCTCCTTGTGTCTCTTAGTCGTTTCTTGTGTGGCCTAGACGCTTCTTATGTGGCCTAGACGCTTCTTGTGGGTTCCCTCTATGCAAGGTTGGTCCTAGACGCTCTTTTGGGTGCTGGGGCCTCTTCCATCACCTTTTCACAAACAATTTTGTAATCTCTCAAGTCAATCTCAACTTAGAGTATCAAAAGGTTTCCTGTTTCATCAATCTCAATCACTCTCATCATCATCTTAAAACGTTTGAACTAAACACATATTTATAAAACTTGAAATGCTAACGTTGGAGCAAATCAGTTAAAAACAAATTTTCAAAAAACTGTTACAAGCACACACATTTAATCGGTTAAAACCACGATTTAACCGGTTGAATGCTTTTGTCAGTTATAAAACAGTTTTAAAACCTTCTTTGCCAACTAAGTTACAAACAACCGATTATCTCGACATTTTAATCGGTTGTTTTTCCCTTTGCATGGAAAAACACTTTCATCTTTTAAAACTAATTGAAATGAGCTTTGTCCGTGATTCAAAACTGATCTTACAAAGATTCTAAACACCAACCCAAAACCTAAACCTAAAACAACACACAGCTTCAGGCTTCACTTGGATTTGGCACATCAAAGCTTCCCATCTTCAACCATCTCCCCCTATTTGATGGAGACAAATCCCTGAAAGTTTTTGGAAATGTTCTTTGTTTAGAATCTATTGAATCATGCAAACACTAAACAAACACAAAATAGTCTTTTCCAAATAGATATACACTTTATTTCAATTTTCAAAACAAGCAAAACCATACAAGAACAATCAGTTAAAATACAGAGATAACCGGTTGAAATTCTGCTAAAAACAAAAAACACATTTAAACAATAAACCAGATACAACAGTTTATAAAGGCAAGTAATAAAGCAATGTTCAAAAGCAATAAAGCAATATTAAGAACATTACAAATCCCAATACTTCTCCCCCTATTTGTCTGATAAAAAAGGCAAAAGGTAGGATTAAAAAAAACAGCATAAAAGAAAAACTTTTGAACTAAAAAGAAGGACTATCCTCCCTCTGAAATTGCAGTTCCAAAATCTGCCTCTGAACTTCTTCAATCTGTTCATCCAGTGTAGAGAACCTTGTGTCCATGTTTGTAAACCTTGATTCGCACATCTCATGGAGGTTCCTTTGATTATCGACAAAGGTGTCCATTCTATTCAGCATTTGCATTTCAAAGGATGACATGCTTGGCATCCTTTCCTCCATGTTGATATCATGATGCATTCCTTGTTGAGGTCTAGCAGCAGGATCATCTTGCATTGCTGCCTCTTCAGCTTCATTTCATTCATTGGTTCCACTTGGGCCAGCATAATTACCATCTTTGCTTACCCATCTTCCACCAATCTTAGTAAACCCCATCTTGCTTAGGGATCCTTATTGATTTCACTAGAGGGCTTGATAACTTTTGATAGCTCTCCTTCTATATCCACTTCAAAATAGTGAAGGAACTTATAAATCAAAATAGCATAAGGATAATGAAAATCACATAACCTCATGGCTTTTTGCATATGCTCTTTGATTGTGTGGATCCAATTGATCTTCACTTTATTCATGATGCAGTAGATCATGAGATCTTCTTCAGAAAGAGTTGAGTGGTTGCTCCCCCTAGGTGTGAGAATCCATGAAACTATGAAGGCCACAAGCCTTTCATCAAGCTTCAATCCTCCAACAGAAAAATTTCTCACTTTGGAGTGGGGATTCTTGAGACAACTCTTGTAGAACTGGATTTTGTTGAAATCTTCCACAATTCCAAGGTTTCCCCTATTGATTCTTAGACCAGAAGACTTCATCCCGGTCACAGCAGACCATACCTCATTTGTAATCACCATATCTGTACCTTTGAGATGAGAAACAAGTGAGTCACCATCAAAAGTAAGGTTAGTGTAGAATACCTTTACAAGATGAGGATAAATGTTCCCTGTGATTTCCAGAAATCTTTTCAACTTTTGTTCTTTAGAGTCTAGCTTCTGTTGTTTCATCCAAGAGAAGGAAACAACCTTTGGAGTATTCATATTTTTTCTACTAGCTAGTAGGTATTTGTTGATGAGATTGGTATCCCCTGCAAACCAACCTTCAATCGGTTAAAGTTGCGATTTAACCGGTTGTTTATGACAGCGGAAAAGACAAACAAATTAATGAGAAGAGATAGAAAGAATTACACACAAAGATTATACTGGTTCACTCAATCACAGAGCTACATCTAGTCCTCAGTCAAACCACTGAGTTTTCAGTATGCAATCAATCATAGATTACACAAACACCACACACAAGAAGGTGACTTTGAATCCCACAAAGCCTACTCACCCTTCTTGCACTCAACAACCACCTTAAGCCAAAATCCCACTGACTTTACAGGATTTTACACAGTTACACAAAAATGTTACAAGAACAATTACAAGAACTTGAACAAGATTAGAGAACACCTGGTAAGACACAAAACATCAGCACCCTATTGACCAGTTCTTTCAAAGACAGCAAAGCACAAGACAATCTTGTTAAAAACTTGGTTGAAACCTTTTCACAAACAGTTTTGTAATCTCTCAAGTCAATCTCAGCTTAGAGTATCAAAAGGTTTCTTGCTTCATCAATCTCAATCACTCTCATCATCATCTTAAAACGTTTGAACCAAACACATATTTATAAGACTTGAAATGCTAACGTTGGAGCAAATCAGTTAAAAACAATTTTCAAAAAACTGTTACAAGCACACACATTTAATCGGTTAAAACCATGATTTAACCAATTGAATGCTTTTTTCAGTTATAAAATAGTTTTAAAACCTTCTTTTCCGGCTAAGTAACAAGCAACCGATTATCTCGACATTTTAATCGGTTGTTTTTCCCTTTGCATGGAAAAACACTTTCATCATTTAAAACTAATTGAAATGAGCTTTGTCTGTGATTCAAAACTGATCTTACAAAGAATCTAAACCCCAACCCAAAACCTAAACCTAAAACAACACAAAGCTTCAGGCTCACTTAGATTTGGCACATCAAAGCTTCCCATCTTCAACAAGACAGTTATTTAACCAAGTCAAAAATAGTTTTAAAACCTTCAAACAAGCTAAGTGACAAACAAACAATTATTTCGTGGTTTCAACCGATTGTTTTTTTTCTTTGGTTAGAAAAACACTTTTCTCTTTTAAAATAGGTTGATCTAGCTTGTGTAAGGGACTATGAATGATCTTTACTAGAATTCTAAACAACGTAGACTAAGCTCAAACCAAAAGTAGCACAACTTCAACCTTCATCATAGATTTAAAACATCAAAGCTCCAATGTTTTACCATCTCCTTCTATTTGATGGAGACAAATCCTTAGGATTCTTTTTGGAATGTTCTTGTTTAGAATCTTGTATAACTTGCATTCACAAGCAAACATAAAAATACAGGATAATCTATTCCAATTAATTAGGCACCACAAACTAGTTTCCACTAGGTGATTTCCAAAGAGGAACATCAACCAAATGAATGTGAGAAACTAGTCAAACATGAATAGGTGCAGCACAGAGAAACAATCGATTATTTTGCAGGAATAACCAGTTGAAATTTGTATCAGAGTTTCAATTTTAAATCAAAAACCAGTTATATCAGTTATAACAATGTTTAAAAACAGAAATAGGTGCATATATTAGAACATTACATATCCCAAACACTTCTCCCCCTATTTGTCTTCACAAATAGACAAAAAGAAGGATTAAAAACAGAAAAAATATAGACTTAAGATAAAGCTTGCAAATCAATTCTTCCCAATTCATTTATTAGAGAATACAACCTGCCTTTGGATAACAGTTTTGTGAAGATGTTTGCAAGCTGGCTTTCAGTGGCAACAAAATAAATCTCATAGTCTTCATTACTTACATGATCACGAATAAAGTGATGACGAATCTCAATGTGTTTGGTTCTTAAGTGTTGAACCTGATCTTGATCCTGCCGGTTGACCAGAGCGCAAGAGTCTTGCCACGTCAAAGGTATCTTCCTCTGGATCGACTTTGCACCACGCTAGCTTCCGTCCTTCACACCTCGATTCTCCTCAAGAACCTGCAAAAGACAGAGTGGCGCCGCTTTCGTGCTCCGACGCTTAAGTCAGTGACGGAATCACCAAAACTCTAAGAGAGAAAAGCTAAAAACTCAAGGAACCGTGCAAAATCTCTCTCAGCGTACTCAAGTGTTCTCAAAGCGTAAAGAAGTGTTCTAAACGCGCGTACCTCAGAATCTGTTAAGAGTTCCTTATATACCTGTGCATTTTCTCTCTCCTGACGGTTACACCTCTAGACACGTGGCTCGCATCCAGCTGTACACGTGTCACCATCTGGAACGTCTTCTGCCTGAGCGCCACTTCTACTCTTTAGGCTGTTCGACTAAGTTACTCAGGTGAGGAGCAACTCGGTGCATAACTGCCTTGGAGCGCGATCTTCTTCTAGTGGCGAGCACGGGGTGTCGCCATGCACACCTTCTCTGTGGTCTCGCCTGCCGCTATCACGATCTGCATTACTTGCTCATCGTGCATGTTCTGGTAAACTGTTCCCTTGCCTCAACCTCTGGCTAGGGAATGATCATCTGATAACTTCATCCTTCGTACCCGTGCCCTTTGAAAGCCTTGAACACTGATCTTTCGACGATGTCCCCCTCTCGGCGATCTCTGATCACTTGGTCGCCTAAGCTCGCATACGGCGACTACGACACAAGCCTGGTCCTCGCCGGTTTAGAAATGTTAGAGATCGGAGCACGCCAACATAACGATTGGCGACTACACGAGCTTCCCAATGTCCTTCCCTTCCGTTAGCTAGGTGTTCTGTTCAACACACCTATATTATCGCTTGCTGCCACGTCATCACTCCCGACTACCTGGTCGGTAAACTTTTGTGAGATTTATTGCACTTGTGTTGTCACAAAACAAAGGGACCTTGTTGACTTCCAACCTAAAGTTCTCCAACTGTTGTTTGATCCATAAGATTTGTGCACAGTAGCTACCTGCAGCTATATACTTCGCTTCAGCAGTTTACAAGGCTACACAAGCTTGCTTTTTGCTGTGCCATGATATAAGACTTGACCCAAGTAGATGGCATGTTCCACTTGTGCTCTTTCTATCTAATTTACATCCTGCAAAATCAGAATCAAAGTATCCTACTAAATGAATAGGAGAGTGTGAAGGATACCATAAACCCACAGATGTTGTTCCTTTAAGATATTTAAGGATTCTCTTGGTAGCTTTGAGATGAGATTCCTTTGGACAGGATTGGAACCTTGCACAAAGGCAAACAACAAACATAATATCAGGTCTACTTGCAGTGAGATATAGTAAGGAACCTATTAACCCATTGTATTTAGTCTGATGCAGTGTTATTCCAGCTTCAACAATACTTAAGTAACAATTTGTTGACATAGGTGTTGTTGCAGCTTTGCAACTCCCCATCTCAAATTTTTTGAGAATATCATTGCAGTATTTGGTTTGACACAAGAAGATTCCTTCTTTGGTTTGCTTGATCTATAGTCCAAGAAAGAAGAACAACTCCCCCATCATTGACTTCTCAAATTCTCCCTGCATAGCTTTTACAAAATCTTTACACAATTGATCATTAGAAGAGCCAAATATAATGTCATCTACATATATTTGAACTAAGATTATAGTAGAATCAGATTTTTTAATGAAAAGGGTTTTGTCAATCTTCCCTCTTTCATATTGATGAGATAGAAGAAAACTACTTAACCTCTCATACCACTTTCTTGAAGCTTGCTTAAGGCCATACAATGGTTTCTTCAACTTGAATACATGATTAGGATGTAGGTGATCTTCAAATCCAGGTGGTTGTGATACAAAGATTTCTTCATTCACAATTCCGTTTAGGAAGGCACTCTTCACATCCATCTGGAATAACATGAATCCTTTCATGCTTGCAAAGGCCAGTAGGAGTCTCACAGCTTCTAACCTTGCTACTAGTGCGAAAGTCTCATTATAATCAATCACTTCTTCTTGGTTGTATCCCTTAGCAACAAGCCTTGCTTTGTTCCTTATGATGACCCTTGAATTATCTTTTTTGTTTATGAAATTCCATTTTGTTTCATTGATGTTAATTTGATCTATTCTAGGAACCAGGACCCATACATCATCTCACAAACTGGTTAAGCTCCTCATGCATAGTAGTAGTCCAATGCTCATTTTTGAGTGCATCATTGATTGTCTTTGGTTCAATCTTGGAGATAAAAGCTGTATGATTGCAGAAGTTTGCCACACTCCTTCTTGTAGAAACACCTTCGTTGATCTGCCTCATGATGTTTTCAACAGAGAGATCCCTGGGGATCTTCCACTCTTTTGGAAGATCACACTACAACAGATTTTCAATCGGTTGTTTCGCAGAATCTACTGGTTGATTTTCTGTACAGTTTTTCAGATTCTTCAGGAAGATATTCTGTTCATCTTCTTTTGTACTGAACTTTGCTTGGCGTTGCTCATAATTGTTAGTTTCATCAAAAATAATATGCTTAGATTCTTCTATAGTCATATGTGATAGAATATATGGCCTTAAACGAGAGGGAGGGGGGTGAATTGTCTAAGAGAGATTTTCACAAACTTTGAAGATATAATGAAAATCAATGCTGAATTACAGAGAAAAGAATCAAGGAAACAAATACCCAAAACTGTTTTAAGATGATATCAGAAAAACAATCGGTTGTTTTGTCGAAACAATCAGTTGTTTTTATCAGCAATTAATAAAAACAACTTAAAACAAATATACGTGAGATCAACGAAAGAGAGAATCACACAAACAAATTTATACTGGTTCACTTTTACACCAAGAGATACATCCAGTCCCCAGAAACCATTGGTAATCCACTATGCAATCAAAACCAGATTACACACATCACACACCAAAGTAGTGACCTTGAACCCCTCAAGAAACACACTACCTTTGGCAAACCACACCAAGAATGTTGATCTTGAATACCTCAAGAACACACAACATTCCTTGGCAACACAACTACAGAAATACAGTAATTAAGGAAGAAGGGAATACAATACACCTGGGTATTACAAAGCTTAAAGTTCAGAATCACAACCCAATCTTATTCCACACACTTAAGAATGATCCAAAGCTCTTTTAAATATTGGAAAAACTGTTTTGATAAACTCTTTCTCTTACACCAAGATTAGGAGCGTAAAACCACCTTTATATAGACCAACCAAACGGTCAAAAGCATTTAATAAAGGAGCCAAGTTAGTTAGGATCATTTAAAACATATTAAAATCGCTTAACAGAATTCTGTTAAGGTTTTCAGGAAAACAATCGATTGTTTCAACAATTGATTGATTTGGTTTGACAGCAAAGTCAACCAAGTCAAACAACTTTCGACCTTTTTCAAAAACTAGTAAGGTAAAACAACCTGTTGTTTCGAAAAACAATCTGTTGAAATTTTGACAGCTTTTTAGAAAACATATCTTTTCAAAAGGTTAAAGATTCAAATGAACTTGGATCATCTTAAGGAGTGAATTAACAAGTTTCAAAAAACTAGACACCACACACACACCCAACAGCATGGTCTTCAAGCTTTCCTCTTGGATTTGGAGACATCAAAGCATCTTGTTCAACAATCTCCCCCTATTTGATGAAGACAAATCCCTGGTTTGTTTGTGTTGATGTTTTTGATATTGAAAGGTCATGCAAAACAAAATTTGTGCATATACAAAACAAGTATACCAGCAAGATACAAGGGCACACAAAACCAGTTTTCTGCATAAGCCTTTAAGCAGAAAAACCATTCAAATAGCCATAAAAACCAGTGCCAAAATGAGACTTGTGTGCAGCAGAACTATGGTGAATAAGAGCATGGCAACAACAGAATTTAAACCATGATAAAACCAGATAACACCAGAGTGTAGCAGCAACACTACAACACATAAAACCACACCATTCTCCCCCTATTTGTCTTCTCAAATAGAATGAAAGAAGGGATACAAACAACAGAATTTCCAACATTGAAAACCAACATATAGCAGCAACATAATAAACCAGAAAACCAATGAGCACCATTGCAACAACAAATCTTTGATACCATATCAGAAATTGCAACAGAAATCTATGGTGTATCAGAGCTATGACAGCAGCAGAATCAAAGTACCACAAATTCCAAGAAATTTCAGCAAGGAGACCACAATTTCTCCCCCTATATTTTCTTCATCCAGCAATTCAAGTTGGTCCAATTATTGCTCAAGAGGCGGATTAGGTAGAAATATTCTCTCTTCTGTTAAGAGCTAACCTTCCAGACATTCCAAAGATACATTCACAAATATTCATCAACCCCATGACCACCAATGTGATTGCCATTCATAACAAGCTTTGAATTTCAAGGAGAACAAACAATACATCTCTTTATGATCTAATTCAGAGGCACAGAGAATGCATATTTGACTCATAATGGGTTATTAAAGAAAATAAACAATTTTAATCATGCATAAGAAATCATAACAACTTTATTCAAATGTGCCAGAGGTAAAACAATCGGTTGTTTTTCTGAGACGACAAGAAAATGTTATTTTTCAAAGCAAATCATTTTTCAAAGTGATGGGAAATGCATAATGAAATACATTCATACCTTTGCATTACCTCAAACATGTTTAAAATCTCATTTGGTCTTATGAAGCCAAAAGCATAGGATGAACATATACAACTTACTTTACAAAGGATGACATATGCAAGTTACTAAGCCTCTCATACCACACTGTCTTGGAGCTTGCTTAAGCCCATACAAGGCCTTTTTCAGCTTGCATACATGGTTAGGATGTTGATGATCTTCAACGCCCGGTGGTTGTTCAACATAGACTTCCTCATTGATAATTCCATTGAGGAAAGCACTCTTATCATCCATTTGAAACAATTTGAATCCACTCAAACAAGCAAAGGGCAACAACAACCTTACAAATTCTAATCTTGCAACTGGAGCAGAGGCTTCACCATAATCTATCCCTTCTTCTTGATTATAACCTTTAGCCACAAGCCTTGCCTTGTTCCTTGTAATTACTCCAAATTCATCCAACTTGTTTCTGAGAACCCATTTGCATCCAATGATGTTCTCCACTGAAAGATCCCTTGGAATTCTCCCTTCCTTTGGCAGCTCTTCCTGTTGCAGAATTTCAACCGGTTGTTTCGCAGAATCAATTGGTTGTTTTTCTGGACAGGATTCCAGCTTCTCCAAGGTGATGTTTTGCTCATCCTGTTTTGCATGAACCTTTGTAGAACCTGGATCACTATGAATGATTTCATCAAACACCACATGGACAAACTCTTCCACAGTTATAAGCCATCAACAACACCATATCAGACTCTTTATTCTTGAAGTTTCTTTACATAGGTCATGAATTTTGACTTGTCAAGAATATGAGTAATCAAGAAAAACCAGAAAAAGTGAAGTAATCAAGTGCTTTCAAGTGCAGAGAAGCAACAACATAATACATCAATTTTAAAGCTATCTTATACAACCAAATCAAGCATAAATAACTCCCCCTATTTGCTCTCACAAAAAGCAAATGAGAAGGGTTGTACAAAGCAGAAATCAGAATGATAATATAGTAGACTAACAGTACAAACAAGTTTGACATTTCAAGAAATAGAAAATGATATAGAGCTTTCAAGAAAACAAGTGGATATAATATTTTATTATCAGATTCTGAGGCACACTCAAAGTATATTTATCCAAAATCAAGATTTGGAAAAGAGAAATAGGTTTAATCATGCACAAGCAAACTTGACAGCATTATACAAAGGTGTTAGAGGAAAAATAATCGGTTGTTTCGCAGAAACAATCGGTGGTTTTAATGTGACAACAAAAAGAACATTTTTCATAACCAAAAAATACCTTTAAAATTGATGAAAATGCAGTATGCAATTTGTTCATACCTTTGCACAGAGAACCCCAATAGATTTACTCAAAAAGAAGACTTTGAGATGTTCATATGGTCACAAGACACACTTACATAAATTGAGAAATGAAAACACACACACTCTCTTTGAAGTTTCTTTTGATCAACACTATGCATGTGCCAAGGATGTCTCTTAACATTCAAAGAACTCTTCAAGACACATACAGTTGAAAAGTGTAGGTACAAAGATTTTCTTTGCTCTTGATATACTTCCCTTTAGCAGTCATTCTTCAAGTCCAAAAACGATTCTTGGCTGCCAAGGATACCTACAAGAAAAGATTAAGAAGCAAGATTTGGTCCCCTTATGAATTTGGGTCCTATGATGTTAGTAAGAGTCTTAGGAACCTTAGGAACCCATTTCAAAATACCTTTAGGAACAGAAAACCTTCTTACTCTGCAGAATCTAATAGTGTGGCCCCTTTTCATGCAATAATGACAAATTTCAACCGATTGTTTTGATAAAACAACAGGTTGTTTTTCAAAGAAACTTGAAAAGGGTTTTGAAACAGATTTGTTCTTGTTGTTTGGATTAAACCCCAACCCATCCTTGCCAAAAACACATTTTTGAGAAGCAAGAACAGTTTCAAGATTGGATTGGCCTTTGGAAAACTTGTCCATGGTTTTTAAAAGGTAGTGGACTTTCTTTTCAAGTGATTCACAATTTTCACAAAAGCTAGAATCACACTTGCTAGAAAAGTTTTTGTAATTCATTTCCAAACTTTCAAAATCTGTTTTTGAATGGTTCAACTCTTCTTCCAAAGTCTTTACTCGATTTTCCAACCAGTTGTTTAAAACTTTCAACCGATTGTTCAAAAGGGCCAACCTATTAGCTTCTTCATGAGTCTTATTAAAGGCCTCAAGAAGTTGGCTATAATTTTCAACATTAATGGAAGAGCTTGAACTTACACTACTTGTGTCACTTACTTCTCTTGTCATTTGACATAAATTTGCTTCTTCTTCATCACTTGAAGAAGAGCTTGATGAGTCATCATTATAAGCCCTTCTTGATTTTCCTTTCTTCTCATGCTTCTTGAAGTTTTTCCTCTTTTTGTTGGGAAATTCAGTTTTAATATTACCCTATTCACCACATCCAAAGCATGTATATTTGTTAATGTTAAGCTTAGTAGGTTTCTTGTTATCATTTTTTTTATCAGCAAAGATTGAATAAATATAAAATGGGACACTTCAGGGGTGTCCTAACCCGTATACATCCGATAAATGCTCCTAAACAGGATGAAATATGAATCATGAGTTCAACTAACATTTTCAAAGCACCCTGAACCTACTAAATAAACAGACCATAAGAGCTATTAGAAGCAAAATTAAAAGCAAAAGAGCACTTTCCATTACAAAATCAAATAAGTACACCATGTCCACAACCAGCAGCATGTCACACTTTGATTGCTCCACACCTTGGTGTAATAAAGCAGTTGGCCACCCTCAAAATCCAAAAAAACCAGCAGCATAACCTGCGCCTGCAATAGACTAAAAAAAACCCTGCACCAAAAACTGGTCCAAGTTGCACTTTCCGTTCTAACATTAGCAAGTCCTATGCACCTCCCTTGTAAGGCCCATCAACTAGAACTCTATGATTTCGTAAACCCCAACACAAACTCCACTTCGCTCCATATAGCCATCCCAGTTGAAATGTTGGGACCCTCCAACCGTATACCCCTTCTACTTCACTTCACCTTAACCAACACCTATTACCATAAAAATTTTGCTACTGTAATTCTCCATGCAGCTAAGCCCTTCTCCTTAACAACTTCGCCTTGAGACAAACCACATACCACATTATCCACCCCTCTCTCTTTCCTTCCAGCCATAGCAGCACCATTCAAACATCCTCATTTAAGTACATTACAAAGCTACCTTTAAAATTGTGTTGATAGCAGGGACCTCTCCTCAAGAAAAATCTCTACTCTCTCAGTCTACACCTGCTGCTTCCATACCTACATGTCTGTGCTGAGATCATGCCAGCTCCTCCAGGTCTGCCACCAATGCACTCACAAAAGTAGAGAAATCATTTACTATCTAGAGATAGAATTGAGCTTGAGTTTCCATCCTTTTTTTCCACGAAATACTTGAACCAAGACAACAACGTGGGGTCATCTATTCTGAACCCTAAAAGTCCTCCTTGTCCTGCTCCCCCTAGGTACACGGACCTTTTGCACTCCATCACACTAACCACCCCACCATCTACTGCATCACCTGTACCTCCCCCCCAAAGAATCACCCAACACCCGTGCAGCCATTCCACATAACAACAAAAACCATTCAGCACCAGTACACTAACCCTTTTTATTTAAAACTACTAATACATACCATTGGATTCAAAACCCAATATGCAAAACAGTAATTAAAATTATGCGCTTTATGCTTCATCCATAGCCACGACTTAAGCTGTGCATTCTGGAACACCTCTTCCGCATCTACCACACCTTGGTTGAACACAACGAGGTTCCTATGTTCCCATATGCACCGCACTATAGTTGCCCACACCCCTTTCCACACCAGGTTTTGTTTGTTACTTCTTTGAATCAAGTGGAAACTCTCAAAGTGGATTAAGCAGTCATTATGTTGGACAGACAAAATTCCAATCCATCTATGAGATAAGGCCCACACACTCCGGGCGTGATTACATTCCAGGAAGAGGTGTTGACACAAATCTTCCTCGGACTGACACATAGCGCATACCACAGAGTCCAACGTCATCCGTCTTTTCCTCAAACACATTCTAGTGGGTACTCTACCCAACATCACCCTCCATGATGTGATCACCACATTAGGGAACGTTTTTGTCTTCCATAGATACTTGAAAGCATCAATTTGAGGGCTCCTATCAGCTTTAACTAAGCTTTCATATGCCGACCTCACCGTGAAACTTCCAGATTCATCACTTTTCCACACCTGGGCATCATTTCTACCCCTTTTTACGTAAGCAGTAGATATAAGCATACCAAGTTCATTTTCTAAGGTAATCTCCCATTCAAATCTTGCTCGCCTCCACCTTAGATTCCAACACTAATCCATATCTTCCCAATCCCCTACCTCTTCCACCTTTTGACCCTGGTTCATCGATATTGAGTACAGTCTCGGGAATAGGGACTTGAGATTTGCATTACCAACCCACACATCCTCCCAGAATCTTGCTTTATCTCCACTCCCTATGCTCCATCCGACCTCCTTTTGAAACCATCCATTTGTTCCTTCCTCCCCACAAACCTTTCGTACGTCTCTCCACCACCATGATTGTAATTTCAAAGGAGTTCGAGTGACATTATATTCCAGGTCATACTTTGAGTCCAGACATTCCTTCCACCTCCCTTTCTCTTCCGATATACAACGCCATCTCCATTTAGCCAAGAACGCAGCATTAAACTTACGAATGTCTCTGATACCTAGTCCCCCTTCTTCCTTCGGTTTACATATGTTTTTCCAACTAACCCAAGCCACTGGTCTTTTCTCCTTTCCCCATCCCCAGAGTAACCTTCTCTGAATGTTGATTATACGTCTATATACCGATTCTGGAACTTTGAAAAGAGAAAGATAATACAGTGGTATGACCGTGATGACGGACTTGATAAGACATATTCTACCAGCTATTGACAGAAATCTCCCTTTCCACACATTAAGCCGTGATTTAAGCCTACATAACACAGGCTCCCAGAACTTTTCCTTCCTTGGGTTTCCCCTTACCTCTATTCCCAAGTAGTTGAACTTGTTTCCCATCTGAGAGCAATTCAAAGTCCTTGTGTAGCAGTCCATATCACTGCTAAGGACATTAAAGTCTATCAGCTTTGATTTATGGAAATTAATCTTAAGACCTGAGGCAACCTCAAAACCCCTTAGAATAGCCTTCAAAGTCACCACATTGGTAAACGAGTTTTCACAGAGGAACAAGGTATCGTCTGCATACTGTAGGAGGCTCATTTCAACCTTTTTTTTTTCCGATCTTGAGGCCATAAAGTATGTTTGTCTTCACAACTTGCCTTACTAACCCAACCAAGCCTTCAGCTACAACAAGATAGAGGAACGGTGCTAAGGGGTCACCCTGCCTCAACCCTCTAGAGGGTTTAAATTCCTCCGTAGGACTCCCATTAACTAGAACTGATATAGAAGCACTTCCCAAGCACACTTGGATCCACAAGATCCATCTGTGATGGAACCCCATCCTTTGAAGCATGTCATATAGGAACTCCCATATGACAGAGTTGTATGCTTTTTCGAAATCTACCTTTAGACATAACCCACTTCTCCCTCTTCTCCTTATGTCTTTAACCACCTCATTAGCCATTAGCACACTATCAAGGATTCCTCTATCCTTCAGGAACGCTGATTGGCTTTTATCCACAACAGAGGGTAGGACTTTCTTTAACCTTTTCGCCAACAGCTTAGCAATAATTTTGTATACAACACCTACTAACGATATAGGTCTGTATTGTTCGAGCCTGGAAGGGTCTCTGACCTTGGGTACCAAAGCAACAAAGGAGGCATTACATCCTTTTGGGATAGTCCCATTTTCGTGAAACTGCTCCACCGCTTCCACAATCTCCACTTTTATGACTTCCCAGCACTTCTTCAGGAAATTAAAATCGAAACCTTCTAGGCCTGGACTCTTTGCGCCTTCACATTGCCACACAACATCTCTAATTTCCTTCTTAGTAAACCCAACTATAAGACCCAGGTTCTCCTCACCATTGAGGGTTTTAAAATCAACTGCATCCAGTCTTACACCCAAATCCTTCGTCGCTGTAAATCTCTTCTCAAAAAGTATCTTCGCTTCTCTTCGCACCGTACTAGGTTCCTCACACCACTGATCTCCAATCTCCACACCCTTAACTGCATTTCTTAGTCTCCTCCATCTAAGGGTCGAATGGTAGAACTTCGTGCAGGAGTCCCCATTCTTGAGCCAGCTTGCTATCGCTTTCTGGCACGTAAGCGAGTCAAGCTTATTATCAATTTCCTTGAGACGGCTTAACAACTCACACCTTTTAAGCCTAGCATTTTCCGTCATAGTCCCATTACAATCTTGACAATCGATGTCCTCAATATCTTGCAAAATCATCTTCTTACTTGTGTTAATGTTCCCGAACACATCCCTGTTCCATAGTTTTAGATCCCTTTTCAAGCACTTCAACTTTTCTTTTATGTTTATAAACCCGCTCCCCCCACTTGAATAGGAGTTCCACTTCGTCTTCACCATCTCACCAAAACCTTTTTCTGACAACCACGCATCGATGGTTCGGAAGGGTTTAGGTCCCCAATCTCTTTCCATTGACTTCACCACTGTGGCACAGTGATCGGAGACTTCCCTTCGTTGTACGTACTATTTGCACATAAGCCACTTTCCCATCCATTCCTCCGTAACCAACACTCTATCTATTATACTCTTTGCCGACCCATTAGAGTTGAACCAAGTATATTTTTTGCCCACAATAGGAGTGTCCAGTAACAGATTATCATCAATAAAGCTATTAAAACCTCTAATCTCACTTGTGTAATCCACTCTATTCGTGCTTCCTTTCCTTTCATCTCGACTTCTGATAGCATTAAAATCACCACACAAACACCAAAACACCTCTTGTGAGCTAGACTTGATATTAGATAACTCCATCCACAAGGTCTTCTTATCTCTCAAGTTACAGGCAACATAGACATTAACCACAACACATCTCAAGTTATCTTTAACAAGACTGCCATAGACCGCAATGTACCCCTTTCCCATAAGGTGAGTTTCATATATGAAGGCTTCTTAATGCCACATTGAAAGCATTCCTCCCCCTCCATTCTCCCCTTCATAGTGTAGCCAACCCACTTTATTGTCCCCCCACAAAGAGTAACATTTAGATTCAGATATAGACTTCACTTTTGTTTCTTGCAAACACACGAACTCAGCACCCTCATTCGATATAATATGTCTCAGGTACCTAGACTTATTACCTCCCCCCAAACCTCTTATATTGAAGGTCACAATAATCATAAGACACTATTCTCATTCCCTTTTTTATGCCCGGATGCCATCTCTGAATCTCGTAATTCCATACCATCGTAATCTTTGATAACCTCCTGTTCGTCTTCTCGGCACCCCAACCCAATTTTCTTTCCAATTGCCCACAGCTTCGGTGATTCCACTATGTTACTACGAGCTACCATGCGAGAATTGCAATTCCTAATATCTCTATCCGAAATTGAGGCTACAAATAATCCAGCTCTATTACATGGATAGGTACTCGCCTGGGAGCGTCTTTCGCTGATCCTTGTCGACCGCCTCAGGTGTGATCCTGATTCCCCCACAACGCCAGGGCCTTTCTTCTTTCTCAACCGTTGCGGTGAGTTTGACTTGCATTGCTCTACTTCTCCCTCCACTCCAAAAAGGGGCTCTGACGGTGCTCTTCCAGACCCATCTTGTTCCCCCATGCTTGCCTCCTTCTTAGAAGATGACCCACTTTCCAGCACAAGACTTGTTGCTTTTGGTTTGTGTAGGAGGGCCCATCGTTTTGCTCCACTATGAGTCGCCCCTGGGTCCCCTAACGGGTTTACGCGGTCCAACAAGCTAGTTACTGTATCTTCCTTTAAACCACACTCCTCTTTATCTACCTTCTTTCCAACACCATCATCTTCCGCTTCTGTCTGGGCTAAGTGTGCGGACCAACCCCTTACGAGATGGGCTTCTTTCTTTTTCAAGGTCCGTTGGCCCATATGTAGCTAGTGAGTTAATTCCATATTCCAACTCTATCACCAATTTTTCCAACTCAGCTTGTATTGGTTTACCGTACCCAACTACCCCACAATCCTCATCAGAGAAAGATATCAAGTCAACATCAGCACATCCTTTCTGCCCATACCTTTCTCCTTCCATTAAAGTTTTTTCACCTTTCCACTGACAACCTCTTGTTTTTGAAGGGGAGCCCACATATAACAGTTTTGTCTCATTCGGATACTGTTCATCATCTTCTTCCATCACCTTTTTTCCTTCCCGTTCGCATTTTGACAGATGTTCCTCCCCCCTCCCTAATCTATTTTCATCCTCACCGCTCATCCCCTTAAAAATTGTTTCTTCTATGTAGGTTTCTGAGGATGATACACTCTCCGATGAAACAGAGGACAAAATGACGTTCTTACCACTGTCTCCACACCAACTTGGAAACTCCTCTTCAATGAGGATATTGCACAGCTGATTGTTGATCCTCACACATTCTGCCATCTTAGCACTCTCACACTTCAAGATACGGACTTGTATTCTCGCAAATTCCAGATTCTCCCATGACTCCGTAAAGCTGTCAATGCCTACCAACATAGCCGACGGTGCTAGATCTCCTATCAACTTGGTAAAGCACTCTTCATTCCAAAGAGGGAGCGACAATCCGTAACACCTCACCCAAACTGATTTATGACTTGGGCCACTGGAGACCGACCAAGGCTTAATGCTTTCAAAGATACAGTCAACCCACTCATTATTGACCTTTATGAAATTCTCCATTTTCTCCCCTTCTCTTGGTGTTAGCAGAACAAGGTTGTCCCCCAAAGCTCTTACACGCAACATGTTCATGCCCCCTGACACCAACTCTTCCACCAGCTGTTCAGCGTTCTTACCCCACCTAAGTTTCCCCACCGCACTCCCAATCATCCACGGTAACACACATTCATGTGTTTTGAAACTTACCCCCTTCCACTAATCCGTAGTTGTACCAGTAGCAACTTCTGTATAAGACCTATTTCCTTTCTTCTCCACCCAAATATCCTCCCTTCTCTGTTCTCCCCCTACCACCGTGACTTTCTTCAGGGTAGAACTATCTTCGTTCCGACGTGCCCTTGACGGGGCCCTTCGAAGCCTCCCCTCTGTCCTACTCTGTTCCTTCATCTTCCTCTGGTACTTTGGGATGTTCACAAAGAGCTTCTTATTCCCAACATATAACTGATCCAGCTCTCTTTCCAGAGGTCCCGCATCTCTTACTTCGACGAACCGCACGAAACCGAATCTCCTTCCCCATTTATTTAATCTTCGAGATATGAAAATGTCTTTCACGCGAGCCCACTTTCGAAACACCCTGAACATGTCTACCTCTCTAACTCCGCTTGGGAAGTTCGAGAAGAAAAAAGATGTAACCCCTTTATCTTCTTGACGACCCGATCGGCCTCTGTGTTGCCCTCTTACCTGATGCTCCATTTTTTCGATGGACAAAAGGGACCCTTAGTTACATTCACGTTGACCTATGGGTTCATCTCAGGTTTCTTGTTATCATACTTGTTGAAAGAGTCACTTTTGTTGTTTCTCTTCTTTAGGAACTTGCTGAATTTCTTAAACAACAACCTAAATGTTTCCTCTTCACTCTCATCACTTGAGTATGGATAACTTTTGTTCCCAGCAGCTTGACTTGATCCAAATTCTTCTTTTGTCATAAGACAAACCTTCTTTTTGGATTCTGAAGAGAAAGATTTAGCAGAAGATTCTTCTTTGTCCATCAAGGCACTCCTTGGATTCTTGTGATACTCTTCAAGGGTATTCCACATTTCTTTGGCAGAACTACATTCTGAAACCTTGAGCAATTCATTAGAATCAAGTGCAGATGCAATGATGTTCATAGCTACACAATCAAGATGTTCTCTTTCAGAAAAAACATTTGCAGATATAGGCATGAGATAGCTATTTGTAATAACATTCCATATTTTTCTATCTATAGATTCAACAAAGAATTTCATTCTTATGCACCACAATTCATAGTTCATACAACAAAACAAAGGTGGTTTGTTCAAACAGGAACCTTCCCCAAAAGAAAACTTTTCAGCCATTTAAAAAATATTTAGGATCAAAACTTGAATAACTTTCAAGAACCAAGCTCTTGATGCCATATAGAATATATGGCCTTAAACGAGAGGGGGGGGGGTGAATTGTTTAAGAGGGATTTTCGAAAACTTTGAAGGTATAATGAAAATCAATTTTGAATTACAGAGAAAAGAATCAAGGAAACAAATACCCAAAACTGTTTTAAGATGATATCAGAAAAACAATCGGTTGTTTTGTCGAAACAATCGATTGTTTTTATCAGCAGTTCATAAAAGCAACTTAAAACAAATAGATATGAGATCACGGAAAGAGAGAATCACACAAACAAATTTATACTGATTCACTCTTACACTAAGAAATACATCCAGTCCTCAGAAACCATTGGTAATCCACTATGCAATCAAAACCAGATTACACACATCATGGAATATGCAGGGGATGATCCAGCAGAGGACTCATCACTGTCTAGCAAAGCACTTCTTGAATCTTTGTGTATTTTCTCAAGAGTATCCCACATTTCTTTAGCTGAGATACACTGTGAAACTTTGAGAAGTTCATCAGAATCAATGATGTTCTTAGCTACACAATAAAGATGATTTCTTTCATTTTTAGATAAGGCAACATTGTTTTCAAGAAAATGTATGAAAACATTGTTAGAAATGACATCCCAGATTTTTCTATCTAATGAGTCAACAAAAATTTCATTCTTATACACCATATGATGTGATTCCACTAGCCATATAGAGAATGATTCTTGACATTCTTAGGAATCACCTTGAGCTGGACATTATAGAGGCACTTTTCTTAGAGTTGGATCATTGTTCTAAGGCAAGAACTCACCAAAAACTAGTACCAAATCCCAAACTCATTTGGATGCTCCACATATTGTCAAATTGAATCAACAAAGAGAGGTAAAATTAAAAGGAACCGAACAAAATTGAATAAGCAAACATTTGAACCGAACAAAAGTGAAATTAAAAGGCAAGAACAGAACATAGGTGCTGGAAAAACAGAAAAGCCGAACCAAACAACTCAAGAACACAAGACAACATGAACAATTGAAAGAGAAGGAAGGAAGGAGAAGAGAGTGCTCATGAAGATGGAAGAATGATGGATGATCTCGCCACTAGAAGTGTGGAATGCTCCTAGATGAGAGTGATGCCGCCACTTGAGGACTCCATTGATCCATCAAGATAAGACTAGAGAAGAAGGCTCCAAAAGCTCTCCAAAGTTCACTCAAAATTTGAGTAGAGTTTTCTTAGATTAATTCCAATCTGAATTTTACAAAGGAAGCACCTCTATTTATAGCCTAAGGTGCTGAAAAAATAGGTGGGAAATTTCAAATAAACTCATTTGAAATTCCCACCAAAATCAAGTCACATGGGAGGTGTGACCTTTTTCTACTATGACACCTCCCAAAAACTACACCTACACCACTCTCCTTAGTCACATGGGTAATGTGACTTTATTTTACATTTTCACACTCCTTTATTTAATAACCACACCTCCTAAAACTATAGAAGAGTATTTCAAAGCTTGGCCTTGCCCCTCATGGGATGGACTTGGGCTCTTTGGGCTTTGGCCTTCTTGGGCTTGGGATTGGGCTTTGGGCTTGGGCTTGGGCCTCATCTTTATTTTATGTCTTCTTTTAATTTTGAGAAGACTAGAAGGAAGAACTTCAAATGTGAGGGTGGATGTCCTCTTCCTCCATTAATAAAAGCCTCCTTTATTTGATTCTCATCATACTCCTCGAGTTGGAGAGAATTCGTCCACGAATTCTGAATCCCTGCATATAACAAAGTCAATTTAGTTTTACAATTAAAAGTGGAAGAAAAATGTAAACATTACTTAGCATTTGTAAATAATGGGATTTCAGAAAAGGAGGTTCTATAAATCGACCAAGTTGGAAAAATTTGTTTGGGAATGATGTGATGTTTTGGAAAAAGACCTCTTAAATGGTGACAACCATTAGGAGGTATGAACAAATTATCCCTAACAGTTTTTAACCAAGATGGTGGTGAAATAGGAACCTTGGGTAAGGAAAAAGATAAGGAAGGAAAAAACCTTGGAGGTGAAAGGATTAGATCCATGTCAACTTGGCCTTCTTTGTCTTTTTCTTTTTTACTTGTGGTAGGTGGGTTAGGTAGGTCTTGTTTTACCTTTTTTATCATTAAGATTTGCTTTTGTGGACAATGAAGAGCTATGTGCCCAAAACCTAAACATTTAAAACATTTGATATTTGAAGGTTGGGTAGGTGACTTAGGATTAGAAGGATTTGTAGTAGAAACTTTCTTTGGAAACATGGTTTGTTTGGAAAAATTGGAAGGACAATTTTGAGTAGACATTTTGTTGGCATCCTTCCTAGAAGAGTTGTAGAAATTATAATCATGAGTATTTTTGAAAGTTGTTTTCAAAAGATAGGATTCTACCTTGATGGCTTGGCGAAACACTTTCTTTAAAGAAGAGTACTCATTTAATTCTACAATTTCTCTAATATCTCTTCTCAAACCACGTACAAACCATTTTAGCTTTGACTCTTCATTAGCATGCATATTCATTTTAGTCAAAGTTGTTTCAAAATCTTTAATGTATTCTTCTACCATCCTATGTCCTTGAGGAAGCCTTTGGAACTTCAACAAGTGTTCCTTCCTAGAAGGAGGAACAAACCTCGCACGCATACACTCTTTCAAAGCATTCCAAGACTATTTAGCAATCTTGCAAACCTTTGAAAAACTTTTCTCAAAATCAATCTCAATCTCACTATATTTGATATCTTTCTTGTATATTTTGTTTTGAAATAGTAAAGCAAGACAATTTCAATTATGAAGTTGAATCATATCGCAAAATGATTAGAAGGTTACTCTATTTAACTAACAATAAACTTGACATTAACTTCGTTGTACAATTTTTAAGCCAACCCATGCAATGTCCTTCTATTCATGATTATAAAGTTGTGAATCGTATCCTAAGATGCATAAAGGGCACTCCTACAAAAGGTGTTTTCTTCCTCTACAACTGTTATATAGTAAAAGGCTTTCAACAACTCTGATTGAGCTTCATTTGTGATTGAAGCATCTCTAGAGTAGGAAAAGACTCAAAACAAAAATTAATTTCCATGTTTCTTAAAGAAAACTTGGAAATAGGGTTCCTCTTCCAAGGAAGGTTCCTTGGAGAATATCCTTGAGAAAAATACTCCCATTTTAAAGACTTTAAAAGAACAAGAAGACAAGCAAAAAATGCATAGTCATATTCAAATTCGATTTCAACATAGTTTACAAGAGGGGCAAGGGGCTCCATATATAGATTGGAAATCCCTCTTGCACTTCATGTTTTAAGGGATATGGGAAAACAATGACAAATGCAGTTGCACAAGGCATAAAACTCGATATCTCATTCCACAAGTCCTACATCAAGAAAATCTTGCTATTTTCAAGTCCTTACAGGTGTTCTTTGGTGAGTGATTGTTGCATGCCCATGTGAGATTTTTATGGTCATGCCTTGACCCTTTTGACCTCCTAAATTAGGTTTTTGACTTCTCCAATAAAGAGGGTTGAATGTCAACTTGTAAATTAGGGTTTTGACCTCCAAGTTAAATCCTAATTAAGTCCAAATGTAGCCATTTTATGCTCCTACTTTTTACACAAGAATGTTTACTAATCTTATACAAAATGTTCTACTCATATTGACATATTTTTACAAGATGTACAAGACTAAGAAGAATGAAGATATTTCTAATGTTCTTCTCTCAAGTGTTAGAATGTATGACTGAAACAAAAGGGGGTAAATTGTTTTTGCAAAGATAGGAAGAAGATTAAAAAGATCAGATTGATTTATCTATTCAACTAGTTTATTTAACAGATTAAAAGTTATGGAAAAATATAAACCATTTTTTTTTATAAAAGCTTTCATGTAAGGCATCGCTATGCAACTTGACATCTCAGCTAGGCTGACACCTTAAGTAACAACAATCATCTGCCATCACATGAAAAAAGTAATATTTAAAAAAAATACAAAAAACAATACGGGGGGGACTAGAGAAAACCCATATGTTAATAAAAATGATACATAGGTAGACTATACCTATTCCCAAAGAATTATAATAACAAACTAGATGGAAGCCTATTATACCAATAAAATGATTCTCTATGAATAAATCATAAATTATCGAACTTATCAGCACACACATTCCCTTCACGAAAAATATGAGTAACCCTAAACCTGATTTTCCCACAGTAATTAAGACAAGTATTCCATCAATTACGAATCATCCATAGAACATTAGTCCTATTAGTAAACGCAACACAAACCAAGGAAGAATCACATTCAAGCCATACATTAGTAAGCCTCATCTTTTGAGCTTCCTCCATAGCATGTATAACTCCATAAAACTCAACAACCATAGTAGTCTGAACTTCAAGAAACACAGAGAAAACACCAATAAAATCCTCCATACTTCCACGTAAAATACCTCCACAAGTAGAAAGACCAGGATATCCCCTAACAACCCCATCAATGTTAATTTTAACCCAGCCTGGT
Organism: Phaseolus vulgaris; assembly: GCF_051622355.1. NCBI lineage: Eukaryota > Viridiplantae > Streptophyta > Magnoliopsida > Fabales > Fabaceae > Phaseolus > Phaseolus vulgaris. The sequence continues at coordinate 32,848,211 of NC_143504.1, forward strand.
GAAGAGGAAACTCACATCTTATAGGAAGAGGACGAAGAACTTTACCAGTACTAGTATTTATACCAAAAACCTTAATCACGTTGAAATCCAACATATCATTCTTTTAGACGAAATTCCCACTAGACAAGTTAAATTTTTAATTACCGAAATTGCCCTAGAAACATCAATCTTATCCTGAAAGCTAGCATAATTCCTCATACGTCATATCATCCAAATAGAAAAAGTTATCACAACAAGCTTAATCAATTAAACCAAAGAACTACCATCACTCTTAATAAAAGAAAGAAGATCATCCTCATTAGAGAAATGAAAAGTAAGAAAAATCTGTCGAACCCAACTCCAAATATGCAAAGCATTAGAACATTCAAAAAATAAATGTTGAATAGATTCCTCGTGCCTTTCTCAAAGCGTACACATAGAACATATATCCAAACCTTTATTCTGAATATTCTGATCTATAGGAAGCCGCCCATGAAAAACTTTTTAGAGTATTAGAGTTTTGGAAGACAGAATATATGAAGACCAAATGAATTTACCCCAATAACAGGGAATTCCTGGTTCCAAGAAAAAATTGCTAGCCAATTTAAGTGAAACGACTAGACGCATCTTGATGTGAATGTAACTACAAGAACACATGATTCTTGACATTCTTAGGAACAACTTGAGCTGGATTTAAAAGGCACTCTACTTTAGAATTGGATCAATGTTCTAAATTCAAGAACTCACCAAAACTAAGCACCAACCAAGACTCATATTGAAGTCCATGTATTGTCAAATTGAATCAAAACAAAAGGAAAGAAGAACAAGAATTAAAACTGGACAGAATTTAAATGATAGCTACTGAACCAAAACATAATTAAGAACACGATGCTGGAAACACAAAATAAACGGTAGAAAAAGAAGTAAACTCTAGGAATCAAAACTACCGAATGGAAAATTGAAGAAAAGGGAAGAAGAACACTTATAGAATAAGATGCTTACTGGATTTTGAGAATTGGAAGAAGCCATTCACGCCACTTGGAACCTTGAACCAAGATAAGTGATGGAGTGCCACCACTTGAAGCTCACCATAGCTCACAAGATAAGGCAAAGAAGAGGAAGACTCAAAACTCACAAATTCTCTCCAAAATTGAGTATAGTCTCTCTACTATAAAATTCCAATCTGAATTGTGAAGGACCTAAGCCCTCCTTTTATAGGAGTAAGGGCTGGTCATTTACATAGCTTATTCCCTAAGCTACCCAAAAAACTCCTAAGATCACACCCCCCTTACTAAGCTCACTCCCCAAGCTTCTAGAATTTGCTAAACTAAAGCCTAAAGATGCTTTTACAAAAGAGGTGTCTCATGTTTCCCTCTAAGCACCTTTCTAAACATTATTCTATATTATTTTCAATTTAAAAGAAACTATAAAGAGAGATATTTAATATGAAGCCTATTATTTGAGAGTTTGTAGACTTCGTTATCTTTAGGCTTGATCTTCTCTTTGACTTCTTTTAATTTGTGAGAAGACTAAAAGGAAGAACTTCAAATGTGTAGGTGAAAATCCTCTTCCTTCATTAATAAAATCCTCTCCTAGTGGATATCCATCATATAGAATCCAATTAGGAATATTTTGTTCCTCCCTAAACATGATATGATTAAAAATAGCAGGCATCTCTTGTAAAGACAAGGGAATATTCCAATCACAACTAGTCTAAAATTGAGAGACTGTATTCAGAATGCTAGCACCATCAGATAACCCTGCAATATTTGCTAAAGAAGTAGTAGAAAACCATTTATCATTCCAAAAAATAATAAAAGTACTTGTACCAACAGTCCAAGAAGTATAATCAAGTATAGTAAAATAAACTGCTTAATTCCAGGCTAAAGATATGAGAATCTATAAACCATTCTAAACTCGTATTTTGATTTAAGAACCCTGGCTTTTTGGAGAAAAGGCGAAGGTCTGTTGCTATAAGCAATTTTCCAAGTAAGCTTAAGAAGATATGCATTATTTTCATGATGATTGTTAATAATCTTCAAACCTTCATTCTCAAGAGGAGAAGAAATCGTATCCCAATTAACGGTAGTTATGCCGTTTTTTAGAATATCACTAGTCCAAATAAAATTTTGACACCACTGCTCAACTTGCTTAAGAAGTGAAACATGCCATTTATACATATTAAAGCTATACGATAAAAATTCAATAATCACTGTATTGACCAACTGATTCTAATCCATCATGCTAAGTGATTTACCTTTCCAAGATTCTAGCTTCAATTTGACTTTATCAGCCAAAGGTTGAAGAAATCGACACTTTGGAGCACCAACAAAGATAGACACTCCTAGATAAGTGAAAGGCAACAAGCATGAATACAAGAAAGAATACATTGAATTTTTGTGACAAATCTTGAAGAATTATCCATGGTGAAAAAATTACTCTTAGAATTATTAACATATTGACCAGAAAAATCATCATATGATTTAAGAAAAAAATTCAAATTTCTAAGAGACTTATTATCGGACCTACAAAATTCAAATATGTCATCAACATATAAAATGTGAGATAACCTTGCGGACAAGCCATATGTAGAATTTGCTTATCATTCACAAGCTTAGAGATACCTTTACTAAGAACTTCCTCTACAAGACAGAAAAGTAAAGGAGACAATGATCTTCTTGTCTGACACCTCTACTGCAAGGAAACAAACCCACCAAACTACCATTTATTTTGAAAGAAAGTATAGGTGAATGGAGAAATATACTAATCCAACTGACAAACGAGGGGTGAAAACCAAATCGTGTCAAAACTAATAATAAGAACTTCCAACTCAAAGTGTTAAAGGCTTTATGAATATCAACTTTCTAAGTCATATTACCTCCTCTAACCTTTTTAGAAAGCATGTTAATAGCTTAAGAAGCAATACCAATACAATCCTGAATCTGTCTATCCTACACAAACCCATATTGATTAGGAGAAATGATTTTAGCAGCCACAAGTGCAAGCCTATCTGTCAGTATCTTGAAAATAATCTTAAATTTGAAATTAGCAACAATAATTAGTGACTTGATTTTAAGAATGCACATTTTATGGGTTTCACTTTTGTTTATGAGTTTTGAGATTTACAATTATGGTGAGAACACAAAGAAGATGTCCACTGGACACGAACTTAACTAAGTGGTTAAGTAAGTGTGAAGGTTCAGTTTTAGAGGGTAAGGAGAAAAGCACAATATATGGTGAAGATGATGATGAAGACTTGCAAAAATGAAGAACACCAAATGGAATAAAGCAAGATGAAAACCAAAATTGTACCGTCCCGTCCCCGGGCGTTGACCAAAGGTCAAAGTCAACGGGTGGAAGGGCCCCTCGTGGGACCCAAGGAAGAAAGTCAATGGATAGACCGCCTGAGGCATCGCCGGGTTAATGCGTCGCCAATAGGGAGCGTCGCCTTGCTAAGGCGTCGCCTAAGAAAGGCGTCACCAGGTTAAAGCATCGCCAAGTAAAGGCGTCGCCAAGACAAAACACCAAGCTAAGACATCGCAAGGAGGCTTCGGGCCTTGATAGTTCAGAACAGTAACAAAGAAAAGAGAAAGGTGGCCTTAGGGCCATAAGTTCTAGTACCAGTAAGGGGTAACCTGACTCGTGAAGTATCCACGCCACTGCTGGGAGACCCTGGGACAGAAACGACCCAAGAGAGGGCCACGACCAGGGGAGAACCACGTGTGTGGTACGAGAGAAAGGTAGATACACCCCCAGGGCAAGTGACTCGAGCTTAGAGCGCATGAGTTGTCGCCCAGAAAGTCACCTCACGTGCCAGATGCACTTCAAGGAAGGAGGACTCACACAATGGATTAATCCTAAGCTGGGTTACGGCGCTGTGAGGCCCTCCGCACAGAGTAACGATCAAGTCAGAAGGACACGTGGCAATTAGCACGTGCTCATTAAATGTTTTAGTGAAAGTTTGCCAAGGTACACGCTAATTCAGTTAAGATTCGAACGTTCCAAGGTATATTTTTATACGCTTTCAATGCGCTTTAACGCGTTTTAAATGCGAAAGATGTATAAAAGGGGACCTTGGGACGTTTGGAAGGGGGACTGAGTTTTGACCTAATTCTCGGAGCCTACACAAAACACAAACCCTATTTGCACCCACTGTGAACACAAGGCAATTAGGGCAACCCAGTTTTAGTATTCCAGCACAGTTACTTTCGACCACATTCAGAGGGTGTGTCACCTTTGATGTTTCTCGCTAGCTGACTTGATCATCGGAGTGCAAACAGCCACGAGGGCGCCCCTTTGTTCACTTCTTTTCAGGTATCACGGACGGAGCATAACGAAGGTGCCCTAGCTCACGAGGACAAGCCACGCGCAAAGACGATCCCGGTCAACCGGCGGGAACATTTGGCACCCACCGTGGGGCCGATATAAAACGTCAATCCCACTACACAAGTTTTTCAGTTCCAGTTCTCAAAGCCAGATAAGTTAAGAAGGCTTCCAGAAAGTCACGAAGATGAGACCTGCGCGCTCTAGGAATGAAGAGATGACCATGCAACAACTTGCGGGCATCATGCAAGGGCTGCAGGAAGCAATGGCAGCATCGAAAGCGGAGGAAGAGCGCATGCAGGCTGATCTCGCAACTTCTCAAGCAAGAAACGATGAGCTCCACCTTGCCAACAAGGAGTTACGCGTGGATGGCGCGATGTAGATGAACTTGAGACTGCCTCCCCACCTGGAGAATTCACAACACCATTCTCACAAGCGATGCTGGAGACAGCGATCCCCAACACATTCACGGGGCCCAAGGTAACCTTCACAGGGATGGAGGATCCTGAGGCGCACCTCACTGCGTTCCACACGCAGATGATGTTGGTTGGCGGTTCTGATGCCGTAAGGTGCAAGCTCTTTATGAGCACTTTGACTGGGATGGCTATGGATTGGTTCATCAGCCTCCCAGAGGGTCACATCACGTCTTTCGCACAGCTCTCACGACTATTTAGGAAGCAGTATTTAGCCAACAGGGCCCTAGCCCCAATTTCGTATGACCTTTTCGACGTAAAGCAATACCAAGGGGAAACCCTGAAAGAGTACATAAGCCACTTTGGGGCACAGGTGGTGAAGGTGGGTATCATAGACCAGCCCATGATCGTGTACGCATTTAGGAAGGGGTGTATCCTAGATCTTTTAGTAAATCGCTTAACCGCAGTTGCCCCAAGACCTTTGCTGAAGTAAGGCGTCGAGCGGTAGAACACATTGCCTCAGAAGGCGAGGCGTACGAGAAGTGCACGACTGCTGCACCTGCACGACCAAGAGCGCAAATTCGCACACAACCCGCTAGGGTCCACGAAGCTGCCACAGAGAGAAGGAACCCAGACAGAAAGCGCACCGACGAGACAAGGAGGACCCAGCCTAGGGGTCGGGCAGAAGGAAGGAGAGAGGGGAATAGACCATTAAGGCACAACTTTGTGGTAGAACCTAAAGACCTCATCATTGTGCCCAACATAGCTGACAGGTTGAGGCCACCAGTGAAGTTCGACAAGATACTAGGACCTCAGAAGGAATCATGGTGCGAATTTCACGAGGCATTTGGGCACCATATTAACAACTGCTTGGCGCTGGGATATCAGTTGGATGAGCTTGTGAAAAAAGGTTTCTTGAAGGATTATCTCGCTGGATCCACTATGACCCCAGACACGGCAACGCCAGAGGAAGGTCAAGCGCACGAAGTCCCAACTCATCAAGAGGTGCACACCATCTCTGGCGGTTTTTCCGGGGGAGGACCCACTGCCTCTCAACGAAAGAAATACGTAAGGTCAGTAAATTTGGTTGCAGAAGAATTTCCGGACGACCCGTGGGAGTCAGACCTCGTTTTCACAAGAGCTAACCTGTGGGATGTCGTCCCATATGACAATGACCCGGTGGTCATTTCGGTAGTCACCGCGGGAAGAAAGGTACATAGGGTCCTCGTCGACCAAGGCAGTTCTGCAAACGTCATGTTTGTTGAACAAGATGCTTTGATGTCTCCAAATCCAAGAGGAAAGCTTGAAGACCTTGTTGCTGGGTGTGTGTATGTTGTCTAGTTGTTTGAAACTTGTTAATTCACTCCTTAAGTTGATCCAAGTTCATTTGAATCTTTAACCTTTTGAAAAGATGTGTTTTCTAAAAAGATGTCAAAAATTCAACAGGTTGTTTTACCTAACAACGGGTTGTTTTGCCTTAGCTGTTTTTGAAAAACTTGGTTGACTTTGCTGTCAAACCAAAACAATCGATTGTTTCGACAAAACAATCAATTGTTTCGACAAAACAACCGATTGTTTCGACAAAACAACCGATTGTTTTCCTGAAAACCTTAACAAAATTATGTTAAGCGGTTTTAATATGTTTTAAATGATCCTAACTAACTTGGCTCCTTTATTAAATGCTTTTGACCACTTGGTGGGTCTATATAAAGGTGGTTTTACGCTCCTAATCTTGGAGTAACAGAAAGATTTTATCAAAACAGTTTTTCCAAGATTTGAAAGAGCTTTGGATCATTCTTAAGTGTGTGGAATAGGATTGGGTTGTAAATCTGATCTTTAAGCTTTGTAATACCCAGGTGTATTCTATTCCCTTCTTCCTTGATTACTGTATTTCTGTAGTTGTGTCGCCAAGGAGTGTTGTGTGTTCTTGAGGGGTTCAAGATCAACACTCTTGGTGTGGTTTGCCAAAGGTAGTGTGTTTCGTGAGGGGTTCAAGGTCATTACTTTGGTGTGTGGTGTTTGTAATCTGGTTTTGATTGCATAGTGGAATACCCAGTGGTTTCTGGGGACTGGATGTAGCTCTTGGTGTAAGAGTGAACCAGTATAAATTGTTTGCGTGCTTATCTCTTACCCTTTACTCTCTAAATTCTGTTTTTAAGTTGTTTTTATAAACTGCTAATAAAAACAACCGATTGTTTCGAAGAAACAACCGATTGTTTTTCTGATATCATCTTGAAACAATTTTGGTTCTTTGTTTCTTTGATTTCTTTCTCTGTCATTCAACATTGATTTTCATTATACCTTCAAAGTTTGCGAAAATCCCCCTTAAACAATTCACCCCCCTCTCGTTTAAGGCCATATATTCTAACAATTGGCATCAAGAGCCTGGTTCTTGAAAGTTATTCAAGTTTTGATCCTAAATCTTTTTTAAATGGCTGAAAAGTTTTCTTTTGGGGAAGGTGCATGTTTATGCAAACCACCTTTGTTCTGTGGTATGAAATATGAATTGTGGTGCATAAGAATGAAATTCTTTGTTGAATCTATAGATAGAAAAATCTGGAATGTTATTACAAATAACTATCTCATGCCTATATCTGAAAATGTTTTTTTGAAAGAGAACATCTTGATTGTGTAGCTATGAACATCATTGTATCTGCACTTGATTCTAATGAATTGCTCAAGGTTTCAGAATGTAGTTCTGCCAAAGAAATGTGGAATACCCTTGAACAATATCACAAGAATCCAAGGAGTGCCTTGATGGACAAAGAAGAATCTTCTGCTGAATCTTTCTCTTCAGAATCCAGAAAGGAGGTTTGTCTTATGACAAAAGAAGAATTTGGATCAAGTGAAGATGCTGGGAACAAAAACAGTCAATACTCAAGTGATGAGAGTGAAAAGGAAACATTTAGGTTGCTGTTTAAGAAATTCAGCAAGTCCCTAAAGAAGAGAAACAACAAAAGTGACTCATTGAACAGGTATGATAACAAGAAACCTACTGAGTTTAACACTAACAAATATACATGCTTTGGATGTGGTGAACAGGGTCATATTAAAACTGAATGTCCCAACAAAAAGAGGAAAAACTTCAAGAAGCATGAGGAGAAAGGAAAATCAAGAAGAGCTTATAATAATGACTCATCAAGCTCCTCTTCAAGTGATGAAGAAGAAGCAATCTTATGTGAAATGACAAGACAAGAAAGTGACACAAGCAGTGTAAGTTCAAGCTCTTCCATTAATGTTGAAAACTATAGCCAACTTCTTGAGGACTTCAATGAGACTCATGAAGAAGCTAATAGGTTGGCCCTTTTGAATAAACGGTTGAAAGATTTGAAAAACTCATTGGAAAATAGAGTCAAGATCTTGGAAGAAGAGTTGAACAATTCAAAAACAGATTTTGAAAATTTGGAAATGATTTACCAAAACTCTTCTTGTAAGTGTGTTGATTCAAGTTTTTTTGAAAATTGTGAATCTCTTCAAAAGAAGGTTCAATATCTTTTGAAAACCATGGACAAGTTTTCCAAAGGCCAATCCAATCTTGAAACTGTTCTTGCTTCTCAAAAATGTGTTTTTGGCAAGGCTGGGTTGGGGTTTAATCCAAACAGCAAGAACAATTTTTTTTCAAAACCCTTTTCAAGTTTCTTTGAAAAACAACCTGTTGTTTTATCGAAACAACCGGTTGAAATTTGTCATTATTGCATGAAAAGGGGCCACACTATTAGATTCTGCAGAGTAAGAAGGTTTTCTGTTCCTAAAGGTATTTTGAAATGGGTTCCTAAGGTTTCTAAGGTTCCTACTAACATCATTGGACCCAAATTCATAAGGGGACCAAATCTTGCTTCTTAATCCTCTCTTGTAGGTATCCTTGGCAGGCAAGAATCATCTTTGGGCTTGAAGAATGACTGTCAAAGGGAAAAGTGACAAGAGTAAAGTCAATCTTTGTACCTACACTTTCAATTGTATATGTCTTGCAAGGTTCTTTGAAAGTCAAGAGACATCTTGGCACATGCATAGTGGGTGCTTAAAAGAGAAACTTCAAGAATAAAGAGAGTATGTGTGTTTTCATTTCTCAATTTATGTAAGTATGTCTTGTGACCATATGAACATCTCAAAGTCTTCTTTTTTAGTGAATCTATTGGGGTTCTCTGTGCAAAGGTATGAACAAATTGCATACTGCATTTTCATCAATTTAAAAGGTAATTTTTGGTTATGAAAAATGTTCTTTTTGTTGTCACAGTAAAACAACCGATTGTTTTTTCGAAACAACCGATTGTTTTTCCTCTGACACCTTTGTATAATGTTGTCAAGTTTGCTTATGCATGATTAAACCTATTTCTCTTTTTCAAATCTTGCTTTCGGACAAATACGCATTGAGTGTGCCTCAGAGTATGATAATAAAAGATTATATCCTCTTGTTTTATTGAAAGCTCTATGACATGTTATATTCTTGAAATGTCAAAATTGTTTGTATTGCTGGACTACTATATTATCATTATGATTTCTGCTTTGTACAACCCTTGTCATTGTCTATTTGTAGATCAAATAGGGGGAGCTGTTTATGCTTGATTTGGTTGTATAAGATAGCTTTAAAACTGATGCATTATGTTGTTGCTTCTCTGCACTTGAAAGCACTGGTTTTTATGGTTATTTGACTGGTTTTTCTGCTTAAAGGCTTATGCAGAAAACTGGTTTTGTGTGCCCTTGTATCCTGCTGGTATACTTGCTTTGTATAAGCACAAATTCTGTTTTGCAGGACCTTTCAAGTTCAAAAACAACAACACAAACAAACCAGGGATTTGTCTTCATCAAATAGGGGGAGATTGTTGAACAAGATGCTTTGATGTCTCCAAATCCAAGAGGAAAGCTTGAAGACCTTGTTGTTGGGTATGTGTGTGTTGTCTAGTTGTTTGAAACTTGTTAATTCACTCCTTAAGTTGATCCAAGTTCATTTGAATCTTTAGCCTTTTGAAAAGATGTGTTTTCTAAAAAGCTGTAAAAAATTCAACAGGTTGTTTTACCTAACAACAGGTTGTTTTGCCTTAGCTATTTTTGAAAAACTTGGTTGACTTTGCTGTCAAACCAAAACAATCGATTGTTTCTGATCCTGCCTGTTGACCGGAACGCTGGAAACTGCCTCGTCAAAGGATCGACGTGCGCACCGCTTCAAACCTCCGTTCTTCTTCGAGATCCACCTCAAGAACCTGCAAAGGAACAGAGCGGCGCCGCTACGGCCGATCGCACTCCAACGCCCAAGTCAGTGACCGAATCACCAAATACTAAGAGAACAGGAACCGTGCAAATCCTCTCTCACAGTAAGCTCTATAACTCGCAAGCGTAAAGAGTGTAATCTGAACGTGCGTACCTCAGAAAGTTCGTTGAGAACTCTTATATACCTAGTTACTTTCTCTCTCCTGGCAGTTACAGACTTGGACACGTGGCTCGCATCCAACTGTACACGTGCCATCATCTGGAGCCTCCTTGACTTGGGCGCTGCTTCTACTCTCATTTTGCTAAGTTACTTATGCATGGTACTGCCCAGTGCATAGCTAACTTGGGAGCGCGATCTCTACTGGAATTGGCGAGTTAGGGTGCCTTCGTACACCTTCCTTGTGGTCTCGCCGGCCGCCTTCATAATCTACACCACCTTCATTTCTGGCGATGTGCTTGCTCTGGCGATCTCCAATCACCAGGTCGCCTGTGTTTACATCTGGCGACTTCATCTTTAACCCGGTGATCGCCGATTCTGGTATGCTGGAGGTCGGAACACGCCGACTTAATAACTGGCGACTTCACGAGCCCCCCGACTTCCTTCCCCTCTGCCAACCTGGCGCCTTGTCAACACGCCTATACTGTAGCTGGATGCCACGTCATCACTTCCGACTACCAGGGCGGTACACAAGCCCCCCAGTCTTAAGCGAAGGCTTCTCCAGCGAAAAGACTAGAAGAGTCACGTCAACACCGGTCTACGTGGCACTGACGCGGAATTCCAAGCGGTTGTACCTTCTGCTTCTCTAACGCTCTACCAAACCCCTCGCTCATCACTCGACACGTGGCTTCATCAACGGTTACCTTCAGTTACCGTTTGCGCTTCCCAAACCCATTTCGAAAAAACTCTTAAACCCATTTTCACTCCACACAGTTCCATCACTTTTCTTCGTTTTCACAAACGCTCTAACTTCCTCCTGCAAAAACTCTCAGCGCTCTCCAACATTCTGAATCACCATCATCCTTCATCGTCTTCCTGATCATCAAAAGGTACCTACTTTCCTTCTTCTGCTGATTTTTCTTACATTTTAACCGATTCGCATCATCTTGTAACTGTCTGGTGCATACGCTGTGGGTTGCTTTTTCCATTTCTCCTTCTACGTAACTTAGGGCTTCGTCAATCGTCGCAACGAACCTTCGTTCGTTCGCTTTTCACCCTTCTCCCGCGATCGAGTCAGCCTCTGCGAACCCTGATCATTTTTCCTTTTCTTCTTCCTTTGCAGCTTCGAGAATGACCCGCTCAAAGATCACCCCGACTCCTCCTCCTTCATCGCGACACCCCTCTTCTCAAGCACCCATCCCACCGCGAGCACGCGGTGCTTCATCTTCCCAGGCTGAGAGGCCTGCATCTTCCCGCCCCAACCTGGCCCAGGCGACTCCACCTATCGCCGGAGGAGCCTTCGTTCCCCCACCCGACTTCAAAACCCTGTACCCCTGGGCCAACTCGACCCTCCTGAGGGAAACATCTTCTGTGAACACTGCTGGGGCAGTTTTGCGGCTGACAAAGGGGGATGAGCCTCACCAAACATTTCATAAGGAGCACGATGAAAAGATGATAGTGCTACCTTGCCCCCCCGATCTGCCCGTTTGTGCCGACGATAAGGTGAGCGCTGACGGGCCCTTCTGCTTCGTCTACATAACCTTATTCAAGAAGGTAAAGCTCAAGTTCCCTTTCACCCGTTTCGAAAGGGAGCTCCTTACCGAGCTCAACATCGCTGCCGTCCAGCTCCATCCCAACAGCTGGGCGTTTGTGCGAGCGTTTCAAGTGATGTGCGACCATCTGGGGTTGCCCGCATCCGTAGACGTATTTCTATTTCTCTTCGAAGCCAAGCACCCCGGAGACCGCCTGTGGGTTAGCTTGAATGGGATTGCTGGGAGGTCAATCTTCGCCATCTTCCAGCAATCCTATAAAGACTAGAAAGGGAAGTTCGTCCAAGTGCGCCCTAACGACAAGGACGCCTCCCTACTCGACGGCTTCCCCTTGTACTGGGTGGACAAGGGGAAGAAAGAGTCCAAGAGCTGCTTCAGGAGACCCAGAAGTCCAGATAGCATGGGAGCGTTGGACAGAGATCTCTGCCTTTTCTGGAAAAGGGTCGCGGATGCCAACATCACTTTCCTTACCACCACCCTGATCTGCTTCGAATTCTACGAGGACCAACTCGAAATTCGAATAGGTTAGAACATTTAAACTGTTGTTTTAATTCTGCTTCTGTTTAACTGTTTCTGGGCGTCTTGTGCGTTATGCGCAAGACTTTGGTTTTATTTTTCTGCACCGATCATTTGCTTTGCTGCATCCTGCCTTATGCACTTGTTTTCTCTCTGAATTAACCCATGCATTTTCGTTCTATGCAGATAACATGTTGGGCAAGGGCATGCTCGCTGAATTGAGGGCGCTCGCCCGAACCCACGGGCTGGCGACGGGCTCTCAAACAGTACCGAATTCGGTGGTGGAGATCGCCGTCGCCCATGGTCGATCGCCACCTAAGGGCCCAACTCCCTCCGCTGTCTAGCCCGCCGCCCAACGTAGGAAGCTTGTCCTAAAAAGGCCTAAGAGGAAAGCTCCTCAAGTCATCCACGAGGAGGAAGAGGAGGACGATGAGGCCACTGAAGATGGCCTGGTCACGAAGAGGAAGAGGGTGGCACCTTCTTCACCACCTGCACCACCCCCTCTTCCTACGTCAACGCCACCATCCACGCCTGCCCCTCCTCCATCATCGCCACCCCCACAAGCTCCTGTTTCACTAGTACAAGCGATCCCGCTGGCCACTGTGCCACCTGCGGTTGAGGCCCAAGAGCCAAACTTCATGGAGGACCCCCCGAGCGCCTCCACGCCACATGTATCAGCTGGAGGGGGTCCTCCTTCAAATGCCTCAGCCGCAGAGGTTGCTCCAATCGGGGATGAGGTTGCTCATACCTCCCCGATTCTGATCACTGAATCCCCGATGTCGTCACCACGCCGAGAAGTGCCTACTGAAGAACCAGCTAAGGAAGGTGGCGACGAAAACCCACAACAGGCCCCCACAGTGCCTCTACAAGCAGCAAACCTCCCTCTTGAGGTCACGAGGATGTGGGAGCCTCTATCTGCTAAGTTGAAGACGATAGCAGAGGACATCCCTGCCATCATAACCAGAGCTGTGGAGAGCTCCACCAGGAGGCTCCAAGACGACCTCTTCATCCTCAAAACCGAGAATAGCACCATCAGGGTCGAGGTGGAGAAGTTGTCTGCCAATCTGACACTCGCGGAGATTGAGCACTCCCGAGTAGAAGACGCAATGAGCACCGAGCTCAGATTGGTGCGCAAGGAGGCCACTGATCTCCGCCATAAGGTGCAGCAACTGGCTCAAGAAAAGATTGAACTGGAGAGCAAGATTGTGCCTTATCGCGTCAAGGTGGCTGACCTAGAGGCTCTCATAAAAACTGACGCCGCCAGGGTGAAGAAATTGGAGCAAAGGTCAGCCGACCGAGAGACCCTCCTTGGAAAGGTGGAAAAGGCGAGGGATGACGCCATGGCTGAGCTCGCTGAAGCCAACAAGGAAAAAGGGGAACTTGCTGCCGAATTGGGACAAGCGCAAGCAGAATCCAAGAAGGTTGCTGAAGACCTTCTCCAGGCTTAAGAAACCAATGAACAACTCAAGAAGCAAGTTGAAGAGCTGGAGCAGCAGAATAAGGAGCTGAAAGAGCAAACTGAAGATCTCAAGAAACGGATTGAGGAACTTCAGAAGCAGATTGAAGAACTCAAGCTGAACTCTGCTCAAATTCTGGCTGCTGGATTCGAAGCTGCGCGGGAACAATTTGCCTGCTTGTTCCCCGACCTGGACCTCAGCATGGTGTCTCTTGATAACGAGGTAGTGGATGGAAAAGTGGTTCCTGCTGAAGATTAATCGATTCTCTCCATCTGCTACCTTCGTGCCTTTCCCTTGTATATAGTTCTGTAATAAACTCGTATTTTCTTGTACATGTAATTTTGAGCTGATACTTTACTCAATGAAATTACCTTTGCATTTCTTCTTGTACCCTCTTCATCTACCTTTAACTTTCCTTGCGTGATTTACTTCAAAGAAATAACTTAGTAATCTCGTAGGCACGATCTTGTACTTAGCTGTTTCGGACCATCTCAACTTCGAATAATAATCACATTTATCAACTCGTAAACTTAAGGCAATGAACCTTAGCGTAAAATGATACTTCAAACAATGGACTTTGACTCAACCCCTGGCTTTATAACGTCGTTACACCCGATCTGCTTCATCAAACGGGTCTTTGACTTCTCGCCATTGCTTGAACGTTTCCTAGTCGCCAGAGACTCTTGGCGACACCAGCTTCTTCCTGCCTTCACAACTTGGCCGTTGCTCTTTCATCTGGGGGTAGAGGCGCCTTTCGGATCCTTCTCTACCTCCTTGTGCTTCAGAGCAAGAAACCGGGTGGCTAGGCGTTCTCTTCGAACCTACCTTAGCCACCCTCAGAACTTCTTCCACCCTCTACACCATACCTGAACTCGTTCAAGACGAGAAGGATTTTATCTTGCCTGAACTCGCTCATAGGCGAGAAGGTCTTTAGCTCGCCTGAACTCGCCCATAGGCGAGAAGGTCTTTAAATCGTGCCTCTACATTGCCCTAGGGGTTACATCTCCTCCCCCCCCAGAAACACTGAGGACTTTTACTGGTGCCTCTACATTGCCCCAGGGGTTACATCTTCTCGCCCCCAGAAACACTGAGGACTTTCACTGGTGCCTCTACATTGCCCCAGGGGTTACATCTTCTCGCCCCCAGAAACACTGAGGACTTTTACTCTTTCTCGCCTGCACTCGCTCGACGGCGAGGAGGTCTTTTACTTGCCTCTACATTGCCCCAGGGGTTACATCTTCTCGCCCCCAGAAACACTAAGGACTTTTCGCTCTTCCTTGCCTGCACTCGCTCAGCGACGAGGAGGTCTTTAACTTGCCTCAGGACGCGCGAGGGCGTTGAGGTCTTTTAACTGGTGCCTCCGATCGCCGAAAGACGATGAGGACTTAAAAACTTTAACTGATGCCTCCAATCGCCAAAAAACGATGAGGACTTAAAAACTTTTTTAGAAAGCATGCAATATATCTTTAACTCGCCTTGAGTCACGTACTAGTGACAAGGTCTTTCTTCAAAACTTTTTGGAAAACAGCAAGCATGAAATCTGAAAACGCCTTATACTTCGAAAACTCTTCTTTTATTGGGTGGCCTCATTAAAAACCCTCCTTAGGGAAAAAAGAGTGCCCCCTTCAAACTGTTTTATCAGAGACATTGTAATATAACTCTTGTGTTTGTCTTTACTTACAAAGCTCTTAACTATAGTACAACTTCAGGTGCGTGGCGTTCCAGGTGCGAGGAATCGCCCCTCCTTCCAGCGTCTCTAAGCGGTAGGCGCCGTTCCCGAGCGCCTCGGTTATTCTGAACGGTCCAGTCCACTTGGGTGACAGCTTATTCTCCATCTCGTACTGGTGGGCTTTTCTCATCACCAGGTCGCCTTCTCTAAATTGCCTTGGCATCACCTTCGAGTTGTAACTTCGTTCAATC
The DNA here is from genome assembly GCF_051622355.1 of Phaseolus vulgaris. Taxonomy (NCBI): domain Eukaryota; kingdom Viridiplantae; phylum Streptophyta; class Magnoliopsida; order Fabales; family Fabaceae; genus Phaseolus; species Phaseolus vulgaris. The sequence goes on from NC_143504.1 coordinate 32,863,731, forward strand.
CTTCTCTTCACCGCCTCAGCTTTCAGTCTCGCCTCTTCCCTGACCTCATCCAGTAGGTCCAGGTTCAACCTTCTCTCTTCATTCGAGTCTTCCTCTACAAAGTTCTGGAATCTCGGCGAGCTCTCCTGGATCTCTACTGGAATCATCGCATCACACCCATAGACCAAATTGAACGGGGTCTCATGGGTTCCTGATTGCTCGGTGGTGTGGTATGCCCAGACTATATGGGGCACCTCCTCAGCCCAGCTTCCCTTGGCTTTCTCTAGCCTTCTCTTCAAACCTCTCAACAACACCCGATTAGCTGACTCCACCTGGCCATTTGTCTGAGGGTGCTCGACGGATGCAAACACTTGTTGAATTCCCACCCCTTCGCAAAGCTTCTTCAACAGGTGGCTTGCAAACTGAGTCCCATTGTCCGACACCAGGCGCTTAGGCACTCCAAACCGGCACACGATGTTCTTCCACACGAAACCTTCGATCTTGTGTGCGGTGATCTGGGCCATTGGTTCTGCTTCGATCCACTTGGTGAAATATTCAATCGCCACCACCAAGTACTTCATCTGCCTGATCGCCAGCGGAAAAGGTCCCAGGATGTCGATTCCCTAGGTATGAAACGGCCAAGGGCTGTAGATCGACTTCAACTCCTCAAGAGGCGCCTTGTGCCAATCGGCGTGCTGTTGGCATTGCTTGCAACATTGGGCATACTTCTTGCAGTCTTCTCTCATCGATGGCCAGTAGTAACCTGCACGGAGAGTCCTCGCAGCCAGAGCTCGACCCCCGACGTGGCTTCCGCATATACCTTCGTGGAGCTCCGCCATGATTCTCGTGCACTTCTCGCCATGTATACATTCCAGGAGCGGGTGAGTGAACCCAAACATGTACAGATCGCCATCAATCAGGGTGTACTTGCTAGAATTCTTCTTTACCTTCCTAGCCTCAGTCGGATCCAGTGGGAGAAGGCCATCTGCCAGGCACCGCTTGTACTGTGTTATCCAAGTGTCTGGCTCATGGGTAGCGCAGACCTGCATCACGTTCACCTTCTCTCCCAGACATGCTCTAATTCTCGGCGATCTCAGAGTTTCTTGCGTCAGGGACTTATGGCTTCTCGCTGCTTTCTCCATCGACTTGCTTATCTGAAGGACCAGGTGATCTGCCACAAATGCTCTCGGCGTCTTCAGAGTTTCTTGAATCACCGTCCTCTGCCTACCCCCCTTGCCTCAACTGGCGAGCTTAGCCAGCAAGTCAGCTCGGGCATTCTGCTCTCTGGGCACATGCACTACTTCAAAGGAGGCAAAGGAACTCTTCAACTCCTGCACATACTCCAGATAGGCCGCCATTTGTGGATCTTTAGCCTGGAACTCACCTGTTACTTGCCCTGTGACTAGCAGCGAGTCACTCTTAGCCATCAGCACCCTAGCTCCCATCTCCTTGGCCAGCAAAATTCCGGCGATCAGCGCCTCATACTCTGCTTGATTGTTACTGCTTTGAAGGCAAATCTCAAAGATTGCTCGATCAGCACGCCATTGGGCCCTTCTAAGATGACTCTAGCACCGCTACCCTGCTGGTTCGACGATCCATCCCCGAGAGTACCCAACGGAAACCGTCCCCCTCAACTCGTGTCACCTCAGACGAGAGCTCGACCACGAAATCTGCAAAGATTTGCCCCTTGATCGGGCCTCGGGGCTCATACTTGATGTCAAACTCTGACAGCTCCACTGCCCATTTCACCATCCTTCCCGCAACGTCGGGCTTCTTCAAAACTTTTTGGATGGGCAGGTCAGTCATCACCAGTATGGTGAAGCTATGGAAATAGTGGCGCAACCTCCTCGCCGAAAACACCACAGCAAGCGCAGCCTTCTCCAGGGCCTGATATCTCGTTTCGGGGCCCTGCAACACCTTACTAACAAAATAAATAGGCTTCTGAGCCTGATCTTGATCCTGGGCGAGCACCGCACTCACCGCCCTCTCAGTTACAGCAAAATACAACCTAAGAGGGGTTCCCACCAGCGGTTTGCACAGAACCGGCGGGCTCGCCAGATACTCCTTCAGCTTGACGAAGGCTTCCTCGCACTCCTTCGTCCAGGCAAACTTGTTATTGCGCCTCAAGCACTGAAAATAGGGATGTCCCTTCTCTCCGCTAGCTGACACGAAGCGAGACAGGGCTGCCATCCGACCTGTTAGCTGTTGAACCTCCTTCACCGTAGCTGGGCTTCTCATCGCCAAGATGGCGGCACACTTATCAGGGTTTGCCTCTATGCCTCTTTCAGTCAAGAGGAAACCCAAAAACTTCCCAGCTTCCACGCCGAAAATGCATTTCTCTGGATTCAGCTTCAATCTGAACTTGGCGATCGTTGTGAACAATTCCTCCAAGTCGGCAACGTGCTTGCTCTTTTCCGGCGAGGTCATGACCATGTCATCGACGTACGCTTGCACGTTCCTTCCCAGCATCGGTGCAAGTACTCGATCCATCAGCCTCTGGTACGTGGCCCCCGCGTTCTTCAGCCCAAACGGCATCACCTTATAGCAATAGCACGACCTCTCCGTCATGAAGGCTGTCTTCTCTTCATCCATGGGATGCATCTTGATCTGATTGTACCCCGAGAAGGCATCCAGGAAACTCAGCAACTTACACCCTGCAGCACTGTCCACCAGGGCGTCTATACTTGGTAAAGGATACGAATCCTTTGGGCAAGCTTTGTTCAGGTCAGTGAAATCGACGCACATGCGCCATTTCCCATTGCTCTTCTTCCCCAGCACGACATTTGCCAGCCAATCAGGGTACTGAACCTCCCTGATGTGGCCTGCAGCGAGGAGCTTCTGTGTTTCATCTCTAATCGCCTGCCTCCTCTCCTCGTTGAACTTTCTTCTTCTTTGTCGCCATGGTCTCACCAAGTTGTCCATCACCAGATGATGGCACAAGAAGTCGGGATCAATCCCGGGCATGTCCGAAGCGGACCATGCAAATGCGTCCAGATGCCGCTCAATCACCTTGGCGATCTGGTCCTGGAGCTCGGCCTCCAGAGGTCTTCCCAGCTTGAAGATCTTTCCCCCGATCTCTTTCTCGAGCCACTGCTCGACAGGTTTTGGCCTGGATTCTCTGGCGATCACCGCCCTGGCGATTCCCTGCTCTCTCGCTTCCTCAGGGCGATTCCGCGCCTCTTCCTCCTCCAGACCAGCATTCCCCTCCCCCAGCTCAGCGTCCACCATCTCCACGTCCCTTCCGACGGTCTCTTCTGTTACCGTCGATCTAGGCTTCACACCGGGAGGTGGGGTGGTTGTTACATAACTCACTGATCTCTTGTTTTTCAGGCTATTCTCATAGCACTTTTTTGCTTCTTTCTGATCAGACTTGATCGTGATCACCACCCCCTCCATAGACGGCAACTTCACCTTCATGTGCCGAGTCGACGGTATAGCGCCTATCCTGTTAAGCGTGGGCCTTCCCAACAGGATGTTGTATGCTGAAGGAGCGTTTACAATGAGGTACTTGATTTTCTCCGTCCTCGAACCAGCCTCATCTGTAAACGTGGTTCTCAACTCAACGTACCCCCTGACCTCCACCTGGTCACCAGCGAACCCATACAGGCACCCTCCATAAGGCCTTAGCTGGTCAAGGGGCAACTCCAGCTGCGTGAAAGTCGGCCAGAACATCACGTCTACCGAGCTTCCCTGGTCCACCAGAACTCTGTGGACCTTCCTTCCCACCGTAATCAACGAAATGACTATGGGATCGTTGTCATGGGGCACAACGTCCCGGAGATCCTGCTTGGTGAACGTAATGTCCACCTCCGGCGAGTGATCTTCAAACATATCCACTGTCATCACCGACCGCGCGTACTTCTTCCTCTGCGATGCGGTGCATCCACCACCTGAGAAGCCTCCTGCAATGGTGTGGATTTCCCCGTGGATAGGCATCTCGTGTTGCTGGGCTTCTCCACCCGCTGGCTGGGAACTCGACGCTCCCCCCGTCCTCCTGTCCAGCAGATAGTCATTTAGGAACCCGCTCTTAACCAGATCATCGAGCTGATACCCTAAGGACAAACACGAGTCCAAAGTGTGGCCAAAGCCCTGATGAAACTCACACCAGGCGTCTGGCTTTGGTCCCAGCATCTTGTCGCCCACCTTCTCAGGCGCTTTCAACCTAGCAGATATATTGGGAATGGCGATCAGGTCCGCCAATCCCATAACAAACTTGTGCTTAGGCGGGCGATTGTATTCCCGGCGTGCTGGTTGCTGGCGTCCCTGGCCCCTCCCCTTGTTCCTCCTATCATAAGGATGGCGAGTCCTCTGGTCCTTCCTGGCCGCCGTCGCTGTCTCCAGCACCCTTTGCGGCTAGATCCTAGTCTGGGCGCGTGGCCTAGCGGGAGCCACGCTCCCTCTCTTCTCGGCGACCTCACTCTCATCGGCGATGTGAGCCACCGCAAGTCGCCTGACCTCAGCAAACGTTGCAGGGTGAGCCCTGATCAAGGCGTCGCAGAATGGTCCTGGCAGCACGCCCTTCTTGAATGCATAGACCAGCATTTCTTCATCTTTGGCCGGCGATCTGACCATCTGCGCACCAAAGCGATTCAGGTAGTCTCTGAGGGACTCTCCCTGGTACTGCCTTATATCAAACAAATCATAAGACACCCTGGGCGGTGCCTTGTTCACGATGTATTGCTCGACGAAGACCTTCGAGAACTGCTGAAAATTGGTTATGTGACCGTTAGGTAGGCTCACAAACCACTCCAACGCCGTTCCCTGGAGCGTGCTCACGAACATCTTGCAATACACGGCGTCTGACCCTCCCGACAGCATCATCTGTGTGTGGAACGTGGTTAGATGAGCCTCTGGATCCTCCACGCCGGTAAAGACAGCCTTGACAGGGACCACGCTCGTAGGAATAGGCGTGTCAGTAATCGCCTGAGCGAAAGGCATAGGAAAAACACGAGGTGGCGACGACGGCGCGACCTCTTCAGCAATAGGACGCCCTTGCTGCTCCTGAAGAGCTTGACGCAGCTCCTCAGTCACCTTGGTAAGCTCATCATTCCTGGCCCGAGAGGCGGCCAGGTCCTCATGCATTCGCGCCTGCTCTATGCGCGAGGCTTCCACAGTCGCCTGCAACGAGCGCATAATATCTACCATCTGCGCCATGGTCATGGCGGCGTCGCCTTCAGCAGCGGCAGGCGCCACGGGGCTTGAACGATTGCTTCTCATTTTTCTCATGAACTTAGCGAATCACAGAATGCAGTGAACGACACTTACTTCAGCTACGATCGATTCAGCGATCAATCGGAAGAAATTGTGCGAAACTCCGCAAGAAAACTCAAGAACACCGCAAACCTTCAAAGAAACTTGCAACTTCACCAGAAACCACTGCTCTTCCCACGGACAACCAAACGAGCGAAAGAACTCAACTCCGCCGAACAAATTACTCGTAAACAGCAGGAAAACCTCACTTCACCGATCGAAAACCCAAACGAACGGTATAAAACGCGAATTCACCGAACAAATTTCAAGCCAACAGCGAACGATTGTTGCACCAGCACACAACCACGCAGAAACTTCGAAAACCTTCAAGAACTCACGCTGTGGATGGGAGCAAGTTTTACACGGCCCCACGGTGGGCGCCTGATGATCCTGCCTGTTGACCGGAACGCTGGAAACTGCCTCGTCAAAGGATCGACGTGCGCACCGCTTCAAACCTCCGTTCTTCTTCGAGATCCACCTCAAGAACCTGCAAAGGAACAGAGCGGTGCCGCTGCGGCCGATCGCACTCCAACGCCCAAGTCAGTGACCGAATCACCAAATACTAAGAGAACAGGAACCGTGCAAATCCTCTCTCACAGTAAGGTCTATAACTCGCAAGTGTAAAGAGTGTAATCTGAACGTGCGTACCTCAGAAAGTTCGTTGAGAACTCTTATATACCTAGTTACTTTCTCTCTCCTGGCAGTTACAGACTTGGACACGTGGCTCGCATCCAACTGTACACGTGCCATCATCTGGAGCCTCCTTGACTTGGGCGCTGTTTCTACTCTCATTTTGCTAAGTTACTTATGCATGGTACTGCCCAGTGCATGGCTAACTTGGGAGCGCGATCTCTACTGGAATTGGCGAGTTAGGGTGCCTTCGTACACCTTCCCTGTGGTCTCGCCGGCCGCCTTCATAATCTGCACCACCTTCATTTCTGGCGATGTGCTTGCTCTAGCGATCTCAAATCACCAGGTCGCCTGTGTTTACATCTGGCGACTTCATCTTTAACCCGGTGATCGCCGATTCTGGTATGCTGGAGGTCGGAACACGCCGACTTAATAACTGGCGACTTCACGAGCCCCCCGACTTCCTTCCCCTCTGCCAACCTGGCGCCTTGTCAACACGCCTATACTGTAGCTAGATGCCACGTCATCACTTCCGACTACTAGGGCGGTACAGTTTCGAAAAAACAACCGATTGTTTTCCTTAAAACCTTAACTAAATTCTGTTAAGCGGTTTTATTTTGTTTTAAATGATCCTAACTAACTTGGCTCCTTTATTAAATGCTTTTGACCACTTGGTGGGTCTATATAAAGGTGGTTTTACGCTCCTAATCTTGGAGTAACAGAAAGATTTTATCAAAATAGTTTTTCCAAGATTTGAAAGAGCTTTGGATCATTCTTAAGTGTGTGGAATAGGATTGGGTTGTAAATCTGATCTTTAAGCTTTGTAATACCCAGGTGTATTCTATTCCCTTCTTCCTTGATTACTGTATTTCTGTAGTTGTGTCGCCAAGGAGTGTTGTGTGTTCCTGAGGGGTTCAAGATCAACACTCTTGGTGTGGTTTGCCAAAGGTAGTGTGTTTCTTGAGGGGTTCAAGGTCACTACTTTGGTGTGTGGTGTTTGTAATCTGGTTTTGATTGCATAGTGGAATACCCAGTGGTTTCTGGGGACTGGATGTAGCTCTTGGTGTAAGAGTGAACCAGTATAAATTACTTGCGTGCTTATCTCTTACCCTTTACTCTTTAAATTCTGTTTTTAAGTTGTTTTTATAAACTGCTGATAAAAACAACCGATTGTTTCGAAGAAACAACCGATTGTTTTTCTGATATCATCTTGAAACAGTTTTGGTTCTTTGTTTCTTTGATTTCTTTCTCTGTCATTCAGCATTGATTTTCATTATACCTTCAAAGTTTGCAAAAATCCCCCTTAAACAATTCACCCCCCCTCTCGTTTAAGGCCATATATTCTAACAATGTTTTGGTCGACCTTTAACAAGCTACAATTGTCCCCTGATCTGTTGAGACCCTATACAGGGTACTTGTATGGATTTGCAGATAACCTAGTAGAGGTGCGTGGCTAGTTGGAGCTGAGAACGACGTTCACTGATGGAGTGGCATCACGCACTGAGGGCATTCGATACTTGGTGGTTAACGCCAACTCAGCTTACAACATTATGTTATGCAAACCCGCCTTGAACAGACTAAGGGCGGTGTCCTCCACACGCCACATGAAGATGAAGTTACCAGACCTTAGCGGCAAGGTGATAGTCATCAAATCAGACCAGGAAGAAGCCTGAAAATGCTATGAGAATAGTTTAAAAACAAAGAGAGGCATAGTCATGGTGATTGAGCGACCTCCTGTCTCAGATTCACCTACAGAATCAGAGTCGTTGGGAGAGGCGATGCCTGCGGAGTCTACGCCAGTCGAAGCCGCTTTAGGGGCGACGCCTATAAAAGACGCACATACGGAAGGAAAGAACGGCGAGGCCTCACCAATGGAAGGAGTAAACGGAAAGGCCCCACCCGCAGATGAAGTACCAAGGATATCATGGGCTTACCACACCACGCCTCAATCCTCCACCATGGAGACGCCCTTCGACTTAGTATATGGATCGGACGCGACGGCCCCAGTGGAGATCTGCGAGAGCTCGCCCCGTTTCTTGGCGTTCGTGGAGTCCAACGAAGAAAGGAGGGTGAACCTGGACTTGACAGATGGAGCTAGAGAAGAAGCGAAAATCAAGATTGAAGCTGCGAAAAGAAGAGTGGAGCGCCAGCACAAGCTCTAAAGTGAAGTCGCGACAATTCCAGGTTGGTGAGTCGGTCATAAGAAATGCTCACCCTTACGAGTTGGAAAACAAGTTGTCTCCAAAGGGAACGGTTCATATAAGTTAGAGACTCTAGAAGGAGGCCTCATCTCACGTAGCTTGAATGAGGCGAATTTAAAGTTTTATTTCAGTTGATGTTATTCCAATTGAAGTTTGTAAAGGGGACACTCTTTTTCCCTCCTGGGGGTTTTTTAACGAGGTCACCCGAATAAAGAAAAGAGAATTTTAAAATGTTTTTGCTTTAGTTTTTCCCTTATTCAACTGAAAGATCAAAGGTTAAAGAAACAAAGACGAAAACTTGAAGCGCCACCAAGATGAGGCGTCGCCAAGATAAGTCGTCGCCTAGAGGAGGTGTCGCCAAGATGAGGCGCTGCCAAGAAAACGCGTCGCCAATATAAGGCGTCGTCAAGATAAGGTGTCGCAAAGAGGAGGCGTCGGTAAGATGGCGATGTCGGGATAAGGTGTTACTAGAACAGGGCGTCGCCAGCACAAGGCGTCACCGCCAGGTACTCAAGCAAAAGTCAAGTTCAGAGCAAGATAATAGGTATGTCTAGTACAAGTTAAAATCTGGGAGCCTAGTCCTTGATCAGGGGTAAAGGGATTCCTTCGGGACGCCCCCTCCTCAAGTATGAACAACTAGCCCCGGTGCCGGATATCAATATAAGCTAAAATCCGGGAGCCTAGTCCTTGATCAGGGGTTGAGGGATTCCTTCGGGACGCCCCCTCCTCAAGTATGAACAACTAGCCCCGGTGCCGGATATCAGTATAAGCTAAAATCCGGGAGCGTAGTCCTTGATCAGGGGTTAAGGGATTCCTTCGGGACGCCCCCTCCTCAAGTATGAACAACTAGCCCCGGAGCCGGATATCAGTATAAGTTAAAATCCGGGAGCCTAGTCCTTGATCAGGGGTTAAGGGATTCCTTCGGGACGCCCCCTCCTCAAGTATGAACAACTAGCCCCGGTGCCATATATTAGTATAAGTTGAAATCCGGGAGCCTAGTCCTTGATCAGGGGTTAAGGGATTCCTTCAGGGTGCCCCCTCCTCAAGTATGAACAACTAGCCCCGGAGCCGGATATCAGTATGACTTAAAATCCGGGAGCCTAGTCCTTGATCAGGGGTTAAGGGATTCCTTCGGGACGTCATGATGAGAATCAAATAAATGAGGCTTTTATTGAAGAAGGAAGAGGACATTCGCCTTCACATTTGAAGTTTTCCCTTCTAGTCTTCTCAAAATTAAAAGAAGACATCAAATTAAGATGAGGCCCAAGCCCAAGAAGGCCAAAGCCCAACAAGCCCAAGTCCATCCCATGAGGGGCAAGGCCAAGCATTAAATAAAAGAGCATCATTTGATTTACTCTTGTAGGAGGTGTGGATATTAAATAAAGAAGTGTGAAAATGTAAAATAAAGTCACATTATCCATGTGACTTAGGAGAGTAGGTGTAGGTGTAGTTTTTAGGAGGTGTCATAGTAGAAAAAGGTCACACCTCCCTTGTGACTTGTTTTTTGTGGGAATTTCAAATGAGTTTTATTTGAATTTTCCCACCTATTTTCCAGCACCCTCACACTATAAATAGAGGTGTGGGTTCTTGTAAAATTCAGATTGGAAATTAGCAATAGAGAAACTCTACTCAATTTGAGAGAGAATTTGTGAGAGTTTGTCTTCTCCTACACCTTGTCTTATCTTGAGTGCATTTGGTTCTCTCAAATGGCGGCACTAGCTCACTCATCTTGGAGTCTTCATCCTCTAAGTGGCGTGATCATCAAACCAAAGCATCCATCTTCCTTTCATCTCCATTATCATACAAAGCATAAACATGTCTTAGCTTCTTTTGTTCGGTGCATTTCTGTTCTTGTTCATTTTATTCGGTGTTTTTTCCTTTTTTACACAATTTGTTCGGTTCAATTGACAATAGATGGCTCCTCCATATGAGTTTGGTGTTTGGTGCAAGTCTTGGTGAGTTCTTGAAACATAGAACCTTGATCCAATTCTATTATAAGTGCCTAAGCTATCTCCAACTCAAGTTGAGTCCATAGAATGTCAAAGAATCATCTCTTCTTTGCTAGTGGATTCATATCATGTGGTATCTAGAGTTTAGGTGTGTTCTTGTTTAATTTTGAGTTGTGTTGCACTTTATTTCAAGAGCTCTATAATTCTTGTTGTTTACTTTTATGTTTTTAGGCTAATTTTGAGTTTTATTGTGGTTTTCTTATTTGTGCCTATCATATGTTTGTGTATTTTCCTTTTTTAATCCATACAAGTTTTGTCATAGTCATGTTTTCCAAGTATGTCATCACTTCTTGTAGTACTTTTATTGAATTTTTTTTGTTTCTTGCTTTAGTGTAATACAGTTTTCTGAGTTTGACACTTGATCCTTTGTGCATTTTCTGTTTTAGTATTGAGTTCATACTTGTATTTTAGATCTATACAAGTTCCTATACATCATTTTCCATTATGTCTTTGCTAGTTCTTAATTCTAATTTTCATTCCTGTTAGGATTCCTCTGTTCTTCTGAAAACGTGCTTACTATTTTTGTTTTATTGCAATTGATTTACTCACTGGAAATTTCTGAAATTATGGATTTGTGTTCTTTAAAGTGTTATAAAAGAGTACAAAAAAGAAGTACTCAAAAATTCAAAGTACAAAAAAAATGATAAATCAAAAACAAAAAGTGTGCAATTTTGCCGAAAAAAATATGGTAATCTGGCAGCGATTTTTAAAAATTTATCTCAATTAATTGGCTTACTGTTTTTGAGTAATTCCAGTGCCATTGTTGAGCTAAGATCTTGAAGTTTCTGTGGTTAAAATTTCATAATCCAGTTCGCTTTATATCATTCCAGTTAAATCAGTGAACATCAAGCACAGTTTGCATAAAAAAATATATTTTCCAGTAGCTTGTTTTTGTTTTCTTCATCTACTCTAGTACTTTTCTTTAGGTATCTTTTGTGTGCCTTCTTTTTCATTGAGTACCTTATTTTTCTTGCTTGTCTTTTGATCATTAATCTTTGAGTTTGTCATACATCTAGTATTCCTTTTGTTATAGCCTTTTATTGCTTATACCTTTTCTTGCTTGTCTTTCTTTATTCCTTGGTTTTGTGGTGAAGTGCTTTGAAGATTGTGTGCTCTTGCTTTGGCATCTTTCATTTGAGGATTACTAAGGCCTCAAGATAAGCTTGGTTCAGAGAGTATTCTTTCTTTGAGAGTGATTTTTCAGTGCCACTTCACTTCGGCAATTGGTTCCAAATCATTTTAGCTAACTTTGTTTTCTTAAACTTTGTTTGCTGTTTTGTTGTTTGCTGTTTTCTTTTCCAAATGGCTGCTTATTCCAGTGATGAGTATTACAACAAGCATTCTCCTAGCAAATATTTTGTCCTTGGTGAATTAAAGGAGGCCAAGCGAGCCATTACACAAAAAGATGAAGCTATTACACAACAAGCTGAAGCTATTAGACGGTTGGAGGAAAGATTGCAAAGCCTTGAAATGAAGCAAGCTAGGTCCTCTCATTCTATTCATGGAGAGCATCATCATCATAGACCTTCATTAAGAGGCTCTTCCAATGATCATGGTCGTGAAGAAGAACATAGAAGAAGGAGGCCTCAACCCAACTTTCATGGATATAGACCACCTCATGCTCATGAAGATAAACGTGAAGATGGCTACTACCGTGATGCAAAGGCAAAGCTCCCTTCGGTCAAAATTCCTAGTTTCAATGGGGATAGTGATCCTAATGTGTATCTAGATTGGGAGGCTAAATGTGAACAGATTTTTGACCTCCATGAGATCCTAGATGAGCACAAATATAAGCTAGCCACCTTAGAATTTAGTGATTATGCCAAAGAATGGTGGCATAAAATTGTAATGGACATTATATATCGCAAGAAACCTCCCGTGGTTTCTTGGAATACTTTGAAAGAGTGTATGCGCGCGAGGTTTGTTCCTCCTTCTAGGAAGGAACACTTGTTGAAGTTCCAAAGGCTTCCTCAAGGACATAGGATGGTAGATGAATACTTTAAAGATTTTGAAACAACTTTGACTAAAATGAATATGCATGCTAATGAAGAGTCAAAGATTAAATGGTTTGTACGTGGTTTGAGAAGAGAAATTAGAGACTTTGTAGAATTAAATGAGTATTCTTCTTTAAAGAATGTGTTTCGCAAAGCCATCAAGGTAGAATCATATCTTTTGAAAAAAACTTTCAACAATACTCATGATGATGATTTCTACAACTCTTCTAGGAAGGATGCAAACAAAATTTCTACTCAAATTTCTCCTTCCAATTTTTCCAAACAAACCATGTTTCCAAAAAAAAGTTTCTACTACAAATCCTTCTACTACTAAGTCACCTACCAAAACTTCAAATATCAAATGTTTTAAATGTTTAGGTTTTGGGCATATAGCTCTTCATTGTCCACAAAAGCAAATCTTAAAGATAAACAAGGTAAAACAAGACCTCACTCACCCACCTACCACAAGTAAAAATGAAAAACACAAAGAAGGCCAAGTTGACATAGGTCTTATACTTTCACATCCAAGGTGTTTTCCTTCCTTATCTTTTTCATTACCAAAGGTTCTTACTTTACCACCATCTTGGTTAAAAAATGTTAGGGATGATTTTTTCATACCTCCTAATGGTTGTCACCATTTAAGAGGACTTTTTCCAAAAGATATCATCATTCCTAAACAAATTTTTCCAACTTGGTCTTTTATAGACCCTCCATTTTTGAAATCCCATTGTTTCCAAATGCTAAGTCATGTTTTCCTTTTTCTTCCACTTTTAATCGTAAGAATAAATTGACTTTGTTATATGCAGCGATTCAGAATTCGTGGACGAATTCTCTCCAACTCGAGGAGTATGATGAGAGTCAAATAAATGAGGCTTTTATTGATGAAGGAAGAGGACATTCGCCTTCACATTTGAAGTTTTTCCTTCTAGTCTTCTCAAAATTAAAAGAAGACATCAAATAAAGATGAGGCCCAAGCCCAAAGCCCAAGCCCAAGAAGGCCAAAGTCCAACAAGCCCAAGTCCATCCCATGAGGGGCAAGGCCAAGCATTAAATAAAAGAACATCATTTGATTTACTCTTGTAGGAGGTGTGGATATTAAATAAAGAAGTGTGAAAATGTAAAATAAAGTCACATTATCCATGTGACTTAGGAGAGTAGGTGTAGGTGTAGTTTTTAGGAGGTGTCATAGTAGAAAAAGGTCACACCTCCCATGTGACTTGTTTTTGGTGGGAATTTCAAATGAGTTTTATTTGAATTTTCCCGCCTATTTTCTAGCACCCTCACACTATAAATAGAGGTGTGGGCTCTTGTAAAATTCAGATTGGAAATTAGTAATAGAGAAACTCTACTCAATTTGAGAGAGAATTTATGAGAGCTTGCTTCTCCTTCACCTTGTCTTATCTTGAGTGCATTTGGTTCTCTCAAGTGGCGGCACTAGCTCACTCATCTTGGAGTCTTCATCCTCTAAGTGGCGTGATCATCAAACCAAAGCATCCATCTCCATAAGTTCTTCTTTCTTTCATCTCCATTTTATATGAAGCTTAAACATGTCTTAATTTCTTTTGTTCGGTTCATCTTCCTGTCCTTGCACTTTTGTTCGGCTGTTTTCATTTGATTATGTTTTAATCCAGTTCAATAGCTTCTTTTCATAATTCTATTCGGTTCTTTTGCTTTCTTAAAGGTTTTAATCGGTGCCTTTGCCTTTTTACACAATTTTTTCGGTTCAATTGACAATGGATGGCTCTTCCATATGAGTTTGGTGTTTGGTGCAAGTCTTGGTGAGTTCTTGAAACATAGAACCTTGATCCAGTTCTATTATAAGTGCCTAAGCTATCTCCAACTCAAGTTGAGTCCATAGAATGTCAAAGAATCATCTCTTCTTTGCTAGCGGATTCATATCACGCCCCCTCCTCAAGTATGAACAACTAGCCCCGGTGCCAGATGTCGGTATAAGTCAGAAACCCGAGCGCTTAGTCCTTGAGCAGGGGTTAAGGGATTCCTTCGGGACGCCCCCTCCTTAGGTATGAATAGATGGCCCCGGTATTAGACGATAAATGCAAGCTAAAATCTGGCACAGGTGAGATGAGTCCTCCTCGCCCTCAAGCAACGCTCAGGCACCAGAGACGAACATATATAGTCCTCCCTCGGCTTTGAGCGATGTTGAGGCCTTAGTAGAGACTGAATCCCTCCTTGCCTTTAGGCAATGATGAGGCAGGCGACGCCTTCATAAGAAGGATTCCTCGCAGATGGAAGGACCAAGCAGAATTCTGAGTGAAAGGATCAGGAGAAGGGTATACATTGCGACTCAGAGGCGGAAGGTAAGAGAAGAGATTACGCGCTACTTACAGGGTTAGAAGACAAGGCGATGAAGCGTGCATTGAAAGTGAGTACCAACTACGCCTTTGGTATGGTAAAGAAAGCAGGAACAGATGAAATAGCAAGAGAAGTTAAAAGTATACAAGCGTATGTAAAGATAAATTTCGAATGGCATGTAAATAAACATAGTTAAGCGTCAAAATTACAAGTAAATAGATGCAAATTTTCAAGAAGAAAGATGGAGATCTGTCAAACGGCCGTTCACTCCCCAAGGTCGAGAGGCACAACCTTCCCATCAACAATATGGTTAAAAGGGTTGCAGTTGGAGGTATCAATTCCTAGGTTTTCAAAGGTGGCTTAAGCTAGGGCCTCTTGAAATCCCTCTGCAAAGGTGTCATCCATATTATCAATGAGTTTCTTTCTGGCTTCCTCCAGTTTTTCAATGGTGGAGTCCCGAGTCTTCTTCTCCTCAATAAGCTCCTTGTTGGCCCACTCCAGCTTTTCGATTGTGGAGTCTCCGGAAGCTAATTGCTTCTCGAGAACTTCCTTCTCCACCTGAAGCTTGTCCAGTTCAGCTTGGAACTTACCATGCTCAGATTGGAGAAGATTGAGCGCTTCCATTTTTGCAGTTAGCTCCCCTTCGGCCTTCTCCAACATTTGCTTCTGCTGGGCCTCAGAAGCCTGCATCGCCACTTCAAGAGCAGCGATTTTGGATTTAAGGGATGCCACCTGAGCAAGGAGCTCTGCGCCAGCTTGCCTTGCGTCGTGTAGACGTTTCCAGGCTTCTGCGTTAAGTTCCCCAGCACTTCTCAGAGGGGCCTTGTAGAATTCTTCTTGGCATGCCCAGCCTTCAGGGTAGCCACTTCCTGTTGAAGGGCTTGGAGAGCGCTTGTCTCTTTAGTTTTGGCCCTGGCCTGAGCACGCTAATCAAGGGCAATGGCCAAGAAGGCCCCCAAATAATAAGGCATGCCTTCTCTCCTTTCGCCAGGGGAGCCTCCCGGCGATAACCCCCCATTGAACCCCCTCATCAGTTGAATAATTGGAGGGGGAATAGCGATGATTTCCTGCCGGCGGGGGCAGATGCAGAAGCAATAGGTGCCTCAGTTGGTGGTGGAGGCGGTGACGACTCAGTTCCGACGCCCCTTTCTTGGACTGTTGGCGGTGGCGGTGGAGATGTGGCACAAGGTGGACTATCCCTAAAAGACCCACCACCATGGGGGGAAGTGGTTGGTGGGGTGAAGGCCCTAGCAACCCTCCTCCTCTTGAAGACTAGCCCTTCACCGAAGTCTTCATCATCAGACGGTATCTCCAGCACCCTTTTTCCTTTGTCTCGGGGGGCTGGAGCAGGGGATGAAGCCACGGCTAGG
The DNA here is from genome assembly GCF_051622355.1 of Phaseolus vulgaris. Lineage (NCBI taxonomy): Eukaryota > Viridiplantae > Streptophyta > Magnoliopsida > Fabales > Fabaceae > Phaseolus > Phaseolus vulgaris. The sequence goes on from NC_143504.1 coordinate 32,879,477, forward strand.
GGAACTGTGGAGATGGGCGGAGGCGAGTTTGGTGTTAGCAACGTATGGGGACTTTGTGGTGGTGAAGATGGACCTAGTGGGGTTTCGGAAGAGGTCGGTGTTTGAAAGGTCGATGGAGAAGGAAGGTTTGGTTCGGAGGTGGGAGTATTGGAGACACCAGCCTTTGTGGGCGTTGCAGCGGGACGTGCTCTCAAGGACCTGGCCAACTCCGTCCTTGTTGCTGAATCCATCACTGACGCTACACCATATAAATCAGAGAACAAAGATTAGAGCCAATGCCAAGTCAAGCAGGAAGCATCGGACACACAGCTAAACATAGAAATTTGGAGTTAGGACTTGAGCTCAAGATCAATTACAGAGTGTCAACTCCGCCACTGGCGCAGATTTGCAGAACAACAATACATGCAGATAAATGAAAATTAAAGTAGATAAACAGGACACTCAACAATAAAGGAAGCATGTTGAGAAGACAAGCATCATACGCATGGACCGGCGGAAGCACAATTAAAAGGGGAAAGAGCAAAGAGGAGCAAGGAGCGAGTCTCCCTACCAAAGTATGAGGAGAGGGTGTGCACATTGAACTCACAAGCTATGAGTTTCAGTGTATCAAAGACAATCTTCAAGCCAGCCAAGGCCTCACACACCTCCCTATCAGCGGAGGATAGCTCGTCCAAAGCTTTGGGTTTGAGAAGCTTGGGTTTCTCCACCCAATACAAAGGAAAGCCATCCAAGGCTGTGGGATCATGTTTGGCGCAACACACCCTGAAGAACTTGCCATTCCAGCCTTTATATAAGTTCTGAAAGAGGGAAAGGAGGATTCTGTCGGCGACCCCAGAAAAGCTCATCCAGAGGCTTTTCCCTTATTTCTTCACTTCGAAGAAATAAAGAAAGACGTCTACGGAGGGTGGGATGCCCAGGTGCCCACATAGAATTTGGAAAGCACGGACGAATGCCCAGCTATTGGGGTGTAACTGGGCAGGGGCTGTATTGATCTCAGTAAGTAACTCCCTCTCAAAGGGCGTAAAGGGAAGGCGCACACCAACGCGCTTGAAGACTGTTTGGTACATAAAAAAGAAGGGCTTCCCCCCTAGACCTATCGTCCACACAAACAGGTTCCCCAGGGGTGCCTTGACGGATGGAGATGTGGGCATCGTGGGTACGGCAGAAGGCATTGAAGTTGTATAGGAGCGGATCACCCCGGTGGTCCTCCACGTCTCTGATGGTGGTTAAAGTAGTGCACTCGTTCAGGAGTTCATCAGAAGCCCATGAATAGAGGGCCTTATAATCGACCCTTGGAGGAGGATTGGGCGTTACCTTTGTACGTGCCATAGATAGATGAAAAAGCTGAAGAAGAAGGAAAAAAAGAAAAGGCTTAGTGAAGGAGGTTTTGAAGAAGTCAATGAGACGAAACCCTAGGAAATCCCACCCACGAGAAAGGTCCAGAAAAGGGAAAGGAACGAAAAAATTAGGAAGAAAAGCAAAGAAAACAAACAAAACATAGAAATACAGAAAACATAAACAGCCCCAGGCAGTTACAAAGGCAACACAGTAAAGGGAAGGAGTCATCGAGTAAGAAAAACCATACCTTTGTGGCTGAAAGTAGGAAAAACGCGAGCTTTCGTAGGGAGAAAGAGCGCAAAGGATGCAGAAGATGAACGGTAAGAGGGGATGCAAAAGGGTGAATAGAACAGTAAGATGAGGCGTGGGATTTCGAAGACTTAAACGTTGCGACTAAAACGCAAGAGGCACTAAATGGGCCCCGTCCGATTAAGCCACGTGTCAAGAGATTAAGCGCTAACTTGAAGCGCAAGAGGCACCGAGCGCTGGCCGTGCGATTGAGCCACGTGTCAAGCTATTGGAGGGCCACCCAAGGAGTCACCTTTCTCGCTTAGAGAGTGTCACATCGTCAGAGCACTCGAAGGTACGTCACATCAGCGGTACGAAGAATGTCACGTCAGCAGTACGGAGAATGCCACGTAAAACAAAAGGGCGAAGCCTTAGTCTTTTCGCTGAAACAAGTGTCAACTCAAGACTGGGGGGCTTGTGTACCGTCCCGTCCCCAGGCGTTGACCAAAGGTCAAAGTCAACGGGTGGAAGGGCCCCTCGTGGGACCCAAGAAAGAAAGTCAACGGATTGACCGCCTGAGGCATCGCCGGGTTAATGCGTCGCCAATAGGGAGCGTCGCCTTGCTAAGGCGTCGCCTAAGAAAGGCGTCACCAGGTTAAAGCATCGCCAAGTAAAGGTGTCGCCAAGACAAAGCACCAAGCTAAGACATCGCAAGGAGGCTTCGGGCCTCGATAGTTCATAACAGTAACAAAGAAAAGAGAAAGGTGGCCTCAGGGCCATAAGTTCTAGTACCAGTAAGGGGTAACCTGACTCAGGGCCATAAGTTCTAGTATTCCAGCACAGTTACTTTCGACCACCTTTAGAGGGTGTGTCACCTTTGATGTTTCTCGCTAGCTGACTTGATCGTCGGAGTGCAAACGGCCGCGAGGGCGCCCCTTTGTTCACTTCTTTTCAGGTATCACGGACGGAGCATAACGAAGGTGCCCTAGCTCGCGAGGACAAGCCACGCGCAAAGACGATCCCGGTCAACCGGCGGGAATAAAAATAAAGGAAATGACAAGGATAAGAAAATAGTGAAAGGGAAATAGTAGAATGGCATAGAGAAAAATAGGAAAGGATTAAGAGAAAGAAAGCTTATGGAAGAGATGACTATGGAGGTGTCACGCCACTTGGAATGGTGGATGGTTCAAAGATGAGTGGTAAGGAGCCGCCACTTGAGGTACACTACACTCAAAATAAGGCCTAAGAACTTTAGGAGACAAAGCTCACTAATTACTCAACTAGAGTTTCTTTTCCATAATCAAATTCAAGAGTGAAGTACATGAGGCAAGACACTCTATTTATAGGAGAAAATGTCTTGGAGAACAAGATAGAGGGGTAGAGGTGTCATTTGTGAGAAGCCTTCTAGAAGGTAGGTCAAAGAAACCCTAAACCTAGAAGCACTTGTCATGAAAGGTGGGCTTGGCACAAGCCCCAATTATTAAGCACCCCTACTCAAATTACTAAACACATCCTTCTCAAATTACTAAGCACACCCTATTCTAGTTTATTCTTCTATTTGGACCCCCAAAGTGAGCCAATTTATTTACAAACATTTTTTCTTGTAAGAAGACCAGGAGGAAGAACATTTGATGCTCTGGTCTACCTGTTCTTCTTTTGCTAAGGTCTTTCCGATATTTGGTGGGGCCTTCTTGAATGTTGAGATGACTGATCACAATGTGTATTGTCTCTTGGTCATCTGTTTGGCTAATTGAGTTGTATAAATTGGTCTGTAATCTTTAATGGATTCAGCATCCGAAATCCTAGGAATAAGAGATACTGCATTACTATTCATTACAGGGAGAACCCAGTTTTGTTTAATGCAGCAGAATACACAAAACAATTTATATAGCAGTTTATTTGAAGGAAAATAAATTCACACATAGAGATTTATATTAGTTCACTCTTAACCAAAAGCTACATCCAGTCCTTAGCTCACCACTAAGAATTCACCAAGTAATCAAAACTAGATTACACCATTCCAAGAATGTTGATCTTAAATCCCTCAAGAACACAACACTCTTAAATAACACCATAGTTTTCAGAAACCCTACCTGAAACTGTTTTACACAAATTATAAATTAAAAGAAAGAATAAGATTACACCTGAGCTTTACAAAGTAGTAGAACAATAGAACAACGAACCCAAATTCCTACTTCACACACAAGTAATGATCCAAGACTCCAAGAATGATTAAAAGCTCTTTGATCTTCCTTTGAAAACATTTTTATCAAAACTTTCTTCTTCTTTTTGAAATGATCATAAAGCAGTCTTTATATAGAATTTAAAAGTGGTTAAAACGGTTTGATCATTAGTTGAAATCAGTTACAAGCATTAAAAACACTTGATTGATTTCAAACAAACTGATTGATTTCTTTTTCTGTTATAAAACTTAACATAAAGAGCCAATTCATTTATCAAAATAATTGAATTTTTTAGCAGTACAAAAAAGACAAAAGAAAACAAATCACTTTTAAATCCTTTTACAGACTCTAAGTGTAATTCAATCGGTTGTCGCGATAAATTAACCTATTAAAAAACTTGTTGTAGTCACCAGACTTTGAACATAAGCTTTTTCAACTGATTTAAAACACGAAACAACTACTAACTAAATTTAACACATACTTGAAAAAAAAAACTTTCAAAAGAGATTTCAAATCATATGAACTTGAATCATAACTAAATGCAAATTAACTACCTAACTACACACACACAACCACATATTCTTCAAGTCTTCAAAGATGGATTTGGAAATTATCAAAGCTACCTTGTTCAACATCAAGTGTTAAGTCTTCCTCCATGAGGCTTCATTTTCTGCATTCTTCTTAGCATAAAGATGTGGTGGTTGGATGGTTCTCCATCAATGTCCCTACACATAATGCTCTACTACTAAGTATTATGTATACCATGGACCATCCTTGAAATAATGGAAAACTAAAAAAAAAAAGCATCATATCTTGCTATTCCTTTGAAGTTGAGTATCGAGCTATGTAGCACAGACACTAACACACACATTGATAAGACACGGAGATACGTATAATATCTAAAATGTAGGATACGTGGACACAAATCTATATATTATATAATTATGAATTATATAAATTGACAATAAAGATTTATATGCACAAGTATGTTCCAGATTATTTTTTGGAGCAGAAAAATGTTTTTTATGACTGACTCAAAAGGATTTGTTTCTTATTTTTATAATCATAATACGAATTTATACAATAAGTTTGAGTTTTTAGAAAATTAATGTATTTTTCCTTTTTAAAATTGTGTTAGAACCGTACTAGAATTATCAGAAACCCAACAAATACTTTTTCAATTGGACACTTCACAGATACGTATCCTACAAGTGTCATACGAGTGTCGGTGTCCGATATGAGTATCTGACACCGACACGTCATTTAAGATAAGTGTTTGAACTTCATAGGTATCGAGTTCTTGTTTCTACTCCATGTAAGCTACAATGGCTAACATTCCTTCGACATCCTCATCAGGAAACCAACTTTTACTATGGCATCTAGGCACATTGCCATTAATCCTATTTTTCACGATACGAAGCACATTGATATAAATTATCACGAGATTAAGAGAAACTTCAAGAAAAAATATTTCATCTTCTTTCCATCAAAACTTTCGAAGATCCTACAAATATCTTCATAAAAACCTTAAATTAAATCACATTTAATGTCCTTGTTTCCACTTGAAATGATGATTTTTCATTTTTCAGCATGAGAGATTAAGTTTTATGTTTTTAATGCATGTTTCTTCTTGGCCTTTTATGCTTTGGAGCACTTAATTCTTTTTGTTTCTCGTATATTTCTTTTGTGTTGCATGTAATTGTATGGGTAAATTTACAAATCTTACATACATTGTTCATCATATTCTTTCTCATCTTCTTCCTCACTTTTTTTCTCATTTTCACATCTTTCTCAGTTTTTTGTTTCACTTTTTCTGATCATGAAAACACAATACATCTTTTTATCTTTTTTAATTTTCTTCACCATATATACATGGTTAACTTGAGTGATCTTTAACTTGAAGTATCAATTTCAAAATCGTGAACATGAATGGGGTTTAAGTTGTACGGAATGATTTAGGTTGGGTTGGTGGTTTGAGTGGTTGAAGTTTAGGAAGAGACAATTGACATGAAAATGACATTTAGGATAAAAAGAAAAGTAAAAAGCCTTTAAGCATAACATGAACAATGAGGGTGTGTGATGGAAAATCATCTAGCCGCAACAAAATAAGGAGATTGAAGACCTAGAGCTTTGTTTAAGGGCTTACTAGCACAATAGGCCTAATTGGGATTTTTTTTGTCCTTTGGGTTCCCAATAAAGAGGACAACTCTAGAATAAAGGAATGTATAGAGTATCTTAGATAAGACCTCCATACCATAAAAGAATATTAAAGCCTTAGTCAACAAACTACAAAAGGACTAGAACTCAGATGACTTCAACAAGGCCACCCAAGTCATCACCATTTTGAGCCAAGCTTTAGTTTGAATATTTGTACAAAGTAGATTATGATTTCATGGGCTATGTATTAGTTCAATTAATGTAGAATAATTGGGCCAAGTAGAATAAGATTTTGGGCTTGCATTTAGACCTATGCTAGCATTAGGGTTAGATTATAGTTTCATAAACCTAACTAGGGTTTTAATTGGAATTTCAAAAATCAATAAAAACCCTAAGACGAGTCACTTGTGTGACCCTAAATCGATATACAAAGGAGAAGTGTGCCACTCGAGTCACTTGTGTATTATTCCATTCATGTTGAAAGCATTAGTGCACATGAAAAGTGTGACTCTATTTTGTGTGCCAATTTCAAATTATTTTCATTTTGAAATTTTCCTCTTTTTTAACCTAGCTTTGGTTGACCATAAATACTATAAATAAGTGGGCTATGGTATTGTAAATTGAATTTGGAATTAATAATAAAATACTACCCATTTTGATCATTCTACTTGTTCCTAAGTTCTTCCTAAATTAGTTTTCTTTTAGACTTAACCTAGACTTTTACATAATGAATTGTTCTCACTTCTCGCTTACACATTTTTCCTTCTCTCCACTTCAATTACTCAATGCTCTTCTTAAGTGTAACTTAGCTTGTGCGAGCATGCTTTATTCATTATCCATCCAAAAAAGTAAAAAAAAAAATATTATCAATGTGAGTTTTCAACTCCTTAACTCTACTTTACCTGGTTTATCAGTTCATTCTTTTTCTAAATTATAAATAAAAATAAAAATTAATTAAAAAAATTAACTTTATTAAGTTATTTAAAAGACGTAATAGAAGTTTAACTTTAAAAAAAGTCCTAAACTTTCTCATTTCTAATAATCATAAACCGATATCATTTAATAAAATTATAAGAAATTAGACTGAAAATTTGAAAATAAATATTATCATTAAGTTGATTGAATATTTCAAAACATAGACGTGATACATAATTGCGTATGATATAGTAATCCTATATGAAATGAATTGAATTAGATATATTTCTTATTAATTTTATTAGTAGTAAATATATTTAATGTAAGTTTAAGTATGCTTTTAGTTCTTATAAATTTAGAGAGTTTTTATTTTGACCTAATAACCTCTCTTTTTTCATATTTTGAAAATTTAAAATAATTACTTTTAATCTTTATAAAAAATCAAGAATTCTAATTCTAGTTAGTGTGAAATATTTTTTTTTTCATCTTTATCCCTATAAAATTCAAATAGCTATTTTTTGTCTTTCATTTATGATAAAAATGTATATATATAATTTATTTTATGAAAAAGTTTGTTTTCAAAATTATGATATCATAATATTAATATACTTCAGATCTTACTTGACATTTGTCCAAGGCTAAAAAATGTACAAATAAGTTTAGAGAATCAAAATCAAAATTTACCCAGGGATTAAAAATATATTTAAACTTTTGATATATTTATATGCTCAATAATTCAGAATTAATTTAAATTATTGTGTTCTCGTATCTTTTTCTATTTTATAAATTTCATTTTATTTATAAATTTTTTTTTTACCCATAATAATTAAAGAAATGATCAAATAAGATATATTTACCACCTTGAGTTAAAAACACAAGTATAAATTAAACCATTTAACTCATCCTAATTGCTTATAATGAAACTAAAGATGAGGTATCATATTGTATTCAAACAAACACACATTGAATCATATCAAATTATTTTTTTTACTGAAAAGTTAATCAAAATTCTAACGGTAAATATATGTATCCTCCTATATTGGACTAGAGAGATGGGCTCAACGCTCGGTGAACGGACATCGGCCCCTGTGTCAAGCAAGTCAGCTCGGTAGTCTGGTCGAGTTGATGGGCCACGTAAGTGGGCTTCTGGTATGTGTACGTTGAGGTTCATTTATATACTCAACGCGTATAAGGCCAGGTCAGCGAAAGAATGTGGTTGGTGTTAGAATGTATGGCTTTAAACTAGAGGGGGGGGGGTGAATGATTTAAAGAGGGTTTTCGCAAACTTTTAAGTTTAGAATGAAATCACTTCGAGAAAACTTGATTAAGAAATCAGTTTGCCAAAAGCACAAAGTAATTTAGCACAACACCAAAAAAACAATCGGTTGTTTATACCAGTTCACAAATATAAACTGAATTTAAAGAGTTCAAAATAATTTAATGCTCAGTAAAAGCACAAAATAGTTTTCTCTTATGGTCCCAAAAAAAACAATTTGTTGAATTCTAAAATCAATCGGTTATTTTGGTTTGACAGCAAGTCAACCATCAAAAACAGTTTTCAACCTTTCTAAAAACACCTAAGTATAAAACAATTGGTTGTTTCGACAAAACAACAGGTTGTTTTTCACTTAGTCTGAAAACACTTTCAATTAAAAGGTTTAAGAATGCTTAAGCTTTGGATTCAATCAAGAGTGGATTTAACACAGATAATCTACCCCAGATCCTATTCTAAAACACATCAGCAACAACAAGCACATCCTGCCTTCCATCAACCTTCAAAGGGTTTGGATTTTTGAAATCTTGAACACACTTGATTCAACAATCTCCCCCTATTTGATGAAGACAAATCCCTGGTTGCTTGTGTTGGATTTGATTGAATCTGAAGCAGTTCCTGCAAGACCAAGTTTAAGCAAAGCACAATATCTCTGATATAGGGTTAAAGCAAAAACAGAAACAGTATATCAGCAGTTTTAAAACCAGCAGAAATAAGGCTTGCTTAAACATTCATACACAACATAGAGTTTTGCAGAAATAGAAGATAATGAAAGACATCACAGCATAAATCTCCTCCTATTTGTCTTCAGAAATAGACAAAAAGAAAAGATAAAAAGATAATTGTTCTAGATCATACAAAAATAGAGAACATAAACCATAAAAATAATACAAGAACAAAAACAATCGGTTGTTTCGTGAATTCAACCGGTTGTTTTTCCTTTAATCATCTTTGCCATACTGGAGTTCAAAATTCTGATTCTGAACAACTTCTATTTGTTCATCCAAGGTCATGAATCGTGTATCCATGCTGTTGAACTTGTTGTCTATACTCTGGAAGTTGCTTACACACAAATCATGAAGATTTCTTTGATTCTCAGCAAATCCATCAAGCCTATTTACCATGTATCTTTCAAAAGAAGACATGGATGGCATTTCATCTCCTTCATTTCCTGCACTGGTTCCAACACCTAGATTGATTCCAGGTTGTTCCTCATGGTGAAAATCCATGTCAGCAGCTTGATCTTCTTCATCAAACTCATCAGTTGCAGCACTTGATGAAGCACCATGATCTCCTTCTTTGCTCACCCATTTTCCATTTATTTTGGTGAATCTCATCTTGCTAAGAGAGCCATTGTTCATCTCTTGTGTTGACTTGACCAGCTCAGATGTCTCATCCTCAAAATTCACTTCAAAATAGAGCAAGAATTTAGAGATTAAAACAGCATAGGGATAGTGATAATCACTTAACCTCATGGCTTTTTGGATGTGTTCTTTGATAATGTGGATCCAATTGATTTTGATCTTCTTCATAATGCAGTAGATGTATACTAGGTCTTCTTCTGTAAGGACAAAATGATTGCTCCCCCTTGGAGTAAGAATCCAAGTTACAATAAGAGCAAACACCCTTTCATCTAGCTTTAAGCCTCCAACCGAACAAGTTCTCACTTGGGCATTTTGATTCTTCAAGCAACTCTTGTAGTATTGGACTTTGTTGAAATCCTCCACTACTCCAAGATTTCCCTTGTTGATTCTTAGGCCAGCATATTTCAGACCAGCAACAGCAGTCCACACATCATAAGTGATCTCCATGTCAACTCCCTTCACATGAGAAACAAGGTTGTTTCCCTCAAACATGAGATTGGTGTAGAACACCCGAATCAAATCAGGGTATATGTTCCCCTTCATCTCCAAGAAACTTCTTAGAGATTGGTCTTTGAGCAGCTTCCTCACATTATCTAGCTTTTGGCTTTTCAGCCAATCAAAGGAAACAACTTTGGGGTTGTTTTTTCACCTTTGTGCTAGTTTCAAACCTATACCTTTCAATGAGCTCATTATCTCCAGAAAACCAGCCCTCTAATCTCCCTTCGGACCTCACTGCTCTGGTTTTGACCCTATTTGATGTAGGAGGAGTTGATTACATGACAGCAGAAAAAGGGGCAAAGAAGACTCACACAAGGAGAGCAAGAGTTGTTGCAAGAGATGGCTCAATTGATTGTTCTTGTGAGAGAGAACAACTGCAACAAAATTTAAAGAAGCACAAAACCAAATTTTCAGTTTTTCAGAGAGAAAAGACATGACCAAGACCTGCACAGAAAACGTCAGAAAAAGCAGAAAATCACATGGTCATCACATGTGATCTTTGACTAGTCATAAAGGCTCTTAAATTTTCAAGATTTTGGAATATATTCCTTTATGACATGTTGTAACTTCTTCCAGAACGTGATCAGCTTTCAACACTGCTTTATTGACTAAGGATTCTTTCATAATTGAGATCTGCAACAGACAGAATTCAAAAAGGAATTAATTTCATTCTTTCACAGTGCTGACAGAGAGGAAACAATCGGTTGTTTTTCTGCAGCAGCAAAACAAATTTTGAATTTTTAGAATTTGCAGATAGAATTCAGTGTGGATGGAATTAAGCATTTAACCAGACATATTAAACATGAATATGAATTTTAAAAGGAATTAAGGATAAGGATAAGGATAAGGATGGTCTTATCCTTTATGATGTTCCTTCAATGAGTCATATGCCTTTTGATCAAGAAGCCTCTTTTGACTATTGAGTACCTTGGATTGATACAGAACATTGATTCAGCTTCAATATCGATCTTTTCCTTTCAAGAACCTGATCAGATGACTCAGTGCCGCATGTTTCTCTAGATTCCCTGCATAAACATGAACTCAAGCAACAAGGTTTGGTCCCCTTACAAATGTGGGTCCATTTGGTTTACTTTTATCATTTGAAACCTCACAACCTTTAGGAATCCATTTCATAAAGCCTCTTGGAAGAGAAAATTTCCTTATTTTGCAGAATCTAACAGAATGGCCTTTCTTCATGCAATAAAAGCATGTAACAACCAGTTGTTTCGACTTAACAATCGGTTGTTTTACTGGGTTTTTTGAAAAACTCTTTGAAAACTTATCTTACTTGTTTTGTGGATTAAAACCTAATCCAACTCTTCCAAAAACACAGTTTTGAGATGCCAAGACATTCTCAAAGTTGGATTTTCCTTTTTGAAAGCTTATCCACAGTACTTACAAGATAATGCACTTTCCTTTCAAGATTTTCACAATTTTCACAAATGAGAGTGTCACACTTGTAAGAAGAGTTTTTGCAATGTGTTTCAAGATTTTCGAAATCTCTTTTTGATTTTTCCAGCTCTTCTTCAAGTGCCTTGACTCGCTTTTCAAGCCAGCTGTTAAGATCTTTCAATCGATTATTTGAAAGAACCAATCGATTAGCTTCATCATGTGTTTCTTGAAAAGCTTCAAGCAATTCACTATAATTTTCAACATTTAGAGAAGCACATGAGCTACAAGACTCATCATCACCTTCAGCAATCAAGCATATGTTTGCCTTTTCTTCTTCACTTGATGAGGAGACTTCATTCTCATCCCAAACTATGTAGGCCCTTTTTGACTTTCCTTTCTTTTCTTTGTAGCTTGACTTCTTCTCCTTGCTTTCTTTATTTGAGCAATCTGCCTTTATGTGCCCTTGCTCATCACAACCAAAACAAGTATAGTTATTGGAATTAAAATCATTGGATTTTTTGTTTCTATACCTTTCTTTGTTGGTGTCTTTGTTGTGATTCCTTTTCAAGAATTTGCAAAACTTTCTAGATAGAAAACTAAGGTTCTCTTCATCACTTTCATCACTGGATTCTTGCTTGCTTTTGTGCTTGACAACTTTTAAGGCAATGCTTCTCACATGCTTATCTTCACTTTCTTGAATATTGAGTCTATTCATTTCTAATTCATGTTCCCTAAGCTTGCCAAACAAAGAAGCCATACTCAATGATGTTAGATCTTTTGATTCAGATATAGAAGTTAACTTAGGTTGCCAAGACCTAGCAAGACATTTGAGGATCTTGATGTTTAACTCTTCTTTTTCAAAGGTTTTCTCAAGGCTCATGAGGTGATTGATGATGTGCGTGAACCTTTTCTGAACTTCAACAATTGTCTCACCCTTGAGCATTCTAAACATTTCATACTCTTGGATTAGAGTATGCTTTCTAGCTCTTTTCACCTCATTGGTACCTTCATGAGTTACCTCCAAGGTGTCCCACATTTCCTTTGCTAATTTGCATTGAGAGACCCTGAAAAATTCATCTGAATTCAAGGCACAATTTATTATGTTTTTAGCAATGCAATTAAATTTGGCCTTCTTGCTTTCAGAATCAGTCCATTGAGACCAAGGTTTTTCAAGGGAAGATCCATCTTTTTCAAATTTTTGAACAAATGGGTCATTTTCAATTGCATCCCAAATACCTTTGTAAAGTGATTCTACAAAGATTTTCATTATGACTTTCCAAAATTGGTAGTTCAAACCACAAAACAGAGGTAATCTGTTGATTGAAGCACCTTCCCCAAAAGGTAGTTTATCAGCCATATAAAAACAGTTTTAGGATCACACTTGAATAAATTTCAAGAACCAAGCTCTTGATGACAATTGTTAGAATGTATGGCTTTAAACTAGAGCGGGGGTGAATGGTTTAAAGAGGGTTTTCGCAAACTTTTAAGTCTAGAATGAAATATGTACCGCCCGGGTAGTCGGAATTGATGACGTGGCCGCAAGCAATAGTATAGGCGTGTTGAACGGGACACCTGGCTGGCAGAAGGGAAGGACGTCAGGGGGTTCGTGTGATCGCCAGTCGTTAAGTTGGCGTGCCCCGATCTCTAGCATACCTAAACCGGCGGTCACCAAGTTTGTGTTGTAGTCGCCGGGTGCAAACCCAGGCGACAAGGCGATCGGAGATCGCCGAGAGGATGACATCGCCGAAGAATTAGGAAAGCTTGTTCCAGGATTTCGAAGCAAAGGATGAAGTCGTCAGATGATCATTCCCTAGTTGGCCAGAGGTGGAGGTCGGGGAACAGCTTACCCGAGCATGCACAGTGAAGTAAGTAAAGTAGAGTATAATGGCGGCCGGCGAGACCACAGGGAAGGTGTGTATGAAGACACCCGTACTCGCCACGCAAGAAGAGATCGCGCTCCAAGGCAGCTACACACTGAGTTGCTTCCTGCATAAGTAACTTAGTCGAACAGCCTGAAGAGTAAGAGGTGACGCTCAAGTCAAGAATGCTCCAGATGGTGACACGTGTACAGCTGGATGCGAGCCACGTGTCCAGATGTGTAACTGTCAGGAGAGAGAAAGTGCGCAGGTATATAAGGGATCCTAACGAACTTCTGAGGTACGCGCGTTTTAGAATACTTCTTTTACGCTTGCGAGAACTTGAGTACGCTGAGAGAGAATATTGCACTGTTCCTGAAGTTCTTAGTTTTCTCTTAGCATTTTGGTGGTTCAGTCGGAGCGTGATCGGCCGCAGCGGCGCCGTTCTGTCTTTTGCAGGTTCATAAGGTGAATCAAGGCGAAGGACGGAAGCTAGCACGGTGCGAAGTCGATCCAGATTTGACGAGGCAAGGCTCTTGCGTTCTGGTCAACAGGCAGGATCAAAATCACTTCGAGAAAACTTGATTAAGAAATCAGTTTGCCAAAAACACAAAGCAATTTAGCACAACACCAGAAAAACAATTGGTTGTTTCGTAGAAACAATCGGTTGTTTATACCAGTTCACAAATATAAACTGAATTTAAAGAGTTTAAGGGATAGAGAGAATGCACACAGAGGTTTATACTGGTTCACTCTTTAACCAAGAGCTACATCCAATCTTCCCAGAAACCACTGGGAAATCCACTAAGCAATCAACCCTAGATTACTTACAACACCACCAAAGAAGTGACCTTGATCCTCTCAAGACACACACTTCCTTTGGCTCAGCACAAACACCACTAAGAATGCTGATCTTGACAACCTCAAGAACACACAACACTTCTCAGCTTCACACACAGAGTTTCTTCAAAGTACAAAAGGATTACACTTGTTACAGAAAAGAATATGAAATCAATACAAGATAAAAATCCTATATAACACTCTCTTTATCAAAGCAATCTCCAACTCTTTAAAAGAAAAATGAGTGAAAAACTCAAATCTGTTTTTCTTTTATTAAAACTAAGTTCTTGTTTGTTACATAATCTGAACAAACTATTTATTGAAATCAAACACTGGTCAAAACATTTAAAACTGGAGCGTAATCAGTTATAAAATCATTTAATGCTCAGTCAAAACACAAAACAGCTTTCTGTTATGGTCCTAAAACAAACAATCGGTTGAATGCTCGAATCAATCGATTGTTTTGGTTTGACAGCAAGTCAACCATCAAAAACAGTTTTCAACCTTTCTAAAGACACCTAAGTATTAAACCATCGGTTGTTTCAACAAAACAACAAATTGTTTTTCACTTAGTTTGAAAAACACTTTCAATTAAAAGGTTTAAGAATTCTTAATCTTTGGATTCAATCAAGAGTGGATTTAACACAGATAATCTACCCTAGATCCTATTCTAAAACACATCAGCAACAACAAGCACATCCTGCCTTCCATCAACCTTCAAAGGGTTTGGATTCTTCAAAGCTTGAACACACTTGATTCAACAAATGGTGTGTTTAGTACATTCGGGTATAGCACAAGTAAAACATTCTTTATAAAACCTAAGCCCAAGAGCGTTAGGGTTTTAGGGAATAAGCTGCATGCATGATACGTAAAGGCTTGTACGCCTACAGTGAATAGATTGGACCTCTGATGCTGGTACATGAGTTGGTACCCTGGCGGCCATTCTGTTAAGATTTATGCACTCCAAGGGGAGAAGATTATGTGCAGTTGCCGCATTAAGATTGTGCGCATTGTAAGAGACTCCTCCCATAAAATATGCTTTCACTTGAGATAAGGTTCTCGTGAGAGAAGGTTGTTACAAGTGGTAACCTAAATGTATTATATAAAAGAGACTTGAGATCCCTGGTAAAGGTACTCCGTTTCTAAGACTGAAACTACTTACTTACTTATTGTTGCTATAAGCACTGTACTTACTTGATCGTCGAAGTGCAATAAACAAATAGGGCCCCCTCTGTTTCACCAAAGCAGGGTTCCGAACATCTAAAGGGAAGCAGAGAATCCACCAGAAATAGATGGAGCCACCGCTTGTCTTTGAAGTCCACCGGTGACCAAGTCAACCGGCAAGAACACCTTCCTTACCCCTAAGGCCAAAAGTGACAGTAACGCTGTTGAACAAGATGTTTTGATGTCTCCAAATCCAAGAGGAAAGCTTGAAGACCTTGTTGTTGGGTGTGTGTGTTTACTAGTTGTTTGAAACTTTTTAATTCACCCCTTAAGATGATCCAAGTTCATTTGAATCTTTAACCTTTTGAAAAATGTGTTTTCTAAAAAGTTGTCAAAATTTCAACATGTTGTTTTACCTTAGTAGTTTTTAAAAAAGGCTGAAAGCTGCTTGACTTGGTTGACTTTGCTGTCAAACCAAATATATTGATTGTTTCGACAAAACAATCGATTGTTTCCTTGAAAACCTTAACAAAATTCTGTTAAGCGGTTTTAATATGTCTTAAATGATCCTAACTAACTTGGTTCCTTTATTAAATGCTTTTGACCACTTGGTTGGTCTATATAAAGGTGGTTTTACGCTCCTAATCTTGGAGTAAGAGAAAGAGTTTATCAAAACAGTTTTTCCAAGATTTGAAAGAGCTTTAGATCATTCTTAAGTGTGTGGAATAGGATTGGGTTGTAATTCTAAACTTTAAGCTTTGTAATACCCAGGTGTATTCTATTCCCTTCTACCTTGATTATTGTATTTTTGTAGTTGTGTTGCCAAGGAGTGTTGTGTGTTCTTGAGGTGTTCAAGATCAACATTCTTGATGTGGTTTGCCAAAGGTAGTATGTTTCTTAAGGGGTTCAAAGGCACTACTTTGGTGTGTGATGTGTGTAATTTGGTTTTGATTACATAGTGGATTACCCAGTGGTTTCTGGGGATTAGATATAACTCTTAGTGTAAGAGTGAACCAGTATAAATGTGTTTTTGTGATTCTCTCTTTCCCTAATCTCACATATATCTGTTTTAAGTTGTTTTTATTAACTGCTGATAAAAACAACCGATTGTTTCGACAAAACAATCGATTGTTTTTCTGATATCATCTTAAAATAGTTTTGGGTATTTGTTTCCTTGATTCTTTTCTCTATAATTCAGCATTGATTTTCATTATACCTTCAAAGTTTGCAAAAATTTCTCTTAAACAATTCACCCCCCTCTCGTTTAAGGCCATATATTCTAACAATTGGCATCAAGAGCTATGTTCTTGAAAGTTATTCAAGTTTTCAATCCTAAATCTTTTTTCTATTGCTGAAAAACTACCTTTTGGGGAGGATGCCTCAATTAACAGGCCACATCTATTTTGTGGACTGAGTTATCAATTATGGAAGGTTAGAATTAAATTCTTTGTTGAATCTATTGATAGAAAAATTTGGAATGTTATTACAAATAGCTATCTCATGCCTATATCTGAAAATGTTTCTTCTGAAAGAGAACATCTTGATTGTGTAGCTATGAACATCATTGTATCTGCACTTGATTCTAATGAATTGCTCAAAGTTTCATAATGTAGTTCTTCCAAAGAAATGTGGAATACCCTTGAAGAGTATCACAAGAATCCAAGGAGTGCCTTGATGGACAAAGAAGAATCTTCTGCTGAATCTTTCTCTTCAAAATCCAGAAAGAAGGTTTGTCTTATGACAAAAGAAGAATATGGATCAAGTCAAGCAAGAAGGAAAAGAAAGCAAAATAAAAAAAGAAGTCAATCTGTGTTTGATGGCCAAAGAAGAAGATGATGCAAGTTGTGTAAGTTCTTGTACTTCTGTAAATGCTGAAAATTGTAGTCAACTTCTTCAAGTCTTTAATGAAACTCATAAGGAACCTAATAGGTTGGCCCTTTTAAATAAACGGTTGAAAGGTTTAAACAACTTATTAGAAAATAGAGTCAAGACTTTGGAAGAAGAGTTGAACCATTTAAAAACAGATTTTGAAAGTTTGGAAATGATTTACAAAAACTCTTGTTGCAAGTGTGATTCTAGCTTTTGTGAAAATTGTGAATCACTTGAAAAGAAAGTCCACTACCTTTTAAAAACCATGGACAAGTTTTCCAAAGGCCAATCCAATCTTGAAACTGTTCTTGCTTCTCAAAATGTGTTTTTGGCAAGGCTGGGTTGGGGTTTTATCCAAACAGCAAGAACAAATCTGTTTCAAAACCCTTTTCAAGTTTCTTTGAAAAACAACCTATTGTTTTATCGAAACAACTAGTTGAAATTTGTCATTACTGCATGAAAAGGGGCCACACTATTAGATTCCACAGAGTAAGAAGGTTTTTTGTTCCTAAAGGTATTTTGAAATGGTTTCCTAAGGTTTCTAAGGTACCTAAGGTTCCTACTAACATCATTGGACCCAAATTCATAAGGGGACCAAATCTTGCTTCTTAATGTTTTCTTGTAGGTATCCTTGGCAGCCAAGAATCATTTTTGGACATGAAGAATGAATGCAAAAGGGAAGTATATAAAGAGCAAAGACAATATTTGTACCTACACTTTTCAATTGTATATGTCTTGCAAAGTTCTTTGAATGTTAAGAGATATCCTTGGCACATGCATAGTGCTGATCAAAAGAAACTTCAAAGAGAGTATGTATGTTTTCATTTCTCAATTTATGTAAGTGTGCCTTGTGACCATATGAACATCTCAAAGTCTTCTTTTTCAATAAATCTATTGGGGTTCTCTGTGCAAAGGTATGAACAAATTGCATACTGCATTTTCATCAATTTTAAAGGTAATTTTTGGTTATGAAAAATGTTCTTTTGCTGTCACAGTAAAACAACCGATTGTTTCTATGAAACAACCGATTATTTTTCCTCTGACACCTTTGTATAATGTTGTCAAGTTTGCTTATGCATGATTAAACCTATTTCTCTTTTCTAAATCTTGCTTTTGGACAAATATACTTTGAGTGTGCCTCAGAATCTGATAATAAAATATTATATCCATTTGTTTTATTGGAAGCTCTATATCATTTTCTATTTCTTGAAATGTCAAACTTGTTTGTACTGCTGGTCTACTATATTATCATTCTGATTTCTGCTTTGTACAACCCTTCTCATTTGCTTTTTGTTGGAGCAAATAGGGGCTTGATTTGGTTGTATAAGATAGCTTTAAAACTGATGCATTATGTTGTTGCTTCTCTGCACTTGAAAGCACTTGATTACTTCAATTTTTATGGTTTTTCTACTAATGTTGTATATTCAGAAAACTGGTTTGTGTGTGTCTTGTTATCTTGTTGCTATACTTGCTTTCTTTATGCATCAACTTTGTGTTACAGGACCTTTCAAGTGCAGGTGCTATGATGAAGAATGATCAAAGTAATGTTCATGACCTATGTAAACAAACATCAAGAATAAAGAGTCTGATCTAGTGTTGTTGATGCCTTATAACTGTGGAAGAGTGATATGATTCCAATGGCAAGATATAGATTATTCTTTGACATTTTATGGAATCAACTTGAGTTGGAATATGATTAGGCACTTTTCTAGAATTGGATCAATATTCTAACATTCAAGAACTCACCAAAACTTAAGTAACCAAGCCAAAACTCATATGGAAGTCCATTTCTTGTCAATTGAATCGGTTAAAAGACATAAGAATTGAAATGAACCGATTAAAATGCTTATCAATTGAAATGCACCGAACAAAAGCAAGAAAGAAAGAAGATGAACCGATTAAACTCAGCAAGGAAGAACATGAACCGAACAAAACATGTATTTAAGCTAAAACACCGAATAGAATTTGCAAGAAAGGACCTAATACATGTTTATGAGTTCATACGGACATGGAGATGAAAGGAAAAGATGGAAAAGAGAGAAGACTTATGTGGTTGAAGAACTTGGTTGATGAACACGCCACTTAAAGTGTGAATGCTCCAAGATAAGTGTGAATTGTCGCCGCTTGAGGAACCAAGGCACTCAAGATGAGACTAGGAAGAGGAGAAGGCAAGTTCTCACTCACTCAATCACCAAATTGGGAGAGTTCCATTACTTCAAAAATCAATTCTATTATATGAAGGACCTAAACCCTCCTTTTATAGGAGCAAGGGTCGGTCATGAGGCTACAAAGCTTGCACCACAAGCTAACCAAAAGTCCCCTTTCACTCACTTCTAACGCCTATAGGGAGTCATGAAGGGTCACCTTCTAGAAAATTTTAAACTAAAGCCTAAAGATGCTTTACAAAAGAGGTATCTAATGTTTCCCTCTAAGCACCTTCCTAAAAACTATATATTTAAACATTCTACGAAAGACACTATAAAAAGAGAAAACATTCTACCACTACTTCCTAATTCTTTAAACTTGCTCCTTGTAAGCCTTTGAGGTAGGCTAATGTCTTCTTGAGCCTCTTCAACTTTGGCCTCTACCTCCTCTTGATCTTGATCTTTGGCCTCTACCTCTTCTTGATCTTGATCTCAATCATACTCCCCGAGTTGGAGAGAATTCGACCACAAATTTTGGAGACCTACAGAAAAAGGAGTTAGATCACTGATATTAAATGTATGACTACCAAGGTATGTATCAAGCATATCTAACTCATAAGCATTATCATTAATCCTCTTTAGGACTTGGAAAGGTCCATCACCATGAGGCATTAGTTTGGACTTCCTTTGAGTAGGAAAACGATCTTTCCTTAAATGACGCCAAACCCAATCACCTTCATCAAATAACAATGCTTTTCTCCTTTTGTTGGCAAGTTCAACATACTTGCCAACCTTCTTCTCAATTCTCAACTTGAGGTCTTTATGCAAATTTTTAATAAAAGAAGCTTTGTCATTACCATCTTTGCACAAGACATCATCAAGTATGGGAATAAGAAGAAGATCAAGAGGTGTTAAGGGGTTAAACCCATAGACAACCTCAAAAGGAGAATGTGAAGTGGTAGAATTTACTACACGATTATAAGCAAATTCAACATGTGGTAGTAATTTCTCCCAAACTCTAGGATTCCTGGAAATAAAGCATCTCAACATTTGTCCCAAAGTTCTATTTACCACTTCGGTTTGACCATCGGTTTGTGGGTGACAAGTGGTAGAAAATAAAAGTTTAGTACCAAGCTTACCCCCACAAGGTCTTCCAAAAGTGACTCAAGAACTTGGAATCTCTATCGGACATAATAGTTCTAGGAATACCATGTAAACGAACCACTTCTTGAAAGAAGAGATTTGCGATATGACATGCATCATCCACTTTGTGGCAAGGAATAAAGTGAACCATCTTTAAAAAACGATCCACTACCACAAAAATGGAATCCTTTCTGATGGAGGAGGGCCAAGCACATCTAGCCATGGGAGCCAAGGTCCACACCTTGAAGAGCGTCTAGACTAAGGAGAGCGTCTAGCTCCAAGGAATGAGCGTCTAGACCGTGAAGAAGTAAAGCGTCTACCCATGAAGCGTCTAGGTGTGGCACTAGACCGTCTAGGTCCTCTCACAAGATCAATGGCTAAGCATGTACAAGCACAAGTGGAAGAAGCCACGGATGGAAGAGAGAAAGCCTTGTATATGTTGCATCAAGGCCCAATAGGGGTACTTAGTAGATAGGGTAGTGTAGAAAGTAATTTGAAATGTAAACCTTCTAGAACTTGTTAGGTGTGACCGGTCATGGCACATGGCATAGCTTTGCATTTCATTTGGTTTACATTTCATTAGGCATTAGCTTATGATTTACGTCCCAAATAGCCTATAAATAGGGAGGCTATCTCATGTATTTGGCAAGTTTATTGTGAGTAAAGTTATGCTGCCATTTTTGTGCCAAACTTTGCTTCTCCCTAGAATCCTAGGCTCTAAACTTCAATTCCTTCATCTTTTCCCTTGAGCTGGCCGAACCACTCAATACCCATACTTAACATGCACCTACAAGATCAACACCACTCTTAGGAGGATCTTGCTCACTCTCATTCATTGCTTCCGCCCCATACTCTACATTGATTCAAGAAGAACTTCATGAAAATGCCATCATTTTCCCTTTGATGTCTTGGGTAATCCTAATATGAAATCCATAGAAATGTCAACCCAAGGCATTGAAGGGATAGGAAGAGAAGTATATAAACCATGGGGATGCAATCTAGATTTAGCTTTATGGCAAGCTATGCATTTTTCACACAAACTATGAACATGTTTATGCATATGAGGCCAAAAGAAATGTTCATGTAACACATCCAAAGTTTTTGCAACCCCAAAATGACCCATTAATCCTCCTTCATGTGCTTCTCTAACAAGAGATAATCTAATGGAGCTTTGGGGAACACAAAGACGTTTTCCTTTAAAAAGAAAGCCATCATGTATAAAAAAATCTGTGTCCACCTTTGATACACTCTTAATAGATAAGAGAAAAATCAAAGTCATCATGATAAAGATCCTTAATGTGATCAAAGCCAAGAAATTGAGAACCCAAAAGATTTAGCAAGGCATAGCGTCTAGAAAGTGCATCGGCCACAACATTATTTTTGCCTTGCTTATACTTGATCACATAAGGAAATTGCTCAAGGAATTCCACCCACTTAGCATGCCTCTTGTTAAGTTTATTTTGGCTTTTCAAATATTTAAGAGATTCATGATCACTATGAATCACAAACTCTTTAGGAAAAAGATAATGTTGCCAAGTAAACAAAGCTTTAACAAGTGCATACAATTCCTTATCATAAGTGGAATAGTTGAGATGACTTCCTTTCAATTTCTCACTAAAATAAGTTATGGGGTGGCCCTCTTGAAGGAGAACATCCCCAATGCCTATACTTGAAGCATCACATTCAATCTCAAATGTTTTAGCAAAATTAGGAAGGGCTAAAATGGGAGCATTAGTCAATTTTTCTTTTAAAACATCAAAAGCATTTTGTTGTGCTTTTCCCATTTAAAAACCACATCCTTTTTCACTATATCATTGAGAGGTGCAGCTATGGTACTGAAGTTGGGTACAAATCTTCTATAAAAAGAAGCAAGACCATGGAAACTTCGGACATCATTCACATTGGTAGGTGTTGGCCAATTTTGAATGGCCACTACCTTATATTGATCTACATGCACCCCTTGTTTACTCACAACAAACCCTAGGAATTCTATATGATCAATTGCAAACATACATTTAGCAAGGTTAGCATACAAATGTTCTTTCCTAAGGGTTTCCAAGACTTGTCTAATATGCATCCTATGGTCACACAAAGACAAGCTATAAATGAGGATATCATCAAAATAAACAACAACAAACTTGCCAATGAATGGTCTTAAAACATGATGCATGAGGCGCATGAAAGTGCTTGGAGCATTAGTTAAGCCAAATGGCATAACCAATCACTCATATAAACCAAAGTTGGTCTTAAAGGACGTCTTCCTTTCATCACCTGGTTTTATACGGATTTGATTGTAGCCTCTTTTAAGATCAATCTTTGTAAAAAATTTGGAACCATGCAATTCATCCAACAAATCATCAAGCCTAGGTATGGGATGCCTATACTTAATTGTAATGTTATTTATAGCCCTACAATCCGAACACATCCTCCATGTGCCATCTTTCTTAGGGACAAGGATAATAGGCATAACACAAGGGCTCATGCTATCTTGAACAAAACCTTTAGCAATTAATTCCTCAATTTGTTGGCGAATTTCCCTAGTCTCACTTGGATTGGTCCTATAGGCCGGACGATTGGGTAAAGAAGATCCCGGAATTAAATCAATTTGGTGCTCAGTCCCTCTCAAAGGTGGAAGGCCTTTTGGAGGATCTTGAAACACATCATGAAACTCCTTTACCAAATTTTCTAAACAATGAGGACTATCTACAAGTGGTTCTAACTTAAGAGGTCTAGGAATAGCTAAGAAGATAGGATTGTGAGCCACTATATCCCTTTGGACCTCATGCCTAGAAACAAGAAGTGTAGGCTTAGAACTCTTTACTTTTTCACTCTCCCTCTTTTTCTTCATAAGAATTTGGTCCTCATGGACTTCTCTTGGAGAGAGAGATTTCAAAATGACCTTGTGACCATGGAAATCAAAAGAGAGTTTATTGGTAAAGCCATCATGAAAAACTTTTCTATCATATTGCCAAGGCCTTCCCAAAAGAACATGTGTTGCTTCCATGGGTACAACATCACATAAAACCTCATCCTTGTATTTTCTAATAGAGAAATTAATGAGGACTTGCTTGTTCACAATGATTTCGCCCACTTCACTAACCCATTGCAATTTGTAGGGCTTTGTATGAGAGATAGTAGGCAATCCAAGCTTATCTACTACTCTTGTACTAGCTACGTTAGCACAACTACCACCATCCACTACTAAAGAACAAATGTTGTTTTGAATAAGACATCTTGTATGAAAAATATTTTCCCTTTGACTTTCATCAAAAGGTTGTAAAACTTGTCCAAGAAGTCTTCTCACAACCAACAAATCTCCTTCAAGTGGACTCTCACTCTCATGCTCACTAGATGATCTAGAATGTGAAGAATGATTAGGTGAATCCGAATCATGCTCACTAACTACAATGCCATTATGCACAAACATATTCCTTTAAGAAGGACAATTAGCCGCAATGTGACCATAACCCATACACTTAAAGCATTTCTTACTAGACGATTTGATTGGAGATTTAGGAGTAGAAGTCGAAGGCCTAGATTCCTTAGGTTTGATAGAAGACTCTTTAGAAGGGTTTTTGGAAAAAGATTTTCTATTTTTCCAAGAGTTGTTGTAGTAACCATCATTGGGAGAATTTTTAAAAGCATTTATTTTAGCAATTTGGGCCTCAACCTTCATTGCAAGATGAACCAAAAATCTCAAAGATGAATACTCTTGAAGCTCAACAACATCTTGAATATCCCTCCTTAGACCACTTACAAACCTAGCTATCAAGGCTTCCTCACTCTCTTTCAAATTAACCTTAAGCAAAAGCGTTTCCAATTCCTTGAAATATGCATCCACACTTAGCGTGCCTTGTTGAAACCGTTGGAGCTTCAACATGAGGTCTTTCTTAAAGTGTGGTGGTACAAACCTAAAGCGCATACACTCAACCAAATTGTTCCAAGAGACCACGGGAGGTCTCTTGTTATAGCAAATGTCCGTTACATAACTATGCCACCAATTCATGGCATAATCAACAAATTCTAAGGTGGCTATTTTGACCTTTTGGTCCTCCTCAACCTCATAGGTGTTAAAGATTTGTTCAGATTTAGCCTCCCAATCTAGATATACATTTGGATCACTATCCCCATTAAAACTAGGAACTTTGACAAAAGGAACTTGAGGCTTAGACTCTTGGTGAGGTCTTTGGTCACGGTGATGGTTTCTTTCATTGGAATTAGGATGATGCCTCATTCGTCTATGATCATCTCTAGATCTGTGAGGAGATGCAGAACCTTTTGAAGAATGTTTAGGAGAAGGTTGCCTCTCATGCAAAAAATGGACAACTCCTTCTTGTTGCAATTCAATCTTAGCCAACCGTGCTTCTAATTTTTGCAATTCTTCATCCTTTTGAGCAAAAGCCTTCCTTGCTTCTTTCAATTCATTAAGAACATAAGCTCTATGAGTAGAACGTGGCTTTGAAGATTCATCACTTGAATAGGTATCCATTAGAAAAGAAAACAGCAAACACAAGAACAAACAATGTTAAGAAAACAAAGTTAGCAACAATTAGAACAAAATGCCGAAAGGAAGAGTCACTCAAAACACTCCAAAGAAAGAATACTCCCCTTTACCAATCTGATCTTGAGGCCTTTAGTAACCTCAAATGAAAGATGTCAAAGCAATAGCACACAATCTCAAAGCTAAACACCACAAAACCAAAGAAACAATGAAAGACAATCAAGAAAAGGTATAAACAAGAAACGACTATAACAAAAGGAATACAAGATATATGACAAACTCAAAGATTAGTGAGTAAAAGACAAGCAAGAAAATAAGGGTACTCAATGAAAAAGAAGGCACACAAAAGAAACCTAGATGAAGAAAACAAAAACAGAACTACTGGAAAATATTTTTGTGCAAACTGTGCGTGATGTTTACCGATTTATCTGGAATGATATAAAGCGAACTAGATAATGAAATTGTAACCTCATAAAATTCAAGATCTTAGATCAACAATGGCACTGAAAGTAATAAAAAACAGTAAGCCAATTAATTGTGATAAATTTTCTAAAATCACTGCCAGATTACCATATTTTTTTCGGCAAAATTACACACTGTTTGTTTTTCATTTATCATTATTTTTGTACTTTGAATTTTGGGTACTTCTTTTTTCTAATTTTTTATAACACTATGACGAACTCAAATCCAGAATTTCAACAATTTCCAGTAAGCAAATCAATTGCAATAAATCGAAACAGTTAGCACGTTTTCAGGAAAACAGAGGAATCCTAACAGAAATGAAAGCCATAATTAAGAACTAGCAAAGACATAATAGAAATGATGTATAAGAACTTGTATAGGTCTAAAATACAAGTATGAACTCAATACTAAAAAGAAAATGCATCAAAGGATCAAGAAACAAACTCAGAAAACTGCATTACACAAAAGCAAGAAACAAAAAAAATTACAACAAAAGGACCACAAAGAATTGATAACATTATTGGAAAAACATGACTATGACAAAACTTATAAGGATTCAAAAATTAAAATGACACAAACACAATGTAATATCAAAAGGAAAAACAGCAAAAAAACTAAAAAATAACCTAAAAACAGAAAGGAAACAACAAGAATGTAAAGTTCTTGAATTAAAGAGCCTACAAACAACTCCAAACACAAACAAGAAGAAACGTAAACTCTAGATACCACATGATATGATTCCAATAGCAAAATATAGATGATTCTTTGACATTTTATGGAATCAACTTGAGCTGGAATATGATTAGGCACTTTTCTAGAATTGGATCAATGTTCTAACATTCAAGAACTCACCAAAACTTAAGTAACCAAGCCAAAACTCATATGGAAGTCCATTTCTTGTCAATTGAATTGGTTAAAAGACATAAGAATTGAAATGAACCGATTAAAATGCTTATCAATTGAAATGCACCGAACAAAAGAAAGAAAGAAAGAAGATGAACCGATTAAACTCAGCAAGGAAGAAGATGAACCGAACAAAACATGAATTTAAGCTAAAACACCGAATAGAATTTGCAAGAAGGACCTAATACATGTTTATGAGTTCATACGGACATGGAGATGAAAGGAAAAGATGGAAAAGAGAGAAGACTTATGTGTTTGAAGAACTTGGTTGATGAACACGCCACTTGAAGTGTGAATGCTCCAAGATAAGTGTGAATTGTCGCCACTTGAGGAACCAAGGCACTCAAGATGAGACTAGGAAGAGGAGAAGGCAAGTTCTCACTCACTCAATCACCAAATTGGGAGTGTCATTACTTCAAAAATCAATTCTATTATTTGAAGGACCTAAGCCCTCCTTTTATAGGAGCAAGGGTCGGTCATGAGGCTACAAAGCTTGCACCACAAGCTAACCAAAAGTCCCCTTTCACTCACTTCTAACGCCTATAGTGAGTCATGAAGAGTCACCTTCTAGAAAATTCTAAACTAAAGCCTAAAGATGCTTTACAAAAGAGGTATCTAATGTTTCCCTTTTAAGCACATTCCTAAAAACTATATATTTAAACATTCTACAAAAGACACTATAAAAAGAGAAAACATTCTACCACTACTTCCTAATTCTTTAAACTTGCTCCTTGTAAGCCTTTGAGGTAGGCTAATGTCTTCTTGAGCCTCTTCAACTTCGGCCTCTACCTCCTCTTGATCTTGATCTTTAGCCTCTACCTCTTCTTCATCTTGATCTCCATCAAGGAGTCTGTCCATGTGGTGTTTGATGAAATCATTCATAGTGATCAAAGTTCTACAAAGGTTTATGCAAAAGAAGATGAGCAGAACATCACCTTGGAGAAGCTGGAATCCTATCCAGAGAAACAACCGATTGATTATGCGAAACAACCGGTTGAAATTATGCAACAGGAAGAGTTGCCAAAGGAATGGAGAATTCCAAGGGATCTTTCAGTGGAGAACATCATTGGATGCAAATGGGTTTTCAGAAACAAGCTGGATGAATCTGGAGTAATTACAATGAATAAGGCAAGGCTTGTGGCTAAAGGTTATAATCAAGAAAAAGACATAAATTATGGTGAAACCTTTGCTCTAGTTGCAAGATTAGAAGTTGTAAGGTTATTGTTGGCCTTTACTTGTATGAGTGGATTCAAATTGTTTCAAATGGATGTTAAAAGTGCTTTCCTCAATGGAATCATCAATGAGGAAGTCTATGTTGAACAACCACCAGGCTTTGAAGATCATCAACATCCTAACTATGTTTACAAGCTGAAAAATGGGCTTAAGCAAGCTCCAAGGCAGTGTGGTATGAGAGGCTTAGTAACTTGTATATGTTCATCCTTTGTAAAGTAAGTTGTATATGTTCATCCTATGTTTTTGGCTTTATAAGACCAAATGAGATTCTAAACATGCTTGAGGTAATGCAAAGGTATGAATGTATTTCATTATGCATTTCCCATCACTTTGAAAGATAAATTGCTTTGAAAAATAACATTTTCTTGTTGTCTCAGAAAAACAACTGATTGTTTTACCTCTGGCACATTTGAATAAAGCTGTTATGATTTCTTATGCTTGATTACAACTGTTTCTTTTCTTTCATAACTCATTATGAGTCAAATATGCATTCTTTGTGCCTCTGAATTAGATCATAAAGAGATATATTCTTTGTTTTCCTTGAAATTCAAAGCTTTTTATGGATGACAACCACATTGATGGTCTTTGGGTTGATAAACATTTGTGAATGTATCCTTGGAACATCTAGAAGGTTTGCTCTTAACAGAAGAAAGAATATTTCTACCAAATCCACCTCTTGAGCAATCATTTGACCAACTTGTATTGCTGGATGAAGAAAAGATAGGGGGAGAAATTGTGGTCTCCTTGCTGAAATTTCTGGGGTCTATGGTACATTGATTCTACTACTGTCATAGCTCTGATACACCATAGATTTTTGTTGCAATTTTGATATGGAATCACAGGTTTGTTGTTTCAATGGTGCTGCTACACATACTGGTATTTTGGTTTCTCTTAATTCTGTTTTTATCCCTTCTTTCATTCTATTTGAGAAGACAAATAGGGGGAGAATGGTGTGGTTTTATATGTTGTAGTGTTGTTGCTACACTCTGGTGTTATCTGGTTTTATCATGGTTTAAATTTTGTTGTTGCCATGCTCTTATTCACAATAATTATGTTGCACACAATACTATGATTGACACTGGTTTTCTGGTTTTCTTTACAAAATGGCTTATGCAGAAAACTGGTTTTGTGTGCCTTGGTATCCTGCTGGTATACTTGCTTTGTATATGCACAAATTCTGTTTTGCAGGATCTTTCAAGGTCAAAAACAACAACACAAACAAACCAGGGATTTGTCTTCATCAAATAGGGGGAGATTGTTGAATAAGATTGATGGAGATCAAGCTCAAGAGGACATGGAGGCCAATCAACAAGATCAAGAGGAGGTGGAGGCACAAATAGAAGACGCCCATGGAGGTCAAAGTCTACCTCAAAGGATTACAAGAAGCATGTTCAAAGCTTTGGGAGCTAGGGGACATTTATTTTCTCTTTTTGTAATTTCTTTAGGTGCAGGTGCTTAGAGGGAAACTTTAGAAACCTCTTTTGTATATCCTCTTTTAGGCTTTAGTTAGGAGCTTTAGGGGGGGTGTATTAGTAGATAGGTGTAGGAGTAGAATAGGAGGTGCCAAAGTGAAGGAAAGAGTCACACCTTCCTCATGCATGGTTTAGGCGCCGGTTTTGAATAGGATTAGGAGGGAATTTTGAATTCTCTTAGCTTTGTTTTTCAGCACCTTAGGCTATAAATAGAGGTGCCTTCTTTGTAAAATTCAGATTGGAATTAATCTAAGAAAACTCTACTCAAATTTTGAGTGAACTTGGGAGAGCTTTGAGCCTTCTTCTCTAGTCTTATCTTGATGGATCAATGGAGTCCTCAAGTGGCGGCATCACTCTCATCTAGGAGCATTCCACACTTCTAGTGGCGAGATCATCCATCCTCCTTCCATCTTCATGAGCATTTCTTCTCTCCTTCCTTTCTCCTCTTTCATTTGTTTTTGTTAGCTTGTGTTCTTGAGTTTGGTTTGGTGTTCTTGCTGTTTTTATGAGTATTTTGGTTCGGCAGTTTTATAATTCTGTACATTCATCTTGTTCCTTTGCTTTTCTTATTCTTTTGTTCGGTTCAATTTGACTAAAATTTGTTCATCCAAATGAGTTTGGGATTTGGTACTAGTTTTTGGTGAGTTCTTGTCTTAGAACAATGATCCAACTCTAAGAAAAGTGCCTCTATAATGTCCAACTCAAGGTGATTCCTAAGAAGGTCAAGAACCTTTCTCTATATGACTAGTGGAATCACATCAATGATGTTTTGATGTCTCCAAATCCAAGAGGAAAGCTTGAAGACCTTGCTGCTGGGTGTGTGTGTGTTGTCTATTTGTTTGAAACTTGTTAATTCACTCCTTAAGATGATCCAAGTTCATTTGAATCTTTAACCTTTTGAAAAGATGTGTTTTCTAAAAAGCTGTCAAAATTTTAACAGATTGTTTGAAACAACAAGTTGTTTTACCTTAGTAGTTTCTGAAAAAGGTTGAAAGTTGGTTGACTTGGTTGACTTTGCTGTCAAACCAAATTAATCGATTGTTTCGACAAAACAATTGATTGTTTTCCTGAAAACCTTAAAAGAATTCTGTTAAGCGGTTTTAATATGTTTTAAATGATCCTAACTAACTTGGCTCCTTTATTAAATGCTTTTGACCACTTGGTTGGTCTATATAAAGGTGGTTTTACGCTCCTAATCTTGGAGTAAGAGAAAGAGTTTATCAAAACAGTTTTTCAAAGATTTGAAAGAGCTTTGGATCATTCTTAAGTGTGTGGAATAGGATTGAGTTGTAATTCTAAACTTTAAGCTTTGTAATACCAGGTGTATTCTATTCCCTTCTTCCTTGATTACTGTATTTCTGTAGTTGTGTTGCCAAGGAGTGTTCTGTGTTCTTGAGGTGTTCAAGATCAACACTCTTGATGTGGTTTGCCAAAGGTAGCGTGTTTCTTAAGGGGTTCAAGGTCACTACTTTGGTGTGTGATGTGTGTAATCTGGTTTTGATTGCATAGTGGATTACCAGTGGTTTCTGGGGACTGGATGTAACTCTTGGTGTAAGAGTGAACCAGTATAAATCTGTTTGTGTGATTCTCTCTTTCCCTGATCTCACATATATCTGTTTTAAGTTGTTTTTCTTAACTGCTGATAAAAACAAATGATTGTTTCGACAAAACAACCAATTGTTTTTCTGATATCATCTTAAAACAGTTTTGGGTATTTCTTTCCTTCATTCTTTTCTCTATAATTCAGCATTGATTTTCATTATACCTTCAAAGTTTGCAAAAATTTCTCTTAAACAATTCACCCCCCTCTCGTTTAAGGCCATATATTCTAACAAACGCTTCATGTAATTAACCTAAAATAGATCTTTTTTACAAGGAAACAAGAAAGAAAAAAAGTATGATACGGTGATGAAATGAAGATGAACAAAGAAATAAAAAACAAGAAAATAAAGAGTTGTAAAAGAGGCAACCAAAAAACAATCTTTAAGATAAAAGAAAAGGCAAGAGCCAAGATTTCACGCATAACCATCTCCTAGTCTCATGGCATATACAAAATCCTTTCAAAAGTCATTTGTCCTAATAGACAGTTGTGTTGATCATAGTCAAAAAGCATAACAAAAAATCCTAACAGAAAAAGGAATTCAATCCTCACAAAAGACAAAAAGGAAATAGGTCCTTCTAGATGTAGTCCTTTAACCAAGAGGGTCTAGATACCCTTCTAATGGGCCTTGTAGATGTGATTCCGGTATCAATAGTCGACCTCTACAGAGTAACTTTGTCGTCAAGGTTTTGGATGGATTAACCTGGTGAAGGCGATGTGGTGGATAAAGTGGTTGGATAGGGGCTTTGGGTGCGGAAGGTAAAACGGGGTAGTGTGGCTATTGTTGGGTTATGATTGAGAGTTGATGTTGGGGTTTGCGGGCAAAAAGATTGGGCCCCGTTGGGTGTGAAAGTAATTTTTGTGGTGTGGACGTGAGAGGGTGTGACTAAATTTGGAATGGGAGTGTGTGTTGGTTAGGGGGATTAAGATTGGGTTGCGGAATAGAATGGGAATCCCAGAGGTAAAGGTTTGGAATGGGAAGGGATTTGGAAGGGTGTTAGTGGATGCTTGCCAACTATTTGTATTAAATGCTATGCAGAGTCACGTGAAGCTGCTGCAGAGTGTGGGTGACGTGGCAGAGTGTGAGACATTGATGAAGGTGGTGTGGCATATTCTGATTGAATGGGTAGTGGGTTAGGTGAATTTAATTGTGAAGGTAGATGGTTAGGTGGGGTAGTTAGGAAAGTGAATGACCACATGAAGTATAAGTGGGTGGTAGGTGAAGGGATTTAATGTGAGCCATTGATGGGGGACACGTGGCTTTTGTAGGTGACTTCAGTGCAATGTTAGGTGAGTTTATGGGTGGAAGTGAAGTTTCACTTAAGATTATTTTGTGGTTTGTTTTGGAAAAGTGGGAGAGGGACAGGCTTCTTTCCTGGTTGTGCGGGTGGTGGGGCTGACGGGGTTTTGGTCCATGATATGGTTTGAGGAGAGATATGTGAAATACTAGGTGAATCTTGGAATTCGGTGGGAGAGCAAGTTCATAAGCCACTTCATCAACGCGTTTTGTGATAGGGTATGAGCCATAGAATTTTCGGGTAATAGTACAAAAATAAGAAAAGAGCGCTCTTTATTTAATGCGGCTCAACGCATTCGTAAAAAACGCGATGGCATTTTTGAAATTATGTTGATTTACAAATGCGGCTATCAGGGAAAACCGCATTTGTAAATCAAGCGTATTGATTTACAAATGCGGTTATTGGTAAAGCCTCATTTGTAAATGAAAGCGTATTGATTTACCAAGAAGCGCATTTGTAAATCAATACGCTTTGATTTACAAATGCGGCTTTACCAATAACCGCATTTGTAAATCAATACACTTGATTTACAAATGCGGTTTTCCCTAATAGCCGCATTTGTAAATGTTTTTTTATCCTAATATTTGAAACGCGCCACAGTTTAAACAATTTCTTTCTCTTCACCGCCTTTCCTTTTCACTGTTGCTGCTTCGTTCCAGGTCGCGTTTGCACTGTTCCTGTTACGTTCCCGTTTACGTTCTTCTCATCTTCATTCACATTTGGTAAGTTCTTTCGACCTCATTTTTTCGTTTTCGTTTTGTATTGCACCGATTCATTCATTTTGGTTTCTTACATTGTTACATTGACTTCGCTTTGGGTTCTTGTTTGTTTTTTCTCTCCTTCGTAGCTTCATTGAGCGCCACCGCTTCCGCTCCTTCTTTACTCTTCACCAACGAAGGCTTCTCGCACAAGGTTGGTGGCTTTTTAAAATTTTTTGATTTTTTTTAATGTTATGAATTTTATTTTTTTTATGTATTATAATTTGTATTTTTTAAATTATATTATTCAGTGTTTATTATAATTTGTACTTATATTATGTTAGTTTAGTTGTTAGTTTTGAATAGAATTATCGTTGTTGTTTTGAGTCCGAGGGTGTTCGACCATCGGCAATAATACGTGCTGGTATTGAGTTCGGGGTGTTCGACCCTCGGCAAAAATGTTGGATAGAACCCTGATTCTTAATGACTATTGCAAAATATAATGGATCGAAATTGGATAAATTATGTTCGTATAAGTGATGAGTAGGAAAGAGGAGTAGAAGAATTTATACAATTTGCACAACGTAACGCGGTTAATAGTGGTCATGATGGAGCAAAGATCAGGTGTTCGTGCGTTAATTGTTTGAATGGAAGGATATTGGATGTTAATTTAATGAGGGAGCACCTGTTATGTGATGGGTTTCTTCGATCGTATACAACTTGGACGTGGCATGGTGAATTATTAAATTTACCACGTGTTTCCGTAACTGATGAATATGTGGGGTCCACCATGGATGAAGCAGTACACGATGATGTAGAAGATGATCGATTGGAGGACATGATTCGTGATGTAGGAGCTGAGTCTTTTGCAAAAGTGCATGGATATGGAAGTATGTCAAGCGATGCAGAGACTCCATTGTATCCTGGATCAACTAACTTCACACGGTTGTCGGCGGTGTTAAGATTGATGAATTTGAAGGCAATAAATGGATGGACTGATAAAAGCTTCATAGAATTGCTTCAGTTGTTGAAGGATATGCTTCCAGAGGGAAATAATCTACCTAATCGTAATTATGAGGCCAAAAAGATTCTTTGTCCAATAGGTATGGAGTATAAAAAGATACATGCATGTCCTAATGATTGTATATTATACCGCAAAGAATTTGAATTGTTGAAAAGTTGTCCGAGGCGTGGGTTATCACGTTATAAGTTGAAACAAAAAGATGATGATACTATTGAAGATATAGAAAACCATGGACCCCCAATGAAGGTTATGTGGTATCTTCCCATCATTCCAAGGATGAAGCGTTTGTTTGCAAACCCAAACGATGCTAAGAATCTTAGATGGCATGTAGATGAGAGGAAATGTGATGGCATGTACCGACATCCAGCTGATTCTATTCAGTGGAAGAAATTTGATGATGAGTTTCCAGAGTTTGGTAAAGAATCAAGAAATATCCAACTTGGTTTAGCTACAGACGGAATGAATCCATTTGGTAATATGAGTACAAATCACAGTTCATGGCCTGTATTACTAGTTATTTACAACTTACCTCCTGAATTGTGCATGAAGCGAAAATACATGATGTTGTCTATGATGATATCCAGTCCGAAACAGCCAGGGAATGATATTGATGTTTATCTAAGTCCCCTAATTGAAGATTTGAAGTTAATGTGGGATCAGGGTGTTGAAGTATTTGACGGATTTGCTAATGAAACTTTCAAGCTTCATGCCATGTTATTTTGCACCATCAATGACTTTCCGGCATATGGTAACTTATCAAGTTATAGTGTTAAGGGTCATAAAGCATGTCCAATATACGAAGAAGACACTGCTTCTCAACAATTGAAACATGGAAGGAAAACAGTATATCTTCGGCATCGGAGGTTTCTTAGAAGTCATCATCCTTACCGGAGGTTGAAAAAAGCCTTTAATGGACACCAAGAGGGTAATGGTCCACCAACTCCATTAACCGGTGTTGAGGTTTGATGGAGATCAAGCTCAAGTGGACATGGAGGCCAATCATCAAGAGCAAGAAGAGGTTGAGGCTCAAATGGAGGACGCCCATGGAGGTCAAAGCCCACCTCAAAGGCTAACAAGAAGCATGTTCAAAGCTTTAGGAGCTAATGGACGTTTATTTTCTCTTTTTGTAATTTCTTTGTTTGAAGGTGCTTAGAGGGAAACATTAGAAACCTCTTTTGTTAAAGCATCTTTAGGTCTTTAGATTAGGAGTTTTAGGGGGGGTGCGTTAGTAGATAGGTGTAGGAGTAATAGGGAGGTGCCAAAGTGAGAGAGAAGGTCACACCTTCCTCATGACTATAGTTGGCGCTACTTTCATTTGTTTTTGGGGGGAATTTTGAATTCATTTAGCTTTGCATTTCAGCACCTCTAGGCTATAAATTAAGGTGTTGCCTTTGTATTTTTCAGATTTGAATTTTGATTAGAGAAACTATACTCAATTTTTGAGAGAGCATTGGAGAGCTTTGTGCCTTGCTCACCAGTCTTATCTTGAGAGTTTAATGGTTACCTCAAGTGGTGGCTTGCACACTCATCTTGGAGTCACCATCCTCTAAGTGGCGTGATCATCCAACCATTCCTCCATCTTCATGAGCTTTCTCTTCTCCTTCCTTCCTTCTCTTTTTATGTTCATGTCTTAGCTTGTGTTCTTGCCTTTTTTGGTTCGGCTTTTTCAATTTTCAGCTGGCTGCTCTTCTTTTGTTTGATTTTGGTTCGGTGCTTTTAAGTTTCCAGAATTTCTATTCGGTAATCTTGCCTTTTGTTCCATTTTAATCGGTTCAATTTGACAATACATGGAACTTCCATATGAGTTTGGGTTTTGGTACTAGTCTTGGTGAGTTCTTGTTCATAGAACCTTGATCCAATTCTATGATAAAGTGCCTATTTCATATCCAACTCAAAATGATTCCTAAGAATGTCAAGAATCATTCATATTGTGCTATTGGAATCACATCAAGGTTTACGAAAAGGTAAATAACATAGACCACACCTTCGGTAAGTAAAACAAAAAGTCATCTGTGACAAATATTTGGAAGAAGAAATCAATCTTCTTTGATCTTCCGTACTGGTTGAAGTTAGAAGTCAGACATTGTATAGATTTAATGCATGTTGAGAAGAATGTGTGTGATAGCTTAATTGGTACACTTCTTAACATTAACGGGAAGATGAAGGATGGTCTAAATGCTCGTTTAAATTTCATTGAGATGAACATACGCGGTGAGTTGGCACCCATAGAAATGAGTAAGCATACATATTTTCCCCCAGCCTGTTACACAATGCCAAAAGATGAAAAAATTAGTTTTTGTCAATGTCTAAAGGGTGTGAAAGTGCCACAAGGACATTCCTCCAATGTGAAGAGCCTAGTGTCAATGCAAGATTTGAAGTTAATTGGGTTGAAGTCTCATGGTTGTCACATCTTGATGCAACAAGTTGCCGGTAGCTATCCGTGGGATCTTATCAAAAAATGTTAGACATACCATAACCCGTTTGTGCTCATTCTTCTCTTCCATTTGCTGTAAAGTCATTGATCCCTCAAAACTAGATGAACTTCAAAATGAAATTGTTGTTATCTTGTGTGAATTGGAGATGTTTTTTCCTTCGTCTTTTTTTGACATCATGGTTCATCTAGTGATGCATCTGGTAAGAGAGGTTAGATTGTGTGGACCAGTGTACTTAAGATGGATGTATCCTGTTGAGCGGTATATGAAAATTTTGAAAGGTTATGTGAAAAATCATTATCGTCCAGAGGCTTCAATGATTGAAAGGTACATAGCTGAAAAAAGTATTGAATTTTGTTCAGAGTACATGACAAAAGCAAATCCAATAGGTGTTCTAGCTAATTCATGGCACCACAGGCGTTCTACAAGTAAATGTTTACGTGGTGTGAATATTGTAAGCAAATCTCGATCAGAAGTCTTGCAAGCACATTTGTACATATTGAATAACACAGATGAAGTTATACCTTACATAGAAGCTTATAAAGCCATTGTGAAAGCAAATAACCCAAGACAAGTAGAGAAATGGGTCTTGATGGAACATAATAGAACTTTCATGCCTTGGTTTAAAGACGAGGTGTTCAAGGATTCAACGGCATCAGAGACCTTGACCTGGTTGGCTGCTGGATTGAAGTTTGATGTCATCTCATGTACAGCGTACGAAGTGAATAATTGTATATTTTACACGAAGTCCACGGATGAAAAGAGTACAATTCAAAATTCTGGTGTTACTCTTGAAGTCGAGTCAATGCAGTTTTCGACTTCGAAAGATACAAATCCAGTACTTGGATCAATGGCATACTATGGGTTTATAGAAGAGATATGGGAGGTTGACTACACTAAGTTTTTCGTTCCAGTTTTCAAGTGTAAATGGGTTGACAATAAAAGTGGGGTTAAAATTGATGATTCAGGATTCACACTAGTGAACTTTCGAAAGATAGGGTATCGAGATGAGCCATTTATAATGGTTCAAGAAACATCTCAAGTTTTCTACGTGAAAGATCCTACGTCAGAACATTGGTATGTCGTTTTACACAACAAAAAACAAGGGGAGGCCATAGATGATATTGAAAATGGTGACCCCCGTTCATTCATACCAATGATAATTAATAAAGATGACGATGTACTTGATGATGTACATGCAACCCGTAAAGACCACGGTGAAGGAATTTACATATGAACTTTCAACCCACATGCAACCTGTAATTTAGATTTAGAATTTTATGTATTATTTTTATAAGATTTTAATTCGATGCAAATTAATTAATGTTTGTTACCTACTTTTATTAACAGAGACATGGATGACGATCAGACCCCACTCAGACCTCGATGCAGACGAGGCAGCAGAGGACCTACTAGATTGAAGCGTCTCGCATTGAGACGTGCTGCTGGTGATAAGACACGTGTTGACATTGACGTCAACATTGGAGTGGCTTTTGGTCCTAAAGCATATGAGTTTATGAGTTATCTTGGAGTTGTTTCTCGTGAGAGACTCTCCATTCTGATTAATTCATGGGATGAGGTGTTAGAGGTCGACCGGAACATGATCTAGGAGGATGTTCTGGTAAGCTTTACATTTTGATATAATGCTTTTTAATATTTATTGATTAATTTTAATTTGTTGATCTTATTTTGCAGGAAAACTTTGAAATTCCTGATGTGGAACCGCTTCGATCAAAGATTATATCCAATATCGGACTTAAATTTTGTACCTTTAGGTAAAGACTGACTTTAAGATACGTTTTTGACGACTTTAAAGATGAAAATCCATGTTTAAAGTACAAACATATTGATGAAGAGACATGGCGTCTTTTTAAAGAAAGCCGTCAAAATGAGGCTTGGATGGTAAGTGAAGTAACTTCACTTTTTTTGTTTATATAACATTAATAAGTTTATCTTATTTACTTCAGTTTGTTTATTTCAATTATGACAGGATCGTCGGAAGAAAGCTCAAGAGATAGCTTTGAAGAATGTTACCCCACACGTTATGTCTCGTTCGGGGTATCGAAAACTTGAGCAAACACTGATGGTGGAAAAGGAGCAATCTAAACAGGGGACGTTGTTTGAGAATGTGGAAACAGGGGTCACTTCTCCTCCATCACCACCTTTTCGCCATGTAAAATGGAAGAGGGCCCGAATTAAAAAGTCGGGCGCACCAAGTTCTGAGCAATCCGGGGTTATCATCGAAAAAATTCTAAGTTATTTTTTTTTTATTTTCTTTTATTTTAAAGCATTAATTATATTAATGCTTTAAAATATGATTTTTGTGTACTCTTGCAGAATTCCTTGGAATCCGACGGTAAATTTGTTGTTGAAGGTCGTCACGATATCCTGGTTGAAGCAATTGGACGACTTGAGCACTGTGGTCGTGTTCGTGCAGCTGGACAAGGGGTCGGAATTAAACTATATTTTGGAATTTCAGAACGACAGCTATCATCCTCCTCCAAAGAGAACGAAACTCAAAGGAAGACTAGGATACGTGAAGAATTAATGGAGGAGATGAGAAAGGAGACTGATTTGATGTGGCTAGAGACCAAAAAGAAGAATGATTGAATGCGACAAGAGTTTCTATCGCAACAACTTTGTGCTAAGCCGATTGAACCCCTTGTTAGTCCCGTTCCCAAGAGCACAAAGGGGAGTTGTGCGGCTCCTCCAACATCAGGGGATGATATCAATGGGCAGACGAAGGATTGTGAGCTACTGGTAGTGGGCAGCAAACTTCCTCGAGTGGTGGCCCTTGGAAAAGTCTATCAAGACGCCACCACCTTACATAACGTTCCTCTCTCCCCTGATGTGGCGAAGGTAACAGTTGAAAAAGTACGATTTCCTGATGCTCGTGTTCCACTACCTTCAGATGAGGTAACCACTATGGCCGATGCATTTCAGACATTCGTTGCTTGGCCCAGAGACCTCATTTGATTTATGCCCGAACCTCATGTAATAACTTCATTTCATTATATTATTTTTTATTTATATTTATATATTACATATAATTTAATACAAATGTTCTTTATCTCGTAGAAACCTTTTCGGCCACCAAGTCTGGAGAAGAAGCGTGAGGTTCCAATTGACAATCCTATAGCTTCATTAGGTCTCATTACTAGTCAGATTGGCAATGAACCTTTTCCAGTTCCGTGGGATGATACATTTTTTCAAATAAACACTGAACTGCTACTGATGATGTACAACATAGATTTATCAGAATTTATATCTGGGAATCAGGAGCTTAATATAAGTATAATTCAATTTTTTATGATGTATGTATATTTACCTATTATTCAATTTACTTTATGTTAAATTATTATTGATTATGCTTTAACTAAAAAAATTTAGGTTTTTGCATAGAGTCTGTATCACTGAGGGGAAGGAAAATATGTATGGATTCTTAGCTCCTGCATATACTAATCCCGTTGGACCAAAGTCATCTGAGACTCAAGCATACATCACTAACACCCTGGAAAAAGAGGGAAAAAAAATTTATTTATACCCTTATATTAATGAGTAAGTTTAATTATATGTCATCAATTATTACTATTTCATGTTTTAAATATTTACTAACTCTTTCCATGGATGATATAGGCATCATTGGCAGTTACTTGTCATATCAATGGTTGATAAGACTACTGTGTGGTTCTGTTTCCTACACAAGAAGATTCCCACAAAATTTAAGGATATCATTGATACGTAAGTACATTATAAACTTAACTTTGTATATGTTACTAATTAACCATCTACTAACGAGGTTTTTTTGTATTAACCAGTTCATGGCGTGGATATAACATCCAAAAAGGTTAATTCAGTTCAAATAATTTGAACTACATAAGAATAAAGGTTTGTAATTTTTTTCTTTCTCTATTATCATTGTTTATCAATATACTAACATATTACTTTTTATTGAATTATAGTGTAATAAACAACCAGGAAGCTATAAGTGTGGCTATTACATTATGCAATGGATGATTACCATTATCAGACTAGGTGTTAAAACTGGTTGGAAAGAGGTAATAACATGATTTTTTTTGTTTTTGATCAGCAAAGAATTAAGTAAATTAAAGGGGATACTTCAGGGTAATAACATGATATGTTAAATCATTTTTATAATTCTTGAACATATATATATCTAAAAACTAATTTGTGTCAACTATGCAGTTATTCACGGACGAAACACCAATGAATTTGGAAGGCATTTCATATGTCAGAGATTCTTGGTCCAAATATTTCATAAATTTTTATAACTCTACCATAGTTAATCAATAGTGTAGGTTTTATTATGTTTGATTACTATTGTAAATGTACATTTTGATTCTCTCAATTTATCTCTATATTTATGTATTTGTCTGGCTGGGTTTGATCATTATGCAGGTTAATTTATAAGGTTTAGGGACAATACAAATTGCACTTAAAAAAAACACTATTTACAAATGCGGTTATTTACAAAGCCGCATTTGTAAATCAAAAAACAAGATTTACAAATGCGGCTTTGGTAAATAACCGCATTTGTAAATGTGATTTACGAATGCGGCTATCACCAGAGCCGCATTCGTAAATCTTAAACCCCTAAAACCCTCAGCTCATTCAGAAGAATATACAAATGCGGCTATTTGAAATAACCGCATTCGTAAATCGCATTTACAAATGCGGCTCTATAGCCGCATCTGTATTTCTCTGATTTACGAATGCGTGCTGATTAAATGCGGCTCTATAGCCGCATTTGTAAATGTAAAATAGCCGTATTTGTAAATGTAAAATAGTCGCATTTGATTAGCATTTATGCGCTAGTGTAAGCTTGTGCTGAGGGTAGCCGGTGAGGGATGTTTGGCGGTAAGCCTGTCGACGAAGGAGTACCCAATCGCCGTCGGTGAAGAAATGATGACGTCGTCCGGTGTTTGCTGTTTTGGTCGTGCGTTGTTGCGACAACGCCAAATTGGTCTTCAACTGGTGCAGAATTTGCGTTCGCTCTTGATGGGTGGTGTCAAGATTGGGTTCCGATGCAGTGCCAGATACATAATCTGGGATTAATGGTGGTGGTCTTCCATAGAGCGCTTGCAACGAGGTTGTTTTGATGGTCGAATGGTAAGAAGAATTGTACCAAAACTCGGCGAGGTGCAAGTATTTGTACCAACTTCGCGGATTGTCACTGGTGAAACAGCGAAGGTATATCTCTAAACTTTTGTTGATAACCTCGGTCTGAGGATGATAAGTTGTACTAAATTTTAATTTTTTTTTCCTTGTAGGTAAAGAAGCTCCTTCCAGAAGTTACTGAGGAAGAGCGGGTCTCGGTCTGAGATTATGGATTTTGGAATGCCATGCAACCTGCAGATCTCCACAGAAAAATGGTTGGCTAGTTGGGAGGCGGTGAAGGACGTGAGAAGGGCTATGAAATGAGCTGATTTTGAAAGTCGGTCACAGACCACCCAAATAATTGTATGGTCGAACGATGATGGTAAGTGAGTGATAAAATCAGTTGTTAGTTCATCCCAGATTCTGGTTGGGGGGTATGGGTTGTAATAATCCTAGGGGTTTCTTGTTGATGGGTTTGTTCTGTTTCCAGGGAAGGCACTCTGTGATGAACGTTTTGGTGTCCCTGTACATACCTGGCCAATAGAAAGAGGCAACTAAACGAGCTAGAGTGGCTTTGAGACCAGAATGCCCTATGGATGGGGTTTCATGAAACTCGTGAAGAATGGATGGGCGGAGATTGGTTGTTGATGGAATGTAAAGTCTCTGACCATGGTACAGTAAGTCATTATGAAAATTGAAATTTGAGTTGGGAATACCTATCAGTTTGGTTTTTTCTTGCTGTCCAGCTGTTGTCTGATAGTATTTTTTAATTTTGTGATGATCTCTGTTACTGGGGAGGAGATGGCTAAAAAAACTGAGGATGGTGGCCTCGAAAGGAAATCGGCAGCTTGGTTGTGACGTCCGAGTCGATAAAGGATATCAAAATTGTACCCAATAAGTCGTGAAGCCCATTTTTGTTGCTCCAATGTATGGCAAGCGCTGGTAAGTAATCCCCTTAAACTTTGCTGGTCTGTGATAATTTGAAAGTGATTGCTAATGAGATAGTGTATCCATTTCTTAACAGATTAAGTAATTGCTAGCATCTCTTTAAGATATACTGAACTGTTTTGTTTTTGTGGACAAAGCTTCTTACTGAAGAAGGCAATAGGGTGCCCAACTTGAGATAAAACGGCTCTGATGGTGAAATTGGAAGCGTCTGTTTCTACTAAAAAAGGGATGGTGAAGTCAAGAAGGTGCAAGAGAGGGGGTGTAGTTAGGATATTTTTGAACTGTAGAAAGGTTGTGTTGGCATTGTGATTCCATGTAAAAACTTTCAATTTGAGTAAATCCGTGAGTGGAGAGGCAAGTGTGGCATAATCGCGGATGAATTTCCAGTAAAACCTTGTAATGCCAAAAAATGCACGCAACATAGTGAATGATTTGGGCTCGGGCCACTGTAGAATAGCTTGAATGATATGGCCCAAATAGGCGACGGTAAGGGTTGCAAAATTGCATTTTGATTCCTTAACAAAAAAATTGATGAGTCTGATGTAATTGGAGAACAATAGTGAGATGTTGAATGTGGTCTGTCATGGATGTATGGTAGATTAAGATGTCATCAAAGAAAACTAGTACAAAACGCCTTAGGTATGGTCGGAGGAGGTCATTCATTGCAGCTTGAAAGGTAGATGGAACATTAAATAAGCCAAATGGCATAACTAAAAACTCATAATGACCATCAAAGGTCCGAAAAGCTGTCTTGTGGCAGTTTGTTGGGTGTACACGTATTTGGTGATAGCCAGATCGTAGGTCAAGCTTAGTGAACACTCGTGCCTCAGTTAATTCATCTAAGAGTTCCTCAATCGTGGGAATGGGAAATCTATCCTTCATTGTGATAACATTTAAAGCCCTGTAATCCACACAAAATCTCCATGATCCATCTTTTTTTAATGAGTATTAATCCTGCCTGTTGACCGGAACGCTGGAAACTGCCTCGTCAAGGGATCGACGTGTGCACCGCTTCGAACCTCCGTTCCTCTTCGGGATCTACCTTAAGAACCTGCAAAGAAACAGAGCGGCGCCGCTGCGGCCGATCGCACTCCAACGCTCAAGTCAGTGACGGTATCACCAAATACTAAGAGAACAAGAACCGTGCAAATCCTCTCTCACAGTCAGCTCTAACTCGCAAGCGTAAAGTGTATAAACTGAACGTGTGTACCTCAGAAAGTTCGTTAAGGACCCTTATATACCTGGTGGCTTTCTCTCTCCTGGCAGTTACAGACTTGGACACGTGGCTCGCATCCAACTGTACACGTGCCATCATCTGGAGGCTTCCTGACTTGGCGCTGCTTCTACTCTCATTTTGGCTAAGTTACTTATGCATGGTACTGCCCAGTGCATAGCTAACTTGGGAGTGCGATCTCTACTGGAACTGGCGAGTTAGGGGCCTTCATACACCTTCCCTGTGGTTTCGCCGGCCGCCTTCATAATCTGCTTCTCCTTCATCTTTGGCGATGTGCTTGCTCTGGCGATCTCCAATGACTAGGTCGCCTGAATCCACATCTGGCGACTTCATACTTGAACCTGGCGATCGCCGACTCTGGTAAGCTGGTGATCGGAACACGCCAATATAACAACTGGTGACTACACGAGCCCCCCGACTTCCTTCCCTTCTGCCAACCTGGCGCCTTGTCAACACGCTTATACTGTAGCAGGATGCCACGTCATCACACCCGACCGCCAGGGCGGTACAAGTATGACTGGGGAGGAGAAAGGGCTGGTACTTAGGCGTATGATGCCCTCATACAACATTTCTTGAATCAACAAAGTCATAGTGTGTTTGTGGTGTGGGGCTAGTGTTAGAATGGATGGCTTTAAACTAGAGGGGGGTGAATTGTTTAAAGAAGATTTTCGCAAACTTTGGAAACAAGAATGAATTTATCTCAGGAAACAATTGATAAGAAATTCAGTTTACCAAAAACAACAAACAAAACAGCAGTACCAGAAAAACAATCGGTTGTTTCACAGAAACAATCGGTTGTACCAGTAAATAACAAACAAAACTGAATTTAAAGAGATAGGGATAGAGAGATTGTACACAGATGTTTACACTGGTTCACTCCAAACCCAGAGCTATATCCGGTCTTCTCAGAAACCCTGAGGAAATCCACTAAGCAATCACAACTTGATAACTTACACAACAACCAAGAGAATGACCTTGAA
This sequence comes from Phaseolus vulgaris, assembly GCF_051622355.1. Lineage (NCBI taxonomy): Eukaryota > Viridiplantae > Streptophyta > Magnoliopsida > Fabales > Fabaceae > Phaseolus > Phaseolus vulgaris. Next base: position 32,923,744 of record NC_143504.1, read on the forward strand.
CACCTCAAGACACACACTCTCCTTGGCCAACACACCAGCACTAAGATTGTTGATCTTGATCCCCTCAAGAACACACAGCCAATCTCAGCAAACATAGAAACGAAACTTGTTTCACAGAGTACAAGGATTAAACTTGTTACAGAAGATAATCTGAAATCAATACAAGCAGAATCCTATTCCACAACTTTGATCAATCACAAACTTTCAGCAATCTCAGCTTCTTTGAAAAACTCAAAAACTCTTAGCAAAAACTTGTCAAAGATTAATTGTCAAATCTGTTTTTCTGAATTTATTCAAAGATGTAGTTTGTTATCAAATCTTAACAAACTCTTAAATTGCATTAAAAGATTGGTCAAAGCATTTAATGACTGGAGCGTAAGCAGTTAAATCATTTAAAGCTCAGTCAAAGATAAAATAGTTTTTCTGTTATGGTCCCAAAACAAACAATCGGTTGTTTTTTCAAATCAATCGGTTGTTTTGGTTCTTAACAGTTCAACCATTTTAAAAACAGTTTTCAATCTTTTTCTCAAAACATCTAAGTATAAACAATCGGTTGTTTCGACAAAACAATCGGTTGTTTTAACTTAGTTTGAAAACATTTTACTTTCACAAAGATTGAGATGCTTATGCTTTAGATTCGATCAAGGGGTGGATTACAATACTCAAACTACCCCAGAACTATACTAAACCAGCATAGCAACACCAAGCACAACAAAGGCTTCATCATCCTTCAAAGGGTTTGGATTCTTCAAAGCTTGAACACCATACTAGTGCAAAAAGAAGAAAAGGATACGCTTTATTTAGTGCGGCTTTTGCGCTACTCGCTTTCGTAAAAAACACGGTGGCATTTTTGAAATTATTTTGATTTACAAATGCGGCTATTTGTATAACTGCACTTGTAAATCAAAGCGCTTGATTTACGAATGCGGCTATTCAAATAACCGCATTCGTAAATCAAAATTCTTTGATTTACGAATGCGGTTTTACCTTTAGCCGCATTCGTAAATCCTTTTTTACCCTAAATTTTGAAGCGCGCCACATACAATTTCAAACTTTATTTCTCGTCTTTGCCTTCGTTTCGCGTTCGCACTCTGAGTTCGTCTCTTTCTGTTGCATCTGCATTCCATTTGTGCAATGTAAGTTTCTTGAACTCTCTTTCTTCCTCTTCATCTTCACAAATATATGCATAAATGTTTTTCGTTTTTCTTATATATGTTTTTTTCCTTGCATTGGTGGTCTCGAAGCACTGTTTCGTTGGCTGACATTCGTTTTTCTTACATTGTTTGGTTCGCATTGCTCAGTACTATTTCATTGTCTTCATGGTTTCTTGTGGATTTTTTGGTTTGCTCCGTTGCAGCTTCCCTGTCCGCCGTCGCTTCTGCAGCCGCCACCGTTGTTGGCGCTCCCGTGACTCTTCATCAACGTTGGCTTCACACAAGATTGACGATGTTTTAAAATTTTTAATTTTTTTTAATGATTTGGCATATACAAGTGCGGTTAAAGCAAATAACCGCACTTGTAAATGGTATTTATAAATGCGGCTATATAGTCGCATTTATATTTCTTGATTTACAAGTGCGTGTTGATAAAATGCGGCTATAAAGCCGCATTTATAAATTCGAAATAGCCGCATTTGTTTTATGTTTCTGCACTAGTGCCACTTGGTTCAACAGCTAATGGTAGGGTTTGATATTTATGGGGGTGGAGTTTGGGATCAAGGGAATGTGATGGTTATAGGGGCAGTGGGGAGGTAAACTGTGAGGAGGTGAGAAAACTGAATGGTATGTGTGGTGGAGGTTTTGAATCTTGGGGTGTATATTTTTTGGGGAAGGGTTTGAGCATGGTAAGGGATCTGGTTGGAAAGTAAGCAAATGAAGTGATGTTGTGGCTTTGGTATGTAGGAGGTGACAAATATTGGTGACAGAAGCGTGTTTGTCTAAGAGTTTGTTGGTTCCAACTAGGGTTATGATGGTGCCTTGGTGATGGAAAGAGAGTTATGGTGTAGAGAAATCTGCTTGTAGGGGTCCGAGACAGCGTAACCAGTCCATTCCTAGGACTACATTTGCGCCTTCAATTGGAATGAGGTAAAGTGGGATGGAAAAACAATGATTTTGTATAGAAACAAGAATTGTAGGGCTGAGATGTGTGCAATGAATTTTCTCGTCGTTTCCAACCATGATGGAAAAAGGATTAATAGGAAGGGTGCAAAGGTTGAGGTGATGGGCTAGGCGAGGTTGGAGGATATTGTGTGAACTCCGGTGTCTATTAAAATGGTAATGGGTGTATGATGAATAAACCCCTGAAGTTTGAAGGTGTGGGCCGAGGGGGTTCCAGACAAGGCTTGGAGAGATAGGTGTACTGGATCAGGGTTGTCAATGTTGATCAAGAGTGATCAAGTGCTTTGAAGAATCCAAATCCAAGATGTTTTGATGAAAGGCTGATGTTGCTGTTGTTTCTGGGTGGGATCTAGGTAGAATAGAATGTGATCCACTCCTTTGTTGAATCTAAAACTGATGTGATTTAAAACCTTTTTGAAATCAAGTGTTTTTCCAACTAAGTGAAAAACAACCTGTTGTTTTGTCGAATCAACCGGTTGTTTTACTCTTAGGAGTTTTGAAAAGGTTGAAAACTGTTTTAGTTTGGTTGACTTAACTGTCAAGCCAAACAATCAGTTGTTTCGTGGTTTCAACCGATTGTTTCTTTGAAAATCCTAACATAATTCAATTTTGAATGTTGAATCTGCTTTAAATGTTTTTCAACTGAATACGCTCCTTCATTAATTGTTTTGACCAATCTTTGGAAAATATAAATGGTTTGTTTATGTTTTCAAACAAGCAAGAGAAACAATTTTGAGTTTTTCAGTTATGACAAGGTTGATTCTAAGATTTGAACATTCACATTAAGCTTTGGGTTTTCAAAGAGAGTGGAATAAGATTGCAAATGTATTGATTTCAGTTTGTACTGTGAACAAGAGTAATCCTTTCTAAACCTATTGTATTTCTGGTGTTGTGTTGCCAAGGAGTGTTGTGTGTTCTTGAGGTGGTCAAGATCAATACTCTTGGTATGTTTTGCCAAAGGTAGTGTGTTTCTTGAAGGGTTCAAGGTCACTACTTTGGTGGTTTGTGTTTTGTAATCTGATTTGGTTGCTTAATGGATTACCTAGTGGTATTCTGGGGACTGGATGTAGCTCTTGGCTTAAAATTGAACCAGTATAAATTTTTGGTGTATCTCTCTCTTACTCTGAACTCATTTACATTTTGTTTTAAGATTTACTAATATAAACAACCAATTGTTTCGAAGAAACAACCGATTGTTTTTCTGTTGTTTTATTGCTTAAATTCTTGGCAAACTTGATTCCTGTTCTGGATTCACACAAAGAATTTTGTTAAACCTGAAATTTTTTTCAAAAACCTCTCTTAAACAATTCACCCCCCTCTCGTTTAAGGCCGTATATTCTAACACTCAGTGTCAGAGACAATATCTAAGGCAGGGAAGGTTTCTAGGTGGGTTTCTAGTGTAGCTTCTTCATTAAGTAGCAATAAGAAACGTTTGGTGATACACTTAAGACCAGGGAAAAAAATTTCATCACAGTTGCAACATAAGTCGATTGCTCTACATTCTTGTAATTGGATGGATGATAATTTTTTTATAGGTAGAGATATGGGTGAGGTGGTTGTTGTTAGGGGTTGCATAGGGGGACGTGGTGGTGGTAAAGGGGGATGGTTGTGGAATGATGGGGTGGCAGTAATATTTCCTTGAATCGTGGATTTTAGATTCTAGGAGCTTCACAAGGCCCATGGCTTGGGTGATTGAGGTAGGTTGAAGAACAATTGTCTCTCTTTTGATTTCTGGGACCAAACCAGGAATGAAACAATTGAGGATCATCTCGGGTGTGAGGCCCAAGACTCGATTGCACAATTTTTCAAAAGATTTTTGGTACTTAGTGACTGTGCTATTTTGGCAGAGTTTGAACAATTCTGCTTAATGGTTGGCGTAAGTTAAGGGGCCGAATCAGAGCTCTAAGGCACGACTGAATGAGAACCAGTCACTTAATTGATGATTTTGGTACATCCATTTAAACCAACTATGAGCATCTCCGCGCATATAGAAAGCGGTCATGTGTAAGCGAGATTCCCAAGTAATATTGTAAAATTGAAAAAACTGGTAAGCTTGAAAAGGCCAATCTAGCGTATCAGATCCATCAAAGAAAGATAATTGGATTTTTGGGGGGCGGGGTAGGGTGGGAATCGTGGTAGGTGGGGGGGGGGGGCAAAAGACATTGTTGTGGCAAAGATGGAGGATGTAGGTTGTGAATTTAGGGGTGAGACAAGGGGTATGTGTGGAACAGAGAAGGTTGTAGAAGAGCGTTTGTTTCATTGGGGGAAAGTAATGGTGGTGGTATAGACGTTAAGATGATATGGAGGGTGTGATTGATAACCTCTTGTTTGGAGTCCCAATCTTTTTTACGAGATTCTTTGGTTGATTTGGGAGGCATGTAGATAGATTCAATGAAAGCACCAAATTGATATGGTGATGAAATGAAGATGAACAAAGAAAAAAAAAACAAGAAAATAAAGAGCTGGAACAGAGGCAACAAAAAAACAATCTTTAAGATAAAAGTAAAGGCAAGAGTCAAGATTTCACACAATCCTCTCCTAGTCTCATGGGATATATAATATCCTTTCAAAAGTCATTTGTCTTAATAGACACTTGTGCTCATCATACTAAAAAAAAAAAGCATTACAGAAAATCCTAACAGAAAAAGGGATTAGGTCCTTCTAGATGTAGTCCTTTAACCAAGTGAGCCTAGATACCCTTCTAATAGGCCTTGTAGATGTGAGTCCCGAATCAAAGTAGATTAGTAATATGTAATAATGATACGAGGGACAGTTGGACTCGGCCACTCTTGCTGAAAGGAGTTTGTAGTATTAGTAGTAAAAAAAGTCATTAATGTTCACACTTTTTAAGGAAATAGTATACGTCAATATCATAAGCTAAAAAATGTGGTGCAAAAACAAAAGTGAAGGAAGAGCAAGAGAAAAGAGACCGGCGCAATTTATGAGTATGCAAAACTAAGTTTATTGAATTTTGTAGTTGACAATTGACACAGATGAAGCAAAGCCATTATTCATTTTCCCATTCATCATGGGCAAATCAAGTGGCTACATAGCTTTCGTCTTGACACAAAAGACATGCATATATATAGTAGTAACTCGACACAGCAAAAAGAAATCCAAATACAAAGTTTTGCCATAGCAAACTCTTGGAGGCTAAGAATCAACCTCTTTCTCCTCCCATTCACATTCAGATGTTGCCAGTGTTTGGAGCATCGCGATGGCAGCACTTGTAATTAACGGAAGTCACCTCCATCACACGTGCACATGTGGGATTTGGACATGTTATAGTCACTAGGACATCTGCATTATTTTTAACAATAGCACATTGTTGACGAGCGTATATCTGGTTAAGCTTAATCTTATAGTATTCATCGAAGGCCACGTCAAAGCCTTCTTTTTGAAACACTTTCTCTTTCCATGCATCAAACTCAACCAAAGTTTGACGCATAGGCTCACCGTGACCCAGAACCCTCACGTTAGACCCTTTCGTGAGAATAGCCCATCCTTGCTGGTCTTGTTTAAGGCAAAGCAAGGTCCTCACAATTTTTTGAATCTCACAGTCCACCGCATCCTTATGCTTCTTCAGTCTCTTCCTTTCTATTTCGATCCAGAAACGAGGAACAACCCTCGGGTCATCCTTCCCCAACTCATACTGATCTATTATGGTATCTGTGTTCAAGATAATTGCATGCCCTTTTGTTTTCTCCACTGCCACTGCGAAGTCTTGGACCCACTTTTTGTCAGCACCTCCATAGATGAAAATGTACCTGTCCCCAGTGACCTAATTCACGTTCAAAACAAAGGTACATAATTAGGTCAATTTCATATCAATCTCTATGATTATCCCTAAAAAATAGTTCACTATTATATCTAACTCAGGTGATTAGATAACAACACTGAACAATGGGTTTACCTGCTGTATTCCAAGATTTGCTTTCTTTGTTGCATCCCAGAACCACTTCCATTTTAGAGTAAGGTCAATACCATCAATTTTCCTAAAGGGGAACGCGTCGATCCCCCATTGAAAAATCAAGTCCATAGCATCTTCATTCAACGTATCAGCAAGAGGGGTGAGCACTGGGATAATAGGTTTACCCCTGTAATTAAATTTCTCTTTTATTAGGTCAGTGCCTGGTAGCTCAGTGAAGAACTCCACTGCGTACCATTTGATGGTATCCTTCAACGCATTGAATTTGAGTCTTTGCTTGTCGTCCCACAAAGTCACAATGGGAATCCACAAAATCTTGAAATCCTCTTTCTTGTAATTTTTTATTATTTCACTTGGATTTTCCTGCAGTCTGTCATAGATTGAATTCAAAAGTGAAATCTCATCTTCAATCTTGTCGAGGCTTGAAATGAACAACAAGACATATTTCTGGTCGAAGACATCAATATCCTGTTTGAACATATATAAAAAAGAAAAGACATGATCATTACTTTTGTCTTTAAGACGATCCCAATTTGGCGAAATAACAAGGCTAGATAATTTTTTCCATAAGAATATCTTGACACAGTGATCGAAATGCTTTAGAGACTAACCCTGTTGCTTTTGATGCTGCCATCATATATTTGGACCTTAGATCCGATCAGAAGCTTTAAGAGTTCTACAACATCTTTGGGATTAGAAAATGCCTTCTTGCGCTTGTAGTATTCATCTGCATAACCTGCAACAAATAGATGTTTCTTTTATTAGCATTTGATCTTTCGTCATACTCATTGGCTTCAAAAATTAAACAAAATAGAAAGCTTAGCACAACCTTTTTGCTCTCCGCTCAATTTCAGATGTTCCTTGAATCTAGAAGCAGCAGAAGAAAGCCTTTCCACAAAATGTGATAATACATAGTCCCTGAAATAAATTATTAAAGAATTTCAGTTATTATTAATAATAATATATTATTTAGTTTTATAATGGGAATATGTTTTAAAAACTTTTTGTAGTTTGTAAGGTTAAATAACCGGAAAAATATCATTTTTGTTTTATATTTTATCCTCCATGTAATTATTTATTTATAACAAATTGTATATTGTTAGTTACATAAAGAACTAAAACCAAAATATTTTTTATACTTTTAAAAAGTAATGTAAATAATAAAATTTAAAGTATAATTTAATTTAATTTAAATATATTAATAATTTTTCCTTTGTCACGTGAACATGCACTAGCGAATTGTATGATGAGTGATTGTTGAGAAGATAACTTACGATACACCAACGAGGTTGCCAGTGGCAGCAATAAGGGAAGCAATTATCCAATATACAACAACAGGGACCTCTTGCAGGGCATCAGACAAAGATGGCACATCCACTATGTCATAACCAAAAGAAGACAATCGTGTCCACTCTTGGATGTCCTGAAGCACTTTCATCACCAATGCCACCAAAATGGTCTTAGGGTCCTTTCTGGTTTGAATTTGATTCAGTTGTTTCAACGAGTTTGTAAGTAGGTTATCTGGTGTTACAACATCACTGAGGTGCAAAAGATTCCCATACTCCAAAGCGAAAGCAGCTAGAGTTACTAGTGCCTTCGAATCCCACGAGTAGCTTCTGAGGTGATGAAGAATGCACATTGTCGTTTGGTGCACATAACGATCACCACGGGGTGTGGTTATCATCTGTTATCATATCATTGTATCACTTGTTTAAAATAATTTTCAACTAGGAATTTAAAATTGTGCTTTTGCAAACACAAGATCATAAAATAATGCAAACCAACTCGCCCCTTTTGAATGAAGCAAAATAAAGCATGACTACGCATCGTTTAATAATATATGTACACATAAAGTAAGGAATAATAATAATAATGATTGTGCCATGAGATAACCTGACAGGAAATCAGCTTCATTGTACTAAATTCTGGTTTGAAAACGGTCTGATAAGCTTTGCTTTCAGCTAACCTTGTCTGTCACTCACGATATAAACAATTAAATAATGTTAATTAAATTTAAATGATAATTAAACATGCGTAGTACGAATTTATAGCTAATATACACTGAAAAGGTGATATTACCTATGAATCTATATATAGAAAGAGAAATACCTAGGAAGATTTGCACTTGTTGGAGAAAATGAATGGATGAAAGAAGGTGAATTACATATAGTACCTTAAGTACAACACTGGACACTACGTCGAAAAGGACATCGACATCACACTTGTCATCATCATGGAGGTGGGTGACATAAACTTTTTCGAGGATCTCAGAGTCGGTGAGATCAAAGGGGTTGGGAAGCTGGGGTTTCTGCTGGTTGGAAGTGGCATCAGCTCCATTGGAGAGTGACATGGTGAATAAGGTTTTAGGGTAGCAAAGCAAGTATTCTTGAACTTCTCAGCTCTGTAAGCAAAGGATGCCTTGTGGGGTTGGTTGGCTCCTCCACTTATATATATAAGCTGAAGAGGGCACAAGAGTGTACATTTGGTATAACTACTTTATTAGTTAGAAAAAAGAAAATATACGAAGTAGCTTCTGCTGGGGCCTTTCAAGGCGTGAAATGTGCCTTCTAGTGTGATTTTCATAACGTACCCCTTATGGGCTATATGGGACATGTGAGATCACAAAGGATATCATAGGCAATTTGTTGCAAGTTCGCAAAACTTTAGAAAAAGATCATCTTCTGCCGCTTCCAACATAGGATCACAAAAATGTTTCGGCTTCAAGGAAAGAACAAAAAGTACTAACGTAATTTTACTCAACAACAAAGATGCTTCTAGACAGAAATCTTAGAGGGTGAACATATGGGAGTACTTATGTAAATAATCAACATTAATTAGCTTTACTCAAGCCTTAACATGATATATCTGTATCTTCATCTACAATACACTTTAGATTAAAAATATGCAATATTAACTATTAATTGAAAAAAAATTAAGTCGAATGGCTTCATTATTTATTATTCATGTTCATGAAATTTATTATAATGGCAAGGTGAAACTAGTCTTTTTTTTATATATTTTGGAATTTAGAGAACCAAAGGGAGCTAAATATAATAACAAGCAAAAACAGCTGAAGAAAAGGAGTTAAGTTTTAAAAGATGTTGCGGGTAAAATATAATAGTATTTCAATTAAAAATTTGAAATTATATATAGTATCTTTTTGTACGAACGTAATTATTACGTATGCGCTTTAATAGTTATGATTTCACCTTTTTCCTGAATTATACCTTTTGAGTCAAATCTACAAGAAATGTATCATACAACATTATAAAGTATGAATTCTATGTGGATGTGTATATATAAATATATTTATCTGTTAATTTAAACTTAGAATATTTGTTTTATAACATAATATCAAACTCTTAATTATAACCATTTGATTTATAATTTGATCGTTATACCACCTGATTGGGTCTAAAATAATATAACAGATAAATATTTAGATAATAGACACATGAAGAATATGATCTATTTTTGCCGATTTATTAAGATTACTCTAGTAATTCTTATAAAAGAATATATCACTTCAAAAAGGCTTTTAGCTATAAAATTATATTAGGGTCGTGTTTATTGAATACGAATTCTTTGTATATACACTCCATCTGTACATACACCTCAATCATTTGAAGTTTAAAGTGTGACCATAGGTCCTTTTTCTTTTCTTATATCTCAAGTTCATACATTTGCTTGCCTTGGCCCAGATGCTTTATGTTACACTTTGTTGAGAGCAACATATCTTTGGGAATCTGGTTTAAGGAAAAAGCAAGGCTCTTCAAAATCCTTGAATCTCAATTTATAGTCCCCAGCTGTTTCTTTAACTTCCCACTTTCTATGCCAATTTATTACCTATATACGTAACATATATATCTAAGATATCTTCTTTTTCAAGACTTAGATATCATTACAAGAAAACGTTGCTTTCAAAATATAGCATCGGTTAAAATCCGATTATATTACATTATTATTTAATTTTTCTAAAGATAATAATTCAAAATATTTATTGTGACTACATTTTTTACCATTCTTGAAGAACTTCACTTTCCCTCCTTCTACCTTCACTGAAATTTATTAAACATCAAATATTCAGCTGAACCCAAGTTCAAAATGCCCCATCACTGAATCTCTAATCCCTACCCATGGTTCTCGTTGAATCCTTAATTTGAAATCTCGATCTTAGATAATCATTTATTACATCCAGATTTTTCTATTAAAAATTATAACAAAAAAATATATACACGTTTTCTTGTAAAATACTTTTCCGTAAGAAATATTTACATATATAAAAAAATCGCTACAAATACATATGAAATTTTCTTTCATAAGTAAAATTTGTTTTTATTACTTGAAAAATTAACTACGCCTATATAGTTATGTAACTATATAATTTTTTTTTTCTAGAATACAAATTTTCAGCTAAAAGTAATAGATATTGTACTATACACGGTCGATGACTCGGCACCTATGATCGAGACCTTCACAAAATTATAATCGAGTATATTTTGGGATACAATCATTACTTAAATATAGTACGATTAGCATAATCCATGTGTACAAAACCCATGTGTACAAAACTCCTTCTTAGTAGTAAGATTAACTCAGTAATTATTGTCAAACCAAGTTCACAGCGCAAAGGTCTCCTCTAATCTTATAAATGCATGCTCCAAGATAAGGCAAAAGTATGTATTTAATATTCTCAAACATCGAATACTGACTTGAGCGTTGAAGCACCTTTTGTGGGTATCTCCTATCTCGAATACCGATGATCGAATGCTGTTAGGAGTCAACACCTGAAAGACTGAAAAGCGCACATGACATTGAATACGTATCCTTCTCGACCTATACTAGAACAATTGACCCCACCGTGGGGTCAAGGAAGATGCATAAGACTTTATGGCACTAGCGCAGAAATGTAAAATAAATGCGGCTATTTTACATTTACAAATGCGGCTATTTTACATTTACAAATGCGGCTATAGAACCGCATTTGATCAGCACGCATTTGTAAATCAGAGAGATACAAATGCGGCTATAGAGCCGCATTTGTAAATTAGCTTTACAAATGCGGTTATTTTAAATAACCGCATTTGTATATTCTTCTGCATGAGGGGTGAGGGTTTAGGGGTTTAAGATTTACGAATGCGGCTCTGGTAATAGCTGCATTCGTAAATCACATTTACAAATGCGACTTTGGTAATAGCCGCATTTGTAAATCTTGTTTTTTGATTTACAAATGCGGCTTTGGTAAATAACCGCATTTGTAAATAGTGTTTTTTTTTTAAAGTGCAATTTGTATTGTCCCTAAACCATATAAATTAACCTGCATAATGATCAAACCCAGTTAGACAAATACAAAAATATAGATATAAATTGAGAGCATCAAAATGTACATTTACAAGTAATCAAATTACATATAATACAACCACTATTGATTACCTATGCTAGAGTTATAAAAATTTATGAAATATGTGGACCAAGAATCTCTAACATATGAAATGCCTTCCGAATTCATTGGTGTTTCTTCTATGAATAACTGCATTGCAAAATATAGTTGACATAAATTAGTTTTTAGATATATATATATATAAGTATGTTCAAGAATTATAAAAATGATTTAACATATAGTACCTCTTTCCAACTAGTTTTAACACCTAGTCTTATAATGGTAATCATCCATTGCATAATGTAATATATAGCCACACTCATAGCTTCCTGGTTGTTTATTACACTATAATTCAATAAAAAGTAATATGTTAGTATATTGATAAACAATGATAATAGAGAAAGAAAAAAATTACAAACCTTTATTCTTATCTAGTTCAAATTATTTGAACTGGATCGACCTTTTAGGATGTTATATGCACGCCATGAACTGGTTAATAAAAAAAAACCTCGTTAGTAGATGGTTAATTAGTAACATATACAAAGTTAAGTTTATAATGTACTTACGTATCAATGATATCCTTAAATTTTGTGGGAATCTTCTTGTGTAGGGAATAGAACCACACAACAGTCTTATCAACCATTGATAAGACAAGTAACTGCCAATGATGCTTATATCATCAATGAAAAGAGTTAGTAAATATTTAAAACATGAAATAATAATAATTGATGACATATAATTAAACTTACTCATTAATATAAAGGCATAAATAAAATTGTTTTCCCTCTTTTTCCAGGGTGTTAGTGATGTATGCTTGAGTCTCAGATGAGTTTGGTCCAACGGGATTAGTATATGCAGGATTTAAGAATCCATACATATTTTCCTTCCCCTCAGTGATACAGACTCTATGCAAAAACCTACAAGTTTTTAGTTAAAGCATAATCAATAATAATTTAACATAAAGTAAATTGAATAATAGGTAAAGATACTTACATCATAAAAAATGGAATTATACATATATTAAGCTCCTGTTTCCCATATATAAATTCTGATAAATCTGTGTTGTACATCATCAGTGGCAGTTCAGTGTTTATTTGAAAAAATGTATCACCCCACAGAACTGGAAAAGGTTCATTGCCAATCTGACTAGCAATGAGACCTAATGAAGCTATAGGATCGTCAACTGGAACCTCACGTTTCTTCTCCGGACTTGGTGGCCGAAAAGGTTTCTACAAGATAAAGAATATTTGTATTAAATTATATGTAATATATAAATATAAATACAAAATAATATAATGAAATGAAATTATTACATGAGGTTCGGGCATAGATCGAATGAGCTCTCTGGGCCAAGAAACGAATGTCTGAAAGGTAGTGGAACATGAGCATCAGGAAATCGTACTTTTTCAACTGTTACCTTCGCCACATCAGGGGAGAGAGGAATGTTATGTAAGGTGGTGGTGTCTTGATAGACTTTTCCAAGGGCCACCACCCGAGGAAGTTTGTTGCCCACTACCAGTAGCTCACAATCCTTCGTCTGCCCATTGATATCATCCCCTGATGTTGGAGGAGCCGCACACACTAGTACAAAATTTGAAAACAACGACTATTTATTTAGTGCGGCTTTGCGTTTAAACGCATTTGTAAAAAACGCGGTGGCATTTTTGTAATTAAATTGATTTACAAATGCGGTTCTAGGGTAAGACCGCATTTACAAATCAATTAAAATGAATTACAACTGCGGTCATAGTAAAGACCGCATTTGTAATTCATTCTGAATTGAATTACAAATGCGGTCTTTAGTATGACCGCAGTTGTAATTCAATTCAGAATGAATTACAAATGCGGTCTTTACTATGACCGCAGTTGTAATTCATTTTAATTGATTTACAAATGCGGTCTTACCCTAGAACCGCATTTGTAAATCAATTTTACCCTAAAAATAGAAGCGCGCCACTGGTTTTCACTTTCACTTTCGTCTTCTCCGCTCTTCGTTTCAACGTTCTCAGCTGTCTCCGCTTTGCATTGTAAGTTTCAGCTCTCTCTGCTTCAACGTTTGTTTTCGTTTTCGTTTTTGTCATTGTCATTATTCACTTCCTTGGCATTGTCATTTCGTTTCCTTACTCGTTTTCTGCATATAGGTGGTTACTGTTCTATTGGTTCTCTGGTTTTTTCTGCTCCGCCACCGCCACTGCTTCCGTCACCGCCACTGCTTCCGCCACCGCCTTCGCCTACGTCTCCGATCACCATCAACCTAAAGGTTGGTGTTGTATTTATTTAATATTTTGAATTTATATTTAAAATTTTGAATTCATATTTAATATTTTGAATTTTTATTTTTCTGTATTATAATATATATTTAATTAATAACTAATATAACTTGGAATGTATATAACTAATAACTAATAATTTATATATTTGTGTGTATTTTGAATTTTTGTATTATATAATTTCTATTTTCTTAAATTTATATTATATATAAATTCTATTTTTGTAATTATTTTTATTTTTTGCACTTTCTCTTTGCATATCTTTCTTTTTTTCCCTGGCATCATTTATTTTTATAATTGTCACTTTAAACTACTTTTACTTAAATAAAAATGAATATGATATTAATCTTTATGGAATTATAATTCTATAGTGTATTAAACTTTGTTCTAGAATTTTAATTTTAGAAGTGAAATATTTAGTTAGTTGTTAATTACATTTTAATAAAAGTTTTATGTTATGTTAGTTATTGTTACTTTTAGAATAGAAATATCGTGTTTGGATTGAGTCCAGGGGTGTTCGACCCTCGGCAAATGTGTGAGATTGAAGAGAATACTAATTATTAGAAAATCCTAACTATATTCCAGAATATATAATGGATCGAAGTTGGATTAATGCTGTTCGTATAAGTGATGAGTACGAAAGGGGAGTAGATGAATTTATACAATTTGCACAGCGTAACGCGATTATTAGTGGTCATGATGGAGCAAAGATCAGGTGTCCGTGCGTTAACTGTTTGAATGGAAGGATACTGGATGTGAATATCATGAGGGAACACCTGCTATGTGATGGGTTTCTTCGATCTTATACAACTTGGACATGGCATGGTGAATTATTAAATTTACCACGTGTTTCCGTAACTGAAGAATATGTGGGTTCTACCATGGATGAAGCAGTACACGATGATGGAGATGATGATCGATTGGAGGACATGATTCGTGATGTGGGAGCTGAGTGTTTTGCAAAAGCGCATGGATATGAAAGTATGTCAAAAGATGCAGAGACTCCTTTGTATCCTGGATCAACTAACTTCACACGGTTGTCGGCGGTGTTAAGATTGATGAATTTGAAGGCAATAAACGGATGGACTGATAAAAGCTTCACGGAATTGCTCCAGCTGTTGAAGGATATGCTTCCAGAGGGAAATAGTCTACCTAATCGTAATTACGAGGCCAAAAAGATTCTTTGTCCAATGGGTATGGAGTACAAAAAGATACATGCATGTCCTAATGATTGTATATTATACCGGAAAGATTTTGAATTGTTGAAAAGTTGTCCGAGGTGTGGGTTATCACGTTATAAGTTGAAACAAAAAGATGATGATTCTATTGATGACATGGAAAAGCATGGACCCCCAATGAAGGTTATGTGGTATCTTCCCATCATTCCAAGGATGAAGCGTTTGTTTGCAAACCCAGACGATGCTAAGAATCTTAGATGGCATGCAGATGAGAGGAAATGCGATGGCATGTACCGACATCCAGCTGATTCTATTCAATGGAAGAAATTTGATGATGACTTTCCAGAATTTGGTAAAGAATCAAGAAATATCCGACTTGGTTTAGCTACAGACGGAATGAATCCGTTTGGTAATATGAGTACAAATCACAGTTCATGGCCTGTATTACTAGTTATTTACAACTTACCTCCTGGATTGTGCATGAAGCGAAAATACATGATGTTGTCTATGATGATATCCGGTCCGAAACAACCAGGGAATGATATTGATGTTTATCTAAGTCCCCTAATTGAAGATTTGAAGTTAATGTGGGACCAGGGTGTCGAAGTATTTGACGGATTTGCTAATGAAACTTTCAAGCTTCATGCCATGTTATTTTGCACCATCAATGACTTTCCGGCATATGGTAACTTATCAGGTTATAGTGTTAAGGGTCACAAAGCGTGTCCAATATGCGAAGAAGACACTGCTTCTCAACAATTGAAACATGGAAGGAAAACAGTATATCTTCGGCATCGGAGGTTTCTTAGAAGTCATCATCCTTACCGGAGGTTGAAAAAAGCCTTTAATGGACACCAAGAGGGTAGTGGTCCACCAACTCCATTAACCGGTGTTGAGGTTTACGAAAAGGTAAATAACATAGACCACACCTTCGACAAGTCCAAAAAAAAGTCATCTGTGACAAATATTTGGAAGAAGAAATCAATCTTCTTTGATCTTCCGTACTGGTCGAGGTTAGAAGTCAGACATTGTATAGATGTAATGCATGTTGAGAAGAATGTGTGTGATAGCTTAATTGGTACACTTCTTAACATTAACGGGAAGACGAAGGATGGTCTAAATGCTCGTTTAGATTTGATTGAGATGAACATACGCGGCGAGTTGGCACCCATACAAATGGGTAAGCGTACATATTTGCCCCCAACCTGTTACACAATGTCAAAAGATGAAAAAATTAGTTTTTGTCAATGTCTAAAGGGTGTGAAAGTGCCATAAGGACATTCCTCAAATGTGAAGAGTCTAGTGTCAATGCAAGATTTGAAGTTAATTGGGTTGAAGTCTCATGATTGTCACATCTTGATACAACAATTGTTGCCGGTAGCTATCCGTGGGATCTTACCAAAAAATGTTAGACACACCATAACCCGTTTGTGCTCATTCTTCTCTTCCATCTGTTGTAAAGTCATTGATCCCTCAAAACTAGATGAACTTCAAAATGAAATTGTTGTTATCTTGTGTGAATTGGAAATGTTTTTTCCTCCGTCTTTTTTTGACATCATGGTTCATCTAGTGGTGCATCTGGTAAGAGAGGTTAGATTGTGTGGACCAGTGTACTTAAGATGGATGTATCCTGTTGAGCGGTATATGAAAATTTTGAAAGGTTATGTGAAAAATCATTATCGTCCAGAGGCTTCAATGATTGAAAGGTACATAGCTGAAGAAAGTATTGAATTTTGTTCAGAGTACATGACAAAAGCAAATCCAATAGGTGTTCCAGCTAATTCATGGCACCACAGGCGTTCTACAAGTAAATGTTTACGTGGTGTGAATATTGTAAGCAAATCTCGATCAGAAGTCTTGCAAGCACATTTGTACATATTGAATAACACAGATGAAGTTGTACCTTACATAGAAGCTCATAAAGCCATTGTGAAGGCAAATAACCCAAGACAAGCAGAGAAATGGGTCTTGATAGAACATAATAGAACTTTCATGCCTTGGTTTAAAGATGAGGTGTTCAAGGATTCAACGGCATCAGAGACCTTGACTTGGTTGGCTGCTGGATTGAAGTTTGATGTCATTTCATGTACAGCGTACGAAGTGAATAATTGTATATTTTACACGAAGTCCCTGGATGAAAAGATTACAGTTCAAAATTCTGGTGTTACTCTTGAAGCCGAGTCAATGCAGTTTTCGACTTCGAAAGATACAAATCCAGTACTTGGATCAATGGCATACTATGGGTTTATAGAAGAGATATGGGAGATTGACTACACTAAGTTTTCCGTTCCAATTTTCAAGTGTAAATGGGTTGATAATAAAAGTGGGGTTAAAATTGATGAATCAGGATTCACACTAGTGGACTTTCGAAAGATAGGGTATCGAGATGAGCCATTTATAATGGTTCAACAAGCATCTCAGGTTTTCTATGTGAAAGATCCTACGTCAGAACATTGGTATGTCGTTTTACACGGGAAAAAACAAGGGGAAGCCATAGATGATATTGAATATGGCGAAACTCGTTCATTCACACCAATGATAACTAATAAAGATGACGATGTACTTGATGATGTACATGCAACCCGTAAAGACCACAGTGAAGGAATTTACATATAAACATTCAACCCACATGCAACATGTAAATAAAAATTTATAATTTTATGTATTATTTTTATATGATTTTAATTCGATGCACATTAACTAATGGTTGTTACCTAATTTTTTTAACAGAGACATGGATGACGACCAGACTCCAGTCAGACCTCGATCTGGGCGAGGTAGTAGAGGACCTACTAGATTGAAGCGTCTTGCATTGAGACGTGCTGCTGGTGAGAAGACACATGTTGACATTGACGTCAACACTGGAGTGGCTTTTGGTCCTAAGGCAGATGAGTTTAAGCTATCTTGGAGTTGTTTCTCGTGAGAGGCTCTCCATTTTGATTAATTCATGGGATGAGGTTTCAGAGGTTGATCGGAACATGCTATGGGAGGATGTTCTGGTAAGCTTTACATTATTATTGTTATCATATAATGCTTTTTAATATTGATTAATTAATTTTAATTTGATGATGTTATTTTCCAGGCAAACTTTGACATTCCTGATGTGGAACTGCTTCGATCAAAGATATTATCCAATATCGCACTTAAATTTCGTACCTTTAAGTCAAGACTGACATCGAGATACATTTTTGGCGACCTTAAAGACGAAAATCCATGTTTAAAGTACCAACATATTGATGAAGAGACATGGCATCTTTTTAGAGAAAGCCGTGAAAATGAGGCTTGGATGGTAAGTGAAGTAACTTTTTTGTTTATATAACATTAATAAGTTTATCTTATTTACTTCAGTTTGTTTATTTCAATTATGACAGGATCGTCGGAAGAAAGCTCAAGAGATAGCTTTGAAGAATCTTACCCCGCACGTTATGTCTCGTTCGGGGTATAGAAAACTTGAGCAAACACTGATGGTGGAAAAGGAGAAATCTCAACAGGGGACGTATTCTGAGAATGTGGAAACAGGGGTCACTTCTCCTCCACCACCTTTTCGCCATGAAAAATGGAAGAGGGCCCGAATTAAAAAGTCCGGTGCACCAAGTTCCGAGCAATCCGGGGTTATAATCGAAAAAATTGTAAGTTATTTTTGTTATTTTCAATTTTTTTAAAGCATTAATTATATTAATGATTGAAAATATGATTTTTGTGTACTCTTGCAGGATTCCTTGGAATCCGACGGTACATTTGTTGCTGAAGGTCGTCACGATATCCTGGTTGAAGCAATTGGACGACCTGAACACTCTGGTCGTGTTCGTGCCGCTGGACAAGGGGTCGGAATTAAACTTTTTTTTGGAGTTTCAGAACGACAGCCATCCTCCTCCTCCAAGAAGGAAACTCAAATGAAGACTAAGTTACGTGAAGAAATAATGGAGGAGATGAGAAAGGAGACTGATTTGATGTGGCTGGAGATGAAAAAGGAGAATGATCGAATGCGACAAGAGTTTCTATCGCAACAAGTTTATGCTGAGCCGATTGAACCCCTTGTTAGTCCCACTCCCAAGAGCACAAAGGGGAGTTGTGCGGCTCCTCCAACATCAGGGGATGATATCAATGGGCAGACAGAGGATTGTGAGCTACTGGTAGTGGGCGGCAAACTTCCTCGGGTGGTGGCACTTGGAAAAGTCTATAAAAACGCCACCACCTTACATAGCGTTCCTCTCTCCCCTGATGTGGCGAAGGTAACTGTTGAGAAAGTACGATTTCCTTATGCTTGTGTTCCACTACCTTCAGATGAGGTAACCACTGTGGCCGATGCATTTCAGACATTCGTTGCCTGGCCCAGAGAGCTCATTTGATCTATGCCCGAACCTCATGTAATAATTTCGTTTCATTATATTATTTTTTATTTATATTTATATATTACATATAATTTAATACAAATGTTGTTTATCTTGTAGGAACCTTTTCAGCCACCAACTCCGAAAAAGAAGCGTGAGGTTCCAGTTGACGATCCTATGGCTTCCCTACGTCTCATTGCTAGTCAGATTGGCAATGATCCTTTTCTAGTTCCGTGGGATAATACATTTTTTCAAATCAACACTGAACTGCCACTGATGATTTACAACACAGATTTATCAGAATTTATATCTGGGAACCAGGAGCTCAATATAAGTATAATTCAATTTTTTATGATGTAAGTATCTTTACCTATTATTCAATTTACTTTATGTTAAATTATTATTGATTATGCTTTAACTAAAAACTTGTAGGTTTTTGCATAGAGTCTGTATCACTGAGGGGAAGGAAAATATGTATGGATTCGTAGATCCTGCATATACTAATCCCGTTGGACCAAACTCAACTGAGACTCAAGCATACATCACTAACATCCTGGAAAAAGAGGGAAAACAAATTTATTTATGCCCTTACATTAATGAGTAAGTTTAATTATATGTCATCAATTATTATTATTTCATGTTTTAAATATTTACTAACTCTTTTCAATGATCATATAGGCATCATTGGCAGTTACTTGTCTTATCAATGGTTGATAAGACTGCTGTGTGGTTCTGTTCCCTACACAAGAAGATGCCCACAAAATTTAAGGATATCATTGATACGTAAGTATAGTATAAACTTAACTTTGTATATGTTACTAATTAACCATCTACTAACGAGGTTTTTTGTATTAACCAGTTCATGGCGTGGATATAACATCCTAAAAGGTCGATCCAGTTCAAATAATTTGAACTACATAAGAGTAAAGGTTTGTAATTTTTTTCTTTCTCTATTATCATTGTTTATCAATATACTAACATATTACTTTTTATTGAATTATATAGTGTAATAAACAACCAGGAAGCTATGAGTGTGGCTATTACATTATGCAATGGATGATTACCATTATAAGACTAGGTGTTAAAACTGGTTGGAAGGAGGTATATGTTAAATCATTTTTATAATTCTTGAACATATATATATCTAGAAACTAATTTATGTCAACTTTGCAATGCAGTTATTCACAGAAGAAACACCAATGAGTGAGGAAGGCATTTCATATGTTAGAGATTCTTGGTCCACATACTTCATTAATTTTTATAACTCTAGCATAAGTAAACAACATTAGTGGTTTTATTATATGTAATTTGATCACTTGTAAATGTACATTTTGATGATTTCAATTGGTTACTACATTTTTGTATTTGTCTGGCTGGGTTTAATCATTATGCAGGTTATTTAAATATATGGTTTCTGCACAAAACAGGATGTACCAAAAAAAAAAAAAACACTATTTACAAATGCGGTCATTTACCAAGACCGCATTTGTAAATAGTGATTTATGAATGCGGTTTTTACCAAGACCGCATTCATAAATCCTAAACCCCAAACCCACTCCCTAATTCAGAATAATATACAAATGCGGTTATCTAAAATGACCGCATTTGTAAATGTGATTTATGAATGCGGTCATAGGACCGCATTTGTAAATTCCAGATTTACAAATACGTGTTGATCAAATGCGGTTCTATGACCGCATTTGTAAATTTAAAATAGCCGCATTTGTTTAACTTATCTGCACTAGTGACAACTCCCCTTTGTGCTCTTGGGAGTGGGACTAACAAGGGGTTCAATCGGCTCAGCACAAAGTTGTTGCGATAGAAACTCTTGTCGCATTCGATCATTCTCCTTTTTCATCTCTAGCCACATCAAATTAGTCTCCTTTCTCATCTCCTCCATTAATTCTTCACGTATCTTAGTCTTCATTTGAGTTTCGTTCTCTTTGAAGGAGGAGGATGACTGTCGTTCTGAAACTCCAAAATATAGTTTAATTCCGACCCCCTGTCCAGCTGCACGAACACGACCAGAGTGCTCAGGTCGTCCAATTGCTTCAACCAGGATATCGTGACGACCTTCAGCAACAAATTTACCGTCGGATTCCAAGGAATCTTGCAAGAGTACACAAAAATCATATTTTCAAGCATTAATCTAATTAATGCTTTAAAATAAATGAAAATAACTTACAATTTTTTCAATGATAACCCCGGATTACTCAGAACTTGGTGCACTCGACTTTTTAATTTGGGTCCTCTTCCATTTTACATGGCGAAAAGGTGGTGATGGAGGAGAAGTGACCCCTGTTTCCACATTCTCAGACAACATCCCCTGTTTAGATTTCTCCTTTTCCAACATCAGTGCTTGCTCAAGTTTTTGATACCCCGAACGAGACATAACGTGCGGGGTAACATTCTTCAAAGCTATCTCTTGAGCTTTCTTCCGAAGATCCTGTCATAATTGAAATAAACAAACTGAAGTAAATAAGATAAACTTATTAATGTTATATAAACAAAAAAAGTTAAGTTACTTCACTTACCATCCAAGCCTCATTTTGACGGCTTTCTTTAAAAAGACGTCATGTCTCTTCATCAATATGTTTGTACTTTAAACATGGATTTTCGTCTTTAAGGTCGCCAAAAATGTATCTCGAAGTCAGTCTTGACTTAAAGGTACGAAATTTGAGTCCGATATTGGATATAATATTTGATCGAAGTGACATCAGGAATTTCAAATTTTGCCTGCAAAATAACATCAGCAAATTAAAATTAATCAATGAATATTAAAAAGCATTATATCAAAATGTAAAGCTTACCAGAACATCCTCCCAGATCATGTTCCGGTCGACCTCTAACACCTAATCCCATGAATTAATCAGAATGGAGAGCCTCTCACGAGAAACAACTTCAAGATAGCTCATAAACTCATCTGCTTTAGGACCAAAAGCCACTCCAGTGTTGACGTCAATGTCAACACGTGTCTTCTCACCAGCAGCATGTCTCAATGCGGGACGCTTCAATCTAGTAGGTCCTCTGCTGTCTCGTCCGGATCGAGGTCTGAATGGGGTCTGATCGTCATTCATGTCTCTGTTAAAAAAATTAGGTAACAAACATTAGTTAATCTGCATCGAATTAAAATCTTATAAAAATAATACATAAAAATCTAAATCTAAAATGCTTATTTATATGTTGCATGGGGGTTGAAAGTTCATATGTAAATTCCTTCACTGTGGTCTTTACGGGTTGCATGTACATCATCAATTACATCATTATCTTTATTAATTATCATTGGTGTGAATGAACAGGGCTCACCATTTTCAATATCATCTATGGTCTCCCCTTGTTTTTTGCCGTGTAAAACGACATACCAATGTTCTGACGTAGGATCTTTCACGTAGAAAACTTGAGATGCTTGTTGAACAATTATAAATGGCTCATCTCGATACCCTATCTTTCGAAAGTCCACTAGTGTGAATCCTGAATCATCAATTTTAAACCCACTTTTATTGTCAACCCATTTACACTTGAAAACTGGAACGGAAAACTTAGTGTAGTCAATCTCCCATATCTCTTCTATAAACCCATAGTATGCCATTGATCCAAGTACTGGATTTGTATCTTTCGAAGTCGAAAACTGCATTGACTCGACTTCAAGAGTAACACCATAATTTTGAACTGTACTATTTTCATCCATGGACTTCGTGTAAAATATACAATTATTCACTTCGTACGCTGTACATGAGATGACATCAAACTTCAATCCAGCAGCCAACCAGGTCAAGGTCTCTGATGTCGTTGAATCCTTGAACACCTCGTCTTTAAACCAAGGCATGAAAGTTCTATTATGTTCCATCAAGACCCATTTCTCTGCTTGTCTTGGGTTATTTGCCTTCACAATGGCTTTATGAGCTTCTATGTAAGGTATAACTTAATCTGTGTTATTCAATATGTACAAATGTGCTTGCAAGACTTCTGATCGATATTTGCTTACAATATTCACACCACGTAAACATTTATTTGTAGAACGCCTGTGGTGCCATGAATTATCTGGAACACCTATTGGATTTGCTTTTGTCATGTACTCTGAAAAAAATTCAATACTTTCTTCAGCTATGTACCTTTCAATCATTGAAGCCTCTGGATGATAATGATTTTTCACATAACCTTTCAAAATTTTCATATACCGCTCAACAGGATACATCCATCTTAAGTACACTGGTCCACACAATCTAACCTCTCTTACCAGATGCACCACTAGATGAACCATAATGTCAAAAAAAGACGGAGGAAAAAACATCTCCAATTCACACAAGATAACAACAATTTCATTTTGAAGTTCATCTAGTTTTGAGGGATCAATGACTTTACAACAGATGGAAGAGAAGAATGAGCACAAACGGGTTATGGTATGTCTAACATTTTTTGGTAAGATCCCATGGATAGCTACTGGCAACAACTGTTGCATCAATATGTGACAATCATGAGACTTCAACCCAATTAACTTCAAATATTGTATTGACACTAAGCTCTTCACATTTGAGGAATGTCCTTGTGGCACTTTCACACCCTTTAGACATTGACAAAAACTAATTTTTTCATCTTTTGACATTGTGTAACAGGCTGGGGGCAAATATGTACGCTTACCCATTCCTATGGGTGCCAACTCATCGCGTATGTTCATCTCAATCAAATCTAAACGAGCATTTAGACCATCCTTCGTCTACCCGTTAATGTTAAGAAGTGTACCAATTAAGCTATCACACACATTCTTCTCAACATGCATTACATCTATACAATGTCTGACTTCTAACCTCGACCAGTACGGAAGATCAAAGAAGATTGATTTCTTCTTCCAAATATTTGTCACAGATGATTTTGTTTTTACTTACCGAAGGTGTGGTCTATGTTATTTACCCTTTCGTAAACCTCAACACCGGTTAATGGAGTTGGTGGACCACTACCCTCTTGGTGTCCATTAAAGGCTTTTTTCAACCTCCGGTAAGGATGATGACTTCTAAGAAACCTACGATGCCGAAGATATATTGTTTTCCTTCCATGTTTCAATTGTTGAGAAGCAGTGTCTTCTTCGCATATTGGACATGCTTTATGACCCTTAACACTATAACCTGATAATTTACCATATGCCGGAAATTCATTGATGGTGCAAAATAACATGGCATGAAGCTTGAAAGTTTCATTAGCAAATCCGTCAAATACTTCAACACCCTGATCCCACATTAACTTCAAATCTTCAATTAGGGGACTTAGATAAACATCAATATCATTCCCTGGCTGTTTCGGACTGGATATCATCATAGACAACATCATGTATTTTCGCTTCATGCACAATTCAGGAGGTAAGTTGTAAATAACTAGTAATACAGGCCATGAACTGTGATTTGTACTCATATTACCAAATGGATTCATTCCGTTTGTAGCTAAACCAAGTCGGATATTTCTTGATTCTTTACCAAACTCTGGAAACTCATCATCAAATTTCTTCCACTGAATAGAATCAGCTGGATGTCGGTACATGCCATCACATTTCCTCTCATCTACATGCCATCTAAGATTCTTAGCATCGTTTGGGTTTGCAAACAAACGCTTCATCCTTGGAATGATGGGAAGATACCACATAACCTTCATTGGGGGTCCATGGTTTTCTATATCTTCAATAGTATCATCATCTTTTTGTTTCAACTTATAACGTGATAACCCACACCTCGGACAACTTTTCAACAATTCAAATTCTTTGCGGTATAATATACAATCATTAGGACATGCATGTATCTTTTTATACTCCATACCTATTGGACAAAGAATCTTTTTGGCCTCATAATTACGATTAGGTAGAGTATTTCCCTCTGGAAGCATATCCTTCAACAACTGAAGCAATTTTGTGAAACTTTTATGAGTCCATCCATTTATTGCCTTCAAATTCATCAATCTTAACACCGCCGACAATCGTGTGAAGTTAGTTGATCCAGGATACAATGGAGTCTCTGCATCGCTTGACATACTTCCATATCCATGCACTTTTGCAAAAGACTCAGCTCCTACGTCACGAATCATGTCTTCCAATCGATCATCTTCTACATCATCGTGTACTGCTTCATCCATGGTGGACCCCACATATTCTTCAGTTACGAAAACACGTGGTAAATTTAATAATTCACCATGACATGTCCAAGTTGTATACGATCGAAGAAACCCATCACATAACAGGTGCTCCCTCATTAAATTAACATCCAATATCCTTCCATTCAAACAATTAATCGCGTTATGTTGTGCAAATTGTATAAATTCTTTTACTCCTCTTTAGTACTCATCACTTATACGAACAAAATTTATCCAATTTCGATCCATTATATTCTGCAATAGTCATTCAGAATCAGGGTTCTATCTAACATTTTTGACGAGGGTCGAACACCCCGAACTCAATACCAGCACGTATTATTGTCGAGGGTCGAACACCTTCGGACTCAAAACAACAATGATAATTCTATTCAAAACTAACAACTAAACTAACATAATATAAGTACAAATTATAATAAATACTGAATAATATAAATTCAAAAATACAAATTATAATACATAAAAAAAAATTCATAACATTAAAAAAAATTAAAAAACCACCAACCTTGTGTGAGAAGCCTTCGTTGGTGAAGAGTAAAGAAGGAGCAGATAGCGGTGGCGGCAGCAGCGGAACCGGTGGCGCTCAATGAAGCTACGAAGGAGAGAAAAACAAACAAGAACCCAAAGCGATGTCAATGTAACAGTGTAAGAAACGAAAACGAAAACGAAAACGAAAACGAATCGGTGCAGCAAAAAACGAGGTCGAAAGAACTTACCAAATGTGAATGAAGATGAGAAGAACGCGAATGGAAATGTAGCAGGAACAATGCAAACGCGACCTGGAATGAAGCAACAACAGTGAAAAGGAAAGGCGGTGAAGATAAACTGTTTAATCTGTGGCGCGTTGCAAATATTTAGGGTAAAAAAACATTTACAAATGCGGCTATCAGGGAAAACCGCATTTGTAAATCAAGCGTATTGATTTACAAATGCGGTTATTGGTAAAGCCGCATTTGTAAATCAATACGCTTTGATTTACAAATGTGGCTTTACCAATAACCGCATTTGTAAATCAATACGCTTTGATTTACAAATGCGGCTTTACCAATAACCGCATATGTAAATCAATACGCTTGATTTACAAATGTGGTTTTCCCTTATAGCCGCATTTGTAAATAAACATAATTTCAAAAATGCCACCGCGTTTTTTACAAATGCGTTTAAGCGCTGAGCCGCATTAAATAAAGAGCGCTCTTTTCTTATTTTTGTACTAGTGTGGCAACTACAAGGAATATGATTGGTGAACCAAGACCAACAATGGAAAGTGATCATGTAGCCCTACTCTTGGCCTTCTAGAGCGAGATGGACGAGTTGAAACGCAGGAATGAAGAAGAGATTTAAGTCCTAAGATAGGAGAATAAGGAGAAAGATAGCCGAAGAGATACATGTACTCGAGAACGAGTCTGACTAGGACACTCCTCCCAAAGAAACCCCGATGCCTTTTCCATTACCCATGACTCGACCGTTAAAGCATGAAAGCAGAAAAGCAAGTCCAGACCTAACACTTCGACCCACAACTCAGAAATAGTTGGAGGAACCCGTCAACACCCTTTTCTCAACGACATAATGGAGGCTCAACCACCGTCTAGCTGCAAAGTGACAAGTTCTTAGGTTTCATATTGAATTGGAAAGGAATAAAAGTAAACCCGGACAAATGTTGAGCTTTAATTGAAAAGCATATCCCAAAGAATGTCAAGGAAGTGCAAAGACTTATCAGGAAGCTAACATCCTTGTCACGATTCCTACCAAGACTAGTCGACAAGACGAAGTCAATCGTACATTTAATGATAAAGGCTCCCAAGTTATACTGGACATCCAATGCGAATAATGTTTTTTCGAAATCAAGAATTTCTTAGCCTCCCCTCTGGTGATCCAAAATTTGTTACCTAACCTACCCATCTTGGTCTACCTCTAAGTATCAGATGAAGTTGTGTGTTCATCTTTTGTACAAGATATAGATGAAGAGCATCAACCCATAAACTTCACCAACCAAACCCTACAGGAAACCGAAACAAGATATTAGAAGATTGCTCTCATGTTAGTTTCCATGACACAATGGATGAGACCATATTTTCAGAACCACTAAATTATAGTAAAGACAAATTTCCCAATAAACCAAGTTTTGTACCTAACCTCATGGGAAGAATGATTAGCTGGTCAGTAGAGCTGTTTGAATTCAACATCAAGTACGATCCGAGAGGACCCATCAAGTCACAGTGCTTAACAAATTTTGTGGTTGATTTAGGTCCAAAATCAGTGGATCCCAACAACTCATGGGTTCTGCATGTAGACGGACCCTCCAACACCAAGGGGAGCGGTGTAAGGGCTGTCTTGGAAGGACTCGGGGGAGTGTTGTTGGAACAGTCGCTCTGCTTTGCTACAAAATTCTCAAATAATCAAGTTGTGTACGGAGCTTTGATAGTAGGATTGAGCCTTTCCTAAGGCATCAAGGTGAAAAAGATAAAATTCCAAAGTTAGTCTGAGTTAATAGTTGGACATCTTACCGGAGTGTTCCAGGTAAAGCATCACCAGCTCTCTAAAAGTCCCTTTTTCCTTTCCTCTACCTCTCTCTAACATTTTGACCTCCTCGATCATGAGTTTGATGATTGGAGTTCTCCATTGGACTCCTAGCGACGATCACTACAAGATTGGTCGATCAAAATCTTAAACAGAGTAAGTCCAATTTTGCTCATTTTTCTTTAGAGTTAGTTTTTGACACTACAAGAAAATAACAATTTAGTCACCGAATTCAGCGACCGAAAATGAGTGGTCGCAATTTGCGACCGAAATAGCCACTGAATACCCTCAATCTCAAATGTGTGACCGAAATAGCGACTGAATGAATTGTTAATGATGTTAGTTAGTTTAGCGACCGAATTAGCGACCGAATATGAGAGTGACAAAACCATTGGTCGCTAAAGTGGTGACTGTTTTGAATAAATTGGGAAAAATATATTTGTGACCGAATTAGCGACCGAAAATGTTTCTTTTTTAGTCACCAATTTTTTTCAGTCGCTAAATGTAATTGCTTATTTCGGCCACCAAATATGTTTATTTTTAAGCCATTGATTTTCTTTTGGTCGCTAAATGTAATTGTTTATTTCAGTCACTGAATCAGCCACCGAATAATGTTTAGTTTTTAGCCACCGATTATACCCTCGAATGCGTTTATTTTTTAACCACCAATTTTCTTTCAGATGTGAAATGTAATTATTTATTATACTAATAATAATAATAATAATAATTTAAGTTATTTAAATGAAAAAAAAGATTGAATGTGACATGATAAAGAAGATTTCAAAATTAATTAATAATTATTATAAATAATAGATTATAAATATAAATATAAAATTAAATCATCATACTTAAAAATATATGTTCTTAGGCAAACGTGTCTCTTTTTTATGACAATACAAATTAATAAATATAATTAAAATAGAAAATGTTACTAAACTTCTATTAAAGTGAAAAAAAAGAAAAACTCGTGTGTAATTTCTTTTATTAAAAAAATATTAACTTTTATTCTAGAAATTTTAAACACCTTCCAACCTTTTAATGCGTTCCAGCAAAATCCAAAACCTCAAAAACCCTATATCCCAAATTTAATCTTCCAAAGCATTTTTCAAATTCCAAATCCCAAATCCACCCACACACTGGTAGTCTTCTTCGAATGCTTCCATGGTTTGGTTCTTCTTCGATTCCTTCTTCCAATTCACGTGCTACTCAAGCTCACGGTAGTCGTCGTCTTCTTCTTTGCTCTTCTGCGGTTCGTTCTTTTTCATTTTTCCTTCGATTTTCTCTTGGTTAGGATTGATTGATTCTATTAACCTACTCTTATTTTGGCTATTTTGGCCCTGAGTGTGCATTTTCTTAATTTCATATACATATTATTAATATGATGTGGTTCTAGTCCTTGGGATGTATAAAACCGTTATTCCCACTTCTTATCTGTTTTTCCCTCTGCTAATGCTTTATGCTAGAATGTTGTTCAGGAAAATCACAAGTTTTACCTATTTCTTTTACTAAATACTCAATGTACATATTTTTAGAAAATTTGTAAATTAAGAACTTGATGTAATAACTGGTTAGATATTCAACCTCTAGATCTAGAAAGATTTTTAGCTTTCTCTCCTTACTACATTTATTTTTTGGGCTAGTATTTTATCGAAGGATATTTTCTTTTTAGGATAAGATTTTTTTCTTATAAATTTTCATATAGCAATCATCTTAGGTATGAAAAATTGGCTAGCAAATCTAATGTGGAGTACATTGCTGGAGGTAATACACTCGATCCGAATTATTAGATTTCTAGTCATAGATTCTAGCTTTAATAAAAGAGCGGGAAAGAAAAGAGATGAAAGTGCACATTTCATCTTGACGAGTTTTAAAATTTTCTCATTGGTAGGTGCTACTTTGAATTCAATCCAGGTTGCTCAGGTATGCACTTTCTTTTATGAAATGAGCTGAGTCTGCAGTAGTTATGTAGCTAATCATTTGCCTTCACTTCGTAACATTGATTCAAGTACCTAATGCCACAGGTTACATAGGCTGCATAGGAAAGGACAAATTTGGGGAGGAAATGAAGAAGAGATGTTCACTTGATGGTGTAAAGGTAAGTTTATCTTTGATTATCTTGTCACTTAGAATTCCATTTCTGAAATTAACTTTCTATTCATTCAACAATCAGGTTCACTATTATGAAATACTGCACCTATGGGAACTTGTGTTGTTTGTGTGGTTGGTGGTGAAAGGTCAGACGATCAAGCTTTCCTTGAGTTTCTATTCTTCTTATTATAGAAATCAATAATTATATTTTATGTTTTTTCTGTAAATAGTATACTTCAGATTAACATATATTTGATCGCAAAACAAGTATTTGAAGCCTCCTATTTGATTGCATATAATACAGGTCACTCGTTGCTAACTTATCAGCTGCAAAATTGCTATAAGTCAGAACATTTGATCAAACCAAAAAATTGGGCATTAGGTACCTAGTTGATATAGTGTCCCTTTCTATCTCATATACCTGAATAATCCAGATAGCCGACATTCATGTTTTGCAGACCTTCATGATGAACCTTTTCGCTCCCTTTATCTGTGAGTTCTTCAAGGATGCACTGGTGAAAGTGCTACCGTAAGGATTCTTCTCTCTTTAATTTTATTAAAGAAAAAATTACATATTGATTTTATTAACGATGTCCATTCTTGGATTCAGATATATGGACTATGTTTTTGGAAATGAGATTGAAGCAAGAACATTTTCTAAAGTTCAAGGTTGGGAGGTAATAATTACTCAACAGATAGGAGAATTATGAAGAGTGCATATAGAAGGAGAATTATGCTGAGATTTTTGGAGTTAAAAGAGAAAGAAAATCAAGGAGAGAATGATGCAATTTATAGCATTAAGCCAATGGGGTTTATATACATTTGAATAAGTTGAGAAAGATAAAAGTGGGAAGAGCAAATTGAGTGATGGAGTGATTGTTTTCTATTCCTGCTCTACAAGTCCTCTCTGTTTGGATTTCTTTGATTCTGTTTTGTTCATAAAATAATCTGCATTATTTATTAAGCTTTTGCTTCCTACACTATTAAATAATCTCATCTTTCTATACAAAGAATTGTGTCCATGTGAAATTGGAACACCAAGTCTACCTAAATCTTATTTTTATCCACCTAATATATGCAGTTGTCATTTACTTAAAGCACACTACTTAATTAAGCTTGGGGTGAGTCATATTATGCGGTCAAAGGGTTATATTGAAAAATTGTAATTGGCAGGTAAGTACTCAATCTATTTTTTCTGTTCACTGCTTAAATTGATACATTTTTTAGTTAATGTACTAAGATCGAAATTGGCAAGGTTATATATGTGGAGCCTCTTTTAAATCGTGTTGAAGTTACAAGGGACAAGTTATCTATGTTTTGGTTCTCTATATGTAGAATTTAAGGTAGCTGAATGCATTTGTTATTGTTACTTCAAGATCTGCTTCATTAGTTTTAAGCTGCAACATGGGTTTCTATTTTATATGATTGGTTTTATTGTATTTAAAATTGGATTACTAACACTTAATTTGCATTGGTGTAAACTAATAAATATATGGCAATGTTGTAGGAATTGTTTTTCTTACTTTATCCCATTCTATATTCCATGTATTTTTCAATTAGTAGGACTAATTTACAGGGAAAAAAGAGAGTAATTCACAGGGTAAAATTATAGATTGGTTTCAGGGTATGAAATGCTCTAACCATCAAATATAATTCACAGAGAATAATTTTTTATAAAATTATATATAAAAAAACCATCAAATATAAAAGGTCATAAATCAGACTTACAGGGTATAAAATGCTCTAACCATCCAATCAAGTCAAACCACATTAGAAAATAAACTAAGTTTAGAGATTTTATAAAAAACTTAAACTTATATAAAATTCTATTTAGATAAATAAATTGGTCTCTTGTCACAATATTTTCCAATTAAAACGAAATAGTACATTCAAAGTAAATCTAAGTAGGCATGATCCTGAATGGATAATTAGTATGTCCCATTTTATTGACGTCTATGATAACTTAGATTAACAACATCCATTTCAACCGTGAGCTTCGCTAACTTTTTTAAAATTAGATTCCTTATTAACAAGGTATTTTAAGTAGGAAAAGTTAACTCTCTTAATTTCTACTTAGGTCCTATGATATGAATTGATTTAGTGTAGATTAAAGTTCAATATGTATAAATTTATACTTTTCTTGAATAATTTAAGTTTATAGAAATATTATATTTGTGGAAAATTATAATTAATGTTGGTTAAAGCTTTACGAGAATGAATTTGCAATTTTAATTGAATTATTTAAGTTTATAAACAGGTCAAAATACCATTTTAAATAGGTATTAATAATAATACATATAAAAATAGTCACAAATTTATGTTTGGTCGCTGTAATTAAAAAAAAAGAGTTTAGCTACCGAAATTAATTTGTCGCTATTGGAGTCTCTATTTAGCCACCGAATTAGTCACCACCAGTTTTTTTAGTTAATTATTTTAGTCCATTAGCGACTAAAAATGGTGGTCGCTATCAGCCACCGAAAATGGTGGTCGCTATCAGCCACCGAATTAACCACCGATTTTGTTATTAAAATTTGGTTGCTAATTTGGTCTCTAAATTCTGGTGACCAAATTTTCTGCGACCGATTTAGTCACCGTAATTTCGGTCACAAATTTGCGACCAATTTATAATTCGGTTGCTAAATGTTTTGCGACTAAGGTTTTCGCTTCCATTTTTATTTGGTTACTGTTTCGGTCGCAAATATGCTTAGCGACCGATTATAGTGCTTTTAGCCACCAAATTTGGTGGTCGCTAAAAGTGATTTTTTTTGTAGTGTGAAATGTTAAATCTATCTTGGAAGATGTTGTTGTATGTGAGGTTTTTAGCTTCAAAATTAGTCCCTATTAGCTCAAGATTCTAATGATGTAGTTATATTTTTTATTAGGACTTTGTGGTGCAGGTTAAGTCATTCTTAAGCTTATGTAAGACTTGAAGATTTTTATGAGTACCTGCTCAAAAGCTCAGGTAAGGGAAACTAGTTTTTGTTTTCAATAGAACCCTAGGTTAGAGGATCTGGATGTGGAGATGACGTGGTCACCAGTTCCAAATTTTATTTGCAGGATTGAATACTTTTTAGTGATGTAGTTTATTGTTTTAAATCAAATGTGAATTTGTTGATTTTGATATGGATGATTTATTGAAAGATGTTTTGTTTGAATTTGAAAAATTTGTTGATTTATGTAAATTATATAGTTTAAGTATATCTTGAAGTGAATGAGTTATTGAATTTGTTATTGTTTGACTTTGAATGATTTAAATTTGGTTAGATATAATGATGGTATATAGATTGATAGAGTAAATTGATGAGAGTACCCCTACCATGTTGAACTAGATATTTGTGGTTTGAATTGTTTATGAAGTTCAAGTTTGATATGAAAATTTATAGTTAATTTAAAACCTTTAGTTGTTATATGTTATATGAATTTTAAATAATTGTGGAGTTGTTTGCTTTATAAACCTTTATATGATTAAATGGTTTAAGTTTTGTATAATTTGATATGTGAGTTATGAAGTTATAATCGAAACACAGTATTTTCAGGAAAGCAAATATCATGGTAATATTTTTAGGACGTGCATTGACTAGTGATACATCTAAAAGGCGGTATCCTGACCCTACTGATATAATGGAATCATATAGATAAAATTATTTAGGTGATGAGAGTCAAAGGAGGTTCGTGTGAGTCTGCCTATCAGATTCATATAAATTAACCTTGCCATACGTAGTGATTCGAGATATTGAGATTTATATGTGCATAATTGTGTGGATTCAAAGTGAGATAGTATGATAAGTGTAGATCTTTGCGTCTAAGTCAATGCATGAGTCTTCCGAAAGTAGAGTCAAGTGTTTGAGTATGAGAGCCAGTAAAAGTCTAACATGAGAAATATGAATGTGGAAATTTGATAAACACTTGTTTGTTGTGTGAAAACTTTATTAGAATTGGTGAGGTTATATATGTGTTATTTAAAGTTTTAAAATTGTATTGGAAGTTTTTAAAATATATCTAACTTACCTTGTAATTTGTGTTATGTTATATTTTCCTTATCTATGATGATCGTCTATTTTTACATGAGAACAGGTGATGTTTTAAGTGATAGAGAACAAGTGATGTTTCAGGTGATGTACCGACTCAATCTACTTATCAATGAGTAGATTGATAAGTGCAATAATTTAGTGATATTTATGCAAAAGGATAGCCACTTAAGGATTTTAATTATTGATAAAGTTATAATTCAACTTTAAATTTAGGAATTTGATTTTATTTACATATTTTTTGGATTATGATATGAATAAGAACTATTTATTCTCAAGTTTGTGCTAATTTCAGGAATTTAGGGGAAGATTGAGATAAAGGGATAAAAGAGGAATAGAAAAGTTAAAGTCAGGGAGAAAAGACAAAGTTCGGGAAATAATTCAAAATTCACCCAGAAGTCGCCCATACTCGCCTAAGCAAGATTACTTCAGAGGCAAATTTGCTCTCGGGAGTAAACTTGCCCAGAACTCGCCTAAACTCACCCTAGCAAGATCACTTGAAAGGTAAAACTTTCTCTTTGGAGCAAACTTGCCAAAGACTCGCCCATGCTTACCTAAGACTCGTTCAGAATTCACTAAAACTCGCTTAAGCAAGTTTGCTCCAGTGAAGCTGGTTTTAATTCTTGTGAATCTCACTTGAGCAAGCAATATCTTGCCTAACCAAGATATCACTTAATCTACATCAAATTAGGTTAGATAAGGGCACGAGGAAACCTTAGAGAAAAGAGAAGGGGGTGATGACTTTTTATGGCAAGGACACCGCATTGTTAGAAGTAATAATTTTTCCCTAAGGAAGGATATAGAACCCACAAGGAACAATTGAATATTCAAGTAGAAGATTCGCTAAATATGAAACAGAATAATAAAAGTTTGTTGAGAGTTATTGTGATGGCAACGATTAACAAGAAAACAAGGCAAAGATTCTAGGGATTGAATTTCATCTTTCTCACTCTTTTGTATTTTGATTAGCATTATAATATATTGCTCTTTTAATTGATATTGATGTCCGTATAAAAATCATTTATATTGATTCCTCGCATATAAAATTCTTAAGGTGTTTCCTAAATATCGATTCCTCGCATATTTATAAAAAAAACTTAGAAATCACAATTAGATGTTAATAGCAATTAACATTTCAAGTCTATCTCTAGCACTCAAATATGTTAAGTATTGATGTTTAGGTCTGAACCCTAAAAATACCTCTCAGTCAGATTTACTATTCTCAATTTTGTCACGGAAAGTTAAAAGTAACACAACAATACCAATAATCAATCAAGAATTGAATATTAATATATAAGATATCACCTCAATACATAAGAGTTTGAGCAGATTACCCCGAATCCCAAAGGGTAATTAGCCACGCATATTTCTAGCACCTTCTATTCTCCCAATTGGGTTACAATTCACTCTATGATGTTTTTCTCTTATCTAGCACACTAGGGTTGAGTCTCTAGCCCCCTATTTATTCTAGTTTTCTAGGGTTAGGTCGCTTCCTGTGTCACACTAATGGGCTAAGTGAGAAAACATAAAAAAGACTCAATCTTTCTTTGTATCTTTTTCCATTATGGGACCTTCCAGCTTTCTCTTTTTAGCTCAAATTATTCTCCTTTAGTCCAAATCTTCAATCCTCCCTAAAAATCTGTAATTAACACCAAATTTGAGAATAAAATGCTCTTATTCAAATAAAGCTCATAAAAAATGTAAAAAGGTATAAATTTATATATTAGGGATTATTTTATATGTAAATTAGCAATAAATTCTCATAAGTGCCTATATTTTAATATGAAATATTACTAGAGTTAGACACTTATCAAAATCCACGAGGTAGAATTAGCCATACATCTCCTAACACCTTCTATTCTCCCAATTAAGTTACGAGTCACTTAATAATGTTTTCCTCTCAATCTTGCACCCTAGGGTTGAGCCTCAAGCCCCATATTTACCTAATTTTCTAGGGTTAAGTGACTTCTTGTGTGGCGCTGATGGGCTTGTTTCGGCGAATAAAACATTAAAAGGTCCACTATCTCTAGCGATATCTCGCTCAAGTGAGATATAGCTTGCTTGAGCGAGCTCCCCTGGTGGTGAGATGTTCTTTTGCACATTTTGGGCCTGAGTTTTTACACAATCCAACTTTCTCTTTTTGGCTTTGTATATTTTCTTTCTGCCCAATCATCTCCATTCTCCCCTAGAATCCTGAAATTAACACCAAATTTGGGAATAAATCGTTCCTATTCAATTATAAATCACAAAATATGTAAAATGGTATAAATTCATAAATTATGAGTTATTTTATACTTATTTTAGCAATTAATACTCCTAAGTGCCTATATTTTGAATATGAAATATTATTGAAGTTTGACACTTATCAGGGATCAAAGATAGGAAACCCTAAAGGAGACAGTCATCAAGGAAAAAACTCAAAACTCTAGATATTCTTTTCCTGCTTTCAATGATTGTAATGACTAATATGAGTGACTAAGTTTTCCCTTTGAGATTGAAAATAATATGTTCAAAATCTTATGTATTGAGGTGATATTTATTTATAACATTTTTTCTTGATTAATATTGGTATTATCATTTTATTCTTAAAGTTTGAATCTTTATTCATAATTTTGATTCTTAGATTTGACTGGAAAGTACTCCTGAGTATCTGAACTAAATGATAATGCTTAACATATTTGAATGTTAGGAATATAATTTAAATATTAATGGCTTTATAACATTTGTTCGTAATGATAAGAATATTTTTATAAATATGTGAGGAATCAATATTTAGGAGACAATCTTAATAATTTTATATGCGAAGAATCAATATGAATGATTTTTATATGTGCATCAATGTCAATCAAGTTAGAATGTTATATGCTTTTATTCATTGAAAATACAGACAAGTGAGAAAGATTAATCACAATGCTAGTTTTCTCAATTGAGTTATCTTAATCGCTTATTTTGTTTTCATTTAATTTCTCACATAAATTTATCATACCAAGGACCTTTCAATTAAAATTTTGGACATCTTTTGATAATTAGTGAATCCAATACTTTGAGATTTTAAAAGAACTGTTCCTTGTGAGTTCGATATCAATTCTTAAGAACAATTTATTACTTTTGAGTCGGTACACTTGCCAAAATAAAGTCATCACAGATGGAATCTTTACAACTTTATTTTGATTTCTTTATTTTATATGCATGTATATATTAAAATTCCTATGAATAGGGATACATATATATTTTGAGATACTGTATGGATTATTCATATATATATATATTTGTATGTGTGTTTATATGATAATTAGATATTGCATGCATATTACATTATTAAATGTGACTAAAATAGGGATGTTACAATGAAAATTGGTCATCCCTCTTTAAGAAGACAAATGTTTGACCTAGGCATAAACAACGAGAGCCTAGCCACTAACCTAGACCACTCCACAAGTTGAGAGAAAACACTCGAATTAGAGATGAATCTTGCATGGTTAGAGCATCCAAAACGATATAATTCGAAGGTAAAGTGGAGAGTCTTTCACTAAGGAGACCTCGTTTGGAGAATGCAAAGTGATGCAAGAAAAAATGAAGGCAAACTCTCAATTGGTAGGGGCCCTTTCGGGTTGAGAGTGAAGCCAAAAATTGAGCATATCAATTGGAATACTTGTTCGACAAGCCAGTGCTGTGAACCTGGAACGACACACATGTAAAATTTTATTTTAGTTGATATTCTCATAAAAGTAACACATACTCGTTGGTCTACACTTTCCTCACATAACCTTTTTGTCCTATGGAGGATTTTTAGTTGAAAAGGTTTTAATGAGACACCTAATAAAATTTGGTTTTCAGGAATACCCTATGATACCTAAGCATCAACCGATATGCATTAGGCATCAACCAACACATACAGATTGACATCAACCATGATGTCTACGTACAATCGAGATGCATTTGGCGTGAACAAACACATACTAAAGCTCGACATCAACCATGATTTCTAAGCATCAACTGAGATCCAATCGACTTTCACACACCAAAGCTCGACGTCAACCATGATGTTTAAGCATCAACCGATATGCCGCCATGATTTCTAAGCATCAATCGAGATGGATTTGGTGTGAACTAACACGCATCAAAACTCAACATCAACAATGATGTATAAGCATCAATCGATATGCTTCTGACTTGAATCTACATGCACCAAACTCGACATCAACAAATATATCCAGACATCTACCGAAACGCTCCCAACATAAATCAACACGAACTAATCATAAACCGACATGTGTACGACCTATTCCAATGCAAAAAAAAAAAAGTCTAGTAGAGCACAACAACGATAAGGTAAGAACTCAACACACAACAGAAACGACCACGGGCAACACATACTAAATAAGCAACAATATAAAAGAAAGGTTGAGTAATTTTTCTAAACCAACACTTACAAAATTTTAGGGATATACAAAAAAATTTCAAGGGAATACAAAAAAATTTACAAAGAAAAGATAAACACCCCCTGAAACCCTTCAGTGCTCAGCCACCTCATTGTTGTCCCCAGTACTTAAAGGAATATCGTCAACCGACACAAGCTGACCTTCGACATCCTTAGAGATGTCAAAATTATCATCATCAATGGGGATTTTATAAAAGAATGTCGTTTTCCGGATCGCCTGGTTGAAACCTTATCTGTGCAAACTGAGAACGTACTATTGAAACTTAAGCAGTTCAACTCCGGTGTTGTCATTCTTAACAACATTTTGATCATAAGAAAATTACAAAGTGAACTTTAAGCTTAACTCAATTCCATAAAATCGGCTCATGAGGTGAGGTTTGCACCCACTTATATACAATGAATTGTCCTCATCCCTAGTCGATGTGGGATCTTCAACAAGAAATGGTCATCTCGGTCAAATCTTGCGCCTTGGTTTGCATATCCTGTGAGACATCCATGTTATTTTTCATTCGTCACTTCCTCAACCCCAAAGAAAATTTCTTTAAATTTTCTTAATTATTTTCATCATCATTGTTGAGATTTTGAACAAAGACATAAAAAAATAGAAAGTGATGTGATAACCTATTTCAAGAGGCAAATTCTTCTAGTAAAGGACAAATATTTCTCTTTCTAACCTACCAACTTATTCTTAATTTTTTGCACTATCTTATCCCAAAAATTGACTCTTTTATAATTCCCCCTATACACAAATATTTAAAAAGAGTATTTATGATATTGCAATTAAGAATTGAAGCAAATATTTGAATTGAATTTTCATCTTCTAGTCCTCCAATTCTTTCTTTGTGTCTCACCACACTCTCTAAACCTTCTGCAACTATTAGATACAAGAAATGAGAAAGGATATCATCATGACTTAATCGCTTCTTAAGTTTGAATTCTGTCGTTGGACTCTCATTCACAAGTATTGAAAAGGTTAAGGATTCTAAAAACTCTTTCATTCACCCAATCCATTTTTCATAAAATTATAATTTCGCTAAGACTTAGTCTTTAATCCCTTTACAAATATTTTTTAAAAAATTGAAATACAATTCTAACAACTCATTTGACAAATAAAAAGCTCAATCTTACTTTTATAACAGTCTTATTAGCTATTATTGCGGGAAAAAAATAACATATGCAATAGTTAAAAACAATAATACATTCTTAAATGGTAATTTATTTGATAAAGTATACATAGATATTTCTAGACATACAAAATAAATATTTATATAAAATATCCACAATATCAAGAAATTAAACCATTTATTATATAATATCTAATTATATTTTATTCTAATACATATTTTATTATTTATTGAAAAGATACATTTTGGGAGTAAAAAGGTGTTGATGGTGTTGTACCCTAAAGGGTAAATCGAGAAGATATATAACTATTTCATTAAAAGGAATTGATATAAGACTAATCTCTTTAACTAGAGACATAGCAATTGATACATGTAAAGCACTCAAGCAATCAAAATTCACACATCTATTACTTTTTAATCAACTGTTCTGGCCATTAATAAAATGTTTTTAAAAACTAGGACCACTCAAATCATGGTTTCAAATATTTAAGGCCAAGAAATAACGATAAAGATATTTTTTTTCAGAAAAAATAATTAAATTATACAGATCATTTGGAGTGTCTAACCCATTTAAAAAAAATATATATCAAAACCTTTATAACACTTTTTATGTGAAGGTGTTATGCACTCATACTAACAATTCTATTCAACTAGACAATTTCATGCTACACACAATGTCTTTCTCTGCTCATATATTCATAAAAGTTAGTCATGCATACCTTACACAAATGTAAACTCTATCTATGAGATTTCTATATAATCGAAAATGTTTCTTCCCTTATTTTAAAGGAAATCAAATGATGGGAAATTCAACACAATAAAAATAATATCTCAACAACAACAATAAGCAGTGGATAATAATTTTCCCAACTTGCAAGAATTTTTTAGGAACAATAACAAATATTGGCAACAATAAAAAACACACTTCAGAAAGACACATAAATTTTAACGTGGAAAACCTTCTCAATGTGTGAAGTAAAAACCACGGACACAAGCCATTCAATCAAATTTCACTATGATTAAAGTTATGGTTACAAGAGATTATCAAATCACAACACAAACTGTGTTCAATAACCAGCCAAATAGCAATACAACAGAGATGAAACAAAGAACAAGAAACCTAAAACTTCACAAAACTGCAGCTACCGTACGTGGCCTATATGTCATTGTTCCGGTGACCTTTGAACAATTGGAACGGTCCAATTGAAGCACCACGAGGTATGAATCTACTGACCAAATTTCAGTCGGTCCAACGGTGGACGAAACAACATAAGTAATCCGAAAATTTTCGTCCTCAATAGAAACACCGAGAACGCTGTTGCAGTGTGAGATGGATTTCTCTATGCTCAAACAACTTTTGCAAGATCCGAACAGTCATATTGAATTTACACAAAGTATGAAACTGCTGACAAAATTTCAGCCCGATCCAACGGTGAACAAAGCATCGGTGGTGGGTAGAATTTGTTGGGCGAAACTTTCTCTCTTTAGTATTTTATACCACCATTGTCAGTACGAATGCATTTCACTTCTTGCCTGACTGTCTCTCAACCAAAACATGAAATTCTTTGAATTTATCTAGAACTCGGTCATTTGTCTTCAAAGCATAAACCCAAAGCTTCTTGGAACAATCATCAATAAAGGTAACAAAATAAAGTGCACCAGTAAATGACTTTACCTTCAATGGGCCACAAACATCAAAATGCACCAATTCAAGCAACTCTGACTTCTTTAAGGGAGGATGCTTCTTGAAGGATACTCTGATCTGCTTACCAGCCATGCAATGAGAACATTTCTCCAACTCTGCACTCTTCAATCCCGGAAGCACATCTTTTTTAGCTAAACAATCTAGCCCCTTCTCACTGATATGACTAAGCCTTCGGTGCCACAAAGAAGTATACATATCCATGGCATTCACACTTTCTTTAGCAACCAATGCTTTTTTCCAATACAGTTTACTAATTCTCTCCCCTTTGGCCACAATTAAATTACCTCTGGAGAGTTTCCACTTTCCTGAACCAAAGTGATTTTCATAACCGCTATCATCAAACATCTGCACAAAGATCAAATTAAAACGGATATCTGGAGCATGTTTGACTCCTCTAAGCAACAACTGCATTCCCATATTGGTTTGTAAGCAAACATCACCAATACCAATTACCTTAGACACACCATCATTACCCATCTTCAACACTCCAAAATCACCAAAAGTGTAAAATGTGGAGAACTTCTTCCTTAGTGTAACATGCAATGTAGCACCACTTTCAATTATCCGCATGCTCTCATCTGATACAAGATTAACTGAATCATGGTCATGGAGAATAATAAGATCATCATCACAAATAGCAGTAGTAACACGATCATCATTGTCATGATGTTTCTCCTTTTGCTTCCCTTTCTTATCCTTGTTCTCCTTTTTCCAAAGAAAACAGTTTATCTGAATGTGCCCTCTTTTTGTGACAAGACACTCCACGTTTTTGTATCTAGACTTGGATTTACTTTTACTGTTCTGTTTACTCCCTTTCGGTTCCTTTTTCTGAATTTTTTCCCTATTTTCAGTGACAAGTACCTCGGAATGAGATGAAGTACAATGAGCCTTCCTTCTCATCTCCTCATTAAGAACACTACTCTTAACATTTTTCAAGGAGACGACACCATCAGGAGATGAGTTTGTAATTAAAACTCGAAATGTTTCCCAAGAATCTGGTAGAGTATTCAGTAGCCATAATCCCAACACTTCATCATCAAATTTGATGTCCATTTGTGACAATTGATCTCGGAGCCCTTGAAAGTCATTTAAGTGATCTGAAATAGAAATCCCCTCCTTGTACCTCAAATTCATCAAGGAATTCAACAAATATAATTTATTATTTCCTGTACTAGAAGCATACAAAGTCTCAAGCTTCTTCCACAATGATTTTGCATGTTCTCATTAGCAATGTGATTATAAACATTGTCTTCAACATACTGACGATTAAAACCACAAACCTACTTATTCTCAAACTTCCATTCCTCACCAGTCTTGTCTTCTGGCTTTTCAGTAGCAAACACAGGAAGATGCAATTTCTTCACAAATAACAAATCCTTCATTTTTCCCTTCCATAAGTGATAGTTAGTGTCGTTAAAACATACCATCTTATTTGTATTTTCCTCCATCATTCAAGCAGTCAAATAACTTCAACCAAGGAGCTCTGATACCACTCTGATGGGAAATTCAACACAATAAAAATAATATCTCAACAAGAGCAATAAGCAGCGGATAATAATTTCCCCAACTTACAAGAATATGTGAGGAGCAATAACAAATATTGACAGCAACAAAAAAGACACTTCAGGAAGACACATAAATTTTAATGTGAAAAACTTTCTCAATGTTAGAAGTAAAAACCACGGGCACAAGCTAGTCAATCAAACTTCACTATAATCAAAGTTATGATTACAAGAGAGTCTCAAATCACAACACAAATTGTGCTCAATAACCAACCAAATAGCAATACAACAAAACATCTACCGTACGTAGCCTATATGTCACTGCAACTACTGAAAAAATTACATATAACCACTGTATTAAACAAATTTTATTGTTATATTATGATTATTATTATTGATAATAACAATGTTATTCTTCTTCTCATTTAGATATAAAGATTTTCTTGAAGACTTTAATTAGAACATATTCCATTAAAAAATCCCATGACCTAAGTAAGAATTTTTTTATTAAATGGAATAGATCTAGGACTCTAAATGTGTAGATATAAAAAGAAAGAAAACCAAGCTCTAAACATTTTTATTTTCACTTTAAGCTTCAATATAATAGTTACCAGGCAAATGACTTTCTTCAAAAGAAATTTAAACATCATGCACATGTTTCATTTCATTTTATCTTTCCATTTTAGTTTTTTTTTTTACCTCTTTTCATTTTCTCTATCTCTCTTTCTTTCACCTATACACTTGAATGTATAAGTTGAATTTTCTTACTAAGGTAATAACGCTTATTATAACATGCAAACTAGAATAGAAGAAAGTCGGTTGTAATTCCCAAATATAATGAAAATACTAATTTTATTCAATTTGAAATGAAGTACCACACACACAAAAAAGAAGCCATTATTTAGTTAACCCATTGAAGGGCGAACAAAGTGGCTAGAGAACAATGCATCTGTCTTGATGCAAGCATATGAAGTAAACAAGGAAAGTTACAGTGAAACTCCATGTTTAAGCATTGGAGACTTTGGAAGATAGTTGTTGGCCTGTGGTGAAATCAGAAATTGCAACTGTTTGCACTACCATGGCAGCACCTATAATTAATTGATGTCACCTCCATGACGCGTCCACAAGTGGTATTTGGGCAAGTTATGGTTGCTAGAACACTTGAAGTATGATCATATGGGCGACTAGCATATCTTTCTTTCACCACATCATAATGTTCTTTGAAGGCTACATCAAAGGTTTCTTTCTCGAGCACTGTGTTTTTCCATTTCTCAAATTCAACAACAGTTTGATACATAGGCTCAGCATGACCCAGTAGCTTTAAGTTACGCCCTCTGCTAAGAACAACCCACCCTGATGGATCTTGTTTAAGGCAAAGCAAGGTTCTCACAATTTCCTGAATTTCACAATCCACTCTTCCCTTACACTCCTTATTCTTTTTCTTCCCATCAAGACCAATCCAAAATGAGGGTACATGGTCAGGGTTATGTTCCCCCAGTTGATATCGCTCTATATTAACGTCCACGTTATTGATCTCATGCTTTTCAATTTTTCCAATTGCGTTCTTCATGTTTTGGACCCAACTTTCGTTACCTCCATATATGAAGACGCAACTTGTATTATTCTTTCCCAACAGCTGGTAAACATATTAAGTAAGTAACAAATTAGTAAGAAAATAATAAAGTAAACCAAATGCAAATTTAACAATTTGATTCATGGTTATCAACATTTAGATGTATCTTCCAATTAATGATTCTTGTAAGAATAATTTTCCAAATGCTACGTGCAATTCCATATTTGCGCTTACCTTTACATTATCATCTGTTTTCTCCAATAAATTCCAAAACCATTTCCATTTTTTGTTGAGATCATCAACGTCAATTTGCCTAAAAGGAAACGCTTCGATCTCCCATTCGAAAATAA
The DNA here is from genome assembly GCF_051622355.1 of Phaseolus vulgaris. Lineage (NCBI taxonomy): Eukaryota > Viridiplantae > Streptophyta > Magnoliopsida > Fabales > Fabaceae > Phaseolus > Phaseolus vulgaris. The sequence goes on from NC_143504.1 coordinate 32,968,405, forward strand.
TCTGCAATGCATTCTCATTCATTATCTGACCTTGAGGGTTGATCACTGTCACAATGGGTCTGCCATCGTATTTAAGTTTCTCCACTATTATCTCGTATCCTGGTAACTTTTCAAAGTACTCCAACACGTGCCATTTCATGCTTTTCTTCAAATTATAAAACTTCTCGCACTTAATTTTATCGGTGTTCCAATCATCCACCATGGGGATCCATAAAATCCTGAAATCACCTTTCTTGAAACCTTTTATTTCTTCTCCTGCGTGCTCTTGCAATCTCCTATATATGGAACTCAAAAGCAAAATCTCATCTCCAATGCTGTCCAGGCCCGAAATGAACACCATCACGTATTTCTGCTTGAACACTTCAATACCCTGTTTGGTAAATTACAAAAAAAATAAAATGAAAAGGACATAATCATTTAGATTTAACGTATTCAAGGGGATTTTCAAGAAGGTGATGCATTTGTTTATTTTAAATGAAAACTCTTTTTTTTAGAACTTTTTAAATTCAAGACTAAATTTCAAATATCAAAAATAAATTAAAGGAAAAACAAGTAACAAAATCGATAAAATAATAATTATTACTCTAGTTAAGTCTGCAAGTGTGGTTTAGCACTAACATTTTTAATTTGGACGCCGTCTTCAAAAATTTTGGGTATGGAAGTTCCGCCGTCAGAAGCAGGAATAATCAGAATATCCAACAGATCCACAACATCTTTAATTTTAGGATATCTAATATCGATACGGATTTTGAAATCTTGAATCCTCCCTGCAACAAATAAATGGAGACAATATCCTATTAGTATTTGAGATGAAATTCCAAAGGATTGGAAGAACAGAAGGCCCCTTAAACACGTGTATACCTATTTCCCATTTCCCATTTTCCATATGAGACTTCAACTTTATCACAACCTTACTAAGCCTCTCTTTAAAGTTTGATAATTTATGCTCCCTGAAACCAAAAAAATTAAGTACAATCAATTATTTTTATATTCTGCTACAGTTGACACCGTGTCTTGTTAAAGTGAAACAAGGCGAGATTTTTAAAGAGAGTTTTAAAGTTATGTAATACAGAAAATATAAATAAGAAATATTTTAGCAGAGTCACATTTTTACTTCATTCTCTGTTAATTCCAGATTATGTAAATTAGTTTGCAATCCCAAGATAACTAGAAAAGAACTTACGATATACCGACGAGGTTGCCAACGGAAGCAACAATGGAAGCAATTGTCCAGTAGACAACAAGAGGGATCTCTTGCATGGCAGCTAACAATGAATGCACTTCCTCTGTGTCGTAATCCATAGAAGACCATTTTGCCCAAAGATTGATGTAGTTAAGAACTTCCCCTAAAACTGTCACCAGATCAGTCATGTCTGAAAGGACCTTTCGGCTAATTTGAACTTGGTTAAGCTGCTTCAAAGAGTTCCCAAATTGATCTGCTATTTGAACCCGATCAAGCCGCCAAAATTCCCCATATTCCAAAGAGAATGCAGCTAGAGCTATGACCGCCTTCGCATCCCACGAGAACCCACTCAGTTGCTGAAGAATCTTGAGTGTTGTTTGGTGTGCACATTCTGGAGTTCCACGTGTGCTTATCATCTATTACTTGTTCATACCAGTTACCACCATAATCAATTATCAGCACCACAAAAAAAAAAAAACCCATAAAGTAAACTCATAATATGATATGCTAATAACCTGACAAGAAAGCCGCTTCAGTGTAGGGAAGTCTGGTTTGAAACTTGTGGCAGAAACCTGTGGCATAACACCACCCAGTCAAATAATTACATGTGTTATTTGTTTAGACATGATGAAGCCATATGCATGATAAGGTTAGCGTGTAACAACGATGAATTATAGATAAATTTGTGAACGCTAATTACTGCAGTTGCTGAAACTTGAGCTGAGGCGGAGTTGAGAATGTTTGACACAAGGTTGAAAAGAACATCCCCGTCGTACTCTTTGTCGTCATTGACGTGAGTGAGATAAACGTTGAAGCGGATCTGAGAGTCTTGTAGCTCAAAAGGGTTGAGGAACTTGTCTTTCTGCTGTGGAGTGATGGCACTTGCAGATGAGTTGAGCAATGCCAATGCCATGGTGATTACTGATTTATATCTTCTGAGGAAGTTTATGTACCTTGTCTTGTGATGAAGATGCTATTGCTCCCCATATTTATATACATAGTTTAGCGGGGAAAAACACAACACTTAGTTGCTTCTGAAACGGGCTATATGGTATGAGCGTGAAACATGTTGGAATGATATGGGGACTTTTAGATATGCCCTACACTGATTAGGATTCTTGAGGAATGTGAGGCAAATTATGAGGTGTGTAATTACTTTTTTAGATGAATTATTGTTATTTGGAAAAAATATGTATAAAAACCCAAGATATAAAACGACACCCAAATGATATTTACAGAAAAATAAAATATAACTTTTTTATAAATATTAAGATGTGATAAGAAGAAAGAGAAGAAGAAAATGCTATATTTAAAAGTAATAAATGTGCATATATCTTTACTCTTCAAGCTTTGCTTTTTGTTTGTATCTTTCTTTGGGTTGCCTTTTTTATTTTTAATAGAAGAAGCTATTCTTTGTCTTTGGAGTGTGAATTTGAAGGTCACAAGACTTTCGCTTTTGACACTTTCAGTTCATTTTATTATAATTTATTTTTGAAATTTTAGGTAGTTTAAGTAAAGCTTAATCTTATTTAAAACTTAAATAGAACTCTTTAATTATGCATTATAAAAGGTTTACTCCCATGTTAATAGTATCACGTGGATGTAGAAGAAGTGTTATATAAGGCCCAACTAAGGTCGTGGCTGTGGTTGAAGCACAAAGGGGATAGGTTTTCGTACTCCCTTCCAGATTGGATGTTAAATCCAAACCCCTGCTTGTCCAGCTATAAGTAGGAGGTTGTAGTAGCCAAGCTAAGTGGGGTTTGGGTGGCCCAGTCTGATTTTCTTGGGGTGGTAGGTGTAAGGTGGTGCTGGACGATGCCCCTACGAAGAGCTTGGGCTGATGATGTGGGGTGGGACCAAAGTAGAAGGAGTTCTGAATAGCTGCAATATAACAAAACTTTGTCTGGGCAACGTCAACTATGTCCACTATGTGGATAGGGCCCTATCTGACGAAAGGTGACCTGTTGCTAGGTGGTGGAAGGTCAAGATCGCAAACGGCGCTTAAGCCCTAGACTAGCTTGATGGAGCAGTCCTGGTACTTTGGTATAAAGTTGTGACTCTTGGTACCTTGATTCCCTGTTCGCAGGTTTTGGAGATCGCCGGTCGATGAAACGGCGATCTCCATGCGTGCGTAGTCAGTGGTCGTCGAAGGTATGCAAAGGTCAACATGATCGCCGGTCGATGAAGCGGTGTTGTCAACATGATCGCCGGTCGATGAAGCGGCGTTGTCAACATGATCGCCGATCGATGAAACGGCGTTCCCTATATGTGTGTAGTCGCGGAGCGAGGTGAATGTAGGTGGCCTCGGTCTTGGGAGTTTCGGTAAAGTTGAGTGTTGCTTTGAAGTAACCTGTTGGTTATAGTTTTGGGTATGGTTTTCTCACTTTAAGGTTGTTCTGCTCTAACCATAAAGGAGAGCTTCTTTTGTGGATGATATAGGAAGTCCACTTCTGGTTACTGTATATGGGTTGGGATACCCTGAAGTATCCCTTTAATTTTATTTATTCATTGCTGATAAAAAAAAAAAAATAGTATCATGTGGATATAATTTTTTTTACAATTTAATTATATTATATTTTCTATAATTTAGAATAAACATTTTATTTAATTTCTCATATTAAAAAAACTAGTCCCTTAGAAATAGTAAAACGTAATTTTATTTTTTAAACATTACTAAAAATCGTTTGAAAAACTTACTTTAGTTCTCTAAGTTTAATAGTTAGAAACTAAAAATATATTTTAAAGGATTAAAATATTTTTTAATATAGAGACTAAAAATAATAACTACTTAAAATATTTAGGACTAAAAATGTAATTATTTTTTTAATAAACATTATTTATTAACTTTAAAATAAAAAATAAGAAAAAATATTATTTTAATTTTTCTAAAATGAAAAAAAAAATATTAACTTTTTAAAGTCAAAATTTAACTTATTTTACAAAATAAAAAGTAATGGTTTTATTATTTGAAAGAGTTAAAAACTTAATTATTTAATTCACAACTTAATTATATATAATTTTCGTTTTTTCCTGACTAAAATATATTTTATGAAAAGTCAACATTCCCAAATTGTTAAAAACTTTTACTTATATTTTTTTAAAAGTAACTTGATTTAAATAATACTTTTTTAAATAGTTTTAAATGAATGTATGTCAATATTTTTCAATCACTCTCACGTATTTTTTCCACTTTCTTAACAGTTGAGTGAGTACAAAAGATTAAAAGATTAAAGGTAAGGTAAGGAAGAATAGACTTGTTTTAGATTAGAGATTCCGTTACAAGTGTGAGTACGTTATCATGTCTTGTATTCATTTTATACAAGTTTTTTTGCCGATAAAAAAATTTATGTTTGTGATGATGAAATATATACATGTAATATTCAATAAAAATATTTGTTAATCATATTGGAAGAAAATTTGTGTTTTCATTTATTACTTAAGATAAAATAAACAAAATCATGAGAAAAATTTGAAAAAAAATATAAATATTTTAAGTGAATATAGTATAATGATAAATTAACATTTAAATGAAATTTGAAAAAGAGATCGTAGAAATTTATAAGTATTACCCAATATTTTTCTTTTTATGAATCTTTAAAAATATACATTAAATATATAAAAAAATAATTTGAATTTAATTAATAAAAATTATATAGTAGTGTATAGCAAATAGGCTTAAACTTAATTTGTTATTATTTATGAAATTTGAAAATTTGCATTTAAGATTAATTATTTTTTATAATGGTATTTTTATTTGAATTGTATCTTTTAATTTTCTTTTATAAGCATACTTTAGTTTCACTCAATTTTAACAATGTTTGTTAACAAATTTATTTAATCAACTTAATTAAATTATATAGTCATAAGAAGTTTTCCAACTAGAACTTTAACTAATGGTTTTCAGTCACTTGTTGGGTTTATTTCTTTATCAGATCTCCCTTTTCTTTTTATATTGAGTAATGTTCTCTTTCTTTCTTCTTGTATGAGGTCTCATTTCTAGTTATATTCTCAAATTGATTACACTTGCGCATATACAGCCAATTCTCGAAATTATTGCTCCTAATCGAGAAATAAAAGAGATTTTTTCATTATTTGTAGGAATTGGTGTCAAGACCGTTTTTATCCTATGATTGAATTCGGTTCATAACCTCACAGTCCCCAACCTTAGACATAAGTCAATGAGACTGATAAGTTGAAAATGTAATTCTGAGGCACATCCATTTATATTGAAACTATAATCTATGACTTCAGAGTAAGTAAATGGAAATATCTTTAAAAAAAAATACTAATTGATTCACTAATTAATACACTTAATCAAATTTTAGTACAATTTCTCTATAAGTAGGGTAATAAGGAAAATTATATTTACAAATTATTAGTAGGAAGTATGGATAAATAAATAAGATTGCCAACAACCTCAAACTTTGGTAGAATATTTTGTTTTTTGTTTTTTCTTGATTAAGGTCAGGCTTGCTTTGGCATTATATAAATTCATTGATTCTCTAATGTCTCAAAGTATAAGAAAGGTTAAAGAGGAAATGAATTCGTTTTAAGGAAGCTTTGCTCTTTTTTCTTTATTAAGAACCCTTTTCTATATAGATAGGGATTTAACAATAGAAATATTCTATAAAAAATGTGTTTTCTCTTTTGTATTATTTGTGTTCTTCAAGTTTGTTTCCACTATTTTCCAATTACAGATATGTTTGAGTTCAATTGAGTTCAGAATCTTCGTTTCATTCATATAAATGCTACAGTCGTATGAATAGTTTAGAATTTATTGATGGTTCTTGGAAGAAGGATTACTGAAGAGAAACTGCCACAGTATTCTATTATGACGATGGATTCTTTTTATTCTCATATTAACGATGTTTTTTTTTTAAATACTCATTGTCATAAATTATGATTAAAAAATAAAAGCAAAAAATTAAAAAATTACAATAAACAATTATGTAATAGCTTATAAAACTAACCCATCTAACATCTTTATTAGGAGTGGCCTACAATTACTTAAAAACAAAAAATATCATTTTAAGTTACATAAAAGTATATTTTACATTGTTTAAAATTCAATAAATATCTTTAGTTTTAAGCAATTAATATCTTCACTTTACGCATGCATATTTATATACACAGTTTAGCGGCGAAAAACACAACACTTAGTTGCTTCTGAAACGGGCTAGTATGAGCGAGAAACATGTTGGAATGATGGGGACTTTTAGATAATACCCTACACTGATTAGGATTCTTGAGGAATGTGAGGCAAATTATGAGGTGTGTAATTACATTTTTAGACGAATTATTCTTATTTGGAAAAAAATATGTATAAAAACCCAAGATATAAAACGACACCCAAATGATATTTACAGAAAAATAAAGTGATAAGAAGAAGAAAGAGAAGAAGAAAATGCTAAATTTAAAAGTAATAAATGTGCATATATCTTTACTCTTCAAGCTTTGCTTTTTGTTTGTATCATTCTTTGGGTTGCCTTTTCTTTAATAGAAGAAGCTATTCTTTGTCTTTGGAGTGTGAATTTGAAGGTCAGAAGACTTTCGCTTTTGACACTTTCAGTTCATTAATTTATTTTTGAAATTTTAGGTAGTTTAAGTAAAGCTTAATCTTATTTAAAATTTAAATAGAACTCTTTAATTATGGATTATAAAAAGGTATATTGAAGATTCAGGTTAGTTTACAAGAGTTAGAAAACAGGGATAAGATGTTAAAGTCACCAAGGGATGGTGGAGCTAATCTGAGTTATTGAACTCAAAGTTTTGATGTCTTCAAATCCATGAAGATTGCTTGAAGACTAGGTTGTTGCTTGTGGGCATATGTTCTGGGTATATTAGAATTTGTCAATCCACTCTTAGCTTAATCCAAAACTGAATTAAATTAAAACAATTTTGTTTCTTGGCTGATTTGATTGTTTCTTCTATGATTCTGCATTAATCTTCATTCTTGTCCAATATTTTTTATAAAGCCTTTAATTCTAACAATTAGCATCAAGAGCTAGGTGCTTGAAAGTCACTCAAGTTTTGATTCAATTTTTTTTTTCTACATGGCTGATAAACTACCCTTTGGGGAGGGTGTCTCTATTAATAGAGCACCTCTGTTCTACGGTGTAAACAGTCAACTCTGGAATATTAGAATGAAATTATTTTGTTGAATCTATTGATAGAAAAATCTGGGATGCTATCACAAAAGGTCCTTTTATTCCTATGCTTGAAAAACATAAAGTTTTCTCTGAAAAACCTTGGTCTCAATGGACTAGGAGTGAAAGTAAAAAGGTCCAACTTGATTGTATTGCCAAAAGTATTATTACATCTGATCTTGATTCTAATGAGCTTTTCAGGGTTTGAAAGTGTGTTTCAGCAAAGGATATGTGAGATACTCTTGAAAGCGCTCATGAAGACTCAAGTGGAATTGTTTGGCAAGACAATGACATGTCTTCTTCTGCCTCATCTTCAGAAGTTACAAAAACCAATCTGTGTTTGATGGCAAAGGAAGAATCTACATCAAACAGTGATGTGAGTTGATTTTAAATTGGTTCATTTTTTAGGTGACACTTTACTTAGAATTGAGATTTTTAGCAATTATATGGTGAGAACCCAAAGAAGATCCCCACTGAACACAAACTTAACCAAGTGGTTAAGTAAGTGTGAAGGTTCACTTCTAAAGGGCAAAAGGAAAATACAAGTAAATGTTGATTGAACATGGAATGAAACATACAAGCATGATGGAAACTGAATTGACAATGGAGGAAAATAAGAACATAAGAACATAAAGATAAATGGAGTAATGGAAAATGAAAGAAAAGATGAAGGTAAGAATGCTTATGGTGATGAAGAGAGTTGGACACGCCACTTGGAGTGTGATTTCCTCCAAGATAAGTGTAGAGAGTCGCCACTTGAGAGTTCTCAAATCACTCAAGATGAGACCTAATGCTAAGAGGACACAAGCCTCACAATCACCTCACACAATTTGTGTAGAGTAACTTTTCTATTCAAATTCAACATGATAAATACATGGAGTAAGGCACCCTATTTATAGGAGATAGTGCCTTAGAAAACAAGAAGCAAGGGTAGTGATGAGGACCTAGGAGAGAGTGTGCCTATTGACCAAGCCCAGCTTCCTAGGAGGATGACTAGGAGCATGCCTCAAGACACAAGGCTAGGTTAGGATTCTTTAGCCACTGCCTCAGCATCTATCTTGCCCGAGAGGATCACAAAGAGTAGAGCACAGTCCTTGGGTGCTGAGCAACAATTGGTGTCATTATTTTTAATTTCAGTAGAATAGGTATCCTTTAGCATTGTGCTTATCATTATTTTTAATAGAGGTGTGCTTATCATCCTTTAATGTCATTATTTTTAATAGGGGTGTGCTTATCATTCTAGCTTATGCCTAGCCGTTTAGGGAAGGAATGTAGCCCTAGCTTCTACTAGCTAGGACTAAGGGGCGGCATTGACCTAAGTCAAACCCCTAGGCCGCCCCTCATTCATGACCTTTCTACCCTTGCTCCATCTTGTTTTCCAAGGCACCCATTCCTATAAATAGGGTGCCTTACCTCATGCTATGACACATTGAATTTTGAAATAGAAAAGAAACTCTGCACAAATTGTGAGTGAGACCTGTGTTCTCTTTACTCTGGTCTTATCTTGTGAGAGTGAGAGCTGTTCAAGTGGCGACCCTCATCATTTATCTTGGAGATCCCACACACTCCAAGTGGTGTGTTCCTCTATTCCATTCCCCATAAGCATTCTTATCCTTCATCTCTTCTTTCATTTCCATTACGCCATGTCTTTTTGTGTTTATGTTCTTATCTTCCTTTCATTTTCCATTCGGTCATATTCAGTGAAGTGTTGAAAACAAATTAGAAGTTGTTTGATTAGTGGTTGATTTAATTCCAAACATAGAATGCAAGTTTTCATATGATTTGAATCCAAAACAACATTTTTTTTGATTGGAAACAAAAGTAAAAGTATGCACTCCAGAAAAAGGAAGTCCTATGCGCCAGATTACGCTAAGATTGTGTAATAGCGGCGCAAGGACCTTCTCCCAGGAACCCTAAGCCCACTAAGAGACGTGGGAGCATCACAAAAGTAACCCTAGATACAACCTATAAAGAGGGTGGTAAGAACCCTAGCAAGGTATGCCGTTTCTAAGACTGAAATTGCTTTACACACATTACTGCCTAACAGTGTAGCCACCAAGGTACCTACTCTCGTACCAGCGCTACAACATCATCTGTTTTGTGGGTACCATAAGTATTCACGTGCCATGCATGCAGTCTTTCCATGGAAACCCTAACCCTAACGGGCCTTAGCGCCTCCAAGAAACACTTGCTTGTGTTGTACCCGAATGTACCATACACACCCCATGCATGATCCTCTCGTGACTTAGGTCTTTTCCTGGTATCTGGGTGTTAACTCATGTTAACTTATACTATTTGTGGGGCCCAACTTATGTGACCCACCATTGTTATCAGTCCACTGATATCCAATGTCTTTCTCTTAGGTCGATGATCGAGGTCTGGCCAGTACACAAGCTCTCCAGTCTTGAGTTGTAACTTGTTTCAGCGAAGAGGCTTTAAGTGATTGCTCGTGGCGACCTACGTGGCACGAGGGTGATAGGACGTGAACAATGCACCAAAGTGACATCTCACCATACTTTTTTATCAGCGTACACGTGGCAAGATCAACGGCTAAGGCTCGTCGTTGCTTGCGCTTCCTCGTATACGTTTAAACCCTTCAAACCCCTTCGCTTCTTTCACTGTTTCATTACTTCACTTAACATTTCTCGAGCATTTCTTACTCTCGAAACAATCTTTCTTCTTCTTCGAACACCTCTACCTTCGAACCCTAACTTATTCAAAGGTATGATTTTTACTTCCTAATCACCCCTGTTTTATGATTTCGATGCACATAACATGCTATAACTGTTCTAGGACTGTTTATATTTCTGCACTTTATGTTCTCTGCTCTTTCGCTTTCGCGCACTCTCTGTTTTCTGGGTTTCTGAGGCATACCATCTTCGTCCTCTAAACCATCATTTTTTCTCTTTTCCTTTTCTCTTTTTCTTTTCTAGCTTCCTCTCTTAAGATGGCTCAAACGAAAACCACCCCGACCCCACCTCTTTCCATTGAGTACCAATCCTTGTACCGTTGGGCTCCTGACAGCCTCTTAGCCGAGACCTCTAAAATCACCTCCTTTGAGGATATAAGAACGTACAAGGAGGGCGAGGCTGATGAGAAGTTTCGTGTATTTGGGAGGGAGCTCGACATATACGTGAAGGTTCTGCCTTGCAAGGAGGGTGAGCCTGTGTGCGTCGATGACCGCGCAAGCCCCAATGAACCTTTCTTCTTTATGTACGCGACTGTCTTCAAGCGGCTCAAGCTTCACCTCTCATTCACAGGGTTTGAGCGCGCTCTTTTGACTGAAATCAACGTGGTCCCTGCCCAACTGCACCCTAACAGCTGGGCCTTTGTGCAACCTTTACCATTCTCTGCAACCACCTTGGCCATACGCCATCCGTGGATGTTTTCCTCTACTTCTTCGAGGCGAAGAGTCCTGGAAAGAAGATGTGGATAAGCTTCAATGGAGTGGCAGGGAGAGTCCTTATAACCCTTTTCTAGCAGTCTTACAAGGGTTTCAAAGGGAAGTTCTTTAAGATATGTTGCAGCAAGCATGATCCTACCTTGCTGGATGGGTTCCCACTCTACTGGGTGGAGAAAACGAGGCTCAAGAAGTCTAGGAGTCTCGAGGACTTGACCCAGCCCGATCGCGAGGTGTGTCAGCTCTTTTCAAGCTTGGGGTGATGTTTAACACTGCTGAACTGATCAAGCTTGAGTACAGCCCCAAACATCTCAAGGGCTATATCGATATTCTTTCTTGTTTCTACTTTTACTTGCACACTGTGTTGGTTTGCTTTCTTACGCCTTGTTGTTCTCTTGTGCATACATGATGCTAAACGTAGAGAAGAAAAGGATGCTAGCTGAGGCAACCTCCAAACTCAAAGTTGGTGGTGGCCCATCTGATGCCAATGTTGTGGCCTCTGTTGATGCTCCTGTTGCGGTTATTTCTGCCCCAAACCCTTCTGCTCCTGCCCCTCTGAACTTTAGGCAGAAAGGTGTGGTTGAAGTTGTTGCGTCTAAGAACGAGAACACCAACTTTGGCCTTATCTTCAAGAGGAATAGGGGCGTTGATGTCACAGTCCCAGCGCTCCCAGTCTCAGATGGCTGTGCCCCCTCCTTTAGAGAACCCCCAAGTGCCTCTTCTCCTCGTGACTTAGTGGTACACGAAGGCGGGGGGGGGGGGGGGGGGGGGGAGGGAATGCCCTTGGAGGCGATTCTGGCGCGCCTCCCGCTGCTGAGCTGCCCGCCTTTCTCCAGGAGATTCTTCAAACCTTCAAGACGGGGAAATGATGGAGAGCCAGGGTGAAGACCCCTTACGAGGGCATGCAGCTAGGGGTCTTGCGGATTTTCTCGTCGCATCTGGTCGTGCCTCAACCCAAGCGCAAGAACTAAGGGATGAGATGTTGAAGCTGAGGGAGGTAGCAAGTCAAGACGCGCTCCAGATCAAAAAGCTCACTCAGCGTGAAACCGCATTGTACCTGGAGCTGACAGACCTTTGCCAAACTGACAAGGAGACATAAAGACTCTTGTTTGAGAAGTCTCAGGAGACCCTGAGTGCTCATAAGAAGATTTTGTCTCTTTGAAATGAGGTCATCGACTTGTAGGAGAAGGTGGACGAGTAGCAGGCTAAAATGGCCAGGCTGGAGGAAAGGGCGACCCAGCAGGAGGTGCGTCTTGGCCAACTAGAAGGAGAGCTAGTCCGCAAGGATGAACTCTTTAGTGAGATCAAGGAGGAGCTCACCAGTGACGCTGCTGGAGCTTATGTGTTGGGTTTGAGAATGCCATGGCCCAAGTTGCCTATGTGCATCCTGGGGTGGACTTATCTCAAACAAGCCTAACCAAGAGAGTCGTTGATGGGCAGCTGGTCGACGCCTAGGAGTAGCTCCCTCCTTGATGTAACTCAAGTTCTTAGTGAACAATTTTAGTAACTTGTATATATTCCTTTTTATTCACGAAATATGCTTTGTTCTTAACTTGCTCCTCTTTCGTTGTTAACTGCTTTGCCTAGCTTGCTTAGCCTAACAACGCCTTAGGGCCTTCATGACTTAGGTAGCACACTCCTTTACTGCTCGTTCACTCTAATCTCCGTAAAAACAATGCTTACCCAAGTTCTCACTTCGCCCTAACCTTTGCCGAATGAAGGTAAGGAAAATGTTGCTTCCAACCTTGACTCATGAGGTCAGGGGAGATCTTTAGCCAGGTACCGCACCGCTCTCAACCTTGTCCTACAAGACAAAGGAGACCTTTGACTGGGAACCATACTGTTCTCGACCTTGTATTACAAGACAAGGGAGGTCTACGCTTAGTTGGGCTCAATGTTTCCATACAGGGATAAGAGAGACATGTAACTAGAACCCATACTAGCCTTGCCTTACAATACAAGAAAGAGGTCCTTCTTTCTATCGACGCCCTACCTGTATAGAGGCAGGGGAGGATCGTAACTGATGACTATTTGGTTCTCGACCTTGGCATTCCCACACAAGAGGGAGGCTCACTAAGAACCATGTTATTCCTAGTCTTGGTGTTTCTAACCCAAGGGAGATGCTCGTTTTACTGACCTCGTCCTTGCTGTATAGAGGCAAGGGAGGGTTTCTCTGGTGAACCATACTATTCTCAGCCTTGGTGAACTCACACAAGAGGGAGGCTCACGAAGAACCATGCTATTCCCAATCTTGGCGTATCAAACCAAAGGAGAGGTTCATTTTCCTGACCTCGCCCTAACAGTACAAAGGTACAGGAGGATTTCTCTGGTGAACCATACTATTCTCAGCCTTGGTGAACTCACACAAGAGGGAGGCTCATGAGGAACCATACTATTCCCAATCTTAGCGTATCAAACCAAAGGAGAGGTTCGTTTTGCTGACCTCGCCCTAACTGTACAAAGGTAGGGGAGGATTTTAACTAGTGAACCATACTCTTCTCGACCTTGGTGAACTCACACAAGAGTGAGGGTCACGAAGAACCATACTCTTCCCAATCTTGGCGTAACAAACTAAGGGAGAGGTTCATTACTGCACTGTACAAAATATTTCTCTTTAACTAAATAACTGGAATTTTATTGGGTGACTTCATTAAAAAAACCCTTACAAGGAAAAAAAGTGTCCCCTAAAACTATGTACAATGCAATAATCTTAACTGAAATAAAACTTAAGGTTGGTCGCGTTACACGTACGAGAGATTGCTCCACCTTCTAAAGTCTTGAGCCTGTATGCTCCATTCCCAAGGGCCTTTGTCACACGGAAGGAACCAGTCCACTTGGGAGATAACTTGTTTTCTAACTGGTATGGGTGGGCTTTTCGCATCACCAGATCAGTGACTTGGAACTGTCGAGGTCTCAGCTTGGAGTTGTACTTGTACTCCACCTTTCTCTTCAAGGCTTCTGCCTTGATCTCTTTTCTTCTCTAACTTCATCCAGTAGATCCAGGTTCACCTTTTTCTCTTCGTTGGATTCTTCAGCCACGAAGTTCTGGAATCGTGGTTAGCTCTTCCGGATCTCTATAGGAATCATTGCATCCAAATCATACACCAAGCTAAAGGGTGTCTCTTTGGTAGTGGACTGGGGAGTGGTGTGGTAAGCCAACACAATTCTAGGAACTTCTTCTGCCCAGGTCCCTTTGGCTTTATCTAGCCTTCTCTTCAGATCTCTAAGCAGAACTCGGTTGGCAGACTCGACCTGCCCGTTCTTCTGGGGGTGTTCGACTAATGCGAACACCTGCTTTATGCCCAACTCTGTGCACAGCTTGCCCAACTGTTGGCTAACAAACTAATGCGAACGACCATGGGCTATAAATCGACCTCAGCTCTTCTGGGGGTGCTTTGTGCCAGTCAACATGTTGCTGGCATTGCTTGCAGCGCTGTGCGTACCTCGTGCAGTCTTCTCTCATGGTTGGCCAATAATATCATGCGCTAACAGCCTCCGACGAGAGAGCTCGACCACCAATGTGACTCCTGCATATCCCTTCGTGAAGTTCCGCCATAATGCGCAAGCACTGCTCACCACTTACACATATCAAGGAGGGGTGAGTGAAACCATGTCTGAACAAATTCCCGTCGATCAGGGTGTATCTGCTCGAATTCTTCTTATCTACTCTGGTCTCTACGAGTTCCAGCGGGAGTATCCCATCAGCCAAGTAGCGTCGGTAAGGGGTCATCCAAGTCTCTCCTCCTTCAACCAGGCAAACTTGCATTGACTCTTCCCCTGGTAATGCGTATGTGCTTATTCTAGGCGTTTTCAGGGTTTCTTGAGCCAACGACCGATGACTTCTCTTGACACCTTCCGAGGTACTTATCTGTTGGACTTTCACTGTGTCGTCTTTGGTGGTCCGTGGTGTCCTCAAGGTCTTCTGTATGACTGTCCTCTGTCTGCCCCCCTTGCCTGAACTGGCGAGCTTTGCTAGCAAGTCAGCTCGGACATTCTGTTCTCGAGGGACATGTACTAACTCGAACACCTCTTGGGGTCCTTGGCCTGATACTCTCCTGTAACCTGTCCTGTTAACAGTAGAGAGTCACTCTTTGCTATCAAACTTTTCGCCCCCATCTCCTTGGCTAGCAGCATTCCAGCTGTGAGGGCTTCATGCTCCGTCTGGTTATTGTCAGCCTTGAAAGCAAACCGCAGGGCCTGTTTGATCAACAACACGTTTGGTCCTTCCAAGATGACACCAACCACACTCCCTTGTTGGTTAGAGGACCCATCTACGGAGAGGACTCACCTGAAATCTGCTCCTTCTTGGTGCGTGGCTTCTGAGGAGAGCTCTACCACGAAGTCAACGTAAACCTGTCCTTTGATAGGGCCTCTAGGTTCGTACTGCACATTAAACTCTAATAGTTGCACTGCCCAGCGCACCATTCTTCTTGCCACATCAGGTTTTTTTAAGACCTTGCGAATGGGCAGGTTTGTCATCACGATCACCGTGAAGCTCTGGAAGTAGTGGCGAAGTCTTCGCGCTGAAAATACTACCGCCAAAGCTACCTTCTCCATGGCCTGATACCTTACCTCAGGCCCTTGGAGCACTTTACTCACAAAGTATATTGGTCTTTGTACCTGGTCCTGCTCCTGGACCAGGACCGAACTGATTGCCCGATCTGTGACTGCGAAGTACAACAAAAGCGGGGTGCCAGGCTGTGGCTTGCACAGTACTGGGGGTGGCCAAGTACTCCTTCATTTTGAGGAAGGATTCCTCACACTACTTGGTCCAGATGAACCTGCTGACACAAATCTCCCCATGCTCCTTATCTCCCCCTGCTGACACAAATCTGGATAAAGTGGCCATCTGCTCTGTCAACTGCTGCACTTCCTTCACCGAGATCGGGCTACGCATAGCTATGATTGCAACACACTTCTCTGGGTTCACTTTTATCCCACGCTCAATGAGTAGGAACCCTAAGAACTTGCTTTCCTCCACCCCAAACACACTTTTCGGGGTTCAACTTCAACCTGTATCTAGTTATTGTAGTAAATAACTCTTCCAAATTGATGACGTGTTGGTCTTTCACCTGGGAAGTGACCACCATGTCGTCCACGTACGCCTGGACATTTCGCCCTATCATGGGCGCAAGCACTCTGTCCATCAGTCGCTGGTAGGTCGCTCCTGCATTCTTGAGCCCGAAGGGAATCACTTTGTAACAGTAACAGGAGAGCTTCGTCATGAACGCCGTCTTGCATTCGTCCCTGGGATGCATGCGAATCTGGATGTATCCCGAGAAAGCATCCAAGAAGCTAAAAAGTCTACACCCTGAGGCGCTGTCTACCAGGGCGTCGATGCTGGGCAGCGGCTAGGAGTCATTGGGACAAGCTTTATTAATATCTGTGAAGTCCACACACATCTTCCATTTTCCGCTGGCCTTCTTGACCAACACTATGTTCGTCAGCCACTCCGGGTATTGTATCTCCCTGATGTGGCCAACGCTCAGCAACTTCTGGGTTTATTCTCTGATGACCTATCGCCTATTGAACTTTCTTCGTCTCTGGCGGACAGGTCGGACCTTTGGGTCCATGGTGAGGTGATGACATAGGAAATCAGGATGGATGTCGGGCATGTCTGAGACTGACCATGCGAAAACATCCATGTGTCACGTTATGACTTCAACAATCTGGTCATGTGCTTCTTGGCTCAAAGATCGGCCAAACTTGAACTTCTTACCATCGATCTCCCTCTCCAACACTTCCTGTGCAGGCTCGGATCATTTCTCCCGAGCTATCTCGAAACGGGTGACCCCTTCTTCCCTTGGAGGTTGGGTGGCTACTGAGCATACTCCCCTATTTTTCTTACTCCCCTCGAAGAAAGCACTAGGGTTGACTGGTATCACAGTGTCCATGATCACCTGAGATTATGGCATGGGGCGAGCCCTAACTGGCAGCGGCGGGGCGAGCTCATCCACAGTGCATTCTCTTACGTTCTGCAAATTTCTGCGCAGTTTCTCATTGGTTTTGCGCAACTCTTCATTGTTCGCTTGCGATCTGGCCAAATCAACCTGCAAACGATCCTGGTCGACTATGGACGCTGCTACTGCCTTCTGAAGGGCACGTATGGTCTCCATGAGTTGTTGCATCGTGACGTTGTCCCCTCCTGAGGGCGCAAAAGATCCTTGTCTCGTGCCCTCATGTTGCTTGTGGCTCTCAACACGATTGCGAATGAGACCTAGTTTTATCGAGCCCCACGGTGGGCGCCAAATGTTCTCGCCGGTTGACTTAGTTACCGGTTGACTCGAACAGCAGCCTCAAACCCGCCTATCTCCTCTTGAGAATCGAACTTCCTTGTGTTGAAGAACGCTTTCTTGCAAAGATAAAAGAGCGCCCTTACGGCCATTTGCAGTCCAATGCTCAAGTCAGTAAGGGCTAAAGAAACAATAATGTGTGTAAATTAGTTTCAGTCTTAGAAATGACGTACCTTGCTAGGGTTCTTACCACCCTCTTTATAGGTTGTATCTAGGGTTACTTCTATGATACTCCCACATCTCTTAGTGGGCTTAGGGTTCCTGGGAGAAGGTTCTTGTGCCACTATTACACAATCTTAGCGTAATTTGGCGCATAGGACTTCCCTTTTCTGGAGTGCATAGACCTAACAGGGTAGCTGCCAAGGTACCTACTCTCGTACCAGCGCTGCGACATCATCTGTTTTGTGGGTGCCCTAAGTATTCACGTGCCATGCATGCAGTCTTTCCCTGGAAACCCTAACCCTAACGGGCCTTAGCACCTCCAAGGAACACTTGCTTGTGCTGTATCCGAATGTACCATACACACCCCATGCATGATCCTCTCGTGACTTAGGTATTTTTCTGGTATCTGGGTGTTAACTCATACTATTTGTGGGGCCCTGCTTACGTGGCCCACAATTACTATCAGTCCACCGATGTCTGATGTCTTTCTCTTAGGCCGATGACCGAGGTTTGGCCTGTACACTTGTGGAATTTAATCCTTCTTGCTTTCATAATTTCTAAAAATCATGCACACCTTCATAATTAAAGTTTAAGCAAGTTTCTTTGAGTCTTTTTTTTTTAAGTGTTTTTCTTGCTTGTCTTCTCAAATTTTTGTCATTATCTTACTTCTAATTTGGTTTAGCTTTCTTGCTTGTCCTTTTAACTTTCTTAAGTTTTATTGTGGGAATTTTGGGTGAGCAAGTGTAAGAGATTTGTCATCTTTCACTTGAAGTGCTTGCTACCAAGTGTAGACCTTTGTGTTTAGAGAAAAATTTTCTTGACTGCCTTGCAATTCTTCCCTCCTTTACTAATATTGTTGAGTGACACAAGTGAGGAGTGGATAAAATTGTTTCCTTTTTTTCACTAATTGTTTGTTTCCTTTTTGGTGCAAATCATTGCACATTTGTCTTTGGGAGAATCTTCAAAGTCACAATCTCCTCAAAAGGATTTTCTTTTACGAGAACTTGCGGAAACCAAAAGGACCTTGGCCCATAAAGAAGAGGAGGTGCGACAATTAGTGGGGAGGTTGCAAAGACTAGAAACAACTCAAGAAAGACAACATAGAGGAAGGAGATGAGAACAAAGGAGAGCCTCTAGAAGCCACACACACTATAAGAGTCCAGAGGAAGAACAAGATTGGAGAGTGCATAACTTTGAAGAGAGGCGCCACCAACAACCACCATAAAAGTCTTTTCCTTTTATGAAATTGCCTAGTTTTAGTGGAGAAAGTGATCCCAATGTGTATCTAGGATGGGAAGCTAAAGTAGAGCAAATTTTTAATGTGTATTAGGTCCAAGAGGACCAAAAGATTAAGTTAGCTTCCCTAGAATTCGTAGATTATGCCATGCAGTGGTGGCATCAAATTGTAATGGATATTGGTTTGAACAAGAGGCCAGTCGTGGTCTCTTGGGATGATTTAAAGGATTTCACGTGGACGTGGTTTGTTCCTCCTCATTATAGGAAGGAACTTTTATTGAAGCTCCAATGACTTCAACAAGGGCATAGGAGTGAATATGAATATTTTAAAGACTTAGAAACTACTTTGATCAAAATTAATATGCATGATAGTGAGGAGTCAAAGATAGCTAGGTTTGTGAGTGGTTTAAGGAGATAAATCCAAGATATTGTAGAATTATATGATTGCTCTTCTTTGGAAAAATTGGTTCACCAAACCATCAAGGTAGAATCACAACTTTTGAAGAAAATCAATTTCAAAAATAATTAAAATGAAGGCTTCTACAAATCTTCATGAAAGGATAAAAATAAAATTTCTTCAAAAACTTTTCCTTTCAAATTTTCAAAAGAAACCACTTCTAACCATAGAGTTTCTAAACCTTCTACCCGCAAGTCACCCACCAAGACCTCAAACACAAAATGTTTTAAATGTCTAGGTTTTGGGCACACAATTGCAAATTACCATCCAAAAGAACCATGGTGGTAAAGGAGGAAGGGGGGGGGGGGGGGGGGGGAGGGGGGGCGGGGGTTGTTGTGAGTGGCCATAGTTCCAAAACTTCAAGGTCTAGTTCCCTTACCTCTTCAAGAAGCCAAAGTAGGATGAATATGAGTTGCCTTGTGAAGGTGATTTGTTAGTAGTAAGGCGCATGCTTGAACACATTCAAAAACCTTTTGATTAAAGTCAAAGGGAAAATATTTTTCATACAATGTGCCTTATTAATGACAAATTATGTTCCTTAATCGTAGAAGGGTAGTTGCACCAATGTGGCAAGTACAAGCGGTGGAGAAGCTTGGGTTACCCACCATCTCTCATGTAAAGCCCTACAAGCTCGAATGGCTTAGTGAAGAGGGAAAAATAATTGTTAATAAACAAGTCCTCATAGCCTTCTCAATTGGAAAATATAAAGACGAGGTATTGTGCAATGTTGTGCCAATGGAAGCCATCCACATTCTATTAGGAAGGCCATGGCAATTTGATAGAAAAAATTTACATGATGGCCTTACTAATAAAATTTCTTTTACCTTCAAAGGGCATAAGATCATATTAAAATCTCTCTCTCAAAAGGAGGTAAATGAAGACCAAATAAAAATGAAAAACAAAAGAGAAAATGAAAAAGATAAAAAAGGAAAAGATAAATCGGGTCACAATATCTCACATTACACTACAAAAAC
This sequence comes from Phaseolus vulgaris, assembly GCF_051622355.1. Lineage (NCBI taxonomy): Eukaryota > Viridiplantae > Streptophyta > Magnoliopsida > Fabales > Fabaceae > Phaseolus > Phaseolus vulgaris. The sequence continues at coordinate 32,988,256 of NC_143504.1, forward strand.
AATCATGTTGACTCGTGCTGGAACGCAAACTGCACCTCTAAGGTGTTTTTCTTCTTTGTCTTTTTCATTACCTAATAAATCTACAGACTTGACATCTTTGACAAAGAAGTTTTGGGATGCAATTCAAACACCTCCTAAATATCAAATGGACCTCACTAGAAGAATAACTTGGCATAAACCATAACATCAATTGTTCTTTCTTGATGTGAATGCAACAACAAGAATACATGATTCTTTGACATTCTTAGGAGCAACTTGAGTTGGTCATGAAATGGCACTTTACTTAGAATTGGATCAATGTTCTAATTCAAGAACTCACCAAGACTTTGCACCAAACCAAAGCTCATATGGAAGTCCATATATTGTCAAATGGAATCAAACAACAAGGAATGAAGAACAAGAATTGAAAGTTGGACAGAATTGAAATATACAGCTACTGCACCGAACAGAAAATGAAAACAAAGCTGGAAAACACTATTTCAATCGGTGGAAATGAATGGAAAACATTTAAACATGGAAACTACCGAAAGGAATTGAAAGGAATGAAGGAAGGAACACTTATGGAATGAAGCTTGCTGGATTTGAGACCTTGGAAGTTCAGTCACGCCACTTGGAGCCATGTCCCAAGATAAGTGATGGAATGCCGCCACTTGAAGCTCACCATTGGCACACAAGATAAGGCAAAGGAAGAAGAAGACACAAGGCTCACAATTTCTCTCTAAATTTGAGTATAGTCTCTCTACTTCTGAATTCCCAAATCTGAATTGTACAAGGGCAGCACCTTTATTTATAGCCTATAAGGTGCTGAAATGCAAAGCCAAATGTGCCTCAAATGAGACTCAAATTCGGCACCAACTAGTGCATGGAGGAAGTGTGACTTTCCTTCCTAGTTTGGCACCTCCTAACTCCTATCTACACTCCCCCTAGCATCCCTTACTACTTACACACCTATATATTACATCCGCACCCCTACTCTACAAAAGAAATAAGAAGAGCCATCTTTTGATACTCTTGTCCCAAAGCTCTTGCCATGCTCCTAGTGATTCGTTGGGCTTGGGCCCCTTGTTGGGCTTGGGCTTCATGGGCTTGAGCATCCTCTACTTGGTTTCCATTAATATTGAAAGAATTACTTCCAAGATTAGTAGTAGGCATATCTAACTCAAAGGCATTATCATTAATCCTCTTGATGACTTGGAAAGGGCCATCACAACGAGGCATAAGTTTGGACTTCCTTAGAGAAGGAAATCTATCCTTTCTCAAATGAAGCCAAACCCAATCGCTGGGCTCAAAGATTAATGCCTTTCTCCTTTGGGTGGCAGTGTCAGCATACTTACCAACTTTCTTCTCAATTTGTAACTTGATGCGATTATGCAAATCCTTAATAAAAGAAGCCTTTTCAAAATCGTCCTTGCATAGAACCTCATCAAGTACAGGAATGGGAAGAAGATCTAGAGGTGTGAGGGGATTAAACCCATAAACAACCTCAAAAGGAGAATGGTTAGTGGTGGAATTTACTACCCTATTATAAGCAAACTCAACATGAGGTAGTAAATCCTCCCAAGCCCTTGGATTCCCGAAAATAAAGCATCGCAATAATTGACCCAAAGTTCTATTAACCACTTAAGTTTGACCATCAGTTTGAGGGTGGCAAGTAGTAGAAAACATAAGTTTTGTGCCAAGTTTCCCCCATAAGGTCCTCCAAAAGTGACTTAAGAACTTAGAATCCCTATCGGATACTATACTTCTAGGAAATCCATGTAAACGAACAACTTCCTTGAAGAAGAGATTTGCAATATGGCATGCATCATCCACTTTGTGGCATGGAATAAAATGAGCCATTTTAGAAAAACGGTCCACTACCACAATGATGGAATCCTTACCCTTCGATGTCTTGGGTAGTCCTAAGATAAAATCCATAGAAATATCAACCCAAGGCATTGTAGGGATAGGAAGAGGGGTATATAAACCATGGGGTTGGACCTTAGATTTAGCCTTCCTACATGCTATACATTTATCACAGAAGGTATGTACGGATTTGCGCATGTGAGGCCAAAAGAAATGTTCATGCAATGTTTCTAAAGTCTTAGCTACCCCAAAATGTCCCATAAGCCCACCCTCATGAGCCTCTCTAACAAGAGATTGTCTTATGGATCCTTGGGGAACACAAAGTCTTTTTCCTTTGAAAAGAAAACCATTATGTAAGAAAAAGTCTTTGTGACCTCCCTTGGAACACTCTTGATAGATTAGAGAGAAATCTAAGTCATCATGATAAAGTACCTTTATGTGATCAAATCTTAAATATTGAACATTCAAAACATTTAACAAGGTATATCTTCTTGAAAGAGCATCGACAACCACATTAATTTTACCTTGTTTATGTTTGATCACATAAGGAAATTGCTCAATAAACTCCACCCACTTAGCATGTCTCTTATTAAGCTTGCTTTGGCTTTTCAAATATTTAAGGGACTCATGATCACTATGGATCACAAATTCCTTTGGAAAAAGATAGTGTTGCCAATTTTGCAAAGCTCTAACAAGAGCATAAAGTTCTTTATCATAAGTGGAGTAATTGAGATGACTCCCTTTGAGTTTCTCACTAAAATAAGCTATGGGGTGTCCTTCTTGAAGGAGCACGGCCCCAATGCCTATATTAGAGGCATCACACTCTATTTCAAATGTCTTAGCAAAGTTAGGAAGGGCTAAAATGTGGGCTTTAGTTAATTTATCTTTCAAAGTGTGAAAAGCGTTTTCTTGCTCTTGTCCCCACTTAAAAACCACATCCTTCTTTACTATGGCATTTAAAGGTGCGGCAATTGTACTAAAGTCTTTCACAAACCGCCTGTAAAAACTAGCAAGTCCATGAAAACTTCGTACTTCATTGACATTGGTGGGTGTAGGCCAATGTTGAATTGCTGCAAATTTTGTTTGATCTACATGCACCCCTTTATGACTTACCACAAACCCTAGGAAGTCTATATGATCTAATGCAAAGAAACATTTAGCATGATTAGCATACAATTTCTCCTTTCTAAAGCTTTCTAATACTTGTCTAACATGTGACTCATGATCTTCTAAGGACAAGCTATATATAAGAATATCATCAAAGTAAACCACAACAAACTTGCCAAGAAATGCTCTTAATACATGATGCATGAGTCGCATGAAGGTACTAGGAGCATTAGTCAAGCCAAAAGGCATGACCAACCACTCATATAAACCAAATTTGGTCTTAAAAGTGGTTTTCCATTCATCACCATATTTAATTCGAATTTGATTGTAACCACTCTTAAGTTGAATTTTGGAAAATATTTTAGACCCATGTAATTCATCCAACAAGTCATCTAACCTAGGAATGGGATGCCTATATTTGATGGTGATATTATTTATAGCGCGACAATCCGTACACATCCTCCATGTCCCATCCTTTTTTGGGACAAGTATGACAGGCATAGCACATGGGCTCATGCTATCTTGTACCCACCCCTTAGCTAATAAATCCTCAACTTGTGTTTGAATTTCTTTGGTCTCTTGGGGATTGGTCCTATATGCAGGGCGATTTGGTAAAGAAACCCCGGGCATGAAGTCTATTTGGTGTTCAATCCCTCTTAGAGGTGGTAAGCCTTTAGGAGGATCTTGAAACACATCTTCATATTCCTTTACCAAATGGTCCAAACATGTGGGACTATCCTTAGCCGACTCACAGTCAATAGGTCTAGGAATAGCGGCTTGCGAGTAACTATTACCTTTTTGACTTGTTGGGTAGATATGAGAAGGCTTCTCTTGGAACTTTGTTTATCATTTTCTTTTTCTCTCTTTTCTCTCATTTTGACTTGGTCCTCATGCACTTCCTTTGGAGAGAGAGACTTAAGAATGACTTTGTGCCCATGGAAAGTTAAAAGAAATTTTGTTGGTAAAGCCATCATGAAATTTTTTTCTATCAAATTGCCATGGCCTACCTAAAAGTATATGAGTAGCTTCCATTGGAACAACATCACACAAGACCTCATCTTTATATTTGCCAATGGAAAATGTAATGAGGACTTGCTTGTCACCACTAACTCACCCACCTCACTCAACCATTGTAACTTGTAGGGCTTGGCATGAGAGATGGTAGGCAATCCAAGTTTGTCTACCACTCTTGTGCTTGCCACATTAGCACAACTCCCCCCATCCACAATTAAAGAGCATACCCTATCATTAATAAGACACCTTGAATGAAAAATATTTTCTCTTTGAGTTTCATCAAAAGGTTTTAAAACTTGGCCAAGCATGCGTCTTATTACTAATAGGTCACCCTCATGTGGGCTTTCACTCTCACTCTCACTTGGGGATCTAGAAGGTGAGGAATGTCTAGAAGATTCAGACTCATGCTCACTACCACCTACCCCATCATGCATATATATAGTTCGTTTAGTAGGGTAATTAGAAGCAATATGTCCATAGCTTAAGCATTTAAAACACTTCTTACTAGACGATCTAGGTGGTGATTTAGGCCTAGAATTGGAAGTGGAAGGCTTAGACTCTCTAGGTTTGAAAGTAGAGTCCTTAGAAGGGATATTTGAAAAAGAGTTATTTTTATTTTTCCAAGAAGAGTGGTAGTAGTTATCCTTAGAAGAATTTTTGAAAGCATTTTTCCTTGCAAGTTGATTTTCAATTTTACTAGCAAGGTGCACCACATTTTCCAAAGAAGAATATTCTTGTAACTCTACCACGTCTTGAATGTCCCTTCGAAGGCCACTCACAAACCTAGCTATCTTAGCTTCCTCACTCTCATCCATATTAATTCGAATTAAAAGCGTGTCTAGTTGTTTAAAGTAATCATCCACACTTAGCGTGCCTTGATGAAACCGTTGGAGTTTCAACATTAGGTCTTTCCTAAAGTGTGGGGGTACGAATCTAGCGCGTAAAAATGCTTTCAAATCGTTCCAAGAGACCATGGGCGGCCTCTTGTGTAGGTCAATGTCCATGAGATATTGATGCCACCATTGCATGGCATAGTCCAAAAATTCTAAAGAAGCTAATCTAACCCTATGCTCATCTCTAACCCCATTTACATTAAAAATTTGGTCAACTTTAGCCTCCCATCCTAAGTATACATTGGGATCACTTTCACCACTAAAACTAGGAAGTTTTACATTAGGAGAACAAGGGCCAGCCACATGTTGGCGCCTCTCTTCATGGTGATGATGCCTTGGTCGTGCATTGTCTTCATAAAAACCATGAGAAGAATGTGAATGTCTTGAAGAATGTCGAAGAGGAGGATGAGGTCTTCTCTCCCTATTTTGATGGATTTCTTCACAGTTTAACTCCAAACTTTGGAGCCTTGCCTCCATTTGTCTTATCACCTCAAGATAGTGAGCATTGGATTGCTTGGCATTCTTTAAGTCTTCAAAAAGGGCTGCCTTTTGTGGTGAGCAAGGTTTGGAGGATTCTCCACTAGAAAAATGAGCCATGTTCAAAAAAATACAAAAACAGAAACAAACAGTGAAAGAAAGTTATTAGACAAATAAAGTGAGATATAGGTTGCTAGAAAAAAGCCTAAGAAAGTACTCAAGCCACTCCAAGAAAGTATTCTGTCCTCAACCAAGTCTTTCTTGTGGAATGGAGGAGCTTCAAATGAAACAATGTCACAACAAACCAACTTACTTAAGAACAAGTCTTCCACAAAACTTTTAAAAGAACAAAAAAGACAAGCAAGAAAAGGTATAAACAAGAAAAGCTAAACCAAAAACAGAAAGCAATGTATGACAAACTGGAAAAGAATATGAATGAAAGACAAAACAAGAAAATAAGGAACTCAATGAATAAAGAAGGCACACCAAAAGAGTCCTAAAGAAAAGTGCTGGAGTAGATTGAAGAAAACAGAAAACAACACGTTTGTAAGAAAACAGAGGAGCTTATTTAGGAATGAAAAACAGTATGATGAACTAACAAAGACATAATGGAAAGTATGTAAAGGAACTTGTATAGAATGAGAATACAAGCATGAACTAAAATCTAAAAATGAAAATGCACAAAGGATCAAGCAATAAACTCAAAAACAGAAAGTAAACCAAAGCAAGAAACAATCAAAGCAATAAAAGTACTACTAGAAGTAATGACAATTATGGAATAACATGACTAAGACAAAACTTGACATGATTACAAAATTAAAAGACATATCACAAGATATAACAACAAGTGAAAGGAAGCTTAAGGTCAGCTCTAGGAAGGAGAGTGCCATTCCAAAAGAGCAGCCATACTCATATGAACAATGAGTGCCATAATCCTTTTCACAAACACTTGGTGTAACAAAAGAAAAACAACAAGAAAACTCAAAATAAATCCTAAAACAGAACGGTAAACAACTTGATTTAAAGAGCTCTTGAAAGTAAAGTGCAATACAACTCAAAATTTAAGCAACAACAAGCCTAGACTCTAGATACCACATGATGTGAATGCAACAACAACAATACATGATTCTTTGACATTCTTAGGAGCAACTTGAGTTGGTCATGAAATGGCACTTTACTTAGAATTGGATCAATGTTCTAATTCAAGAACTCACCAAGACTTTGCACCAAACCAAAGCTCATATGGAAGTCCATATATTGTCAAATGGAATCAAACAACAAGGAATGAAGAACAAGAATTGAAAGTTGGACAGAATTGAAATATACAGCTACTGCACCGAACAGAAAATGAAAACAAAGCTGGAAAACACCATTTCAATCGGTGGAAATGAATGGAAAACACTTAAACATGGAAACTACCGAAAGGAATTGAAAGGAATGAAGGAAGGAACACTTATGGAATGAAGCTTGCTGGATTTGAGACCTTGGAAGTTCAGTCACGCCACTTGGAGCCATGTCCCAAGATAAGTGATGGAATGCCGCCACTTGAAGCTCACCATTGGCACACAAGATGAGGCAAAGGAAGAAGAAGACACAAGGCTCACAATTTCTCTCTAAATTTGAGTATAGTCTCTCTACTTCTGAATTCCCAAATCTGAATTGTACAAGGGCAGCACCTTTATTTATAGCCTATAAGGTGCTGAAATGCAAAGCCAAATGTGCCTCAAATGAGACTCAAATTCGGCACCAACTAGTGCATGGAGAAAGTGTGACTTTCCTTCCTAGTTTGGCACCTCCTAACTCCTATCTACACTCCCCTAGCATCCCTTACTGCTTACACACCTATTTATTACATCCGCACCCCTACTCTACAAAAGAAGTAAGAAGAGCCATCTTTTGATACTCTTGTCCCAAAGCTCTTGCCATGCTCCTAGTGATTCGTTGGGCTTGGGCCCCTTGTTGGGCTTGGGCTTCATGGGCTTGAGCATCCTCTACTTGGTTTCCATCATTTCTTCTGAGGTCAAAAACAAAAACAAAAACATGTTTGTAAATAATTTGGGCTCACTTTTGAGGTCCAAATAGAAAAATACGCTAGAGTAGGTTCACACAACATAAAAGATAGTGTACTTAGCGGAATGAGCTTGTACCAAACCCACTTTTTCAAGACAAGACACCTAAAATTAGGGTTTTTAACCTACCTTCTAGAAGTTATGCCTAAAGTGCAGTTTTGACCATGGTCAACACCCTAGGCAACCCCCCTCCCTTGCCATTTCTATGATTCACCCATCTTGCCCACCAAGGCACCCCTTCCTATAAATAGGGTGTCTTGCCTCATGTATTTTCACATAGATTTTGAATAGTAAAGAAACTCTGCTTGAGTGATTAGTGATCTTGTCTCCTAAATGATTTTGAGTCTTATCTTGAGTGTGTGACATTTCAAGTGGCGGTTCTTCCTCACTTATCTTGGAGTTCCCACCATCCAAGTGGCGTGTTCATTATTGCCATTCTCCATAAGCTTCCTTCTTCTCATCTTTCCAATTCCTTTCCATTTCGCCATTTATTTTCTTCATTATGTTCTTGTTTATGACTTTTTCCATTCATTTATCTTTTTCATCCTTTGCTTCATTTAATGCTCTTTAAATCTTGCAATCATCATAGTAATCACCACCATATTGTGTTTTTTCTTTTGTCCTCTAGAAGTGAACCTTCATACTTACTTAACCACTTGGTTAAGTTTGTGTCCAATGGGGATCTTCTTTGGGTCTCACACCATAATTGCTAAAATCCAAAAACTCATAAACAAGGGTCACCATAAAATGTGAAATCCTAAAAATCAACTCACATCATACTGCAATTAACCTCCCAAAGGTAAAGCCAAATTCCTTTTATGCAATAATTTATTAATTACCCAAAAATATATTACTTGCTTATTATTATATTAATATAGGATTGTTCAATTCGATCTAACTTCTTTTATTACTATAATTATGTTCTGGTTCGGTACAAAACTGATCAATAGTTGTGCATGATCCAACTGGTGAACTATTATTCCAATTTTATGCAGAAAAAAAATTTATGAACTAATGTTGAAAAACCTAAAAATTGCATTATATATATCTCCAAATGATCCAGTTGATGTCATATTTGGTAAAGAACATTCAAGTCGGGTTAGAGGACTATCATATATGGAGCTTGCACTACCCTTATTTTTAAGCGATCCACTAGAAAATTAAGTGGTATGAACTTTGTTTCATCTAGTGCAACTTCACCCAATATGGAGGACAAGGTTGTGAAGATGAAAAAAGAAGCTTACAACTATCAAAAATCAAACACAAACATTGTTTGCCTACATTGCTTATAAACATGATGTTTCATAACATTTCTCTATAATGACTACTAGTTTGGTACAAGCATATGTTAATGAGGTATAATTTAGTAATTATGAAATTACTAAAATTTCTTGTATTATTTTTTAATTTATTTTCATAAACATGTAACTTAATTATATATTATTTTATTTACTCTAGGCACCAAATGTTACAAGTGGTGCCACTACAAAAAAACGTGTATGTAGTGGCGGTTATAATATGACGGTTATTAAAAACTGCCACTATTATCTGTATAATACGACAATTTTATAGCCGCCATAATTATCCTTCAAAATATGACATTTAGAACCGCCATAATTATCTTTCTAAATTAGTGCTCTGCCGCATTTCGTTCCCTCCACGTAATTCTGAAATAATTCCCAAAATTTATTCTCTAAAACCTTTCAAATTCTCTTTCTCTTTGAAAACCTTTCTTCTTCTCCCTGCCACAAATCGTCTTCTCCCCGCCGCTCTTCTTCTTCTCTCTGCCACATCCACCATGTTCTCTATGCAACTCACTGTCCCACTCACCATTTTCTCTCTAGTACTTACTGTCTTCTCCCCGCCGCTCTCCGCCTTCTCTCTGCACATTCACCCTCTTCTCTTTGCAACTCATTGTCTCACTCAGCATTTTCTCTCTGCCACATCCATCATCTTCTCTCTGCAACTCATCGCCCACTCACCATTTTAGTCCCAAGAAAGCCCAATAGTGGCCCAAACATTGAAGTATTCATCTCTCTTCAAAAACCTATTTTCGTCAGCGTTGTCCGCAAAACCCTAAAACCTCCAAACGTTGTCTTGGCAATCCTCTGTGGCTGCATTCTCTAATCACTAAACAATGAGAACCCCCAGAGGCGGTGGGTGCGGTGGAGGTTTCAGGGGTGGTCGCGACGGTGGCGATTTCAAGGGTGGCCACGACGATGGCAGTCGTGGTAGAGGTGGATTTGGTCGTGGTGGTGGAGGATGCGCGATTTTCGCGATGATGGGCCACCTTCCAAATGCGAGGTTATTTTTCTTCCATTACTAACGATTGGAACGAAGCTTATTCCCTTTTTCAGTGTTCCTATCTATCTCAAAAACATGACTTAGATTGGGAAAAATGATGAAATATTCGGCCCCATCAATGAATCAGTGGGTTTCTTTCTTTTTCTTTTTTAACTTGTTGGTTGCTTTTATTTTGGAACAGAGTAGTGATGTTATGGTGGTTTCTTTGTGAACTTGCAGTACTTCCTGATTAAAATGATGGAGGGGATTGTTGCTACCTCTTATTCAGCTGGTGACAAGTTTTACATTGATCTAAGGAAACTGTTACCTCTTGCAAGATTTCTTCCACAATCCAAGTATGGCCTTTTTGCATCTCTTTGCCAAAAGATTAACTTTTATAAGTATCATACAATTAGTTTTCACATTGATGTGTTGTATATGAGATGAATAAGGGTGAAGCAACGCCCAATTATTTTTGTTCATCTTTGTTTCAGGTGAATCTAAATTTTTTTGATTTATGGTTACATGTTTTTTTACTATCCATGCCACATCTTTGTTTTAAGTGAATTTTGGAGTAAGAACTGTTTCATAGGTTGTTTTTGGTGTATGCTATCCATGCCTTAAACAATGTTTTTTCATGATTACTTAAATTAGGAATAAATTGAATGTTTAACTATTATTTAAGAAACAATTTTAAGATTACAAGTCTGCATATTACAAAGGCAATGGAGGATGGAAGTTTTGAAGGGCTTGTGGATCCACTTTTAAAGGAGATTTATGACAAGCAACTAATGGCTTGTATGGTGACTTGTGTTGCATTTAGCACAAGGCACTCAACAAAGAGGTGTCCAAAAATGAGTCAAGTAATTAATAATATCTCTATACATTCATTTCACTTTCCTCCTATTTTAAATCATTAATTTGTCACATGTTATTTTTTCTTTCTCTCTTTTCTAATTGTTGTTGTTTATATAATTTGAATAAGCTTTGTTTAACTTAAGTTATGATGGATGAATTAATGAATTAATTAGGTTGTGAGAGTACTGGAGGGTGATGTGAGTAGAAGTGCTTAGTGAGTTTGGTGCAACCAGTGAATACGACCTTAAACCTTCCATCCCAATAAGTGAACAATCATCTGCTGAATATGCATTGCCAAGAGGGTATGAGCTTTCATGCACACTCCTTAATTCATGCACACTCCTTGGATATATAATATTCTTTTCATTTATTTTTTAAAATTTGAAAATTAACTCTAAACATATTTTAATTAATTTCAGGCACCGGATGATGGAAGTCGTACTTCATCACTGAACCCGAATATTATTGGATCAAGTGGAGGCAACAAGACAAATTAGAATTAGGACTATGACATTAGTTGTAATATATTCAAATAAAATTTACATTTTGACAATTTAGTTTAATTGTTTTTTGGATTAGTTTCACATTATCAACTTTGTTATCTTAATGAATGAATAAAATCATTTCTTATTATTATATTTATCAATTTTAATTATATTATGAGATATAATTTTATTATAAAATTAATTTATCTTATAATTTAATTATATTATGAAATTTAATTGTGTACTGAAATTTAATTATAATATAAAATTAAATAATATTAGGAAATCAAATTATAAAACGAAATTAAATAAATTATTATAAATATTAAAAATTAAATTAAATTTATATTATATCGTATTAAGTGGCGATTAAAACTGCCACTATTTACGTTAGAATTGGTGTACCTAGTTTTAAAATTACGACATTTATAATTGACGCCAATTACACGCTTAAAACCGCCACTTTATATAATGCATAATATGGAGTCTGCTACAACGGTTTTTAATTGACTGCCACATTAAAATTTGTGGCAGCAAGAATTCTGGTGCCACAAACGTATAATGCGGCAGTTAAAAACGTCAGTTTTTACGAAAATAACCGCCGCATTATACACGTTTTTTTGTAGTGTGCTCCATCACCAAATGACATAAGATGATTAAACAAAGTGAAGCGAGACTAATTAGAAAAATCAATATAAATTTAGAAAAATGTGTTATGATATTAGAAATGCTTTTAGTATATTATGGTTTTAATATCAAATCATAAATGAAGATTCATCAATACTCAATGAGATGTTTAAAGAATTTGTTAGATGTGATCTATATCAATAATGATAGAAAGTTCATATATTTACGTAATATGTTAGTCTCTAAGTACAAATTTAATACCATTTTTCTAGAGACAATTTTCTTTATATGTGGTATTAATGAAATGAATAATATTTGATATGCTTGGGTTGGGACTGTTTCATTATTTACATTGTTTGTTACACATATTTAATTGAATAGTAATTCACTTTTATATTATGTTTGTGATATATGATTCTACAATGATCAGATTTTAATACGAGGAACGAATAATGTTATAAGACTAAGTATTAGAGAGAAGTGAATGCTGCAAAAGTAACAAGGAAGAAATTAAAGAAAGAAATTGGACTAAAGAGGGACATATAAAAGAGAAAGTCTTATTCTAGCCCATTGAAGGGGTAAAGCAGGTGGGTATATAGTATATCACACGATGCATAGTAAACAAAGCAAAAGGGGAGCAGAATTTGGAAGTCACATTCTAGCTTTGTGGAAAACGAAACTGGAGCACATACTTGTTCTTCCACTTGAAAGTCAACAATTCAAAGCATCATCACGATGGCAGCACTTGTAGTTAACAGAAGACACCTCCATGACACGGCCACAGGTGGGGTTGGGGCATGTGATTGTACCTATGACACTTGAAGTTGAAGAGTAGGCCTCACATGGTTGAATGGCGGATATCTCTTTTTCCTTGGCATCGTAGTACTCCTTGAAGGCAATGTCAAATCCTTCTCTCTCGAACACTTTCCCTTTCCAATTTTGAAACTCAGCCACAGTCTGGTATACAGCCTGCCCATGATAAAGGTGCTTAATGTTATGCCCTTTGCTCAGAATGGCCCATCCTTGTGGATCTCGTTTCAGGCAGAATAAGCACTTCACAATCTTTTGAATCTCGCAGTCCACAGCCTCTTGGTGCTTCTTGTTCTGCTTCTTCCTTTCCACGCCAATCCAGAAACTGGGAACACTGTTGTTGGGTTCACTCTTTCCCTTCCCCAGTTGATAGTACTCTAGTATAATATCCGCACGCTGAATACTCTCGTTCATTTTTATCTTTGACAGTTCGTGTGTGAAGTTTTGGATCCATGCACTGTTGCTACCTCCATAGATAAAGATGTATCTGTTCTCCTTAACCTGATTCACATCGTAAAATTCAAGTCAATCATTATAGGATTTTTGTCCTTATAGTGTTAGTTTTTTTTTTTTTCTACTTTAGTACCTATTAAGAAATGCTTCTTTAATGTCATTTTACTGACATAAACTGAAAAGGGTAAGGTACCTGCAGTCCAGGTGTTGCTTTTAAGATTAAATCCCAAAGCCACTTCCATTTTAGAGTAAGTTCTTCACCATCAGTTTTCCTGAAAGGGAAAGCCTCTATCCCCCATTCAAAGATCACGTCCAGGGCGTTTTCATTCATTATGGTACCTTTGGGGCTCAACAACGGGGCAATTGGCTGACTCTCAAAATTCAACCTTTCTCTATCTTTTATTATCTTCAACCCTGGTAGCTCGTAGAAGTATTCCACCACGTAAAATTTGATGCCACTCTTCAAAGCTTTGAACTGTTCCCTGCTTCCCTCGCTCCACTCCTCCACAATGGGGATCCACAATATCTTAAAATCCTCTTTCTTGAAACCTTTTGCTTCTTTCGGATCCTCTTGCAGTCTGTCGTACATTGAATTCAAAAGCGAAATCTCATCTTCCACGCTGTCCAGACCCGAGATGAAGAGCAACACGTGTTTCAGCCTGAGCACTTCAATGCCCTGTTTGTGGCATAAAAAAATCAAGAACACAACATAATCACTCAACAAGGTTTCTCTCCATCTATAATTAGGTTGAAACAAATGCCAGTTAATACTTCCATTGCAACAAAAGTAACAAACTAACCTTTGTAACTAGGTTGCTCCCTTGAAATATCTTGGGATTCTCAGGCCCCTTTTGTTGAGAGTAGATCAGAGCCTTCAAAAGGTCCACAATATCTTTAGGCCTGTCAAAGATGTTCCTGATGATAACGTAATCTCGTACATTGCCTGAACAAATAAAGACAAGCTCTTACTATACCCTTTTAACAATCCTAATCAGCCTCCAAACTCTTAAAAATTTAAAGAACCGGAAACAAATAATTTATGAACCTATTTGCACACTGCAATTGCCAAGATGCGTTGTCAATTTGTCAACAGCAGCGGAAAGCCTGAATCTATATTCTGATAACTTATAGCTCCTGATCAAAACAAAGAATACAAGTTATATAATAAGATCAATGTTTTTCAGTTGGAGTCTTGAGTTAAAAACTTGGATGAGTTGAATTGATGAAAACTTACGATACGCCGACAAGGTTGCCAGTGGAAGCAACAGTGGCAGCAATTGTCCAGTATACAACGACAAGGATGGCTTGGAAGGCTTCTGTCAAGTCAGGCACGTCCTCTGGATCATAACCATCAGCAGCATACCTTGCCCACTCTTTGATTTGCTCAAACACTGTCACTGTGTACGTGACAAGTTCGGCAACAGCAGACACATTCCTGCTCTGAACTTGATTCAGCTGTTTCAACGAGTTTCCAAGCACATCGTTGGGTTGAAACTGAGAAAGGTGCACGAAACTCCCGTACTCCAAAGACAGAGCAGCTATTGTTATCAGCGCTTTCGCATCCCAGGAGTAACATTTTAGATGTTGAAGAATCCACATTGTTGTCTGGTGTACGCAGTGTGCAGCACCACGTGTGGATATCATCTGTGTCACCGCTTTTATATATGTGTCAAATTAAATTCTAACCACACCTATTAGATTTAGATCATCTATCATAACATGTGCATAAAAATTAACCTGGCAAGAAATCAGCTTCAGTGTAACGAATTCTGGTTTGAAACTGCTTGCGGAAATCATAGATTGACTCTGTAAAACAATTAGAAAGTTAAAACTCAGCTACTCTGTTAAATAATGGATATAGCTTTTCTATATTACTATTTTGTACAACTTTGTAAGAAAATATAAGGGACATCAAATTAAAAGACTTGTAATGATTAATGAACGATGGTATTTGTATTATTGAAAAACTGAATATGATATTAAGGAACGTTAGAGAAGGTTAGAAATTAAAAACAGGTGAGAAAATGGATGGGAATTACCCGAAGGACAATGTTGGAGACAAGGTTGTAAAGATTGTCTGTGTCGCAAATTTCATCATCATTGAGGTGAGCTAGATAAACAATGTCGAGGATCTGATCGTCAGTAAGATCAAATGGATTGGGCAAAGAGGCACGGTGTTGGATGGAAACTGTGCCACTTTGAGGGATCAAAGCGGTAGTTGAAGTTCCATTAGACAATGCCATGGTGATTCAGTGTGAGAGTAGTATTGGTTTGTATTTGAAAGCAAATTATGCTTTGCCCTGGCTTTGGTGGTGATGATGCTCAACTTATATATAGGGTAGAGTGCGTGTGTGTTTAAACTCGGCATAGTTACTTCCTTAAGCATAGAGATATCTCAACTCAAGAAAAGAAAACAAAAGAAAAGAAAACAAAAGAAAAGGGACAGAAACAGACACAGAATAATATGTAAAGTAGCTTCTGATACGGTGATCTCTAAACGTGAAACATGCTGCAGCAATGTGGAGTTCACAACATGCCCCTCCAAGTTTCTGAAGCTATCTCAATTAACTGTGACATCACTAGACTAAGGATATAATTGGGATTTTGTACAAACTGCAGGGAATTTATTTATTTTTCTTGTGTCTCAAGTTAATACGGCCAAACTTTTGCTTTTGGGAAAGATACATATAAAAATAAAAATGTTATATCTTTCCAGCTATGATTAAATGTTATGGCCATTGTTACTTATTTACAATAATTTTTTTTTATATATATTCAAGAATGTATAAGGTTGTTTATATGAAATTCTTATTAGTTCACATAACTTTTATAGGTAATGTTATTGTTTGATTTATACTAGTAATTTTGAAAATTTTATAACAACTTTTAAAGCAAACTATGGATTACGAGTTTATAACAATGTTTCTTTTGTGCGAGTTATTACCATCTCATAGTAAATAAAAAAAGGTAAAAATATCCATACATAGTTGTGTTTTTTTACATTAATCAATATATATACCTATTAAAAAATATAAATTGGAAAAGAATACAAAATATTAGGCTGGATGGGAAAAACTCAAAATATAGTTTAAAAATATAAATATATATTTGTTACAATTATTTTATCAGTAGAACTTTATTTAGATAACATTAATCATTAATGTCAAACTTTATGTTATACATTTTCAAAATGAAACTACAAATAAAATGTTGAAATACTAAAATAGTTGTATTTATTATAATTAAATGTATCATCTTTAACTTCGTTTACATGAAATAACATCTATTGAAAATGTTAGTTATTAAATGATATATATCCTCTTTGATTCTCAACAAAAAAATATCATGCGATTTAAAAAATAACATAGTTACAAAGTCAAACATAATTGATAACTAATTGGATTGTTAAACATTTTGAATTAATGAAAGGTTAAACAATAGTTCTTTTGTAAACAAATGAAAATATTTTTTCCTTTGGTCAAAAAATTATATTAGATTTTATACTAATTTCCTATAGTAAAAAAATTACATTAGATTTTATATAACTATTAGTCTAAATTCTTATTAAAAGATAATATTTATTTTATTTTAAATTTTATAATAAATATTACACAATATAATTCTAATTTTAACATTGACACACATAATAATAATTTGATTTTACGCACTCTTATATCCTTATCCAGTGCAACATAAACTGTAAAAATTAATGACTAAGGTGCATTTTAATCCATAACTGACATAAGTATTTAACAAAAATATTTAAAATATACATGACATAACTATTTGCAATAGAAATCGATTAAAAATAATACTTAGGAATATATTATATCGTTTAGGGGAAAAACCTAACCAAAACCTAACCAAAACCTATAAAATATATTTCCCACCCTAACTTTGAATACTATAAATAAAAAAAGACTTACACATATCCAAAACTCACAACAAGATACTTTTGACTATATCATATCCAAAGTTTAAATGTTGAAGATTAAATTTAATGTTATTTAAATTATAGACATATTTATAAGTATATTTTACAATAATTTTATATATTTTCAGACTTATAATTTCTAAGTGAGTTTCATCTCTCTCTCAACGTATATCTTTTTTTTTTTAAATTCAATAAGACAATTAGAGAGAGATTTTTTTTTTTATCAGCAATGAATAAATAAAATTAAAGGGGATACTTCAGGGGTATCCCAACCCATATACAGTAACCAGAAGTGGAAACTCTCCTTTATGGTTGGAGCAAAACAACCTTAAAGTGAGAAAACCCTACCCAAAAAATAACCAACATCGGCAACCACCGATTACACATATGGCGAACGCCGCTTCATCGATCGGCGATCCTGTTGGCCTATGGAGAACGCCGCGTCACCAACCGGCGATCATGTTGATCTTTGCATACCTACGACGACCACCGACTACTCAAGGCGACCACCGACTACAATTGAGAGAGATAATAATATTTTGAGTGTAATGTGGTTTTTATTTCTTTAAAAGAAATCAAATTAGGTTATAATTCTGAAAAATTGTGTTTCTTAATTACTTCATTTAATTTAAAATTATTTTCTGGTGTATCTTCAGACGGTTTCTAATGTCACTCAATTCTAATCATAACTATTTTGAAAATAAATAAAAAATAGAGAGATAGAATTAAGACAAGAAAAATTAAAGATTAAAATTGAATTAAAAAACTGAGAAAATCCATCAATATTTCTTTTGTTAAATGCTACCTACCTAACAGAAAGCTGTGTACCATGCACGTTTACATCAATTCGTTACCAAGAAGACAACAATAACAAGCATAACAAGGGTAAAAAGGTGAAACCAATGGTCCCATGGAAAATAGCATAGAAAAAGAGAATGCTTTGCAAAAAACAATACGGTTACAGACATGAGGGTTGGAAATAAAAGCTTAAACGTTACATGCAAGATTTATTTTTGTTTCTTTATCATCAACTTTCTCTGTTATAAGTCAGTCAAACATTAACATTTCTGTAACAAGTTTTTCTTTAACGTTATTCAGTGTTCTTTAAGTTTGTTTTTTTGCTTTTCTACTTTGTTTCTTTCGTATATTCTGTGTAGTTGTTAATTGTTGAAAAATATATATCATGTTACCAAAAATAAAATAAAATAGGGTTAACTATGTTTCGCAGTAAAGAGTACAACGGCTAGAATTGTGGGAGATTCGTACACAATGTGAAATATATATATATATATATATATATATATATATATAACTTATTAAGCATTTTGAAATAATTTGTTAAATGCATCTTGAAGACAAATGGTATCCCATACTCTCGGTTATGTTGAACTCTTTTGAATTCACATCCGGTTTTAAGGTGAATATTTCTAAGAGTAGATTTGGTGGGATTGGGGTGGAGCAGTCGAAGATTCTTTACTTTGCGACAATTCTAAATTGTGAGGTGATGAGAATTCCTTTTAAATATTTGGGGATGCCTTTAGGGGGATGTCATAAGAGGGGTGAGTTTTGGGATGAAGTGGTTAACAGGGTAAAGAAAAGGCTAGGCAGGTGGAAAGGAAGATTTATCTCGATGGCAAGGAGGATATGCTTAATTAAGTCAGTCTTGTCGTCAATACCATTGTTTTATCTTTCTCTATTCAAGATTCTGTCTATTGTTTTAAAGAAGATTGTGAGCCTGCAGAGGAATTTTTTGTGGGGATGGGGTCAGATGGAAGGTAGATTGTCTGGGTGGCATGGGATAAGGTTTGTAAACCCAAGGAAGCAGGATGGCTTGGTATCATGAATGTCAGGCAGTTTAATTTGGCTCTGATGGGAAAATGGATATGGCGTCTGAAAACGAAAACAAGGGTGTTGTGGAAGGAGGTATTGGAATCTAAGTATGGAGGATGGAGAGGTTTGAAGGTGCAACGAGATAATAATAGTAAGGTCTCTATGTGGTGGAGAGATTTAAGGAAGGTCTGGAGGTCTGAGGAATGGGGAGGGAAGTTTGAAGATCGTTTGAATTTGGAGGTCAGAAACGGGAGAGAGGTTATGTTTTGGTCAGACAATTGGATAGACTTAGAAGACTTGAAGAACATATTTCCAAGGTTATTTTCTTTGTCTGTTAATAAGGAGGAAAAATTATGTGATTGTGGAATATGGGAGAACGGGACGTGGGAATGGAACTTAAGGTAGAGAAGGGGTTTGTTTGCTTGGGGAGAGGAGCAAGAAAGTCAACTTTTAAAGTTGATCTCTAATAAAACGCTAGAGATGGAAACAGTGGATAGATGGGTTTGGAAGGATAGTTATTCAACAGAGTTTTCAGTTAAGTCCGCTTATGGGTTTTTAAGGGGAGAAGAAAGTGAGGAAGACTTAAGAAGATATAATTTTTTCTTGGAAATTAAGGCGCTCCCCTCAGCTCAAGTCACAACTTGGAGAGTGATTGAAAACAAGGTTGCTTGTAGGGTTAATCTGGAGAGAAGAGGAATCAAGATCGAGAGTAATCTGTGTTGCTTGTGTAGGAGGTTAGAGGAGACAACAATCATTTATTCTGTGAATGCAGAGTTGCTTGGCTAATTTGGAATCTTTGTTATGACTGGTTAGGAATAAGATCAGTCGATTTTATGGATCCTGGGTCTCATTTTGAACATTTCAAGATTCTGGATGCACCTATTTCGGTTAATCTTATTATGGGCAACTTGTGGATTACGTTGGTTAGCGAGATATGGAGGCACATGAATAAAGGTGGAGTGGTTTATCATACTGAAGTTTTCTCTTTGGTCCTGGATCTCATCAAAGATACCGTCAACTAATTTCTCATTCTCTGATTGGTGTCTTGAACCCTTGGTATGTATGTATTCAATTCAGTTTTATATAAAAGGTTGATCCTTGTTATTCTTTTATTATTGGTAGAGATGAGATAGACAGTAGGAGGTCTTTTTGGTTTATATGTAGATGGAAAGGTTCTTTGGGAGCATCATTTTGTTGTATAAGGGTTGGACCACCCCTGAAGTGGTCTCATTTAATTTCATTGCTATTTGCTGATAAAAAAAATAAAAATCCCTTTAATTTCACTTTCTTTATGTATTTAAGTTGTAAAGATGAGTGAATCTTCTTTTATTTTAAGTATTAAAACATATAACATATATGCACTCAAGTTATATAACTTAAATTTCATCATCCCATTCCTTAAGGAAGGGGCATGGACATTTTTTTTTCCCGTCTATTTCTCTGTCTAATATCGAAAGATTCAAACCTGAGCCGATCCATCTCGTGCAAAAGTTTTAAGAGATATTTTTGTCTTTTTTCCTCTGTTATAGAGTCTTGCTTCGCCTTTTCATAAGATGCTAGATGGTCAATCTCCTATCAAACAGTCTCGTAACACGAGAGTCTATGTGTTTAGATGATAACAAATACTAATGGCATTCCTATGAGCTCTTCTTGGATGTTTGTTGAAGATGGTGCGGAAGCTTAATGGAGGAGATGGACAAGGTCCTCCTAAGAGGTGTGGTGATCTTGAAGGTGCATGAAGAGTGTGGAAATGGGGAGGTTCAGCCAGCCCCTTTGAAGGTGGTGAAATGGAGATTAAAACCTAGAAGCTAGGCAAGGAGTAATGTATGGCACTAAATTGGCAGCATAACAATACTCTATTCAATCTTCAAAATACAAGGTGTAGGCTCCTCCTTTTATAGGCTAAGGAGGACCATAATGCAACCCTAATGCTAATCAAAATGAAATGCAAATTACATCACATGGAGCACATGGAGCACATGGTTGGCCATGTGGAGAAACATTCTAGAACGTGAGCAAATCTAGGGTAAATCACATGGAAACAAGTTTATGCTATTCACACTACACTAATACTAAGCTACCCTTAATGGGCCTTCATGTAGCTTATACAAGTTGCTTTCTCTCCCTCCATAGCTTGGCCCAAGTCTCACATCCGTAGCTTGGTCATGGACCTAGTAATAGGTCCTAAACGCTCTACCCTTCCTCCTAGACGCTCTCCCTTTAGACACTCCACCTTGTGCTAGACGCTCTTCACTTTGGCCTAGACGCTCTTGGTTTGGCTTTGGATGCTCATGTCTTGGCTCTTGTCTTTTTATATGACATTGTGCTTGGGCCTCTTCCATAAAATACTATAAGGTATGCAAAGATGTCTAACAAAACTACTAAGTATGCATGTTTAGTTGAATACCTAACAGTCGTTCTAAGTTGCTTAAGCTTATCAGACGATCAAACTTTGTAGTAAGTGTTAAACTATACTAGTGAATATGATACATCAGACGTTCTATCATGTCATTCTCAAAGTACTAATGCAAAAACGCTTATTTACGACAGCTAATATACAGTGTTTCGCAACGAAACGTTCTCGATCAAAATGCAATGGCATTTTTTAAATTAAAACAGGTAGATAGACAACGGTTCCTCTTACAATCGATGCCTATACCCTCGTTATTACCCTAATTCGAAGCCTTGCATCACTTACGCTTTTGTTCTCTGCGTTTTCTTTCTTCTTCTTCGCACTCTCTCTTCTACTTTTTTGAACGTTCTCTTCACTCTTTGCCTTTGTAAGTTCTTCCTACTCTTATTTCTTATTCTTCCTCCATTCTTCCTATTGGTTCATTTATCATTCTTCCATTGGTTAATTGTTTAAGGTTCTTGGTCATTGCTCCACCACCTCACTCCGCTTTCCCACAACCGCTTTCTCCACTGCCTTTGTAAAATCTTCCTACCCTCATTACTTATTCTTCCGCTTACATTCTCATCTTATTTTTCCTCCATTTTCCAATGGTTCATTGTTTAAGATTTTTGTTCGTTACTCTACCATCGCACTCCACTTTTCATCCACCGATGTTGCTGCCTTTCACCGTTAGCCTCCACCGCCGCCGCTGCCGTCACCTTAAGGTTGGTACTATTTTTATTTTTATTTTTAATATTTTGTTTTCTATATGTGACTTATAGACAGTGGTTCTAGAACCGTCATCTATAACTTAATATGATAGACTACATGCTAATAGACACCAATTTCAAAATCAGTGTCTAATTACTAAAAGAACCGATGTCTTTGACCTTTTCTGCAGTAGAGAATAGTCAACATGTTAGAATGTCTATAGTGTAAGACGATCTCTAAAGACTCAAATATAGAAGATCTTAACAAAATACTCTACACGATAGACGCTTCTAAAGTATGATGTGTCAGATGGAAGTGTTATCTTGAACATATTAGAAGATTCTGCAACACTTAGAAGATCTTATCATAAGATCTTAATAAGAAAGATGAGATAGACTCACTACATGATGTTATAATGAAAAGATTTGTTAGACAGTATAATAAAGATGCATCAGACAATTCAAGTCTTTGTCTCAATATTAAATAATCACTAAAGTGCTTATATGTTATAAAGAGAACATTCGTAATGAGGAACACTGTCCAAAAATATCATTCAAAGATGAAGAGATGCGTAAGACATCTCATAGGACTGAATCAGACATTCTCGCTAAAAGGTCTCATCAAAAGATCCTATTTGTCATGGGTAGATCAAAAGATCTCTTCAAACGGTCTCAAAAGGCATAACTAGCTAGACGAAATCAAAAGCATATGAAATCTCAACTATAAAGTGCTTCATAGTTGCATCAATGATAAAGCGCTACTGAAAGCAAATGATGTGATTGATTAGTCACGTCCAGTCCTAAAAATAAAACTAAGTTACCGGTAATGTCGTGTAGAGTCAACCTAGGTTGAATCCAAAAACAACATCACATGTACAAAATTCATTGTATATAATCTTTCGGTTACAAGTTAACAATGGGGAAAATTGATATTTAAACAACACTGTAACCAAACCAAAAAAATGCAGTAAAACTAACATTAGATTATTTGCATACGATCGTTTGATGGACTCTCTAGTGAAACCAACTATGCACCTGAAAAAATAAATGATATGAAAGTAAAGACGTGAAAATAAAATGCAATGTAAATGAAAACAAAAGTAAAGAACAAAATCAATAAGACGCAACCATCATTTCGTCTAGCCTGCGATCTTTGACTATTTCATCTGATCTCTGACTAGTTTGTCTCGTAATTGTTTGAAAGAAAACGAAATGGAATTCAATGAAAGATTATGAACTATGTAAAATGACTTTCAGTTGACTATCAAACGATCTGAGAATAATTGCTTAACAAATCTTCCAATAGGAAAATGAAGATGAACAGTAACATAAATTGCATAAAAAGGTAAATGATAAGAAACTTAAATTGTGATAAAAGTAAATGAGTGGAAAAAGTAAATTATTGAAAAAGTAAATGACTGGAAATGTAAAATGTAGAAAACTTAAGTGTTGGAAAATTAACGTGCGTGAAACGTAAATTGTTGAAAACGAAAACAGGGCATTGTAAAATAATATAAATAACATTGAATTAAAATGTATTTGAACTGAAAAGAAATTGTAAACTAGAATTGTGAAGTGCGAAAAGAAAATCATTAATAGAGAACATCGTTTGACATGATTTTCACTTCGTTGTTAATTACCTATTTCCAAAGCCAAATTCAATTTCAATAAAAAATTATAAAACAGTGAATGTAAAACGAAGAAGATGTTGAATTTATGGGAGTTTAAGTTCAAGAGGCGGGGTGAATTGTACTTAGGATAATTTTTGCAAATGCAATCTTTAAGCAATGTTGACAATAAAAAACAGACTGTTTCTAGAAACAACAGATTCAAATTTCTCAATCGGAGTACAGCCTAAAAAAAACAACACATTAGAATTTAAAACAACTTATTTTAATTTAGAAGATGATTTTTAACAAATTCACATATAGTTTTTTCAAAGAACTTCACAGTTGAGAATTGTAAACAGTTTTTCAAAAATAGATCTTAATTAGTTATAAGACACAGTGACTTATTAAATATTTTATTTTCGTTTGCTAAACAAGATTTGAAATCTAAAAACATAACAAAATTAAATCAAGTTCTTTAAGTTCTGATTTAAAACAAAAACATAAAAAATAGTTCTTTGATCTTTGATGACTAACTAGTTGTTTGATTCCCAATATGAAAGATTCAAATATCAACACACTTTGCAGTTTTTAAAAGACCAATTAAGCATTTAAGAGTCTTGATAACAAAATGCAGCAAAGTCTAGTACTGCAGCAAAACAACAGATTTATTCCCGAAACAATAGATTCAATTAATATCAATTTTAAATATTTCCAGATTTCAGGAGCAGTGATTATGAAAGTAGAAAAGCACACAAGAATTTATACTGATTCACTCAATACTGAGCTACATCTAGTCCCATCTTACACTAAGATGGATTTCACTATATCACAAAATCCTTTACAAAAGATTATACAAAAACCAATTCTTGAACTCTTCAAGAACCAAAGATATAAACAGAAAAACACTATTTCAGCAATCCTATACTTCAAGAAACTCTATCTTAGAAGCATATTAGCACAACATTACAAAGAAAAAAAGGTATGGAACAAGTACACCTTGTTTACAGACTTAAGAGACTCAAACTGGACCTCCACAACTGCAACATCTTGAAGAAGCTCCTAATCACCAGCCAATGTGAAAATGACAGAACAAGAACCACTAGTACAAAATATCAATACGACGACTCCAAACAAAGACGGTTATTATAGAACCATTGTTAAAAGAGAGGCGATGAAAAATTTGTAATTAATTTTCGTTTTTAATGACGGTTGCCTTGTGAACCATTGTTATAAGTCAATTTGATCTCAAATAACGACATATGTTCTATTAACCATCGTTATATGTATTGCTTTTGACTCCCGCACCCAGCTGCTTCGTTTTCATTTTGCGCGTTTTATTTCTTCTTTCACTTTGTCCACCCACTTTTACTTCTTCACTATCCACTCCCACTAGTTCTCTCACTTCACCTATGCACCACTGCCACCATCACAAATCCTTCGCAACCCAAAGGTTGCCACTGCTAGCAACCATCGCGCTCCCTGCGCCCTCCGCGCCCGTGCCACCAACGTCACAGAACCCTCCACGCCTATGCCGCCCACGTCGCAACACCCTTCGTGCCCATGTCGCCAACGTCGCAGGACCCTCTGCATCTTAACTAGCTTTAAGTTGTTTGGGTTTATGCTACTTTTCATTTAGCAAGGTTGGATTTGGGCTTTGGTGAGGAAAAACACACTTAAAATGACGAAGGGTACTAATTTTCTCTTTAAAGTTCTGAACTTTCTACCTGACTATTGATTCTTAATGTACATTTGACTGCTAGTAGACGTGGGGCCACGTAAGCTAGGTCCCACGAGCGGCATGGGCCAGTGCCTTGCAGACAGTACGCCCAGGGTGTCAAGGAGTGGTTAGGCGTCGGTCACGTAAGCTGGGTCCCACAAGCGGTACGCCCAGAGTGCCTCATAGATGGTACGCCCAAAGGGTCGAGGAGTGGTCAGGCATCGGTCATCAGGAAGTGCTGACGTGTCCTGATCAGCGACTCAACCAGCGGAGCTGGGCCACGAGGGGTGGATCCCAAACAACACACCAGTTATCAATTAGGGGAAAGCCTAGATCACGAGGGGCCCATGCGTGTGGTGTGGATGACGCATTTTGGCGTAACACAAGTAAGGAGCCACTGGAAGAGCCAAGGCCCATGAGGATTACGTTCCAGTGGTAAGCTGCATGCATGGCACGTGAACAAATAGGGCACTCCCAGAACTGATGGCCCCAAAGATTAGGTGCATGACTTGGTACCCAGGTGGTCTCCGTCAAAGGTTGCACTCTAGTAAGGGAGTCTTACACACTAGATTGCCCTAAGAGTGGGTGATAGCGACGCTAAGGTACACCCTCAGTAACCCTAATTGCGGTTAGCGGAAACCCTAGAGTATATAAAGGGAAGTAATAAAGCTAATAAGGTATGCAAGTTTTTACGCAACACTTACGCGAATACACACACAGTCTACACAAAGAGCTTTTCAACTAAGTTTCGTTGTTTCCTAGCCAGTACTGACTTGAGCGTCAGAGTGCAGACGACCTCTAGGGCGCCCTTTGTCTTTGCATTTTCAGGTGTTTGATCGAAGAAAGGCACAAACGAAGGCAGGGATAGTTGGGTGTGTGATTGTCGTAGACGTACGAAGACAATCGAGTCAACCAACAAGAACACTTACAGTAAGAGGAAGTAGCATCTTAACTAACTTTATGTTGTTTGGGTTTATGCTACTTTCCATTTAGCAAGGTTGGATCTTGGCTTTGGTGAGGAAAAACACACTCAAAATGGCGGAGGGTACTGGTTTTCTTTCTAAAGTTCTAAAATTTCTATGGAGCTCAGGATCCAGATACCAACATACTTAGTCGGTAAGTGTCTCTACTCAGTCACCAAAACTCTTCTCTTTGTTTCTCATTATTTGGTTAATTTATTGAGCAGTGGCAATGCTGGGTGGTTTAATTTGTAGGACATCGAATTTGGATGGAGAATAGTAACAGGAAGCATAATAGGGTTCTATAATCTGCATTTGGGACTGTGAGAGGTGTTGGTGGAGGAGAAATATTTGTAACCATCTTTCCATCGTCATTGGATTTGATAAAAAATCAGCTACTGGAATCTCCATTTGTAAGCATTATAGATCTCTCTCTACACTGGTGCTAAAATAAATTAGTTCAGATAAAAAATCTTTTAGTTAATACTTTTGTGTGTATAATCTAGTTTTTTGAAAACAAAAACAAGAAATAGGATTGAATTTAAAATTGAAATTCACTTAATATAAAAGATGATTGGGTTGAATAGGGTTTGATGCAATTATAAAGAAAATTTATCATTGGTATTGTTATCCAAACTCAATGAATATGTTTATTATATATACTGAACTTGGAAATTTAGTTTGTAATTATATTATTATTTTTTACAACTTTTTATATAAACAAAGACCACTGCGTAGAATAATTTATATTAAGTAGTTTTAATTTAACTAAGATAAGATTTTGATTTTAAATACTTAAAATGATTAAATTTAACTTTTATGCACCGCCAGATTAACATTTAAGACATTTTTTTTATTAATCAACATATTTATTCCTGTATATATCAGTTTATGATTAATTAATGCAATTATATGATTTACTATAATTTTTTCTTTTCAATTAGTGTGAAAAAGAATAATATATTTAATATGATTGGGTATATCTAAAATAATAAAAATAGATTGAAAGAGTTAAAAGGGTAATTTTGTCTTTTAAGAAAAGTTTTCTAAATAAAAGTTAAGATTTTGTTATGATTATCTCTTTGATCAAAATTATATATGTCGCTTTTGTTAATTGAAAATGGGAAGAAACTTTATGCTGCGAATATCATTGAGATCGGGAGATTTTTTTTCTAATGACACCATTATAACGATGGTTCCAAAGAAATCGTTTTTAAAAATAAACTTTTACTTTGCTATTTATTTTTAGAATAATGATGGTTAATAATGACACTCAAAATAAGGATGGTTTCAAAATTGTCTTTATAGTCTTTTTAACTGTTGTTAAAGTATTTTTTTCAGTAGTGAATTTCAAAAGTTTAAAAATTAGACAAACCAATTCTAACGTAAATAGTGACCTTTTTAACCGCCAATTAATACAGTATAATATGATATTTATAACGCACTTTATAACTGTCATAATTTAAATATTAAATATTAAATATTTAATTTCATTTTTAATATTTATAATAATTTATTTAATTCTGTTTTATAATTTGATTTCATAATGTTAATTAATTTCATATTATAATTAAACTTTAGTACCCAATTATGTTTCATAATATAATTAAATTATAACATAAACTAATTTCACAATATAATTGTACTTCATAATATAATTTAAAATGATAAATATAAAAATCAAAATATGACTTCTTTCATTTATTGATAGAACAAAGTTGATAATGTCAAACTAATTCAAACAACAAGTAAATTAAATTGTCAAAATATAAATTGTTTCACTTTCTAAACATATTACAACTAATCTCAATCCTAATTTGTTTTACTGCCTCCACTTGATCTTATATTCTGGTTTGGTGATAGAGCACCACTTCCAACATCCTGTGTCTGGAATAAGTTAAAATATGTTTAGAGTTAATTGACAATTTTTAAAAAATAAATGAAAACAATATTATAATAAAATCACATAATAATTGAAATGAGTGTCTGAAACAAACACCAAAAAATCAAATATAAACAACTCCAATACAATAATGTATACTAAAATTGATTAAAAGCACTTCAAAGACACTATCTGGATGAGGTAATGTGGCAAGATAATCAAATAGACTAAAATTATAAGAATCAATGAAAAATAAATATATAAAAGATGTTGCACATATATGCTATTCACACAAGTTAAGAGAAGTAATCCTTAAGCACATGTGATGTGACAAACACATTCTCAAACAATTATACCCCACGACAGTGGTAGTTTGAACCAGGAAGTTGTGTAGAATAAAATGTTATTGTGCGAAGAACTTGAGAAGCCTGCTGTACACAATATGCAAATGTTAGATAAAGGGAGAAAACTAGTGCATTAATATATATAAAATAGTACTTAAAAGCAACATTACACATGTGGCCAGCCTGCATTTATAGTATTGACTCATTCTAATTCATCAATCTATCACGCTAAGAACTCATCTATTCAATTAATATTCCCAAAAGATTAAACAATACTTTAATGAATATGAGAAGTGTGATCAGAACTAACAACTAAGAATGCTAAAACCCTGTACCATATGACAACTGTGTAGATCTTTCTGCTCTTGAATATGAAAGGATGAAATGTCCATTGCAA
The DNA here is from genome assembly GCF_051622355.1 of Phaseolus vulgaris. NCBI lineage: Eukaryota > Viridiplantae > Streptophyta > Magnoliopsida > Fabales > Fabaceae > Phaseolus > Phaseolus vulgaris. Next base: position 33,016,952 of record NC_143504.1, read on the forward strand.
AATCACACATCAAAGAATTAAAATATGAATATTGGTTATTCGTGTTGTCATTTTAATTTAGGTTGTTTAAATATGTATTGGTACCTTAAGTTGAAACACGTAATTGTAAAAAACAATAAAACCAATTAACAAACACTCCCTGCCTCAAACTAGACAACAAAAGAAATCTAATAGCTCTGTATACAAATTCAATCTATTTGCGTAACCAATTTCTAGCTCCATACAAGTAAAGCAGTAGCCAAAAAATGTGATAGGAGAACCTTAAAAAAATAGTATTTCTTAGTAATTTAGGTCCATTTACTATTCGCATACATATACCTAGTCACCATCACACAGAATAACAACTTAAACCCAAAATCTCCTAATATGCACCACAAACCACATGATCCATTTCGATTAGTTAGGATTTGTAAATTAGTCTATTTACCTTTCCCAAACCTTCATCTTTATCAAGAAGCATGGAAGGTTTCCCTCTTCTGCCAGAAATCTCAACCCGAATGTACAAAAAGCATTAATTGAAAATCAAATCAACAACACTGCATAAGTTATCAACTGAATTAGATATAGATAGGAATTGTTATGACACCGAAACTATATCCCAAGAAAAATGACCAGCCTTTTGTATATTTCTCTCTCGAAGCTTTGAATAACGTAAGAGTCCTGGAACAATAACATACATTGCCAAACAGAAGAAAATTACAAATACTTGATTGAAACTAAAACAACTTCTTTATTTCAAAACCCTAATTTTCTTTTTACCATTCCGAAGTAGAACAATTTCCTCTATCATTTAAACCAAATTCAAAATTATAACGGCAACAACAGAAGCAATCTAAACAAAAAAACAAATGAAAATTCATCAAAATCATTTAAGAGGAACCTCAATGTCACCATCGGAAATCTCTTGTTGCAGATCCTTGGGGTCTTTCCCATTGACGGTGCACCCAACAGACACACAAGTCCTGAGGATCTCTTTGATGCTTCTACTGAGATCCTTCGCCATGGAGTGCGACCTCATCACCCTCGCGATCTCAATCACGTCGTTTAGGGTGATGTTTCCATTGTGCTTTACATTCTTGTTCTTTTTCCTGTCCCTCTCGGGCTCTTTAAGTGCATTGATGACAAGTGCGACGGCGGAGCGCACCACTGTCACCTTCGCCTGGTGGTTCTGAACGGTGAGTTTCATCATCATATGGAGGCCCTTCCAGTCCAGTCTCCTTGGTGATGTCTTCATCGATCTTCTTCGGAGAGTGTCCCAACGGATCGATCTTTGGTGCGAGAGAACTCCCAGTGCCCACCTCACCACTGGTGACGCGAACGATCATGTCCACCACCTGCAAGGGATCAAACTTCGGTGGCATTGGACCGCTGGTTTCTTGATTGGAGTGTTGTTGATTAGGGTTATTTGCACCTTTTTTCGCTATGTGAAGGGTGGGATTTACGCTAATGAGAGTGAAAAGATTTAGGGTTTAGTGAGAGGGTTTGAAAGATTTCTCTCTATGAAGGATGAAAGGGTCACTACTGTGAGGTTTCCAAAGAGATAAAAGCGTGAGGTTTCCAAAGGGTTCCAAAGGGTTAAAGAAAAATAAATGAAAAAAGGAATGTATGGAGGGAACGAAAATGCAGGAGAATAAATATTTTGAAGGAGAATTGTGACGGTTCTAAATGACACCTTTTGAAGGAGAATTCTGACAATTATTAAACTGTCGTATTATACGAATAATTGTGGCGGTTTTTAATAACCGCCATATTAAAACCGCCACTATATACACGTTTTTTTGTAGTGAGTTTTTAAAATCACTTGTGCTTGGGATCAACATCATGGATATGGAATATGGAGTTAGATCAAGATACAAAAGACACTTAAACAATTTTATCTTAACTAAGACAATAAAGACAGAATACATGACAATAACCATACAATAACTCTTCAAGAATATTTTCTTCATCAAACACATCTTCACTTATCACACTAGTTGAGTAGTTTGCAAGATCTCCAACAGAAGAAAGGATAAATATAAACCTAGAAGAAAACGAAAAACCTTTTAATAGAAACGAAACATCAAAAACATAAAACTAAAAATAATAAAATCGAACTAATCTACTTCACAATCTAATCTTTGTCTAATATGCTTTATTTATAGAGTTTCTACTTTGGAATGTGTTTCAGTTTTAACAGTCAACAACCCCTAATTCCTAGTTACATTCTTAATTAACTTCTATCATTTTTCTTTCTTAGACATTGTTGATCGTGTAACGTAAGTCAATGCTTTTCGTTGACCTTCTACTACTGGTTTCCAACCATTTTCCATCAGTTAAGCTTCTAGTCTCCAAGTTTTCTTCTTTAGTAGCTTCATTCATTCTTTTCAAGTCAATTTCAACTCCAAGTTAGCTCTTCAAAAAGTCAAAATATTATATTAGATAAATCAAACAAAATATAAACTACAAGAAGTAATTTTTGTAGGAACTCTTTTATTGCACAAAAAGTACAAATCTAATCTAAAAATAGGAAATAAGATAAAGAAACTTCAAGGAAATGTAATGAGTCTAAAGAAATACAACAAATTAAGAGTTATCAACGATCATCACATCTTCTACTCATTAGACAGTCTGCTATATTAGGGGGTGTTTATACTTAACTCGTTTAATCTTAGATCGCTTTACAACACTGCTCATATGTTTTTTAATAAGATTAAGGATTAAATGATTTTGGAAAGTTTTCATATTCGAAAACGTAAGATAGAACATAATGAAAATATAAAATATTATGTGCCTCAATGATTTGTGAATGAAAAATACTTTCCATATTGATTACAAATGTTTTGTATACAATTGAGAATTCATGATTATGTTTAAAAATGTATAAGAAATATTTTCAAATGAACAATGGTTTTACTTGAAAGTTTTCAAAAAATAGAGCACATACATTTTCCATATCAAAGAGTTTTTTGAAATATATTTTGTGGAAAGATATCCAAGTTAAGATATGATTATACTCCAACGTTTAAATTTTATATTAACTTGGAAAGTATTTGAAAATGAATTTAGAGTGAAATATCTGAGAGTAGAACGTGATGTGAGTTGATTTTAGATGATTCCATTTTAGATATGAGATTTTACTTAGGATTGAGATTTTTATCAATTATATGGTGCGAACCCAAAGAAGATCCTCACTGGACACAAACTTAACCAAATGATTAAGTATGAAGGTTCACTTCTAGAGGGCGAAGGAAAAATACAAGTATATGGTGATTGATGATGAAGGGTGGAAATTCAATGAATATGAAAGGAAACATAAAAGCATGATGGAAACCGAATTGACAATGGAACATAAGAACACAAAGATAAATGGAGTAATGGAAGAGATGAAGGAAGGAAATGCTTATGTGATGGAAGAGAGTTGGACACGCCAATTGGAGTGTGGTTTTCATCCAAGAAAAGTGTTGATGGCCGCCACTTGAGAGCTCTCAAATCACTCAAGATGAGACCTAATGCTAAGAGCTCACACAAATTGTGCAAAATAACTTTTCTATTCAAATTCAACATGAGAAATAAAGGAGTATGACACCCTATTTATAGGACATGGTGCCTTGGAAAACAAGAAGTAATGGTACGATGGGAAACCTAAATATGGGGCTACCTTTAGGGTTTGACTAAGTCAAACCCACACCTTAGGCTTGTTCTTCTAGAAACTAGGTTAAAAACAAGCTAAAGTGATAAGCACACCTCCCCTATTATGCTATATGAACATACTCTAGCCTATCTTGCCATTTGGACCCCTAGACTGAGTCCGATTTATTTACAACTTGTTTAATTGTTAAGAAGACCAGTAGGAAGAACATTTGATGTTTTGGTCTTTGCCCATTTCTTCTTCTGGTGAGGTCGGTTAAATCCTTGGTAGGGTTTTCACTTGGAAGTTGAGATGACTTCTCATAGTGTGAATGGTCATTTGAGTCCTTGGTCATCTCCTTGTTTGCTTGGATTGTATCAGAAGGTCTTAATAATTCAAAGATATTATAAGATGTTTTTAGTGATACCCATGACTTATTATGTTTATTATAATGTTCAATGATACTTATATTATCTTTAAAAATAAAAAAAAAAACATAAGGACGCGTATGGGGCTAAAAGCAAAAGTTTCCTTTCTGAGCGTCTAATGACATAATAATGAAGTAAAAGAGCGATATTTGTGCAGATTAATATCAAATAGATATCAAGCCGCTATTGATGGAAAACACTTTTCTTCTAATAGTCATCTTTTTGTATTTCTTCTTTGGATGGAAGATGATGAGAGTTGAGGAGCAGAAGCATTAAAGAAACTCAAGACAAGTTTTCATGGATTGAAGTGGAGTTAGGAATTTATGAGAGTGAGAGGTGAGACCAACTCACTAGGAAATATTCTAGGCTAAGCCTTGAAGGAGACTAAACTAGGGAGAAGTTAGGAACAAGTAGAATGGCCAAATATGGGCGGCATTTCATTACTAATTCCAAATTGAAAATACATGTACGAGACTCCTATTTATAAGAAAATGTCTCTCAAAACCTCCCAAATGAAAGTGTGACAAGTGTGACCTCCTTATTAGTGCAAATCCTCTCCATTATGAGAGTTACAAGTGACATGTATTCATTGGAGGAAAATCTTCTCCATTGAGGAGAGGACATGTGTACCTTCATTCTATCCTTGCCTATTTTCCTATTTGCACCCTTTTTTTCCCCCTATTTTACACTATACTCTCTTTTCTATTTACACCCTACTCTACTTTGGTAAAAAATACAAGGCCCAATAAATTCTAACTACTCTATACAATCTTTACAAGGTTAAGAAGAAGCTCGATCCTTAATAAGTGCCTAATTTCAGTAATAATTCATATTAAAATATAGGCACTTATGAGGATTTATTGCTAATTTACATATAAAATAATCCCTAATTTATGAATTTATACCTTTTTACATTTTTATGAGTTTTATTTGAATAAGAGCATTTTATTCTCAAATTTTGTGTTAATTACAGATTTCTAGGGAGGATTGAAGATTTGGAATAAAGGAGAATAATTTGAGCTAAAAAGAGAAAGTTGAAAGGTCCCGGAATGGAAAAAGATGCAAAGAAAGATTGAGCCTTTTTTATGTTTTATCATTTAGCCCATTCACGCGACACAGGAAGCAACCTAACCCTAGAAAACTAGGATAAATAGAGGGCTAGAGGCTCAACCCTAGGGGGCCAGATTGAGAGAAAAACACCATAGAGTGAATTGTAACCCAATTGGGAGAATGGAAGGTGATAGAAGTATGCGTGGCTAATTCTACCATTTGGGATTGAGAGTAATCTGCTCAAACTCTTATGTATTGAGGTGATATTTTATATATTAATATTCAGTTCTTGATTGATTCTTGGTATTGTTGTTTTACTTTTAATTTTCCGTGACAAATTAAGAATCTTAAATCTGACCGGGAAGTATTTTTAGGGTTCGGACCTAAACAACAATACTTAACATATTTTAGTGCTAGGAATAGACTTGAAATGTTAATTGCTATTAAACATCTGAGCTTCGTTCTAAGTTGTTCTTATAATTATGCGAGGGATCGATAGTTAGGGGACATTCTTAAGGATTTTATATGCGAGGAATCGATATAGATGATTTTTATATGGGCATCAATTTCAATCAAAGAGCTTAATATTGACATGCTAATCAAAATACATGAGAGTGAGAGAGATGAAACCTAATCCCTATTTTTTCAATTGAAACAACTAATCCTTTGTCTGTTTTCTTATTGATCATCGCCAACCCAACCACTTTCAATACACTTTTAATTGTTTTGTTTTATATTTAGGGATTATTGTACTTGATAATTCACTCTTCCTTGTGGGATCGATATCCGTCCTTAGGGACAATTATTACTTCTGACAAAGCGATATAAAAAGTCATCAAGTTTTTGGCCCCATTGCTGGGGAAAAGGTTTGATTTGTTGAGTATAATTTCCTAAATATTGTGAATATTTTAATTTTTTTGATTTTTTTAAATTTTTTTATTTTTTTAAAAAATATTTGTTTTTATTTTATTTTATTTTATTTTAATTTGCTGTTATTATTTTAATTCTTATTTTGATTTTAGTTATTTCTATTTATTTTCAGATTTAGTTTGATTTTTGTTTTGATTTTATTTTAGTTCTTTTTAGGTTTAGTTACGTAGTTTTATATAGGTTTAGGTAGTTTTTATTTAGTTGTTTTATTTATTTATCATTACTAGTTTTACTTTTTATTTTTACGTTAGGTAGTATCTTTTACGTAAGTTGGTTAGTTTTTTTTACGATTATAATTATAATTTTTTGTTTTATTTTGTTTTAGCTTTATTATTTTTAAGTAAGTTATTTCTTGTTTTTATTGTTTTCTTTTATTCTTTTTTTAGTTTTTATTTTATTTATATATATTTTTTTCTGAATATTTTTGTTTTATTTATTTAGTGTCATTTTAGTGTTTTGTTTTTGTTTTATTTTATTTTTAAGTTTTAATTTGTAGTTTAGGCAGTTATTGATTTTATTTTAGTTAGCAATTTAAATTTTTGTTTATTTAAAAAAAATCGAAAAATAAAAATATACTATATTTTTTTTTCCACTAACATTTTAGGAAAGCAACATGGCAGAAGAACAAACGAGGAAGACACTCGGAGATTATGTCATGTACCAAGGACCAAGGCATTTTTCTAGTATTGCAATACCTATTACCGCCAAGGCCTTGGAAATAGATCCCGGTTTTCTCATTCTTATCGGTGCCGATCAATTCACAGCAATGGAACATGAGGATCCATATTCACATTTGAATACATTTTATGAATTGGTGGGAGCAATGGGCTTTGAATCAGATGATGTTGATAATGTTTGTATGCGCTTGTTTCCTTTTTCATTGGCAGGAAAGGCTAAAGATTGGCTTAGATCACTTCCAAATCAGAGCGTCACGAGCTGGGAGGATGTAGAAGAAAAAATTTTGCAAATATTTTTTTTCAATCTCTCGCTACATTAAAACTAAGTCTGAAATCTCTATGTTTAGACAAGGAGCAGAAGAGTCTTTTTCTGAGACATGGGAAAAATTTAAGATGATATTGAAAAAATGCCCAAATCATGGGTTTGAAGACATTGCTCAACTGAGCATATTCATTAATGGTCTCAAATTTGATATGAAGATGCTCTTAGATGCCGCAGCTGGTGGCACAATAATGACTCTTGATGCCGAACAAGCAACGAGGATTATTAATACATTGGCATCAACGGATTCTCAAGACCAGTGTGATGGACGAAGTACTCAGAAGAAAGGATGGATTGAAGATACATTATTGGCTCAAAACCAAATTTTGACACAGCAGATTGAGCAGTTAACCACACAAATGGCGAAATTGCCTCAACAATTACATGTTCTTCAAAGGCAGAATCAAGAATTAAGGTGCGAACTGTGTGGAGGTGAGCATTCCAGTGAGCAATGTGCTTACCAAAATATTTCTTCTGAAGAAAAAGCGTTTTACATGGAAGATCAAGGAAAGCAAGGAACTTTTCAACAACTCCAACTATTAGATCTTGTGTCCCAAGAGAGAATGAGCAAAATGGAAGATTCTACAAAAAAATTTACACACACCATGTTGGTTGTGCAGAAGAACGTTGAGAATTTTGAGACACAAATTAAGCAATTTACACAAGAGCTGTGGGAACTCAGGGAGAAATGTAAGTCAATCACTACAAGAAGTGGAGTAGTTGTAGGAAAGGGGATTGATGATAATCTACAAAGTAAGGAAAGTGACATAGAGAGTGAGGAAAGAAAAATTGATAGGGAAGAAAAAAAAGAAAAGGAAGAAAAAAACAAGAGTGAAGAGGGAGAAGAAAAGAAAAAAAAAGGTAAAAGAGAATGAAAAAAGAAGTGTTCCAATTGTAGATTTACCTTATCCACATGCTCCCTCCAGAAAGAATATAGAAGAACAATTTGTCAGATTCTATGAAATTCTGAAACAGCTAGAGATAAGTATTCCGTTCACTGAAGCTTTGGAACAGATGCCTACATATGCCAGATTTATGAAAGAGTTGTTGACCAAGAAGAGAAGATTAAAAGAACAAGGAATTGTGGAGCTAGAAGCAGGATGTAGTGCCATTATTCAAAAATCATTGCCACAAAAATCTAAAGATCCTTGGAGTTTTACTTTGCCAATCACAATAGGAAATTTTACAGTGGCAAAAACACTACTAGATCTTGGGGCAAGCATAAATCTGATGCCACTATCTATGTTGAAGAAAATTGGGGATGTTGAAATTTTGCATACAAGGATGACATTGCAATTAGTTGACAGATCAATAAATTATCCACATGGGATAGTAGAAGATCTTTTGGTGAAGGTAGACAAATTTTACTTCGCAGTTGATTTTGTGATCATGGACACAGAGGAAGATGTTGAAGTACCTCTCATTCTTGGACGCCCATTTATGAAGACTGCAAAAATTATGATAGATGTGGATGAAGGGAAGTTGAAGGTTCGAGTGCAGGATGAAGAAGTTAGCTTTGATGTATTTGAAGCAATGAAACATTCGATTGATCATAATGATTGTTTTAGGATGGATGCATTAGATGAACTGTATTTGGAAAATCAGAGAGAAATATTTATAGATGATTCATTGATGAAAGCAGTCCTAAATGATAATGAAAATTGCAAGGACTGGAAGGATAAGGAAGTCAAGGAATGTTTGCTAGAGTTGGGAAAGGCAAAAGAAGTTCAACAAGGGATTTTGGGTGAATTAGAACTGAACCAAGCCAACACTCCTCAGAAAATAGAGCTGAAACAGTTGCCAGCTCATTTGAAATATGTTTTTCTTGAAGAAAATGCGGAGAATCCAGTTATCATAAGTAACCATTTATCCAATGAGGAAGAACAAAAGGTGATAAAAGTGTTGAAGGCAAATAAAGAAGCTATAGGATGGACATTTGCTGACTTGAAAGGTACAAGCCCATCATATTGCATGCATAAAATTCACATGGAGCAAGATTTCAAACCTGTGGCTCAACCACCAAGGCGCTTAAATCCTTCCATGAAGGAGATTGTTAGAGAGGAGGTACAAAAGCTCTTAGAAGCAGGAATGATTTATCCCATTTCAGACAGTGCGTGGGTTAGTCCAATACAAGTGGTACCTAAAAAAGGAGGTATGACAGTTATTTATAACGAAAAAAATGAATTGATTCCTACAAGAACTGTTACAGGATGGAGGATGTGCATTGACTATAGGAAACTGAACCAAGCTACGCAAAAAGATCATTATCCATTACCTTTTATGGATCAAATGTTGGAAAGATTGGCAGGTAAAGCATATTATTGTTTTTTCGATGGTTATTCAGGATATAATCAAATTGTGGTTAATCCAGAAGATCAAGAGAAGACAACATTTACTTGCCCATTTGGCTTTTTTGCTTATCGAAAAATGCCATTTGGGTTATGTAATGCTCCAGTAACTTTCCAAAGGTGTATGTTTGCTATTTTCGCAGATATGATTGAGAAATGCATTGAAGTTTTTATGGATGATTTTTCTATGTTTGGATCTTCTTTTGATAATTGTTTAACTAATCTTGATCTCGTACTAAAGCGATGTGTGGAGACAAATCTTGTGCTAAATTGGGAGAAATGTCATTTCATGGTCACTGAAGGAATTGTCTTAGGCCATAAAATTTCTCATAAAGGTCTGGAGGTAGATAAAGCAAAAGTTGAAGTCATTGAAAAGTTACCTCCACCAGTCAACATCAAAGGAATCAGAAGTTTTCTAGGGCATGCTGGATTTTACAGAAGATTTATTAAAGATTTCTCCAAGATTTCAAAGCCCCTATGCAACCTTCTCAATAAGGATACTCCTTTTAAATTTGATGATAATTGTTTAGCTGCTTTTAATATCTTGAAAGAAAAACTGATTTCTGTACCTATCATAACTGCTCCTGATTGGAAACTTAATTTTGAGATAATGTGTGATGTTAGTGATTATGCAGTAGGAGCAGTTTTAGGACAAAGAAAAGAAAGAATTTTTCAAGTAATACACTATGCGAGTAAAGTTTTGAATGAAACGCAAAGTAACTGCACCACAACAGAAAAAGAATTACTAGCTATAGTGTATGCACTTGAGAAATTTCGATCTTATTTGATAGGTTCTAAAGTTATTGTTTTCACTAATCATGCTGCAATTAAATATTTATTGAATAAAGTAGATTCTAAGCCAAGGCTTATATGATGGATACTTTTGTTGCAAGAATTTGATTTAGAGATCAAAGATAAGACAGGATGTGAGAACAATGTAGCAGATCATTTATCAAGACTAGAAAATGATGAGGTAACCACATTGGATCCTGAAGTTCTTGCTGAATTTCTTGATGAGAAGCTATTAGTAATCAAAGAGAGGCCATGGTTTGCAGACATGGCCAATTTTAAAGCTACTGGAACAAGCCCGGAGAATTTGGACTGGCATCAAAGAAGAAATTTTTTTAAGGATGCCAATCATTATGTGTGGGATGATCCTCATTTGTTTAAAATTGGTGCAGATAATTTGCTGAGAAGATGTGTTTCTTTAGATGAAGCCAAGAAAATTATATATCAATGCCATAATTCAGCATATGGAGGACATTTTAATGGGGAAAAGACAGCTGCAAAAATTCTTCAATCATGTTTTTTTTGGCCCTCATTGTTTAAAGATACACATGCATTAATACAAAGATGTGACATGTGCCAAAGGACAGGAAGCATTTCTAGAAGACATGAGATGCCATTGCAAAACATTCAAGAAATTGAAGTCTTTGATTGTTGGAGCATTGATTTTATAGGGCCTTTGCCATCTTCTTTTTCAAATGAATATATACTAGTGGCAGTTGAGTATGTTTCTAGATGGGTGGAAGCAATTCCAGCACAACATGCAGATTCTAAGACAGTCATCAAATTTCTTAAAAGGAATATTTTTTGCAGATTTGGCACTCCAAGAGTATTGATGAGTGACGGTGGGTCTCATTTTTGTAATACCCAATTGAAGAAAGTGTTAGAGCATTATGGGGTTAGTCATAAAGTAGCATCAGCCTACCACCCACAGACAAATGGGCAAGCAAAAGTTTCTAACAGAGAAATCAAGAAAATATTAGAGAAAACAGTGGCGGCATCAAGGAAAGATTGGTCAATCAAACTTGATGAAGCTCTGTGGGCGTACAGAACGACATTTAAAACTCCTACTTGTTAGAATATATGGCTTTAAACTAGAGGGGAGGTGAATTGTTTAAAGAGAGTTTTCACAACTTTTTCAGCCTTGAATGAAATAACTTCAAGAAAAACTTGATTAACAAATCAGTTTTTCAAAACATAAAGCAAAGGCACAACACTAGTAAAAACAATCGGTTGTTTTACTGAAATAATCGGTTGTTTATACCAGTTATCAAATAACAAAACTGAATTTAAAGAGTTAGGGATAGAGAGATTGCACACAGATGTTTATATTGGTTCACTCCAAATTCAGAGCTACATCCAGTCTTCTCAGAAACCTTGAGGAAATCCACTAAGCAACCACAACTTGATCACTTACACCACAACCAAGAAAGTGACCTTGAACACCTCAAGACACACACTCTTCTTGGCCAACACACCAACACTAAGATTACTGATCTTGATCCCCTCAAGAACACACAACCAATCTCAGCAAACACAGAAACGAAACTTGTTCAGCAGAGTACAAGGATTACACTTGTTACAGATGATAATCTGAAATCAATACAAGCATAATCCTATTCCACACACTTTGATTCAATCACAAACTCTAAGCAATCTCAACTCTTTGAAAAACTCTTATTCAAAAAACTTGTTACTTAATTATGTTTTTCTAAATATATTCAAAGATGTTATTTGTTATCAAATCTTAACAAACTTTTTTATTGCATTTAATGATTGGTCAAAGCATTTAAAGACTAGAGCGTAAGCAGTTAAAACATTTAAAGCTCGGTCAAAGATAAAACAGTTTTTCTGTTATGGTCCTAAAACAAACAATCGGTTGTTTCCTCGAATCAATCGGTTGTTTTGGTTCTAACAGTTCAACCATTTGAAAAACAGTTTTCAATCTTTTCTCAAAACATCTAAGTATAAACAATCGGTTGTTTCGACAAAACAATCGGTTGTTTTAACTTAGTTTGAAAAACATTTTTCTTTCACAAAGATTGAGAATGCCTATGCTTTAGATTCGATCAAGGGGTGGATTACAACACTCAAACTACCCCAGAACTAAACTAAAACAGCACAGCAACAGCAAGCACAACCAAGGCTTCAACATCCTTCAAAGGGTTTGGATTCTTCAAAGCTTGAACACCACTTGGTTCAACACTACTGGCCTTTCCCCATTTCAGCTGATTTATGGGAAAGCCAGTCATCTTCAAGTGGAATTAGAGCATAAAACATATTGGGCATTAAAGACACTAAATTTAGATGCTAAAGCAGCTGGGGAAAAGAGAAAACTGCAAATCCTTGAACATGAAGAGATGAGGTTAAACGCATATAGTTCCTCAAAGCTTTATAAGGAACGCACAAAGAAATATCATAACAAGGAGATTGTGGAAAGAAATTTTTACCCTGGGCAATCTGTGCTTTTATGCAACTATAGATTAAAACTTTTTCCTGGAAAGTTAAAATCTAAATGGTCAGGTCCTTATGTTGTGAAAGAGGTAAAGCCTTATGGAGCAATAGAGTTAGAAGAACCAAAATCACACAAAAGTTGGGTTGTAAATGGTCAGAGGGTAAAGCCTTACTTGGGTAATGAACAGGAAAACCTCACTACGGTAATCCTTTTAGATGACCCATAAAGACATAGGCGTTAAGCTATATGACGTTAAAAGAGCGCTTACTAGGAGGTTATGTATTTTGACCTGGGGATAGGTTCTATTATTCAGGGGGGCAGATCCAGCAAATGAAGCAACACTGTAGATAAAGATTTTAACAAAATGTTGGATGACTTCTTAAGAAGAGAAGATTGAGCAAAAAATATAGTTTTATCTTTCTAATTCTCTTTTCTTTTCAGTTATTTGAATTTTGTCTTATTTTATTTTTTGGTTATTTTGTTTTCTGTGTATTTGTTTAGTTTGTTATTATTGCTTATTTTGAATAAGTTTCCTGTTTTGTTAGTTTGTTAGTTTTAAGTCTTGAATTATCTTTCTTGAATAAATTTTAGTTTTAATTTGTTTATTTTCTAGTTTAGTTTTTCAAATAAAAAAGAACTAGAATATTAATTTTGAATTGTGGAAAAAAGAATTTGTGTTTAAATATTAAATAATGAGATGAATTAGACACAGGTTAGAAAAGAAAATATGATTGAATCCCTATTCAAATGTAGTTAATATTGTGATACATGAAAATTTAACAGAATGATTATTAAGACAAAGAATGACAAAAACAAAAAGGAATGAGACCAATTAAACCAAGTGAGTGTGTGAACCTTAAATAATTTTGAGAGTTTTACTGATGAATTGACAGTTGTGGTTGCTTAATTTTTATTTTTGTTGCATCATAAAGAGCATGAAGATGATTGAGGCATTTGTTTGTGATAATTAGGAACCCAAGGCCAAAGAGCCAACCTTTATCTTATTAGAATTCCATTTTTTTATATATCCCCTTTTTGGGCCAATAATTTTATTTTATTTTGTTAATATTGCACCTTAACCTTTAATGATATATTTTCCTACCCTTTAGCATGTTTAAGGAAGGAGAACATAAATGCAATACATATAGAAAAGGGAATGGTTGGTTCTAATTGTTGAAAATTCAAAAAGTTGAAAATAGGAAAAATCTATTCCTATTAATTGAAAAAAAAAATTGTTGGAAATCATAAAAAGGTAGAAAGAAAAATGAGGAAAAGTGTGTTCTTGAAAGAAAGCGGTGATTAGATAACATATATGTTCTCTATAAATTGGATTGTAGGTATGTTCTTCTTCTTTAAGATGTGCATTTTGTTATCTGAAAAACCAATATTTTTTTTGGAAGCCCAACCTCATTACAACCCTGGAAAAGACCTCAAGATTCATGTTCTAATATGTTTGTGATTTGAAGATGAAATGAAAAACAACCGTGATTTGTTATGATTCAGTGAGAATAGAGAGAAACACTTACCTGTGAGGCATATGAGAAGATATTCCTTGATGAATTGTCATTTGTTTGTTTTGATTTGATCCTGGAAATTGACTATGTCTATATTTTTCTATATTTGAATTTGGAAGCATCATAAGTTTCTAATTTGATCTGTTGTTTAGTGAATTAAGCTGTTTGATATTTAAATTCAAATATTTTCATTTACTTTGCTTGAGGACAAGCAAGATTCTAAGTTGGGGAGGGTGATAAGTGCCTAATTTCAGTAATATTTCATATTAAAATATAGGCACTTATGAGGATTTATTGCTAATTTACATATAAAATAATCCCTAATTTATGAATTTATACCTTTTTACATTTTTATGAGTTTTATTTGAATAAGAGCATTTTATTCCCAAATTTGGTGTTAATTGCATATTTCTAGGGAGGATTGTAGATTTGGAATAAAGGAGAATAATTTGAGCTAAAAAGAGAAAGCTGGAAGGTCCCAGAATGGAAAAAGATGCAAAGAAAGATTGAGCCTTTTTATGTTTTATCATTTAGCCCATTCGCGCGATACAGGAAGCAACCTAACCCTAGAAAACTAGGATAAATAGAGGGCTAGAGGCTCAACCCTAGGGGGCCAGATTGAGAGAAAAACACCATAGAGTGAGTTGTAACTCAATTGGGAGAATGGAAGGTGATAGAAGTATGCGTGGCTAATTCTACCCTTTGGGATTGGGAGTAATCTGCTCAAACTCCTATGTATTGAGGTGATATTTTATATATTAATATTTAGTTCTTGATTGATTATTGGTATTGTTGTTTTACTTTTAATTTTCCGTGACAAATTGAGAATCTTAAATCTGACCGGAAGGTATTTTTAGGGTTCGGACCTAAACAACAATACTTTACATATTTGAGTGCTAGGAATAGACTTGAAATGTTAATTGCTATTAAACGTCTGAGCTTCGTTCTAAGTTGTTCTTATAATTATGCGAGGGATCGATAGTTAGGGGACATTCTTAAGGATTTTATATGTGAGGAATCAATATAGATGATTTTTATACGGGCATCAATTTCAATCAAAAAACCTAATATTGACATGCTAATCAAAATACATGAGAATGAGAGAGATGAAACCTAATCCCTATTTTTCCAATTGAAACAACTAATCCTTTGTCTGTTTTCTTATTGATCATCGCCAACCCAACCACTTTCAATACACTTTTAATTGTTTTGTTTTATATTTAGCGATTATTGTACTTGATAATTCACTCTTCCTTGTGGGATCGATATCCGTCCTTAGGGACAATTATTACTTCTGACAAAGCGGTGCACTTGCCGTAAAAAGTCATCAATCCTCGCCTATCTTTTTAGCCGGAAGGTTTCAAGGTTGGATGGTTTTCATCAACTACCAATGAAGTTTGTAGAGAGAAAGCTTATTCAAAGCGAAAACAAGTGATACAATGTAATCAAGACTCATATCTAAACATTCCTATTTGAGCGTCGATCATGAAGAAGACAATGAACAATGTTGGAGAGAAGATATTTAAGTCTAGAAACATTTAATACTCAACGATCAAAGTTTATTCAGATAAAGAAACTATTTAGGGAACAAATATTGTTTAAATACATGAATATTTTCATCAAAGCCAATATTTCCATTTTGAGCATCTAATAAGTATAAGAAGATGAACAGTGCAAAAAGAGAAAATATTCAAGTGCAGAATTAGTTCAAGCTTCAATGTTCCATTTAATTCAGTTAAAGAAACATTTTTAAAGGTATATAATGGCTCAAAATTGCATAGATTGCATAAGAGCTAAAGTTTCCATTTCAAGTATCTAGAGCATTAAAGGAGAATAATAATGTGGCAGATTTGAGAAAATATTTGAGTAAAGAGAATATAGCCTCAACAATCATATTTGAAGAAAATAAAGAAATAATTTGAAATGCCTTACAAGTTCAAGACAAAGATCAATTAAAGCAAATGTTTCTATGTTGAGCAACTAATGCCTTTATTGAAGAATGAAGAATGCAAAGCTTTCATGATCACATTTCTGAAGACTATATAAAGACCTTGAAGATGAAGAGCACAACATAGAAGTGTACATAGTAATATACAAGCTTTCAAAGAGTACAAAAACGTGATTTGTAGTTATGTGATTAGATTTGTTTTATACAATTTGCGTATGTGGATGTAGAGCGATCTATGAGATTGAGTTGTGTGCTTAACCTTTATAAATTTTTAACACTGTGAAGTATACCTTTAAAGCTTTTAGTGTTCTCTCAGTAAAGAGGTCTTCTCATTTTATTGGGAGGCCTTGATCTCTAGGGATATTAGAATCGATTGCCTACAGAGGTAGATAATACTTGGTGACCTGCATAGATGTAAGAATACCTGATGACCTGAAGAGGTGTAAGAATACTTATGGACATGAAGAGGTGTAAGAATACTTATGGACATGAAGAGGTGTAAGAGTACTTGTGGGCCTAAAGAGCTGTAAGAATACTTATGTACTTGGAGACGTGAACAATATTTAGTGAATGACTCTTGAGCGGGTTACTTGAGGGGACTGGACATAGTCCTAATTGGTGAGTGATGAGCAAAATTCTATTCACACTTAATAGCTTTAATTATAGATTCTTGGACTATAATCATGAATAAATCCACTATTTTAATTAATATTTTTCTGATTGGGTTTATTCAAAACCTTAATTATTATTTTTGTTAATTCTCTATTTTTAATCCAAGTTACTTCTTTTTAATCAAAACATGAAACGAAATTTCAGATAAAAAGTTAGAGATTTAAATATGCAAATATCTCAGAAAAAAGAATTGAAAGAAAATCTTTTCAAAGGATATTGTCTCAAATCCTGAAATTAAAACTCCTCTGCAAAACCATTCAAAAATAAAGCAAATATACTTTAAAAATATTATTCAAGAAAATATTCTCCAATATATTTCACAACAGTCCTGGAATCAATCATAATCAATGCGCAAATCTAAAGAAAATTGGAAACAATATATCTGGAAGAGAAGCATTAATAAAAATTTGAGACTATTTGGGAATGAAGATATTTGTTTAATAATTTGAAACGGGAAATGAAACATTTGATAATTGTAAAACAATATCATAAGGCAGGTTTTTAATTTGATTTTGTGCAAGGAAAAGAAGATTATAAAATAGACTTCAGAGGAAGGAAGATGATAGATTTTTGGATCGTGTTTCATAGTAGCAAACACATTCTAGACCTAATTTTATTTTATTATTCTTGTTTTTCCTCTGCATGGAAGGCTAAAGCTTTTTGGTTGATTCCTTTTTAATTTTCCATTGAGTTATGAGGTTTTGATCAATAAAAGGTTTGTTTTTCAATTCTCTGCAGTAATTATTTTAATCTTTTAATCTCCTGGAAAACTGGTTTTTGTGAGAGGTTTTATTTGAACAAATGATTGAGATTCTTCCTTGTCTTAACTTTGGTTTCTTAGTTAGTTCACATTTTTTCTAATTAATATCTTAGGTGCATGATTCAAGAGAGAGGAGATAAACATTCTCATGGAGTATACGCATGGAACAAAATGGTCCTGATTAAACTAGTAGACACATACTTTACTGGTAAGTTTCAAGTTGAATCAGATTGACGGATGTTCAATTTGGTTTAGCTCTTTTGAGGATTGTGAAATGACTAATCTTTAAAGAACCTGTGAAGAATGGTGGAAGAACTTGGTCATCAACCACTTTTTATTTTTTATTTTAATAATTTATTTTATGTTTACTACTAGACAAATTAAAAAAAATTATCTTTATTGTTATTGTTAACATTTCTTGCTTGTAGATAGATTATGAACACTAATTTACTGATTATACTATTTAATTCGTTGGGAGACAACTTGGGGTCAGCTGATCACAATTATACTAGCATCTTTTTGGCGTTTGACGAACTATCATTACAATAGACGGATTGCGCTGGAATCATTTTAATTTGAAACGGTGAGTCATCTCCTTTTGAGGTATAGCCATTTGGTTGTCTACATACTATGATAATTTAGGGACGATCCGACCATTACAAAACGACTTTTGAAACATTTGTAAGACGATTGAAAAAGGGAAAAAGAAAAGGAATATGTTGTACATCAAAATAACACCAAAAAGAGTATACAATATGCTAAAGGCTCAGATAAAGGCCCAACTATTAGGATGAAGTTGGGTGGGGGCGAAATAGAAGGAGATTGTTGAACAAGGTGTTTTGATGGTTCCAAATCTGCTTTGAAGAATCTATTGATGTGTGTTAGTAGATTTTGAGTTGTTAATTCACATCTAGTATTGATCCAAGTTCATTTGATTCTTAATCTCTTTTTGAAAGAATTGTTTTCTAAAACGTTGTGTTAATTTAAGTCATTTGTTTTGAGCTTTCAACCAGATGAAAAAGTTGTTGTTCAAAGTCTGGTGACTACAACACATTTTTCATCCAATTGATTTGTCGTGAAAACCGATTGAATTGCACTTAGTGTTTTTTAAAGGTTTTGAAAAATCTAGGTTTTCAGTTGTATTTTTTGAGAAGCAAAAATAGTCTGTTATTTCGATAAAAGAACTGGTTATTTCATGTGGAATCTTTAACTAAAAAAGAATTCAATCAGTTTATTTTAAAAACAATCAGTTGTTTTTCAAACAGAATTTTGTTATGAATTTCAAACTGATTTTAAATGTTTCTAAATACTTTCAATTAAGGATCTAACAGTTTTAACTACTTTTTAAAGTCTATATAAAGATTGTTTTGTGATCTTTTGAAAAACTAAGAAGAGTCTTATCAAAAACTTTTTCAATAGAAGATCACGAGCTTTTAGATCATTGCTTGTGTGTGAAATAAGATATGAGTTTTTTATTCAATTGTTCTATTGCTTTGTAAAACCCAGGTGTATCCTATTTCCTTCTTTGAATACTTTAATTGTGTGTAAGACAGTTTCAAAAAGGGGTTCTAGAAATTGTGGTGTTTTTCAAAAGTATTGTGTGTTCTTTAAGGATTTAAAATCAACATTCTTTGTGTGTTTTGTAATCTAGTTTTGATTGCATAGTGAATTCTCAATGGTTAGCTAAGAACTGGATGTAGCTCTTGGTTAAGAGTGAACCAGTATAAATCTCTTTATGTGAATCTCTATTTCTCTACTCTGATATACTGCTTTATATTCTGTTATTTATTTTGCTCCATTAAACAGTCAGTTGTTTCGATAAAACAACTGGTTGATTTTTCATAAAGAACTGCTAATCCAATAATTCATCCAATTGAATAGAAAATCAATTTATTGATTTAACAAATATTTTTACTCTACATCTAATCTTTGCGAAAATCTTGTGAAAACAATTCATCCCCTTTTGTTTTAGCCATACATTCTAACAATTAGCATTAGGAGTTGAGTTCTTGAAAGTTACTCAAGTTTTGTTCCTAAATCCTTTTGAAAATTGTTGAAAAATTACCCTTTGGGGAGGGTTGATGAAGACTGAGAGATAGAGCATTCCCTGACCAAGCCCAACCCTCCAGAAGGATGACCTGAAGCATGATACATGATCTCGGACTAGGTCAGGACCCTCTACTAGCCAATACCTCAAAGCCTATCATTCCTTAGAGGATTACAAGGAGCAGAGCCCATGTGATGGGATTTGAGGACCATCTACTTTTTTTATTTGTAATTTCAGTAGAATAGGTTTCATATAGCATAAATAGGAGTGTGCTTAGAAACTTGGGCTTGTGCCAAGCCCATTTTCTCTTCATGAGCACCTAGGTTGAGAAAGGAAAACCCTACCTTCTAGAAACTAGGTCTAGGGGGCGACATTGACCTTGGTCAAACCTTAGGGCCGCCCTTCTTCATTCCTTTTCTACCATCCCCTCTTCTTGTTCTCCAAGACACTCCTCCTTATATAAAGGGTGTCTCCCCCATGTAAAAACACATTGAATTTGAATATAGTAAAGAAAATATGCTGGAGTGTTTAGTGAGACTTAAGAGTTCTCCTAGTGGGTCTTATCTTGTGTGTGAGCACTTTAAGTGGAGGCTCTTCAGCACTCATCTTGGAGTAGCCCATCCTCCAAGTGGCGTGATTCTTGTCCATTATTCCATAAGCTTTCTCATCCTTTCATTTTTTCTCTTTTGTTCTCTTATTTTGCGTCATCTTCCATATCTTCTTTATATTGTTATGTCCTTTAATTTCGGTCTTTATCTTGTCATCCTCATCATTGTTTTCATTTAATTTCGCAAGCCATCTCATCATACTCACCATATTGTGTTTTTCTATTTGCCCTCTATAAGTGAACCTTTACACTTACTTAACCACTTGGTTAAGTTTGTGTCCAAGGGGGTTCTTCTTTGGGGCTATGACCATAATTGCTAATCTAAAAAAGATTAAACAAAAGAGCAAACCATAAAATGTGAAATTATAAAATCAATTCACATAAAGGGTGCTTCTACAAACAGACCACCTTTGTTTTGTGGGCTGAACTATCAATTATGGAAGGTAAGAATGAAATTTTTTGTTGAGTATTTTGAAAGAGGAATCTGGGATGCTATCACAAATGGTCCTCTTATTCCTAATATTGAAAAAGATAAAGTTTTCATTGAAAAACCTTTGTTTGAATGGACTGAGAGTGAAGGAAAAAAGGCTAAATATAATTGCATTGCCAAGAACGTTATAACTTTTGCTTTGAATTCAAATGAATTTTTTTAGGGTTTCTCAATGTGGATTAGAAAGGAGATGTGGGACATCCTTAAAGTGACCCATGAAGGAACAACAAATGTAAAGAGGGCAAGGAAGCATGCCTTGATCCCAAAGTATGAAACATTTAGGATGTTGAAAGGGGAAACCATTTATGATGTGTAGAAGAGATTTACTCACATAGTAAATCATCTCATTGGTTTTGGCAAAGTCTTTGAAAGAGAGCAGTTGAACATCTAGATCCTAAAATGCTTGGACAGATCTTAGTAGCCAAGGGTCACTGGCATTTCTAAATCAAAGGATCTTACTGCATTGACCACTGCATCGTTGTTTGGAAAGCTAAGGGAGCATAAGCTTGAGATGAACCGGATGAATGATCAAGAGAATAAAGAAAAGCACTTGAAAAGAATTGCTTTAAAAACTACAACTCAAAAGATTAATTAAGACTCAAGTGACTGCAGTGATAGTGAGGCTCTCAACTTGCTTACAAGGAAATTTGGCAGGTTCTTGAAGAAGAACAACACAGACAAAAGTTAGCCATCAAACAAGTACAATAATAAGAAAGATAATGATTTTAATTCTACAAACTACACTTGTTTTGGATATGGAAAACAAAAGACTCATCAAGGCTGAATGCCCTAGCAATGTGAACAAAGAGAAAGGAGCATACAGGAAATTTGAGAAGAAAGGCAAAGTAAGAAAAGCCTACATACCTTGGCAAGACAATGATGACTCATCCTCAAGTTCTTCATCAAAGGAAGATGGAGAAGTCAATCAGTGTTTGATGGCAAATGAAGATTCATAAACCAGCAATGTAAGTTCAAACACTTTTGTGAATTTTGAAAATTATAGTCAACTTCTTGGTGCCTTCAAAGAAACTCATGAGAAAGCTAACTGGTTGGCCCTATTAAACAACCGATTGAAAGGGTTAAACAACTGGTTGGAAATTAGACTCAAGACCTTAGAAGAAAAGCTAAGTCATTCAAAAACTAATTTCAAAACCTGGAAATGATTTACAAAAACTCTTCTTGTAAGTGTGATGATTCAAGCTTTTGTGAAAATTGTGATTCCCTTCAAAACTATATTCACTATCTTTTAAAAACAATGGACAAGTTTTCCAAAGGGCAATCCAATTTTGAAATTGTTCTTACTTCACAAAGTTATGTTTCTGGCAAGGCTGGTTTGAGCTTTAACCCAAACATAAAGAACAAATTTTTTTCTAGTTTCTTTGAAAACAACCACTTGTTTTATTGAAACAATTGGCTAAAAACTATTTTTACTGCATGAAAAAAGGTCATACTGTTAAATTTGGCAGAGCAAGAAGGTTTGTTGTTCCTAAAGATATTTTGAAATGGGTGCCTAAGGTTCATAAGGTTCCTATTAATATAATTGGACCCACATTCATAAGGGGACCAAGTCTTACTTTTTGACCATTCTTGCAGGGATCCTTAAATAGCCAAGAATCACCTTGGGCTTGAAGAATGACTACTCAAGGGAAAAACATCAAGAATAAATAGTCTTTGTGCCTCCTATTTCAATTGTATATATCTTGCATGGTTCTTTAACAGTTTAGAGACATCATTGGCATATCTACAACGGCTGCTCAAAGGAGAAACACCAGAGAATAAAGAAAGTATGTGTGTCTCCACTTAGAAACTTATGTAAATGTCTCAAATGACCAAATGAACATCTCAAAGTATTCTTTTGGTTGAATCTATTGGAGATCTTTTTGCAAGGGTATGAACAAAGAGCATATTGCATTTTCCTGACATTAAAATGTGATTATTTGGTTCTAGAAAAGGAATTATTCTTTTGGGCATTTAAAGCAAATTGATAAAAAAAGCATGTTTTTTTGCAATCTGTTGAAAATACAAATCAACCGGTTGTTTTGCTATCTGACACCTCTGTATAAAGTTGGCATAAGTGCTTAGGCATGGTTATACCGATTTCTGTTTTTTCAAAACTTGTTTTTGGTCAAATATACATTGAGTGAGCCTCATAATCTGATTATAAGAGAATATATTCCTTAAAAATTAATTTCTTTTTATGAATGGTCAATTACCATAAAGTACAATCAAAGTTGTTTATTTTTCTGGTCTGACATTTTGCAGTTTTCAAAACTGCAGAAGATTCATTTTCTCTAGTAAAATCAACTCACTAAAAGCCACTTTAATTATTTTATCTTCTTTTTCCTATGTTAAGTGTGCATTTAAACTGGATAACTCACACACAAAAAAACTGTTTTTTCTCTGCACCTTCACTTGAAATTGTTTTTCACTACAACTTCATAAACATATATCTACATCATGGTCTCTTCATACCACTCACAAATGAGAAAGAAATCACGTGCCATCAAAGGAACTACAAGGGTTGATCATCTAGAGACTTGGTTTTATGGAGACAATGAGAAAATAGAAAGCTTTATGCATGAGATGAGCAGAAAAGTCATCAACACTCCAAAGTTGTTGTCTTTCAATTGGTTGAAGAAGCAAAACCTCAGGGAGGTCAGGAAAGCTTTGAGGAATCATAATCTACGGAGGTTCCTTGATATGAATGGAAATATTTTTCCAAATCTTGTGAAGGTATTCTACACAAACCTAATTGTTGATGGTGAGAACATGTATTCACATGTCAAACGGATAAATATGAAGATTACTCTTGTTTTGTGGACTGCCATCATTGGGCTAAATTTCTCTGGTGCACGGGTTAGCAAATGAAACACAAGTGTTGTGGAGGATTTCAATAAAATACAGTACTATGTCAGCTGCATAAGAAATCCTCACATGAAAGTAAAGGGTTTTTATGCTGGTGCCTTAAAACTAAATGAATGAGTCACTGCCTTCATTATCATATGGATGCTAACTCTAAGAGGGAGCAATCATGTTGTCCTCACTGAAGAAGACCTTGTTTTAGTCTACTATATCATGAAGAACATCAAGGTTAACTGGATCCATGTCTTCAAGGAGCATATGCAAAAATCTATAAGGTTAAGTGATTATAATTTTTCTTATGTTATTCTTGTGTTTAAATTTCTTCAATATTTTGAAGTTGATCTTAATGAAGAACTATCAGAGGTGGTAAAAACATCTCATAAAATTAATAATGGATCACTTAGCAAGATGAGATTCATTAAATTTCATAACAAAGAGGTTAGCAAAGAGGAAGAACAAGCGAGTCCTTCTCCTGGATCAAACAGGTACATTAGTGATCAAGTTGAACAAGATGTTGGTGATCAAGTTGAACAAAGTGTTGATGATCAAACTGGACAAGATGCTGGTGCGAATGATGAAGTTGGTCCAAGTACTGCAGTTGCAAAAAATTATGTTATTCATGCACTTGTGAGCTATGAGCCACCTGTAGATCATGGGATTCTGGTGTCATAGTTAGAAAGGTTGATGATCAACCACTTGGACACAATGGCAAGTGATCACAAGGACCACTATGAGTTCTGTGCAACTAGGTTTCAAAATCTAGATGAGTAGATTGAAGTTGTTCAAACCCAGCTTTTTGAATTCCAATATGGCAAGGATCCTTGAAAGCTCAAATATCATTGAAACACCTTATGTTTTTTGTATTGTTGGACTATTATTTCCTTATCATTATGTTTCTGTTTGTATATCCCTTCTTTTTGTTTATTTGTGAAGACAAATAGGGGGATAAGTTATCTGGTTTGCTTTGGTTGTAATTGCCTTAAATTTTGTTGTTGCACTTTGAACTTTTGAATTGTGTTTTTTGGTTTTTTTGCTAATGTTGGTTATGCATAATTGATGGCATTCCTATGAGCTCTTCTTTGAATTTGATGATGATGGGTGCGGAAGCTTGGTGGAGGAGAGTGGAACAAAGCCTTCCTAGGAAGTGTGGATGCTTTGAAGGTGCATGAGGAGTAGTGAAGGTTGGAGTGGTTCGGCCATCTCCATTTGAGGGTGAAGAGTGAAGACCAAAAACCTAATTCTAGAGAGAATTTGGCAAGGGAGTAATTTGAATGGCACTTGGGTAGCATTTCATTACTCAAAATAGTCTTGCAAATACAAGGAGTTGGCTCCTCCTTTTATAGGCTAAGGAGGACCATAAGGTAACCCTAATGCTAAACAAATACAATCCAAATGAAATGCAAATGTCATCCAAAGACTAAAGGCACATGGCCGGCCCTAGCCTAAAGATTCCTTCTAGAAAACGTACCAAATCTTAACAAATCTAGGTCAAATCCTTATGAAACAAGTGTGTGCTATTTACACCACAACTAATACCAAGCTACCCTTAATGGGCCTTTATGTAGCATATACAAATCTTCATGGATTCGCTTGGCCATGGACATAGCAATTGGTCATAGACGCTCTTCCCATTGGCCTAGACGCTCCTCCCCTTTGGCCTAGACGCTCCTCCTGTAGCCCTATACGCTCTTGGTTTGGCTTTGGATGCTCATTTCTTGGCTCTTGTCTTTTCTTGTGAGGTTGTGCTTGGCCCTCTTCCATCATCCCCTCCCTCTTGAAAAGGATTTGTCCTCAAATCCAATGCTTTTTCTTCAACTAGGGGGATGACTGTGGCTGGATGGTTTCCATCAATAATTGTGGTGCTTTATATGATTTTATAAAATTTGCATGAGCTATTCTGCAATACTTGCATTGTGTGTATATTTTTCTGTTTTATAGGAACTCTTAAATTCAAAATCTACAATACAAACAATCAAGGATTTGTATTCATCAAATAGGGGGAGATTGTTGAACAAGGTGTTTTGATGCTTCCAAATCTGCTTTGAAGACTTGAAGAATCTACTATTGTGTCTGTTTTATTTAGTATATTTTGAGTTGTCAATTCACATCTAGTATTGATCCAAGTTCATTTGATTCTTAATCTCTTTTGAAAAAGCTTGGTTTTCTTTTATCTTTTCTATGAGGCAAAAACAATCGGTTATTTCGATAAAAGAACTAGTCGTTTCATGAGGAATCTTTATCAGAAAAAGAATTCAATCATTTTATTTTAAAATCAATCAACTGTTTTTCAAACAGAATTTTGTTATGAATTCCAAACTGATTTTAAATGTTACTAACTACTTTCAATTAATGATTTAACAATTTTAACCACTTCTTAAAATCTATATAAAGACTGTTTTGTGATCTTTTGAAAAACTAAGAAGAGAGTTTTATCAAAAGAGAAAATCAAGAGCTTTTTGTTCATTCCTTATGTGTGACGTATGATCAGGGTTTTCTATTCAATTGTGTTAGTGCTTTGTAAAACCCATGTGTATTCTATTTCCTTCTTTGAATACTGTAATTGTGTGTAAGATAGTTTCAAAAAGTGGTTCTGGAAACCGTGGTGTTGTTCAAGAGTGTTGTGTGTTCTTGAGGGGTTCAAGATCAACATTCTTGGTGTGTTTTGTAATCTAATTTTGATTGCATAGTGATGCAATTGTAGCTTTATTTGCATTGTTTCTTTTGGTTTAGTTTTTTGTTGCGGAAGGTGGGGCAGATTTGTGACTTCTATGGCTGAAGTTGAACCATGGATGAAGGTGAAGTTCAATAGGGAAAATATGCTTAGAAGATGTGAGGAAAACTTCTAAGAGAATCTTTGCTAAAACACTCACAAAAGTGCTAACTAGGAGGGAGTTAAGAGACAATTGAATCTAAATTTGTGCAGCGATTCATTAGTCAATCAAAGCTGGAAAATACATGAGTTGAGCACCTCTATTTATAGCCTAAATGGTGCCAAAAATCTGAAAAATACTTTTCATTCATAGCTTGACAAATGACACTCTATAATTGGAGAAAATCCTCTCCATTCATGGAGTGACAAGTGATGGTTTGTGAGTGGAGAGGATTTCTCTCCATTGAGTTACAGCCATGTGGCAGTCATGCTTCCCATCTTGGTTGTCCAGCTGGCCCTTCACACTTTCCTTCCTATGTAAGTGCCTTTCATGCTTCCATAGAAACCTCTCTAAAAACTCTAAACGGTCTAGGGTTCCAAATAGGCTAAAAGAAACCCAATTGTAACCCTAATTAGACTTTCTACTTCCTATTCTAATAGGCCCAATACATGGTCCAAAAATAAGCCCAAACAAGGCCCAAATAAAATCCTACAATATTCTTTACAATTTTATAAGACTAAGAAATTTGGAAGAAAAGTTAAAAATTAATTCTCCATAAAGATAGAGTTTTTTGAACTCCTTCTTCTTCTTCCATTCTTCTAACCATGTCCCTAGATAAAGGCCCAATATGTGTCCTTCCAGATAGTCCTCCATCACATAGTGAATTCTCAGTGGTTAGTTGAGCAATGGATGTAACTCTTGGCTAAAAGTGAACCAGTATAATTTTTTTTGTGTGAATCTCTCTTTCTCTACTCTAATATACTGCTTTATATTCTATTCTTTATTTTGATACATTAAACCGTCAGTTGTTTCGATAAAACAACTGGTTGATTTTTCATAAAGAACTGTTAATCTAATAATTCATCTAGTTGAACAAAAAATCAATTGATTGATTTAACAGATCTTTTTACTCTACTTCCAATCTTTGCGAAAATCTTGTAAAAACAATTCACCCCCTCTTGTTTTGGCCATACATTCTAACACTTCACAATAAAAAATTTCTTTTCAAACAAATCCAGAGTTAACCTCAAATCTAGTTTTATGAAGACAATGTCACAGAAAAAGCAAAAAGGGCACTCAGTGTCATTGCTCGCGTTCTTACATATATGCCCGCCCATTTTTTCAAGCCTATATTTTAACATCTTTATCCTTATTTTTAGTAAAGACTTGGAGATTCTAAATGACCCTAAGTTTTTTAACAAAGGTATAATTAGAGGTTTCCCTCAATAGCTTCATTTTAGCTTAAGGATATGATGCATCACAAGCTATATAAGCATTAAAAACACAAACACAGAAAAACACCAAAGAAAGGGGAAAAACCACTTCAGAAAGTTCAATATCCCAACCATAAAAAAAAACTTAACATCGATCCTAGATAGTAATTTTCCAAGTAAGTAAATGATAAGTGTTATATTTTAGTAATATTTCATATTAAAATACAGGTACTTATGGATAATAATTATTTAAAATAACTATAATAAAACCCATAATTTATGAATTTAAATTGTTTTACATGTTTTGTAATTATAATTTGAATAATAATGATTTATTCCCAAAATTATTTTAATTTCAAGATTATAGGGAAGAATGAGAATGAAAGGGAAAAAGAAGAATAGACAAAGATAAAAAGGAAAGGTAGAACGTTCCAGCACTCGTCCAAGCTCGCCCAAGCTAGAAACTCCCAAAGGATTTCGCCCATGCAAGATCACTCCAGAGACGTTGGGCTTGTTTTCGTCCACCTCACCAAGGCAAGCCCAATCACGCCCAAGCGAGAAGTCACTTAGCCCAAGCCCAACTAGGTTAAATGTGAGGTGTAAGGCACAACCATGGAAATCAATTGGGAGAATATAAGGTGTTAGAAAACCCTAAAGGAGGCAGTCGTCAAGGAGAAACATCCTGAATCTTCTTTTCTTACTTTCCATGCTTGTAATGGCCAACATGAGTGACTAATTCTACCCTTTGGGATTGGGAGTAATATGTTAAAAAAACTCTTATGTATTGAGTTCTTGTATTTAAATATAATATTTTGGTCTCGATTGATAATTGGTATTGTCATTTTATTTGTAATGCTTGTTTACCATGATCAAGATCCTTAGACTTGACTGAAAAGTATCTTTAAGTTTTTGACCCAAATGACAATGTTTAACATATTTGAATGCTAGGAATAGATTTGAAATGTTAATTGCTATCAACATCTAATCGTAATGTTAAGGAGTTTTTATAAAATATGCGAATCGATATTTAGGAGACTCTCTTAATAATTTTATATGCGAGGAATCAATATAAATGACTTTTATATGGACATCAACATCAATCAAAAGATAGAATATTACTATGATTTTTAAAATACAAAAAAGAAAGAAGGATGAATCTCAATCCTAATTTTCCCAATTGAACCAACAAACTCTTTAACTTGCTTTCTTTACAATTCTTGCAATCATTATAACAAACTCCCAACAAACATTATTATTATTTTACTTGATAATTCAACTGTTCCTTGTGGATTCGACATCCGTCCTTAGGGACAAATTATTACTTCTGACACGGTACACTTGTCGTAAAATATTCATTAGTAAACACCAACACCTTCAAACCAGTAGAACATGCACAGAGGAACGAACTAAAAGATTACCCAAAAGAAGAGATTAAATGTACCTAAAGTGATGGAGCATGGAGAAAATTTGATTGAGGAAATGTAAAACTTTTTAAGGGTCTGTGGCAAAGTAAGAAGTTTAAGTGAGAAGTTTTTAAATTTTGAATAACTACACATTGTAAAGGAGAAAACTGAGGGTTATAAATGTGTAGAGTTAGAGTGAATCACTTGTAGCCCACATGGAAGGGTATATATAGAGGCATGGCGTTTGAATAATCCTATAAATTGAAACAACTCACTCTAGAAACATTTAAGTCTAGTGTTAAGAACACATTTTTGCTGGGGGCTGTGTATTGTCTTAACTTAGGTGATCACCTATACAGATATTCGAGCTCAATTCGTATGTATACTTTGAACGAACTAATCACCCACAAGATGAACGCCTAGCAGAAATATTAAATTGATCAATACATGGACAATAACTTGGTCACCTAGTAACCAAACTAATACCATGAAATTATCTTTGAGTGGTTACAAACATAATTGTGATAAGATCTAATTTAGTGATATATTTTGGAAGTATCTAAACAAAGAGAACATAACTTTCCAATACTCCAAACATTCTTTTCTCTTAAGATCATGATGCAAAAATTTACCCTATAAGAAGAAGCACAAATTCAACCAAAGAGACATTAGAACTCTATTTGATATAAAGTCACATCACTTTAAATCAGAATACAAATAAACAATAAAATAAATCAACTTATTTAATTTTCTATTTTCACCAATTCAAAAATATATATTTGACTTTCTTTTCACTTTATTTTTATCTTCTTCATTTATTTTTTTTCATTTTATCTTATATTAAGAAAATGTAAGACCGTCTTTTAAGCTTTTCATTCTTCTGAAATATATTTTTAAAATTTTGAATACTTAAATGCTAATATTTTAAATTTATTTTTTTGAAATATTTATCTGTCTTTTATGTTTAATATATTAAGTTTTAATTTTTTTATCCTTTTTAAATCATGTCAACAAATAATAAATAATATTTTGATTTAATTATAATCATGTTAGTTTATGCTCAGAACGTGAAACATCGCTATCAAATTATAAATTTCATAAGAACAAACTACAAAAAAGTTATTAAATTAAAATTAAAATAAATTTTGAAGATAAAAAAATAGTAATAAATACTTGATAATTATAAAAAAAATACTATTTAACTTAAATAATGAAAATTAACATTAAATAAAAATGTCTTAATATATAAAATTGTATAACTAAGCATTGTCTTTATGTGTATATATAAATATATATGTATATATTGTATTTAAGTTTTAGATTTGTGTGCATGGTGAGGGTTACATTTAATTTGAGAGGTGAAAATAGTAATTTCTAGGTGGTGTGTCAAGAATAAAGGTTTACCTTTGACTGGTTGTGGTAGAAATGGGGCAAAACAGAGGTGATTTTACTAAGTGTGGGGATGCAAATAGAGATTTAAAATTTCATGTTTTCTTTAACAAAAACAGTTATTTCATTCATTCTTCTCCGATTCTCCTTCCTCCTCTCCGACTCCCAAACTTAAAACACCTTTCTCTCTTACAAGCTAACTAAGAGATATTGTAGAGTATCAAAAGAGAGTTTTTGCCTTGGGTAAGCTCTTTCTTCTCCCTTCTTTCTTAAATTTCTCTCTCTTCTTCTATGGAGTCATGCATGGCTTGAGATTTGTTCGGTGTAGGGAGTTGTTGAGTGTGAGTTTAATTGTGGGGTGTTTTATGGCTAGGATTTAAATCTTTTAGGTGATTAAGTACCTTCTTGGTGTTTTGCTTCCTCCTCTTCAACTTTTGTAATCCTTAAAATATAGGAAATACCTAAGGTATGGGAAATTAGGTTTGTTTTAAATTTGTTGTGAGTAGTTAGGAATTTAGGAAGAGTTTTGGTATTTGTTGGGTCTTTTAATTTGAATATGTGGGTGCAAAAACATTAAGGGTAAACCCTTTGATCAGGAGAGCTTTTAGGAAGTCATCTTCTTGTAAATCATTGCTGTTAAAAAGAAGAAGAAAAGAAACAGTCAACTCTGTTGTCGTCTCAACTCTCAACTTTGCTTATGTTGTTTCTATTAGCAATCAAACAGAGACTCGTGAAAATTCAACTGCCTTCTTGTTCGAATGTGTGTTTTGTTGATAGTGTATTTTTTTAGTGAACCGTCAGTTTGATCTTCAAAGTATTATTCTCTCTGATAAAATGGTCCTTAAAAATAACTTGAGTAGTTATAGAAGAAGTATTAGAATCGTGCTCAGTATTTCTGTTATTATTGAAAAATCCTTCAGATTAGTCCCTTAACTTTACTGAACTACATCAAGGATGTGATCTGTGCTCTAAAAGGGCTTCCAGAAACTGCATATGGTCATTGTTTGGATCCCATTTTTCCATCTTTAGGTGCTTCTCGAGTCATATACCTCATTATTGAAGCTGTAGTTGTGGTTACAAGTTAATAGCTTTGAGAATATATATTTAAAGCAGATCAAATCTGGTTATGCACCTTGCTTTGCTTGAGAACTAGAATATTATGTAGTAAGAAATATGTGTCTGTATTAGAGAAGTTGTAAACTGGAAAACACTTATGTGTTTGTCTATTTATGAACGGTTGTCAGTGTCACAACACAATTCTGATTTCCTAGTACAAAGTGACTTTGGGACATTCTGGCACTAATAGATCAAAATTATTAGCATGTACTGAAAATATTTTAAGTTGAAGAATACTTGTGCCTTTGAAATTTGAATTAGGTATTAGTACTTATATCGTTTTATTGCAGAAGAACTAAGAAGAAATAAACAATGTTTCTCAAAGTTCAGCTGCCTTGGAATGTCATCATTGCGGCAGAAAATCTGAAACCACAAGGTCTGATGCTTCAGAGGGAAATCATCATCCGCCTGCTGGGTGACTTTGCTATGAAGAAAGCAACCAAAGATCTGGGATACTTTCTCGCTGTGACGACACTGGAGAAAATAGGGGAAGGAAAGGTCAGACAACATACTGGGGATGTGCTCTTCCCTGTTGTTTTTAATGCCATTACCTTCAAGATTTTCAAGGGAGAGATATTGGAGGGTGTTGTCCACAAGGTTTTAAAGCATGGAGTTTTCATGAGATGTGGTCCAATTGAGAATGTCTATCTCTCACATTTGAAAATGCCTGATTACCGTTATGTTCCTGGTGAAAATGCATGCTTCATGAATGACAAATTATCAAAAATTGGAAAAGATGTCACAGTTCGCTTTTCAGTGATAGGTACTAAGTGGATGGAAGCAGACAGGGAATTTCAGGCATTGGTCAGTTTGGAAGGAGATTATCTGGGACCAATCTCAACTCCAGATATTTAGCTACATTTTTTCTTTTAGGTTGTTTTATTACATTGTTGTTTTCTTGCTGAGAGCTAACTCCTTTTGTCCTGGGGCTTACTCTTTTGGTACAAATCGTGAAACCTATTAACCAACTTAATGATGTGGAGATTAGTTTCTGAATATCATAGCTTTGTATATTGTTCCTTCTTGTTGTTTGTCTTTTTTAATCAACTAAACATCTCTTCCTTTCTTTATTGAATGACTAATCTTCTGGAGGATTTTTCTTCCTGTTGCATTATATCATTTTGATAAAGCTAGCAATTTGTATAGCTTTATTCCTAGAACAAGAGCTTTATAACAGATTGTTCTGCAATCGATGAAATTTTTTCATATGGAGTGGAGTTCAGGTTGCAAACTTGTCTTTGTTAATTTGCATTAGCGTTTTAATTAAAATATATACAAAAAGAAATTAATGGAGTCAGTTCTTGTAATTAATGCTAGCTCTGTCTGCACTTGTGATTTATGGCTAGTGTACTGCACAAACTAGTGAAATTAGTGTATTATACTCATTTTCTAAGACTGATAAGTAGCAAGCTTGATTTTTGAACTTGATTAAGTGGTTGATAGAAGCTTAGGAGGGTTGTTGAGTGCAATTTGCTAACTGTAAATCATTTAAGTTTATGTTTAAGATGTGAACTATTGTACAAAAGAAGAATTAGCCTTTTTTGTCGCATGTACCAAGCAGGATTGCAGCTGAATCCTGGGCAAGAAGTTACAACTATATTAGGTAATGGTGATAGAAGTAGGTGGGTGAAAAATTCCAGGGATGAAATAATCTAAGAGAGCACGAATTATTGTGTGTTAAATATGAATAACCTAGGTTACTTTTATAACGATATTTTTTATTTTGTGTTACTATCATTTAACAATTTTAAAATTGAAATAACTCTTATAAAATATTTTTGGGTTTGTTATTTTTATATTATTTATATTTTAAGTCTTAGTAAATAACATAAAAGATTTCACTTAAACTAATTATTTATTTGATTACATTAATTTTTTTAATTTAATAAGTAAACTTTAATTTATTTCACAAAAAGATTAAAAGTGTGTACCTTTTAAGTTTGAAACAAAGTTGATAATATATTAATAAATCAATGCATTAATGAAGCTGGACATGTAAATATTCTTCAACATTTTGATAACATAAAATAATATTATTTTTTAATTTTTGAGTTTATGGATAAAGATTATCTTAAATAAATAAAATTTGTAAAACAGAATAGTATTTTGATAGTAAATTTTAAAAATAAAAAATTTACTTCGATGTAAATAGGGGCAAATAGTACTTTTTGTAATTGAGCCTTAACTCAAATAAGTTAGATGTACGGATAATAATAAGAAGAAGGAAAAACATAAAACCAATCTGGGAGCTATTCATTTTTTGTCAAACATATGGTCAAACAAAATAAAAAGAAAGGCAAAACACATGTGAAGGGAACAAGGAAAACATGACAAGGGAATAAGGAAAACATGACCAAAGATGAGAAAGATGTTCTTTATTTTTTATTAATAGGACAATTTCTTTATTTTCTTTAATTTGAATTTTATATTTTATTTTTTTTCTCTTGTTTACATTGTAAATTTTGGTCAACTATATAAAACTATAAGGTTGAATTTTCAATTCAATTTAGATATTTTTGAATTTGTTGTTAGGTATACTTGATGCTATACATATGGTTATAAATAACCTTTCACTCTCCTTGTAATGAACTTTTGATGATATTGGATGAGAGTTGAAGTTTAGAGTATTTTTAAACTGTCTTAGATAAATAGAATGTTGCATTTTGCTTTCATCTTAGTTTATGGATCAAGTTGTGATTTAATTCAGGCTGTTTGTCCTGTTGTCAAAATTTTCGTTACATTTCATCAAATAAGTAAAATGAATAAAATATCTGGGTCTTATGTTCTTTTCAAAATATATTTCAAAAATATTATTCTCAAAAACACATCTCAAAATGTATTACACATTCCGAAAATCTTATTCCATAAAATCTTTCCAAAAAATTCTTTCTCAAAATTTCAGAAAATATTTTTCAAAATACATTTATAAATTTTAAAAAGGTGTATTAGAGAAGATGAAGTTATTTTAAAAATAGATAAAATCCTTTTATCAGAACGAGGTGGTGCATGAACAAACAAACCGCTTTCATTTTAACCCTTTTAACATTTTTAAGTGATGTTAATTTTTCTATAAATTCATAATTTCTCTCCGTTTCTTTTTCTTATTTTTTTTTTTACCTAATTGTATTTTTGTAACGTCAAATTACATGTATAGGTTAATGCTATTTCATTCTTAGAAACAAATTTTTTCATTTAAATAAAATTATGAAAATATCTCTTAATAAATCTCCAAACTTTTAAATTTGAATAACTTTATGAAATTATCTTTTAAGAAATCTTCTTCTAACTTCTCTTTATTTATATATTTCTTCTTGTTCTCGAAATATTTTTTTTCATTCTTATATACAACCTTTTAACATTTATATATGATTCATATAAATTAAATGTATATATAAAGGTAAACATATTACATATTTTAATTTTCATGTTATTTGATATTTTATTCTAAAAAGTTAAAAGCAAATTCAATTTTTCTTTTCTACTAATCAAACCTCACACATAACATATGTTTATTGTTATCGTCGGTTGACTTATTGTCGGTTGACTCTGATGACCGATTCAGGCCTTACGTCCGTTTGCACTCCGACGTTCAAGTCAGTAAGGACTAAAGAACAATAAGTATGTAAAACAGTTTCAGTCTTAGAAACGGCGTACCTTTACCAGGGATCTCAACTCCCTTTTACATACTGCTTTTAGGTTACCTTATTGTAACAACCCCTCTCTCACCAGAGCCTTATCTCTAGTGAAATTAGGTTTTCTGGGAGGACATTCTATTACGTTGTTACACAATCTTAGAGCACAAAATCTTCCTCTTTGAAGTGCACAATCTTAACAGCATGACTGCCAAGGTACCAACTCATGTACCAGCATTACAGGGTCCATCTGTTACTGTAGGCGCCCTAGTCCTTATCTATCTTGCATGCAACTTTCCCCTGAAAACCCTAACGCTCTTGGGCCTTGTCGTCTTCAGGGGATATTTATTTGTGTTAGACCCGAATGTACTATACACACCACATGCACTTTCTTGCTGACTAGGCTTTTCATTTATACACGGGTTTCAACACACGCATCTCTGGGGGCCCACTTACGTGGTCCATTATCTCGACCAGACCACCGAGCCAACCTGTTTCATAAGTACCAATGTCCGATGCTTGATGACGATGTTCGATGTCTAGTCCAGTACACTTATCAATTCTAATTGTTAGGAAAAAAATACTACATTTTCCTTTATTTTTAAATGAACTAAAGCACATGTATAATTGTCACACTTTAATAAATTAAATTACCATTAATTACTTAAAAAATATTTTTTCTTTAATTAGATTAATGAATATCTTTTCAAATAATCATTAAGTAAGTCCTAAAAAACTATATATTACATTTATTCAACTAATATCCTAAAGTATTAGGTTTCTGAAATTAAAATATATAAAAATTAATTTATTAATTAATAAAATAATTTTATATTAAAAAATATTTATTTATTTTTACAAAATTCTTATTAACATTTTCAAGTAATTCAACCTATATATAAATGGATTTCTCCTCTTTAACTGCCATTTTATTTTATTCCAAATTTATTCTTATATTTATATTTTATTTTATTATTTTAAAAATATCTGAGAGGAGATATTTGTCACTTTGTTAGCAGTTTTAATTTTATATATCAAAATATAACATAAGAGATAACACTATTTTTAAATTCAAAACATGAGAAGTCGTAGTTTTCTTCCAAAACCACGAAATCAACTAGTAAGTATTGTTTTTTAATTATAAAGTAGAAGATAAAATTGTAATATATGAATTTAGTTTTTTTTATTCATTATTATATGATGAACAATATTTTTTTTTATCAACAAAATATAAAATAGAATAAAAGAGATACTTAATAGATATCTCAACACCTATACATAATCAAAAAAACCAAACCAACTAAGGATATTGGTTTGTTAAAAGGAAAACAAAACTCATTAAACCAACCCATAAAAATCTACACAAATTGCCTAAAGAGACCATTGCCTAATATCCCTAAAAGTACCACAACCATGTAGAGTAATAGTGACTGTGGCTGCAGCAAAATGACTTAAAAAACAAATATTAGAGATGCGCTGAATTAAACTGAAAGCCACATGCTAGCTTGATGATATGCAATGCCTTGGCACTCTTCTTCTTCCATGAAACAGAAACTTTAGGCATCAAGTATGCCATACATCGCCATCTGCTGCAGAATTCATTTGACAGCATTCCCAGTCCCTTCTTCATACTTGGTCTTAGCATCTAAACCAAACTGCTTCCTTTGACACTACCGTATGATGAACAATATTGTTATTTCATTTTAGACAAATTAGGGGAGGTGTTTTGCCTCGCAGAGGTGCTAAATGGTTGCAGATATCAGAGCTTGAACGTGCCACGAGTAAATTTTCAGAGAGTAATGTGATTGGGAAAGGTGATGGGTTGTGTACAAAGGGACTCTTTCAGATGGCACTGTGGTTGGCGATAAGGAAATTTTAGATTTGGGAACTAAAGGGATGAAGAGTTCTGCTATGAAGTGGAGATCATAAGCAAAATAAAGCACAGGAATCTTCTTGCTCTTCGGGGTTGTTGTGTTACAAGTGATAATTTGAAAGGTAAGAGGAGGTTTTTGATTTATGAGTTTATGCCTAATGGCAGACTGAGTGACCGATTGTGTTGTGATGGTGCTAATAAGCTAACATGGCCACAAAGGAAGAACATAATCCTTGATGTGGCTAAGGGGCTTGCTTATTTGCATTATGTAATCAAACCCCCAATTTTTCATCGTGACATAAAAGCTATCGACATACATTTGGGTTGGCCAAGCAGGGTAATGATGGCCAATCTCATCTAACTACAGGAGTTGCTGGCACATATAGTTATGCAGCACCAGAATATGCGCTATATGGGCAACTAAGTGAGAAAAGTGATGTGTACAGTTTCGGTATTGTGATTCTAGAAATCATGAGAGGAAGAAAAGTGCTCGATACTTTGAATTCATCCACGGATTCATTTACAGATTGGGTATGGGCACTTGCAGAATCTGGAAAGATAGAGGAAATTTTAGAGGAATCAGTAAGAGAGGGTCAGTAAAAATTATGGAAAGGTTTGTTCATGTTGGAATGCTATGTGCTCATTTGATAGTGGCGTTAAGACCTACTATTGTTGAGGCCCTTAAGATGTTAATAATAATAATAATAATAATAATATATATAATAATAAATAAATAAAAGGATACATAAGTATCCATATATTGTTGCTAATTTATTATAATTTTATTTTTTAAAAATATTACAATTTCAAGTTCACATCTTCATGGTGGGTGAGTGAAAGCTCACAAAATTTTTAATGGGTGAAATCTAAAATTATCTTTACTTATACAAAATTTTAAAATAGTCTATTCACATTGAGATATGTGGTCAATTTATTTTAAAATAAACCCACCATAAACATCAAATGATTTTATGATATAAAATTTATAATTATGGTCAATTTAAAAGTATTTTTTTCAGTTCAAATTATAGGATTTTGGCTCAATAAAATTGTTTGAAATTAAAATTTAATTTAACCATATATTCATAAACATTAAAATCTTATTTTTTATCCAAAAGTCCATTTTTAATTATATTACTGTATCGGTCAGCATCAGACGAGTCTGTCTTGGACACAGGAACCGACCAACCGAGTCAAACAAACACTTCAAGTTACGCATTAAATAAGAGTAATTACAGATACAATAGCATTTAATGTGTTATAATCGTATCTGAAATATGTGGAAAACATCTTCCCAAAACCAGTTAAACAATTAATAGTGAAAACCTAAGGAAAATCCCCACTGGACATTAACTTAACAGAGTGGTTAAGTAGATGTGAAGATTCCTTTCATAAAGACAAAAGGAAAAAAACAATTATAAGGTGATGATGATGACAAGATATGGTGCGGAATTACATAAGGAAAGCAAGAAAAAAATGTAAAAACAGAATAGACATAAGGAAGCAAAATAAGAACATATTTATGAATATAATGGAATGATAATGGAAAGAAAAGATGAAGGATTAAGGAAGCTTATGAGCATGGATTTCAGATGATGAACACGCCATTTGGATGATGAAATGACTCCAAGATTAGTGTTGGAAGCCGCCACTTGAGAGCTCTCAAATTCTCATAGATAAGACTAAAGACTAAGAGGAACTAGCCTCACTAGCATCTCACACAAAATGTGCAGAGTAACTTTACTCTATTTCATTCAACTTGGAAAATACACTAGGTAGGCCTCATATTTATAGGTGAAGGAGCCTTGGAGAACAAGCTAAACGGGTAGGATGGGAAAAGGGAAAAATGGGAGGGTTTGACTAAGTCAATCCCGCATCCTAGGCTTGTCCTTTTAGAAACTAGGTCAAAATGCCTTCCAAAATGGCTAAGAACAAGCTAAAATGCTACCCACATCGCCTGTTATGCTAATGGTACCTTATTCCAGCCTATCTTTGCTATTTGGACCCCTAAAGTGAGTCCAACTTATTTACAACATATTTCTAAACATTTAAGAAGACTATCAGGAAGAACTTTAGGTGCTATGGTTTATAGCTTCTTCTTCTGTTGATGCTTTCTCGAGGTTTGGTGGGGCCTGACTTTGTATATTGAGATGACTGAACCTTTTGGGAAGTTCTTGTTGTGTCCTTAGTCATCTGTCGGTTTGTATCATGCTCCCCATGTTCAAAAGAATTCGTCCTCGAATTTAGAACTCCTGCAAATAACATAGTGAGTTTGTTCACATGATTTGTATATGGTAGGTGTGAAGCACACGTATGTTCATTAAGCATAGAGAGATTATATGGTTGAATTCTAGCTACAGGCTATGTTTGGAAAGAATATTTGGGGATGAAATGAGTTTGGAAGAATCCTCTTAGAAGGTGATAACCTTTAGGAGGTTTTAGAATATCATCCTTAAACTTCTTAATCAAATATGTCAAGTATTTAGAATGTTTAGGTAATGAAAAAGACAAGGAAGAAAAACACCTTTGAGGTGAAGTGATTATACCCGTGTTATCTTGTCCTTCGTTTTCTCTTTCATTTTCACTTTTGGTTTTTGTTTTAATTTGGGCCTGATGTTCATCTTTTAGCTTTGGGGTTCTTTTATTTCGACCATTGGCAGCTATGTGCTCAAACCCTAAACATTTAAAACATTTTGTGCTTGAAGGTTTGGTGGGTGACTTAGGGGTAAAGGTAGAAGGTTTGTCTTTAAAAACTTTATAGGAAGAATTGGTTTCTTTTGAAAAATTGGAAGGAGAAGTTGTTGTAGAAATGTTATTTTTATCCTTCACTGAAGATTTGTAGAAGCCATCATGATGAGTAGTTGTGAAAGTTGTTTTCGTCAAAATATGTGATTCCACCTTGATGGCTAGGTGAACCAACTTCTTTAAAGAAGAGTACTCATATAATTCTACAACATCTTTAATTTCTCTCCTTAAACCACTCACAAACCTAGTGATCGTTGACTCTTCACTATCATGCAGATTTATCTTAGTCAAAGTTGTTTCTAGATCTTTAAAATATTCGTCTACCGTCTTAGGTCCTTGATGAAGCCGTTGGAGCTTCAACAAGAGTTCCTTCCTATAAGGAAGAGGAACAAACCGCACACACATACATGCTTTCAAATCATACCAAGAGACCATGATTGACCCCTTGTTTAGCCCAATGTCCATTACAGTTTGTTGCCACCATTGGTTGACATAGTAAAAAAAAACTACGGAAGCTAACCTAACCTTTTGGTCCTCGGTGACCTTATATACATTAAAGAGATGTTCAACTTTAGCTTCCCATTCTAAATACAAAGTAGGGTCATTGGACCCACTAAAACTAGGTAACTTTACAAAATCAAAAGAATGTTGTGGTTGATGGTGGTGTAGATGGTGTCGTTTTGCAAAAGTGTGCACTAGCCCATCATGTTCTTGACTCCCATAGTGCATGGATGGTCTAGGTGCTCTTGGCGGCTCCAATCTCCTTTCTTGAATTTGCCTTGCTTGAGCTTCTTCTAGTCTTTGCAATCTTTTCGCTAGTTGGCTTATTTTCTCGTCTTTGTGGACAAGTCGCTTCTTGACCTCCACAAGTTCTCCCAAAAGGTTGGCTTTGTGATATGATTGCGGTTTTGAAGGTTCACCTAAATAAAAATGACCCAAAATTTTTGCACAAAGGAACAAACAATTAGTGAAAACAATTTAAACACTCCTCACGTTTGCGTCACTTTTAGTGAAATTCAAGAAGAGAACACTCAAAGCACTTCAAAGAAAATTTTCTTCCTTTAACCAAGGTCTTTCTTGAGGTTGAAAACTCTCAAATGAAAAAGGTCAAAGCCTTCAACACTTGATCTTAGAGGAAACCACCAAAAAACTTAAGGAAAAGAAAAAGAAAAAAAAGAGACAAACAAGAAAAGCTAAACCAAGTTGGAGAAAGAGATGATGACAAAACTTGAAAAGGAAGACAAGCAAACAAAAGGAACACAAAAAGAATCTAAGATACTTACTTAGCCTTGAATAATGAAGTTTTACTATTTCTAGAAAAATGTAAAAGAAAAAGGATCAATTCCACAATGTTAAAATCAATTTGCCAAATAACATGAATCCACTTTGAGAAATGGTGATTTGACCAAAAACAAAAATGGTGGCGTCTACTTTTGTTCTCTCTTTTTATTTTTATTTTTTTATATATACTAATTGGATGTTTATGGAAATAAGATGTCCACAATTGTTTTCATGCATATTTCATTTACTACCAATTTCTCACAAAAAAGTGTTGGATTCAAATTAATTGATCACTTGAAATCTTATGTTTGGAACAAAGATCTACCTCTACTTTAAACAAACTTTTAGCAATTTTTAGACTTCAAAATTTAAAGCAAAATAAGTAGAATCAAAGTAATGACACCTAGAACACTAAGAACATATGACACAATCACAAGAGGTAAGAAAAAAAAATTGGACAACAATTTAAACATTCAAAAGCAAAATAGAAGTGCTAATGAATAAAAGAGGTGCTGAAAAATAAAACCAAGAAAGTAAGGGCTAAATTTTAAAGTTGCTTGAATGTAAAAGCAAGAAATTAAAGGTACTTGAATTTAATGACAAGAAATTAAAGGTACTTGAATTTAAAGACAAGAAATTAAAGTTGCTTGAATGTAAAGAATGTAAAGTACCGAATCAACTCAAGCAATTAAGCATAAGAACCTAAGCTCTGATAACCACATGATGTGAGTTGATTTTAGCATTGTTCATTTAGGTGACACTTTAGATTTATGATTGAGATTGTTAAACAATTAATAGTGAAAACCTAAGGAAAATTCTCACTGGACATTAACTTAACCAAGTGGTTAAGTAGATGTGAAACTTCATTTCACAAAGGCAAAAGGAAAAAGACAATTATAAGGTGATGATGATGACAATATATGGTGCGGAGTTACATAAGGAAAGCAAGAACAAAATGTAAAAACCGAATAGACGTAAGGAAGCAAAATAAGAACATATTTATGAATAGAATAGAATGATAATGGAAGGAAAAGATGAAGGATTGAGGAAGCTTATGAGCATGGATTTCAGATGATGAACAAGCCACTTGAATGATGAAATGACTCCAAGATAAGTGTTGGAAGCCACCACTTGAGAGCTCTCAAATTCTCACAAGATAAGACTAAAGACTAAGAGGAACTAGCCTCACTAGCATTTCACACAAATTGTGCAGAGTAACTTTTCTCTATTTCATTCAACTTGCAAAATACACTAGGTAGGCCTCATATTTATAGGTGAAGGAGCCTTGGAGAACAAGCTAAAGAGGTAGGATGTGAAAATGGAAAAAATGGGCAGCCTTAGGGTTTGACTAAGTCAATCCCGCATCCTAGGCGTGTCCTTCTAGAAACTAGGTCAAAATGCCTTCCAAAAGGGCTAGGAACAAGCTAAAATGCTACTCACATCCCCTATTATGCTAATGGTACCTTATTCTAGTTTATCTTTGCTATTTGGACCCCTAAAGTGAGCCCAACTTATTTACAACATTTTTCAAAACATTTAGAAGACTAGCAAGAAGAACTTTAGGTGCTCTGGTTTATAGCTTCTTCTTCTGTTGATTCTTTCTCGAGGTTTGGTGGGGCCCGACTTTGTATACTGAGATGACTGAACCTTTTTAGAAGTTCTTGTTGTGTCCTTAGTCATCTGTCGGTTTGTATCAGCTACCCATTCAGGAGCCCGGATGATGGCAGCCAAAATAGTGCGTGCGTGATACTACTAGCCGACCGTGCTAGATGATTGCACGGACTATGTATGTAAGTGTATGAAATGCCAAGAATACAACAACTTGTCCCACCACAAACCGGAAAACCTCCACTACATTCTCTCCCCCTGACCATTCACGAAGTGGGGCATGGACATCATCGGGTTGTTTGCTCCTAGCAAAGGAAAATATAAGTTTCTATTGGTCGGGATAGATTACTTTACCAAATGGGTAGAAGCCGAACCCTTAACGGCTATCACCGCAAAGAATGTTGAAAATTTCGTTTGGGAAAACATCATTTGGCAGTTCGATTTGCCACAGGTAATCATCACTGACAACAGCCGACAATTCATTGACCGAGGACTAGCCGAGTTCTACGAAAAGCTCGATATCAAACATATCACCAGCTCAGTTGAACACCCACAAATCAACGGCCAAGCCGAAACCGCTAATAAAGTTATTCTTAATGAATTGAGAAAGAGACTCAGCCCAGCTAAAGGTAAGTGGACCGAAGAACTCCTAGAAGTCCTATGGGCCTACTGATATACGCCACAGTCCACCATACAAGAAACACCGTTTAGTTTGACTTACATGACAGAAGTCATGGTCTTGGTCGAGGTTGGAAAACCTTCTTTACAACGACAAATGTTGGATATGAACCCTCAACAACGAAAGCTTGTTGGTCAACCTTGACCTCATTAACGAGTTAAGAGACATAAGCAGAATCAGGGAAGAGGCATGCAGGCAGAGGGCAGCCAGACGGTATAACTCAAAAGTAAATCTAAGGATTTTTCAAAGAGGATACTTAGTGTGGCGAATGCGAAGTGATGCCCGAAAGGCTGAAGGAAAATTCTCAAGCAACTGGGAAGGCCCTAAACCCTAAACCGTTTCGTATTGCCGACGCAGTAGTCGCCGGTGCTTATTACTTAGAATATTTTTAAGGAAAAGTTGTGCCAAGAACGTGGAACGCCACACATCTAAAATTTTATTATAACTAATAAGCATTGACACTGTACTTTTTCCTAGCTTGGTTGTTTTATCCCTAAGGAAGGTTTTCGACCGAGAAGGTTTTAACGAGGTACTAAACACTTTTATCATCCTATCTCTTTCTCTTTATCTTTATATATTTTTATTACCACGACAAATCAAAACATAAGGAGTTCCGACTCCAATTGCATTTATTTAAAGGATTACTCCTCCGATAAACCTAAGAGATGTGACCAGAATTAAAACTATCGAGAAACCCGACTCGATCCGCGCTTCTTCTATCAGTCAGATTGATTATTACCATCTTAGTTATCACCTCAGGTGATCAGTACAACATATGTATCACACCTTGTGATTAGATTTGCATTAATTTCACCGCTCGGTCGATCAGAATAACATATTGAAGGTTCAGGGTTTACGAACATAGATATCTGTCAGTCGACGAATTGTGTAGATACATATTTTACCATTTAAGGTTCAGGGTTTATGCATATAGACATAATGCAGTCGGTGAATCATGCAAATATACAAACATATGTCAGTCGGTGAATCACCCAAATACAAACGAGTAAATAAATTGTTCAAATGAAAATAAAAGTTGTTTAGAGCCCACAACTCGGGTCCAGGTTACATCAGAGGTTCTATTATCTCCTCAAAGGATGGCTCTAGCTCGGTCGCCTCGATGCGATTCGGTCCATCCTTTGGCTCTTCCATAACAGTATCGACATTCCCGCCGAGTGGCACGAGCTTTCCATCCTCCATGTCCTATTTTAAATCATAGCGGGGATCATCCATTGACACGCCATGGAAGAATGCTACCTATTGGACACCTTGCTGAAAGCTCTTTTC
This sequence comes from Phaseolus vulgaris, assembly GCF_051622355.1. NCBI lineage: Eukaryota > Viridiplantae > Streptophyta > Magnoliopsida > Fabales > Fabaceae > Phaseolus > Phaseolus vulgaris. The sequence continues at coordinate 33,061,555 of NC_143504.1, forward strand.
ATTTATCCGCAACATGAACTTATGGCATTTTTCCAATTCGGCAGTGAGCACCTTCTCCTTCAACTCGGCATCGACCTTATCTTTTAAGAGTTTATTTCTCTCGGCCTCCACCCTAGCAAGGTCCGCCTTCAAAACCTCTTGCACTTCCTCGGTCGCCAATTGATCCTGCCGCATCTTTTCCTTACACGCCTCAGCAGTCTCCAATGCCACCTTCAATGAGTTGGCCAACTCTGCCTACTCAGTCCTTAACTTAGGCAATAACACTGTGCTAGTCCTCTTTAATTCTTCACCAAGTGCCTTGCTGACTACACCGGCTCGACATTGCAACTCTACCAACTCTTCTGTCAAATTCCTAGTGGGAATTGTTGAACCAAGTGGTGTTCAAGCTTTGAAGAATCAAAACCCTTTGAAGGATGTTGAAGTCTTGGCTGTGCTTGCTGTTGCTGTGCTGGTTTAGTATAGTTCTGGGGTAGTTTAAGTGTTGTAATCCACCCTTTAATCAAATCTAAAGCATAGGCATTCTCAATCTTTGTGAAAGTAATATGTTTTCAAACTAAGTTAAAACAACCAATTTTTTTGTCGAAACAACCGATTGCTTATACTTAGATGTTTTAAGAAAAGATTGAAAAATGTTTTTCAAATGGTTGAACTGTTAGAACCAAAAAAACCGATTGATTCGAGGAAACAACCGATTGTTTGTTTTGGGACCATAACAAAAAAACTGTTTTATCTTTGACTGAGCTTTAAATGATTTAACTGCTTACGCTCTAGTCATTAAATGCTTTGACCAATCATTAAATGCAATTTAAGAGTTTGTTAAGATTTGATAACAAACTACATCTTTGAATAAATTCAGAAAAACAGATTTGAGTAACAATCTTTTACAAGATTTTGAAAAGAGTTTTTGAGTTTTTCAAAGAGCTGAGATTGCTTAGAGTTTGTGACTGATCAAAGTTTCTGGAATAGGATTCTGCTTGTATTGATTTCAGATTATGTTCTGTAACAAGTGTAATCCTTGTACTCTGTGAAACAAGTTTTCGTTTCTGTGTTTGCTGAGATTGGTTGTGTTCTTGAGGGGATCAAGATCAGCAATCTTAGTGTTGGTGTGCTGGCCAAGAAAAGTGTGTGTCTTGAGGTGTTCAAGGTCACTTTCTTGGTTGTGGTGTAAGTGATCAAGGTGTGATTGCTTAGTGGATTTCCTCAGGGTTTCTGAGAAGACTGGATGTAGCTCTGGATTTGTAGTGAACCAGTATAAACATATGTGTGCAATCTCTCTATCCCTAACTCTTTAAATTCAGTTTAGTTTGTTTTTTGTTGGTATAAACAACCGATTTTTTTTTCTGGTATTGTTGTTTTGGCAAACTGAATTTCTTATCAATTGTTTCTTTAGAAAATTTCATTCTTATTTTAAAAGTTTGTGAAAATCCTCTTTAAACAATTCACCCCCCCTCTAGTTTAAAGCCATCCATTCTAGAAATTGGCATCAAGAGCTTGGTTCTTGAAAGTTATTCAAGTTGATCCTTAAACTGTTTTTAAAATGGCTGATACACTACCTTTTGGGCAAGGTGCTTCAATTAACAAACCACCTCTGTTTTGTGGTTTGAACTACCAATTTTGGAAAGTGAGAATGAAATTTTTTATTGAATCACTTGACAAAGGAATTTGGGAAGCAATTGAAAATGGTCCTTTTGTCCCAAAGTTTGAAAAAGATGGATCTGTCATTGAGAAGCCATGGTCTCAATGGACTGATGCAGAAAGCAAAAAGGCCAAATTCGATTGCATTACCAAAAGTATTATAACCTCTGCTTTAAATTCTGATGAGTTTTTCAGGGTCTCTCAATACAAATCATCAAAAGAAATGTGAGACACCTTGAAAGTCACTCATGAAGGAACAAATAAGGTGAAGAGAGCTAGGAAGCATGCTCTAATTCAAGAGTATGAGATGTTCAGAATGCTTAAAGGAGAAAAAATTGCTGAGGTGCAGAAAAGATTCACGCATATCATCAATCATCTCATGAGTCTTGACAAGACCTTTGATAAAGAAGAGTTGAACATTAAGATCTTGAAATGTCTTGATAGAGCATGGCAACCCAAGGTAACTTCTATTTCCGAATCCAAAGATCTAACATCATTAAGTGTTGCTTCTTTGTTTGGAAAGCTTAGTGAACATGAGTTAGAGATGAATAGACTCAATGTTCAAGAGAGTGAAGACAAGCACACAAGGAGCATAGCCTTAAAAGCTTCCAAGCACAAAGGAAAACAAGAATCTAGTGATGAGGAAAATCTTAGCTTGCTGTCAAGAAAGTTCAGCAAATTCCTAAAGAGAAACCGGAACAAAGACAACAACAAAGAAAGGTATGGAAACAAGAAATTCAATGATTTTAATTCCAACAACTATACTTGTTTTGGTTGTGGTGAGCAAGGTCATATAAAGGCAGATTGTCCAAACAAAAGCAAGGAGAAAAAGTCTAGCTACAAGGAAAAGAAAGGCAAGACAAAAAGAGCCTACATAGCTTGGGATGAAAATGAGGTGTCATCATCAAGTTCTTCATCAAGTGAAGATGAGAAAGCAAACATCTGCCTAGTTGCTAAAGATGATGATGAATCTTGCAGCTCAAGTGAGGTAAGTTCATGTGCTTCCTTGAATGAACAAAATTACAGTGAATTACTTGAAGCTTTTCAAGAAACTCATGATGAAGTTAATCGATTGGTTCTTTCAAACAACCGATTGAAAGATCTTAACAGTTGGTTATAAAAGAGAGTGAATTCACTTGAAGATGAGATTGAAAAATCTAAAAATGATTTCAAAAATCTGGAAAACCATTTCAAAAATGGTTCTTGCAAGTGTGACACTCTCATTTGCGAAAATTGTGAAAATCTTGAGAAAAAGGTTCACTACCTTGTTGAAACTGTGGACAAGCTTTCAAAGGGGAAATCTAACTTTGAGAATGTCTTGGCATCTCAAAGTTGTGTTTTTGGAAAGGCTGGTTTGGGTTTCAATCCACAGAACCAACAAGATAAGTTTTCAATTTTTTTTTTAAGAAAGCCAGTGAAACAACCGTTTGTTAAATCAAAACAACCGGTTGTTACATGCTTTTATTGCATGAAAAAGGGCCATTCGGTTAGATTATGCAAAATAAGAAAAGTCTCTGTTCCTAGAGGCTACATGAAATGGATTCCGAAAGGATATGAGGTTCCAAATGAGAAAAAGAAATCCATTGGACCCACATTTGTGAAGGGACCAAATCTTGTTGCTTGAATTCATGTTTGTGCAAGAATTCTAAAGAAGTGTGAAGAACTAAGTCATGTGATCAAGTTCCTGGAAGAAAAAGACAATCATTGAAGCTGAATCAATGCTATGCATCTGTCCAAAGGACCTCAACAGTGAAAAGAGGCTTCTTGATCATAAAGCACATGGCTCATTAAAGAATTAACATAAGGATAAGACTTTCCTTTATTTATTCTTTATTTGGGTTTTATAGTTCTTTCTCATGGATAAAATTATTTTTAATATGCTTAATATCATCTGCTTTGAACTCCTTTTGCTCATGGTTAAAATTCAAAATCAGTTTTAACTGCTGCAGAAAAACAACTGATTGTTTTAGGTCTGACAGCACTGTGAAGAAATCCTTTTAATTGCTATTTTGAATTTCTATCCGTTGCAGATCAATTCAAAGAGAGAATCTTGGTCAAAGAACCTGTGATTGAAAGCTGATCACGTTCAGAGAGAAGTTACAACTGTTATAAAGAAAAATATTCCAAAATCTTGGAAATTCAAGAGCCTTAATGACTAGTCAAAGATCACATGTGAAGACCATGTGATTTTCAGCTTTTTCTGACATTTTCTGTGCAGGGCAGAGTCAAGTCCTCTCTCTCTAAAAAATCAGGTACCCACTAATAAAATTGAATGCTAATTGATTCCTTTTTCTGCTATAAAATCTGGTGCAGTTGATCTCTTCCACAAGAACAACCAATTGCAACATCGCTTGCAATATCTCTTGCAACATCTCTTGCAAAAAATCTGTGAAGTGAGCTCTTCTCTGTTTTCTTTTCTGCCATCATGGAATCAACTCCTCCCACCTCAAAGAGAGTCAAAACCAGGGCTGTAAGGTCTAGAGGAAGGCTAGAAGGCTGGTTTTCTGGAGACAATGATCTTATTGAGAGATATAGGTATGAAACAAGTATCAAAAAGATAAACAACCCCAAGGTTGTATGCTTTGATTGGCTGAAAAGTCAAAAGCTTGACAATGTAAGAAGGCTGCTCAAGGATCAATCTCTCAGAAAGTTCCTGGAGATGAAGGGAAACATTTATCCAAATTTGGTAAGGGTGTTCTACACAAATTTAAATTTTGAGGGAAACAATCTAGTTTCTCATGTGAAAGGTGTAGAAATGGAGATAACTCATGAAGTATGGACTGCTGTTGCTGGTCTCAAGTTCTCTGGCCTTAGAATCAACAAGGGAAACCTTGGAGTAGTGGAGGATTTTAACAAAATCCAATACTATAAGAGTTGCTTGAAGAATCAACATGCTAAAGTGAGAACATGCTCGGTTGGAGGTCTAAAGCTTGATGAAAGATTGCTTGCTCTCATTGTGACCTGGATTTTAACTCCAAGGGGGAGTAATCATTTTGTTCTTACTGAGGAAGATCTGGTATATATCTTCTGCATCATGAAGAAAATCAAAATCAATTGGATCCACATCATCAAAGAGCACATGCAAAAGGCTATGAGGTTATGTGACTATCACTATCCATATGCTGTTTTGGTATATAAATTTTTACTCTATTTTGAAGTGAACCTTGAAGATGAAACATTTGAGTTGGTCAAGTCAACTCAAGAGTTGAACAATGGATCACTCAGCAAAATGGGTTTTACCAAAGTAGGTGGCAAATGGATTAGCAAGAATGGTGACCTTGGTGCCTCATCTAGTGATGCTGCTGATCTTGAACAAGATGAACCTGCTGATATGGATGTTCATCATGAAGATCCACCTGAAGATTATCAAGATGATGAACCTAGTGCTGGTGCTGGAAATCAAGAAGAAAGGATGCAAACCATGTCTCCTTTTGAGAGACTCATCATGAATAGGCTTGATAGCTTTGGGGAGAATCAAAGAAACCTCCATGATCTCTGTGTTAGTAATTTCCAGAGGATTGACAACAGGCTTGACAACATGGATGCACGCTTCATGACTCTAGATGAACAGATTGAAGTTGTCCATAACCAAATCTTTGATCTTCAGTTTGCTGATGATGATGAATGGGAAAAACAACCGGTTGATGTATCGAAACAACCGATTGATTTTGGTGGTTATATCTGTTTTTTTTTAAATTCTCTTTCTTTCTGCTGTTGCTGCTTTAATTCTGATGTAATAAAAACAATATTTTGTTTTATATCTTCTCTTTGTCTATTTGTGAAGACAAATAGGGGGAGATATATATGCTGCTGTGTTTATATATTTTTTGTTAGAACAGTTTGGATGAGTAGTATTTATTTCTGATTTAGCTTTGAAGTTTAATTTTTTTTTTCTGTGCTAAGCAAATATTAGAAGTTCTATGCTTTGTTCAAAACTGTATCATGCAGGAACTGCTTCAGATTCAATCAGGTACAACACAAGCATCAGGGATTTGTCTTCATCAAATAGGGGGAGATTGTTGAACAAAGTGGTGTTCAAGCTTTGAAGAATCCAAACCCTTTGAAGGATGTTGAAGTCTTGGTTGTGCTTGCTGTTGCTGTGCTGGTTTAGTATAGTTCTGGGGTAGTTTGAGTGTTGTAATCCACCCTTTGATCAAATCTAAAGCATAGGCATTCTCAATCTTTGTGAAAGTAAAATGTTTTCAAACTAAGTTAAAACAACCGATTGTTTTGTTGAAACAAGTGATTGTTTATACTTATATGTTTTAAGAAAAGATTGAAAACTGTTTTTCTAATGGTTGAACTATTAGAACCAAAACAACCGATTGATTCAAGGAAACAACCGATTGTTTGTTTTGGGACCATAACAGAAAAACTGTTTTATCTTTGACTGAGCTTTAAATGATTTAATTGCTTACGCTCCAGTCATTAAATGCTTTGACCAATCATTAAATGCAATTTAAGAGTTTGTTAAGATTTGATAACAAACTACATCTTTGAATAAATTCAGAAAAACAGATTTGAGTAACAATCTTTTACAAGATTTTGAAAAGAGTTTTTGAGTTTTTCAAAGAGCTGAGATTGCTTAGAGTTTGTGACTGATCAAAGTTTGTGGAATAGGATTCTGCTTGTATTAATTTCAGATTATCTTCTGTAACAAGTGTAATCCTTGTACTCTGTGAAACAAGTTTTCGTTTCTGTGTTTGCTGAGATTGGTTGTGTGTTCTTGAGGGGATCAAGATCAGCAATCTTAGTGTTGGTGTGCTAGCCAAGAAGAGTGTGTGTCTTGAGGTGTTCAAGTTCACTTTCTTGGTTGTGGTGTAAGTGATCAAGGTGTGATTGCTTAGTGGATTTCCTCAGGGTTTCTGAGAAGACTGGATGTAGCTCTGGATTTGGAGTGAACCAGTATAAACATCTGTGTGCAATCTCTCTATCCCTAACTCTTTAAATTCAGTTTAGTTTGTTGTTTGCTGGTATAAACAACCGATTGTTTTTGTGAAACAACCGATTGTTTTTCTGGTATTGCTGTTTTGGCAAACTGAATTTCTTATCAATTTTTTCTTGAGAAAATTTCATTCTTATTTTAAAAGTTTGCGAAAATCCTCTTTAAACAATTCACCCTCCTCTAGTTTAAAGCCATCCATTCTAACAGGAATGGCCACTAAGACACCCTCTTCCTCGGGAAGCAAATCGAACTGAACAGCTTGTGCCAATTGCAACGAGGGATCTAACATTGAAGGTTGCTTGTTAGAAGACTGCCCTACCCCAGCACCAGTTTGGGCCTTGGACGGTCAACCCTTCTTTCGATTGGCCACCGGCGAAACTGGGGCATTAGCCGAAGCTGCTTCAACTGAAACAACGGCTTTGTCCTTTCGGCCGTCATTAGACTCCCAAGCTTCTGATTGGCCGCTTGTCGCTCGAGGCTATTCATGAAACTACTCAAAGACGGGTCCATCCATAGGATAATAGCTGCAACGTACATACAAAATTAAACCACATCAACATAACAAATACACAATCAGATGCAAGAAATCTACGTACCATTGAAATCCGCCCACTTCTTGGATGACCCATGTAAAGCTATCAATTCTTGGGTGGGCAGTTTATAAGGAAGCTGGTCAAACACCACCAAAATTGACTTATCCAGGGGTGACATGGACAACCACAACCAGTTACTAAGTTGGGTTGGATTCTCTGTCCAACCGTAGCTTGGATCGTCCAATGACTGACTCGAACTACTATCCTCTCTCACATTACCAAATGCAGTCTGAGTCACAGAAGACTCTATATTCACAACATTATGAGAAGAATCACAGAAGAAGACATTACTGACCTAGGAATTCGATCACTAAAGAAGAAAGTTGGTAGATTCGGTATTTAGAGAAAACGACACATGTTTTATGAGCAGTAGAGAAAGCGTAAACCTCACCACGTTCTGAGAATGCCCTATTTATAGCAAGTCATGTAAGAGAGAGAGTGTTTCACCATTCAATCAGAATTGTTGGATCTAACATCATTCAATGGTTAGCACCACTCGGCATACGAAGCAACACGAAATCTTGACCATCAAATACATCTGATGGAACAGTGCATCTTGAAATGGTGGCTCTACCAAGCGTCACATCCCTACCACACATTTAATACTCCTAGCAGTCCCATCTAACCTCGAGAACTCCAATAGTTCTATTTGACTCTTCATATATGAATCTCTTCGAGCCTGACGGGCAAGTGTACCAGTCGGCACTGGACGAGTCTGTCTTGGACACGGGGATCGACCAACCGAGTCAAAGAACACTTCAAGTCACACATTAAATAAGAGTAACTACAATTACAATAGCATTTAATGTGCTATAATCGTACCCGAAATATGTGGGAAACATCTCCACAAAATCAGTTAAATACTGATTAACTGAAAGACGTTGTAGATATTCCTTAAACAACACACCTCCCTATTAATCAGGGATCACGATGTATTAGTTAATAACTGATATCTGAACCATCATGGAGAAAGCCCATAACTAGCATTATAAATAAAACCTCCACAAAGTTGTAAGGTACGTTTTTACTCTACAAGACACACCCAAAATACTAGTATTGACTTGAGCGTCGGAGTGCAATCGCAGGTACCCTTGACCACCTGAGTTCAACAGTAAAAGAAGGAAGCTTGAAGATACTCAACAAATAACCAACAGACACTGACACGTCACCAAATTGTGTTACCTGGGTCCCCCTCCCTTTATACAAGTACAATTAGGAAATTAATATTGGCAAGAGACAAGTAAAATTTAAAACAAAGAGGGACAATTTGGAGTTTTCATGCTAAATTGTTAAGGTTTATGGTTTCTCATATAAATTTCCAATATTTTCGTATGAGTTAGGGATTTTAGCGGTTTACTCATCAACAAGGTCTCTTCTCCTTCTTTCTCTCTACGCCCTAATTTTTGTTCTCTCTGCGACATAATTTTCGTTCTCTCTGTGACCTAATTTTGTTTTAAGTTGTAAAAGTTCACATCCTTTGAGTATTGACGTGTTTAAATAACATATGATTTGTATAATTATTTTTGTTTTCGTAGGAAGCAAAGCGTGTCTTTTGAATTCAACAAGTAAAGATGTCAGGGTATGTTCAATTTTTCCTTATTGGTCCTCTTAGTTGGTGTATGGTTTATGGATGAAACTCTTTTCCCCTAATTTTTTATTCAATATTTAGTAGAAATGCCTATTCTAAATCATGTTATTGTTGCCTGATAATGGTTCCTCATAATGAAAATTTGGTAGTGAGGATATACATACTAATTACACTGTCTGTCAGTAGTAGTGTCTTGCCTTGAGGTTCGATTTGGTAGTTTCAAGTTTGATTGTAACACATTGATGGTTCAAAATTGAGATGGTTTTATCATGTCATGTTGTTTAAATTAATTGTAGTTGGATTTTGATGTTGAAGCCTGATGGAGTATTTGTTCTAATTTCCAATTTCTGATTCACTCCTAACATGATTCTATGTTGAAAATGAATGAAGTGTAGTATCTACGATGGTCTATTATAGTCCTGGGCAGTCTTGACATTTTTGTTACAAAATTTATCATATGAAATTGTTTTTGTAAAATTGAAAATGAATTAGAGAATTTTTTAGGACTACTTTGCATAAGCACTGCTAATCAGTTTAACTTGATGTGTGGAGAATTGAATGATAGCACTTCCCCTTTGTCTTGATTAGAAGTTAAGAGGGTGATAAAAACTAAATGTATAATGTATCACACATTTAGTATGGAAATAATTCTTGTAGAAGTTGCTGATATAATTTGTTCACATGCTTCTAATTTTATGTTCATTGATTTAAGCCAAGAGTTAGGGCTTGCGTCATTCCATGGCCATTTTAGGCAAAACGTACTTTGTTTAGTGTACTGGACCAGAGCACGTGGAGCTCAGTCCTCGATGGTCGGACATCAGCATCTGTGTTAAACAGGTCAGCTTGGTCGTCGAGTCAAGACTGACGGGCCACACGAGTCGGCCTCAGGTATGTGTGTATTGACTCTCATTCATATACTTAATATAACCTTTCGCACATAAGGCTAGGTTGGTCAGCGAAGAGTGTTATTGCGCCTAGGGGTGCGTTTAATGCATTCGAGTCTAGTACAAGTAAAACATTCTCCATAAGCCTGAGCCCAAAAGCGCCAGGGTTTATGATGGCATTGAGCTCTTCTCTTTTGCGGTTTTTGGGTGGTTGGCGGAAGCTTAATGAGTTGTAGATGGATCAAAGCCTTCCTAGGAGGTGTGGTAGCCTTGTAGGTGCATGATAGGTAGGGAAAATAGGAGAGGTTCGGCCAGCTCCCTTTGGTTGGTGAAAGAGTGAAGATTAAAGCCCTAAATCTAAAGAGATTTTGGCAAGGAATATGTATGGCACAAATTTGGCAGCATATCTATACTCAAAATAATCTTACAAAATGAGAGCCAATCACCTCCTTATATAGGATTGGAGGGCTGGAATTTGAAGAACCAAATACAAATGAAATGCTAGCCAAATTACATGCAAGTGTGAGCATATGGAAGCACATGGAGCACATGGCACATGGGAGCACATGGGTGAAGTGGCGCCTAAATGGATGTAAATTCTAGAAGTATTCCTTGTGTGGTTGGTCTAGAATTTACGCCCATTAGGTCTAGCTAATTGGGCCGGTCCTAAGTTTACTTACAAATGGTTATTTCTAATTAAACTTAGGTTTAACCTTTTAACTGCCACTTTGCATGTTTCATCACATTTACAAAAAGATTTAAACTACGCTACTTTAACTAGAAAAGGAAGAAGAACTATCTCACACTAGAGTCTATGACATGTAAAAATGTCCCCTTGATGATATGATTCCACTAGCTAGATATAGATGATTCTTTGACATTTTATGGAATCAACTTGAGTTGGAGGATGAAGAGGCACTTTTATAGAAATGGATCAATGTTCTATGTTTCAAGAACTCACCAAAACTTGCACCAAACACCAAACTCACATGGAAGTTCCATTTCTTGTCAATTGAACCGATTAAAAGATGAAGGAAAGCAAATGAACCGATTAAATTGCTAAAGAAATAAAAGGAACCGATTGAAAAGCTTCACAAATGAAATGCACCGAAAAAAAGCTAGGAAGGAAGAAGATGAACCGATTGAAACATGAAACTAAAAAAGAACACCGAATAGAAAGCAAGAAAGGAACCTAAAACATGTTTAGGAATTCAAATAGGCACGAAAATGGAATGGGAAGGTGAAGAAGAAAGATGACTTATGTGGTTGTAGTTCTTGGTTGATGAACACGCCACTTGAAGTGTGAATGCTTCAAGATAAGTGTGAATTGCCGCCACTTGAGGGAACCAAGGCTCTCAAGATGAGACTAGGAAGAGGAGAAGGCAAGTTCTCACTACACTCAATCACCAATTTGGGAGAGTTTTGTTACTTCAAATATCAATTCTCCATTATGAAGGACCTAAGCCCTCCTTTTATAGGAGCAAGGGCCGATCATAGCTTACAAAGCTTGTACCATAAGCTAACCAAAAGACTCCTAAGCTAACGCCTATAGTGACTCATTACAAGTCACCTTCTAGAAAATTCTAAACTAAAGCCTAAAGATGCTTTACAAAAGAGGTTTCTTTAGGTTTCCCTCTTAGCACCTACCTAAACACTATTCTATATTATTTACAAATTTATACAAAAGAAACTATAAAGAGAGATATTTAATTGAAGCCCATTCTTGAAAGCTTGTAGACTTCTTTGGCTTTAGGCTTGAACCTCTCTTTATTTTATGTCTTCTTTGAATTTTGAGAAGACTAGAAGGAAGAACTTCAAATGTGAGGATGAATAACCTCTTCCTTCATTAATAAAAGCCTCTCCTATGTGATTTCCATCATACTCCTCGAGTTGGAGAGAATTCGACCACGAATTCTGAATCCCTGCATATAACAAAGTTAGTTTATTTTTACAATTAAAAGTGGAAGAAAAAGGCAAACATGACTTATCTTTAGTAAACAGTGGGAGTTCAGAAAATGAGGTTCTATAAACAAACCAAGTTGGAAAATTTTGTTTGGGAATGATGATATGGTTTGGAAAAAGACCTCTTAAATGGTGAAACCCATTAGGAGATATGAAAAAATCATCCCTAACATTTTTTAACCAAGTTGGTGTTGAAATAGGAACCTTGGGTAATGAAAAAGATAAAGAAGAAGAAAACCTTGGAGGTTCCTGTTGAAGCTGGAGGAAGCTTCTTCCCTACCAAGTCTTGATGTGTGTTTGATGAAGAAAATGGCTTGAGTGCTTTGAAGATTGTAATAGGTTTTTAGATTCATTTGTAATTAGGCTTGTAAGTGTGTATGATTGCCTTTTGCTGTGTAACCTATCCTAGATGCCTAACCAAGTCTAGATCAAGCACATGATGTGGTTAAATGGTTTTTGAAAAGCCTTTTGAAATGTTTTTAACAGTTTTAAAACAGTACACAAATAAATCTGTTTTATGGAGAAAGAATCTGTTTATTTCTTCTCTGTTAAAAAGGCTTTCGTTAAATAGTTTTTGAAAAGCTTTTTAAAATGGTTTTAACAGTTTTAAAACAGTACACAAATAAATCTGTTTTATGGAGAAAGAATCTGTTTATTTCTTCTCTGTTAAAAGGCTTTTCTAAATTTCTGTTAAGGCACCAAGGGAAAGCTCTATTCGTTATTTTAGTTAAGATGAGCTGGCTTGTGTGCTATACTTTAATCTGTTTTACTGTGAAAGAACAGGTTTATTCTTTTGTCTGCTGAAAGGTTTTCACAAGTTAGTTAGGGCACCAAAGGTACCACTCAGACAGTTATTTCTGTTAAGCTGAGTTGGCAGTTTTTACAAAATAAATCTGTTAAGTTCAAAACTGAATCTGTTGTTTTCTTAACTGCTTTTAAACTGTTTTTTGAAAAGAAGTTAGAAACTGTTTTCTATATAAACAATAACTCTCTCACATGAATAAGTGCTGAGGAATTACGCTTTTGACAGAGATCAAACAACTTCCATGTGAGAAAAAGGAATTGAAAAGAGTTTTTGAAAGGTTTCCAAAGAGATTTTCAAGTGTGCTTGTTGTTCTAGGAAACCTTGAATCTTGGTGAAGGTGCTGGTGCAGTTCTGCAGCAAATTGAACTACTGGTTTTGAGTTCTTGCATCTTCTTTTCAGGTGTAATCTTTCCTTTATTCTGTTTTGTAAAGGTGTAAGTGTTAGTCACTCCTTGATAGGGTTTCTTGGAGTGCAAGGTGTGCTGAAATAGGGTTTTTCAGCATTGTGTGTGTTGTTCTTGTAGTGTTCAATAACTGCTGGTTTTGTAAGTGATTGGCACTGTTTTTAGTGAATTCCACCTTGGGGTAAGGTGAGACTAGATGTAGCTCTGTATGAGTGAACCAGTATAAAAACGTGTGTATCTTGCATTCTCATCCCTGCACTCTTTTCTGTTTTTGCTTAATTCTGTCAAGAACTAAATCTGTTCTTTTTAAATTGAATCTGTTAATTCTGGGTTAAGTGAAAACTGTTCTTCCTGATTTGTTGAAGTTTTCTGATCATAAACAAGGTTGCTGCATATAATGGTTTAAGTGAATTGTGAACAAACTGCTCATTCATTAAAACCTGAGAAAGGATCATACTTCTTGAAATCTTGTGTTGTGTAACTTTTGATTGATTTCTAAGCATAGCTGTATCTTTCATCCTCACAATATTAAGCTGATCTGGTTCTGTTATAATTCTTTGTTGAACACAATTTTACATTGAACAAAATTCAAATTGTGCTAAGACTGCTCTGAAGAATCAATTTGTTTCATGTAAAAACAATCTGTTCCTTTTGCCTCTGGAATACTGAAAAATTGTGTGTTCTTGCGAAAATTTTATAAGCTCAATTCACCCCTCCCCTCTTGAACTTAGACACTAATAGACCCAACAATTGGTATCAAGAGCTAGGGCTTGTATTTTGCTCAAGTGTGTGTATGATGTCTGAGTTTAAAATGCCTTTTGCTGAAGGTGCATCTATTAATAGACCTCCTATGTTTGGTGGTGTTAACTATGCTTTATGGAAAATCAGGATGAAGATCTTTATGGAATCTATTGACATGGGAATCTGGGATGCAGTGGTCAGTGGACCTTTTATACCTATGCAGGTTGTCAAAGATGAAACAATAAAGAAGCCTTGGTCTGAATGGAGTGAAACTGAGAAGAAAAAGGCCCAATATGACTCCTTAGCCAAGAATATCATCACCTCTGCACTGAATATGGATGAGTTCTTTAGAGTCTCTCAATGTAACTCAGCAAAGGAGATGTGGGATGTACTAGAGGTGACTCATGAAGGAACTGATGATGTGAAACGGGCAAGGAAGCACTCACTCATTCAGGAGTATGAGCTGTTCAGAATGCAATCTGAAGAAAGTATTGCAGATGTGCAGAAACAATTTACACACATTGTAAATCACCTCACTGGCCTTGGTAAAGTCTTTGACAAGGAAGAGCTTAACATTAAGGTATTGAAATGTCTTGATAGGAGCTGGCAGCCTAAGGTAACAGCAATCTCAGAATCCAGAGATTTATCCAAGATGTCCACTGCTGCACTTTTTGGAAAGCTGATAGAACATGAAATTGAGCTGAAAAGATTGAAAGAACAAGAAACAGTGGAAAAGAAGGCCAAAGGAATTGCTCTGAAAACTACCATAGAACATGATACAAGTGAGGAAGAAGGTGATCCAGAACATGATGAGACTGTAAATCTGCTCACCAGAAAATTCAGCAGATTTCTTAGAAAGAAAAACCGTGACAGAACTCAGCAAAGAAAGAGGTATTCCAAACAACCTACTGATTCAAATTCTTCCAATTACACGTGTTTTGGATGTGGTAAACCAGGTCATATAAAAGCTGATTGTCCAAACAATCAAAGTAAAGAAAAATCAGCAAGCAAGAGGAGTGACAAAGGGAAAGGTAGAAGAGCATATATCTCATGGGAAGAAAATGATGTATCCTCATCTAGTGATTCTTCAACTGAAAATGAAGAAACAAATCTTTGCTTCATGGTGAATGATGAGGGATCCAACTCTGACTCAGTAAGTAATTTCTCCACTGATTCTGAAAACTATGATCAACTGCTATTAGCCTTCAAGGAAACACATGATGAAGCAAACAGGTTGGCTGTTATGTGCAACAGATTGAATAAAGTAAATAAGGTACTTGAACCAAAGGTCAAAGCTCTTGAAGAAGAACTGCACAAAGCTAAAACTGAATTAATTAGTCTTGAATTGACATGTTTGCATGCATCAATTAAAACTTGTGATAATTGCAAAAAGCTGGAAAAACAGGTTGAGTATTTGTTAAAAACACTTTCAAATTTCACTAAGGGAAGAGAAAATCTTGAAACATTATTAGGTTCACAGAATGCTGTTTTCAATAAAAATGGTTTAGGATATAATCCTGGAATGAATTGACATGTTTGCATGCATCAATTAAAACTTGTGATAATTATGAAAAAGCTGTCAAGTTTCTTTGTTTCTTCCAAAACAGGTTTTTCCTCTTTTAGTAATTCAAAAACAATGCATACTGCAACATGTTTTTATTGTATGAAATCTGGTCATGTATCTAGAACATGTAAGGCTAGGAGATATCTTGTTCCTAAAGGATTGGCCAAATGGCTTCCTAAGGAAAGGTGTTAATCATGCTGGACCCTAAACTAAAGGGGTACCATATGTGCTAAATCTGTTTTGTTGCAGAAAAACAGCAGGAGAAACCAGTGGTATCTAGACAGTGGTTGCTCAAAGCACATGACTGGTGATGTGACTCAGTTCATAAATCTGAAACTCAAAGCTGAAGGGCATGTCACATATGGAGATAACAATAGAGGAAAAATTCTTGGAAGAGGAGATGTTGGTACTAAAGACTCAACTACAATTGAGAATGTTCTATATGTTGAAGGGCTAAAACATAGTCTTCTAAGCATTAGCCAGCTGTGTGACAAGGGATACAAGGTCAATTTCGAAGCCAATACTTGTACAATTTCAAATGAAAATTCTGGTAAGGTGCTGTTCACTGGAAAAAGGGTAAACAACATTTATCTCCTAGACATTATAAAGAGCTGTTCTGAAAATGAGTGTTTGCTATCTAAAAATGATGAGTCATGGCTGTGGCATAGGAGACTAGCTCACATTCACACAAATCACTTGAATAAGCTAAAATCTAAAGAACTTGTTTCTGGTTTACCAAACATAAAGTTTCAAAATAACAGATTGTGTGATGCCTGTGTAAAGGGAAAACAGATTAGAACTTCTTTTAAATCAAAAGATATGGTTTCTTCAAATAAAGCTTTGGATGTTTTGCATATGGATTTGTTTGGACCATCTAGGACTGCTAGCTTAGCTGGAAATTACTATGCTTTGGTGATTGTTGATGACTTTTCAAGATATACATGAACTTTGTTTCTTGCTTCTAAAAATGATGCATATAAAGCCTTTAAGAAACTTGCAAAGGTTCTGCATAATGAGAATGAAAATAGGATAAAACAGATTCGTAGTGATCATGGGGGAGAATTTCAAAATGCAAAGTTTGATAAATATTGTGAAAAACATGGGATCATACATAGTTATTCTGCTCCTAGGACACCCCAACAAAATGGTGTTGTTGAAAGAAAGAATAGATCACTAGAAGAGTTAGCTAGGACTATGCTAAATGAATCTGGTTTACCTAAATATTTTTGGGCTGATGCTGTATATACTGCTTCTTATGTGCTTAACAGAACATTGATTAGACCAATTCTTAAGAAAACTCCCTATGAATTGTATAAAGGTAGGAAGCCTAGCATTAGTCATCTTAGGGTGTTTGGCTGCAAATGTTTTGTTTTAAATAATGGTAAGGATAATCTGGGGAAGTTTGATCCTAAATCAAATGAAGGAATACATATTGGTTATGCAATAAATGGTCATGCTTATAGAGTATATAACAAAAGATTGCTTGCTGTTGAAGAATCTATACATGTTGTGTTTGATGAAACAGATTTTTCTGTGCCCAAATCTGTTATGGATGAACCCGGTATGGATGATTTAAGAACAATTATGCAACAGAATCAATCCAGTGAGCTTGATGCTACTAATCCAAATTCTGTCAAAGAATCTACTGTGAATGCAGGACTGCCTAAAGAATGGAAAACTCCAAGGGATCTCACTCTTGACAATGTAATTGGTAAAATTGAGAAAGGAGTCTCAACAAGGAATTCACTCAACAACTTCTGCAGAACAGTAGCTTTTGTGTCACAGATTGAACCCAAAAGCCTGGAAGAAGCACTGCAAGATAGCAATTGGATAACAGCAATGCAGGAAGAGCTGAACCAGTTTGAATACAATGAAGTATGGACCTTGGTTCCAAGGAAGCATGAGATGAACATCATAGGAACCAAGTGGGTGTACAGGAACAAGATGGATGAACATGGAGCTATCACTAGAAATAAAGCAAGACTGGTTGCTAAAGGGTATAACCAAGAAGAAGGTATTGACTTTGGTGAAACCTATGCACCAGTAGCACGTCTTGAAGCTGTCAGACTTCTTCTAGCATTTTCCAGCATACAAGGTTTCAAGCTGTTTCAAATGGATGTCAAGAGTGCATTTCTAAATGGCTACATCAATGAAAAGGTGTTTGTATCTCAGCCTCCAGGATTTGAAGATCACAAGAATCCAGAACATGTGTTCAGGCTTCAGAAAGCCTTATATGGATTAAAGCAAGCACCTAGGCAATGGTATGAAAGGCTAAGTGAATTTTTGCTGTCTCAAGGTTATAGCCGTGGCAATTCAGATAAAACTCTCTTTCTAAAGAAGAAAAGTGAAGATATCATACTTGTGCAAGTCTATGTAGATGATATTATCTTTGGATCCACAAATGAAGAAATGTGTGAAGACTTTGTGAAAACCATGAAAAGTGAGTTTGAGATGTCAATGTTAGGAGAAATGAATTTCTTCCTTGGTCTACAAGTTAAGCAACTCAAGGATGGGATTTTCATAAGCCAAGAAAAATACTGCAAGGAACTGCTCAAGAAGTTTGATATGAATCAATGCAAAGCAATCAACACTCCTATTTCAACAAATTGTCAGTTGGATCAAGATTCTGCAGGAAAATTAGTGGATCAAACAAAATATAGGGGTTTAATTGGTTCCTTATTATATCTAACTGCCAGCAGGCCTGACATTATGTTTGCTGTATGTCTATGTGCTAGATATCAATCTGATCCAAGGGAATCACACTACAATGCAGCAAAGAGAATTCTGAAATATCTGCAAGGATCTAAAGATGTTGGATTATGGTATCCTAACAAGGTATCCTTGAATTTGATTGGTTTTTCAAATTCTAATTTTGCAGGCTGCAAAGTTGATAGGAAGAGCACAAGTGGGACTTGTCACATGCTTGGATCAAGTCTAATCTCTTGGCATTGCAAGAAGCAAGCTTGTGTTGCTCTCTCCACAGCAGAAGCAGAATAAATAGCTGCTGGAAGTTGTTGTGCTCAAACCTTATGGCTAAGGCAGCAGCTAAGTGATTTTGGTATTCTGTTAAATAACATACCTATAAATTGTGATAATACAAGTGCCATAAATTTGTCTAAGAATCCTGTCATGCATTCTAGAACTAAACATATTGAAATTAGACATCACTTTTTAAGAGAACATATAGCTAATGGAACATGTGATATACAATTCATTGGTACTGAATTTCAACTAGCTGATCTATTCACTAAGCCACTTGCTAAAGACAGGTTTCACTTTCTTTTAAATGAATTGGGTATTATTAGCTTGAATTGTCCTCTGCAGTGAAAATTTCAATCTGTTGTTTTATGTTTTAACATGTTTCATTCCCTGTTTCAGAAATCACAACTGTGACTAGGAAAGAGAAAGATTTATTTTTCTCTCTCTCACTTTATTGTTGACTGCTTTTACGGTTATTAACCAGCAAGCCTATGCCAATTAGCTTGTGGGTATCCCAACTGATTGGATTGTGTGTAAGTGCAACAGATTTGATTTATGAAATTAAAATCTGGTTCCAATATATTCTTGTGCAAATCAATATATGAATCTGCTGCACCACAGGAATAAAATCTGAAGCATATCAAATTTGATTTTCCTTTTAATCCATAATTGTTGAAATCTGATTTAAGTGATTTTCTTTTACAATTGGTGATTTCTAAAATCTGATTTTTAGCTCTATAAAAACCTAGCTCAAATCAGTTCTTTCTCACACTTTCTCATTTGTGCTATAAGCTGTCCAGATTCACACTTGCTTCACCACAGGTTTCGTTTATGTTCTGAGTGATAATCTGTGCTGTTTTTTCTCTAGAATTGTATGTTAATAAACTGATGCAGGAAAACACAGATTAAGCATGGCATCCTCATCACACAGAAGGAAGAAATCCAAAGAGCAATCCAGCAGCAACCAAGGCATTCTGGAGAAATGTTTGCTGGAGATTCTGAAGCAATGACAAGGTACATCCATGAGACAAGCAGGAAGCAAGTCAATGCACCCAAAGTGTTGGAATTTTCTTGGCTAAGAGAAGAAAATCTGACTGAAGCAAAAACCTTGCTCAAGCATCAAAAACTGAAGAACTTTCTAGAGATGACTGGAAATGTATATCCAGATTT
This sequence comes from Phaseolus vulgaris, assembly GCF_051622355.1. Classification (NCBI taxonomy): domain Eukaryota; kingdom Viridiplantae; phylum Streptophyta; class Magnoliopsida; order Fabales; family Fabaceae; genus Phaseolus; species Phaseolus vulgaris. Next base: position 33,080,825 of record NC_143504.1, read on the forward strand.
AGTGAAAGTTTTCTACAGCAACTTGGTTCAAGATGGCAAAAATATGGTCTCCCATGTGAAAGGTGTGAAGCTGAAGATTACAAGGGAAATATGGAGTAATGTGGGAGGAATCAAATATTCTGGAATGAAGGTAAGCAAAGGGAACACTGCTGGAATCCAGGGATTCAACAAGATGCAGTTTTATAGAAGTTGTGTGAGGAATCCTGCTGAACCAGTGGCTAGATTTCATGCTGGAAATCTCACAATCATTCCAAGACTCCTTGCCTACATCATTGCTTGGCAGCTTACTCTAAGAGGAAGTAATCATGCAACTCTCCATGAAGAGGACTTGATTTTACTATACTGCATCATGAATCAACTCAAGGTAAATTGGGTAAGTACTATGGTGGAGCATATGCTCAAATCCACAAGGTTACCAAACTATCGCTTTCCATATGCAATTTTTGTGTCAAAGCTAATTGATTACTTTGAAGTTGACACTACAAATGAAAGAAATGACACAATTAAGGCAGCAAGTGAGATAGACAACTCCACTCTCCTCAAGATGGGATTTCAAAAGGAAGATGATAGCTGGATATTCAGAAGGAATGCTGCAAACAGAGCTGAAAATGAAGCTGCTGATCCGGAAAATGAAGAAGAAAATGATGATGGAGTGCAGAACATGGATGCATCACCAGTACACTCTGCTGGACATGAGGATATTGCTGCTACAAACCAAAATGCAATGGTTGCATATGAGGCACCTGAATACAGAGGTGAACCTCTGTCTATGTTTGAAAGACAAGTGCTAAGCAGGCTGGACACACTCACATATGAGCAGAAAGCACACTATGAAATGACCTACGCCAGGTTTCAACACTTGGATGACCAACTTGAAGGAGTTCAAGTGCAGCTAGCTGAGCTTTATTACAACAACAAGTGATCCTATTTCTAAGTCTTTATCTTTTATATGTTGTTGAGCAATTTGGAATTAATCTGTACTGTTTCGTTTCTGCACTGGTTTTTAGTTGTTTTGTGATTTGTAATGAACCTCTATGGTTTATTGGTTTTATTTGAACTGTTATGTATGGCTATTATTGGTTCTGTGGTATTTTGTGCTCCCATTCTGTTTGATGAATCCAAAGGGGGAGAAGAATAGCCTAGAGAACAACCTAAGAATAGCCTGGTACAGGTACTGCAGATGATATTCACAGTGGCTGCTGATATGATTCAGATGTTAAATCTGCAGGTATATCATTTCTAAATCTGTTGTTCTGCTTTAACACCTGTTTTCTTTGTATACAGTTCTGTACAGATTTGGTCATGATCCTTCTTCAAAGCTGTGCAAAGCAAAGGGAATTTGTCTCCATCAAACAGGGGGAGATTGTTGAAGCTGGAGGAAGCTTCTTCCCTACCAAGGCTTGATGTGTGTTTGATGAAGAAAATGGCTTGAGCGCTTTGAAGATTGTAATAGGTTTTTAGATTCATTTGTAATTAGGCTTGTAAGTGTGTATGATTGCCTTTTGCTGTGTAACCTATCCTAGATGCCTAACCAAGTTTAGATCAAGCACATGATGTGGTTAAATGGTTTTTGAAAAGCCTTTTGAAATGTTTTTAACAGTTTTAAAACAGTACACAAATAAATCTGTTTTATGGAGAAAGAATCTGTTTATTTCTTCTCTGTTAAAAAGGCTTTCGTTAAATAGTTTTTGAAAAGCTTTTTAAAATGGTTTTAACAGTTTTAAAACAGTACACAAATAAATCTGTTTTATGGAGAAAGAATCTGTTTATTTCTTCTCTGTTAAAAGGCTTTTCTAAATTTCTGTTAAGGCACCAAGGGAAAGCTCTGTTCGTTATTTTAGTTAAGATGAGCTGGCTTGTGTGCTATACTTTAATCTGTTTTACTGTGAAAGAACAGGTTTATTCTTTTGTCTGCTGAAAGGTTTTCACAAGTTAGTTAGGGCACCAAAGGTACCACTCAGACAGTTATTTCTGTTAAGCTGAGTTGGCAGTTTTTACAAAATAAATCTGTTAAGTTCAAAACTGAATCTGTTGTTTTCTTAACTGCTTTTCAACTGTTTTTTGAAAAGAAGTTAGAAACTGTTTTCTATATAAACAATAACTCTCACACATGAATAAGTGCTGAGGAATTACGCTTTTGACAGAGATCAAACAACTTCCATGTGAGAAAAAGGAATTGAAAAGAGTTTTTGAAAGGTTTCCAAAGAGATTTTCAAGTGTGCTTGTTGTTCTAGGAAACCTTGAATCTTGGTGAAGGTGCTGGTGCAGTTCTGCAGCAAATTGAACTACTGGTTTTGAGTTCTTGCATCTTCTTTTCAGGTGTAATCTTTCCTTTATTCTGTTTTGTAAAGGTGTAAGTGTTAGTCACTCCTTGATAGGGTTTCTTGGAGTGCAAGGTGTGCTGAAATAGGGTTTTTCAGCATTGTGTGTGTTGTTCTTGTAGTGTTCAAGAACTGCTGGTTTTGTAAGTGATTGGCACTGTTTTTAGTGAATTCCACCTTGGGGTAAGGTGAGACTGGATGTAGCTCTGTATGAGTGAACCAGTATAAAAACGTGTGTATCTTGCATTCTCATCCCTGCACTCTTTTCTGTTTTTGCTTAATTCTGTCAAGAACTAAATCTGTTCTTTTTAAATTGAATCTGTTAATTCTGGGTTAAGTGAAAACTGTTCTTCCTGATTTGTTGAAGTTTTCTGATCATAAACAAGGTTGCTGCATATAATGGTTTAAGTGAATTGTGAACAAACTGCTCATTCATTAAAACCTGAGAAAGGATCATACTTCTTGAAATCTTGTGTTGTGTAACTTTTGATTGATTTCTAAGCATAGCTGTATCTTTCATCCTCACAATATTAAGCTGATCTGGTTCTGTTATAATTCTTTGTTGAACACAATTTTACATTGAACAAAATTCAAATTGTGCCAAGACTGCTCTGAAGAATCAATCTGTTTCATGTAAAAACAATCTGTTCTTTTTGCCTCTGGAATACTGAAAAATTGTGTGTTCTTGCGAAAATTTTATAAGCTCAATTCACCCCTCCCCTCTTGAACTTAGACACTAATAGACCCAACAGTTCCATGTGGGGCATAGCACGAGTCAACATGATGGATTTAGTGGATAAAGTGGTGTGACTTGGTTTAGTACTTACTTCTTTTTCTTTCTCATTTTCTCTTTTAGTTTTCATTTTTATTTGGTCCTCACGAACCTCTTTGGGAGAGAGAGGTTTTAAGATGACCTTGCGCCCTTGGAAGGAAAAAGACATTGTATTGGATAGGTCATCATGTAAAACATGTCTATCAAATTGCCAAGGCCTTCCTAAAAGAAGATGAGTTGCTTCCATGGGTACAACGTCACATAAAACCTCATCTTTATACTTTCCTATTGCAAAGTTAATGAGGACTTGTTTGTTCACCATTATTTCACCTTCGTTACTTAACCAATTCAACTTATAAGGCTTGGTATGAGAGATAGTGGGTAAGGCTAACTTCTCCACAACTCTTGTACTAGCCACATTAGTGCAACTACCCCCATCAATAATCAAGGAACATAACTTGTTGTTGATAAGACAACGGGTGTGAAAAATATTTTCCCTTTGAGTATCATTCAAAGATTTTGGAATTGTGCCCAACATACGCCTTATCATCAATAAGTCGCCTTCACAAGGACTTTCTCTCACAATCTCACTTGATGGCTTAGAAGGTGAAGAATGCCTAGATGAATTGGAATGATGCTCACTAACTACCACCCCATTATGCACAAACATATTCCTTTTAGAAGGGCAATTAGAAGCTATGTGACCATATCCCAAACATTTAAAACATTTTTTACTAGACGATTTGATGGGTGATATATGAGTAGAAGTAGAAGGCTTAGACTCTTTAGGTGTGAAAGAAGAATCCTTAGAAGGAAGGTTTGAAAAAGATTTTTTATTTTTCCAAGATTTGTTGTAGTAACCATCATTGTGAGAGTTTTTAAAAACATTTCTCTTAGAAATTTGGGTTTCAACCTTCATTGCAAGATGAACCAAAGATCCCAAAGATGAATACTCTTGAAGTTCAACAACATCTTGAATATCCCTTCTTAGGCCACTTACAAACCTAGCTATCATAGCTTCCTCACTTTCTTTCAAATTAATTTTAAGTAAAAGCGTTTCTAACTCCTTAAAATAAGCATCCACACTTAGCGTGCCTTGTTGAAACCTTTGGAGCTTCAACATGAGGTCTTTCCTAAAGTGTGGTGGCACAAATCTAAGGCGCATGCGTTCCTTTAAAGTGTCCCAAGATTCCACGTGAGGACCCTTGTTATAGATAATGTCCTTTATAACACTATGCCACAATTTCATGGCATAATCAATGAATTCTAAGGAGGCCATCTTAACCTTTTGGTCTTCTTTGACCTTATAGACATAAAAAATTTGTTCACATTTAGCCTCCCAATCTAGATAAACATTAGGATCACTATCCCCATTAAAGGTAGGAATTTTCATAAAAGGAACGTGAAACTTGGAGTCTTGGTGATGTCTTTGGTCACGGTGATGGTTTCTTTCATTGGAATGATGATGATGCCTCCTTCTTCAAGTATCCTCTTCACGGCCATGATCATTGGAAGAACCTTTAGATGAAGGTCTATGAGAATGATGCTCTTCATTGATAGAATGAGAGGACCTAGGTTGCTTCATTTCAAGTCTTTGTAATCTATCCTCCAACTTTCTTATAGCTTCATCTTTGAGATTAATGGTTCATTTTTCTTTTTTCAATTCATAAAAAACAGAAGCTTTTCTAGGAGAATTCTCTTTAGAAGAATCACTGCTGGAATATGAAGCCCTTTATAAAAGAAAACAGCAAACAAAAATAGCAAACAATGTTAAGGAAAGACAATTAGCAAAAATTGGATCAAAATGCCAAAGTGAAGTGTCACTTAAAACACTCCAAAGAAAGAATACTCCCCTTCACAAATCTGAACTTGAGGCCTTTAGTAACCTCAAATGAAAGATGTCAAAGCAAGAGCACACAATCTCAAAGCTAATCACCACAAAAACCAAAGAAACAATAAAAGACAAACAAGAAAAGGTATAAACAAGAAAAGGCTATAACAAAAGGAATACAAGATGTATGACAAACTCAAAGAGTAATGAAGAAAAGACAAGCAAGAAAATAAGGTACTCAATGAAAAAGAAGGCACACAAAGAGACCTAAAGAAAAGTACTAGAGTAGATGAAGAAAACAAAAACAGAACTACTGAAAAATATTTTTGTGCAAAATGTGCTTGATGTTCACTGATTTATCTGGAATGATATAAAGCGAACTGGATAATGAAATTGTAACCACAGGAAATTCAAGATCTTAGCTCAACAATGGCACTGGAATTACTCAAAAAAAGTAAGCCAATTAATTGAGATAAATTTTCTAAAATCACTGCCAGATTACCGCATTTTTTTCGGCAGAATTACACACTTTTTTATTTGTTTATCATTTTTTTTGTACTTTGAATTTTGAAGTACTTGTTTTTTCTACTCTTTTATAACACTTTGAAAAACACAAATCCAGAATTTCAGAACATTCCAGTAAGTAAATCAATTTCAATAAGGCAAAACAGTTTAGCACATTTTCTATAAAATAGAGGACTTCTAATAGGAATGAAAAACAGAATTAAGAACTAGCAAAGACATAATAGAAGTGATGTAAAAGAACTTGTATAGATCTAAAATACAAGTATGAACTCAAAACTAAAAGGAAAATGCATCAAAGGAGCAAGAAACAAACTCAAAAAATTGCATTACACAAAAGCAAGAAACAAAAGTTACAATAAAAGGAACACAAGGAATTGATAACATTCTTGGAAAAACATGACTATGACAAAACTTGTATGGATTCAAAAATTAAAATGACACAAACACAATGTAATATCAAAAGGAAAACAGCAAGAAAACTCAAAAATATCCTAAAAACAGAAATGAAACAACAAGAATTGAAAGTTCTTGAATTAAAAGTGCAACACAACTCAAAACACAAACAAGAAGAAACCTAAATTCATGATACCACATGATATGATTCCACTAGCTAGATATAGATGATTCTTTGACATTTTATGGAATCAACTTGAGTTGGAGAATGAAGAGGCACTTTTATAGAAATGGATAAATGTTCTATGTTTCAAGAACTCACCAAAACTTGCACCAAACACCAAACTCACATGGAAGTTCCATTTCTTGTCAATTGAACCGATTAAAAGATGAAGGCAAGCAAATGAACCGATTAAATTGCTAAAGAAATGAAAGGAACCGATTGAAAAGCTTCACAAATGAAATGCACCGAAAAAAGGCTAGGAAGGAAGAAGATGAACTGATTGAAACATGAAACTAAAAAAGAACACCGAATAGAAAGCAAGAAAGGAACCTAAAACATGTTTAGGAATTCAAATAGGCACAAAAATGGAATGAGAAGGTGAAGAAGAAAGATGACTTATGTGGTTGTAGTTCTTGGTTGATGAACACGCCATTTGAAGTGTGAATGCTTCAAGATAAGTGTGAATTGCCGCCACTTGAGGGAACCAAGGCTCTCAAGATGATACTAGGAAGAGGAGAAGGCAAGTTCTCACTACACTCAATCACCAATTTGGGAGAGTTTTGTTACTTCAAATATCAATTCTCCATTATGAAGGACCTAAGCCCTCCTTTTATAGGAGCAAGGGCCGGTCATGGCTTACAAAGCTTGTACCACAAGCTAACCAAAAGACTCCTAAGCTAATTCCTATAGAGACTTATGAAAAGTCACCTTCTAGAAAATTCTAAACTAAAGCCTAAAGATGCTTTACAAAAGAGGTTTCTTTAGGTTTCCCTCTTAGCACCTACCTAAACACTATTCTATATTATTTACAAATTTATACAAAAGAAACTATAAAGAGAGATATTTAATTAAAGCCCATTCTTGAAAGCTTGTAGACTTCTTTGGCTTTAGGCTTGATCCTCTCTTTATTTTATGTCTTCTTTGAATTTTGAGAAGACTAGAAGGAAGAACTTCAAATGTGAGGGTGAATAACCTCTTCCTTCATTAATAAAAGCCTCTCCTATGTGATTTCCATCACTTGACCCCTCTTTGACTATGACTCTAGTGATTGCCTTAAATGTAGCATTTTGGTGGCCTTTGATAGGATTGGTGTTGGGGCCTCTTCCATCAATTTAGGGGAATAGGTTGCATGCATGGTACGTAAAGGCATGTATGCCTACTAGAGACAGATTGAACCCCTAATGTTGGTACTTGAGTTGGTACCCTGGTGGTTATTCTGTTAAGATTTTATGCACTCCCAAAAGATAAGATTATGTGCAGTTGTAACGCTAAGATTATGAAGTATTGACGGTGAAGTGTGGGAGCACTGAGTAGACCAAGCACCGTGAGAGAAGTCGTGCGCAACCCATGAGAGTGCACGAAGCTACGACGGAGAAGAGATCATCAACTCGGCGTGCGCCTTATGTGTCGAAAAGGTGCCAGACCATGTCAAAAGCAAAGGATGACCTGCCTTTTTGACCTAAGTTCAAAATGACCTACAAGGAGCTGCTCACCATACCAGGTATGGCTGATAAGTTGAGGTTCCCCTCAAAGATTGATAGGAATTTGGGGCCAAGTAAGGATACTTGGTGCGAGTTCCACAAGGCCTTTGGGCACGATGTAGAAAATTGCATAACCCTTGGTTACCAGTTGGCAGGACTGGTGAGGGATGTCTTCCTGAAGAAGTATCTAGAGGGAGGTCAGGAAAGATCGAAGGATGAGACGCCAGCGAAGGATCAGGGGCACGAGGTGCCTTTCCATTACTAGGTTAACACTATCTCTGGAGGATTTTCAAGGGGGGATGCACCCCCTCCCAACGAAAGAAGTATGCGAGAGAGGTGATGGCAGTAGAGGCACGAGAACCCGATTAGTCGGCTGAGCCCGACCTCTACTTGACTAAGGCTGACATGAGGGATGTGGTCCCACACAATAATGATCCGGTGGTGATCTCGGTAATCACAGTAGGAAAAGGGTGCACCGAGTCCTCGTCGACCAAGGGAGCTCGGCCGATGTGATGTTTTGGTCAATGTTTAACAAGTCGCAGTTGTCGCCAGACCAGTTGAGACCATATGACGGTTGTCTATTTGGTTTCTCTTGAGACCAAGTAGAGGTGAGGGGGCATGTGGAACTGAGGAAGACATTCTCAGACGACACCTCATCTCGTACTATTAATATCAGGTACTTAGTTGTTAATGTTGCTTCAGCTTACAACATCCTTTTGGGCAGGCCTGTCCTGAACAAACTAGGCGCAGTGGCCTCGACGAGGCACATGAAGATGAAATTGCCCTCCCTCGGGGGATGGGTAATTGTTATCAAGTCTGACCAGAAGGCAGCAAGGAAGTGCTATGAGAATAGTTTAAAAAAATAAAGAAGGAGTATGCGTAGTTGCCACCTAGCCTCAAGAAATTGAAGAAGCCATTCGAGAAGTGTGCGGCGATCATTACAATGAGGAGCCCCGTCACTGTAAAGGAGGTACAACAATTAACTGGGTGAATAGTTGCCCTGTCCCGGTTCTTATCCGTTGGAGGAGATCGAGGATATCCTTACTTTCAGTGCTTGAAGAGGAACAATCATTTTATGTGGACTAGCGAGTGTGAAGAGGCATTCCTCAAACTGAAGGAGTACTTGGCTAGCTCGTCTGTTCTTGGCAAGCCGCTACCAGATACTCCTTTTCATCTCTACTTCGTAGTCATAGATCGAGCGATTAGCTCGGTCATAGTACAGGAGCAGAATCACGTCTAGAGGCCTGTGTATTTCGTTTGTAAGGTGTTGGAGGGGGCCAAGGTGCGCTACCAGGCATTGAGAAGACGACCTTAGCAGTCGTATTTGCAACTCGAAGGCTCTGCCACTACTTACAGAGCTTCACAGTGATCGTCATGACCGACCTGTTGGTTCGTAAGGTCCTACAGAAGCCCTACATGGCAGGTCACATGGTGCGCTGGGCAAATTGGATGCTCGATATTGACGTGCAGTATGAGCCCAGGGGACCTATTAAGGGTCAGGTTTATGCTGATTTCTTAGTAGAGCTCTCCTCAGAAGCCATGCAGCTAGACGATGGAGATTTTTAGTGGGTCCTCTCCGTTGATGGGTCCTCTAACTAGCAAGGAAGTGGAGCGGGTATCATTGTGGAAGGACCAAATGGATTGCTAATTGAGCAGGCCCTAAGGTTTTCCTTTAAAGCCAGTAATAACCAAGCCGAGTACGAAGCATTAGTGGTAGGAATGTTGCTGGCCAGACAGATGGGCTCTCGAAGTCTATTGGTAAAAAGTGACTCGCTACTGGTGACTGGACAAGTTACAGGCGGGTACTAGGCCAAGGATCCCCAGATGCCCTCGTATTTAAAGTATGTTATGATCTTGAAGGAGACTTTTTGATACAAACCGGCAGATGACTAAGGACACAACAAGCACTTCCCAAAAGGGTCAGTCATCTCAAGATACAAAGTCAGGCCCCACCAAGCATGGAGAAAGAATCAACAAAAGAAGAAGAAGCTATAAACCAAAATATTAGAAGTTCTTTCTGGTGGTCTTTTTAAATGATTACAAATATGTTGTAAATAATTGGGCTCACTTTTGGGGGTCCAAATAGCAAATATAGGCTAGAATAAGGTACCTTTAGCATAATAGGGGGTGTAGGTAGCATTTTATCTTGTTCCTAGCTCATTTAAAGGCATTTTGACCTACTTTCTAGAAGGACAAGCATAGGATGCGGGATTGACTTAGTCAAACCTTAAGGCCTCCCATTGTTTCCCTTTTCCCATCCTACCCCTTTAGCTTGTTCTCCAAGGCTCCTTCACTTATAAATAGGAGGCCTACCTAGTGTATTTTACAAGTTGAATGAAATAGAGAAAAGTTACTCTGCACATTTTGTGTGAGATGCTAGTGAGGCTTGTTCCTCTTAGTCTTTAGTCTTATCTTGTGAGAATTTGAGAGCTCTCAAGTGGCGGCTTCCAACACTTATCTAGGAGACATTTCATCATCTAAGTGGCGTGCTCATCATCTCAAACTCCATTTCTCATAGGATTCCTTTTCCTTCATCTTTTCCTTCCATTATCATTCCATTCAATTCATAAATATGTTATTCTTTTGGTTTCCTTTTACCTATTCGGTTCTTGCATTTTGTTCTTGCTTTCCTTGTTAATTTTGCTCCTATATTTGTCATCATCTTCACATTATAATTGTCTTTTTCCTGTTGCCTTTGTGAAATGAACCTTCATATCTACTTAACCACTTGGTTAAGTTAATGTCCACTGGGAATTTTCCATAGATTTTCACTTATATTTTTCTTAAAATCTCAATCCTAAAACTAAAGTGTCACCTAAATGAAAACTCTTAATATCAACTCACATCACTTTTCCAGTGTTCGAGTTAGTGCATGTCCCTAGAGAATATAATGCTCGAGCAGACCTGCTGGCCAAACTCGCCAGCTCAAGTAAGGGAGGTCGCCAGAGGACAGTCATCCAAGAGACCCTAAAGGCGCCCAGGACCACCGCAGGTTTTGCGGAGAAGGTCCAACAGGTGAGTGTCTTGGAGGGCGGAGGAAGAGGGCACTAATCGTTGACCACGAAATGCTGAAGATGCCCATGGTGAGTGTCTATGGCTTGTCAAATGAGGAATCATCGGACGTTTGCCTAATCGACATGGGCGAAACCTGGATGACACCCTATAGGCGTTACCTTGCTGATGGCCTACTCTTGGCGGAGCCAACAGAGGCTAAAGTTATTAAGAAGAATGCAGGCAGATATACACTAGTAGATGGAAAGCTATTCAGGCAAGGCTACATTAATCATATCTTGACTTGCGTGAGCGGAGAGCAGTGCACACGTATCATGGCAGAGCTCCATGAAGGTATTTGTGGAAGCCATGTTGGTGGACGAGCTCTCTCATTGAAAGTTGTTCGAGTAGGGTATTATTGGCCGACCATGAGTGAAGACTGAACGAAGTATGCACAACGGTGCAAACAATGCCAAAAGCACGTCGATGGGCATCATGCACCCCCAGAGGAGTTGCGATCTATCCACAGCCCATGAATTTTCCACACATGGGGAATTGATATCCTGGGCCCTTTCCCATTAGCAGTTCGTCAGATGAAGTACCTGGTGGTGGCCATTTAGTACTTCACAAAGTGGATAGAGGCTGAGTCTGTTGCACAGATAATTGCCCATAAGGTTCAACACTTTGTATGGAAAAATATTGTTTGTCGTTTTGGGATCCCAAAACGTTTAGTGTTTGACAATGACACCCAGTTAGCAAGTCAGTAGCTAAGCAAGCTATGCACAGAGCTCGGCATCAAACAGGTGTTCGCCTCGGTGGAGCATCCTCAGACTAATGGGCAGGTCGAGTCTACCAATAGAGTTTTTCTTAGAGGCTTGAAGAGGAAGTTAGAAAAGCTATGGGAACCTGGGCAAATGAGGTCCCTCGAATCTTGTGGGCTTACCACACCACTCCATAATCCACCACGAAGGAAACGCCATTCAGTTTGGTGTATGGGTCAGAGGCTATGATCCCTATAGAGATTTAGGAGAGTTCACCACGATTCTAGAATTTCATGGTAGACGAGTCTAACGAAGAAAGGAAGGTGAACTTAGACTTACTCGACGAGGTACGAGAGCAAGCGCGCGTCAAAGCTGAAGCTTTGAAGAGGAGGGTGGAGCATAAAAAAAGGTCCAAGTTGAGACTTCGACAGTTCCAGGTCTTTGACCTAGTAATGCGAAAAGCTCACCCCTATCAGTTGGAGAATAAGTTGTCTCCCAAATGGACTGGCCCATTTCGCGTGGTAGAGGTACTCGGAAACGGAGCTTATAGGCTCGAGACTCTGGAGGGTGGGACTATTCCTCGAACGTGGAATGGGGTCAACCTCAAGTTTTATTTCAGTTAATACATTATGTCATTTATGAACAAGGTGGACGTTTAAGGGGACACTCTTTTTCCCTTTCCAGGGTTTTTTAATGAGGTCGCCTAATGAAAAACTATTCATGAAATATGTTTGCATTATACTTTGTTAACACCCAGGAAGGCGATTTGACTGGTATGTTATCCGAGTACGCGCACTACGTGTACTAATGATTAATGAGACGAGGTCACCTATCCCTCTGGTAAGATTCCAAGGCTTAGGTGACCCTACGATTATGTAGTCCAAATGCAAAACCCTATTCTCAGTAAGGCTCTGAGTTTAGGCACCCTGAACGAACTCGAAGAAACCTCCCTTTGGGAGTGTAGAGACCAATAGCGGTTCAGGCCAGAGGACCTTTTGCTTAGTGAGACTCTGGGCTTAGGTACCCTGAATCGTGGCTCGCCATCGTTTGGCTTAAGCTGGGAAAGACAACTTTCTCTTGGTAAGATTCTAAGGTCGGGAGTGTAGAGACTTGTAGCAATTCTGACGAGAGGACCTTTCGCTCAGTGAGACTCTGGGCTCAGGTACCCTGAATCGTGGCTTGCCATCGTTTGGCTTGACCTGGGAAAGACGACTTCCTCTTGGTAAGATTCTAAGGTCGGGAATGTAGAGACTTGTAGCGATTCCGACGAGAGGACCTTTTGCTCAGAGAGACTGTGAGCTCAGGTTGATGGAGGAGGGCCAAGCACATCCCACCATGAAAGCCAAGACCCAAAGCTAGACCGTGATGAGCGTCTAGACTCAAGGAAGGAGCGTCTAGGACATGAAGAGAGGAGGCTACACATGAAGCGTCTAGGGGAGGCCTAGACCGTCTAGGCCCTATTACAAGGTCAATGGCTAAGCACATTCACGTCCAATTGAATGAAGCCACGGATGGAAGAGAGAAAGCCTTGTACATGTTACATGGAGGCCCATTAGGGGTGCTTAGTAATTAGAGTAGTGTAGAAAGCATAATTGAGTGAACATTCTAGAATCCCTTTTTGTTTGGCCGGTCATGAGCACATGTGCCATGTGCTTTGTGATTTGCATTTCATTTGGCTTTCATTTCATTAGATATTAGCTTAGCTTCTACGGCCATTTAGCTTATAAATAGGAAGGCCTACACCTTGTATTTGCAAGTTTATTGTGAGTAAAGTTATGCTGCCATTTTGTGCTAAGCTTTGCTTCTCCCTAGAACTCTAGGCTCTAAACTTCACATCCTTCACCTTTCCTTGGGCTGGCCGAACCTCCCAATGTTCATACATATCATGCACCTTCAAGATCAACATCACTCTTAGGAGGATCTTGCACACACACCTCCATAGCTTCTGCACCATCTCTTACATGATTCAAGAAGAACTTCATGAATTTTGCCATCACAGGTACCCTGAATTGTAGATTTCCATCGTTTGGTCTGAGCTAAGAAAGACGAGCTTTGTCTCAACCAGCCTCTGAGATCAGGTGTTGTAAAAGTTCTATCTGCCATAACTAAGTTTGTTTGGCCTAAACTAGGGAAGTCGCCCTGCGTAGGTATTGTAAGACAGTATGCTCTCCTCTCAGTAAGATTCTGAGTTCGAAAGGTACTGAGCCCAATTAATAGTGAAAGAAAGCATGCAGTTAAGGGCATACGAGTAACTCACCGAGCTCGGGTGTTCGATTGAGAAGAAAATGCATGTCGTACACTACCAAGGTGAAGGTGGAGTGAGACAACCCCTGCGACCAAGAGGTACAGGTTGTCCCACAGATAGCTCTACCAAGAGTGCCTAGAGCACCACGGTCTGCCATGCTTAATTGGTGTGTTACCTTGTTAAGATGGTTAGTTGCATCAATTATATGTGGCGATATTTATCATTAGTTGATTAAGTCACGATAACATCGTTATGTTGATTGTCATTAGTTGGTTAAGTTATGATAAACGTATTTATTAGAAGCATGCATTGTCACTATACTGGTTGAGGTATGACAAAGAAGGGCATGTTGCATAAATAAAGGCATTCATACATATACAAAATTTAGAAATTGTTCACAGGGTTACAAAAGGAATATGATAAGGGGTCCCCACTCCACTACTCTCCATCTACTAATCGCCCATCTACCACAATCTTACCCATGCCAAGTTGGGAGAAGTCCAGCTCAAGGTAGATGCCGGTGGCCTGGGCAACGACATCGTTAAAACCCACCATATAGGAGTTGGTAGTGTCATTTGTTAGGTCTTCCTTGGTCTTCTCCAGGAGATCATCCTTCTGCACCAATTCCTCCCCCCTTTTGGCCAGCTCTTCCTTCAATCTCTCCACCTCATCATGGAGTTCAACATTTTTTGTAGATAATTCCAAGGCCTCCTTTGACTTGTCAATCAGGAGGGTCTTGATTTCTTAATGCGCCATTTGAAGGTACTCAACTCGCTCAGCAACTCAGAGGGCTTCTTCCTTAGCCAAATCCTTCCATCGCCTAAACCTGGAGAGGATAAAGCTGAGGCATGCCCTAATTGCCTCATTGTTTACCCCCGAACTGATCCTCCTTTAAGCTGTCCAGTTCTTCTCTGGCCTTGGTGGGGAGCAAGGTCTTCTCAAGAAAGGAAGGGGCATCCAAGGAAGAATCCCACAGTCCTCCCTTTCACAAGTTCTCTCCCCTACTCTCTTGCGCCCTAATATCGCGAGCAGGGGAAGGGTTGGATGGAGGGATTTGTTGTGAGGGAGACCGACCATTTGAGGTTGATTGCTCAGTAGGCGCAGGGGCAGCCTTTCGTCTTCTCTTAAAGACAGGCCCTGAGCACGTATCCTCGTCATCTAAAGGGGCCACCTGAACCACTGCCTTCAACTTCAAGTCCTTGGCAGGAGAAGCTTGGGCAGCAGCCTTCAGCCTCATTGAAGCTCACCCATAGTTGGCAACCCAGGTGTTTAGCTTTGAAAAAATATAGGAAGACTTCCACTGATGGAAGATGGCCAAAGTGGTTGCATAGAATAGAGAAACCCCGAACAAACGCCCAAGTATTTGGATGTAGCTGGACAGGGGCGGTATTAATTTCGGTGAGGAGGGCTCTCTCAAAGTGGTATAAGGGTAGGCGGAGGAGAACCTTCTTAAAAGCGGTAGAGTAGATGAAACACAAAGGACCTTCTGGATCCGACGACTCATCACAACAAACTAGCTCGTCTACTCTACACGACACTACTTTGACATATTTATCATCCTCTCTACCAAAAAGGCATTTTTTCTTAGGTTGCTCACTCTTCCTATATAGCATTACCTTCTTGTAGGTGGTGAACTTAGAAGTCTCTTCTAACAAATTGCTAGGGGCCTAGGGAATCTACACACAAGAAAAGAAAATAAGCGGACACAGGCAAATGCTCAGATAAAGGAAGCGCATGTGGTTCGGGAAAAGAAACGACGAAGCAAAAACAGAGACAAGAATCACAAACACACGAAAAGTAAACAGTCTCAGTGCAGTTGATATGAGCAGACTAAAAGCATTAAAATGATGTTATCAAGCGTTCATGAGTTAAAGAACATACCTTGTTTCGATTGATAAGGTGAGGCGAGGAGGTCTATCTGGGTTTAAGAAGCAGAGCGCTCGAAGAGAGGCGCGAAGTCTTTTAAAGGGGAATGAAACAGTGAAGAAGGGTTTGAGTTTTCGAAATATTTACGTATAAGGGAAGCGCAAGTGGCAACGCTTTTCAGCCATTGATGATGGCCACGTGTACACTCGTGATGGAGTATGTTAAGATGTCACCTCAAGACACTATGCGCGTCACGCTACTCATAGGACACGTAGGTCACCGTGGGCGAGCAGTTAGTCTCTTCACTGAAACAATTTTCAGTTCAAGCCTGGGGGGCTTATGTACTGGACCAGAGCACGTGGAGTTTAGTGCTCGGTGGTCGGACATCAACATCTGTGTTAAACAGGTCAGCTCGGTCGTCGAGTCAAGACTGATGGGCCACACGAGTGGGCCCCAGGTATGTGTGTATTGACTCTCATTCATATACTTAATATAATTCTTCGCGTATAAGGCCTAGTCGGTCAGCGAAGAGTGTTATTGGACTTAGGGGTGCGTTTAGTGCATTCGGGTCTAGTATAAGTAAAACATTCTCCATAAGCCTAAGCCCAAGAGCGCTAGGAGTTAGGGGAATAGGTTGCATGCATGGTACGTAAAGGCATGTATGCCTACGAGAGACATATTGGACCCCTGATGTTGGTACATGAGTTGGTACCCTGGTGGTTATTCTGTTAAGATTTTATGCACTCCAAGGAGATAAGATTTTGTTCAGTTGCAGCACTAAGATTATGTGCATTGTAACAAACTTTTCTCCAATTAAACATGCTCTCACTAGAGATAAGATTCTCGTGAGAGAAGGTTGTTACAATAGGTAACCTAGAGGTAGTCTATAAAACGGACTTGAGATCCCTAGTGAAGGTATGTTGTTTCTAAGACTGAAACTACTCACTTACTTCTTGTTTCTATAAGCCCTGTACTGACTTGATCGTCGGAGTGCAATCAATAGAGCTACGTTTCAGAGCAGCAAGAGATAGGACAGACTTGTGATGAAACAGACGGAGCTAGAGCTTGTCATCAGAGTCAATCGACGAGCAGGTCAACCGACAAGAACATTTAGGTTTAGGATTGGGAATAGGAACCAAATCCATTTTGCTTCGGGAATCATATACATTGAGAACGACGAAGGATAAATATGAGGCAATTTCTTCATGCACCATATCATTCAAGACATGCACCCAATCCAAAATTTAAAACCCAACATTGCCCTTGGTTTCATGTTTGCTTACGGATGCATAAATTCGAAAGTAGTTGTTGTATATTCCGGCTTTAGATATCAGGAAGGTTATTTTAGTACTTCATTTAAGCTTCCGGATGGCCATATCCAAAAGTGAGTTATGACTTCTGGATTCTAATATCCAAAATGGTGTCTTGTAATGGTGTTGATGATTAGGATTCGAAACTCATTATGTTTGTTTATGGATCTTGGCATCCAGAATGGTCATTTATGTTGTTAAAGTAAGCTTTTAGATGACCAAATCCAGAAGTGACATATTAGTTCCAGATTTGTATATCTGGAACATTGTAATTTGGCTTACGGATATGAATATTTGGAAGTAAAAACTTTTAAATCATTAAGGATAAACCGAACATTTTACGTTAATGTGTTGGGTGCATATTTAGATTGATATTATTTAGATTGATATGATGCAAGAAGAATCAGAAAAGAAATGACAAAATCCTAGGGTATAGATGAATTTTTTATAATTTTAATGTAAATTTTTTTTAATTATGAAATTATTATGAATAAAACAATAATAATATGCATAACAATTTTGATTTATTAATATATGTCGAATAGCATTTATGTAATAAATATTATTATATTTGATTAATTAATTTGGCTTGATGACAAATATATATAAATATTGTTATTGTAGTGTTTCAAATGAAATATTTTAATTATTAATACTAGCGGGAAAACAGACGCTCTCGCTTCTGTCCATCTGCATTTTCTATTTTTATCATTTATATATATTTATGTTTAATATTAAAATTTGAATAAACAATGTTAATATTATTATAGTATATTTTAATAAATATGAATATACATGAAAAGACACATAAATTATTTAGCTACACCTACAAATATATTATGAAGGAAACATAACCACATAGTAATTATATATGGTAAATTTACAAATATCTTTAATTTTAAAATAGAGAAGAAAATCATTTTAAAACAGAAAAAGCAGTCTCCAAAACTTAAAATCAAACTATTTCGTGATTAATTTGAATCAAATTGAAAATTAAAAAAGTAATAAGTATTGTGCCATAATTAATTAGATTAAAAATAGTCAACGTGAAGCCAATCACAAATTTCATAAATTAAAAATGAGTCTAAAACAACGTACTAATCTCTCCGCAGAGAGACTTAGTCAACCCCTCCATATCCTCCATCATCGCTATCCCTCTTATTCTTAACCCTCCCAATCCTAAAACGAACAATTTTTTTTTCTATTCACATACAAAACTATCTACCTTTCCTTACATTCTCCATGGAAGCGCATGCAACTTTTTTTCGAGAATGCAAGACGCACCGAATCCAGATTACACACCGCTCTTAACAATGTTCCTTCGCATTGGAACCTTGCGATTGGGGGTAAGCACAACACTGATAGGAACGCGCACAGGAAATAGTGCCTTGGGGTTTAGTGTCTTCCTCTTTCTACATTTTTCTAACTGAAACTTCTCTCTGTCTGAAGATTGTGAAAAAGTAATAATAAACGAAAAACAAAATAAAAAAATGGGAGAAGACAAACTCTTTGTCACTACTTATGAAGTTTTTCCTTCTCTTCTTCCTCTGTTTTGCTTTGAAATATAATCATCTATAATTAATAAATAAAGAACAAACAAAACATCAGTATAACATATAAAAAAGTAAAGTTAAGAACACGATGACATATCTTTTGTTCCCAAAAAAAATGTCTTATGATCAAGGACTTTCATCACGTACCCTCTGCCTTCTCTTGTCGAGTCCTTCTGTTTCTCTAGTCACATGTTTCAAGAAAAATGTCAAATTAGTGTTTAACAAATTGAAATGCAGATAAAGAGAATTACCGATTGTTGTGATGGTGCTCGCAACTCCTTTTGTTAAGTCCTTCCCCTCCATCTAGTCACAAATTTCAATTACTATTTCATAAGACAAAAGTCAAATTAGGGTTCCACAAAGATTAATCAAAACATAGAAAGCGAAAGAAAAGTGAGAATGAAAGTATGTTTTACATGAAAAAGGAAAGGAAAGAGAAAAGAAAATGGGAAGTAGGGTAAAAAAAGAAAGTGGGAAGTAGAGTGGGTACGTGGATTTATGCATAACGAAGATATTCAGATTCAATAGGGGTTAAAGATGCTTCTTAAATAAATTTGAAAACTATTCTCACATACATTTTTCATAAAATATTTCAAATAAAAATTTTGTTTGCAACTTTTTATCTAATATATTTAAAAATTTGAAAATTTTAATTTTAATTTTTTTTTGAAATTTTAAGTGTTTTGAAAAGGCTTTAGGGTTTGAAAATTTGAAAATTTAAAAATTTAGAAAATTTTAAATGTGAATTTGTTTTTTTTAAAAAAAGGAAAATGATGCAAAACCCATAATTATGAAATAAAATCAAATATTGATATAAGGTTAAAATAGGAAAAAAAATCAAAAATTGATATAAGGTTAAATTGAGGAAAAAAGTAGGATTTTGTTCATTGGATAAAAAATTGAAAGGGAAAAAAACATACCAGATAAAAGTGCACCGATGGAAGTGAGAGGAGTTAGTTTATGAGAAAGAGAGAGCTTAGGGAGAAAAGGTGATGCCATTGAGCTCTTTTCTTTTGTAGTTTTTGGGTGGTTTGTGGAAGCTTAATGGGTTGTAGGTGGATCAAGGATCTCCTAAGAGGTGTGGTAGCCTTGTAGGTGCATGATAGGTAGGGAAATAGGAGAGGTTCGGCCAGCTCCCTTTGGTTGGTGAAAGAGTTGAAGATTAAAGCCCTAAATCTAGAGAGATTTAGGCAAGGAGTATGATTGGGACAAATTTGGCAGCATATCAATACTCAAAATAATCTTGGATTTACATAAGGTAGGCTCCTCTTAAATAGCCTAGCAGGACCGTAAATGCATATGTAAATGAAAGGAAAATGCTATCCAAATTACATGCAAATGTGAGCACATGGAAGCACATGGGAGCACATGGGACACCTAGCCTTCTCATGGTCGGCCTAGGTTAGTTTAGTAGGTTCTAGAAACCTAATAAACTAACTTAGGTAATCCTAGTTTAATCCTAATTACAATTTAAACAATTAACAAAAATAATTGGACCGTGAAAATAAAGCTATTCTACGCTTGATGGGCTTTCTTGGAACATGTATAGATAGGTTTCCCTTCCATCCGTGGCCTTGTTCAAATCTTCATCCAGTCTTCTAGTCATGGCTCTTGTGGTTGGTCCTAGAGGTCTTTGTGGGTGACCTTCTTTTAAGGTGCTTGGCCCTCCTCCATCATCCCCTCCCCCTTGGAAAGGATTTGTCCTCAAATCCAAATCGTCCTTGTCTTCATTGGTACCTACAAATGGAGATAAATCAATTACATTAAAATTATCATGAACTCCATATTCAATAGGTAAATCTAATTTGTAAGCATTATTGTTGACTTTCTTGAGGACTTGGAAGGGTCCATCACCACGGGGACTAAGTTTGGACTTTCTCTTAGTAGGAAATCTATCTTTTCTAAGATGAAGCCAAACTAAGTCTCCCTCCTCAAAAATTATTTCCCTCTTCCATTTATTGTTGTATTTTGCATACTTTTCATTTTGTTGTTGGATTTGGAGTTTAACCTTCTCATGTAGTTTCTTAACAAAATCGGCTTTGACAACTCCTTCCTTATGAACAAATTCTTGTGGATTAGGAAGAGGTAACAAATCCAAGGGTGTAATAGGGTTAAATCCATATACAACTTCAAAAGGAGAAGCATTAGTAGTTTTGTGAACTACTCTATTGTAAGCAAATTCAATGTGGGGAAGGTACTCATCCCAAGATTTGTGGTTAACCTTCATGATTGTCCTAAGCATAGTACCAAGAGATCTATTGACTACTTCGGTTTGGCCATCCGTTTGAGGATGACAAGATGTTGAAAATTGTAGTCTTGTGCCAAGCTTGCCCCAAAGGGTTTTCCAAAAATGGCTTATAAACTTTGGATCTCTATCGGATACTATACTTCTTGGTAAACCATGAAGTCTCACCACTTCTCTAAAGAAGAGTCTAGAAATATTTTGAGCATCATCCACTTTGTGGCAAGGAATAAAATGGGACATTTTACTAAAACGGTCCACTACCACAAAGTTGGAATCATGACCTCTTGCAGTCCTAGGAAGTCCTAATATAAAATCCATGCTAATATCTTCCCAAGGAGCATTTGCAATCGGTAAAGGGGTATATAGTCTGATGGCATTCCTATGAGCTCTTCTTTGTTTGTTTAGCGATGAAACTTGCGGAAGCTTAGTGGAGGAGATGAGCAAGGCCTTCCAAAGAAGAATGGGTGCCTTGAAGGTGCATGAGAGTGGGTAATTGGGGAGGTTCAGCCAGCCCCTTTGAAGGTGATGAAGTGAAGATTAAAACCTAGATGTTAGGCAAGGAGTAGTGTATGGCACAAAATTGGCAGCATAACAATACTCTATTCAATCTTGCAAATACATGGGCCAAGCACCTCAATTTAACGGATTGGAGGGCTGGAATTTGAATAGCCAAATACAACTGAAATGCTAGCCAAATTACATGCAAGTGTGAGCACATGGAAGCACATGGAGCACATGGCACATGGGAGCACATGGGATGGTGGCTTCCAAAATTCAACACATGTGAGGTAGGTTCTAGAATTCTTCCAAGTGCTAGGAGTTCTAGAACCTTATGCTCCACTTAGGCTAATTGTGGGCTGGACCTAAGTTTAATTAGGAGTAGGAAACTCTAATTAAACTTAGGTTAGCATTTTAGGTACCACTTTGCATGTTTCAACACATTTACAAAAATATTTAAACTATGCTACTTTGACTAGAAAAATAAGAAAAACTATGACACACTAGAGTCTATGACATGTAAAATGTGTCCTTTTGACCCCTCTTTGACTATGACTCTAGTGGTTGCCTCAAGGTAGCATTTTGGTGGCCTCTCAAAGGGTAGGGTGTTGGGGCCTCTTCCATCATCTCCTCCCTCTTGAAAAGGATTTGTCCTCAAATCCAATGCTTTTTCTTCAACTAGGGGGATGAGTGTGGCTGGATGGTGTCCATCATCTCCTCCTTCTTGAGAAGATCTATCCTCAGATCTACAGACTTGATCTCGAATAGCAGCCTCTTGCTTCGTCAAGGCTTGTCCTCCTGGATCAAACTTCCACCTATGGGAATCTTGAAACAAAACAAAGGAGTTAGTGTGAGCAATTGGAGAAAACTTAATTGTGTGAAGTTGCCATTTTTGTTTTTCTTTTGTTTTTGGCAACTTTTCACAATATTTCCCTTTTGATGGTTGTATGTGTCCTCTAATCCTCTTATGCTTTGTAAAATTTTCAATAGTGGTTACTTTTTCCTTAGGCATAATTCCTTTAGGAAGTGGTAACAACTCAAAAAGAGAAACAGGACTATGTTCACATACAACTTCAAATATAAAAATATTAGCAGTCTTGTGGACTACTCTATTGTATGCATGCTCAATAGAAAAAGGATACTCATCCCAAGAGTTGTGGTTGTCTCTTATGATTACTCTAGGGATAGTAGAAAGAGCTAGGTTTTCAATTGTATTTTGACCATTCTTTTGAGGATGATAAGAATTTAAAGTGTACAACTTAGTTGCAAGTTTTCCCAAGAGAATCCTCAAATCATGGTTTGCGAAATTTGGAGCTCTATCCAACACTATGCTTGAGGATAAACCATGAAGATGTATCACTTCTCTAGAGAAGAGTTTATTCATATCCATGAAAATGGAATCAAAACCTTTTGTTGTCCTAGGAAGCTCTAATATGAAATTTGTGTCTTCCCAAGGATCATTTACAAAAGGTGAAGGAGTATAGAGTTCATGAGACATTGCCTTAGGTGTAGTTTGAAAAAAAGATATGTATCTAGGGTAATGTCTTTGAACATCTTTTCTCATGGGGACAAAAGTTTTCCTTTTAAAAGCTCTAGAGTTTTATCAACTCTAATTTGGCCCATGAGTTCTCCTTCATGAAGACTTTTTCTCTTATGTGTAAAGATAGTCTCGTTGTTACAACCATTGTTTATGAGAATTTGTACACTTTGCAATGGTTGTCTCAATAAGACATGACAAGTTTCTTTAGGCACTACCTCACATAAAAAATTGTTTTTGTAGATGCTTATTTATAACTTGACATTCACTTGGTGATAGATATCCTAACACATATGAGAAATAATTCACTTCATCTTTATCTATGCAAGCTTCTTTTAAAGACTCTTCTTTTTTTATTATGCTTGCAAGTGTTCCTTTACAAGAGGTAAGGCTAGGTTGTTCAACAAGAAGCATGTTTTCAAAGGTATTTTTAATTTGATTGTCTTGTTGAATGACCTTGTGGGAAGGAACACTTTTCTCCCACGCCTTTTGTTTCCCAAGGGTTTTCTCTTGCTTTTCTATTTTTACATTTTCATCACTCTCACTAGCTTCTTTTTCTGGGCTACTATTCTCATCTTTGTCCCTTAAGATCATAGATCTTTCATTGAAACATTGAGATGCTAATTGGTCATTGCCAAGGTATTCTAAACATGGAATTTTCTAGCTTGAGTGTGAGAGATATGCTTGGTTAGGTTTTGGGAAAGTTCTAGAGATGTTTCTTGTATATGTTCTTCCCCTCTATGGAACTCATCCTTGTCATAAGATACATAGTATGAACTTTGTTTTTGACTTGATTGTTTTCTCAAAATTTGTTTTTCAACTTTAATGCTAAGTTGAATCAAGTCATTTAAATCTCTATAAGGTAAAAGTCCAACTTTGCTTCTTATCTCTAGTTTGAGAGCACTTAGAAACCTAGCTATAGTGGTATGGTTGTCTTCGTTAATCCTTGCCCTCTCAATATATGATATCATTTTTTGCCAATATTCTTCTACACTCATATCTTTTTGATGAAGTCCTTGGAGCTTGTCCATCAACTTCCTATTGTAATGTGAGGGAATATGGCGACATCTCAAGGCTCCCCTAAGGTCATTCCAAGATGTAATGAGGGTCCTTGTGGAGATGTCTCTCTCTTTTTAGGGCATTCCACCAATACATAGCATCACATTGAAAACTTAAGGTAGCTAAGGGTACTTTCTTTTCTTCACTCACATGGTTGTAAGCAAACAATTGTTCTACCCTCATCTCCCAATATAGATATGTTTCTACATCTTCTTTTCCATAGAAATAAGAAGAACTCAAAAAGAAAATTGCAAAGAGATACTCATCTTTGAATAACCATAGCTCATGATACCAAATGATGGCATTCCTATGAGCTCTTCTTTGCTTTTTGGTGATGAAACTTGCGGAAGATTAGTGGAGGAGATCAACAAGGCCTTCCTAAGAAGTATGGGTGCCTTGAAGGTGCATGAGAGTGGGTAATTGGGGAGGTTCGGCCAGCCCCTTTGAAGGTGATGAAGTGAAGATTAAAACCTAGATGCTAGGCAAGGAGTAGGGTATGGCACAAAATTGGCAGCATAACAATACTCTATTCAATCTTGCAAATACATGGGCCAAGCACCTCAATTTATAGGATTGGAGGGCTGGAATTTGAATAGCCAAATACAAATGAAATGCTAGCCAAATTACATGCAAGTGTGAGCACATGGAAGCACATGGAGCACATGGCACATGGGAGCACATGGGATGGTGGCTTCTAAAATTCAACACATGTGAGGTAGGTTCTAGAATTCTTCCATGTGCTAGGAGTTCTAGAACCTTATGCTCCACTTAGGCTAATTGTGGGCTGGACCTAAGTTTAATTAGGAGTAGGAAACTCTAATTAAACTTAGGTTAGCATTTTAGGTACCACTTTGCATGTTTCAACACATTTACAAAAATATTTAAACTATGCTACTTTGATTAGAAAAATAAGAAAAACTATGACACACTAGAGTCTATGACATGTAAAATGTGTCCTTTTGACCCCTCTTTGACTATGACTCTAGTGGTTGCCTCAAGGTAGCATTTTGGTGGCCTCTCAAAGGGTTGGTGTTGGGGCCTCTTCCATCATAGTCCATGAGGCATTGTTCTAGATTTTGCTTTTAAACATGAAATGCATCTAGAACAATGTCTTTGGACATCCTTTCTCATGTGTGGCCAATAAAATTTTCCTTTTAAAAGATCAAGAGTCTTGTCAACTCCAAAATGGCCCATGAGACCCCCCCTCGTGTGATTCTTTTACAAGAAGCTTTCTATGTGTACCTTGGAGAATACAAAGTTTGCCTTCTTTAAAAAGATATCCCTCAGTCACATAGTAACCTTCTTGTGCTCTATGTGCACATTTAGCATATATGGATGCAAATTCTTGATCTTCTTGATAAAGTTCTTTTATGTTATCAAATCCAAGAATTTGAGCACCATGTTTTGAAAAGAGCACATGTCTCCTTGAGAGAGCATCCGCCACTATGTTTGTGCTTCCTTTCTTGTATTTGATGACATAAGGGAATTGTTCAAGAAATTCCATCCATTTTGCATGTCTTTTATTGAGCTTGTGTTGGCCTTTCAAATATTTTAAAGACTCATGATCACTATGAATAAAAAATCTTTTGAAATAAGATAGTGTTCCCAAGTCTTTAAGGCCCTCACAAGTGCATAGAGTTCTTTGTCATAGGTGGGCTAGTTAAGGGTGGCTCCATGAAGTTTTTCACTAAAATAAGCAATTGGATGCCCACCTTGTAACAATACCGCACCTACACCAACCCCTGATGCATCACATTCTATCTCAAAAGTTTTAGCAAAATTTGGGAGAACTAGAATGAGTCCATTGGTAAGTTGAGCCTTTAGCCTTTGAAAGGCTTGATCATGCTTTTCATTCCAACAAAATGAAATATCCTTCTTTACAAGCTCATTGAGAGGTGAAGCTATGCTTGAGAAATTTGGCACAAAGCGTCTATAAAAGCTAGCTAAACCATGAAAGCTTCTCACATCACTTACATTTTGTGGAGTTGGCCACTCTTGGATGGCTTTGATTTTCTCGGGGTCAACATGCACCCCCTTTTTGTTAACTATAAAGCCTAGAAAAACTATACTATCCACACAAAAAGTACATTTATCACTATTGGCAAACAAACTATTTTTTCTAAGCACTAGAAGAACTTCCCTAAGGTGTCTTAGATGGTCTTCTAGGTTTTTGCTATAAACTAAGATATCATCAAAGTAAACTACTACATATTTACCTATGCAATCTCGCAAGGCATGATTCATTAGCCTCATGAATGTACTAGGTGCGTTAGTGAGACCAAAAGGCATCACCAACCACTCATATAATCCAAACTTGGTCTTAAAAGCGGTTTTCCACTCATCACCCTCTTTGATTCGAATTTGCTGATAGCCACTTTTAAGATCAATCTTGGAAAATATGATTGACCCATGTAACTCATCAAGCATGTCATAAAGCCTTGGGATTGGATGCTTATACTTGATGGTGATGTTGTTGATTGCTCGGCAATCACAACACATTCTCCATTTTCCATCCTTTTTGGGCACCAACAAGACAGGTACAACATAAGGGCTTAGGCTCTTTTGAACCCAACCCTTCTCCAACAAGTATTGAACTTGAGACTCTATCTCCTTCGTTTCCTCGAGGTTAGTTCTATATGC
This sequence comes from Phaseolus vulgaris, assembly GCF_051622355.1. NCBI lineage: Eukaryota > Viridiplantae > Streptophyta > Magnoliopsida > Fabales > Fabaceae > Phaseolus > Phaseolus vulgaris. The sequence continues at coordinate 33,107,076 of NC_143504.1, forward strand.
TGGCCTATTTGGTAGGCTTGTCCCTGGAATCAAGTCAATTTGATGTTCTATACCTCTAAAAGGAGGAAGTCCATTGGGTCCCTCTTTAGAGAATATATCTTCAAATTCACTTAAAATATTTTTAACTTGAGGAGGTAGACTCTTGGGTTCGAGATTTGTGGCAGTGCATGTAAGTTTTCCTTTACAAAAGATTAGGCTAGGTTTTTCAACAAGAAGCATATTTTCCAAGGTGTTTTCAAAAGGTTTGTCTTGTTGAATAACCTTGTGGGAAGGAACACTCTTCTCCCACGCCTTTCTATCCCTAAGGATTTTCTCTTTTTCTATCTCTTTTTTTTTTGTTTTCCTCATCCCTCTTTTGTTTCATTTGTATTTGATCTTTCACCACTTGGGAATGTGGTAAAGGATTAAGTACAAACCTTTTGTGCTTATGGGTGAAGGAAATCTCGTTAGTTAGACCATCATGCAAGGTTTTCTTATCAAATTGTCATGGTCTACATCACATAAAACTTTGTCTTTGTAGTTACCTATAGAGAACTTGATTTTCACTTGCTTATCTACACTTAGTTCTCCATTCTCATTGATCCATTGTAATTTGTAAGGTTTAGGATGAGGAACTACTTGTAGATTGAGTTTCTCAACCATCTTAGCGCTACAAAAATTGCAGCTTGATCCACTATCCACAACGAGAGAGCATATATTTTCTAAAACATTGCATCTTGTGTGAAAGATGTTCTCCCTTTGTGTTTCTATGGATGCACTAGGTTGATTGTTGAGGGTTCTCCTAATCATTAAAAGCTCCCCCTCTAAAGGATTTACCCTCTCATCATCTCCCCTTTCCTCTTTTTTTTCACTAGGCTCATCCTCACCACTAGTGTACTCATCTACACCTTTTAAGAACAAAGATCTTTGGTTTGGACATTGTGCTTGCACATGTCTCCTTCCAAAGCACTTAAAGCATTTGGTGTCCCTAGCTCGGATGGGTGGGGTGGAGGTATCCTTTGCTAAGGGTTTGGTAGTTTCTTTTGGTTTCTCTCTAGATGAGCTACCTTCCCTCTTAAAATCTCTCTTGGGTTAAAAGTTAGAATATGAACCTACCCTTTGACTTGAAGTTTTGCGCAAATTTTGTTGTTCAACTTTAATGCAAAGTTGAACCAAATCATTCTTGATAGGGGAGAAGTTCAACCCTATCTCTTATCTCAAGAGTGATCCCACCTGGGAATCTTGCTATAGTGGTGTCCTCTTCCTCTCTAATAGATGCTCTCATCATGTAAAGCTCCATTTTCTGCCTATACTCTTCTACACTCATATTTTTTTGTTGGAGTCTTTGGAGCTTGTCCATTAACTCCCTATGGTAGTAGGAGGGTATGTGGCGATGTCTTAGGGCTCCCCTAAGGTCATTCCAATATTCAATGGGAGGCTCCCTATGAAGACGTCTATCTCTCTCTAAAGAGGTCCACCAATACATGGCATTTCCTTGAAAGCTAAGGGTGGCTAAAGGCACTTTCCTTTCTTCACTCACCCTATGGTAAGCAAAGAGTTGCTCTACCTTCATCTCCCAATCTAGGTATACTTCTACATTTTCTTTACCTGGAAATGAGGTAGGTCTACCCTAACCTCTCTTGGGCTTTCTTGCTCGTTTCTTCTACTTCTCCTAGGGGGTGGTTGATAGTAATCATTGATTCTAAAACTTTCTTCCCCTAGAGAATCATGATCTTTGGAGTTCGATGCATGAGTATGTGATTTATTTGAACTTTGAGAATTCTCATCCTTTACTTTAGTCAATTCATTAATTTTGGACTCATTCTCCAATTGTCTATATGAAATTAATTGAACGTCCTTTGCAAGTTGTTTCAAAAGAGATTTTAAGGACTTCACATCACTTTCAATAGATTTAGAGGAGTGAGAAGACATGACTAAAACTTTGTGTTTAGAAATGCTTTACTTTAAGAAGGAAGAGGAAAGTTAATGAAGGTAGTTTTCCAGGTAAGAGAGGTGAGTCACAAAGGACTACTTAAATACCAAGTCTTGCCTTAGCCAAAAACTATCCCTCAAAATCTTCACACAATTCTTTCTTTAGGTAAATCACTTAGAACACAATGAGGATGGAGAAATCAAATTTTATGGAAGAAAACAATGTAAGCTATCTAACAACTAAAGCAATTTATCAAAGCTTTAAACAAAGATAAGCATAAGCAAATTAAGCAAAACTAAGCAAATATTGACGTAAGGAAAAATAATTAACAAAGGCTAAACTAGAAAGCTTAAGCTAGTCGTTTCCTAGATAAGGCTCCTTAGACACTTTGAGCCTTTGAAGACACATTCACCGTCTAATTCGTGATTAAACTACTAATTAACAAGAGTGAATTGCAAAGAAGTTAAATTGCACAAATTAAATTGCACTCCCTTGGCTTGTTGTTGCTCTTCTTTGTTGTGCCCTTCAAAGTGTATGGTGTATTTTGGTATTTGTGGCTGCCCCTTGCCTTGATCCTCTTTGATTTAAGCAATTAAATTCTTCAAAACAGTACCTATTAAGTAGAGCTAGACTCTCCTCAAGTCAAATCCCACTCAACAAGCACCAATTGATATTTATCCACCAACAATTTTAGAGGTCAAGAAAAGAAAGCAAGAAACAATTAAAATTTAAAAACAGCACCACTGCAATTGGATTTAATGATATTGCACAACTAGAAAAATTTCAGAATGAAATTGGACAAGCAAATAAAATAGGCACTCAATAAAGGATGGCACACAAAAGGAACCTAAAGATTGGCACTAGATTTTATTTGAAAAACCAAAACAGCACTACTGAAAATATTGTGGTTCAGAAAACGTGACTTCAATGATTTATGCTGAGCTGGCTATTTTGTATTTGCTTCTGAAAATTTAAACACAAACAATTCAGTGTCTTAACAAACTTTTGGCATTGGTTTCACTCCAAGCACATGCACCAATTAATTGTGATAATTTTTCTAAAATCAGTGTCCAATTACCACCAGTTGTAGCGCCAGAATGCACACTTTTTTTGTGTAATTTATCTTTTTTTTGCTTTTTCAACTGATTCTTTTTGTCTTCTTTTGCTAACACTTCAAACCACTGAAATCCAGAATCTCATAATTTTGTTTTGACGTATTTAATTTTCACAAAACAAAATAGCCAGAACATAATTTGTTAAAACAGAGGATTCTAAATCTGGAATGAAAAACATAATGAGATACTTCAAAAACACAATGGAATGAATGTTATGGAATTTGTATGGATCTAGCATACAAATATGAACTCAAAATAAAAGGAAAAATGCACCAAAGGATCAAATCAAAATAGAATTCAGATTAAGCACTCAAATCAAAACAAGAAACAAATGAATCAAGAAAAGTACTACTAAGATTTGTTGACAATTTTGGAATTACATGAGTAGACAAAACTTATAGATTCAGAAAATAAAATGACTCAAACACATCATATGAACCAAATAGAAATTCAAGCAAGACTCAAATATCCTAAAATAAAAACAGCAACACAATTCACCATAGATTCCTACACAAAAATTGAAAATAAGGTGCTCAAGAACCATTTGAACAATTTCTACCGATTGAAATGCTTAGAACAACATCTAAATCAAATTAAAAATGTAAAAACAGCACGACAACATGAACAAGAGATGAACAACATGAAAATAAGAACTCAAACAGAAAAATGAAAAGAGACATTTATCTCTTGAAGACCATAGCTCTAGATACCAAATGATGGCATTGAGCTCTTCTCTTTTGCGGTTTTTGGGTGGTTTGCGGAAGCTTAATGGGTTGTAGATGGATCAAGGCTCTCCTAGGAGGTGTGGTAGCCTTGTAGGTGCATGATAGGTAGGGAAATAGGAGAGGTTCGGCCAACTCCCTTTGGTTGGTGAAAGAGTTGAAGATTAAAGCCCTAAATCTAGAGAGATTTAGGCAATGAGTATGATTGGCACAAATTTGGCAACATATCAATACTGAAAATAATCTTGGATTTACATGAGGTAGGTTCCTCCTTAAATAGCCTAGGAGGACCGTAAATGCATATGTAAATGAAAGGAAAATGTTATCCAAATTACATGCAAATGTGAGCACATGGAAGCACATGGGAGCACATGGAACACCTAGCCTTCTCATGGCCGGCCTAGGTTAGTTTAGTATGTTCTAGAAACCTAGTAAACTAACTTAGATAATCCTAGTTCAATCCTAATTACAATTTAAACAATTAACAAAAATAATTGGACCGTGAAAATAAAGCTATGCTACGCTTGATGGGCTTTCTTGGAACATGTATAGATAGGTTTCCCTTCCATCTGTGGCCTTGTTCCAATCTTCATCAAGTCTTCTAGTCATGGCTCTTGTGGTTGGTCCTAGAGGTCTTTGTGGGTGACCTTCTTTTAAGGTGCTTGGCCCTCCTCCATCTAAAGGGGAGGCGCGTTAGTTTATGAGCGAAAGGAGTGAGAAAATGGATTGGGAGAGAGAAAAACAAACAAGTGAAAACGCTTACATTTTATGATTTGATTGGGAGGGTTAAGAATAAGGGGGTGGTGGTGATGGAGGATATGGAGGGGAAGTGATTGACGGTGGTGGTTAAGGATAGGAACAATTTGACTAAGTCTTTTCGCAGGTCCCAGACAAATAATAGAAAAGCATATTTCATTATATTTTCTTCTTTTGTATATAATATTTTTCTTGATTAATGTTGATTGAACAATTGATGATGATTTTTTGGTTTACTGTTTAATGGTGTCACATGTGTTGTAATAATAAAAATAAAAAATACGGATACATATGCGCTCTCGCGCCTGTGTTTGCACTAGTATTATTAATTAGAATATTTCATTGAGACACAACTATATTTATATTTTTGTCATTAGCCAAATTAATTAATCAAATATAATAATATTTATTGAATAAATGCTATTCGACACATATTAATCAATCAAAATTATTATGCATATTATTATTATTTTATTCATAATAATTTCATAATTAAAAAGAATTTACATTAAAATTATAAAAAATTCATCATATATCCTAGGATTTTTTATTCTCCCTTACATTAACATGAAATGTCTGTTTTGCCCTTAATGATTTAAACATTTTACTTCCAAATGTATTCATATTCGTAACTCAAATTACAAAGTTTCGGATATACAAATTTGAAACTAATATGTCATTTTTAGATTTGTTCATCCAGAAGCTTACTTAGACAACATAAATGATCTTTCCAAATGCCAAGATTCATAAGTAAATATAATAAGTTTCAAATCCTAATCTTCGACACTATTTATAGAACATCATTCTGTATATAAAAATATGGAACTCATAACTCACTTCCGGATATAACTATTCAGAAACTTAAATGAAATACAAAAATAACCTGTACCGACCAGGTCATTGGGTGTGATGACGTGGACAAGAGAAAGGTAGGTGGTCAAGAAGTCAACGTAGTCGCCGTATGTAGAAGCGGCGTTCTGCAGTATAAATAATCGGTTATCGCCGAGATGTGTCACCGCCAAGATGGATCATCGCCCATCGCCCAAGAGAAGCATCGCGCAGAAGTAAGACGTCGCCGAGTGTAAACATCGCCCCAAAGTAAGACATCGCCCTAAAGTTGGGTGGCGGCACTGTGGGACCCTCCGCACAGAATAAATGATCGAGTGAAATGGGCACGTGGCAATGCCCACGTGCTCATTAAAGATATCCAGGGAAGGCTGCATGCATGACGTGTGATTAGTTAGGGCACCCACGGAGTATGATGGTGCGAGAGATACAACGCTCAAGTTAGAGCCCAAGTGGCCATAAGGTTATACATTGCACTCCAGATAAGGGAAGCCAATGGGCCGGATACGCTAAGATCCTAAAGATAGTGGCGCAAGGACCTTCTCCGGAAGACCCTAGATAATAGCAGCAGCGCAAAGGTAAACCCTAGTTTTCACCTATATAAAGGGCACGAAGAGCCCTAGTAAGGTACGCTTTCACAGTTTTACAAGCTTTAACCTAATTCTCATAGTTACACCGAGCACAAACCTAGTTGTTCTTGACGGCACACCCACTGCGAGCACAAGGCAATTAGGGCAACGCAGCTTTAGCCACACAGTTTCAGTCATTGAGATTACCATACAGTTTTCAGTCACTTTGATGTTTCTCGCTAGCTGACTTGATCGTCGGAGTGCAAACGGCCGCGAGAACGCCCCTTTGTTCTTCTTTTTTCAGGTACTCATAGACGAGGCAGAACGAAGGTGCCCTAACTCGTCAGAACAAGCCACGCATAAAGACGACCCAGGTCAACCGGCCGGAACATAACCTTTCAGATATTTAAATTCGAAATATACCATAACCACTTTCGAATTTCAGAATCTGTAAATAAACATGAAACCAAGTACAATATTAGGTTTTAAATTTTGGATTGGCTGCATAATTTAAATAATGATATGGTGCAGACAGAAATTGCCTCGTATTTATCCTTGGTCGTTCTCTTTGTATATGATGCCCGAAGCAAAATGGATTTGGTTCCTATTCCCAATCCTAAACCTAAGCAAACTACGTTTTGCCTAAAATGGCCATGGAATAACGCAAGCCCTAACTCTGGGCCTAGTCCCTGCAAGTTTGAGGGTCCTTGGCCATTGAAGTCTCTCCAAAACCTTGGTTTAATTGCTTTCAATTTTGCGAACTCTGTTTCTAGTTGGAAGAAGAAAACGACTCTGGCACAGTCGGAGGCAGAGCAGAGAGCATTTGCTTCGGCTCTGGCGAGCGGCAAGGAGGCGACTTTGGTGGAATTCTACTCACCTAAGTGCAGGCTCTGCAATTCCTTGCTCAAATTTGTTTCCGAAGTCGAAACGAGGAACTCTCATTGGGTCAATGTTGTCATGGCCGATGCTGAGAATCCCAATTGGCTACCTGAGGTACATTCTTTTGCATAAAAGTACCCACTTTAAGTCTTGAGATTGTAAATTGTGAAATTCTCCCTTTAATCCTATACTTTGCAACACAACATTAACTGTTGGATAGTGAATAAACTTGTATGTGCATTCATAGGTAAAGAAAAATGAAATAAACCTTTTCACAAACTAAAATGAGATGATGTATCTTTGGAAATAAACTAAACTTATAGAGGTTTTCCATATTATTTATTCTAGAAGTTTATTTTTTAATTTCTATGTTATCTAAACTGTCCTAAACTGAATTATGTTTTGCATTGTGAGGGATTGAGGTGACTAACCCTTATAGTCTCAGATAATAGAGTAAGGGTACACTAAATTATAAACGAAATCTGAATGCGACTCACCAAACCCATGACTATATTGTGATTGATTGAATAGTAATTTGAAAAATAAAACCATTGTTCCTTAAGTTTACATCTTCAGTTTAAACATTTAGAGATCATGTGGTGGAATAACCATATTTTTCAATGTTCATCCTCTAGAAAATCCCCATCATTTAGTAATTTCTTGATTACTCAAGTGTTTAATATTTTCATTCTTATGCTCTTGAAGAATTAAAACATGATCTGCTTGAAGAATTAGTAGTTTCTGCTTGCAGGCGCCCAAATAAAAAGTGGGTTAGAATGTGTTGGTTGCACCAGTTAGTTAGATAAGACTAGAGATGATTGGGTATAAATAGAAATAGAAGGAATAGATATCACTGCTGGAGTTTGGAGTACAAATTGGGAGAGAATCATTGGTTTATATCATTCAATTTTCTTTCCTTTGTACCAATATTCATTAAAATAAAGATTATTTTCTTGTTCCATTTTATTTAATGATTTCAGATATGCCTTCATTCTTCAAATTTTATCTTGAGAATCATCATTGGCTGGTGGAGAAATCTAATCGAATAGTACCTTCAGGAAGTTTTGATTGTGTGTTACTGATTTCTGCAAACCTTTAGTAGTAGTAAGGGGGAAAATGCTCCTTATTCGCTTAGTGGGTTTCAGAAGCAAAATGTTGTTTGGCGTGTGCCCGCCTTTGAGAATCCCCGCATGGGATCAAACTTGATCTCAGCAAAGGTTTCTGTTCGGTTGCATAAATTGCATGAACATTCTGTGTGATTAAGTTTTTCTTGGGCTTGGGTAAATCCAACACATTTTTGCATACAAGAGTTCATGATGCTCTGAGTATTATTAACTTCATTTCTGCTACTAATGATAATGACCATTTAGCATCACAGAAGAGACACAGAGAAAAGGATAAAAAAGTAGATCTGAAAGATAGCTAAGAAGCAGCTAGGAAAAATAAAAGATAACCTAATACAGTTTAGGAAAAATCACACTCTGTCATCACAGTAGTTAAACCCTTTTCTTAGCAGAAATCCTTAATAAAAATAATATCTATCTATTGGAATAGATCTAATTCTGGTTATATGAATTAATTTGCATAAATAAGAACTAAAAGACTAATTAGAAGATAAAATAATACTTTTACAATAACTGTTCTAGGGTAGTATGGACAATACCCATGCAATCATGCAACAGCATAGGTGTGATGAACTTATGATGTTAGCTATTTTTTTTTTTCTGTTATGGAGATTGGGTTTATTTGCCATTGGATTGTGAAGAATATAAATGTACTTTGATGCTTTGTAATCTTTTTATATTATTTTGTTTATTTAATTGTGGTGTATAAGCTTACATATCAATTTGGTTATTAGGAAGAATTTAATGGGACATGGGGGTTTAGTAAATACTATGATAGTTTATTCATGTTAGTAAATAACGTTTGGGCAGACGAAATAAGCCATTGGGTTCACATTCTGTGACTCTTGTCTCCTGCTCCCAGCCATGTTTTGACCTTTTCAAGATGCCGACCTGTTTCTCAGTGTTTTCTTCAAATGTGATTATCCTTCTAAAGAAGTATTGTATTCTTGACTCTTCATCTGTGTAACTTTGGCTTTTTTATTTTTATTCATTCTTTCTGAATTACCTCTACATGCAAGAAAACCATGCAAATTTTATTTGCAATCCAGCTGCTGCTGCTTAAATTGGCCTTAACCCGGTATCTTGTCTTGGATTATGTATTGTAATTTGTAACAAATGCTGTTTCCATGTTTAACCTTACCTTTCAACTGTAGCAAATGTTGCTTCCTTGGACATCTCAATTATCACCAAATACTAATAAAAATTGATGAATGGGCATATTACAGCTCTTTGGAAGGATACGGGAGAACATATTACATTTTAATTAAAAAGTAGAATACATTTTTCAATTAAGATACTTGAGGCCTTTATAATTTTATTGATGGAAAAGTATTATTACTCCTTGCTGACTTGCTTTTGAATATTCCTATTGCAGCTCCTTAATTATGATGTTAGCTATGTTCCTTGTTTTGTGCTTCTTGACAACAATGGCAAGGCCCTGGCAAAGACAGGTATCCCGAGTAGTCGTTTACACGTTATTGCAGGACTCTCCCATCTTCTCAAAATGAAGCGCCCTCAACCAAAATGAAAATAATGGATGATGAGTTAGTGCATGTGAGCCAAACTGATTGTTTATTGATGTAGATGTCTTGAATTACATTTTATACAAGAGTTTATTATCTTTATTCGTTTCTCATCTCCTAGATTTCATCGTTTATTCCCTCTGTCTATGCCATGGTCGCATTTCTTATCTCCTTTCGTCTGTCCATATGTTTCTGGCTCGTAGTTTAGAACCACTGAACTTCGATAATCTACTTTAATCTTTTATTACTGAGTTCACAACCGCAACTATATTCAGTTAACATAAGCATCATTTATATTCTGAAGAAGTTAAGATTAAAATTCATAATGAGAGAAACAGTTACAAAATATCAAATTTAAGGTTTATTAAAAAATTAAAAACTATAGAGACAAATATTGTCTCTGATCTGATCTGCAAAGGACTTACTCCTTCTCTGTGCTTTGAAGTGGTTACAACAAACAAGTTGCAGGGTTTTCTCTGATCTTTGAGTTTTTCTTTGGATGTTTTGCTGGGTGTCAGTTTTTAGAGGCTCAAAGGGTACATAATACAAGTAGTTTTCAGTGGGACGTGGAGGTGTTGGATTTGTACAGTTTGCTGTAGGTGTTGGTCACAGGTTATTTTTTATGGCAATTACTTCATGCATCATGCACCCAATTTCTGTATGAAAAGACCAAATGCCTGGAATATGTTTATGAATTTTTTTTCAGATTGTGGATTTTTTTATTCGGAATGAGATTTTTATTTGTATTTCTGGATTTTTATTTTAGAATACAATAATCTGTACTTTTTTGTAATGTATTATTTCTAATTCCAAATTTTTATTTCTAGAATAATAAATATTTTTGAAATTTAAAACTGTGTAGGGTTACAGGTTCAAAAAGATTGGGTGCAGGAAGAATTTGTCTTTTTTATTAACACTACAGATGGTTTTTTTTAAACATTCTTGGTTTTGTTTTTATCTTTTCTTCATATGTAAAAGGATTGAAACACTTTCTTTATTCAGTTTATTTTCTTGATAAAAAAACAGAGACAGATATTGTAAAAAATAGTAAGTTGGAATGATCGTTACTGTTACAAAATTAAGACTATCATATTGTTTTTTATTTAAATTACTATTTAATTGCATGATCATGTTTTTTTTATTTAACCTCATGCATTTTAGAAATTATTTCTTTCTTCTCTATAATAATAATGATAATAATAATTTATAACTATATATAAATAGATAAGTTGTTTTGTAGTACACATTTTATATGTACTATTTCACTCTTATAATTTCTAGAATTCCTATTTCACTATTATAATTACTATTATTGCTTTTCTCCCATAATTTTATTTACACTTTTTAAATTACTTATATTTTCTCATATATCTCTGCAATACACTACAAAAGACCTATTATTTATAATGTTATCACCATTATTAATTCTTTTAGTAAGGCACAAAATGTCTTTTTCTTACTGATAATAATAATAATAATATAATAATAATAATAAAAATAAATAAAAAAATACAAATATAAATATATGAGACAAAGGGATAAAGATGATGGTGAAAACACAACACTCATCAAAAGGACAAGATAGAATCTAGGAGTAAAAAGTGATGATTACAATAAGAGTTTAACATAGTTTGATAAGAACATACTGTCACAAAGTTTAAGATTATTGATGGAGATCAAGCTCAAGTGGACATGGAGGCCAATCAACAAGATCAAGAAGAGGTAGAGGCACAAATGGAGGACGCCCATGGAGGTCAAAGCCCACCTCCAAGACTTACAAGAAGCATGTTCAAAGCTTTAGGAGCTAGGGGACAATTATTTTCTCTTTTTGTAATTTCTTTGGTTGAAGGTGCTTAGAGGGAAACATTAGAAACCTCTTTTGTTATAGCATCTTGTAGGATTTAATTAGGAGCTTTAGGAGGGGGGTGCGTTAGTAGATAGGTGTAGGAGTAGAATAGGAGGTGCCAAAGTGAAGGAAGAGGTCACACCTTCCTCATGCCTTGTAATTGGCGCCGGTTCTAGAACTTTTTAGGAAGGAATTTTTGAATTTGTGTAGCTTGCATTTCAGCACCTTAGGCTATAAATGAAGGTGCTCCCTTTGTAAAATGGAGATTGGAATTTAGAGTAAAGAAACTATACTCAAATTTTGAGTGAGCATTGGAGAGCTTTTGAGCCTTCTTCTCTAGTCTTATCTTGAAGGATCCATGGTGTCCTCAAGTGGCGGCAGCACACTCATCTAGGAGCAACCATCCTTCTAGTGGCGTGATCATCCAACCTTGCATCCATCTTCATGAGCATTCTCTTCTCCTTCCTTCCTTCTCTTTCAATTGTTCATGTTGTCTTGTGTTCTTGAGTTTTTGGTTCGGTTGTTCTTATTTTCCAGCAAGTATTTTCAGTTCTTTGCCTTTTAATTTCATTTTGTTCGGTTCAGTTTGTTTCTTATCCAATTCCATTCGGTGTTTTTAAGTTTTACCTCTTTTTGTTGGTTCAATTTGACAATATGTGGAACTTCCATGTGAGTTTGGATTTGGTGCTAGTTTTGGTGAGTTCTTGTCTTAGAACATTGATCCAATTCTGATCCTGCCTGTTGACCAGAACGTTGGAACTTGCCTCGTCAAACTTGGATCGACGTGCGCACCGCTTCAACCTCCGTCCTTCGTCACGATCCACCTCAAGAACCTGCAAAAGAATAGAGCGGCGTCGCTGCGGCCGATCGCACTCCAACGCCTAAGTCAGTGACTGAACCACCAAATACTTCAAGAGCAAACACTCAAGAACTCTCAAGGAACCGTGCAATGTTCTCTCTCACAGTATGCTCAAGAACTCGCAAGCGTAAAGAATACAATCTGAACGTGCGTACCTCAAAAGTTCGTTGGGGAACCCTTAAATACCTGGTCACTTTCTCTCTCCTGGCAGTTACAGATCTGGACACGTGGCTCGCATCCAGTCGTACACGTGCCATCATCTGGAGCCTCCTTGACTTGGGCGTTGCTTCTGACTCTCTTTTGGCTAAGTTACTTATGCATGGTACTGCCCAGTGCATAGCTAACTTGGGAGCGCGATCTCTACTAGAATTGGCGAGTTAGGGTGCCTTCGTACACCTTCCCTGTGGTCTCGCCGGCCGCCTTCATAATCTGCACCACCTTCATCTTCGGCGATGTGCTTGCTCTGGCGATCTCCAATCACTTGGTCGCCTGAGTTTACATCTGGCGACTTCATCTTTAACCCGGTGATCGCCGGTTCTGGTATACTGGAGATCGGAGCACGCCAACTTAATAACTGGCGACTTCACGAGCCCCCCGACCTCCTTCCCTTCTGCCAACCTGGCTTCTCGTCAACACGCCTATACTGTAGCTTGGTGCCACGTCATCACTTCCGACTACCAAGGCGGTACACAAGCCCCCCAGTCTTAAGCGAAGACTTGTCCAGCGAAAAGACTGAAAGAGTCACGTCAACACCGATCTACGTGGCATTGACGCAGAATTCCAAGCAGTTGTACTTTCTGCTTCTCTTACGCTCCACCAAACACTCCTCCTTCGTTCGACACATGGCTTTATCAACGGTTACCTTCAGTTAACGTTTGCGCTTCCCAAACCCATTTCGAAAAACCCTTAAACTCACTTCGCTTCACTGTTCCATCACTTTCTTCGTTTTCTCAGACGCTCCAACTCTCTTCTGCAAAAAAGCTCTCAACGCTCTCCAACCTCCTGAATCACCAGCATCCTTCACTACTCTTCCGATCATAAAAAGGTACTTCCTTTCCTTCTTCTGCCGGTTTTTCCTGCATTTTAACCGATTCGCATCATCCTTTAACTGTCTGGTGCATACGTTGTGGGTTGTTTTTTTCCATTTCTCCTTCTTCGTAACTTAGGGCTTCGTCTTCGTTACAACGAACCTTCGTTCGTTGGTTTTTTCACCCTTCTTTCATGATCGAGCCAGCCTCTGCGAACCCTGATCATTTTTCCTTTTCTTTTTCCTCTGCAGCTTCCGCAATGACTCGCTCAAAGATCACCCCAAATCCTCCTCATTCATCACGAAACCCCTCCTCACAAGCACACGACCCACCGCGAGCACGCGGTGCTTCGTCTTCTCAGGCTGAGAGGCCTACACCTTCCCGCCCCAACCTGGCCCAGGCTACTCCGCCTGTCACCGGAGGAGCCTCCGTCCCCTCGCCAGACTTCAAAAAACTATACCCCTGGGCCAACTTGACCTTGTTGAGGGAAACATCTTCTGTAAATTCTGCTGGGGCAGTTCTGCGGTTGACGAAGGGGGATGAGCCTCACCAATCATTCCATAAGGAGCACGACGAAAAGATGACGGTGCTACCTTGCCCCCCCGACCTGCCAGTTTGCGCCGACGACAAGGCGAACAACGATGGGCCCTTCTGCTTCGTTTACACAACTTTGTTCAAGAAGGTGAAACTCAGGTTTCCCTTCACTCACTTTGAGAGGGAGCTTCTTACCGAGCTCAACATCGCCGCCGCCCAGCTCCATCCCAACAGCTGGGCGTTTGTGCGGGCGTTCCAGGTCATGTGCGACCATCTGGGGTTGCCAGCATCAGTGGATGTCTTCCTGTTTCCTTTTGAAGCCAAGCACCCAGGAGATCGCCTGTGGGTAAGCTTGAACGAGATTGCTGGGAGGTCGATCCTCTCTATCTTCCAGCAATCCTATAAAGACTGGAAGGACAAGTTCGTCCAGGTGCGCCCCAACGATAAGGACACTTCCCTGCTCGACGGTTTCCCCTTGTATTGGGTAAACAAGGGGAACAAAGAGTCCAAAAGCAGCTTCAGGAGACCAAGAAGTCCTGATAGCATGGGCGCTTTGGACAGAGATCTCTGCTTCTTCTGGAAGAGTGTGGCAGATGCCAACATCACCTTCCTCACCACCACACTCATCTGCTTCGAGTTCTTCGAGGACCAACTCGAAATTCGCATAGGTTAGAACGTTTAAGTCTTTGTTCTAACATTACCTCTGTTAACTGTTTCTGAGCGTCTTGTGCGTTGTGCGCAAGATTTTGGTTTTATTTTTCTGCACTATTTGTCTGCTTTGCTGCATACTGTCTTATGCATTTATTTTCTTTCTGGGCTAACCCATGCATTTTTGCTCTATGCAGATAATATGTTGGGCCGGGGCAAGCTTGCTGAACTGAGGGCGCTCGCCCGAACCCACGGGTTGGCATCGGGTTCCCAAACCGTGCCAAACTCTGTGCTGGAGATCGCCGCTGCTCAAGGCAGATCGCCACCCAGGGGCCCAACTTCCTCTGAGGCCCAACCCGCCAACCAACGCAAGAAGCTTGTCCTCAGGAAACCCAAGAGGAAAGCCCCCCAAGTAGTCCACGAGGAGGAGGAGGAAGACGACGAGGCAACTGAAGATGGCCTGGTCACGAAGAGGAAGAGGGTGGCACCTTCTTCTCCATCTGCTCCACCCCCTCTTCCAACATCAACACCACCATCTACACCTGCCCCGCCTCCAACACTGCCACCCCCACCAGCTCCTGCCTCACCAGTCCAAGCAATCCCATTGGCGTCTGCGCCACCTACGGTTGAGGCCCCCGAGCCAAATTTCATGGAGGACCCCCCGAGCGCCTCCACACCTTATGTATCAGCTGGAGGGGGTCCTCCTTCAAATGCCTCAACCGCCAACATCGCACCAATCGGGGATGAGGTTGCCCACAACTCTCCAATTCTGATTACCGAATCCCCGACGTCGCCACCACGCCAAGAAGCGCCTGCTGAGCAACCAACTCAAGAAGGTGGCGGCGAGAACCAACAACAGACCCACCCGGTGCCTCCACAGGCAGGTCTCTCTATTGAGGTTAAGAGGATGTGGGAGCCTTTCTCTGCCAAACTGAAGATGATGGCAGAGGACTTCCCCGCCATTATCTCTAGAGCTGTGGAGAGCTCCACCAGGAAGCTCCAGGACGACCTCTACGCCCTTCGAACTGAGAACAACACTATAAGGATCGAGGCGGAGAAGTTGTCCTGCAATCTAACACTCGCGGAGATTGAACACTCCCGAGTAGAAGACGCGATGAGCACCGAGGTTCGGGTGGCGCGCAAGGAGGCTACCGATCTCCGCCATAAGGTACAACTCTTGGCTCAAGAGAAAATTGAGCTGGAGAGCAAGATTGTACCTTATCGCGTCAAAGTGGCTGACCTGGAGGCCTTAATCAAAACTGACGCCGCCAAGGTGAAGAAACTAGAACAAAGGTCAGCCGATCGGGAGATCTTCCTGGGAAAGGTGGAAAAAGAAAGGGACGACACCATGGCGAAGCTTGCTGAAGCCGACAAAGAGAAGGGGAAGATCGCTGCTGAATTGGGCCAGGCGCAGGCAGAATCCAAGAAGGTTGCTGAAGACCTTCTCCAAGCTCAAGAAACCATCGAAAAACTCAAGAAGCAAGCTGAAGAGCTGGAGCAGCAGAACAAGGGGCTGAAGGAACAAAATGAAGAACTCAAGAAACAGATTGAAGAACTTAATCTGAGTTCTGCCCAAATTCTGGCTGCTGGATTCGAGGCCGCACGGGAACAGTTCGCCTGCTTGTTCCCCGATCTGGACCTTAGCATGGTGTCCCTTAACAACGAGGTGGTGGATGGGAAGGTGGTTCCCGCTGAAGACTAAATGATTTCCCCTCATCCACCATCTTTACGCTTTCTTCTTTCACATTATTGTAATAGACTTTATATTTTCCTGTACATGTGTTCTGAATCTGATACTCACTTTAATGACAAAGTCCTTGTATTTCTTCTTATAACTTCTTTAGCTGCTTTAACTTTCCTTGGACAATTTGCTTCAAGAAATTAACGTAGCGATTTCGTAAGCGCGATCATATACTTAACCGCTTCGAACCACTTCGACTTCAAATAATAATCACTTTAACAACTTGTAATCTTAAGGCAATGAACCTTAGCGCAAAATCACTCTTCAAACAACGAACTTTAACTCAACTAATGGCTTTCACCAAAATCGGGTCTTTAACTTTCTTGCCACTGCACGAACCTTTCCTGGTCGCCAAAGACTCTTGGCGATATCAGCTTCTTCCTGCCTTCACAACTTGGCCATTGTTCCTTCATCTGGGGGTAGAGGCGCCTTTCGGATCCTTCTCTACCTTCCTGAACTTCAGAACAGAAGACCGGGTGACTAGGTGTTCTCTTCGAACCTACCTTAGCCACCCCTCAAACTTCTTCCACCCTTTACACCATACCTGAACTCGTTCGAGACGAGAAGGATTTTATCTTGCCTGAACTCGCTCATCGGCGAGAAGGTCTTTAACTCGCCTGAACTCACTCATAGGCGAGAAGGTCTTTTAACTCGCCTGAACTCACTCATAGGCGAGAAGGTCTTTAAATCGTGCCTCTACATTGCCCCAGGGGTTACATCTCCTCCCCCCCAGAAACACTGAGGACTTTCGCTGGTGCCTCTACATTGCCCCAGGGGTTACATCTTCTCGCCCCCAGAAACACTGAGGACTTTTCACTGGTGCCTCTACATTGCCCCAGGGGTTACATCTTCTCGCCCCCAGAAACACTGAGGACTTTTCACTTTTCCTTGCCTGCACTCGCTTGACAGCGAGGAGGTCTTTATCTCGCCTCAGGACGCACGAGGGCATTGAGGTCTTTTAACTGGTGCCTCCGATCGCAGAAAGACGATGAGGACTTTAACTTTAACTTGTGCCTCCGATCACCGAAAGATGATGAGGACTTAAAACTTTAACTGATGCCTCCGATCGCCGAAAAACGATGAGGACTTAAAACTTTAACTGATGCCTCCAATCGCCGAAAGACGATGAGGACTTAAAACTTTTTAGAAAGCATGCAATATATCTTTACTTGCCTTAAATCACATACAAGTGACAAGGTCTTTCTTCAAAACTTTCTAAAAACAACAAGCATGCAATCTAAAACAACTTTGAACTTCGAAAACTCTTCTTTATTGGGTGGCCTCATTAAAAACCCTCCTTAGGGAAAAAAGAGTGCCCCCTTCAAACTGTTTTAATAGAGACATTGTAATATAACTTCGTGTTCGTTTTTACTTACAAAGCTCTTAACTGTAATATAACTTGAGGTGCGTGGCGTTCCAAGTGCGAGGAATCGCCCCTCCTTCCAATGTCTCTAAGCGGTAGGCGCCGTTCCCGAGCGCCTCGGTTATTCTGAACGGCTCCGTCCACTTGGGCGACAGTTTATTCTCCATCTCGTACTGGTGGGCTTTCCTCATCACCAGGTCGCCTTCTCTAAACTGTCTTGGCATCACCTTCGAGTTATATCGTCGTTCAATCCTTCTCTTCACCGCCTCAGCTTTCAATCTCGCCTCTTCCCTGACCTCATCCAGTAGATCCAGGTTCAGCCTTCTCTCTTCATTCGAGTCTTCCTCTACGAAGTTCTGGAATCTCGGCGAGCTCTCCTGGATCTCCACTGGAATCATTGCATCACACCCATAGACCAAGCTGAACGGGGTCTCATGGGTTCCTGACTGTTCGGTGGTGTGATACGCCCAGACTATACGGGGCACCTCCTCAGCCCAGCTTCCTTTGGCTTTCTCCAGCCTTCTCTTCAAACCTCTCAGCAACACCCGATTAGCTGACTCTACTTGGCCATTTGTCTGAGGGTGCTCGACGGATGCAAACACTTGTTGAATTCCCACCCCTTCGCACAGCTTCTTCAACAGGTGGCTTGCAAACTGAGTCCCATTGTCCGACACCAGGCGCTTGGGCACACCAAACCGGCACACAATGTTCTTCCACACGAAACCTTCGATCTTGTGTGCGGTGATCTGGGCCACTGGTTCTGCTTCGATCCACTTGGTGAAATACTCAATCGCCACCACCAAGTACTTCATCTGCCTGATCGCCAGCGGGAATGGTCCCAGGATGTCGACTCCCCAAGTATGAAACGGCCAAGGGCTGTAAATCGACCTCAACTCCTCGGGAGGCGCCTTGTGCCAATCAGCGTGCTGTTGGCATTGTTTGCAACACTGCGCATACTTCTTGCAGTCTTCTCTCATCGTTGGCCAGTAGTAACCTGCACGGAGGGTCCTTGCGGCCAGAGCTCGACCCCCGACGTGGCTTCCGCATATACCTTCATGGAGCTCTGCCATAATCCTCGTGCATTTCTCGCCATGTATACATTACAGGAGTGGGTGAGTGAACCCAAACCTGTACAACTCGCCATCAATCATTGTGTACTTGCTAGAATTTTTCTTTACCTTCCTAGCCTCTGTCGGATCCAGTGGGAGAAGGCCATCTGCCAGGCACCGCTTGTACTGTGTTATCCAGGTGTCTGGCTCATGGATAGCGCAGACCTGCGTCATATTCACCTTCTCTCCTCGACATGCTCTAATTCTCGGCGATCTCAAAGTCTCTTGAGTCAGGGACTTATGACTTCTAGCTGCTTTCTCCGTCGACTTGCTTATCTGAAGAACCAGGTGATCTGCTACAAAAGCTCTCGGCGTCTTCAGAGTTTCTTGAATCACCGTCCTCTGCCTACCCCCCTTGCCTGAACTGGCGAGCTTAGCTAGCAAGTCAGCTCGGGCATTCTGCTCTCTGGGCACATGCACTACTTCAAAGGAGGCAAAGGAACTCTTCAATTCCTGCACATACTCCAGGTAAGCCGCCATTTGTGGATCTTTAGCCTGGAACTCGCCTGTTACTTGCCCTGTGACTAGCAGCGAGTCACTCTTAGCCATCAACACCCTGGCTCCCATTTCTTTGGCCAGCAAAATCCCGGCGATCAGCGCCTCATATTCTGCTTGATTGTTACTGGCTTTGAAGGCAAACCTCAAAGATTGTTCGATCAGCACGCCGTTGGGTCCTTCCAAAATGACTCCAGCACCGCTACCCTGCTGGTTCGACGATCCATCCACTGAAAGCACCCAGCGAAAGTCGTCCCCTTCAACTCGTGTCGCCTCGGATGAGAGCTCGACCACGAAATCTGCAAAGATTTGCCCCTTGATCGGGCCTCGGGGCTCATACTTAATATCAAACTCTGACAATTCTACTGCCCACTTCACCATCCTTCCCGCAACGTCAGGCTTCTTCAAGACCTTCTGGATGGGCAGGTCAGTCATCACCAGTATGGTGAAGCTATGGAAATAGTGGCGCAACCTCCTCGCCGAAAATACCACAGCCAGCGCAGCCTTTTCCAGGGCCTGATATCTCGTTTCGGGGCCCTACAGCACCTTACTAACAAAATAAATAGGCTTCTGAGCCTGATCTTGATCCTGGGCGAGCACCGCACTCACCGCCCTCTTAGTTACAGCAAAATACAACCTGAGAGGGGTTCCGACCAGCGGTTTACACAAAACCGGCGGGCTCGCCAGATACTCCTTCAGCTTGACGAAGGCTTCCTCGCACTCCTTCGTCCAAGCAAACTTGTTATTGCGCCTTAAGCACTGAAAATAGGGATGGCCCTTTTCTCCGCTAGCTGACACGAAGCGAGACACGGCTGCCATCCGACCTGTTAGCTGTTGAAATTCCTTCACCGTAGCTGGGCTCCTCATCGCCAAGATGGCGGCACACTTATCCGGGTTGGCCTCTATGCCTCTTTCAGTCAAGAGGAAACCCAAAAACTTTCCAGCCTCCACGCCAAAGATGCATTTCTCTGGATTCAGCTTCAACTTGAACTTGGCGATCGTCGTGAACAATTCCTCCAAGTCTGCAACGTGCTTGCTTTTTTCTGGCGAGGTCACGACCATGTCATCGACGTACGCTTGCACGTTCCTTCCCAGCATCGGTGCAAGTACTCGATCCATCAACTTCTGGTACGTGGCCCCCGCGTTCTTCAGCCCAAACGGCATCACCTTGTAGCAGTAGCACAATCTCTCCGTCATGAAGGCAGTCTTCTCTTCATCCATGGGATGCATCTTGATCTGGTTATACCCCGAGAAGGCATCCAGGAAGCTCAACAACTTACACCCTGCAGCACTATCTACCAGGGCGTCTATGCTTGGTAAAGGATATGAATCCTTTGGGCAAGCCTTGTTCAGATCAGTGAAATCGACGCACATGCACCATTTCCCATTACTCTTCTTCACCAGCACGACATTTGCCAGCCATTCAGGGTACTGGACTTCGCTGATGTGGCCTGCAGCGAGGAGTTTCTGTGTTTCGTCCCTAATCGTCTGCCTCCTCTCCTCGTTGAACTTTCTTCTTCTTTGTCGCACTGGTCTCACCAAGTTGTCCATCGCCAGATGATGGCACAAGAAGTCAGGATCGATCCCGGGCATGTCCGAAGCGGACCATGCAAAGGCATCCAGATGCCGTTCTATCACCTCAGCAATCTGGTCCTGGAGCTCGACCTCCAGAGATCTTCCCAGCTTGAAGATCTTTCCCCCGATTTCTCTCTCGAGCCACTGCTCGACGGGTTTTGGTCTGGTTTCTCCGGCGATCACCGCCTTGGCGATTCCCAGTTCCCTCGCTTCCTCAGGGCGATTCCTTGCCTCTTCTTCCTCCAGACCAGCGTTCCCCTCCCCCAGCTCAGCGTCCACCATCTCCACGTCCCTTCCGGCGGTCTCTTCTGTTACCGTCGATCTGGGCTTCACACCAGGAGGCGGGGTGGTTGTTACGTAACTCACCGATCTCTTGTTTTTCAGGCTATTCTCATAGCACTTCTTCGCTTCTTTCTGATCGGATTTGATGGTGATCACCACCCCCTCCATAGACGGCAACTTCACCTTCATGTGCCGGGTCGACGGTATGGCACCTATCCTGTTGAGCGTGGGTCTTCCCAACAGGATGTTGTATGCTGAAGGAGCGTTTACAACAAGGTATTTGATTTTCTCCGTTCTTGAACCCGCCACATCTGTAAACGTAGTCCTCAATTCTATGTACCCCCTGACCTCCACCTGGTCACCAGCGAAACCATACAAACACCCTCCATAGGGCCTCAGCTGGTCAAGGGGCAGCTCCAACTGCGTGAAAGTCGGCCAAAACATCACGTCTGCCGAGCTTCCTTGGTCCACCAGCACCCTGTGGACCTTTCTTCCTGCTGTGATCAACGAAATCACTATGGGATCGTTGTCATGAGGCACAACATCCCGAAGATCTTGCTTGGTGAATGTAATATCCACTTCCGGCGAGTGGTCTTCAAACATATCCACCGTCATCATAGACCTCGCGTACCTTTTCCTCTGTGATGCGGTGCATCCACCTCCTGAGAAACCCCCTACAATGGTGTGGATTTCCCCGTGCGTAGGCACCTCGTGCTGCTGAACTTCTCCACCTGCTGGTTGGGAGCTCGACGCGCCCCCCGTCCTTCTATCCAGCAAATAGTCATTTAGGAACCCGCTCTTAACCAGATCGTCGAGCTGGTATCCTAAAGCCAAGCACGAATCCACGGCCAAAGCCCTGGTGAAAATCGCACCAGGCGTCTGGCTTGGGTCCCAGCACCTTGTCGCCCACCTTCTCTGGCGCTTTCAACCTAGCAGATATATTGGGAACGGCGATCAGGTCGGCCAATCCCATGACAAACTTGTGTTTAGGCGGGCGATTGTACTCCCGGCGTGCTGGTTGTTGGCGTCCTTGGCCCCTGCCCTTGTTCTTCCTTGGATCATAAGGATGGCGAGTCCTCTGATCCCTTCTGGCCGCCGCTGTCTCCAGCACCCTCTGTGGCTGGACCCTGGTCTGGGCGCGTGGCCTAGTGGGAGCCACGCTTCCTCTCTTCTCGGCGACTTCACTCTCGTCGGCGTTGTGGGCCACCGCAAGTCGCCTAACCTCAGCAAACGTGGCGGGGTGGGCCCTGATCAATGCCTCGCAGAATGGTCCCGGCAGCACGCCCTTCTTAAATGCGTAGACCAGCATTTCTTCATCCTTGGCCGGCGATCTGACCATCTACGCTCCAAAACGATTCAAGTAGTCCCTGAGGGACTCTCCTTGGTACTGCCTTATATCAAACAAATCGTAAGACACCCTGGGCGGTGCCTTATTCACGATGTACTGCTCGACGAAAATCTTTGAAAACTGTTGGAAGTTGGTAATGTGACCGTTAGGCAGGCTCACAAACCACTCCAACGCCGTTCCCTGGAGTGTGCTCACGAACATCTTGCAGTATACGGCGTCCGATCCTCCTGACAGCATCATCTGCGTATGGAACGTGGTGAGATGAGCCTCAGGATCCTCCACGCCGGTAAAAACAGCCTTAACAGGTACCACACTCGTAGGAATAGGCGTGTCAGTAATCGCCTGAACGAAAGGCATAGGAAAAACACGAGGTGGCGTTGACGGCGCGACCTCTTCAGCAATAGGACGCCCTTGCTGCTCCTGAAGAGCTTGACGCAGCTCTTCAGTCACTTTGCTAAGCTCATCATTCCTGGCCCGAGAGGCGGCCAGGTCCTCATGCATTCTCGCCTGTTCTATGCGCGAGGCTTCCACAGTTGCATGCAACGAGCGCATGATCTCTACCATTTGCGCCATGGTCATGGCGGCGGCGCCTTCAGCAGCAACGGGCGCAACTGGACTTGAACGGTTGCTTCTCATTTTTCTCATGAAAACTCAGCAAATCACAGAGAATAAGGAACAACACTTCCTTCCGCGACGATCGATTCGGCGATCAATCGGTCAGACCTGCGCGAAACTCCGCAAGAAACTCAAGAACACAGAAAACCTCCACAGAAACCTGCAACTTCACCAGAAACCACCGCTTCTTCCACGGAAAACCAAACGAACCAAAGAACTCCAACTTCACCGAACAAATCTCGCGCAAACAGCAGAAAACTCCACTTCACCGAACAAAAATCCAAACGAACGGTGGAAAACGTGAAAACACCGAGCAAAACTAGATGAACAGCGAACTACGGTTCCACCAGCACACAACCACACAGAAAATCACGAAAACCTCCAAGAACTCACGCTGCGGATGGGAACAAGTTTTACACGGCCCCACGGTGGGCGCCTGATGATCCCGCCTGTTGACCAGAACGTTGGAACTTGCCTCGTCAAACTTGGATCGACGTGCGCACCGCTTCAACCTCCGTCCTTCGTCACGATCCACCTCAAGAACCTGCAAAAGAACAGAGCGGCGCTGCTGCGGCCGATCGCACTCCAACACCCAAGTCAGTGACTGAACCACCAAATACTTCAAGAGCAAACACTCAAGAACTCTCAAGGAACCGTGCAATGTTCTCTCTCACAGTATGCTCAAGAACTCGCAAGCGTAAAGAATACAATCTGAACGTGCGTACCTCAAAAGTTCGTTGGGGAACCCTTAAATACCTGGTCACTTTCTCTCTCCTGGCAGTTACAGACCTGGACACGTGGCTCGCATCCAGTCGTACACGTGCCATCATCTGGAGCCTCCTTGACTTGGGCGCTGCTTCTGACTCTCTTTTGGCTAAGTTACTTATGCATGGTACTGCCCAGTGCATAGCTAACTTGGGAGCGCGATCTCTACTAGAATTGGCGAGTTAGGGTGCCTTCGTACACCTTCCCTGTGGTCTCGCCGGCCGCCTTCATAATCTGCACCACCTTCATCTTCGGCGATGTGCTTGCTCTGGCGATCTCCAATCACTTGGTCGCCTGAGTTTACATCTGGCGACTTCATCTTTAACCCGGTGATCGCCGGTTCTGGTATACTGGAGATCGGAGCACGCCAACTTAATAACTGGCGACTTCACGAGCCCCCCGACCTCCTTCCCTTCTGCCAACTTGGCTTCTCGTCAACACGCCTATACTGTAGCTTGGTGCCACGTCATCACTTCCGATTACCAGGGCGGTACAAATTCTAAGAAAAAGTGCCTAACAATTGTCCAACTCAAGTTGATTCCTAAGAATGTCAAGAATCATTCTCTTCTATGCTATTGGAATCACATCATGTGGTATCAAGAGTTTAGGTGTGTTCTTGTTTAATTGTTGAGTTGTGTAACACTTTATTTCAAGAGCTCTTTTAATTTCTTGCAATTTAAGTTTCTGTTTTAGGCTTATTTTGAGTTTGCTTGCTGTTTTAATTCTTTTGCCTATCATATGTTTGAGTATTTTCCTTTTTGAATCCATACAAGTTTTGTCTTAGCCTTGTTTTTCCATAATTGTCATCACTTCTAGTAGTACTTTTATTGCTTTTGATTGTTTCTTGCTTTAGTGTCATATAATCTTTCTGAATTTGATATTGATCCTTTGTGCATTTTCTGTTTTAGATTGAGTTCATACTTGTATTCTAGACCTATACAAGTTCTTATACATCATTTTCCATTATGTCTTTGCTAGTTCATAATTCTGTTTTTCATTCCTATTAGGATTCCTCTATTTCTGAAAAAAAGTTCTTACTGTTTTTCCTTATTGCAATTGATTTACTCACTGGAAAATTCTGAAATTCTGGATTTGTGATATTCAAAGTGTTAGAAAAAAGTAGAAAAAATAATTACTCAAAAATTCAAAGTACACAAAAAATGATAAATAAAATAAAAAAAGTGTACAATTCTGCCGAAAAGAATACAGTAATCTGGCAGCAATTTTGAAAAATTTATCTCAATTAATTGGCTTACTGTTTTTAATTGATTCCAGTGCCATTATTGAGTTAACATCTTTAAGTTTCTGTGGTTTAAATTTCATAATCCAGTTCGCTCTACATCATTCCAATTAAATCAGTGAATATCAAGCACAGTTTGCATAAAAACTTTTTTTTCCAGTAGCTAAATTTTTGTTTTCTTCATCTACTCTAGTGCTTTTCCTTAAGTATTCTTTTGTGTGCCTACTTTCTCATTGAGTTCTTTATTTTCTTGATTGTCTTTCATTCCTTACTCTTTGAGTTTGTCTTACATATAGTTTTCCTTTTGCAATTACCTTTCTTTGCTTATACCTTTTCTTGTTTGTCTTTATTGTTTCATTGGTTTTGTGGTGGTTGCCTTTGAGATTGGTGTGCTTGCTTTGACATCTTTCATTTGAGGATTCCAAGGCCTCAAGATCAGATTGGTGCAAGGACATTATTTCTTTGAGAGTGACCTATTTTTCTGCCTCAATTCACTTCGGCATTTTTTCCTAAAACACTCACTGTTTTTGCTAATTTTGTTTCTTGACTTGTTTGTTGTTTTGTGTGTTTGCTGTTTTTAATTTCAAATGGCTGGATTTTCAAGTGATGCATCCTACAAGCAGAATTCTCCTTCCAAAGCTTCAATCCTTGGTGAATTACATGAAGCACAGAGAACTATTAGACGCTTGGAAGAGAAAATGCAAAAGATGGAGGTCCAACAAGCTAGAGCATCTCCTTCTATCCATGATGGGCATCATTCTCATAGACCATCTTCAAGAGCCTCTTCAAATGATTTTGGCCGTGAAGAAGAGCATAGGAGAAGGAGGAATCCACCACAATTTCATGGACAAAGACCTCATCATCAAGGAGAAAGACATCACTACGGCAATGGCTTCTATCAAGATGCAAAGTCTAGGCTTCCTTCGGTCAAGCTTCCTTGTTTTAATGGCTCTAGTGATCCTAATGTATATTTAGATTGGGAGGCTAAGTGTGAACAAATATTTGAGATCCATGAGATCCAAGATGAGCATAAGCTTAAGCTAGCCACCCTAGAGTTTAGTGATTATGCCATGAAATGGTGGCATGGAATTGTAAAGGACATTATCTATCACAAGGGTCCTCCCGTGGACTCTTGGAACTCTTTAAAGGATCATATGCGCGCTAGGTTTGTGCCCCCACATTTTAGGAAAGACCTCATGTTGAGACTCCAACGGTTTCAACAAGGCACGCTAAATGTGGATGAGTATTACAAGGAGCTAGAGACGCTTGTGCTTAAAATTGAATTAGAAGAAAGTGAGGAAGCTATAATTGCTAGGTTTGTGAGTGGTCTTAGGAAGGATATTCAAGACATTGTTGAGTTACAAGAGTATTCATCATTGGGCTCTTTAGTTCATCTTGCAATGAAGGTGGAAGCTCAACTTGCTAAGAAAAACTCTTTCAAAAATGCTTCCAATGATGGATACTACTCCAAGTCTTGGAGAAATAAAAATTCTTTTTCTAAACATCCTTCCAAAGATTCTTCTTTCAAACCCAAGGAAACTAAGCCATCTACTTCTAGACCTAAATCTCCCACTAGAACGTCTAATACTAAATGCTTTAAATGTATGGGTTATGGTCATATAGCTTCAAATTGTCCTTCAAAACGAAGTATGTACATGCATGAGGGCATTGTAGTTAGTGAGCATGATTCAGATTCTCCTAAGCATTCATTGCATTCTCATGCATCTAGTGAGGAAGAGAGCGAATGTCCACTTGAAGGGGATTTGTTAGTTGTGAGAAGACTTCTTGGACAAGTTTCACAACCTTTTGATGAAAGTCAAAGGGAAAACATTTTCCATACAAGATGTCTTTTTCAAAACAACATCTGCTCTTTGATAGTGGATGGGGGTAGTTGTGCAAATGTGGCTAGTACAAGAGTAGTAGATAAGCTTGGATTGCTTACTATCTCTCATACAAAGTCCTACAAATTACAATGGCTTAGTGAGGTAGGAGAAATAGTTGTCAATAAACAAGTCCTCATCCATTTCTCCATTGGAAAATACAAAGATGAGGTATTATGTGATGTTGTGCCCATGGAAGCCACTCATGTTCTTTTGGGAAGGCCTTGGCAATTTGATAGAAAAGTTTTACATGATGGCTTTACCAACAAACTATCTTTTGAATTCCATGGTCACAAGGTTACTTTAAATTCTCTCTCTCCAAGAGAAGTCCATGAGGACCAAGTTATCATGAAGAAAAAGAGGGAGAGTGAAAAAGATAAAAAAGATAAGAGTTCTAAGCCTACACTCCTTGTGTCTAGGCGTGAAATTGAAAGGGAAATAGTGGCTCATCATGCTCTTTTCTTAGCCATCCCTAGAACTCTTAGAGTAGAATCACTTGTTGATAGTCCTCATTGCTTGGAAAATTTGGTAGAAGAGTTCCAAGATGTGTTTCAAGATCCTCCCAATGGACTTCCACCTTTGAGAGGGATTGAGCACCAAATTGATTTGATACCGGGCTCTTCTTTACCAAACCGTCCAGCATATAGGACCAATCCAAGTGAAACCAAGGAAATTCGCCAACAAGTTGAGTCTTTGATTGAGAAAGGGTGGGTGCAAGATAGCATGAGTCCTTGTGCTATGCCTATCATCTTAGTGCCAAAAAAGGATGGCACATGGCGAATGTGTTCGGATTGTAGGGCCATCAATAACATAACAATTAAGTATAGGCATCCCATACCTAGACTAGATGATTTGTTGGATGAATTACATGGTTCAAAAATCTTTTCAAAGATTGATCTTAAAAGCGGCTACAATCAAATCCGTATCAAACCGGGTGATGAATGGAAGACAGCTTTTAAGACCAACTTTGGTTTATATGAGTGGTTAGTTATGCCTTTTGGTCTAACTAATGCACCAAGTACTTTCATGCGCCTCATGCATCATGTTCTTAGACCATTCATTGGTAAGTTTGTTGTTGTTTACTTTGATGACATTCTCATTTATAGCTTATCTTTGAATGACCATAGGTTGCATGTTAGGCAAGTTTTAGAAACCCTTAGGAAGGAACATTTGTATGCTAATCTTGCTAAATGTATGTTTGCTCTTGATCATATAGAATTCCTAGGGTTTGTTGTGAGTTGCAAAGGGGTCCATGTGGACAAAACAAAGGTGATGGCCATTCAAAATTGGCCTACACCGAAATCTTTGAATGAGGTCCGAAGTTTTCATGGACTTGCTTCTTTCTATAGAAGATTTGTCCCAAACTTTGGTACCATTGCCGCACCACTCAATGACATAGTGAAAAAGGATGTGGTCTTTCAATGGGGAGAAGCACAACAAAATGTTTTTGACACTTTGAAAGAAAAATTGACTAATGCTCCCATCTTGGCCCTTCCTAATTTCACTACGACATTTGAGATTGAGTGTGATACTTCAAGCATAGAGTGTGATACTTCAAGCATAGGTATTGGGGCTGTTCTCCTTCAAGAGGGCCACCCCATAGCCTATTTTAGTGAGAAATTGAAGGGAAGTCATCTCAATTATTCCACCTATGATAAGGAATTATATGCACTTGTTAGGGCTTTGTTTACTTGACAACACTATCTTTTTCCCAAAGAGTTTGTGATACATAGTGATCATGAATCTCTTAAATATTTGAAAAGCCAAAACAAACTTAACAAGAGGCATGCTAAGTGGGTGGAATTCATTGAGCAATTTCCTTATGTGATCAAACACAAGCAAGGCAAAGTAAATATTGTGGCGGATGCTCTTTCTAGAAGATACACTTTGCTAAATCTTTTAAGCTCTCAATATCTTGGTTTTGATCACATTAAGGAACTTTATCATGATGACCTTGATTTTTCCCTCATCTATCAAGAGTGTCTTAAAGGAGGACACAAAGACTTTTTTATACAAGATGACTTTCGTTTTAAAGGAAAACGTCTTTGTGTTCCTCATTGCTCTATTAGATTATCTCTTGTTAGAGAAGCTCATGAGGGGGGTTTAATGGGACATTTTGGGGTTGCTAAAACTTTGGATGTGTTGCATGAACATTTCTTTTGGCCTCATATGCATAAACATGTTCATAGTTTGTGTGATAAATGCATAGCTTGCCGCAAAGCTAAGTCTAAAATGCATCCCCATGGTCTATATACTCCTCTTCCTATCCCTTCAATGCCTTGGGTAGATATCTCTATGGATTTCATCTTAGGCTTACCCAATACATCAAAGGGAAAAGACTCCATTTTTTTGGTAGTTGTTCCGTCCGGTTGACCTGGGACGTCTTCGTGCGCGACCTCAATCGTCAGCTAGGGACTCCTTCCCACTGGTTACCTGTGTAATCCTGCAAAGAAGGACAAAGGGGCGCCCTAGCGGCCGTTTGCACTCCGACGCTCAAGTCAGCCAGCAAGAAACACCAAAAACTATGCACCTCCGTATCGGAGCACCGCGTATGGCACTCTGAAGGTGGTAAAAAGAAACTGTGTTTAGTGTATATTTTTCCTTCTAGCAAAAATCTATCCCTAGTCCCTTGTGCGTAACCTCAAGGCTCGAGCAAGCAACTAGAGAGTTTTTGGGAAATTTGCCAAAAGTTCCAACCCTGTTTCCAACATTCACAGCGCTATTTAAACTGCCCAAGCATTCAAAGCGCCTTAAAGCGCTTTTAATATAAAACGTAACGCACTTAATTAACGCGTCTAATTAGAAAGCGTAGCGCATTTAAGACGTTGAAACGCTTGGGAGCCTTTATAGTACATGAAACGCTCAAAACAGAAACCGTATTGAATGACTTTAATTACCTGGTACTTGACTAAAGGGTGTTTCTATTCTGACCTGGCTGTTGTACACGTGGAGGGCCTCACGACGCCATGACCCCATCTGGGGGCGTTTCTGCCCATCTGGGGACGTTTCTACGTGTGAGTCCTCCTGCTTGGGAGTGCTACTGCGCAAGGGGTGACTTTTTGGGTGCCAACTCATGCCCCAATCATCTAGTCACTCACTTTGAGAGCGTATCTGCCTCCCTCTCGTACCATGCACCTGGCTACCCTGGGCGTGACCCTCTCTTTGAGTCGTATCTGTCCTAAAGGCGTCTCCGAGGCGGTAGGGGTACTTCATGGGTCAGGCTGCCCTACACTGGTGCTATCACTATGGCCTTGAAGCCACCTTCTCCTTCTCTTTATCACTGCCCCGGATCATCGGGACCTGAGGCCTTCGCACAGGGTCGCTCCCTCCGTGGTCTTTCCTACTCATGGGTATCGGGGAACCGCGCTGTGACTGCCTTGACTTAATGATATTTACTCTTGGCGACGCCCTGGTTGGGCGACGCCTTCGCCTAGGCGACGCCTTGCCTTGGCGACGCTTCCTCTTGGCGAAGCCGGCATTTGGCGTCTCTTCACCTAGACGACGCCTTGTGCTGACTTTGACTCCAGGCGTTGACTTTGACTTTGACTTTGTCAACGCCCAGATACGGGACGGTACATAAGCCCCCCAGCCTTAAGCCGAAGACTTGTCTTCAGCGCAAAGACTAAGGCCTCGCCCACGCCGTCCACGTGTCCCCCTGATGACGTGTCATTCCCTGCTGACTCAACAATTTTCGAATTGTTGACGTGACAATCTGTGAACCCTAGGGGCACTATTAATGGCTGATTGGACATCCTCTGAAGCGGGGAGAAACACTTTTTGGGCTACGCTTAATCGCGCGCCACGTGGCTCATCGCACGGCCAGCCTCAAGAGTCCCTTGCGCTTCCCTTGGGCGCTTAATCCTTTGACGCGCGGCACGATCTCACGGCTCCTGATTAGCGCCTCTTGGGTTGCAAATGTAACGTTTAAGTTACCCCAAACCCCGCGCTCACACCCACTATTTCATTCATTCTCTCTGCACCTCCGCACTGTTCATCACCTCCAAGCCTTTCTCTGCAACTTCTGCCCTTTCCTTCGTGCTTTCCTTCCTTCCCCACTTCGACGTCAAAGGTATGATTTTCGCGTCTCCACGACTCTTCTTCTTCATCGCATTGCATCACTGTATATTGAACTGCCTGGGCCTGTTTATTATTTGCGCATTACTGTGTTCTTCCGCTCCTCCGTTCTTCTCCGTTCCCTCCTCTTTCTTTCTGGGTTTTCTCGCGTGGGTGGTATTTCCTGGGGTTTTACTCCTTTTTCTGTCTTGGCATCACTTTGTTAAAAACTTTTTTCCTTCTTCTTTCTCCAGCTATTTATTCACACCATGACGCGCACAAATGCGGAGTCTGACTCCTCCCCCAAGACCCCCAAGTCCATCTACAAAGCCTTCTACCCATGGGCCCCCGACGAGCTCTTGAACGAGTGTACCAGCCTGACTACCTTCCAGGACCTGGAAGCTCATCGTGGGGATCCCCACTCGTACAACTTTAACGCTTTCTGCCGCACTCACGACGCTCACATATCCGTCCGTCCCGGCAGGCCTGGGGAACCTGTCTGTTTGGACGACAAACCCAGGAAGGGGAACCCCTTCTTCTTTATGTACCAGACGGTGTTTAAACGCGTAGGAGTGTGTCTCCCATTTACCCCCTTTGAGAGGGAACTCCTCACCGAGATTAATACAGCCCCCGCCCAGCTCCACCCCAACATCTGGGCATTTGTAAGGGGTTTCCAAATTCTCTGCGGGCACCTGGGCATCCTTCCCTCCGTGGATGTTTTCCTACATTTCTTCGAAGTGAAGAAGCAGGGGAAAAGCTTCTGGGTAAGCTTTTCCGGGATCGCGGGCAGGATCCTCCTCTCCCTCTTCCAAAACTCTTACAAAAACTCGAAAGGAAAATTCTTTAGGGTGTGCAGTGCCAAGCACGACCCCACAACCTTGGATGAATTCCCCCTTTATTGGACGGAGCACCCTAAGCTGCTTAGGGCCAAAACCCTGGAAGAGCTATCCCCTGCTGACAGGGAGGTAAGCAAGGCTTTGGCCGGGCTGGAAATCGTTTTTGATACATTGAAGCTTGTTGCGAGCGAATATAACGCTCACGCCCTGACCACATACTTTGGTAAGGAGACTCTTCCCCCGTCCTCTTTTGTTGTGAGTACCTTGCTACTGAATGTTTGTTCCCACAGCCTCTTCCACTTGTTTTCCATTGTGCCATGTGATTCGCGTCTCACGTTTCTACGTGTTTTGTGATTTTGCACAATTGCTTTGGCTTTGACTTCTGCTGCTTGGTTTATCTGAATGTAGGATCGGTGATGGGCGCCTCCAAAAGGATGATGCTGGCGAAGGCGATAAAGGACGCTCGTGCGGCCAAAGCGGGCGCTTCCTCTGCCCCTGCTGCTGACCCGAACCCCCCATCGACCCTGCCTCCGCCACCATCGACTCCTATTGAAGCTCCACTAGGTTCATCTTCACCGTCCCCCCCTAGCCCTGAGGCGCTTCAGATTCCTGGCTCTCCTCCGCCTCTCGCCGCCGTTCCTCTTGCTGTGGCCTCGTCGCCGGCCCCAACCCCCCTCGACAAAGGGAAACGGGTCTTGGAGATCATATCCGACGATGAGGATTCGGACGGCGTGGCACCCTTCAAGAGGAGGAAATCTGCAAGGGTTCCCCTCCTACCGGCGGCGTCGCCCCAGGGAGAGGATTCTTTCAGAGACAATCCTCCCAGCGCTACTTTCCTTCCCCCCACACCCGTCCAAGAGGATATGGGTGAAGGCGCCGAGTCTGCTCCACCCCCGCCACCGGCAGAGGTCTCTGCGTCTCCTGCCCCCGTCGCTGCCGCCCCCGATTTTATCGCCATCCCTCCTCCAATCATGCATATGATGAGGGGCTTCAGTGGTGGAACAATGCCAGAGGGCATCAACAGGAAGGAGGGCATGCCTTTCTACTTGGGGGCCTTCTTGGCGGTGGCCCTTGAATGGCGTGCCCAGGCCAGAAATGTTGTCCTGTAATCTCAAACCCTCAGGCCTTGGAAACAAGGGTAACTGCCCTGGAGGAGGAAAAGAAAACTCTGGGACGCCAGAACGAAGACTACCAAACCACCCTGAAGCAGGCGCAAGAGTCCAAAGCAGAGGCTGAGGGACAACTGGCAGAGGCGGTAGAGCTCCAGTCCGACTTCTACGCTCGGGAAGTCGCTCTCAAAGTTCAGGTAACGAGCCTTCAAGACATCGTCGAAGCTTATGAAGAAGTTCAAAAATACTTGAAGGCCCGTTGCTGTGAGCAAGCTGACGCAATGGAGCGGATGGAAGGGGAAATGGCTACCCAGGCCAAAGCTATGGGCCTTCTTCAGGTTGACTACGACAAACTGCAAGTCGAGGTCAGCCGACTCCGCATGGAGAAGGAGGCTTTGGAGAAGCAGGTAGCTTCTGGGGACGCCACCGTTGAGGAGCTAAAGAAGGACAAAAAGGCCCTCATCCAGGACATGGCGGGCACTTTCGAGGAGGGATTCCAGGAGGCTCTAGCCCAAGCTGTCTGCACGAATCCGGGGATCGACATTTCCAACTGCGATTCCACTCACCACATTGTTGATGGAAAAGTCGTGCCCCTGGAGATGGACGATTGAAACGCCACCTTCGACCATCGGCTCATTCCTTTGTGCTTGTTTTAACCTTCTTTGATAAATTTGTAACTCTTTGAATCGTCTGCACTCTTGCTACAACTTTGGGTTTTTGTATGATTACTCTTGTGCCCTTGCGATCTAGAATTCCGCCTGTGTGCTTTTACTTTCGTCCTTTACCTTCGCGTGCTTCGGTTGTTTTGCCTGTACTATACCCGTTTAAGGTCACGCGTTGATGCCCACGCCCATGGAGAGGCTCGCCTAACGGGGCCGTATCGTCCACGGGGTGTCTCTAATCACCTAAGCGATTCGTCTCCTGATTCTTAGTGCCCGACGCCCACACCTGAGGAGAGGCCTGCTATAGCAGCGCCGTATCATCCCCGGGTGTCTAAAACGCCGAGTGCTCTGGGGGGATGGGGGTCATTCCCTCCATGGTCTTTCCTTCCCATAGGTATCGGGGAACAACCCTGCCAGTGATTCGCTGGCGTTTGGCGATCTCGTCTCCCTCCACAGTCTTTCCTACCTGTGGGTATCGGGGAGGCGACGCCGCTAACTAGCTTTGTTTTCTTCGATTTCGTCTCCCTCCACAGTCTTTCCTACCTGTGGGTATCGGGGAGGCGGCACTGCTGGTATTTGGGTTGGCGACGCCCGCGACGTCTCACGCTGGCGTCGCCCTTTGCGTCCTTCCGGGCGACGCCTCGGGCGTCTCATACTGGCTTCGCCTTGGGCGTCATCTTTACCTTGACACTGACTTTGACCTTGGCCTTGGTCGACGCCTGAGGACAGCGAAGAGCTCAAGGTTTCGCCTGTGCCATCCACGTGGTGCTTCTTGTATGGCTGATGGGACGTTCAGTCATTCGACTTGATCCACGTGGCGCTTCTTGTATGGCTAATGGGACGTTCAGTCATTCATCTTGGTCCTGACTCCTACTGTGCCCCTGACCCACTTTCGACGGCGCATCGTACCATTGGGCATTCTGTCGATACGACGTGTTCTGAGTTTAACCAGGGGTGTCAGGGCCATCCTTCCATCTTCTGCCACGTGGCTCGATCGTGCAGTGCATCCATTCGCGTCGTTTAGCGCTCTAACTGCAATACTTCCATTTGCGTTGTTTAGCGCTCTAACTGCAATACTTCCATTTGCGTCGTTTTGCGCTCTAACCGCTTTATTTAATAGTTCAAGACTTTGAAACTGCCCTCATCATTTCTGCGCCTTTCGTAACCTACCTGCACCCTTTCTCCTCTCGCGAAGAGTTCTTCCAGTGTCTGTTCCCACCAGCGTTTTAGCCTTGCCAAAACTTCAAACCTCCCTGATTCTGTTCAAGAATGTCGTCTTGTGCTACTCCCCCCATGGTCGACCCCAGGGACCTGTATCCGTGGGCTTCGAGGGAGCTTTTTGACGAATGCTCCTGCTTACTCTCCACCAGGGCCATAAGGGAACACAAAGGGGATTCATGCTCCTATGATCACCGTGCCTTCGCGAGGAGGCACGACGACGACATTGCTGTGCTCCCTTGCACTCTAGGGGAGCCAGTATGCGGAGATGAACGGGCCAACGATGGGGTCCCCTTCTTTTACTTCTATCAGGTGGTTTTCAAAACCATCGGCGTGCGCCTGCCCTTTTCCAGGTTTGAGAAGGAATTGCTGACGGAGATTAATGCCGCTCCGGCCCAGTTATACCCCAACAGCTGGGCTTTTGTCAAAGCCTTTGACATCCTTTTCGGGTTTCTGGGCTGTGCACCCTCGGTCGACCTTTTTCTTCACTTCTTTGAGGTGAAGAGGCAAAGGCACAACCTCTGGGTAACTCTCAGCAACGTTCCTGGCAGATTTCTCCTGACGCCCTTCCAGACCTCCTTTACTGGGTGGAAGGGCCGGTTCTTCAAGGTCTGCTGTTCTGATCTCGTTCCCTCCGCCCTGGATGGTTTTCCACTGTACTGGGTGAGGGAGATGAGGGCTCTTAAATCCAAACCTTTCAAGAAGCTTGCCCCAAATGACCAGGTGGTTTGTCGGATTCTCGCCGAGGCGGGAGGTTTCGACTCCGTCACCTTGATCAGTTTGGAGTTCAACGCTGGAACTCTCGAAAAGTATATAGGTATGAGTCGCTGCCCTAGAAACTTCCGCCTTTATCGTTCTCTATCTGGGTGTGCTTTGCTTCATGGTGTCTCTGACACGTTCATCTTTCCCGGTGCAGGTTCGAAGATAAATCAAGAGCGGAGGACACGACTTACTCGGGCTCTGCAGACTGAGAGCGGGGCTTCGTCTTCTTCTCATGCTGACTCCGATGGCCCCTGAAGAGTGGTTATTTTCGTGTTTTTGTATGAGTTGTAATGTTCACCGTACTCGCATTACTCCCATTTGTATTGAACACTGCTTGTAACATCAACTTTACTATACCATACTTGGTTTTTGTAACGCCACTCTACTTTGCATACGTCTCGTATATTGTGCGCTTTTTTCCCCATCATGTTCCTTAACGGCACCTGCACTTAGGCGACACCTTTTTCTTGGCGACGCCTTTCTTACTTGGCGACACCTTCATTCTTGGCGACGCCTTCTTTCTTGGCGACGCCTTCTTTCTTGGCGACACCTTCTTTTTTGGCGACGCCTTCTTTCTTGGCGACGCCTTCTTTCTTGGCGACGCCTCTTTTACTAGCGACGCCTCATACTACTTCAAACGGAGAAAGATAAAACTGAAAACCAAGGCACGACTTTTTCTCAAACTTGTTTTTTTTTTCTTTTATTTGGGTGACCTCATTAAAAAACCCCGAAAGGGGAAAAAGAGCGTCCCCTATATCAAGACTGTTACATAGCTGCTTTACATAAGTCAACTGAAATAAAACTTCAGGTTGGCTGCGTTCCAACTGCGCGGGATGGGACCTCCATCCAAGGTCTCTATGCTGTATGAACCGTTGCCCTTAGCCTCGGTAACTCTGAAGGGTCCGGTCCACTTGGGAGACAGCTTATTCTCCAGCTCGTACGGGTGCGCTTTTCTCATAACTAGGTCGCCAATCTGAAATTGTCGCGGCTTTACCTTAGAGCTATATTGCCGCTCTACTCTTCTCTTCACTGCTTCAACTTTTATTCTGGCTTCTTCCCTGGCTTCGTCTAGTAGATCCAGGTTTACCCGCCTTTCTTCGTTGGATTCCTCCGCCACAAAGTTTTGAAAACGTGGTGAGCTTTCATGTATTTCTACCGGGATCATCGCGTCCGACTTGTACACCAAACTGAAAGGCGTCTCCATGGTAGAAGATTGGGGCGTGGTGTGGTATGCCCATACGATCCTTGGAACTTCCTCCGCCCACGCCCCTTTGGCCTTCTCTAACCTTCTCTTTAGCCCCCTCAGCAAAACTCTGTTTGCTGACTCCACTTGCCCGTTGGTCTGGGGGTGTTCGACTGATGCGAACACTTGCTTGATACCTATCTCAGCGCACAAATTTCTCAACTGCTGACTGGCAAACTGGGTCCCGTTATCGGATATCAATCGCCTAGGTACGCCAAAGCGGCACACAATGTTCTTCCACACAAAATGTTGTACCTTGTGCGCAGTGATCTGTGCCACGGGCTCTGCCTCTATCCACTTGGTGAAGTATTCGATGGCAACGATCAAATACTTCATCTGCCTGATTGCTAGTGGGAACGGGCCCAGGATGTCGATTCCCCATGTATGGAAAGGCCACGGGTTGTATATGGATCGCAGTTCTTCTGGCGACGCCTTGTGCCAGTCAGCGTGCTTTTAGCATTGGCTGCAGCGCTGGGCGTGTCGCGCGCAGTCCTCTTTTACTGTTGGCCAGAAGAACCCTGCGCGTATCACCTTGGAGGCTAAAGACCTTCCCCCTACGTGGCTCCCGCAAATGCCTTCGTGGAGCTCCGCCATTATCCTGGTACACTCATCGCCACTTACGCACGTTAGGATAGGGTGTGCGAACCCGTGTCTGAACAACACCCCATCCACCAGAGTATATCTTGCGGCATTTCTTTTGACCTTCTTACCCTCTTCCGGCTCCACTGGGAGAGTCCCATTCGGCAGGTACCGTTTGTATGGCGTCATCCAGGTGTCTCCCTCGGCTAGGACACATACCTGCATTTGCCTTCCTTCTTCAGGCATGTCCGTGTACGTGCTGATGCGGGGCGTCTTCAGCGTATCTTGGGTTAGAGAGCGATGATTCCTTGGACTCTCTCTTGATGTACAGATCTGGAGGACATTCACCCTGTTATCTTCCACGAACTTACGCGGAGCTTTGAGCGTCTCTTGGATCACTGTCCGCTGCCTACCCCCCTTGCCTGAGTTGGCCAGCTTGGCAAGCAGGTCGGCTCTGGCATTCTGCTCCCTTGGGACATGTATCAGCTCGAGAGCGTTAAATGCTCCCTTCAATAGTTAGACGTATCTTAGGTACGCCGCCATCTGTGGGTCCTTCGCCTGGAACTCACCCGACACCTGCCCCGTAATAAGCTGGGAATCGCTTTTCACCAGGAGGTTCTGCGCGCCCATCTCCTTGGCCAGGAGCATTCCTGCTATCAGGGCTTCATATTCTTCCTGATTGTTACTTGCCTTGAAGGCGAAGCGCAGGGCCTGCTCAATCAGCACGCCGTTGGATCCCTCCTAGACTATTCCCGCACCACTCCCTTGCTGGTTGGAAGAGCCATCAACCGAGAGCAACCACTACGAGCCCACCTCCACCTCCTGTTCCCCTCCCGGCGAGAGTTCTGCCACAAAATCTGCATACACTTGCCCTTTGATGGATCCTCGAGGCTCGTATTGGATGTCGAATTCTGACAGCTCCACCGCCCAGCGTACCATTCTCCCAACCACGTCAGGCTTCTGCAGCACCTTTTGTATAGGGAGGTTTGTCATCACTACCACCGTAAAGCTGTGGAAGTAATGACGGAGCCTCCTGGCTGAAAATACCACCGCCAGCGCTGCCTTCTCCAACGCCTGGCATCTCGTCTCCGCGCCTTGTAAGGCCTTGCTTACAAATTAGATGGGCTTTTGAATCTGGTCCTGCTCCTGGACCAGCACTGAGCTGATAGCTCGCTCTGTCACTGCGAAGTACAGCCGGAGGGGCACGCCTGTTACCGGTTTGTAGAGGACTGGTGGCGTCGCCAGGTATTCTTTCAACTTAATGAAAGCCGCTTCGCATTCGTCAGTCCATGCGAAACGACTATTTCTCTTGAGGCACTGGAAATATGGGTGCCCCTTCTCTCCCCCGGCAGAGACAAACCTCGAGAGTGCAGCCATCCGCCTTGTCAGCTGCTGCACTTCCTTCACCGACGTCGGGCTTCGCATGGCGATAATCGCTGCGCATTTGTCGGGGTTTGCTTCTATCCCCCTCTCTGTGAGCATAAAACCCAAGAACTTACCGGCCTCGACCCCGAAGACACACTTCTCAGGGTTTAACTTGAGGGAGTACTTAGATATTGTGACGAACAACTCCTCTAGGTCCGCCATGTGCTGTGCCCTATCCTGCGACGCCACCACCATGTCGTCTACATAGGCGTACACATTCCTCCCTAGCATGGGCGCCAGGACCTTGTCCATTAACCTTTGGTATGTGGCGCCCGCGTTTTTCAGCCCAAACGGCATCACCTTATAGCAGTAACTGCAAGTCTCAGTCATGAATTCCGTTTTACTCTCATCTCTCGGGTGCATCTTGATCTGGTTGTACCCTGAGAATGCGTCCAGGAAGCTCAGCACCTTGCTGCCGGATGCGCTATCCACCAACGCGTTGATGCTGGGCAGTGGGTACGAGTCCTTCGGGCACGCCTTATTCAAGTCTGTGAAGTCCACGCACATCCTCCACTTCCCATTCGCCTTTTTCACCAAGACGACATTGGCCAGCCACTCGGGGTATTGGATCTCCCTGATGTGGCCAGCACTCAACAGCTTCTGCGTTTCATCCTTCACCACCTGCTGTCTCTCCTCGTTAAATTTCCTCCTTCTTTGGCGCACGGGGCGGACCGTGGCGTCCATGCTGAGGTGATGACACAGGAAATCGGGGTCGATGCCGGGCATATCCGAGGCGGACCATGCGAAGGCATCCAGGTGGCGCGAAATCACTTTCGCCACCCCTTCCTGTTCCTCTGGGCTCAGCAAACTTCCTAACTTGAATGTTTTGCCGCCAATCTCCCTCTCAACGGCGTTAGCCGCCGGTTGTTCCCTGCTATCCTCCTCGACGGGCACCGCCTCTTCCACGGGCACCGCGTCGTCAGGGCCTTCCTCCATGTGTGCATCTGTCTCTGGTGTCGCCCTCGCGGGTACGGCCTCGCTAGGCGTCGGCGCCGCGAGCGTCGCCTCAATCATCGTCGTGTCTGCACACGGCGGACGCTCGTACACCATGAACACGCCTCTCTTCGTTTTCAGGCTGTTCTCATAGCATTTTCTTGCTTCCTCCTGATCTGACTTGATGACTATCACCTTGCCACTGAGGTCTGGAAGCTTCATCTTCATATGGCGTGTGGAGGCTACTGCGTTCAACCGGTTCAACGCCGTCCTGCCCAACAAGATGTTGTAAGCGGAGCTGGCGTTGACGACCAAGTACCGGATACTTTCGGTACGCGAGGCCTCTCCGTCTGTGAACGTAGTCCTCAATTCCAAATAGCCTCGGACTTCCACCTGGTTGTCCGCAAACCCATATTGGCACCCTGTGTAGGGCCTCAATAGGTCGGGGGATAATCGTAACTTATTGAATGTCGACCAGAACATGACGTCTGCTGAACTCCCCTGGTCGACAAGAACTCTGTGCACCTTTCTTCCCGCCGTGACAACTGAGATGACCACGGGGTCATTGTCGTGCGACACCACGTCTCTGAGATCCCCTCTCGTGAATACGATGTCCGACTCCCACGGCGCACCCGAGAGTCTTTCTTCGATCGAGTTGACCCCCCTCGCGTATTTCTTCCGCTGGGAGGCGGTGGGACCTCCGCCGGAAAATCCTCCAACTATGGTATGGACCTCGCGCGAGAACTGGTGTCTCGTGTGCTTGTTCCTCCGCTGGCGGCGGCAAAGTGGCGGTCGTTGGGGGCTCCGTGACATAATCCTTCAAAAACCCGGTTCTCACCAGCTCATCCAGCTGGTAACCCAACGAAAGGCAGTTATCAATGTGGTGACCGAAAGCCTCGTGGAACTCACACCAAGAGTCTTTCCGAGGCCCCAACACCTTATCGAACTTCGCTGGTCGCCTCAATCTCTCAGCTATTTAGGCACGGCGATCAGGTCCTTCAATTCCACCACAAAATTGTATCTCGCTGGCCTCGTTCTTTCTCTGGCCGGGCGATCGCCTCCTGCTGGACCCCGGGGCTGGGGCTTTCTGGCCTCGTAGGGGCGTCTCCCCTCGGGCTTCTTCCTTCCCGTCGTGGTCTCATTGACCCTCGCGGGTTGAGCTCGCGCCGGTCCCCTCGGGCGTGAGGGTACGACGCTGGTGCGCTTCACGCACACCTCTCCCTCAGAAGCGATATGCTCTACCGCCCGACGCCGTAGTTCTGCAAAAGTCCTAGGGCGATTGCGAATGATGGATTCTCCGAAAGGGCCGGGGCATACGCCTTTCACGAAAGCGTACACGATCATAGGTTCCTCTGTCGTACCAACCTTGACCACCTGGGCCCCGAAGCGATTGATGTATTCCTTTAGGGTCTCCCCTTGATACTGTTTCACATCAAACAAATCGTAGGAGACCGGCGGCGGGGCTTTATTTGCTAGGTATTGTTCCCTGAACAATCGTGACAGTTGCCGGAAAGAGGTGATATGACCGTCCGGGAGGCTGATGAACCAGTCCATAGCCATCCCAGTCAAGGTGCTCATAAAGAGCTTGCACTTAGCAGCGTCAGAACCGCCTACCAGGACCATTTG
This sequence comes from Phaseolus vulgaris, assembly GCF_051622355.1. NCBI lineage: Eukaryota > Viridiplantae > Streptophyta > Magnoliopsida > Fabales > Fabaceae > Phaseolus > Phaseolus vulgaris. The sequence goes on from NC_143504.1 coordinate 33,148,296, forward strand.
TGTGTGAAATGCAGCGAGGTGCGTCTCAGGGTCCTCCATCCCGGTGAAGATCACCTTGGGCCCCGCGAACGTGTTCGGGATCACTGCATCCAGAATCTCCCGCGAGAAGGGAGTGGAAAACTCCCTTGGCGGGGAGTGGTTCTCCATCTCGTCATGTTCACGTTGCCCCCGATTATTTCTCAGACCCCGGCGCAACTCCTCATTTACGCGGCGGAGCTCTTCATTCCTTTCATGCGAGGCTTCGAGATCTACCTGCATGTGTTCCTGTTCCAGCTTCGACTCCGCCATATCCTCCTGCAGCCCCCACATTATCTCCAGGACCTGTTGCATGGATAGTTCTGCTGGGGCCGTGCGTGCTGTACCTCGTCTGGTGGGGGCCATTGTCACGGTCTCTTCCAACTTCCTCAAACGTTACTGTAACTTGGTAGATCTTCTCGAACTTGTGATGGGACTGATGTTTTATATCGGCCCCACGGTGGGCGCCAAATGTTCCGTCCGGTTGACCTGGGACGTCTTCGTGCGCGACCTCAACCGTCAGCTAGGGACTCCTTCCCACTGGTTACCTGTGTAATCCTGCAAAGAAGGACAAAGGGGCGCCCTAGCGGCCGTTTGCACTCCAACGCTCAAGTCAGCCAACAAGAAACACCAAAAACTATGCACCTCCGTATCGGAGCACCGCGTATGGCACTCTGAAGGTGGTAAAAAGAAACTGTGTTTAGTGTATATTTCTCCTTCTAGCAAAAATCTATCCCTAGTCCCTTGTGCGTAACCTCAAGGCTCGAGCAAGCAACTAGAGAGTTTTTGGGAAATTTGCCAAAAGTTCCAACTCTGTTTCCAACATTCACAGCGCTATTTAAACTGCCCAAGCATTCAAAGCGCCTTAAAGCGCTTTTAATATAAAACGTAACGCACTTAATTAACGCGTCTAATTAGAAAACGTAGCGCATTTAAGACGTTGAAACGCTTGGGAGCCTTTATAGTACCTGAAACGCTCAAAACAGAAACCGTATTGAATGACTTTAATTACCTGGTACCTGACTAAAGGGTGTTTCTATTCTGACCTGGCTGTTGTACACGTGGAGGGCCTCACGACGCCATGACCCCATCTGGGGGCGTTTCTGCCCATCTGGGGACGTTTCTACGTGTGAGTCCTCCTGCTTGGGAGTGCTACTGCGCAAGGGGTGACTTTTTGGGTGCCAACTCATGCCCCAATCATCTAGTCACTCACTTTGAGAGCGTATCTGCCTCCCTCTCGTACCATGCACCTGGCTACCCTGGGCGTGACCCTCCCTTTGAGTCGTATCTGTCCTAAAGGCGTCTCCGAGGCGGCAGGGGTACTTCACAGGTCAGGCTGCCCTACTCTGGTGCTATCACTATGGCCTTGAAGCCACCTTCTCCTTCTCTTTATCACTGCCCCGGATCATCGGGACCTGAGGCCTTCGCACAGCGTCGCTCCCTCCATGGTCTTTCCTACCCATGGGTATCGGGGAACCGCGCTGTGACTGCCTTGACTTAATGATATTTACTCTTGGCGTCGCCCTGGTTGGGCGACGCCTTCGCCTAGGCGACGCCTTGCCTTGGCGACGCTTCCTCTTGGCGAAGCCGGCATTTGGCGTCTCTTCACCTAGACGACGCCTTGTGCTGACTTTGACTCCAGGCGTTGACTTTGACTTTGACTTTGTCAACGCCCAGATACGGGACAGTACAGTAGTGGATCATTTTTCAAAGATGGCTCACTTTATTCTTTGCCATAAAGTGATGCATGCCATATTGCAAACCTCTTCTTCCAAGAAGTGGTTCGCTTGCATGGGATTCCTAGATTCCAAGAAGTGTTTTTTTAAAAATCTTAACATAATTGGTTAAGTCTAGTAAATTTGTTTTCCATGACTCAAAACTGTTTTGGTCCTTGATTGAAAGTCTAAAACAACTATTTTTTAGGCTATATAACTGGTGTTTATATCTCTAAAAAGAGAGAGTGAGATCAGATTACCAAAAAGATTAAAAGTTTTTCAAGATTGCAAGATTACTTTAGGCTTTGCTTTGGTTAAGAATGGAATAGGAACTACTGTAATCCTTTTGTATCAAATGTGATCTTTCTTGTTCTTACATGTATTTCATTTCATATTTGTTAAACTTGTAAGGTACTGGTGTCTACAGTCAGAGGGTGTTCTGACTTGTAGTGTTTGTGTTTCAAAAAGGGTGAGTGTTCTTAAAGGGTTCAAGATCACCTCTTTAGTGTTTGTGTTGTATAATCGGTGGTTGATTACCTAGTGGAATACCCAGGGGTGTCTGGGGACTTGATGTAGCTCAGGTTAAGAGTGAACCAATATAAACATTGTGTATGAATCTCTCTACCCCTCACTGCTTTAAAACTATTTGATTTGTGTTTTTGTAAATTGCTAATAAAAATAATCGGTTGATTCGCATAAACAACCGTTTGATCTTCCGGAATCAATTTAAAACAATTTTGTTTCTTGTCTGATCTAATTGCTTCTTCTATGATTCTGCATTAATCTTCATTCTTGTCGAGTATTTTCGAAAATCTTCCATTAAACAATTCACTCCCCGTCTTGTTTAAAGTCTTTAATTCTAACAATAACTTGGTATAAAAAGAATAAAATATTCATGACTTAATTTATATAAGATAAAATTAATTTATATTAATAATAATAATCTAAACGTTAAGATTCAATTTTGACTTAATTAGTATATGAAATTGTATAATATCTAAAATAAATATGTTAAACTGTATATAATATCTTAAATACATATCTTAGTATATATAATAATAATTTAATACTCATAAGTATTAATTAATATTTTATGTAAAAATGTGAGAAATAAACTATATTAGGACCTCGTCTTAAACTGATAATGTTAATTATTATTTTCTACTATAAATATATACATATAAATACCGTGGTTAGACAGGATTGAGATAATAAAATAGGAATTAAGCACTCCATTATATTTAAAATGGATTTTATTTAACATTCTAAAAAATCATTCAAATGAATTCTCAATAATAAATATATTTAATTTATGAATGCAATTATCAATAATATAACATAGATTTCATTACTATATTAATATTTTTATTTTTAAATAATGTATATAATTAATTTTGATAAATAAATAAAAAATTAATTTATATTAATAATAGTATTTAAAAAAAATATTCACATATGTAATTTAAATTAATGTCAAAGAAAATAAAAATTTATATTTCATATTTCTTTTTCAAAAATACAATAATAAATTAGATAAACAACTTAACAAAATATGGGATAATTAATTTATTAATATAACAAAATATACATTAAAAAAAATACATACCTTAACAAGAACAAAACAAGAGCATAATACAACTGGAGTAAGGAGAAGTTGTGTTTGAAAAGAATACAAATTTGATTAAAAAAAGAAAACAAAAATCACGCAAAAACACTAATTCAAAAATCTGGAAAAAAATATAAACATAATTGATTACCTTATGCCTTAAAAATACAACCTGATTGATTATCCAAAGGTTTCAAAAGCATAATTGATTATGCCTTTAGTTAGAAATCAAACATAGTCGATTATGCTATTATGCTCCCAAAAAACAACACATAATCGATTATCAACTATTTTCAATAACATAATCAATTAAGTGTTGTGTTATTTTTCAGTGCTAATTGATTAGGCATGCTACAAAACTCACTAAATGCTAACCTAAGATGAAAGATGCAGTGCAAAACTCACTCTTGTACCACTCTGCTAACTCACAAACCTCTCCAAGCCCACTCAACCAATGCAAAAGTTTGTTTCAAAGAAGAGTTTGTTTCAATGCATTCTTAAGTTTCCCAGAACCATGCTTTTATATAGGTCGTGATTGAGTAGTTTATATTTATGACCTATCTACTCTAAGGCACTGCATTTATTGCATTCAACACATTCATGGTGGTAAAAGAGATTCCCTAGAATCTCTTAAATGGAATACTGTGTTGTTGTGCATGACATGTGTATACAGTGGCGTTCTTGTCGTTGTGCATGGCATGGCAATGGAACTGCTGCTATAAGATAAATTTAGTTTAAAAAAAGTGAAACAAGGGTAGCATGGTATTTTATGGTTTGTGACGTGACTTTTTGCTTAGAAGTCTCTCTTTTCTCTTTATTGTTGAGAGAACCAACAAACCCCTCCACTTTCTTAGCCTCCGCTCCCTCACCTTCAAGTCTGCACTGAATCAAACAGGGGTAACACCCTCTCATCTGTCTTCGACTATAATCCTCTCATTCGTCTTCGACTATAATGCTACCCCTAGAATCAAACAGTGTGTAAAGGTGCATTTGGAATTAATAGGAGAAGTGTGTAAAGGTGCATTTGGAATTAATAGGAGAAGAAACTCTTTATTGATTCTTAACCTTTTTAAAATGCATTAAAACCTTTAATTTTTACTGGACCTTTATAGCCTTTATTAAGTAATTAATGACTTATTTTCTTTAAAAAAAAGTTTGTGTGACATGGACCGGATTATTTGTCACATTTCATATGAAACCGTGTATTCTTTATTGGACATGTATGATCACTTTTAATTAAGCAATGTAGATTTTAATAAATTTATCTATTAATTTTCACATAAATGGATTCTTTTATTTTCAAAAAATTTAACATTTGTACATATCAATATACTGTCATAATATGTATTATTATTTAATTTCAAAAGATAATCATGTCTTGTATTTCACATGTAATACGAAGTTCAAAATAATATATGTTAAAGAGTTAACTAAGACATATAACGAAACTAACACAATATATATATATATATATATATATATATATATATATATAAAACCACCTACATGAACCATCAATTACACGCACATATTAGTAATGAAGTTTGGAACAATTAAATTATTTCTTTTTCTAGCAAAAAATAAACCTTGTCCAAAATTGGGACTTAAATAAAAATTCATATAAATAAAATATTTACAAAATAACAATAACTCTGATTTTCTTGTTGGTTATTTATTTCCTTGTGAGCCTCAAACACAATTATGTTACCTTCCTTAGATCCATGGAAAGAATAAAACTCCTTCCATTCTCTACCAATCTTGCTAGATTTTCTTGGAGAGTCTTTTGTTAACAGTTTGCATTTGATTTTCTTGCCTAATCCATGAAGAACCACATTTTTTTATCTATCTTTGTGAAGATACTTCACAAAATTTGAAGGCAAATCCTAAAAAAAAAAACATGAATGATGCATTCAATTGGCATTGAACTTGGTCAAACAGATTCCTGAACCAAAGTTAGGAATTTCATGTGCGTATTGGTCACTGTTGTGCACTGTTGTTGCCATGCAAAGCTTCTGTAATGGCAGTGTGTAAGTCCAAAAACATTCAAAAGTAAGGGCACTTTTTTCTTTGCATAAATCCTACATGACTTTCATCTCAATTCACTCTCCTTTCTCTTGAATTATGAAAGCAACCTAAATACCCCAATCTTTCCATTCACCCTCATCCTCTCATAGAAGCAAACAGGGGTGGCACCCTCTAATCCATATGCAACTACAATGTCACCCCTAGAAGCAAACACACTGTTTACGTCTCTTAATTATTTTGCAGGTTATATATTTTGTCATGGGGATAAGTTCTATTATTTAAGGGGAGCAGATCCAACAAATGAAGAAAAACTATAGAAGAAAATTTTAACAAAAAGCTGAATGACTTCTTAGAAAGGAAGGATTGAGCAAAAATATGGTTTTATCTTTCTAATTCTCTTTTTTTTAGTTATTTGAATTTTGTTTTATTTTTCTGTTTATGTTTTCATTTTTTATATTTTGGTTATTTGGTTTATTTGCTTATTTTATAGTTTGAATAAATTTGTTGTTTTGTTAGTTTTATGTCTTGAATTATATTTCTTGAATAAATTTATGTTTTAATTTTTTTTTTCTAGTTTATTTTTTGCAAATAAAAGAAATTAGAATATTAATTTTGAATTGAAGAGAAAAAAGGAATTTGTGTTTAAATGTTAGATAGTGAGATGAATTAGACACAGGTTAGAAAAGAAAGTATGATTGAATTTTGTTCTTGCCGATTGACTTCTTCGCCGGTTGACCTAAGATGAACGCACCTCCTTTTGGGGTTGGAGTCACGTCTCTCTTAGCTGCTTCGAGTATGGCTCCGTTGTGACAGAGGGCGCCCTACCTGTTGATGGCACTCCGACGCTCAAGTCAGTAAGGGCTCACAAAGCAACAATAAAACTCAGTTTAGTGTGCAAAAACAGCGTACCTTCACCTGGGGTCTTAGGCCCCTTTAATAACCGCACATGCAACAGTTTCTCGCTTGAGAGAATAAAATCTTAACTAAAGATATACTAAGCACATTTATCTTTTATCTCTAACAGAAAAAACGGCGTACCACGTACACCAATCATCTTAAGGTGCTAACCGCAGGCTATCATTCTGTTATAAATGCACATCCCTATCCTCTTTAGGGTTAACAACAACTATCAACAAGTATTTACGTGTAGCAACAACAATATATCAACAAATATAATAGCAAACATTATAACCACTACTATTATATATATCTACTAGCGCGGAAATAAGGGGTATCTCGTACGATAACCTTACCATGCACTTTGGGCCCTTCCATCGAAATTGGGCCAGTCACATAAATCTTAGCTCGACCCAACAATCGAGCTGACCTCTTACCTTTTCTGAGCACTGAGCTACTGTTCACACATACTAGAGTGTCGAGCTCTGTATAGTACACAAGCCCCCAGGCTCGAGCTGAGCTTGATCAGGCGAAGAGTCTACTGAGTGGAAAACACCCCGACCCCCTTGACGGGTTTCCCCTGTACTAGACCCAAAAGCCTTACTAACGGGGTTTGAGGTAGCCAATGAGCAAGCCTCCGGTCTGGCATGCCCAATTGTACTAGGCGAAAATCACCTACCTCGACTTATTGAATATAACCTTTCCTAACAAGGGCGCAGGCTTATCAGCACAACCTTTTGTCGCCCTTCATGCGAGTGAGAAAAATTTAGGCAGGATAAATCCATTCTACAAGAAGTCTAATCCGAGTTTACCCCACCATCTTGAGTGAGCTAGCTCTTCTCTACACACTTACTCCATCCAGTATTTGAGCTCGGGTGAACACTCTCACACCGACTTAGTTCACTTATTACTGGTCAGATCGGGGTGAATTGCTCATACAACTTCGACCCCACCGAATATCTAAACTTGGATGAACACTCTCACATCAAATCAGTCCTTCTTATTATGTACTGCATTAGATGATCAATTTGTGCAACTAGTATTCATCCCACAGTGCGTTTAAGCTCGGGCGAACACTCTCGCGCCGAGTTAACCTGACCATGTTGATTTTGATGAATTATCTACGTGCTATTATTCATCTCACAGAGCGTTTAAGCTCGGGTGAACGCTCTCCCACTGAGTTAACCCGATTGTGTTTAAACATATGCGTTCCATTACTCATCCCACATAGCGTTTAAGCTCGGGTGACCGCTCTCACACCGAGTTAACCCGACTGTGTTGGTCAGAGTGAGTAACCCACAAAAATAGGCAATCCCACAGAGCGTTTAAGCTTGGGTGAACGCTCTCACACCGAGTTAATCTGACTATGTTTAAACATCTACGCGCCATTACTCATCCCACAGAGTGTTTAAGCTCGGGTGAACGCTCTCACACCGAGTTAACCCGATTGTGTTGGTAAGGATGAGGCACCCATTCTCCTAACAGGGCAACTTCGGTCGACTTAGCATCACATTGTTCATCAACAAGCATCAGATACATCAACTGAAGTAAAATTTGAGTTTGGCAGCGTTCCATGTCCGTGGGATAGGTCCCCCCTCTAGGGTTTCTAAGCTGTACGCGCCATTCCCGAGCACCTCAACTACGTGGAAAGGTCTTGTCTACTTAGGAGACAACTTATTCTCCAACTGGTAAGGATGGGCTTTTCGCATCCCCAAGTCAACTACCCGAAACTGCCTAGGCCTGACCTTGGTCCTTTGTTTCAGCTCGACCCTTCTCTTCAGCACCTTTGATTTGACGCGGGCATGTTCTCAGACTTCATCTAATAAGTCTAGGTTCATCTTTCTTCCTTCATTGGATTCTTCCACAATGAAATTTTGGAAACGGGGAAAGTTCTTCTGGATTTCTACAAGAATCATGGCATCCGCCCCATACACCAGACTAAAAGGAGTCTCCTTGGTAGTCGACTATGGTGTAGTATGGTAGGCCCATAGAATCCGGGGAACTTCCTCCATCCACGTTCCCTTTTCCTTCTCTAATTTTCTTTTCAAACCCCTGAGTAAGACCTTGTTAGCTGATTCCACCTTACCATTTGTTTGGGGATGCTCCACAGAGGTGAATATATGCTTTATCCCAAGCTCGTAACACAACTTGCCCAACTGTTGACTGGCGAACTGTGCCCCATTTTCGAACACCAAGTTTCTAGGGATTCCAAAGCAGCACACTATGTTCTTCCATACAAAGTGTTGTACCTTGTGTGCGGTGATCTGGGCGAGAGGTTCGACTTTGATCCACTTTGTGAAGTATTCGATGGCTACCACGAGATACTTCATTTAACGTGTTGCCAAAGGGAAAGGACCCAAAATGTCTATTCTCTAGAATGGCTCACATCGCTGTGCATACCCTCTACAGTCTTCCTTAACTGTTGGCCAGTAGTACCCAGCTCGGATGACTTTTAACGCGAGTGCTCGACCGCCTATGTGACTTCCACAGATACCTTCATGTAATTCTGCCATTACACGAACACATTGATCTCTGCTCATACAAGCAAGGGCGGGATGAGCGTAGCCGTGACGGAACAACATATTGTCAATCAAAGTATTCTTCCCTGCATTCTTTTTAACCATCTTTGCTTCTGCGGGCTCGACTGGCAGTAAACCATTTGCTAAATATCGGTGATACGGGGTGATCCATGTCTCCGCTGTGCACCCTGTGAGGTAGCCATTACCTCGCCTTCCTGTACCTGGCACGTCACTACCCTGGGGACCTTCAATGTCTCCTAGGTCAATGACCGATGACTTCTTCTGCTCTTAGGCCCTATCTCAAAGATCTCCGTTTGGCCTGTCATTGGGGGATTGTCTTCTGGTGTTCTCGGAGACTTCAGAGTCTCCTGTATCACCGACCTTTACCGATTTCCCTTCCCCCAACTCGCCAACTTGGCCAATAAATCAACCTGTAATTTTGCTCCCTTGGCATGTGGACGAGTTCAAACTGGGTGAAAGCTTTCATCAGAATGATAACATACTGGTGGTATGCAACCAACTGCGCGTCTTTGGCTTGGTACCTGTCGATCACCTATTCGGTAACAAGTAACGAATTGCTCTTTACCAATAAGCTTCTAGCTGCCAATTACTGAGCTAGCAACATTCCTGCTATCAGGGCCTCATACTCGGCCTAGCAATTGCTAGCCTTAAATGCAAACTTCAAGGATTGTTCAATCAATAATCCACTGGGACCCTCCTGAATGATGCCAGCACCGCTACCCTGCTGGTTGGAGGACCTGACTACCGACAAGATCCAATGTAAATCTCTTGAATCGGAATGAGTACCCTCCCATAACAATTCCACCTCAAAATCTGCGTAGACCTTGTTAGAATATATGGCCTTAAACAAGAGGGGGGGTGAATTTTTATAAGATATTTTCGAAAACTTTTGTTGGTTTAATGAAACTCTGTGAAGAAATTCAGAAGAGGAATCAAGTTAGCCAAGAACACAATTTGTTTCAAAGCAAAACACAAAAAAATAATCGATTGTTTCTTCGAATCAATCGGATGTTTCTTCGAATCAATCGGTTGTTTATACCAGTTAAAACTTAAACAACTTAAAAAAAATTAAAAGGAGTTCAGAGAAAGAGAAATGCACACAAGCAATTTATATTGGTTCACTCTTACAACAAGAGCTACATCCAGTTCCCAGAAACCACTAGGTAATCCACTAAGCAATAAAACAAGATTACAAACACCACACACCAAAGTAGTGACCTTGAACCCCTAAAGAAACACAGTACCTTTGGAAAACCACACCAAGAGTATTGATCTTGAACACCTCAAGAACGCACAACACTCATTGGCAATACAACAACAGAAATACAGAAGATTGAGAAAACATTACACCTGATCAAAGTACAATCTGAAATGAATACAATTGCAATCTTATTCCGCTCTCACTTGAAAATCCAAAGCTTGATGTGAATCTTAAAACTTCAGATCAAATATATCAAACTGAATTTCTCAAAACTGTTTCTTACCCTTTAGAAACATATAATAAACTATTTATATTTTCAAAAGATTGGTCAAAACATTTAATGAATGAGCGTATTCAGTTAGAAATCATTTAAGACAGATTCACCATTCAAAAGAGAATTCTGTTAGGATTTTCAAAGAAACAATCGATTGAAACAACGAAATAACCGATTAATTTGGTTTGACAGTTAAGTTAACCAAGTCAAACAACTTTCAACCTTTTTCAAAACATTTAAGAACAAAACAACTGGTTGATTCAACAAAACAACAGGTTGTTTTTCACTTAGTTGGAAAATCATTTAATTTCAAAAAGGTTTTAATTCACATCAGTTTTAGTTTCAACAAAAGATTGGATCACACTTTAATCTACCCAGATCCCACCCACACACAACAACAACACCAGCCTTTCATAAAACACCTTGGATTTGGATTCTTTAAAGCACTTGATCACTTTTGATCAACCATCTCTTCCTATTTGATGAAGACAAATACCTGGTTGTTTGTGTTGGTCTTGTTTGAATCTGAAATAACAATTGCAAAACAAAAACTATACAATCTAGAGCATCTCTAATAGCAAGTTATGATGACACATCAATTGGTTTTCTACATAACCACAAGAGTAGAAAAATCAGCCACAAACTATGTTAAAAACAACAAAACTGCATCACCAAATCAAACAACATATGCAACAAAAATTAAAAGCACACATAATCCAGAGTTATAACAATTTTAAGACAACACAAACCATATTCTCCCCCTATTTGTCTTCACAAATAGAATTAGGAAGAGATAAAAACATAATAGTTCAAAATAAAGCAATATTATCATAGAAAATTAACAAAGCTTGGCTTCAATAATCTTTCCCATACTACATCTCAAAAAGTTGGTTTTGAACAGCTTCAATTTGTTCATCAAGGGTCTAAAAACGTGTATCCATGCTTTGAAATCTGTTGTCAAAGTTCTAAAAGTTTGTAGCACAAAAATCATGAAGATTCCTTTGATTTTAAGCAAAGTTATCCAACTTATTGACCATGAATCTCTCAAAAGGAGACAATGAGAGAATTCTATTTCCTTGATTTCCAGCACTTGTTCCAGCCCCTATTGCAGCAGCAGATAGATCTTCATCTTGAGCATCAACATCAGTACTGATGTGATTCCAATAGCATAGAAGAGAAAGATTCTTGATCTACTTAGGAATCAACTTGAGTTGGACAATAGTTAGGCACTTTTCTTAGAATTGGATCAATGTTCTAAGTCAAGAACTCACCAAAACTAGCACCAAATCCCAAACTCATATGCAGGTTCCAATTATGATCAAATTGAACCGAAAAGAATGGAACAAAAGATAAGCAAACTGAAATAGAAGTGCTGGAAATTAAACACACCGAACCAAATCAAACAAAGGAAGAATAACTTGCTGGAAAATGGAAATAGCCGAACCAAAAAAGCCAAGAACAATTACGCTAGACATGAAAATGAAGAAGAAACAAAGCTAGAGAATAGAACACTTATGGAGATGGAAGAGTAGGTGATTGATCACGCCACTTGGAGGATGGCTGCTCCAAGATTAGTGTGTTGCCGCCACTTGAGGACACCATGGATCCATCAAGATAAGACTAGAGAAGAAGGCTCAAAAGCTCTCCAATGCTCACTCAAAATTTGAGTATAGTTTCTTTACTCTTAATTCCAATCTGAAATTTACAAAGGGAGCACCTCTATTTATAGCCTAAGGTGCTGAAATGCAAGCTACACAAATTCAAAAACTCCCTCCTAAAAAGCTTCTAGAATCGGCGCCAAAAACAATGCATGAGGAAGGTGTGACCTCTTCCTTCACTTTGGCACCTCCTATTCTACTCCTACACCTATCTACTAACGCACCCCCCTCCTAAAGCTCCTAACTAAAGCCTAAAAGATGCTATAACAATAGAGGTTTCTAATGTTTCCCTCTAAGCACCTTCAACCAAAGAAATTACAAAAAGAGAAAATAATTGTCCCCTAGCTCCTAAAGCTTTGAACATGCTTCTTGTAAGCCTTTGAGGTGGGCTTTGACCTCCATGGGCGTCCTCCATTTGCGCCTCTACCTCTTTTTGATCTTGTTGATTGGCTTCCATGTCCACTTGAGCTTGATCTCCATCAAGTACCTTCAACAACTTCAACAACTTCTTGATCTTCTTCATCATGTTCTCCATGTGCACCACTTGAGGAACCACCATGTTCACCATCCTTGCTTACCCATCTTCCACCAATCTTGGTAAAACCCATCTTGCTTAGTGAACCATTGTTCACTTCATGTGTTGATTTCACCAATTCAGATATTTCTTCCTCAAGATCTACTTCAAAATAGTTTAAGAATTTAGAAATCAAGATAGCATAAGGATAATGATAGTCACTTAACTTCATAGATTTATGCATGCGTTCCTTTATGATATGGATCCAATTGATTTTGACTTTGCCCATAATGCAGTATATGTAGACAAGATCTTCCTTATTGAGAAAAAATGATTGCTCTCTCTTGGTGTTAGAATCCAAGTTACAATGACAGCCAACAACCTTTCATTCAACTTCAACCCTCCAACAGAACAAGTTCTTACTTGTGCTTGAGGATTCTTCAAACAACTTCTATAATACTGAATCTTGTTGAAATCTTCCACCACACAAATATTCCCTTTGTTGATTCTCAACCCAACATACTTCAAACCAGTTATTGTAGTCCATACCTCATGAGTAATCTCCATATCCACACCTTTGATATGAAAAACAAGGTTGTTGTCAACAAACTTCAAGTTGGTGTAGAAAACCCGAATAAGATCAGGATAAATGTTCCCTTTCATCTCCAAGAACCTCTTTAGTAGTTGTTGCTTGAGAAGATTTCTCACATCTTCCAGCTTTTGACTTTTCAGCCAGCTGAAGAGACAACTTTTGGGTTGTTTATCACTTTTCTACTTGTTTCAAAGTGATATTTTTCAATCAACAAATTATCTCCTGAAAACCAGCCTTCAAGATGCCCTCCTGTTCTTACATCCCTGGTTTTTATCCTTTTTTATGATGGAGGAGTGGAATCCATTATAATAGAATGAGAAAAAAATGAAAACAAAGAAAAATATGAGATGCAACAAGAGATGTGTCAATGGGTTGTTTATGTGTAGAAAAACAACTGCAGAGGGTTTTATAGCAAAATAGAAAACCTCTTTGATCCTTTGGTTGCAGTGGGTTTCAGTCTTCAAGAAGAGGAATCTGGTCCAAGCTTGCACAGTAAACACGTAAGCCCATACCAGAAAAGCACATGGTCAGCACATGTGGATTTGACTAGTCATAAAGATACTTGAATTTCCAAGATATGGAATATATTCCTTTTATGACAAGAAGTAACCTCCTCCTGAGCCAAATCAAACTCTTATGATTGCTTTATTGACTCATAATTCCTTTAAGATTGAAATCTGTAAAAGATAGAATGCATAAAGAAATTAAATCAATTTTATGCAGTGTTGTCAGAGGAGAAACAATCAGTTGTTTTTCTGAAGCAACAACAAATTAGAATTTTCAACAGGAGAGAAGAATCAAAATGTAATTGCTCCACATATATCACAATTTAGATGAAGATTTAACACAAATTAAGAAAATAAAAGCAACATAAACAAAGAAAGCCTTATCCTTTTGTCATAGAGCCTCTTCAATGAGTCATAGTGCATGATCAATAGAACTTCTTTTTCTTTTAAGAAGACTTAAGCTGGTACAAAATCCTTAGTTCAATTCCAGACAGGATTTTTTCCTTCCAAAAGCTTGATCTGATGACTCAATAGTCCGTGCTTCTCTTAGTATTCCTACAACACAATAAATTCAAGCAACAAGATTTGGTCCCCTTACAAAAGTGGGTCCTTTTGATTTACATTTATCACTAGGAACTTCAAAATCTTTGGGAATCCATCTCATAATACCTTTACGAACAAAATATTTTCGAATTTTACAGAATCTAACAGAGTGGCCTCTCTTCATGCAATAAAAACATGTAACAACTGGTTGTTTCAATTTTTCAATCGGTTGTTTTTCTGGCACTTTTGAAAAAGGCTTTGAAATCCCATTATTATTGCTTTGAGGATTTTCCGAAAACACATTTTTGGGATGCCAAGACAGTTTCAAAGTTAGATTTACCCTTTGAAAGTTTATCCATAGTTCTTACAAGATAGTGGACTTTACTCTCAAGAGTTTTACAATTTTCACAAGCTTTTGAGTGACATAAGCAAGAAGAAATTTTGCAATGCATTTCAAGATTTTCAAAATCAGTTTTTGAATTTTCCAATTCTTCTTCAAGTGTCTTTACTCTATTATCAAGCCAGTTTTTCAACCCTTTCAACCGGTTGTTCAAGACAGCCAATCGGTTAGCTTCCTCATGAGTTTCTTTAAAAGCTTGAAGCAATTGACTATAGTTTTCAGCATTTAAAGAGACACAAGAATTTACACTGCTTGAATCATCTTCTCCCTCTGCCATCAAACACATACTGGCTTTTTCATCTTCACTTGATGAGGAGCTTGATGAGGAGAATTCATTTTCATCCCAAGCAATGTAAGCCTTTTTTTATTTCCCTTTCTTGCTTGACTTCTTTTCCTTGCCTTCTTTATTAGGGCATTCAGCTTTCATATGCCCCTGTTCTCCACAACCAAAACAAGTATAATTGTTAGGATTAAAATCTCTAGTTTTTTTGTTTCCATACCTTTCTTTGTTGCGGTTTCTCTTCAAGAATTTGCTGAACTTTTTGGATAGCAAACTTAGAGTTTCTCCCTCACTTGAGTCTTGCTTATTTTTGTTCTTGGCAGCTTTCAAGGCTATGTTCCTTACAGGCTTGTTTTCACTTTCTTGAACATTGAATCTATTCATCTCCAAACTCATGTTCTCTAAACTTTCCAAACAAGGAGACTGTGGTTAAGGATGTCAAATCCTTAGACTCAGAGATGCAGTAACTTTTGGTTGCCAAGATCTATCAAGACACTTTAGAATCTTGATGTTCAACTCCTCCTTGTCAAAGATTTTTTCAAGACTCATTAGATGATTGACTATGTGGGTGAATCTCTTTTACGCATCAACAATTGATTCTCCTTTGAGCATTCTGAACATCTCATACTCTTGTATTAGAGTATGTTTCCTTGCCCTTTTCACATCATTTGTCCCTTCATGGGTAACCTCTAGAGTATCCCATATTTCCTTAGCCGATGCAATTGTGAGATCCTGAAAAATTCATCAGAGTTCAAAGAAGAGGTTATGATATTCTTGGCAATGCAATCAAACTTGGCCTTTTTATTTTCAGCATCAGTCCATTGGGACCAAGGTTTTTCAATAGAAGCATCTTCCTTTTCAAATTTTGGAATAAAAGGATCATTTTCAATTGCATCTCAAATCCCTTTATCAAGAGATTCAACAAAGATTTTCATTCTAACCTTCCAAAACTGATAGTTCAAACCATAAAACAAAGGTGGCATGTTAATTGAGGCACCCTCCCCAAAAGGTAGTTTTTCAGCCATAGAAAAAAGATTTAGGATCTAAAACTTGAGAACTACAAGAACTTAGCTCTTGATGTCAATTGTTAGAATATATGGCCTTAAACAAGAGGGGGGTAAATTGTTTATAAGAGATTTTCGAAAACTTTTCTATGTTTAATGAAACTCTGTGAAGAAATCCAGAAGTGGAATCAAGTTAACGAAGAACACAAACAGTTTCAAAGCAAAACACAGAAAAACAATCAATTGTTTCTTCGAATCAATCGGTTGTTTATACCAGTTAAAACTTAAACAACTTAAAAACAAAATTTAAAGGAGTTCAGAGAAAGAGAAATACAAACAAGCAGTTTATACTGGTTCACTCTTACAACAAGAGCTACATCCAGTTCCCAGAAACCACTGGGTAATCCACTAAGCAATCAAAGTAGATTACAAACACCACACACCAAAGTAGTGACCTTGAACCCCTCAACAAACACACTACCTTTGGCAAACCACACCAAGAGTATTGATCTTAAACACCTCAAGAACACACAACACTCATTGGCAATACAACAATAGAAATACAAAAGATTGAGAAAGCATTACACCTTATCAAAGTACAATCTAGAAAGAATACAATTGCAATCCTATTCCACTCTCACTTGAAAATCCAAAGCTTGATGTGAATCTTTAAAACTTGAGATTAAATATGTCAAACTTAATTTCTCAAAACTGTTTCTTACCCTTTAGAAACATATAACAAACTATTTATATTTTTCAAAGATTGGTCAAAACATTTAATGAAGGAGAGTATTCAGTTAGAAATCATTTAAGACAGATTCACCATTCAATACAAAATTCTGTTACGATTTTCAAAGAAACAATCGGTTGAAACCACGAAATAACCGATTGATTTGGTTTGACAGTTAAGTTAACCAAGTCAAACAACTTTCAACCTTTTTCAAAACATCTAAGAACAAAACAACTGATTGATTCGATAAAACAATAAGTTGTTTCTCACTTAGTTGGAAAAACATTTAATTTCAAAAAGGTTTTAATTCACATTTTAATCTACCTAGATCCCACCCACACACATCAGCAACACCAACCTTTCATCAAACACCTTGAATTTGGATTCTTCAAAGCACTTGATCACTCTTGATCAACAAACCTACCCTTTTATCGGCCCTCTCGGCTCATAGTAGATATCGAACTCGGATAGTTCCACTGACCACCGCACCATCCGACCCACAATGTCGGGTTTTTGCAAGACTTTACGGATAGGGAGGTCGGTCATCACTATCACGGTAAAACTTTGAAAATAATGTCGCAACCTCCAAGATGTCAACATTACTCCAGTGCGGCCTTCTCAATTGCTTGGTAGCGCTCCTCTGGTCCCTGTAGCACCTTGCTAACAAAACAGATTAGTCTTTGGACCTGTTCCTGGTCTTGTACTATTACCGAGCTAATTGCTCGATTTGTGATGGCGAAGTACAAGTGTAGGGGAACACCGGTTATTGGCTTCCTGAGGACAGGACGGTTGGCCAGATACTCCTTCAACTTTACTAAAGCCTCCTCGTACTCGGAGCTCCATACAAATCGATTATTTTTCTTTAGGCACTGGAAATACGGGTAACCCTAACGTGAGAGGGTCGCCATACATCCTGTTAACTATTGGACCTCCTTTACCGTGGTGGGGCTCCTCATTTCTATGATGGCTGCACATTTGTCTGGGTTGGCCTCTATGCCCCTCTCAGTCAACAAAAATCTGAGGACCCCAAACACACACATCTCAGGCGAACAACTCTTCCAGATTAAACACGTGTTGTTCCTTCTCCATAGAGGTGACGACCATGTCATCTACATAGGCATGCACCGTTTGCCCGAATAGAGAGGCGAGAATCCTGTCCATCAAGCGCTAGTAGGTGGCATCAACATTCTTAAGGCCAAAAGGCATGACCTTGTAGCAGTAACTAGCAAATTCCGCCATGAACGCGATCTTACTTTCATCGTTGGGATGCATCCGAATCTGGTTGTAACCAGATAACACTTTAAGAAAGCTCAGCAAGCGACAACCTGAGGCGTTCTCTACCAAAGATTCGATACTCGACAATGGGTAGGAGTCCTTTGGGCAGGCTTGGTTTAGGTCGGTAAAATCGACGCACATCCTCCACTTTCCATTGGACTTCTGTACCAGCACCACATTTGTTAGCCACTCAAGATACTGGATTTCCCTAATGTGGTTAGCATTCAACAACTTTTGAGTTTTCGCCGTTATGATCAGGCATCTTTCTTCATTAAACTTTCTCCATGGTCAACCTGTGACAAAGAAAATTGGGATCTACCCCCGGTATATCTGTTGAGGACCACGCAAATGCGTTCATGTTCTGGGCTATCACCTCGACTATTTAATCCTACAACCTTTGATTTATCGAGGCACCGAGCTTGAACATCTTTCCACCAATCTCTCGCTGCTGCACCTCGCCAGCAGGTGCAGGTCGCTGTCGGTTGCCGACCTCGGTCTCTAGCACCTCAGCCACCTTTCCCTCATGCACAAAGGAAATTGAGTTCAAGCTCCTTCTGTTCGTCATGTTGCTCTCATAACACTTTCGAGTAGCCTTCTGATTCGACCTAATCGTGATCACCTTCCCCTCCTCAGACGGTAGCCTCATCTTCATGTGCATTGTTGAAGCTACCGCACCCAACCTATTTATAGAGGGTCTCCCCAAAAGCAAGTTATAGGCAGAAGGAGTATTAACCATAACGTACCTGATGGCAATGGTCCTAGCAACTTCCTCGTCCGAGAATGTTGTCTTCAGGTCTACATATCCTCGCACCTCCACGTTGTTGAACCAAGTGTGTTCAAGCTTTGAAGAATCCAAACCCTTTGAAGGTTGATGAAAGGCTGGATGTGCTTGTTGTTGCTGAGCTGTCTTTAGATAGGATCTGGGGTAGATAAATTGTATCTATCCATTCTTTATTGAATCCAAAGCATAAGCATTCTCAAACCTTTTAAAAGAAAAATGTTTTTCAAACTAAGTGAAAAACAACCTGTTGTTTTGTTGAAACAACCGATTATTTTATACTTAGGTGTTTATAGAAAGGTTGAAAATTGTTTTTGATGGTTGACTTGCTGTCAAACCAAAACAACCGATTGATTCGTGGAAACAACGGATTGTTTGTTTTGGGACCATAACAAAAAATTGTTTTGTGCTTTAACTGAGCATTAATGTTTTTTCTAACTGTTTACGCTCCAATTTTTAATGCTATGACCAATCTTAAATGCAATTAATAGTTTGTTAAGATTATGCAACAAACAACTTTGTTTTAAATATAGAAAAACATATTTGAGTTTTTAACGAAGTTTTGAGATTTTGAAAAGTTGAGAATGGCTTAGAGATTGCATTGATCAAAGAGTGTGAGATAGGATTTTCATCTTGTATTGATTTCAGATCTTTTCTATAACAAATGTAATCCTTTGTACTTTTGAAATAAATTTTGTGTGTATTGCTGAGAAGTGTTGTGTGTTCTTGAGGGGATCAAGATCAGCATTCTTAGTGGTGTTGTACTGGACCAAAGGAAGTGTGTGTCTTGAGGGGATCAAGGTCACTTCTTTGGTTGTGTTGTAAGTAATCTAGGGTTAATTGCTTAGTGGATTCCCCTGTGGTCTCTGGGAAGACTGGATGTAGCTCTGGGTTTAGAGTGAACCAGTATAAATCTCTTTGTGCATTTTCTCTATCCTTTAATTCTTTAATTTCAGTCTTATATTTGAAAACTGGTATAAACAACCGATTGTTTCTGTGAAACAACCGATTGTTTTTCTGGTTCTGTGCTAATTTGCTTTGTGTTTTGGCAAACTGATTTCTTAATCAAGTTATTCTCGAAGTAATTTCATTCTAGGCTTCAAAGTTTGCGAAAACCCTCTTTAAACCATTAACCCCCCTCTAGTTTAAAGCCATATATTCTAACACGCGTGGTCACCTGCAAAGCCAACTAGGCATCTGTCAAGGCACCTCAACTGGTCGGGGGACAATCGCAGATTGATGAACGTTGACTAAAAAATTACATTGGTCGAGCTCCCTTGATCGAAGAGAACTTGGTGTACTCTTCCTACTGTGATGATCGATATCACTACTGGGTCATTGTTGTGGGGAACAACGTCTGCCAAATCGGCCTTTCTGAAGTAGAGATCGGGTTTAGGAGCGTCATTTTGATCCGCTGTTTCCAACGACATCACAACCCTCACGTACCACTTGC
Organism: Phaseolus vulgaris; assembly: GCF_051622355.1. Classification (NCBI taxonomy): domain Eukaryota; kingdom Viridiplantae; phylum Streptophyta; class Magnoliopsida; order Fabales; family Fabaceae; genus Phaseolus; species Phaseolus vulgaris. The sequence goes on from NC_143504.1 coordinate 33,168,302, forward strand.
GTTTTGTGGCGGGGCTACCTTCTCTAGAGAACCCTCCTGATATGGTGTTTAACTCGACATGGATGGGGACTTCATGCATCTAGTCTCTCGGGGTGCTTTCCCCTTGAGGTTCTCCTTGGTCATGCTCGAGGTACTCCTTTAGGAAGCCGTCCCTCATTGCTCAATATCGTGTCTGAATCCTTTATGGAACTCGCACCACACATCCTTTCGACCCCCCATATTCCTGTCTGTTTTCTGGGGAAACCTCATCTTTTCTGATACCGCTGGTATGTTGATAAGCTCCTTGTACGATATCCGGAACTTGGGACAAAACTCACCCTCCTTGCTCCTAGCTTCGGCCTTGCCCTTCTTGTACGGGGCGTGCCTAGTGTCTACTTTCTTCCCCGTTGAGGTCTCATGAACCCTTAGGGGCCGAGAAGCCTTGTTGGTTTCTTTTGGCTTAGCCACCCGAGGTTGCGGGCCATTATTCCTGGCCACCACTGCTTCCTCGACGCTAATGTGGGTGACTGCTCTTCGCCTGATCTCGGAAAAGGTTTTTGCTGGGTTCCTAATCAGAGAATCGTAGAACGGTCCAAAAGCAACCCCTTGCTTAAAGGTGGACACCATGACATTCTCGTCTTGAGTTCGGAGCTTCACAGTAAAAACCCAGAATCGATTCAGATAGTCTTTCAATGACTCCCCTCCCTTTGTCGCATGCTAAAAAGATCGTATAACACTAGGGTCTTCACCCGGTTGGTATAAAACTACTATCTAAACAACTTGGCGAATTGTGCAAACGATGTAATGTGGCCATCTGGGAGTCCACTGAACCACTGTATTGTCGTACCTGTAAAAGCACTCATGAACATCTTACACCGTATTGCGTCTGATCCTCCCGAAATGATCATTTGAGCATTGAACATTGTAAGATGGGTCTCTGAATCCTCTACCCCCGTGAACGTGATCCTGGGGGCCACGTGGTGCACGGCCACTGGTTCGTCCATGATAGCCCGAGAGAATGGTTCAGTGTTGTCCCTTTCATGTAGACTCGTCTCCCGTTCTCTCGGGGGTCGTCGGTCACATTGCTTGAGATCCTTGCGCAACTCCTCGTGAGTTTTGCCCAGTTCTTCCCGCAACCTTTCTTGCTCCAACGCATATCGTTCATTGGCTTCTCGTAGCCTCTCCTGCTCTTATCTCGACTGCTCGTTGGTCTCTTGGAGAGCACTTAGGGTCTCCATGAGTTGCTGCAGTGTGGGAGCCTCACCTCCATCTTGTCCCGTTGGTACTTGTCTCGTGTTTCTCATCTTCCTCTGGAAACTTGAACTTAACTGCAAATGTGGATGGGATCAAGCTTTAACAGGCCCCACGGTGGGCGCCAAATGTTCTTGCCGGTTGACTTCTTTGTCGGTTGACCTAGGATGAACGCACCTCCTTATGGGTTTGGAGTCACGTCTCTCTTTGCTGCTTCGAGTATGGCTCCGTTGTAACAGAGGGCGCCCTACCTGTTGATGGCACTCCGACGCTCAAGTCAGTAAGGGCTCACAATGCAACAATAAAACTCAATTTAGTGTGCAAAAACAGCGTACCTTCACCTAGGATTCTTAGGCCCCTTTTATAACTGCACATGCAACAGTTTCTTGCTTAAGAGAATAAAATCATAACTGAAGATATACTAAGCACATTATCTTTTATCTCTAAAATAAAAAACGGCTTACCACGTGGACCAATCATCTTCAGGTGCTAACCGCAGGCTATCATTCTGTTATAAATGCATATCCCTATCTTCTTTAGGGTTAACAATAACTATCAACATGTATTTACGTGTAGCAACAACAATATATCAAGAAATATAATAACAAACATTATAATAACTACTATTATATATATATATACTAGTGCGGAAATAACGGGTATCTTGTACGACAATCTTACAATGCGCTTTGGGCTCTTCCATCGAAATTGGGCCAGTCACATAAATCTTAGCTCGGCCCAACAGTCAAGTTGACCTCTTACCTTTTCCGAGCACTGAGTTCCTGTTCACACATACTAGAGTGTCGAGCTCTGTACAGTACAAATCCCTATTCAAATGTAGTTGAAATGATGATACATGAAAACTTAACAGAATGATTGATTAGGACAGAGAATGACAAGACAACAAGAAATGAGGCCTAATTAAACCAAGTGAGTGTGTGAACCTTAAACAGTTTTGAGAGTTTTACTGATGAATTGGAAGTTGTGGTTGTTTAATTTTTATTTTTGTTACATCATAAAAGAGCATGAAGATGATTGAGGCAATTGTTGTGTTAATTAGGAACCCAGGGCCAAATAGCCAACCTTTTTCTTAATAGAATTTCATTTGTTATATCCCCTTTGGGCCAAGATTTTTTTTTTTAATATAGCACCTTAATCTTTAATGATATATTTTCCTACCCTTTAGCATGTTTAAGGAAGGAGAACATATATGTAATGCATATAGAAAAGGGAATGGTTGGTTCTGATTGTGAAAGCTCAAAAAGTTGAAAATAGGAAGAATCTTTTCCTATTCCTTAAAAAAAATCATCATGAAAATCATGAAAAGTTAAAAAGAAAATGAGGAAAAAGGTGACATCGAAAGATAGTGGTGATTAGATAACATATATGTTCTCTATAATTGGAATGTAGGTATGTTCTTCTTCTTTAAGATGTGCATTTTCTTATCTAAGAAAAACCAATATTTTTTGGAAGTCCAACCTCGTTACAACCCTGGAAAAGACCTCAAGATTCATGAGTCTAATATGTTTGTGACTTGAATATGAAATGAAAAGCAATTGTGACTTGTTATGATTCAGTAAAAATAGAGAGAGACACTTACCTGTGAGAATATGAAAAGATATTCCTTAATGAATTGTCATTTATTTGCATTGATTTGATCTTAGAAGTTGATTGTGTCTATATTTTTCTATATTTGAATTTCGAACCATCATAAGTTTATAATTTGATTTGTTGTTTAGTAATTAAGTTGTTTGATAATTAAATTCAAATATATTCATTTACTTTGCTTAAGGACAAGCAAAATTCTAAGTTGGGGAGAGTGATAAGTCTCTAAATTCAGTAATATTTCATATTAAAATATAGGCACTTATGAGGATTTATTACTAATTTACATATAAAATAATTCATAATTTATGAATTTATACCTTTTTACATTTTTTATGATATTTATTTGAACAATAGTATTTTATTTCCAAATTTGGTGTTAATTGTAGATTTCTACGAAAGATTGGAGATTTGGATTAAAGAGGAACTATTTGAGCTAAAAAAAGAAAGATGAAAGGTCCCAGAATAGAGAAAAATGCCGAAAAAAACAATTTTGCAAAAGGAGATTCTCACTCAAGCGGGATATTCTCGCTTAAGCGAGAATGCTCCAGAATAATTTTCGGAAATCGACGCCTTTCTCGCTCAAGCGAGAATCCCTCGCTTAAGCGAGAATGCGTCAAACATATTGGGCCTTTATTTTATGTTTTATCACTTAGCCCATCAGAGCGACATAGGAAGCGACCTAACTCTGGAAAGTTAGGTTAAATAGGGGGCTAAAGGCTCAACCCTAGGTGCTAAATTGGGAGGAAAACACCATTGAGTGAATTGTAACTCAATTGGGAGAATGGAAGGTGCTAAAAGTATGCGTGACTAATTCTACCATTTGGGATTGGGAGTAATCTGCTCAAACTCTTATGTATTGAGGTGATATCTTATATTAAAATATTCAGTTCTTGATTGATTATTGGTATTGTTATTTTACTTCTAAAGTTTCGTGACAAATTGAGAATCTTAAATTTGACCGAGAGGTATGTTTAGGGTTTGGACCTGATACAAACCAAACCAACAAGGAGATAACCAAGGATACGCACTATGAGAAGTCATCTCAACAATCAAGTGAAAACCTCACCAAGGATCTAGCAGACCTCTCTAGAGGGAGAAATGGACACAAACCAGAACATCTTATGTTCTTGTTGGTCTTCTTAAGAATAAAACAAGTTGTAAATAAATTGGGCTTACTTGAGGGGTCCAAATAGCAAGATAGGATAGAATAGGTGCCTTTAGCATAAATAGGAGTGTTCATAGCGAACTGGGCTTGATCCAAGCCCACTTTTTCAAGACAAGGCACCTAGAATTAGGGTTTTTAGAAGGAGAGCCTAAAGGTGCGGTTTTGACCTAAGTCAACCCTCATTGGCCGCCCCTCCCTTATATCCCATCCTACCCTTGCCCTTCTTAGTAGCCAAGGCACCCATTCCTATAAATAGGGTGCCTTACTCCATGTATTACATTTTAATTTTGAAGAGAAAAGTTACTTTGCACAAATTGTGTGAGGTTTGAATCCTCTTGGTTAGGTCTTATCTTGAGTGGTGTGAGACTTTCAAGTGGCGGCCCTTCACTCATCTTCGTGGCTACCACACCCCAAGTGGCGTGAACCCCTCCACAACCACTCCATAAGCTACTCTTCTTCCACTCTTTTCAATTCATTTCCATTTCATATATGTCTTTGTTTTGCTTTTGTTAAATGCTTATGGTTCATCATTTGGTTCGGCTATGACCACCATTGATGTTTACCTTATTTCTATTTCCATTCTACATTGCATTCCATCTATCACTTTGTATTGATTTTCATTTTTTCCTTTGTGAAGTGAACCTTCACACTTACTTAACCATTTGGTTAAGTTCGTGTCCAGTGAGAATCTTCCTTAGGTTTTCACCATAAATTGATAAAAATATCAATCTTAAGTGTCATATCTAAAATGGAATCATCTAAAATCAACTCACATCAGGACCTAAACAACAATACTTAACATATTTGAGTGCTAGAGATATACTTGAAATGTTAATTGTCATTAACGTCTGAGTGTGATTCTAAGTTGTTTTTATAAGTATGAGAAAGGTCGATATTTAAGAAACATTCTTAAAGATTTTATATGCGAGATATCGATATAAATGAATTTTCTACGGGCATCAATTTCAATCAAAGAACTTAATATTGACATGCTAATCAAAATACATGAGAGTGAGAGAGATGAAACTCAATCCCTATTTTTTCAATTAAAGCAACTAATTCTTTGTCTGTTTTCTTATTGATCATTACCAATACAATCATTTTAACACTCTTTTTAATTGTCCTGTTTTATATTTAGCAAATATTGTACTCGATAATTCACTGTTCCTTGTGGAATCGATATCCGTCAATAGAGACAATTATTACTTTTGACAACACGATGCAATTGTCGTATAAAGTCATCACCCACGTGTTGGACATCTCACTCTTCTGCTCAAGTCTGCACCCTCACTTCCTCTTCTCCATCCAACGCTCCATTCGCACGGCTGCCTGATTTTTTGCTCTCCTCCACAACATCGTGCTCCACTTCCTCCTCCTCGCCACTAGATGTTACAGCCACCGCGCTGCATCTCTCCTCCGCGCAAACAATTGCCTCTGTCCCAACCCCTCTACACTGCCTCCAGCACCTCTCGCACATCTTTTTCACCTCACCACCACGACATACCACTTATTGCCACTGCGTCGGACATCTCACTCTTCTTCTCTAGCCCGCACCCTCAGTTCCTCTTCTCTATCCAATGTTCCATTCACGCTACTACCTCATTTCTTCCTCTTCGTCACCAACCATTCACGCCTCAGCACCTCCGCATTGCCTCCAACACCTCTCGAACCTCTTTTTCACCTCACCACCGCGACAGACCACTTATTGCGACCGCGTCAGACATCTCGCTCTTCTTCTACAGCCCACACCCTCACTTATTCTTTTCCATCCAACGCTTCAATCGCGCCGCTGCTTCATTTCTTCCTCACCTCCATGACACCGTGCTCCATTTCTCTTCTCCACACGCACAAACTACCTCCTTTGCCACAAATCCTTTTACGCCCCAGCACCTCCGCACTGCCTCCAGCGCCTCTTGGACCATTTTTCACCTCACCACTGCGACGAACCACTTACTATCACCATGTCAGACATCTTCCTCTTTTTCTCTAGCCTGCGCCCTCACTTCCTCTTCTCCATCTAACGCTTCATTCGCGTTGCATCCTCATTTCTTCCTCTCCTCTGTGACACCGTGCTCCACTCCTCTTCTCCTAACCGCCAAATTTTGCAGCCACAGCGTTGCATCTCTCCTCCCCGCAAAAACAATTGTCTCTGTCCTAACACCCACGAACTGCCTCCAGCACCTCTCAGACCTCTTTTTCACCTAACCACTACAACAAACCACTTACTATTATCTGTGCCAGACATCTTGCTGCCCACGCGCTGGACATCTCACTCTTCTTCTCAAGCCTGCACTCTCACTTCCTCTTCTCCATCCAACACTCCATTCGCGCTACTGCCGCATTTCTTCCTTTCTTCCACGACACCGTGCTCCACTTCCTCTTCCTTTCTGCCGGATATTGTGCACCGTGTTGCATCTCTCCTTCGCGCAAACAATTTCCTCCTTCCCAACATCTCCACACTGTCTCCAGGTCCTTTCAGACCTCTTTTTCAGCTCACCACCGTGACAGACACTTACTGCCACCGTGCCAAACATCTCACTCTTCTTTTCTCTCCCGCACCCTTACTTTCTCTTCTCCATCCAATGATCCATTCGCGTTGCTGCCTCATTTCTTCCTCTCTTCCGCCAACCCTTCACGCCTCAGCACCTCTACACTACCTCCAACACCTCTGAGACCTCTTTTTTACCTCACCACTACGATGGACCACTTACTGCGACCGCGCCAGACATCTCACTCTTTTTTTCAAGCTCGCGCCCTCACTTCCTCTTCTCCATCCAACGCTCCATTCGCGTCGCTGCCTTATTTCTTCCTCTCCTCCACGACATCGTTTTCCACTCCTCTCCTCTTTGCCGTCGTATCTCTCCTTCATACGTGCAAACTACCTCCTTCACGCCCCAACACCTTTGCACTGCCTCCAGCTCTTCTCGAACCTTTTTTTCACCTCACCACCGTGACCGACTACTTATTGCACCGCAACGGACATCTCACTCTTCTTCTGTAGCCAGTGCCCGCACTTCCTCTTTCCGATCCAACGATCATAACTTTTGACAAAGAAGTCAGATGGAGACGCGTAAAAAAAGAAAGTATATTTGTTCACTCACTTTAATGTGTCTCATTCATTCATTTAATAATATTTATTTTGACTAGCAGTGCAATAAGCAATCTGAAAATTATGAGTGCGGTTATTATGTTATACACTGGATGTCGACTATTGTGCAAGCTGAAATTGATAAAGGTTGGGATTAGGTAATAACTCAATACAAACACTTTAAAATTTGGGGTTTATTATTCATGCACTAATTTACTGTATGTACACTTTCATATTTAAATTATGATATTACATGCATTATTGTTATGAAAGTTTGATATTTTATGCAGGATTAGAGTATATATATAATAATAATTGATCATGCCTGTTGACCAAAACGCTGGAGCCTTGCCTCGTCAAACCTAGATCGACTTATGCGCCGTGTTAACCTCCGTCCTTCACCGCGATTCGCCTCAAGAACCTGCAAAAGACAGAACGACGCCGCTGCGGCCGATCACGCTCCGACGCCCAAGTCAGCGACTGAACCACCAAATACTAAGAGAAACTCAAGAACTCTAAGGAACCGTGCAAAAGTTCTCTCTCAGCGTACTCTCGTTCTCGCAGTTGTAAAGAAGTAATCTAAACGCGTGCGTACCTCAAAGTTCGTTGGAAACTCTTATATACCTGGGCACTTTCTCTCTCCTAGCAGTTACACATGGACACGTGGCTCGCATCCAACTGTACACGTGGCTCGCATCCAGCTGTACACGTGCCATCATCTGGAGCATCCTTAACTTGGGCGCCACTTCTTACTCTTCAGGGTTTTGGCTAAGTTACTTATGCATGACACAACTCAGTGCATAGTTGCCTTGGAGCGTGATCTCTTCTGGGTGGCAAGTTCGGGTGCCTTCATACACACCTTCCCTGTGGTCTCGCCGGCCGCCTTCATGATCTACTTTACTTGCTTCACCGTGTATGTTCAGGTAAGCTGTCCCCCGACCTCATCCTCTGGCCAGCTGGGAAGTGACTATCTGCCTTCATCTTCGGCGATGTCCTTGTTTCGGCGATCTCTAATCACTTGGTCCCCTGGGTTCACATCTGGCGACTTCATCTTCAACCCGGTGACCGCCGGTTTAGGTATGCTGGAGATCGGAGCACACCATCTTAATAACTGGCGACTACACGAGCCCCCCGACTTCCTTCCCTTCTGCCAGCCAGGTGTCCCATCCAACACGCCTATATAATAGCTCGACGCCACGTCATTACTCCCGACTACCAGGTCGATACACAAGCCCCCCAGTCTTAAGCGAAGACTTGTCCAGCGAAAAGACTAAAGGAGTCACGTCACTACCAATCTACGTGGCGCTGGCGCAGAATTCCAAACGTTTGTACTTTCTGCTTTCCTAACGCTCCACCAAACATTCTCCCAATCGCTCGACACGTGGCTTCATCAACGGTTATCTTTAGTTGTCGTTTACGCTTCCAAAAAACATTTGAAAAACCCTTAAACCCATTTCATTTCTACTGTTCCATCACCTCTTTTCCTTCTCAAACGTTCTGAGTTTCTTCTGCAAAAACCCACGAAGCTCTTCAACCTTCTGATTCCTCAACTTCCTTCAGCGTTCGTCTGATCATCGAAAGGTACTCCCTTTACTTCTCTTGTTAAGTTTTTCTGCATTTTAACCGATTCGCATCATCCATTAACTGCCTGGTGCATACGCTGTGGGTTGTTTTCCTCTCTTTCTCCCTTCTCGCAACTTAGGGCTTCGTCTCCATTACAACGAACTTTCGTTCGTTCGTTTTTCACCCTTCCTTCACAATCGAGTCAACCTCTGCAACCTTCGCTCACCTTTCCCTTTCTTTTTCCTTTGCAGTTTCCGCGATGGCTCGTTCAAAGATCACCCCGAATCCTCCTCCCTCGTCACGAAACCCTCCGTCTCCAGCTCATAACCCACCGCGAGCACCTGGTGCTTCCTCCTCCCAGGCTGAGAGGCCTGCAACCTCTCATCCCAACCTTGTTCAGGCAACTCCACCCATCGCCGGAGGTGCCCCCATTCCTTCCCCAGACTACAAGAAGCTATACCCATGGGCCACCTCGACTTTGCTGAAGGAGACCTCTTCAGTAAACTCTCCCCTGGCAGTGCTTCGATTGAAGAAAGGGGACAAGCCCACCCTTTCATTCCACGAGGAGCATGATGACAAGCTGGTGGTGCTACCTTGCCCCCCCCCCCCCCCCCCCCCCCCCCGACGTGCCAGTTTGTGCAGACGACAAAGGGAACAACGACGAGTTATTCTGCTTTGTATACACCACCTTATTCAAGAAGGTGAAACTTAGGTTTCCCTTCACTCGTTTTGAAAGGGAGCTACTAACTGAGCTCGACATCGCCGCCGCCCAGCTCCATCCCAACAGCTGGGCATTCGTGCGGGCGTTTCAAATCATATGCGCACATCTGGGACTGCCAGCGTCAGTGGACGTTTTCCTTTTCCTTTTTGAAGCTAAGCATCCAGGAGATCGCCTTTGGGTGAGTCTGAACGGGATTGCTGGGAGGTCGATCCTCTCTATCTTCCAGCAATCCTACAAGGATTGGAAAGGCAAATTTGTCCAAGTGCGCCAAAACGACCAAGACGCCTCGCTGCTCGACGACTTTCCCTTGTACTGGGTAAACAAGGGAAATAAAGAATCCAAGGGAAGCTTCAGGAGGCCAAGAAGCCCTAACAACATGGGCGCTTTGGACAAAGATCTGTGCCTCTTCTGGAAGAGCGTGGCAGACGCCAACATTACCCTCCTCACCTCCGCGATCATCTCCTTCGAATTCTTCGAAGGCCAACTTGAGGCTCGCATAGGTTAGAGCTCACCTTAAGATCTAAGTTATTGCTCTTGGCAATACCTCTGTTAATTGTTGCTGGGCGTCTTGTCTGTTGCGCACAAGACTTGGTCTTTATTTTCTGCATCACTCGCTTGTCTCATTTGCATATCTACTCATGTGTTTATCTTTCTCTTTGAGCTGACCTGTATACCTTTGTATTATGCAGATCTCATGTTGGGCAAAGGAAAACTGGCTGAATTAAGGGCGCTCGCCCGAGCCCACAGGTTGGCGTCGGGCTCCCAGACTGTGCCCAACTCAGTGGTGGAGATCGTCGCTGCCCAGGGCAGATCGCCCCCTAAAGGCCCAGCTCCTTCAGAGGCCCTGCCCGCCCCACAACGTAAAAAACTCATCCTTAGGAAGCCAAAGAGGAAAACCCCTCAGGTGGTCCATGAGGATGAAGAAGAAGACGATGAGGCGACTGAGGACGGCCTCATCACCAAGAGAAGAAGGGGGGCGCCTTCTTCACTACCTGCTCCACCTCCTCCTCCAACATCAACACCGTCCCCACCACCAGCTCCCACTCCGATACCGACTTCTCCGCCAGCTGCAACACCGCCGGTTCAAGCAGTTCCCTTGGCGGCGGCACTTCCTGTGATTGAGGCTACTGAGCCTAACTTCATGGAGAACCCCCCAAGCGCCTCCACGCCATTTGTATCTGCTGGAAGGGGTCCTCCTTCAACAGCCTCAACTGCGGAAGTTGCACCAGGCGGGGATGAAGGGGTTCACAACTCACCCATCATCATCACCGAGTCCCCCTCGTCACCACCACGCCAAGAAGCTCCAACTCACCAACCGATTCAAGAAGGTGGTGGCGAGAACCAGCAACAGGCTCCCCCAGTGCTTCCACGAGCAAACCTTTCCCTCGCGGTCAAAAGGGTGTGGGAACCCTTCCCAGCAAAACTCAAGATGATGGCAGAGGATTTCCCCTCCATCATATCAAAAGCTGTGGAGAGTTCCAGCAAGAAACTCCAGGACGACATCTCCGTGCTCCAAGAGGAGAATCGCCTAATAAGGATCGAGGCGGAGAAGTTGTCCTGCAACCTTATGCTTGCGGAGATCGATCATTCGCGGGTGGAGGATGCAATGAGCACCGAGCTGCGGGTGGCGCGCAAGGAAGCCACCGATCTACGCCATAGGGTGCACCTCTTAGCTCAAGAGAAAATTGAGCTGGAAAGCAAGCTGGTCCCCTATCGTCTCAAGGTGGCTGACTTGGAGGCGTCGATTAAAGCAGATGTCGCCAAGGTAGAAAGCCTTGAGAAGAGGTCCGTAGATCGGGAGGTCCTCTTGGGGAAAACCGAAAAAGAGAGGGATGACACCATGGCTAAACTCGCCGAGGCCAAAAAGGAAAACGAAGGGATCGCCGCAGAGCTGGTCCAAGCGCAGGCGGAGAACAAAGAGGGTTACTGAAGACCTTCTTCAAGCTCAGGAGAGAGCTGAAGAACTAAAACAGCAGAACGAGGGGCTCAAGAAGCAGATTGAAGAACTCGAGCTGAGCTCTGCCCAAATCCTCGCTGCCGGGTTTGACGCTGCCTTGGAACAATTCGCCCGCCAGTACCCTGATTTGGATCTCTCCATGGTGTCGCTGAACAATGAAGTGGTGGACGGGAAGATTGTTCCTTCTGAAGACTAGCTGCTTCCCTCCATCCATTATTCCTATGCTTTCTCCCTTACACATACTTACTTGTAATAATCTTTCCCCTTCTCTGTACATGTATTTTGAACTGGTGCCACTATGTTATGACATTTCTTGCTTCTTTACATAATCTCTCTGTTAACTTTATTTTTCTTGTATAAATCTCTTAGACGAAATTGACTTAGCAACTCCGTGAGCGCAATTGTATACTAACTGCTTCGAACCATCAAATTTCGAACGATAAAATTCTAACAACTTGCAACCTTAAGGTGACGAACCTCAGCGCGAAACCACCTTTCAAATAACGAGCTTTAACCCAACTAATAGCTTAAAACACAGCTCACCTGATTTGCCTTATCAAAACGGGCCTTGGCTTCTTGCTATCGCTTGAATTTCTCCTGGTCGCCAAAGAGTCTCAGCGATACTAGCTTCCTCTTGCCTTCACAACTTGGCCATTGTTCCTTTATCTGGGGGTAGAGGCGCCTTTCGGATCCTTCTCTACCTTCCCTGACCTTCAGAACAGTAAGCCAGATAGCTAAGGGTTCTCTTCGAACCTACCTTAGCTACCCTTTTAAACTTCTTCCACCCTCTACACCGTACCTGAACTCGCTCGAGTCGAGAAGGATTTTACCTTGCCTGATCTCGCTCGGCGGCGAGAAGGTCTTTAACTCGCCTGAACTCGCTCATCGGCGAGAAGGTCTTTAACTCGCCTGAACTCGCTCATCGGCGAGAAGGTCTTTAACTCGCCTGAACTCGCCTGTTACTTGTCCCGTGACCAACAACGAGTCACTCTTAGCCATCAACACCCTAACTCCCATCTCCTTGGCCAGTAAGATTCCGGCGATCAGCGCCTCATACTCTGCTTGGTTGTTACTGGCTTTGAAGGCAAACCTCAGGGACTGTTCAATCAGCACTCCGTTGGGCCCTTCCAAGATGACTCCAGCACCGCTACCCTGCTGGTTCGACGATCCGTCCACCGAAAGCACTCAACGAAAGTCATCCCCTTCAACTCGCGTCGCTTCTGACGAGAGCTCGACCACGAAATCTGCGAAAATCTGCCCCTTAATCGGACCTCGGGGCTCATATTTGATGTCGAACTCCGACAGCTCCACCGCCCACTTCACCATCCTCCCGGCGACGTCGGGTTTCTTCAAGACCTTCTGGATGGGCAAGTCGGTCATCACCATTATTGTGAAGCTGTGGAAATAGTGGCGTAACCTTCTCGCCGAAAAAACCACTGTCAGTGCAGCTTTCTCCAAGGCCTGATATCTTACTTCGGGGCCTTGCAGCACCTTGCTGACAAAATAAATAGGCTTTTGAGCCTGATCTTGGTTTTGGGCGAGCACCGCACTCACCGCCCTCTCAGTCACAGCAAAATACAACCTGAGAGGGGTTCCCACCAGCGGTTTGCACAAAACCGGCGGGCTCGCCAGATACTCTTTAAGCTTGACGAAGGCTTCTTCACACTCCTTCGTCCAGGCAAATTTGTTATTCCGCCTTAAACACTGGAAATACGGATGAACCTTCTCTCCGCTAGCCGACACGAAACGAGACAGGGCGGTCATCCGACCCGTGAGCTGCTGCACCTCCTTCACGGTTGTCGGGCTCCTCGTCGCCAAGATGGCAGCACACTTATCAGGGTCGGCTTCTATTCCTCTCTCAGTTAAGAGGAACCCCAAGAACTTCCCAGCCTCCACGCCAAAGATGCACTTCTCGGGATTCAGCTTTAACCTGAACTTGGCGATCGTAGTAAACAACTCCTCCAAGTCCGCAACGTGTTTGCTCTTCTCTGGCGAGGTCACGACCATGTCATCCACGTAGGCTTGCACATTCCTTCCCAGCATTGGTGCAAGTACCCGATCCATCAACCTCTGGTACGTGGCCCCCGCGTTCTTCAGCCCAAATGGCATCACCTTGTAGCAGTAGCACGATCTCTCGGTCATGAAGGCAGTCTTCTCTTCATCCATGGGATGCATCTTTATCTGGTTGTACCCCGAGAAGGCATCCAGGAAACTCAGCAACTTACACCCTGCAGCACTGTCAACCAGGGCGTCTATGATCGGCAAAGGATACGAATCCTTTGGGCAGGCCTTGTTCAGATCGGTGAAATCGACGCACATGCGCCATTTCCCATTGCTCTTCTTCCCCAGCACGAAATTAGCTAGCCACTCAGGGTACTAGACTTCCCTGATATGGCCTGCAGCGAGGAGCTTCTGTGTTTCATCCCTGATCGCCTGCCTTCTCTCCTCATTGAATTTCCTTCTTCTCTGTCGTACCGGTCTGACCTGGTTGTCCATCGCCAAATGATGGCACAAGAAGTCGGGATCGATCCCGGGCATGTCCGAAGCGGACCATGCGAACGCATCCAGATGCCGCTCTATCACCTTGGCGATCTGGTCCTGGAGCTCAGCCTCCAGAGATCTTCCCAGCTTGAAGATCTTTCCCCCGATCTCCCTTTCGAGCCACTGCTCGACGGGTTTTGGTTTGGTTTCTCTGGCGATACCCGCCCTGGCGATTCCCAGCTCCCTCGCTTCCTCAGGGCGATTCCTCGCCTCTTCTTCCTCTAGACCGGCGTTCCCCTCCCCCAGCTCAGCATCCACCATCACCACGTCGCTTCCGGTGGTCTCCTCTATTACCGTCGGCCTGGGCTTCACACCGGGAGGCGGGGTGGTTGTCACGTAACTCACGGACCTCTTGTTCTTCAGGCTATTCTCATAGCACTTCTTTGCTTCTTTCTGGTCGGATTTGATGGTGATCACCACCCCCTCCATAGATGGCAGCTTCACCTTCATGTACCGGGTCGAGGGTATAGCGCCTATTCTGTTGAGCGTGGGTCTTCGCAACAGAATGTTGTATGCTGAAGGAGCGTTCACGACAAGGTACTTGATTTTCTCTGTTCTCGAGCCCGCCTCATCCGTAAATGTAGTCCTCAACTCAATGTACCCCCTGACCTCCACCTGGTCGCCAGCGAAACCATACAAACACCCTCCATAGGGCCTCAGCTGGTCAAGGGGTAGCTCCAATTGCGTGAAAGTCGGCCAGAACATCACGTCTGCCGAGCTTCCTTGGTCCACCAGAACCCTGTGGACCTTCCTTCCCGCCGTAATTAGCGATATGACTATGGGGTCGTTGTCATGAGGCACAACGTCCCGAAGATCTTGCTTTGTGAACGTAATGTCCACATCTGGCGAGTGGTCCTCAAACATATCCACCGTCATCACAGACCTCGCATACTTCTTCCTCTGTGACGCGGTGCATCCACCACCCGAGAAACCTCCTGCAATGGTGTGGATCTCTCCGTGGGTGGGCATCTCGTGCTGCTGAGCCTCACCACCTGCTGGTTGGGAGCTCGACGCGCCTCCCGTCCTTCTATCCAGCAAGTAGTCGTTTAGGAACCCGCTCTTGACCAGATCGTCGAGCTGGTATCCTAAAGCCAAGCATGAGTCCACGGTGTGGCCAAAGCCCTGGTGGAACTCGCACCAGGCGTCTGGCTTTGGTCCCAGCACCTTGTCGCCCACCTTCTCGGGCGCCTTCAGCCTAGCTGATATATTGGGAATGGCGATCAGGTCCGCCAATCCCATGACAAACTTGTGCTTTGGCGGGCGATTGTACTCCCGGCGTGCTGGTTGAGGGCGCCCTGGGCCCCTGCCCTTGTTCTTCCTTGGATCGTAAGGATGGCGAGTCCTCTGATCCCTCTTGGCCGCCGCTGTCTCCAGCACCCTCTGTGGCTGGATCCTGGTCTGGGCACGTGGCCTAGCGGGAGCCACGCTTCCCCTCTTCGCGGCGACCTCACTTTCATCAGCGATGTGGGCCACCGCAAGTCGCCTAACCTCAGCAAATGTGGTGGGGTGAGCCCTGATCAACGCCTCGCAGAATGGTCCCGGCAGCACGCCCTTCTTGAAGGCGTAGACCAGCATCTCTTCGTCCTTGGCCGGCGAGCGAACCATCTGCGCCCCAAAACGATTCAAGTAGTCCCTGAGGGACTCTCCTTGGTACTGCCTTATGTCGAACAGATCATAAGACACCCTGGGCGGCGCCTTGTTCACTATGTACTGCTCGACGAAGATCTTCGAAAACTGTTGGAAGTTGGTTATGTGACCTGTAGGCAGGCTCACAAACCATTCCAGCGCCGTTCCCTGGAGTGTGCTCACAAACATCTTGCAGTATACAGCGTCTGATCCTCCTGACAGCATCATCTGCGTATGGAACGTGGTGAGATGTGCCTCAGGATCCTCCACGCCGGTAAAAACAGCATTCACAGGTACCACTCTCGCAGGGATAGGTGTGTCTGTAATCGCCTGAGCGAAAGGCATGGGAAAAACGCGAGGCGGCGTTGACGGCGCGACCTCTTCAGCGACTGGGCGCCCTCGCTGCTCCTGAAGAGCTTGGCGCAGTTCTTCAGTAACTCTGTTGAGCTCTTCATTCCTGGCCTGAGAGGCGACCAGGTCCTCGTGCATTTTTGCCTGCTCTATGCGCGAGGCTTCCACATTCGCCTGCAGCGAACGCATGATTTCCACCATCTGCGCCATAGTCATGGCGCCGTCAGCAGCAACGGGCGCAACTGGACTTGAACGGTTGCTTCTCATCTTTCTCATGAAAACTTGACAAATCACAAAGAGCGATGAACAACACCTTCTCCAGTGACGATCGATTCAGCGGTCAATCGGTCAGAACTTCGCGAAACTTCGAAAAACCTCAAGAACACAGCAAGCCTTCACAGAAACTCGCAACTCCACCAAAAACCAACGCTTCTTCCACGAAAATCCAAACGAGCAATAAAACTCAGATCTCACCGATTAAAACTCGCGTAAGCAGCAAAAAACCTCACCTCACCGAACAAAAACTCAAACGAACGGTAGAAAATGGTTGCACCAGCACACAACCAAACAGAAACCGCAGAAACCTCCAAGAACTCACGTTGTGGATGGGAATAGGTTTTACACGGCCCCACGGTGGGCGCCTGATGATCCTGCCTGTTGAACAAAACGCTGGAGCCTTGCCTCGTCAAACCTGGATCGACTTATGCGCCGTGTTAACCTCCGTCCTTCACCGCGATTCGCCTCAAGAACCTGCAAAAGACAGAACGGCGCCGCTGCGGCCGATCACGCTCCAACGCCCAAGTCAGCGACTGAACCACCAAATACTAAGAGAAACTCAAGAACTCTAAGGAACCGTGCAAAAGTTCTCTCTCAGCGTACTCTCGTTCTCGCAGTTGTAAAGAAGTAATCTAAACGCGTGCGTACCTCAAAGTTCGTTGGAAACTCTTATATACCTGGGCACTTTCTCTCTCCTAGCAGTTACACATCTGGACACGTGGCTCGCATCCAGCTGTACACGTGCCATCATCTGGAGTATCCTTAACTTGGGCGCCACTTCTTACTCTTCAGGGTTTTGGCTAAGTTACTTATGCATGACACAACTCAGTGCATAGTTGCCTTGGAGCGTGATCTCTTCTGGGTGGCAAGTTCGGGTGCCTTCATACACACCTTCCCTGTGGTCTCGCCGGCCACCTTCATGATCTACTTTACTTGCTTCACCGTGTATGTTCAGGTAAGCTGTCCCCCGACCTCATCCTCTGGCCAGCTGGGAAGTGACTATCTGCCTTCATCTTCGGCGATGTCCTTGTTTCGGCGATCTCTAATCACTTGGTCCCCTGGGTTCACATCTGGCGACTTCATCTTCAACCCGGTGACCGCCGGTTTAGGTATGCTGGAGATCGGAGCACGCCATCTTAATAACTGGCGACTACACGAGCCCCCCGACTTCCTTCCCTTCTGCCAGCCAGGTGTCCCATCCAACACGCCTATATAATAGCTCGACGCCACGTCATTACTCCCGACTACCAAGTCGGTACAATAATAATAATAATAATAATAATAATAATAATAATTTTTGTTTAAAAAAAAATATTTATAACGATGGTTTCAGTGACACTGTCTTCAAAAATACATGTTAAAAAAAAAATCATTGTTTATTTGGAAGAATAATGACAATTTTTTTACACGTATCTGATTTTATAAATGTCGTTATAAACAACTAATTGATAATGACACCCAAAATAACGATGATTCTCAAACCATCTTTATATGACATTTTTAACCGTCATTAAAGCACTGTTTTGCACTAGAATATCTTTATTTTTCCTACTTTTAGTTTTCTTGTTATAGATTCTAATTAATCTAATTCTGATTTAACATTTTTTCTAAGTTAATTAAATAAATAATAAAATTTATACTAAAGAAAAGAGATGGACAAAAATAGTGTTCATAATACATTATAATTACAGTTAAAATAAGTTTGTAGATGTATTATCGGGTTATCGATGAAATACCAGCAGAGAAATATAATTTCGTTTTCATACCATTAGAAGAAAATATATATTTAAATAAAAAAAGATAATGCAAATACTATATGGATGCTAAAACAAGTATGTTCAAAGTGTGTTCTAAGTTAATTCAACCTTTTTAATTATGTATAAAAATAATCAATTAAAAGACTATTTCTATTACTTTAAAATAATAAGTTAATAAAATGACATTGATAGTGACAAGAAAAGATTATTTCTATTATTGTATAAATCTATTAATTTTGTGTGTAGACTAATTATATAAAATGTTGATATATATGAGTTAATAACCACTTACTATTATACAAAATAAAGTTTTTCATATCTAAACATAATAAATTTTCTTATTAAGTTGAAATAGTCTCATCCTAGTATATGTATGCAGCTCGAAGGTTTTCTTTAAGTATTTAATAAAATGTTATATCTAAACTCAAATTGAAAATTTCTTATTAAGTTAAAATACTCTCTCGCTAGTTCATTTCAGTAATTTAAAAAAAAATGTAAATTTAGTTAAGGTGTGCTTAATACAATTTTATTTTCTTAAGATATACTCGGTTAAGAAGTGGGCTTTAAGTCTAACTCAACCCCATAAAACCGGCTCAATGAGATGATGTTTGCACCCACTTATATACTATGAAAGGCTCTAATATCTAGTCAATGTGGGATCTCCAACACACCCTCCTCACGCCGAGGCTACCAAATCGTGCGTGGAGATATATGTTAAGGGTGGTCCGATAACGGTCCGATAGCGGGTGGCTTGCTAAACCCAATAATTACTCATTAGGATAGGCTCGAAATGGCTCTGATACCATGTTAAGAAGTGGGCTTTAAGCCTAACTCAACCCCATAAAACCGGCTCAATGAGGTGAGGTTTACACCCACTTATATACTATGAAATGCTCTAATCTCTAGTCGATGTGAGATTTCCAACATACTCAAATTTAAAAATCAAAACAGAAACTAAAAATTCATTTTTATACTATTTTTCAGTTTTCAAGCTTTTTAAAGTTATAATAAATTTGATAAAAAATAAGTTTATTTAAAATTATGATCTCAATCAATGGAAGAATATATTTGTAAAAATATCAAATATAATTAATTTAATCAACATACATTTATTTTAATGATAAAATGACATAAAAATATTAATATTATACATATTGATCATATAATTTGATAATGTATTTATTTTAATTTTTATAAATTATTTTATTCTATTGCCAAAATGCCTCCAAGGCTATTGATAGGAAATTGCAAGACATGATACTTAAAATGGAAAAGTTAGTGAAATACTCAACTTGAGAAGCTATAGTACAAATTTTTAATAATATATGATATTTTAGAGTATGTTATTGAAAGAAGTTAGATGAATAAATTTGTATAAATATGTAAAAAAAGCTCCTTATTAGAGTTAGAAACACAAGAAAAATCCAATTTATCTACGAAAGAAATCTGTAGGTAACAGCCAAAATTCGTAGGTAAATCAACATTACCTACGAAAAAAATCCGTATGTAATGTGGGCGTCGGTAATTTACCTACGTATCGTTTTAAAATTTTAATTATTATTTTTGTCAATTATTATATATGATATGAAAATTATAATTAATGTTAATACTAAACTGCAACAGATGAAACTCGAAGCCAAGTCCCTTGAAAAATGTCAATAGAAGCTTTAACCATTAAACCAGTCAAGTTTTGTTGTCATGTTATGATTATTATTATACTTATAAGTATAATTATCAATATTAATATAATTAATAAAATAAAATAAAAATTAATAACATTATTCATATATTTAATATCATTATTATTATTAATATTGTTAAATATTTTTAATATTATTAAATATTCTTAATATTATTATAAATTCTTAATATTATTAAATATTCTTAAAATTATTATATATTCTTAGTATTATTAACTATTATTAAATATTAAATATTATTAAATATTATTAATATTATAAAATATTATTAATATTATTAAATTATATTAAATACTATTAATATTATTATATATTATTAAAATATTAAATATTATTAATATTACTATTATTAATATTATTAAATATTAAAAATTATTAATATTATAAAATATTATTAATATTATTAAATACTATTAAATATTATTATATATTATTAAATATTATTAATATTATTAATATTATGATTTATGATTTTATAATTCTTCATATTATATTAATATTTTTAATATTATGTATATAATTATTATGATAATAGGTGGTAGGTAATAGAGATTCGTGGGTGATAGTTCGTAAGTAATAGAGATTCGTGAGTAATAGTTGGTAGGTAATATAGATCCGTAGATAAAAGTTGATAAGTATTAAGCCAAGTCATAAAATACCTGGATCTCTAACATCACCCTAATAGGATTTACATCATATAAACTTCAAAGACCAAAAGTCAATAAAACCATTCCATTGCAGGTCTTAAAACTAAATCAATTTAGCAAAACTAATAATCTAGAATCTATCAAATATTTCTTAAAAACATCAATCGCTACAACCTTAGTTTTTTTGGTACTCGGATTACTTCAAAAATATTATAAATGGAAAACTAAATATAGGGGATGTTGAAAATCAAATATCATTAATAATAAAACTTTTTTATAATGTATGAGTGAATACAAATTTTAAAACAGTTTTACAAGATTAGTTACACTAAGAAAGCAAATATTTGTTACTATCTCGTGTTATATTTAAAGTTCATGTGTAAGCGCACAATGAAGTTCATACATACACAACTCTTCCATTAATCATTTTTGCACACCATAAAACAATTCACTCACCCATATAGAAAAACAGTGATGAACCAATATCATCATCAAGAAGGCTCAAATCAAATATGAACCAATATTCAACGTTGTGTTGAATGATCGATATATACGTCAGCTAAACATAACCTAAAAATGACTAAAAGGCAAATGATTGAATGGAAGAAAAGGTAAAAAGGTGCTACACCACACATAGTTAACCAATAAGACAAGAATTCTACATAATGTTTTTCATCATTGTGTACTTCTTTCTTTTCTTTCTTTCATCAACATGAATCATGCACAATTTTAAGCTATTTTTACACATGGGGATAAAGGTTAACTAACAAAAACACAGAATATGCATGATCAACAACTATTTTTCCAATACCAGGAGAGAGAGAAAAAACAAAAGATAAGGTGAATCAGAGCTAAATATTCCATGAAGACCCGTAGGCAGAGATTGACCCAACCATCAACAAACGTTCAGCACAACCATTCTGTTATCTGAACAAATGCTGATTGGAAAAAATTTCCATGGAGAAGTAGTTTTTTTTTTTCTTTTTTATCATAATAGAATGATACTCATCACTGACATTAACATAAATTTACATTCCATGCAACAAACATTTTAGTCATTTAACAAAATAGGGACACAAATGCAACACATTTTAAGGAAAAACAATGAATGGTGGATATTAATGAGTAAACCTTAAATCAGCCATCAAAAGCAAAAGTGCATAGTTTAATGCTAAACAATATTTAAAACAAAAACAAAAAAACTGGTACCATATTACTTATAAAAACAAAGCTAAATGTTATTTAAATAATCATACATTATGTATGCTCCATCATAATAAAATGGCATGGGTCTATAATCTAGTTCGAAGAGGCAAAAATTCAAGGTCATTGAATAAGTTATATTATCGACATTTTTCTTACAAATTATATTACCGATATTTTTCTTACACAATTATATTACCGAATATCCATATATAAAGTACGTATATTCATCCACTAAATCTTCAAATGAGTCATTCTGATTGAATAAACTATCAATTTTTGTATAGAATAAAGTATCACTTGAATTATTAAAATTATAATGCATATATATAATAATCCTTTAAACTTCAAAATATTTTAAAAGCGCTCACATTTTAATATTAACAGATAATTGCTCAATAACGTTATAGTCTCTACATTTAATAACTTAAAATTATGATAGTCTTCATAACTAATAACAAGACTCACGTGACTAACAAATTTTAATTTAAAAAAATTATATGACATTTTTCTAATTCTATAGGCAACGGTATAGTGTCTCATTTTTTCTGGAACTAGAATATTAAATATAAACTTTATTTTATTTTTATTAAGATTATATAGACCCTCCCTTCCTAATATTTTGAAAAAAAGAATATCTTGTGTTAATGTTTGATTTTACAAAAATAATGTTATTTAGTTAAACTTTTCTACTTTTGTTCTGTATAGTTAGTTCACATGAAAATAAACTTAAGTAGTGATGCTTTATTAAAGAAAAATGTCAAATCATTTTCATAGAAAAAACACTTGAACGTCTGTTAAATCATATTTTTATATATGTTTAAAATATCAATATTTGTTCTAAAAATTGCCAATGCTTTTATATGTTAAATCATCCAAATTTGTTTCGTCTATAAAATTAGAGATTTAGAGAATAATTTGTAAATCTTAGGAACTATAATGTCCTAGTTCACATACAGTTATGATGATTAAATTAGTAGTTAACTCCCTAATAATTGACAAAGACTAGCCACAAAAGTTAATGACGTCTTCACTTTATAAATAGTAGGAGTCTGGTTAATCATCAACACAACTCTTCTTCTTTTAATCTTCCCATCTCTCAAAACTTTGCTATTATTCTTGAGAGCTGTGACATAATGGCCGCCAAGCATTCACTCAAGTCTCTCTTTCATCGAAGTTCTGAGAGTGAGCAGAACCCGTTAAACATGTCCGATGAGCAGATATTGGAGGAAATTTACTCAACCCATGTCCACAGTCACACGAAGTTCGATGTGGACTCTCTTTTCATTCTTGTTGAGAACACCCTTAGGCGTTCAACTCTCATTGTTGACAACGTTGTTCAGGTTTACATATATACAATCATCTTTCATATTTCTATTTCTGTTTCCTTATTTTCCTCCGTCTTTGTTTTTCTCAATTTCCTTCTTATTTCCATGCCATTGTGATTAATTTTACAGGGATCCAAATCAAGCCTGGAGCAGCTAGAAGACAAGATCCCCCAAGCCAACTTCAATTCACCACTCTGCACCCTGAGGCAAATTTCTTCCGAGGTCATTCATTAAAATACTCAACTTAATGCAAGTAAAAAAAGAGTAATACTTAATTATGTGTAGATTAATCAGGATTATCAACATGTGACGTGATTGAATCTATCAGACAATTTCTTTTGTATCTAGTATATTTCAGCAAAGTAACATGTTGAATGATGACAGATGACATGCAAGCCTGCCGGAGAGGAAATTGCTCACAAAACTACAATGACAATACTTGTGAAGCTTTCAAACTATGAGTGGGATGCAAAAGCGGTGCTGACACTGGCAGCTTTTGCAATGGAATATGGGGAGTTCTGGTTGCTAGCTCAGCACCAACCAACAGACCCTATTGCAAAATCTGTGGCTTTTCTGAAGCGAGTCCCAGTGCTCACAAGACCTGCAGCACTGCAAAAGCATCGCCAAGCCATCATTGAGCTCAACAATCTGGTCAAAACAACGTTGCTAGTGATTGAGCTGATCTTTGAGTTGGAGAAACTTACAACGTTCGACACAAAGGATGTGCCTGCTTTGTTGCCCGCAATAGAACAAATTCCTGTTGATGTCTACTGGGCCATCATCACCATTGTGACTATTGAGACTCAGATTGATTACCTCACTACCGAATCGTAAGTAACTTTCCATTTTTATCTTGGTCCTTTACGTAAATATATATCCCAGTTTCCCATGCAAATATGTTCTTCGTCGTTTTATGAGTAGAAGTTAATATTAAACACATTTTTTAACCTGTTTAATGATCCCATAATTGCTTGATTTCAGAGGGAACAAGCAAGATCTGTCCCACTATGGTCAAAAGATCAACATCATACTTAGCAAACTTCGGAAGCAAATCATGCTTTGCAGACAACAGATTGGTCGGTAACTTAACTGGATAACCGTTTATCTTTTATGACAAGCAATTAACTTGACGAATTGAATTTTGCATTAAAACTAAAAGTGAACAGAAAAGACCTGAAGTGGCTAAAATGTTAAGCAGATTATTTGTGTTTTCCATTTCAGAGGAGGCAGAGTATCATCACAGGCTCAGGAAATTTTTTCAGACGCCTACTGAAATAATGGAGGTCTTTAAGTTTCTTGTTTTTTCGAAGGATGCCCCACAGCTACTGTTTGATGGTGCCACTAAGACCACGGTTTGTCACACTCTCAACCAAATTTCTACAAAGTCTGGGCAATCATTTAATAACTGCAAAAATTATTATATATGATAATTAAAATTTATAATAAAGAAATTAAATTACTTAAAGGTTTAAAATATTAAGATTTAATTTAGAGATTAAGATAGAAGGTAATAGATGGAAATGATGAAGATCAAATATCTATAATAAAGTTATGATATTTTTACAATACCAAAATATAACTACAACAAATATTAAATATTAATATTTGCAATCGAAAAAAGTGAAAAAAAAAAATCTTTTAGTGAAAATATCCGAAAAACATAAAAGGTTAGATTTTTTTTTTCAAATTTAACAAAATTATAAATTTCTATTAAAATATTAATATTTATTGAATTATTGGGTAAAAAAACTACCTTCGTCAGTGTATTCTTTTAAATTACTCTTAAAATATTTCTTTTTACATGAACATTCCACTACCTACAAATCTTCAACATAATTATATGGGCTAACTTTCCACGATCTGTACAACAGTATCAGTTAAACTTTTATTTAAAAACAAAAATTAATCTTTCAACTTCTACTCAAACAAAATACATGCCGATTAATAACATAAACTAATATAGTATAAGTATTGAAACTTTAACTCAATAAAATAACATATATAACATAATTATGCCAAGTGTAATTAGGGCGTTTTTTCTAATAGAAATAAAGGAAAAGGAAATTGATTTAGATAGGTAGGAGAATTTTCTTTGGCTGTGTGGAAAATATACATTCACGGAAAAGAAAAAGAAGCATTGAAAATATTTACTGAGGAGAAATTATGATCTAAAATAGCATGTGTTTAGCAACTCAATCAATTTTACGTTGAACTAATTGAATTTTTCAACTTACAAAAACAATTAACAAAGATGGATTATGCCTTATGTGGAGATTATCATAAAGATTCTAAACAATGAAATAAAGAATTCTCTTAATTTTAGAGAGTAGGAAAATTAAATATTTTACTCTCAAAGTTACGTAATTTATGGTATAAAAATGTATAATTAAACCCTGAATACACACACGTGTATGTGTGTAACATCACTTGTGTGAAACTGTTCAACTCATCATTCTCGATTTTTCGTTCTGGGACTATTCAATCAAAATGCAAAAAGAGAACACGATCTTCCATAAAGTAAGTATAGATACAGACATATAATTGCTGATAAAAAAAAAAAAAAAACAGACATATAATCTGTAGCATATGACCCTTGTTAGAAAAGTAAATCAATCCTTGGACAAAATGTAGTACAAACATAACCTAAATTATGTGTAAAAAAATTATTTGACAATACATCTAAAATAAATTTAATGCTGTGCAAAATCATTTGTCCACACGATGTCCATTTAGTAGCCTTCGTTATTGATTTGATTGATTGTTTGTTTGGGCAGGTTGAGATCACTGAGCTGAAGAAGAAGAATGTGTTCCTGTTGATATCCACTCTAGACATCACGGATGAAGAGATTACAGTACTACGACCAGTCTATGAATATATTAAAACTAATGATCAATATAAGATTGTGTGGATTCCCATTGTGGAGGAATGGACCGAAAAGCTACACAAGAGATTTGAGGTTTTGAAAAGCAAGATGCCGTGGTGCGTGGTGCAGCACTTTGGCCCAATAGCAGGGTACAAGTACATTAAGGAGGAATGGCACTTCAAAAAGAAGCCTATGGTTGTGGTGTTGAATCCTCAAGGAAAAGTACAACATGCAAACGCTTTCCATCTTATTCATGTTTATGGAATGAAGGCCTTTCCCTTTACTATTGCTGATCAAGAGAGAATTGATAGAGAAATTCACTGGATTGGTTCAGTGGTAGGGGATTCTCACCCTCACATAAGCACCTGGGTAAGTAAGTTTCACAAATGGATTTGCAAATAGTTTTTTGAGCAATCGAGTTTGAATATTTTGCCTTTTATTGTTATCTCAAGCATTGGTATTGCATAAGAGCTTAATTAGAAGGTTGTGGTGTGACTTTCTAAGATGCAGATCAGAGAGCAAAAGTACATTCTCATTTACGGAGGCAGCGACAAAGAATGGATACAACAGTTCACAAAGTATGCAACTACCTTTGCAAATGATAGCACCCTAAAGGAGGCAAATATTCAAATAGAGTTGTTCTGTGTGGAAAAGGAAGATAGAAACTTTCTGAGAAGGTTTTGGAGTGGCATAGAGAGCTTGTTTGTGACCAAGGCTAACAACACAGTTGATGCAGTGACTCAAGAAGTGCAAAGGATGCTTTCTTACAAGAATGAAACTGGATGGGCTGTACTATGCAAAGGGTCATATGTGTTGTTGAGTGGTCATGGAACCACAATCTTGAAGACGGTGTCAGAGTTTGAGAAATGGAAAGAGGGTGTGATGAAAAAGGGCTTTGAGCCTTCCTTCAAAGAGCACCATGAAAGGATTGTGCGCACCACACATCGCTGCGTACACCTTGAAATTCCTAATATTGCAGGAAAGTTGCCAGAGACCATAAAATGCCCGGAGTGTGGTAGGACAATGGAGATTTTCATCAGCTATAAATGCTGCCACAGTGATTCTACTTCAATTGCCATACACTAGAATTCATCACCACCTGCTTGTTTTATGTTATTTATGAATGAGAGAGTGTGGGATTAAACTCGGTTTTCGGTTATGAGTAACCACTATAGGACTAAGCTTTTTGGGTCAAATAAATATTTCTTTCAACACAAGGAGTTCTGTGTGACCTTACAAATAAGGTGTGTCTCTTTTTATGTAATTCGTTCTTGTTATAATGACAGGCTGATTCCTTTGCATTGCACAAACTATTGCCAACATATTTTTTATTTTTATGAATATAATAATCAATTTTTTTTTTCTTCTAAGTCTCTTTTATTGATTTTGTTCTTGGAAGTTTTAAAAAAATTAAAATGATTTTTGTTTCTTAACAATTTTAACAATTAATCGAGAGGCATTTAGTCGTCTTATGTGATGTTATGGAAGTAATCTTTCTAAAGTGTTAGCTTAGAAACAAGTTACGTCATAAAAAAATTATTCACTTAGTT
This sequence comes from Phaseolus vulgaris, assembly GCF_051622355.1. NCBI lineage: Eukaryota > Viridiplantae > Streptophyta > Magnoliopsida > Fabales > Fabaceae > Phaseolus > Phaseolus vulgaris. Next base: position 33,195,477 of record NC_143504.1, read on the forward strand.
CGTAAGCTTGATGCAAATTGTAGATTTACCCAATTTGCTAAAGATCAACTAATTAAGGTCCACAACACTCAAGCATAAGGTTTCTATAGTGCAATTGAGAACAAAAAAAATCACACTTTGGTTGAGACAAATTTACCATGTGAAAAAATAATCACACTTAGGTTTTGAAATAAATTTACCACCTGAATTCGCTAAAATAAAACAATATTAACCCTAAAAAGAGTCATACAAAACGATTCCAACATTTTTGGACTCTTATTTTTTTAGTGCAAATCTTTCTTCTTGAGTGCATTATAATTTTTTCTCTCCTTTATAAAATAGTCGAGTGATACAAGTGAGTAAGTGGCTAAGATTGTTATTTTTCACTAATTGTTTGTTTCTTTTTTGTGCAAATTATGTCTCATTTGTCTTTTGGAGAATCTTCAAAACCACAATCGCCTCAAAAGACACATCTTTTGGGAGAACTTGCAGACACCGAGAGGAGCTTGATCCAAAAAGAAGAGGAAATGAGGTAACTAGTGGAAAGGTTGAAAGGATTAAAAGCGGCTCAAGAGAGACAAGCTAGAGAAAGTAGATGGGAGCCTAGAAGAGCTACTAGACATTACATGCACTATGGAAGTCAAGAAGAAGAAGAAGATTGGAGTGTGCAAAATTTTGAAGAGAGGCGCCATCAACACCAACATCAATAAAAGAAGTTCATTCCTTTTGTAAAATTACCTAGTTTTAATGGAGATAGTGACCCAAACATTTATCTAGGATTGGAAAATAAGGTATGTACCGACCAGGTCATCGGGTGTGATGACGTGGACAAGAGAAAGGTAGGTGGTAAAAAAGTCAACACAGTCGTCGTATGTAGAAGTGGGGTTCTGCATATGCATAGTCGGTTATCGCCGAGACGTGTCACTATCCGAGAGAAAGACATCGCCTAAGCGGACATCGCCTAAGCGGACGTCGCCTAAGTAAGACATCGTCTGAGTAAGACATCGCCCGAAGAGTCAACCCGCATGACGTAAGCATTTCACAGAAAGGGGGGCCCATATGATGGGATAACCCTAAGTTAGGTGGCGGCACTGTGGGTCCCTCCGCACAGAATAAACAATTAAGTCAAAAGGGCACGTGACTATGCCCACGTACTCATAAAAGATCTTCAAGGAAGGCTGCATGCATGACACGTGATTAATTAGGGCACCTAAATAGTATGATGGCACAAGAGATACGGCGCCCAAGTTAGAACCCTACGGCCACATGGTTAGTCATTGGACTCTAGATAAGGGAAGTCCATGTGCCAGATATGCTCAGATCCCAGTAGTAGCGGCGCAAGGACCTTCTCCAAGGAACCCTAGATAATAGCAAGCAACGCAAAGATAAACCCTAGTTTCCACCTATATAAAGGGCATGAAGAAACCCTAGTGGGGTATGTTTTCACAGTTGCATGAGTTTTAACCTAGCTCTCATAAAGTTACCCAGAACAGTAGTCCCTAGTTGTTCTTGACGGCACACCCAGCTGTAAGCACAAGGAAATTAGGGCCACACAGTTCCAGTTGTTGAGATTACTATACAGTTTCTAGTTACTTTGGTGTTTCTCGCTAGCTGACTTGAGCGTCGGAGTACAAACGGCCGCGAGGGCGCCCCTTTGTTCTTCTTTTTCAGGTACACACAGACGAGGCAGAACGAAGGTGCCCTAGCTCGTTAGAACAAGCCACGCATAAAGACGACCCAGGTCAACCGGCCAGAACAAGGTAGAACAAATCTTTAATGTATATGAGGTCGAAGAAGACCAAAAGGTTAAGTTATCTTCCCTAGAATTTTTAGACTATGTCATGCAATGGTGACATCAAACTGTAATGAACATTGGGCTAAACAAGAGGTCAGTCGTGGTCTCTTGGTATGATTTAAAAGAATGCATGAGCGTGCGGTTAGTTCCTCCTCTTTATAGGAAGGAACTCTTGTTGAAGCTCCAACGACTTCATCAAGGACCTAGGACAGTAGATGAATACTTTAAGGACTTAGAAACCACTTTGACTAAAATTAATATGCATGATAGTGAAGAGTCAAAGATAGTTATGTGAGTGGTTTAAGGAGAGAATTTAAAGATATTATAGAGTTATATGAGTACTCTTCTTTAAAGAAATTGGATCACCTAACCACCAAGGTAGAATCAAAAATTTTGAAGAAAACAACTTTCAAAAATACTCATAATGATGACATCTACAAATCTTCATGGAAGGATAAAACACTACAAGAAAATCTGAAATTACATACAAATAACATACCGATAAAAATTCGTATGTAAAGTCAATGTTACATGCGGATATTTACATACGGATTCTAATCCGTATGTAAGATATTTAAAATTTAATTAAAAAAAATAAATTATTCCGTATGTAATTTATTTCATATTTAATTAAAAAAATATTATATACAGATTATATCCGTATGTAATGTATTAAAAATTTAACTAAAAAAATTGTAACTAAAAATGTTACATACAGATAAAATCCGTATACAACTTATTTCAAATTTATTTAATAAATATCTAATATATTATTAATATTTATAATATTAATAGTATTTATAAGATTAATAGTATTTATAAGATTAATAATATTAAAAATATTAGTAATATTATTAATATTATTAGTAATATTTGAGTTTGAGTCCTATCCACTGCAATTTGTTTCCAACATTAATAATCATTATAATAACATATAGATCCAGAATCTGTATGTAACACTTACCTTCCACCTCTCACCATAGAGTTTCTAATTGTTGGGTTTAATAGTACCAAAGTTCAAGAGGGGGGGGGGGGGGGGGGGGGGGGTTGAATTGACCTTTTAAAAGTTTCTCGCAAAATCAGTATTTATCACAGTACACAAAATAAATCGATTTATTTAGAAATGAACAGATTTATTTTGGCACTGTTTATATTTGAAAACGTTTATATCAGCCAAGTTAATCACGAGATTATGCAGATTGATTTTCCAATAACACACACACTGATTTTAGGAGTATATTATGAAACACACAAAACAGTGACCTTCAATTTTATAGGCAAGTGATAAAGGTTCAATTATTATCTTGACAATCAATTGGGTAACCTATCATAATCAACCTGTTCCAGTTGTATTTAACAGATCATATATCTTCTTCACAGAACCAAGCTGATTTTCCAGAAAATAAGAACTATATGAACAAGCCCAGAAAGAACATATTTATTTTTAATTGAACAGATTCAATTTCTGGCAGATTAACAAATAAGCGTGAATTAGAGTGCAGAGACTGAGGGAGAATGAACACAAAGCAATTATACTGGTTCACTCCAATGAGATACATCCAGTCTTCACCTAAACCAAGGTGAAATTCACTAAATCACAATTCAAACAACCACAAACACCACCGTTCTTGAACCCTACAAGAACTTTGGTACACTTGCTGAAAAACACTATTTCAGCATACACACTCTTCAAGAAACCCTATCAAGAAGAGTTTACAACCACACTTCTACAAGAAATGAAATGTGAAACGAATACACCTGATAGAGGATGCAGAAATCTGCCTTAACCCAATAGAACAAATCGCTTAAACAGTAGCATCACCTCTCACCAAGCTTTGGAACGAAACAAGAACAAGCACACCTTTGATTTTTGAAATCTTTCAAGAACACATGCTAATTCTCTGTAAATCCTTAATTCTCTGATGTAAAACTTGTTTTCTCAAATGTATGATCTTTTTTTTTGCAAACGCAGGAACAAGTTTTCTTTTTATAGAAAAACAACTTATAACAGATTTTCAAAAAACAGTTAAAGCTGTTATGAAAAGAACAGATTGAAAATAAAATGAACAGATTGAAAATAAAATGAACAGATTTATTTTCAAAAGCAGTAAGAGAATTTGTTATGTGAAGGAGACTCAGTCAACCATTCTGGTGCAGAAACAAAACGAAAAAACCGTTTAAGATAAACATGGCACCAGACAGAAATGAATCTATTCATTTACAGATGAACAAATTTATTTTTCAAAGTGATAACAGAAAGACTTAACTATTGAAACACAGTCGTTTTGAAAGAGTGAAGACTTAGTCAAAATACTTGATTGCACAAAATCTTATTTTCACAAGACTTAGCCAAAGCATCAGTTTAAAAAAGAATTTGTTTATTTGGAAAACAACAGATTTATTTTTATGCATTAAAGGTGTTTTTTTGTAAAACATGTGAAAAATAGTTTAAGAAATTTGTGCTTGCTCTTATCACATGGTCAGGGGGTTAAGAGGTGAGTTACCCAGCAAAAAGCCTACTCTTAAACAACCTCTAAACTCTACCTAAGACATTATTAAAGCAAGTCTAAATATACATGACATGTACACAAATGTCTTCATCAAACACATGTCTTGAAGTGGCAGCAACCATCTTCAACAATTTCCCCCTATTTGATGGAGACAAATCCCCAGAGCTCTGTTGCTTTAAGAACCTGTACTGTACCAAACACTAAACCAGAAAATTGAAACATTGCATAACATGTGAATTAGTTTTAAGGTGCAGAATGTAACTTCCTGTTTCAGCTAGCTTCACCTAGCATGGTGAGCTATTTTTCTCCCCCTTTGGATTCATCAAACAACATTTAAGCATAAGGGAAGATAAAACAGAAACATAACCATAACAGTCCAGAAAACAAAGACAAATTGTTCAACATTACAGAAATTAAACAACTGATAAAAGAAAGCATGGAAAGCAAGATACTTCTAATCTTTGTAGTATAACTTTGCAAGCTGCACCTGAACTCCTTCAATTTGATCATCAAGGTGTTGAAACCTTGCTTGAGTGGTCTCAAAATATGCCCTCTGTTCTGTTGTCATGACATCAAGGCGATACAGAACTTGCCTTTCAAACATGGATAATGGTTCACCTTTGTATTCTGGAGTTTGATAGGCAACAATAACATTTTGATGAGTTGCTGCAGCCTCTTCATGCACTGATTGGGGAGCAGGTGAATCTCCTATGATTTCTACAGATGGAGAGCTTGTCCTATGACTTCCAACATGACCAGCAGATGGCTCTTGCCCGTAGGAGTGATGGATAACATAACATGAGTGTTCTGCAGCTTGAACCGTGTCATCTTCCATGGGAACCGCCTCATCTCCATCTTCATTGTTGAGGTTTGAGGCTCCATGTTCTTCTTGAGGATCCTTACCTTTGAGAATCACCCAACTGTCCTCTACTTTGTGAAACCCCATTTTTGTGAGAGTTGAGTTGTCAATCTCACTCACAGCTTTGATGGGTTCATTTCGCTCATTGGAAGTGTCAATGCCAAAATGGTCAATCAATTTTGAAAAAAGTATAGCATAGGGAAAACGATAATTAGTTAACCTTTTGGATTTCAGCATGTGCTCATTGATGATATACACCCAATTTACCTTGATCAGATTCATAATGCAGTATAAAAGGATTAAATCCTCTTCATGTAAAACAACATGATTTGTACCTCTTGGGATGAGCTGCCATGCTATAATGTAGGCAACAAGACGTGGTGTTAGGTTCAAATGGCTTGCATGGAATCTGCTTATGCTTTGGGTAGGGGTCCTCGTACAGCTCTTGTAATATTGCAGTTTATTGAATTCCTGAATCCCACTGGTGTTTCCTTTTCCCACTTTTAGTCCAGAACATTTGATTCCAGCCACTGAATTCCAGACATCACTTGTGACCTTCATTTTGATCCCTTTCACATAGGAGACAATGTTCTTTCCATCCAGTGTTAGATTAGTGTAAAACACCTTAACTAAATCAGGATACACATTACCCGTTGTACCGATAAGGTAATCGGGAGTGATGACATGGTAGCAAGCGATAATATAGGCGTGTTGAACGGGACACCTGGCTGACAGAAGGGACGTCAAGTGGCTCCTTGTATGGGTAACTTAGTCGAATGGCTTGAAGAGTAGAAGTGACGCTAAAGTGGAGGAGGCTCCAGATAGCGACACGTGTACAGTTGGATGTGAGCCACGTGTCCAGAGGTGTAACCGTCAGGAAAGAGAAAATGCTCAGGTATATAAGGAACACTTAACAGACTTTTGAGGTACGCTTTCAGAATACTTTCTAGTACACTGAGATTCACTGCGCATGGTTCCTTGAGTTGAGATATTCTCTCTGAGTTTTTGGTGATTCCGTCACTGACTTGAGCGTCGGAGCGCGATCGGCCGCAGCGGCGCCACTTTGTTTTCTTCAGGTTCTTGCGAGGAATTAGGGTGTGAGGAGCAAAGGCTAACGTGGTGCAAAGCTGATCAAGAGGAGAGACCTTTGACGTGGCAAGACTCTTGCACTCAGGTCAACCGGCAGGATCATCACGCACCCTTCGTGGGGCCGTGTAAAACGTGTTTCCCATCCACAGCGTGAATTTCTTAAAGTTTCTGCAGTTCTTGTGTGGTTATGTGCTGGTGCAACCATTTTCGAAGTTTTTCACCGTTTGTTTGAGTTTTCGATCGGTGAATTGAAGTTTTTCACCGTTTGTGCGATTTTCAATCGGTAAATCGAAGTTTTTACCGTTCGTTTGAGTCTTCAATCGGTGAATCGGGAGTTTTAGTGGAGAAGCAAGAGGTTCGCGTTGAGATTACGAGTCTGTGTGGAGGTTTGGACATCTGAATCAATCCCGTGCTGTTGCGGTTGCGTTCTTAGAAGTTCTTCGGAGTTAAAGAATTTTTGACCGATTGGTTGCTGGATCGATCGTTCTGCTAGTGAAGGTTCTGGTTGTTGGAGTTTGATCTGTTGGTATTTCATGAGAAAGATGAGAAGTTTTCGTCCAAGTCCCGTTGTGCCAACTACTGAAGAAAGCGCCATGACCATGGCGCAAATGATGGAGATCATGCGCGCGTTGCAAGAAAATGTGGAGGCGTCGCGCGTCGAGCAAGCGAAGATGCACGAAGACCTGGTCGCCTCTCAGGCCAGAAACGAGGAACTCAGCAAGGTCACTGAGGAATTGCGTCAAGCTCTTCACGGGCAGAGAGGACGCACAACCAATGAAGAAGTTACACCGTCATCGCCGCCGCGCGTCTTTCCGATGCCGTTTGCTCAGGCGATCACGGACACGCTGATCCCTGCGAGCGTGGTAGCTGTGAAAGCTTCTTTCACCAGCGTGGAGGATCCTGAAGCACATCTCACTGCGTTCCACACGCAGATGATGCTGTCAGGAGGCTCAGACGCAGTTTATTGCAAGATGTTTATGAGCACACTCCAGGGAACAGCGCTGGAATGGTTCGTTAGCCTACCTACAGGTCACATAACCAGTTTCTAGCAGTTCTCAAAGCTTTTTGTCGACCAGTACATCGTGAACAAGGCGCCACCTAGGGTGTCTTATGACTTGTTCGACGTAAGGCAATATCAGGGAGAGTCCCTCAAGGACTATCTGAATCGTTTCGGAGCACAGATGGTCCGCTCGCCTGCCAAGGACGAGGAGATGTTGGTATACGCCTTCAAAAAGGGCGTACTGCCTGGACCTTTCAGCGAGGCGCTGATTAGGGGCCACCCTGCCACGTTTGCTGAAGTTCGGCGACTCGTTGTGGCCCACATCACCGACGAGAGCGAGGTTGCAGAAAAGAGAGGGAACGTGGCTCCTGCTAGGCCACGGGCCCAAACTAGAATTCAGCCGCAGAGGGTGCTGGAGACGGCGGCGGCCAGAAAGGATCAAAGGACTCACCATCCTTACGATCCAAAGAAAAACAAGGGGAAGGGTCCAGGGCGCCCTAGGGAGTTCAATCGCCCCCCGAGGTAGAAGTTCGTCATGGGATTGGCGGACCTGATCGCCATTCCCAACATAGCTGCCAGGCTTAAGGCGCCTGAGAAAGTCTCAGGCAAGGTGTTAGGACCAAAACCGAACGCATGGTGCGAATTCCACCAAAGTTTTGGTCACTCCCTTGATTCGTGCTTGGCCCTGGGTTACCAACTCGACGATTTGGTCAAGAGCGGCTTCTTGAATGACTACCTACTGGACAAGAGAACGGGGCAAGCGTCGAGCTCTCAGCCGGTGAGCAGTGAGGGCCAGCAGCATGAGGTTCCCACTCACGGCGAGATCCACACCATCACTGGACGTTTCTCAGGTGGTGAATGTACTGCATCGCAGAGGAAGAAATATGCAAGGTCTGTGATGGCAGTAGATGTGTTCGAAGATCACTCGCCAGATGTGGACATTACGTTCACAAAGGAGGATCTCAGGGACATTGTGCCTCGTGACAACGATCCCATAGTTATCTCGCTAGTCACGGCGGGAAGGAAGGTCCACCGGGTACTGGTGGATCAAGGAAGCTCGGCAGATGTCATGTTCTGGTCGACTTTCACCAAGCTACAATTACCCCTTGACCAGTTAAGGCCCTACGGAGGATGCTTGTATGGGTTCGCTAGCGACCAGGTGGAGGTCAGGGGGTACATTGAGTTGAGAACCATGTTCACAGACGAGGCGGCCTCGAGGACGGAGAAGATCAAGTACCTCGTCGTGAATGCCCCCTTGGCGTATAACATTCTGTTGGGAAGACCGACCCTCAACAGAATAGGAGTTGTGCCCTCAACCAGGCACATGAAGGTTAAATTGTCGTCGATGGAAGGGGTGGTGATCACCATAAGGTCTGACCAGAAGGAGGCAAAGAAGTGTTACGAAAACAGCCTCAAGACCAAGAGGTCGGTGAGCTACGTCACCACGACACCATCTCCCGGTGTGGAGCCTGGGGCAGCAGAGGGGCGAGTTGTCGACGCGGCGATGGAAGTGAACGCCGAAGGCGATGTCGTCATGGTGGACGCCGATAAGTGTGCTGCCATCTTGGCGATGAGAAGCTCGACTACCGTAAAAGAGGTGCAGCAGCTTACAGGTCGGATGACCGCCCTATCTCGTTTCGTGTCAGCTAGTGGAGAGAAAGGCCATCCGTATTTCCAATGCTTAAGGCGAAACAATAGGTTTGTCTGGTCGAAGGAATGCGAAGAAGCTTTCGTAAAGCTTAAAGAGTACTTGGCAAGCCCGCCGGTTTTGTGCAAGCCTTTGGTAGGAACCCCTCACAGGTTGTATTTTGCTGTAACTGAGAGGGCGGTGAGTGCGGTGCTCGCCCAAGATCAGGATCAGACTCAGAAACCTATCTACTTCGTTAGCAAGGTGTTATAAGGCCCAGAAGTAAGGTATCAGGCCTTGGAGAAAGCTGCACTGGCAGTTGTATTCTCGGCGAGGAGGTTGCGCCACTATTTTCAAAGCTTTACGGTGCTGGTGATGACCGACCTGCCTATCCAGAAAGTCTTAAAAAAGCCTGATGTAGCTGGGAGAATGGTGAAGTGGGCAGTGGAGCTGTCGAAGTTCGACATCAAATACGAACCCCGAGGACCGATCAAGGGGCAGATTTTCGCTGATTTTGTGGTCAAGCTCTCGTCAGAAGCAGCACGAGTTGAGGGGGACGATTTTTGTTGGGTACTTTCGGTGGACGGATCGTCTAACCAGCAAGGCAGCGGTGCTGGAGTCATTCTAGAAGGGCCCAACGGCGTGCTGATAGAACAGTCCCTGAGGTTTGCCTTTAAAGTTAGCAACAATCAAGCAGAATATGAGGCGTTGATTGCAGGTATCTTGTTGGCTAAGGAGATGGAAGCTAAGGTGTTGGTGGCCAAGAGTGACTCGTTGTTGGTCACGGGACAAGTAACAGGCGAGTTCCAGGCCAAGGATCCACAAATGGCGGCTTACCTGGAGTATGTGCAGGAGTTGAAGGGTTCATTTTCCTTGTTCGATGTGGTGCATGTACCCAGGGAGCAAAATGCCCGAGCTGACCTGCTAGCCAAGCTCGCTAGCTCGGGCAAGGGGGGTAGGCAGAGGACCGTTATTCAAGAAACTCTGAAGACGCCTAGGGCGTTTGTAGCAGATCACCAGGTTCTTCAGATAAGTAAGTCGACGGGGAGAGGGGCGAGAAGTCACAGGTCCTTAACCCAGGAGACCTTGAGAACGCCAAGAATAAGAGCATGTCGAGGGGAGAGGGTGAACGTGGCGCAGGTCTGCGTTACGCATAGGCCAGACACATGGATAACGCAATACCAGTGCTGCTTGGCAGATGGCGTTCTCCCGCTGGATCCGACGGAGGCTAGGAAGATAAAGAAGAACTCTAGCAAGTTCACCTTGATCGACGGCGAGCTGTACAGGTTTGGGTTTACGCACCCACTCCTAGTATGTGTGCACGTAGAAAAATGCCCAAGAATTATGGTCGAGCTCCATGAAGGTATATGTGGGAGTCACATCGGGGGTCGAGCTCTGGCTGCAAGAGCTCTCCGTGTAGGTTATTACTGGTCAACGATGAGGGAGGACTGCAAGAAGTATGCTCAATGTTGCAAGCAATGTTAGCAGCACGCCGATTGGCACAAGGCACCTCCAGAAGAGCTGAAGTCAATTTACCGTTTCATACTTGGGGAATTGACATTCTGGGACCCTTCCCATTGGCGGTCAGGCAGATGAAGTACTTGGTAGTGGCGATTGAATACTTCACCAAGTGGATCGAAGCGGAGCCAGTAGCCCAGATCACCGCACATAAGATCGAAAGCTTTGTATGAAAGAACATCGTGTGCCGGTTTGGTGTGCCTAAACGCCTGGTGTCGGACAATGGGACTCAGTTTGCAAGTCACCTGTTGAAAAAGCTGTGCGAAGAGGTGGGAATACAACAGGTGTTTGCATCCGTTGAGCACCCACAGACAAATGGCCAAGTGGAGTCTGCCAATAGGGTATTGCTGAGAGGTTTAAAGAGAAGACTAGAGAAAGCTAAGGGATCGTGGGCTGAAGAGGTACCCCGCATAGTTTGGGCGTACCATACCACTGAACAGTCAGGAACCCACGAGACCCCGTTTAGCCTGGTTTATGGGTGTGATGCGATGATTCCAGTCGAAATCCAGGAAAGCTCGCCGAGATTCCAGAACTTTGTGGCGGAAGACTCGAACGAAGAAAGAAGAATGAATCTGGATTTACTGGATGAGGTCAGGGAGGAGGCAAGAGTAAAGGCCGAAGCAGTAAAGAGGAGGATTGAGCGAAGGTATAACTCTAAGGTAATGCCGAGGCGGTTCAGGGGGGGCGACCTGGTGATGAGGAAGGCCCATCAATACGAGATGGAGAACAAGTTATCACCTAAGTGGACGGGACCGTTCAGAATAACCGAGGTGCTCGGGAACGGCGCCTACCGCTTAGAGACGTTAGAAGGAGGGGCGATTCCTCGCACTTGGAACGCCACGCATCTCAAATTATATTACAGTTAAAGCCTTGTAAGTAAAGACGAACATGAAGAGATTTACATGCTTTCTGTTAAAACAGTTCAAGGGGGCACTCTTTTTTCCCTAAAGAGGGTTTTTAATGAGGCCACCCAATAAAGAAGAGTTTTCAAGTTTAAAGTTTCTAAGATTGCATGCTTGTTGTTTTGAAAGTTTGTAGAAAAAAGACCTTATCACTCGTACGTGATCTAAGGGAACGACAAAGTTATATTGCATGCTTTCCAGTTAAAAGTTATCACTCGTACGTGATCTAAGGCAACGACAAAGTTATATTGCATGCTTTCCAGTTAAAAGTTTTAAAGTCCCCATCGTTTTTCGGCGATTGGCGACATCAGTTAAAAGTTTTAAAGTCCCCATCGTTTTTTGGCGATCGGCGGCAATAGTTAAAAAGTTTAAAAGACCTCATTGTCTTTCGGCGATCAGAGGCACCAGTTGATGTGATTCCACTAGCACACTTTGAATGATTCTTGACATTCTTAGGAATCATCTTGAGTTGGTTAAGAGATAGGCACTTTATCATAGAATTGGATCAAGGTTCTATAATCAAGAACTCACCAAAACTAGCACCAAAACCCAAACTCACATAGAAGTTCCATGTATTGTCAAATTGAACCGATTAAAATGGAACAAAAGGCAAGAATACCGAATAGAATTGCTGGAAACTGAAATTAAACCAAACAAACAGCAAGAAAAAGAAGAAGACACAACTATGAACAACCAAGGCAAGGATGCACCGAAGCAAATTCAGAAACAAGATAGAAATACCGAACCAAAAAGAAGCTAAACATGTATTAGGAATTTCATTGAATATGGAGATGAAAGAAAGAAGAACTTATGGAGATGGATGCTTTGGTTTGATGATCACGCCACTTAGAGGATGGTGACTCCAAGATGAGTGTGCAAGCTGCCACTTGAGGTAACCATAGAACTCTCAAGATAAGACTAATGAGGAAGGCACAAAGCTCTTCAATTCTCTCTCAATTTGAGTAGAGTTTTCTTACTTCAATTTCCAAATCTGCATTATGAAGGACCTAAGCCCTCCTTTTATAGGAGCAAGGGCTGGTCATTTACATAGCTTATTCCCTAAGCTACCCAAAATGCTCCTAAGCTTACGCCCTCTTACTAAGCTCACTCCCAAGCTTCTAGAATTTTCTAAACTAAAGCCTAGAGATGTTTTTACAAAAGATGTGTCTAATGTTTCCCTCTAAGCATCTTTCTAAACACTATTCTATATTATTTACAATTTAAAAGAAACTATAAAGAGAGATATTTAATTAAAGTCCATTCTTGAAAGCTTGTAGACTTCTTTGACTTTAGGCTTGATCCTCTCTTTATTTTATGTCTTCTTTTAATTTTGAGAAGACTAGAAGGAAGAACTTCAAATGTGAGGGTGAATGCCCTCTTCCTTCATTAATAAAAGCCTCCTTTATTGGATTCTCATCACCAGTGATGATTAAAGACCTCAACGCTCTCGTGCGTCTTGAGGCAACAGAAGAAGTCCTCCTCGCCTTCGAGCGAGTGCAGGCGAGAACAGAAGAAGTCCTCCTCGCCTTCGAGTGAGTGCAGGCGAGAACAGAAGAAGTCCTCCCCGCCTTTGAGCAAGTGCAGGCAAGAACAGAAGAAGTCCTCCTCGCCTTCGAGTGAGTGCAGGCGAGAATAGAAGAAGTCCTCCCCGCCTTTGAGCGAGTGCAGGCAAGAACAGAGGAAGTCCTCCTCGTCCTTGAGCGAGTGCAGGCGAGAACAGAAGAAGTCCTTCTCACCTTAGAGTGAGTTCAAGCAAGATGAACTGAAAGGTCAGGGGTGTTCGTGACCTTAAATGGCGGGAAGGGAAGATTGATGGAAAACGCCTTTTCCCCTTTAAGTGAAACATCAATATTGACCCAGTAAGACCAGATAAAGCTTCCACGCTTGCAGGCGGTGCGAAGATAGATAAAATCCCTCTCGTCTTGAACGAGTTCAGGTACGGCGTGAAGGGGGGAAGAAGTTAAAAGGATAACTGAAGTAGGTTCGAAGAAAATACCTCACTATCCAGATCATTGTTCTAAAACTCAGGGAGGTAGAGAAGGATCCGAAAGGTGCCTCTACCTCCAGATGAGGGAACAATGATCAAGTTATGAAAGTAAGGAAGATCGCATCGCCAGAACCCTACGGCGTGAGGGTTGAGATAGCGAATGGGCTGTACGGTGATCAGAAGAGTTCCAGGCGATGACAGGAGTAAGGGGTCACCTCGCTTGGCAGATCAGGTAAACTGTATCTTAATACTAGTTTGAGTTAAAACCTGCTGCCTAGTAAGTGATTTATGCTAAGGTTTGTTTCCTTAAGTTCACAAGTTGTGTTAAATATCATCGCTAAAAAGTTAATAGTTGCTCAAGTTTACTTTGAGTTAACAGTTTGATAAGTTGTTATAAGATTAACAGTTTACTCAAGTTAAAAAGCAGTATGTGAAGGGTTAAGCCCGAATATTGCTGAGTTGATGCAGTTGAGTAAGTTTCACCGGTTACGATAGTTAACCCCGCAGCAAATAGAGGCAAAAGCATGCAAGGTAAATAGAAAGACGATATTCAGGAAATGAAAATTATATAAGCAGTGTCAATTCAAGTCTATACACAAATAGCTATTACAAACAAAAGATAAACGACAAGTTTCGAAGAAGAGGCGATGGGGAGAGGCAGTTAGTCTTCAGAGGGTACAATCTTCCCATCCACCACTTCGTTGCAGATCGACACCATGGAAAGGTCGAGCTCAGGGTATTGGCATGCTACTTGCTCCAGAGCGACGTCGAACCCGGCTAAGAGGACTTGAGGAGCGCTCTGCTCGAGCTCATGAGTTTGCTTCTTCAGATCTTCTTTCTCCTCATGAGATCGAGCAAGTTCTTCAGCAGCTTTTTTGCCCTCATCCCGAGTTTGGGCCAGCTCTGCAGCAATCTTTTTGGTCTCCTCACGAGCTTCGGCGAGCTCAGCAAGAGCCTTGTCCCTTTCCTTCTCGACCTTCCCTAGGAGGATCTCCCTATCTGCTGATCTCTTCTCAAGTTTCTCCACCATGGAAACTTCAGCCTTTCGTGCGGCCTCCATATCTGCCACCTTGACCCTGTATGGAACCAACTTACTCTCCAGGTCAATTTTCTCTTGAAGCTGGGTGTGCAGTTTTTGGCGCAGATCGGAGGCTTCCTTGCGTGTGCTCCTTAGCTCGGCATCCATTGCGTCCTCCAGCCTTGAATGTTCGATCTCCACCATCATCATATTGCAAGAGAGTTTTTCTGCCTCAGCCCTTATCATAAGGTTTGACTCCTTGAGCACGGAGTTCTCCTCTTGGAGCTTCTTGAGTGAATCCTTCACAGCTCTTGATACGAGCAAAGGAAGATCTTCCGCCATGGTTTTCAGTTGGGCTGTGAAGGGTCCCAAGGTTTCTTCGAAGGAAGCTGGGAGGCTTGAGGCTGATGCTGGAGGCACTGGTGGGGTCTGATGTTGACTTTCACCACCACCCTCTTGAGCTTGTAAAGCAAGGGGGGCTTTTAGGCGTGGCGGTGAGGTCGGAGATTCTGTTATAAGTATTGGCGAAACCTGAGCGCCCTCATCTTCTCCTAATGCGGCCCCAGCGATGGATGTGGTCGAAGGAGGACCCTCTCCGATAGATACAAACGGTGTTAAGGCGCTTGGAGGGTTTTCTACGTAGTTAGGGCCGCTGCTTTCAACCACTGGGGGCACGGCGGCCAAAGGTGTTGCTTGGACTGGTCCTAGCGGAGCTGGAGGTGAGGGCGGTGTTGGTGTTGGGAGTGCAGGTGGTGTAGAGGTGGCCACCCTTGTCCTCTTAGTAATAAGACCATCCTCAGTGTCTTCATCGTCATGTTCTTCCTCTTGCACCACCTGAGGAGTCTTCTTTTTGGGTTTCCTCAAAACTAATTTTTTCCTTTCTGGGACGGGTAATGCCCCAGAAGAAGTTGGACCTCGGGGAGGAGTCTTGCCTTGGGCAGCTTGGGCGATCTCCACCACCGAGTTGGGCACAGTTTGGGAGCCCGCCGCAAGCTTGTGGGATCGGGTGATCGTCCTCAATTCTGCCAGTTTTCCTTTTCCCAACATGTTATCTGCACAAGGTAAAGGATAGATGAGCAACCAAGGCAGAAGCAGAACATGCAAGTATATTCATACAGAGATAACACAAGTAGTACATGGATGAATGATCAAGGCCAATACAGAATAATGGAATGCCAAAAATAGAATGGTAAAAATGCTAAGTCAGTTTTAACACGAAGCGAGAGTCTTGGTGTTGGGGTAAGGGCTAACCTATGTGCATTTCGAGTTGGCTCTCGAAGAACTTGAAGGGAATTATTGAGGCAGTGGGGAAGGTGATGTTGGCAGCAGCCACACTCTTCCAGAAGAGACAAAGATCTTTGTCTAACTCCCCCATGTTGTCAGGACTTCTTGGTCTCCTGAAGTTGTCCTTGGAATCTTTGTTTCCCTTGTTTACCTAATACAGGGGGAAGCCGTCAAGCAGTGAGGGGTCTTGATCGTTTTGACACACCTTGACGAACTTCCCCTTCCAGTCTTTATAAGATTACTGGAAGATTGAGAAGATTGACCTCCCAGCAATCCCATTCAAGCTGACCCAGGGGCGATCTTCGAGATTCTTTGCCTCAAATAGGAAGAGGAAGACATCGACCGAAGCCGGCAGCACCAAGTGCGCACAGAGAATTTGGAACGCCCTTACGAACGCCCAGCTGTTGGGATGAAGCTGGGCAGGGGCGATGTTGAGCTCGGTCAGTAGCTCTCTCTCGAAACGAGTAAAAGGAAACCTAAGTTTCACTTTCTTGAACAGTGTGGCGTAGATAAAGCAGAACAACTCGCCGTTGTTCCCCTTATCGTCCGCACAGATCGGTTCTCCCGGGAGGCAAGGCAGCACGACCACTTTGTTATCATGCTCCTTATGAAATGAAAGGTCGGGTTGATCTCCTTTCTTCAGTCGAAGCACACCCAACTCAGTATTTATTGACGAGGTTTCTTTCAGCAGAGTTGGGGTGGCCCAAGGATAAAGCTCCTTGTAGTCTTGCGGAGGAAGGGGGTCTCTTTCGCTGGGATAGACGTTATCAAGGACGAAACCTTAGGTTACGAGAAAAAGAGAAACAGCCCACAACGTATGCTTCAGACAGTTAATGGATGATGCAAACCGATTAAAATGCAGTAAATGTCAATAGGAGGAGTAAAAGGGTTACCTTTTTATGATCGGATGAATGCTGAAGAAAGTTGAAGATTGAGAGAGACGAGAAGTTTCGTGGTTCACAGAGAAAGCGTTTGGAATGCTTGAGGATGAAGAAAGATGATGAAACAGTGAATAACGCGAAGGGTTTAAGGGTTTCGAACGTTGTAGGAAGCGCAAACGACGATTAAAAACGACCGTAGATGAAGCCACGTGTCGTTTGATTAAAGAGGGGGTTGGTGGAGCGTCAGAGAAACAAAGGGTATGAACGTACGAAAATCCGTACAAATGCCATGTAGATCGACGATGATTTGACTTCTTAGTCTTTTCGCTGGTCAAGTCTAAGCTTAAGACTGGGGGCTTGTGTACCGATCAGGTAATCGGCAGTGATGACGTGGCAGCAAGCGATAATATAGGCGTGTTGAACGGGACACCTGGCTGACAGAAGGGAAGTACATCGGGAAGTCTGTGTAGTCGCCGATCGTTGACTTGGCGTTCTCCAATCTCTAGTGTGTGTAACCGGCGGTCACCAGAGTTGCATCATAGTCGCCATATGTGAGTACTAAGACATCAGGTGGTTAGAGACCGCCGAAAGGGCCACATCCCCGAAAGATTAGGAAAGCTTGCTTAAGGTTTCCAAGGGGTACAAGTACGGGGGACTAGCGATATGCTTGTCACGCAGCAGTGGAGGATGAGGTTATCAGATGATCATTCCCTAGCCAGAGGTCGGGGCAAGAGAACAGTTTCCCAAAACATGCATGGTGTGCAAGTGAAGCAGATCGTGATAGCGGCAGGCGAGACCACAGAGAAGGTGTGCATGGTGACACCCCGTACTCGCTACTTAAGGAGGTCGCGCTCCAAGGAAAGTTGTGCACCAAGTTACTCCTTGTATGGGTAACTTAGTCGAATGGCTTGAAGAGTAGAAGTGACGCTCAAGTGGAGGAGGCTCCAGATAGCGACACGTGTACAGCTGGATGTGAGCCACGTGTCCAGAGGTGTAACCGTCAGGAGAGAGAAAATGCTCAGGTATATAAGGAACACTTAACAGACTTTTGAGGTACGCTTTCAGAATACTTTCTAGTACACTGAGATTCACTGCGTATGGTTCCTTGAGTTGAGATATTCTCTCTGAGTTTTTGGTGATTCCGTCACTGACTTGAGCGTCGGAGCGCGATCGGCCGGAGCGGCGCCACTTTGTTTTCTTCAGGTTCTTGCGAGGAATTAGGGTGTGAGGAGCAAAGGCTAACGTGGTGCGAAGCTGATCAAGAGGAGAGACCTTTGACGTGGCAAGACTCTTGCACTCAGGTCAACCGGCAGGATCACTCGTTAATTCCAGCAACTTTTTCAGTTTCTGGTGCTTCAATGCAGCCCTTGTTTCTGCTAGTTTTTCTGATTTCAGCTAGTTGAAATCCAACACCTTGGGTAAGTTAATCTACTTTCTGCTCATTTCATGGATGTAGGCATTGATACCCTCTTCATCTCCAGCAAACCAACCTTCAAGCACTCCTTGAAATGTGTTTTGCCTGTCCTGGTTTTTCTTTTTCTGTCTTGAAGAAGAAACCATGGTTGAACCAGAATTTTCTCTTTGTTTCAAATAGTGAGAACCGAAAATGGACAACCAATGTGGGTAGCAGATTTTTACACAGATTTATATTGTAAAAAGAATGAGTTGATGTGGCAGTTATGAATGGATATGCATGAAGATTTTATGCTCTGAAATTGTGCAGAAAATCTTTGAAAATATGCAACAAATATTTAGGGTCACGAAGCACACATACCACACCTTGATTGAGCACCCAAACCATCAAATCGGTTACATAACCATGACCAAAACCATCAAAGGTACAAAGGTTAATGCCCACTAAGTCAGTCAATCAGTCAAAGATTAGAATTTCTCTTTCCTAGTCATCAACGCATATCAGTACAAAAAAAAAACACATTTAATTGCGAATAAACAGATTTAATTTTTCACTACGAGGTACAATTAACATTTATAATTTCCAATTCATTTAGCAAAAAATTAAACCTGTCTTTAGCCAATGGTTTTCTGAATAAATCAGCAAGCTGTAAATCTATACCAATGAACTTAATCTCACATGTTCCATTTGAAATGTGTTCCCTTAGGAAATGACGCCTAATTTCAATGTGTTTGGTTCTTGAATGAATGAGAGGATTTTTGGTTAAGTTGATTGCACTTGTGTTATCACACAACAGAGGTATATGGTTAAGTAAGATACCAAAATCATTCAATTGTTGTCTTAGCCATATGGTTTGAGCACAACAACTCTGTGCTGTAATGTACTCTGCTTCAGCAGTGGAGAGAGCAACACAAGCCTGTTTTTTGCATTGCCATGAGATCAAGCTTGATCCAAGCAAGTGACAGGTTCCACTGGTGCTTTTTCTATCAATTTCGCAACCTGCAAATTCTAAATCAGAATATCCATTTAAGCTTAATGAAATGTTACCTGGATACCACAAGCCAACTTCTTTAGTTCCTTGCAAATATTTCAGAATCCTTTTAGCAGCATTGTAGTGTGATTCTTTAGGAGCAGATTGAAACCGAGCACACATGCACACTGCAAACATTATGTCAGGCCTGCTGGCAGTGAGATACAAAAGAGATCCTATGAGTCCTCTGTATTTGGTTTCATCAACAGAAATTCCAGCTTCATCATGATCCAAGTGGCAGCTGGTTGAGAAGGGTGTGTTGATTGGTTTGCACTTATCCATTTCAAATTTCCTCAACAGATCATTGCATTACTTAGCTTGATTTAAGAAAATACCATCCTTGAGTTGTTTGACCTACAAGCCTAGAAAATAGTTCAACTCACCCATCATTGACATTTCAAACTCACTCTTCATGATTTCCACAAAAGTTTCACTCAATTCTTCATTGTTTGATCCAAAAATGATGTCATCCACATATACTTGTACTAGAATTGTGTCATCTCCTTTCTTCTTGATGAACAAGGTCTTATCTGTTGTGCCTCTATCATAGCCTTGTGAGGTGAGGAAATCACTTAGCCTCTCATACCATTGCCTAGGAGCTTCCTTAAGCCCATAGAGAGCCTTTTTGAGTTTGAACACATGTCCTGGATGTTGATGGTCTTCAAAACCTGGTGGCTGTGAAACAAATACCTCTTCATTTATATAACCATTCAAGAAGGCACTCTTCACATCCATTTGAAATAGCTTGAACCCTTTGATGCAGGAGAAGGCAAACAACAATCTAACAGCTTCTAGCCGAGTCACTGGTGCATATGTTTCATCATAGTTTATTCCTTCTTCTTGATTATACCCTTTAGCCATTAGCCTAGCCTTATTTCTGGTAATCACCCCATGCTCATCCATCTTGTTTCTAAATACCAATTTTGTTCCAATTATATTCATCTCAGGTATTCTAGGAACAAGAGTCCAGACCTCATTTAGAGCAAATTGATTCAGTTCCTCTTGCATGGCCAGAATCCAGTTGCTGTCCTTGAGAGCTTCATTCAGATTTTTGGGTTCCACTTGAGATACAAAGACCATTGTTTCACAGAAGTTATTCAAGGATTTTCTAGTTGTCACTCCTTTCTCAATGTTCCCAATGACATTATCAACGGTTAGGTCTCTTGGGGTTTTCCACTCTTTTGGCAAACCTTTCACACAAGCATCACAGAGCCTCCAGAGGAATCACTTGAGATTGTGCAGCCTTTTGACTTGAAGTTCACCTTGTATCCTTTGTCACAAAGTTGACTTATGCTGAAAAGGTTATGCTTGAGTCCTTCTACATAAAGCACATTCTCAATAGTGGTTGAATTCCCTGTTCCAACAGTGCCTCTGCCCAAAATCCTTCCTCGGTTATTATCACCATAGGTTACATGTCCCTCTGCTTTGAGCTTCAAGCTAGTGAATTTTGTAAGATCTCCAGTCATATGCTTGGAACAACCATTGTCCAAGTACCACTGATTTTTCTTGCTACCAATCTGCAAAACTAAACAAAGATGATACAAATGGTACCCTTTTCAGTATAGGGTCAAGCACAGATTAAAATCTTCCCTTTGGTAGCCATTTTGCTAAATTCGTAGGAACAAGATGCTTTCTAGCAATGCATGACCTAGAGGTATGACCAGATTTCATGCAGTAAAAACAGGTTACATGAGATGCCTTTTTGCCACTGTTAAAAGCTGAAAAACTTGATTTTGCTGGAACAAAAAAGCTTGAAAGCTTTTTGACATTGGTTACATTTCCAGGGGTATAACCAAGACCATTTTTATTGAAAACAACATTCTGTGAGCCAAGGAGAGACTCAAGGTTTTCTCTTCCCTTGGTGAAATTGGAAAGGGTTTTTAGCAAATACTCCACTTGTTTTTCCAATTTTTTGCAGTTTTCACAGGTTTTAATAGAGGCATGCAAGCATGTTAGTTCAAGGCTTACCAAATCTGTTTTGGCCTTATGCAGTTCTTCCTCAAGTGTTTTTACTTTAGGTGCAAGCACATTATTTACCTTTTGCAACTTACTGCATATTACAGCTAGCCTATTTGCTTCATCATGTGTTTCCTTGAAAGCAGCAAGGAATTGATCATAGTTATCAAAATCCATAGAGAATTCACTTACTGAATCAGAGATTGACTCCTCATCCTTCATCATGAAGCACAAATTGTTTTCCTCACTCTCAGTTGAAGAGCTGCTGGTTGAAGATACTTCATTTTCTTCCCATGAGATGTAAGCTCTTCTCCCCTTGCTCCTTTCAACCTTCTTGCTGGCAGATTTGTCCTTTGCTTGATTGTTTGGACAGTTCATTTTGATGTGCCCTGTTTTGCCACATCCAAAGCAAGTATAGTTAGAGGAATTTGAGTCATTAGGTTTAGGATACCTTCTTTTCTGCTGGTTCCTATCTTTGCTTTTCTTCTTCAAGAATTTGCTGAATCTCTTTGTAAGAAGACTGATTGTATCATCATTTTCAGCATCTTCTTTTTCTTCCTTGATCTCATTCTGTTCGCTTGCTTTCAGTGCAAGTCCTTTGTATTTTCTTTCCACTATTTCCTGCTCTTTGAGTCTATTGAGCTCCATTAGCTTTCCAAAGAGTGCAGCAGTTCCCAGCTTTGACAGATCACGGCTTTCCGATATAACAGTCACCTTTGGTTGTCAGCTTCTGTCGACGCACTTCAATACCTTTATGTTGAGTTCCTCTTTGTCAAATTCCTTTCCCAAACCAGTAAGGTGATTCACAATATAAGTGAACATTTTCTGCACATCAACAATGCTCTCCTCGGATTGCATTCTAAACAATTCATATTCTTGGATGAGAGAATGTTTTCTCTACCTCTTTACATCTTCAGTACCCTCATGAGTGACTTCTAAGACTTCCCACATCTCCTTAGCTGAATTACATTGGGATATCCTGAAGAACTCATCCATTGTTAATGCAGAGGTTATGATGTTCTTGGCCACAAGATCATATTGAACCTTCCTCCTTTCGGTCCCATTCCATTCAGATCTTAACTTTACCACTTTTTCATCCTTGACAACCTGCAATGGCACATAGGGTCCATGGACCACAGTTTCCCAAATTAATGCATCAATAGATTCCATGAAAATTCACATTCTAATTTTCCAAAACGCATAATTCATTCCATTGAACATAGGTGGTCTATTAACAATAAATCCCTCAGCAAAAAGAACTTTAAACTCAGACATTATTGCAAACAAACTTGATTAAAATACAAGTCCTAACTCTTGATACCAATTGTTGGGTTAAATAGTGCCAAAGTTCAAGAGGGGGGTGAATTGACCTTTTAAAAGTTTCTCGCAGAATCACTATTTATCACAGTACACAAAAAATAAATCGATTTATTTGGAAATGAACAGATTTATTTTGGCACTATTTATGTTTGAAAACATTTATATCAGCCAAGTTAATCACGAGATTATGCAAATTGATTTTCCAGATACACACACTGATTTTAGAAGTATATTATGAAACACACAAAACAATGACCTTCAATTTTATAGGCAAGTGATAAAGGTTCAATTATTAGCTTGACAATCAATTGGGTAACCTATCACAATCAACCTGTTCCAGTTGTATTTAACAGATCATATATCTTCTTCACAGAACCAAGCTGATTTTCCAGAAAATAAGAACTGTATGAAGAAGCCCAGAAAGAACAAATTTATTTTTAATTGAACAGATTCAATTTATGGCAGATTAACAGATAAGCGTGAATTAGAGTGCAGAGATTAAGGGAGAATGAACACAAAACAATTATACTGGTTCACTCAAATGAGCTACATCCAGTCTTCACCTATACCAAGGTGAAATTCACTAAATCACAATTCAAACAACCACTGTTCTTGAACCCTACATGAAGTTTGGTACACTTGCTGAAAAACACTATTTCAGCATACACACTCTTTAAGAAACCCTATCAAGAAGAGTTTACAACCACACTTTTACAAGAAATGAAATGTGAAACGAATACACCTGATAGAGGATGCAAAAATCTGCCTTAACCCAGTAGAATAGATCGCTTAAACAGTAGCAACACCTCTCACTAAGCTTTGGAACCAAACAAGAACACCTTTGATTTTTGAAATCTTTCAAGAACACATGCTAATTCTCTGTAAATCCTTTATTCTCTGATGTAAAACTTGTTTTCTCAAATGTATGATCTCTTTTTTTTTGCAAACGCAGGAACAAGTTTTCTTTTTATAGAAAAACAACTTATAACAGATTTTCAAAAAACAATTAAAGTTGTTATAAAAAGAACAGATTGAAAATAAAATGAACAGATTTATTTTCAAAAGCAGTTAGAGAATCTGTTATGTGAAGGAGACTCAGACAACCATTCTGATGCAGAAACAAAACGAAAAAACCGTTTAAGATAAACATGGCACCAGACTAAAATGAATCTATTCATTTACAGATGAACAAATTTATTTTTCAAAATGATAACAGAAAGACTTAACTATTGAAACACAATCGTTTTGAAAGAGTGAAGACTTAGTCAAAATACTTAATTGCACAAAATCTTATTTTCATAAGACTTAGCCAAAGCATCAGTTTAAAAAAGAATCTGTTTATTTGGAAAAGAATAGATTTATTTTTATGCAGTAAAGGTGTTTTTTGTAAAACATGTGAAAAACAGTTTAAGAAATTTGTGCTTGCTCTTATCACATGGTTTGGGGTTAAGAGGTGAGTTACCCAGCAAAAAGCCTACTCTTAAACAACCTCTAAACTCTACCTAAGACATTCTTAAAGCAAATGTAAATATACATGACATGTACACAAATGTCTTCATCAAACACATGTCTTGAAGGGGCAGCAACCATCTTCAACACTAAAGACAAACCTTCCACCCCTACCCCTAAGTCACCCACCAAAATCTCAAGTACAAAATGTTTAAATGTTTAGGTTTGGGCACATAGCTGCCAATATTGTCCAACCAAAAGAAGAATGATGACAAAAGGGGGAGTTGTAATGATTGAACATAGTTCTCAATCCTCAAGATGCTCCCTTACCTCTTCAAGAAGCCAAAGTGAGGAAGATTATGAGAAGTCAAAGGAAAAATATTTTTCATAGAAGATGCCTTATTAATAACAAGTTTAGTTCATTAATTATAGATGGAGGTAGTTGCACAAATGTGACAAGTACAAAGAGTGGTGGATAAACTTGGATTAACAACCATCTCTCATACAAAGCCCTACAAATTACAATGACTTAGTGAAGAGGGAGAATTCATTGTCAATAAACAAGTCCTCATAGCTTTCTCTATTGGAAAATATAAAGATGAGGTTTTGTGTGATGTTGTGCCAATGGAAGCCATCCACATTCTATTAGGAAGGCCATGGCAATTTGATAAATTTTACATGATGGTCTTACTAATAAAATATCTTTTACCTTCCAAGGGCATAAGATCTTTTTGAAACCTCTATCTCCAAAAGAGGTGAATAAAGATCAAATAAAAATGAAAACAAAAAGAGGAAATGAAAAAGATAAAGAATGAAAACATAAATCGAGTAACAATCCTCACCTCACACTACAAAAACAGTCATGTTGACACGTATAGAAATGCAAACTGCACCTCCAAGGTGTTCTTCTTCCTTATCTTTTTCATTACCTAATGCTTATAAATACTTGAATGTCTTTGCTAAAGAATTTTAGGGATGATATTCAAACACCTCCTAAAGGTTCCCACCTTCTAAGAGGATTCTCACCAAAAAGTCATTTCATCCCCAAATATTCTTTCCTAACATGGTCTGTATATAGAACTCAACTCTATGAACTCCCAAAGCTTCATGAACATAAGTTTACTTCACATCCCAAATCTCGCAACATCTTATATGTGAACAAACTAACTGTCATTTGTAGGAGTTCTAAATTTGAGGACGAATTCTTTCCAACATGGGGACATACAACCTAAATATCCAAGAAGTTACCTCAATTTTTAAAAATTACAGAAAGAACCTCCAAATCTACTAAACCTTATTTCGAAATCCTGTAAATTTAGGATTTAATGCAAATGTTAGAAAATTATGTATATTAATTTTATAATGTGATTCATATGAAATAGATTTTAGACTTTGAGTCTGAATATGATTTAATAAAACAAAAGGCTCATTGATTAATGTGAGAAATTATATATATATATATATATATATATATATATATATATTATGATACCTAATGAAAATCTCATCTGATGAAGATTGAGAAAGAATAGAAACGGGTTCTCTCTTTGCAAATAAGGTTGTCTCATTGGTTGACCACCAAGAAAGAATGTGACAAAAACAAGAATTGCAAGGTTGCCTCATTTGTTTTATATTACCCACAATTTGTTAAATGTCTCTCTAGTTGTGAAAATCATCAATAAAGCATTTGGGACAAGTAATTTACTCCATTTTTTTTTTACCGAACACTATGACAATTATTTAACCCATTAATACCAAACATTATAACATTACATTATTTAACCCCTTAAAATTATACTATTTAACCTTGTTAACGTCATAATATTACATGGGGGATTTTAATTCCTGTTAATACCTTGACATGATTTTTTTTAATTCTTATTAACACCATAACAGTACCTACGTTTTGTTAAAGCTCATTAACGTCATAACATTACCCCTACGAGTTTATCAACAGTTTTATAATTCCTGCTAATGTCAAAATCAATTTTTATATTGTGTATTTTGCACAGGTTTGAAACTACTATATCACAATATCACATCGCCCTTATAACTTGTTAATGCAAGATTACGTAAAATTAATATATTTTTATAGTTTGATTATCAACTTTTAATTAATTGTACTAATCATCCATAACAGTCATATTTTATGTCGTGTTTACAGCTAAAATCTCATAACTTACATAAATATTTCAAAAACTAAAATAAACTAAAGGAAGTATAATGCTAAATCAATAACTAAATAATTGGTAAATGTCTTCTAAAGTATTTAACTTTTATCACATGATGAACTTGTAATGGGTGAAAAACATAAAATAATTACTAATGTCTCTAATATATGTAAAATATAAAATAAATATTCACAACAACAAAAATTTAATTTTAAGAGATATTTATTAATAGAGGTTATAGTAACCTCCACTTGAACACCTAATTATTAAATGTCTTTTAACCCTTGTTAAGTCCCAATGATTTTTTTTAACAAATATCCCTAAAGTGTATTATTTTAGTTTTATTATTTTTAATTGCTCTCCTCTCACATTTTCAGAAACTCAATGCAATGCTCTTTCACCGTAAGAAGTTCACTCTTCTTCGATAAACCCTAATTAAAGAAATTCCCACTATCCTCAGCTAAACGATTCTAATCCCAATCCTCCTTCGCATCTGCTTTATCTTAATCGTTCATCCTCTTCGGAGATCACACTTTACCCCTACATTGATTACAATGACCTCATTCAGAATATCTTCCTCGAGGATTCATCGGTGGATTCATTTGATCGTTCATCCTCTTCTGGATCTCCGGAGCGATCCTCAACCTCGTCGATAATGATTATAATGTCGAGCTTGCATGCAGTGACTTCAGTAGTCATCCGCCTCCGGCAGGGCGACAACACATTCATCATGTACGCACGCATGGCTGATGAGATCAAATGGCTGCTGACGAAGGACGAGACTACCGTGAAAGTAGACGATTCACACTACTTCTTGTTCCAACTGTTGGAAGATTCTCTCCGGTTGGTTTCCTCGTTTCACGGTTTCTGCTTAATTGTTCTGCATTATTTTCTTTTTTATAGTTGTTTGTAGTATTGGATGGAAAATTTACCTTGATGCAGGAGCAACAAATGAGGTTCTAAAAGAAAGAAAGAAGTTAGCAATGATTGCCAAGTCCCTGGTTTGTTGAGTGAGAGCCAATGATTTGATTTTGACGCAAATCTCTTTTCACCTCTTTCTGTCATACATCTACACTAAATTGTGTTCAATACGACTTTAGTTTATGCTACTGATTTTTCTGATCAACTTTAGTCATTGGCAGTAATGAAAAATAAATGAATTGATGTGTAATATGTTATCGATCTCTCATACCATTGATGTCACTCTTATGAATTTGATTGTATTAGATTTGGTAGGGACATAACTTGGTTGGGACAATACTTGTTAGCCTTTTCATGGGAATTAACTATAAAAATTTGATTCTAATAAGCAAGGAGTGAATCTATATAAGAAACTATTACATAAATTTCAACTAAAACTAAGACAATGAGGTTTAAGTGTTTATGTATTGGTCAAATTTCTCATGTCTATTCAATCAGATACTTCAACTTGCAATTAGATTCCTAACAAAACTAATTTGGAGTGCATGAGAGACTAAAGAGAAACAATTTAACATACAGGACAAAACTAGAACCAAAAGTTCAATTTGAACCAAAAATAAATCACTTCCACCAATGAATTAAGATGTATAGGTACTTCTCCGTGTAGCTTTAATTTGAAGGCTGTGAGTTGTTATGGATGGAATAGACATGTCCTCCGTGTGGCTTTAATTCAATATTCGAGTGATGACTCATAATGGTTATATCTGCTGCTCTTTTTCTTGTAGTTTTCTTTCATCTATGCAGCTTGCACCTGTAATGGAACTATTTATGACACGCTAATAGCTCTAAGCGGGCTTGTATGCTTGTACTCATGCTATTTGATCCTGCCTGTTGACCGGAACGCTGGAAACTGCCTCGTCAAAGGATCGACGTGTGCACCGCTTCAAACCTCCGTTCCTCTTCGAGATCCACCTCAAGAACCTGCAAAGAAACAGAGCGGCGCCGCTGCGGCCGATCGCACTACAACGCCCAAGTCAGTGACGGTATCACCAAATACTAAGAGAACAAGAACCGTGCAAATCCTCTCTCACAGTAAGCTCTATAACTCGCAAGCGTAAAGAGTATAATCTGAACGTGCGTACCTCAGAAAGTTCGTTAAGAACTCTTATATACCTGGTAGCTTTCTCTCTCCTGGCAGTTACAGACTTGGACACGTGGCTCGCATCCAACTGTACACGTGCCATCATCTGGAGGCTCCTTGACTTGGCGCTGCTTCTATTCTCATTTTGGCTAAGTTACCTATGCATGGTACTGCCCAGTGCATAGCTAACTTGGGAGTGCGATCTCTACTGGAACTGGCGAGTTAGGGGCCTTCATACACCTTCCCTGTGGTCTCGCCGGCCGCCTTCATAATCTGCTTCTCCTTTATCTTTGGCGGTGTGCTTGCTCTGGCGATCTCCAATGACTAGGTCGCCTGAATCTACATCTGGCGACTTCATCTTTAACCCGGTGATCGCCGATTCTAGTAAGCTGGAGATCGGAACACGCCAACTTGACAACTGGCGACTACGCGAGCCCCCCGACTTCCTTCCCTTCTGCCAACCTGGCGCCTTGTCAACACGCCTATACTGTAGCAGGATGCCACGTCATCACTCCCGACTTCCAAGGCGGTACACAAGCCCCCCAGTCTTAAGCGAAGACTTGTCTAGCGAAAAGACTGAAAGAGTCACGTCAACACCGGTCTACGTGGCACTAACGCAGAATTCCAAGCGGTTGTACCTTCTGCTGCTCTGACGCTCCACCAAACCCCTCACTCATCGCTCGACACGTGGCTTCATCAACGACTCTCTTCATTTGCCGTTTGCGCTTCCTAAACCCATTTCGAAAAAACTCTTAAACCCATTTTCACTTCACACTGTTCCATCACTTTCTTCGTGCTTGCAAACGCTCTAACTTCCTTCTGCGAAAACTCTCAACGCTCTCCAACACTCTAGATCACCATCTTCCTCCATCGTCTTCCTGATCATCGAAAAGTACCTACTTTCCTTCATCTGCTGGTTTTTCTTGCATTTTCACCGATTCGCATCATCCTGTAACTGCTTGGTGCATACGCTGTGGGTTGCTTTTTTCATTTCTCCTTCTGCGTATCTTAGGGCTTCGTCAATCGTCGCAACGAACCTACATTCGTTCGTTTTTCACCTTCTTTCTATGATCGAGTCAGCCTCTGTAGCCCCTGATCATTTTTCCTTTTCTTCTTTCTTTGCAGCTGCAACCATGACTCGCTCAAAGATCACCCCGAACCCCCCTCCTTCATAGCGAAACCCCCCTTCACAAGCACACGATCCACCACGAGTTCGTGGCGCTTCATCTTCCCAGGCTGAGAGGCCTGCGTCTTCCCGTCCTGTCCTGGCCCAGGCGACTCCACCTATCGCCGGAGGAGCCCCTGTTCCCCTGCCAGACTTCAAAACCTTGTACCCCTGGGCCAACTCGACCCTTCTGAGGGAGACATCCTCTGTGAATACTGCGGGAGCAGTTTTGCGGCTAACTAAGGGGGATGAGCTTCATCAATCTTTTCACAAGGAGCACGACGAGAAGATGATGGTGCTGCCTTGCCCCCCCGATCTGCCTGTTTGTGCCGATGACAAAGTGAGCGCCGACGGGCCCTTCTGCTTCGTCTACACGACTTTATTCAAGAAGGTGAAGCTCAAGTTCCCTTTCACCCGATTCGAGAGGGAACTCCTAACCGAGCTCAACATTGCCGCCGCCCAGCTTCACCCCAACAGCTGGGCGTTTGTTCGAGCTTTTCAAGTGATGTGCGACCACCTGGGGTTGCCCGCATCGGTGGACGTGTTCCTATTCCTCTTCAAAGCCAAGCACCCAGGAGACCGCCTGTGGGTTAGCTTGAACGCGATTGCTAGGAGGTCCATCTTTGCTATCTTCCAGCAATCCTACAAGGACTGGAAGGGAAAGTTCGTCCAAGTGCGCGCGAATGACAAGGATGCCTCCCTTCTCGACGGCTTCCCCTTGTACTGGGTGGACAAGGGGAAGAAAGAGTCCAAGAGCTGCTTCAGGAGACCCAGAAGTCCTGACAGCATGGGAGCATTGGACAGAGATCTCTGTCTCTTCTGGAAAAAGGTGGCGGACGCCAACATTACTTTCCTTACCACTACCTTGATCTGCTTCGAATTTTATGAAGACCAGCTAGAAATTCAAATAGGTTAGGACATTAAACTATTGTTTTGATACTGCTTCTGTTTAGCTGTTTCTGGGCGTCTTGTGCGTTATGCGCAAGACTTTGGTTTTACCTTTCCTGCACATATCATCTGCTTTGTTGTTTATTACCTTATGCACTTATTCTCTTCCTTGAGTTAACCCATGCATTTTCGTTCCATGCAGACAACATGTTGGGCAAAGGCATGCTCGCCGAATTGAAGGCGCTCGCCCGAAACCACGGGTTGGCGACAGGTTCCCAAACGGTGCCCAACTCGGTGGTGGAGTCTGCCATCGTCCACGGGCGATTGCCACCCAAGGAACCTGCCCAACGCAAGAAACTGGTCCTTAAGAGACCTAAAAGGAAAACCCCTCAAGTCATCCATGAGGAGGAAGAAGAGGATGACGAGGTCACCGAGGACGGCCTCGTTACAAAGAGGAAGAGGGTGGCACCTTCTTCACCACCTGCTCCACCCCCTCTTCCAACCTCAACACCACCATCGACACCTGCTCCTCCTCCATCATCGCCACCCCCACAAGCTCCTGCCTCTCCAGTCCAAGCGGTCCCACTGGCCACTGCGCCACCTGCAGTTGAGGCCCAAGAGCCAAACTTCCTGGAGGACCCCTCAAGCGCCTCTACACCCTATGTGTCAGCTGGAGGGGGTCCCCCTTCAAACGCCTCAGCTGCAGAAGATGCTCCAATCGGGGATGAGGTTGCTCATACCTCTCCGATTCTGATCACCGAATCCTCGATCCCGTCGCCACGCCAGGAAGCAACTACTGAAGAACCTGCTAAGGAAGGTGGCGACGAGAACCCACAACAGGCCCACCTGGTGCCTCTCCATGCAGCAAACCTCCCTTTGGAGGTCACAAGGATGTGGGAGCCTCTAACTGCCAAGCTGAAGACCATAGCAGAGGATATCCCGGCAATCATAACCAGGGCTGTGGAGGGCTCAACCAGGAGGCTTCAAGACGACCTCTTCAACCTCAAAACCGAAAACAGCACCATGAAGGTCGAGGTGGAGAAGTTGTCTTTCAGCCTGACGCTCGCAGAAATCGAACACTCCCGAGTGGAGGATGCAATGAACACCGAGCTCAGGCTGGCGCGCAAGGAGGCCACTGACCTTCGCCACAAGGTGCATCAACTTGCTCAAGAGAAGGTCGAACTGGAGAGCAAGATTGTGCCTCTTCGCGCCAGGGCGGTTGACCTGGAGGCTCTCATGAAAGCTGACGCCGCTAAGGTGCAAAAATTGGAGCAGAGGTCAATCGACCGAGAGAAATTACGCCATAGCTGATCTTGCCGAGGCCAACAAAGAGAAGGGAGAGGTGGCTGCTGAATTGGCCCAAACGCAAGCGGAATCCAAGAAGGTTACTGAAGACCTTCTCCAGGCTCAAGAGACCAACGAACAACTCAAAAAACAGGTTGAAGAGCTGGAGCAACAGAATAAAGAGCTGAAAGAGCAAACTGAAGACCTCAAGAAGCGGGTTGAGGAACTTCAGAGGCAAATTGAAGAACTCAAGCTAAACTCTGCTCAAATTCTGGCTGCTGGATTCGAAGCTGCGCGGGAACAATTTGCTTGCCTATTCCCCAACCTGGATCTCAGCATGGTGTCGCTGAACAATGAAGTGGTGGATGGAAAAGTCGTTCCTGCTGAAGACTAATCAATTCTTCTTCATCTGCCACCTCTGTGCTTTCCCTTGTATTATAACTTGTAATAAACTCGTGTATATGCGCCTTTAACAGATACTTATCTTAATGACAAAGTTTGGGTATTCCCTCTCCTGACTTCTTTAAGCGCTTTAACCTTCTTTGCATGTTTAACTTTATCGGATTTAACTTAATGATTTTGCAAACACGACTTTTGACTTAACTGCTTCGAACCACTTCAAACTTAAGCAATAATCACTTTAACCAACTTGTACTCTTAAGGCAGCTAACCTTATCGTAAGAATATCCCTCAAGCAACGAACTGTAACTCAGTTACTGGCTCAAGACACCGTCCCACTCGACCTGCCTTATCAAACAGGTCTTTCAACCTTCTCGCCGCTGTTTGAACTCTTCCTGATCGCCAAAGACTCTTGGTGATATCAGCTTCTTTCCAGCCTCCCGCTTTGGCCATTGTTTCTTTATCTGGGGGTAGAAACGCCTTTTGGGATCCTTCTTTACCTCCCTGAACTTCAGAACGAAAGACCGGGTGACTAGGCGTTCTCTTCGAACCTACCTTAGCCACCTTCCAAACTTCTTCCACCCTCTGCACCATACCTGAACTCGTTCGAGACGAGAAGGATTTTATCTTGCCTAAGCTCGCATGTAGGCGAGAAGGTCTTTGAACTCGCCTGAACTCGCTCATCGGCGAGAAGGTCTTTAACTCGCCTGAACTCGCTCATCGGCGAGAAGGTCTTTAACTTGCCTGAACTCGCTCATCGGCGAGAAGGTCTTTAACTCGCCTGAACTCGCTCATCGGCGAGAAGGTCTTTAAACTCGCCTCTACATTGCCCCAGAAACACGGAGGACTTTTTACCTTTCTCGCCTGCACTCGCTCGACGGCGAGGAGGTCTTTAACTTGCCTCTACATTGCCCCAGGGGTTACATCTTCTCGCCCCCAGAAACACGGAGGACTTTTTCTCTTTCTCGCCTGCACTCGCTCGACGGCGAGGAGGTCTTTAACTGGTGCCTCCGATCGCCGAAAAACGATGAGGACTTAAAAACTTTAACTGATGCCTCCAATCGCCGAAAAACGATGAGGACTTTAAAAAACTTTAACTGATGCCTCCAATCGCCGAAAAACGATGAGGACTTAAAAACTTTAACTGATGCCTCCAATCGCCGAAAAACGATGAGGACTTAAAAACTTTAACTGGTGCCTCCAATCGCCGAAAAACGATGAGGACTTAAAAACTTTAACTGGTGCCTCCAATCGCCGAAAAACGATGAGGACTTAAAAACTTTAACTGGTGCCTCCAATCGCCGAAAAACGATGAGGACTTAAAAACTTTTTAGAAAGCACGCGGTATATCTTTACTTGCCTTAAATCACGTACAAGTGACAAGGTCTTTCTTCAAAACTTTTGGAAAATAGCACACATGCAATCTGAAAACGCCTTATACTTCGAAAACTCTTCTTTTATTGGGTGGCCTCGTTAAAAACCCTCCTTAGGGAAAAAAGAGTGCCCCCTTCAACTGTTTCATCAGAGACATTGTAATATGACTTTGTGTTTGTCTTTACTTACAAAGCTCTTAACTATAGTACAACTTCAGGTGCGTGGCGTTCCAGGTGCGAGGAATCGCCCCTCCTTCCAGCGTCTCTAAGCGGTAGGCGCCGTTCCCGAGCGCCTCGGTTATTCTGAACGGTCCAGTCCACTTGGGTGACAGTTTATTCTCCATCTCGTACTGGTGGGCCTTCCTCATCACCAAGTCGCCTTCTCTAAATTGCCTTGGCATCACCTTCGAGTTGTATCTTCGTTCAATCCTTCTCTTCACGGCTTCAGCCTTTAATCTCGCCTCTTCCCTGACCTCATCCAGTAGATCCAGGTTTAGCCTCCTCTCTTCATTCGAGTCTTCCTCTACGAAGTTCTGGAATCTCGGCGAGCTCTCCTGAATTTCTACTGGAATCATGGCGTCACACCCATAGACCAAGCTGAATGGGGTCTCATGGGTCCCTGACTGCTCGGTGGTGTGGTACGCCCAGACTATACGGGGTACCTCCTCAGCCCAACTTCCCTTGGCTTTCTCAAGCCTTCTCTTCAAACCTCTCAACAACACCCGATTAGCTGACTCCACCTGGCCATTTGTCTGAGGGTGCTCGACGGATGCAAACACTTCTTGAATTCCCACTCCTTCGCAAAGCTTCTTCAACAGGTGGCTTGCAAACTGCGTCCCATTATCCGACACCAGGCGTTTAGGCACTCCAAATCGGCACACGATGTTCTTCCACACGAAACCTTCGATCTTGTGTGCGGTGATCTGGGCCACTGGTTCTGCTTCAATCCACGTGGTGAAATACTCAATCGCCACCACCAAGTACTTCATCTGCCTGATCGCCAGCGGGAAAGGTCCCAGGATGTCGATTCCCCAAGTATGAAATGGCCAAGGGCTATAAATCGACTTCAACTCCTCGGGAGGCGCCTTATGCCAATCGGCGTGCTGCTGGCATTGTTTACAACATTGGGCATACTTCTTGCAATCTTCTCTCATGGATGGCCAGTAGTATCGTGCACGGAGAGTCCTCGCGGCCAGAGCTCGACCCCCGACGTGGCTTCCGCATATACCTTCGTGGAGCTCCGCCATGATTCTCGTGCACTTCTCGCCGTGTATACATTCCAGGAGCGGGTGAGTGAACCCAAACCTGTACAGATCGCCATCAATCAGGGTGTACTTGCTGGAATTCTTCTTTACCTTCCTAGCCTCAGTCGGATCCAGCGGGAGAAGGCCATCTGCCAGGCACCGCTTGTACTGTGTTATCCAAGTGTCTGGCTCATGGGTAGCGCAGACCTGCATCACATCCACCTTCTCTCCTCGGCATGCTCTAATTCTCGGCGATCTCAGAGTTTCTTGCGTCAGGGACTTATGGCTTCTCGCTGCTTTCTTCGTCGACTTGCTGATCTGAAGGACCAGGTGATCTGCTACAAATGCCCTTGGCGTCTTCAGAGTTTCTTGAATCACCGTCCTCTGCCTACCCCCCTTGCCTGAGCTGGCGAGCTTAGCAAGCAGGTCAGCTCGGGCATTCTGCTCTCTGGGTACATGTACTACTTCAAAGGAGGCAAATGAACTCTTCAATTCCTGCACATACGCCAAGTAAGCCGCCATTTGTGGATCTTTAGCCTGGAACTCGCCTGTTACTTGCCCTGTGACTAGCAGCGAGTCACTCTTAGCCATCAGCACCCTAGCTCCCATCTCTTTGGCCAGCAAAATTCATCCACTATGCTTGATTGTTACTGGCCTTGAAAGCGAATCTCAGGGATTGTTCGATCAGCACGCCGTTGGGCCCCTCCAATATGACTCCAGCACCGCTGCCCTGCTGGTTCGACGATCCATCCACTGAAAGTACCCAACGGAAATCGTCTCCTTCAACCCGCGTCGCCTCTGATGAGAGCTCAACCACGAAATCTGCAAAGATTTGTCCCTTGATCGGGCCTCGGGGCTCATATTTAATATCAAACTCTGACAACTCTACTGCCCACTTCACCATCCTTCCTGCAACGTCGGGTTTCTTCAAGACCTTCTGGATGGGCAGGTCAGTCATCACTAGTATTGTGAAGCTATGGAAGTAGTGGCGCAACCTCCTCGCCGAAAATACCACAGCCAGTGCAGCCTTCTCCAGGGCCTGATATCTCGTTTCCGGGCCCTGCAACACCTTGCTCACAAAATAGATAGGCTTCTGAGCCTGATCTTGATCCTGGGCGAGCACCGCACTCACCGCCCTCTCAGTTACAGCAAAGTACAACCTGAGAGGGATTCCCACCAGCGGTTTGCACAGAACCGGCGGGCTCGCCAGATACTCCTTCAGCTTGACGAAAGCTTCCTCGCACTCTTTCGTCCAAACGAACTTATTATTGCGCCGCAGACACTGAAAATAGGGATGCCCCTTTTCTCCGCTAGCCGACACGAAGCGAGATAGGGCTGCCATCCGACCTGTTAGCTGCTGGACTTCTTTCACTGTAGCTGGGCTCCTCATCGCCAAGATGGCGGCACACTTGTCTGGGTTGGCTTCTATTCCTCTTTCAGTCAAGAGGAAACCCAAAAACTTTCCAGCCTCCACGCCGAAAATACATTTCTCCGGATTCAGCTTCAATCTGAACTTGGCGATCGTCATGAACAACTCTTCCAAGTCTGCAACGAGCTTGCTTTTTTCCGGCGAGGTCACGACCATGTCATCGACGTACGCTTGCACGTTCCTTCCCAGCATTGGTGCAAGTACTCGATCCATCAGCCTCTGGTACGTGGCCCCCGCGTTCTTCAGCCCAAACGGCATCACCTTATAGCAATAGCACGATCTCTCCGTCATGAAGGCTGTCTTCTCTTCATCCATGGGATGCATCTTGATCTGATTATATCCTGAGAAGGCATCCAGGAAACTCAGCAACTTACACCCTGCAGCACTATCGACCAGGGCATCTATGCTCGGTAAAGGATATGAATCCTTTGGGCAAGCTTTGTTCAGGTCGGTGAAGTCGACGCACATGCGCCATTTCCCGTTACTCTTCTTCACCAGCACGACATTTGCCAGCCATTCAGGGTACTGGACTTCCCTGATGTGGCCTGCAGCGAGGAGTTTCTGTGTTTCGTCCCTGATCGCCTGCCTCCTCTCCTCGTTGAACTTTCTTCTCCTTTGTCGCACCGGCCTCACCAAATTGTCCATCGCCAGATGATGGCACAAGAAGTCGGGATCAATCCCGGGCATGTCCAAAGCGGACCATGCGAACGCGTCCAGATGCCACTCAATCACCCTGGCGATCTGGTCCTGGAGCTCGACATCCAGAGATCTTCCCAGCTTGAAGATCTTTCCTCCGATCTCCTTTTCGAGCCACTGCTCGACAGGTTTTGGCCTGGATTCTCTGGCGATCACCGCCCTGGCGATTCCCTGCTCCCTTGCTTCCTCAGGGCGATTCCGCGCCTCTTCCTCCTCCAGACCAGCATTCCTCTCGCCCAGCTCAGCGTCCACCATCTCCACATCTCTTCCGGCGGCCTCCTCTGTTGCCGTCGATCTGGGCTTCACACCGGGAGGTGGGGTGGTTGTTACATAACTCACCGACCTCTTGTTTTTCAGGCTATTCTCATAGCACCTTTTCGCTTCTTTCTGATCAGACTTGATCGTGATCACCACCCCCTCCATAGACGGCAACTTTACCTTCATGTGCCGGGTCGACGGGATTGCGCCTATCCTGTTAAGCGTGGGCCTTCCCAACAGGATGTTGTATGCTGAAGGAGCGTTCACAATGAGGTACTTGATTTTCTCCGTCCTCGACCCAGCCTCATTAGTAAACGTGGTTCTCAGCTCTATGTACCCCCTGACCTCCACCTGGTCACCAGCGAACCCATATAGGCACCCTCCATAGGGCCTTAGCTGGTCAAGGGGCAACTCCAGCTGCGTGAAAGTCGGCCAGAACATCACGTCTGCCGAGCTTCCTTGGTCCACCAGCACTCTGTGGACCTTCCTTCCCGCCGTAACCAACGAAATGACAATGGGATCGTTGTCATGAGGCACAACGTCCCGAAGATCCTGCTTGGTGAACGTGATGTCCACTTCCGGCGAGTGATCTTCAAACATATCCATTGCCATCACCGATCGCGCGTACTTCTTCCTCTGCGATGCGGTGCATCCACCACCTGAGAAACCCCCTGCAATGGTGTGGATCTCCCCGTGGATAGGCATCTCATGTTGCTGGGCTTCTCCACCTGCTGGCTGGGAACTCGACGCTCCCCCCGTCCTCCTGTCCAGCAGATAGTCGTTTAGGAACCCGCTCTTAACCAGATCGTCGAGCTGATATCCCAAAGACAAACACGAGTCCAAAGTGTGGCCAAAGCCTTGGTGAAACTCACACCAGGCATCGGGCTTTGACCCCAGCACCTTGTCGCCCACCTTCTCAGGCGCTTTCAACCTAGCAGATATGTTAGGAATGGCGATCAGATCCGCCAGTCCCATGACAAACTTGTGCTTAGGCGGGCGATTGTATTCCCGGCGTGCTGGTTGCTGGCGTGCTTGGCTCCTTCCCTTGTTCCTCCTATCGTAAGGATGGCGAGTCCTCTGGTCCTTCCTGGCCGCCGCTGCTGTCTCCAGCACCCTCTGCGGCTGGATCCTGGTCTGGGCGCGTGGCCTGGCGGGAGCCACGCTTCCTCTCTTCTCGGCGACTTCATTCTCGTCGGCGATGTGAGCCACCGCAAGTCGCCTGACTTCAGCAAACGTCGCGGGGTGAGCCCTGATCAAGGCCTCGCAGAATGGTCCTGGCTGCACGCCCTTCTTGAAGGCATAGACCAGCATTTCTTCATCCTTGGCCGGCGACCTGACCATCTGCGCCCCAAAACGATTCAGGTAATCTCTGAGGGACTCTTCCTGGTACTGCCTTATATCAAACAGATCATAAGACAACCTGGGCGGTGCCTTATTCACGATGTACTGCTCGACAAAAATCTTCGAGAACTGTTGAAAATTGGTTATGTGGCCGTTAGGCAGGCTCACAAACCACTCCATCGCCGTTCCCTGGAGCGTACTCACGAACATCTTGCAGTAGACGGCGTCTGACCCTCCCGACAGCATCATCTGCGTATGGAACGTGGTCAGATGAGCCTCTGGATCCTCCACGCCGGTAAAGACAGCCTTAAACGGAACCACGCTCGTGGGAATAGGCGTGTCGGTAATCGCCTGAACAAAAGGCATAGGGAAAACACGAGGTGGCGTCGACGGCGCCACCTCTTCAGCAAAAGAACGCCCTTGCTGCTCCTGAAGAGCTTGACGCAGCTCCTCAGTCACCTTGCTGAGCTCCTCGTTCCTGGCGCGAGAGGCGACCAGGTCCTCATGCATTCTCGCCTGCTCTACGCGTGAGGCTTCCACAGTTGCCTGCAACGAACGCATCATCTCTGCCATCTGCGCCATCATCTCTGAGGTTCGTCAGCAACGGGCGCAACTGGACTTGAACGATTGCTTCTCATCTTTCTCATGAACTCAGCGAACCTCAGAATGCAGCGAACGACACTTTAACCACGATCAAATCAACGATCAATCGGAGAAAACAGTGCAAAACTTCGCAAGAAACTCAAGAACACCGTAAACCTTCAAAGAAAACCACAACTTCACCAGAAACCACCGATTCCCCACGAACAACCGATCGAGTGAAAGAACTCGAACTTCCACCAAACAGATTACGCGTAAACAGCAGGAAACCTCATTCCACCGATCGAAAAGCTAAACGAACGGTATAAAACGCGAATTCACCGAACGAAACTCAAGCAAACAGCGAACGATGGTTGCACCAGCACACAACCACGCAGAAAACTTCCAAGAACTCACGCTGTGGATGGGAGCAAGTTTTACACGGCCCCACGGTGGGCGCCTGATGATCCTGCCTGTTGACCGGAACGTTGGAAACTGCCTCGTCAAAGGATCGACGTGTGCACCGCTTCAAACCTCCGTTCCTCTTCGAGATCCACCTCAAGAACCTGCAAAGAAACAGAGCGGCGCCGCTGCGGCCGATCGCACTCCAACGCCCAAGTCAGTGACGGTATCACCAAATACTAAGAGAACAAGAACCGTGCAAATCCTCTCTCACAGTAAGCTCTATAACTCGCAAGCGTAAAGAGTATAATCTGAACGTGCGTACCTCAGAAAGTTCGTTAAGAACTCTTATATACCTGGTAGCTTTCTCTCTCCTGGCAGTTACAGACTTTGACACGTGGCTCGCATCCAACTGTACACGTGCCATCATCTGGAGGCTCCTTGACTTGGCGCTGCTTCTACTCTCATTTTGGCTAAGTTACCTATGCATGGTACTGCCCAGTGCATAGCTAACTTGGGAGTGCGATCTCTACTGGAACTGGCGAGTTAGGGGCCTTCATACACCTTCCCTGTGGTCTCGCCGGCCGCCTTCATAATCTGCTTCTCCTTCATCTTTGGCGGTGTGCTTGCTCTGGCGATCTCCAATGACTAGGTCGCCTGAATCTACATCTGGCGACTTCATCTTTAACCCGGTGATCGCCGATTCTAGTAAGCTGGAGATTGGAACACGCCAACTTGACAACTGGCGACTACGCAAGCCCCCCGACTTCCTTCCCTTCTGCCAACCTGGCGCCTTGTCAACACGCCTATACTGTAGCAGGATGCCACGTCATCACTCCCGACTTCCAGGGCGGTACACTATTATAGGTCCAAAATGAGGGCACAATATGACTTGCCAGAGGCTCCATGTGTAGATTGCTTAGTTCATTTTTGTTGTGAAACCTGTGCCCTATGTTAGGAGTATAGAGAACTTAAAAATCGTGGATTTGACTTGAGCATAGGTAATTCCATCTTTAACTTGTGGCTAACAAATATACTGTACATCTCATCATCTTTAGGATCTCTGATGTCTTAATCTTATTTGTTTATCTCATGTCCATACTTCTTTTCAAAATTTGATTTCGAATATTAGTGAATAAAGTGTTTGCCCAAAGGCAATAACATTTGAAGGTTGAGTTGTTATCCGATAACATTTATTTGTTGCCTTTGGCAGCTTATGCATGCACGGTGTGGGTCCATTTCAGTGAAGTGTCTATCTGTAGACTAACATTTACTGTGTGTTGATTTTATAGGTTAACTGATATGATTCCACTAGCCAAATAGAGATGATTCTTTGACATTCTATGGAATCAACTTGAGTTGGAGATAGTTTAGGCACTTTTAATAGAATTGGATCTAGGTTCTATGTCTCAAGAACTCACCAAAACTTGCACCAAACTCCAAACTCACATGGAAGATCCATCTATTGTCAATTGAACCTATTAAAATGTTTAAAAAGGCAAAAGAACCGTTTAAAAAGCTCAAGAACAGAAATGCACCGAACAAATCAACTAGAATTGAAGAAGAAACAAATAGAAACAGCTAAGGAATCAATGAACCGAAGCAAAGCTGGAATTAAACTGAATTGCCGAACATAAAGAAACTAAACATGTTTTAGGAATTTCATATGAACATGAAGATGAAAGAAAGAAGAACTTATGGAGATGGAAGACTTGGTTTGGTGATCAGGCCACTTGGATGGTGAAGGCTCCAAGATGAGTAAGCTAGTGCCGCCACTTGAGAGAACCAATTGCACTCAAGATAAGCAAGGTGAAGGTGAAGGAGAAGACAAGTTCTCACAAATTCTCTCTCAATTTGAGTAGAGTTTCTCTATTACTAATTTCCAATCTGAATTTTACAAGAGCCCACACCTCTATTTATAGTGTGAGGGTGCTGGAAAATAGGTGGGAAAATTCAAATAAAACTCATTTGAAATTCCCACAAAAAACAAGTCACAT
Organism: Phaseolus vulgaris; assembly: GCF_051622355.1. Classification (NCBI taxonomy): domain Eukaryota; kingdom Viridiplantae; phylum Streptophyta; class Magnoliopsida; order Fabales; family Fabaceae; genus Phaseolus; species Phaseolus vulgaris. The sequence goes on from NC_143504.1 coordinate 33,236,383, forward strand.
GGGAGGTGTGACCTTTTTCTACTATGACATCTCCTAAAAACTACACCTACTCTCCTAAGTCACATGGACAATGTGACTTTATTTTACATATTCATACTCCTTTATTTAATATCCACACCTCCTAAAAGAGTAAATCAAATGATGCTCTTTTAATGCTTGGCCTTGCCCCTCATGGGATGGACTTGAGCTTTTTGGGCTTTGGCCTTCTTGGGCTTGGGCTTGGACCTCATCTTTATTTTACGTCTTCTTTTAATTTTGAGAAGACTAGAAGGAAGAACTTCAAATATGAAGGCGAATGTCCTCTTCCTTCATTAATAAAAGCCTCCTTTATTTGATTATCATCATTAACAATATGCTAAAAGGCTGTATTATTCTCAATTTGCATTTATAAATTCTAATGCTGCATCTATACGTAGTGTTAGCCATCATTGATATAATTGTTAATGATTTATTTTCTCTTGCATTTGTGTCTCTCCTTTCTTACTAATTTATTTGTTATGAATAGTTAATATAAGTGCTCAGAAATAAAATAAATATTCAATTCTCAAACTATTCATAATTTATAATAAACTTGTAGTACCAATAGAAAACATGGAAGTAGCTGCTGCTGATCAGCATCTGGACAGTAAGGGAAAAAAGAAAAAGAATAATTGAGAGTGATTAAAGAAGAAGAAAATAGATAGTGGGTGAAAGAGAAAAGAGGTAAACAAAGAAAGGAAAATATATGTGAAGGTGGAAGAAGAAAGGAAAACAGAGTGTAGAAAGAAAAAAAAAAGAAACAGAGCACAAAAATAAAGAAAGAAATCTGTATGAGTGGAATGGAGCAGGTAATCGGAAATGGAATGGGTCACTGGAGAAAAAGAAGAGATAGCTTGGACTGTGATCGTGTGCGGGAGAGAAGAATGAAAGGGTCAATATAAGGTGTGTGTAAGGTAGTGACCTAAATCTGGTATAGGGCACTATTTGTCACTATTGATAACCTAGTGAGATACCATGTTCAATCCTCGGCCATTTCTCATTCATTGTGGATTTACCTCATCTATAAGTGTGGATGGACCTAAATATGGTTGGCTAATAGATGCCAATAAAGGTTCATATAGAATATGCATAAGGTATTTGTTATTGTAAAACAATCATATTTTATGCGAATAAGTTGAATGACTGATTTTGATTTCTATCTCTTACCATACCCAACTGTTACGTGAAGAAGGAACGTTCTTGCCACTACCTTATACAATATTAATATGTATAAGGAAGGTAAGGGATCAACATTTCTTTTATTGAATATGAGTTGCTTCTTGTTGTGAATATATTTCGAATATTAGTTTACAAACACAATATTAAGTTGAGTGAACTTGCTTGAATGGTAAAATAGTTGTTCTGCATAAATATTGTATCTTGAAGGCTTCTGCTAGAGTGCAAATACTAGCTACCAAAATAGGATTTGAAAGGGTAAAATGATTTGTTTGTTTCATTTGCAGAGTTGGTTAAACATACAAACTAGGAACAATTTTGAATGAATTGATAAAAAGACTAATTCGAAGTATTTCATTTAAATCTATATTCAAATGGAGATTGGAGGGCTTTAAAAAACAAATATAAACACTTACTAACATCAATGTTCCTGTAGTGATCATCATTTACTTATTGACAAATGGGTATATATATTATGTAAGAATTTATTGGCTTAATGAAGTTAAAGAAAAATGCCACTGCACTAAAGAGTTGGAGAAAATAGAGACACTGATAAATGCAACACATAAATAATCAGTATTGTATGTTTAAAATTGATTAAATATTTTTGTCAAAACCATGTTGTTTATTACTTTTAAAATACAATAAAAAATAAATATAAAACATTTAATAAATAGAAGGTAAATCATGATCTCTCTTATAGTCCTACACTAAACTGTCAAAAAACATCTCTTATTTCTTGTTGAATAGTTTTTTTTTTCAATAATTTTTTTCATTTTCATCCAATTATTTTGAAGACTTTTAGTTTTGATATTATTTTAATAATTTAATGCAATTTCTCTTCTTCAAATTATTTTAATAAGAAACTATAATAACACCTGATATTTTTTTATTAACTTTACTTTCATTGATGAGTGTTATTTACTATTTATGTTGTGTTATTATTATAATCTTTGTAACTAATTTAACCCAAAAATTTAAATATACTATTTTTTTTTTCAAAAGAGTGGAGCCACTTTAAAAATATTCAAAATCTTGCAGACTTTGCACCCGCGGAACATAAACCACTTACATTTTTATATTTTATATTCATTTTTATTTTGCAATGCAAATTTAGTAAACTTTATATAAAATAATTTATTAGTAGAATTATTGCTATATATTTTAGCCTTGTACCATAGATAAATAAACATGAGAAGCCACAAACATTATCTCACAGAATGCGATACCCACATTTGCTCATTTTCTTTAGTGTATTTGTTTATATGTATTTGATCATTTTCTCATTGTCTCAGACATATTCACGGTAAAATTTTGGTGTCTCTAGAGCTATTTTTTTTCTCTTCTAAGCACGTATTGATGTATTGATGTGAATTTATTATTTTATTTTAAGTGTGTCACTAGATCTTTTTTTGAAAATTCTGAATTCATTAATTTGGTTTAACATTTTTATTATCAGTCACCTATTTTTTTTTTTTTTTATATATATATGTACCACTTTTAGAAAACCTCAGTAATAGAGGTTTCAAAATTTCTGAAAATAATGAAGGTTTCAAAACTGCTGGAAATAATGGGAGTTTTGAAACCGTTGAGAATAACGGTTTTTTTTGAAATCGTTAAGACTATTGGGGGTATTGAAACTGCCGAAAATAACGAGGGTTTAAAATCGTCGGGAAGTAATTGTTTTTCAGGGGTTCGTAAAAACTGTCGGTAATTTGTTAGCGACGCTGGATCTTCTAGGGGAAAGGCAAATCGCGAATAATGTACTTAGCAGGGGTTAAAACCACCGAAAAAGCCAAAAGTACCCCCTCATTAAAAATCATTTTTCTTGTAGTGATTGTACTATCACTACACTATTTTTTTACTTTAGACAACATCTAAAACATGTTTTCTAAAATAAGAAAAACATTCTCTTAACTTTAGGCAACGCTTTGATAACGTTTTTTCAAACGAGGAATATCACTACAAGAAAATCATTAAATAGAAACTAATTTTAGAGACAAAAAATAATCCGTTGGTGATGTGAATGTAACTACAAGAACACATGATTCTTGACATTCTTAGGAACAACTTGAGCTGGATTTGAAAGGCACTTTACTTTAGAATTGGATCAATGTTCTAAATTCAAGAACTCACCAAAACTAAGCACCAACCAAGACTCATATTGAAGTCCATGTATTGTCAAATTGAATCAAAACAAAAGGAAAGAAGAACAAGAATTAAAACTGGACAGAATTTAAATGATAGCTACTGAACCAAAACAGAATTAAGAACACAATGCTGGAAACACAAAAATAAACGGTAGAAAAAGAAGTAAACTCTAGGAATCAAAACTACCGAATGGAAAATTGAAGAAAAGGGAAGAAGAACACTTATAGAATAAGATGCTTGCTGGATTTTGAGAATTGGAAGAAGCCATTCTCGCCACTTGGAACCTTGAACCAAGATAAGTGATGGAGTGCCACCACTTGAAGCTCACCATAGCTCACAAGATAAGGCAAAGAAGAGGAAGACTCAAAACTCACAAATTCTCTCCAAAATTGAGTATAGTCTCTCTACTATAAAATTCCAATCTGAAAATTACAAAGGAAAGCACCTTATTTATAGCCTAGAGGTGTTGAAAAATAGGTGGGAAATTTCAAATAAAACTCATTTGAAATTCCCACCAAAAACAAGTCACATGGGAGGTGTGACCTTTTTCTACTATGACACCTCCTAAAAAACTACACCTACACCCCCTACTAAGTCACATGGACAATGTGACTCTCTCTAATACATTCACACCTATTTATTTAATATCCACACCTCCTACAAGAGTCATTCAAATGATGCTCTTTTATTTAATGCTTGGCCTTGCCCCTCATGGTTTGGACTTGGGCTTGGGCCTTTTTGGGCTTGGGCTTTGGGCTTGGGCCTCATCTTTTGCAAAGACTAATAAGAAGAACTTTAAATGCTTTGGCCCTTGTCCATTTCTTCTATTGATAACATCTTTTAGAGACCATTGTGGAGACTAAAAAAATTATTAGTTTATAAATTAGTTTCTATTATTGATAAATAGTTTCTAAATTCGTATCTAATTAGTTACCAAGATTTTTGCTACTAAATTTAGAATCTAAATAATTGGTAGTTAAAACCTTGGTAGCTAATTAGATACCAATTTAGAAACTATTTATCAATAATAGAAGCTAATTAAGAAACCAATAATTTTTTTAGTTTCTAAAATGGTCTCTAATTTAGTCACTATAGTAACTAATTATTTTTTGTCCCTAAAATTGGTTTTTATTTAATGATTTTCTTGTAGTGTATGTAGTCGTGGGCTTAGGTTTACACAACATTTTTTTTTGCAGCCATTGACTTATATGTGTGGTGTAGATCCAAATTCTTTTTTTTTCCATTAAAATACTTCTTATTAGATCTCCTAGAATGTGACGCAGGTCTGCGCTACGCATAAGTCGGACACATGGATAACGCAATACCAGCGTTGCATGGCAGATGGCGTTCTCCCACTGGATCCGACGGAGGCTAAGAAGATAAAGAAGAATTCCAGCAAGTTCACCATGATCGACGGCGAGCTGTACAGGTTTGGGTTTACACACCCACTCCTAGAATGTGTGCACGGAGAAAAATGTACAAGAATTATGGCCGAGCTCCATGAAGGCATCTGTGGGAGTCACATCAGGGGTCGAGCTCTGGCTGCAAGAGCTCTCCGTGCAGGTTATTACTGGCCAATGATGAGGGAGGACTGCAAGAAATATGCACAATGTTGCAAGCAATGTCAGCAGCACACCGATTGGCACAAGGCGCCTCCAGAAGAGCTGAAGTCAATTTACAGCCCTTGGCCGTTTCATACTTGGGGAATTGACATTCTGGGACCCTTCCCATTGGTGGTCAGGCAGATGAAGTACTTGGTGGTGGCGATTGAATATTTCACCAATTGGATCGAAGCGGAGCCAGTAGCCCAGATCACCGCACATAAGATCGAAGGCTTTGTGTGGAAGAACCTCGTGTGCCGGTTTGGTGTGCCTAAGCGCCTGGTATCGGACAATGGAACTCAGTTTGCGAGTCACCTGTTGAAGAAGCTGTGCGAAGAGGTGGGAATACAGCAGGTGTTTGCATCCGTCGAGCACCCACAGACAAATGGCCAAGTAGAGTCTGCCAATCGGGTGTTGCTGAGAGGTTTAAAGAGAAGATTGGAGAAAGCCAAGGGATCGTGGGCTGAAGAGGTACCCCGCATAGTTTGGGCGTACCATACCACTGAACAGTCAGGAACCCACGAGACCCCGTTTAGCTTGGTCTATGGATGTGACGCGATGATTCCAGTTGAAATCCAGGAAAGCTCGCCGAAATTCCAGAACTTTGTGGCGAAAGACTCGAACAAAGAAAGAAGACTGAATCTGGATTTATTGGATGAGGTCAGGGAGGAGGCAAGAGTAAAGGCCGAGGCAGTAAAAGGAGGATTGAGCGAAGGTATATTACAGTTAAAGCTTTGTAAGTAGAAACGAACACGAAGAGATTTACATGCTTTCTGTTAAAACAGTTTGAAGGGGGCACTCTTTTTTTCCTAAGGAGGGTTTTTAATGAGGTCACCCAATAAAGAAGAGTTTTCAAAGTTTAAAGTTTCTAAGATTGCATGCTTGTGGTTTTTAAATTTTTCAGAAGAAAGACCTTATCACTCGAACGTGATTTAAGGCAATGACAAAGTTATACTGCATGCTTTCTAGTTAAAGTTTTAAAGTCTCCATCGTTTTTTGGCGATTGGCGGCATCAGTTAAAAGTTTTAAAGTCCCCATCGTTTTTTGGCGATTGGCGGCATCAGTTAAAAGTTTTAAAGTCCCCATTGTTTTTCGGCGATTGGCGGCATCAGTTAAAAGTCTTAAAAGTCCCCATCGTTTTACGGCGATCGGCGGCATCAGTTAAAGTTTTAAAGTCCTCATCGTCTTTCGGCGAACGGAGGCACCAGTGATGATTAAAGACCTCAACGCTCTCGTGCGTCTTGAGGCAAGAAAAAGTCCTCCTCGCCTTTGAGCGAGTGCAGGCAAGAAAAAGTCATCCTCGCCTTTGAGCGAGTGCAGGCGAGAAAGATAAGTTCTCCTCGCCTTTGAACGAGTGCAGGCAAGAAGAAGTCCTCCTCGCCTTTGAGCGAGTGCAGGCAAGAACAGATCAAAGACCTCTCTGCACAAGCAGATAGAGGCAAGATTAAAGGTCCTCAGCGCGTCCAGGGGGGAAGAGATGTACACCCTGGGCAAGCTGAGGCACCAGAAAAAGTCCTTCTCACCTCAGAGTGAGTTCAGGCAAGATGAACTGAAAGGTCAAGGGTGTTCGTGACCTTAAACGGTGGGAAGGGAAGGAAAACGCCTTTTCCCCCTTTAAATGAAACATCAATATTGACTCAGTAAGACCAGAGAAAGCTTCCACGCTTGTAGGCGGTGTGAAGATGGATAAAATCCTTCTCGTCTTGAACGAGTTCAGATATGGCGTGAAGGGTGAAAGAAGTTAAAAAGATAGCTAAGGCAGGTTCAAAGAGAACACCTCACTATCCAGCTCGTTGTTCTGAAACTCAGGGAGGTAGAGAAGGATCCGAAAGGTGCCTCTACCCCCAGATGAGGGAACAATGGTCAAGTTATGAAGGCAAGAAAGTTCACATTGCCAGAACCCTACGACGATCAGAAGAGTTCCAGGTGATGACAGGAGTAAGGGCTCACTTTGCTGGGCAGATCAGGTAAACTGTATTGTGATACTAGTTTAAGTTAAAACCTGCCGCCTAGTAAGTAACTTATGTTAAGGTTTGTTGCCTTGAGTTCACAAGTTATATTAAATGTCATCGCTAAAGAGTTAATAGTTGCTCAAGTTTACTTTGAGTTAACAGTTTGATAAGTTGTTATAAGGTTGACAGTTTATTCAAGATCGAAGTGGTGTGTGAAAGGTGAGGCTCGAATGTTGCTGAGTTAATTCGTTTGAGTAAGTCTCACCAGTTATGTTGGTAAACCACACAGCAAGTAAAGGTAAAAGCGTGCAAAGTAAATAGGAAACGATATATGAGAAGTGAAAATCATATAAGAAGTAGCGATTGTTCGAGTTTGCACACAAATGTAAACAGTTACGTAAGCAGTAAGATTACAGATAAAAGTTTTTGCAAAGAAGAGGTGATGGAGGAAGGTAGCTAGTCTTCAGAGGGAACAATCTTCCCATCCACCACCTCGTTGCTGATCGACACCATGGAGAGGTCGAGCTCAGGGTATTGACATGCAACTTGCTCCAGAGCGGCGTCAAACCCGGTGGTGAGGACTTGGGCAGCGCTCTGCTCGAGCTCGTGTGTTTGCTTCTTCAGCTCTTTCGTTTCCTCACGAGCCCGGGCGAGTTCTTCAGCGGCTCTTTTGCCTTCGTCCCGAGCTTGGGCCAGCTCTGCAGCAGTCTTTTTGGCCTCCTCGCGAGCTTCGGCGAGCTCGGCGAGAGCATTGTCCCTTTCCTTCTCGACCTTCCCAAGCAGAATCTCCCGATCTGCCGATCTCTTCTCAAGGTTCTCCACCCTGGACGCTTCCGCCTTTTTTGCAGCCTCCAAATCTGCCACCTTGAGTCTGTAGGGGACCAGCTTGCTCTCCAAGTCAATCTTCTCTTGGAGTTGAAGGTGCAGTTTCTGGCGCAGATCGGAGGCTTCCTTGCGCGTGCTTCTTAGCTCAGCGTCCATGGCGTCCTCCAGCCTTGAGTGTTCAATCTCCACCATCATCAGGTTGCAAGAGAGTTTCTCAGCCTCAGCCCTTATCATCAATTGATTTACTTACTGGAAAATTCTGAAATTCTGGATTTGAGATATTCAAAGTGTTAGAAAAGAATAGAAAAAAGAATCATTCAAAAATACGAAGTACACAAAAAATGATAAATAAAATAAAAAAAGTGTACATTTCTGCCGAAAAAAATACGGTAATCTGGCAGCGATTTTGAAAAATTTATTTCTCTCAATTGGCTTACTGTTTTTAATTGATTCCAGTGCCATTATTGAGTTAACATCTTGAAGTTTCTGTGGTTTAAATTTAATAATCCAGTTCGCTCTACATCATTCCAGTTAAATCAGTGAATATCAAGCACAGTTTGCATTAAATTTTTTTTTCCAGTAGCTAAATTTTTGTTTTCTTCATCTACTCTAGTGCTTTTCCTTTAGTATTCTTTTGTGTGCCTACTTTTCTCATTGAGTTCTTTATTTTCTTGATTGTCTTTCATTCATACTCTTTGAGTTTGTCTTACATATAGTATTCCTTTTGCAATTACCTTTCCTTGCTTATACCTTTTCTTGTTTGTCTTTATTGTTTCTTTGGTTTTGTGGTGGTTGCTTTTGAGATTGGTGTGCTTGCTTTGACATCTTTCATTTGAGGATTCCAAGGCCTCAAGATCAGATTGGTGCAAGAACATTATTTCTTTGAGAGTGACCTCTTTTTCTACCCCATTTCACTTCGGTAGTTTCAATTGCCAAGCTCACTGTTTTTGCTAATTTTTTTTTAACTTGTTTGCTGTTTTTTGTGTTTGCTGTTTTTAATTAGAAATGGCTGGATTTTCAAGTGATGCATCCTACAAGCAGAATTCTCCTTCCAAAGCTTCAATTCTTGGTGAATTACATGAAGCTCAAAGAACAATTAGACGGTTGGAGGAGAAAATGCAAAAGATGGAGGTCCAACAAGCTAGACCATCTCCTTCTATCCATGATGGACATCATTCTCATAGACCATCTTCAAGAGCTTCTTCAAATGATGTTGGCCGTGAAGATGAGCATAGGAGAAGGAGACCTCCACCCCAAGTCCATGGACAAAGACATCACCACCAAGGGCAAAGAATTCACTACGGCAATGGCTTCTATCATGATGCAAAGTCCAAGCTTCCTTCGGTCAAGCTACCTTGTTTTAATGGTTCTAGTGATCCAAATGTATATTTAGATTGGGAGGCTAAGTGTGAACAAATTTTTGAGATCCATGAGATCCAAGATGAGCATAAGCTCAAGCTAGCCACCCTAGAGTTTAGTGATTATGCCATGAAATGGTGGCATGGAATTGTAAAGGACATTATCTATCACAAGAGTCCTCCCGTGGACTCTTGGAACTCTTTAAAGGATCATATGCGCGTTAGGTTTGTGCCCCCACATTTTAGGAAAGACCTCATGTTGAGACTCCAACGGTTTCAACAAGGCACGCTAAATATGGATGAATATTATAAGGAGCTTGAGACGCTTGTGCTTAAAATTGAATTAGAAGAAAGTGAAGAAGCCATGGTTGATAGGTTTGTAAGTGGTCTTAGGAAGGATATTCAAGACATTGTTGAGTTACAAGAGTATTCATCATTGGGCTCTTTAGTTCATCTTGCAATGAAGGTGGAAGCTCAACTTGCTAAGAAAAACTCTTTTAAAAATGCTTCCAATGATGGATACTACTCCAAGTCTTGGAGAAACAAAACTTCTTTTTCTAAACATCCTTCCAAAGATTCTTCTTTCAAACTCAAGGAATCTAAGCCATCTACATCTAGACCTAAGTCTCCCACTAGAACATCTAATACTAAATGCTTTAAATGTATGGGTTATGGTCATATTGCTGCAAATTGTCCTTCCAAACGAAGTATGTACATGCATGAGGGCATTGTAGTTAGTGAGCATGATTCGGATTCTCCAAAGCATTCATTGCATTCTCATGCATCTAGTGAGGAAGAGAGCGAATGTCCACTTGAAGGGGACTTGTTAGTTGTGAGAAGACTTCTTGGACAAGTTTCACAACCTTTTGATGAAAGTCAAAGGGAAAATATTTTCCATACAAGATGTCTTATTCAAAACAACATTTGTTCTTTGATAGTGGATGGGGTAGTTGTGCAAATGTGGCTAGTACAAGAGTAGTAGATAAGCTTGGATTGCCTACTATCTCTCATACAAAGCCCTACAAATTACAATGGCTTAGTGAAGTAGGAGAAATAATTGTTAATAATCAAGTCCTCATCCATTTCTCCATTGGATGAGGTATTATGTGATGTTGTGCCCATGGAAGCCACTCATGTTCTTTTGGGAAGGCCTTGGCAATTTGATAGAAAAGTTTTACATGATGGCTTTACCAACAAACTATCTTTTGAATTCCATGGTCACAAGGTTACTTTAAAATCTCTCTCTCCAAGAGAAGTCCATGAGGACCAAGTTATTATGAAGAAAAAGAGGGAGAGTGAAAAAGATGAAAAAGATAAAAAAGATAAGAGTTTTAAGCCTACACTCCTTGTGTCTAGGCGTGACATTGAAAGGGTAATAGTGGCTCATCATCCTCTTTTCTTAGCCATCCCTAGAACTCTTAGAGTAGAATCACTTGTTGATAGTCCTTATTGCTTGGAAAATTTGGTAGAAGAGTTCCAAGATGTGTTTTAAGATCCTCCAAATGGACTTCCACCTTTGAGAGGGATTGAGCACCAAATTGATTTGATACCGGGCTCTTCTTTACCAAATCGTCCAGCATATAGGACCAATCCAAGTGAAACCAAGGAAATTTGCCAACAAGTTGAGGCTTTAATTGAGAAAGGGTGGGTGCAAGATAGCATGAGTCCTTGTGCTATGCCTATCATCTTAGTGCCAAAAAAGGATGGCACATGGCGAATGTGTTCGGATTGTAGGGCCATAAATAACATAACCATTAAGTATAGGCATCCCATACCTAGACTAGATGATTTGTTGTATGAATTACATGGTTCTAAAATCTTTTCAAAGATTGATCTTAAAAGCGGCTACAATCAAATCCGTATCAAACCGGGTGATGAATGGAAGACGACTTTTAAGACCAACTTTGGTTTATATGAGTGGTTAGTTATGCCTTTTGGTTTAACTAATACACCAAGTACCTTCATGCGCCTCATGCATCATGTTCTTAGACCTTTCATTGGTAAGTTTGTTGTGGTTTACTTTGATGATATTCTCATTTATAGCTTATCTTTGAATGACCATAGGTTGCATGTTAGGCAAGTTTTAGAAACCCTTAGGAAGGAACATTTGTATGCTAACCTTGCTAAATGTATGTTTGCTCTTGATCATATAGAATTCCTAGGGTTTGTTGTGAGTTGTAAAGGGGTCCATGTGGACAAAACAAAGGTGGTGGCCATTCAAAATTGGCCTACACCGAAATCTTTAAATGAGGTCCGAAGTTTTCATGGGCTTGCTTCTTTCTATAGAAGATTTGTCCCAAACTTTGGTACCATTGCCGCACCACTCAATGACATAGTGAAAAAGGATGTGGTCTTTCATTGGGGAGAAACACAACAAAATGCTTTTGATACTTTGAAAGAAAAATTGACTAATGCTCCCATCTTGGCCCTTCCTAATTTCACCAAGACATTTGAGATTGAGTGTGATGCTTCAAGTATAGGTATTGGGGCTGTGCTCCTTCAAGAGGGCCACCCCATAGCCTATTTTAGTGAGAAATTGAAGGGAAGTCATCTCAACTATTCCACCTATGATAAGGAATTATATGCACTTGTTAGGGCTTTGTTTACTTGGCAACACTATCTTTTTCCCAAAGAGTTTGTGATACATAGTGATCATGAATCTCTTAAATATTTGAAAAGCCAAAACAAACTTAACAAGAGGCATGCTAAGTGGGTGGAATTCATTGAGCAATTTCCTTATGTGATCAAACACAAGCAAGGCAAAATAAATATTGTGGCGGATGCTCTTTTTAGAAGATACACCTTGCTAAATTTTTTAACCTCTCAATATCTTGGTTTTGATAACATTAAGGAACTCTATCATGATGACCTTGATTTTTCTCTCTTCTATCAAGAGTGTCTTAAGGGAGGACACAAAGACTTTTTTATTCAAGATGGCTTTCTTTTTAAAGGAAAACGTCTTTGTGTTCCCCAATGCTCTATTAGATTATCTCTTGTTAGAGAAGCTCATGAGGGGATTTAATGGGACATTTTGGGGTTGCTAAAACTTTGGATGTGTTGCATGAACATTTCTTTTGGCCTCATATGCATAAACATGTTCATAGTTTGTGTGATAAATGCATAGCTTGCCGCAAAGCTAAGTCTAAAATGCATCCCCATGGTCTTTATACTCCTCTTCCTATACCTTCAATGCCTTGGGTAGATATATCTATGGATTTCATCTTAGGCTTACCCAAGACATCAAAGGGAAAGGACTCCATTTTTGTGGTAGTGGATCGTTTTTCAAAGATGGCTCACTTTATTCCTTGCCACAAAGTGGATGATGCATGCCACATTGCAAACCTCTTCTTCCAAGAAGTGGTTCGCTTGCATGGGATTCCTAGGTCTATAGTGTCCAATAGAGATCCTAAGTTCTTGAGTCACTTTTGGAAGACCTTGTGGGGCAAGCTTGGAACTAAGCTTTTATTTTCTACCACTTGCCACCCACAAACTGATGGTCAAACCGAGGTGGTGAATAGAACTTTAGGACAACTATTGAGATGCTTTATTTCGGGGAATCCTAGAGTGTGGGAGAATTTACTACCCCATGTTGAGTTTGCATATAACCGAGTAGTAAATTCTACCACCTCCCATTCTCCTTTTGAGGTGGTCTATGGGTTTAATCCCCTAACACCTCTTGATCTTCTTCGTATTCCCCTTCTTGGAGATGTCTTGTGCAAAGATGGGGATGAAAAGGCTTCTTTTGTGAAAACTTTGCATAAAGACATCAAGAAGAGAATTGAGAAGAAGGTTGGCAAGTATGCTGAACTTGCCAATAAAAGGAGAAAAGCATTGTTGTTTGATGAGGGCGATTGGGTTTGGCTTCACTTGAGGAAGGATCGTTTTCCTACTCAAAGGAAGTCCAAACTAATGCCTCGAGGGGATGGACCTTTCCAAGTCCTCAAGAGGATTAATGACAATGCTTATGAGTTAGATATGCCTGATACATTCTTAGGTAGTCATACTTTTAATGTCAGCGATCTAACTCCTTTTTCTGTAGGTCTCCAGAATTCGTGGCCGAATTCTCTCCAACTCTGGGAGTATGATGGAGATCAAGCTCAAGAGGACATGGAGGCCAATCAACACGATCAAGACGAGGTGGAGGCACAAATAGAAGACGCCCATGGAGGTCAAAGTCCACCTCAAAGGATCACAAGAAGCATGTTCAAAGCTTTGGGAGCTAGAGGACATTTATTTTCTCTTTTTGTAATTTCTTTAGTTGAAGGTGCTTAGAGGGAAACATTAGAAACCTCTTTTGTTTTAGCATCTTTTAGGCTTTAGTTAGGAGCTTTAGGGGGGTGTATTAGTAGATAGGTGTAGGAGTAGAATAGGAGGTGCCAAAGTGAAGGAAAGAGTCACACCTTCCTCATGCATGAAATAGGCGCCGGTTTTGAATAGTTTTTAGGAGGGAATTTTTGAATTCTCTTAGCTTTATTTTTCAGCACCTTAGGCTATAAATAGAGGTGCTCTCCTTGTAAAATTCAGATTGGAATTAATCTAAGAAAACTCTACTCAAATTTTGAGTGAACTTTGGAGAGCTTTTGGAGCCTTCTTCTCTAGTCTTATCTTGATGGATCAATGGAGTCCTCAACTGGCGGCATCACTCTCATCTAGGAGCATTCCACACTTCTAGTGGCGAGATCATCCATCATTCTTCCATCTTCATGAGCACTCTCTTCTCTTTCCTTCCTTCTCTTTCAATTGTTCATGTTGTCTTGTGTTCTTGAGTTGTTTGGTTCGGCTTTTCTGTTTTTCCAGCACTTATGTTCTGTTCTTGCCTTTTAATTTCACTTTTGTTCGGTTCAAATGTTTGCTTATTCAATTCTGTTCGGTTCCTTTTAATTTTACCTCTCTTTGTTGATTCAATTTGACAACATGTGGAGCATCCAAATGAGTTTGGGATTTGGTACTAGTTTTTGGTGAGTTCTTGTCTTAGAACAATGATCCAACTCTAAGAAAAGTGCCTCTATAATGTCCAGCTCAAGGTGATTCCTAAGAATGTCAAGAATCATTCTCTATATGGCTAGTGGAATCACATCACTAGTACTGCTACTAATACTAGTAATGCTAGTAATACTAATACTGCTATTAGTACTAGTAATACTATTATTGCTATTAATACAAGTAATACTAGTAATGCTGGTAATACTAGTATTGTGAGTAATACTAGTACTGCTAGTATTACTGGTAATACTAGTACTCCTAATAATACTTGTATTACTAGTATTACTAGCATTGAGCCTCTTTTGTAGCACATATATGGACCATTTTCTCGATCATTATAGTTGACAGTTTAAAATTATTGTAGCTTCTAAAGCATTGGTTAACATCACGTGGCTTCCAAGAAGAGTGTATCTTATCCGCCTTTCAGAGCACTTTTCACAATGGAGCTATCATATATTTTTTCCTGAGCTAGCGACAACTCCACTTAAACACCTAAAGAAGGTCTTTGAGAAAATTTCTATTGAGAGTTTCAGACGTGTTATTAAGCGTTTCATTGATCAGGTGAATAAAGTAATCATGTTTTCCTGTTTGTCTATTTCGAATATTACATGCCATCTTGAATTTTGACATTTAGTTGAATGTCTGTAAGACTAGTTGAATCTTGAAGTCACTGTCACATAGCAAACTGGCTATCATTGCTGTAAGTTCTGTTATGAGTGCAATTTAGATTGCCCTGTTCTGTCATCAATTTTAGTATGTTATTTGATCACCACTATTGCTTTTCTATTTTCTGTTTTTCCTGTTGGTACAATTTGTCATCATTGAAACCCTTTGACAGGTATGATGCTTGCATGGATGTGACTGATAGTTATCACAAATCTGTCCAGTGTAAATTCAATGTAAAAATTTCTCATATTGATAGATCAATAAGGAGAAAGGAGTTTGGGGTGATTATGAAATCAAATGAGAAAATAAGATCTGTTCTTGAAAATTTATGTTATGTTCCAGAAGCCACTGTCAGCCCAAACAGTTTAGTCCTCCAGAACATGGACATTTCGTTCTTGCTTATTACTAACAGAAGTACAAAAGATAAGGCTATATATAAAATTACTTGTCAAGACCTCTCAATTGTCAAGAATGATGGACCTGCACCTGAATATAGTCCAAGAGGTGGCTTTGGCTTTCCTAGATGGCTTGAGGTATTGTATCTTTTACCTTCAGATTCTTTATAATGCACTCCACCCCTTTCCGATTCCCTTCTCTGAAAATATAAAACAGTAAACAATTTTCAAACAGATCAAGCTTTCACTGTTAACACAACTGGATTCCTTAATCAAAGTTTGGACTTCGATTTTAGCTTCAGCATAAACTTCATATGCTCCAAATGGGTAATCCACTAAGAGATTAGTTGGGTGCCAAATAGAAGCGTTGAAATACCCGTATGTTAATTAAATATATTTTTTATCATATGATTAGCAGAATTTTGGTTTTAGGTTTTATGAAAAAATTGTTTTTGATCTTTATAAAATTTTCTTTTTGTTTTTTGTTTTAGTTCCTTAAAATGTTTTTCTATTTTAATTTAAAAATTAAAATTAAACTTTACTGAAAAGGATGTAAAAAAATAGTCTAAACTACCATAAATATTAAAGACTAGAAATAATACATTGTATTTATATTATTTATATTATTATTATTATTATTATTATTATTATTATTATTATTATTATTATTATTATTATTATTATTAAACTTCAGATTTCCAGCAATTACATTACCGGTGATTCCAAACATAATTTATCACCTTGTGGATTTTGCTCTAATAATATCTTGGCACTGTTTGTCTCACTTTGGCCATGTCTATATCTTAAACTTGTAATTGATCCTTTTTACGTTGTTAAAATAATTTAGCCTTTGATGATGTGATGATCTGTAACCACTGGCATCGATCTGAATTGTAGGTGAGTACAAGCAGTAGCCTTGGAGGTTTCAAATTTCTTGAGAATGCAAAGGACTCAAATTTATGGTGTTTATAGTCAACCGTCTAATCTGAATTCAACTCAAATTTAATTCCTAAAAGAAGGAAAATTATTGTTTCTCGCAAAACCAATTTTAATTGTCACTTATTAGAGTAATAGCAATTAGTAATACTTGTAATTTCTTTTTACTTAATCTCTATTTTCTCTTTTGCTTGTGTTGTGATTGTTGCTTTGGTTTTGTATGATATAACGACTTCTTTTCTTCCTTTTAAGCTTTAAACAATTGAAATGGATAATTGTTCCGTCCGGTTGACCGGGACGTCTTCGTGCATGACCTCAACGGTCAGCTGGGCACTCCTTCCCGCTGGTTGCCCGTGGATTCCTGCAAAAAAGAGGACAAAGAGGCGCCCTAGCGGCCGTGTGCACTCCGACGCTCAAGTCAGCCAGCAAGAAACACCAAAAAAACTGTCCACCCACGTATCTGAGCACCGCGTGTGGCACTCTGAAGGTGGTAAAAGAATGTGTATATGGGTGTGTGTTGTCTCCTTCAGGCAAAAATATTCTCCAGTCACTTGTACGTAACCTTAAAGCACGGGCAAGCAACCAAAGAGTTTCTCGTAAATTTGCCAAAGGTTCCAACCCTTTTTCCGACATTCTCAGCGCTATTTAAACTGTCCCCAACATTTAAAGCGCCTTAAAGCGCCTTTAATCTCAAACGTAACCCACTCATTAAAGCGCTTAATTACGAAACGTAGCGCATTTAAGACGTTGAAACGCTTGGGAGTCATAATAGTACCTGAATGCTCGAAAGGGAAACTGTATTGAATATCTTTAATTACCTGGCACCTGACTAGAGGGTGTTTCTATTCCGGCATGGCTGTCGTACACGTAGAGGGCCTCACGACGCCATGACCCCATCTGGGGGCGTTTCTGCCCATCTGGGGACGTTTCTACGTGTGGGTCCTCCTGCTTGGGAGTGCTACTGCGCTAGGGGTGGCTTTTTGGGTGCCAACTCATGCCCCCAAGTATCTAGCCACTTACTTTGAGAGCGTATCTGCCTTCCTCTCACACCCTGCACCCGGTTATCCTGGGCGTGACCTTCCTCTTGGGTCGTATCTGTCCCGAAGGCGTCTCTGGGGCGGCAGGGGTACTTCGCGAGTCAGGCTGCCCTTCACTGGTACTATCACTATGGCCTTGAAGCCACCTTTTCCTTCTCTTTATCACTTTCCCGAGACATCGGGACCTGA
This sequence comes from Phaseolus vulgaris, assembly GCF_051622355.1. Taxonomy (NCBI): domain Eukaryota; kingdom Viridiplantae; phylum Streptophyta; class Magnoliopsida; order Fabales; family Fabaceae; genus Phaseolus; species Phaseolus vulgaris. Next base: position 33,253,670 of record NC_143504.1, read on the forward strand.
GGCTTTCCCACGACGTCGCTCCCTCCATGGTCTTTCCTACCCATGGGTATCGGGGAACCACACCGTGATTGCCTTGTTTATACACTGTTTGATCTGGCGACGCCCTCACCTGGGCGACGCCCTCACCTAGGCGACGCCCTCACCTAGGCGACGCCTTCACCTAGGCGACGCCTTGCTTTGGCGACGTTTCCTCTTGGCAATGCTGGCATTTGGCGTCTCTCCACCTAGGCGACGCCTTGCGTTGACTTTGAATCTTTAGCCGTTGACTTTGACCTTGACTTAGTCAACGCCCCGATACGGGACGGTACACAAGCCCCCCAGTCTTAAGCCGAAGACTTGTCTTCAGCGCAAAGACTAAAGCCTTGCCCCCGCCATCCACGTGCCTTCCTGATGACGTGTCATTCTCTGCTGCTGACTCAGCAATTTTTCGAATTACTGACGCGACATTTTCTGAACCACAGGGGTATTCTTAATGACCGATTGGACATTCCCTGAAATGGGGATGATAACACCTTTTGGGCTACCCTTGATCGCGCGCCACGTGGCCCATCGCGTGGTCTTCCTTTAGAGACCTTTGCGTTTCCCCTGGGCAATCGAACCTCTGACGCGTGGCCCGATCCTGCGGCCCTTAGTTAGCGCCTCTTGAGTTGCGAAATGTAACGTTTAAGTTACTCCAAACCCCGCGCTCACCCTACTGTTACATTCATTCACTCTGCTACTTCGCACTGTTCATCGCCTCCAAAACCCTTTTTCTCTGCAATTGCAATTCTCCCCTTCCTGCGTTCTCCTACTGCCTCCATTCCAACAGCAAAGGTATGGTTTCGAGCACTCACAACTCTTCCCTTTCGTCGCATTGTAGGAAACTGCCTAGGACTGTTGTTATTCTCGTATTTCTCTGGATATTGTTTGTATGCTTCGTTGTTCCTTTCGCTTCCCTTCGTTCTCTTGTGGGTAGGGCGCTCCTAGGGTTCTTCCATTTCCCCTTTTTTTCTCCCCAACCCCTTTTCTCTGAACCCTTTCTTTCTCTTTTGATCTTCAGCATTGGCATTGATGGCGAAAACCAAGACCACCGCGCCTCCCCCGCTCCCTAAGTCTTATTATAAGGGCGAATATGACTGGGCCCCCGACGAACTTCTGGACGAATGTTCCCTCCTGAACTCCGTTGAGGACGTGGAGGCCCACAGGGGGGACCCTGCTCTCTATAACTTCAATGCTTTCCACAAAAGTCATGACTCCCAAGTCCTGGTAAGCCGGGTGCGACCTGGGATGCCCGTTTGCGCGGACTCACGGGATACTGGGGGATGCCCTTTCTTCTTCCTCTATCAAATGGTGCTCAAGAGGGTGGGCCTGCGTCTGCCCCTCACTCCCTTCGAAAAAGAGCTACTGACAGAGATAAACACTGCTCCCGCCCAACTCCATCCCAACAGTTGGGCTTTCGTGAGGGGGTTCCAAATTCTCTGCGGCTATCTAGGTGTTCCCTCCTCTGTGGACGTTTTTCTTCACTTCTTCGAGGTAAAGAAGCAAGGGAAAAGCCTTTCGATGAGCTTTTCTGGCATCGCCGGGCGCATCATCCTTACGCTCTTCCAGAATTCATTCAAAGGATGGAAGGGGAAATTCTTCAAGGTACGCGCGACCAAGCGCTATCCTACCATCCTAGAGGGCTTTCCCCTGTACTGGACAGACAAACCCATAACCATGAAGCCCCTGGCTCTGGACGAGCTCGCCCCGCCTGACCGGGATGTATGCAAAGCCTTGGCGGGACTGGGAATAGTCTTCGATACCGCCAAACTCATCGCGAACGAATTCAATGCCCACGGGCTTTCTACCTACTTCGGTATCTGCTCTTGGTGATTTATGATGCATTAGTTGTTGTGGTTATCTGCATGTATTTGGCCATAGAATCTTCCTTCTGATTCATCTGAATCAAACTTATGCTACCAATTTTCGCTGTACAATGTTACTTGCATTTCACGCCTCTTCATGCATTGTGAATTCGCATAACTGTTCTAGTACTAATCCTTGTTGATTGGCCTGTCTCGATGTAGGATCGGTGATGGGCGTTTCCAAAAGAATAATGTTGGCGAAAGCGCTGAAGGAGGCTCGTGCCGCCAAGGCAGGCGCCTCCTCCAGCCCTGCTGCCAATCCGGTTCTCCCTCCGGTTCCGTCACCGCCACCTCCGGTCACCGCTGAAGCTCCTTCTAGCCCATCTCCGACATCTCCACCTGGCTCCAAAGTGCTTCCAACTCCCAATTCTCCTCCGCCTATCGCCGCCGTTCCCCTAGCTGCGACCTCGTCACCGGCTCCAACCCCTCTCGACAAAGGGAAAAGGGTTTTGGAAATTCTGTCAGATGATGAGGAATCAGAAGGCGTGGCACCCTTCAGGAGGAGAAAATCCGCGCGGGTTCCTCTTCTGGTAGAGACGTCGCCGCAGGGAGGGAACCCCTTTATGGACAACCCTCCAAGCGCAACCTCACTCCCTCCTATGATTCTCCAAGAGGAAAGGGGCGAAGGCGCCGAATCTGCCCCGCCTCTGCCGCCGCCAGAAACCACTGCTTCCCCGGCTCCCAACGCTGCCGCCCCCGACTTCATCGCCATCCCCCCTCCAATCATGCATCTGATGAGGGGTTTCAGTGGCGGGACTATGCCAGAAGGTACCGACAGGAGGGAAGGTATGTCTTTCTATTTGGGGGCCTTCTTGGCGGTGGCTCTTGAATGGCGCTCCCAGGCCAGAAACGCTGTCTTGCAAGCTCAAACTCTCCAGGCCTTGGAAACAAAGGCAACTACCCTGGAAGAGGAAATGAGGACCCTGGGACGCCAGAACGAAGCTTATCAAACCTCTCTGAAACAAACACAAGAGTCCAAAGCGGAAACTGAGAGGAAACTGGCAGAGGCCTTGGAGCTCCAGGCTGACTTCTACGCTCGTGAAGTTGCTCTCCAAGTACAGGTAGCGGGTCTTCAGGAATTGGTCAAAGCGGACGCAGAAACTCAAAAGGACCTGAAGGACCGTTGCTGTGAACAAGCTGCCAAGGCGGAGCGGATGGAGGGGGAAATGGCCACCCAGGCCAAAGCTATGGACCTTCTTCGCGCTGACTACGACAAACTACAGGTCGAGGTCAGCCGGCTTCGCGTGGAGAAAGAGGCTCTGGAGAAACAAGTGGCCTCTGGAGACGCCGCCATTGAGGAACTGGAGAAGGAGAAAAAGTCCCTTATCCAGGAGATGGCGGGTACCTTCGAGGAGGGGTTCCAAGAGGCCCTAACCCAGGCGTCCTGCGAGAATCCTGGCGTCAACCTGTCGAACTGCGACCCCACACACCACGTTGTTGACGGGAAGGTCGTGCCCATGGACTTGAACGACTGAACCGCTGCCTCTCATCCGCCACCTTCCTCTTCAAGCTCAACTCTTCATTCTTTACCTTCTTTTTTTGATTTTATCTGTCAAAACTTGTAATTCTTTGAACTATCCGTACTCTTGTTACTGATTTGGGATGTCCGTATGGTTGTATTTATTTCTCTGCCACATACGATTCTGCCCATGCGATCTCATTCTCATCTTTTCCCTTCACGCTTTGGTTATTTTATCTGTGTTCTGCCCATTTCTTTCACTTCGTTGGGCGATTTTGTATGATCGGAAAAGGTTACGCGCCAACCCTCACGCCCATGGAGAGGCTCACTTAGTGACGCCGTATCGTCCACGGGACGTCTCTGATACCGAAAGGTCTTTTCTTTGATCTCTAACGCTCGGCGCCCACGCCTAAGGAGAGGCCTGCTAAAGCAGCACCGTATCGTCCCGGGTGTCTAAAACGCCGAGTGTTGTGGGGGGTCTGTTCCCTCCATGGTCTTTCCTTCCCATAGGTATCGGGGAAAACCCTGCCAGTGACTCGCTGGCGCTTGGCGGTCTCGTCTCCCTCCACAGTCTTTCCTACCTGTGGGTATCGGGGAGGCGACGCCTGTGACTAACTTTGCTTCTCTTTGCTTTCGTCTCCCTCCACAGTCTTTCCTACCTGTGGGTATCGGGGAGGCGACGCCAGTCGGTATTAGGGTTGGCGACGCCCGCGACATCTCGCGCTGTCGTCGCCCTTTACGTCCTTCCTGGCAACGCCTCGGGCGTTACCTTTACTTCGGCATTGACCTTAGTTCTTGCCTTGGTCAACGCCTGATAACAGCGAAGAGCCCAAGGCTTTGTCTGTGCCATCCACGTGGCGCTCCTTGTATAGCTGATGGGACCTTCTGTCATTCGACTTGATCCACGTGGCGCTGCTTGTATGGTTGATGAGGTATCTAGTCATTCCATTTTCTGACTCCTGCTGTACCCTTGGCTCACTTTCGACGGCGCATCGTACCCCTGGATATTCTGCTGATACGACGTTTTCTGATTTAAACTAGTGGTGCCAGCGTCATCCTTTCATCTTCTGCCACGTGTATCAATCGTGCGGTGCATCCATTCACGTCGTTTGGCGCTCTAACCGCTTTATTTAACTCTTCAAGCTCTGGAACTGTCTTCATCATTTTCTCACTCTTCATAACCTACTTGCGTTCTTTCTTCTTGCATCCTTCCTTCTTGCACCCTTTCTTCTCTGTCGAAGGGTTGTTCTAGCCTTCGCTCCCCTCGCTCAACTCTTGCATTTCTAGCCATCCTGATCTTGTTAAAGAATGTCTTCTCACGATGCTTCCTCCAGGGTCCGTCCCAAAGACTTGTACCCTTGGGCCTCGGGTGAACTTCTTGATGAGTGTTCATGCTTGCTCTCCACCAGGGCCGTACGGGAACACAAAGGTTATGTTCTTACGACCACCGGGCCTTCGCAAGGAGGCACGATGACAACATCGCTGTGCTCCTTTGCACTCTGGGGGAGCCAGTGTGTGGAGACGAACGGGCCAACGACGGGGTCCCTTTCTTTTACTTTTACCAGGTGGTGTTCAAGACCATTGGGGTGCGCTTACCCTTCTCCAGGTTCGAGAAGGAACTGCTGGCGGAGATCAACGTTGCTCCGACCCAGTTATACCCCAACAGCTGGGCCTTTGTCAAGGCCTTCGATGTCCTCTTCGGGTTTCTGGGTTGTGCACCCTCGGTCGACCTCTTTCTTCACTATTTTGAGGTGAAGAGACAGAGACACAACCTCTGGGTAACTCTCAGCAATGTACCCGGAAGAGTTCTCTTCACGCCCTTCCAAAGCTCGTTCACGGGGTGGAAAGGCCGGTTCTTCAAGGTCTGCTGTACTGATCTTGTTCTCGACGCCCTTGATGGGTTTCCGTTGTATTGGGTGAGAGAGGAAAAGGTCCTCAAAGCCAAACCCCTCAAGAATCTGGCTCCAAGTGATCAAATAGCTTGCCAGATTCTTGCTGAGGCGGGAGGTTTTGACTCTGCTACGGTGATCAGCTTGGAGTCCAACGCTAGGACTCTTGAGAAGTACATATGTAAGAACCACTGCCTTAGGCGACTTCGGCCTTCGTTACTTTCTAACTGTGCCTGCCTTTCTTCACGGTGTCTCTAATACATCTTTTCCCTTTGTGCAGGTTCGAAAATAAGCCAAGAAAAGAGGGCACGACTTACTCGAGCGCTGCGGGCTGGGAAAGGGGCTTCGCCTTCCTCCAGTGATGACTCTGATGAGCGCTGAGAAGTGGGTTGTTTGTGTTTTTGCATGATTTGTAGCGTTTGCTCCGTTTGTACTGAACATTGCTTGTAACAACCACTTTTCAATATCATAATTCTTTGCAACGCCACTTTACTTTGCATATGCTTCATATACCGCGCGCTTTCCTTTCGTCTTGTTCTGCCAACGATGCATGCTTTTACTTGGGCGACGCCCTCTTTCCGGGCGATGCCAAGACCTAGGCGACGCCTTCTTCCTTGGCGACACCATGGCCTAGGCGGCGCATCACATTACTTCTAATAAGGAAAGATAAAGGCTGAAAACCAAGGCACTTCTTTTTTCTCAACTGGTTTTTCCATTTATTAGGGTGACCTCATTAAAAAACCCCCGAAAGGGAAAAAGAGCGTTCCCTTCAACTAAATTGTTACATGCTGCTTACATAAGTCAACTGAAATAAAATTTTAAGTTGGCTGCATTCCAACTGCGCGGGATAGGGCCTCCATCTAAAGTCTCCAGGTTGTACGAACCGTTGCCCTTAGCCTCAGTAACTCTGAAGGGCCCGGTCCACTTGGGAGACAGCTTATTCTCCAACTCGTATGGGTGAGCTTTCCTCATCACTAGGTCGCCCACCTGAAACTGTTGTGGCTTTACTTTAGAGCTATATTGCCACTCCACTCTTCTCTTCATCGCTTCAGCTTTTATTCTAGCTTCTTCCCTGGCCTCTTCTAGCAGATCCAGGTTTACCCGCCTCTCCTCATTAGATTCCTCCACCACAAAGTTTTGAAAACGCGGTGAGCTTTCGTGTATTTCTACTGGAATCATCGCGTCCGACCCGTACACCAAACTGAAAGGCGTCTCCATAGTAGAGGATTGGGGCGTGGTGTGGTATGCCTATATAATCCTTGGCACCTCTTCCGCCCACGCCCCTTTGGCCTTCTCTAACCTTCTTTTTAACCCCCTCAGCAGAACTCTGTTTGCTGACTCTACTTGTCCATTGGTCTGGGGGTGTTCAACCGACGCGAACACTTGCTTGATTCCCACTTCAGCGCACAGATTTCTCAACTGCTGACTGGCGAACTGGGTTCCGTTGTCAGATATCAGGCGCCTGGGTACGCCAAAGCGACACACGATGTTTCTCCACACAAAATGCTGTACCTTATGCGCAGTGATTTGTGCCACGGGCTCTGCCTCTATCCACTTAGTGAAGTATTCGATGGCGACGATCAGATACTTCATTTGCCTGATTGCTAGTGGGAAAGGGCCTAGGATGTCAATTCCCCATGTGTGGAAAGGCCACGGGCTGTATATGGACCGCAACTCTTCTGGCGGCGCCTTGTGCCAATCGGTGTGCTTTTGACATTGCTTACACCGCTGGGCGTGCCGTGCGCAATCCTCTTTCACTGTTGGCCAGAAAAAACGTGCGCGTATTACCTTGGAGGCTAAGGTCCTTCCTCCTACATGGCTTCCGCAGATGCCTTCGTGTAGCTCCGCCATATCCTGGTGCACTCATCGCCACTGACGCATGTTAGGATAGGGTGAGTGAAACCGTGCCTGAACAGCACCCCATCCACCAAAGTATATCTTGCGGCATTTCTTTTGATTTTCTTACCCTCTTCAGGGTCCACTGGAAGAGCCCCATCCGCCAGGTATCGTGTATAGGGCGTCATCCAGGTGTCTCCCTTGGACAGGACACAGACCTGCATCTGCTCTTCCTCAGACACACCCGCGTATATACTGATGCGGGGCGCCCTCTGCCTATCTTGGGTAAAAGAGGAGTGACTCCTCGGCCTTCCCCTTGATGCATAAATCTGGAGGACATCCACCCTGTTGTCTTCCACGAATCGACGCGGAGCTTTGAGAGTCTCCTGGATCACTGTCCTCTGTCTACCCCCCTTGCCTGAGTTGGCCAGCTTTGCGAGCAGGTCAGCTCTGGCATTCTGCTCCCTCGGGACGTGTATCAACTCAAGAGCGTTGAACGCCCCTCTCAACAACTGGACGTATTTTAGATACGCCGCCATCTGTGGGTCCTTCGCCTGGAACTCACCCGACACCTGCCCCGTAATCAACTGGGAGTCGCTCTTCACTAGGAGGTTCTGTGCGCCCATCTCCTTGGCCAAGAGCATTCCTGCAATCAGGGCTTCATATTCTGCTTGATTGTTACTTGCCTTAAAGGCAAAACGCAAGGCCTGCTCGATCAGTACGCCGTCGGGTCCTTCCAGCACTATTCCCGCACCACTCCCTTGTTGGTTTGAGGAGCCATCAACCGAGAGCAGCCACTGTGAACTCGCTTCCACCTCTTGCTCACCTCCGGGCGAAAGTTCTGCTACAAAATCCGCGTACACCTGCCCTTTGATGGATCCTCTAGGCTCGTACTGTATGTCGAATTCTGACAGTTCCACTGCCTAGCGTACCATTCTTCCTGCCACATCGGGCTTCTGCAGCACCTTCTGTATAGGGAGGTTGGTCATTACCAGCACCGTAAAACTGTGGAAGTAGACGGAGCCTCCTAGCCGAGAACACTACCGCCAGCGCCGCCTTCTCCAGTGCTTGGTACCTCGTCTCAGCCCCCTGTAAGGCCTTTCTTACGAAGTAGATGGGCTTCTGACTCTGGTCCTGCTCCTGGACCAACACAGAACTGATGGTCCGCTCTGTTACAGTAAAATACAACCGGAGGGGCACGCCCCTTACCGGCTTGCAGAGAACCGGGGGCGTCGCCAGGTACTCCTTCAGCTTAACGAAAGCCACTTCGCATTCATCAGTCCATGCAAAGCGACTGTTTCTCTTGAGACACTGGAAGTACGGATGCCCCTTTTCTCCTCCGGCGGAAACAAACCTCGAGAGCGCCGCCATCCGCCCTGTCAACTGTTGAACCTCCTTTACCGATGTCGGACTCCGCATGGCGATAATAGCCGCACATTTGTCGGGGTTCGCCTCTATCCCCCTCTCGGTGAGCAGAAACCCCAAGAATTTACCGGCCTCTACCCCGAAAACACACTTCTCGGGGTTCAACTTGAGGCGGTATTTGGATATTGTGTTGAACAACTCCTCCAAGTCTGCCATGTGCTGCACCCTGTTCTGCGATGCCACCACCATGTCGTCTACATAAGCGTATACGTTCCTCCCAAGCATTGGCGCCAGAACCTTGTCCATTAACCTCTGGTACGTGGCGCCCGCATTTTTGAGCCCGAAGGGCATCACCTTATAGCAATAACTGCATGTTTCCGTCATGAACGCAGTCTTGCTCTCGTCTCTTGGGTGCATCTTGATTTGGTTATACCCTGAGAAGGCGTCCAGGAAGCTTAACACCTTGCTGCCAGACGCGCTGTCTACTAAGGCGTCGATGCTGGGCAACGGATAGGAATCCTTTGGGCACGCCTTGTTCAGGTCCGTGAAGTCAACGCACATTCTCCACTTTCCGCTCGCCTTTTTCACCAAGATGACGTTGGCGAGCCACTCAGGGTACTGAATCTCCCTAATGTGGCCAGCACTCAGCAGCTTCTACGTTTCGTCTTTCACCACCTGTTGTCGCTCCTCATTGAACTTCCTCCTTCTCTGACGCACGAGGCGGACCGTGGCGTCCATGCTGAGGTGGTGACACAGGAAATCGGGGTCGATGCCCGGCATATTCAAGGCGGACCATGCGAAGGCATCCAGGTGGTGCGAAATCACTTCTGCCACCCCCTCCTGTTCTTCTGGACTTAGCGAACTTCCAAACTTGAAAGCTTTGCCGCCAATCTCCCTTTCTATGGTGTTAGCTGCAGGTTGCTCCCTACTATCATCTTCGACTGGCGCCGCTTCTTCTACGGGCGCCGCTTCTTCGGCGGGCACCGCCTCTTCTACGGGCGCCTCCTTCATTGCCACATCTGCTTCGGGCATCGCCCTCTCTGCTATGGCCTCTTTAGGCGTCAGCCCAGCGGGCGTCGCCTCAATCATCGTTGCGTCCGCGCTCGGCGGACGTTCGTACACCACGAATACGCCTCTCTTCGTCTTCAGGCTGTTTTCGTAGCATTTCCTCGCCTCCTCCTGGTCTGATCTGATGACTATCACCCGGCCGCTGAGGTCTGGTAGCTTCATCTTCATGTGACGGGTGGAGGACACTGCGCTTAAACGGTTTAACGCCGGTCTGCCCAGCAAAATATTGTAGGCAGAATTAGCGTTCACGACGAGGTACCGGATACTTTCGGTGCAGGAGGCCTCTCCGTCTGTGAACGTAGTCCTCAACTCCAGGTACCCCCGGACTTCTACCTGGTTATCCCCGAACCCATACAAACATCCTGTATAGGGACTCAGCAGATCGGGGGACAACCGTAACTTGTTAAAGGTCAACAGAAACATGACGTCTGCCGAACTTCCTTGATCAACAAGCACTCTGTGAACCTTCCTTCCGGCTGTGACAACAGAGATGACAACGGGATCATTGTCGTGGGGTACCACATCTCGGAGGTCTCGTCGTGTGAACACGATATCTGACTCCCATGGCTCCCCCGAGAGCCTCTCTTCAACTGAATTTACCCCCCTCGCGTATTTCTTCCGCTGGGAGGCAGTGGGCCCTCCGCCAGAGAAACCTCCAGCAATGGTATGGACCTCGCCAAGCACTGGCATCTCGTGCGCTGGTTCATCCGCTGGCGGCGGCGAAGCGGTGGTCGTTGTGGGATCTGTGACATAGTCTTCCAAAAATCCAGTCCTCACCAGCTCATCTAGCTGGTAGCCCAACGACAGGCAATTATCAATTTGGTGTCCGAAAGCCTCGTGGAATTCGCACCAAGAGTCTTTACGGGGCCCTAACACCTTGTCGGTCTTCGCCGGTCGCCTCAGCCTCTCAGCTATGTTGGGCATGGCGATCAAATCCTTTAACTCAACCACGAAGTTGTACCTCGCCGGTCTCGCTCTTTCTCTGGCGGGGCGTTCACCTCCTGCTGGACCCCGGGGCTGGGGCTTTCTGGCCTCGTAGGGGCGTCTCGCCTCTGGCTTCTTTCTTCCCGTCGTGGTCTCATTGACTCTGACGGGTTGAACTCGTGTTGGTCCCCTCGGGCGTGAGGGTACGGCGCTGGTGCGCTTCACACATACCTCCCCTTCTGAAGCAATATGCTCTACCGCCCTACGCCGTAATTCAGCGAAGGTCCTAGGGCGATTGCGGATAATAGATTCTCCAAAGGGGTCGGGGCATACGCCTTTCACAAATGCGTACACGATCATAGGCTCCTCTGTTGTACCAACCTTCACGACCTGGGCCCCGAAGCGATTGATATACTCCTTCAGGGTCTCCCCCAGATACTGCTTCACATCAAACAGATCGTAGGAGTCCGGCAGTGGGGCCTTGTTGGCTAAGTATTGTTCTCTGAATAACCGCGACAATTGGCGGAAAGATGTGATATGGCCCTCGGGGAGGCTAATGAACCAGTCCATAGCCATCCCGGTCAGGGTGCTCATGAAGAGCTTGCACTTGGCAGCATCAGAACCGCCTATCAGGACCATCTGTGTGTGAAATGCAGCAAGGTGCGTCTCTGGGTCCTCCATCCCAGTGAAGATTACCTTGGGTCCCGCGAATGTGTTCGGGATCGCTGCATCTAGGATCTCCTGCGAGAAAGGAATGGAAAACTCCCTTGGTGGGGAATGGTTCTCCGTCTCGTCCTGTCCAGGCCGCCTCCGATCGTTTCTCAGGCCCTGGCGTAACTCCTCATTCACACGGTGGAGCTCTTCGTTGCGCTCATGCGAGGCGTCAAGGTCTGCCTGCATGCGTTCCTGCTCCATCTTCGAATCCGCCATGTCCTGCTGCAGCCCCCTCATTATTTCCAGGACCTGCTGCATGGATAGGTCTGCTGGGGCTGCGCGCGCTGCTCTTCGTCTGGTGGGGGCCATTGTCACTCCAACCTCCTTCAACGTTACTGTAACTTGGTAAATTTTTCTCGAACTTGTGATGGGACTGATGTTTTATATCGGCCCCACGGTGGGCGCCAATTGTTCCGTCCGGTTGACCGGGACGTCTTCGTGCACGACCTCAACGGTCAGCTGGGGCCTCCTTCCCGCTGGTTGCCCGTGGATTCCTGCAAAAAAGAGGACAAAGAGGCGCCCTAGCGGCCGTGTGCACTCCGACGCTCAAGTCAGCCAGCAAGAAACACCAAAAAAACTGTCCACCCACGTATCTGAGCACCGCGTGTGGCACTCTGAAGGTGGTAAAAGAATGTGTATATGGGTGTGTGTTGTCTCCTTCAGGCAAAAATATTCTCCAGTCACTTGTACGTAACCTTAAAGCACGGTCAAGCAACCAAAGAGTTTCTCGTAAATTTGCCAAAGGTTCCAACCCTTTTTCCGACATTCTCAGCGCTATTTAAACTGTCCCCAACATTTAAAGCGCCTTAAAGCGCCTTTAATCTCAAACGTAACCCACTCATTAAAGCGCTTAATTACGAAACGTAGCGCATTTAAGACGTTGAAACGCTTGGGAGTCATAATAGTACCTGAATGCTCGAAAGGGAAACTGTATTGAATATCTTTAATTACCTGGCACCTGACTAGAGGGTGTTTCTATTCCGGCATGGCTGTCGTACACGTAGAGGGCCTCACGACGCCATGACCCCATCTGGGGGCGTTTCTGCCCATCTGGGGACGTTTCTACGTGTGGGTCCTCCTGCTTGGGAGTGCTACTGCGCTAGGGGTGGCTTTTTGGGTGCCAACTCATGCCCCCAAGTATCTAGCCACTTACTCTGAGAGCGTATCTGCCTTCCTCTCACACCCTGCACCCGGTTATCCTGGGCGTGACCTTCCTCTTGGGTCGTATCTGTCCCGAAGGCGTCTCTGGGGCGGCAGGGGTACTTCGCGAGTCAGGCTGCCCTTCACTGGTACTATCACTATGGCCTTGAAGCCACCTTTTCCTTCTCTTTATCACTTTCCCGAGACATCGGGACCTGAGGCTTTCCCACGACGTCGCTCCCTCCATGGTCTTTCCTACCCATGGGTATCGGGGAACCACACCGTGATTGCCTTGTTTTTACACTGTTTGATCTGGCGACGCCCTCACCTGGGCGACGCCTTCACCTAGGCGACGCCTTCACCTAGGCGACGCCTTGCCTTGGCGACGTTTCCTCTTGGCGATGCTGGCATTTGGCGTCTCTCCACCTAGGCGACGCCTTGCGTTGACTTTGACTCTTTAGCCGTTGACTTTGACCTTGACTTAGTCAACGCCCCGATACGGGACGGTACAATAATGATCTACGAGGAAGCATGACAATGGGAATATGAGAAATTTTTTTTCTTTAAGGCTTTCTTGTGCTTACTTTAAATTTTCTAACCAATGATACTTCTTAATTACTTACAATTCTTCATGCAGTGACTTCAAAGAACTAGTGTCTGAACACCACAATGAAGTGCATTGCTATTGCTGTAAGATTTTGGTTTATTTATCCTGAGTAAAATATTTGTGGATTAATATTTGATTGTATAAGACACTCATGGTTGTTGATGCATACCACTTTAATCTGTGGCTATTTTCTTCTTTTTAAGCTTGGTGCCTGATATGAGTTGGATTGAACATAGACACTTTTAAACTCTTGAACACAACATTATAAGAGAAAAAAAACAACAATTAAGAGGATCATAGAGTGCTTAAACAAAGAAACCGAAATTACATCAACAAAATAACAAGCTGAAAACAGAAATGGAATCAAGGAAGCTTAAGGAGTCATCAATGGAGACATAGCCTTCCAAAATGATGATCCAAACTCAACAAGAGTGCTATCTCCTTGTGATTTTCCATAGAACAAGATACTAAACACAATTGAATTAAAAACAGAAAGGTACCGAACAGAAAATGAAGAACATCACAAAGAATACAAAACCAATCGGTTGAAAAATTGAAGAACACTAAAGAGAAGCTAGCTACCGAATGAAATTGCAAAAGAAGATGAAAGGAATGACACTTATGGAATGAAGCTTGCTGGATTGAGAATTTGGAACTGCATCACGCCACTTGGAGCCTTGTTCCAAGATAAGTGAAAGGTTGCCACCACTTCAAGCTCTCCATTGGCACACAAGATAAGGCAAGGGAAGAAAGAGACAACAAAACTCACAATTTCTCTCTAAACTTGAGTAGAGTTTCTCTATATCTAATTTCCAATTCTGAAATATACAAAGGCAAGCACCTTATTTATAGCCTAAGAGGTGCTGAAATGAGAAGCTAAATCAAATGCAAATTCCCTCCTAAATGACACTAAAATGGCGCCAACTAGAGCATGAGGAAGGTGTGACTTCCTTCCTAGTTTTGGCACCTCCTATATGACACCTACACCCCCTACTACATATAAACTTTTGAACATTATTATGTGTGCTTTAATTTTTAATGAAATGAATGGATGATTATAACTTTATACATTATTTTATTTTATTATGAAAAAGTGGTGGTTAAATTTTATTTATTCAGAATTAAAATTATTTCAGTTAAAAAGGTTATTACTTAGGTATATTATGGTGTCAGAATCTTCTTCAATGAATGTAAATTGCGACAAATATAACTGACACTATTTACGTATAAAAATCGCCACTACTTACACAATGTTTAAGGTGACGGGTATTACGGCGGGTAGCGTAAGACTCTCACAGTAAACTTTGTGGTAGCCTATACAATGACGGTTTCGAAAAAAGCCACAAGCGTATATTGTGGCGGTAATAAAACTCAGTTTAAACGAAAATAACCGTAACAATATACATTTTTTTTTGTAGTGAGCTAGTATTACTAGTACTACTACTAATACTAGTAATACTAATAATACAAGTAATACTAGTAGTACTAATACTGCTAGTACTACTAGTAATACTATTACTGCCATTAATAAAAGTAGTACTAATACTAAAAGTAATACTAGTACTGATAGTACAACAAGTACTGCTAGTAATACTAGTACTGCTAGTAATAATAGTATGACTAGTACTGTTAATAATACTAGTACAACTAGCACTGTTAGTAATACTAGTACTGCTAGTACAGCTAGTAATACTAGTACAACAAGTAATACTAGTACGGCTAGTAATGCAAGTACTACTAGTAATACTAGTACTGCTAGTAATATTAGTACAACTAGTAATACTAGTACTGCTAGTAATACTAGTACTGCTAGTAATACTTGTACAACTAGTAATACTAGTACTGCCTGTAAAACTAGTAATGCTAGTAATACTAATACTCCTAGTAATACTAGTACTGCTCGTAATACTAGTACAACTAGAAAGACTAGTAATATAAGTAATACTAGTACTGTTAGTAATACCATAACTGCTAGTATTACTAATAATACCAGTTATGCTATTACTGCTAAGAATACTACTAGTACTGCTAGTAATCCTAGCATTGCTTATAATCCTAGTATTACTAGTAATTCTAATACTGCTAGTGCTAGTACAGCTAGTACTGCTAGTAATACTAGTACAACTAATAATAATAGTACAGCTAGTAATACTAGTACTGCTAGTAATACTAGTATACCAATACTGCTAGTAATAATGGTATTACTAGTGCTAGTACTGCTAGTAATACTAGTACAACTAGTAATACTAGTATTGCTAGTATTACTAGTAATTCAAGTAATATTAGTACTGCTAGTAATACTACTACTGCTTGTAATACTAGTAATACTAATACTGCTAGTCATATTAGTAATACTAGTACTGCTAGTAATATTACTACATCTAGTAATAGTAGTACTGCTACTAATACTAGTACAACTAGTAATACTAATCTAATAGTAATACTAGTAGTACTAATGCTGCTAGTACTACTAGTAATATTATTACTCGTATTAATACAACTAATACTAGTACTGCTAGAAATACTAGTACTGCTAGTACAACTAGTACTGCTAGTAATACTAGTACTGCTAGAAATACTAGTACTAATAGTAATACTAGTACTGCGAGTAATACTGGTACTGCTACCACAACTAGTAATACTAGTACTGCTAGTAATACTACTAGTGCTGCTAGTACAGCTAGTATTGATAGTAATACTAATAGTGCTAGAAATACTAATACTGGTAGAAAAATACTAGTACTGCTACTAATACTAGTACTGCTAGTAATACTAGTAATACTAGTACTGCTAGTAATTCTTGTATTTCTAGTAATACTAGTAATACTCGTACTGCAAGTAATACTAGTAATACAAGTACTAGTACTAATAGTAATACTGCTAGTAATACTAATACTGGTAGTAATACCAAGACTGCTAGTACGGCTAGTAACAATAGTACTGCTAGAAATACTAGTACAGCTAGTAATACTAGTATTCCTAGTAATAATAGTACTACTTGTTATACGAGTACTGATAGTAATACTAGTAGTGCTAGTAATAATTCTACTGCTAGTAATAATTCTGCTGCTAGTAATACTAGTACTGTTAGAAATACTTATGTTGTTAGTACTACTAGTAATACTATTACTGGTATTAATACAAATTAGTAATACTAGTACTGCTAGTACTTATAGTAATACTAATACAGCTAGTAATACTAGTATTGTTTGTAATAACAGTACTGTTAGTAATACTTGTACAACTAGTAATTCTAGTACTGCTAGGAATACTAATACTGCTAGGAATACTAGTACCGCTAGTAAACCTTCTAATAAAAGTACCGCTAGTAAAACTTGTAATATTAGTACTGCTAGTAATACTAGTACCACTAGTAATACTAGTACTGCTAGTAATAATAGTACTGTTAGTAATACTTGTACAACTTGTAATAATAGTACTACTAGTAATACTAGTACTGCTAGTAATACTAGTAATACTAGTACCGCTAGTACAATTAGTAATACTAGTACTGCTAGTAATAATATTATTGTTAGTAATACTTGTACAACAAGTTATACTAGTACTGCTAGTAATACTAGTACTGCTAATAATGCAAGTACCGCTAGTACAACTAGTAATACTAATGCTGCTAGTAATACTAGTACCGCTAGTACAACTAGTAATACTAGGACTGCTAGTAATACTACTAGTACAACTAGTACTGGTAGTAATACTAGTACTGATAGTATTACTAGTACTGCTAGTAATGCAAGTAATACTAGTACTGCTAGTAATACTAGTACTGCTTGTCATACTACTAATACTAGTACTGCTAGTAATACTAGTACAGCTAGTAATACTAGCACAGCTAGAAATATAGTACTACTAGTAATAGTAGTACTGCTTAGTAATACTAGTAACTAGTAATACTATTAATGGTATTAATACAACTAATTCTAGTACTGCTAGAAATACTAGTACTGCTAGTACAACTAGTACTGTTAGTAATACTAGTGTTACTAGAAAAACAAGTACTGCTAGGAATACCAGTACTACTAGTACAACTAGTACTGCTAGTAATACTAGTAATACTAGTACTGCTAGTAATACTACTAGTAGTTCTAGTAATACTAGTACTGCTAGTAATAATACTAGTACTGCTAATAATACTACTACTATTGCTAGTCATACTAGTACTGCTAGTAATAGTAGTACTATTAGTAAAACTAGTATTGTTAGTAATACTAGTACTGCTAGTAATACTAGAACTGCTAGAAATACTACTACTGCTAGTAATACTAGGACTGCTAGTACTTCTAATAATACTAGTACGGCTAGTATTGTGAGTAATGCTAGTACTGCTAGTAATGCTAGTACTGCTAATAATACTGGTTCTTTAAGTAATACTAATACTGCTAGTAATAATAGTTCTTCTAATAATACTAGTACTACTCTTAATACTAGTACTTCTAGTAATACTAGTAATACTAGTACTGCTAGTAATACTGGTACTGCTAGAAATACTAGTACTGCTAAGAATACTAGTACTGCTAGAAAAACTAGTATTGCTAGTAATACTAGTATTGCTAGGACTGCTAGTAATACTAGTACTGTTAGTAATACTAGTACTGCTAGAAATAGTAGTATTGCTACTAATACTTGTAATACTAGTACTGCTATTAATACTAGTAATACTAGTACTGCTAGTAATAATACTACTGCCAGTAATACTAGTATTGGTAGTAATACTAGTACTGCTAGAAATTCTAATACTGCTAGTACTGCTTACTGCTAGTAATAATAATACTGCCAGTAATACTAGTATTGGTAGTAATACTAGTACTGCTAGAAATTCTAATACTGCTAGTACTGCTAATAATGCTGGTACTGCTAGAAATACTAGTACTGCTAAGAATACTAGTACTGCTAGAAAAACTAGTATTGCTAGTAATACTAGTATTGCTAGTAATACTAGTACTGTTAGTAATACTAGTACTGCTAGTATTACTAGAACAGCTAGTAATACTAGAACAGCTAGTAATACTAGAACTGCTAGTAATACTAGTACTGCTAGTAAAAGTAGTAGTGCTATTAATACTAGTAATACTAGTAGTGCTATTAATACTAGTAATACTAGTACTGCTATTAATACTAGTAATACTAGTACTGCTAGTACTGCTAGTAATACTAGTACTTCTAGTAATACTAGTACTGCTAGGAATACTAGAACTGCTAGTAACACTACAACAATTATTACTTTAGACAACACCATAAAACCGTGGTCTGAAGCATTAAAACCGTGGCCTAAAGTTTAGGCAACGGTTTTTTAGCCGTGCTCTAGGTGAGCGTGGCCGTTGGTAATAGGCCACGGTTTTTATAAAGACCACAATTTTAAAACTGTTGCCTAAAATCTTTATAACAACCACAATTTTAAAAGTGTTGCTTAAAGTATTGACAAAAACTACAATATATTTCTTTCATTTTAGAAGAATTACTCTTACAAAAGTTCAGGATAAAAAGAATAAACGTGTATTGAAACATAAATGACTCAACAAGAAATTTCACATATTTCAATAGATGTATTCCATTCCAACTACATAATAAATTTTTTTGTCTTAAAGTATAATGATAACCATCAAGTCTTCAAAGTTAAAATTACAAACTTAATTAAAAAACATAATATATTGTTTCTTTACTACATATTAATAAGTTCATTTTTCTTCAAGATTGTCTTCGTGCTCTTCATTGTCTTCAAGCTGTAAAAAATACATAAATATATACTAATTAAATCTAATTCAAACAATAAATATAGCAACTACCAAAATATAATATAATAAAATAAAATAAATACTTGTTCTCTTCTAATTTAATATGAGTTAATCACAAGTTAAGTTACAGAACTTGATCTAGGTCCATCAATCCAAATATTTCCATCACACTTATAACCATTAAAGAAACAAACTAGTAAACATGCTTTGAATATTTAAAATGATAAATAAGTTAAGTATGTTTATCACATAACAAACCTCTTACAGTAGTTAATAAATCTCCACTTTACACTATCTTCACCTTCGTAAGGAAGCTATACATTACTTGGATATACTCTATAGTGTACCTATAAATCAACCAGACGTACAAAGATTCAGATAAAATATAGTTGAACGTGTGGAAATATGATTTCTAAAAAGACCATTAAAATGACATAGTAAATCAATCATAATTTCTTTAAACACTCTTACTTTTATTTGCTCCCCTAGTTAAGGCTCCTTTTTTGTTTCAACAATAACAACATGAAGAATTTGAAAGAAATCTCAAAGGTAGCCTAAACAAAACAAAGAGCTAAATTCACATAAATATATGAAACTCAAAGAATTTAATTTTTGTGAAGTCATCCAATAGGAATTCCTATCAGCAAGAGTTTTAATCGGATGCAGGATTTTTCAAAATAAAAAAATTGCACTAACAACAACATATATATGAATTAAACTATTCAGAATATAGAATAAATTATACATGTTTTACTTAAGAGAAAATAAAAACAAAAATATTCTTGTGTGCATTTATATGTGGTTTTCTTTCTTTTACTTTTTTATAATAAAAAAGTATCATTGTTCATGGTATATTTTAGTCCTATTGGCCAATAAATAATTGTTACTGAAAATGAAAGTTGAACAGTGGCAGTTTCGGTCCTTACTAGGGTATGTTTCTTTTATGTTGACAAATGAATAGAAACTACGTTATAAAAATAAAATAGAATGGAGATGACTAAAGCATCTTAATTGTTTAGTAAGAATTATGAAATATTTATTTTAAATCTCTAAATTTGACTCTTGGCTTCACCCATTTTTCTTCAATATCAAATATAGGATGTTCTTTAAGAGCAAAAATAAAACATATAAATGGACTTATGCTGCAGTTGCTACTGCACATGCTGTTGCACTTTTCATCAATTTGATTCTCTTTACTCAAGTGTATCCACTCAAATAAAACAAATATAAATGGACTCACTAAAAAGTTAAACAATTTTAAACTCATGAACTTGAAACTAGGAGTGTAACAGACTAGGAAAGCATTAAGAGCATTGAAGGGAGTCATAAGATTGCAAGCCATAATTCGTGGTCAAGGTGTGAAACGTCATGTCAAACTATATGGTGTAGAAAACAAGAGGCCATGGTCAAAATTTATATATTATACATTAGTGTACCAGAACAGAACTGCGGATCTATAGTATATATAAAGCTTTGTCTTATGCTAATAGTTTTGATTTTTCTCTTCTTATTCGTATTAAACATCTATATGGAAGTCCCTTTTCTTTGGTGCCCTGTAATACTCTTCTTCACAAAAGGTAATACTAACCTCAATTGATTTTTTTGCCATATTCCCATATCAGTTCATTAAGCCAAAAATATTAATGTTATATGCAGTGTTCGTAAAGGTAACGACACCAGCAGTAGGAAGCAAGATGCATGTGTGTACATAGTATAATATTTACAATTAACAAGCAAGTAGGAAAATTAAAAAACGTTCAACAGATTGGTAGCTAGAGTCACAGTGAAGGGTTCTGCATAAAAGCCAGCATAAAAACAATAAACCAGCTGTTATAGAGAAAACTCAACTAGCTACCTCACCCTAAAGAAGCACAAAACGAAACCACTTTGTTGCTGCTATAAAATAAGAACTATCCAAAAGCTGTCCATTGCCATTGCTAGCCCTCTTCTAATACTCTGCAACAAAAATGGTAAAATTGCAACATTTCCAGCTGCTGGAATTTTGACAATCTGATGGATAGCACTGAAAAAATCCTTCCCTTCCCATTTCAACAATTCTAGACCAACTATAGTATCTACAACTTTTATGTTGCCAAATTGAAAACCAGCCACGGCTGCTAATCTACTTCTGTGACCACTTATGAACAAAATTAGAGGTAGATTACTAACAATGACATAAATTATTTTATAAAATTTTTCTCAAAAACCCTCTTCGTCCCCAAATTAAAATTCACGAAAAAGGAAACCTTTGTCCCCAAATTATAGTCTATGAAAAGAAACCTCTATCCCCAGATTAAACTTAACGAAACGTGAAAGATTAAATGAAACCAAAACAAAATTCAATCAAACCTAACCAAAACAAAATTCAATCAAACCAAACAAAACCCAAAATCGAAACTCTAAAAGCGAGAGATACAATGTACTTGAAATGAGTGAGAATGTCTAGTGTGTTCAGTGAGGATAGCCCGACTAACGACAGTGAAAACGTCCAGTCCAGGGTGTCAGTGATGAAGAACGCGCAGTGAGAATGTCTCGGAAGTGAGGAAACGCTCGGTCAGAAGGTGAGAAGTGAGGGAGAACGCGACGAGAAGGTGAGAAGTGAGGGAGAACGTGAAAACTGAGGGAGAACCGCAAATATGTTCGCGAGACGTTCGTAAGCAAGAACGTAGGTGAATAGTGATGAGAGGTCTGTTCTTTAGTCACCGAGAGGGAAAACGAAAAATTTCCCTCAAAAATTGAATTTTATTTTAGATTTTTTTAATTCAAAAAACCACACATAAATAACCGTGGCTTATACTATTAACGATTTTATAACCATGGCCTAAAGTATCAACACTTTTAAAATCGTGGCTTATTGTATATTTTAAGCCACTCTACTAAAACTGTGGTTTTTTGTTTGTTTAGGGAACACTTTTATATCTATGGCCTATTTTAGCGTGGTCTAAAGCCAAAAATGTTGTAGTGTAATACTAGTACTGCTAGTAATACTAGTACTGCTAGTAATACTAGTACTTCTAGAAATACTAGTAGCTAGTAATACTAGTACTGCTAGTAATATTAGTACTGCTAGTAATACTTGTACTGCTAGTAATACTTGTACTGCAAGTAATACTAGTACTGCTAGTATTGCTAGTAATACTAGTACTCCTAGTAATGCTAGTAATACTAGTACTGCTAGTAATACTAGTACTGCTAGTACTATTAGTAATACTAGTACTGGTAGTACTACTAGAACTGCTAGTACTACTAGTACGACTAGTAATACTAGTACTCCTAGTAATACTAGTTCTACTAGTAATACTAGTACTGCAAGTAATACTAGTAATACTCGTAATACTAGTAACGCTAGTATTACTAGTAATACTAGTACTGCTAGAAATACTGGTACTACTAGAAATACTAGTATTGTTTGTAATACTAGTACTGCTGGTAATACTAGTACTGTTGGTAATACTAGTACTGTTAGTAATACTAGTACTGCTAGTACTGTTTGTAATACTAATACTGTTAGTAATACTAGTACTGCTAGTACTTTTAGTAATACTAGTACTGCTAGTAATACTAGTACTGCAAGTAATACTAGTAATACTCGTAATACTAGTAACGCTAGTACTGCTAGTAATACTAGTACTGCTAGAAATACTGGTACTACTAGAAATACTAGTACTGTTGGAAATACTAGTACTGCTGGTAATACTAGTACTGCTGGTAATACTAGTACTGTTAGTAATACTAGTACTGCTAGTACTGTTAGTAATACTAGTACTGTTAGTACTGTTAGTAATACTAATACTGTTAGTAATGCTAGTACTGCTAGTAATGCTAGTACTACTAGTAATACTGGTAATGCTAGTAATACGAGTACTTCTAGTAATACTTGTACTGCTATTAATACTAGTATTTTTAGTAAAACTAGTAGTGCGAGTAATACTAGTAATGCTAGTAATGCTAGTAATACTAGTACTGTTAGTACTGTTAGTAATACCAGTAGTGCTAGTAGTGCTAGTAATACTAGTACTGCTAGTAAAACTAGAACTGTTAGTAATACTAGGACTGCAAGTAATACTAGTACTGCTAGTAATGCTAGTAATAATAGTACTGCTAGTAATACTAGTACTGCTAATAATACTAGTAATGCTAGGAATACTAGTACTGCTAGAAATACAACTACTGCTAGTACTGCTAGAATTACTGGTACTTCTAGTAATACTAGTACTGCTAGTACTTCTAGTAATACTAGTACTGCTAGTACTGTTAGTAATACTAGTACTGCTAGTAATGCTAGTACTGCTTGTAATGCTAGTACTTCTAGTATTGCTAGTAGTACTTTTAGTAATATTGGTATTGCTAGTAATACTAGTACTTCTAGTAATACTAGTACTGCTACTAATACTAGTACTTCTAGTAATACTAGTACTGCTAGTAATACTGGTACTGCTAGTAATATTGGTACTGCTAGTAATACTAGTACTGTTAGTAATGCTAGTAGTGCTAGTAATACTAGTACTGCTAGTAATACTAATACTGCTAGTAATACTAGTACTGCTATTACTGCTAGGAATACTAGTACTGTTAGGAATACTAGTACTGTTAGTACTGCTAGTAATACTAGTACTGCTAGTACTGCTGATAATATTAGTACTTTTAGTAATACTAGTACTGCTAGTAATAATAGTAGTACTGCTAGTATTGCTAGTACTGCTAGTAATACTAGTACTGCTAGTAATACTAGTACTGCTAGTAATATTACTACTGCCTGTACTGCTAGTAATACTACTACTGCTAGTACTGCTAGTAATACCAGTACTGCTAGTAATACTAGTACTGCTAGAAATTCTAGTACTGTTAGTAATACTAGTACCGCTAGTAAACTAGTACTTCTAGTAATACTAGTACAGCTAATACTGTTAGGAGTGAAGAGATGACCATGCAGTAGCTCATGGGTATGATGCAGGGATTGCAAGAAGCAATGGAGGAACTCCTCCGCGCAAATGAAAGGTTGTGCCGTGGAGGGCACCACAATGTAGGGCATCACGACATAAATGAGCCTGAGCAATTTATTCCACCAAAGGGGTATTCCGCACCGTTCTCACAGCCAATACTGGAGACAAAGACGAAGGGAGGCGTGGTCATGGTGGTTGAACGACCATCCCTTTCAGATTCCCCAATGGAGGTAGGGCCCTTGGGAGCCACACCGACAGGGGCGACGCCTAGAGAAGATTCGCCCGTAGGGGAAAGAGGTGGCGACGCCTCGCCGATGGAGGAGGTATCCGAGGGGGCCTCGCTCGGAGAAGCCAACGAGGCGGTGACTACAAAAAAAGGTAGTGGAGACCAACCAGAGAACAACGTGGTGGAGAGACAGATTGGCGGGAGGATATTCAAGCTAGGGCGCTTGTTGAGCCAGGAGGAACAGTATGCAGTAGCAGCAGTGATTGCGCGCCATCTAGATGCGTTTGCATGGTCCGCCTCCGACATGCCAGGCATCGACCCAGACTTTTTATGCCACCACCTCACCATGGACACCAAGGTCCGGCCTATACGACAGAGGCGGAGGAAGTTCAACAAGTAAAGGCGCCTCGTAGTAAAGGAGGAGACGCAGAAATTATTAAGTGCTGGCCACATGAGGGAGATACAATATCCTGAGTGGCTGGCCAACGTCGTCCTGGTGAATAAAACAAATGGGAAGTGGAGGATGTGCGTTGACTTCACAGATTTGAACAAGGCATGCCCCAAAGATTCGTACCCACTACCCAACATCGACAAATTAGTGGATAGCGCCTCGGGCTGCAAGATGCTGAGTTTCTTCGATACATTCTCAGGTTACAATCAGATCAAGATGCATCCAAGGGATGAGAGTAAAACGACGTTCATGACAGAGACATGCAACTACTGTTATAAGGTGATGCCATTTGGGTTGAAGAATGCAGGCGCCACCTACCAAAGACTAATGGACAAGGTCCTTGCACCTAAGCTGGGAAGGAACGTGCAAGCCTATGTAGATGACATGGTGGTGACTTTGCACCAGAGAAGGCAGCACGCAGCGGATCTGGAAGAGCTGTTTGCTACCATATCAAAGTACCGCCTCAAACTAAACCCAGAAAAGTGTGTTTTTGGCGTGGAAGCAGGGAAGTTCTTGGGATTTATGCTGAGTGAGAGGGGAATAGAGGCGAACCCTGATAAGTGTGCAGCTATGATCGCCATGAGGAGCCCAACATCAGTTAAAGAAGTTCAGCAATTGACTAGGAGGATGGCGGCCCTGTCAAGGTTTGTCTCTGCTGGAGGAGAGAAGGGCCACCCCTACTTCCAGTGCTTAAAGAGGAATAGTCGTTTTGCATGGACAGATAAGTGTGAAGCAGCATTCCTCAAGTTAATGGAGTACCTGGCAACGCCACCTGTGCTTTGCAAGCCACGGGCGGACGCCCCCCTTCGATTATACTTTATCCGCCCCCCTTCGATTATACTTTGCAGTAACAGAGTGGGCCATCAGCTCTGTGCTAGTTCAGGAGCAAGACCAAGTGCAGAGGTCCATCTACTTCGTAAGCAAGGCCTTGCAAGGCCCAGAATTAAGGTACCAATCACTGGAGAAGGCGACATTAGTTGGTGGTGATGACGAATCTCCCCATCCAAAAAGTACTTCAGAAGCCGAATGTAGCTGGGAGGATGGTTTGTTGGGCAGTGGAGCTGTCAGAGTTTGACATCCAGTATGAACCCAGGGGATCCATCAAAGGGCAAGTCTATGCAGATTTCGTGGCAGAACTCTCACCAGGAGGAGACCCTCAGGAGATGGAGTTAGGGTTACAGTGGATGCTCTCGGTGGATGGGTCCTCCAACCAGCAGGGGAGTGGCGCTAGAATAATCTTGGAGCGGCCTAACGGAGTGTTGATCGAGCAAGCCTTATGCTTCACCTTCAAGGCAAGCAATAGCCAAGCAGAGTACGAGGCGCTGATTGCGGGGATGCTGTTGGCCAAAGAAATGGGCGCTCAAAGCTTCTTGGCGAAGAGTGATTCCCAGTTGGCCACAGGACAAGTAATAGGGGAGTACCAGGCAAAGGATCCGCATATGGCTGCGTACTTGAGGTACGTCGAAATGTTGAAGGGAGCCTTCACTACGTTTGAGCTGGTGCATGTCCCTAGAGAACAAAATGCCAGAGCTGACCTGCTTGCCAAGCTGGCCAGCTCAAGCAAGGGGGGAAGGCAGAGGATAGTCATCCAAGAGATGCTCAAAACGCCGTGAAACTTCATGGCAGACAACAGGGTGGATGTCCTTCACATTAGCGCGACTAGAGGAAAGCCAAGGAGCCATCGCTCTTTGATTCAAGATACGGCGAGGGCACCCCGCATCAACACCTACGCGGCCTCACCCGAAGGAGGAAAGGGTGTGCATGTATGCGCCTTGGAGGAAGGCGACACGTGGATGACGCCTTATAGGTGATACATTGCAGATGAAATTCTCTCAGCAGAGCCTGGAGAAGGGAAGAAGATAAAGAAGAACTCTACAAGGTACACCCTCGTTGATGGAGTGCTATTTAGGCATGGGTTCATGCACCCAATCCTGACATGTGTGAGTGGCGATGAGTGTACAAGGATCATGTCAGAGCTTCACGAAGCGATTTGCGGAAGTCACGTAAGGGGAAGATCATTAGCTTCCAAGGTGATTCGCGTAGGGTTTTATTGGCCATCAATGAGGGAGGATTGTGTAAGATACGCCCAGCGATGCAAGCAATGCCAGATGCATGCAGACTGGCATAAGGCACCTCTAGAGAAGCTGAGATAGATTTACAGCCCATGGCCTTTCCACACATGGGGAATTGATATTCTGGGGCCTTTTCCCCTGGCGATAAGCAAATGAAGTATTTGATAGTCGCCATCGAGTACTTCACGAAGTGGATAGAGGCAGAACCAGTGGCACAAATCACTGCACACAAAGTACAACACTTTGTTTGGAAGAACATTGTGTGTCGTTTCGGGGTGCCAAGGCGTCTCATCTCAGATAATGGCACTCAGTTTGCGAGCCAACAGTTGGGGAGGCTGTGTGCATAAGTGGGAATGAAGCAGGTGTTCGCATCAGTTGAACACTCCCAGACGAATGGACAGGTAGAGTCAACAAATAGAGTTTTGTTGAGGGGATTGAAGCGAAGGCTTGAGAAGGCTAAAGGGGCGTGGGCAGAAGAAGTACCAAGGATCGTGTGGGCGTACCACACCACGCCTCAATCTTCCACCATGGAGACGCCATTCAGCCTAGTATACGGGTCAGATGCTATGATCCCAGTAGAGATCCACGAGAGTTCTCCATGTTTCTTAAGCTTTGTGACGGAAGAATCCAATGAGGAAAGAAGGGTAAATCTAGACCTATAGGATGAGGCCAGAGAGGAAGCAAGGATAAAGGCTGAAGCCGTGAAGAGAAGAGTAGAGCATCAGTACAATTCTAAGGTGAAGTTGCGGCAATTCCAGGTTGGCGACCTGGTCATGAGGAAGGCTCATCCTTACGAGTTGGAGAACAAGTTGTCTCCCAAGTGGACCAGACCCTTCAGAGTAACCAAAGCCAAGGGAAAAGGTTCGTATAATTTAGAGACTCTAGAAGGGAGCACCATCCCACGTAGCTGGAATGCGGCAAATTTAAATTTTTATTTCAGTTGAATTGTAACGGGAACACTCTTTTTTCCCTCTAAGGGGTTTTTTAATGAGGTCACCTTAATAAAGGAAAAGAGGTTCAAGAAAACTATGTCTCAGCTTTTCCCTCTCATGCGATGTAAGATCAAAGATTAAAGAAACTCAAGTAAAAAAATCAAGGCATCGCCAGGCGTGGGCGTCGCCAAGAGGAGGCGTTGCCATGATGAGGCGTCGCCAGGGTGAGGCGTCGCCAAATATGAGGCGTCGCCAAGAGGAGGCGTTGCCAAGTTAAGACATCGCCCGGTGTAGGCGCCGCCAGGAAAGGAAGCAAACATCAAAATTCAGAGCAAGTAGCTGGAGCGCATGCTCATACCCACAGATCAAGACGACAGGTACGTTGAGATATAAGTTGAAATCCGGGCGCCTAGTCCTTGAGCGGGGGTTAAGGGATTCCTTCGGGAGGCCCCCTCCTCAGGTATGAATAGCTAGCCTCATTGTCAGATGTTAAGATATAAGTTGAAATCCGGGTGCCAAGTCCCTGAGACGCAGCCAAGTCCGCTTGCATCCTTTCTTGCTCCACTCTTGATGCCGCCACATCATCTTGTAGCGCTCGCATTATCTCCAAGACTTGCGCCATTGTCACAGCTCCCTCTTCAGCTGATGGCGCGGGTGAAGTTTGCCTTGTCTTCCTCATTCTTTCAGCAAAGAATCTCAAGAACACACGAAATCTAACAGCACAGTGGATGGGATCACAAATTCACACGGGCCCCACGGTGGGCGCCAAATGATCTTGCAGGTGACTTGCTCGTTGAAGGTCTCGCCACCTCAAACTCCGTCTTCTACAAGTACGTTCCAACTAGCTCCGAGCGAACCTGCGAAAACACCACAAATGGCGCCTCTAGCGGCCGATTGCACTCCGACGCTCAAGTCAGTAAACAAGACCACCAAAGAACTGTGTACTTAGAATCTCGGTGAGACTCGTGCACTCTGTGCTTCTCCCTTTCTCTCTCTCTGTGTAAAACTAGTCACTTGCCAGTATGAAAAACGTACCTTCGCTATGAGCGTGGAACGCCTTTATATACCCTGTCGCGCGCCCAAGTTATTCGCGTACGAAGTAACTTAGCGTGTTTCTTTCATTGGATGTCTCGTGCAGCCTCAGCGTGAGTACCAGGTGCGACTTGGACAAGCGCGCATACCAGGTATTACCTATCGCGTGAACGATCACCTCTGTTCTGTCCCATGCATGTTATGGGCTAAGAGAGCTTCAATCACCGACCGACTGGTAGCTCCCTTAGACCACTCTCATGCATGGTACCGTAGAACGCATAACCTCTCTGATCTCTGATACTCTGCCACACGAGGCTCGCATGCAACGCTCTCACCGGGAATCCCCACTCGTTCCTGGCTCAACTGCGTGTGACACGACGGCCGACAAGCCTCGTGGCTCATCTGGACGACGATCGCGCATCCCCTCTGATCACCGATCTCCGCCTGACCACCGATCTCCGCCTGACCACCGATCTCCGCCTGACCACCGATCTCCGCCTGACCACCCTCTTCAAGACACATCAGCTTCCCTGGCCCACCTGTCCCGCTAAGAACGGCCCACGTGGCCATCAGTCGCTAATGTCACTCTAAACCGATGACCAACCGGATCACTTTTAAACTATTATTATACACAACATTCACTTTCTTATAGTTTTCTAGATTATAAAACCTTATATTGTAAATGAAATCTATATTAAACATATAAAAACATTATTTTAACACATGAAATTGTTTTTTAAAGATATCATAACTGTTTTCAATCAATTAATAGCGAAAAGAACAAGTTGAAAACATTTAGTTAAGTAGTACACTTGTTTTCAATAGTTAAGATACTTTTAAACTATTATTATACACAACATTCACTTTCTTATAGGTTTCTTGGTTCTAAAAACTTAGATTGTATGCGACATCCCTATTAAGCATATCAGAACACAATTTAAACACATGAAATATTTTTTCAAAGATATCATAAGTGTTTTCAATCAATTATTAGCGAAAAGAACAAGTTGAAAACATTTAGTTAAGCAGTATACTTGTTTTCAATAGTGAATATACTTTTAAACTTTTACTATACACAACATGCACTTTCTTATAGTTTTCTAGGTTCTAAAACCTTAGATTTTACGTTCCATCTCTAATAAGCATATGAAAACACAATTTTAACACATTAAATTGTTTTTCAAAGTTATCATAAGTGTTTTCAATCAATTAATAGTGAAAAGAACAATTTGAAAACATTTAGTTAAGTAATACACTTGTTTTCAATAGTTAAGATACTTTTAAACTATTATTATACACAACATTCATTTTCTTATTGTTTTCTAGGTTCTAAAACCATAGATTGTATTTGTCATCTCTAATAAGCATATCAAAACACAATTTGAACACATTAAATTGTTTTACAAAGTTATCATAAGTGTTTCAATCAATTAATAGCGAAAATAACAAGTTGAAAACATTTAGTTCATGTTCCTACCGGTTGACTAGATTGCCTTCGTATGTCTACGACGATCACACAACCAATTCTCTCTCCCTTCGTTCGTGACTTTCGTTGGTCAAACACCTAAAACTGCAAAGACAAAGGGCGCCCTAGAGGTCGTTTGCACTCCGATGCTCAAGTCAGTACTGGGGCTAGGAAACACCAAAACACTTAGCCATAAAAACCCTGTGTAATTTGTGTGTCTATTAGTGTAAATGTTGCATACCTTATTAGGTTTGTTACTGCCCTTTATATACTCTAGGATTTTCATTGTTTCCGCTAACCGCAATTAGGGTTACTAGGGGTGGGCCTTAGCGCCGCTAACACCCACTCTTAGGGCAATCTAGCGCGTAAGGCTCATTTACTGGAGTGCAACCTCTAACGGGATGACCACCTAGGTACCAACTTATGCACCTAATCTTTGGGGCCATCTGTCCTGGGAGTCCCCTAGTTGTTCACCTGCCATGCATGCATTTACCCTTGGAACGTAACTCTCACAGGCCTTATATCTTCCAGTGGCTCTTTACTTGTGCTACGCCTGAACGCGTCATTCACACCACACGCATGGACCCCTCGAGATCTAGGCTTCTCCTTACTGATAACTGGTGTGTGGTCTAGAATCCACCTCACGTGGCCCAGCTCTGCTGTTTGAGTCACCGATGTCACATCGCCCTCACTCTGTTGCCGAGGACACATCAGCATATCCTGATGATCGACACCTGACCACTCTTTGGCACCCTGGCTCACGTGCCTTGCGAGACACTGGCCCATGCCAATCATGGGACTCAACTTACGTGGCGCACCAGTACTAGCGTTCAACGACGTTCGAGGACTGGTCGGTACATAAGCCCCTCGGTCTCGAGTTGGTAACTTGTTCAGCAAAGAGACTATGTCCTCGCCCTGGCGACCTACGTGGCTTTGTGTGACGGGACGTGAATAGTACACCAAAGTGACACTTCTCTGTGCCCGTTTTAATATGCTCACACGTGTCTTGATCGACGACCAGGACTTAACGTCGCTTGTGCTTCTTTGTTTACGTTAAGCATTCAGAAACGCGCGCTTCAATCACTATTCCATCACTCTCAGAAATTCCTTTGCACATTTCATCTTCTTCTTTGAACGCTCTTACTTCGTTTCTTCAAAAACCAGAACTTCCAGTCCTCTTCGATCAAAAGGTAAGACCTTTATGCATCATCGCCCTTGTCTTTCGATTTCGCTGCTTGGTAACTGCCTCAGACTGTTTAAATTTCTACATTTTAGGTTTTCTCTGGTTTTTTCTCTGTTCCTCTATTTTCTAGGTTTCTTCAAGTGTGGGGTTTTTCTGGTTTTACTAAGTTACGCCATCGCCTTCTTCTAAACCTTCATTTTCTTCTTTTCTTTTCTTGCTTTTTTAGCTTTCTTCGAGATGGCTCGAACAAAAACCACTTCCAACCCTCCACCCAACGTAGATTACAGAGCCTTGTACCCTTGGGCCTCTGCTGAACTTCTTGCCGAGACCTCTACGCTCACCTCCAGTATGGACGTCACGAAGCATTGGGACGACGAGCCTGAACACAAGGGACGGGTGTTTGGGAGAGAGTGTGATGCCTACGTCTCAGTTCGCCCATGCGCAAAGGGCGAACATGTGTGCACTGATGACCGGGCCAACGAAGGAGAACCTTTCTTCTTCCTCTACTCCACCATTTTTAAACGGATCAAGCTTCGTCTCCCCTTCACGGGCTTTGAAAGGGCTCTGCTAACGGAGATTAACGTGGCCCCCGCCTAGTTGCATCCCAACAGTTGGGCCTTCATGAGGGCATTTGCCATATTGTGCAACCACTTCGGCCATCCTCCCTCCGTCAATGTCTTCCTACATTTCTTCAAAGCTAAGAGGCCTGGGAAGAACCTCTGGGTTAGCTTTAGCGGCGTGGAGGGGAGAGTCCTTCTCACCCTCTTTGAGCAATCTTATAAGGGCTTCAAAGGGAAGTTATTTAGGGTGTGTCGCACCGCCCACGACCCCACCCTTCTGGACGGGTTCCCCATTTACTGGGTGAGGGAACTAAAGCTTAAGAAGCCCAAAACTCTCGAGGAACTGGCCTCTCCCGATCGCGAAGTGTGCCAGGTTCTTGCAAGTCTAGGGGTAGTGTTCAACACTGCCCAACTGATCAAACATGTGTTCAGCCCTTCAAGCCTTAAGGGCTACATCGGTTCGTCTCTACTTCCTTCTTCACTTCACTGTGTTTGCATGTTATCATTCTATTATGTTTGTATGTTTTGCTTCTTCATACTTGTGCATTTACTGACCTCTTGTACTTTGATGACCATACTACTATCTTCTCATGACTTCTTATCTTGGTGTAGGCATGGTACTTAATGCAGAAAAGAGGGCTAGGCTAGCTGATGCTTTTGCCCGCCACCAAGGGGCGCTTGGTGTCGTGGGTTCCTCAGGTCCTTCTGCTCCCATCGACTCTGCCCATGTCGTGCCTACCCCAACCTCTTATGCTCCCATTATTGCAGTCCCCCATGCCGTTGTCCGGGCCTCGCTTGCTCCAGCTCCCCTTGAGAAGGACAAAGGGGTCGTGGAGATTGACTATGGGGACGAGGACTCTGCGGAAGGGCCCGTCTTCAAGAAACGAAGGGCGGTTGTGGCGACGACCTCCCACTCCACCACCATCGGCCGCCCTGCATCATTCAGGGATCATCTGCCAAGCGCTTCTTCCCCCCACGGCCTCCTTGCGCTTGAAGGCAATGGTGAGAGCGCCCCTGGAAATGAGCAAACTCCACCCACCCCCGAGCTGTTAGTTGTCCTTCAGCGTGCCTTGAAAAGTTTCCAAGAAAGAAGGGCAGCGGAGGACTTGGACGAGGAGATGAACAGAGAGCACATGGGTCGCGGTCTAGGTCAATTCCTTGTCCACTTCAGCGCCCTCACGAGCAAGGCTGAGACATGAACTAAGGAGCAACTGGCTTGGGTGGAGGCGAAGGTAATGGAAGACTTGGCCCTGGAGGAGGCGAAGGCAAAGGAAGACTTGGCCCTGTCGGAGGAGAAGAAGAAGGACGAGTTGGCCCAACAGGCCAGGGTCTTCGTCGCTCGTCAAACTACGTTATTGCAAGAGTTGAGCAGTCTCCGCCAGTCTGAAAAGGACGTCAAGAAATGGCTCTTCGACAAGGGTCAAGAGTATACCGATCTTGAGTCAAGAGTCTTGCCTTTGCGCACCAGGGTGGTGGAACTGGAAGAGGAGGCAGAAGCGACCAAGGCCAAGATGGCCAAACTTGAGGAGAGGGCCACCAATCAAGAGGTGCAGCTTGGCCGGGTGGAGGGTGAACTTACCCAGCAAGTTGAAGCCTTCAAGTAAACAAAGGCAGAACTCATCAAAGACATTGTCGATGCCTACGCGGTAGGGTTTGAGGACGCCCTTGTTAGAATATATGGCCTTAAACGAGAGGGGGGTGAATTGTTTAAAAGAGGTTGTTGAAATCATTTTAAAGTTTAACAAAATTCTTTGTATGAATCCATAACAGAAATCAGGTTAGCTAAGAACAAGAGCAATAAAACAGCAAAACAATCGGTTGTTTATGCGAAACAATCGGTTGTTTATACCAGTAAAAGTAAAAACAGAATTTAAATGAGTTTAAAGGTAAGAGAAAGATACACCAACAGTTTATACTGGTTCACTCTTAAACCAAGAGCTACATCCAGTCCCCAGAAAACCACTGGGTAATCCATTAAGTAAGCAAACCAGATTACAACACCCAATCCACCAAAGCAGTGGCCTTGAACCCTTCAAGAAACACACTCACTTTGGCAATACACACACCAAGAGTATTGATCTTGACCACCTCAAGAGCACACAACACCAGAAATATAGAAGGTTGAGAAGAGATTACACTTGTTTATATAACAATTTGAAATCAATACAAATGAAATCATATTCCACTCTCTTAGAAAACCCAAAGCTTTAATGTGAATGTTTAAATCTTGAATCAACTTTTTCACAACTGAAAAACTCAAATATGTTTTTCTTGTTTGTTTGAAAACATAAACAAACTATTTATATTTTCCAACGATTGGTCAAAGCATTTACTGAAGGAGCGTATTCAGTTGGAAATCATTTAAAGCACATTCAACAACCAAAACAGAATTATGTTCGGATTTTCAAAGAAATAATCGGTTGAAACTACGAAACAACTGATTGTTTGGTTTGGCAGTTAAGTCGACCAAACATAAACAGTTTTCAACCTTTTCAAAAACTCCTAAGAGTAAAACAACCAGTTGATTTGACAAAACAACAGGTTGTTTTTCACTTAGTTTGAAAAAAAACTTTATTTCAAAAAGGGTTTAAAACACATTAGCTTTAGATTCAACAAAGGAGTGGATTACAAATAAAACTACCCAGATCCCTCCCAAAACATAGTAGCAACACAACCTTGCATCAAGCACATAGAATTTGGATTCTTTAAAGCACAATTTGAATTCTTCAAAGCACTTGATCACTCTTGATCAACGGCCCTTGCTCAGGTTGTATTAGTAGTATTAGTATTACGAGCAGTAGTAGTATTAACACTAGTACTGAAAGTAATACTAGTAATCCTAGTACTGAAAGTAATACTAGTAAAACTATTAATACTAGTACTGCTAGTAATAGTAGTACTGTTAATAAAACTAGTACTGCTAGTAATACTAGTACATCTAGTAATACCAGTACTAGTTTTACTAACAGTATTAGTACTACTAGCAGTACTAGTATTACGAGCAGTAGTAGTATTACTAGCATTAGTAATATTACTAGCATTACTAATATTACTAGCATTACTAATATTACTAGCAGTACTAGTATTACTAGTACTCCCAGTACAACTAACAGTTCTAGTATTACTTGTATTACTAGCAGTACTAGTATTACTTGTATTACTAGCAGTACTAGTATTACTTGTATTACTAGCAGTACTAGTATTACTTGTATTACTAGCAGTACTAGTATTACTTGCATTACTAGCAGTACTAGTATTACTAGCAATAATAACAGTACTAGTATTACTTATATTAATAGCAGTAATAATATTACTAGTAGTACTAGCAGTATTAGTACTAATATTACTTGTATTACTAGCACTACTAGCAGTACTATAATTGCTAGCCGTTTTAGTATTACTAGCAGTACTAGCATTACAAGCACTAACAATTCTAGGGTTACTAACAGTACTAATATTACTAGCAGTACAAGTATTACTAGCATTACTAGTAGTACTAGTATTACTAGCATTACTAATATTACTAATATTACTAGCAGTACTAGTATTACTAGCTTTACTAGTATTACTACTATTATTAGCAGTACTAGCAGTATTAGTATTACTAGCATTACTACTATTATTAGCAGTACTAACACTACTAGTATTACTAGTATTACTAGCATTACTAGTATTAGTAGCAGTACTAGAATTACAAGTATTACTAGAAGTACTAGTATTTCTAGTACTGCTAATAATACTAGTAATACTAGTACTGCTAGTAATACTAGTATTGCTTCCAATGCTAGTAATGCTAGTAATACTTTAAGACGCTTCCAATGCGATTTAAGACGCTTAAAATGCTTTAGACGTTTAAAAGGAGCTTTAGAGGTTTGAGACGGGGATTGGAGTTTTCAGTTTACACACACCCTAGTTGTTTTTCTTGCGCACCCACTGTACGCACAGGCAATTAGGGCAACATTCTGTACTCAATTATTAGACCACCTTCACAGCATTCATTCACGGTACTCCGATACGGAGGTGTGTCACTTTGATGTTACTTGCCAGCTGACTTGATCGTCAGAGTTCAAACGGCCGCGAGGGCACCTCTTTGTTCACTTCTTTTCATGTATACACAGACGATGCAGAACGAAGGTGCCTTAGCTCGCGAGGATAAGCCACGCACAAAGACGTCCCTGGTCAACCGGCGAGAACATTTGGCGCCCACCGTGGGGCAGATTTAAAACATCAGTCCATCACAAGTACAGTTCATCAGTTCCAGCTCTCAAGGTACTTTCTCTAAGATTTCTCCAAGACCCACCGTTCATCGCGAACTTGGAGCAGTTGCACCAAGTGCTCTGGGTTCAATCCATTTCCCTTAAAGTTGCACGACAGTCAGGAAGGTTTCCAGAAACCACAAAAGATGAGACCCGCAAGGCAAGGTTCGACGCGCGCTGGGTGTGAAGACCTAACCATGCAGCAGGTCATGGACATGGTGCAGGGATTGCAGGAGGCAATGGCGGCGTCGAAAGTGGAGCAGGAGCGCATGCAGGCGTATCTTGCGGCATCTCAGGCGAGAAAAGATGAGCTGTGTCGTACGAATGAGGAGCTCCACCGCACAAATGAGGAATTGTGCAGTAGATGGCGCAACAATTTAGGGCAACGCGACATGAATGAGCCTGCGCAGTTTACTCCACCAAGGGGGTTTTCCGCGCCGCTCTCACAACCAAATCTAGGGACAAGGACGCAGAGGGGCATGGTCATGGTGGTCGAACGGCCACCCATTTCAGATACCCCGATGGAGGCGGCGACGCCCGCAGAGTCGACGTTTGTCGATGCCACACCCGCAGGGCGACGCCTAGAGAAGATTTGTGGACAGAGGAAAGATGCGGCGATGCCTCGCCGATGTAAGAGGTATCCGAGGGGGGCTCGCCCATGGAGAAAGTAGTGAAGGATGCTTCGTTCAGAGAAGCCAACGAGGCGACGGTTAGGAGAGAAGATAGCGGAGACCAACCGGAGGACAACGTGGTGGAGAGACAGATTGGCGGCAGGATATTCAAGCTGAGGCGCTTGCTGAGCTAGGAGGAACAGGATGAAGTGGCAGCCGTGATTGCGCGCCACCTAGATGCATTCGCATGGTCCGCCTCAGACATTCCAGGCATCGACCTCGACTTTTTGTTCCACCGCCTCACCATGGATGCCAAGGTTCGCCCCATACGACAAAGGAGGAGGAAATTCAACGAGGAAAGACGCCTCGTAGTAAAGGAGGAAACGCATAAATTGTTAGGTGCTGGTCACATCAGGGAGATACAATACCCTGAGTGGCTAGCCAACGTCGTCCTGGTGAAGAAAGCAAGTGGGAAGTGGAAGATGTGCGTCGACTTCACAGATTTGAACAAGGCCTGCCCCAAAGATTCGTATCCGCTACCCAGCATCGATGCGTTGGTGGACAGTGCCTCGGGCTGCAAAATGCTGAGGTTCTTGGATGCATTCTCATATTACAATCAGATCAAGATGCATCCAAGGGATGAAAGCAAAACGACGTTCATGACAGAGACGTGCAGTTACTGTTATAAGGTGATGCCATTTAGGCTGAAGAATGCAGGCGCCACCTACCAGAGGCTGGTGGACAAGGTCCTTGCACCCATGCTAGGAAGGAACGTGCAGGCCTACGTAGATGACATGGAGGTGGCTTCGCAAGAGAGAGGACAACACGCAGCGGATCTGGAAGAGCTTTTTGCTACCATATCAAAGTACCGCCTCAAGCTAAACCCTAAGAAGTGCGTCTTAGGGGTCGAGGCGGGTAGGTTTTTGGGGTTTATGCTCACAGAAAGGGGGATAGAGGCAATCCCTGATAAGTGCGCAGCCATCATTGCCATGAGAAGCCCAACCTCAGCGAAAGAAGTGCAGCAGCTAACTGGGTGGATGGCGGCTTTGTCAAGATTCGTGTATGCCGGAGGTGAGAAGGGCCACCCCTATTTCCAGTGCCTCAAGAAAACAGCCATTTTGCGTGGACAAATGAGTGCAAAACAGCATTCCTCATGTTAAAGGAGTATTTGGCGACGCCACCAGTGCTTTGCAAGACACAGACAGGCGTCCTCCTTCGTTTGTACTTCGCTGTGACTGAGTGGGAGTTTCTACTTCAGAAGCCAAATGTAGCTGGGAGGATGGTTCGCTGGGCAGTGGAGTTGTCAGAGTTTGATATTCAGTACGAACCCAGGGGATCCATCAAGGGATAAGTCTATGCAGATTTCGTCGCCGAACTCTCACCCGGGGGCGCCCCAGAGCTGGAGTTAGGATCACAGTGGTTGCTCTCAGTGGATGGGTCCTCCAATCAACAGGGGAGTGGCGCGAGAATAGTTTTGGAGGGGCCTAACAGGGTGTTGATCGAGCAGGCCCTACGCTTCACCTTCAAAGCAAGCAATAACCAAGCTGAAGACGAGGCACTGATAGCTGGGATGCTCTTGGCCAAAGAGATGGGCGCCCAGAGCCTTGTGGTGAAGAGTGATTCACAGTTGGTCACAGGGCAGGTGACTGGGGAATACCATGCAAAGGACCCGCAGATGGAGGCATATCTGAAGTATGTCCAGGTATTGAAAGGAGCGTTCGTCGCTTTTGAGCTGGTGCATGTCCCAAGAGAACAGAATGCCAGAGCTGACCTGCTTGCCAAGCTGGCCAGCTCAGGCAAGGGGGGAAGGCAGAGGACAGTCATCCAGGTAAACGCTCAAAGCGCCGCGAAGGTTCGTGGAAGATAACAGGGTGGATGTTCTTCACATTAGCACAACAAGGGGAAAGCCAAGGAGCCATCGTTCCTTGACCCAAGATACGACAAGGACACCCCGCATTAGCGCATATGTGGCCCCACTCGAGGAAGAAAAGCAGGCACAGGTATGTGCCTTGGAAGAGGGGGACACGTGGATGACGCCTTATAGGCGATATATTGCAGATGGGATCCTCCCAACAGAGCCTGTAGAGGGAAAGAGGATAAAGAAGAATTCTATAAGATACACTCTCGTGGATGGAGTGCTATTCAGGCATGGGTTCACGCACCCAATTCTGACATGTGTGAGTGGTGACGAGTGTACGAGGATCATGTCGGAACTCCACGAGGGAATTTGTGGAAGTCATGTGGGAGGAAGATCATTAGCTTTGAAGGTGATGGGAAGATTGTGTAAGATACGCCCAACGATGCAAGCAGTGCCAGATGCATGCTGACTGGCATAAGGCGCCTCCAGAGGAGTTGAGATCGATTCACAGCCCATGGCCCTTCCACACATGGGGGATCGACATTCTGGGACCTTTCCCCTTGGCGATAAGGCAGATGAAGTACTTGATAGTAGCCATCGAGTACTTCACGAAGTGGATAAAAGCAGAACCAGTGGCCCAGATCACTGCACATAAGGTATAACACTTTTTGTGGAAGAACATTGTGTGTCGTTTCGGGGTGCCAAGGCGTCTCGTTTCAGATAATGGCACTCAGTTTGCAAGCCAACAGTTGGGGAAGTTGTGTGCAGAGGTAGGAATCAAGCAAGTGTTTGCATCAGTCAAACACCCCTAGACAAATGGGCAGGTAGAATCAGCAAATAGAGTTTTGCTGAGGGGGTTGAAGAGAAGATTAGAGAAAGCCAAAGGAGCGTGGGCAGAAGAAGTGCCAAGGATTGTGTGGGCTTACCACACCACGCCTCAATCTTCCACCATGGAGACACCTTTCAGCTTAGTATACGGGTCAGACGCTATGATCCCAGTAGAGATCCACGAGAGTTCTCCACGTTTCCTAGGTTTTGTGGCAGAAGAATCCAATGAAGAAAGAAAGGTGAACCAAGATCTGTTAGACGAGGTCAGAGAAGAGGCGAGAATAAAGGCTGAGGCCTTGAATAGTAGAGTGGAGCGTCAGTACAGCTCTAAGGTGAAGCGGTGACAATTCCAAATTGGTGACCTGGTCATGAGGAAGGCCCATCCGTATGAGTTGGAGAATAAGTTGTCTCCCAAGTGGACCAGGCCCTTCAGAGTGACCGAAACCAAGGGAAATGGTTCGTACAATCCAGAGACTCTAGAAGGAAGCACCATCCCACGCAGCTGGAACGCGACAAATTTAAAGTTTTATTTCAGTTGAATTGTAAAAGGGACACTCTTTCTCCCTCTCCGGGGTTTTTTAATGAGGTCACCAAAATAAAGGAAAAGAGGTTCAAGAAAAACTCTGTCTCAGCTTTTCCCGCTCACCCAAATGTAAGATCAATGATTAAAGGAACGAAAGACAAAGACTCAAGGCATCGCCAGGCGTAGGCGTCGGCAAGATGAGGCGTCGCCAAGATGGGGCACCGCCAAAATGAGGCGTCGCCAAGATAAGGCGTTGCCAAGATGAAGCGTCGCCAAGATGAGGCGTCGCCAAGATGAGGTGTCGCCAAGCTGAGGTGTCGCCTGGTGTAGGCGTCGCCAGATGAGGGAGCAGGCGTCAAATTCAGAGCAAGTAGCAGGAGCGCCCGCTCATGCTCAGAGATCAAGACAAAAGGTATGTTCAGTATAAGTTAAAATCCGGGTGCCTAGTCCCTGAGCAGGGGTTAAGGGATTCCTTCGGGATGCCCCCTCCTCAGATATGAATAGCTAGCCTCGGTGTCAGATGTTAGACATAAGTTAAAATTTGGGTGCCTAGTCCCTGAGCAGGGGTTAAGGGATTCCTTCGGGACGCCCCCTCCTCAGGTATGAATAGCTAGCCCGGGTGTCAGATGTTAGACATAGGTTAAAATTCGGGTGCCTAGTCCCTGAGCAGGGGTTAAGGGATTCCTTCGGGACTCCCCCTCCTCAGGTATGAATAGCTAGCCCCGGTGTCAGATGTTAGACATAAATTTAAATCCGGGTGCCTAGTCCCTGAGCGGGGTTAAGGGATTCCTTCGGGATGCCCCCTCCTCAGGAACGAATAGCTAGCTCTGGTGTCTGAAGCTTAGACACCTTGCAAGGAAGTGGCGGGGGGCGTTTCCTTCGAGCGTGGGCATTAGACGGTAAGAAGTTAAAGAGCAGTGGAGAACCAGGTCACTTAGTGTTTTCAGACACCCTGAAGTAGGCCTCTCCTCAGGCGTGGGCACCAAGCGCGAAGAGATAAGGGCTAAGTTGCCTTTGTGTTTTAGACACCCCATGGACGATACGGCGCTGTTGTATAGGCTTCTCCATGGGCGTGGGCATCGAAGCGCGACTTTTGCCCCGAGTGTTTAAACACGCTGAGGACACCCAAAGCAGGTCTCTCTTCGAGCGTGGACACCCAATATAGGTAAGATAAGTCCTCCTCGCCCTCGAGCGACGTTGAGGCCCCAGAGATGAACAGGTAAAGACCTCCCTCGCCCTCGAGCGACGTCGAGGCCCTAGATGAACAGATAAGTCCTTCTCACCCTTGAGCGACGTCGAGGCCAGAAGAGAGATGAAACCCCTTTTTTCATCCTGAGCAATGGTGAAGCCAGTAATGCCCTTAGCAGCAAGCGCCTCGGGACTCAAGACAGGTAAGTAAAGAGCATATTGAAGATTTTCATAATCTCAGAAGAAAAGGAAAATTCGAGGACTAAGGAGGAGAAGCATAAAAACACGAGTTATCAAAGATAACAGAAAGACGCGAAGTTAAATCCTCCTTTGCCTTTGGGGAATGACGGGGCAGGCGACGCCTTCATGAGGAATATTCCTCGTGGAAACGAAGGTAAAGTATTGCGACTAAGGAGGGAAGAGTAAGGAAGAAGGTCACGTGCTACCTAAAGAGTTAGAGCCAAAAGCGATGAAGAGATGTATCAAGGGTAACACATTCGATATAGTAAAGAAAATAGAAGCAGATAAAGGTGCAAGAAAGGTTGAGATCGCACGAGAATTTAGAAACCCGCTAAGTTACTCCGCAAGGGAATAACTTAGGCGCACAGAGAGATGCGCTAGAGCCCTTCAGGTAGTGGCACGTGTACAGTTAGATGTGAGTTGCATGCCTCCACGTGTCACCATCTGAGAGGGGCGCGACCAAGATAAAGGTGCACTCCGCGTCGTGAAAGGTACACACAGAAAACACAGACACCCACGTCTTTACTGATTGTGGTATGTTTTCGTACAAAAGCGTAACAGAATTCTGACACGCGCAGAGAATAGTGTAACTGAATTCTGTTAGGCACAGACACAGAGAGAGATAAAAAGAGAATCAGAGAGAAATTCAAACACACATTATTTTTGTTGGTGATTCTGTGACCTAACTTGAGCGTCGGAGTGCTAACGGCCGCTAGAGGCGCCGTCTGTGTGTTTTGCAGGTTGCGTTTTAAGTTCCCGGAGAAGGTTCTAAGAGCACAGTTGCATAGGCGAGGTAAGGAAGCGACAAAGCGATTCCTCCACGTTAGAGTTGGCGACAGGATCATTTGGCGCCCACCGTGGGGCCCGTGTGAATCGTGGTCCCATCCACACCAAAGTTTCTGGAGTTTCTCAAAGTCTTTGCTGAGAAAATGAGGAGAACAAGACAAACATCACTTGCGCCATCTGCTGAGGAAGGAGCTGTGACAATGGCGCAGGTCCTGGAGATGATGCGTGCGCTGCAAGACAATGTCGCAGCGTCGAGAGCTGAACAAGAGAAGATGCAAGCAGAGTTGGCTGCATCGCAGAGTAGGAACAATGAGCTGAATCGCGTTAATGAGGAGCTGAGAAGGACGTTACAGACACAGAAGGAATGCGCAGTTGGAGAAGGGATGTCGATGCCACCATCGCCTCCGAGAGCGTTCCCTATGCCATTCTCCCCTGAAATCATGCAAACCGTGGTACCTCCTAACCTAGTGGGAGTGAAGGCGTCATTCGCAGGGGTAGAAGATCCAGAAGCGCATCTGACGGTGTTCCACACTCAGATGATGCTGTCTGGGGGCTCAGATGCCGTTTATTGCAAGATGTTCATGAGTACACTGAGTGGAACCGCCATGGAATGGTTCGTGAGTCTGCCAGAGGGTCATATCACGTCCTTCCATCAGTTTTCGAAGCTTTTCACTGAGCAGTACATCGTTAACAGAGCACCTTCAGTGGTGTCGTACGATCTAGTCGATGTACGCCAATATCAAGGTGAGTCGCTGAAAGACTACCTCAACCGCTTCGAAGCACAAGTGGTTAGATTGCCCAGCAAGGACGAGGATATGCTGGTGCATGCGTTTAAGAAGGGAGTGCTGCCTGGTCCCTTCAGTGAGTCGCTCATCAGAAGCCATCCCAGCACCTTTGCGGAGATCCGGCGACGCGCGGTGGCGCACATAGTGGCAGAGACAGAGGTTTCTGAGAAAAGAGGAAGTGCTGCACCACTGAAGCCGCGTGGAGGACAGGGGAAGCAACAGCAGCACACGAGGGTGCATGAGGCAAAGGAGGGAAAGAAGGTGCAGGGAAAACCTCATCCTTATGCACCCAAGAAGGACCAGGGCAGGGGGCGTGCAAGGGAGAATAATGCACCCCCAAGATACGATTTCATGGTAGGGTTGGCGGATCTGATCGCCCTTCCTGCCATAGCCGCGAGACTCCGAGTACCAGAGATGACAGACAAGGTACTTGGGAGGAAAAAGAACGAATGGTGTGAGTTTCACCAAGCCTTTGGTCACACACTCCACTCCTGCTTGGCGTTGGGGCACTAGCTGGCAGAGTTGGTAAAGTCTGGGTTCCTGGCAGATTACCTGCGGGAGGCGCAGGGT
The DNA here is from genome assembly GCF_051622355.1 of Phaseolus vulgaris. Lineage (NCBI taxonomy): Eukaryota > Viridiplantae > Streptophyta > Magnoliopsida > Fabales > Fabaceae > Phaseolus > Phaseolus vulgaris. The sequence goes on from NC_143504.1 coordinate 33,296,814, forward strand.
GATCGCGCATCGGGGGCCCAGGCAGGAGAACAGCAGCATGAAATCCCTGTGCACGGGGAGGTGCAGACGATTGCGGGGGGCTTCTCCGGTGGGGGATGCACCGCATCACAAAGAAGAAGGTATGCTCGATCGGTTATGGCCGTGGACTCAGTGGACGAGGGCCATTTCCCCGAGGTAGATATCACTTTCAAGAAAGTTGATCTACGGGACGTTGTACCGCACGACAACGATCCTGTGGTCTTCTCCCTCATCACAGCAGGAAGGCGAGTGCACAGAGTGCTCGTAGACCAAGGGAGCTCGGCAGACGTCATGTTCTGGCCGACGTTCAACAAGTTGCAGCTGTCCCCCGATCAACTAAAACCGTATACCGGATGTCTTTACGGCTTTGCAGGGGATCAGGTAGAGGTGCGGGGGTACATTGAGCTGAGGACGACGTTCACCGATGGAACAACAACCCGCACCGAAAAGATAAGGTACTTGGTGGTGAACGCCCCTTCTGCGTACAATATCTTGCTGGGAAGGCCAACACTCAATAGGTTGGGTGCAATGCCATCGACGAGGCACATGAAGCTGAAGCTGCCGTCGATGGAGGGGACCGTAATAACCATCAAGTCAGATCAGGCTGAGGCTAGGCGCTGTTATGTGAACAGCCTCAGGCAGAAAAGGAGCATATGCCATGTCACCTCAACACCACCACCAGGTGTGTTCAAAGAGCGATCGGTGGTTAGGGGAACGCATGGCGATCAGGAGATGGAGGCTGCTACGCTGGGAGGCTCCCAGGTAGCTCAGTTGGAAGCAGAGGAGGAGGGCATGATCACTCCTCGCGAGTCAGGGATCGCAAGGACGGTCATCGCCAGCGAGAGAAGACCCCACCCAGCTGAGGGGTGGGTAGAAGTAGATATAAGGGGGAGAAAGTTCAAGTTGGGAGGATCGCTCGGCGAAGAAGAACGAGGGTTGATCGCCGGGGTGATCGAGAAGCACATGGGCGCGTTCGCATGGTCAACATCTGACATGCCAGGAATCGACCCTGACTTCCTTTGCCATCGCCTGTCGATGGATCCTAAAGTCCGACCTGTGCGTCAGAGGCGAAGGAAATTCAACGAAGAGAAGAGGAAAGTGATCCACGACGAAGCGCAAAAGCTCCTTGCCGCAGGGCACGTCAGGGAGATCCAGTACCCAGAGTGGCTAGCGAACGTGGTACTGGTTCAGAAGCCAAACGGCAAGTGGAGGATGTGCATGGACTTCACTGACCTCAACAAGGCATGCCCCAAAGATTCCTACCCTCTACCCAGTATAGACGCTCTGGTGGATAGCGCATCAGGGGGAAGCTACTCAGTTTCTTGGATGCATTCTCAAGATACAACCAGATCAGAATGCACCCCAGGGATGAATGCAAGACAGCATTCATGACTGAATGGTCTTGCTACTGCTACAAGGTAATGCCGTTCGGGCTGAAGAATGCGGGGGCTACCTATCAGCGACTTATGGATAGGGTGCTCTCGCCCATGTTCGGAAGAAACGTGCATGCATAACCCTGAGAAATTATTCACCACCATCGCCGGGTACAGGTTGAAGCTCAACCCTGAGAAATGTATTTTCGGCGTGGAGGCAGGGAAGTTCTTGGGTTTCCTCCTGACAGAGCGTGGAATCGAAGCTAATCCAGAGAAGTGCGCGGCAATCGTGGCAATGAGGAGTCCAACGACGGTGAAGGAGGTGTAACAACTCACCGGTCGGCTGGCAGCATTATCCCGGTTTATGTCCGCTGGAGGGGAGAAAGGTCATCCGTACTTCCAGTGTCTTAAGCGCAACAGTAGATTCCTTTGGACACAGGAGTGCGAGGAGGCCTTTATCAACTTGAAGGAGTACCTGGCAAGCCCACCGGTCTTGCGTAAACCACAAGTGGGCACCCCTCTTCGTCTATACTTTGCTGTGACGGAGAGAGCAGTCAGTTCAGTCCTGGTGCTAGAGCAAGATCAGGTCCAGAAGCCTGTGTACTTTGTGAGTAAGGTACTGCAAGGCCCTGAAACAAGGTACCAAGCCCTCGAGAAGGCTGCCCTGACGGTAGTATTTTCAGCAAGAAAACTCAGACATTATTTCCACAGCTTCACAGTAGTGGTAATGACAGATCTGCCCATCCAAAAGGTGCTAAAGAAACCAGACGTAGCGGGAAGGATGGTCAAGTGGGCGGTGGAATAGTCAGAGTTCGACATTCAGTACGAGCCCCGAGGACCGATAAAGGGGCAGGTGTTCGCCGACTTTGTGGTCGAGCTGTCGTCGGTCGCGACACCTTCAGAAGGGTTAGACTTCCGATGGGTATTATCAGTGGATGGCTCTTCCAATCAGCACGGAAGCGGCGTTGGGGTCATTTTGGAAGGCCCGAACGGAGTGCTGATCGAGCAGTCCCTCCGCTTTGCCTTCAAGGCTAGCAACAATCAGGCGGAGTATGATGCCCTGATCGCAGGAATGTTGCTAGCAAGAGAAATGGGAGCAAGAAGTCTGGTTGCTAAGAGTGACTCTTTGCTAGTCACCGGGCAAGTTACAGGGGAGTTCCAGGCGAAAGATCCCCAGATGGCAGCTTACCTGGAATACGTACGGCTCCTGAAGACGTCCTTCACCGAGTTTGAACTAATTCATGTGCCGAGAGAGCAAAATGCCAGAGTAGACCTGCTTGCCAAGCTGGCCAACTCTGGCAAAGGGGGAAAACAAAGGACCGTCATTCAGGAGACCTTGAAGGTACTGCGAGCATTCGTGTCTGACAACCAGGTACTTCAAGTGTACAAATCGATGGAGCATCTGGCGATCGGTCATCGTTCGCTGACTCTAGAGACGTTGAAAGCGCCGAGGGTTAGAGCGGGACCGGCAAAGACCGATGAGGTGATGGAAGTCTGCGCTATTAGGGAGCCCGAAACGTGGATAACACCGTACCAGTTGTACTTAGAAGATGGTGTACTCCCACTTGACCCGACAGATTCAAAAAGAATAAAGAGGAGCTCGAGTAAGTTTACTTTGATTGATGGAAACCTGTTTAGATTTGGGTTTTCTCATCCTGTGCAGATCTGCGTGTATGGCGAGCAATGCACTAGACTTATGTCAGAGCTACACGAGGGGGTATGCGGAAGTCACGTAGGTGGTCGCGCTTTGGCAAGTAGGATCCTCCGCGCAGGGTACTACTGGCCAACGTTGAAGGAAGACTGCGTGAGGTATGCTCAACATTGCAAACAGTGTCAACTTCACGCACATTGGCATAAGGCACCTCCCGAGGAGTTGAAGTCCATCCATAGCCCATGGCCATTTCACACATGGGGAATCGACATCCTAGGACCTTTTCCCCTGGCGATAAGGCAGATGAAGTTCCTCATCGTGGCCATCAAGTATTTCACCAAGTGGGTGGAGGCAGAACCAGTCGCGCACATCACCGCACAAAAAGTCAAGCACTTTGTCTGGAAGAACATTGTCTGCCGTTTCGGAGTACCCAAGAAGCTGGTCTCCGACAATGGCACCCAGTTCACAAGTCATCAGCTAAAGAAGATGTGCGAGGAGTTAAAGGTACAACAGGTTTTCGCCTCGGTGGAACACCCACAAACCAATGGTCAGGTGGAGTCAGCCAACCGAGTACTGCTCAGGGGGCTGAAGCGAAGACTAGAGAAAGCTAAAGGAAAATGGGCAGAGGAGGTCCCCAGAATCGTATGGTCCTACCATACCACTCCACAGTCCAGCACCCATGAGACACCCTTTAGCCTTGTCTACGGGACAGATGCCATGATTCCCGTGGAGATACAGGAGAGCTCCCCCAGGTTTTTGAATTTCATTGCCGAAGAATCCAACGAAGAGCGAAAGGTGAATCTCGACCTACTGGACGAAGTGCGAGAAGAAGCCAGAGTTAGTGCTGAAGCCGTCAAGAGAAGAGTAGAACGGATGCACAACTCCAAGGTGAGGCTCAGGCGCTTCCAGGAAGGTGATCTAGTGATGAGAAAGGCGCATCAGAATGAGATGGAAAACAAGTTGTCTCCAAAGTGGATAGGTCCATACAGAGTGGTTGAGGCATTGGAGAATGGAGCTTATCGGCTGGAAACTCTGGAGGGAGGAGCAATCCCCAGAACGTGGAACGCCACCCACTTGAAATTTTATTTTAGTTAAGTTGTAAAGTAGTTGCGTTCTCGCGCTAAAGACACACTCAGTGTATATACTGAAAACAGTTAAACAGATAAGGGGGCACTCTTTTCCCTAAGGAGGGTTTTTAACGAGGCCACCCAATGAAAAGATTATCAGCATATCAAGTGTGCGAGAGTTTTCAAGTTAAAATCCCCCTCACCCCAGGCGCGGGTGCAGGTGATCGGTTAGGCCTTATTCGCCCTAGGCGCGAGTATGGGCGCTAAGCTAAGTCCTCCTCACCCCAGGCGTGAGTGCAGGCGACTAGGGTTCGAAAAGCCAGGGGTGCTAGTAAGACCAAGAGAGGGAAAGGAAGGATTTCGACAAACGTTCTTACCCACTTGGCATATACCAATATTGGCCCAGTAAAGCCCTTAGTTTAAACCCTTCTCACCCCAGGAGTGAGGAAGGGAAAGAACGACCCGATCCGCTCAAGGTTGATGACCTTGGGGAAGATAAGAGGGGCTATCGAGAAACACTCTTCTTCCCCCAAAACAAGGCATCACCTCTGACGATCGATGTCAAAGTCCTCTATGCAGTTAGCACTAGAGCGACAGAGAAGCAAGGTGAAGACCGAAGAACGATGACTGATGAGTTGTCGGTGGATATGCTAGTGCGTAGTGCCTTGCCGAAGGAAGCTTTTCCAAACAAGTTCTTACACAATAAGCCGAAGCAGCCAGACTATGCCTAGTCAGTCATCTAGTACGAAGCTATGCATAAGAACAGTTAAAGACAAAGCTAAGGGAGTAGTTAGTCGTGATCAAGGTAGAGGCCAAGATCAAAGAGTACAGATCGCGCTAAACCTAAGCTAGTTAACAGTTAGTCGTGTGCAAAGAGAAAGATGAAGATTAAGAAGGTACGAGAGAAGAAACATATAGCTGAAGCAAGTATGTATTCACACCAAGGTTTATACAAGTTTCAAGTACAGGAATTGTGCAGAAATATGAAATTACAAGAAGAAAACTTAAGAAGGAGGAATGAGCTTGCCATCTACCACTTCGTGGTAGATGCTGAACTGCGAGTGGTCCACGTCAGGAAGAATGCAACGAATCTGCTCGAATGCCAACTTGAACCCATCAGCAAGGGCGCAACACCCACGTTCATAAGTTCGGCATTTTCAGCTTCGAGCTTTTGCTTTGAAGTCTCCAAGGCGTTCTTCTCAATGGTGAGGGAAGCAATGGAAGAGGCAGCTTCTCCCAGTTTGCCCTTTGCTTCGGCAAGCTCGACCTTCATCGCAGAAAGCTCGTCCACTGCCTTCTCAAGTTTCCTCCCCCCTTCAGTGGCCTCCTCCTTGGTGGACTTGAGATCCCCCGCTAGTTGTGAGTTCAGTTGGCGTAGGGAGGAAGTCTCAGCCTCCAAGTTGATTACCTTGCTCCTCAGCTCCACCACTTCGTTGTCCAAAGCGTTGACAGCTTATCCCATCAAGATCTCAGTCTTGATGGTCTCTTGGACCTGCGATAGGTACTCTTTCCTGGACTTTTCCATCATATCCCTCATCAGGTCTACGGACCCTTGGGCAGCCTCAAAGTCACTCTGCAGTGACTCCTTGTCGTGCTCAAGCTCCTTGATCCTCTTCTCCAGGACTAATTGCTTGCGGTGCTGGGTGGAAAACTCTAGGGAAAGCACTATCTGCTTGGCCAAGTGCATGTCCACCTCCTGCCCACTCCACTCGAGAAGCTCACGGCTGCGTATGAAATGTCGAACCAAGGCAATGACCCGACTGAAATTTTCATTGCTAGCGCCAGAGCTGCTTGGCTCCGAGCTGGCCTCAACACCTTCAGCAATAGCAGCAGAGGTTGGCGGTGGTGGTGATGCAGGAAGTCTTGAGAGACCCCCCGAATGGGCAGAATCACTCCCAGCAGGTGGAATGGGTTGACCAATAGCGTGGCCCGCTGGGGGTGGAGGTAGAAGTGATGCTGGAGACGGAGGTTGAGGCGTCGGAGATGGTAGGCGCTGAGGGGAGGGAGAGAAAGTTGGTGCTGAGGCAGGTTGAGTAGGAGGAGGTGGGGGTGAACCCTCCTCGATCTGTACCACTTCAATATTCCCAGGCCTAAGAGACGAAGCCCCCCCAACCTCTTGGTGTTTCCTCTTGCGATGTATGAGAGGAGAGCCAGAACTCTCCTCCTCGGTTGAGGGGGTAGGATCAGCAGCGACCGCCACAGTTGTGGGAAAGGCCTTTACTAGCCTTCATCTTTTCTTCTCTGGCTCGAGGCCTTCAGCTGGCGTGACCGAGAGAGGGGGAGCTGCGATGGGCTCGGTGGTAGAGGAGGAAGAACCAGTCCCCTTGGCTCCCCTGGTCCGGGCAAGCTCCAGTAATGCCCTCCTCCTATCTTTCCCTGAAGTCATGTCTACATCAAGGGTAAAAAGAAGAGTTAGATGGCATAATTATGCAAGTTGATAAAATGTTATGCAAGTATGCATGAGAGTGTGCAAGTATTCTAAGGGGTGCAAGAAGAAGAGCCTACGTATGTACTTCTTTAGAGACACCACATCAAACTCGTGTTTGATGAGAAGGGCCGAGTTATATTTTGCCCCTAGGAGCAACCTACACAGCTCGTGCTCGTAGGGAGCCATGGCTTCAAGGCCCCGGGGTTTCTTAAACTCCACTCCAGGAACCCAATAAAGGGGAAACCCCTCGAGCAGCGTTGGGCTTTGCTGGGTAGCAGATATCATGTAGAACCTGCCCTTCCAATCTTTAAACGATTGCTGGTACAGGCCCAAGATCACTCGTCCAGCAACTCCATTCAGGCAGACCTATCCCCAGGGTTCTTCGCCTCGAAGAAATGTAGGAAGACGTCTACTGAGGCGTTATGCCCAAAGTAGTTGCAGAGGATCTCGAATGCCCGTATGAAAGCCCAGGCATTCGGGTGGAGTTGGCAAGGGGCGACGTTCAGCTCCATCATCAGCTCCTTCTCAAAGAAGGTGAAGGGCAAGCGCAACTTCAACCTTTTGAAGATGGCGGAGTATATGAAGGTGAAGCGCACCCCATTGGTAGCCCTATCGTCCATGCAGATTGGCATCCCTCGAGGAGGAATGCGTATACGAACATTGAAGTCATTCTCCCTGTCGATGGCGCAGGAGGGCTCATCAGGGTCGTTGCTTAGAAGGGTCTTGAGGTGGCCTTTAGGTAGTTGAGTGGAAGTTTCGGCCAGCAATGCCAGGGGAGCCCAGTCGTAGACCCTGGCGTAGTCCTGATAGGGAGCTGCATCAGGTGGAGGTGACGCTGGTGCACTTGCTGAAGGCTGTGCACCAGAGGATGAGGCAATGATGCGAGCAGTTTGCTTCAAGCGAGCCATTGCGAGATAACTACAATGGGGGAAAGCAAAAGGTCAGATGAACGGAAGAAGAGGGAATGATGAATGGTTCGGTGAAAAACAGAGGAAGGGAAGAAGAGAGAAAGGTCCAGGCGAAGAAGAGGAATAGGGAGAAGTAAAAAGCGAAGTGAGAAACGCAAAAAACCCTAGCGCGGGTTGAGAAGAAGAAAAACAGAAAAGATGAATGCATGGTAGTGAAAGACATGAATGCAATAGGTGAAAAGAACCTAAATGGATCAAGGAAAAAGAAAAGTCATACCTTTAGATGATCGTGGAAGGTCTTGAGGTAGAAAGCTCGAAGAAAGTTGGGCACGCAGAGAGGGGATTCGAAGCAAGTCTGAGAGTTGGAGTATTGAAGAGGATGATGAAACAGTGAAGGCGCGCGCCTATTTGAATAAGGGAAGCATTAGCGACACTCCACGCTGACCGTTGATGCGTCCACGTGTCGCGAGATTAAGGGAGGAAGTCATAACGTCAAAAGGCAACACATGAAGTGGCACGTGATGTGGCCCCACTTGCCACGTGGACCGAGAGCGCGACCACTTAGTCTCTTCGCTGAGAACGAGTTCATAGCTCGAGACTAGGGGGCTTGTGATCCGGTCGATCATCGGTAGTCGATAACGTCAGCAGCGGATAACCACGTGGACCACTTGCAGGGTGACACGTGGATCATATCTCAGAGGAATCAGGGAGGAAATCACCCGGTATGGAGATCGGTGGTCAGTAACTGAGTGGCCACCGACAGATTAGTTCCAAGATAAACACCCGGGGGGAGAACGCGAGAAGCAATAGAGCACCGATCAGTCATCGGGTGCATGGTCATCGTGGTTTCGTGTTACACGCAGTTAAACTGAGACTGAGATTCCCAGCGAGAGCGTTACGCATGGACTTCGCATGATCATATCTCAGAGAAAGAGGAGCTGCTCGCCGGAAGAATCGTGCACGAGGGTGGCCTGAGGGAGTTAGTAAACCAGTTAGTGATTGGTGACTCTCTTAACCCATTACGTGCATGATTCCGTGAAGGGGAAATCGTGTATGCAAGGGAGCAATGCTTGGTGAGGGTGCCTAGTCCAGCCACACCTGGCGTTCTCCTGGGAGTGTGCGATTCACCCAGATGGAGGAAACGCGCTAAGTTACTCCGCAAGGGAATAACTTAGGCACACAGAGAGATGCGCTAGAGCCCTTCAGGTAGTGGCACGTGTACGGTTAGATGTGAGTTGCATGCCTCCACGTGTCACCATCTGAGAGGGGCGCGGCCAAGATAAAGGTGCACTCCGCGTCGTGAAAGGTACACACAAAAAACACAGACACCCACGTCTTTACTGATTGTGGTACGTTTTCGTACAAAAGCGTAACAGAATTCTAACACGCGCAGAGAATAGTGTAACAGAATTCTGTTAGGCACAGACACAGAGAGAGATAAAAAGAGAATCAGAGAGAAATTCAAACACACATTATTTTTGTTGGTGATTCTGTGACCTAACTTGAGCGTCGGAGTGCAAACGGCCGCTAGAGGCGCCGTCTGTGTGTTTTGCAGGTTGCGTTTGAAGTTCCCGGAGAAGGTTCTAAGAGCACTCTTGCGGATAAAACAGTTGCATAGGCGGGGTAAGGAAGCGACAAAGCGATTCCTCCACGTTAGAGTTGGCAACAGGATCAAAAGGTGTCGGCCATATCGTCGAGGAGGACTCGGTTGGCTTTCTCCAACTCCTCGATCTTGGAGTCCTTGGCCGCTAGCTGCTTTTCCAAGAATTCCTTCTCCACCTGAACCTTGTTCACTTCAGCTTGAGATTTGTCATGTTTAGCTTGGAGAAGGTTGAGAGTTTCAGTCTTTGCAGCTAGCTCCCCCTCAACTTCGTTCAACTTCACCCCGAGGGCCTTGGAGGATTCAACCACCTCCCTCAAATCAACCACCTCCGCCTGTAGAGGGGCCACGAAGCCCAAAAGGTTGGCGTGCTCCTGGTTAGCCTCACTCAGCCTCAGGGTGGCCGTTTCCTCCACTTTTTGGGTCTCTGCCAGGGGGGCTCGGTAGGCATCCTCCAGCTTCAGCTTTTCTTCCTTCAGGATGGCCACCTCTGGCTCAAGAGCCTGAAGGGTTTGCATCTCGATAGCCTTGGTTTTTGCTTGTGCGCGCCAATCGAGTGCAATAGCCAGTAAGGCCCCCATGTAGTAGGGCATACCTTCCTTCTTAGCTTCGCCAGAAGAGCTCCCCGACGACCTCTCATTGAATCCCCTCATCAGTTGCATGATCGCGGGGGGAATCGTCAAGACCTCTGGGGTGGAAGTTTGAGGTGCAGTTTGTGTTGGTGGGGGTGTAGATTCTGCCCCCTCCTCTGGGCCTGTTTGCGATGGGGGAGACGTGGCGCTGGGAGGGTTGTCCCTCAGCGACTCTCCATGTGGGGGGGAGGCAGATCGTGAGGAGATGACCCTGTTGGTCCTCCTTCTCTTGAAGACTTGTCCCTCGCCAGAGTCTTCGTCATCAGAGGGGGCCACAAGGACACCCTTGCCCTTGTCCAGGGGGGCTGGAGTAGGGGAGTGTGCCACAGCCAGTGGGACTGCAGCAATGGGTGGGGGTGAGTTAGGTGTTTGAAGGGAGTGGGGAGAGTTAGGAGTTTGGGCGGTGTGGGGCGAATTTGTTGTGGGGGCAGTATATGGTGAATTTGGACTTTGTGGGGCTTCTGGGGGGCGTTGGAGGCGCCAGCCTTCGCAGAAGTTGCCTTGAGGCAAGCCCTCAAGGTCTTGGCCAGCGCGATTCGCCTCGATGAGTCCATCACTGATGCTGTATCAGACAAGCAAAGGAGCAAGAGGTTAGAGCTAATACCAGGTAAAAGCACATGCAGCACATACAAAGGTTTGGAGCAGATAAACAGCACACACAGCAATCAGAGAAAGCACATCAAGAGGCAAATATAAAGAAGACAAGTAGGGGTGTAGATTTTCCTACCGAAGTAGGTGGAGAGGGCGCTCGCATTAAACTCGCAAGCTATGAGCTTCACGGTGCTGAAGACGATTCCCAGCCCGGCTAAAGCCACACATACCTCTCTATCAACAGAGGGTAGTTCGTCTAAGGACTTGGGCTTAATCAACTTTGGTTCTTCCATCCAATATAAGGGGAAGTCGTCCAGGGCTGTGGGGTCGCGTTTGGTGCAACACACCCTGAAGAATTTGCCCTTCCACCCCTTGTACGAATTCTGGAAAAGGGTAAGGAGTATCCTGCCAGCGACTCCAGAAAAGCTCACCCAGAGGCTTTTCCCTTGCTTCTTCACTTCAAAGAAATGAAGGAAGACGTCCACTGAGGGTAGAATGCCTAAGTACCTGCACAGAATCTCGAAGGCCCTGATGAATGCCCAGCTGTTGGGGTGTAGCTTGTCAGGGGCTGTGCTGATTTCGGTGAGCAGCTCCCTTTCGAAGGCTGTAAAAGGAAGGCGCAGACCGACACATTTGAACACTGTTTGGTAAAGAAAGAAAAATGGTTTCCCACCGTTGGACCTATCGTCCACGCAGACAGGCTCCCCGGGGGTGTCATGACGAACGAAGACGTGGGAGTCGTGGACGCTGTAGAAAGCATTGAAATTGTATAACCGTGGGTCACCCATATGGTCCTCCACGTCTCCAACGGTGGTTAAGGTTGTGCACTCAACTAGGAGTTCATCAGAGGCCCACGGGTACTGAATCTTATAGTTGATCCCGGAGGGAGGAGGATTGGCGGTTGTTTTTGTGTGTGCCATAGATTGACGAAGAAGATGAAGAACGAAGAAGAGGAAAGGTTTAGTGAATAGGTTTATGGCGAAAAAGGGGAAAGAAACCCTAAGAAGACGCCTACCCACACGAGAAATCCAGAAAAGAGGGAAGAACGAAGAAATGCGAAGGAAGAGAGAAGAACACAAGAATTGCATGAACATAAACAGTCCCAGACACTTGTAATAGCAATACAGTAAAGCAAAAAGGCGAAGAGAGTAGAAAGACCATACCTTTTGTGTTTGGAAGTCGCAAAGGTGAGAGCTTTCGCGAAGAAAGACTGTAGAGAAAGTTTTTGGAGGAGAAGGTGAACAGTAGAGGGAATACGAAGAGAGTGAATGGAACAGTGCCTTGAGCTCGCGTTTTCGAAAAGTTATAACGTTAACTTGAGAAACGCTAACGATACTCATTCTCAGCCGTAGGATCGTGCCACGTGTCGAGAGACTAGCGCACAACTTAAAGCGTCACATCACCAGCGCAGAGAATGTTGCGTCTGACGCTCAGAGAATGTCACGTCAACTGCTCAAGGAAATGTCACGTCAGCAAGAATGCCATGTGGACGATGGGGCGAGGCCTTAGTCTTTTTGTTGAAACAAGTGTCAGCTCAAGACTGGGGGGCTTGTGTACCGTCTCGTCCCCAGGCGTTGACCAAAGTCAAAGTCAAAGTCAAAGTCAACATATGGTGGGACCCCTCAAGGGGCCCAAGGGAAGAAAGTCAACAAGTTGACCGCTTAAGAAATCGTGAGGTGTAGGTGTCGCCAAGGTGAGGCGTCGCCAAGATGAGGCGTCGCCAGGATAAGGCATCGACGGTGTCACCAACCGATACCCATGGGTAGGAAAGACCGTGAAGGGGGTGACACCACGAAAAGCCTCAGTACCTCAGAACAGTAATAAAGAGAAGAGACATGTGGCTTCAAGGCCATAGTTCTAGTACTTGTAGGGAGTAACCTGACTCGTGAAGTACTCATGCCACATCTGGGAAGCCCCTGGGATAGATACCACCCATGAGAGGGCCAAACCCAGGGGCAAACCACGTGCGTAGTGCGAGAGGAAGGTAGATACACTCCCAGGGCAAGTGACTAGAGGTTGGGGCGCATGAGTTGGCACCAAAAAAGTCATCCCTTACGCCAGATGCACTTCAAAAAAGGAGGACTTGCACGATGGATTATCCCTAAGTTCGGTTACGACGTTGTAAGGCCTTCCATAGAGAATAGCGATTAAGTCAGAAGAACACATGGCAATAAGTACCGAATCATCAGGGGGTACAGGTTGCCCTGAAAGTTTGCTAAGGTACGCGTTTGTTTATCTTACGTTTCGAACGCTTTAAAGCACTTTAAACTCTTTAAATGCTTTGAACGTTTTAAAATGTGTTGAACATTTTTAAGCGCCTTAAATGCGCTTTAAGACGCTTCCAATGCGCTTTAAGACGCTATAAATGCTTTAGAAGTTTAAAAGGAGCTTTAGAGGTTTGAGACGGGGATCGGAGTTTTCAGTTTACACACACCCTAATTGTTTTGCTCGCGCACCCACTGTACGCACAGGCAATTTAGGCAGCATTCAGTACTCAGTTATTAAACCACCTTCACAGCATTCATTCACGATGCTCCGATACGGAGGTGTGTCACATTGATATTTCTCGCCAGCTGACTTGATCGTCGGAGTGCAAACGGCCGCGAGGGCACCCCTTTGTTCACTTCTTTTCAGGTACACACAGACGGTGCAGAACGAAGGTTCCTTAGCTCGCGAGGATAAGCCACGCGCAAAGACATCCCTGGTCAACCGGCGGGAACACTAGTTGTACTAGTATTACTAGCAGTTTTAGCGGTACTAATATTACTAGCAGTACTAGTATTACTAGTTGTACTAGTATTACCAGCAATACTAGCATTCCTATTATTACTAGCATTACTAGTATTACTAGCAATACTATTATTGCTAGGAGTACTACAATTACTAGCAGTATTAGTAGTACTAGTATTACAAGTTATACTAACATTATTAGTATTACTTGCAGTACTAGGATTACTAGCAGTACTAGTACGACTAGCAGTACTAATATTATTAGCAGTACTAGTATTACAAGCTAGCCTAGTATTACTACTGTTACTAGTATTAGTAGCAGTAATAATATTATTAGCAGTACTAATATTACTAGTAGTACTAATACTACTAGATCTAGTAGTATTATTAGCAGTACTAGAAGTACTAATATTACTAGCAGTATTAGTATTACTAGCAGTCCTAATATTACTAGCCGTATTAGTATTACTATCATTACTAGTATTACAAGCAGTACTAGTATTACTAGCAGTATTAGTATTACTAGAAGTACTAGTAATTCTAACAATATCAGTATGTCTAGAATTACTAGTATTACGAGCAGTATTAGTATTACTAGCAGTACTAGTATTACAAGCAGTGCTAGTATTACTAGCATTACTAGTACTACTCGCAGTACTAAGATTACTAGCAGTACTAGTATTACAAGTATTACTAGCAGTACTAATATTACTAGCAGTACTAGTATTACAAGTATTACTAGCAGTACCAGTACTAGTATTACGAGCAGTACTAGTATTACTAGCAGTACTAGTAGTACTAGGATTACACACAATACTAGTATTACTACTATTACTAGTATTACTAGCAGTACTAGTATTACTAGCAGTACTAGTATTACTAGCTGTACCGCCCTGGTAGTCGGAAGTGATGACGTGGCACCAAGCTACAGTGTAGGCATGTTGACAAGGCGCCAGATTCGCAGAAGTGAAGGAAGTCGGGAGGCTCGTGTAGTCGACAGTTATTAAGTTGGCGTGCTCCGATCTCCAGCATACCAGGCGATCGCCCAGTTGAAGATGAAGTCGCCAGATGATAAACTCAGGCGACCAAGTGATTGGAGATCGCCAGAGTAAGCACATCGCCGAAGATGAAGGTGGTGCAGATTATGAAGGCGGCCGACGAGACCACAGGGAAGGTGTACGAGAGCACCCTAACTCGCCAATTCCAGTAGAGATCGCGCTGCCAAGTTAGCTATGCACTGGGCAGTACCCTGCATAAGTAACTTAGCCAAAAGAGAGTCAGAAGCAGCGCCCAAGTCAAGGAGGCTCCAGATGATGGCACGTGTACGACTGGATGCAAGACACGTGTCCAGGTCTGTAACTGCCAGGAGAGAGAAAGTGACCAGGTATATAAGAGTTCTCAACGAACTTCTGAGGTACGCACGTTCAGATTATACTCTTTACGCTTGCGAGTTCTTGAGCATACTGTGAGAGAGAACATTCCACGGTTCCTTGAGAGTTCTTGAGTGTTCTTGCTCTTAGTATTTGGTGGTTCGGTCACTGACTTGGGCGTTGGAGTGCGATCGGCCGCAGCGGCGCCGCTCTGTTCTTTTGCAGGTTCTTGAGGTGGATCGCGACGAAGGACGGAGGTAGAAGCGGTGCACACGTCGATCCAAGTTTGACGAGGCAAGTTCCAACGTTCTGGTCAACAGGCAGGTTCATCAGGCGCCCACCGTGGGGCCGTGTAAAACCTGTTCCCATCCACAGCGTGAGTTCTTAGAGGTTTTCGTAGTTTTCTGCGTGTTTGTGTGCTGGTGCAACCATCGTTCGCTGTTCGTTTGAGATTTGTTCGGTGATTTCGCGTTTTCCACCGTTCGTTTGGATTTTTGTTCGGTGAAGTGAGGTTTTCTGCTGTTTACGCGTGATTTGTTCGGTGGAGTTTGAGTTCTTTCGCTCATTTGGTTATCCGTGGGAGAAGCGGTGGTTTCTGGTGGAGTTGCAGGTTTCTTTGGAGGTTCGCGGTGTTCTTGAGTTTTCTTGCGGAGTTTCGCGCAGTTTTTTCCGATTGATCGCTGAACCGATCGTAGGTGAAGTAAGTGTTGTTCGCTGCATTCTGTGATTCGCCAAGTTTCATGAGAAAAATGAGAAGCAATCGTTCAAGTCCAGTTGCGCCCGTCGCTGCTGAAGGCGCCGCCGCCATGACCATGGCGCAGATGGTAGAGATTATGCGCTCGTTGCAGGCAACTGTGAAAGCCTCGCGCATAGAACAGGCGAGAATGGATGAGGACCTGGCCGCCTCTCGGGCCAGGAATGATGAGCTTAGCAAGGTGACTGAGGAGCTGCGTCAAGCTCTTCAGGAGCAACAAGGGCGCTCTATTGCTGAAGAGGTCGCGCCGTCGTCGCCACCTCGTGTTTTTCCTATGCCTTTCAATCAGGCGATTACTGACACGCCTATTCCTGCGAGTGTGGTTCCTGTTAAGGCTGTTTTCACCGGCGTGGAGGATCCTGAAGCTCATCTCACCACGTTCCATACGCAGATGATGCTGTCAGGGGGATCAGACGCCGTGTATTGCAAGATGTTCGTGAGCACGCTCCAGGGAACGGCGCTGGAATGGTTTGTGAGCCTGCCTAACGGTCACATAACCAGTTTTCAACAGTTCTCGAAGATTTTCGTCGAGCAGTACATCGTGAATAAGGCACCGCCCAGGGTGTCTTACGATTTGTTTGATATAAGGCAGTATCAGGGAGATTCCCTTAGGGACTACCTAAATTGCTTTGGGGCACAAATGGTCAGATCGCCGGCCAAAGATGAAGAAATGCTCGTCTATGCATTTAAGAAGGGCGTGCTGCCGGGACCATTCTGCGAGGCATTGATCAGGGCACACCCTGCCACGTTTGCTGAGGTTAGGCGACTTGCGGTGGCCCACATCGCCGACGAGAGCGAAGTCGTCGAGAAGAGAGGAAGCGTGGCCCCCACTAGGCCACGCGCCTAGACCAGGATCCAGCCACAGAGGGTGCTGGAGACAGCGGCGGCCAGAAGGGATCAGAGGACTCGCCATCCTTATGATCCAAGGAAGAACAAGGGCAGAGGCCAAGGACGCCAGCAACCAGCACGCCGGGAATACAATCGCCCGCCTAAGCACAAGTTTGTCATGGGATTGGCGGATCTGATCGCCATTCCCAATATATCCGCTAGGTTAAAGGCGCCAGAAAAGGTGGGCGACAAGGTACTGGGACCAAAGCCAGACGCCTGGTGTGAGTTTCACCAGGGCTTTGGCCATACAGTGGACTCGTGCTTAGCATTAGGATATCAGCTCGACGATCTGGTTAAGAGCGGGTTCCTAAATGACTATTTGTTGGATAGGAGGACGGGGGGCGCGTCGAGCTCCCAACCAGCAGGTGTTGAGGCTCAGCAGCACGAGATGCCTAGGCACGGAGAAATCCACACCATTGCAGGGGGTTTCTCAGGAGGTGGATGCACCGCATCACAGAGGAAGAGGTACGCGAGGTCTGTGATGACGGTGGATATGTTTGAAGACCACTCGCCGGAAGTGGATATTACATTCACCAAGCAAGATCTCCGGGATGTTGTGCCTCATGACAACGATCCCATAGTAATTTCGCTGATAACAATAGGAAGAAAGGTCCACAGGGTGCTAGTGGACCAAGGAAGCTCGGCAGACGTGATGTTCTGGTCGACTTTCACGCAGCTGGAGCTGCCCCTTGACCAGTTGAGGCCCTATGGAGGGTGTTTGTATGGTTTCGCTGGTGACCAGGTGGAGGTCAGGGGGTACATAGAATTGAGGACAACGTTTACAGATGTGGTGGGTTCAAGAACGGAGAAAATCAAATACCTCGTTGTAAACGCTCCTTCAGCATACAACATCCTGTTGGGAAGACCCACGCTCAACAGGATAGGTGCCATACCGTCGACCCGGCACATGAAGGTGAAGTTGCCGTCTATGGAGGGGGTGGTGATCACCATCAAATCCGATCAGAAAGAAGCGAAGAAGTGCTATGAGAATAGCCTGAAAAACAAGAGATCGGTGAGTTACGTAACAACCACCCCGCCTCCTGGTGTGAAGCCCAGACCGACGGTAACAGAAGAGACCACCGGAAGGGACGTGGAGATGGTGGACGCCGAGCTGGGGGAGGGGAACGCTGGTCTGGAGGAGGAAGAGGCAAGGAATCGCCTTGAGGAAGCGAGAGAACTGGGAATCGCCAGGGCGGTGATCGCCAGAGAAACCAGACCAAAACCCGTCGAGCAGTGGCTCGAGAGAGAAATCGGGGGAAAGATCTTCAAGCTGGGAAGATCCTTGGAGGTTGAGCTCCAGGACCAGATCGCCAAGGTGATTGAACGGCATCTGGATGCCTTTGCATGGTCCGCTTCGGATATGCCCGGGATCGATCCCGACTTCTTGTGCCATCATCTGGCGATGGACAACTTGGTGAGACCAGTGCGACAGAGACGAAGAAAGTTCAACGAGGAAAGGAGGCAGACGATCAGGGACGAATCACAGAAACTCCTCGCTGCAGGCCACATCAGGGAAGTTCAGTACCCTGAATGGCTGGCAAATGTCGTGCTGGTGAAGAAGAGTAATGGGAAATGGCGCATGTGCGTCGATTTCACTGACCTGAACAAGGCTTGCCCAAAGGATTCATATCCTTTACCAAGCATAGACGCCCTGGTAGATAGTGCTGCAGGGTGTAAGTTGTTGAGCTTCCTGGATGCCTTCTCGGGGTATAATCAGATCAAGATGCATACCATGGATGAAGATAAGACAGCCTTCATGACGGAGAGATCGTGCTACTGCTACAAAGTAATGCCATTTGGGCTGAAGAACGCGGGGGCCACGTACCAGAGGTTGATGGATCGAGTACTTGCACCGATGCTGGGAAGGAACGTGCAAGCGTACGTCGATGACATGGTCGTGACCTCGCCAGAAAAAAGCAAGCACGTTGCAGACTTGGAGGAATTGTTCACGACGATCGCCAAGTTCAAATTAAAGCTTAATTCAGAGAAATGCATTTTCGGCGTGGAAGCTGGAAAGTTTTTGGGTTTCCTCTTGACTGAAAGAGGCATAGAGGCCAACCCTGATAACTGTGCCGCCATCTTGGCGATGAGGAGCCCAGCTACGGTGAAGGAAGTTCAACAGCTAACAGGTCGGATGGCAGCCCTGTCTCGCTTCGTGTCAACTAGCGGAGAAAAGGACCATCCCTATTTTCAGTGCTTGAGGCGCAATAACAAGTTTGCTTGGACGAAGGAGTGCGAGGAAGCCTTCGTCAAGCTGAAGGAGTACCTGGCGAGCCCGCCGGTTTTGTGCAAACCGCTGGTGGGAACCCCTCTCAGGTTGTATTTTGCTGTAACTGAGAGGGCGGTGAGTGCGGTGCTCGCCCAGGATCAAGATCAGGCTCAGAAGCCTATTTATTTTGTTAGTAAGGTGTTGCAGGGCCCCGAAACGAGATATCAGGCCCTAGAAAAGGCTGCGCTGGCTGTGGTATTTTCGGCGAGGAGGTTGCGCCACTATTTCCATAGCTTCACCATACTGGTGATGACTGACCTGCCCATCCAGAAGGTCTTGTAGAAGCCTGACATTGCGGGAAGGATGGTGAAGTGGGCAGTAGAATTGTCAGAGTTTGATATTAAATATGAGCCCCGAGGCCCGATCAAGGGGCAAATCTTTGCGGATTTCGTGGTCGAGCTCTCATCTGAGGCGACACGAGTTGAAGGGGACGACTTCCGTTGGGTGCTTTCAGTGGATGGATCGTCGAACCAGCAGGGTAGCGGTGCTGGAGTCCTTTTGGAAGGACCCAACAGCGTGCTGATCGAACAATCTTTGAGATTTGCCTTCAAAGCCAGTAACAATCAAGCAGAATATGAGGTGCTGATCGCCGGGATTTTGCTGGCCAAAGAGATGGGAGCGAGGGTGTTAATGGCTAAGAGTGACTCGCTGCTAGTCACAGGGCAAGTAACAGGCGAGTTCCAAGCTAAAGATCCACAAATGGCGGCTTACCTGGAGTATGTGCAGGAATTGAAGAGTTCCTTTGCCTCCTTTGAAGTAGTGCATGTGCCCAGAGAGCAGAATACCCGAGCTGACTTGCTAGCCAAGCTCGCCAGTTCAGGCAAGGGGGGTAGGCAGAGGACGGTGATTCAAGAAACTCTGAAGACGCCGAGAGCATTTGTGGCAGATCACCTGGTTCTTCAGATAAGCAAGTCGACGGAGAAAGCAGCGAGAAGTCATAAGTCCCTGACCCAAGAAACTTTGAGATCGCCGAGAATTAGAGCATGTCGAGGAGAGAAGGTGAACATGACGCAGGTCTGCGCTATCCATGAGCCAGACACCTGGATAACACAGTACAAGCGGTGCCTGGCAGATGGCCTTCTCCCACTGGATCCGACAAAGGCTAGGAAGGTAAAGAAAAATTCTAGCAAGTACACGTTGATTGATGGCGATCTGTACAGGTTTGGGTTCACTCACCCACTCCTGGAATGCGTACATGGCGAGAAGTGCACGAGAATCATGGCAGAGCTCCACGAAGGGATATGCGGAAGCCACGTCGGGGGTCGAGCTCTGGCCGCGAGGACTCTCCGTGCAGGTTACTACTGGCCATCGATGAGAGAAGATTGCAAGAAGTATGCTCAGTGTTGCAAACAGTGCCAACAGCACGCCGATTGGCACAAGGCGCCTCCCGAGGAGTTGAAGTCGATCTACAGCCCTTGGCCATTTCATACTTGGGGAATCGACATCCTGGGACCATTCCCGCTGGCGATTAGGCAGATGAAGTACTTGGTGGTGGCGATTGAGTATTTCACCAAGTGAATCGAAGCAGAACCAGTGGCCCAGATCACCGCACACAAGATCGAAGGTTTCGTGTGGAAGAACATTGTGTGCCGGTTTGGAGTGCCCAAGCGCCTGGTGTCGGACAATGGGACTCAGTTCGCAAGCCACCTATTGAAGAAGCTTTGCGAAGGGGTGGGAATTCAACAAGTGTTTGCATCCGTCGAGCACCCTCAGACAAATGGCCAGGTGGAGTCAGCTAATCGGGTGTTGCTGAGAGGTTTGAAGAGAAGGCTAGAGAAAGCCAAAGGAAGCTGGGCTGAGGAGGTACCCCGTATAGTCTGGGCGTACCACACCACCGAGCAGTCAGGAACCCATGAGACCCCGTTCAGCTTGGTTTATGGGTGTGATGCAATGATTCCAGTAGAGATCCAGGAGAGCTCGCCGAGATTCCAGAACTTCGTAGAGGAAGACTCGAATGAAGAGAGAAGGCTGAACCTGGATCTACTGGATGAGGTCAGGGAAGAGGCGAGATTGAAGGCTGAAGCGGTGAAGAGAAGGATTGAACGGAGATACAACTCGAAGGTGATGCCAAGACAGTTTAGAGAAGGCGACCTGGTGATGAGGAAAGCCCACCAGTACGAGATGGAGAATAAACTGTCGCCCAAGTAGATGGGGTCGTTCAGAATAACCGAGGCGCTCAGGAACGGCGCCTACCGCTTAGAGACATTGGAAGGAGGGGCGATTCCTCGCACTTGGAACGCTACGCACCTCAAGTTATATAACAGTTGAGAACTTTGTAAGTAAAGATAAACACGAAGTTACATTACAATGTCTCTGTTAAAACAGTTTGAAGGGGGCACTCTTTTTTCCCTAAGGAGGGTTTTTAATGAGGCCACCCAATAAAGAGAAGTTTTCAAAGTACAAGTTGTTTTAGATTGCGTGCCTGTTGTTTTCAGAAAGTTTTGAAGAAAGACCTTGTCACTTATATGTGACTTAAGGCAAGTTAAAGATATATTGCATGCTTTCTAAAAAGTTTTTAAGTCCTCATCGTTTTTCGGTGATCGTAGGCATCAGTTAAAGTTTTAAGTCCGCATCGTTTTTCGGCGATCGGAGGCATCAGTTAAAGTTTTAAGTCCTCATCGTTTTTCGGCGATCGGAGGCATCAGTTAAAGTTAAAGTCTTCATCGTCTTTCGACGATCGGAGGCACCAGTTAAAAGACCTCAACGCCCTCACGCGTCCTGAAGCGAGTTAAAAACCTCCTCGCCGTCGAGCGAGTGCAGGCGAGGAAGAGTGAAAAGTCCTCAGTGTTTCTGGGGGCGAGAAGATGTAACCCCTGGGGCAATGTAGAGGCACCAGTGAAAAGTCCTCAGTGTTTCTGGGGGGGAGGAGATGTAACCCCTGGAGCAATGTAGAGGCACGATTTAAAGACCTTCTCGCCTATGAGCGAGTTCAGGCAAGATAAAATCCTCCTCGTCTCGGACGAGTTCAGGTATGGTGTTAAGGGTGGACGAAGTTTGGAAGGTGGCTAAGGTAGGTTCGAAGAGAGCGCCTAGCCACCCGGTCTTTTGTTCTGAAGTTCAGGAAGGTAGAGAAGGATCCGAAAGACGCCTCTACCCCCAGATAAAAGAACAATGGCCAAGGCATGAAGCCAGAAAGAAGCTGATATCGCCAAGAGTCTTTGGCGACCATGAAAAGTTCAAACAGTGGCGAGAAAGTTAAAGACCCGTTTTGATGAAGCAGATCGGGTGAAGCAATGTTTTAAGCCAGTAGTTGAGTTAAAGTTCGTTGCTTGAAGAGTAATTTTACGCTAAGGTTAATTGCCTTAAGATTACGAGTTATTAAAGTGATTATTGTTTGAAGTTGAAGTGGCTCGAAGCAGTTAAGTGTATGATTGCGCTTATGAAATTACTAAGTCATTTCTCTGAAGTAAATCGTGCAAGGAAAGTTAAAACAGTTAAAGAAGTCATAAGAGGAAATACACAGACTTTGCCATTGAAATAAGTATCAGTTCAAAAACACATATACAGGGAAATATGAAGTTTATTACAATTACATACAAAGAAAAAGCATAAAGGTGGTGGATGAGGGGAAATTGATCAGTCTTCAGCGGGAACCACTTTCCCATCCACCACCTCATTGTTAAGGGACACCATGCTGAGATCCAGATCGGGGAACAAACAGGCGAACTGTTCCCGTGCAGCTTCGAATCCAGCAGCCAGAATTTGGGCAGAACTCAGATTAAGCTCTTCAATCTGTTTCTTGAGTTCTTCAATTTGTTCCTTCAGCCCCTTGTTCTGCTGCTCCAGCTCTTCAGCTTGCTTCTTGAGTTGTTCAATGGTTCCTTGAGCTTGAAGAAGGTCTTCAGCAACCTTCTTGGATTTTGCTTGCACTTGGCCCAATTCAGCAGCGATTTTCCCTTTCTCTGTGTTAGCTTCAGCAAGTTTCGCCATGGTGTCGTCCCTTTCTTTTTCCACCTTTCCCAGGAAGATCTCCCGATCAGCTGACCTCTGCTCTAGTTTCTTCACCTTGGCGGCGTCAGTTTTTATTAAGGCCTCTAGGTCAGCCACCTTAACGCGATAAGGTACAATTTTGCTCTCCAGCTCAATCTTCTCTTGAGCCAGAAGCTGCACCTTGTGGCGTAGATCGGTGGCCTCCTTGCGCGCCAACCGGAGCTCGGTGCTCATCGCATCTTCTACTCGGGAGTGTTCAATCTCCGCGAGTGTCAGATTGAAGGACAACTTCTCCACCTCAACCCTCATAGTGCTATTCTCAGTTCGAAGGTTGAAGAGGTCATCCTGGAGCTTCCTGGTGGAGCTCTCCACAGCTCTAGTTATAATGGTGGGGAAGTCCTCTGCCATCATCTTCAGTTTGGCGGAGAAAGGCTCCCACATCCTTGTGACCTCGAGAGAGAGGCTTGCTGGTGGAGGCACCGGGTGGGCCTGTTGTTGGCTCTCGCCGCCACCTTCTTTAGTTGGTTGTTCAGCAGGTGCTTCTTGGCGCGGTGGCGACGTCGGGGATTCAGTGATCAGAATTGGAGAGGTATGGGCAACCTCATCCCCGATTGGAGCAACGTCTGCGGCTTAGGCATTTGAAGGAGGACCCCCTCCAGCTGATACATACGGCGTGGAGGCGCTCGGGGGGTCCTCCATGAAGTTTGGCTCGGGGGCTTCAACCGCAGGTGGCGCAGTTGCCAATGGAATGGCTTGGACTGGTGAAGCAGGAGCTGCGGGGGGTGGCGATGATGGAGGAGGAGCAGGTGTAGACGGCGGCGTTGATGTTGGAAGAGGGGGTGGTGCAGATGGTGAAGAAGGTGCCACCCTCTTCCTCTTCGTGACAAGGCCATCTTCGGTTGCCTCGTCGTCTTCCTCTTCCTCCTCATGGACTACCTAGGGGGATTTCCTCTTGGGTTTCCTGAGGACAAGCTTCTTCCTTTGGTTGCCGGGTTGGACAGCGGCAGGAGCTGCACCCCTGGGTGGCGATCTGCCTTGAGCAACGGCGATCTCCACCACAGAGTTTGGCACTGTTTGGGAACCCGTTGCCAACCCATGGGTTCGAGCGAGCGCCCTTAATTCAGCGAGCTTGCCCCGCCTCAACATGTTATCTGCATAGAGCGAAAATGCATGGGTTAGCTCAGAAAGAAAATAAATGCATAAGGCAATATGCAGCAAAGCAGATAAAGGGTGCAGAAAAATAAAACCAAAGTCTTGTGCACAACGCACAAGACGCCAGAAACAGTTAACGAAGGCAATGTTAGGACAAAGACTTAGGCGTTCTAACCTATACGAATTTCGAGTTGGTCCTCGAAGAACTCGAAGCTGATGAGTGTGGTGGTGAGGAAGGTGATGTTGGCGTCCGCCACACTCTTCCAGAAGAAACAGAGATCTCTGTCCAAAGCGCCCATGCTATCAGGACTTCTGGGTCTCCTGAAGCTGCTTTTGGACTCTTTGTTCCCCTTGTTTACCCAGTACAAGGGGAAACCGTCGAGCAACGACGCGTCTTTCTCGTTGGGGCGCACCTGGACGAATTTTCCTTTCCAGTCTTTGTAGGATTGCTGGAAGATAGAGAGGATCGACCTCCCAGCAATCCCATTCAAGCTTACCCACAGGCGGTCTCCTGGGTGCTTGGCTTCAAAGAGAAACAAGAAGACATCCACAGATGCTGGCAACCCCAGGTGGTCGCACATGACTTGGAATGCCCGCACAAACGCCCAACTGTTGGGATGAAGCTGGGCGGCGGCGATGTTGAGCTCGGTGAGAAGCTCCCTCTCAAAGCGAGTGAAGGGAAACCTGAGTTTCACCTTCTTGAACAAGGTTGTGTAGACGAAACAGAAGGGTCCACCGTTGTTTTCCTTGTCGTCAGCACAAACTGGCAGGCCAGGGGGGCAAGGTAGCACTGTCATCTTCTCGTCGTGCTCCTTGTGGAATGATTGGTGAGGCTCATCCCCCTTCGTCAATCGCAGAACTGCCCCAGCAGTGTTCACAGAAGATGTTTCCCCCAACAGGGTCGAGTTGGCCCAGGGATATAGTTTTTTGAAGTCTGGTGGGGGGACGGAGGCTCCTCCGGTGACAGGCGGAGTAGCCTGGGCCAGGTTGGGGCGGGAAGGTGCAGGCCTCTCAGCCTGAGAAGACGAAGCGCCGTGTGCTCGCGATGGGTCGTGTGCTTGTGAGGAGGGGTTTCGTGATGAAGGAGGAGGATTTGGGGTGATCTTTGAGCGAGTCATTGTTGAAGCTGCAAAGGAAGAAGAAAAGGAAAAATGATCAGGGTTCGCAAAGGTTGACTCGATCATGGGAGAAGGGTGAAAAACGAACGAACGTAAGTTCGTTGCAACGATTGACGAAGCCCTAAGTTACGAGAAAGGAGAAATGGAAAAGACAACCCACAACGTATGCACCAGACAGTTACAGGATGATGCAAATCGGTTAAAATGCAGGAAAAACCAGCAGAAGAAGGAAAGGACGTACCTTTTTATGATCAGGAAGGCGATGAAGAATGTTGGTGATTCAGGATGTTGAAGAACGCTGAGAGCTTTTTTGCAGAAGAAAGTTGGAGCGTTTGAGAATACGAAGAAAAGTGATGGAACAGTGGAGCGAAAATGGGTTTAAGGGTTTTTCGAAATGGGTTTGGGAAGCGCAAACGTTAACTGAAAGTAACCGTTGATGAAGCCACGTGTCGAGCGATGGGTGAGGGGTTTGGTGGAGAGTCAGAGAAACAGAGAGTACAACCGCTTGGAATTCTGGGTCAGTGCCACGCAGATCGGTGTTGACGTGACTCTTTCAGTCTTTTCGCTGGACAAGTTTTCGCTTAAGACTGAGGGGCTTGTGTACCGCGCTGGTAGTCGGAAGTGATGACGTGGCACCAAGCTACAGTGTAGGCGTGTTGACAAGGCGCCAGATTCGCAGAAGTGAAGGAAGTCGGGAGGCTCGTGTAGTCGCCAGTTATTAAGTTAGCGTGCTCCGATCTCCAGCATACCAGGCGATCGCCCAGTTGAAGATGAAGTCGCCAGATGATAAACTCAGGCGACCAAGTGATTGGATATCGCCAGAGTAAGCACATCGCCGAAGATGAAGGTGGTGCAGATTATGAAGGCGGCCGGCGAGACCACAGGGAAGGTGTACGAGAGCACCCTAACTCGCCAATTCCAGTAGAGATCGCGCTCCCAAGTTAGCTATGCACTGGGCAGTACCCTGCATAAGTAACTTAGCCAAAAGAGAGTCAGAAGCAGCGCCCAAGTCAAGGAGGCTCCAGATGATGGCACGTGTACGACTGGATGCAAGACACGTGTCCAGGTCTGTAACTGCCAGGAGAGAGAAAGTGACCAGGTATATAAGAGTTCTCAACGAACTTCTGAGGTACGCACGTTCAGATTATACTCTTTACGCTTGCGAGTTCTTGAGCATACTGTGAGAGAGAACATTGCACGGTTCCTTGAGAGTTCTTGAGTGTTCTTGCTCTTAGTATTTGGTGGTTCGGTCACTGACTTGGGCGTTGGAGTGCGATCGGCCGCAGCGGCGCCCCTCTCTTCTTTTGCAGGTTCTTGAGGTGGATCGCGACGAAGGACGGAGGTAGAAGCGGTGCACACGTCGATCCAAGTTTGACGAGGCAAGTTCCAACGTTCTGGTCAACAGGCAGGATCACTAGCAGTACTAGTATTACTAACAGTACTAGTATTACTAGCAGTACTAGTATTACTCGCTGTATTAGTATTACTACCATTACTAGTATTACAAGCATTACTAGTATTATTAGCAGTATTAGTAATACTAGCAGTACTAGTATTTATAGGAGTATTAGTATGTCTAGCATTACTAGTATTACGAGCAGTATTAGTATTACTAGCAGTACTAATATTACAAGCAGTACTAGTATTACTATCATTACTAGTATTACTTGCGTACTAGGATTACTAACAGTATTAGTATTACTAGCAATACTAGTATTACTAGTAGTACTAGTATTACTTGCAGTACAAGTAGTACTAGTATTACTAGCAGCACTAGTAGTATTAGTATTACTAACAGCACTAGTAGTACTAGTATTACTAGCAGTACTAGCATTACAAGTATTACTAGCAGTACTAGTATTACTAGCAGTAATAGTATTACTAGCATTATTAGTATTACTAGCGTTGCTAGCACTACTAGCGTTGCTAGCACTACTAGCGTTGCTAGCACTACTAGCGTTGCTAGCACTACTAGCGTTGCTAGCACTACTAGCGTTGCTAGCACTACTAGCGTTGCTAGCACTACTAGCGTTGCTAGCACTACTAGCGTTGCTAGCACTACTAGCGTTGCTAGCACTACTAGCGTTGCTAGCACTACTAGCGTTACTAGTATTACCAGCAATACCAGTATTACTAGTATTACTAGATGTAATAATATTAATATCAATACTAGTATTACTACTGATCCAGTCGGTCATCGGTTTTGGATGACGTCAGCAACTGATGGCCACGTGGGCCGTTCTTGGTGGGCCATGTGGCCCAGGGAAGCTGATGTGTCTTGAAGAGGGTGATCAGGCGGAGATCGGTGGTCAGGAGGAGATCAGAGATCGGAGAGGTTATGTGTTCTACGGTACCATGCATGAGAGTGGTCCAAGGAAGCCAGTCGGTCGGTGATTGAAACCCTCTCGGCCCGTAACGTGCACGAGGCAGGACAGAGGTGATCTTCCATGCGTTAGGTAGCCCCTGGTATGCGCGGTTGCCCAAGTCGCACCTGGTACCTACGCAAAGGTTGCACGAGACATCCAACAAAAGAAACACGCTAAGTTACTTCGTGCATGAACAACGTGGGAGCGCAGGAGGTTATATAAAGGCATTCCACGTTGTTACAGGGGTACGTTTTGATATTGACAAGGGTCTAGTTTTCGCACAGAGAGAAGAGAGAGCATTCGCAGAGTGCTCGGTTCTCACAGAGATTCAGAGTACACGACTCTTTGGTGGTCTTGTTCACTGACTTACGGAAGGCGGAGTTAGGCGTAGCGGGGCCTTCAACAGACAAGTCACCGGCAAGATCATTTGGCGCCCACCGTGGGGCCCGTGTGAAATTGTGATCCCATCCACTGTGCTGCCAGATTTCGTGTGTTCTTAAGATTCTTTGCTGCAACAATGAGGAAGACAAGGCAAACTAATGCGCGCGCTGCAAGACGATGTGGCGGTAATAGTATTACTAGCAGTACTAGTATTACTTGTCTTAATAGCAGTAATAGTATTACTAGCAGTATTAGTATTACTACTATTACTAGTAGTATTACTAGCAGTATTAGTATTACTACTATTACTAGTAGTATTACTAACAGTACTAGTAATACTAGTTGTAGTAGTATTACTATCATTACTAGTATTACTAGTATTATCAGCAATACCAGTATTACTAACTGTACTAGTATTACTAGCAGTACTAGTATTACTAGCAGTACTAGTATTACTAGCAGTACTAGTATTACAAGTATTACTAGCAGTACTATATTACAAGTATTACTAGCAGTACTAGTATTACTCGCAGTACTAGTATTACTAACAGTATTAGTATTACTAGCATTACTAGTATTACCAGTAGTACTTGTATTACAAGCAGTACTAGTATTACTAGTATTACTTGTCGTACTAGTATTTCTAGTTCTACTAGTCCTACTAGTTGTAATAGTATTACTTAGTAATACTAGCAGTACTGGTATTACTTGTATTAATAACAGTAATAGTATTACCAGTCGTAGTAGCAGTAATACTAGTACTGCTAGTAGTACTAGTAATACTAGTAGTGCTAGTAATCCTAGTACTGCAAGTAATACTATTACTAGTACTGCTAGTAATACTTGTAATATTAGGACTGCTAGTAATACTACTACAGCTAGTATTACTAGTACTGCTTGTAATACTAGTAGTATTAATACTGCTAGTACTACTAATGATACTATTACTGTTATTAATACAAGAAATACTAGTACTGCTAGTAATACTTGTGATCCTGCCGGCAACTCGAACGTGGGTGAATTGCTTCGTAACACTCTCTGCCCTGTCTTCACGACTGCGTCTTCTGAAGAATCACCCTCTGAACTTTCTCTCAGATGTCTTCAAAATGTGACCTGCAAAATACACAGACGGCGCTTCTAGCGGCCGTTTGCACTCCGACGATCAAGTTAGTCCAACAGAACCACCAGAAACTGGAAACTAGTAATGTGTGTGTGAGAAAAAACTTGCACTCTGTTTTTCGTCTATCTTTTTTCTTTTTTTCTCACTCTCACTCTGATTCTCCCTTTTATCTCTCTTTCCCTGCTTCTGGGCATAACAGAATTCTGTTATGCTTTTCTGGCATGTGTCAGAACCCTGTTATGCTTTTTAGAGAAAGCGTACCTTCAGAATCAGCAATGGGGAGCGTGAGAGTCTGCGCATGTCTGCGCTTGGCTGCGCCTGTCTGTACCTTTAGCGGTACGGAGTGCTCTTTTGTCTGGACCGCACCCCTCTCAGATGATGACACGTGGAGGCCTGCAACTCACATCTAACCACACACGTGTCACTTACTGGAAGGGCTCTAGCGCCTCTCTTTGTCTGCCTAAGTTACGCCCTTGCGGAGTAACTTAGGATGCTTCTCTTATCTGGGTAAATTGCCTACTCTTAGGAGAACGTCGGGTGTGGCTGGTCTAGGCACACTCACCAAACGTTACTCTCTGCGTAGGCGACTTACCCTTCAGGATGACACGCACGTAATGGGTTGAGGGAATCACCAATCACCGACTGGCTTACTAGTTCCCTCGGGCCACTCTCGTGCACGATTCCTTGAGGTGTGCTCATGCGAGGTCCATGCATAACGCTCTCGCTGGGAACCTTAGTCCCCGTTTCACTGCGTGTAACACGAGACCCCGACGACAGTGCACCCGATGACTGATCAGTGTTTATTCGCTTATCGCGCTCTGCCTCCAGGCGCGAGTTTAGGAACTGATCTGTTGGTGGCCACTTGGCTACCGACCACCGATCACCATCCCGGATGATCTGTCCCCCGACCTCTCTACCGCCTGATCTATTGGTGGTCACTTGGTTACTGACCACCGATCACCTCTCTTGGCGATCGTCCCTCTGACCTCTCTGCCACCTGGTCCACGTGTCACCTTGCGAGTGGTCCACGTGGTTCTCTGATGCTGACGTCATCGACTACCGATGACCGATCGGATCACAAGCCCCCCAGTCTCGAGTCGAGAACTCGTTCTCAGCGAAGAGACTAAGTGGTCGTGCCTTCAGTCCACGTGGCAAGTGGGGCCGCCTCACGTGCCACCTCACGTGCTGCTTCTTTAACGTTTGGACTCCCTCTCTTAATCTCGCGACACGTGGCGCCATCAACGGCCAGCGTTGTGCGTCGCTAGCGCTTCTTTTATTCAAATTGGCGCGCCCTTCCACTATTCCTTCATCTTCTTCATTCGAATACCAGACTCTCTGCGAACTTCTCTTCTGCGCACCCATCTTTCTTCAAATTCTCTGCTTCCCAATCTCTTGCGATCATTCAAAGGTATGGTTTTTCTTTTCCCTGGCCCCTTTTTGGTCATCTTTACCGATTGCATTTATCATTCTAGTTATCATGCATCCATCTTCCCTGTTTTTCTTCTTCCCAACCCGCGCTAGGGTTTTTCTCGTGTTTCCGCCTTGACTTCTGCCTCCCCTTCTTTCTCCTTTACCTGGGCATTTCTTTCTCATTTCCTCTCTCTGTTTTTCACCGAACCATTCATCACTCCCTCCCTTTCTATTTCTGACCCTTCGTTTTCCTCCATTGCAGCTATCTCTCGATGGCTCGCTTGAAGCAGACTGCTCGTGTCATTGCCTCTTCTTCTGGTGCACAGCCCTCCGCGAGTGCACCAGCTTCGCCACCGCCTGTTGTCACCTCATTCCATGACAACGCCAAGGTCTATGACTGGGCCCCTCTGGCGTTGCTATCTGAAACGTCCATCTTGCTACCTCAGGACCATATTAACTCACTCCTGAGCCACGACCCGGACGAACCCTCGTGTTCCATAGACAGGGAAAACGACTTCCACATCCGAGTCCGCATCCCTCCCCGAGGGATGCCCATTTGCGCTGACGACAGGGCCACCAATGGGGTGCCCTTCGTTTTTGTTTACTCCGCGATCTTCAAGAGGTTGAAGCTGCGACTCCCCTTCACCTTCTTCGAGAAAGAGCTGATGATGGAGTTGAACGTAGCGCCCTGCCAACTCCACCCCAACGCCTGGGCCTTCATCCGGGCGTTTCAGATCCTGTGTAACCAATTTGGGCACAACGCCTCGGTGGAGGTGTTCCTTTACTTCTTTGAGGCGAAGAAACCAGGGGATAGGTTTTGGGTCAGCCTGAACGGGGTTGCTGGACGGGTGCTTCTGGGCCTGTACCAGCAGTCCTTCAAAGACTGGAAGTGCAGATTTTACATGATATCCGCCACCCCACAAAGTCCTCATCTGCTCGAGGGGTACCCCCTCTACTGGGTTCCCCAGGTTGAATTTAAAAAACCCAAGGACCTCGAGACCATGGCCCCCTACGAGCGCGAGCTGTGTGGGCTGCTCCTGGGGGCTAAGTTTGACTCCGCTCGCCTCATCAAGGATGAGTTTGATGTGGTTTCTCTGAAAAAATATATAGGTAGTTCTTTCTCTGCCGCCCCTTAGGACACTTATACCTCCTCATGCATGCTCTTATACGTTTCACCTTGCTTGCGTCTCTTAGCTGTCTAATTTTCCCCTTTCTTGCCTATGCAGATTCAATGTCAGGGAAAGATAGGAGGTTGGCGGTGTTAGAGCTTGCTAAACGTCGAGCGACCAAAGGGATTGGCTCCTCCTCTTCCACCACTGAGCCAATTGAAGCCCCTCCGCTCTCGGTCGCGCCAGCTGAAGGCCCCGAGCAAGGGAAGAAAAGGAAAAGACTGGTGAAGGCTTCTTCGCTTGTACCTGTTGCTGCTGCTGCCTCAGTGGAAGAGGAAAGCTCTGGCTCCCCCCTCATTCACCGCCAGAGGAAGAGGCCAGTGGTCGAGGGGGTCTCGTCTCTTCAGCCTGGAGAGATCGAGGTGGTGGAGGTAGAGGAAGGTTCACCACCTCCCCCTCCCTCTACTCGACCTGCCCCAGAGCCCGCATGCCCACCTTCTCCTTGCCAACAATTGCCCCCAATCTCTCAACCGCCAACTTCCCCCCCAGCAGGCCAATCACCTGGTCCATCCGCTCACCCTGCTGGGGGTGCTTCTGCTCAAAACGAGGGTGCCCCGCCTCCACTACCAATCTCCACCGCAAATGCTGAACATGGTGGGTCCGGCTCGCGCCCAAGCAACTCTGGGGCCAACCATGAGAACTTCAGCAGAGTTATCTCCATGGTGCGACAGCACATCAGCAACGGGGAGCTCGTCGACTGGAGCGGGGAGGAGATGGATGCACACCTTGCCAAGCAGGTGGTGCTCTCGCTGGAGTTCTCCACCCAGCATCGCAAGCAGAAAGCCTTGGAGAAAAGGGTGAAGGAACTTGAGCACGACAAGGAGTCGCTGCAAAGTGACCTTGAAGCCGATCAGGGGTCTGTTGAGCTGATGCGAGGCATGGTGGAGAAGGCCAGGAAGGAGTATTTGGTGCAGGTCCAGGAGACCATCAAGATGGAGATCTTGATGGGGCAGACTGTTGGTCCTCTGGACTGCAAGGTGGCAGAGCTACAGGCTGAGAACTCTTCCTTGCGCGAACAGAATACTCAGCTGGTGGAGGAGTTACAGGCTGAGAACGCCTCCCTACGTCAACAGGATTCTCAGCGGGTGGAGATGCTCAAGTCCGCCAAAGAGGCAACTGCTGCTGCTGAAAGGAAGCTTGAGGAGGCAGTGGGCAAGCTGTCTGAAGCTGCCTCCTCCCTTGCTGCCCTCACCACGCAGAGGGATGCTGCAGAGGCTTCGAGGCAAAGTCTGGAGGCGGAGAAAGAGGACTTGATGAACGTGGGCGCTGATTCCCTCATTGATGGATTTGAGCTGGCGCTCGAGCAAGTCCGCTGCGTCCTCCCAGAACTGGACCTTTCACAATTCAGCATTCATCACTCAGTGGTAGATGGAAAACTTAGGCCTCCTACTCCCTGAATCTCTTCCCTTTTGTAAATTTGGCTTCTCTGTACAAAGCTTCATTCTGTAACCTTACGTTTCTGCACCATTCAACTCATTGTAACTGACAATTGTATGAACATCTCTGGTGATATACCTTGATTTTAACTGCTCAATTTCTCTTTGTATTTTCTTTGAACTTCACTTATCTTTATGATCCTGCCTGTTGACCGGAGCGCCGGAGAATGCCTCTTCAAAGGATCGACGTGCGCGTCGCTTCTCACCCCCGTTCCTCCCCTGGATCTGTCTCAAGAACCTGCAAAGAAACGATACGGCGCCGCTGCGGCCGATCGCACTCCGACGCTCAAGTCAGTGGCGGTATCACCAAATACTAAGAACTGGAACCGTGCAAATCTCTCTCACAAACAGCTCTGTCTCTCGCAAGCGTAAAGTGTATGAACTGAACGTGCGTACCTTAGGAAATCTGTTAGGAACTCTTATATACCTGGTGATTTTCTCTCTCCTGGCAGTTACTGACTTGGACACGTGGCTCGTATCCAACCGTACACGTGCCATCATCTGGAGGCTCCCTGACTTGGCGCTACTTCTACTCTCATTTTGGCTAAGTTACCTATGCATGGTGCTGCCCAGTGCATAGCTAACTCAGGAGTGCGATCCCTACTGAAACTGGCGAGGTAGGGCCTTCATACACCTTCCCTGTGGTCTCGCCGGCCGCCTTCATAATCTGCTTCTCCTTTAACTTCGGCGATGTGCTTGTTCTGGCGATCTCCGACTGCCTGGTCGCCCGAGTCTGCATCCGGCGACTTCGTTCTCAACCTGGCGATCGCCTACTCGGGTAAGCTGGAGATCAGAACACGCCAACTAAACCATCGACGACTACACGTGCCTCCCGACTTCCTTCCCAACTGTCAACCTGGCGCCTTGTCGTCACGCCTACACTGTAATAGGATGCCACGTCATCGCATCCGACCACCAGGGCGGTACACAAGCCCCCCAGTCTTAAGCGAAGACTTGTCTAGCGAAAAGACTGAAAAAGCCTTCGTTAACACCGGTCTACGTGGCATGGGCGCAGAATTCCAAGCGGTGGTACTTTCTGCTGCTCTGACGCCCCACCAAACTCTTCGCGCATCATTCGACACGTGGCTCTCATCAACGGCCATCTTCATCTGCCGTTAGCGCTTCCCAAAACCGTTCGAAAACCCTTAAACCCCTTACGCTCCTACTGTTCCATCACTTTCTTCACACTTGCATACACGCTCCTTCTCTTCTGCGAAAGCTCTCGACGTTCCTCGACGCTCTAGATCACCAACTCCCCTTAACATTCTCCCGATCATCGAAAGGTAACTACTTTCCTTTATCTGCTGGGTTTTCTTGCATTTTCACCGATTTGCATCATCCTATAACTGTCTGGTGCATACGTTGTGGGCTATTTTTCCATTTCTCCTTCTGCGTGACTTAGGGCTTTGCCGATTGTCGCAACGAACTCACATTCGTTCGTCTTTCACCTTCCATTCATGATTGAGTCAGCCTTCGTAACCCTCCTGATCATTTTTCCTTCCTCCTTCGTTTGCAGTTGCTACCATGACTCGCACGAAGATCACCCCGAACCCCCCTCCGTCAGCGCGAAACCCCCCTTCACAAGCACACGACTCTTCGCAAGTTCGTGGTGCTCCCCCATCGCCGGCTGTGAGGCCCGCGTCTTCTCAAACCACTCTGGCCCAGGCGACTCCACCAAACGCTGGAGGAGCCCCCACCCCACTGCCAGACTTCAAGAAGTTATACTCATGGGCTAACTCAACCCTCTTAAAGGAAACGTCGTCGGTGAACACCGCGGGAGCGGTTCTGCGATTGACCAATGGGGACGAGGCCCACCAATCATTCCACAAGGAGCACGATGAGAGAATGATAGTGCTACCTTGCCCAGCCACTCTGCCAGTGTGCGTAGATGATAAAGTGAGCGCCGACGGGCCCTTCTGCTTCGTCTACACCACTCTCTTCAAGAAAGTTAAACTCAGGTTCCCTCTCACTCGATTTGAGAGGGAACTCTTAACCGAGCTCAATATCGCTGCCGCCCAGCTTCACCCCAACAGCTGGGCGTTCGTCCGAGCTTTTGAGGTAACGTGCGCCCACTTGGGGTTGCCTGCGTCAGTGGACGTATTTTTATTTCTGTTTGAGGCCAAACACCCAGGCGATCGCCTGTGGGTCAGTCTGAACGCCATTGCTGGGAGATCCATCTTCACCATCTTCCAGCAGTCGTATAAGGATTGGAAGGGGAAGTTCATCCAGGTCCGCGCAAACGACAAAGACCCTTCCCTTCTCGACGGTTTCCCCTTGTACTGGGTGGACAAGGGGAAAAAAGAGTCCAAGAGCTGCTTCAGGAGGCCCAGAAGTCCTGATAGCATGGGAGCTTTGGACAGAGACCTTTGTCTCTTCTGGAAGAGGGTGGCAGATGCCCACATAACATTCCTGACCCCCACCCTGATTTCCTTCGAGTTCTTTGAGGACCAGTTGGAATTCCAAATAGGTTAGGACGCTACATCCTTGTCTTGACATGCTTCCGATATTGCTTCTGGGCGTCTTGTGCAATACACACAAGACTTTGGTTTCATCTTTTCTGCATATGCCTGCTTTGCTGTCTTATTGTCTTGTATACTTACCCCTTTCTCCTTTGAGCTAACTTATACACTTTCATTTCATGCAGACACCATGTTGGGTAAGA
Source organism: Phaseolus vulgaris (assembly GCF_051622355.1). Lineage (NCBI taxonomy): Eukaryota > Viridiplantae > Streptophyta > Magnoliopsida > Fabales > Fabaceae > Phaseolus > Phaseolus vulgaris. The sequence goes on from NC_143504.1 coordinate 33,331,837, forward strand.
ACATGCTCGCCGATTAAAAGGCGCTCGCCCGCAATCATGGGTTGGCGACCGGCTCCCAGACGGTTCCCAACTCAGCGGTCGAGAAGGCCATCATCCAGGGGCGATCACCGCCTAAGGCGCCCGCCCAACGAAAGAAACTGGTCCTTAAGAGGCCAAAGCGGAAGGCCCCCCGAGTTGTCCAAGAGGATGAGGAAGAGGACGACGAGGTCACTGAGGACGGCCTCGTTACAAAGAGGACAAGGGTGGCACCACCCTCTCCACCTGCCCCACCCCCTCTTCCAGCTTCAACACCACCGTCAACACCTGCCCCTCCTCCCTCATCGCCAACGCCACGAGCCCCTTCACCACCAGTCCAAGCAGTCCCATTGGCCACTGCGCCACCTGCAACTGAGGCCCAAGAGCCAAACTTCTTAGAGGACCCCCCGAGCGCCTCCACTCCACATATATCAGCAGGAGGGGGCCCTCCTTCCAACACCTCAGCTGCAGGAGTCGTTCCAATCGGGGATGAGGCCGCTCACACCTCTCCAATCCTAATCACCGAGTCCCCGATTGCGTCGCCGCGCCAAGAAGCAAACACCGAAAAAATTGCTAAGGAAGGCGGCGACGAGAACCCTCAACAAGCCCCCCTGGCGCCTCTCCAAGCTGCAAATCTTTCTCTCGAGGTCACGAGGATGTGGGAACCTCTGACTGCTAAGCTCAAAACCATTGCAGAGGATATCCCATCAATCATAACGAGAGCTGTGGAGAGCTCCACCAGGCGGCTACAGGATGACATCTACAACCTCAAGACCGAGAACAGCACAATGAAGGTCGAGGTGGAGAAGGTGTCATTCAGCCTAACGCTCGCGGAAATGGAACATTCTCGAGTGGAGGATGCCCTAAACACCGAGCTTAGGCTCGCGCGCAAGGAAGCTGTTGACCTTCGTCGCAAAGTCCATGAACTTGCCCAAGAAAAGGTCGAACTTGAAAGCAGAATCGTGCCTCTGCGTACCAAGGCGAGCAACCTGGAGGCTCAAATTCAAGCCAATGCCGACAAGGTACAGAAGCTAGAGCAAAGGTCGATCGACCGCGAGAAGCTACTTGGGCAAGTAGAGAAAGCAAGAGACGACGCCATGGCTGATCTCTCCGAGGCAAACAACGAGAAGGTGAAGATGGTTGCCGAGTTGGCCCAGGCTCAAACAGAATCTAAGAAGGTGGCTGACGACCTTCTTCAAGCTCAAGAGACCAACAAACAACTCCAAAAACAGGTCGAAGAGCTGGAGCAGCAGAACAAGGAGCTTAAGCAGCAGGTTGAAGGATTTCAGAAGCAAATTGAAGAACTTAAGCTAAGCTCTGCTCAGATTCTGGTTGCTGGGTTTGATGCCGCTCGAGAACAGTTTGCATGCCTCTTCCCTGATCTTGACCTTAGCATGGTGTCGTTAGACAACGAAGTAGTAGATGGGAAGGTCGTTCCCGCCGAAGGCTCAACCAACTCTACCCCATCTGCCTCTTTATGAATTCACTTGTATTTATCTTGTAAAAACTCTTGCACATGTATTTTGAACAGCTACTTATCTCAATAGCGAAATTTGGATATGTCTTCTGACTTCTCTTGAGCGCTTTACTTTCTTTGTATGCCTAACTCTGCTACGCTTAACTTAGCGATTTTGCAAACATGACCTTTGGCGTAACTTCTTCGAGCTGATTCAAACTTAAGCAATAATCGCTTTAAACAACTTGTACCCCTGAGGCACTAACCTGATCGTAAGAAAAGTTCCAAGCAATGAACTGTGATTCAATCATTGGTTCAAACAACATCCCACTTGACCCGCTTTATCAAACAAGTCTTTCAACCTTCTCGCCGTGTTTGAACTTTCGCGATCACCTAAACCTCTTGGCAACACCAGCTTTCCTTAGCCTCAGGCTTTGGCAGTCATCTCTTTATCTGAGGCAGAAATGCCCTTTGGGACCTTCCTTTACCTCCCCTGAACCTCAGAGCTAAAGACTGGCTGGCTAGGCGTTCTCTTCGAACCTACCTTAGCCACCTTTCAAGCTTCTTCCACCCTCTTCGCCATACCTGAACTCGTTCAAGACGAGAAGGATTTTATCTTGCCTATACTCGCGCACAGGCGAGAAGGTCTTTTAACTCGCCTGAACTCGCTCATCGGCGAGAAGGACTTTTACTCGCCTGAACTCGCTCATCGGCGAGAAGGACTTTAAACGGCCTTAACTCGCTCGACGGCGAGAAGGACTTTGTCAGGTGCCTCAACTTGCCCAGGGTGTACATCTCCTCCCCCCTGGATGCACTGAGGACCTTTTCTTTCTCACGCCTGCACTCGCTCGACGGCGAGGAGGTCTTTGATGGGCCTTAGTTCGCACAACGGCGATAAGGACTTTATCCGGTGCCTCAACTTGCCCAGGGCGTACATCTCCTCCCCCCTGGATGCACTGAGGACCTTTCTCGCCTGCGCCCGCACAACGGCGAGGAGGTCTTTAACTTGCCTCTACGTTGCCCCGGGAGTTACATCTTCTCGCTCCCAGAAACACGGAGGACTTTTTCTCTTTCTCGCCTGCACTCGCTCAACGGCGAGGAGGTCTTTAACTTGCCTCAAAACGCGCGAGGGCGTTGAGGTCTTCCATCTGGTGCCTCCGATCGCCGAAAAACGATGAGGACTTTAAAACTTAACTGGTGCCTCTAATCGCCGAAAAACGATGAGGACTTTAAAACTTAACTGGTGCCTCTAATCGCCGAAAAACGATGAGGACTTTAAAACTTTAGAAAACACGCGACATATCTTTTCGTGCCTCAAATCATGTACGAATGACAAGGTCTTTCTTCGAAACTTTTGGAAATAACACATATGCGATCTGAAAACACCTTATACTTCGAAAACTCTTCTTTTATTGGGTGGCCTCATTAAAAACCCTCCTTAGGGAAAAAAGAGTGCCCCCTTAAAACTGTTTTGACAGAGACATTGCAATGTAATATTCGTGTTTGTCTTTACTTACAAAGCTCTTAGCTATAGTACAACTTCAGGTGTGTGGCGTTCCAGGTACGAGGGATCGCCCCCCCTTCCAACGTCTCCAAGCGATAGGCTCCGTTCCCGAGTGCCTCGGTTATTCTGAACGGTCCAGTCCACTTGGGTGATAGCTTATTCTCCATCTCGTACTGGTGGGCCTTTCTCATCACCAGATTGCCTTCTCTAAACTGCCTTGGCATCACCTTTGAGTTGTACCTTCGCTCGACCCTTCTCTTCACCGCCTCAGCCTTCAGCCTTGCCTCCTCCCTGACTTCGTCCAGCAGATCCAGGTTCAGTCTTCTCTCTTCATTCGAGTGTTCCTCTACAAAGTTCTGGAATCTCGGCGAGCTCTCCTGAATCTCGACTGGAATCATGGCATCACACCCATAGACCAAGCTAAACGAGGTCTCATGGGTTCCTGACTGCTCGGTGGTGTGGTACGCCCAAACTATTCGGGGTACCTCCTCAGCCCAACTCCCCTTGGCTTTCTCGAGCCTCCTCTTCAAACCTCTCAGCAACACCCGGTTAGCTGATTCCACCTGGCCATTAGTCTGAGGGTGCTCGACGGATGCAAACACTTGCTGAATTCCGACCTCTTCGCAAAGCTTCTTCAACAGGTGGCTCGCAAACTGAGTCCCATTGTCTGATACCAGGCGCTTAGGCACTCCAAACCGGCACACAATATTCTTCCATACGAAGCCTTCGATCTTGTGCGCGGTGATCTGGGCCACTGGTTCTGCTTCAATCCACTTGGTGAAATACTCAATCGCCACCACCAGGTACTTCATCTGCCTGATCGCCAGTGGAAAAGGTCCCAGGATGTCGATTCCCCAAGTATGAAACGGCCAAGGGCTATAGATCGACTTCAACTCCTCGGGAGGTGCCTTGTGCCAATCGGCGTGCTGCTGGCATTGTTTGCAGCACTGGGCATACTTCTTGCAATCTTCTCTCATGGATGGCCAATAGTAGCCTGCACGGAGAGTTCTTGCGGCCAGAGCTCAACCCCCGACGTGACTTCCACATATTCCTTCGTGGAGCTCTGCCATAATCCTCGTGCACTTCTCGCCGTGTATACATTCCAGGAGTGGGTGAGTGAATCCAAACCTGTACAGATCGCCATCAAACAATGTATACTTGCTGGAATTTTTCTTTACCTTCCTAGCTTCTGCTGGATCCAGCGGGAGGAGACCATCTGCCAAGCACCGCTTGTACTGTGTTATCCAAGTGTCTGGCTCGTGGGTGGCGCAGACCTGCATCACGTCCACCTTCTCTCCTCGACATGCTCTAATTCTTGGCGATCTCAGGGTTTCTTGCGTCAAAGACTTATGGCTTCTCACTGCTCTCTCCGTCGACCTGCTTATCTGAAGGACCAGGTGATCTGCTACAAATGCCCTCGGCGTCTTCAAAGTTTCTTGAATCACTGTCCTCTGCCTACCCCCCTTGCCCGAACTGGCGAGCTTAGCAAGCAAGTCAGCTCGGGCATTCTGTTCTCGGGGCACATGCACCACTTCAAAAGAGGCAAAGGAACTCTTCAATTCCTGCACATACGCCAAGTAAGCCGCCATTTGTGGATCTTTAGCCTGGAACTCGCCTGTTACTTGCCCTGTGACTAGCAGCGAGTCACTCTTAGCCATCAGCACTCTGGCTCCCATCTCTTTAGCCAGCAGAATCCCGGCGATCAGCGCCTCATACTCTGCTTGATTGTTGCTGGCTTTGAAGGCGAATCTCAACGATTGTTCGATCAGCACGCCGTTGGGTCCTTCCAATATGACTCCAGCACCGCTACCCTGCTGGTTTGACGATCCATCCACCGAGAGTATCCAACGGAAATCATCTCCTTCAACCCGCGTCGCCTCTGAAGAGAGCTCGACTACAAAATCTGCAAAGATTTGCCCTTTGATCGGGCCTCGAGGCTCATATTTAATGTCAAACTCTGACAACTCGACTGCCCACTTCACCATTCTTCCTGCAACGTCAGGTTTCTTCAAGACCTTCTGGATGGGCAGGTCAGTCATCACCAGTATTGTGAAACTGTGGAAATAGTGGCGCAGCCTCCTCGCCGAAAACACCACAGCCAATGCAGCCTTCTCCAGGGCCTGATATCTCGTTTCTGGGCCCTGCAACACTTTACTCACGAAATAAATAGGCTTCTGAGCCTGATCCTGGTCCTGGGCGAGCACCGCACTCACCGCCCTCTCAGTCACAGCGAAATACAACCTGAGAGGGATTCCCGCCAGTGGTTTGCACAGAACCGGCGGGCTCGCCAAATATTTCTTCAGCTCGACGAAAGCTTCCTCGCACTCTTTCGTCCAAACGAACTTGTTATTGCGCCGCAGACACTGGAAATAGGGATGTCCCTTTTCTCCGCTTGCTGACACGAAGCGGGATAGGGCCGCCATCCGACCCGTCAGCTGCTGGACTTCTTTCACTGTAGTCGGGCTTCTCATCGCCAAGATGGCGGCACACTTGTCCGGGTTGGCCTCTATCCCTCTTTCAGTCAAGAGAAAACCCAAAAATTTTCCAGCCTCCACGCCGAAAATGCATTTCTCCGGGTTGAGCTTCAACTTGAACTTGGCGATCGTTGTGAACAATTCTTCCAAGTCTGCAACGTGCTTGCTTTTCTCCTGCGAGGTCACGACCATGTCATCGACGTAAGCTTGCACGTTCCTTCCCAGCATCGGTGCAAGTACTCGATCCATCAGCCTCTGGTACGTGGCCCCCGCGTTCTTCAGCCCGAACGGCATCACCTTATAGCAGTAGCACGACCTCTCCGTCATGAAGGCTGTTTTTTCTTCATCCATGGGATGCATCTTGATCTGATTATAGCCCGAGAAGGCGTCCAGGAAACTCAGCAGCTTGCACCCTGCAGCACTATCAACCAGGGCATCAATGCTTGGTAAAGGATACGAATCCTTTGGGCAAGCCTTATTCAGGTCGGTGAAATCGACGCACATGCGCCATTTCCCGTTGCTCTTCTTTACCAGCACGACATTTGCCAGCCACTCAGGGTACTGGACTTCCCTGATGTGGCCTGCAGCGAGGAGTTTCTGGGTCTCATCCTTGATCGCCTGCCTCCTTTCTTCATTAAATTTCCTCCTTCTTTGCCGCACCGGTCTCACCATGTTGTCCATCGCCAGATGATGGCACAAGAAGTCGGGATCGATCCCGGGCATGTCCGAAGCAGACCAGGCAAACGCGTCCAGATGCCGTTCAATCACCTTGGCGATCTGGTCCTGGAGATCGACCTCCAGAGATCTTCCGAGCTTGAAAACCTTCCCCCCGATCTCCTTCTCGAGCCACTGCTCGACGGGTTTGGGCCTGGACTCTCTGGCGATCACCGCCTTGGCGATTCCGAGTTCCCTTGCTTCCTCCGGGCGATTCCGCGCCTCTTCCTCCTCCAGGGCAGCATTCCTCTCCCCCAGCTCAGCATCTACCATCTCTACGTCCCTTCCAGCGGCCTCCTCCATTATCGGCGGTCTGGGCTTCACACCGGGAGGTGGGGTGGTTGTAACATAGCTGACTGATCTTTTGTTTTTCAGGCTATTTTCATAGCACTTTTTCGCTTCCTTCTGATCAGACTTTATCGTGATCACCACCCCTTCCATGGACGGCAGCTTCACCTTCATATGCCGAGTCGATGGAATTGCGCCTATCCTGTTGAGAGTGGGCCTTCCCAGCAGGATGTTATATGCTGAAGGGGCGTTTACGATGAGGTACTTGATTTTCTCCGTCCTCGACCCAGTCTCATCGGTAAACGTGGTTCTCAGCTCGATGTACCCCCTGACCTCCACCTGGTCGCCAGCGAACCCATACAAGCACCCTCCATAGGGCCTTAGCTGGTCAAGGGGCAATTCCAACTGCGTGAAAGTCGGCCAGAACATCACGTCTGCCGAACTTCCTTGGTCCACCAGAACTCAGTGAACCTTCCTCCCCGCCGTGATCAACGAAATAACAATGGGATCGTTGTCGTGAGGCACAACGTCCCGAAGATCCTGCTTGGTGAACGTAATGTCCACATCGGGCGAGTGATCTTCAAACATGTCTACTGACATCACCGATCGCGCGTACCTTTTCCTCTGCGATGCGGTGCATCCACCACCCGAGAAACCCCCTGCAATGGTGTGGATCTCCCCATGGATAGGCATCTCGTGCTGCTGGGCTTCTCCCCCTGCCGGCTGGGAACTCGACGCTCCTCCGGTCCTTCTGTCCAGCAGATAGTCGTTTAGGAACCCGCTCTTAACCAGATCGTCGAGCTGGTACCCTAAAGACAAACACGAGTCCAGGTTGTGGCCAAAGCACTGGTGGAACTCGCACCAGACATCCGGCTTCGACCCTAGCACCTTGTCGCCCACCTTCTCGGGCGCCTTCAATCTAGCAGATATGTTAGGGATAGCGATCAGGTCCGCTAGTCCCATGACGAATTTGTGCTTAGGCGGGCGGTTGTATTCCCGGCGTGCTGGTTGTTGGCGTGCTGGCGGTTGGCGCGCTTGGCTTCTTCCCTTGTTTCTCCTATCGTAAGGATAGCGAGTCCTTTGATCCTTTCTGGCCGCCGCTGCCGTTTCCAGCACCCTCTGTGGCTGGATCCTGGTCTGGGCGCGTGGCCTAACGGGAGCCACACTGCCTCTCTTCTCGGCGACCTCACTCTCGTCGGCGATGTGAGCCACCGCAAGTCGCCTGACTTCAGCAAACGTCGCTGGATGAGCCCTGATCAAGGCTTCGCAGAATGGCCCTGGCTGCACGCCCTTCTTGAAGGCATAAACCAGCATTTCTTCATCCTTGGCCGGCGACCTGACCATCTGCGCTCCGAAGCGATTGAGGTAGTCTCTGAGGGACTCCCCATGGTACTGCCTTATATCAAACAGATCATAGGACACTCTGGGCGGTGCCTTGTTCACAATATACTGCTCGACAAAGATTTTCGAGAATTGCTGAAAATTAGTTATGTGGCCATTAGGCAGGCTCACAAACCACTCCATCGCCGTTCCCTGGAGCGTGCTCACGAACATCTTACAATAGACGGCATCCGACCCTCCCGACAGCATCATCTGCGTGTGGAACGTGGTCAGATGAGCCTCTGGATCCTCCACGCCGGTAAACACAGCTTTAACCGGAACCACGCTCGTGGGAATTGGCGTGTCGGTAATCGCCTGAATGAAAGGCATTGGGAAAACACGAGGCGGCGTCGACGGTGCCACCTTCTCAGCGGAAGAACGAACCTGCTGCTCCTGAAGAGCTCGACGTAGCTCTTCAGCTACTTTGCTGAGCTCCTCGTTCCTGGCGCGAGAGGCGACCAGGTCTTCATGTATCCTCGCCTGCTCGACGCGCGAGGCTTCTATAGTGGCCTGCAATGAGCGCATCATTTCTGCCATCTGCGCCATGGTCATGGCGGCGTCGCCTTCAGCTGCGACGGGAGCCACGGGACTGGAACGATTGCTTCTCATCTTTCTCATCAACTTCAGCGGAACCACAGAAATACAGCAAATAACACTTCAACCACAAACGAATCAGCGACCGAACGGAGAAGATTCAAGAAACCGCGTAAGAACTTCAAGAACACCGCAAACCTTCGAAGAAAACCGCAGCTTCACCAAAAACCACCGTTTCCCCGCGAACCAAACAACCACCCGAAAGAACTCGAATCCACCGATCGAAAAACCAAACGAACGGTTTAAAACACAAACTTCACCGAACGAAACTCAAAGAAACCAAGAACGACGGTCGCACCAGCACACAATCCGCGCAGAAAACCTCAAAACCTCCACGAACTCACGCTGTGGATGGGAGCACGTTTTACACGGCCCCACGGTGGGCGCCTGATGATCCTGCCTGTTGACCGGAGCGCCGGAGAATGCCTCGTCAAAGGATCGACGTGCGCGCCGCTTCTCACCCCCGTTCCTCCCCTGGATCTGTCTCAAGAACCTGCAAAGAAACGATACGGCGCCGCTGCGGCCGATCGCACTCCGACGCTCAAGTCAGTGGCGGTATCACCAAATACTAAGAACTGGAACCGTGCAAATCTCTCTCACAAACAGCTCTGTCTCTCGCAAGCGTAAAGTGTATGAACTGAACGTGCGTACCTTAGGAAATCTGTTAGGAACTCTTATATACCTGGTGATTTTCTCTCTCCTGGCAGTTACTGACTTGGACACGTGGCTCGTATCCAACCGTACACGTGCCATCATCTGGAGGCTCCCTGACTTGGCGCTACTTCTACTCTCATTTTGGCTAAGTTACCTATGCATGGTGCTGCCCAGTGCATAGCTAACTCAGGAGTGCGATCCCTACTGAAACTGGCGAGGTAGGGCCTTCATACACCTTCCCTGTGGTCTCGCCGGCCGCCTTCATAATCTGCTTCTCCTTTAACTTCGGCGATGTGCTTGTTCTGGCGATCTCCGACTGCCTGGTCGCCCGAGTCTGCATCCGGCGACTTCGTTCTCAACCTGGCGATCGCCTACTCGGGTAAGCTGGAGATCAGAACACGCCAACTAAACCATCGACGACTACACGTGCCTCCCGACTTCCTTCCCAACTGTCAACCTGGCGCCTTGTCGACACGCCTACACTGTAATAGGATGCCACGTCATCGCATCCGACCACCAGGGCGGTACACTTTATGTGCGCGACTAACTGTTAGCTAGTTTAGGTTCAGCGCGATCTTGGGCTTTACCTTTCCTTTCGCACACGACTAAGTGTTAACCAGCTTAGGCTTAGCGCGATCTTGAGCTTCGTCTTTTACTTTGCGCACGACTAAGTGTTAACCAGCTTAGGCTTAGCGCGATCTGCTTCTCTTACTCTTTGCGCGCGACTAAGTGTTAACCAGCTTAGGCTTAGCGCGATCTGCTTCTCTTACTCTTTGCGCACGACTAAGTGTTAACCAGCTTAGGCTTAGCGCGATCTGCTTGATCACGACTGGCTATTCCCTCAGCTTGGTGTTTAACAGTCCTCGTGCGCTGCTTTGCACTAATAGCCAATTACCGACAACTCATCAGTGATCGCTCTTTAGTCTTTACTTAGCTTTCTCTGTCGCTCTAGCGCTAAGTGCATAAAGGACTTTGACATCGATCGCTCAAAGTGATGCCTCGTCTTGGGGAAAGAAAGTGTTTCTCGCTAACCCCTTTTCCTTTCCCCAAGGTCATCACCCTTTGGCGGGTTGAGTCGCTCATTCCCTGTCTCACTCCTGGGGTGAGAAAGGTTTCTGACTAAGAGTCTTACTGGGCCAATATTGGTGTATGCCAAGTGGGTAAGGACGTTTTGTCAAAACCTTTCCTTTCCCTCCCTTGGTCTTACTAGCACCCCTGGCTTTTCAAACCTTTAACTGCTTGCGCTCACACCTGGGGTGAGGAAGACTTAGATCGGTGCCAGTACTTGCGCCTAGGGCAAGTAGGGCCTAACCAATCACCTGCACTTGCACCTGGGGCAAGGAGGATTTTAACTTTAATACTTGAGCACACTTGATATGCTGGAAATTTTTCTTTAATTGGGTGGCCTCGTTAAAAACCCTCTTTAGGGAAAAGAGTGCCCCCTTGTCTGTTCAACTGTTTCCACCACATACAAAGCATGTGTCTTTTAGCGCGAGAACGCCATTACTGTACAACTTTAACTGAAATAAAATTTTAAATGGGTGGCGTTCCACGTTCTGGGGATTGCTCCTCCTTCCAAAGTCTCTAGGCGATAGGCTCCGTTCTCTAATGTCTCCACCACTCTGTACCGAATGGGGGGTGATGTGATTCCAATAGCAAAGAAGAAATGATTCTTTGACATTCTATGGAATCAACTTGAGTTGGAGATAGCTTAGGCACTTTTAATAGAATTGGATCAATGTTCTATGTTTCAAGAACTCACCAAAACTTGCACCAAACACCAAACTCACATGGAAGACCCATTTCTTGCCAATTGAACCGATTAAAAAATGTAAAAATGCAAATGAACCGATTAAATTGCATAACAAATGAAATGAACCGATTAAAATGCTTCAAAACTGAAATGCACCGAATAAATCCAAGGAGAAAGAAGATGAACCGATTGAAACATGAAAATAAGCAAGAACACCGAATAGAAAGCAAGAAAGGAACCTAAGACATGTTTAGGAATTCAAATAGGCACGGAAATGGAATGAGAAGATGGAGAAGAAAGAGGACTTATGTGGTTGTAGTTCTTGGTTGATGAACACGCCACTTGAAGTGTGAATGCTCCAAGATAAGTGTGCAATGCCGCCACTTGAGAGAACCAAGGCACTCAAGATGAGACTAGGAAGAGGAGAAGACAAGTTCTCACTACACTCAATCACCAATTTGGGAGAGTTTTGATACTACAAATTCCAAATCTGCATTATGAAGGACCTAAGCCCTCCTTTTATAAGAGCAAGGGCTGGTCATGAAGCTTACAAAACAAGCTAACCAAAAGTCCCTTGCATGCTACTCACTTCTAGCACCTAAAGTTAAGCATGAAGAGTCACCTTCTAGAAAATTCTAAACTAATGCCTAAAGATGCTTTTACAAAAGAGGTATCTAAGGTTTCCCTCTAAGCACCTTCCTAAAAACTATATATTTAAACATTCTACATTTTATAAAAGAAACTATAAAGAGAGATATTTATTTGAAGCCCATTCTTTGAAGGCTTGTAGACTTCTTTGGCTTTAGGCTTGATCCTCTCTTTATTTTATGTCTTCTTTTAATTTTGAAAAGACTAGAAGGAAGAACTTCAAATGTGTAGGTGAATGACCTCTCCCTTCATTAATAAAAGCCTCCTTTATTTGATTCTCATCATATCACATCAGGGGGTACCTGTAAAAGGCATTCTGACGCTCAAGTTAGTAAAGCGGGTGATTGGCACTCGGGTAGGTGCACAGTAATAAATGACGTACCTTTCACCTTGGAATGTGTACTATTTATATTATTTTAATGGGCTTACCTTATTGGGCCTGATTAGTGGAATGGATCACACTTAGGATTGCAGTACCTAATTCTTAATGATAGTTTAGCTTCACTAACCTTGGTTTGAGCGTTAATGGTTGTACATGTCGGTCGGCCTGACCGTGTGTGGTGTGTCGGCCGACTCGACCAGGTAGGCTGAGATTCGTCCGTGCATGTGTCGGTCATCTCGAACAGGGAGACCAAGACACATCACGATCTCGATTGGTCATACCAATACATAAATCAATCTAGTAAAGGGACACTTTCTACATTGGTTTTAGATAGAGTCGATGTAATATTCATTTTCTATATTGATTGCATGTAGAATCAATGTAGAAAGTATTTTATTAGGGTTACTTTGCCTTCCTTCTTTCTTATGTCACGTCTTCAAAATCTTTCTTTTTCTCCTCCATAAAGTTGATTCCTCCCCTGTATGTCATTTTCTTCTACACAAAGCCCCTCCTCCTTGCACTTCTCTCCCTCTCTTTCAAAGGAAACAACCATTCCACGTTATCCTTATGTTTCACAACAATACCAGAACCTTATAAAAAGGATCTCCCTATTCAAGAACAATGGTTGAATGACCAACCTTGCTAGCATAAAAAAAAAATTCACGCAATGCTTACACCCTTCTTCCTTTTTTCGTTACCATTGTTCACGTGTCTAACATGTTATAAATAAGAATTTCTATATAAAAAATTAGGTAAGTTACCATCATTTTTTGGTACTTTAACATCCTTTTCATTAGATGAATAAACAACTTCAACACATACACATTGAGTGTTAGCTAGCCTATTAACACAGTGACTAACATCATTGTCTTTATCATCGTCACTAGTCTCACCCTCATCCATGATACCATCATATTTTTTGGTTGTTATTGTTTTCCTTTGTGTATGTTAACACTTGACCAAATTTTGGAATAGGTAGATCAAAGTCGTCATCCTTCCTCTTAGTCATCCAACTGAATATCCCTAACAAAATCATCACTACTCTTAAAGAAATTATTATCCGCAACATAATTCTCAAACTCACACTCTATAAACAATTCAACATCAACCTTGTTATAAACAACACAATTAGATCCCTAGTGTTACATTATCAATGATAATCTCTTTATAATCAAAATTAGTAACTCTCCACCTTAGTCTCGTTGTTTGCTTATCATATCCAAGGTCTTATTTTATGTCCAAAGAACTTCAAAATAGTTCGATTTATCTAGATCAACATGACTTAGTGTCTAAAGATTCACCACTCCCAACATATTGCATCATAGAATCTATTTTCAATTACCACCAAAAATACATTTTTAGTCAATAAAATCTTAGTTTCATAATTAATCATAATCACCCACATGTTCATCTAAAATTAACTCATAAAATTAATAATAGCACACAAAAATAATCCTTATCCTCAATTTTCCCTTTTTTTTACAAAATTCCACTTTTAAAACCCAGTATTCTATTAACAATATTTTAAAGAAAATCGGTATGGTTATTGTTCTTACTGGGATGAGATGGATTTGTTCGAGGTGGATGTCCCAAGCTGAACGAATGAACAGACTTCTTCTATGAAGGGTTGTCGAGCATTACGGTTAAAAATTGAGTGGTGATCCACCTGCAAAAGTGATACAGTCCAAGTTGATATGATTCCACTGGGTAGATATGAATGATTCTTTGACATTCTATGGAATCAACTTGAGTTGGAGATAGCTTAGGCACTTTTAATAGAATTGGATCAAGGTTCTATGTTTCAAGAACTCACCAAAACTTGCACCAAACACCAAACTCATATGGAAGATCCATCTATTGCCAATTAAACCGATTAAATTGTGTAAAAAGGCAAAAGCACCGATTAAAAAGATCAAGAACAGAAATGCACCGAACAAATCAGCTAGAATTGAAGAATAAACAAATGGAACAGCCAATGAAACTATGAACCGAAGCAAAGCTAAAAATAAACTGAATTGTCGAACCAAAAAGAAGCTAAACATGTTTTAGGAATTTCATATGAACATGAAGATGAAAGAAAGAAGAACTTATGGAGATGGATGCTTTGGTTTGATGATCACGCCACTTGGATGGTGAAGGCTCCAAGATGAGTGAGCTAGTGCCGCCACTTGAGAGAACCAAATGCAGTCAAGATAAGACAAGGTGAAGGAAAAGACAAGTTCTCACAAATTCTCTCTCAAATTGAGTAAAGTTTCTCTATTGCTAATTTCCAATCTGATTTTTACAAAGGCAAGCACCTTTATTTATAGCCTAAGAGGTGCTGAAATGAAAAGCTAATTAAACTCAAATTTCCCCCCAAATGACATAAAAGTGGCGCCAACTTAGAGCATGAGGAAGGTGTGACTTCCTCTCTTAGTTTGGCACCTCCCTATTACGCCTACACCTCTCTACTAAGCTCACACCCCCAAGCCTCCTATTATTTTCCTAAACTAAAGACCTAAAGATGCTTTTACAAAAGAGGTGTCTTATGTTTCCCTCTAAGCACCTTCTAACAAAGATATTACAAAAAGAGAAAACAACCTTCCATTATTTCCTAATGCCTTGAATTGACTTCTTGTAAGCCTTTGAGGTGGGCTACCAACTCCTTGAGCATCTAGCACTTGAGCCTCTTCCTCTTCTTGTCCTTGAGTATTGGCCTCCATTTGGTCTTGTACTTGATCTCCATCACAAGTAGTCAAGAAGATGACCAAGAACTCAAGAGACAATTCACACTGTGAGCAGTCATCTCAGCAATAAAGTCAAGGCTCCAACAAATATCAGATGGACCTCACTAGAAGAAGAACTTGACATAGACCAGACATCAACTGTACTCTCTTCTGTTCCTTTTAAAAGACAAAAACATGTTTGTAAATAATTTGGGCTCACTTTTGGGGTCCAAATAGAAAAATAGGCTAGAGTAGATTCACATAGCATAAAAGGGAGTGTACTTAGCGAAATGGACTTGTAACAAGCCCCTTTTTCAAGACAAGACACCTAGAATTAGGGTTTTTAAACTACCTTCTAGAAGTTATGCCTAAAGGTGCGGTTTTGACCATGGTCAACACCTTAGGCAGCCCCTCTCCCTTGCCATTTCTACCCTTCACCCATCTTGCCCACCAAGGCACCCCTTCCTATAAATAGGGTGTCTTGCCTCATATATTTACACCTAGATTTGAATATAGTAAGGAAACTCTACTTGAGTGATTAGTGAGCTTTGTCTCCTAAATGAATTTGGGTCTTATCTTGGGTGTGTGAGTATTTCAAATGGCGGTTCTTCCTCACTTATCTTGGAGTTTCCCACCTTCCAAGTGTCGTGTTCATCTTTCCCAATCTCCATAAGCCTTCATCATCTCATCTTTTCCATTCCTTTCCATTTTGCCATTTACATTCTTCTTTATGTTCTTGATTATGTCATTTCCTTTTGGTTATCTTCATTCAACATTTACTTCCATTGTTCTTAAATTGTGCTCCTTGCATCATAATCACCTTATTCTTGTGTTTTACTATTTGTCCTTCTGAAGTGAACTTTCACACTTACTTAACCACTTTGTTAAGTTCATGTCCAGTGGGAATCTTCTTAAGGTTTTCACCTTAAATTGCTAATTTCAAAATCATAAACAAGAGCAACCAATTAAAATGTGCAATCCTAAAATCAACTCACATCAAAATGACTCTCCAACACTCAAGTTAGTAAGATTTATAGGATAATTAAGTATAAGTGAGCAAGAAAGATAAATCATAGTCAATAATATATTGTATCGATACACTACATTAGTCAAGATAACTGCCATATTAAAATCGTCACTACATACATGATTTTTTGTAGTGATATTCCTTGAGATGGTATTTATAGGTCTATATAATATATATAGATAATTAATTTGGTTATCAAATGTAAAGTCGAGTTCCACAGGAACATGGTCAATTACTTTTTGTTATTAGCGAGATACATGATAACTACATGTGGTTAATATACACGACTGCGAGTAATCACATCATTTTAGCGATCGACATTAAAAAAATTGTCATGAAGGGACATGTTGTCCAAAATCAAGGTAACATTTCATTTTTTATAGTTAACTCTTAAGTTACAATTTTTTAAACGTTAAGGTTTGAAATAAGGGGTTTTCATAAACTTATAAAAACAAAGAAGAAATTATTGCATCGCGACTAACATTAAGATGTGTATACATATTGAACTTATTTATGTGCCTTTTTCTTAAAACTCGAGCCTAGAGGAGGAAGAGTAGCTTGACCTTTAACTCTTTTTCTGGTTTCTGAACTCTCTCCTCAATGCTGATGTATCTAGCAGATTGTTCATGGAGAGCATATGTTAGTTAGATGATCTGCGTGAGATAGACTTTGATAGGAGTTGTTGGATCCAAAGATCCATCATTTCTTTCGAATTCGATCATCGCCATGACTGCTTGAGTTAAGAAGCCCGGACACGGATACGGGCACGGATACGACACTGACACTGACACAGAGATACGGCTAAACTGAAAATTATAGGACACGGGACACGACTATATATAAATTAAAATGTAGTAATATATTTTGTTATATGAAAAAAAAAACATAATGTTTAACTTTTACTTTTTGGAGATTTTAACATTTACTTGGCGTATGTGCAGGAATTAAAGAGTTCCTTTGCCTCTTTTGAAGTAGTACATGTGCCCAGAGAGCAGAATGCCCGAGCTGACTTGCTTGCTAAGCTCGCCAGCTCAGGCAAGGGGGGTAGGCAGAGGACGGTGATTCAAGAAACTCTGAAGACGCCAAGGGCATTTGTAGCAGATCACCTGGTCCTTCAGATAAGCAAGTCGACGGAGAGAGCAGCGAGAAGCCATAAATCTTTGACGTAAGAAACTCTGAGATCGCCGAGAGTTAGAGCATGCCGAGGAGAGAAGGTGGACGTAATGCAGGTCTGCGCCGACCGAGAGCCAGACACTTGGATAACACTGTACAAGCGGTGCCTGGCAGATGGCCTCCTCCTGCTGGATCCGACAGAGGCTAGGAAGGTAAAGAAAAATTCCAGCAAGTACACATTGATTGATGGCGATCTGTACAGGTTTGGGTTCACTCACCCGCTCCTAGAATGTATACACGGCGAGAAGTGCACGAGAATTATGGCAGAGCTCCACGAAGGTATATGCGGGAGCCACGTCGGGGGTCGAGCTATGGCCGCGAGGACTCTCCGTGCAGGCTACTACTGGCCATCCATGAGAGAAGATTGCAAGAAATATGCCCAATGTTGTAAACAATGCCAGCAGCACGTCGATTGGCATAAGGCACCCCCCGAGGAGTTGAAGTCGATCTATAGCCCTTGGCCGTTTCATACTTGGGGAATACATCCTGGGACCTTTCCCGCTGGCGATCAGGCAGATGAAGTACTTGGTGGTGGCGATTGAGTATTTCACCAAGTGGATTGAAGCAGAACCAGTGGCCCAGATCACCGCACACAAGATCGAAGGTTTTGTATGGAAGAACATCGTGTGCCGGTTTGGAGTGCCTAAGCGCCTGGTGTCAGATAATGGGACGCAGTTTGCAAGCCACCTGTTGAAGAAGCTTTGCGAAGGGGTGGGAATTCAACAAGTGTTTGCATCCGTCGAGCACCCTCAAACGAATGGCCAGGTGGAATCAGCTAATCGGGTGTTGTTGAGAGGTTTGAAGAGAAGGCTTGAAAAAGCCAAGGGAAGTTGGGCTGAGGAGGTGCCCCGTATAGTCTGGGCGTACCACACCACCGAGCAGTCAGGAACCCATGAGACCCCGTTTAGCTTGGTCTATGGGTGTTATGCCATGATTCCAGTGGAGATCCAGGAGAGCTCGCCGAGATTCCAGAACTTTGTAGAGGAAGACTCGAATGAAGAGAGAAGGCTGAACCTGGATCTGCTGGATGAGGTCAGGGAAGAGGCGAGGCTGAAGGCTGAGGCGGTGAAGAGGAGGATCGAGCGAAGATACAACTCGAAGGTGATGCCAAGGCAGTTTAGAGAGGGCGACTTGGTGATGAGGAAGGCCCACCAGTACGAGATGGAGAATAAATTGTCACCCAAGTGGACTGGACCGTTCAGAATAACCGAGGCGCTCGGGAACGGGGCCTACCGCTTAGAGACGCTGGAAGGAGGGGCGATCCCTCGCACCTGGAACGCCACACACCTGAAGTTGTACTATAGTTAAGAGCTTTGTAAGTAAAGACAAACACAATGTTATATTACAATGTCTCTGTTAAAACAGTTTGAAGGGGGCACTCTTTTTTCCCTAAGGAGGGTTTTTAATGAGGCCACCCAATAAAAGAAGAGTTTTCGAAGTATAAGGTGTTTTCAGATTGCATGTGTGCCATTTTCAAAAGTTTTGAAGAAAGACCTTGTCATTTGTACATGATTTAAGGCAAGAAAAGATATATCGCGTGCTTTCTAAAAAGTTTTAAGTCCTCATCGTTTTTCGGCGATTGGAGGCACCAGTTAAGTTTTAAGTCCTCATCGTTTTTCGGCGATTGGAGGCACCAGTTAAGTTTTAAGTCCTCATCGTTTTTCGGCGATTGGAGGCACCAGTTAAGTTTTAAGTCCTCATCGTTTTTCGGCGATTGGAGGCACCAGTTAAGTTTTAAGTCCTCATCGTTTTTCGGCGATTGGAGGCACCAGTTAAGTTTTAAGTCCTCATCGTTTTTCGGCGATTGGAGGCACCAGTTAAGTTTTAAAGTCCTCATCGTCTTTCGGCGATCGGAGGCACCAGATGAAAGACCTCCTCGCCGTCGAGCGAGTGCAGGCGAGAAAGAGTAAAAGTCCTCCTTGTTTCTGGGGGCGAGAAGATGTAACCCCTGGGGCAATGTAGAGGCAAGATAAAGACCTCCTCGCCGTCGAGCGAGTGCAGGCGAGAAAGAGAAAAAGTCCTCAGTGCATCCAGGGGGGAGGAGATGTACACCCTGGGCAAGTTGAGGCACCAGATAAAGTCCTTATCGTCGTTGTGCGAGCTAAGGCCGGTTAAAGACCTCCTCGCCGCCGAGCGAGTGCAGGCGAGAGAAAGTAAAGGTCCTCAGTGCATCCAGGGGGGAGGAGATGTACACCCTGGGCAACTTGAGGCACCAGATAAAGTCCTTCTCGCCGTTGAGCGAGTTCAGGCGAGTTAAAAGACCTTCTCACTTACATGCGAGTTGAGGCACCAGATAAAATCCTTCTCGTCTCGAACGAGTTCAGGTATGGCGCAGAGGGTGGAAGAAGTATGGAAGGTGGCTAAGGTAGGTTCGAAGAGAACGCCTAGTCAGCCGGTCTTTGTTCTGAAGTCCAGGAGGGTAAAGAGAGAACCCCAAAGGGCGTCTCTGCTCCCAGATAAAGAAACAATTGCCAAAGCATGAGGCTAGGAAAGGCTGATGTTACCAAGAGTTCTTGGTGATCGGGAAAAGTTCAAACACGGCGAGAAGGTTGAAAGACTTGTTTGATAAAGCGGGTCGAGTGAGACGTTGTTTAAGCCAATAATTGAGTTACAGTTCGTTGCTTGAAGGGTATTCTTGCAATAAGGTTAGTTGCCTCAAGAGTACAAGTTGTTTAAAGTGATTATTGCTTAAGTTTGAATTGGCTCGAGGCAGTTACGTCAAGAGTCGCGTTTGCAAAATCACTAAGTTAAATCCGACAAAGTTAAACATGCAAAGAAGGCTAAAGCGCTTAAAAGGAGTCAGGGGAGAGAATATCCAAGCTTTGTGATTGAAATGAGTATCTGTTAAAAATACATAGGCGCGAGTTTATTACAAGATATATACAAGGGAAATCATAAAGTAGCAGATGAGGTGGAGTTGATCAGTCTTCAGCGGGAACGACCTTTCCATCTACTACTTCGTTGTTCAACGACACCATGCTGAGGTCGAGATCGGGGAATAGGCATGCGAATTGTTCCCGAGCGGCTTCGAATCCAGCAGCCAGAATCTGAGCAGAGTTTAGCTTAAGTTCTTCAATTTGCCCTTGAAGTTCTTCAACCTGCTTCTTGAGCTCTTTGTTCTGCTGCTCCAGCTCTTCAACCTGTTTTCTGAGTTGTTTGTTGGTCTCTTGAGCATGGAGAAGGTCGTCGGTAACCTTCTTGGATTCCGTTTGAGCTTGGGCTAACTCAGCAGCCATCTTTCCTTTCTCCTTGTTTGCCTCGGCGAGATCAGCCATGGCGTCGTCCCTCGCTTTTTCTACTTGCCCAAGTAGCTTCTCGCGGTCGATCGACCTCTGCTCCAGTTTTTGCACCTTGGCGGCGTCAGCTTGAATGTGAGCTTCCAAGTCGATCGCCTTGGCGCGAAGAGGCACGATTTTGCTTTCCAACTCGACCTTCTCTTGGGCAAGATCGTGAACTTTGCAGCGAAGGTCAGCAGCTTCCTTGCGCGCCAGCCTGAGCTCGGTATTCATGGCATCCTCCACTCGGGAGTGTTCGATTTCTGCGAGCGTCAGGCTGAATGACATTTTCTCCACCTCGACCTTCATAGTGCTATTTTCAGTCTTGAGGTTGAAGAGATCGTCTTGAAGCCTCCTGGTGGAGCTCTCCACAGCCCTCGTTATGATCGCGGGGATATCCTCTGCTATGGTTTTCAACTTGGCGGTTAGAGGTTCCCACATCCTTGTAACTTCGAGGGAAAGGTTTGCTGCTTGGAGAGGCGCCAGGGGGGCTTGTTGAGGGTTCTCGCCGCCACCTTCCTTAGCAATATCTTCAGTGGTTGCTTCCTGGCGTGGCGACGCAATCGGGGATTCGGTAATCAGGATTGGAGAGGTATGAGCCACCTCATCCCCGATTGGAGCATTTTCTGCAGCTGAAGCGTTTGAAGGGGGCCCCCTCCAGCTGACATGTGTGGCGTAGAGGCGCTTGGGGGGTCCTCCAGGAAATTTGGCTCTTGGGCCTCAGCTGCAAGTGGCGCAGTGGCCAGTGGAATCGCCTGGACTGGAGAGGGAGGAGCCTACGGCGTTGGCGATGATGGAGGAGGAGCAGGCGTCGACGGTGGTGTTGAAGTTGGAAGAGGGGGTGGAGCTGGTGGAGAAGATGGTGCCACCCTCTTCCTTTTCGTAACGAGGCCATCCTCTGTGACCTCGTCATCCTCTTCTTCCTTCTCATGGACGGTTTGAGGGGCTTTTCGCTTAGGTCTCTTAAGCACCAGTTTCTTGCGCTGGGTGGGTTCCTTGGGCGGTGATCGCCCATGAACGATGGCCTTCTCGACCGCCGAGTTGGGCACCGTTTGGGAGCCGGTCGCCAACCCGTGGTTTCGGGCGAGCGCCTTCAATTCGGCGAGCATGCCTTTGCCCAACATGTTGTCTGCATGAAACGAAAATGCATGGGTTAGCTCAAAGAAGAAAAAGATAAGTGTATAAAGTAATAAGCAGCAGAGCAGATGGTATGTGCAGGAAAGGTAAAACCAAAGTCTTGTGCATATCGCACAAGACGCCCAGAAGCAGTATCAGAAGCAGTATCAAAGCAACAGTTTGGATGTCCTAACCTATTTGGAATTCTAGCTGATCCTCAAAGAATTCGAAGGAGATCAAGGTGGTGGTCAGGAATGTTATATTGGCGTCTGCCACCCTCTTCCAGAAAAGACAGAGGTCTCTATCCAATGCTCCCATGCTATCAGGACTTCTGGGCCTCCTGAAGCAGCTCTTGGACTCCTTTTTCCCCTTGTCCACCCAGTACAAGGGGAAGCCATCAAGAAGGGAGGTGTCCTTGTCGTTTGCACGTACTTGGATGAATTTTCCCTTCCAGTCTTTGTACGATTGCTGGAAGATGGTAAAAATGGATCTCCCAGCAATCGCATTCAAGCTGACCCACAGGCGGTCTCCTGGGTGCTTGGCTTCAAAAAGGAACAAAAACACGTCCACCGACGCGGGCAACCCCAGGTGGTCGCATGTTATTTGAAAGGCTCGAACAAACGCCCAGCTGTTGGGGTGAAGCTGGGCGGCAGCAATGTTGAGCTCGGTCAGAAGTTCCCTCTCGAATCGGGTGAGAGGGAACCTGAGCTTGACCTTCTTGAAGAAAGTTGTATAGACAAAGCAAAAGGGCCCGTCGGCGCTTACTCTGTCATCAGCGCACACTGGCAGATCGGCGGGGCAAGGCAGCACCATCATCTTCTCGTCGTGCTCCTTATGAAACGATTGATAGGCCTCGTCCCCCTTAGTCAGCCGCAAAACTGCTCCCGCAGTGTTCACCGACGAGGTCTCCTTCAGAAGGGTTGAGTTAGCCCAGGGGTATAGAGTTTTGAAGTCCGGCAGAGGGACGGGGGCTCCTCCAGCGTTAGATGGAGTCGCCTGGGCCAGGACAGGTTGGGAAGACGCAGGCCTCACAGCCTGCGAAGACGAAGCGCCACGAACTTGTGTTGGGTCATGTGCTTGTGAAGGAAGGTTTCGTGCTGAAGGAGGTGGGTTCGGGGTAATCTTTGTGCGAGTCATGATAGCAGCTGCAAAGGAAGAAGAAAGGAAAAATGGTCAGGGGGTTACAGAGGCTGACTCGATCATAGAAGGAAGGAGAAGAACGAACGAATGAAGGTTCGTTGTGACGATGACGAAGCCCTAAGTTGCGCAGAATGAGAAATGGAAAGAACAACCCACAGCGTATGCACCAGGCAGTTACAGGATGATGCAAATCGGTGAAAATGCAAGGAAACCCAGCAGATGAAGGAAAGTAGTTACCTTTCGATGATCAGGAAGACGGTGAAGGAAGATAGTGATCTAGAGCGTTGAAGAGCGTCGAGAGCTTTCGCAGAAGGAAGTGAGAGCGTTTGCAAGCGCGAAGAAGGTGATGGAACAGTGGAGCGTAATGGGTTTAAGGGTTTTCGAAATGATTTTAGGAAGCGCTAACGGCAGACGAAGAGAGCCGTTGATGAAGCCACGTGTCGAATGATGAGTGAAGGGTTTGGTGGAGCGTCAGAGCAGCAGAAAGTACAATCGCTTGGAATTCTGCGTCAGTGCCACGTAGATCGGTGTTAACGAAGGCTCTTTCAGTCTTTTCGCTAGACAAGTCTTCGCTTAAGACTGGGGGGCTTGTGTACCGCCCTGGTGGTCGGGTATGATGACGTGGCATCCTGCTACAGTGTAGGCGTGTTGACAAGGCGCCAGGTTGGCAGATAGGAAGGAAGTCGGGAGGCACGTGTAGTCGCCAGTTGTTAAGTTGACGTGTTCCGATTTCCAGATTACCAGAATAGGCGATCGCCAGGTTGAAGATGAAGTCGCCCGATGTAGATTCAGGCGACCTAGTCATTGGGGATCGCCAGAGAAAGCACATCGCCAGAGATGAAGGAGAAGCAGATTGTGAAGGCGGCCGGCGAGACCACAGGGAAGGTGTATGAAGGCCCTAAACTCGCCAGTTCCAGCAGAGATCGCACTCCCAAGTTAGCTATGCACTGGGCAGTACCATGCATAAGTAACTTAGCCAAAATGAGAGTAGAAGCAGCGCCAAGTCAGGGAGCCTCCAGATGATGGCACGTGTACAGTTGGATACGAGCCACGTGTCCAAGTCTGTAACTGCCAGGAGAGAGAAAACCACCAGGTATATAAGAGCTCTTAACGAACTCTCTGAGGTACGCACGTTCAGTTCATACACTTTACGCTTGCGAGTGATAGAGCTGATTGTGAGAGAGGATTTGCACGGTTCTCGTTCTTAGTATTTGGTGATACCGTCACTGACTTGAGCGTCGGAGTGCGATCGGCCGCAGCGGCGCCGTGTTGTTTCTTTGCAGGTTCTTGAAGTAGATCCCGGAAAGGAACGGAGGTGAGAAGCGGTGCGCACGTCGATCCTTTGACGAGGCATTCTCCAGCGTTCCGGTCAACAGGCAGAATCAGTCACTACATACATGATTTTTTGTAGTGATATTCCTTGAGATGGTATTTATAGGTCTATATAATATATAGATAATTAATTTGGTTATCAAATGTAAAGTCGAGTTCCACAGGAACATGGTCAATTACTTTTTGTTATTAGCGAGATACATGATAACTACATGTGGTTAATATACACGACTGCGAGTAATCACATCATTTTAGCGATCGACATTAAAAAAATTGTCATGAAGGGACATGTTGTCCAAAATCAAGGTAACATTTCATTTTTTATAGTTAACTCTTAAGTTACAATTTTTTAAACGTTAAGGTTTGAAGTAAGGGGTTTTCATAAACTTATAAAAACAAAGAAGAAATTATTGCATCGCGACTAACATTAAGATGTGTATACATATTGAACTTATTTATGTGCCTTTTTCTTAAAACTCGAGCCTAGAGGAGGAAGAGTAGCTTGACCTTTAACTCTTTTTCTGGTTTCTGAACTCTCTCCTCAATGCTGATGTATCTAGCAGATTGTTCATGGAGAGCATATGTTAGTTAGATGATCTGCGTGAGATAGACTTTGATAGGAGTTGTTGGATCCAAAGATCCATCATTTCTTTCGAATTCGATCATCGCCATGACTGCTTGAGTTAAGAAGCCCGGACACGGATACGGGCACGGATACGACACTGACACTGACACAGAGATACGGCTAAACTGAAAATTATAGGACACGGGACACGACTATATATAAATTAAAATGTAGTAATATATTTTGTTATATGAAAAAAAAAAAAAACATAATGTTTAACTTTTACTTTTTGGAGATTTTAATATTTTGTTTTGAGATTTTATCATATTTTATCTGAGATTTAGTGTGGAAAAGAAAAGGTCTTTAAAACACTGAACCACCTCTTTTTTTTAGCTTTTCTGGTATGTCCAAGGAGGGAAATGTGTCTCCTCCAACGTATCCAGAAAGAGGGTCGTTTCCGGCCCAATAAAAAATGTCTGACACCGAGTCGGGCACGCTTTCGCCGCGTGTCTGTGTCTGCGGTGTATCGAAAACACCGACGGTACCTTTTTTGCCATGTCCGAGCTTCAGTTGTACCTGCATCACCTCGTGGATAAAAGTGTAAAAAGGAACTAAAGTTTCTGCCTACACATCATTAGTCAGTGAATTTAAACTAAAAAAATAAATTAACTTAAGTAAAAAATAAATTTAAATTAATAAAATGTTAAATAATAAAATTATACTTAAATTTAAAATTATAATTCATTATTTCTTTCAATTTTACATTTTTTATTTATAAATGAAACTTAAAATCATTTTAATTAACTAAAATATGCAAAAAAAGATTATTCATTATTTATTCTTCTTTTATATACAAGGATAAATTTGTAATCTTACAATTTTTACTATTCAAAGTAATTTAAAATATTCTTATAATATTTTACTATTGTTTGGATTAGAGGGTGTGGGGGTGTGGAAATTTGAGGGTGCGAGGGTGTGAAAAGTTGAGGGTGCGGGGAGTGGAAGTGTGAAGAAAGTGTAAAGAAAGTTGGCATTGTTTGGATTGAGGTATGTTAAAGTGGATGTGTGAGGAAAGTTTATTGAAATATGTAAGTGATGTGATGGTTGTAAGGATATTTTGAATAATTTTTAATTGTGTAAAATGTAAGATTACAAATTTACCCTTGTATATATATAAAAAAAATGATAATTAATTTTGTGCACATTATATTTAATTAAAAAAATTAAAGTTTTAATTATAAACAAAAGAAAAAATAATTTAAAATTCAAAGAAATAAATAAATAATTTTGTATATTTAAATATAATTTTATAATTTTCAATTTTATTAATTTAAATTAATTTTGTTGGTTAAGTTAATTTATTTAGATAATTTTAATATTATTTATGTTTCTTTAAATTATGTTATATATATATATATATATATATATAATTATTGTTAATAAGGATTTCCATTATTATCATTAACAAAATGAATATATTTTAAAAAGTAAATGGTTATTTAGAACATAGCATGAATATTAAGTAGTTGTCAAAATATATAATATAAAGTCATTAAATTTGATCCGAAAAGAGATAAAAACATGTTAATTTGTTTCTAATTTATAAATTAAAATAAAATGAAGAACATAATAATGTTAATGAGAAAAAGAAAACGCATCCCCAAAAATAACATTTTAATCCTTCTTGCGGAGACCTTCAAACGGTTTTCTAGAAGACATATCTTATTTCGTTGTATGATAATAATTGCATCTAAAACCTTCAATGCACCATTTGAAAAAATTACAGCCTAAAACCATGTCACTTCTAATCTAATTTGTTTTCAAGAAAAGAATAAAATTGAACAATGAATAAGTTTAAAATAGCATTGTTAAGTTTGTATCAAACCTAATTGAATCAATTTTACCTTGTAGTTGGGACAACCCCAAAAAAAATTTCCAGCATTTTTGTTCTATTGTTTTTATTCTCAAAACAGCAAATTGTCCACAATCACAAGTAGGAGCAACGAAGACACTTTTGCTCCCAGTAGCATGGGTAAAAGTACCACGTTTTTGCACACTACAACCAGTACAACTAGAGGATGATGTGTTCTGATACGCAGACATTGAAGGCCACTTAACCAATGTTGTCGAAGTTCCGTATTAGGTAATGGAACCCAAATATGATTTATGCATAATAGAAATAAAATGTTAAAAAAGTTGCATTTAAAACAATATGATTATATAAATAAGTAGCATGAAAAGAATCATAAAACCCTAATATTAAATAACAATTTGTCAATGTTCAACGTCAAAAATAATAATAACTATTCATTAATGTTGAACAAGAAAATTAGAAATAAAAATAACAATGATAATAACATAATGATAACACAATCAATGGCCTTAATGGTGTTGAATGTCATTCAGAGTATCCTCAATTTAGTCCATCCTTTGATCAACCCTGTCAATGCGAGTATTCATGTTTTGTATCCCGAACAAATTTTGGGTTAACAATTCAGCTTGATTAGGGATTGCCG
The DNA here is from genome assembly GCF_051622355.1 of Phaseolus vulgaris. Classification (NCBI taxonomy): domain Eukaryota; kingdom Viridiplantae; phylum Streptophyta; class Magnoliopsida; order Fabales; family Fabaceae; genus Phaseolus; species Phaseolus vulgaris. The sequence continues at coordinate 33,358,548 of NC_143504.1, forward strand.
ACTCATGTTGACCACCTTCAACATCTTGTTCTGGCAATTGATCCTCTTCATCATCTTCTTTGTCTGACTGGTGAGGCCTACGAAGTTTCCATACGCTATTGACCTGGAATATAATTAATTTTGTAATACTCTTTTTCCCAAAGTAATGATTCAATCCTAGCATTATTGATTGTTCATTCGATAGGTCGAAGCCATACACCTGCAAGATCCTCGTTATCAAATTTGCATATGGGAAAGGCATGTTGTTATCCCGACATTTGATAATGTGTTGCATGATGTAATGAGGCCAATTAATCATTACATTATTTTGTATTAATCATAACATGAAAATATCTTCATTCAGTAGTTGTGCGAAGTTGCTTCCACGAGGGAACAAGATATGCACTCATGTATAATGCAATAGTCGGTCATTCATTTTCGGACTACTGACATTTTGACCTTGAACATCTTCACGAATCATGGACGATAATGTCACTGCTCGATCAAAATTCACTTCCTCAAGGATCGTCCCATGGGTTAACTTAAGACTGTCATACCTGAGATGAGCAATGTCCATCCAATCCATTTCTGTAATGTGTATCATCCTTCCGCAAATCTCAATGGCAAGGTGACCAAGAAGTGTGATCTTTACATTTGTATAAAATACTCTTACCAAGTTCTCATAATATGAAAGATTAATTCCAAGGAAAGGTTGTAAATTTAGAGCATGGGAGCTTTGATATTTCAAATCCATTATGAAGCTTGAAGTTGTGCTGCTTTTGGTTTGGGTTTAGATTAGAATGTTTAGAATCTATGTAAAGGTCAGTTCTTGACACTTGCACAAAGCTTGCCTAATCTGTTTTAAAAAGCAAAGAGTTTTTCTAAGCAAAGAGAAAAACAATTATTTGAATTAGCGAAATAATCAGTTGTTTGCCACTTGCTTGTTTAAAGGTTTTTAAACTATTTTTGAATTGGTTATGTAACTGCCTAACCAATTCAACCGGTTGAATCGACTTTTCAACCGATTGATTGTGACATTTTCTAACAGTTTTTTGAAAACCTGTTATTTTGTTTTGGGTGTGATCAAAACTGCTTTGGCTCATTAATGCTGCCTTGAACGGCTAGTTTTTAAGTGCTATAAATATAGTCTTTCTTTCAAAACAAACGAACATAAGTTTTTACACATTTTGAAATCAAAGAGGGATTGAGATTAGTTTTTGAAAGAAGTTTTCAAAAGGTTTGCAAGATTGTTGTTATGCTTTGCACTGGTACAAGATCTGATCATAGGACTTCCTCGTTTGTGTAATCTCAGGTGTTTTATATTCCTTTTGTGATTCTAGTTATTTTACTTTCATAAACTTGTAAGTGTGTGTGAAATCCTACAAAGTCAGAGGTGTTCTGACTTGAGGTGTAAGGTTGCAAAGAGGGTGAGTGGGTTTTGTGGTTTTCAAGGTCGCCTCTGTTCAATCAAGTGTGTTCAAGCTTTGAAGAATCCAAATCCTAAGTATTTGATGGAAGGCTGGAGGTGCTTGATGTTGCTGAGGTGCTATAGAATAGGATCTAGGGTAGATTATATTTGTAATCCACTCTTTGTTCAATCTAAAGCTTAAGTGTTTTTCAAAACTAAGTGAAAAACAACATGTTGTTTTGTCGACACAATCGATTGTTTTATACTTAGGTGCTTTTGAAAGAGTTTGAAAACTGTTTTGGATGGTTGACTTGCTGTCAAACCAAAACAACCGATTCATTCGCTATCTCAACCGATTGTTTATTTCGAATCCTAACATAAACAATTTTGTTTGTTAAAATAGCTTTAATTGATTTCATAATTGAATACGCTCTCCTGCTTTAAATGCTTTGACCAAGATTTGAATACTATAAATAGTTTGTTAATGTTTTATAACAAACAACAAGAAAAACATATTTGAGTCTTTCAAAGAGTTTTCAAGCATTTGAGTTTTCACTTGAGCTTTGATTATTCAAGAGAGAAGTGGAATAGGATTACTCTGTATTGATTTCAGTTGATTCTGTAACAGTGTAATTCGTTCTGTGATTTGTGTACATTCTGGTGTTGTAAAGCCAAGAAGGGTTGTGTGCTCTTGAGGTTGTCAAGATCAACATTCTTGGTGGAGTGTGTGTTGAGCCAAAGGAAGTGTGTGTGTTCAGGGGATCAAGGTCACTTCTTTGGTGGTGTGTGTGTATGTAATCTGGATTTGAGTACCTAGTGGATTCCCCAGTAGTTTCTGGGAAACTGGATGTAGCTCTTGCGTTAGGAGTGAACCAGTATAAACTGTTTGTGCATTTCTCTCTTCCTTAAACTTTTTAATTTCAGTTGCTGTTATTTTTACTGATATAAACAACCGATTGTTTTTCTGTTGCTTTTCTGTTTTGAGCTTTGTTCTTGGCAAACTGAATTCCTAAATTTGGTTTCTTGCAACAATCTTTTTCAATGGTTGGAAAACTATCTTTTGAGGAAGGTGCTTCAATTAACAAACCACCTTTATTTTGTGGTTTGAATTATAAGTATTGGGAGGCTAGAATGAAAATCTTTGTTGAATCCATTGATCAAGGAATTTGGGATTCAATTGAAAATGGCCCTTTCAATCCAAAGTTTAAAAAGAATGGATCTTTTATTAAAAAACCTTGGTCTCAATGGACCAATGAAGAATGTAAGATGGCCAAGCTTGATTGTATTGCCCAAAACATAATAGCTTCTGCATTGGATTCTAATGAATTTTTCAGGATATCAGAATGTAAATCTGCCAAAGAAATGTGGGACACACTCAAAGCTACTCATGGAAACATCATTGAATCAAAGGAAGTAAAGACAAGAAGTCAAACAAGAAGGAAAAAGAGGAAAAATCGAAAAACCCTCAACCTCTGCTTCATGGCCAAAAAGGAAGATGATTCAAGCAGTGTAAGTTCCTCTAATTCTTCAAATACTGAAAATTACAGTCAACTGCTTCAAGCTTTTCAAGAAACACATGAAGAAGCTAACAGATTGGCCCTCTTGAATAACCGGTTAAAGGGAATGAACAGCTGGCTTGAAAATAGAGTCAAAACACTGGAAGAAAAATTGGAAAATTCAAAAACAGATTTTGAAAACCTTGAAATCGTTTACAAAAACACTTCTTGCAAGTGTGACACTCTTATTTGTGAAAATTGTGAAAATCTCGAAAAAAAAGTTCATTATCTTGTTAAAACTGTGGATAAGCTTTCAAAAGGTCAATCCAACTTTGAGAATGTCTTGGCATCTCAAAATTGTGTTTTTGGAAAAGCAAGATTAGGTTTTAATCCACATAACAAGCAAGATAAATTTTCAAAAGTCATTTTCAAAACTGCCAGAAAAATAACCGATTGATTTGTCGAAACAACCGATTGTTACATGCTTTTATTGCATGAAAAGAGGTCATTCTGTCAGATTCTGTAAAATCAGGAAATATGTTATTCTTAGAGGTTTCCTGAAGTGGATTCCCAAATGTTGTAAAGCTTTAAATGATGAATGTAAACAAAATGGACCAACATTCATAAGGGGTCCAAATCTTTGTACTTGAAAATCTACTTTGTAGGAAACCTTGAAAAAGAGCATGCAGCAATGGTATCTGGACAGTGGGTGCTCAAAGCACATGACTGGGGATAAATCAAAGTTTCTAAGCATCTCCTTTAAGCAAGAAGGCCATGTAACTTATGGAGACAACAACAAGGGAAGGATTCTTGGAAGAGGATCCATAGGAGACAAAGATATCTTGATTATCCATGATGTTCTTTATGTAGAAGGCTTAAAGCACAACTTGCTAAGCATTAGTCAATTGTGTGACAAAGTATATCAAGTGATCTTCAAGACAAACTCATGTGAAATCTATCTTCCCCACTCAAAAGAGGTAATGTTGATTGGTAAGAGAATCAATAATGTTTATCTCTTGGATATCTCTTCTCCTTGTTCTAATTGTTGCCTTCTTTCTAAGCATGATGAGTCTTGGCTATGGCATAGAAGAATTGCTCACATTCACATGAATCACTTAAACAAATTAATATCAAAAGATCTTGTGATTGGGCTGCCCAAGCTCAAGTTTGAGAAGGACCATATTTGTGAAGCATGCCAAAAGGGGAAACAAGTGAAAAACTCTTTTAAAATAAAAAATGTTGTTTCTTCTTTAAAACCCCTTGAGCTACTTCACATGGATCTTTTTGGACCCTCAAGAACCATGAGCCTTGGTGGCAACTATTATGCTCTTGTTATTGTGGATGACTTTTCTAGGTTCACTTGGACTCTCTTCTTGGAATCAAAAAGTGATGCCTTCTCTGCCTTCAAGAAGGTTGCAAAACACAAAGAACAACAACATTGGCTCAATAAAGAGTGATCATGGTGTTGAACCAAGTGGTCTTAAAGCTTTGAAGAATCCAAAACCCTTTGAAGGATGTTGAAGGCTAGGTTGTGCTTGTTGTTGCTGAGTTGTCTTAGATAGGATCTTGGGTAGATTGAGTTTTGTAATCCACTCTTGATTGAATCCAAAGCATAGGCATTCTCAATCTTTTTAAAAGAAAAGTGTTTTTCAAACTAAGTGAAAAACAACCGATTGTTTTATACTTAGGTGTTTTAAGAAAAGATTGAAAACTGTTTTTCAAATGGTTGAGCGGTTAAAACCAAAACAACCGATTGATTTGAGAAAACAATCGATTGTTTGTTTTGGTACCATAACAGAAAAATGGTTTTTGTTTTGACTGAGCTTTAAATGATTTTAACTGATTACGCTTCAATCTCTAAATGCTTTGACCAATCTTTAAATGCAATTAATAGTTTGTTAAGATTTGATAACAAACAACAACTTTGATATATACAGAAAAACAGATTTGAGTTTTTCACTGATTTTGAGTTTTTCAAAGAGTTGAGATTGCTTAGAGATTGAGATTGATCAAAGTGTGTGAGATAGGATTTCTACTTGTATTGATTTCAGATTTGCTTCTGTAACATGTGTAATCCTTGTATCTGTTGAACAAGAATCTTTGTGTGTTTGCTGAGAAGTGTTGTGTGTTCTTGAGGGGATCAAGATCAGCATTCTTAGTGTTGGTGTGTTGGCCAAGAGAAGTGTGTGTCTTGAGGGGATCAAGGTCACTTTCTTGGTTGTGTTGTAAGTGATCTAGGTTTGATTGCTTAGTGGTGTTCCTCAGTGGTTTTTGAGAAGACTGCATGTAGCTATGGGTTTAGAGTGAACCAGTATAAATCTCTGTGTGCATTTTCTCTATCCCTTAACTCTTTAAATTCAGTTTTGATATTTGCAAACTGGTATAAACAACCGATTGTTTCTGCGAAACAACCGATTGTTTTTGCGAAACAACCGATTGTTTTTCTGGTGCAGTTGCTTTTTGCTTTAGTTTTTGTCAAATTGAATTCTTTATCATTTGTTTCTGGAGATAATTTCATTCTTGACTTAAAAGTTTTCAGAAACCCTCTTTAAACAATTCACCCCACCCCCCTCTAGTTTAAAGCCAAATATTCTAACAATTGGCATCAAGAGCTTGGTTCTTGAAAGTTATTCAAGTTGATCCAAAAATCTTTTTTATGCCTGATAGACTACCTTGTGGGGACGGTGCTTCAATCAACAGACTACCTCTGTTTTGTAGTTTGAACTACCAATTTTGGAAAGTGAGAATGAAAATCTTTATGGAATCACTTGACAAAGGAATTTGGGATGCAATTGAAAATGGTCCTTTTATCCCAAAGTTTGAAAAAGATAGATCCTCCATTGAAAAGCCTTGGTCTCAATAGACTGATTCAGAAAGCAAGAAGGCCAAATTCGATTGCATTGCCAAAAATTTTCAGATGAGTTTTTCGGGGTCTCTCAATGCAAATCATCAAAAGAGATGTGGGACACCTTGGAGGTAACTCATGAAGGTACAAATGAGGTGAAGAGAGCTAGGAAGCATACTCTAATCCAAGAGTATGAGATGTTCAAAATGCTCAAAGGTGAAACAATTGCTGAGGTGCACAAAAGATTCACGCACTTCATCAATCATCTAATGAGCCTTGACAAGACCTTTGAAAAGGAAGAGCTAAACATCAAGATGTTGAAATGTCTTGATAGAACATGGCAACCCAAGGTAACTGCTATTTCCGAATCTAAAGATCTAACATCCTTGAGTATGGCTTCTTTGTTTGGTAAGCTTAGGGAACATGAGTTAGAGATGAATCGACTCAATGTTCAAGAAAGCGAGGACAAGCATGGAAGGAGCATAGCCTTAAAAGCTTCCAAGCATAAAGGCAAACAAGAATCCAACGATGATAGTGATGAGGAAAACCTTAGCTTGCTGTCAAGAAAGTTTAGCAAATTCTTGAAGATGAACCGCGACAAGGACAACAACAAAGATAGGTATAGAAACAAGAAATCAAATTATTTTAATTCCAATAACTATACTTGTTTTGGCTGCGGTGAGCAAGGTCATATAAAGGCAGATTGTCCAAACAAGAGCAAGGAGAAAAAGCCTAGCTACAAGGAAAAGAAAGGCAAGACAAAGAGAGCCTACATAGCTTGGGATGAAAATGAGCTATCATCATCAAGTGAAGATGAAAAGCAAACATCTGTTTGATTGCTGAAGATAATGATGAATCATGTAGCTCAAGTGAGGTAAGTTCATGTGCTTCTTTAAATGAACAAAATTATAGTGAATTGCTTGAAGTTTTTCAAGAAACTCACGATGAAGCTAATCGATTGGTGCTTTCAAACAACCAATTGAAAGAACTCAATAGCTGGTTGGAAAAGAGAGTGAAATCACTTGAAGATGAGATTGAAAAATCTAAAAATGATTTCAAAAATCTGGAAACACATTTCAAAAATTCTTCTTGCAAGTGTGACACTCTCATTTGCGAAAATTGTGAAAATCTTGAGAAAAAGGTTCATTATCTTGTTGACACTGTGGACAAGCTTTCAAAAGGGAAATCTAGCTTTGAGAATGTCTTGGCATCTAAAAGCTGTGTTTTTGGAAAGGCTAGTTTAGGTTTCAATCCACAGAACTAACAAGATAAGTTTTCAAAAAAAAATTTAAGAAAGCCAGTAAAACAACCGATTGTTAAATCAAAACAACCGGTTGTTACATGCTTTTATTGCATGAAGAAGGGCCATTCGGTTAGATTCTACAAAATAAGAAAGTTTTATGTTCCTAAAGGCTACATGAAATGGATTCCTAAAGAATGTGAGGTTCCAAATGAGAAAAAGAAATACATTTGTGAAGGGGTCAAATCTTGTTGCTTGAACTCATGCTTGTGCAGGAAATCTAAAGAAGTGTGAAGGACTGAGTCATCTGATCAAACCTTTTGAAGAAAAAGACCAACATTAAAGCTGAATCAATGTTCTGTATATATCCAAAAACCCTCAACAGTCAAAATGAGGCTTCTTCATCTCTAAGTACATGGCTCATTGAAAGAACAACACAAAGGATAAGACATTCCTTATCTCTGTTATTAATCTCTGTTTTTAAGTTCTTTTACATGTTTGAATAATCTTCTTAAAGTGTTAAATTTCATTTGCTTTGATCTATTTCTGCTCATGCTTAAATATTCAAAATAAGTTTACTGCTGCAGAAAAACAACTGATTGTTTTCTCTAAACAACCGATTGTTTTGAGTCTGACAGCACTGTGAAGAAACCAATTTAATTTCTATTTTGATTTTCTATCCATTGTAGATCAAATTAAAGAGAGAATCCTTGGTCAATGGACCTGTGTTGAAAGTTGATCACGTTCAGAGAGAAGTTACAACAGTCATAAAGGAATATATTCCAAAATCTTGGAAATTCAAGAGTCTTAATGACTAGTCAAAGATCACATGTGAAGACCATGTGATTTTCTATTTTTTCTGACGTTTTGTGTAGGGCATGGTCAAGTCCTCTCTCTCTCTGAAAATCTGGTACCCACTCATGTCAGTAAATGTTTTATGATTCTGTTTGTGCTATAAAATTTGTTGCAGTTGATCTTCTACAAGAACATCTCTTGCAACATCTCTTGCAAAATCTGTGAGTGAGCTTTTCTCTGTTGTTCATCTCTGCCATCATGGATTCAACTCCTCCCACCTCAAAAGAGTAAAATCCAGAGCTGTAAGGTCTGAAGGAAGGCTAGAAGGATGGTTTTCTGGAGACAATGATCTAATTGAGAGATATAGGTTTGAAACTAGCACCAAAGTGATAAACAACCCCAAGGTTGTGTGCTTTGATTGGATGAAAATTCAAAAGCTGGATAATGTAAGGAGGCTGCTCAAAGATCAATCTCTCAGAAAGTTCTTGGAGATGAAGGGGAACATCTACCCAAATTTAATAAGGGTTTTCTACACAAATCTCAAGTTTGAGGGAAACAACCTTGTTTCTCATGTAAAAGGTGTAGATATGGAGATTACACATGAAGTGTGGACTGTTGTAGCTGGTCTAAAGTACTCAGGCCTCAGAATTAACAAAGGGAACCTTGGTGTAGTGGAGGACTTCAACAAAGTTCAATACTACAAGAGCTGCTTGAAGAACCAAAATGCACAAGTTAATACTTGTTCGGTTGGTGGCTTAAGGCTTGATGGAAGGTTGCTAGCCCTCATTGTGACTTGGATTCTAACTCCAAGGGGAAGCAATCATTATGTTCTCACTGAGGAAGATCTGGTGTACATCTTCTGCATTATGAAGAAGATCAGAATTAATTGGATACACATCATCAAAGAGCACATGCAAAAGGCAATGAGGTTAAGTGACTATCGTTATCCATATGCTGTTTTGATTTCTAAATTTCTGCACTATTTTGAAGTGAACCTAGAGGATGAAACATCTGAGTTGGTCAAGTCAACTTAAGAGTTGAACAATGGATCTCTCAGCAAAATGGGTTTCACCAAAGTAGGTGGCAAATGGATTAGCAAAGATGGTGACTTTGGAGCCTAATCTAGTGTTGTTGCTGATCATGAACAAGATGAACCTGCTGATATGGATTTTCAACATGAAGATCTACCTAAAGCACATCAAGATGCTGGACCAAGTGTTGGTGCTGGAAATCAAGAAGAAAGAATGCAATCCATGTCTTCTTTTGAAGAACTCATGATGAATAGGCTTGATAGCTTTGCGGAGAATCAAAGGAATCTCCATGATCTTTGTGTCAGCAATTTCCAGAGGATTGATAATAGGTTTGACAGTATGGGTGCACGTTTCATGACTCTAGATGAACAGATTGAAGCAGTACAAAACCAAATCTTTGATCTTCAATATGCTGATGATTATGAATGAAGAAAAACAACTGGTTGATGTATCGAAACAACCGATTGTTTTTGGTGGTTGTATGAGTTTTCTATTCTTTCTGCTTTTGTTGTTTTAAATCTGTTGTACTAAGAACAGTTATCTTTCTCATCTCTTCTTTTTGTCTATTTGTGAAGACAAATAGGGGGAGATATATGTTGTGTTTAAGGTGTTTAAGTTTTTCTTCTGCAAAATAGTTTGGATGAGTAAAACCTTATAGGTTTTTGCTCCTATATTTTGTTTGATTGTTTGCTCTAATATTATGTTCAAAATTTCTATATTTGTTTTTGTGCTAACCAAATATCAGAAGTTGTGTTTTGCTTAAAACTGTGTTTTGCAGGAACTGCTTCAGATTCAATCAGGTACAACACAAGCATCAGGGATTTGTCTTCATCAAATAGGGGGAGATTGTTGAACAAAGTGGTGTTCAAGATTTGAAGAATCCAAAACCCTTTGAAGGATGTTGAAGGCTAGGATGTGCTTGCTGTTGCTGAGTTTTCTTAGATAGGATCTTGGGTAGATTGAGTTTTGTAATCCACTCTTAATTGAATCCAAAGCATAGGCATTCTCAATCTTTTTAAAAGAAAAGTGTTTTTCAAACTAAGTGAAAAACAACCGATTGTTTTGTCGAAACAACCGATTGTTTTATACTTAGGTGTTTTTAGAAAAGATTGAAAACTGTTTTTCAAATGGTTGAGCTGTTAAAACCAAAACAACTGATTGATTCGAGGAAACAACCGATTGTTTGTTTTGGTACCATAACAGAAAATGGTTTTTGTTTTGACTGAGCTTTAAATGATTTTAACTTATTACGCTTCATTCTTTAAATGCTTTGACCAATCTTTAAATGCAATTAATAGTTTGTTAAGATTTGATAACAAACAACAACTTTGATATATACAGAAAAACAGATTTGAGTTTTTCACTGATTTTGAGTTTTTCAAAGAGTTGAGATTGCTTAGAGATTGAGATTGATCAAAGTGTGTGAGATAGGATTTCTACTTGTATTGATTTCAGATTTGCTTCTGTAACATGTGTAATCCTTGTATCTGTTGAACAAGAATCTTTGTGTGTTTGCTGAGAAGTGTTGTGTGTTCTTGAGGGGATCAAGATCAGCATTCTTAGTGTTGGTGTGTTGGCCAAGAGAAGTGTGTGTCTTGAGGGGATCAAGGTCACTTTCTTGATTGTGTTGTAAGTGATCTAGGTTTGATTGCTTAGTGGTGTTCCTCAGTGGTTTTTGAGAAGACTGCATGTAGCTATGGGTTTAGAGTGAACCAGTATAAATCTCTGTGTGCATTTTCTCTATCCCTTAACTCTTTAAATTTAGTTTTGATATTTGCAAACTGGTATAAACAACCGATTGTTTCTACGAAACAACCGATTGTTTTTCTGGTGCAGTTGCTTTTTGCTTTAGTTTTTGGCAACTGAATTCTTTATCATTTGTTTCTGGAGATAATTTCATTCTTGACTTAAAAGTTTTTGAAAACCCTCTTTAAACAATTCACCCCCCCCCCCCTCTAGTTTAAAGTCAAATATTCTAACACATGGAGGGGAATTTCAAAATGAGAAATTCAGCAATTTCTGTGAAAAGATGGGAATTCTGCACAATTTGACAACTCCAAGAACTGCACAATAGAATGGTGTAGTGGAAAGGAAGAACAGATACCTTGAAGAATTAGCAAGGACAATGCTAAGTGAATCTTCTCTACCCAAGTACTTTTGGGTTGATCTTGTTAGCACCTCTTGTTATGTGATGAATAAAGTGCTAATAAGGCCAATCTTGAAGAAGACTCCCTATGAACTCTTCAATAGAAGGAAACCAAACATCAATCACCTCAGAGTTTTCGATTGCAGTTGTTTTGTTCTAAACAATGGAAAGGAAAACCTAGGGAAATTTAATGAAAAAGTTGATCATGGAATCTTTATTGGTTATTCCCTAAATAGTCATGCATATGGGATCTACAACAAAAGGCTAATGACTGTAGAAGAGTCTCTTCACGTGGTCTTTGATGAAGTGGATCGCAAAAGGATTCAAATCTCAAAGAACAGTGCTGAAGAGGATGAGAAGAACATCAGTTTGGAGAAGCTGGACTTCTGTGCAGAAAAACAACCGTTGATTGCTCGAAACAACCGATTGAAATTTTACAACAGAGTGAGTTGCCCAAAGAATGGAGGATTCCAAGAGATCTGTCAGTGGAGAACATCATTGGGCAGATAAAGAAGAGTTTTCTACACGTAGCTCTATCTCAAACTTCTACAGACACACTACTTTTGTCTCTCAAATTGAACCAAAGTCAATTGAAGAAGCTCTCAAGGATAAAAAGTGGGTTAAAGCTATGCATGAAGAGTTGAATCAGTTTGCAAGAAATGAGGTATGATTTCTTGTCCCTAAAACAACTGAGATAAACATCATTGGATCGAAATGGGTCTTCAGAAACAAACTGGATGAGGATGGTATGATCACAAGGAACAAGGCAAGGCTAGTTGCCAAAGGCTACAATCAAGAGGAGGGAATTGACTATGGGGAAACCTTTGCTCCTGTAGCAAGATTGGAGGTTGTGAGGTTGCTGCTAGCTTTTGCATGTATAAGTGGATTTAAACTCTTTCAAATGGATGTCAAGAGTGCTTTTCTCAATGGCTACATCAATGGGGAAGTGTATGTGGATCAACCACTGGGCTTTGAAGATCATCAACACCCTAATCATGTCTTCAAGCTGAAAAAGGCTTCGTATGGTCTTAAGCAGGCTCCAAGGCAGTGGTATGAAAGGCTGAGCAACTTCCTTTTGTCACATGGTTATGAAAGGGGAATGATTGACAATACACTCTTCATCAAAAAGTCAAATTATAAAATTATCCTTGTGTAAATCTATGTTGATGACATCATCTTTGGTGCTACACAAGATAGTTTGTGTGAAGAATTTGTGGCAGCTATGAAAGGTGATTTTGAAATGTCTATGATGGGAGAACTTTATTTCTTTCTTGGATTGCAGGTCAAGCAAACAAAGGATGAAATCTTTCTATGCCAATCAAAGTATTGTAAAGAAATTCTCAAGAAATTTGAAATGGAAAGTTGCAAGGAAGCAAGCACACCTATGCCCTCAAGCTGCTATATGGATGCAGATGCTGCTGGAAAAGGGGTAGATCAAATAAAATATAGAGGTTTGATTGACTCTTTGATCTATCTCACAGCATGTAGACTGGACATAATGTTTACGGTATGTCTTTGTGCAAGATATCAAGCAAATCCAAAGGAATCCCACTTCAAAGCTGCAAAGAGGATTCTGAAATATCTCAAAGGAACAAAAAATGTTGGTCTATGGTATCCTTCTCATTCTCCTATACATTTAATTGGCTATTAAGATTCTAATTTTACAGGATGTAAGCTAGACAGAAAAGGCACAAGTGGTACTTGTCATCTTCTTGGTTCAAGTCTCATCTCATGGCATAGTGAGAAGCAAGCTTATGTGACTCTCTTTACTACAGAGGCTTGATACATTGCTGCTGGAAGCTGTTGTGCACAAATTCTCTGGCTTAAACGGCAACTTGCAAATTTTGGATTGAAGATTAGCAAGGTTCCCTTGATGTGTGACAACACAAGTGCCACAAATCTTACCAAAAATAAGATTCAACACTCAAGAACTAAGCACGTTGAGATTCGCCATCATTTCATAAGGGATCATGTGAACAATGGAGACTGTGAAGTGAAGTTCATTGAGACAAAACTGTAACTGGCTGATATTTTCACAAAACCACTACCAAAAGAAAGGTTCTTCTTTTTTAGAAATGAGTTAGGCATTCTTGACTCTCAAAATCTTTCCTAAAAATTGTTTTATACCTATTGTAGTCTATTTGTGAAGACAAATAGAGGGAGAATTGATTGGTTCTTGTGTGTCTTTCTTTGAAAAAGTGTTTTAAATCTGCTAAAATATCTTATATCAAAACTGTTTTTGCTTCTGCTGACAGAAACAACTGATTTTTCGTGCAAACAACCGATTGTTCGTCTGGTATATTGTTTTCAATTTTGAAAAACTAACCTGCTGTTGTAGGAAACACTGGATTGTATATATGTTGTTTTTGCAGGAATTGCTTCAGATTCAATCAAGTCCATCATAAGCAACCAGGGATTTGTCTTCATCAAATAGGGGGAGATTGTTAAATCAAGTGTGTTCAAGCTTTGAAGAATCCAAATCCTAAGCGTTTGATGGAAGGCTGGAGGTGTTTGATGTTGCTGAGGTGCTTTAGAATAGGATCTGGGGTAGATTATATTTGTAATCCACTCTTTGTTAAATATAAAGCTTAAGTTTTTTCAAATCTTTTAAGTTTAAAGTGTTTTTCAAAACTAAGTGAAAAACATCCTTTTGTTTTGTCGAAACAACCGATTGTTTTATACTTAAGTGTTTTTGAAAAGGTTTGAAAACTGTTTTGGATGGTTGACTTGTTGTCAAACCAAAACAACCGATTGATTTGCTATTTCAACTGATTGTTTGTTTGGAATCCTAACATAAACAATTTTTTTTTTTAAAAGAGCTTTAATTGATTTCATAACTGAATACGCTCCTGCTTTAAATGCTTTGACCAATATTTGAATACTATAAATAGTTTGTTAATGTTTTATAACAAAAAACAAGAAAAAAAAACAGATTTGAGTCTTTCAAAGAGTTTTCAAGCATTTGAGTTTTCACTTGAGCTTTGGTTATTCAAGAGAGAAATGTAATAGGATTACTCTGTATTGATTTTAGTTTATTCTGTAACTGTGTAATTCGTTCTGTAAATTGTGTACATTCTGGTGTTGTAAAGCCAAGAAGGGTTGTGTGCTCTTGAGGTTGTCAAGATCAACATTCTTGGTGGAGTGTGTGCTGAGCCAAAGGAAGTGTGTGTCTTCAGGGGATCAAGGTCACTTCTTTGGTGGTGTGTGTATGTAATCTGGATTTGATTACCTAATGGATTCCCCAGTGGTTTCTGGGAAATTGGATGTAGCTGGTTAAGAGTGAACCAGTATAAACTGTTTGTGCATTTCTCTCTTCCATAAACTTTTTAATTTCAGTTGTTGTTATTTTTACTGATATAAACAACTGATTGTTTCTGCGAAACAACCGATTGTTTTTCTGTTGCTTTTCTGTTTTGAGCTTTATTCTTGGCAAACTGAATTCCTAAATCTGGTTTCTTGCAAAGAATTTCATTCTATCCTAAAAAGTTTTCAAAAACACCCTTTAAACCATTCCCCCCCCCCCCCCCTCTAGTTTAAAGCCATACATTCTAATAACCTCTTTGTGGTTGTGTGTTGTAATTTGTGAGTGATTACTAGTAGAACTCAGAGGTTGTTCTCAGAACTGGATGTAGCTCAAAGTTGAGTGAACCAGTATAAAATTTGTTGTGTAGTCTCTCTATCTCAAACTCCTTATAACTGTTTATTTTAATTCTGCTTTTGGTGTTGATATAAACAACCGATTAAAACGTAATTTCAATTGGTTAAAATTTTGTAAACAGTATGTATCATTGTTTGATTGCTTTCCTTAATTGCTTCTTGTGATTGTTTGATAAAGGTTCATTCTTAATCAATCTTTGCGAAAATCTTTGATAAACAATTCAACCCTCCCCCCCCCCCCCCCCCCGCTCTTGTTTAAGCCATCAATTCTTACAGTAAACCTTGCCAATTTAAATCATGGAGCAGCAAAAAATGCAGTATGCATAACTTTTGGTGATAATACTGGTCTTGTGTGAAACATTTTTTCAAACACCACCATTTGACGTCTTGTACTAAAGTATCTTGAATAATCAAGAACTTGTTCAATCATCGTTGCTGGCTGAGGAGGAATGGCAACATCTTCTGCTGGAGCTTTACCCTTATGGGTTCTATTACGTTTCTGGAATGATGATGTCATGTATAATGCAATTTCTACAATATATAATTAAACAAAAGTTAACATAACATCATAAACATAATGGTAGGTGTTATCAAACACAATAGTACAACTTCACAAAGAAAATATTACATGGCCAATGAAAATACAATACTAAAAGTCCTAAGGTAGAATATTAAAAGTTCTTATCCTAATTGTCCAATAATAAACAAATACAGACAAATTACAGAATAAGTCAAATGAAATAAAAGGACAACATGTAATTGAAAGACATGAAGGTAACGTCGACGTAGAGATATAAAATCAATGCCTAGTCATAAATGCAAACAACTTTGTCATGCAACGCTCATATGGCATCCCAAATAGTTGTTTAACTCTTCCGGGATGCTTACATAAAAACTCGTAGTATTGATCCATGACCTTTTCATCCTGAATGTTAAGCTCCACCAACATTGCCCAAATATCAGTATTGGTATGATGCATGGCGACGATGATGGTGTACATGTGCAGCATATAAGTCGTTTCTTCGTCTAATTTCCGCAGTTATATCTTGTGTTGCGGTTGCTTGTGCACGAGCAATGTTAACCAACTCAAAGGAATTCTGATTTCCATCCTTCATTGACGAAACACATTGTTGAAGATTTGTATTCAACAAAGCAAAATGTTCATCAATTTCGTCCATGGTGGGCCCTTTTCTTTTTTATTCGAGGATGTGGCCGCAGACAATGCAGAACGCATAGAAGGAGTGTTTGAGGGAGTGTCAGAAGGAGTCTCACTTGATTGAATATGGGGAGCAGGTGACCGTGGGACGTAGTCATCTACCTCTTCAAAGTTTGGTTGCTCGGTTATATAATCCATATTATTGTCGTCAATGTTGACACTGAAATTACTTATGTTTGGAGGTGAATTGATGTCACAAACTGATATAAACCCACAAAGACTCCAAAACCAAGTCCACAAGAAGATGACCAAGGATGTCAACTTTAAAGGGTCATCTCAACAATCAAAGGAAGACCTCATCAATAGGAGGAATGGACAAGGTCCAGAGCACTTGAAGTTATTCCTACTAGTCTTCTTAAATAATTAGAAAATGTTGTAAATAAGTTAGGCTCATTTGTAGGGGTCCAAATAGTATAAATAAGCTAGAATAAAGTGTCTTTAGCATAGTAGAGGGTGTGGGTAGCATTCTAGCTTGTTCTTAGCCCATTTGAAGGCATTTTGACCTAGTTTCTAGAAGGATAAGCCTAGAATACGGATTTGACTTAGTCAAACCCTATGGCTCCCCACTTTTTCCCTTTTCCTATTTTATCCTTTTTTCTTCTTTTCCAAGGCTCCTAAATCTATAAATAGGGAGGCCTACCTTATGTATTGATATGTTGAATGAAGAGTAAAGTTACTAATTGTGAGTGAGTGAATCTCCTCCTAAAATTGGTCTTATCTTGTGAGTGTTGTGAGCTCTCAAGTGGCGACATCTACACTTATCTTGGATTTAATTCACCATCCAAGTAGCGTGCTCCATTCACAATTCCATATCTCCCAAGTTTCCTTTCCCTCATCTTTTTCCATTCCATTTCCATTCCAATTTTAATTCCAAAATATGTCTTCTTCTTGTTTTTGCTTCCTTGTTTTCAATTTTGTCCATATTCATGCTCACCTTGTGTTTGCTTAAATTCCGCACCTATATTTTTCATTCATTTTCACCATTAATTGTCTTAAAATCTAAATCTAAGTAAAGTGTCACCAAACAAATGAACAATCCTAAAATCAACTCACATCACAGGTTATCCTGACCCGACTTCTGGTGGCTTTGTCATTAGACCACAACTCCTCCATTAGGTTATAATGGCGAATGGGATTGACACGCCATTTCGCCGCAGATGGTTTAACCTACATAGATGTCACATATTAGTACATTATGGGCGAATGTGCAGTGAAATCTATTACATTTAGCATATACTTATGATCGTACCTTGATCAAGTCATTCCAAACTTCGTCCTCCGCTTCAAAACGGAGGGTGGTCTAGTTCCATGCGAAACCACTCAATCCATCAAACAAGTCATGTACTTCCCTCCACCTGTCCTTGAGGCTTTTTTGACGATATTTACATGGTTTTTCTTAATCGCTGATAATCCAACTTCGTGTAGAGTCATAACAATGTTAGTATATCCTTGACTGGTCCAGCTATCGTTAATTCTGCAACCTCGACGAACCTCTTCAATCATTGCATTTAGCATAATTAAGTCCATCTCTGTCGTCCACTTAGTGAACCCTCTCAAACCATCTAATGAATCTGGAGCAACATTCTTCCCGTGATCCATCTAATTTACTTAAATAAAGTTAGGATGACAAGGATTGGAACAAAATAGAAATTATATTATTTCAGAAAATTAATTGTTTACATAATCTTGCCACATTTTGTTTGCTATAGTGTCTCTAATATGACACCCTAGCCTATAATCATGTTCACGAGCATGGGTAGGGGTTGGTTGTACATATTCTTATAACAATTCATGATCTACTTCTTCAATCAAAGACTCATAATTGTCGACCCTGCGAAGAAAGTTATGCAGAATACAACAAGCTAAAACAATTTTTGTCATAGTATCGACATCATAATGTGGCTCAGTCCCACTTCCTAAAATTAGAAATCGTTTTTTCAGCACCCCAAATGTTCTCTCAATTACATTTCTAAGTGAAGAATGTTGAAGATTAAACAACTCTTTAGCATTTTGTGGCCCTTTTCGCGAATATTCTTTCAAATGATATCTAACCCCACGATAAGGTGTTATTATATTTGGTTTTAACATAAAACCTGCATCACCAAGATAGTATTTTCCTACAAAGTTGTGGAAAGTTGCATTAGTATATACTACGACAACCTATTAATTGTTCTGCACACCCAATCCCCTAAAACTAACCTTCTGGAATAACTAAAGGATCGTCTCGTACCAAAGCATCTTTCAATATCCTTGAATCGGAGGCAGTTCCTTTCCAACCAGCCAGGACATATGTGAACTTCATGTCAAAGTCACAACCTACAAATATGTTTTGGGTTGACCAATCTTTTCTCTCTCGAAAACGAGGTGCATTAGCACGTGCAACCTTAACACGTACATGAGTCTCATCTATGGCCCCTAAACAATCTTAATGTAAACCAAATTTCATAACTTTAATTAAACACAAAATAAATAAGACATTAGACATAATTTAAAGTAATGTTATCATCAACAAACCTTAAAGTAGGGGAAAAATCAACTGTTGTTAAGGATGTGTGGTTCTACAACCGTTCCATTTGGTTGAATTAAGAATTCCCCCTCCAACCTTAAAATTGCAATAAAAATATTATGAAAGTGACGGAAACTATTTTTCCAAACCGATGGAAAAAGAATGACACACTTTGATTCTTCACATTATGCCCAATAATGTGCAGAAATTTCGCTAGTTGTTCTTCCACGGTTGATCGATATGCATCTTTAACAAGTCCAGTTGTCCATATTCGTTGAAATAATTGAATGAAAGCTTTCGGTCCCATGCGAATAATATCACGAGATTGTTCAGTGTGAACCAAGTACTTTATCAATTCTTGCCTGCGACGCTCTTTTTGTAGTTGGAACTCACTCATAGAGTTGCTTCTAGTAGGCACCGTGCGTAACAAATACAAAGGATGATCACTGATGCACCTTTAGTAGGATTTTGGAAATTAAATTCATGTTCGCCGCAACAAGATCGTCATAAATTGCAATTGTTTCCTCAAAATCTATCATCTCTGCCTCGTCATAATGCCTTTCTGAATTCATACCGAACACGGTGACCGTTTCAATGTAAAAATACACCAATACAATGATCCTAAAACCTATTTTTAATTAATTTTAATCAAAATTTTATTATAAATTACTATATCATTTAATTTCTGTAATATAACAAAAATTATATAAATATATACAGAAATTATATTTTTTAATATTATAATTTAATAAAAAACAAATAAATATAAACAAATAAAATAATATCATAACAAATATAAGTATATACAAATATTCAAATTTCAAATATTTATGTCAAATGTATAAAAAAAACCCTAAAAATTAAAAATGTTAATTTAAAATAACAAATTCTATTTTTTATAAACAATTAAAATTTCAATAAATAATAACTATCTACATTTATTATTAAAAAAACTTATGTCTTGTCTAAATTTTACTGTTTTTTTTTTTAATTACTATATCATTTTGTCTAACGTTTTTAATTATAACAGTAACAATTTATGTCAAATAAAAAAAAACCCTAATCATTAGAAATTTTTATTTCCATTCTGTCAAAATTTTATTTTTAAATAAAAAATTCTATTTTTTAAAAAGAATTCAAATTTCAAAAAAATAATAACTATCTACAATTATTATTAAAAAAATCATATTTCTTCTATAAACTTGTACTGTTTTTTTAATTACTGTAACATTTTTTATAATGTTTTTAATTATAACATTAATAAATAATGTTAAATCTAAAAAAAATAAAACCCTAAACATTATAATTTTTATTTCCATTCTGTCACAATTTTATTTTTAAATAAATAATTCTATTTTTTATAAACAATTCAATTTTCAAAAAATAATAACTTTCTACATTTATTATTAAAAAATCAAATTTTTTTGTCTAAACTTTTACTGTTTTTTTAATTACTACAACATTTTTTATAATGTTTTTAATTATAACATTAATAAATAATGTTAAATCTAAAAAAATTAAAACCCTAAATATTATAATTTTTTATTTCCATTCTGTCACAATTTTATTTTTAAATAAATAATTTTATTTTTTATAAACAATTCAATTTTCAAAAAATAATAACTTTCTACATTTATTATTAAAAAATCAAATTTCTTGTCTAAACTTTTACTGTTTTTTTTAATTATTACAAGATTTTTTATAATGTTTTTAATTATAACATTATATATCAAATATAAAAAAAAAACCCTACAAATTACGAATATTTATTTCCATTCTGTAAACATATTCATTTTAAATAAATAAATATATATTTTGATAAACAATTAAATGTTTAAAAGATAATAACTATCTACATTTATTACTATAAATTTCTTATCTAAACTTTGTCTGCTTTCTTTAGTTACTAAAACATTTATTTTCATTTTGTAATTTATAAGATTAATAATTTATGTCAAATGTAAAAATAAAAACCCTACACATTACAAATTTCTATTTCCATTTTGTAAAAATATTCATTTTAAATAAATAAATATTTTTCTTATAAACAATTAAATCTTATAAAATTAATTACTATTTAAACATATTATTTAAAATTAAAAATTTCTCCATAAAATTAAAATCTTCAAAAATACAATGATAAATGTCATAAACAAGGCAAAATTAATTTACTAACTTATTAACATAAATCACTACTATAAACCCTAAACAAATTTAATAACAAAACCATAATCATAAAAAAAAAAATTGAACCACAAATTTGAACCACAAATTTGAACCACAAACAAAAAATACAAATAAAAAAAAACCTTGAACACAAGTAGAGGAAGATCAATTCAACTAAGGATGAAGAATACCAGCACAAGAAGAGACTAAAAAAATTCTGGAAAATACTTTAACATAATCGATTAAGCAATGCGTTATAAAAACAGGATAATCGATTATCCAAGCATTTCAGACACATAATCAATTATTTATACACCTAAAAAAGCAACATAATCGACTATTGTAACACATAATCGATTACCCCACGTTTTACACATATGACATAATCGATTATGCTCCAAAAACAAATATCAGATAATCGATTATGCAACAAAAATAATTGATTATCCACTATCTTTTACACCATAATCGATTATTCACTCCCTCCTTTTTCACTCGTAATTAATTATATAAAAATAAAAACCAAGGCAATGTTTACCTCATATCAAAGAACCACTGTGAAAGTCACCCCCTACTACTATGATTCCTTAAGAACCTTTCCAAGCCCAATTTATTGAGTTTCTTTCACTGAATTATGAAGTTTCAATGCACTGATTTTATATACAACTCAAATAGCAATTAATAGGCAGCCAACTACTTCAACCCTGCATTCATATCATTCAAATGCACTGTCTGGTCAAAGGATTCCTGAACCAAAGTCAAGAATCTCATGTCATGCGTAAATAGTGCAAAGGTGCATGGCAGTGGCAGTTTTGTCTACTTCATGAAGGCACCCACCTGAAGAAGAAATCAAAAAAAAAAAAAAACGAAGGGTACATTGATAATTAATCATCTCTAATATGGCTTGCCTTCCCTATTCTCTCATTTCTCTTCATTCCTCACAAGAACCACTTCTCCCTCTACTTTCTCACCATCTCCTCTCTCACCCACATGCACCTATGAAACCAAACAGGGTGACACTGAACATCCATAGTCGACTATAGTGCATCCCCGGAAGAAGGAAAAACTGGCTAAAGATTGTCTTGTGATAAACAAAATGAATATTCGAAAGTTTAAAAAATATTTTTGAAATCAAATATATACTTTCAAGTGACGTTTTTTTAAAACAAACTTGTATTCGAAAAATTCTGATTGAGATCGAACCAAAATTATTTTATTTCTAAACAAATATGAATAAACATTCCAAAATATTTATAATCAAAAATTAGTTAATGGTCCATAAAAGTCATAATCTTCTACCATCATTTTTGTTTTCATCTTCTGAGCAGTCTTTAAATATGAAAAGAAAAATGTTCAGTAATATATAGAGAGAGAGATAATAATGTTATACTTTTCTATAAAACTTCCTAAAAATATTTTTAACACTATACAGAAATTTTAAGTGGAATGTATCAATAATATAAAGAACTTTATTATTATTATTACCTAATAGCATATCATGATATTTAATAAATTTATTAATTTTTTATAGAAATTATTTTAAAGTCATTCTATAATTCTAAAAAACTTAATAATCAACAAACATTAAATTCAAATATTAATATATATTTAATATCTCGAATAAATCATTAAGAAAATACTTATTCAACAAATAAATTAAAAATGAAAAATAACAAATTTATAGGAATTTATTTAAATTTACGTTAAGATTTGGCAGGATTGAAAATTGAGAAGAGAAGAAAAGGCAGTCAAAGGGATAGTTCTGTAATTGAAAAAAAAAACCGTAGGCTAACTAACTCAGATATTCGATTTTATTTTGATAGTTATTCCATTATCATAAAGTAGAATATTCTAGTTCTATATGCTCACTCCAGCGATGAACTTTATAAAACCCCCTCTTCGTCAATTTTTGTTAACTTCTATCAAACCAAGTAAAACAGCTAACAGTGATGAGTGAATACCTCCAGCGAGACTACGTCGTTTCGGAAGAGATCGGCCGGGGAAGATTCGGTACCGTGTATCGGTGCTCGTCGGCGGACTCTGGCGAGTTCTACGCCGTTAAATCCATTGACAAGGTAGCCATAAGTGCCGCCGGAGACTCCCTGGACACTCAATGCCTCTTTACTGAGGCCAAGATCGTTCAGCTTCTCTCCCCTCACCCTCACATCGTCAATCTTCACACCCTCTATGAAGACGAAACGCACCTCCACATGGTTCTCGACCTCTGTTACGAACCCAAGTTTCATCACCAGGTCATGCCGGAACGCGAAGCTGCTTCGGTGATGTGGCAGCTCATGAAAGCCGTGGCCCACTGCCACCTTCTCGGCGTGTCCCACCGAGACATAAAGCCCGACAACATTCTTTTCGATGAGGAGAATCGGCTGAAGCTAGCCGATTTCGGCTCGGCTGATACTTTTAAAGAGGGCGAGCCGATGAGCGGGGTGGTGGGGACGCCTCCTTATGTGGCTCCCGAGATCCTCGCCGGAAGGGATTATAACGAGAAAGTGGACGTGTGGAGTGGCGGCGTGGTTTTGTATCAAATGTTGGCCGGGTTTTTGCCCTTTCGAGGCGATTCCCCTGTGGAGATTTTTGAAGCTGTGCTGCACTCCAGTTTGAGATTCCCAACCCGGGTTTTTTCTTCTGTTTCACCTGCCGCCAAGGATCTCCTTCGTAGAATGTTGTGCAGAGATGTCTCTAGAAGGTTCTCTGCTGAACAAGTTCTGAGTAAGTTTTGGTTTACCAAGTATTTGGTTGATTACAGAAATTACAGTCTAAAGGATTGTTAACTTATGATTTTATTTTTGTTTTTTAAATTTTTCTTAAACAGGACACCAATGGTTTAGCATTACTGAACAGACTGACTGATCCTTCTCTCTGTACATATATATACTGTGCCTTGTGGCTTTTGGATGAAGGTTGAAGAAATACAACTTAAAGCCTGCCTCTTTTCTTTGTTTCATTTTCCTTTTAATGTATCTTTGAAACAAGTTGCCTACTGTGGCTATGTGAAAAGAGAAGGTTTGATGTGTAACTATATAACTTGAATATAAATATATATATCAAAGTGTTGATTTGGTGACACATCTCTGTAAATCCCACTCACATGGTTCTAATTCTCTTCACTTGTTTTCTTTCTGGGAATTGTAAAACTAGACTATAATATTTTCACATCCTACTTCACTTTCACCTTAAAAAAAATCTAATTAAAGAAAATGTAAAATATTAAAATATTTTTTAAAATTAAAAATAATTAAAATATATTAATATTTATGGAGTATAAAAAAATATTTTTCTTTAAATTTTTACATTACCCATTACTCCTATTAATTCTAGCGGATTCTACTGTCTTTTTGTCTTTGGTTGTTAAGATAGTCTTCTAATTGTTAAGATTATTTATGAATATTCTTTTGCAACAGAAAATATCGGTCAGAAGTAGATTAGAATAACATATAACTTCGGAAAATTAATAAATCAATATTTTACAAATCTTCATGAGTAAAATTATAATTTTCTATCTTTTAATAGTTAATTTATTTACCTGAACATAATCAAAATTTATTTCTATCTGTTGTAAAGTTTTAAATTTCGTGTTATAAAACATTTTTTTTTGTTATTTTTAAAATAAAATAAAAATGTCCACTTTATTTTAAAAACACCACATTATATTCTCTTTAGATTACCCAAATATTTCCTTAAGTTTAAAAATATTACACATGTATTTCTTTTTTACATTACACAAACATTCCCAATAAGAAAGAATGAAAAAGGGGGTATAGATGTAATTTGAATAGCTATGAAGCAGTATTAGCGTAATTTGTTTGTCACATTAATTGAAAATTAAGTGCTTACATGATTCTCGTTACACTTAATCTTAGTATATTACTATTACTCGTGAAGAGATAATTTCGAAATATTACAATTAAATTTTGGGTGATAAAAAAACAATTAGAAGTTATGTAAAATAAATATCTTCAAACAATAAACATGTTACTTTACGCGAACATCTTTTTTTCACATCTTCTCTCTTTAGTTTGAGCTTACTTAAGCAAAACATCTTCCCATCAATGTTATTTTTAAGATATATTAATATAATATTTTATATAAGGGTATTGATTTTATTATATGTAAAAATTGAATTAATGAAACATCAATTTTAGTTAATTGTATTTATTAAATTACATTTTCTCTCTTGAACAATGCTATCCATAAATTATTAAAATTGGTTCATTTATTAATGATGATAAAATTAAAAGTTCTAAAAATAATGTGAATATTTGGTTGACATATCTAAGTTTAAGTTTTTTATATGGTCCAAATGTGTTAGATAGACTAGTGGTTTCACATCATCTATTAGTTTAATCACGTAATTGTGTTCTACATTCTTTTTCTCTAAAATTGATTTTTTTTCATTTTCGTATTATGTTTGAGGATGAAGCATTTGTGAATTATATTTTTGCTCTACAAGTATAAACTTTCAAATATTTTTTTAAAAATATGTGTGATTTAATTGAAATTAATTATGCAATCCTAATAAAATACATCATTATTTGAAAACATTACCAATTAATGAATTTAAAAGAAAAAAATTACGTATTTCTTTTATCGAATATTACATTATTATAATAATAAATTCATATTAAAATAATCATCTTGAAAATTAATTAATTATATACTATATTAATTAAAAATTTAGAGACTTAAATGTCAGCTACAATAAGATAACACTAGATCTCCAACTAAGTTACAATCAAGATAATTGCAATTGATAAATATAAAGATTTACGTGCCATACAAATTAAAAACATAATCAAATTCAATCAATTGTTTAACTACAATAAATAAATTTTATTTGCATTTAGAAAATAAACATAACTTGAAAACAATACTCATTAAAGAACACAATATATTATCAATTTGATTTGGTTTGGCTGTATTTTCAATATCAAACCATCGAATCATAAGTGTATGGTTTGGTGAAGAAAAGAGAAATTAATATTTTCATAATTTGTCTTTTTTCAATTTAATTTTAAAGTATTAGAAGTTGAGAGTGATATTTATGTCATTTGTAATCTAAATTATCAGCAAAAATAGAAAATGCATGTAACCTAACCAGTTAACTTGTATTTCATTATTTTAAATTATTCCAATTAATTTTGTTGAATAGCTTAGTAAAGTTATTTATCATTATAAATGTTTTCGCCGGTTGACTTTGGTTGGACTGGATGGAGAACTCCAATTTTGATTTGTCTCCTCTTATTGTTGCTGGAACGCAGTTCCGCTGGGACAGAGAGGACTCTACCTGTTGATCACACTCCGACGATCAAGTCAATGAGAGCATACAATGTATCAAATCAGTTTTAGTCTAAGTATTTAGAAACAGCGTACCTTTCCTCGGGGTCTCAAGCCCCTTTTATAGATCTCCTTTCTACAGTTTTCTCCAATCAGAACAAGATTTTAACAGGGAGAATATAATCTCAACAAAAAACATACAATCTTAACAGAAAAACATACTGTTTACGTGCACCTTTATTGTCAGGTGCTTAACAACAGTAAAACATTCTGCTCATACGCACCTTTATTCTCGGGTGCTAACTATTTCATTCTCAACAGCTTTTATTAGTATTTAATTATCATATGCGTCAAAACAAACTGAACATTCTTTTTATCTTAATTATCTTTTTGCGCAAACCTACCAGAAAACCTTGGTTGACACCGCAACACATCCTTGGGCCCATACCAAGCACAGGCCAAGCTAAGCACAACCCGCGACACTGTGCCAACCATACCTAAACTCTTGGGCCGAGGTCATGAGCACTCCTCACCAATACACAAGCACCCCACGCTCGAGCCGAGCTTGGATAGGCGAAGAGGCTAACTAGAGTTTGACGGTTGACACGACGTTTTCCCTATTGGGTAGGTGGAGGCGCGGTTGCCGAAGCATTTTTGTTGAGACGTCTTACCACATTGAATCTGGAGCGTACACGTGGCACGACATCAACGACCAAGAAGCACTGCCACTTCATTTCCCTCTTTAAACACTAAAAAACCCATTTCTCTTCTTACTCTTCACGTAACCTTTGTGCCTTAGAACTCTTGCGCTCTTAAACCTCTCCTACACCCAAAAATTTCCTTCACACTTCTTCTTCCAAATTAGCGATCATTCTATCATTACACCAGGTACTTTCCCTCTATTAATCTCTATTGCCGAATATTCATTCATCTTACCGATTGCATTGCTTGAACTGGGATTTTCTTTCGATTCACTTTCTTTGTATGAACTGTGCTTGTATGGTTTTTGTGTTTGTGCTTGTGTTCTAGCTACTTCTGCAATGGATTACAGTTTCATGTATCCATGGGCCAAAAAAAGATCTTCTAAAGAGGTCTCTTATTACACTATCCATTTACGCCTTAGAGATTTAAGAGAAAACAATTGTACCATGAGAAAAACACACGAGAGTCATGTAAAAACCGTAGAATGTAGGGAGGGTGAGCTCATCTGTTGTGACGACTCATCAGACTCTAGTGGTCCATTTTGTTTCTTCTATGCAACGTATTTCAAAAAGGTTCTCCTGCATCTTCCTTTATCCATCTTTGAAAAAGAGCAATTCATTGATCTCAACGTCGCCCCTGCCCAACTACACCCTAATAGCTAGGCATTCATTCGTGCCTTTATTATTTTGTGTGCACAGTTCGGTATCTCATCGTCTGTTGAAATCTTTTTATATTTCTTTGAAGTTAAACACATGAGTAGTAAACTACGAGTTTCCTTGAATGGTGCTCCTAGAAGAGCCCTGTTTACCCTCTTCCAGTCTTCATATAAGAATTTTAAAGGAAAATTTGTTAAAGTCCGAGCCTCAACAAGAAATCCAACCCTTCTGGATGGATTTCCCCTATACTGGACCCGCGAACCCAAATTTCAGAGTGCTTGGCGCCTTGAAGATCTATCACCAAAAGATCAAGGGATCTACCAATTCCTGATGAGCTTGAAGGTCGTATTCGACACCTCCTACCTAATATCCAAAGGGTACATTCTCGGTGCTCTGAAAGCTTATACTAGTACACCCCATTCCCCACTCTTGGTGAAAATAACTTTGTTACCACTTGTTAACAATTTATTTATTTTCTTTGCTGGAACGATGTTGTCCCATATCAGCAAGGCGGAGCTAGCCGACATGGCTAAAAAGATGTGGGCAGCTGCTACCGTGCCCAAGGATTCCTTAACTCAGAAGAAGGAGGCTTCAGTCACAATTACCCAAGCCCCGACCGAGCAAGACAAGGAAACCACCTCAACGCTTATTTTTAAGAGGAAAAGGAAAGCATCCACTCCCTCCACTGAGCACTCTCACTCAGATGGTCGAGCTCTGCATCCAAACGTCGTTCCCTCAGATGGCCAAGCTCCGCCCAAAGACATCATCGTCATACAAGAATGAAAAGGCGAGAACTCTAAGGGGAAGACCAAGCACAAGAGGCGGTAGAAAACTAAAGGAGGCGGTAGACCGAGCTCAAGAGGCGGCGAGCCTGACCGAAGAAAAGAGCAACCTTTTGACCGAAGTCGACAGGCTGAAGGGGGATCTAGCCCGCAAAGATGAGGACCTTACCAAGATCACATAATCATTTAAGTAATATGTTGTTGAATCCTATCTCGTGGGATTTGAGGAATCTCTTGAGCAAGCATCAACAGTCTATCTCACCCTGGACTTCTCGGAACTTGGCCGGGGTAAAACTGTGGTTGATGGCCAACTAAGGGATGATTAACTTAAACTTTTTATGGTCTGTAATATGTTAAATTCTCTTAACACTTTAACAGTTTGAACACTTCATATTTATCAACAGTTTGCTTTTTTTTTATGTATAACAATTTTATAAGTGCATGCCTCGCTGCTTAATTCACTCTCTTTATCCTAACATAAATCATATGACACGCTTATGTTAGCTTAAGCATAAAAATAACAGCCCACTTACCTTAAAAAAACTACTTTTAAGTAAGCGATGCTTTCACAGGTAGGGCAAAGTTTTTCTTCAACTTGACTTCACAAACAACCTCCATATTCGACGAATCTTAATATGATTATTGCATTGATTTCACGATTCCTTTCCTCATAGAGTGCCTACTCAAGTAGCTGCCTCTATTTCAGGCTCGACCATTATCTCCATGCATATCAAGCATATACCACTATACAAGGCATCCATACTCGCATGACCTTATTCATTCTACGTAAAGTCACTTCAGAGTGTGCCAAATTAAGTAACTTAACAAATAATCCCATTTCACAGGGCGCCTACGCTCGGGTAGTTGTATTTACACCGAGCTAGATCGTCTTACCATGTGTCAAACCAAATAATTCGTTCACTCAATTTATCTCGCAGGGCGCTTATGCTCAGGTAGTCGTACTGACGCTAGGCTAGGTCGTCTTACCATGCATCACATCAACAAAAATAAATTCATCTCACAGGGCTCTTATACTCGGGTGACTCTGTTCACTCCAGGATAGGACGTCTTACCATGTGCAGATGACTATATTTATAACAAACCAATTTGTAAAGTGCCTATACTCGGGTAGTCGCACTTACACCGAGCTAGGTCGTCTTACCTGACACTTAAACCAATTAAACCACTTAGACAATCTAATCCCATAGGGCGCCTATGCTCGGGTAGACATACTCACGCCGAGCTAGGTCGACTTACCGTGTGCTAACTCAAGTAAACCAATAAAACAAATTAATCTCACAGGGCACCTATGCTTGAGTAAACGTACTTACGCCGAGCTAGGTTGATACAATCCAAGTAGCCAAGAAGATGACCAAGGACTCAAGAGACAATTCACACTGTAACCAGTCATCTCAACAATCAAGTCAAGGCCCCACCAAATATCAGACGGACCTCAACAGAAGAAGAATTGGGCATAGACCAAAACATCAACTATTCTTTCTTCTGGTGTTCTTAAGATAAAAACATATTTGTAAATAATTTGGGCTCATTTTACAGGGTCCAAATAGAAAAATAGGCTATAGTAGGTTCACATAGCATAAAAGGGAGTGTACTTAGCGAAATAAACTTGTATCAAGCCCACTTTTTCAAGACAAGGCACCTAGAATTAGGGTTTTTAACCTACTTTCTAGAAGCTATGCATAAAGGTGCGATTTTGATCATGGTCAACACCCTAGGCAACCCCTCTCCCTTGCCTTTTCTACCCTTCACACATCTTGCCCAAGGCACCCCTTCCTATAAATAAGGTGTCTTGCCTCATGTATTTTCAACTTGAAATTGGAAGTAAAGAAACTCTACTTGAGTGAATTTGTGAGTCTGAGTACTCCGAGTTAGTTGGGTCTTATCTTGGATGGGTAATATCCCAAATGGCGACTCTGGGTCTTATGTTGGGTGGGTAATATCTCAAGTGGCGGCTCTTGCATCACTCAACTTGGAGACCCTCTACTCCAACTGGCGTGACTTCCCTTCTTCCAATAAGTTCTCTTCATCTCTTCCCCTTTTCAATTCCTTTTTGCACCTTCCATTCCCTTTCCTCAATGTTCCTTCACGTTGTCTTTAAATTGTTGGTTCTCTTTAGTTGTTCCCTATCTCTAATTCCGCTGCATTATTTGTCACCTTATAATTGTCTTTTCTTTTTGCCCTTCTAAAGTGAACATTCACACTTACTTAACCACTTGCTTAAGTTCGTGTCCATTGGAAATCTTCTTGGGTACTCACCTTGAATTGATAATCTTAAAATCATAAACAAGAGCAACCAATTAAAAATGTGCAATCCTAAAATCAACTCACATCATAGATCGACTGACCGTGTGCTACATCAAGTAAATCAATAAATTAATGCACCATCTTCTGAGAACAAATTTATCACTACATGACCTCGTTAGAAAACTCTTTCAAGGGAAAAAGAGCATCATCATATTGTTCAAAGGAAGACATTAAACGAAATATCTTAACTGAAATAAAACTTGAGATTTTCCACGTTCCACGTTCATGGGATGGCTCCTCCCTCAAGGGTTTCCAACTTATATGCTCCATTCCTCAACACCTCGATCACACAAAACGGGTCAGTCCACTTTGGAGATAAATTATTTTCCAACTGGTAGGGGTGGGCCTTTCGCATCACCAAGTCGGAAACCTTGAACTCTTGAGGTTTTGTCTTGGTCTTTAGCTTTAGCTCCACCCTTCTCTTTAAAGCCTCTGAGTTAATACGAGCATGTTCATGCACCTCGTCCAACAAATCCAGGTTTACCTTTCTCCCTTTGTTAGATTCCTCAACAGCAAAGCTTTGGAACCTAAGAGAATTCTCTTGTATCTCCACTAGTATCATGGCGTCTGATCCATATACCAAACTGAAAGGTGTTTCTTTGGTTGTTGACTATGGGGTGGTGTTATAAGACCACTGAATCCTGGGAACTTCTTCTGACAAAGTTCCCTTGGCCTTTTCCAACCTCCTATTCAAACCTCTCAGCAAAACTCTGTTAGCTGACTCAACCTAGCCATTTGTTTGAGGGTGTTCTATCGACGCGAATACCTGCTTTATTCCAAGCTCCGAGCACAACTTACCCAAATGTTGGCTGACAAATTGGGTTCCATTGTCGGACACTAGGCGTCTCAAAATCCAAAAACGGCACACAACGTTCTTCCACAAAAAATGTTGTACCTTGTAAGCAGTTATATGTGCAACTGGATCGACTTCAATTCGCTTTATGAAGTATTTGATGGCCACAATGAGATATTTCATCTGACGTATCGCCAAAGGGAAAGGACCTAAAATGTCTATTCCCCGCGTATGGAAAGGCCACGGGTTATAAATTGACTGCAACTCCTCGGCTGGCATGTGATGCCAATCAGCGTGCTTCTAACATTGTTCGCAACATTGTGCATACTTCACGTAATCCTCTTTCATGGTCGGCCAATAGTACCCGCTCTGATGACCTTCAATGAATGAGCTTGTCCTCCTATGTGACTACTGCAAATGCCTTCATGGAGCTCGACAATTATGCAAGCACATTGATCTACACTTACACATGTGAGGATTGAGTGGGTATAACTGTGACGAAAAAGGTTTCCATCTATCAAGGTATACCACCTTGCATTCCTCTTAACAATCTTGGCCTCTAGGGGGCCAGCAGGAAGTAACCCATCATCGAGGTAACGCTTGTAAGGTGTCATCCAAGTGTTCGTGGTGTCAACCTGCAAAACCTCAAGAAACTCATCCCCTAACAACCCACAGGTGGTTATTCTCATAAACTTCAGGGTTTCCTAAATCATTGACCGATGTCTTTTCCCTTTTCTTGAGCTGACCTCTAGAACTTACACACGGTCGACAACGGTTGGTCCTCCTTGAGCTGTCTTGGGTGACTTTAACGTCTCCTGGATCACTGACCTCTATCGGCTTCCCTTCCCTTAGCTAGCTAGCTTAGACAACAGGTCTGCCCGGGAGTTGTGCTCTCTGGGAACATGAAAAAGATCAAATGTAGAGAAAACTACTCTCAAGATCTGCACGTACCTGAGGTATGAAGCTAGCTACGGGTCCTTAGCCTGATACTCATCTGTGACTTCCCCAGTGACAAGTAATGAATAACTTTTTACTAGCAAGCTTCGAGCTCCCAATTCTTTGGCCAACAACATCTCTGCTATCAAGGCTTCATACTCAACTTGATTATTGCTTGCTTTGAACGCGAATCTCAGAGCTTGCTCGATTAACAGCCCGCTTGGTCCCTCTAAAATGATCCCAGCTCCACTCCCTTGTTATGTTAGTTGGAGGATCCATCTATCGAAAGAACCCACTAGAAGTCATTAGGATCGGGTTGGGATCCTCAGACAAAAGTTTTACCACGAAGTCAGCGTACACCTGACCCTTGGTTAGCCCTCGCTACTCATATTGTATGTCAAACTCGGATAACTCCATCGCCCAACGAACCATCTGACCTGCTATATCAGGCTTTTGAAGGACCTTACGAATGGATAGATCAATCATCACAATCACGGTGAAGCTCTAAATGTAGTGGCGAAGTCGCCAAGCTGTAAATACCACGACTAAGGCGACTTTCTCAATGGCCTGATACTAGGTTTCCGGCCCCTGCAATACCTTACTTTGGCCTCTAGACTTTGTCTTGGTCTTGCAAAATGATCGAGCTGATTGCCCGATTTGTAATCACAAAATAAAGATGAATAGGAGTACCAGGGATTGGCTTACCAAGAACAGAGGTGGCTGGCCAAGTACTCTTTTAACTTGGTGAAGGCTTCTTCACACTCGCTAGTCCACACAAATCGGTTGTTCTTCTTGAGACATTGAAAATAGGGATACCCCTTATCGCCACTGGCTGAAAGGAAACGAGACAAGGCATCCATTCGCCCAATTAACTATTGGACCTCCTTCCCATTGGTTGGGCTTCTCATCCCTATGATTGTAGCACATTTGTCGGGGTTCGTCTATTTGTGGCCAGAATTCAAAAACTTATGAGCTCCTCTCGAATGATGAGGTGCTTATCTTCATTGAACTTTCTTCGCCTTTGCACCATGGGTTTGACCCTTTCATCCATGTTAACCTGATGGCATAAAAAATCTCGGTCTATCCCGAGCATATCTGCAGACGACCGTGCGAAAGCATTCATATTTTCTGATATCACATCGGCTATTTTATCTTCCAACTCTTTACACAACGAGGTGCCGAGCTTGAACTTCTTCCCTTTTATGTCCCTTTCCTGAACCTCTCCAGCAAGTTCAAGTCGTCTCTTATTGAGGACATCCGCCTCTGCAATCCATTCTGCATCTCCTGCTTGAATAGCGATTGTGTAAGTTCCCCCTCGATTCTTCAAACTACTCTCGTAGCATTTTCGCGCCGTCTTCTGATCAACCTTTATGGTGATCACTCCTCCCTCAGTAGAAGGCAACTTCATCTTCATATGGACGATTGAAGCTACTGCACCTAACCTATTCAAGGAGGGTCGCCCCAAAAGCAAATTGTAAGCAAAAGATGCGTTAACTACAATGTACTTGCTGGTAATTGTCATGGCTGCATTTTCATCAGAAAAGGTCGTCCTCAACTCAATGTACCCTTGGACCTCTACCCGATCTCCTGCGAAGCCGACCAAACACCCATTGTATGGCCTCAACTGGTCAGGAGACAACTGCATATTGGTGAACGTTCCCCAGAACATCACAAAAGCCAATCTTCCCTGATTGACCAAGACCCTATGCACCTTTTGCCCTATCGTGACGACAAATATTACCACCGGATCATCCTCATGAGGAAAAACACCTTCCAAGTCGAAACTTGTGAAGTAGAGAGCGGGCTCCAGAGGATGATCAGGTCTCCTCGTCTCCAAGGACATCACCGCTCGTGTGTATTGCTTATGTTTGGAAGATGAGATTCCTCCTCCGAAAAATCCTCTTGAGATGGCGTTCAGCTCTCCGTGGACCGGTGTCTCATATGTTTTGTCGACATCTCAAACACTCAAATAGTACACTATAAGATTTCAACATCTCTAACACTAAAATAATATACTATATGATCTTGATATCTCATATATTTAAATAGTATACCATAGAATCTCGTTATCCGACATTTGATAATACACTAGGAAACCTCCTTATCCACGTAGTTATTTTGATTCTCAATAACACATTACGAACTTCATCTCTATAAATATATTATTTCATATGCTTAAGAAGCAAGATACATGGATAACCATAATTTTCATGATAAATTAAACCCTCGTGATGTAGAACTACATTCCATAACTATAGGAGACACTAATATTTTGTTTGTTTTCGCGATTGTACTATTACATAAAAAGAAAGGTACAAAATATGCATGTTTTTTTTTCTCGATTTATAATAAAAACCAAAGATGGATTTTGAGAATAGGCATTTTTCGCAAACTCAAAATAGTGAGAAAAAGCCAACTAACATAATCAACAACATAATGTAATTAATAACAATAATAATAATAATAATAATAATAAATATTAAATAAAATAATAAAAATAGTTAAAATTATAAAATAATAATAGAAAAAATATAATGACAAAATAATATATTAATTTAGACAGTTACACTTTTTTTTTCTTTTTTTTTTCACTCCTTCCTTTGTTTCCAATCTGGAATTCAAACAGAAAAAAGGAAATCCAAAATAAACAAACTTGGCCGTTCTCCTTTCGTGGTGCAGCATCACATCCGTACATCTCCGTACTTACGAATTTTCAAATTTTTTTCTTATTAATTTATTTATTCTTTTCAACAACAAATTTGAATTGTCGTACGCCCTGCTGGACTGCAACGAATCTGTTGTAAGTACGTTCTCCGGCAGTTCCAGTTGAAGTATATCCTGTTAAATTAAATAACTAGTTAATTTAAAGTGTGTGTGGGTTTACAAGTGATTAGGATTTTTAAAGATGAAAATATTAATTATTATTAATTTTTTAATTAACAAATGGACAAATCATAACTGTCGTTAATAATTTTAGCCTCAAAATAAAAAAAAATAATTACACATTTTATAACTGAAATTTTACACTTTCACAAACTTTATCACTTAAATTTTAAAATTATATAAATTTTATATTTTTATCAATTAACTATTAGTTTACCAATGGTGTTGGATTGTGACAAATTTAAGGTGGCTTCCAAGCATAGATGCAATATATATATATATATATATATATATTTTAGTTATTAAAGCATAACAAAAATTAAATTAAAAATGCTTAGTTTCATATTTTATTACTAAATTTTCATCTCCATAAGTTTTATTATTTGAATTTCAAAATTATTGTTTTAATTTTTTGTCAGTTGGATGTTAATTTACGAATATGATGACGTGATCAATAAATGGAGTAGGAAAGTGACAATCATATTATTAATAATGTGAGTGGAAACATTTTCATTATAAATTAATAATTAATTTAATTTGAGTGGAAACATTCTAGCCAATATTTTATATTTTTATAAAATAAAAAAGAGGTTGTCTACTATATAGAAAATGAAGAAAATGTTACAATTAAATGTAATAACACACTTTTGTGTTTTAGTTTAAGTGTGAGGTGAATGAATCACGTCATTTTGTACTATAATATGAATATGAGTAACATAGCAATGTCATTTCTTTGGACAAAGTTAAAAAATGTTGGGAAAATGTGAAAAGCAAAAATAAAGTTTGGAAGAACAATCACAAATCGAAGACAATTGTTGAGTAGCAAAAACCTAACATTGTTTTTTTAGTAACAACAAAGAAATTATCTAACACAATTTATGAATGGTTTGTAAAAAAATCACATAATGATAGTAATAGATGGAAAAATGGATAATCAAGTAATAAAAAAAAATAAAAAAATAAAGAGTGAAATATGCTTTTCATGTCTGTATTATAATAAATTAACTTTTATTCTTAATCTAAACTTTAGTTGATTGAAGTATTTGTAGTATAAAAGTAATTGGAATGAGTCTTTAACGACAAATGTCATTAATTTTTTTGACGTGGCAAACAAAATTCCATGATAGACTGTATTATAACCTCCAGGTCAACGTTATTGTCCTCGTTAACAAAGTTTGAACAACAAAAATATTAGTTTAAAATGAAGTTTGGGCTGGTTACAAAAGAGGCCTAATGATGCATATAACATAGTATGTAAATCCCTAATTGGGTGCTCATCCACAACAACAAGAAGGTTTCAGAAGAGGTGGCTTCACCTTTCCACACCGCCAAGGGCCGCCCCCGTTCGATATCATTGTTATACATAGGAAATCTGGGTGAACTTCTCATTTGCAAAGTGGCACCATCGTGGTTCCCCAACTCTAAACACTTTGGTTCACACTCCCAATTCTCTCCATGTTACGACACACTATAGCATTGTTGAACATTTTCACGCTTTTGTTCGGTTGCTCCACGCACCATTGAAGGTTTCTAGACACCACATCACCCGCATCTGCACACGTGGCAATGCTCTGAATCGTGTTCCCAAAGTAATGATCTCCCAAGGTTACCATTGTCATGCGTAGCTTGCTAAGTTGTTAAAACTATTTTCAAATATTTTTTTACAATGGTGGTATAGTGTGATAGGTAAAGCAGGAATGGGGTTCTACGAAATGGGGATGTATCTTTGTTATAGTTTGGTGAGAATTTAGGGCTAAGGGTTTTGCGTTTGAAAAAGGAGAGGATTGAAAAGATGGTGGGGTATAAAATTTTGATAATGTTCCAAAAACTAGGTTATAGAGGAAAAAAAAGAGTGGAGAGGACATGATTTAGTTTAATGAAGCATTTTGCTAAAATGGCAATTAATTAGAGAGAGAGGGAAGATGAGGTTTCAAGGTTTCCGCGAGGGAGAGTGATACACTATTCCTGTCAAATACTCTACCATTTTCTTTCATTCTGTTACAAAATATTGTTAATAAAACAAAATCATAATAGTTAAAATGGGGTGAAATCTCAACCTCTTTTTTCATATTT
Organism: Phaseolus vulgaris; assembly: GCF_051622355.1. Lineage (NCBI taxonomy): Eukaryota > Viridiplantae > Streptophyta > Magnoliopsida > Fabales > Fabaceae > Phaseolus > Phaseolus vulgaris. The sequence continues at coordinate 33,395,472 of NC_143504.1, forward strand.
TCAATCTGATCCATGTTTGTCAAGTATTTATTCCATTAAGTATTTTCATGAATTTTATTAAAAATATTAAATATTAAAATTGATTTGTATTTCATAATTGTGTAATTACTCATATTTATATTAATTATAAATTATTACAATTACATGATCATATTTTAATATAAATAAAAAATATTAATTATAGTTGACCAAAACGTTGGAGCTTGCCTCGTCAAACTTGGATCCAGGTGTGCACCGCGTCAACCTCCGTCCTTCGCCACGATCCACCTCAAGAACCTGCAAAAGAACAGAGCGGCGCCGCTGCGGCCGATCGCACTCCAACGCCCAAGTCAGTGACCGAACCACCAAATACTAAGAGTAACACTCAAGAACTCTCAAGGAACCGTGAACCAGTTCTCTCTCAGTATACTCAGAAAACTCGCAAGCGTAAAGAAGACAATCTGAACGTGCGTACCTCAGAAGTTCGTTGGGAAACCCTTATATACCTAGACACTTTCTCTCTCCTGGTAGTTACAGACTTGGACACGTGGCTCGCATCCAGCTGTACACGTGCCATCATCTGGAGCCTCCTTGACTTGGGCGCTGCTCCTGACTCTCATTTGGCTAAGTTACTTATGCATGGTACTACCCAGTGCATAGTTGTCTTGGAGTGCGATCTCTACTGGGATTGGCGAGTTAGGGTGCCTTCGTATACACCTTCCCTGTGGTCTCGCCGGCCGCCTTCATAATCTGCACCACCTGTTCCGCCGTTTATGCCCGAGCAAGCTGTCTCCCGACCTCATCCTCTGGCCAGCTGGGAAGCATCCATCTACCTTCATATTCGGCAATGTCCTTGCTTTGGCGATCTCTAAACACTTGGTCGCCTGGGTCTACATCTGGCGACTTCATCTTCAACTTGGTGACCGCCGATATTGGTGTGATGGAGATCGGAGCACGCCAACTTAATAACTGGCGAGTACACGAGCCCCCCGACTTCCTTCTCTTCTGCTAACCTGGCGTCCTCTCAACACGCCTATACAATAGCTTGATGCCACGTCATCACTTCCGACTACCAGGGCGGTACAATAATATATTTTTTTAAACAATTTAAACTTTTTTTATAAAAAAATAAAGTTAAAATTAGTTTTAGTCTTTGAACTTTTATGCTGACGTGGACAATGACTCATCGTTTAAAAAGTTAAGGTAATTTGCTATGAAGGACCCATTTCAATAATTTCTATATTATAAATATCTCGATGGTTATAGACGAAAATCAATTTCGTGTTATAGTATAAAAACGAAAAAATATTTAACTTAAAAATTAATATCATATTCTTGAAAGTAAATTCCACTAGGTATCTGGAAAAAAAAAAACAAGTAATATGAATCCTGATTTAAAATATAATACTAGTTACTTGCATGTTCTAGAACAAAATGAGTTTTAAAGATTTTCTAAATTTCAAAATACCTACTCCACATTATGTTGAGGTTTATATCGTTTGACAATAGTCATTCCTTTGTGTACCGCCCTGGTAGTCGGAAGTGATGACGTGGCACCAAGCCACAGAGTAGGCGTGTGGACAAGGCGCCAGAGTTGCAGAAGGGAAGGAAGTCGGGGGGTTCGTGTAATCGCCAGTTATTAAGTTGGCGTGCTCCGATCTCCAGCATACCAGTTGAAGATGAAATCGCCAGATGGTAAACTCAGGCGACCAAGTGATTGGAGATCGCCAGAACAAGCACATCGCCGAAGATGAAGGTGGTGCAGATTATGAAGGCGGCCGGCGAGACCACAGGGAAGGTGTACGAGAGCACCCTAACTCGCCAATTCCAGTAGAGATCGCGCTCCCAAGTTAGCTATGCACTGGGCAGTACCATGCATAAGTAACTTAGCCAAAAAGAGAGTCAGAAGCAGCGCCCAAGTCAAGGAGGCTCCAGATGGTGGCACGTGTACGACTGGATGCGAGCCACGTGTCCAGGTCTGTAACTTCCAGGAGAGAGAGAAAGTGACCAGGTATATAAGAGTTCTCAACGAACTTTCTGAGGTACGCACGTTCAGAGTACACTCTTTACGCTTGCGAGTTATAGAGCTTACTGTGAGAGAGAATTTGCACGGTTCCTGTTCCTAGTTTCCTCTTAGTATTTGGTGATTCGGTCACTGACTTGGGCGTTGGAGTGCGATCGGCCGCAGCGGCGCCGCTCTGTTCTTTTGCAGGTTCTTGAGGTGGATCTCGAAGAAGGACGGAGGTTTGAAGCGGTGCACACGTCGATCCTTTGACGAGGCAGTTTCCAGCGTTCTGGTCAACAGGCAGGATCATCAGGCGCCCACCGTGGGGCCGTGTAAAACTTGCTCCCATCCACAGCGTGAGTTCTTGAAGGTTTTCGAAGTTTTCTGCGTGGTTGTGTGCTGGTGCAACCATCGTTCGTTGTTTTCTTGAGATTTGTTCGGTGATTTCGCGTTTTATACCGTTCGTTTGGGTTTTTGATCGGTGAAGTGAGGTTTTTTGCTGTTTACGCGTGATTTGTTCGGTGGAGTTTGAGTTCTTTCGCTCGTTTGGTTATCCGCGGGGAAAGCGGTGGTTTATAGTGGAGTTGCAGGTTTGTTTGAAGGTTTGCGGTGTTCTTGAGTTTTCTTGCGGAGTTTCGCACAGTTTTTTTCGATTGATCGCTGAATCGATCGTAGCTGAAGTAAGTGTTGTTCGCTGCATTCTGTGATTCGCTGTGAGAAAAATGAGAAGCAATCGTTCAAGTCCAGTTGCGCCCGTCGCTGCTGAAGGCGCCGCCGCCATGACCATGGCGCAGATGGTAGAGATTATGCGCTCGTTGCAGGCAACTGTGGAAGCCTCGCGCATAGAACAGGCGAGAATGCACGAGGACCTGGCCGCCTCTCGGGCCAGGAATGACGAGCTTAGCAAGGTGACTGAGGAGCTGCGTCAGGCTCTTCAGGAGCAGCAGGGGCGTTCCATTGCTGAAGAGGTCGCGCCGTCGTCGCCACCTCGCGTTTTTCCTATGCCTTTCGATCAGGCGATTACTGACACGCCCATTCCTGCGAGCGTGGTTCCGGTTAAGGCTGTTTTCACCGGTGTGGAGGATCCTGAATCGTTTTGGGTCGCAGATGGTCAGGTCGCCGGCCAAAGATGAAGAAATGCTAGTCTATGCATTTAAGAAGGGCGTGCTGCCGGGACCATTCTGTGAGGCGTTGATCAGGGCACACCCCGCCACATTTGCTGAGGTTAGGCGACTTGCGGTGGCCCACATCGCCGACGAGAGCGAAGTCGCCGAGAAGAGAGGAAGCGTGGCCCCCACTAGGCCACGCGCTTAGACCCGGATCCAACCGCAGAGAGTGCTGGAGACAGCGGCGGCCAGAAGGGATCAGAGGACTCGCCATCCTTATGATCCAAGGAAGAACAAAGGCAGGGGCCAAGGACGCTAGCAACCAGCACGCCGGGAATATAATCGCCCGCCTAAGCACAAGTTTGTCATGGGATTGGCGGATCTGATCGCCATTCCCAATATATCCGCCAGGTTGAAGGCGCCAGAAAAGGTGGGCGACAGGGTGCTGGGACCAAAGCCAGACGCCTGGTGTGAGTTTCACCAGGGCTTTGGCCATACAGTGGACTCGTGCTTAGCATTGGGATACCAGCTCGACGATCTGGTAAAGAGTGGGTTCCTAAATGACTATTTGCTGGACAGAAGGACGGGAGGTGCGTCGAGCTCCCAACCAGTTGGTGCTGAAGCTCAGCAGCACGAGATGCCTACGCACGGAGAAATCCACACCATTGCAGGGGGTTTCTCAAGAGGTGGATGCACCGCATCACAGAGGAAGAGGTACGCGAGGTCTGTGATGACGGTGGACATGTTTGAAGACCACTTGCCGGAAGTGGATATTACATTCACCAAGCAAGATCTCCGGGATGTTGTGCCTCATGACAACGATCCCATAGTAATTTCGCTGATAACAGCAGGAAGAAAGGTCCACAGGGTGCTGATGGACCAAGGAAGCTCGGCAGATGTGATGTTTTGGCCGACTTTCACGCAGCTAGAGTTGCCCCTTGACCAGCTGAGGCCCTATGGAGGGTGTTTGTATGGGTTCGCTGGTGACCAGGTGGAGGTCAGGGGGTACATAGAATTGAGGACAACGTTTACAGATGTGGCGGGTTCAAGAACGGAGAAAATCAAATACCTCGTTGTAAACGCTCCTTCAGCATACAACATCCTGTTGGGAAGGCCCACGCTCAACAGGATAGGTGCCATACCATCGACCCAACACATGAAGGTGAAGTTGCCGTCCATGGAGGGGGTGGTTATCACCATCAAATCCGATCAGAAGGAAGCAAAGAAGTGCTATGAGAATAGCCTGAAAAACAAGAGATCGGTGAGTTACGTAACGACCACCCCGCCTCCCGGTGTGAAGCCCAGATCGACGGTAACAGAAGAGACCGCCGGAAGGGACGTGGAGATGGTGGATGCTGAGCTAGGGGAGGGGAATGCCGGTCTGGAAGAGGAAGAGGCAAGGAATCGCCCTGAGGAAGCGAGAGAACTGGGAATCGCCAGGGCGGTGATCGCCAGAGAAACCAGACCAAAACCCGTCGAGCAGTGGCTCGAGAGAGAAATCGGGGGAAAGATCTTCAAGCTGGGAAGATCCCTGGAGGTTGAGCTCCAGGACCAGATCGCCAAGGTGATTGAGCGGCATCTGGACGCGTTTGCATGGTCCGCTTCGGACATGCCCGGGATCGACCCTGACTTCTTGTGCCATCATCTGACGATGGATAACTTGGTGAGACCAGTGCGACAAAGAAGAAGAAAGTTCAACGAGGAGAGGAGGCAGGCGATCAGGGACGAAACACAGAAACTCCTCGCTGCGGGCCACATCAGGGAAGTCCAGTACCCTGAATGGCTGGCAAATGTCGTGCTGGTGAAGAAGAGCAATGGGAAATGGCGCATGTGCGTCGATTTCACCGACCTGAACAAAGCTTGCCCAAAGGATTCGTATCCTTTACCAAGCATAGACGCCCTGGTAGATAGTGCTGCAGGGTGTAAGTTGCTGAGCTTCCTGGATGCCTTCTCGGGGTACAATCAGATCAAGATGCATCCCCTGGATGAAGAGAAGACAGCCTTCATGACGGAGAGATCGTGCTATTGCTATAAGGTGATGCCGTTTGAGCTGAAGAACGCGGGGGCCACGTACCAGAGGCTGATGGATCGAGTACTTGCACCAATGCTGGGAAGGAACGTGCAAGCGTACGTCGATGACATGGTCGTGACCTCGCCGGAAAAGAGCAAGCACGTTGCAGACTTGGAAGAATTGTTCACGACGATCGCCAAGTTCAGATTAAAGCTTAATCCAGAGAAATGCATTTTCGGCGTGGAGGCTGGAAAGTTTTTGGGTTTCCTCTTGACTGAAAGAGGCATAGAGGCCAACCCTGATAAGTGTGCCGCCATCTTGGCGATGAGGAGCCCAGCTACGGTGAAAGAAGTCCAGCAGCTAACAGGTCGGATGGCAGCCCTGTCTCGCTTCGTGTCAGCTAGCGGAGAAAAGGGCCATCCCTATTTTCAGTGCTTGAGGCGCAATAATAAGTTTGTTTGGACGAAGGAGTGCGAGGAAGCCTTCGTCAAGCTGAAGGAGTATCTGGCGAGCCCGCCGGTTTTGTGCAAACCGCTGGTGGGAACCCCTCTCAGGTTGTATTTTGCTGTAACTGAGAGGGTGGTGAGTGCGGTGCTCGCCCAGGATCAAGATCAGGCTCAGAAGCCTATTTATTTTGTGAGTAAGGTGTTGCAGGGCCCCGAGACGAGATATCAGGCCCTAGAAAAGGCTGCGCTGGCTGTGGTATTTTCGGCGAGGAGGTTGCGCCACTATTTCCATAGCTTCACCATACTGGTGATGACTGACCTGCCCATCCAGAAGGTCTTGAAGAAGCCTGACGTTGCGGGAAGGATGGTGAAGTGGGCAGTAGAATTGTCAGAGTTTGATATTAAATATGAGCCCCGAGGCCCGATCAAGGGGCAAATCTTTGCAGATTTCGTGGTCGAGCTCTCATCTGAGGCAACACGAGTGGAAGGGGACGATTTCCGTTGGGTACTCTCGGTGGATGGATCGTCGAACCAGCAGGGTAGCGGTGTTGGAGTCATTTTGGAAGGACCCAACGGCGTGCTGATCGAACAATCTTTGAGATTTTCCTTCAAAGCCAGTAACAATAAAGCAGAATACGAGGCACTGATCGCCGGGATTTTGCTAGCCAAAGAGATGGGAGCCAGGGTGCTAATGGCTAAGAGTGACTCGCTGCTAGTCACAGGGCAAGTAACAGGCGAGTTCCAGGCTAAAGATCCACAAATGGCGGCTTACTTGGAGTATGTGCAGGAATTGAAGAGTTCCTTTGCCTCCTTTGAAGTAGTGCATGTGCCCAGAGAGCAGAATGCCCGAGCTGACTTGCTAGCTAAGCTCGCCAGTTCAGGCAAGGGGGGTAGACAGAGGACGGTGATTCAAGAAACTCTGAAGACGCCGAGAGCATTTGTGGCAGATCACCTGGTTCTTCAGATAAGCAAGTCGACGGAGAAAGCAGCGAGAAGTCATAAGTCCCTGACGCAAGAAACTTTGAGATCGCCGAGAATTAGAGCATGTCGAGGAGAGAAGGTGAACATGACGCAGGTGTGCGCTATCCATGAGCCAGACACTTGGATAACACAGTACAAGCGATGTCTGGCAGATGGCCTTCTCCCACTGGATCCGACAGAGGCTAGGAAGGTAAAGAAAAATTCTAGCAAGTACACGTTGATTGATGGCGATCTGTACAGGTTTGGGTTCATTCACCCACTCTTGGAATGCGTACATGGCGAGAAGTGCACGAGAATCATGGCAGAGCTCCACGAAGGTATATGCGGAAGCCACGTCGGGGGTCGAGCTCTGGCCGCGAGGACTCTCCGTGCAGGTTACTACTGGCCATCGATGAGAGAAGACTGCAAGAAGTATGCCCAATGTTGCAAACAATGCCAACAGCACGCCGATTGGCACAAGGCGCCTCCCGAGGAGTTGAAGTCGATCTACAGCCCTTGGCCGTTTCATACCTGGGGAATCGACATCCTGGGACCTTTCCCGCTGGCGATCAGGCAGATGAAGTACTTGGTGGTGGCGATTGAGTATTTCACCAAATGGATCGAAGCAGAACCAGTGGCCCAGATCACCGCACACAAGATCGAAGGTTTCGTGTGGAAGAACATTGTGTGCCGGTTTGGAGTGCCTAAGCGCCTGGTGTCGGACAATGGGACTCAGTTTGCAAGCCACCTGTTGAAGAAGCTTTGCGAAGGGGTGGGAATTCAACAAGTGTTTGCATCCGTCGAGCACCCTCAGACAAATGGCCAGGTGGAGTCAGCTAATCGGGTGTTGCTGAGAGGTTTGAAGAGAAGGCTAGAGAAAGCCAAAGGAAGCTAGGCTGAGGAGGTACCCCGTATAGTCTGGGTGTACCACACCACCGAGCAGTCAGGAACCCATGAGACCCCGTTCAGCTTGGTCTATGGGTGTGATGCAATGATTTCAGTAGAGATCCAGGAGAGCTCGCCGAGATTCCAGAACTTTGTAGAGGAAGACTCGAATGAAGAGAGAAGGCTGAACCTGGATCTACTGAATGAGGTCAGGGAAGAGGCGAGATTGAAGGCTGAAGCAGTGAAAAGAAGGATTGAACGAAGATATAACTCGAAGGTGATGCCAAGACAGTTTAGAGAAGGCGACCTGGTGATGAGAAAAGCCCACCAGTACGAGATGGAGAATAAACTGTCGCCCAAGTGGACTGGACCGTTCAGAATAACCGAGGCGCTCGGGAACGGCGCCTACCGCTTAGAGACATTGGAAGGAGGGGCGATTCCTCGCACCTGGAATGCCACGCACCTGAAGTTGTATTACAGTTGAGAACTTTGTAAGTAAAGATAAACACAAAGTTACATTACAATGTCTCTGTTAAAACAGTTTGAAGGGGGCACTCTTTTTTCCCTAAGGAGGGTTTTTAATGAGGCCACCCAATAAAGAGAAGTTTTCAAAGTACAAGTTGTTTTAGATTGCGTGCTTGTTGTTTTCAGAAAAGTTTTGAAGAAAGACCTTGTCACTTATACGTGACTCAAGGCAAGTTAAAGATATATTGCATGCTTTCTAAAAAGTTTTAAGTCCTCATCGTTTTTCGGCGATCGGAGGCATCAGTTAAAGTTTTAAGTCCTCATCGTTTTTCGGCGATCGGAGGCATCAGCTAAAGTTTTAAGTCCTCATCGTTTGTCGGCGATCGGAGGCATCAGTTAAAGTTAAAGTCTTCATCGTCTTTCGGCGATCGGAGGCACCAGTTAAAAGACCTCAATGCCCTCGCGCGTCCTAAGGCAAGTTAAAGACCTCCTCGTCGTTGAGCGAGTGTAGGCGAGGAAGAGTGAAAAGTCCTCAGTGTTTCTGGGGGCGAGAAGATGTAACCCCTGGGGCAATGTAGAGGCATCAGTGAAAAGTCCTCAGTGTTTCTGGGGGCGAGAAGATGTAACCCCTGGGGCAATGTAGAGGAAAGTAAAAGACCTTCTCGCCTATGAGCGAGTTCAGGCGAGTTAAAGACCTTCTCGCCACGAGCGAGTTCAGGCAAGATAAAATCCTTCTCGTCTCGAACGAGTTCAGGTATGGTGTTAAGGGTGGACAAAGTTTGGAAGGTGGCAAAGGTAGGTTCGAAGAGAGCGCCTAGCCACCCGGCCTTTTGTCCTGGAGTTCAGGAAGGTAGAGGAGGATCCGAAAGGCGCCTCTACCCCCAGATCAAAGAACGATGGCCGAGATGAAACCAGAAAGAAGCTGATCGCCAAGAGTCTTTGGCGACCAGGAAAAGTTCAAATAGTGGCGAGAAAGTTAAAAGACCCGTTTTGATGAAGCAGATCGGGTGAAGCAGTGTTTAAGCCAGTAGCTGAGTTAAAGTTTGTTGCTTGAGGAATGGTTTTACGCTAAGGTTAATTGCCTTAAGATTACGAGTTGTTAAAGTGATTATTGTTTGAAGTTGAAGTGGTTCGAAGCAGTTAAGTAAAAGATCGTGCCTACGAAATCGCTAAGTTAATTTCTTGAAGTAAAACACGCAAGGAAAGTTAAAGCAGTTGAAGAAGTTATAAGAGGAAAAACACAGACTTTTGTCATTAAAGGTAAATATCAGTTCAGAACATATGTACGGGAAGACATAAAGTTTATTACAAGTTATGCACAAAAGGAAAGTATAAAAGCAGTGGATGGAGTAAATTGATCAGTCTTCGGCGGGCACCACTTTTCCATCCACCACCTCATTATTCAGAGACACCATGCTGAGATCCAGATCGGGGAACAAGCAGGCGAACTGTTCCCGTGTAGCCTCGAATCCAGCAGCCAGAATTTGGGCAGAGCTCAGATTAAGTTCTTCAATTTGCTTCTTAAGCTCTTCAATCTGTTTCTCGAGCTCTTCAGTTTGTTCTTTCAGCCCCTTATTCTGCTGCTCCAGCTCTTCAACTTGCTTCTTGAGTTGTTCGTTGGTTTCTTGAGCCTGGAGAAGGTCTTCAGCAACCTTCTTGGATTCTGCTTGCACCTTGCCCAGTTCAGCAACAAGCTCCCCTTTTTCCTTGTTGGCTTCGTCGAGCTCAGCCATGGCGTCATCCCTCGCCTTTTCCACCTTGCCAAGGAAGATCTCCCGGTCGGCTGACCTTTGCTCCAGTTTCTTCACCTTGACGGCGTCGGTTTTTATGAGAGCCTCCAGGTCAGCCACCCTGACGCGATAAGGCACAATCTTGCTCTCTAGTTCGATTTTTTCTTGAGCCAGTTGCTGCACCTTATGGCGGAGTTCAGTGGCCTCCTTGCGCGCCATCCTGAGCTCGGTGCTCATTGCGTCCTCTACTCGGGAGTGTTCAATCTCCGCGAGTGTCAGATTGAAGGACAACTTCTCCACCTCAACCCTCATGGTGCTGTTTTCAGTTCTAAGGTTGAAGAGGTCATCCTGGTGGAGCTCTCCACAGCTCTGGTTATGATGGCGGGGATGTCTTCTGCTATCGTCTTCAGCTTAGCAGATAAAGGCTCCCACATCCTTGTGACCTCAAGAGGGAGGTTTGCTGCTTGTAGAGGCGCTGGGTGGGCCTGTTGTTGGTTTTCGTCGCCACCTTCTTTAGTTGGTTCTTCAGCAAGTGCTTCTTGGCGCGGTGGCGACGTCGGGGATTCGGTGATCAGAATTGGAGAGGTATGGGCAACCTCATCCCCGATTGGAGCAACATCTGCGGCTGAGGCATTTGAAGGAGGGCCCCCTCCAGCTGATACATATGGCGTGGAGGCGCTCAGAGGGTCCTCCATGAAATTTGGCTCGGGGGCCTCAACCGCAGGTGGCGCAGTTGCCAGTGGAATGGCTTGGACAGGTGAGGCAGGAGCTGGTGGAGATGGCAAAGTTGGAGGTGGGGCAGGCGTGGATGGCGGCGTTGATGTGGGAAGAGGAGGTGGTGCGGGTGGTGAAGAAGGTGCCACCCTCTTCCTCTTCGTAACAAGGCCATCTTCGGTGACCTCGTCGTCTTCTTCCTCCTCCTCGTGGACTACTTGGGGAGCTTTCCTCTTGGGCCTTTTGAGGACAAGTTTTTTACGTTGGGCGGCGGGTTGGACATCGGAGGGAGCTGGGCCCTTAGGTGGCGATCGACCCTGTGCGGCGGCGATCTCCACCACCGAGTTTGGCACTGTTTGAGAGCCCGTTGCCAACCCGTGGGTTCGGGCGAGCGCCCTCAATTCAGCGAGTTTGCCTTGGCCCAACATATTATCTGCATAGAGCAAAAATGCGTGGGTTAGTTCAGAGAGAAAATCAATGCATAAGGCAGTATGCAACAGCAAAGCAGATAAAGAGTGTTGAAAAATAAAACCAAAGTCTTGCGCGTAACATACAAGACGCCCAGAAACAGTTAACAGAAGCAGTATCAAAACAAAGGCTTAAATGTTCTAACCTATTCGAATTTCGAGTTGGTCCTCGAACAATTCGAAGCAGATCAGGGTGGTGGTGAGGAAGGTGATGTTGGCACCCGCCACACTCTTCCAAAAGAGGCAGAGATCTCTGTCCAACGCACCCATGCTATCAGGACTTCTGGGTCTCCTGAAGCAGCTCTTGGACTCCTTGTTCCCCTTGTTCACCCAGTACAAGGGGAAACCGTCGAGTAGGGAAGCGTCCTTGTCGTTGGGGCGCACTTGGACGAACTTTCCCTTCCAGTCTTTATAGGATTGCTGGAAGATGGAGAAGATCGACCTCCCAGCAATCCCATTTAAGCTAACCCACAGGCGGTCTCCTGGGTGCTTGGCTTCAAAGAGAAACAGAAATACATCTACAGATGCTGGCAACCCCAGATGGTCGCACATCACTTGGAACGCTCGCACAAACGCCCAGCTGTTGGGATGGAGCTGGGCGGCGGCGATGTTGAGCTCGGTGAGGAGCTCCCTCTCGAAACGAGTAAAGGGAAACTTTAGTTTCACCTTCTTGAATAGCGTTGTGTAGACGAAGCAGAAGGGCTCGTCATTGCTCGCCTTATCGTCGGCACAAACGGGCAGATCGGGGGGGCAAGGTAGCACTATCATCTTCTCATCGTGCTCCTTGTGGAATGTTTGGTGAGGCTCATCCCCCTTAGTCAATCGCAAAACTGCCCCAGCAGTGTTCACGGAAGACGTTTCCCTCAACAGGGTCGAGTTGGCCCAGGGATAGAGTTTTTTGAAGTCTGGTGGGGGGACGGGGGCTCCTCCGGTGATAGGTGGAGTCGCCTGGGCCAGGTTGGGGGCGGGAAGGTGCAGGCCTCTTAGCCTGGGAAGACGAAGCACTGCGTGCTCGCGGTGGGTTGAGTGCTTGAGAAGAGGGGTTTCGCGATGAAGGAGGAGGATTCAGGGTGATCTTTGAGCGAGTCATTGTCGAAGTTGCAAAGGAAGAAGTAAAGGAAAAATGATCAGGCTTCGCAGAGGCTGACTCGATCATGGGAGAAGGGTGAAAAACGAACGAACGAAGGTTCGTTGCAACGATTGACGAAGCCCTAAGTTACGAGAAAGGAGAAATGGAAAAACAACCCACAACGTATGCACCAGACAATTACAGGATGATGCGAATCGGTTAAAATGCAGGAAAAACCAGCAGAAGAAGGAAAGGAGGTACCTTTTGACGATCAGGAAGACGATGAGGGATGCTGGTGATTCAGAATGTTGAAGAACGCTGAGAGTTTTTTGCAGGAGAAAGTTAGAGCGTTTGAGAATACGAAGAAAAGTGATGGAACAGTGGAGTGAAAATAGGTTTAAGGGTTTTTTCAAAATGGGTTTGGGAAGCGCAAACGGTAACTGAAGGTAACCGTTGATGAAGCCACGTGTCGAGCGATGGGTGAGGGGTTTGGTGGAGCGTCAGAGAAGCAGAAAGTACAACCGCTTGGAATTCTACGTCAGTGCAGGATCACTTTGCGATTTACTATTCACAACTCTTATTCTTCCCTCTCTTACATTTCACATTTGTTCTCTATATCTACTGTTCCTATCGGTTGACTCGAAACGCCTTCGTACATCTACGTCACGCTCACGTCCAGAGTCCTTGCGTTCGCGTGTGCTGTCCCTGTGATGAACACCTGAAACACAAAGACAATGGGCGCCCTAGCGGCCGTTTGCACTTCGACGCTCAAGTTAGTACTAGGGCTAGGAAACACCAAAAACTGTATACTCTTGCTCTTGTGTGTGTGAAATGGCGCAAGAGGATTCTCCCTTGCCAAGTTTGTTAACTTACTATTTATAGACTGAAACTAGGGTTTCCTGTTTACCTGAAATGGGCCTTTCTGATGGGCGGGCCCAACACTGTTGTTACCTTACTCTCTGGATAACCTAGCACGTGGGGAACCTAACTAGAGTGCAACCTCTGACGGGATGACCACCTGAATGCCTCCTCGTGCACCTGATCTCTGGGGTCACCCGCCTCTGAGAGTGCCCTAGTTGTTCATGGGCCATGCATGCAGCTCGCCCCTAATCGTGGCCCTTGTTGGCCATATCCTTCCAGTGGCTTTTATACTTTGTGTCACGCCTGAACGCTTCGTCCACTCTACATGCATGGGCACTCGTGATCTAGGCTTCTCCCTTATTGATAACTGGTGTGTGATCTGGGATCCACTTCTCGCGGCCCATCTCTACTGTTTGGATCTCTGATGCCCGACCTCTCCACACTGTTCAATGGCAAGTCGGTACATCCTGATGACCGATGTCTGACCACTCTTGGCTCCTTGGCGCCCGTGCTTTGCGCGGTACTGGCTCGCGCTGCTCGTGGAACCCGCTTACGTGGCACCAACATTACCAGTGGTTAGTCAACGCCCGGGGACTGGTCGGTACATCTAAGAAATCACATCATTATTTAACCTCAAATTATTCCATCACATTACACCTAAATTCAAACACAAAAGAATATAGTTTCATTAGTTATAAATCTATTATTCATTAATATTAAAAGGGTTGTTGTCTCACTCTATTAAAGATATATAATATTGATCATATTATTATTTATAATCAATTTTTTCCTGCCGGTTGACCTGAAACGCCCTCGTGCGCCTACGTCACTCTCACGTCCAAAATCCTTGCGTTTGCACGTGCCTTTCCTGTGATGAATGCTTGAAAACACAAAGACAAAGGGCGCCCTAGAGGCCGTTTGCACTCCGACGCTCAAGTTAGTCTTAGGGCTAGGAAACACCAAACTGTATAACTATCACTATGTGTGTGTTAAGCGACGCAAATGAATAGCGTACCTTGCTAAGTTTGTTACCTTCCTTTTTATAGACTGAAACTAGGGTTTCCTCTTTACCCAAAATGGGCTTTCTGAGGGGTTGGGCCCAACACTGTTGCTACCCTACTCTTAGGATAACCTAGCGCGTGGGTTCTCTATCTGGAGTGCAACCTCTGATGGGGTGACCACCTGGGTGCCTCCTTGTCCACCTGATCTCTGGGGTCACCCGCCTTTGGGAGTGCCCTAGCTGTTCACGTGCCATGCATGCAGCTTATCCCTGGAACGTGACCTTCACAGGTCATATCTTTCCAGCGGCCCTATACTTGTGTTATGCCTAAACGCGTCATCCACTCTTCACGCATGGACTCTCGTGACCTAGGTTTCTCCCTTTTTGATAACTGATGTGTGGTCTGGGATCCACCTCTCGTGGTCCAGCTCTTCTGTTTGGGTCCTGATGTCCGACCTCTCCACACTGTCTACTGGCACGTCGGTACATCCTGGTGACCGATGTCTGACCACTCTTTGGTTCCTTGGTGCACGTGCTTCGCGAGATAGTGGCCCATGCCGCTCGTGGGACCCTGCTTACGGCGCACCAATAACACAAGTGGTCAACGAAGCCCGAGGACTGGTCGGTACACAAGCCCCTCAGTCTCGAGCTGTAACTTGTTTAGCGAAGAGACTAAGTCCTTGCCCTTGGTGACCTACGTGGCTTTGTATAACAGGACGTGAATACTGCACCAGAGTGACGTCTTTCTGAACCTGTCTTATCTGCGCACACGTGTTTTGATCAACGACTAGGGCTTAACGTCGCTTACGCTTCTTTGTTTCCTTTAAATGTTCGAAAACGCGCGCGTCCAATCACTGTTCCATCATTCTCTGAAACACTCTTGATTGCTTCGTCTCCTTCCTCGAGCACTCTCGCATTTTTCCTACAAACTCCAGCATCTTCATCCTATCTGATCAAAAGGTACGAACTTTGATTCTTGATCGCACTTATTTATTAATTCTGATGCTTGATAACTGCCTGGCCTGTTTAACTTTTTGCATTTCAATCGTCCTCTGTTCATTTTTTCTGGGTTTCCCTCCTTCGATAGGGTTCAAGAAACCCAGGACTCTCGAGTAGCTGATTCCTGTTATCGTACTGTTATATTTGTGCATTATGCCCCTGTGCATTCGCATGTTTTATTCCTATGTTTCCCAACCTCTCGTATTCTAAAATTTTCACTCAGGGATGGTTCTGAATGAGGAGAAACGGGCCAAGCTGGCTGGTATCCTGACTCGCCGTCAAGGGATGTCTGGGGGTGTGGGCCCCTCTAGCCCCCACGCCCTTACTTCTGCCATTGTCGCGCCCTCTTCTACTCCTTCCATTCCTGTAGTTGCGGTCTCTCTTGCCGCCGCCCAAGTATCTCCCGCTCCATTTGCTTACGAGAGTAAGGTGGTGGAGATCGAATTAGATGAGGACTCCGCCGAGAGGCCAATATCTAAGAGGCTTAGGCCTATGACGGCAATGGCCTCCCATTCCTCTACTACCGGTCGCTCGGCTTCGCCCCGTGATCAAACGACAAACGTTCCCTTGTTCCCTGACCTTGGTGGGACGAGTGCTTCTGTGACTCCACCTGCCCTCGAGCTACCCACTGTCCTACAACATGCCCATAAAGGCTTCCAACTAGAGGTGACGGTGGACTCAGATGAGGCCGCTGCGAGGGAAAGGTTGGGCTTCAATTTTTGGGCTCTTCTTGCTCAGTCCAATGCCCTCATAACTAGGCCTGAAGCGAGGGTGGCGCTGAGAGGCCAGTACTAAGGAAGAAACGGCTCTGCTGGCTCGTTCATTTGCTTCGCGCGAGACCACACTGAAGTAGGAGTTGGCTTGCCTTCGCTGTTCTAAAAAGGATCTCTCTAAGCAATTTCACGCCAAGTGCTGAGAGGTTGTCGAACTGGAGGCAAGAATCCTGCCCCTGCGAATCCGGGTTTTTGAGCTGGAAGAGGCTGCTGAGGCATCCAAAGCCAAGATGACGGGGCTTGAAAAAAGGTCCATCAATCGAGAAGTGCAGGTGGGTCGAGTGGAGGCCGAACTCCTTCAACAAGCTAAGAGGTTCGAAGAAGCTGAGGCTGAGGAGATGCTGTTGATGCTTACGATGCGGGGTTCAAAGACGCCCTAGCTCAGGTTGCCTGTGTGCACCCCGAGATGGACGTTTCACCTTTCGCGGTATCAAACTGTGTTGTAAACGGGCAAATCATTCCAAGGATTCTTCCTTAGCTAGTATTTGGTTGTCAGACAAACAACTTATTATCCGCTTGTAACTTTACTTTCTCGGACGTATAACTGCTTTTATTTCCTTAAACCGAAAACTGCTCTTTAACTCACTCAACTGCTAACTCGTGGTGCTTGGCACCATGATGTTTCTCCTAGCGTTCTTTGATACCTTGCCCTCACTGTAAGGAGGGGGTTTAGCTGTGAACTAGGTCGTTCCTCCTTGGCGCCCTCACTCGAAAGGGGAGGTGTTCTCTACGAACCTACCTCTCCACTCACGAAGGACAAGAAGAGGTAGAGGCTCAAGTGTTAGACGCTCAAGGAGTTTGTAGCCCACATCAAAGGCTTACACGAAGCCAATTCAAGGCATTAGGAAATAATGGAAGGTTGTTTTCTCTTCTTATAGTTTCTTGTGTAATAAAAAGTGCTTAGAGGGAAACATGAGACACCTCTTTTGTAAAAGCATTTTTAGACTTTAGTTTAGGAGCTTGGGGGGTGTGAGCTTAGTAGTAAGCGTGAGCTTAGGTGTGAGTTTATAAGAAAGCGTGAGCTTAGGAGTGAGCTTAGTAGGGGGGTGTGTTGTAGGAGTAGGTAGCTTCTAGAATAAGCATGTACTTGGCCGACCCTTGCTCCTATAAAAGGAGAGCTTGGGTCCTTCACAATTCAGAATTGAAATTGGTAATAGAGAAACTCTACTCAATTTGAGAGAGAATTGTGAGAACTTTGTCTTCTCCTTCATCTTGTCTTATCTTGAGTGCATTTGGTTCTCTCAAGTGGCGACACTAGCTCACTTATCTTGGAGCCTTCACCATCCAAGTGGCGTGATCACCAAACCAAGTCCTTCATCTCCATAAGTTCTTCTCTTCTTCATCTTTTCATTTCATACGAAATTCCTAAACATGTTTTAGCTTCTTTATGTTCGGTAATTCAGCTTAATTTCTAGTTTTGTTCGGTTCATTTTCTGTTCTAGCTTGTTTGTTCGGTTCAATTCTGTAATTGAAGCTTTCTATTCGGATCTTTTGCTTTTAAACACATTTTAATCGGTTCAATTGGCAATAGATGGATCTTCCATGTGAGTTTGGTGTTTGGTGTAAGTTTTGGTGAGTTCTTGAAACATAGAACATTGATCCAATTCTATTAAAAGTGCCTAAGCTATCTCCAACTCAAGTTGATTCCATAAAATGTCAAAGAATCATCTCTACTTTGCTAGTGGAATCATATCATGTGGTATCTAGAGTTTAGGTTTGTTCTTGTTTAAATTTGAGTTGTGTTGCACTTTTAATTCAAGAGCTCTATAATTCTTGCTGTTTATCTTTCTGTTTTTAGGCTTAATTTGAGTTTTATTGTTGTTTTCTTAATTGTGCCTATCATGTGTTTGTGTCTTTTCCTTTTTAAATCCATACAAGTTTTGTCATAGTCATGTTTTTCCAAGAATGTCATCACTTCTTGTAGTACTTTTATTGAATTTTTTTTTTGTTTCTTGCTTTGGTGTAATACACTTTTCATAGTTTGATATTTGATCCTTTGTACATTTTCTGTTTTAGTATTGAGTTCATACTTGTATTTTAGATTTATACAAGTTCCTATACATCATTTCCATTATGTCTTTGCTAGTTCTTAATTCTATTTTTCATTTCTGTTAGGATTCCTCTGTTTTTCTGAAAATGTGCTTACTGTTTCGATTTATTGCAATTGATTTACTCACTGGAAATTTCTGAAATTCTGGATTTGTTTTCTTTAAAGTGTTATCAAAAAGTAGAAAAATTAAGTACTTAAAAATTCCAAGTACAAAAAAATGATAAATCAAAAACAAAAAGTGTGCAATTCTGCCGAAAAAAATACGGTAATCAGGCAGTGATTTTGAAAAATTTATCTCAATTAATTGGATTACTTTTTTTTGAGTAATTCCAGTGCCATTGTTGAGCTAAGATCTTGAACTTTCTGTGGCTAAAATTTCATAATCCAGTTCGCTTTATATCGTTCCAGTTAAATCAGTGAAAATCAAGCACAGTTTGCATAAAAATATTTTCCAGTAGCTCTGTTTTTGTTTTCTTCATCTACTCTAGTGCTTTTCTTTAGGTATCTTTTGTGTGCCTTCTTTTTCATTGAGTACCTTATTTTCTTTCTTGTCTTTTGTTCATTAATCTTTGAGTTTGTCATACATCTAGTATTCCTTTTGTTATAGCCTTTTATTGCTTATACCTTTTCTTGCTTGTCTTTCTTTATTCATTGGTTTTGTGGTGAAGTGCTTTGAAGATTGTGTGCTCTTGCTTTGACATATTTCATTTGAGGTTACTCAAGGCCTCAAGATCAGCTTGGTAAAGGGAGTATTCTTTCTTTGGAGTGATTTAAGTGACACTTCACTTCGGCAGTTTGGTTCCAATTTATTTTGCTAACTTTGTTTTCTTAACTTTGTTTGCTGTTTTGTTGTTTGTTGTTTTCTTTTTTCAAATGGCTTCATATTTCAGTGATGAGTGTTACAATCAGCATTCTCCTAACAAAGCTTCTATTCTTGGTGAATTAAAAGAGGCCAAGCGAGCCCTTACACAAAAAGATGAAGCTATTAGACGGTTGGAGGAAAAATTGCAAAACATTGAAATGAAGCAAGCTAGATCCTCTCATTCTATCCATGGAGAGTGTCATCATCATAGACCTTCATCTAGAGGCTCTTCCAATGATCATGGCCGTGAAGAGGAACATAGAAGAAGGAGACCTCAACAACACTTTCATGGATATAGACCTCATGAAGATAGACGCCACCTTGAAGATGGCTACTACCAAGACGCAAAGGCTAAGCTCCCTTCGGTCAAAATGCCTAGTTTCAATGGGGATAGTGATCCTAATGTGTACTTAGATTGGGAGGCTAAATGTGAACAAATTTTTGAGATCCATAGGATCCAAGATGAGCACAAATATAAGCTAGCTACCTTAGAGTTTAGTGATTATGCCATGAAATGGTGGCATGGTGTTGTAAAGGACATTATCTATCACAAGGGTCCTCTCGTGGACTCTTGAAACTCTTTAAAGGATCAAATGCGCCTTAGATTTGTGCCACCACACTTTAGGAAAGACCTCATGTTGAAACTCCAACGGTTTCAACAAGGCACGCTAAGTGTGGATGCTTATTACAAAGAATTAGAAATGCTTTTGCTTAAGGTAGATAGACGTGAGAGTGAGGAAGCTTTGATAGCTAGGTTTGTGAGTGGTCTAAGGAAGGATATTCAAGATATTGTTGAACTTCAAGAGTATTCATCATTGGGTTCTTTGGTTCATCTTGCAATGAAGGTGGAAGCCCAACTTGCTAAGAAAAATTCTTTCAAAAATGCTCCCAATGATGGTTACTACAACAATTCTTGGAAGAACAAAAAATCTTTTTCTAAATTTCCTTCTAAAGATTCTTCTTTCAAACCAAGGGAATCTAAGCCTTCTACTTCTATGCCTAAGTCACCAACTAAATCGTCTAGTAAGAAATGCTTTAAGTGTATCGATTATGGTCACATTGCAGCTAATTGTCCTTCTAAAAGGAATATGTTTGTGCATAATGGCATTGTCATGAGTGAGCATGATTCGGATTCACCTAGGCATTCTTCACATTCTAGGGCATCTAGTGAGAATGAGAGTGAGAGTCCACTTGAAGGAGATTTGTTAGTTGTGAGAAGACTTCTTGGACAAGTTTCACAACCTTTTGATGAAAGTCAAAGGGAAAATATTTTCCATACAAGATGTCTTATTCAAAACAACATGTGTTCCTTAATAGTGGATGGGGGTAGTTGTGCTAATATGGCTAGTACAAGAGTAGTAGATAAACTTGGATTGCCTACTATCTCTCATACAAAGCCCTACAAATTGCAATGGCTTAGTGAAGTAGGACAAATAGTTGTGAATAAACAAGTCCTCATCCATTTCTCCATTGGAAAATACAAAGATGAGGTATTATGTGATGTTGTGCCCATGGAAGCAACCCATGTTCTTTTGGGAAGGCCTTGGCAATATGATAGAAAAGTTTTTCATGATGGCTTTACCAACAAACTTTCTTTTGATTTCTATGGTCACAAGGTTACTTTGAAATCTCTCTCTCCAAGAGAAGTCCATGAGGACCAAATTCTAATGAAGAAAAAGAGGGAGAGTGAAAAAGAAAAAAGTCCTAAGCCTACACTTCTTGTGTCTAGGCATGAGATCTAAAGGGAAATAGTGGCTCACAATCCTATTTTCTTAGCTATCCCTAGACCTCTTAAGTTAGAACCACTTGTTGATAGTTCTCATGACTTGGATAATTTGGTAAAGGAGTTTCAAGATGTGTTTCGAGATCCTCCAAAAGGCCTTCCACCTTTGAGAGGGATTGAGCACCAAATTGATTTGATTTCGGGATCTTCCTTACCAAATCGTCCGGCCTATAGGACCAATCCAAGTGAAACCAAGGAAATTCGCCAACAAATAGAGGCTTTGATTGAAAAAGGTTGGGTCCAAGATAGCATGAACCCTTGTGCTATGCCTATTATCCTTGTCCCTAAGAAAGATGGCACATGGAGGATGTGTTCGGATTGTAGGGCTATCAATAACATTACAATTAAGTATAGGCATCCTATACCTAGGCTTGATGATTTGTTGGATGAATTGCATGGTTCTCAAATCTTTACAAAGATTGATCTTAAAAGCGGCTACAATCAAATCCGTATCAAACCAGGTGATGAATGGAAGACGGCTTTTAAGACCAACTTTGGCTTATATGAGTGGTTAGTTATGCCCTTTGGTTTAACTAATGCTCCAAGTACTTTCATACGCCTCATGCATCATGTTTTGAGACCTTTCATGCATCATTGTTTATTTTGATGATATACTCATTTATAGCTTATCTTTGAAAGACCATAGGTTGCATGTTAGGCAAGTATTAGAAACCCTTAGGAAGGAACATTTGTATGCTAACCTTGCTAAATGTATGTTTGCTCTTGATCATATAGAATTCCTAGGGTTTGTTGTGAGTAGCAAAGGGGTCCATGTGGATCAAGCTAAGGTGGTGGCCATTCAAAATTGGCCTACACCTACATGTATGAATGAAGTCCGATGTTTTCATGGACTTGCTTCTTTTTATAGAAGATTTGTACCCAACTTTGGTACAATAGCCGCACCTGTCAATGATATAGTGAAAAAGGATGTGGTTTTTCAATGGGGAGAAGCACAACAAAAAGCTTTTGAGATTTAAAAAAAAAAATTGACTAATGCTCCCATTTTAGCCCTTCCTAAATTTGCTAAAACCTTTGAGATTGAGTTTGATGCTTCAAGTATAGGCATTGGGGCTGTTCTCCTTCAAGAGGGCCATCCCATAACTTATTTTAGTGAGAAATTGAAAGGGAGTCATCTCAACTATTCCACTTATGATAAATAATTATATGCCCTTGTTAGAGCTTTGTTTACTTGGCAACATTATCTTTTTCCTAAAGAGTTTGTGATTCATAGTGATCACGAGTCTCTTAAATATTTGAAAAGCCAAAACAAACTTAACAAGAGGCATGCTAAGTGGGTGGAATTCCTTGATAAATTTCCTTATGTGATCAAACATAAGCAAGGCAAAATAAATGTTGTGGCCGATGCACTTTCTAGAAGATATGCCTTGCTCACTCTTTTGGGTTCTCAATTTCTTGACTTTGATCATATTAAGGATCTTTATCATGATGACCTTGATTTTTCTCTTATCTATCAAGAGTGTCTTAAGGGAGGACACAAAGATTTTTTTATACAAGATGACTTTCTTTTCAAAGGAAAACGTCTTTGTGTTCCTCAATGCTCCATTAGATTATCTCTTGTTAGAGAAGCACGTGAGGGAGGATTAATGGGTCACTTTGGGGTTGCTAAAACTTTGGATGTGTTGCATGAACATTTCTATTGGCCTCATATGCATAAACATGTTCATAGTTTGTGAGATAAATGCATAGCTTGCCGCAAGGCTAAATCTAGGATGCATCCCCATGGTTTATATACTCCTCTCCCTATTCCTTCAATGCCTTGGGTTGACATATCTATGGATTTCATCATAGGATTACCCAAGACATCAAAGGGAAAGGATTCCATTTTTGTGGTAGTGGATCGTTTTTCAATGATGGCTCACTTTATTCCTTGCCACAAAGTGGATGATGCATGTCATATTGCAAACCTCTTCTTTCAAGAGGTGGTACGTTTGCATGGGCTTCCCAAATTCTTGAGTCACTTTTGGAAGACCTTGTGCGGTAAGCTTGGTACTAAGCTTTTATTTTCTACTACTTGTCACCCACAAATTGATGGTCAAACCGAAATGGTAAATAGAACTTTGGGACAACTATTGAGATGCTTCATTTCCGGGAATCCTTGAGTGTGGGAGAATTTACTACCCCATGTTGAATTTGCCTATAACCGTGTAGTATTTCTACCACCTCACATTCTCCTTTTGAGGTTGTCTATGGGTTTAACCTCTTAACACCTCTTGATCTTCTTCCTATTCCCATACTTGAGGATATCTTGTGCAAAGATGGGGATGAAAAGGCTTCTTTTGTTAAAACTTTGCATAAAGATATCAAGATGAGAATTGAGAAGAAGGTTGGCAAGTATGCTGAACTTGCCAATAAAAGGAGAAAAGCATTGTTGTTTGATGAGGTGATTGGGTTTAGCCTCACTTGAGGAAAGATCGTTTTCCTACTCAAAGGAAGTCCAAACTAATGCCTCGTGGTGATGGACCTTTTCAACTCCTAAAGAGGATTAATAACAATGCTTATGAGTTAGATATGCCTGATACATACATTGGTAGTCATACTTTTAATATCAGTGATCTAACTCCTTTTTCTGTAGGTCTCCAGAATTCGTTGTCGAATTCTCTCCAACTCGAGGAGTATGATGGAGATCAAGATCAAGACCAAATGGGGGCCAATATTCAAGGACAAGAAGAGGTAGAGGCTCAAGTGTTAGACGCTCAAGGAGTTTGTAGCCGACCTCAAAGGCTTACACGAAGCCAATTCAAGGCATTAGGAAATAATGGAAGGTTGTTTTCTCTTCTTATAGTTTCTTGTGTAATAAAAAGTGCTTAGAGGGAAACATGAGACACCTCTTTTGTAAAAGCATTTTTAGACTTTAGTTTAGGAGCTTGGGGGGTGTGAGCTTAGTAGTAAGCGTGAGCTTAGGTGTGAGTTTAGAAGAAAGCGTGAGCTTAGGAGTGAGCTTAGTAGGGGTGTGTGTTGTAGGAGTAGGTAGCTTCTAGAATAAGCATGTACTTGGCCGACCCTTGCTCCTATAAAGGGAGAGCTTGGGTCCTTCACAATTCATAATTGAAATTGGTAATAGAGAAACTCTACTCAATTTGAGAGAGAATTGTGAGAACTTTGTCTTCTCCTTCAGCTTGTCTTATCTTGAGTGCATTTGGTTCTCTCAAGTGGCGACACTAGCTCACTTATCTTGGAGCCTTCACCATCCAAGTGGCGTGATCACCAAACCAAGTCCTTCATCTCCATAAGTTCTTTTCTTCTTCATCTTTTCATTTCATACGAAATTCCTAAACATGTTTTAGCTTCTTTATGTTCGGTAATTCAGCTTAATTTCTAGTTTTGTTCGGTTCATTTTCTGTTCTAGCTTGTTTGTTTGGTTCAATTCTGTAATTGAAGCTTTCTATTCGGATCTTTTGCTTTTAAACACATTTTAATCGGTTCAATTGGCAATAGATGGATCTTCCATGTGAGTTTGGTGTTTGGTGTAAGTTTTGGTGAGTTCTTGAAACATAGAACATTGGTCCAATTCTATTAAAAGTGCCTAAGCTATCTCCAACTCAAGTTGATTCCATAAAATGTCAAAGAATCATCTCTACTTTGCTTGTGGAATCATATCAGGGTTTAGCTGTGAACTAGGTCGTTCCTCCTTGGCGCCCTCACTCGAAAGGGGAGGTGTTCTCTATGAACCTACCTCTCCACTCATGAGGCCTCTAACGCAAGGGAAACAAACTCTCAATTGACCTCGGCTTCGCTCAAGGGCGAGAAGTATTTATCTAGTGAATTATTTTGTTCAACCTTGGCGCGTTCACTCGAGAGGGGAGGGGTTTTCTACGAACCTACCTCTCCGCTCACAAGACTTCTAACGCAAGGGAAACAAACCCTCAACTGACCTCAGCTTCGCTCAAGGGCGAGGAAGATTTATCTGGCGAACTATTTCGTTCAACCTTGGCGCTTTCACTCGAGAGGGGAGGTGTTCTCTACGAACCTACCTCTCTTCTCATAAGACTTCTAATGCAAGGAAAACAAGTTCTTATCTGACCTCAGCTTCGCTCAAGGGCGAGGAGGATTTATTTGGCGAACTATTTCGTTCAACCTTGGCGCTTTCACTAGAGAGGGTTGGTGTTCTCTACGAACCTACCTCTCCGCTCACAAGACTTGTAACACAAGGAAAACAAGTTCTTAACTGAATTGTACATAACTAGAGAAAATATTTCAATCGAAATTTATTTGGCGACCTCGTTAAAAAACCCTTATAAGGGAAAAAGAGTGTCCCCTAGTACTATGTACAACGTTACTGCTTAACCGAAATAAAACTTGAAGCCGACCGCATTACATGTGCGAGGAATCGGGCCTCGTTTCAGCATCTCAAGTTTGTATGCTTTGTTCCCGAGGACCTCCGTTACTCTGAAAGAACCAGTCCATTCGGGGGAGACTTGACGAGAAACCAATGGGGCTGCCTTCTCCGGTACCTAGTGTCTTTCCTCAGGTCCTTGGCGTACTCTGCCTACTATGTGTATGAGTTTTTGAAACTGGTCCTGTTTCTGCACAAGGACTGAACTGATCGCCTGATCGATCACCACTAGGTATAAACTAAATGACGTGCTTGGATGTGATTTGCACAGGGCTGGAGGACTGGCTAAGTACTCCTTCAACCTGATGAACGGCTCTTTACACTCTTGGTAAGGGAGGCCGCCCCGTCCTCCAACTGGTGCAAATCTAGACAAGACAGACATGCGCCTTTTCGGGTTTGTATCCATACCACGCTCAGTGAGCAAGGAACCCGAAAACTTCCTTGGTTCTATTCTGAACACACACTTCACGAGGTCTAGTTTCAACTTGTACTCAGCTATCTTTTCGAACAGACTTTCTAAGTCAATTAGGTGATGGAGGAGGGCCAAGCTCACCACACCATGGAAGACAAGATCCAAGCCTAGACCGTCTAGAGCCATGTGGGGAGCGTCTAGACTCAAGTATTGAGCATCTAACACAAGATGAGGGGCGGCTACAAAAGGAGCATCTAGGAGGAAGCCTAGACCGTCTAGGACCTATCACTAGGTCCATGGCCAAGCATCTCCATGCACAATTGGGTCAAGCAACGGATGGGAGGGAGAAGAACTTGTACATGCTACATGGAGGCCCATTAGGGGTGGCTTAGTAGTTAGTGTAGTGTTAGAAAGCATAAACTTGTCTCCTTTTGTTTTTAACCTAGCTAGCTCACGTTTTCTAGAAGATTCTCACTAGGAACGGCCATGCGCTCCATGTGCCATGTGCCTCCACATTTCCATTTCATTTTGCTTGCATTTCATCTTCACTTAGCTTAGCATTTACGACCTCCTTAGCCTATAAAAGGAGAAGCCCATCACTTGTATTTGGAAGATTAATGAGAGTAATGTTATGCTACCCATATTGTGCCATACATTTCCTCTGCCTAGTTTATAGGTCCTAATCTTCTCTTCACCATTTACCAAGAGGGCTGGCCGAACCTCCCTTTTTCCATACACTTCATGCACCTTCAAGATCACCACAACTCCTAGGAGGATCTTGCCCACTTTCACCATAGCTTTCGCACCATATTCACATACATCCAAGAAGAGCTCCATGAGAATGCCATCATTTGGTATCATGAGCATAGGTTTTTCAAAGATGAGTAGTTCTTGGTCATTTTCATTTTGAGTTCTTCTTTAATCCGTGTTGTTCTTTACATTCCATATTGTCTTGCTGTTTTTTAATTTTTGCTTTGAATTGGTGTGTTGTTTGGAAATTCCAATTAGTGCATCTTGTTCAATTGTTCTTGAGCAATCTTTGTGCAATTTTTGGTAGGATTCCATACACTTTGTGTTGCTATTTTTTATTTTAGGTATTTGAGTCCTTATTGAAATTTTATTTGGTTCATTTTATGCTCTTTGAGTCTTTTAATTTCTGAATCTATATGTGTTTTGTCTAGTCATGTTTTTCCAAAATGTCATCAAATCATAATAGTACTTTGTTTGGCTTATTTGTTTCTTGATTTTGGTCTAAATGTTTGTTTTGAATCTGGTGTGTTTTTGATCCTTTGGTGCCTTTTATTTTTAGCTTGAGTTCATATTTGTGTTTAAATCTACACAAATTCCTTTTCACCAATTCCATTGTGTTTTTCTTTTGGTATCTTGCTGTTTTTTGCAGATTTTATAGAATCCCCTGTTTTGCATAACTCTGTGCTGGCTGTTTTGCTTAAGAAAATTATTTTCCCACATAGGAAATTTCTGATCCTCTGGATTATGCAAGATTGAGGTGTTACAGAAAAGATAAAAAAGAATCAGTTTAAAAGAGTCAATAGAAAAAAAAATGATAAATATTATAAAAACAGTGTGCAAATCTGGCGCTACAGTTGGCGTAACTGAACACTGATTTTAGAAAATTTATTAAAAAAAAATGGTTCATGCGTTTGGAGTGAAACCAACGCCAGAATTTATTTAAGATCTTGAAGTATTGGCATATAAATTTTCAGAAACAAATCTTAAAAGGACAGCTCAGCATAAGTCGGGGAAAATCACGCTCTCTGGCCCCAACAATTTTTTTCAGTAGTGCTATTCTTAGGATCCATTTTGTGTGCCTACCTTTCTTTGAGTACCTTTATTTGCTTGTCTAATATTTCTTTGGAACTCTTTCTAGTTGTCACAATTTAATTCCATTTGTGTGGTACTGTTTTCCCAATTAATTTGTTTCTTGCTTTAATTCTTTGGCCTCTAAATTTGGTGCTGGATTGTTTCTCAATTGGTGCTTATTTGAGTGGAAATTTGACTTGAGTGAGGTCTAGCTTGCTTGATAGGTGCTGGATTGGAGATTTAATTCCCTAATTCTAAGAGGAACAAAGGTAAGGGCAGAAAACATACCTACCAAAAACACCACAAACATTGGAAGGCCCAACAAAGAAAAGACAACCAAGGAAGTGCCAATAGCAAAAAAAGATCAACAAAAGGAGTTTTCTTTTTTCTTTGCAACTTAACTTTTTTTAATTACTTCTTTAATTACGTGATTAGACGGTGAGTGTGTCTTCAAGGGCTCCAAGTGTCCAAGAAGCCTCACCTAGGGCCGACTAGTGTAGAATTATCTAGTTTAGAAATTGTTAATTGTTTTAATTGCATCTCTTTGCTTAATTAGTTACGCTTTTCAATTGTGTTGCTTTGTTTAAGCTTTGTTAATTCTTGCTTGGTTAATTAGCTAGTTTGCATTGTTTTCTTGCATTAAAATCTGATTTCTCCAACTTAATTGTGTCTTAAGTGGTTTACTAAGAGAAAGCTTTGTGTGAAGACATTGAGGGATAGTTTTTGGCTAAGGCAAAGGCTTGGTATTTAAGTAGTCCACTGTGACTCACCTCCCTTACCTGGAAAACTACCTTCTTTGACTTTCCTAAATTTTCTCAAGGTAAAATACTTGTATACACAAAGCTTTAGTCATGTCTTCTTCTTCTTCTCATTCTGCAAAGTCTATTGAAAGTGAAGTAAAATCTATAAAAACTCTTTTGAAAGAAGTTTCACAAGCTGTGCAAATGATTTCATTTAGACAATTGGAGAATGAGACTAAAATCAATGAGTTGACTAAAGCCCAAGAAGAGAAGTCACAAAAATAAAAAAAATCTCATACTCATGCATCCCATTCTAAAAGTAATGAGTCTCTAGGGGAGGGAAGCCTTAGAATCAATGACTATTACCAACCACCCCCTAGAAGAAATAGGCAAAGGGAGCAAGAGGGGCCAAGGGAGGTTAGAGTAGACCTACCTCACTTCCATGGTAAGGAGAATGTAGAAATCTACCTAGATTGGGAGATTAAAGTAGAGCAACTCTTTGCTTGCCATAGGGTGAGTGAAGAACGCAAGGTACCTTGAGCCGCCCTTAGCTTCCAAGGGAACGCCATGTATTGGTGGACCTCTCTCGAAAGAGAAAGACGTCTTCATAGGGAACCTCCCATTACGTATTGGAATGACCTTAGGGGAGCCCTAAGACGTCAACATATACCCTCATACTACCATAGGGAGTTAATGGACAAGCTCCAAAGACTCCAACAAAAAAATATGAGTGTAGAGGAGGAGTATAGGCAGAAAATGGAGCTCTACATGATGAGAGCATCCATTAGGGAAGAGGAGGACACCACCATAGCTAGGTTCCTTAGTGGCCTTTCTCTTGAGATAAGAGATAGGGTAGAACTCCTTCCCTACCAAGACTTGAATGACTTGGTTCAACTTTGCATTAAAGTTGAACAACAAATTTTACGCAAAACTTCAAGTCAAAGGGTGAGTTCCTACTCTAGCTTTTATCCCAAGAAAGAATATAGAAGGGAGGGTAGCACATCAAGAGAAAAACCAAAAGAAACTACCAAACCCTTAGCGAAAGAAACCTCCACCCCACCCATCCGAGCTAGAGATGTTAAGTGCTTTAAGTGCTATGGTAGAGGGCATGTGCAAGCACAATGCCCAAACCAAAGGACTTTGTTTTTAAAGGGTGTAGATGAATACACTAGTGGCGAGGATGAGCCTAGTGAGAGAGAGGAAGGGGGAGAGGATGAGAGGGTAGATCCATTAGAGGGGGAGTTGCTAATGATTAGGAGAACCCTCAACAATCACCTTAGCACATCCATGGAAACACAAAGGGAGAACATATTTCATACAAAATGCAATGTTTTAGAAAATATATGTTCCCTCATTGTGGATAGTGGATCTAGTTGTAATTGTTGTAGTGCTAGAATGGTTGATAAGCTTAATCTACAAGTAGTTCCTCACTCAAAACCTTACAAACTACAATGGATTAATGAAAATGGGGAACTAAGTGTAGATAAGCAAGTGGAAATCAAGTTTTCCATAGGGAACTACAAAGAGAAAGTTTTATGTGATGTAGTGCCTATGGAAGCTTGCCACATATTATTAGGGAGACCATGGCAATTTGACAAGAAAACCTTGCATGATGGTCTCACTAACGAGATTTCCTTCACTCACAAGCATAAGAAATTTGTACTTAGTCCTTTACCACACTCTCAAGTGGTGAAAGACCAAATACAAATGAAACATAAGAGGGATTAGGAAAAAAAAAAAAAAGAGTGCTAGAAAAAGAGAAAATCCTTAGGGATAGAAAGGCGTGGGAGAAGAGTGTTCCTTCCCACAAACCGATTTTGTGAAGAAAATGCATGAGAAGATTAAAATCCAAATACAACAACAAAATGAGAAGTACACAAAATACAACAATAAAGGGAAGAAAGAAATAATTTTTGAGGAAGGAGACTTAGTTTGGCTTCACCTTCGCAAAGATCGATTTCCCACTCAAAGGAAGTCCAAACTAAGTCCCCGAGGTGATGGACCCTTTCAAATCCTCAAGAGAGTCAATAACAATGCATACAAATTGGACCTACCTCTTGAATATGGAGTGCATGATACTTTTAATGTAATTGATCTTTCTCCATTTGTAGGTACCAATGACGACGAGGACGAGTTGGATTTGAGGACAAATCCTTTCCAAGGGGGAGGGGATGATGGAGGAGGACCAAGCTCACCACACCATGGAAGACAAGATCCAAGCCTAGACCGTCTAGAGCCATGTGGGGAGCGTATAGACTCAATTATGGAGCGTCTAGCACAAGATGAGGGGCAGCTAAAAAAGGAGCATCTAGGAGGAAGCCTATACCGTCTAGGACCTATCACTAGGTCCATGGCCAAGCATCTCCACGCACAATTGGGTCAAGCAACGGATGGGAGGGAGAAGAACTTGTACATGCTACATGGAGGCCCATTAGGGGTGGCTTAGTAGTTAGTGTAGTGTAGTGTTAGAAAGCATAAACTTGTCTCCTTTTGTTTTTAACCTAGCTAGCTCACGTTTTCTAGAAGATTCTCACTAGGAACGACCATGTGCTCCATGTTCCATGTGCCTCCACATTTCCATTTCATTTTGCTTGCATTTCATCTTCACTTAGCTTAGCATTTACGGCCTCCTTAGCCTATAAAAGGAGAAGCCCATCACTTGTATTTGGAAGATTAATGAGAGTAATGTTATGCTGCCCATATTGTGCCATACATTGCCTTTGCCTAGTTTCTAGGTCCTAATCTTCTCTTCACGATTTACCAAAAGGGCTGGCCGAACCTCCCTTTTTCCATACACTTCATGCACCTTCAAGATCACCACAACTCCTAGGAGGATCTTCCCCACTTTCACCATAGCTTCCGCACCATATTCACATACATCCAAGAAGAGCTCCATGAGAATGCCATCATTAGGTGTCGTTCCTTCGCCCTTTGGTGGATAGGTCAAACCTTGGCATTCAGGTCCTGCGCCGCTTGATCGGGGGTGTCGCTAAGTTTGGAGACCTTCTTTCCAGTCTCTCTTTCCCCAGCGTTGCCAAACTGATCATGTCTGCTCTTCTGGGCTATCTTCCCATGGGCAATTTCTGCTTTGGTCCAGGCGGTTTCGGTGCAACCGACTTCAGGCTGGGGGACCTCCTCCGTGTACGATGGTCTAGTAGTGAACATAAATACCCCTCTTTGTTTTGAGGTTGTTCTCGTAACATCTCTTGGCCTCCTTCTGATCTGACTTGATGGTAATCACCTTTTCCGCCAGGTCAGGAAGCTTCATCGTCATATGCCTCGTCGACGACACCGCCCCTAACCTATTCAGCGTAGGTCTACCCAACAACATGTTATAAGCAGAGGAGGCATTAACGACAAGGTACCTGATGCTCTCCGTGCGCGACGCGATACCATCCGTGAAGGTGGTCCTCAGCTTTAAGTGTCCGCGCACCTCTACCTGGTCTCTTGCAAAACCGTACAAACAGCCACCATAGGGCCTCAACATGTCAGGGGATAGTTGCAATTTGTTGAAAGTCGTCCAGAACATTACGTCTGCTGAGCTTCCCTGATCCACTAGCACACGATGCACCTTCCTTCCTGCGGTTACCACTGAGATCACCACCGGGTCGTTGTCATTGGGAACAACATCCTGAAGGTGGGCCTTGGTGAAGACAAGGTCGACATCGAAGGCAACGTCGATCCTTTGTGCTTCTACCGACATCACCGCCCGTGTGTATCTCCTTCGTTGAGAAGCAGTACAACTTCCTCCCAAGAAACCCCTCGCGATGGTGTGAATCTCTCCATGCACGGGGACTTCGTGCCCCTGGCCACCCCCTATCACTGCCATGTCCTCGGTCCCTTGCTTTTCTTGCAAGTAATCTCTTAGGAGACCGTTCTTCACCAACTCATCTAGCTGGTGTCCCAGTGCCAAGCAGTTGCATATGGGATGACCGAATGCTTGGTGGAACTCACACCAGGCGTTCTTGTTAGGGTCGAGCCTCTTATCGGTCTTGGGGGGCGCCTTCAGCCTCTCCACTACATTTGGGATAACGATGAGGTCCTTTAATTCTACCACGAATTCGTGCCTTGGTGGTACATTCTCCCTCTCGCGTCCCCTGGTTTGAGGCTTCCTCGGTTGATAGGGTTGCAACTTCACGGGGGTCTTCTTCTTTGTCGTTGCCTAATGCACCCTTAGGGTTTAAGGGCGACCTGTTGCACGCGGGCGTGTGGGAACCATGCACGTGCACTTTTTGTTAACTTTTTCCTCCGCCACAATATGAGCCACCGCACGACGCCTTATCTCGACGAAGGTCTTAGGGTGGTTTCGGATAAGTGACTCGCTAAAAGGGCCTGACACAATGCCCTTCCTGAACGTGTGCACCATCATCCTTTCGTCCTTGAGGTTCAACCACACTACCTGTGCTCCAAAGCGGTGGAGGAACTCCTTCAAAGACTCTCCCTGATATTGTCTTATGTCAAAGAGATCATAGGAGATAGACGGGGGAGCCCGATTCACGATGTACTGTGCCCTGAACAACTTTGTAAGCTGTGGGAATGACGTCACATGGCCATCAAGGAGACTGATGAACCAGTACATCGTTGTTCCCGCCAAGGTGCTCATGAACAACTTGCATCTCACCGCATCGGAGCCTCCAACCATCATCATCTGCGTGTGGAAAGTCGTGAGATGGGCCTCCGGATCCCCTATACCAGTGAAGGTCACCTTGGGCCCTACAAGCGTGGCTGGTATTATGGCATCCATGATTTCCTGCGAGAACGGCATTGGGAACTCTCTGGGTGGCGTCGCAAGTTCTTGATCTTCCTCCTCATGCTGCGCGATTTTGCAGATCACTGCGCAGTTCCTCATTCGAACGACGCAGTTCTTCGCTCGTTGCTCGCGACGCGACAAAGTCAGCCTGGATGCGTTCTTGGTTGGCTCTCGACGCGACCATCTCTTCTTGAAGAGCTCGCATCGTCTCCATAACCTGTTGCAAGGTGAGGCCTTCACCCCCGTTTGGTGCAACATGTCCCTGCCTTGTACTTCTCATCTCCTGGATTTTTTTGGTTCTCGCTGGTGGGACAATGTTTTGTATCGTGCCCCACGGTGGGCACCAAATATTTCTGCCGATTGACCTGAAATGCCCTCGTGCGCCTACGTCACTCTCACGTCCAAAATACCTACGTTTTGCACGTGCCTTTCTTGTGATGAATGCCTGAAAACACAAAGACAAAGGGCGCTCTAGAGGTTGTTTGCACTTCGACGCTCAAGTTAGTCTTAGGGCTAGGAAACACCAAACTGTATAACTATCACTGTGTGTGTGTTAAGCGACACAAATGAATAGCGTACCTTGCTAAGTTTGTTACCTTCCTTTTTATAGACTGAAACTAGGGTTTTCTCTTTACCCAAAATGGGTTTTCCGAAGGGGTGGGCCCAACACGGTTGCTACCCCACTCTTAAGATAACCTAGCGCGTGGGTTCCCTAACTGGAGTGCAACCTCTGACGGGGTGACCACCTGGGTGCCTCCTCGTGCACCTGATCTCTAGGGTCACCCACCTTTGGGAGTGCCCTAGCTGTTCACGTGCCATGCATGCAACTCATCCCTGGAACGCGACCTTCACAGGTCATATCTTTCCAGCGGCCCTATGCTTGTGTTACGCCTAAACGCATCATCCACTCTACACTTATGGACTCTCGTGACCTAGGCTTCTTCCTTTCTGATAACTGGTGTGTGGTCTAGGATCCACCTCTCGTGGTCCAGCTTTACTATTTGGGTTCCGATGTCCGACCTCTCCATACTGTCTAGTGGCACGTCGGTACATCCTGGTGACCGATGTCTGACCACTCTATGGTTCCTTGGCGCACGTGCTTCGTGAGATACTGGCCCATGCCGCTCGTGGGACCCTGCTTACGTGACACCAATAACACCAGTAGTCAACGACGCTCGAGGACTGGTCGGTACACAATCTATTATAGAATGTTATGATTTATTGGCCCTACCCGTAGTTTCTATTTTGTTTTTTAGTTTTTCTCTTCTAGGTTTTTTCCTTTATGTTTTGTAACTATTAATAGTTTTCTTTTAAGCTGGTGCAATTTTTCTTGGAGCAATTTGTTTTTCCAAAATGAATAAATCGCAAATGCGATAAACAAATTTAAAAAATAAACCGTCAACCGTATATACAAATTAAAAATAAAATAAAATAAAATAAATAAATATATATATATATATATACCAAAATATCATATTTAGTATATACGTTTCTTAATATTATAATATATTTTAATAAATAAATAAATAAATAAAATCGTATTTGTGAAATACGATTTCATTAAAAATCGTATTTCACTTTATTATATATTAATATATTACGTTTTATTATATTATAATATAAATTAATATATTATGTTTTTTATATTATAATATAAAATAACATGTAAAATTAAAATATATATAACTTGAATTTGTATATATGTGATATGTTTATAATTTTTTAATATACGTTTCTTTAGTATTTAAAATTAAAAAAATAATATAAAATAATATAAGTTAGTTATGTAAAGATTGTTAAGGAGGAACTTGATCATGCTCTTCACTATCAATATTTGTTTTGAAAAGAAAGGGTTAAGATGTAGATAAAAATACTGCTATTTTTCATGCTATGGTTAAGAGGAGAAGTAATTCTAGTGGGATTCATTGTCTACGGATTGATAATGAGGTTATTGAGGATCCTAAACTTATTGAGGATAATATTTTGGATTTTTATTGATGCTGAGTGTATTTCTAATGTTCAGGATACAAGCAATATGATAGATTTTATTGGTACTTATATTCTTGAGTTGGTTTCCTCTGAGGAGAATATGATGTTAATCAAATGTCCTGATTTTTTGAAAATCAAGAATGTTGTTTTTAATCTTAATGGTAATAGTGTTCTTATTCCTCATGATTTTGGTGGTGTTTTCTATCATTCTTGCTGGGAAATTATTGGGATAAATGTTTGCAATGCTGTTCAATAGTTTTTTAAACAAAACCGGGTTCTCCTTGGAATGAACAGTAATGTGGTATCTCTTATCCCTAAGATTCAGGGTGCTGAATCAATTAAAGATTACAAGCCAATTGTTGTTGCTAATTTCAAATTTATGATTATTTCCAAGATATTAGCGAATAGACTTGCACTTGTGAGTGTTGTTCTCGCCGGTTGACTCAGCCTCCGTTAACTTCAAAGGCAGATGATGGCTCCTCCTATTTCTGGTGGTTCCTGCTCTCTCCTCAGGTGATGGAGTGTGGCTCCGTTGAAACAGAGGGAGCCCTACCTATTGATTGCACTCCGACGATCAAGTCAATATTGGGTTAAGAAACAATAAGTATGTAAAACAGTTTCAGTCTTAGAAACAACGTACCTTTCTAGGGTTCTTACCACCCTTATTATAGGTTGTATCTAGGTCAACTTCCATGTCCCACGAGATTCTTTCCTTAAGTGGAATTAGGGTTACTATCGAGGCATCCTGTTGCGTGTTGCACAATCTTAACGCAACCGCCTCACAAAACTTTCCTCTTCTAGAGTGCAAAATATTAACAGTATGGCCGCTAGGGTACCAACTCATGCACCAGTGCTGCGGGGCCATCTGTTCTATAGGTGCCCTAATTATTCACGTGCCATGCATGCAGTCTTTCCCTAGAAACCCTAACCCTTATGGGCCTTAGCGCCTCCATGGAATACTTACTTGTGCTAGACTTGAACGTACTATATGTTGGGTTTAATAGTGCCAAAGTTCAAGAGGGGGGGTGAATTGACCTTTTAAAACTTTCTCGCAGAAACAGTGTTTAACACAGTTTAACAGAAAATAAATCGATTTATGTGAAAATGAACAGATTTATTTCAACACTGTTTTTGTTTGAAAAGCTTTTAATTCAGCAAGGTTAATCACAAGATTATGCAGTGAGAATTTCCAGATGCACACACACAGATATCAGATTTGAAAAACAGTGAAACACAAAACAACAAGCTTTAATTTCCAGCAAGTGATTAAGGTTCAATTGATAGCATGCTAGTTAATTGAGTGACCTTTGCAAACAACCTGTTCCAGTGGCTTTTAACAGACAATGAGTGTTCTTCTTGATGTCAAGCAATTTTCCAGAAATTAAGAACAATGAATCACAGAACAACAAGCTTCAACTTTAAGCAATTGTTTAAGATTCAATTAATAGCTTTGACAGTTTCTTGAGCAACCTATCACAGTCAATCTGTTCCAATGGCTTTTAGCAGATTATATATGTCCAACGACTACACCTGATTGAGGATACACAGATCTGCCTTAAACCAGTAGGCAAGATTGCTAGAACAGTAGCTGCACCTCACACCAAGCTTTTGGAACCAAACCAAGAACAAGCACTTTGTGATTTTTGAAATCTTTGAAGAACAAATGCTAATCCTTTGTAAACACTTAACTCTCTGCTGTCAAAACTTGTTTTTGCAAATGTATGAATTGTTTGAAATGTTCTTAATCTCAGAAACAAGTTTGCATTTTATAGAAAGCCAGCTTATAACAGAAATTTGAAAAATAGTTAAAGCTGTTATAAAATGAACAGATTGAAAATAAAATGAACTGATTTATTTTCAAAAGTAGTTAGAGAATTTGTTAAGTGAGGAGACTTAGTCAACCATTCTGGTGCTGAGATAAAACTGAAAAACGTTTAAGCTTGACATGGCACCAGAGACAAAAAGAATCTATTCATTTACAGATGAACAGATTTATTTTTCAAAACGAAAACAGAGAAAGTTTAACTATTTAAAACTCAGTCGTTTTGAAAAGAAGAAGACTTAGTCAAAATACCTGATGCACAAAATCTAATTTTTACAAGACTTAGCCAAGGCATCAGTGAAAAAAATGAATCTGTTTATTTAGAAAAGAACAGATTTATTTTTATGCAGTAAACGTGTTTTTGTGTAAAACATGTGAAAAACAGTTTAAGAAAACTTATGCTTGTTCTTATCACATGGCCAGTGGTTATGAGGTGAGTTACTCAGCAAAAAGCCCACTCTTAGACAACCTCTAAGCACTAAGTAAGACATACTTAAAGCAAAGCAAAAAGACACATGAAATGTACATAAAAGTCTTCATCAAACACTACATATAAGCCTTCATCAAACACAATCTTGAAGGAGCAGCAACCATCTTCAACAATCTCCCCCTGTTTGATGGAGACAAATCCCTATAGCTAACCTCATAGCTTTGTTGCTTTAAGTACCTGCACTGCACCAGATTTTAAACCAGACTTGCACCTGCACTGCATCAGATTTTAAACCAGAAAAAAACAGCAGTATTGCATAGCATAAGACATGGTTTTAAAGTGCAGAATTAACTCCCTGTTTCAGCTAGCTTCACCTAGCATGGTGAGCTATTTTTCTCCCCCTTTGGATTCATCAAACAACATATAAGCATAGGGAATAAAGGGATATAAAGCAGAAACCATAATCATAATAGTTCAGAAACAGAAAACCAAATTGTTCAGCATTACAGAAACTTGAAAACTGATAAAGAAAGCATTAAAAGCAGAAAACTACTGATCCTTGTAGTAAAGCTCTGCAAGTTGTGCCTGAACCCCTTCAATCTGATTATCAAGGTGTTGGAATCTTGCATGAGTAGTCTCAAAGTGTGCCCTTTGTTCTGCAGACATTACATCAAGACGATACAGCACTTGCCTCTCAAACATAGACATTGGTTCTCCACGGTATTCTAGACCTTGATAGGCAACTATAGCATTTGCAGCAACTTCCTCATGTTCAGATTGAGCAGCAGGTGAGTCATCATCCATAGGAACAGCTTCATCCTCATCCTCATGTTCAGCTTGAGAGTCCTTCTCCTTGAGAACCACCCACTTGTTTTCAATTTTGTGAAACCCCATTTTGGTGAGAGTTGAAGTATCAATCTCACTTACAGCTTTGATAGGGTCATCTCTTAATCTGGTTCATGATGCAATATAGGAGAATGAGATCCTCTTCATGTAAGACAACATGGTTTGTCCCTCTTGGAATCAGTTGCCATGCTATAATGTATGCAACTAGACGTGGAGTGAGGTTCAAATGCCCAGCATGAAACCTGTTTATACTCTCTGTAGGATTCCTCATACTCTTATAATATTGCAGCTTGTTGAATTCTGAAATTCCACTGGTATTTCCCTTTCCTACTTTCAATCCAGCATATTTTATTCCAGCCACAGAGTTCCACACCTCACTTGTGATCTTCATCTTAATTCCTTTCACATAAGAGACAAAATTCTTCCCATCCAATGTGAGGTTAGTATAAAACACTTTAACCAAGTCAGGATAAACATTACCCGTTAATTCCAGCATCTTTTTCAGTTTCTGGTGCTTCAACACAACCCTTGTTTCTACCAGTTTTTCAGATTTCAGCCAGTTGAAATCCAGCACCTTGGGTATGTTGATCTGCTTCCTGCTTGTCTCGTGAATGTAGGCATTGATGCCTTCTTCATTTCCAGCGAACCAGCCTTCTAGTACTCCTTGAGAAGTGGTTTGCTTTCCCTTGCTTTTCTGTTTTTGTCTTGAAGACGAAGCCATGTTTGAACCTGAATTCTTTTCTTGGTTTCAAATGGTGAGAATAGAAAGAGAATGGCCAATGTGGGTAGCAAGTATTCACACAGATTTATAGCAGAATAAATGGATTGATATGGCAGTTATGAGTGGATATGCATGAAGATTTTATGCTCTGAATTTGTGCAGAGAATCTTTGAAAATATGCACCAAATATTTAGGGTCACGATGCATACACTCAAACTCTTATTGAGCACCCAAACCATCAAATCGGTTACATAACCATGACCAAAACCGTCAAAGGTACAGAGGTTAATGCCCACTAAGTCAGTCAAGCAGTCAAAGATCAGAATTTCTCTTTCCTAGTCATCAATGCATATCAGTGCAGAAAATAAACACATTCAATTGCGAATAAACAGATTTAATTTTTCACTGCTAGGTACAATTGACATTTATAATACCCAATTCATTAAGCAGAAAATTAAACCTATCTTTAGCTAATGGTTTTGTGAACAAATCAGCAAGTTGTAAATCAGTACCAATGAACTTAATATCACATGTTCCATTAGATATGTGTTCCCTTAGAAAATGATGACTAATTTCAATGTGTTTGGTTCTTGAATGCATGACAAGATTTTTGGTTAAGTTGATTGCACTTGTATTATCACACAGCAGAGGTATATGGTCAAGTAAGATACCAAAATCATTCAATTGTTGTCTTAGCCATATAGTTTGTGCACAGCAACTCCCTCCTGCAAGGTATTCTGCTTCAGCAGTGGAAAGAGCTACACAAGCCTGCTTTTTGCATTCCCATGATATCAAGCTTGATCCAAGCAAATGACAGGTTCCACTTGTGCTCTTCCTATCAATTTTGCAACCTGCAAAATCTGAATCAGAATAACCAGTTAAGCTTAATGAAATATTACCTGGATACCACAAGCCAACTTTTTTAGTTCCTTGCAAATACTTCAAAATCCTTTTGACAGCATTGTAATGTGATTCTTTAGGAGCAGATTGAAACCTTGCACACATGCACACTGCAAACATTATATCTGGCCTGCTGGCAGTGAGATACAGTAGTGATCCTATGAGTCCTCTGTATTTGGTTTCATCAACAGAAATTCCAGCTTCATTATGATCCAAATGATAGCTTGTTGAGAAGGGTGTGCTGATTGGTTTACACTTGTCCATTTCAAATTTCTTCAGCAGATCCTTGCAATACTTAGCTTGACTTAAGAAAATGCCATCCTTGAGTTGTTTGACCTGCAAGCCTAGAAAATAGTTCAACTTACCCATCATTGACATTTCAAACTCACTCTTCATGACTTTCACGAAAGCTTCACACAATTCTCCATTGTTTGATCCAAAAATGATGTCATCCACATATACTTGGACTAGAATTGAGTCATCTCCTTTCTTCTTAATGAACAAGGTCTTATCTGATGTGCCTCTGTCATAGCCTTGTGAGGTGAGAAAATCACTTAGCCTCTCATACCATTGCCTAGGAGCTTGCTTGAGGCCATAGAGAGCCTTTTGGAGTTTGAACACATATTCTGGATGTTGATGGTCTTCAAAACCTGGTGGTTGTGAAACAAATACCTCTTCATTTATATAGCCATTTAGAAAGGCACTTTTCACATCCATTTGAAATAGCTTGAACCATTTGATGCAGGAGAAGGCAAGCAGCAGTCTAACAACTTCTAACCGAGCCACTGGTGCATATGTCTCATCATAGTCTATTCCTTCTTCTTGATTGTACCCTTTAGCTACAAGCCTAGCCTTGTTTCTGGTGATCACTCCATGCTCATCCATCTTGTTTCTAAATACCCATTTTGTTCCAATTACATTCATCTCTGGTATTCTAGGAACAAGAGTCCAGACCTCATTAAGAGCAAACTGATTCAGTTCCTCTTGCATAGCTAAAATCCAGTTGCTGTCCTTGAGGGCTTCATTCAAATTCTTGGGTTCAACTTGAGATACAAAGGCCATTGCTTCACAGAAATTGTTCAAGGATTTTCTAGTTGACACTCCTTTCTCAATGTTCCCAATGACATTATCAAGGGTTAAGTCTCTTGGGGTTTTCCACTCTTTTGGCAAACCTGCAGCTGCAGTAGATTCTTGTATAGCATGTGTATCAGCAATATCAAAATGAATCGATTCATTTTGATTTAAAACAGATTTAAATTCATTACTGTCAGGTTCATCAGCAGCAGTTTTAGATACACTATGATCAGTTTCATAAAAAACAACATGCATTGATTCTTCTACTATAAGCAGCCTTTTATTGAAGACTCTATATGCATGACCATCCAAAGCATAACCAATGTGCACACCTTCATCAGATTTAGCATCAAACTTATCAAGATTTTCTTTGCCATTATTCAATACAAAGCATTTACACCCAAATACTCTAAGGTGGCTTACACTAGGTTTTCTGCCCTTATACAATTCATATGGGGTTTTCTTAAGAATTGGTCTTATTAAGGTCCTATTTAAGACATAACCTGCAATATAAACAGCATCAGCCCAAAAATACTTAGGAAGCATAGATTCATTTAACATAGTTCTAGCAAGTTCCTCTAGTGATCTATTTTTCCTTTCAACTACACCATTTTGTTGGGGTGTCCTAAGGGCTGAAAAGGTGTGAGCTATCCCATGCTTCTCACAGAACTTCTCAAACTTAGCATTTTGAAACTCTCCCCCATGATCACTTCGAATAGATTTTATGCAGCAACCATTTTCATTTTGCAGAATTTTTGCTAATCTCTTAAAGGCAGAATAAGCATCATGTTTATGTGCAAGAAATAGAGTCCATGTAAATCTAGAGTAATCATCCACAACAACTAAAGCATACAAATTTCCAGCCAAGCTAGCAACTCTAGATGGACCAAATAGGTCCATATGTAACACATCCAATGGATTTTTTGTAGAGACAATATCCTTTAACTTGAAAGAGGATTTGATTTGTTTACCTTTCACACAAGCATCACAAAGCCTGTTGTCCTGAAATTTAATGTTAGGTAAACCAGAAACTAAATCTTTAGATTTCAATTTATTCAAGTGATTTGTGTGTATGTGAGCTAACCTCCTGTGCCACAACCAAGACTCATCACTTACTAGATGAATTACTTGAGATTGTGCAGCCATTTGACTCAAAATTCACTTTGTATCCTTTGTCACAAAGCTGGCTTATGCTGAGAAGACTATGCTTGAGTCCTTCTACATACAACACGTTCTCAATGGTTGTTGAGTTCCCTGTTCCAATAGTTCCTCTGCCCAAAATCCTCCCTCGGTTATTATCACCATAGGTTACATGTCCTTCTGCTTTGAGCTTTAAGCTGGTGAACTTTGTAAGATCTCCAGTCATATGCTTGGAACAGCCACTGTCCAAGTACCACTGGTTTTTCTTGCTTCCAATCTGCAAAACAGAACAAAAGATATACAAATGGTACCCTTTTCAGTATAGGGTCCAGCACAGATTAAAACCTTCTCTTTGGTAGCCATTTTGCTAAGTTCTTAGGCACAAGATGTTTTCTAGCAATGCAAGACCTAGATGTATGACCAGATTTCATGCAATAAAAACAGGTTACATGAGATGCCTTTTTGCCACTGTTAAAAGCTGAAAAAACTGATTTTGCTGGAACAAAAAAACTTGAAAGCTTTTTGACATTGGTTACATTTCCAAGGGTATAACCAAGTCCATTCTTATTGAAAACAGCATTCTGTGATCCAAGGAGAGACTCAAGGTTTTCTCTTCCCTTGGTGAAATTGGAAAGGGTTTTCAGCAAATATTCCACTTGTTTTTCCAATCTTTTGCAGTTTTCACAGTTTTTAATAGAGGCATGCAAGCAAGACAGTTCAAGGCTTACCAAATCTGTTTTGGCCTTATGCAGTTCTTCCTCAAGTGTTTTTACTTTAGGTGCAAGCACATTATTTACCTTTTGCAGCTTATTACATATTACAGCTAGCTTATTGGCTTCATCATGTGTTTCCTTGAAGGCAGCAAGCAAATCATCATAGTTATCAGAATCAACAGAAAAATTACTTACTGATTCAGAGCTTGACTCCTCATCCTTCATCATGAAACACAAATTGTTCTCCTCATCTTCTGTTGAAGAGCTGCTGGTTGAGGATACTTCATTTTCCTCCCATGAGATGTAGGCTCTTCTTCCCTTATTCCTTTCAAATTTCTTGCTGGCAGATTTGTCCCTTGTTTGATTGTCTGGACAATTTGTTTTGACGTGCCCTGTTTTGCCACATCCAAAGCAAGTATATTTAGAGGAATTTGAATCATTGGGTTTAGGATACCTTCTTTTCTGCTGGTTCCTATTTTTGCTTTTCTTCCTCAGGAATTTGCTGAATCTTTTTGTAAGAAGGCTGATTGTATCATCATCTTCAGCATCTTCTTTTTCTTCCTTGATCTCATTCAGTTCAGTTGCTTTCAGTGCAAGACCTTTGGGTTTTCTCTCTGTTGTTTCCTGCTCTTTAAGTCTTTTAAGCTCTAGCTCATGCTCCATCAACTTTCCAAACAGTGCAGCAGTTCCTAACTTTGACAGATCACGGCTTTCAGAGATAGCTGTCACCTTTGGTTGCCAGCTTCTGTCGAGGCACTTCAATATCTTTATGTTGAGTTCCTCTCTGTCAAATTCTTTTCCCAAGCCAGTGAGGTGATTCACAATATGGGTGAATCTTTTCTGCACATCAGCAATGCTCTCCTCAGGTTGCATTCTGAATAGTTCATATTCTTGGATGAACGCATGTTTCCTTGACCTTTTCACATCTTCAGTACCCTCATGAGTCACTTCTAAGACTTCCCACATCTCCTTAGCTGACTTACATTGGGATATCCTGAAGAACTCATCCATTGTCAATGCAGAGGTTATGATGTTCTTGGCCACAAGATCATGTTGAGCCTTCCTCCTTTCGGTCTCATTCCATTCTGATCTTGGCTTTTCCACTTGTTCATCCTTGACAACCTGCATTGGCACATAAGGTCCATTGACCACAGCTTCCCAAATTAATGCATCAATGGATTCCATGAAAATTCTCATTCTAACTTTCCAAAATGCATAATTCATTCCATTAAACATAGATGGTCTATTAACAGCAGAACCTTCAGTAAAAAGCACATTGAACTCAGACATTATTACAAACAAACTTGATTAAAATACAAGTCCTAGCTCTTGATACCAATTGTTGGGTTTAATAGTGCCAAAGTTCAAGAGGGGGGGTGAATTGACCTTTTAAAACTTTCTCGCAGAAACAGTGTTTAACACAGTTTTACAGAAAATAAATCGATTTATGTGAAAATGAACAGATTTATTTCAACACTGTTTTTGTTTGAAAAGCTTTAAATTCAGCAAGGTTAATCACAAGATTATGCAGTGAGAATTTCCAGATGCACACACACAGATATCAGATTTGAAAAACAGTGAAACACAAAACAGCAAGCTTTAATTTCAAGCAAGTGATTAAGGTTCAATTGATAGCATGCTAGTTAATTGAGTGACCTTTGCAAACAACCTGTTCCAGTGGCTTTTAACAGACTATGAGTGTTCTTCTTGATGTCAAGCAATTTTCCAGAAATTAAGAACAATGAATTACAGAACAGCAAGCTTCAACTTTAAGCAATTGTTTAAGATTCAATTAATAGCTTTGACAGTTTCTTGAGCAACCTATCACAGTCAATCTGTTCCAATGGCTTTTAGCAGATTATATATGTTCTTATCAGATTCAAACAACTTTTTCAGAAATCAAGAACAGTATGCACAGTGCCCAGAAAGAACAGATTTATTTTTAATTGAACATATTTATTTCTTTGCTGTTTTATCAATTATGCAGAAACGAAATTGCAGAGAGTGAGAGAGAATGAACACAAGCAGTTATACTGGTTCACTCAACCTGAGCTACATCCAGTCTTCACCAACAACAGGTGGAAATCACTAACATACAGTACAACCAAGTACAATTCCCACTGTTCTTGAAACCTACAAGAACTTAGGTACTCTTGCTGAAAAAACTTATTTCAGCATATACACACACCCACTCGTCAAGAACACCTATCAAGAAGAGTGTTCAACCAAACTATTACAGGAAAGAGATGTGAAACGACTACACCTGATTGAGGATACACAGATCTGCCTTAAACCAGTAGGCATGATTGCTAGAACAGTAGCTGCACCTCACACCAAGCTTTTGGAACCAAACCAAGAACAAGCACTTTGTGATTTTTGAAATCTTTGAAGAACAAATGCTAATCCTTTATAAACACTTAACTCTCTGCTGTCAAAACTTGTTTTTGCAAATGTATGAATTGTTTGAAATGTTCTTAATCTCAGAAACAAGTTTGCATTTTATAGAAAGCCAGCTTATAACAGAAATTTGAAAAACAGTTAAAGCTGTTATAAAATGAACAGATTGAAAATAAAATGAACTGATTTATTTTCAAAAGTAGTTAGAGAATTTGTTAAGTGAGGAGACTTAGTCAACCATTCTGGTGCTGAGATAAAACTGAA
The DNA here is from genome assembly GCF_051622355.1 of Phaseolus vulgaris. NCBI lineage: Eukaryota > Viridiplantae > Streptophyta > Magnoliopsida > Fabales > Fabaceae > Phaseolus > Phaseolus vulgaris. The sequence continues at coordinate 33,440,010 of NC_143504.1, forward strand.
AAACGTTTAAGCTTGACATGGCACCAGAGACAAAAAGAATCTATTCATTTACAGATGAACAGATTTATTTTTCAAAACGAAAACAGAGAAAGTTTAACTATTTAAAACTCAGTCGTTTTGAAAAGAAGAAGACTTAGTCAAAATACTTGATGCACAAAATCTAATTTTTACAAGACTTAGCCAAGGCATCAGTGAAAAAAATGAATCTGTTTATTTAGAAAAGAACTGATGGAGATCAAGCCCAAGAGAACATGGAGGCCACTCATCAAGCTCAAGAAGAGGTGGAGGCACAAATGGAGGACACCCATGGAGGTCAAAGTCCACCTCAAAGGATTACAAGAAGCATGTTCAAAGCCTTGGGAGCTAGAGGACATTTATTTTCTCTTTTTGTAGTGTCTTTAGTTGAAGGTGCTTAGAGGGAAACCTTAGAAACCTCTTTTTGTTATAGGATCTTTTAGGTTTTTAAATAGGAGCTTTAGGGGGGTGTATTAGTAGATAGGTGTAGGAGTAGAATAGGGGGTGCCAAAGTGAAGGAAGGGATCACACCTTCCTTGCTTGGCAATTAGCGCCGGTTCTAGATGGCTTTTGGAGGGAATTTTGAATTGTTTAGCTTTCATTTTTTAGCACCTTAGGCTATAAATAGAGGTGCCTTCCTTGTAAAATTCAGATTTGAATTCATCTAAAGAAACTATACTCAAAATTGGAGTGAGCATTTGGAGAGCTTTTGAGCTTCTACTCTAGTCTTATCTTGAAGGACCATGGTTTCCTCAAGTGGCGGCTTGCACACTCATCTAGGAGCATCCATACTTCTAGTGGCGTGATCATCCAACCTATCTTCCATCTTCAGGAGCATTCTCTTCTCCTTCCTTTCTTCTTCTTCAATTTGTTCATGTTGCCTTGAGTTTTGAGTTGTTTTTGTTTCGGTTCCTTTAATTTTCCAGCACCTATATTCTGTTTGTTTCTTAATTCTGTTCGGTCTCTTCTTTTTATTTTCCTTTGTTGATTCAATTTGACAATATTTGGTTCATCCAAATGAGTTTGGGATTTGGTACTTGTTATTGGTGAGTTCTTGATTTTAGAACCATGATCCAACTTCTAAGAAAGTGCCTCTATATTTTCCAGCTCAAGGTGATTCCTCAAAGTGTCAAGAATCTTGTTCTATGTGGCTATTGGAATCACATCATGTGGTATCATGAGTCTTAGGTTCTTCTTGTTTAATTGTTGAGTTGTGTGCACTTTATTTCAAGAGCTCTTTTTAATTTCTTGCAATTTAAGTTTCTGTTTTAGAATTTTAATTGAGTTTTCTTGCTGTTTTTCTTTTGCTCCAAGTGTTTGTGGAAAGGTTTATGGCACTCATAATTCTTATGAGTATGGTTGCTCTTTTGGAATGGCATTATCCTTCCTAGAGTTTACCTTAAGCTTCCTTTCACTTGTTACAATTTGTGTTGTGTCTTTTAATTTTTGAATCATGTCAAGTTTTGTCTTAGTCATGTTATTCCATATATGTCATTACTTCTAGTAGTACTTTTATTGTTTTGATTGTTTCTTGCTTTGGTGTCATATAATTTTCTGAATTGATGTTGATCCTTTGTGCATTTTCTTTTTAGAATTGAGTTCATACTTGTATTCTAGACCTATACAAGTTCCACTACATCATTTTCTATTATGTCTTTGCTAGTTCATCATCCTGTTTTTTATTCCTATTAGGATTCCTCTGTTTCTGAAAAAAGTGCTTACTGTTTTTCCTTATTGCAACTGATTTACGTACTGTAAAATTCTGAAATTCTGGATTTGAGATATTCAAAGTGTTAGAAAAGAATAGAAAAAAGAATCATTCAAAAATATGAAGTACACAAAAAATGATAAATAAAATAAAAAAAGTGTACATTTCTGCCGAAAAAATACGGTAATCTGGCAGTGATTTTAAAAAATTTATTTCTCTCAATTGGCTCACTGTTTTTAATTGATTCCAGTGCCATTATTGAGTTAACATCTTGATGTTTCTGTGGTATAAATTTCATAATCCAGTTCGCTCTACAACGTTCCAGTTAAATCAGTGAATATCAAACACAGTTTGCATTAAAAAAAAAATTTTCCAGTAGCTAAAATTTTTGTTTTCTTCATCTACTCTAGTGCTTTTCCTTAGGTATTCTTTTGTGTGCCTACTTTTCTCATTGAGTTCTTTATTTTCTTGATTGTCTTTCATTCTTATTCTTTGAGTTTGTCTTACATATAGTATTCCTTTTGCAATTACCTTTTCCTTGCTTATACCTTTTCTTGTTTGTCTTTATTGTTTCTTTGGTTTTGTGGTGGTTTGCTCTTAAGATTGGTGTGCTTGCTTTGACATATTTCATTTGAGGATTCCAAGGCCTCAAGATCAGATTGGAGCAAGAACATTATTTCTTTGAGAGTGATATCTTTTTCAGCCTTAAATTCACTTCGGCAGTTTCAATTGCAAAGCTCACTGTTTTGCTAATTTTTTTTTAACTTGTTTGCTGTTTTGTGTGTTTGCTGTTTTTTTTAATTACAAATGGTTGGATCTTCAAGTGATGCATCCTACAAGCAGAATTCTCCTTCCAAAGCTTCCATTCTTGGTGAATTACATGAAGCTCAAAGAACAATTAGAAGGTTGGAGGAAAAAATGCAAAAGATGGAGGTCCAACAATCTAGACCATCTCCTTCTATCCATGATGGACATCATTCTCATTGACCATCTTCAAGAGCTTCTTCAAATGATGTTGGCCGTGAAGATGAGCATAGGAGAAGGAGACCTCCACCCCAAGTCCATGGACAAAGACATCATCACCATGGGGAAAGAATTCACTACGGCAATGGCTTCTACCATGATGCAAAGTCCAAGCTTCCTTCGGTCAAACTACCTTGTTTTAATGGTTCTAGTGATCCAAATGTGTATTTAGATTGGGAGGCTAAGTGTGAACAAATTTTTGAGATCCATGAGATCCAAGATGAGCATAAGCTCAAGCTAGCCACCCTAGAGTTTAGTGATTATGCCATGAAATGGTGGCATGGAATTGTAAAGGACATTATCTATCACAAGGGTCCTCCCGTGGACTCTTGGAACTCTTTAAAGGATCATATGCGCGCTAGGTTTGTGCCCCCACATTTTAGGAAAGACCTCATGTTGAGACTCCAACGGTTTCAACAAGGCACGCTAAATGTGGATGAATATTATAAGGAGCTTGAGACGCTTGTGCTTAAAATTGAATTAGAAGAAAGTGAAGAAGCCATGGTTGCTAGGTTTGTGAGTGGTCTTAGGAAGGATATCCAAGACATTGTTGAGTTACAAGAGTATTCATCATTGGGCTCTTTAGTTCATCTTGCAATGAAGGTGGAAGCCCAACTTGCTAAGAAAAACTCTTTTAAAAATGCTTCCAACAATGGATACTACTCCAAGTCTTGGAGAAACAAAACTTCTTTTTCTAAACATTCTTCCAAAGATTCTTCTTTCAAACCCAAGGAATCTAAGCCATCAACATCTAGACCTAAGTCTCCCACTAGAACATCTAACACTAAATGCTTTAAATGTATGGGTTATGGTCATATTGCTGCAAATTGTCCTTCCAAACGAAGTATGTACATGCATGAGGGCATTGTAGTTAGTGAGCATGATTCGGATTCTTCAAAGCATTCATTGCATTCTCATGCATCTAGTGAGGAAGAGAGCGAATGTCCACTTGAAGGGGACTTGTTAGTTGTGAGAAGACTTCTTGGACAAGTTTCACAACCTTTTGATGAAAGTCAAAGGGAAAACATTTTCCATACAAGATGTCTTATTCAAAACAACATTTGTTCCTTGATAGTGGATGGGGGTAGTTGTGCCAATGTGGCTAGTACAAGAGTAGTAGATAAGCTTGGATTGCCTACTATCTCTCATACAAAGCCCTATAAGTTACAATGGCTTAGTGAAGTAGGAGAAATAATTGTTAATAAACAAGTCCTCATCCATTTCTCCATTGGAAAATACAAAGATGAGGTATTATGTGATGTTGTGCCCATGGAAGCCACTCATGTTCTTTTGGGAAGGCCTTGGCAATTTGATAGAAAAGTTTTACATGATGGCTTTACCAACAAATTATCTTTTGAATTCCATGGTCACAAGGTTACTTTAAAATCTCTCTCTCCAAGAGAAGTCCATGAGGACCAAGTTATCATGAAGAAAAAGAGGGAGAGTGAAAAAGATAAAAAAGATAAAAAAGATAAGAGTTCTAAGCCTACACTCCTTGTCTCTAGGCGTGACATTGAAAGGGAAATAGTGGCTCATCATCCTCTTTTTTTAGCCATCCCTAGAACTCTTAGCATAGAATCACTTGTTGATAGTCCTCATTGCTTGGAAAATTTGGTAGAAGAGTTCAAAGATGTGTTTCAAGATCCTCCAAATGGACTTCCACCTTTGAGAGGGATTGAGCACCAAATTGATTTGATACCGGGCTCTTCTTTACCAAATCGTCCCGCATATAGGACCAATCCAAGTGAAACCAAGGAAATTCGCCAACAAGTTGAGGCTTTGATTGAAAAAGGGTGGGTGCAAGATAGCATGAGTCCTTGTGCTATGCCTATCATCTTAGTGCCAAAAAAGGATGGCACATGGCGAATGTGTTCGGATTGTAGGGCCATCAATAACATAACCATTAAGTATAGGCATCCCATACCTAGACTAGATGATTTGTTGGATGAATTACATGGTTCAAAAATCTTTTCAAAGATTGATCTTAAAAGCGGCTACAATCAAATCCGTATCAAACCAGGTGATGAATGGAAGACGGCTTTTAAGACCAACTTTGGTTTATATGAGTGGTTAGTTATGCCTTTTGGTTTAACTAATGCACCAAGTACCTTCATGCGCCTCATGCATCATGTTCTTAGACCTTTCATTGGTAAGTTTGTTGTGGTTTACTTTGATGACATTCTCATTTATAGCTTATCTTTGAATGACCATAGGTTGCATGTTAGGCAAGTTTTGGAAACCCTTAGGAAGGAACATTTGTATGCTAACCTTGCTAAATGTATGTTTGCTCTTGATCATATAGAATTCCTAGGGTTTGTTGTGAGTTGTAAAGGGGTCCATGTGGACAAAACCAAGGTGGTGGCCATTCAAAATTGGCCTACACCGAAATCTTTGAATGAGGTCCGAAGTTTTCATGGGCTTGCTTCTTTCTATAGAAGATTTGTCCCAAACTTTGGTACCATTGCCGCACCACTCAATGACATAGTGAAAAAGGATGTGGTCTTTCATTGGGGAGAAGCACAACAAAATGCTTTTGATACTTTGAAAGAAAAATTGACTAATGCTCCCATCTTGGCCCTTCCTAATTTCACTAAGACATTTGAGATTGAGTGTGATGCTTCAAGCATAGGTATTGGGGCTGTTCTCCTTCAAGAGGGCCACCCCATCGCCTATTTTAGTGAGAAATTGAAGGGAAGTCATCTCAACTATTCCACCTATGATAAGGAATTATATGCACTTGTTAGGGCTTTGTTTACTTGGCAACACTATCTTTTTCCCAAAGAGTTTGTGATACATAGTGATCATGAATCTCTTAAATATTTGAAAAGCCAAAACAAACTTAACAAGAGGCATGCTAAGTGGGTGGAATTCATTGAGCAATTTCCTTATGTGATCAAACACAAGCAAGGCAAAATAAATATTGTTGCGGATGCTCTTTCTAGAAGATACACCTTGCTAAATCTTTTAACCTCTCAATATCTTGGTTTTGATCAAATTAAGGAACTTTATCATGATGACCTTGATTTTTCTCTCCTCTATCAAGAGTGTCTTAAGGGAGGACACAAAGACTTTTTTATTCAAGATGGCTTTCTTTTTAAAGGAAAACGTCTTTGTGTTCCCCAATGCTCTATTAGATTATCTCTTGTTAGAGAAGCTCATGAGGGGGGCTTAATGGGACATTTTGGGGTTGCTAAAACTTTGGATGTGTTGCATGAACATTTCTTTTGGCCTCATATGCATAAACATGTTCATAGTTTGTGTGATAAATGCATAGCTTGCCGCAAAGCTAAATCTAAAATGCATCCCCATGGTCTTTATACTCCTCTTCCTATCCCTTCAATGCCTTGGGTAGATATATCTATGGATTTCATCTTAGGCTTACCCAAGACATCAAAGGGAAAGGACTCCATTTTTGTGGTAGTGGATCGTTTTTCAAAGATGGCTCACTTTATTCCTTGCCACAAAGTGGATGATGCATGCCACATTGCAAACCTCTTCTTCCAAGAAGTGGTTCGCTTGCATGGGATTCCTAGGTCTATAGTGTCCGATAGAGATCCTAAGTTCTTGAGTCACTTTTGGAAGACCTTGTGGGGCAAGCTTGGAACTAAGCTTTTATTTTCTACCACTTGCCACCCACAAACTGATGGTCAAACCGAGGTGGTGAATAGAACTTTAGGACAACTATTGCGATGCTTTATTTCGGGGAATCCTAGAGTGTGGGAGAATTTACTACCCCATGTTGAGTTTGCATATAACCGAGTAGTAAATTCTACCACCTCCCATTCTCCTTTTGAGGTGGTCTATGGGTTTAATCCCCTAACACCTCTTGATCTTCTTCCTATTCCCCTTCTTGACGATGTCTTGTGCAAAGATGGGGATGAAAAGGCTTCTTTTGTGAAAACTTTGCATAAACACATCAAGAAGAGAATTGAGAAGAAGGTTGGCAAGTATGCTGAACTTGCCAATAAAAGGAGAAAAGCATTGTTGTTTGATGAGGGCGATTGGGTTTGGCTTCACTTGAGACCAAACTAATGCCTCAAAGGAAGTCCAAACTAATGCCTCGAGGGGATGGACCTTTCCAAGTCCTCAAGAGGATTAATGACAATGCTTATGAGTTAGATATGCCTGATACTTTCTTAGGTAGTCATACTTTTAATGTCAGCGATCTAACTCCTTTTTCTGTAGGTCTCCAGAATTCGTGGTCGAATTCTCTCCAACTCGGGGAGTATGATGGAGATCAAGCCCAAGAGAACATAGAGGCCACTCATCAAGCTCAAGAAGAGGTGGAGGCACAAATGGAGGACGCCCATGGAGGTCAAAGTCCACCTCAAAGGATTACAAGAAGCATGTTCAAAGCCTTGGGAGCTAGAGGACATTTATTTTCTCTTTTTGTAGTGTCTTTAGTTGAAGGTGCTTAGAGGGAAACCTTAGAAACCTCTTTTTGTTATAGCATCTTTTAGGTTTTTAAATAGGAGCTTTAGGGGGGTGTATTAGTAGATAGGTGTAGGAGTAGAATAGGGGGTGCCAAAGTGAAGGAAGGGATCACACCTTCCTTGCTTGGCAATTAGCGCCGGTTCTAGATGGCTTTTGGAGGGAATTTTGAATTGTTTAGCTTTCATTTTTTAGCACCTTAGGCTATAAATAGAGGTGCCTTCCTTGTAAAATTCAGATTTGAATTCATCTAAAGAAACTATACTCAAAATTGGAGTGAGCATTTGGAGAGCTTTTGAGCTTCTACTCTAGTCTTATCTTGAAGGACCATGGTTTCCTCAAGTGGCGGCTTGCACACTCATCTAGGAGCATCCATACTTCTAGTGGATGGACCTTTCCAAGTCCTCAAGAGGATTAATGACAATGCTTATAAGTTAGATATGCCTGATACTTTCTTAGGTAGTCATACTTTTAATGTCAGCGATCTAACTCCTTTTTCTGTAGGTCTCCAGAATTCGTGGTCGAATTCTCTCCAACTCGGGGAGTATGATGGAGATCAAGCCCAAGAGAACATAGAGGCCACTCATCAAGCTCAAGAAGAGGTGGAGGCACAAATGGAGGACGCCCATGGAGGTCAAAGTCCACCTCAAAGGATTACAAGAAGCATGTTCAAAGCCTTGGGAGCTAGAGGACATTTATTTTCTCTTTTTGTAGTGTCTTTAGTTGAAGGTGCTTAGAGGGAAACCTTAGAAACCTCTTTTTGTTATAGCATCTTTTAGGTTTTTAAATAGGAGCTTTAGGGGGGTGTATTAGTAGATAGGTGTAGGAGTAGAATAGGGGGTGCCAAAGTGAAGGAAGGGATCACACATTCCTTGCTTGGCAATTAGCGCCGGTTCTAGATGGCTTTTGGAGGGAATTTTGAATTGTTTAGCTTTCATTTTTTAGCACCTTAGGCTATAAATAGAGGTGCCTTCCTTGTAAAATTCAGATTTGAATTCATCTAAAGAAACTATACTCAAAATTGGAGTGAGCATTTGGAGAGCTTTTGAGCTTCTACTCTAGTCTTATCTTGAAGGACCATGGTTTCCTCAAGTGGCGGCTTGCACACTCATCTAGGAGCATCCATACTTCTAGTGGCGTGATCATCCAACCTATCTTCCATCTTCATGAGCATTCTCTTCTCCTTCCTTTCTTCTTCTTCAATTTGTTCATGTTGCCTTGAGTTTTGAGTTGTTTTTGTTTCGGTTCCTTTAATTTTCCAGCACCTATATTCTATTTGTTTCTTAATTCTGTTCGGTCTCTTCTTTTTATTTTCCTTTGTTGATTCAATTTGACAATATTTGGTTCATCCAAATGAGTTTGGGATTTGGTACTTGTTATTGGTGAGTTCTTGATTTTAGAACCATGATCCAACTTCTAAGAAAGTGCCTCTATATTTTCCAGCTCAAGGTGATTCCTCAAAGTGTCAAGAATCTTGTTCTATGTGGCTATTGGAATCACATCAAGAACAGATTTATTTTTATGCAGTAAACGTGTTTTTGTGTAAAACATGTGAAAAACAGTTTAAGAAAACTTATGCTTGTTCTTATCACATGGCCAGTGGTTATGAGGTGAGTTACTCAGCAAAAAGCCCACTCTTAAAAACCTCTAAGCACTAAGTAAGACATACTTAAAGCAAAGCAAAAAGACACATGAAATGTACATAAAAGTCTTCATCAAACACTACATATAAGCCTTCATCAAACACAATCTTGAAGGAGCAGCAACCATCTTCAACACTATACACACCACATGCATGAACCCTCCCATGATTTAGGTCTTCCTTATATCTGGATGATAGCTCATTATTATTTCTGGGGCCCACTTATGTGGCCCATCAACACGACCAAAGATTTAGGTCTTCTTTCTTGTAGTCATGGTTGTTTACCTTTCACTTATTTAACAGTGCCTATCTTTGTTGGTGTTCCAAAGTGTTGATTTCTTCAACCTTTGGCTGATAAAGTCAAATTGAAGCTAGCATCTTGGAAACGTAAATCTCTTAACACGATGGGTTCGATTCAGTTGGTCAGTATGGTGATTATTTGATTTCTATATAATAGCTTTAATATGTATAAATAGTCTGTTTCACTTCTTAAGCAAGTTGAGTAGCGGTGTCAAAATTTTATTTGGACTAGTGATATTCTGAAAAAAGGCATAGCTAGTGTTAATTGGGCTATGATTTGTTCTCTTATTGAGAATGGAGGTTTGAATATTATTAACCTTCATCTTGAAAATAATGCGTATCTTCTTAAGTTTTCTTGGAACTTTGCTTATAGCAATATGCCTTGGTCTTTTCTCCTGAAATCCAGGGTTCTTAAATCAAAATACGAGCTTAGAATGGTTTATAGATCCTTATCTCTTTAGCTTGGAATTAAGCAGTTTTATTCTACTATACTTGATAATACTTCTTGGACTGTTGGTACAAGTACTTTTATTAATTTCTGGAATGATAAATGGTGTTCTACTACTTCTTTAGCAAATATTGTAGGGTTATCTAATGGTGCTAGCATTCCAGATACAATCTCTCAATTTTAGAGTGGTTGTGATTGGAATATTCCCTTATCTTTACAGCAAATGCCTCATTTGTTTAATCATATCATAATTAGGGAGGAACTGGATATTCGTAATTGAATTCTAGATGGGTTTGGTGGTTTCACTCTTAAATCGGCTATGATGCAATCCTAGCTTGCATTGCTATGAGTTTTTTTGTTTTGTATTTTGGGGTGTGGAATTTGGTGGAATTGGGTGGCTAAAATGGGTGAAAGAAACTGTGAAGTATTGGTGTATGGAGAATGATAATGAGCTTAAGAGAGGTTAGACCAACTCCTAAGAAGATTCAAGAAAAACACTAATAGAAGTGAAAACTTGAGAGTGAGAATTTGAAGACAAAAGAGCTAGCAACTTGGGAAATTTTTCTTTATCAATTCGAATATGATTTACAAGGGGGCTAACACTTGTATTTATAGTGCTATAGGCAACCAAGGTGCAAGTTTTAACCCTAAAAACTTTTCATATGGTCTAGAGTTGTATAGGGTGCAAGAGGCCCAATTGTAACTCTAGCTAGACTTCTTCTTTTTCTATTTACACCCTACTCTAATTGGAAAAATTGGCCTAAAACATGGACCAAGATATTGGCAGAAATACAAGCTCAAAATAAAACCTATACTACTTTGTACAAATTTATAAGACTAGGAAATTTTGGAAGAAAAAGTTTAAAAATTAATTCTCCATAAAAATAGAGTTTTCTGAACTCCTTCTTCTTCCATTCTTCTAGCCATGAACCTAGTTAAAGGCCCAATATGTGTCCTTCAGGGTGGTCCTCCATCAGACCCTCCCTCTTGAAAAGGATTTGTCCTCAGATCCAATTCTTCAATATTGTCAGCACCACCTGGAACGGAGCATCTCCTTTGGGACTGAGTTTTGACTTTCTTTGGTTTGGAAATCTTTCTTTTCGTAAATGTAGCCAAACTCAGTCTCCATTGTAAAAAAAATATTTTCTTTCTCCCTTGCTATTGTTTTCAATATACTTTTGAGTTTATTTTTCAATTTGGGCTTTAACCTTCTCTTGAAACTTTTTAATAAACTCCGCTCTAGAAACTCCTTCTTTATGGTAGTAAATCAAAAGGTGTGAGAGAATTAAATCCATAATTGATGTGAGTTGATATTAGATTTTTTCATTTATGGTGACACTTTTACATAAGGTTGAGATTTTAACAATTATAGGGGAGGACCTAAGGAAGATTCCCACTGGACACAAACTTAACCAAATGGTTAAGTAAGTGTGAAGGTTCACTTCACAAAGGCAAAGATGTAAAACAAGATATGGTGAGAATGAAATGCAATTGCAGAATTGAAAAGGGATCAAGGTTAACATCAATGATGGACATAGCCTCCCAAATAATGCACCATACTCATATTGATGAGGCCAAAACCGAGAACAACAATTAAGAGAGAAAGAGATAAGAAGATAAATGGAATGGAGAAATGGAAGGAAAATGGAATGAGAAAACTTATGATGGTGGGTGAGAAATGTCACGCCACTTGGAGTGTGATGTGCTCCAAGATGAGTGTGTTGGGTGCCACTTGGGAGCTTCCCAGATCACTCAAGATAAGATCTCAAACCTAAGAGGACATAAGCCTCACAAAAAGCTCACACAATTTGTGTAGAGTTTCTTTAGTTCATTCAAATTCAACTTGTAAAATACAATCAGGGAGGCCCCCTATTTATAGGTGAAGGAGCCTTGGAGAACAAGAAGCAAGGGTAGGATGGGAAACATTAAAAAAAGGGCAGCCTTAGGGTTTGACTAAGTCAAACCCGCACACTAGGCTTGTCCTTCTAGAAACTAGGTCAAAGTTCCTTCCTAAAGAGCTAGGAACAAGCTAAAATGATACCTAAACCCCCTATTTTTCTAAAGGCACCTTATTCTAGACTATCTTTGCTATTTGGACCCCTAAAGAGAGCCCAATTTATTTTACAACATATTTGTATCTTATAAGAAGACCAAAAGGAAGAATAGTTGGTGTGTTGGTTTATGCCCAGCTACTTGGGTCTTGAATTGTTCGTTGAGATGATTGTTCACCATGTGCTTTGTCTTTTGCTACCTTGGTCATCTTCGTAGCTACTTGGGTTGTATCATGCCCCCCAAGTTCAAGAGAATTCGACCTCGAATTCAAAACTTTTGTAGATAACATAGTTAGTTTGTTCACGTATAAGATAATGCAAGGATTGGGATGTGAACTTAACTAATGTTCCTTAAGTGTTGGGAGTGCATAAGATGAGGTTTTATATACAGACTAAGTTTGAAAAGAATGTTTGGGAATCACAAATCTTTATGATGAAAATCCTCTTAAAAGGTGAAAACCTTTAGGAGGTGTTTGTTAATTATCCCTAAAATTCTTTAAGAATGATGGTAAGTAAGTAGAAACCTTTGGTAATGAAAAAGAGAAGGAAGAAATATACCGTTGTTCTTGCCGATTGACTTGGTCGCCAATAGACTTCTGTAGGCGAGCTCGAAATCCGCCTGCCTCGTAGTGGAACTTGTGCTTTCTTTAATGCTTGGATGTTGTTCCTGTTAAGACAGAGGGCGCCCTGACGGCCGATCGCACTTCGACGGTCAAGTCAGTACAGTGCAATAATAAACAAGAAGTAATACGGTTAAGATGCTTCCAAAATATCGACTAGCATATTTATAAAAACTTCTTATCAGTAAGACTAGATGTTGATAACAATTAACATTTCAAATCTATTCATAGCATTCAAATATATTAAACATTATGATTTGGATAAGAAACTTAGAAGTACTTTTCAGTGAAATCTAAATTTCGAGATCAAGGCGAACAAGCAATACTAACAAAATGATAATACCAATCGTCAATAAAGAACAAAATATTATGTTTAGATATCACCTCAATACATAAGAGTTTGAACATATTACTCCCAATCCCAAAGGGTAGAATTAGCCACACATGTTGGTTGTTACAAAAAGGGAGAGCAAGAAAAGAAGATTCCGGATGTTTCTGTAAGAATTTTAATCGACTGAAATTGCGTTTTTATCGATTGTTTATACCAACAACAAAAACATAATTAACACAAACAGTTATAAGGAGTTATAGATAGAGAGATTTACACTACGAATTTTATACTAGTTCACTCAACCTTAAGCTACATCCAGTTCTAGAACAACCTCTGTGTTCTACTAGTAATCAATTCCAGATTACACCAACACCCCACAAAGAGGTGACCTTGAAAACCACAAGAACCACTCACCCTCTTTGCAACACCACACACCTCAAGTCAGAAACCCTCTGACTTTGCAGGATTTCACACACACTTACAATTAATGAAAGTACAATTACAAGAATCTTGAAAGGATTAGAAAACACCTGAGATTACACAAACCAAGAATTCCTATGATCAGATCTTATACCAGTGCAAATCTTAACAACAATCTTGCAAACCATTTGAAAACTTCTTTCAAAAACAAATCTCAATCTCTATTTCAAACTCTGTAAAAACTTGTATATTGTTTTGAAAGAAAGGATATATTTATAGAACTTGAAATCTAATCGTTCAAGGCAACAATTAATGAGCCAAAGCAGTTTTGATCACACCCAAAACAGAATAACAGGTTTTCAAAAAACTGTTATGAAAACACATAATCAACCGGTTGAAACCACAATTTAACTAGTTGAATTGGTTAGTCAGTTGCATAACCAAGTGAAAAATAGTTTTAAAACCTCCAAGCTAGCTAAGTGACAAACAACCGATTATTAAAATAATTCAACCGGTTGTTTTTCCCTTTGCTTAGAAAAATACTTTGCTTTTTTAAAACAAATTGGACAAGCTTTTTGCAAGTGACAAGAACTGATCTTTACATGGATTCTAAACATTCTAATCTAAACCCAAACCAAAGCAGCAATGCTTCAAGCTTCATCTTGGATTTGAAACATCAAAGCTCCCATGCTCTACAGTTTCTCCTTGATGATTGCCTTCTCTAGGGTTTCTAACACCTCTTATTCTCCCAATTGGATTACAATTCACTCAATGGTGTTTCCTCTCAATCATGCGTACCTAGGGTTGTGCCTCAAGCCTTTTATTGAACGTAATTAGCTTGGGCGTTATTGGGTTCGCTTGGGTGAGAAGCACGAAAAAAGGCCCAACGTCACTGGACAAGTCCTCTGGGGCGTCTGGCTTAGGCGAGATTTGAGCGAGCTTTGGTGAGCTTTTAACACATATTTGGGAATAAATCGTTCTTATTCAATTTAAAATCACAAAATATGTAAAAAGGTATAAATTAAAAAATTAGAGGTTATTTTATGTTTATTTTATCAATTAATACCCATAAGTGCCTATATTTTAATATGTAATATTACTAAAATTTGGCACTTATAAGCTACATAATAGAAAAACTTATTTATCAATGTCTCCTAATTTTTAGTCGATGTATTATAAAACACAATATACATTGTCGAGAGTCGTTCACCCCTAGACCTAATACCAAATCATTCAACATATAAAAATTAAAACAATAATTCAAAAATTAACATATAATACATTATATTGCAAACATAACACATTATAAAACACAATACACATTGTCGAGGGTCGATCAACCCTAGACTCAATACTAAAACGTTCTACATATAATAATTACTCAATTTAAAACATAATATATTATATTCTAAATACAATATAATAAAACTAGTTATCTATATAAATAATTTTATACAAACCAAGCCAACAAGGAGATGACCAAGGATGCACACTATGAGAAGTCATCTCAACAATCAAGTGAAGACCTCACCAAGGATCTACCAGACCTCCCCAGAGGGAGAAATGGACACAAACCAAAGCATCTTATGTTCCTCCTGTTGGTCTTCTTAAGAATAAAAAAAGTTATAAATAAATTGGGCTCATTTGAGGGGTCCAAATATCAAGATAGAAAAGAATAGGTGCCTTTAGCATAAATAGGAGTGCTCATAGCGAAATGGGCTTGATCCAAGCCCATTTTTTTCAAGACAAGGCACCTATAATTAGGATTTTTGACCTAGTTTCTAGAAGGAGAGCCTAAAGGTATGGTTTTGACCTTATTCAACCTTCCTAGGCCGCCCCTCCCTTATTTCCCATCCTACCCTTGTCCTTCTTTGCCACCAAGGAACCCATTCCTATAAATAGGGTGCCTTACTCCATGTATGATATGTTAATTTTGGAAGAGAAAAGTGACTCTGCACAAATTGTGTGAGAAATGTGTGAGGTTTGAATCCTCTTAGCTAGGTCTTATCTTGAGTGGTGTGAGACTCTCAAGTGGCGACCCTTCACTCATCTTGGTGGCTAGTACACCACAAGTGGCGTGAATCCCTCTCACAACCACTCCATAAGCTACTCTTTTTCCATTATTTTCAATTCATTTCCATTTCATATATGTCTTTGTTTTGAACTCTTGATCTTAGTTTTGTTTTTGTTATATGCTTTTGGTTCATCATTTGATTCGGCCATGACCACCATTGATGCTTACCTTATTGCCATTTCCATTTCACATTGCATTTCATCTATCACTTTATATTGATTTTTCATCTTTGCCTTTGTGAAGTGAACCTTCACACTTACTAAATCATTTGGTTAATTTCGTGTCCAGTTGATACAAGCTAAGCCAACAAGAAGATGACCAAGGATGCAAATATTCATTTACACTATCAACATACAAGTGGAGACCTCATCAGAGGGAGAAATGGATAAAGACCAGAACATCTAATGTTCTTCCTGCTGGTCTTCTTAATGATTAGAATATGTTGTAAATAATTTGGGCTCACTTAAGGGGTCCAAATAGTAGAATAAGCTAGGGTAGGTCCGTATAGAATAAATATGAGGTGTAGTTATCAAATTGGGCCTATGAGAAGTCCTTTATAGAAGGAAGCTAAACCTACCTTCTAGAATTTGAGTGATGGTGTGACATTGACCAAGGTCAATACCCTAGCCGCATCATATGTACCATCTTCCCATCATAATCTCCTTCTTGTTCTCCAAGGATCCTCCACTTATAAATAGGAGGCCTCCCCTTTGTATTTGACAAGTTGAAATTAATAGAAGAAGAGTTACTTTGCACAAATTGAAATTAATAGAAGAAGAGTTACTCTTCACAAATTATGTGAGGTGTTAATGAGGTTTGAAATCCTCTTAGCATTTAGGTCTTATCTTGTGAATATTGAGAGCTTTCAAGTGGCGGCTATCACCACTTATCTTGGAGGCCAATCATACTCCACGTGGCGTGTTCCACTTCTCAAATACATCACATAACCTTTCTCCTTCCTTCATCTATTCTTCCATTGTCATTCCTTTTTTACTCTTTATATCATGTTCTTCTTTGGTTTTCCTTGTTTCCATTTGACAATTCTATTTGGTTTCTTTTCCTTGTTCTTTAATTCCGCACCTTCTAGCATCATTTTCACCTTATAATTGTCTTTTCCTTTTGCTCTTGTGAAGTGAACCTTCACACTTATTTAACCACTTGGTTAAGTTCGTATCAAGTGGGAATCTTCTTACAGTTCTCACTATATTCTTGCTTAAAAATCCCAATCTAAGTAAAGTGTCACAAAAAAAATGAACAATCCTAAAATCAACTCACATCACCAGTGGGAATCTTCCTTAGGTTTTCACCATAAATTGTTAAAATCCCAACTTTAAGTGAAAGTGTCAGCATAAAATGGAACCATACAAAAATCAACTCACATCATGTGGTTATCAGAGCTTAGGTTCTTGAGCTTACTTTTCTGAGTTGATTTGGCACTTACATTTTTGCACCTTTAATTCCTTGTCTTTGCATTCAAGCACCTTTAATTCTTGTCCTTACATTCAAGAACATTTAATTTTAGCCCTTTACGTTCTTGCTTTTCAATTCGTCATTTATTATATCAATTAGTTGTGTTTTCGCTTTTGGATGATAAATTGTGTCTTCTTTTGATCTTTCCTCTTTTGCATTGAGTCATATGTTCTTTAGTATTTCTAGGAGTCCTTATATTTTGCTTCTACTTACTTTGCTTTTAATTGTGAAAGTTTAAAAGTAATTGGAAATTTGTTTTAGTAGAAGTAGATTTAAATTCCAACAAAAGATTTCAAGTGATCAATTAATTTGAATCCCCAACTTTTTGTGATAATTGTAGGTCTATGAAAATATGCATGAACAAAACTATGGACATCTCATTTCCATAATCCGAAAAAAAGCTTAAAAAAAATAAAAATAATGTATATATATATATATATATATATATATATACGAGAAGTGACACAAGCTTTTGGTTCCAATCTCTTCATATAGCAACATTTCAAATAGGGAGTTCATTTTGATTGAAAAAATTGATTTCAACATTCTGGAATTTTTATCCTTTTGATTTAACAATTTTTAAAGAAAGGAAAATTTCATTGTTAAAAGTTTAGTAAGTAGCTTAGAGTCTTTTTGTGTGCCTTTTCTTGTTTGTCTTTCTTTAAAAAGTTTTTTCATACATATTTTCTCAAACTTGGTTTACCTTTCTTGTTTTGTGCTTTTCTTATTTGTCCTTTAAAATTTCCTTAAGTTTTGTTGTGGTCCTATTGAGATCAAGTGATAAGGGCTTTGTCCTTTTTCATTTGAGAGATTTCAACACCAAGATAGACCTTTTTTGGGGGGAAACTTTCTTTTTGAGTGCTTTGTGTCTTTTCCTCTTTGTTTTACACAAGAGTGACACAAGATTGGCAGATTAGACCTAGCCAAGAGGATTCAAACCTCATACACATCTCACACAATTTGTGTAGACTAACTTTTCTCTTCAAAATTAACATGTAAAATACAAGGAGTATGACACCCTATTTATAGGAGATGGTGCCTTGGAAAACAAGAAACAAGGGTAGGATGGGAAACCTAAAAAATGGGGCTGCCTTTAGAGTTTGACTAAGTCAAAACCACACCTTAGGTTGTTCTTCTAAAAACTAGGTAAAAAACAAGCTAAAATGATAACTACACCCCCTATTATGCTAAAGGCACGTATTTTAGCCTATCTTGCTATTTGGACCCCTAAAGTGAGCCCAATTTATTTACAACTTGTTTTATTCTTAAGAAGACCAGCAGGAAGAACATAAGATGCTATGGTTTGTGTTCCTTTCTCTCTCTGGTGAGGTCTTCACTTGATTGTTGAGATGACTTCTAATTGTATGAATGGTGTTGTGCATCCTTGGTCATCTCCTTGTTAACTTGATTTGTATCATGCCCCTCAGGTTTGAGAGTATTCAACCTCTAATTTAGAACTCCTGCAAATAACATAGTTAGTTTGTTCATATATAAGATAGTGCAAGGTGTGGTATGTGAGAAAAAACTTATGTGCATTAAGCTTGAGGTGTTCAAAAGAGCAAGCTCTTCTTACAAGCCATTTTGGGAAAGAATATTTGGTGATCCTTAGGAGGTGCTTGATGGTCATCCCAAATTTTCTTTGTCCAAGATGTCAAGTAACTATATTTATTTGGTAATGAAAAAGGCAAAGAAAAAAGACACCTTGGAGGTGCAGTTTGTAGCATGGCACAAGTCAACATGATTGGTTTACTTGCATAAGACGATATTTTGTGACTCGTTTATCCTTTCTCTCTTTCTCCTTTTCATTTTTTCTTTTGTTTTTCGTTTTTTTTTTGTCCTCATGAACTTCTTTGGGAGAAAGGGGTTTTAAGATAACCTTGTGCCCTTGGAAGTTAAAAGAAATGTGATTAATGTTTTCCCTTTGACTTTCATCAAAAGGTTTTTGAATTTGACCAAGCATGCACCTTATCACTAACAAGTCTTCCTCACATGGTAACTCACACTCTTCCTCACTTTGGCTTTTTGAAGAGGTAGGGGACTTAGAACTTTGAGAGCTATGGTCACTCATGACAAACCCCCCTTTGACCATCATGGTTCTTTTTGAAGGACAATTGGTTGCTATGTGCTCAAAACCTAGACATTTAAAACATTTTTGACTTGAGGTTTTGGTGGGTGACTTAGGTATAGAGGTTGAGAGTTGAGAAAATCTAGGATTGTAAGTGGTATCTTTCACAAAATTTCGAAGGAAAAGCTTTTGAAGAAGTTTTATTTTTGTCCTTCCATGATGTTTTGTAGAAGCCATCATTATGAGTAGTTTTGAACTGGGTTTTCTTTAAAAGTTGTGATTCAACCTTGATGGCTAGGTGATCCAACTTTTCCAAAGAAGAATACTCATAAAGTTCGACCACATCTTGGATTTCTCTTCTTAAATCACTTATAACTTTAGCTATCTTTGACTCCTCATTTTCATGCATCTCAATTTTAGTCAAAGTACTTTCAAGATCTTTAAAGTACTCATCTACACTTCTAGGTCCTTGTTGAAGCCGTTGGAGCTTCAACAAGAGTTCCTTCCTATAATGAGGAGGAACAAACCATGTGTGCATGCATAAATTTAAATCATACCAAGAGACCACGACTGGCATAGTCTAAGAATTTTAAGGAGGCTAATTTTAGCTTTTGGTCCTCTTGAACCTCATGTACATTAAAAAATTGTTCTACCTTAGCCTCCCATCCTAAGTAAATGTGGGGTCACTTTCCCCACTAAAACTAGGCAATTTTACATAGAGAAAAGAAATTTTAGAAGGATGGTGTTGATGCTGGCGCCTTTCACCAAATTGATTCATTCTCCAATCTTCATCTTCCTCATGGTTGCCATATTGAGTGATGCTCCTTGTAACTCTCCTATGCTCCCACCTCTTGGTTGTCTTACATGTGCAGTTTCAAGCCTTTGGAGTCTCTCCTCCAATTGCCTCATCTCTTCATCCTTTTGTTCTAGGGACCTTTTTGTCGTTGCCAACTCACCCATAAGGAAAGCCTTTTGGGGAGAATGAGGTTTTGATGATTTCCCTGAAAAAAGATGAGCCATAAAATACAAAGAATGAACAAAATATTAGTTAAAGAAAAGTTAGATAACTCTCCCTCAATCTTGCGTCAGTCTTGTGTAAAACAAAGAGGAGAAGACACAAAGCACTCAAAATAAGTTTTTGTTGAAGATGGAAAGCTTTGATGTATCAAATCCTCATAAAGCCTGAAGTTGTGTTGTGTTTTAGGTTCAGGTTTTGTTATGGGGTTTAGAATCTTTGTAAGATCAATCTTGATTCTCAAACAAAGCTTATTCCAATCTATTTTAAAGATTAAAGTGTTTTTCCATCCAAAGGGAAAAACAACCGATTAAAGTTTCGTGATAATCGGTTGTTTGTCACTTAGCTGGCAAAGGTGTTTTGAAACTGTTTTTTGAATCAGTTATATAACTATCAAAACCATTCAACCGGTTAAATCGTAGTTTTAGCTGATTAAATGTATGTTTTCATAATAGTTTTTTTTTTTAAAACATGTTTTAACTGATTTGGTTGTTCTAATCTGTCTTCAAAGGTAGCTTCTCAAGAATATAAAACTAGTCTTCTTTCAAACGTGAAAATATTGATGAAACAGAAAAGTTCGACACTCTGATTTGTGATTGATTTTAGAGATTACCAACTGTTTGTGAAAAGGTGTTTTACCAAGTTTTAGCAAGATTGCTTTTATGCTTTCATGTGATTCAAGAACTGATCAATAGGGTTCTGGTGTACAGTGGTTCCAGGTGTTTTCTATCCTTGTTTAGTTTCTTGTAATTGTTCATATTACTCTCTGTAAAATTGTTGTAAAATCTTTTAAAGTCAGTGTGATTCTGGCTTGAGGTGTTGGCTGTGTGCAAAGAGGGTGAGTAGGCTTTGTGGGATTCAAAGTCACCTCTTTGTGTGGTGTGTTTGTAATTTGCGGTTGGTTACATAGTGAAATACTTTGTGGTTTGACTAAGGACTGGATGCAGCTCTTGGATAAAGTGAACTAGTATAAATGTTGTGTGTAATTTTCTCTATCTCTTCTCTCCATATCTGTTTGATATTTTTCGATGTCATAAACAACCGGTTAAATCGTTATTTTAACCGATTATAATTCTGATATATGTTTCTATTTGGTAATTTGATTAGCTTTCTGAATTGCTTTTCTGAGTTCATTGTTAAAGTTTCATTCTAAGCAAAGTATTTGTGAAAATCTTTTGAAAATAGTTCAACCCCCCCTCTTGTTATAGCCATTGATCCTAATAGTTTTCCCCTCAACAAAGATCTATCTTGGTGTTGAAAT
The DNA here is from genome assembly GCF_051622355.1 of Phaseolus vulgaris. Classification (NCBI taxonomy): domain Eukaryota; kingdom Viridiplantae; phylum Streptophyta; class Magnoliopsida; order Fabales; family Fabaceae; genus Phaseolus; species Phaseolus vulgaris. The sequence continues at coordinate 33,460,884 of NC_143504.1, forward strand.
CTCTCAAATGAAAAAGGACAAAGTCCTTATCACTTTATCTGAACAAGACCACAACAAAACTTAAAGAAAGTTTAAAGGACAAACAAAAAAAGTACAAAACAAGAAAGCTAAACCAAGTTTGAGAGGAGATGTGTGACAAAACTTTTAAAGAAAGATAAACAAGAAAAAAGCACACAAAAAGACTCTAAGATACTTATTAAAACTTTTAACAATGAATTTTTTCTTTCTTTAGAAATTGTTAAAGCAAAAGGATAAAAATTCCACAATGTTTGAAATCAATTTGCCAATCAAGATGAACCCACTATTTGAAATGTTGCTATTTGAAAAGATTGGAACCAAAAGCTTGTGCCACTTCTCTTTTATATATATATATATATATATATATATATATATATATATATATTTAAACTTGTTTTTGGATTATGGAAATGAGATTTCCATAGTTTTGATCATGCATATTTTCATAGACCACCAATTAGCACAAAAGTTTGGGATTCAATTTAATTGTTCACTTGAAATGTTTTGTTTGGAACTTAAATCTAATTCTACTAAAACAAATTTCTAATTACTTTTAAACTTTCACAATTAAAAGCAAAGTAAGTAGAAGTAAAATATAAGGACTCCTAGAAGACTCAAAGCAAAAGAGGCAATAGCAATAGAAGACACAATTTATCATCCAAAAGAGAAAATAAAGTTAATTGATAAGATAAATGCCGAATTGAATACAAGAAAATAAAGAGCTAAAATTAAAGTGCTTGAATGTAAAGACAAGAAATTAAAGGTGCTTGAATGTAAAGACAATGAATTAAAGGTGCAAGAAAAGTAAAGTGCCAAATCAACTCAAAGCAAAAATAAGCTCAAGAACCTAAGATCTGATAACCACATGATATGAGTTGATTATGGTGACTCTTTACTTAGAGTTGGGATTTTAGCAATTTATGATGAAAACCTAAGGAATATTCCCACTGGGCACGAACTTAACCAAATGGTTAAGTAAGTGTGAATGTTCACTTCATAAAGGCAAAGATGAAAATAAATACAAAGTGATATTTGGAATGTAATGAAGAATGGAAATAGAAAAAACACTAGTGCAAAATGTAGAAACAAATACTATTTATTAAGTGCGGCTTTACGATCAGACACAAACTTTAAAAATGCGGTGACATTTTTTAAATTAAGTTCATTTACAAATGCGGCCACATTTGTAAATCAAAGCCCTTGATATACGAATGCAGCTTTACCTATAGCCACACTTGTAAATCAAAGCGCTTGATTTATGAATGCGACTATTACAAATAGCCGCATTCTTAAATCATTTTTTACCCTAATTTATGAAGCGCGCCACTTACGCTTTCTTATTTTCTTTCTTCTGTTTGTGTTTCACGTTTGCACTCCTACTCGCATTTGCGCTTAGTGTTCTTCTCTTCTTCTGCAACTTCATTGATTTTTTTTTCGTGCCTTTTTAAGTTTGTTTGAGCTCTCTTTCTTCTACACCAATGTATATAAATTTTTTTCCTCTATCTTACTTTGTTTGGTTTCTTGCATTGCTCGAAGTATTATTGCATTGCCTTCATGGGTTCTTCTGTGGTTTCTGGTTTGCTCCGTCGCTGCTTCCGCATCCACCATCGCGTCCGCTGTTGTCGCTGTTGCTGGTGCTCTCGTGCGACTCTTGACCAACGTTGCCTTCACACACAAGGTTGGTGATGTTTTAAATTTCTTGATTGTTTTTAAATGTTATGAATTTGTCTTTTTATGTATTTTAATTTGTATTTTTTAAATTTATATTATTTAGTATTTATTATAATTTGTATTTATATTATGTTAGTTGTTAGTTTAGAATAGAATTATCATGTTTGTATTGAGCCTGAGGGTGTTCGACCCTCGACAAACGCGTGAGATAGAACATTGATTAGAAAAAACCTGAATGACTATTTCAGAATATAATGGATCAAAATTGGATTAATTCTTTTCAAATAAGTGATGAGTATGAAAGAAGAGTAGAAGAATTTATATAATTTGCACAACGTAACGCGATTAATAGTGGTCAAGGTAGAGCAAAGATCAGGTGTTCGTGCATTAACTGTTTAAATGGAAGAATATTGGATGTTAAGATAATGAAGGAGCCCCTGCTATGTGATGGGTTTCTTTGATCTTATAAAACTTGGATATGGCATGGTGAATTGTTAAATTTACCACGTGTTTTCGTAGCTGAAGAATATGTGGGGTCCACCATGGATGATGCAGTACATGATGATGTAGATGATGATCGATTGGAGGATAAAATTCGTGATGTGGGAGCTCAGTCTTTTGAAGAAGTGCATGGATATGAAAATATGTCAAGCGATGCAGAGACTCCATTGTATCCTGGAGCAACCAACTTCACACGGTTGTTGGTGGTATTAAGATTGATGAATTTGAAGGCAATAAATGGATGAACTGATAAAAGCTTCATGAAATTGCTTTTGTTGTTGAAAGATATCCTTCTAGAGGGAAATACTCTACCTAATCGTAATTATGAGGCCAAAAAGATTCATTTTCCAATGGGTATGAAGTATAAAAAGATACATGCATGTTCTAATGATTGTATATTATACCAAAAAGATTTTGAATTGTTGAAAAGTTGTCCGAGGTGTGGGTTATCACGCTATAAGTTGAAAAAAAAGATGATGATACTATTGAAGATATAGAAAAGCATGGACCCCCAATGAAGGTTATGTTGTATCTCCCCATCATTCCAAGGATAAAGCGTTTGTTTGAAAACCCAAATGATGCTAAGAATCTTAGATGGCATGCATATGAGAGAAAATGTGATGGCATGTACCAACATCCAACTGATTTTATTCAGTGGAAGAAACTTGATGATGAGTTTCCAGAATTTGGTAAAGAAACAAGAAATATCCGACTTGGTTTAGCTACAAACGGAATGAATTCGTTTGGTAATATGAGTACAAATCACAATTCATGACCTGTTTTACTAGTTATTTACAACTTACCTCCTAGATTGTGTGTTTAAAGACGAGGTGTTAAAGGATTCAATGACATCAGAGACCTTGACCTAGTTGGCTGTTGGATTGAAGTTTGATGTCATTTCTTGTAAAGCTTACGAAGTGAATAATTGTATATTTTACACGAAGTCTATGGATGAAAAGAGTACAGTTCAAAATTCTGATGTTACTCTTGAAGCCGAGTCAATGTAGTTTTCGACTTTGATAGATACAAATCCAGTACTTGGATCAATGACATACTATGGGTTTATAGAAGAGATATGGGAGGTTGACTACACTAAGTTTTTCGTTCCAGTTTTCAAGTGTAAATGGGTTGACAATAAAAGTGGGGTTAAAATTGATGAATCAGGATTCACACTAGTGGACTTTCAAAGATGGGGTATCGAGATGAACCATTTATAATGGTTCAACAAGCATATCAGATTTTCTACGTGAAAGATCCTATGTCAGAACATTGGTATGTCGTTTTACACGGGAAAAAACTAGGGGAGGCCATAGATGATATTGAAAATGGTGACCCCCGTTCATTCACACCAATTGTAAATAATAAAGATGACGATGTATTTGATATTGTACATGCAATCTGTAAAGACCACAGTGAAGGAATTTACATATGAACATTCAACCCACTATGGTCGTAAATTTAGAAATATTTTTTATAATACGCATTTAGAATTTTATGTATTTGTTTTATATGATTTAATTCGATGCAGATTAACTAATGTTTGTTACCTAATTTTTTTAACACATATGGATGATGATCAGACTCCAATCAGATCCCGATTTGGACGAGGTAGCATAGGACCTACTAGATTGAAGTGTCTCACATGGAAACATGTTATTGGTGAAATGACACATGTTGACATTGACGTCAACACTTGAGTGGCTTTTAGTCCTAATGCAGATGAATTTAATAGATATCTTGGAGTTGTTTCTCATGAGAGGCTCTCCATTTTTATTAATTCATGGGATGACATGTCAGAGGTCGATCGGAACATGCTATGGGAGGATGATCGGGTAAGCTTTACATTATTGTTATCATATAATGCTTTTTAATATTCATTGATTAATTTTAATTTGGTGATGTTATTTTGCAGGAAAATTTTGAAATTCCTAATGTGGAACTGCTATCAAAGATTTTATCCAATATCAGACTTAAATTTCGTCACTTTAAATCAAGACTGACGACGAAATATATTTTTGGCAAGCTTAAAGGTGAAAGTCCTTGTTTAAAGTACAAACATATTGATGAAGAGACATGACGTCTTTTTAAAGAAAGCCGTGAAAATGAAGCTTGGATGGTAAGTGAAGTTACTTAACTATTTTTATTTATATAACATTAATAAATTAATATTATTTAATTCACTTTGTTTATTTCAATTAAGACAGGATCGTCGGAAGAAAGCTCAAGAGATAGCTTTAACGAATGTTAAAAATACTCAAGAAAGCTCAAGCAAAAGTAGGATGGAAAACCTAAAAATGGGGCTGGATTTGACTAAGTCAAAATCACACCTTAAACTTGTTCTTCTAGAAACTAGGTAAAACCCAAGCTAAAATGATAACTACACCCCTCATATTATGCTAAAGACACCTATTATAGTCTATCTTGCTATTTGGACCCTTAAAGTGAGCCCAATTTATTTACAACTTTTTATTCTTAAGAATACCAGCAGGAAGAACATAAGATACTCTGGTTTGTGTCTCTTTCTCCCTCTGGTGAGGTCTTCACTTGATTATTGAGATGACTTCTCACAGTATGAATGATGTTGTACGTCCTTGGTCATCTCCTTGTTAACTTGGGTTGTATAAAAAAGAGTGTCTTTGTCATCAGTAGCAAAGTTCCAATCTTCTTGTATCTTCTTGCCAGAAATCTAGTGATTGGTCCGAGTTGGACATCTGCCATCATCAAAGCTTTGAATGGTGGATATGTATTATGTAGTTTGAATGGGATTGTTTAGTTTCGGTGTTGTTTTTCAATTGTTCTCTTTTCGATTTTTTTTTGGTTTCCGTTTTGTGCCTATTAATGTGCTGCTTTTCTCTTTTGCATGTAAGAAAAATACAGGGATTTTTTAATGCTCTCTTCTTTTTACTTAGTTTCATGTACACGTCCTCTTTTTAATGTCTTAGCTTTATTTATTCTCTCTCAGTCGCATGCATTCATCTTTCTTTTCTATACACGTGTCTTGCATGTTTACGTTTCTTCTTGATAATTTTTGCATGGTCTTAAAATTGGTTTATGCAAAAAAAAAAAAAAAATACAAGCAAATTGAAGCCACAATGGATGTTTTCCAATAATGTCATCACACGATTAGTAAATTGATATCCGATTGGTAAAAATATAAAATGTGTGTAATTTTGAAATTTAAATAGTCAAATTTGAAAGTTTGATGGTAAAATTTACAAAATTGAAAGTTTAATGGTAAAATTTGCAAAACTGCAAAAAAAAATCATAGTAAAAGTTTCTTAAAATATGACTTTTATAATGTTTCGGAAAATAAATTATTAAGGAAATAATAATTATAAAATTATATGCAATTATTGTATGCAATATTTGACGATATTGTACCCAATTATATGCAATTAATTTAATATTTAATAATTATAGAATCTACCTAATTAGATTGTAATTTGGGAGAGAGAAACTCCCTATATATTTCCTTCCTATACATGACCGATGTAATATACACATAAGAGAATAAGAAACATCTTTTCTTCTTACCATTTTTTTTCATTTTCTTATATGGTATCAGAGCACCGATCTTGGTGCCCTGACAGCCTCTCCATTTTTATCCCCTAAATAAAAAATCATGTCTGGCAAAGAAGGCATCAGTAACGAGTCCGATAGAAACCTCGTACAACACTTCAGTGCCGAACAAATTCAACAATTGGCAAGGGCTATTTACTCGCTCAACAATAACGGTAAAAGTGACACGTTTGTTAGCTCTGCAGGTCTGCTTGCCCATAACTCCTCTTCTAATACTGCTTTTACGAAACCATGGATTTTGGATAGCGGAGCAACCCATCACATTGCATCTGATTCACAATTTTTCACACACACTTCATCATCATTTATTTCAAATGTTAATCTGCCCACAGGCTCAACTGCGCCCATCTCATCTACAGGCACAATTAAATTCAATGACAAAATCACTCTCAAAGATGTTCTTTGTGTTCCTTCTTTTAATTTAAATCTCATGTCCATTAGTAAGATAACCAGTTCACTAAATTGTTGTGTCGTTTTTACTCCACATGGTTGCGTTTTACAGGACTTGGCTACGGGGAGGATGATTGGCTCGGGTAAACAACACGCAGGCTTATACTACATGTCCCCTCTTCCAAACCAAGCCCACGCATCTCAAATATCGACCGATCCTGATTTATGGCATAAGCGCCTTGGACATCCTTCTCCAGCGTATCTACAACTTGTATCTTCCCTACTACCTATCCCTATCAGTAAAAATCTCATTCCCATTCATAATCATTGTAGTATTTGTCCCAAAGCTAAACAGACAATGCTACCCTTTTCTTCTTACCATTTTTTATCATTTTCTTATATAAATTCCACCGTAAATTGAAAAACATCTCTAATCAGTTATATTATCACAGGTAATTTTGATATTCAGGTCAAATCCGTAAAATTAATCTGAGTGGTAAAATTTATAAACACATATTAGTGGTAAAAACTATAATTAAGCTTTAAAAAAGTCTTCTATGTTTTTTTTATAATAATTTTACATCCCTTTTTTTAAAATTTTAAAAATTAAGAGTAAATATCACTCAGTCGTGCTATTAAACAATAGTTTGGTAACGACATAATTTTTTTTAACTATGATAATTTCCCCCCAATAGAACCCTGTTTCTCATTTATTTAGGTTTCTTGTGGGTATGTTGGCAATTCACCACAAGAGTAATGTTTTCTCGTTTTGTTTCTAGTGTCCCTTTTCCTCTTCTCTTCTCCACTTTTCTTTTTTTCGCTTTCCTTAGTTTCAAAGGGATGCGTGGTTCACAACAATGGTGTTTTTCTCACTCTATTATTTACATATGTACATTGACCAACAACACAAGAAACTAATGACCATTATAAACGTCAACTTCTCTTGCAATGCATTTGTAACAAGTTCATTAATGATGATGAGATGGTTGCTTGTCCGGGAAAATAAAACAGGAGAAACACGAGAGTTTGGCAATTAATGATGACCAAAGTTGACTTTAATCGTATTTTATAAATAATTCTCTTGTAGTAGGCTGATTCATCAGCACAACTACTACTATCAATGACTCATTATGACAACAAAGGCAATGTGGATGATTACTTTATATAATTGGACATTTAAGCACTGAGTACCTTATTGTGGAATATCTTGTGATCATCTACACTTAGAAAAGGTAAATATATTTTTGATGGACTCCTCTTGTCAATTCGAAATGTGTATTGTCAAGAAGATTGAATTTTACAGAATTTCTCGATGGACTAAGAACCCATCCAAAACAAAGGCATGTCAAAAAAACTAAAAAGTCTTAAAAACCTTCTCAAAACTTTATATTAATTATTGATGGATAAAATATGGTAGTAATTTATATATATATATATATATATATATATATATATAAACAATGTAAGGATCGAGAAAAATAGTTTTAGAGCAGAATTGGTATAATTAAATCGACAACTGAACATTTTATTATTAAAGTTAAAAGAGCATATAAATAGAAATTCGGTTATTTAGGTTTCATTTTAAAAGAATAATCATTTTTCTAAAAACTCATTTTTCCTTTCCTCCACCTTATCTCTAAGATTTTGACATCCTCGCTTATCAGTTTGACGATCGGAGACCGCCATTAAACTCTTGATAGTGAACTCTACAAGTTTGTCCGATCAAAATCTTATATAGAGTAAGTTCATTCTTGGCTCATTTTTCTTTGAGTTAGTTTTGATTTGGTTAGCTTTGTCTTTAGTTTAATCTTGCATGTGATGCTTTTATCTTCATAAGTAGTCTTTGTTAGCTCATGATCCTAGTGGGATAGTTAAATTTGTGATCAGGACTCTTTGGTGCAGGTTAAGTGACATTTAAGCTTTTGATAGATTTAACTCTTAGTGAGCATTTGCTTGAGTTCAGATAAGGGAAATTAGTTTTAAAATTTCTAACAGAACCTTAGGCCAGAAAATCTGAATGTGGGGTGACGTGATCACCAAGTCTCAAATTTTTGTGCAGGATTGTCTATTTTAAAAGTAAAGTAATTTATTGACTGAAAGGGTTGATTTTGAATATTATATAATGATTTTTAAGGTGAATAAGTTGATGAAAGTTTTATGATTGAGAATTGGAAGTGTTTGAATGGTAATATAAATGAGTTGAATTGTATTTGAATAGTATGTTGAAGTAATTAAGATGTGATGTTTGATTTAGAAAGCATATATGAATAGGAACTATCAATGTAATAGGTAGATTTATAAATTTATGAACTTGATGAAATGTTGATTTTGAATTTCAACAGGTTTATGCATAAATTTTTTGCATATCTCGCTGAGACGAGATAATTCTCGCTCAGGTGAGAATAAAATGGAAAGTTAGGGTGCTATCGGGTCCATTTTTGCTCAAGCGAGAAGGAATCTCGCTCTGGCGAGACCTAAGATGAAATTAAAGGTGCTCTCGGGTTGCATCTCGCTCAAGTGAGGGAATTTTTGCTTGAGCGAGACCCATTATTGCTCAAGCGATCAAATTATCGCTCAAGTTAGACTCTCTGTAAAAAAAAAAAAATCTTAAAATTTTTATTTTTGCTTTTAAAAGCCTAGTTATTATTGCATATTGTTGTTAAGTGAAAATTCTAAATTTTATCTAAAAATATGATTAAAGAAACTTAGATATTTGTTTTAGTGAATTTTGAGATATGTTTGAATTGTTTAGAAAGTTTAAAATATGTTGCGATTGAATGGTTTATTGATGAGTAAGTGTGATCAAAATATAGTATTTTCAGGAAAGAAAATACCATGTTGAGATTGTTATAAGGGTGTATTGATCTGTCAAGTCACGATCCAATGAGACGATTCTGACTCTATGGATATAATGGAATCACATAGATGAAGTTACTTAGTTGGTGAGAGTCGATGGAGGTTCATATGACTTTGTCTGCGGTATGAAATATAATCTGGTATTTCAGGTCATATGAATTTACCCTGTCATACGAGATGATGAGATAATGAGATATTGAGATATTTATGTTCATGGCTGTGTGCTTAACAACGAGTAGTATGCTAGGTGCATGTCTATGGATTCTAATTTCAGTCCACGAATCTTTCGGAACTAGAGTCAAGTGTCTATGTATTATGAGTCAGTAGAAGTCGGGCATGAGAAAGATGAATTATGAATTTTGATAGAAACTTGATGGTTATGTGAAATGCATGAGAATTTGATGTCTTTATGTGGATGTTTAAAGTTATATTATTATATTATAAGTTTTAAAAATAGCTAGCTTAGCCTTTGCTTGCTTTGTTTTGTGGTTGTGCTCTTTAATATGTGATGATCGTGTATTTACACAGTGAGAAACTGGATGGTGAAAATATTTTTATTTTTTTTTGAATATTTGTTTTAATTTTATGTAAATATTTAAAGTCTTATGAAGAGAGATATGTTTTGAAACATTATGAAAGAGTTGTAAACATATTTTTATTATGATTATATATTTATTTTAATATTTAATAACCTTAAGAAGTTGAAAAATATTTTAAAAACTTTACAAAATGTAAATCACGGCAAGTGTTGATATTATCAACTCATGTCAAGTGTGTATATTTGTAATTATATTTTGTAGTAGATGAGGAGTATATTTAATTAATTAATGGTTTGATCTGTATTTGAAAACCTATAACAACTAACAAATGGATTACCCTATTTTCTATATATAGTTTTGTTTCAACATTTTGTATATACAACTTTTTGTGTTGGCTAATAAAAGTAATTATTTGAAAATGTTTAAATAAACGATTAATTAGATATATGGATGCAATGAGTGGAAAAGGTTAAGAGAGTAACCTGGTCATAAAAAGGACAGAATGATGAGTCCACAAATTAGGTTTTCAAATGCAAGTGAGTTGCTGACTAATGATGGCTGAGTAGGAACGTTATGGTAGTTGGCTATTCATGGATTGGAAAGGTCGGTTTAGAGATTACAAGTGGTTTCCATTGTCATGAAATGAAACTTTTATGTCAGAAAATTTAATTTAAAATTGTTGTATGCTTTTCCAGTAGATATGTAATTTTATGCCATATGATAGTGTATATTTATGAATTTAATTAGAACATGTCAATAGTAATTGCATGTAATTTAATACATTAATTTTGAAATATTATTGAGAAAGACTTATAAAAGAGAAACAGATACATAATTTGGTAGAGGAATTGGAAAATGGAAGGTGAGTGAGTGTGCACTCTTGACATGGTATGGTGTGGTCCACTAGGGTGGTGAGACATCTGGTATAAAAGCAGTTTACACGTGTCTGTCATGCACAAGACAGAAGCAGGAAAATCTCAGCCACTGGACCTTACCCTCCTCCCCCTCACAAATCACAATCAATATTTGTACTCGACAGAACACGCACATAGAAAAGTAATTAAATAAAAAGTAGCTCATCCTAACCAGTTAGAAATAAAAAATATTTTAAGAAAATTGAATTATGTCTTATGAGTTAACTCAGATTTATTTCTTAATAAGGTATAGTTCCTTACCTTTTACTTCTTAAGCTAATAAATTTTGATGTACATTAAATTTTATATCTTTCAGGTTTTTTAATGTCCCAAATTATTAAAATTGTTTTATTCTTGGAATATGATGTGATAAGTGGATTGAAAGTGTCTCGGTACATCACAACAGTCTTGAGATGCATTTTAGTCAATTTGAAATTATAGGAATGACCTCTACAACCAACAAGGTATGGAGGTGTGTTTGGATGACCGTAGTGTGGAGAAATTGGAATCACCAAAATAAGGTTGTGTTTATTGGGATGGAAGTTGATGCTAAGGAAGACTTTACTTTAGCATAAATCAAGATATAGGTATGGATTACAAATAAATACACATAACTTTTATTTTCTTAATTTGATAGGTGTCTTAATCTTATTACATGCTTAAAATATTCCAAGAGACACTAGTAGGAATACAAATTCTAATATTTGGCTATCTACAAAGGGCAAATTGTCACCCATCAGTTTATCAGGGTCTTATGGTCTATGTTCTATTAACTTTTCTTTGCTGACCAAAAGGTTTTGTAGTGTTCTTTTGTTGCATGTTTGTCTCTGTAGGGTCACGGGGTGATGGACCCGACCCCAGTATTTTGTTGTGTTCTTTTTCATGCAAGGACTGTTTGTTGTTTAATGTAAGTTGCACTTCCACCTTGGAAGGTCTGTACTGCGACCTTGCTTTAAAAGCTACTTTGAAGCTCTAGTTGTATGAAACAATTGTAGTGCATTGTAATTGTAATTCATTACACTGTTTGAGTTGGGTGTGTAGCTAAGAAGAGCCACATTGTACAATAAGGGGACTAATATTCATAGGGGTTTGAAATAGACTTCTCTCACTAAAAAAAATCATTAAATATAAACTAATTCTAGAGACAAAAATAATTAGTTGCTATATTGACTTAATTAGATATTATTTTAGAGACTAAAACAATTATTGGTATCTAAAGTAGTTTCTATTATTAATAAAATTTATAAACTAGTTTCTAAATTGGAATCTAATTTATAAACTTGCAGAAATAGGCGAAAAACTAAACAAACAAAGATGGCGCAAAAAGAGTCAATTTGCCCAGCGCATGAAGAATGACTCGGCGGATTGAGTCTAGAGAAGAAAATTCATGAAAAAAGCACTCAAAATGTTGAACGCTTATACCTACATTGATCAAATTGAGGCCAAAATAGTCAAAGAGATCATAAGGCTGAGAAAATTTCAAGGGCCTGAGTAAAATAACATCCTTAATTATGAACAAAGCCTAAATTCGCTTAGAAAGGGCTTAAGCCAACTTGCACCAAGTTTGCAAACAAAAGGATTTCGCTTGAAGCTTAACAAGCCAAATTTGTTTCATGGGTAAGAAAGGTCAAAACTGGGCTGGGCTTGGATCGAATTCCTTGCAAATCTCCGACTTAGGGAATCCCCAAAAGCCCAAATATTGCTTAAGTATGAAGAAAGCCAATCCGCTGAGTAGATTGGACTACACTGAGTAAATGTTAAATCCCAGGAATCCCATTCAAAATTTTTATAATATAGGGACCTTGGACAACATTCAAAGGCATCGAGAGGCATTGAGAGAACTCGAGAAATCGAGAAGCATAACCATTAAAGGGATCAAGTGAGATCCATAAATAGGAGTAGATAGAGAGGTTCTAATTGTTTAGGCTCAAAGAGACTAAACTTCAAAATCAATCAGGCTATTAGGCCAACTTCTCAAAGAAAGTGAGTACAAATCTCCTTAGGGTCCTAAAGCCTTTGCCAACCTATAACATTCGGGGATCCATTACTTTTGTATCTTAACTTCTCATACATGAACTTTGAGTTGCTTAATCTATTATGTTGAGATTGAATGACAATGTTATTGAACTTAAAACTTTAATGTCAACAAATCCATGAAGATTGCTTGAAGGTTGGGTTGCTACTTGTGGGCATGGGTTCCAGGTAGATTAGAATTTTTCAATCCACTCTTAGCTTAATCCAAAACTGAATCAATCAAGTTCTTTCAAAAGAAAAGTCTTTTTTAAAGTAGTGAAAAACAACCTGTTGATTTATCGTTTCAATCGGTTGTTTTACTGTTAGTGGTTTTGAAAAGGATTTGAAAAAGCTGAAATTGGCTTACCTCATAATTCTATAAATAGGTTGACATTGGACAAGTAAGAGACACATTTAATAACATTTGTCACTCATAAATACAAAAAAAAGGAGTTGAACAATAAAACATCTTTTGTAGGTACGCTCCTCTATTGGACTAGAGAAAATAATTTGCAATCCTTTAAACAAGAGCATCATAAAGTTATAGCACATGATAGTGACATAATATTGAGTAAGGAAACCTTCTCTACTCATGTAAGATCACATTCATAAACTACTCATTACCATTTTAACCAATGTAAATAGTAAATAAACCGCCCTTAAACAAAGACCAATGTCCAAAAGGGGATAACAACATTTGGGTTTACATTCTTCCTACATTTTACTGATAATAATTGTACATACACTTCGATAAATACATTAAAAAAATGAGAAACTACTTATGAACACAATATGATAAAAGAAGATTTTTTTATTCTCTATAAATTTAATATAAACAAATGCAAACATAATGTGTATTTATTTTAATTAGGTTAATCTTACTTGCCATATAATAATACAATACAATAAAACTTTCCCTTAGAGTGGGCCAATAACCATCTCAAAGAGCAAAACACCGACTCTTAAGCTAGATTTGAATCGACGTTGTGTGGGCAAAAAACTAGACACTTTATACGTTGAAGCTAATACATATGCGTCAACGCGAGGCTAATAGAGTGGACTTAATCCTTGCTAAAAGGGACGCTAATAAAGTAGGTTGAGTCCTCGCTAAGTTGCACATTTTGGATAATGATTTTTGTGTTTAGAGATGGTGTAACCGACGTCACACAATAAAAAAGAATAGAGTGAGATAAGCCCTCGCTAAGTTGCATGTTTTGGAGGTTGGATTTTGTGTTTAGAGAGGATGTAGTCGATGCTACACAATAAAAAAAATATTGGGTGACCCTAGCTTCGGCCAAGCCCGCACATAGTATGAGTGAAAAAAAACCTGATGTTTGTATGATTTTGTGGGTATAATACCGTATCTGATTATACAATTTGATAGAATAATTTGGTGAAATTAAAGTATCAAATTAGGAAATAATGAAAATTAAAAGAACTTAATTGGTGTTATAATAAACAATTAGTGAATTCCCAATCTTCTAAGAACAATGTGATTTATCTAAGTGGAATTGGTAGTATTGAACTTTCAATTGTGTCCTCAATTGTGTAGTCCTTGCATTAACCTACTTAGTTTTACAAAGATTGAAAATTTTGGAAAAAATATGAAAGTATAATTAAAACTTTGCTACTTAATTACAAAAGCTATCGGTTGCTCATTATTGTTTACTTTTAATCTAACAAACATTGTTCTCTGGGCTAGTTTAACTACTTTTACATTTCTTTTCAAAAGAAAACAGTTTGCTCTGATTAGTCAAAAATATGCATTCTGGAAATGTTAGTACAATGTGGTAAAAACAAACGAACAATTTCATGGAGTTCAAAAATATGCATTATTGTTTAATTTTCACTATATTTGTAAATTTTTATTAATTTAATTATATGTAAATGATCTATACCTATATAGTCGTATTCGTAAAATATTTATCCGTAAATAACATAGCCAAGTTATAAAAAATCCCATGGATTATATATTCCAAATTTTTATTTTTTTCTGGTAAGTAAATAAGTTGCGAAAATAGTCCAAGTAATAAAACCCTATGTTTCCTTTGGATCCCAATTCGAATATGATCCCCAAGCTTCATTAGCCAATACTACTCATGATATATTGATGGAGGACCATCTGGACGGACATATATTGGGCCTTTAACTAGGGCCATGGCTAAAAGAATGGAATAAGAAGGAGTTAAGAAAACTCTATTTTTCTGGAGAATTAATTTTTAACTTTTCTTCCAATTTTCCTAGTCTTATAAAATTGTAAAAAATAATGTAGAATTTTATTTAGGCCTTATTTAAGGTTATTTTCGGGCCATATATTGGGCCTATTAGAATAGGGTATAGAGAGTCTAGTTAAGGTTACATTTGGGCCTCTTTGAGCCCATTTACAGCCTTAGACCGTTTAGGGTGTTTAGAGAGCTTTCTAAGGAGGCATGGACAACTCCTACATAGCAAGGGAAGGGTGAATTTGACCAAGCATGCACCTTATCACTAACAAGTCTTCCTCACATGGTAACTCACACTCTTCCTCACTTTGGCTATTTGTAGAGGCAGGGGACTTAGACCTTTGAGAGTTATGGTCACTCATGACAACCCTTTCTCTAACCATTATATTTATTTTAGAAGGACAATTTGCTGCAATGTGCCCAAAATCTAAACATTTAAAACACTTTTGACATGAGGATTTGGTAGGGGACTTAGGTGTTGAAGTGGAGGGTTTAGAATCCCTAGGATTGTAAGTAGAATCTTTCACAAAATTTGAGGGAATGTTTTTGAAGAAGATTTGTTTTTGTTTTTCCAAGATGAGTGGTAGTGGCCATCATTATAAGAGTTTTTGAA
The DNA here is from genome assembly GCF_051622355.1 of Phaseolus vulgaris. Classification (NCBI taxonomy): domain Eukaryota; kingdom Viridiplantae; phylum Streptophyta; class Magnoliopsida; order Fabales; family Fabaceae; genus Phaseolus; species Phaseolus vulgaris. The sequence continues at coordinate 33,476,200 of NC_143504.1, forward strand.
ATGAGTTTTCTTTGAAAGTTGGGATTCAACCTTGATGGCAAGGTAGACTACTCACTTTCATTCATGTCAAATTTAGTTAAAGTGGTTTCAAGCTCTTCAAAATATTCATCAACAATTTTTGTTCCTTGTTGAAGTCGTTGGAGCTTCAACAAGAGTTCCTTCCTATAGTGAGGAGGAACAAATCTAGTGCACATGCATACATTATAATCTTCCCAAGAGACCACGACTGACCTCTTGTTAAGTTCAATGTCCATTACAGTCTTATGCCACCACTGCATGGCATAGACTAAAAACTCTAAGGAGGCTAACTTGACTTTTTGGTCTTCTTGGACATCATGTACATTAAAAATTTGTTCAACTTTAGCCTCCCATCCTAGGTAAATTTTGGGGTCACCTTCCTCACTAAAACTAGGAAGTTTTACAAAAGGCAAAGAAATTTTAGGAGCATGATGTTGATGTTGGCGCCTTTGATCAAATTGGTTCAATCTCCAATCTTCTTCTTCCTCATGGCTACCATATTGAGTGAAACTTCTGGTAGCTCTTCTATTCTTCCACCTCCTTGGTTGTCTTACAAGAGACGATTCAAGCCTTTGAAGTCTCTCCTCCATTTGTCTCATTTCCTCTTCTTTTTGGGCAAGGGATCTCCTAGCAATCGCCAATTCACCAATAAGGAATGCCTTTTGGGGAGATTGGGGTTTTGATGACTCCCCTGAAGAAAGATGAGCCATAATTCTCAAGTGAACAAACAATTAGTGAAATTAAAGTTAGAATACACTCTCTCAAGTTTGTGTCACTTTTGGTGAAAAGAAATCAAGAAGAGAACACTCAAAGCACTGAAAAAGAATTTTATCCTCTCAACAAAAGGTCTATCTTGGTGTTGAAAATTTCTCAAGTGAAAGAGGACAAAGCCAAAAACACTTGATCTCAAAGAACCACAACAAAACTTAAGAAATTTGAAAAGACAATAAAGAAAAGCTCAAAACAAGAAAGCTAAACCAATTTTGGGAAAATAGATTATGACAAAACCTAATAAGAAAGACAAGCAAGAAAAAGGCACCCAAAGAGACTTTAAGATACTTACTAAAATTTTAACAATGAAACTTTCTTTAGAAATTTGTCAAAGCAAAAGGATAAAATTTCCACAATGTTGAAATCAATTTGCCAATCAAGATGAACCCAAAATTTTGAAAATGTTGCTCTTTGAAAGATTGGAACACAAATAGTTTGCACAACTTCTCTTTTCTCTTTTTTTTTTCCAGTTGATTTTGGGTTATGGAAATGAGATGTCCAAAGTTTTGATCATGCATATTTTTATATAACTCCAATTATCACAAAATTTTTGGGATACAAAATAAATGATCACTTGAAATCTTTTGTTTGGAACTTAAATCTACTTCTACTAAAACAAGTTTCTAATTACTTATAAAATTTCACAATTAAAACCAAGTAAGTAGAGGCAAATAAATAAGGACTCCTAGAACACTAAAGAACATATGACTCAAGCCAAAGAGGCAAGAACAATAAAATTCTAAACCCTAAACAATGCTATTGAATAAGGTAAATGCCCATTTAAAAGCAAAAAAGTAAAGGGCTGAAATTAAAAGTGCATGAAAGTAAAAACAAGAAATTAAAGGTACTTGTATGTAAAGACAAGGAATTAAAGGTGCTTGAAAGTAAAGTGCCAATCTACTCTAAACAAGATACACTCAAAAACCAAAGCTCTAAATACAAGATGATGTGAGTTGATTTTTATGTCTTTTCATTTATGGTGGCACTTTTACTTAAGGTTGAGATTTTAAAAATTAATGGTGAGGACCTAAGGAAGATTCCCACTGGACACGAACATAACCAAGTGGTTAAGTAAGTGTGAAGGTTCACCTCACAAAGGCAAAGATGAAAAACAAGATATAGTGAGGATGAGATGCAATTTGCGGAATTGAAATGGGCACAAGGTAAACATCAATGGTGGTCATGGCCTCCCAAATGATGCACCATACTCATGATAATGAGCGAAACCCAAGAGCAACAAAGAAGAGAAACTAACAGACAAACATATAAAATGGAATGGAGAAATGGAAGGAAAATGGAATGAGAAAACTTATGATGGTGAGTGAGAAATGTCACGCCACTTGGGGTGTGATGTGCTTTAAGATGAGTGTGTTGGCCGCCACTTTAGAGCTTCCTAAATCACTTAAGATAAGACCTCAAACCTAATAGGACATAAGCCTCACTAAGAGCTCACACAATTTGTGCAGTGTTTCTTTACATCATTCAGTAAGAGGGAGGGTAACCCCTCTAAAACTAAGTATGAAGGACCTAAAGGCAAAGAAAAAGAAAAATAAAATTATAGAAAATACTCCTCTGAAGAAACTAGAACTAGAGAGATTCAGTGTTTTCGCTGTCATAAAAAAGGACATTATGATTTTGAGTGTCCTAAAGAAAGAAATATGTTTTTAAAAGATTTTGACGGTGATAATACTAGTAATTCTACATTCCAATCCTATAAGGGTGAAGTTCTGGAATTAGAAGAGGAGGAGACTCCAACTTGTGAAGGAAGTCTCTTCATGGTGAAAAGATTGCTTGGTAACCAATATGTGGACTTGGAATAGTCTCAATGTGAAGACCTATTTCACACACACTGTAAAGTTTTGAAAATATTTTCTCAGTGATTGTGGATAGTGGTTCTTGTTGTAATTGTTGTAGTTCCATATTGGTTGACAAGTTAGCCTTAACAATTGTTCCACATCCAACCTTATAAAATCAGTGGATTCAAGAGGATGATGGAATAGTAATTAAGGACCAAGTAAGTATTCCAATCTTCATTGGTAATTATAATGAAAATGTTTTGTGTGGTTTAGTACTAATGGAAACTTGACATATTTTATTTGGAAATACATGAGAATTTGACAAACAAACTACACATGATGGTCTCACTAATAAGATCAGCTTCAATCACAAGGGAAGAAAAATAATTCTTTGTCCTCTTTCACCTCAACAAGTGACAGAAGACCAAATAACTCGAAAAACAATTTGATGAGGAAAGGAGAAAATATTTTTTTTAAAAAAAACTTTTTTTTCCAAATGAATTAAAAATAGAGTGAAGAAAAAGAGCTTGGAGTGTTGTGCCTCCTCCAAAATAGTTGTTCCGAAATAACCATTGAAATTTAAAAATAACATAAATTCTCTTCTAGTGGAACAACCTCTCTTTCTCCCCCAATGCTAAGAGACAAAAAGTCAAGAAAGATCAGTCTTAAGAATGTGTACTGATTGCAAATCCATCAACAATATAACTGTCAAATATAGGCACCCAATCCTAAGGTTAGATGATAGGTTAGATGAATTGCATGGGGCAACTTTATTTTCTAAAATTGATCTTAAATTTTTTTTCCTAGGATTCATGGTTCGGAATGATGGTGTTTATGTTGATTCTGGGAAAATAAAGGCTATCCAAGAATGACCCACCGCTACTATTGTAGGTGAACATCGCAACTTCCATGGGTTAGGTGGGTTTTATAGACGTTTTGTTTAGGACTTTTCTACTATAGCAGCTACTCTTAATAATTTAGTTAAGAAGGATGTCGTTTTTGCTTGGGGTGAAAAATAAGAAAAAAGCCTTTGAAACTTTAAAAAATAAGTTAACACACACACCCATTCTAGCTCTTCCTGATTTTCCTAAAACTTTTGAACTAGTGTGTGATGCTTTTGGGTATAGGTGTTGTATTAATACAAGGTGGTCATCCTCTCGCATATTTTAGTGAAAACTTAAATGACCTATCTTGAATTATCCCACCTATGATAAAGAGCTTTATGCTCTCATTTGTGGCCTCCAAACATGGGAACATTACTTACTGACGAAAGAGTTTGTCATTCATATTGATCATGAGTCACTAAAATACACAAGGGGGCAGGGAAAATTAAATAAAAACATGCAAAATGGGTAGAATATTTAGAGTAATTCCCTTATATTATTAAACACAAGAAATGGGTGAGTAACGTGGTAGTTGATGCTTTATCTAGGCGCCACAACTTAATACTTTGGGCTCACAAATTCCAAGGTCTGATAACATAATGAAATTGTATGAGAAATATGAACAATTTGCATCCATTTTTGCATCATGTCTCAAAAAGCCTTGCGATGGGTTCTATCTATGTAAGGGGTATCTTTTTAATAAAGGAAACCTTTGTATTCCTAAGGGATCCATCAGAAAGCTTCTTGTAATAGAAAGTCGTGAAGGGGGTCTCATGGGTCATCAAGGAGTTGATAAAACTCTAAGTATTCTGAAAGGAAAATTCTATTGGCCTCAAATGAGAGTAAATGTTCAAAGGCATTGTTCTACATACATAACTTGTTGACAAGCTAAGTCTAAAATCATGCCCCATGGACTCTTTACTCCCCTTCCTAAATTTAGCGCCGCCTGGGAAGACATTAGCATGGATTTTGTTCTAGGACTTCCAAGAACACAAAGGGTTTACAATTCTATTTTTTGTGGTAGTGGGTCATTTTAGTAAAATGACTCATTTCATTCCATGCCACAAGATAAATGATGCAAGTTACATTGCCAAAATATTTTTCATAGAAGTTGTCAGGTTGCATGGTTTACCCAAAACTATTGTGTCTGATAGAGATGTGAAGACCTAAGTTATTTTGGAAAATTTTATGGTTTAAATTAAGAATTACACTTATGTTTTCTACCACATGAGATCCTCAAACTTGTTGAACAAGAGGCTTTGATGTCTCCAAATCCAAGAGTAAAGCTTGAAGGCCTTGTTGTTGGGTGCGTGTGTGTTGTCTAGTTGTTTGAAACTTGTTAATTCACTCCTTAAAATGACCCAAGTTCATTTGAATCCTTAACCGTTTGAAAAGATGAGTTTTCTAAAAAGCTGTTGAAATTTCAACAGGTTGTTTTTTGAAACAACAGGTTGTTTTACCTTAGTAGTTTTTGAAAATATTTTGAAAAGCTTGACTTTGCTGTCAAGTCAATTCAACTGATTGTTTCGACAAAACAATCGATTGTTTTTCTGAAAACCTTAACAAAATTCTATTAAGTGGTTTTAATATGTTTTACATGATCCTAACTAGGCTCCAGTATTAAATTTTTTTGACCACTTAGTTGGTCCATATAAATGTGGTTTTACACTCCTAATCTTGAAGTAAGAGAAAGAGTTTGTCAAAATAGTTTTTCCAAGATTAGAAAGAGCTTTGGATCATTCTTAAGTGTGTGGAATAGGATTGGGTTGTAATTATGAACTTTAAGCTTTGTAATACCCAGGTGTATTTTATTCCTTTCTTCCTTGATTATTGTATTTCTGTATTTTTGTTGCCAAGGAGTGTTGTGTGTTTTTGAGGTGTTCAAGATCAACATTCTTGGTGTGGTTAGCCAAAGGTATTGTGTTTCTTGAGGGGTTCAAGGTCACTACTTTGGTGTGTGGTGTTTGCAATCTGGTTTTGATTGCATAGTGGATTACCCAGTGGTTTATGGGGACTGGATGTAGCTCTTGATTTAAGAGTGAACCAGTATTGATCCTGCCTGTTGACCAGAACGCGAGAACCTTGCCTCGTCAAAGGTAGCTTCCTCTGGATCGACTTTGCACCGTGTTAGCTCTCGTCCTTCACCTTGATTCACCTCAAGAACCTGGAAAAGACAGAACGGCGCCGCTGCGGCCGATCGCGCTTTGACGCTCAAGTCAGCGACTGAACCACCAAAATACTAAGAGGAAAACTAAGAACTTCAGGAACCGTGCAATGTTCTCTCTCAACGTACTCAAGTTCTCGCGAGCGTAAAAGAAGTATTCTAAAATGCACGTACCTTAGAAGTTCGTTAGGATCCCTTATATATCTGTGCGCTTTCTCTCTCCTGACAGTTACACATCTGGACACGTGGCTCGCATCCAGCTGTACACGTGTCACCATCTGGAGCATCCTCTGCTTGAGCGTCACTTCTTACTCCTCAGGCTGTTCGACTAAGTTACCTATGCAGGAAGCAACTCAGCGTATAGCTGCCTTGGAGCGCGATCTCTTCTGTGTGGCGAGTATGGGTGTCATCACATACACCTTCCCTGTGGTCTCGCCGGCCACCATTATATTCTACTTCACTTACTTCACTGTGCATGTTGGGGTAAGTTGTTCCCTGACCTCAACCTCTGGCCAGCTAGGGAATGACCATCTGAAAACTTCATCCTTCGCCTCGAAAGCCTGGAACAAGCTTTCCTGATCTTTCGGCGATGTCCTCCTCTAGGCGATCTCCGATTGCCTTGTCGCCTGGGTTCACATCCGGCGACTACGACACAAACTTGGTGACCGCCGGTTTAGGTATGCTAGAGATCGGGGCACGCCATCTTAACGATTGGCAACTACACGAGCCCCCGACTTCCTTCCCTTCCGCCAGCCAGGCGTCTTGTTCAACACGCGTATATTATAGCTTGCGGCCACGTCATCAATTCTGATTACCTAGGCGGTACAAGTATAAATCTGTTTGTGTGATTCTCTCTTTCCCTGATCTCACATATATTTGTTTTAAGTTGTTTTCATTAACGACTGATAAAAACAACCGGTTGAATCGTAAAAACAACCGATTAATTTTCTAGAAACCAACTAAAACAGCTTTGTGCATTGCTTTCCTTAGTTTCTTTCTTTGTGATTCTTTATTGGCTTTCATTATACCTTTAAAGTTTTCGAAAATCATTCATAAACAATTCACCCCCCCTTGTTTAAGACCATATATTCTAACAATTGGCATCATGAGCTTGGTACTTGAAAAATACTCATGTTTGATCCTAAAAGTCTTTTTTCCATGGCTGAAAAACTACCTTTTGGAGAGGGTGCCTCAATTAACAGACCACCTTTATTCTGTGGTTTGAATTACCAATTTTGGAAGGTACGTATGAAGATCTTTGTGCAATCTCTTTGTACCGACCAGGTAGTCGGGAGTGATGACGTGGCAGCAAGTGGTAATATAGGCGTGTTGAACGGAACACCTGGCTGACAGAAGGGAAGGAAGTCGGGAAGTTTGTGTTAGTCGCTAATCGTTAAGTTGGCGTGCTCCGATCTTTAGCATATTTAAACCGGCGGTCACCAGGCTTGTGTTGTAGTCACCGTATGCGAGCTTAGGCGACCAAGTGATCAGAAGTTGCCGAGAGGGGGACATCGTCGAAAGGTCAGGAAAGCTTGTTCAAGGCTTTCAAAGGGCACGAGTGCGAAGGATGAAGTTATCAGATGATCATTCCCTAGCCAGAGGTTGAGGCCAGGGAACAGCTTACCAGAACATACACGATGGAGCAAGTGAAGCAGATCATGATGGCGGCCGGCGAGACCATAGAGAAGGTGTGCATGGTGACACCCCGTACTCGCCACACAAAAGAGATCGTGCTCCAAGGTAGCTATACACCGAGTTACTTCTTGCATGGGTAACTTAGTCGAACATCCTGAAGAGTAAGAAGTGACGCTCAAGCAGAGGACGCTCCAGATGGTGACACGTGTGCAGCTGGATGCGAGCCACGTGTCCAGAGGTGTAACCGTCAGGAGAGAGAAAGTGCACAGGTATATAAGGGATTCTAACGAACTTCTGAGGTACGCACGTTTAGAACACTTCTTTACGCTTTGAGAATACTTGAGTACGCTGAGAGAGTTTTTGCATGGTTCCTTGAGTTTCTAGCTTTTCTCTCTTAGAGTTTTGGTGGTTCCGTCACTGACTTGAGCGTCGGAGCGCGATCGGCCGCAGCGGTGCCACTCTGTCTTTTGCAGGTTCTTGAGGTGAATCGAGGTGTGAAGGACGGAAGCTAGCGTGGTGCAAAGCCGATCTTGAGGAAGATACCTTTGACGAGGCAAGGCTCTTGCGTTCTGGTCAACCGGCAGGATCACTCTTGATAAAGGAATATGGGATGCTATTGAAAATGGGCCTTTTATAACTAAGTTCGAAAAGGATGATGTTTTTATTGAAAAAGCCTTGGTCCCAATGGACTGATACAGAAAATAAAAGAGCAAAGTTTGATTGCATTGCAAAAACTATTATCACCTCTGCCTTAAATTCTAATGAGTTTTTCAGGGTCTCAAAATGTGGATTTGCTAAGGAGATGTAGGATACACTTGAAGTAACTCATGAGGGAACCAATGAAATAAAGATAGCAAGGAGAAGAAGTCAAGCAAGAATGAAAAGAAAGCAAAATAAAAAAGAAGACAATCTGTGTTTGATGGCCAAGGAAGAAGATGATGCAAGTAGTGTAAGTTCTTGTACTTCTTTAAATGCTAAAAATTATAGTCAAGAAACACATGAGGAAGCTAATCGATTGGCAATCTTGAACAACCGGTTAAAAGGGTTGAATAAATGGCTTGAAAACAAAGTCAAGGCACTAGAAGAAGAGTTGGAGAATTCAAAAACTGATTTTGAAAATTTAGAAATGCTTTATGTACCGCCCTCGTAGTCGGAAATGATGACGTGGCACCAAGCTACAGTATAGGCGTGTTGACGAGACGCCAGGTTGGCAGAAGGGAAGGAGGTCGGGGGGCTCCTGAAGTCGCCAGTTATTAAGTTGGCGTGCTCCGATCTCCAGCATACCAAAGCCGGCGATCACCCAGTTGAAGATGAAATCGCCAGATGTAAACTCAGGCGACCAAGTGATTAGAGATCGCCGGAGCAAGCACATCGCCGAAGATGAAGGTGGCACAGATTATGAAGGCGGCCGGCGAGACCACAGGGAAGGTGTACGAAGGCACCCTAACTCGCCAATTCCAGTAGAGATCGCGCTCCAAGTTAGCTATGCACTGGGCAGTACCATGCATAAGTAACTTAGCCAAAGGAGAGTCAGAAGCAGCGCCCAAGTCAAGGAGGCTCCAGATGATGGCACGTGTACAGCTGGATGCGAGCCACGTGTCCAGGTCTGTAACTGCCAGGAGAGAGAAAGTGACCAGGTATTTAAGGGTTTCCCAACGAACTTTCGAGGTACGCACGTTCAGATTGTATTCTTTACGCTTGCGAGTTCTTGAGCATACTGTGAGAGAGAACATTGCACGGTTCCTTGAGAGTTCTAGAGTTTGCTCTTGAAGTATTTGGTGGTTCAGTCACTGACTTGGGCGTTGGAGTGCGATCGGCCGCAACGGCGCCGCTCTGTTCTTTTGCAGGTTCTTGAGGTGGATTGTGACGAAGGACGGAGGTGGAAGCGGTGCACACGTCGATCCAAGTTTGACGAGGCAAGTTCCAACGTCTTGGTCAACAGGCAGGATCATCAGGCGCCCACCGTGGGGCCGTGTAAAACTTGTTCCCATCCGCAGCGTGAGTTCTTGGAGGTTTTCGTAGTTTTCTGTGTGGTTGTGTGCTGGTGCAACCGTTGTTCGCTGTTCATCTAGTTTTGTTCGGTGTTTTCGCGTTTTCCACCGTTCGTTCGATTTTGATTCGGTAGAGTGAAGTTTTCTGCTGTTTACGCGAGATTTGTTCGTCGAGATTTGAGTTCTTTGACTCGTTTGGTTTGTCGTGGGAGAAGCGGTGGTTTCTGGTGGAGTTGCAGGTTTCTGTGGAGTTTTTCTGTGTTCTTGAGTTTCTTGCGGAGTTTCGCGCAGTTTTGACCGATTGATCGCTGAGTCGATCGTCGCTGAAGGAAGTGTTGTTCATTATTCTCTGTGATTTGCTGAGTTTTCATGAGAAAAATGAGAAGCAACCGTTCAAGTCCAGTTGCGCCCGTTGCTGCTGAAGGCGCCGCCGCCATGACCATGGCGCAGATGGTAGAGATCATGCGCTCGTTGCAGGCAACTTTGGAAGCCTCGCGCATAGAACAGGCGAGAATGCATGAGGACCTGGCCGCCTCTCGGGCCAGGAATGATGAGCTTAGCAAAGTGACTGAGGAGCTGCGTCAAGCTCTTCAGGAACAACAAGGGCGTCCTATTGCTGAAGAGGTCCCGCCGTCAACGCCGCCTCGTGTTTTTCCTATGCCTTTCGCTCAGGCGATTACTGACACGCCTATTCCTACGAGTGTGGTACCTGTTAAGGCTGTTTTTACCGGCGTGGAGGATCCTGAGGCTCATCTCACCACGTTCCATACGCAGATGATGCTGTCAGGAGGATCAGACGCCGTATACTGCAAGATGTTCGTGAGCACACTCCAGGGAACGGCGCTGGAATGGTTTGTGAGCCTGCCTAACGGTCACATTACCAACTTCCAACAGTTTTCAAAGATTTTCGTCGAGCAGTACATCGTGAATAAGGCACCGCCCAGGGTGTCTTATGATTTGTTTGATATAAGGCACTATCAGGGAGAGTCCTTCAAGGACTACCTAAATCGCTTTGGGGGCGCAGATGGTCAGATCGCCGGCCAGAGATGAAGAAATGCTGGTCTACGCATTTAAGAAGGGCGTGCTGCCGGGACCATTCTGCGAGGCATTGATCAGGGCCCACCCCGCCACGTTTGCTGAGGTTAGGCGACTTGCGGTGGCCCACATCACCGACGAGAGTGAAGTCGCCGAGAAAAGAGGAAGCGTGGCTCTCGCTAGGCCACGCGCTCAGACCAAGATCCAGCCATAGAGGGTGTTGGAGACAGCGGCGGCCAGGAGGGATCAGAGGACTCGCCATCCTTATGATCCAAGGAAGAACAAGGGCAGGGGCCAGGGGCGTCAGCAACCAACACGCCGGGAATACAATCGCCCACCTAAGCACAAGTTTGTTATGGGATTGGCGGACCTGATTGCCATTCCCAACGTATCAGCCAGGTTGAAAGAGCCCGAGAAGGTAGGCGACAAGGTGCTGGGACCAAAGCCAGACGCTTGGTGCGAGTTTCACCAGGGCTTTGGCCACACCTTGGACTCGTGTTTGGCTTTAGGATACCAGCTCGACGATCTGGTAAAGAGCGGGTTCCTAAATGACTACTTGCTGGATAGAAGGACGGGGGGCGCGTCGAGCTCCCAACCAGCAGGTGGAGAGGTTCAGCAGCACGAGATGCCTACGCACGGGGAAATCCATACCATTGCAGGGGGTTTCTCAGGGGGTGGATGCACCGCATCACAGAGAAAGAGGTACGCGAGGTCTGTGATGATGGTGGATGTTTGAAGACCACTCGCCGGATGTGGACATTACGTTCACCAAGCAAGATCTTCGGGATGTTGTGCCTCATGACAACGATCCCATAGTAATTTCGTTGATAACAGCAGGAAGAAAGGTCCACAGGGTGCTGGTGGACCAAGGAAGCTCGGCAGACGTGATGTTCTGGCCGACTTTCACGCAGCTGGAGCTGCCCCTTGACCAGCTGAGGCCCTATGGAGGGTGTTTGTATGGTTTCGCTGGCGACCAGGTGGAGGTCAGGGGGTACATAGAATTGAGGACTACATTTACAGATGAGGCGGGTTCAAGAACAGAGAAAATCAAATACCTTGTTGTAAACGCCCCTTCAGCATACAAAATCCTGTTGGGAAGACCCACACGCAACAGGATAGGCGCTATACCGTCGACTCGGCACATGAAGGTGAAGTTGTCGTCTATGGAGGGGGTGGTGATCACCATTAAATCCGATCAGAAAGAAGCGAAAAAGTGCTATGAGAATAGCCTGAAAAACAAGAGGTCGGTGAGTTACGTAACAACCACCCCGCCTCCGGGTGTGACGCCCAGATCGACGGTAATAGAAGAGACCGCCGGAAGAGACGTGGAGATGGTGGATGCTGAGCTGGGGGAGGGGAACGCCGGTCTCGGGGAAGAAGAGGTGAGGAATCGCCGTGAGGAAGCGAGAGAGCTGGGAATCGCCAGGGCGGTGATCGCCAGAGAAACCAAACCAAAACCCGTCGAGCAGTGGCTCGAGAGAGAAATCGGGGGAAAGATCTTCAAGCTGGGAAGATCTCTGGAGGTCGAGCTCCAGGACCGGATTGCTGAGGTGATAGAACGACATCTGGATGCCTTTGCATGGACCGCTTCGGATATGCCCGGGATCGATCCCGACTTCTTGTGCCATCATCTGGCGATGGACAACTTGGTGAGACCAGTGCGACAAAGAAGAAGAAAGTTCAACGAGGAGAGGAGGCAGGCGATCAGGGACGAAACACAGAAACTCCTCGCTGCAGGCCACATCAGGGAAGTTCAGTACCCTGAATGGCTAGCGAATGTCGTGCTGGTGAAGAAGAGTAATGGGAAATGGCGCATGTGCGTCGATTTCACTGATTTGAATAAGGCCTGCCCAAAGGATTCATATCCTTTACCAAGCATAGACGCCCTGGTGGATAGTGCTGCAGGGTGTAAGTTGTTGAGCTTCCTGGATGCCTTCTCGGGGTATAATCAGATCAAGATGCATCCCATGGATGAAGAGAAAACTGCCTTCATGACCGAGAGATCTTGCTACTGCTGCAAGGTGATGCCGTTTGGGCTGAAGAACGCGGGGGCCACGTACCAGAGGTTGATGGATCGAGTACTTGCACCAATGCTGGAAGGAATGTGCAAGCGTACGTCGACGACATGGTCGTGACCTCGCCAGAAAAAAAGCAAGCACGTTGCAGACTTGGAAGAATTGTTCACGACGATTGCCAAGTTCTGGTTGAAGCTGAATCCAGAGAAATGCATCTTTGGCGTGGAGGCTGGAAAATTCCTGGGATTTCTCTTGACTGAAAGAGGAATAGAGGCCAACCCGGATAAGTGTGCCGCCATCTTGGCGATGAGGAGCCCAGCTACGGTGAAGGAAGTACAACAACCAACAGGTCGGATGGCCGCCCTGTCTCGCTTCGTGTCGGCTAGCGGAGAGAAGGGACATCCCTACTTCCAGTGCTTAAGGCGCAATAACAAGTTTGCTTGGACGAAGGAGTGTGAGGAAGCCTTCGTCAAGCTCAAGGAGTACCTGGCGAGCCCGCCAGTTTTGTGCAAACCGCTGGTGGGGACCCCTCTCAGGTTGTATTTTGCTGTAACTGAGAGGGCGGTGAGTGCGGTGCTCGCCCAAAACCAAGATCAGGCCCAAAAGCCTATTTATTTTGTTAGTAAGGTGTTGCAGGGCCCCGAAACGAGATATCAGGCCCTGGAAAAGGCTGCGCTGGCTGTGGTATTTTCGGCGAGGAGGTTGCGCCACTATTTCCATAGCTTCACCATACTGGTGATGACTGACCTGCCCATCCAGAAGGTTTTGAAGAAGCCTGACGTTGCGGGAAGGATGGTGAAGTGGGCAGTAGAATTGTCAGAGTTTGATATTAAGTATGAGCCCCGAGGCCCGATCAAGGGGCAAATCTTCGCAGATTTCGTGGTCGAGCTCTCATCCGAGGCGACACGAGTTGAAGGGGACGACTTCCGCTGGGTGCTTTCAGTGGATGGATCGTCGAACCAGCAGGGTAGCGGTGCTGGAGTCATTTTGGAAGGACCCAACGGCGTGCTGATCGAACAATCTTTGAGGTTTGCCTTCAAAGCCAGTAACAATCAAGCAGAATATGAGGCGCTGATTGCCGGGATTTTGCTGGCCAAAGAGATGGGAGCCAGGGTGTTGATGGCTAAGAGTGACTCGCTGCTAGTCACAGGGCAAGTAACAGGCGAGTTCCAGGCTAAAGATCCACAAATGGCGGCTTACCTGGAGTATGTGCAGGAATTGAAGAGTTCCTTTGCCTCCTTTGAAGTAGTGCATGTGCCCAGAGAGCAGAATGCCCGAGCTGACTTGCTAGCTAAGCTCGCCAGTTCAGGCAAGGGGGATAGGCAGAGGACGGTGATTCAAGAAACTCTGAAGACGCTGAGAGCATTTGTAGCAGATCACCTGGTTCTTCAGATAAGCAAGTCGACGGAGAAAGCAGCGAGAAGTCATAAGTCCCTGACGCAAGAAACTTTGAGATCGCCGAGAATTACAGCATGTCGAGGAGAGAAGGTGAACATGATGCAGGTCTGCGCTACCCATGAGCCAGACACCTGGAGAACACAGTACAAGCGGTGCCTGGCAGATGGCCTTCTCCCGCTGGATCCGACAAAGGCTAGGAAGATAAAGAAAAATTCTAGCAAGTACACAATGATCGATGGCGATTTGTACAGGTTTGGGTTCACTCAGCCACTCCTGGAATGCGTGTATGGTGAGAAATGCACGAGGCTTATGACAGAGCTCCATGAAGGTATATGCGGAAGCCACGTCGGGGGTCGAGCTCTGGCCGCAAGGACCCTCCGTGCAGGTTACTACTGGCCAACGATGAGAGAAGACTGCAAGAAGTATGCACAGTGTTGCAAACAATGCCAACAACACGCCGATTGGCACAAGGCGCCTCCCGGGGAGTTGAAGCCGATTTACAGTCCTTGGCCGTTTCATACTTGGGGAATCGACATCCTGGGACCATTCCCGCTAGCGATCAGGCAGATGAAGTACTTGGTGGTGGTGATTGAGTATTTCACCAAGTGGATCGAAGCAGAACCAGTGGCCCAGATCACCGCACACAAGATCGAAGGTTTCGTGTGGAAGAACATTGTGTGCCGGTTTGGTGTGCCCAAGCGCCTGGTGTCGGACAACGGGACTCAGTTTGCAAGTCACCTGTTGAAGAAGCTGTGCGAAGGGGTGGGAATCCAACAAGTGTTTGCATCCGTCGAGCACCCTCAGACAAATGGTCAAGTAGAGTCAGCTAATCGGGTGTTGCTGAAAGGTTTGAAGAGAAGGCTAGAGAAAGCCAAAGGAAGCTGGGCTGAGGAGGTACCCCGTATAGTCTGGGCGTACCACACCACCGAGCAGTCAGGAACCCATGAGACCTCGTTCAGCTTGGTCTATGGGTGTGATGCAATGATTCCAGTGGAGATCCAGGAGAGCTCGCCGAGATTCCAGAACTTCGTGGAGGAAGACTCGAATGAAGAGAGAAGGTTGAACCTGGATCTACTGGATGAGGTCAGGGAAGAGGCGAGATTGATAGCTGAGGCGGTGAAGAGAAGGATTGAACGAAGATATAACTCGAAGGTGATGCCGGGACAGTTCAGAGAAGGCGACCTGGTGATGAGGAAGGCCCACCAGTACGAGATGGAGAATAAGCTGTCGCCTAAGTGGACGGGACCGTTCAGAGTAACCGAGGCGCTCGGGAACGGCGCCTACCGTTTAGAGACTTTGGAAGGAGGGGCGATTCCTCGCACTTGGAACGCCACGCACCTCAAGTTATATTACAGTTAAGAACTTTGTAAGTAAAAACGAACACGAAGTTATATTACAATGTCTCTGTTAAAACAGTTTGAGGGGGGCACTCTTTTTTTCCTAAGGAGGGTTTTTAATGAGGTCACCCAATAAAAGAAGAGTTTTCGAAGTTCAAAGTTGTTTTAGATTGCATGCTTGTTGTTTTCAGAAAGTTTTGAAGAAAGACCTTGTCACTTATATGTGATTTAAGGCAAGTATAGATATATTGCATGCTTTCTAAAAGGTTTTAAGTCCTCATCGTCTTTCGGCGATCGGAGGCAACAGTTAAAGTCAAAGTCCTCATCGTCTTTCGGCGATCGGAGGCATCAGTTAAAGTTTAAGTCCTCATCGTCTTTCAGCGATCGGAGGCAACAGTTAAAGTCAAAGTCCTCATCGTCTTTCGGCGATCGGAGGCATCAGTTAAAGTTAAAGTCCTCATCGTCTTTCTGCGATCGGAGGCACCAGTTAAAAGCCCTCAACGCCCTCGCGCGTCCTGAGGCGAGATAAAGACCTCGTTGCTGTCAAGCGAGTGCAGGCAAGGGAAAGTGAAAAGTCCTCAGTGCTTCTGGGGGCGAGAAGATGTAACCCCTGGGGCAATGTAGAGGCACCAGTGAAAAGTCCTCAGTGCTTCTGGGGGGGAGATGATGTAACCCCTGGGGCAACGTAGAGGCACCGGCAAAAGTCCTCAGTGTTTCCGGGGGAGAGGAGATGTAACCCCTGGGGCAATGTAGAGGCACGATTTAAAGACCTTCTCGCCTATGAGTGAGTTCAGGCGAGTTAAAAGACCTTCTCGCCTATGAGCGAGTTCAGGCGAGTTAAAGACCTTCTCGACAATGAGCGAGTTCAGGTAAGTTAAAATCCTTCTCGTCTCGAACGAGTTCAGGTATGGTGTAAAGGGTGGAAGAAGTTTGGAGGGTGGCTAAGGTAGGTTCGAAGAGAACGCCTAGTCACCCGGTCTTTTGTTCTGAAGTTCAGGAAGGTAGAGAAGGATCCGAAAGGCGTCTCTACCCCCAGATGAAGAAACAATGGCCAAGTTGTGAATGCAGAAAGAAGCTGATATCGCCAAGAGTCTTTGGCGACCAGGAAAGGTTCATGCAGTGGCAAGAAAGTTAAAGACCCGATTTTGATGAAACAGGTCGGGTTAGCGGTGTCTTAAGCCATTAGTTGAGTTAAAGTTCGTTGTTTGAAGAGTGATTTTACGTTAAGGTTCGTTTCCTTGAGTTTACGAGTTGTTAAAGCGATTGTTGTCCGAAGATCGGTGGTTCGAAACAGTTAAGTACACGATTGCGCTTACGAAATTACTAAGTTATTTCTTTGAAGCAATTTGTGCGAGGAAAATTAAAGCAGCCAAAGAAGTTACAAGAGAAATGCAAGGACTTTATCATTAAGAAGATATCAGTTCAAGGTACATTTACAAAAAAAAGATCAGAAAAATAGAAAGTGTTTTTACAATTATATGCAAAGGGAAAGCATAAAGGTAGTGGATGGAGGGAATCGATCAGTCTTCAGCAGGAACAACCTTCCCATCCACCACCTCGTTGTTGAGGGACACCATGCTGAGATCCAGATCGGGGAACAAGCAGGCGAACTATTCCCGTGCGGCCTCAAATCCAGCAGCCAGAATTTGGGCGGAACTCAGATTAAGTTCTTCAATCTGTTTCTTAAGTTCTTCAGTTTGTTCCTTCAGCCCCTTGTTCTGCTGCTCTAGCTCTTCAGCTTGCTTCTTGAGCTTTTCGATGGTTTCCTGAGCTTGGAGAAGGTCTTCAGCAACCTTCTTGGATTCTGCCTGCACCTGGCCCAATTCAGCAGCGATCTTCCCCTTTTCTTTGTTGGCTTCAGCAAGCTTCTCCATGGTGTCGTCCCTTTCTTTTTCCACCGTCCCTAGGAAGACCTCCCGATCGGCTGACCTTTGCTCCAGTTTCTTTACCTTGGCGGCATCAGCTTTGATTAAGGCCTCCAGGTCAACCACTTTGACGCGATAAGGTACAATCTTGCTCTCCAGCTCAATCTTCTCTTGAGCCAGAAGCTGCACCTTATGGCGTAGATCGGTGGCCTCCTTGCGCACCACCCGGAGCTCGGTGCTCATTGCATCTTCTACTCGGGAGTGCTCAATCTCGGCGAGTGTCAGATTGCAAGATAACCTCTCCGCCTCAATCCTTATAGTGCTATTCTCAGTTCGGAGGGCGTAGAGGTCATCCTGGAGCTTCCTGGTGGAGCTCTCCACAGCTCTAGAGATAATGGTGGGGAAGTCCTCTGCCATCATCTTCAGTTTGGCAGAGAAAGGCTCCCACATCCTCGTGACCTCAAGAGAGAGGTTTGCTGTTGGAGGCACCGGGTGGGTTTGTTGTTGGGTCTCGCCGCCACCTTCTTGAGTTGGTTGCTCAGCAGGTGCTTCTTGGCGTGGTGGCGACGTCGGGGACTCAGTAATCAGAATCGGAGAGTTGTGGGCAACCTCATCCCTGATTGGTGCGATGTTGGCGGTTGAGGCATTTGAAGGAGGACCCCCTCCAGCTGATACATAAGGTGTGGAGGCGCTCGGGGGGTCCTCCATGAAGTTTGGCTCGGGGGCCTCAACTGCAGGTGGCGCAGACGCCAATGGGATTGCTTGGACTGGTGAGGCAGGAGCTGGTGGGGGTGGCAATGTTGGAGGCGGAGCAGGTGTAGATGGTGGTGTTGATGTTGGAAGAGGGGGTGGAGCAGATGGAGAAGAAGGTGCCACCCTCTTCCTCTTCGTGACGAAGCCATCTTCAGTTACCTCGTCGTCTTCCTCTTCCTCCTCATGGACCACTTGGGGGGCTTTCCTCTTGGGTTTCCTGAGGACAAGCTTTTTGCGTTGGTTGGCGGGTTGGGCCTCAGAGGAAGTTGGGCCCCTGGGTGGCGATCTGCCTTGAGCAGCGGCGATCTCCACCACAGAGTTTGGCACGGTTTGGGAACCCGATGCCAACCCGTGGGTTCGGGCGAGCGCCCTCAGTTCAGCGAGCTTGCCCCGGCCCAACATATTATCTGCATATAGCAAAAATGCATGGGTTAGCCCAGAAAGAAAATAAATGCATAAGGCAGTATGCAGCAAAGCAGACAAATAGTGCATAAGGCGATGAAGGATGTTGGTGATTCAGAAGGTTGAAGAACGCTGAGAGCTTTTTTGCAGAAGAGAGTTGGAGCGTCTGAGAAAACGAAGTAAGTGATGGAACAGTGAAGCGAAATGAGTTTAAGGGTTTTTCGAAATGGGTTTGGGAAGCGCAAACGTTAACTGAAGGTAACCGTTGGTGAAGCCACGTGTCGAACGATGGGAGAAATGTTTGGTGGAGCGTCAGAGAAGCAGAAAGTACAACCGCTTGGAATTCTGCGCCAGTGCCACGTAGATCGGTATTGACGTGACTCCTTTAGTCTTTTCGCTGGACAAGTCTTCGCTTAAGACTGGGGGGCTTGTGTACCGCCCTGGTAGTCGGAAATGATGACGTGGCACCAAGCTACAGTATAGGCGTGTTGACGAGACGCCAGGTTGGCAGAAGGGAAGGAAATCGGGGGGCTCGTGAAGTCGCCAGTTATTAAGTTGGCGTGCTCCGATCTCCAGCATACCAGAGCCGGCGATCACCCAATTGAAGATGAAGTCGCCAGATGTAAACTCAGGCGACCAAGTGATTAGAGATCGCCGGAGCAAGCACATCGCCGAAGATGAAGGTGGCACAGATTATGAAGGCGGCCGGCGAGACCACAGGGAAGGTCTACGAAGGCACCCTAACTCGCCAATTCCAGTAGAGATCGCGCTCCAAGTTAGCTATGCACTGGGCAGTACCATGCATAAGTAACTTAGCCAAAGGAGAGTCAGAAGCAGCGCCCAAGTCAAGGAGGCTCCAGATGATGGCACGTGTACAGCTGGATGCGAGCCACGTGTCCAGGTCTGTAACTGCCAGGAGAGAGAAAGTGACCAGGTATTTAAGGGTTTCCCAACGAACTTTCGAGGTACGCACGTTCAGATTGTATTCTTTACGCTTGCGAGTTCTTGAGCATACTGTGAGAGAGAACATTGCACGGTTCCTTGAGAGTTGTAGAGTTTGCTCTTGAAGTATTTGGTGGTTCAGTCACTGACTTGGGCGTTGGAGTGCGATCGGCCGCAGCGGCGCCGCTCTGTTCTTTTGCAGGTTCTTGAGGTGGATCGTGACGAAGGACGGAGGTGGAAGCGGTGCACACGTCGATCCAAGTTTGACGAGGCAAGTTCCAACGTCTTGGTCAACAGGCAGGATCACTTTACAAGAACTCTTCTTGCAAGTGTGATTCACTTGTTTGTGAAAATTGTGAATCTCTTGAAAAGAAGGTTCATTACCTTGTGAAAATTGTGAACATGATTTCGAAGGGTAAATCCAACTTTGAGACTGCCTTGGCATCTCAAAATTGTGTTTTTGGAAAAGTAGGTTTAGGTTTTAATCCACATATGAGTTTTCAAATGCTTTTTCAAAACTGCCAGAAAACAACCGATTGAAAAATTGAAACAACCAGTTGTTACATGTTTTTATTGCATGAAGAGAGGCCACTTAGTTAGATTCTGCAATATGAGGATTTTTTTTGTTCCTAAAGGTATTTTGAAATGGGTTCCTAAGGTTTCTGAGGTTCCTAAGACTTCTACTAACATAATTGACCCAAATTCATAAGGGGACCAAATCTTGCTTCTTAATCTTTTCTTGTAAGTATCCTTGGCAGCCAAGAATCACTTTTAGGCTTGAGGAATGACTGCTAAAGGGAAGAATATCAAGAGCAAAGACAATATTTGTACCTACACTTTTTAATTGTATATGTCTTGTAGGGTTCTTTGAATGTCAAGAGACATCCTTGGCACATGCATAATGTTGATCAAAAGAAACTTCAAAGAGAGTATGAGTGTTTTCATTTCTCAATTTATGTAAGTGTGCCTTGTGACCATATGAACATCTCAAAGTCTTCTTTTTGGGTGAATCTATTGGGGTTCTTTATGCAAAGGTATGAACAAATTGCATACTGCATTTTCATCAATTTAAAAGGTAATTTTTGGTTATGAAAAATGTTCTTTTTGTTGTCACAGTAAAACAACCGATTGTTTTTTCAAAACAACCTATTGTTTTTCCTCTGGCACCTCTGTATAATGCTGCCAAGTTTGCTTATGCATGATTAAACCTATTTCTCTTTTTCAAATCTTGTTTTTCGACAAATATACATTGAGTGTGCCTCAGAACTTGATAATAAAAGATTATATCCACTTGTTTTCTTGAAAGCTCTATATCATTTTCTATTCTTGAAATGTCAACATTGTGTGTACTACTGGTCTACTATATTATCAATCTAATTTCTGCTTTGTACAACCCTTCTCATTGTCTATTTGTGAGAGCAAATAAGGGGAGTTGTTTATGCTTGATTTGGTTGTATAAGATAGCTTTAAAACTGATGCATTATGTTGTTGCTTCTCTGCACTTGAAAGCACTTGATTATTTCAATTTTTCTGGTTTTTCTTCTAATGTTGTATATGCAAAAAATTGGTTTGTGTGTGTCTCGTTATCTTGCTGCTATACTTGTTTTGTATATGCATCAATTCTGTGTTGCAGGACATTTCAAGTACATGTGCTATGTTGAAGACTAATCAAAGTGATGCTTCTTATTATGGTTCAAGAGCATACACCTTACTCATATTCTTGACAAGTCCAAATTCATGACCCATGTAAAGAAACTTCAAGAATAAAGAGCTTGGTCTGGTGTTGTTGATGACTTATAACTGTGGATGAGTCTGTCCATGTGGTGTGTGATGAAATCATTCATAGTGATAAGGGTTCTACAAAGGTTTATGCAGAAGAAGATGGGCAAAACATCACATTGGAGAAGTTGGAATCCTGTTTAGAAAAACAACCGATTGATTCTGCGAAACAACCGGTTGAAATTCTACAACAGGAAGAGCTGCCAAAGGAATGGAGAATTCCAACAGATCTTTCAGTGGAGAACATCATTGGATGCAAATGGGTTTTCATAAACAAGGTGGATGAATATGGAGTAATTACAGGGAACAAGGCAAGGCCTGTGGCTAAAGGTTATAATTAAGAAGAAAGCATAGATTATGGTGAAACCTTTGCTCCAGTTGCAAGATTAAAAGTTGTAAGATTGTTGCTGGTTGTACCGTCCCGTATCAGGGCGTTGACTAAGTCAAGGTCAAAGTCAACGGCTGGAAAGTCAAAGTCAGCTCGAGGTGTCGCCCAGATGTAGAGACGCCAAGAGGAGGCGTCGCCTAGGCGAAGGCGTCGCCTAGGTGAAGACGTCGCCTAGGTGAAGGCGTCGCCTAGGTGAAGGCGTCGCCCAGGTGAGGGCGTCGCCAGATTAAACAGTGTAAAAGCAAGGCAAGCACGCTGTGGTTCCCCGATACCCATGGGTAAGAAAGACCATGGAGGGAGCGACGTCGTGGGAAAGCCTCAGGTCCCGATATCTCGGGAAAGTGATAAAGAGAAGAAAAAGGTGGCTCCAAGGCCATAGTGATAGTACCAGTAAAGGGCAGCCTGACTCGCGAAGTACCCCTGCCGCCCCAGAGACGCCTTCGGGACAGATACGACCCAAGAGGAAGGTCACGCCCAGGATAACCGGGTGCAGGGTGTGAGAGGAAGGCAGATACGCTCTCAGAGTAAGTGGCTAGATACTTGGGGGCATGAGTTGGCACCCAAAAAGCCACCCCTAGCGCAGTAGCACTCCCAAGCAGGAGGACCCACACGTAGAAACGTCCCCAGATGGGCAGAAACGCCCCCAGATGGGGTCAAGGCGTCGTGAGGTCCTCCACGTGTATGACAGCAATGCCGGAATAGAAACACCTTCTAGTCAGGTGCCAGGTAATTAAAGATATTCAATACAGTTTCCCTTTTTAGCATTCAGGTACTATTATGGCTCCCAAGCGTTTCGACGTCTTAAATGCGCTACGTTTCGTAATCAAGCGCTTTAATGAGTGCGTTACGTTTGAGTTTAAAAGCGCTTTAAGGCGCTTTAAATGCTGGGGGCAGTTTAAATAGCGCTGAGAATGTCGGAAAAGGGGTTGGGACCTTTGGCAAATTGAGGAGAAACTCTTTGGTTGTTTGCCCGTGCTTTAAGGTTACGTACAAGTGACCGGAGAAGATTTTTGCCTGAAGGAGACAGCACACACACATATACACAGTTTCTTTTGCCACCCCCAGAGTGCCATACGCGGTGCTCAGATACGTGGGTGGACAGTTTTTTGGTGTTTCTTGCTGGCTGACTTGAGCGTCGGAGTGCAAACGGCCGCTAGGGCGCCTCTTTGTCCTCTTTTTTGCAGGAATTCGCAGGCAATCAGTGGGAAGGAGTCCTTAGCTGACGGTTGAGGCCACGCACGAAGACGTCCCGGTCAACCGGACGGAACATTTGGCGCCCACCGTGGGGCCGATTTAAAACATCAGCCCCATCACAAGTTCGAGGAAAATTTACCAAACTACAGTAACGTTGAAGGAGGTTGGAGTGACAATGGCCCCCACCAGACGAAGAGCAGCGCGCGCAGCGCCAGCAGACCTATCCATGCAGCAGGTCCTGGAAATAATGAGGGGGCTGCAGCAGGACATGGCGGATTCGAAGATGGAGCAGGAGCGCATGCAGGCAGATCTTGACGCCTCGCATGAGCGCAACGAAGAGCTCCACCGTGTGAATGAGGAGTTGCGCCAGGGCCTGAGAAACGATCGGAGGCGGCCTGGGCAGGACGAGACGGAGAACCATTCCCCGCCAAGGGAGTTTTCCACCCCGTTCTCGCAGGAGATCCTAGACGCAACGATCCCGAACACGTTCGCGGGACCCAAGGTAATCTTCACTGGGATGGAGACGCACCTCGCGGCATTCCACACGCAGATGGTCCTGATAGGCGGTTCTGATGCTGCCAAGTGCAAGCTCTTCATGAGCACCCTGACCGGGATGGCTATGGACTGGTTCATCAGCCTCCCCGAGGGCCATATCACATCTTTCCGCCAATTGTCGCGGTTATTCAGAGAACAGTATTTGGCCAACAAGGCCCCGCCGCCGGTCTCTTATGACCTGTTTGACGTGAAGCAGTATCAGGGGGAGACCCTGAAGGAGTATATCAATCGCTTCGGGGCCCAGGTCGTGAAGGTTGGTACAACAGAGGAGCCTATGATCGTGTACGCATTTGTGAAAGGCGTATGCCCCGGCCCCTTTGGAGAATCTATTATCCGCAATCGCCCTAGGACTTTCGCTGAATTACGGCGTAGGGCGGTAGAACATATTGCTTCGGAAGGGGAGGTATGCGTGAAGCGCACCAGCGCTGTGCCCTCACGCCTGAGGGGACCAACGCGAGTTCAACCCGTCAGAGTCAATGAGACAACGACGGGGAGAAAGAAGCCAGAGGCTAGACGCCCCTACGAGGCCAGAAAGCCCCAGCCACGGGGCCCCGCAGGAGGCGAACGCCCCGCCAGAGAAAGAGCAAGACCGGCGAGGTACAACTTCGTAGTTGAGTTGAAGGATCTGATCGCCGTACCCAACATAGCCGAGAGGCTGAGGCGACCGGCGAAGACCGACAAGGTGTTAGGGCCCAGAAAAGACTCTTGGTGCGAATTTCACGAGGCTTTCGGGCACCAAATTGATAATTTCCTGTCGTTGGGCTACCAGCTAGATGAGCTGGTGAGGACTGGGTTTTTGAAAGATTATGTCGCGGAGTCCACTACGACCGCCACCCTGCCGCCGCCGGCGGATGAGCCAGCACACGAGATGCCTGTGCTTGGCGAGGTCCACACCATTGCTGGAGGTTTTTCCGGTGGAGGACCCACCGCCTCCCAGCGGAAGAAATACGCGAGGGGGGTGAATTCAATTGAAGAGAGGCTCTCGGGGGAGTCCTGGGAGTCAGATATTGTGTTCACAAGAAGAGACCTCCGAGATGTGGTGCCCCATGACCACGATCCCGTTGTCATCTCGGTCGTCACGGCTGGAAGGAAGGTCCACAGAGTGCTTGTTGATCAAGGAAGCTCAGCAGACGTCATGTTTCTGTCAACCTTTAATAAATTACGGTTGTCCCCCGATCTGCTGAGTCCCTATACGGGATGTTTGTATGGGTTCGGGGATAACCAGATAGAGGTCCGGGGGTACCTGGAGTTGAGGACTACGTTCACAGACGGAGAGGCCTCCCGAACAGAGAGCATTCGGTACCTCGTCGTGAACGCTAATTCTGCCTACACTATTTTGCTGGGCAGACCGGCGTTAAACCGTCTGAGTGCAATATCCTCCACTCGTCACATGAAGATGAAGCTACCGGACCTCAGTGGCCGGGTGATAGTCATCAGATCAGACCAAGAGGAGGCGAGGAAATGCTACGAAAACAACCTGAAGACGAAGAGAGGCGTTTTCATGGTGTACGAACGTCCGCCGAGCGCGGACGCAACAATGATCGAGGCGACGCCCGCTAGGCAGACGCTCGAAGAGGCCATAGCAGAAAGGGCGATGCCCGAAGCAGATGTGCCAATGGAGGAAGCACACGTGGAAGAGGCGGCGCCCGTAGAAGAAGCGGCGCCCGCCGATGATGATAATAGGGAGCAACCCGCGGCCAACATCCTAGAAAGGGAGATTGGCGGCAAAGCTTTCAAGTTAGGAAGCTCGCTAAGTCCAGAAGAACGGGAAGGGGTGGCGGAAGTGATTTCGCGCCACCTGGATGCCTTCGCATGGTCCGCCTCGGACATGCCGGGCATCGACCCCGATTTCCTGTGCCACCATCTCAGCATGGACGCCACGGTCCGCCCCGTGCGTCAGAGAAGGAGGAAGTTCAATGAGGAGCGACAACAGGTGGTGAAAGACGAAACGCAGAAGCTGCTGAGTGCTGGCCACATTAGGGAGATTCAGTACCCTGAGTGGCTCGCCAACGTTGTTTTGGTGAAGAAGGCAAACGGAAAATGGAGAATGTGCGTTGACTTCACGGACTTGAATAAGGCGTGCCCAAAGGATTCCTATCCGCTGCCCAGCATCGACGCCCTAGTGGACAGCGCGTCTGGCAGCAAAGTGTTAAGCTTCCTGGACGCCTTTTCAGAGTATAACCAAATCAAAATGCACCCCAGGGACGAGAGCAAGACTGCGTTCATGACTGAAACAATCAGTTATTGCTATAAGGTGATGCCCTTCGGGCTCAAAAATGCGGGCGCCACGTACCAGAGGTTAATGGACAAGGTCCTGGCGCCAATGCTCGGGAGGAACGTATACGCCTACGTAGACGACATGGTGGTGGCGTCGCAGAACAGGGTGCAGCACATGGCAGACTTGGAGGAATTGTTCAACACAATATCCAAATACCGCCTCAAGTTGAACCCCGAGAAATGTGTTTTTGGGGTAGAGGCCGGTAAATTCTTGGGTTTTCTGCTCACCGAGAGGGGGATAGAGGCGAACCCCGATAAATGTGCGGCTATTATCGCCATGCGGAGTCCGTCATCGGTAAAGGAGGTTCAACAGTTGACAGGGCGGATGGCGGCGCTCTCGAGGTTTGTTTCCGCCGGAGGAGAAAAGGGGCACCCGTACTTCCAGTGCCTCAAGAGAAACAGTCGCTTTGCATGGACTGAGGAATGCGAAGCGGCTTTCGTTAAACTGAAGGATTACCTGGCGACGCCTCCGGTTCTCTGCAAACCGGTAACGGGCGTGCCCCTCCGTTTGTATTTTACTGTAACAGATAGGGCCATCAGTTCTGTGTTGGTACAAGAGCAGGATCAGAGTCAGAAGCCCATCTACTTTGTAAGCAAAGCCTTACAGGGAGCAGAGACAAGGTACCAGGCACTGGAGAAGGCGGCGCTAGCGGTAGTGTTCTCGGCTAGGAGGCTCCGTCATTACTTTCACAGTTTCACGGTGGTGGTAATGACCAACCTCCCCATACAGAAGGTGCTGCAGAAGCCCGATGTGGCAGGAAGAATGGTATGCTGGGCCGTGGAACTGTCAGAATTCGACATACAGTACGAGCCTAGAGGATCCATTAAAGGGCAAGTGTACGCGGATTTTGTAGCAGAACTCTCGCCCGGAGGTGAGCAAGAAGTGGAAGCGGGTTCACAGTGGCTGCTCTCGGTTGATGGCTCCTCAAACCAGCAAGGGAGTGGTGCGGGAATAGTGCTGGAAGGACCCGACGGCATACTGATCGAGCAGGCCTTGCGTTTTGCCTTCAAGGCAAGTAACAACCAAGCAGAATACGAAGCCCTGATTGCAGGAATGCTCTTGGCCAAGGAGATGGGCGCACAGAACCTCCTGGTGAAGAGCGACTCCCAGTTGATTACGGGGCAGGTGTCGGGTGAGTTCCAGGCGAAGGACCCCCAGATGGCGGCGTATCTAAAATACGTCCAGTTGTTGAAAGGGGCGTTCAACGCTCTTGAGTTAATACACGTCCCGAGGGAGCAGAATGCCAGAGCCGACCTACTCGCAAAGCTGGCCAGCTCAGGCAAGGGGGGTAGACAGAGGACAGTGATCCAGGAGACCCTCAAAGCTCCGCGTCGATTCGTGGAGGACAACAGGGTGGACGTCCTCCAGATTTATGCATCAGGGGGAAGGCCGAGGAGTCATTCCTCATTAACCCAAGATACGCAGAGGGCGCCCCGCATCAATATATACGCGGGTGCGTCTGAGGAGGAGCAGTTGCAGGTTTGTGTCCTGTCCACGGGAGACACCTGGATGACACCCTATAAACGATACCTGGCGGATGGGGCCCTTCCAGTGGACCCTGAAGAGGGTAAGAAAATCAAAAGGAACGCCGCAAGATATACTTTGGTGGATGGGGTGCTGTTCAGGCACGGCTTCACTCACCCTATCCTAACATGCGTCAGTGGCGATGAGTGCACCAGGATAATGGCGGAGCTACACGAAGGCAGCTGCGGAAGCCATGTAGGAGGAAGATCCTTAGCCTCCAAGGTAATACGCGCAGGTTTCTTCTGGCCAACAGTGAAAGAGGATTGCGCACGGCACGCCCAGCGGTGTAGGCAATGCCAAAAGCACGCCGACTGGCACAAGGCGCCGCCAGAAGAGTTGCGGTCCATATACAGCCCGTGGCCTTTCCACACATGGGGTATTGACATCCTGGGCCCTTTCCCACTGGCAATCAGACAGATGAAGTATCTGATCGTCGCCATCGAATACTTCACTAAGTGGATAGAGGCGGAGCCCGTGGCACAGATCACGGCGCATAAGGTACAGCATTTTGTGTGGAGAAACATCGTGTGTCGCTTTGGCGTACCTAGGCGCCTGATATCTGACAATGGGACCCAGTTTGCCAGTCAGCAGTTAAGAAATTTGTGCGCTGAAGTGGGAATCAAGCAAGTGTTCGCGTCGGTTGAACACCCCCAGACCAATGGACAAGTAGAGTCAGCAAACAGAGTTCTGCTGAGGGGGTTAAAAAGAAGGTTAGAGAAGGCCAAAGGGGCGTGGGCGGAAGAGGTGCCAAGGATTGTATGGGCATACCACACCACGCCCCAATCCTCTACTATGGAGACGCCTTTCAGTTTGGTGTACGGGTCGGACGCGATGATTCCAGTAGAAATACACGAAAGCTCACCGCGTTTTCAAAACTTTGTGGTGGAGGAATCTAATGAGGAGAGGCGGGTAAACCTGGATCTGCTAGAAGAGGCCAGGGAAGAAGCTAGAATAAAAGCTGAAGCGATGAAGAGAAGAGTGGAGCGGCAATATAGCTCTAAGGTAAAGCCACGACAGTTTCAGGTGGGCGACCTGGTGATGAGGAAAGCTCACCCTTACGAGCTGGAGAATAAGCTGTCTCCCAAGTGGACCGGGCCCTTCAGAGTTACTGAGGCTAAGGGCAACGGTTCGTACAACCTGGAGACTTTAGATGGAGGCACTATCCCGCGCAGTTGGAATGCAGCCAACTTAAAATTTTATTTCAGTTGACCTATGTAAGCAACATGTAACAATTTAGTTGAAGGGGACGCTCTTTTTCCCTTTCGGGGGTTTTTTAACGAGGTCACCCTAATAAATGGAAAAACCAGTTGAGAAAAAGAAGTGCTTTCGTTTTCAGCCATTATTTTTCCTTGTTAGAAGTAATGTGATGCGCCGCCTAGGCCATGGCGTCGCCAAGGAAGAAGGCGTCGCCTAGGTCTTGGCATCGCCTAGAAAGAAGACGCCGCCCAAGGGAAGGCATGCATCATTGGCGGAACGAGATGGAAGGAAGTTGCGCGGTATATGAGGCATGTGCAAAGTAAAGTGGCGTTGTAAAGAATTATGATATTGGAAAATTGTTGTTACAAGCAATGTTCAGTACAAAATGCAAAAACACAAACAGGCCGCTTCTCAGCGCTCATCAGAGTCATCACTGGAGGAAGGCGAAGCCTCTTTCCCAGCCCGCAGCGCTCGAGTAAGTCGTGTCCTCTTTTCTCGGCTTATTTTCGAACCTGCACAAAGGGAACAGATGTGTTAGAGACACAGTGAAGAAAGACAGGCACAGTTAGAAAGTAACGAAGGTCGAAGTTGCCTAAGGCAGTGGTTCTTACTTATGTACTTCTCAAGAGTCCTAGCGTTGAACTCCAAGCTGATCACCGTAGCGGAGTCAAAACCTCCCGCCTCAGCAAGAATCCGGCAAGCTATTTGATCACTTGGAGCCAGATTCTTGAGGGGTTTGGCTTTGAGGGCCTTTTCCTCTCTCACCCAGTACAGCGGAAACCCATCGAGGGCGTCGGGAACAAGATCAGTACAGCAGATCTTGAAGAACCGGCCTTTCCACCCCGTGAACGAGCTTTGGAAGGGTGTGAAGAGAACTCTTCCGGGAACATTGCTGAGAGTTACCCAGAGGTTGTGTCTCTGTCTCTTCACCTCAAAAAAGTGAAGAAAGAGGTCAACCGAGGGTGCACAACCCAGAAACCCAAAGAGGACATCGAAGGCTTTGACAAAGGCCCAGCTGTTGGGATATAACTGGGCTGGAGCCACGTTGATCTCCGTCAGCAGTTCCTTCTCGAACCGGGAGAAGGGTAAGCGCACCTCGATGGTCTTGAACACCACCTGGTAAAAGTAAAAGAAAGGGACCCCGTCGTTCGCTCGTTCGTCTCCACACACTGGCTCCCCCAGAGTGCAAGGGAGCACAGCGATGTCGTCATCGTGCCTCCTCGCGAAGGCCCGATGGTCGTAAGAACACAACTCCCCTTTGTGTTCCCGTACGGCCCTGGTGGAGAGCAAGCATGAACACTCATCAAGAGCAAGCATGAACACTCATCAAGAAGTTCGCCCGAGGCCCAAGGGTACAAGTCTTTGGGACGGACCCTGGAGGAAGCATCGTGAGAAGACATTCTTTAACAAGATCAAGATGGCTGGAAATGCAAGAGTTGAGCGAGGGGAGCGGTTAGAACAGCCCTTCGACAAAGAAGAAAGGGTGCAAGAAGAAAGAACGTAAGTAGGTTATGAAGAGTGAGAAAATGGTGAAGATAGTTTCAGAGCTTGAAGAGTTAAATAAAGCGGTTAGAGCGCCAAACGACGTGAATGGATGCACCGCACGATCGATACACGTGGTAGAAGATGAAAGGATGACTCTGGCACCACTGGTTTAAATCAGAAAATGTCCCGTCAACAGAATATCCAAGGGTACGATCCGCCGTCGAAAATGAGTGAGGTTCATAGCAGGAGTCAGGTCTTGATGAACTGACCAAATGTCCCACAAACCATACAAGTAGCGCCACGTGGATCAGGTCGAATGACAGAAGGTCCCATCAGCTATACGAGGAGCGCCACGTGGATGGCACAGACAAAGCCTTGGGCTCTTTGCTGTTATCAAGTGTTAAGGTCGATGACGAAGTAAAGGTGACGCCCGAGGCGTTGCCAGGAAGGATGTAAAGGGCGACGACAGATGAGAAGTCGCGGGCGTCGCCAACCCAAATACCGACTGGCGTTACCTCCCCGATACCCCCAGGTAGGAAAGACTGAGGAGGGAGAAGAAATCAAAGAAAGGCAAAGTTAGTTGCAGGCGTCGCCTCCCCGATACCCACAGGTAGGAAAGACTGTGGAGGGAGACGAGACCGTCAAACGCCAGCGAGTCACCGGCAGGGTGTTCCCCGATACCTATGGGCAGGAAAGACCATGGAGGGAACAAAAACCCCACAACACTCAGCGTTTCAGACACCCGGGGACGATACGGTGCTGCGTTAGCAGGCCTCTCCTTAGGCGTGGGCGCCGAGTGTTAAAAGATCAAAGAAAGAGCCTTTCGGTATCAGAGACGTCCCGTGGACGATACGACGCCACTTAGTGAGCCTCTCCATGGGCGTAAGGGTTGGCGAGCGACCTTACCCAATCATACCAAACCGCCCAACGAAGTGTGAGAAACGGGCAGAATACAGATAAAATAATTGAAGCGTATGAAGGGAAAAGATGAGAACGAGATCGCATAGGCAGAATCGTATGTGAAAAAGAAATAAGGACAACCATGCGAATGTCCCGAATCAGTAACAAGAGTGTGGATAGTTCAAAGAATTACAAGTTTTGGCAGATGAAATTAAAAAGCGAAGGTAAAGAATGAAGAGTTAAGCTTGAAGAGGAAGGTGGCGGATGAGGGGCAGCAGTTCAGTCGTTCAAATCCATGGGCACGACCTTCCCGTCGACTACGTGGTGTGTGGGGTCGCAGTTTGAAAGGTTGACGCCAGGATTCTCGCAGGACGCCTGGGACAGGGCCTGTTGGAACCCCTCCTCGAAGGTGCCCGCCATCTCCTGGATAAGGGACTTTTTCTCCTTCTCCAGCTCCTCAATGGCGGCGTCTCCAGAGGCCACCTGCTTCTCCAGATCCTCTTTCTCCACGCGAAGCCGGCTAACCTCGACCTGCAGTTTGTCGTAGTCAACTCGGAGAAGGTCCATAGCTTTGGCCTGCGTGGCCATTTCCTCCTCCATCCGTTCCACCTTGGCAGTTTGTTCACAGCAACGGTCCTTCAGGTCCTTTTGAGTTTCCGCGTCTGCTTTGACCAATTCCTGAAGACCCGCTACCTGTACTTGGAGAGCAACTTCACGAGCGTAGAAGTCAGCCTGGAGCTCCAAGGCCTCTGCCAGTTTCCTCTCAGTTTCTGCCCTGGACTCTTGTGCTTGTTTCAGAGAGGAACAATAAGCCTCGTTCTGGCGTCCCAGGGCCTTCATCTCCTCCTCCAGGGTGGTTGCTTTCGTTTCCAAGGCCTGGAGAGTTTGAGTTTGCAAGACAGCGTTTCTGGCCTGGGAGCGCCATTCAAGAGCCACCGCCAAGAAGGCCCCCAAATAAAAAGGCATACCTTCCCTCCTGTCAGTACCTTCTGGCATAGTCCCGCCACTGAAACCCCTCATCAGGTGCATGATTGGAGGGGGAATGGCAATGAAGTCAGGGGCGGCAGCGTCGGGAGCCGGGGAAGCGGTGGTTTCTGGCGGCGGCAGAGGAGGGGAAGATTCGGCACCTTCACCCCTTTCCTCTTGAAGAATCATAGGAGGGAGTGAGGTTGCGCTTGGAGGGTTGTCCATGAAGGGGTTCCCTCCCGGCGGCGGCGTCTCTACCAGAAGAGGAACCCGCGCGGATTTTCTCCTCCTGGAGGGTGCCACGCCTTCTGATTCGTCATCATCTGACAGAATCTCCAAAACCCTTTTCCCTTTGTCGAGAGGGGTTGGAGCTGGTGATGAGGCCGCAGCTAGGGGAACGGCGGCGATAGGCGGAGGAGAATTGGGAGTCGGGGGCACTTTGGAGCCAGGTGGAGACGCCGGAGATGGGCTAGAACAAGCTTCAGCGGTGACGGGAGGTGGCGGTGACGGAGCCGGTGGGAGAGCCGGATTGGCAGCAGGGCTGGAGGAGGCGCCTGCCTTGGCGGCACGAGCCTCCTTTAGTGCTTTCGCCAACATTATTCTTTTGGAAGTGCCCATCACCGATCCTACATCAAGACAGACCAAACAACAAGGATTAGCACTGGAACGGTTATGTGGATTCACAATACAGGAAGAGATGCGAAATGCAAGTAACATTGCGCAGTGAAAAACGGTAATGCAGATAACCATAGCAACTAATGCATCATAAATCGCCAAGAACAGATACCGAAGTATGTAGAAAGCCCATGGGCATTGAATTCGTTCGCGATGAGCTTGGCGGTATCAAAGACTATTCCCAGTCCCGCCAAGGCTTTGCATATATCCCGGTCAGGCGGGGCAAGTTCGTCCAGAGCCAAGGGCTTCATAGTTATGGGCTTGTCTGTCTAGTACAGGGGAAAGCCCTCTAGAATAGTAGGATCGCGCTTGGTCGCGCGTACCTTGAAAAATTTCCCCTTCCAGCCTATGAACGAATTCTGGAAGAGCGTCAGGATGATGCGCCCGGCGATGCCAGAAAACTCATCCAGAGACTTTTCCCTTGTTTCTTTACCTCGAAGAAGTGAAGAAAAACGTCCACAGAGGAGGGAACTCCTAGGTAGCCGCAGAGAATTTGGAACCCCCTCACGAAAGCCCAACTGTTGGGATGGAGTTGGGCGGGAGCAGTGTTTATCTCTGTCAGTAGCTCTTTTTCGAAGGGAGTTAGGGGCAGACGCAGGCCCACCCTTTTTAGCACCATCTGGTAGAGGAAGAAGAAAGCGCATCCCCCAGTATCCCGTGAGTCCGCGCAAACGGGTATCCCAGGTCGCACTCGGCTTACCAGGACTTGGGAGTCATGACTTTTGTGGAAAGCATTGAAGTTATAGAGGGCAGGGTCCCCCCGGAGTTCAGGAGGGAACATTCGTCCAGAAGTTCGTCGGGGGCCCAGTCATATTCGCCCTTATAATGAGACTTGGGGAGCGGGGGAGGCGCGGTGGTCTTGGTTTTTGCCATCAACACCAATGCTGAAGATCAAAAGAGAAAGAAAGGGTTCAGAGAAAAGGGGTTTGGAGAGAAGAAAAGGGGAAAATGGAAGAACCCTAAGAGCGCCCTACCCACAAAAGAACGAAGGGAAACAAGAGGAACAACGAAGCATACAAGCAACATCCAGAGAAATGCGGTAATATGGACAGTCCCAGGTAGTTCATACAGTAAAGAGAATCATCAAGGAGGAAGAAACCGTACCTTTGGAGGCAGTAGGAGAGCGCAGGAAGGAGAGAATCGCGATTGCAGAGAAAGGGGTTTTGAAGGCGATGAACAGTGCGGAATTGCAGAGTGAATGAATGTAACAGTAGAGTGAGCGTGGGGTTTGGGGTAACTTAAACGTTACATTTCGTAACCCAAGAGGCACTAACTAAGGGCCGCAGGATCGGGCCACGCGTCAGAAGGTCGATTGCCCAGGGGAAGCGCAAAGGTCTCTAAAGGAGGGCCACGCGATGGGCCACGTGGCGCGCGATAAAGGGTAGCCCAAAAGGCGTAATCATCCCCATTTCAGGGAATGTCCAATCGGACATTAAGAATACCCCTGTGGTTCAGATAATGTCGCGTCAGTAATTCGAAAACTTGCTGAGTCAGCAGAGAATGACACGTCATCAGGAAGGCACGTGGATGGCGGGGGCAAGGCTTTAGTCTTTGCGCTGAAGACAAGTCTTCGGCTTAAGACTGGGGGGCTTGTGTACCGTCCCGTATCA
Organism: Phaseolus vulgaris; assembly: GCF_051622355.1. Lineage (NCBI taxonomy): Eukaryota > Viridiplantae > Streptophyta > Magnoliopsida > Fabales > Fabaceae > Phaseolus > Phaseolus vulgaris. Next base: position 33,509,757 of record NC_143504.1, read on the forward strand.
GGGCGTTGACTAAGTCAAGGTCAAAGTCAACGACTGGAAAGTCAAAGTCAGCTCAAGGTGTCGCCCAGATGTAGAGACGCCAAGAGGAGGCGTCGCCTAGGCGAAGGCGTCGCCTAGGTGAAGGCGTCGCCCAGGTGAGGGCGTCGCCAGATTAAACAGTGTAAAAGCAAGGCAAGCACGCTGTGGTTCCCCGATACCCATGGGTAGGAAAGACCATGGAGGGAGCGACGTCGTGGGAAAGCCTCAGGTCCCGATATCTCGGGAAAGTGATAAAGAGAAGAAAAAGGTGGCTCCAAGGCCATAGTGATAGTACCAGTAAAGGGCAGCCTGACTCGCGAAGTACCCCTGCCGCCCAGAGACGCCTTTGGGACAGATACGACCCAAGAGGAAGGTCACGCCCAGGATAACCGGGTGCAGGGTGTGAGAGGAAGGCAGATACGCTCTCAGAGTAAGTGGCTAGATACTTGGGGGCATGAGTTGGCACCCAAAAAGCCACCCCTAGCGCAGTAGCACTCCCAAGCAGGAGGACCCACACGTAGAAACGTCCCCAGATGGGCAGAAACGCCCCCAGATGGGGTCAAGGCGTCGTGAGGTCCTCCACGTGTATGACAGCAATGCCGGAATAGAAACACCCTCTAGTCAGGTGCCAGGTAATTAAAGATATTCAATACAGTTTCCCTTTTTAGCATTCAGGTACTATTATGGCTCCCAAGCGTTTCGACGTCTTAAATGCGCTACGTTTCGTAATCAAGCGCTTTAATGAGTGCGTTACGTTTGAGTTTAAAAGCGCTTTAAGGCGCTTTAAATGCTGGGGGGCAGTTTAAATAGCGCTGAGAATGTCGGAAAAGGGGTTGGGACCTTTGGCAAATTGAGGAGAAACTCTTTGGTTGCTTGCCCGTGCTTTAAGGTTACGTACAAGTGACCGGAGAAGATTTTTGCCTGAAGGAGACAGTACACACACATATACACAGTTTCTTTTGCCACCCCCAGAGTGCCATACGCGGTGCTCAGATACGTGGGTGGACAGTTTTTTGGTGTTTCTTGCTGGCTGACTTGAGCGTCGGAGTGCAAACGGCCGCTAGGGCGCCTCTTTGTCCTCTTTTTTGCAGGAATTCGCAGGCAATCAGTGGGAAGGAGTCCTTAGCTGACGGTTGAGGCCACGCACGAAGACATCCCGGTCAACCGGACGGAACACTGGTCTTTGCTTGTATGAGTGCATTCAAATTGTTTCAAATGGATGTTAAGAGTCCTTTCCTCAATGGAATCTTCAATGAGGAAGTCTATGTTGAACAACCACCGGGCTTTGAAGATCATCAACATTCTAACCATGTATACAAGCTAAAAAAGGCCTTGTATGGGCTTAAACAAGCTCCAAGGCAGTGGTATTAGAGGCTTAGTAACTTGTATATGTTCATTCTATGAAAGATTATTTGCTTTGAAAAATAACATTTTCTTGTTGTCTTAGAAAAACAACTAATTGTTTTCACGAAACAACCGATTCTTTTACCTCTGGCACATTTGAATAAATAAGTTATGATTTCTTATGCATGATTACAAATGTTTCTTTTCTTTCATAACCCATAATGAGTCAAATATGCATTCTTTGTGCCTCTGAATTAGATCATAAAGAGATATATTCTTTGTTTTCCTTGAAATTCAAAGCTTTTTATGAATGGCAACCACATTGGTGGTCATGGGGTTGATGAATATTTGTGAATGTATCTTTGGAACGTCTAGAAGGTTTGCTCTTAACAGAAGAAAGAGTATTTCTACCAAATCCACCTCTTGAGCAATCATTTGACCAACTTGAAATGTTGAATGAAGAAAAGATAGGGGGAGAAATTGTGGTCTCCTTGCTGAAATTTCTAGGGTCTATGGTACTTTGATTTTGCTGTTGTCATAGCTCTGATACACCATAGATTGTTTATGAAATTCTGATATGGTATCAAAGATTTGTTGCTGCAATGGTGCTACTACACACACTGGTTTTCTGGTTAATTATGCTGTTGTTATATGCTGGTTTTCAATGCTGGAAAACACTGATGCAAATAAGTTATTATGTTTTTATCCCTTCTTCCATTCTATTTGTGACGGCAAATAGGGGGAGAATGGAGTGGTTTTATGTGTTGTATTATTGTTGCTACACTCTGGTGTTATCTGGTTTTATCAAGGTTTAAATTCTGTTGCTGCCATGCTCTTATTCACCATAGTTCTGCTGCACACAATACTATGTTTGGCACTGGTTTTCTAGTTTTCTTTGCAAATGGATCATGCAAAAAATTGTATCTGTGCGTGCCTTGGTATCCTGGTGGTATACTTGCTTTTTATATGCAAAAATTTTGTTTTGCAGAACCTTTCAAGTTCAAAAACAACAACACAAACAAACCAGGGATTTGTCTTCATCAATTAGGGGGAGATTGTTGAACAAGATGCTTCGATGTCTCCAAATCCAAGAGGAAAGCTTGAAGACCTTGTTGTTGGGTGTGTGTCTGTTGTCTAGTTGTTTGAAACTTGTTAATTCACTCCTTAAGATGATCTAAGTTCATTTAAATAGACCTTTTGAAAAGATGAGTTTTCTAAAAAGCTGTTGAAATTTCAACAAGTTGTTTTTTGAAACAACAGGTTGTTTTATCTTAGTAGTTTTTGAAAAGGTTTTGAAAAGCTTGACCTTGCGATCAAGTCAAATCAACCGATTGTTTCAACAAAACAATCGATTGTTTTTATGAAAACCTTAATAGAATTCTGTTAAGTGGTTTTAATATGTTTTAAATGATCTTAACTAACTTGACTCCTTTATTAAATGTTTTTAACCACTTGGTTGGTCCATATAAAGGTAGTTTTACGCTCCTAATCTTGAAGTAAGAGAAAAAGTTTGAAAAAAAAAGTTTTTCCAATATTTGAAAGAGCTTTGGATCATTCTTAAGTGTGTGGAATAGGATTGGGTTGTAATTCTGAACTTTAAGCTTTGTAATACCCAGGCGTATTTTATTCCTTTCTTCCTTGATTACTGTGTGTACCGCCCTGGTGGTCGGATGCGATGACGTGGCATCCTGTTAAGGTGTAGGCGTGTTGACAAGGCGCCAGGTTGACAGCTGGGAAGGAAGTCGGGAGGCACGTGTAGTCGCCGATAGTTAAATTGGCGTGTTCCGATCTCCAGCTTACCAGAATAGGCGATCGCCAGGTTGAGGACGAAGTCGCCAGATGCAGACTCAGGCGACCAGGCAGTCGGAGATCGCCAGAACAAGTACATCGCCGAAGTTAAAGGAGAAGCAGATTATGAAGGCGGCCGGCAAGACCACAGGGAAGGTGTATGAAGGCCCTACCTCGCCAGTTTCAGTAGAGATCGCACTCCTGAGTTAGCTATGCACTGGGCAGCACCATGCATAGGTAACTTAGCCAAAATGAGAGTAGAAGTAGCGCCAAGTCAGGGAGCCTCCAGATGATGGCACGTGTACGGTTGGATACGAGCCACGTGTCCAAGTCTGTAACTGCCAGGAGAGAGAGAACCACCAGGTATATAAGAGTTCCTAACAGATTTTCTAAGGTACGCACGTTCAGTTCATACACTTTACGCTTGCGAGTGACAGAGCTGTTTGTGAGAGAGATTTGCACGGTTCCAGTTCTTAGTATTTGGTGATACCGTCACTGACTTGAGCGTCGGAGTGCGATCGGCCGCAGCGGCGCCGTATCGTTTCTTTGCAGGTTCTTGAGATAGATCCAGAGGAGGAACGGAGGTAGGAAGCGGCGCGCACGTCGATCCTTTGACGAGGCATTCTCCAGCGCTCCGGTCAACAGGCAGGATCATCAGGCGCCCACCGTGGGGCCGTGTAAAACGTGCTCCCATCCACAGCGTGAGTTCGTGAAGCTTTTCGAGGTTTTCTGCGCGGTTGTGTGCTGGTGCAACCGTCGTTGGCAGTTTCTTTGAGTTTCGTTCGGTGAGTTTGTGTTTGTGCCGTTTGTTTGTCTTTCAATCGGTGGAGTGAGGTCTTTCGTTGCTTGCGCGCAATCTGTCTGGTTGAGGTTCGAGTTCTTTGGTGGCTTTCTGCGAAGGTTTGCGGTGTTTTTGGGTTCTTGCGCAGTTTCTTGAGTTTTCCCCGATTGATCGCTGGTTCGTTCGTGGTTGAAGTGTTATTTGTTGTATTTCTGTGGTTCGCTGAAGTTGATGAGAAAGATGAGAAGCAATCGTTCCAGTCCCGTGGCACCCGTCGCAGCTGAAGGCGACGCCGCCATGACCATGGCGCAGATGGCAGAAATGATGCGCTCATTGCAGGCCACTGTAGAAGCCTCGCGCGTCGAGCAGGCCAGGATACATGAAGACCTGGTCGCCTCTCGCGCCAGAAACGAAGAGCTCAGCAAGGTAGCTGAGGAGCTACGTCGAGCTCTTCAGGAGCAGCAGGTTCGTTCTTCCGCTGAAGAGGTGGCACCGTCGACGCCGCCTCGTGTTTTCCCAATGCCTTTCATTCAGGCGATTACCGACACGCCAATTCCCACGAGCGTGGTCCCGGTTAAAGCTGTTTTTACTGGCGTGGAAGATCCAGAGGCTCATCTGACCACGTTCCACACACAGATGATGCTGTCAGAGGGGTCGGATGCTGTCTATTGTAAGATGTTCGTGAGCACGCTCCAGGGAACGGCGATGGAGTGGTTTGTGAGCCTGCCTAATGGCCACATAACTAATTTTCAGCAATTCTCGAAAATCTTTGTCGAGCAGTATATTGTGAACAAGGCACCGCCCAGAGTGTCCTATGATCTGTTTGATATAAGGCAGTACCATGGGGAGTCCCTCAGAGACTACCTCAATCGCTTCGGAGCGCAGATGGTCAGGTCGCCGGCCAAGGATGAAGAAATGCTGGTTTATGCCTTCAAGAAGGGCGTGCAGCCAGGGCCATTCTGCGAAGCCTTGATCAGGGCTCATCCAGCGACGTTTGCTGAAGTCAGGCGACTTGCGGTGGCTCACATCGTCGACGAGAGTGAGGTCGCCGAGAAGAGAGGCAGTGTGGCTCCCGTTAGGCCACGCGCCCAGACCAGGATCCAGCCACAGAGGGTGCTGGAAACGGCAGCGGCGGCCAGAAAGAATCAAAGGACTCGCTATCCTTACGATAGGAGAAACAAGGGAAGAAGCCAAGCGCGCCAACCGCCAGCACGCCAACAACCAGCACGCCGGGAATACAATCGCCCGCCTAAGCACAAATTTGTCATGGGACTAGCGGACCTGATCGCTATCCCTAACATATCTGCTAGATTGAAGGCGCCCGAGAAGGTGGGCGACAAGGTGCTGGGGTCGAAGCCGGACATCTGGTGCGAGTTCCACCAGTGCTTTGGCCACAACCTGGACTCGTGTTTGTCTTTAGGGTACCAGCTCGACGATCTGGTTAAGAGCGGGTTCCTAAACGACTATCTGCTGGACAGAAGGACTGGAGGAGCGTCGAGTTCCCAGCCGGCAGGGGGAGAAGCCCAGCAACACGAGATGCCTATCCATGGGGAGATCCACACCATTGCAGGGGGTTTCTCAAGTGGTGGATGCACCGCGTCGCAGAGGAAAAAGTACGCGCGATCGGTGATGTCAGTAGACATGTTTGAAGATCACTCGCCCGAAGTGGACATTACGTTCACCAAGCAGGATCTTCGGGACGTTGTGCCTCACGACAACGATCCCATTGTTATTTCGTTGATCACGGCGGGGAGGAAGGTTCACCGAGTTCTGGTGGACCAAGGAAGTTCGGCAGACGTGATGTTCTGGCCGACTTTCACGCAGCTAGAATTGCCCCTTGACCAGCTAAGGCCCTATGGAGGGTGCTTGTATGGGTTCGCTGGCGATCAGGTGGAGGTCAGGGGGTACATCGAGCTGAGAACCACGTTTACCGATGAGGCTGGGTCGAGGACGGAGAAAATCAAGTACCTCATCGTAAACGCCCCTTCAGCATATAACATCCTGCTGGGAAGGCCCACTCTCAACAGGATAGGCGCAATTCCATCGACTCGGCACATGAAGGTGAAGCTGCCGTCCATGGAAGGGGTGGTGATCACGATAAAGTCTGATCAGAAGGAAGCGAAAAGGTGCTATGAAAATAGCCTGAAAAATAAAAGATCAGTTAGCTATGTTACAACCACCCCACCTCCCGGTGTGAAGCCCAGACCGCCGGTGATGGAGGAGGCCGCCCGAAGGGACGTAGAGATGGTAGATGCTGAGCTGGGGAAGGGAAATGCTGGCCTGGAGGAAGAAGAGGCGCGGAATCGCCCGGAGGAAGCAAGGGAGCTGGGAATCGCCAAGGCGATGGCCGCCAGAGAATCCAGGCCCAAACCCGTCGAGCAGTGGCTCGAGAAGGAGATCGGGGGAAAGGTCTTCAAGCTCGGAAGATCTCTGGAGGTCGATCTCCAGGACCAGATCGCCAAGGTGATTGAACGGCATCTGGACGCGTTTGCCTGGTCCGCTTCGGACATGCCCGGGATCGATCCCGACTTCTTGTGCCATCTTCTGGCGATGGACAACATGGTGAGACCGGTGCGGCAAAGAAGGAGGAAATTTAATGAAGAGAGGAGGCAGGCGATCAAGGATGAGACCCAGAAACTCCTCGCTGCAGGCCACATCAGGGAAGTCCAGTACCCTGAGTGGTTGGCGAATGTCGTGCTGGTGAAGAAGAGCAACGGGAAATGGCGCATGTGCGTCGATTTCACCGACCTGAATAAGGCTTGCCCAAAGGATTCGTATCCTTTACCAAGCATTGATGCCCTGGTTGATAGTGCTGCAGGGTGCAAGCTGCTGAGTTTCCTGGACGCTTTCTCGGGCTATAATCAGATCAAGATGCATCCCATGGATGAAGAAAAAACAGCCTTCATGACGGAGAGGTTGTGCTACTACTATAAGGTGATGCTGTTTGGGCTGAAGAATGCGGGGGCCACGTACCAGAGGCTGATGGACCGAGTACTTGCACCAATGCTGGGAAGGAACGTGCAAGCTTACGTCGATGACATGGTCGTGACCTCGCAGGAGAAAAGCAAGCACGTTGCAGACTTGGAAGAATTGTTCACGACGATCGCCAAGTTCAAGTTGAAGCTCAACCCGGAGAAATGCATTTTCGGCGTGGAGGCTGGAAAATTTTTGGGTTTTCTCTTGACTGAAAGAGGAATAGAGGCCAACCCGGACAAGTGCGCCGCCATCTTGGCGATGAGAAGCCCGACTACAGTGAAAGAGGTCCAGCAGCTGACGGGTCGGATGGCGGCCCTATCCCGCTTCGTGTCAGCAAGCGGAGAAAAGGGACATCCCTATTTCCAGTGTCTGCGGCGCAATAACAAGTTCGCTTGGACGAAAGAGTGTGAGGAAGCTTTCGTCAAGCTGAAGGAATATTTGGCGAGCCCGCCGGTTCTTTGCAAACCACTGGCGGGAATCCCTCTCAGGTTGTATTTCGCTGTGACTGAGAGGGCGGTGAGTGCGGTGCTCGCCCAGGACCAGGATCAGGCTCAGAAGCCTATCTATTTCGTGAGTAAAGTGTTGCAGGGCCCAGAAACGAGATATCAGGCCCTGGAGAAGGCTGCATTGGCTGTGGTGTTTTCGGCGAGGAGGTTGCGCCACTACTTCCACAGCTTCACAATACTGGTGATGACTGACCTGCCCATCCAGAAGGTCTTGAAGAAGCCTGACGTTGCAGGAAGAATGGTGAAGTGGGCAGTGGAGTTGTCAGAGTTTGACATTAAATATGAGCCTCGAGGCCCGATCAAAGGGCAAATCTGTGCAGATTTTGTAGTCGAGCTCTCTTCAGAGGCGACGCGGGTTGAAGGAGACGATTTCCGTTGGGTTCTCTCGGTGGATGGATCGTCAAACCAGCAGGGTAGCGGTGCTGGGGTCATATTGGAAGGACCCAACGGCGTGCTGATCGAACAATCGTTGAGATTCGCCTTCAAAGCCAGCAACAATCAAGCAGAGTATGAGGCGCTGATCGCCGGGATTCTGCTGGCTAAAGAAATGGGAGCCAGAGTGCTGATGGCTAAGAGTGACTCGCTGCTAGTCACAGGGCAAGTAACAGGCGAGTTCCAGGCTAAAGATCCACAAATGGCGGCTTACTTGGCGTATGTGCAGGAATTGAAGAGTTCCTTTGCCTCTTTTGAAGTGGTGCATGTGCCCCGAGAACAGAATGCCCGAGCTGACTTACTTGCTAAGCTCGCCAGCTCAGGCAAGGGGGGTAGGCAGAGGACGGTGATTCAAGAAACTTTGAAGACGCCGAGGGCATTTGTAGCAGATCACCTGGTCCTTCAGATAAGCAGGTCGACGGAGAGAGCAGCGAGAAGCCATAAGTCTTTGACGCAAGAAACCCTGAGATCGCCAAGAATTAGAGCATGTCGAGGAGAGAAGGTGGACGTGCTGCAGGTCTGCGCCATCCACGAGCCAGACACTTGGATAACACAGTACAAGCGGTGCTTGGCAGATGGTCTCCTCCCGCTGGATCCAGCAGAAGCTAGGAAGGTAAAGAAAAATTCCAGCAAGTATACATTGATTGATGGCGATCTGTACAGGTTTGGATTCACTCACCCACTCCTGGAATGTATACACGGCGAGAAGTGCACGAGGATCATGGCAGAGCTCCACGAGGGAATATGTGGAAGTCACGTCGGGGGTCGAGCTCTGGTCGCAAGGACTCTCCGTGCAGGCTACTATTGGCCATCCATGAGAGAAGATTGCAAGAAATACGCCCAGTGCTGCAAACAATGCCAGCAGCACGCCGATTGGCACAAGGCACCTCCCGAGGAGTTGAAGTCGATTTATAGCCCTTGGCCGTTTCATACTTGGGGAATCGACATCCTGGGACCTTTTCCACTGGCGATCAGGCAGATGAAGTACTTGGTGGTGGCGATTGAGTATTTCACCAAGTGGATTGAAGCAGAACCAGTGGCCCAGATCACCGCGCACAAGATCGAAGGCTTTGTATGGAAGAATATTGTGTGCCGGTTTGGAGTGCCTAAGCGCCTGGTATCAGATAATGGGACTCAGTTTGCGAGCCACCTGTTGAAAAAGCTTTGCGAAGGGGTCGGAATTCAGCAAGTGTTTGCATCCGTCGAGCACCCTCAGACGAATGGCCAGGTGGAATCAGCTAACTGGGTGTTGCTGAGAGGTTTGAAGAGAAGGCTCGAGAAAGCCAAGGGAAGTTGGGCTGAGGAGGTACCCCGAATAGTTTGGGCGTACCACACCACCGAGCAGTCAGGAACCCATGAGACCCCGTTTAGCTTGGTCTATGGGTGTGATGCCATGATTCCAGTCGAGATTCAGGAGAGCTCGCCGAGATTCCAGAACTTTGTAGAGGAAGACTCGAATGAAGAGAGAAGACTGAACCTGGATCTGCTGGACGAAGTCAGGGAGGAGGCAAGGTTGAAGGCTGAGGCGGTGAAGAGAAGGGTCGAGCGAAGGTACAACTCAAAGGTGATGCCAAGGCAGTTTAGAGAAGGCAATCTGGTGATGAGAAAGGCCCACCAGTACGAGATGGAGAATAAGCTATCACCCAAGTGGACTGGACCGTTCAGAATAACCGAGGCGCTCGGGAACGGAGCCTATCGCTTGGAGACGCTGGAAGGGGGGGCGATCCCTCGTACCTGGAACGCCACACACCTGAAGTTGTACTATAGCTAAGAGCTTTGTAAGTAAAGACAAACACAAATATTACATTGCAATGTCTCTGTTAAAACAGTTTTGAGGGGGGCACTCTTTTTTCCCTAAGGAGGGTTTTTAATGAGGCCACCCAATAAAAGAAGAGTTTTCGAAGTATAAGGTGTTTTCAGATTGCGTATGTGTTATTTCCAAAAGTTTCGAAGAAAGACCTTGTCATTCGTACATGATTTAAGGCACGAAAAGATATGTCGCGTGTTTTCTAAAGTTTTAAAGTCCTCATCGTTTTTCGGTGATTAGAGGCACCAGTTAAGTTTTTAAAGTCCTCATCGTTTTTCGGCGATTAGAGGCATCAGTTAAGTTTTTAAAGTCCTCATCGTTTTTCGGCGATCGAAGGCGCCAGATGGAAGACCTCAACGCCCTCGCGCGTTTTGAGGCAAGTTAAAAGACCTCCTCGCCGTTGAGCGAGTGCAGGCGAGAAAGAGAAAAAGTCCTCCGTGTTTCTGGGAGCGAGAAGATGTAACTCCCGGGGCAACGTAGAGGCAAGTTAAAGACCTCCTCGCCGTTGTGCGGGCGCAGGCGAGAAAGGTCCTCAGTGCATCCAGGGGGGAGGAGATGTACGCCCTGGGCAAGTTGAGGCACCGGATAAAGTCCTTATCGCCGTTGTGCGAACTAAGGCCCATCAAAGACCTCCTCGCCGTCGAGCGAGTGCAGGCGTGAGAAAGAAAAGGTCCTCGGTGCATCCAGGGGGGAGGAGATGTACACCCTGGGCAAGTTGAGGCACCTGACAAAGTCCTTCTCGCCGTCGAGCGAGTTAAGGCCGTTTAAAGTCCTTCTCGCCGATGAGCGAGTTCAGGCGAGTAAAAGTCCTTCTCGCCGATGAGTGAGTTCAGGCGAGTTAAAAGACCTTCTCGCCTGTGCGCGAGTATAGGCAAGATAAAAATCCTTCTCGTCTTGAACGAGTTCAGGTATGGCGAAGAGGGTGGAAGAAGCTTGAAAGGTGGCTAAGGTAGGTTCGAAGAGAACGCCTAGCCAGCCAGTCTTTAGCTCTGAGGTTCAGGGAGGTAAAGGAAGATCCCAAAGGGCATTTCTGCCTCCGATAAAGAATTGACTGCCAAAGCCTGGGGCTAACGAAAGCTGGTGTTGCCAAGAGGTCTAGGTGATCGCGAAAAGTTCAAACACGGCGAGAAGGTTGAAAGACTTGTTTGATAAAGCGGGTCATGTGGGACGTTGTTTGAACCAATGATTGAATCACAGTTCATTGCTTGGAACTTTTCTTACGATTAGGTTAGTGCCTCAGGGGTACGAGTTGTTCAAAGCGATTATTGCTTAAGTTCGAATCGGCTCGAAGCGGTTACGTCAAAGGTCATGTTTGCGAAATCGCTAAGTTAAACGCAGCAGAGTTAAACATACAAAGAAAGTAAAGCGCTCAAAAGGAGTCAGAAGAAATGTCCAAGTTTCGCTATTGAAATAAGTAGCTGTTCAAAATACGTGTGCAAGGGTTTTTACAAAGTAAAAACAAGTGAATTCATAAAGAAGCAGATGGGGTAGAATTGGTTGAGCCTTCGGCGGGAACGACCTTTCCATCTACTACTTCATTGTTTAATGACACCATGCTGAGGTCGAGATCAGGGAATAGGCATGCGAACTGTTCTCGAGCGGCATCAAACCCGGCAACCAGAATCTGAGCGGAGCTTAGCTTAAGTTCTTCAATTTGCTTTTGAAATCCTTCAACCTGCTGCTTAAGCTCCTTGTTCTGCTGCTCCAGCTCTTCGACCTGTTTTCGAAGTTGTTTGTTGGTCTCTTGAGCTTGAAGAAGGTCGTCAGCCACCTTCTTGGATTCTGTTTGAGCTTGAGCCAACTCGGCAGCCATCTTCACCTTCTCTTTGTTTGCCTCGGAGAGATCAGCCATGGCGTCGTCTCTTGCTTTCTCTACTTGCCCAAGTAGCTTCTCGCGGTCGATCGACCTTTGCTCCAGCCTCTGTACCTTGTCAGCATTGGCTTGAATTTGAGCCTCCAGGTCGCTCGCCTTGGTACGTAGAGGCACGATTCTGCTTTCAAGTTCAACTTTTTCTTGGGCAAGTTCATGGACTTTGCGGCGAAGGTCGACAGCTTCCTTGCGCGCAAGCCTAAGCTCGGTGTTTAAGGCATCCTCCACTCGAGAATGTTCCATTTCCGCGAGCGTTAGGCTGAATGACACCTTCTCCACCTCGACCTTCATTGTGCTGTTCTCGGTCTTGAGGTTGTAGATGTCATCGTGTAGCCGCCTGGTGGAGCTCTCCACAGCTCTTGTTATGATTGATGGGATATCCTCTGCAATGGTTTTGAGTTTAGCAGTCAAAGGTTCCCACATCCTCGTGACCTCGAGGGAAAGATTTGCAGCTTGGAGAGGCGCCAGGGGGGCTTGTTGAGGGTTCTCGTCGCCGCCTTCCTTAACAATATTTTCGGTGGTTGCTTCTTGGCGCGGCGACGCAATCAGGGACTCGGTGATTAGGATTGGAGAGGTGTGAGCGACCTCATCCCCGATTGGAATGATTCCTGCAGCTGAGGTGTTGGAAGGAGGGCCCCCTCCTGCTGATATATGTGGTGTAGAGGCGCTCGGGGGGTCCTCTAAGAAGTTTGGCTCCGGGGCCTCAGTTGCAGGTGGCGCAGTGGCCAATGGAACCGCTTGGACTGGTGGTGAAGGAGCTCGTGGCGTTGGCGATGAGGGAGGAGGGGCAGGTGTTGACGGTGGTGTTGAAGCTGGAAGAGGGGGTGGGGCAGGTGGAGAAGGTGGTGCCACCCTCGTCCTCTTTGTAACGAGGCCATCCTCAGTGACCTCGTCGTCCTCTTCCTCATCCTCTTGGACAACTTGGGGGGCCTTCCGCTTTGGCCTCTTAAGGACCAGTTTCTTTCGTTGGGTGGGCGCCTTAGGCGGTGATCGCCCCTGGATGATGGCCTTCTCGACCGCTGAGTTGGGAACCGTCTGGGAGCCGGTTGCCAACCCATGATTGCGGGCGAGCGCCTTTAAATCGACGAGCATGTTCTTACCCAACATGGTGTCTACATGAAATGAAAGTGCATAAGTTAGCTCAAAGGAGAAAGGGGTAAGTGTACAACACAATAAGACAGCAAAAGCAGGCATATGCAGAAAAGATAAAACCAAAGTCTTGTGTGTATCGCACAAGACGCCCAGAAACAATATCAGAAGCAATGTCAAGACAAAGATGTAGCGTCCTAACCTATTTGAAATTCCAACTGGTCCTCAAAGAACTCGAAGGAAATCAGGGTGGGGGTCAAGAATGTTATGTGGGCATCTGCCACCCTCTTCCAGAAGAGACAAAGGTCTCTGTCCAAAGCTCCCATGCTATCAGGACTTCTGGGCCTCCTGAAGCAGCTCTTGGACTCCTTTTTCCCCTTGTCCACCCAGTACAAGGGAAAACCGTCGAGAAGGGAAGGGTCTTTGTCGTTTGCGCGAACCTGGATGAATTTCCCCTTCCAATCCTTGTACGACTGTTGGAAGATGGTGAAGATGGATCTCCCAGCAATGGCGTTCAGGCTAACCCACAGGCGATCTCCTGGGTGCTTGGCCTCAAACAGGAATAGAAACACGTCCACTGACGCAGGCAACCCCAGGTGGGCGCACATTACCTCAAAAGCTTGGACAAACGCCCAGCTGTTGGGGTGAAGCTGGGCGGCAGCGATGTTGAGCTCGGTTAAGAGTCCCTCTCAAATCGAGTGAGAGGGAACCTGAGTTTAACCTTCTTGAAGAGAGTTGTGTAGACGAAGCAGAAGGGCCCGTCGGCGTTCACTTTATCATCGACGCACACTGGCAGAGTGGCTGGGCAAGGCAGCACCATCATTCTCTCATCGTGCTCCTTGTGGAATGATTGGTGGGCCTCGTCCCCATTGGTCAATCGCAGAACCGCTCCCGCGGTGTTCACCGACGACGTTTCCTTCAAGAGGGTTGAGTTAGCCCACGAGTATAACATCTTGAAGTCTGGCAGTGGGGTGGGGGCTCCTCCAGCGTTTGGTGGAGTCACCTGGGCCAGAGTGGTTTGAGAAGACGCGGGCCTCACAGCCTGCGAAGAGGGGGCACCACGAACTTGCGTAGAGTCGTGTGCTTGTGAAGGGGGGTTTCGCGCTGACGGAGGGGGGTTCGGGGTGATCTTCGTGCGAGTCATGGTAGCAACTGCAAACGAAGGAGGAAGGAAAAATAATCAGGAGGGTTACAAAGGCTGACTCAATCGTGAATGGAAGGTGAAAGACGAACGAATGTGAGTTCGTTGCGACAATCGGCAAAGCCCTAAGTCACGCAGAAGGAGAAATGGAAAAACAGCCACAGCGTATGCACCAGACAGTTACAGGATGATGCAAATCGGTGAAAATGCAAGAAAACCCAGCAGATGAAGGAAAGTAGTTACCTTTCGATGATCGGGAGAATGATAAAGGGAGGTGGTGATCTAGAGCGTCGAGGAACGTCGAGAGCTTTCGCAGAAAGGAATGAGAGCGTATGCAAGTGTGAAGAAAGTGATGGAACAGTAGGAGCGTAAGGGGTTTAGGGGTTTTCGAACGGTTTTGGGAAGCGCTAACGGCAGATGAAGATGGCCGTTGATGAGAGCCACGTGTCGAATGATGCGTGAAGAGTTTGGTGGAGCGTCAGAGCAGCAGAAAGTACTACCGCTTGGAATTCTGCGCCCATGCCACGTAGACCGGTGTTAACGAAGGCTTTTTCAGTCTTTTCGCTAAACAAGTCTTCGCTTAAGACTGGGGGGCTTGTGTACCGCCCTGGTGGTCGGATGCGATGACGTGGCATCCTGTTAAGGTGTAGGCGTGTTGACAAGGCGCCAGGTTGACAGCTGGGAAGGAAGTCGGGAGGCACGTGTAGTCGCCGATAGTTAAATTGGCGTGTTCCGATCTCCAGCTTACCAGAATAGGCGATCGCCAGGTTGAGGACGAAGTCGCCAGATGCAGACTCAGGCGACCAGGCAGTCGGAGATCGCCAGAACAAGTACATCGCCGAAGTTAAAGGAGAAGCAGATTATGAAGGCGGCCGGCGAGACCACAGGGAAGGTGTATGAAGGCCCTACCTCGCCAGTTTCAGTAGAGATCGCACTCCTGAGTTAGCTATGCACTGGGCAGCACCATGCATAGGTAACTTAGCCAAAATGAGAGTAGAAGTAGCGCCAAGTCAGGGAGCCTCCAGATGATGGCACGTGTACGGTTGGATACGAGCCACGTGTCCAAGTCTGTAACTGCCAGGAGAGAGAGAACCACCAGGTATATAAGAGTTCCTAACAGATTTTCTAAGGTACGCACGTTCAGTTCATACACTTTACGCTTGCGAGTGACATAGCTGTTTGTGAGAGAGATTTGCACGGTTCCAGTTCTTAGTATTTGGTGATACCGTCACTGACTTGAGCGTCGGAGTGCGATCGGCCGCAGCGGCGCTGTATCGTTTCTTTGCAGGTTCTTGAGATAGATCCAGAGGAGGAACGGAGGTAGGAAGCGGCGCGCACGTCGATCCTTTGACGAGGCATTCTCCAGCGCTCCGGTCAACAGGCAGGATCACTGTGCTTTTGTATTTGTGTTGCCAAGGAGTGTTGTGTGTTCTTGAGGTGTTCAAGATCAACATTCTTGGTGTGGTTTGCCAAAGGTAGTGTGTTTCTTGAGAGGTTCAAGGTCACTACTTTGGTGTGTGGTGTTTGGAATCTGGTTTTGATTGCATAGTGGATTACCAGTGGTTTTTGGGGATTGCATTTAGCTCTTGGCGTAAGAGTGAAACAGTATATATCTGTTTTTTTTATTTTCTCTTTCCCTAATCTCACATATATTTGTTTTAAGTTGTTTTTATTAACTGCTGATAAAAACAATCAGTTGAATCACAAAAACAACCGATTGATTTTTTGAATACCAACTAAAGCAGCTTTGTGCATTGCTTTCCTTAGTTTCTTTCTCTGTGATTCTTCATTGACTTTCATTATACCATCAAAGTTTTCGAAAATCTTTCATAAACAATTCACCCCCCTCTTATTTAAAGCCATATATTCTAACAACATTGACAGACAAGCTGAGGTAGTAAACAAATCTCTATCCACATTGTTGTGGAAATTTTTAAAGGGCAACAAGAAGTCCTGAGATGAATATCTTCCCTTAAGTCGGATTTTCTTTTAACAGAGTAGTCAACAGAACTACTAATATTTATCCTTTTATGGTTGTTTATGAATTTAATCCTCTTACACCTCTTGATTTACTAGCAATTCCTGAAAATTCTTCTTTGATTCATAAAGAAAGAGTTTCGAGAGAAGAGATTATTAAGAAGTTCCATGAGAAGGTTAAAACCCAAATTGAAAAAAAAATCAAAAATATGTTGAAAGCAACAATAAAGGAAGAAAGAAAATAAACTTTGAGGAAGGAGACTGGGTTTTGCGACATTTACGAAAAGAAAGATTTCCAAACCAAAGAAAGTCAAAACTCTCAGTCTTAGAGAAGATGGTCCATTCCTGGTCCTTCAACTCATAAATGAAAATGCATATAAGTTAGACCTCCCAATAGATTATGGAGTTAGCACTGGGTTTAGTGTTTGTGATTTGATTCCTTTTGCAAGTGGTGCTGACAATACTAATGAACTGGATACGAGGACAAATCCTTTTCAAGAGGTAGGGTTTGATGGAGGAGCATCTAAAAGGACATATATTGGGCCTTTAACCAGGGCCATGGCTAAAAGAATGGAAGAAGAAAGAGTTCAAAAAGCTTTATTTTTCTGGAGAATTAATTTTTAACTGTTCTTCCAATTTTCCTAGTCTTATTAAATTGTAAATAATAATATAGGATTTTATTTGATCTTGTATTTAGGCCTTATTTGGTGTTATTTTTTAGCCATGTATTGGGCCTATTAGAATAGGAAGTAGAGAGTCTAGCTACGGTTACAATTGGGCCTCTTTGAGAGCACTTGTAACACTAAACCATCTAGGGTTATGGAGAGCTTTCTAAGGAGACATGGAGAACACCTACACAACAAGGGAAGTGTGAAAGGCTAGCAGGACAATCAATATTGGAAGTGTGACTGCCACATGGCTACACCTGAATGCAGAGAAATCCTTTCCACTCATAAGCCACCACTTGTCACTCCATGAATGAAGAGGATTTACTCAAATTATAGTGTCATTTGTCAATCTGTGAGTGAGGAGCATTTTCATATTTTTGGCACCATTAATGCTATAAATAGAGGTGCTCAACTCATGTATTTTTCATCTTTGATTGACTAATAAATTGTTGCACAAATCCAGTGTCATTTTGTCGCTTAGGTCCCTCCCAGTTAACACTTTTGTGGGTGTTAGGATCCTCTTTGAAGTTTTCCTCATATCTTCTAAACATATTTTCCCTACTTCATTTCACCTTCATCCAAAATTTAAATTCATCCATAGAAGCCATAAATTTGCTCCACTAATAGTGCGGTAACCCCAACAATCCAATTGTCAAATAAATTGATATATGTAGTCATTTATACTTGATGTTATTATTGTACTGAAATAGTAGTTTTTTAAGCAAAGAACCATATAACAGATAGAAAAAGTCCATGCAAGAAATATTAATGATTCATATAAATTACTAATTGGTAAATGGCCTGAAAAAATTCAACGAGTAACTAACAGACATGTGATAAAAAAACCTTATTATCATCACTTTTGCAACCAAACAAAGAAATAGAATCCAAGTTCTAATATAAAAAGGATTGGAAAATTCTATTGGCATTTCAAGATTTTCTTAGAAATATAAAAATGCATTTCATTTCTATCATTATTATGATATTACATACTTAAATTCAATTGGACACACAAAAAAAATCATTGAGGATTGTCAAGAAAAGATATATTTCCAAGTTACATTTTTTGTGGAGTTCATACATTGGTGCAGAAAAGGTCAAAGACAATAGTTTTTTTAACAATTACACAAGCAGTTTTGAAACCTGTCTATGAACACGCAGTCTATTCTATTGAGACATAGGCAAAGGCTACAAAACTGCCATGTATAAGTCACACATCGCGGCGATCATCGTCATAACCATTGTTTATTTATTAATGAAGGAAGAGGATGTTAGAAAAGATGTCTTTAAACTAGAGGGGGGTGAATTGTTTAAAGAGGGTTTTCGCAATTTTTTCAAAACTAGAATGAATTTATCTCAGGAACCAATTGATTCAATAATTCAGTTAGCCAAAACAGCAAGCAAAAGCTATAGTACCAGAAAAACAATCGGTTGTTTCGTAGAAACAATTGGTTGTTTATACCAGCAAACAACAAATAAACTGAATTTAAAGAGTTAGAGATAGAGAGATTGTACACAGTTGTTTATACTGGTTCACTCCAAACCAGAGCTACATCCAGTCTTCTCAGAAACCCTGAGGATGTCCACTAAGCAATCACCACTTGATCACTTACACAACAACCAAGAGAATGACCTTGAACACCTCAAGAAACACACTCTCCTTGGCCAACACTAAGATTGCTGATCTTGAACACCTCAAGAACACACAGCCAATCTCAACAAACACAGAAACGAAATTGTTCAACAGAGTACAAGGATTACACTTGTTACAGAAGATAATCTGAAATCAATACAAGCAGAATCCTATTCCAACAATTTGATCAATCACAAACACTTAGCAATCTCAGCACTTTGAAAAACTCTCTTAGAAAACTTTGTCAAAGATTCTTAATTCTTAAATCTGTTTTTCTAAATATATTCAAAGATGTAGTTTGTTATCAAATCTTAACAAACTCTTAAATTGCATTAAAAGATTGGTCAAAGCATTTAATGACTGGAGCGTAAGCAGTTAAATCATTTAAAGCTCAGTCAAAGAAAACAGTTTTTCTGTTATGGTCCCAAAACAAACAATCGGTTGTTTCCTCGAATCAATCGATTGTTTTGGTACTTAACAGTTCAACCATTTAAAACAGTTTTCAATCTTTTTCTCAAAACACCTAAGTATAAACAATCGGTTGTTTCGACAAAACAATCAGTTGTTTTTACTTAGTTTGAAATCATTTTGTTTTCACAAAGATTGAGAATGCTAATGCTTTAGATTTAATCAGAGGGTGGATTACAACATATAAACTACCCCAGAACAAAGCTTAAACCAGCACAGCAACATCAAGCACAGCAGAGGCTTCAACATCCTTCAAAGGATTTGGATTCTTCAAAGCTTGAACACCACTTGGTTCAACAATCTCCCCCTATTTGATGAAGACAAATCCCTGATGCTTATGTTGTACCTGATTAAATCTGAAGCAGTTTCTGCAATAGAACTTTGAGCAAAACATTGAACTTCTGATATTTTGTTAGGATACAGATTAACAGTTAAAGATCAAAACACCTAATATCAGAAACATATTACATAACCCAAACTGTTTTATCCACTGAAAACAGAAACTTAAAACACAGCATAAACACAACATATATCTCCCCCTATTTGTCTTCACAAATAGACCAAGAGAAAAGATAAAACAAGATATTGTTTTCATTACATCAGAATTAAAGCAGCAACAGCAGAAGAAAGGAAATAAAACCAGAAAGATTAGCCAAAAACAATCGATTGGTTATCGAAACAATCGGTTGTTTTTCCTTCATTCTTCTTCATCTGCAAACTAAAGATCAAAGATTTGATTCTGAACAGCTTCAATCTATTCATCTAGAGTCATAAAACTTGCATCCATGTTGTCAAACCTGGTTTCAATCCTTTGGAAATTACTAACACAGAGATCATGGAGGCTCCTTTGATTTTCAGCAAAGCTATCAAGCCTATTCATCATGAGTCTTTCAAAAGACGACATGGTTTGCATCCTTTCTCCTTGATGTCCATCATCAGCACTTGGTCCAGCATATTGAAAATCTTCAGGTGGATTTTCATGTTGAACATCCATATCAGCAGGTTCATCTTGTTCAAGATTTGTAGCACCACTAGATGAGGCACCATGATCACCATCCTTGCTTATCCATTTTCCACCTACTTTTGTAAAACCCATCTTGCTGAGTGATCCATTGTTCCACTCTTGAGTTGACTTGACCAGCTCAGAAGTTTCTTCTTCAAGACTAACTTCAAAATAGTGTAGAAATTTAGATATCAAAACAGCATATGGATAGTTATAATCACCTAACCTCATGGCTTTTTGCATATGTTCTTTGATTATATGAATCCAATTGGTCTTGATTTTCTTGGTGATGCAGAAGATATAAACCAGATCTTCTTCAGTTAGCACAGAATGATTACTCCCCCTTGGAGTTAGAATCCAAGTTATAATGAGAGCAAGCAATCTCTCATCAAGTTTCAAACCTCCAAACGAGCATGTACTAACTTGAGCATGATTATTCTTCAAGCAACTTTTGTAGAATTGGATTTTGTTAAAATCCTCCACCACACCAAGGTTTCCCTTGTTGATTCTTAGACCAGAAAACTTAAGTCCAGCAACAGCAGTCCATACTTCATGAGTTATCTCCATTTCTACACCTTTCACATGAGAAACTAGATTGTTTCGCTCAAACTTCAAGTTTGTGTAGAACACCCTCTTCAAATCTGGATAAATGTTTCCTTTCATCTCCAGAAACTTTCTGAGAGATTGATCCTTGAGCAGCCTTCTCACATTATCAAGCTTTTGACTTTTCAGCCAATCAAAACATACAACCTTGGGGTTGTTTATTTTCTTGATACTTGTTTCATACCTATACTTCTCAATGAGATCATTGTCTCCAGAAAACCAGCCTTCGAGCCTTCCTCCAGACCTTACAGCCCTGGTTTTGACTCTTTTTAAGGTGGGAGGAGTTGATTCCATGACAGGAGAGACGAAAACATAGGAGAACACTCTTCACAGATTTTTGCAAGAGATGTTGCAATTGGTTGTTCTTGTGGAAGAATTCTGCACTGGATTTTATAGCAGTAAGAGAATCAATATGAATTTAATTTCATTAAAGGGTACCTGATTTTCAGAGAGAGAGGACTTGACTCTGCTCTTCACAGAAAAAGTCAGAAAAAGCTGGTCTTCACATGTGATCTTTGACTAGTCATTAAAGCTCTTGAATTTCCAAAATTTTGGAATATTCTCCTATATGACTGTTGTAACTTCTCTCTGAATGTAATCAGCTTTCAATTACAGGTTCTTTGACCAAGATTCTCCCTTTGAATTGATCATAAGAAAGAACTTTGAAACAGAAATTGAGAACAAATAAAGGAAAGTCTTATCCTTATGTTGATTTTTCACTGAGCCATGTGCTTTTTGATCAAGAAGCTTCTTTTCACTATTGATGTCTTTTGCGTAGTACTGATTTAGCTTCAATGACTGCCTTTTTCTTCAACAACTTGATCAGATGACTCAGTTCTTCATTTTCTCTTTATTTTTCCTGCATAAGCAATTTCAAGTAGCAAGATTTGGTCCGCTTACAAATTTGGGTCCGTTGGACTTTTCTTTGCAGTTAGAAACATCACATCCCTTAGGAATCCATTTCATAAAACCTCTTGGAACATAATATTTTCTAATTTTACAGAACCTAACAGAGTGGCCTTTCTTCATGTAGTAAAAGCATGTAACAACCGGTTGTTTCATCTTAACAAAAGTTGTTTTTCTGATTTTCTAAAAAAGCTTTTTGAAAACCTATCTTGCTTGTTCTGTGGATTAAAGGCTAAACCAGCCTTTCCAAAAACACAATTTTGAGATGCCAAGACATTCTCAAAGTTTGATTTCCCCTTTGAAAGCTTGTCCACAGTTTCAACAAGATAGTAAACCTTTTTCTCAAGATTTTCACAATTTGTTCAAATGAGAGTATCACACTTGCAAGAGGCATTTTTGAAATGATTTTCCAATTTTTCAAAATCACTTTTTGCTTTTTCCAGATCCTCTTCAAGTGATTTAAGTTTCTTTTCAAGCCAACTATTAAGATCTTTCAATCGATTGTTTGAAAGAACCAATCTATTAGCTTCATCATGTGTTTCTTGAAAAGCTTCAAGCAATTCACTATAATTTTGTTCATTTAAGGAATCACATGAACTTACCTCACTTGAGCTGCAAGATTCATCATCATTTTCAGCTACCAAACATATGTTTGCTTTTTCATCTTCACTTGATGAAGAACTTGATGATGACACCTCATTTTCATCCCAAGCTATGTAGGCTCTTTTGTCTTGCCTTTCTTCTCCTTGTAACTAGTCTTTTTTTTCTTTGCTCTTGGTGGGACAATCTGCCTTTATATGACCTTGCTCACCACAACCAAAACAAGTATAGTTATTTGAATTGAGTTCATTGGGTTTCTTGTTTCCATACCTATCCTTGTTGTTGTCTTTGTTGCGGTTTCTCTTTAGGAATTTGCTGAATTTTCTTGACAGCAAGCTAAGGTTTTCCTCATCACTATCATCACTTGAATCTTGCTTTCCCTTGTGTTTGGATGCTTTCAAGGCTATGCTCCTTGTGTGCTTATCTTCACTCTCTTGAACATTGAGTCTATTCATCTCTAGCTCATGTTCCCTAAGCTTTCCAAACAAAGAAGCAACACTTAATGATGTTAGATCTTTAGATTCGGAAATAGCAGTTACCTTTGGTTGTCATGCTCTATCACGACATTTCAAGATCTTGATGTTCAACTCTTCTTTATCAAAGGTCTTGTCTAGGCTCATAAGGTGATTGATGATGAGCGTAAACCTTTTCTGCACCTCAGCAATTGTTTCTCCTTTAAGCATTATAAACATCTCATACTCTTGGATGAGAGCATGCTTTCTAGCTCTTTTCCCCTCATTTGTTCCTTCATGAGTGACTTCCAAAGTGTCCCACATTTCTTTTGATGATTTGCATTGTGAGACCCTGAAAAACTCATCAGAATTTAAAGCGGAGGTTATAATATTTTTGGCAATGCAATCGAATTTGGCCTTTTTGCTTTCTGCTTCAGTCCATTGAGACCATGGCTTCTCAATGACAGATCCATCCTTTTCAAACTTTGGGATAAAAGGACGATTTTCAATTGCATCCCAAATTCCTTTTTCAAGAGATTCCATAAATATTTTCATTCTTACTTTCCAAAACTGGTAGTTCAAACCACAGAACAAAGGTGGTCTGTTAATTGAAGCACCTTCCCCAAAAGGTAGTCTATCAGCCATTTTATAAAGATTTTTAGGATCAACTTGAATAAGTTTCAAGAATCAAGCTCTTGATGCCAATTGTTAGAAAAGATGGCTTTAAACTAGAGGGGGGATGAATTGTTTAAAGAGGTTTTTCGCAATTTTTTCAAAACTAGAATGAATTTATCTCAGGAACCAATTGATTCAGTAATTCAGTTAGCCAAAACACCAAGCAAAAGCTATAGTACCAGAAAACAATGGGTTGTTTCGTAGAAACAATCAGTTGTTTATACCAGCAAACAACAAATAAACTGAATTTAAAGAGTTAGAGATAGAGAGATTGTACACAGTTGTTTATACTGGTTCACTCCAAACCAGAGCTACATCCAGTCTTCTCAGAAACCCTGAGGATATCCACTAAGCAATCACCACCTGATCACTTACACAACAACCAAGAGAATAACCTTGAACACCTCAAGAAACACACTCTCCTTGACCAACATTAAGATTGTTGATCTTGAAAACCTCAAGAACACACAGCCAATCACAGCAAACACAGAAACGAAATTTTTCAATAGAGTACAAGGATTACGCTTGTTACAGAAGATAATCTGAAATCAATACAAGCAGAATCCTATTCCAGCAGTTTGATCAATCACAAACACTTAGCAATCTCAGCACTTTGAAAAACTGATATGAGTTGCATTGAACATAGACACTTTAGAACTCTTGAAAACAACATTGTAGGAGAAGAATAACAACAATTAAAGGATCAAAGAGTGCTTAGAACAAAGGAAACTGTACCGCCCTGGTAGTCGGAAGTGATGACGTGGCACCAAGCTACAGTGTAGGCGTGTTGACAAGGCGCCAGATTCGCAGAAGTGAAGGAAGTCGGGGGGCTCGTGTAGTCGCCAGTTATTAAGTTGGCGTGCTCCGATCTCCAGCATACCAGGCGATCGCCCAGTTGAAGATGAAGTCGCCAGATGATAAACTCAGGCGACCAAGTGATTGGAGATCGCCAGAGCAAGCACATTGCCGAAGATGAAGGTGATGCAGATTATGAAGGCGGCCGGAGAGACCACAGGGAAGGTGTACGAGAGCAGCCTAACTCGCCAATTCCAGTAGAGATCGCGCTCCCAAGTTAGCTATGCACTGGGCAGTACCATGCATAAGTAACTTAGCCAAAAAGAGAGTCAGAAGCAGCGCCCAAGTCAAGGAGGCTCCAGATGATGGCACGTGTACGACTGGATGCGAACCACGTGTCCAGGTATGTAACTGCCAGGAGAGAGAAAGTGACCAGGTATATAAGAGTTCTCAACGAACTTCTGAGGTACGCACGTTCAGATTATACTCTTTACGCTTGCGAGTTCTTGAGCATACTGTGAGAGAGAACATTGCACGGTTCCTTGAGAGTTCTTGAGCGTTCTTGCTCTTAGTATTTGGTGGTTCGGTCACTGACTTGGGCGTTGGAGTGCGATCGGCCGCAGCGGCGCCGCTCTGTTCTTTTGCAGGTTCTTGAGGTGGATCGCGACGAAGGACGGAGGTAGAAGCGGTGAACACGTCGATCCAAGTTTGACGAGGCAAGTCCCAACGTTCTGGTCAACAGGCAGGATCATCAGGCGCCCACCGTGGGGCCGTGTAAAACCTGTTCCCATCCACAGCGTGAGTTCTTGGAGGTTTTCGTAGTTTTCTGCGTGGTTGTGTGCTGGTGCAACCATCGTTCGCTGTTCGTTTGAGATTTGTTCGGTGATTTCGCGTTTTCCACCGTTCGTTTGGATTTTTGATCGGTGAAGTGAAGTTTTCTGCTGTTTACGCGTGATTTGTTCGGTGGAGTTTGAGTTCTTTCGCTCGTTTAGTTATCCGTGGGAGAAGCGGTGGTTTCTGGTGGAGTTGCAGGTTTCTTTGGAGGTTCGCGGTGTTCTTGAGTTTTCTTGCGGAGTTTCGCGCAGTTTTTTTCCGATTGATCGCTGAATCCATCGTAGCTGAAGTAAGTGTTGTTCGCTGCATTCTGTGATTCGCCAAGTTTCATGAGAAAAATGAGAAGCAATCGTTCAAGTCCAGTTGCGCCCGTCGCTGCTGAAGGCGCCGCCGCCATGACCATGGCGCAGATGGTAGAGATTATGCGCTCGTTGCAGGCAACTGTGGAAGCCTCGCGCATAGAACAGGCGAGAATGCATGAGGACCTGGCCGCCTCTCGGGCCAGGAATGATGAGCTTAGCAAGGTGACTGAGGAGCTGCGTCAAGCTCTTCAGGAGCAGCAAGGGCGTCCTATTGCTGAAGAGGTCGCGCCGTCGACGCCACCTCGTGTTTTCCCTATGCTTTTCGTTCAGGCGATTACTGACACGCCTATTCCTACGAGTGTGGTACCTGTTAAGGCTGTTTTTACCGGCGTGGAGGATCCAGAGGCTCATCTCACCACGTTCCATACGCAGATGATGCTGTCAGGGGGGTCAGACGCCGTGTACTGCAAGATGTTCGTGAGCACGCTCCAGGGAACGGCGCTGGAATGGTTTGTGAGCCTGCCTAACGGTCACATAACCAGTTTTCAACAGTTCTCGAAGATTTTCGTCGAGCAGTACATCGTGAATAAGGCACCGCCTAGGGTGTCTTACGATTTGTTTGATATAAGGCAGTATCAGGGAGAGTCCCTCAGGGACTACCTAAATCGCTTTGGGGCGCAGATGGTCAGATCGCCGGCCAAAGATGAAGAAATGCTAGTCTATGCATTTAAGAAGGGCGTGCTGCCAGGACCATTCTGCGAGGCATTGATCAGGGCACACCCTGCCACGTTTGCTGAGGTTAGGCGACTTGCGGTGACCCACATCGCCGACGAGAGCGAAGTCGCTGAAAAGAGAGGAAGCGTGGCCCCCACTAGGCCACGCGCCCAGACCAGGATCCAGCCATAGAGGGTGCTGGAGACAGCGGCGGCCAGGAGGGATCAGAGGACTCGCCATCCTTATGATCCAAGGAAGAACAAGGGCAGGGGCCAAGGACGCCAGCAACCAGCACGCCGGGAATACAATCGCCCGCCTAAGCACAAGTTTGTCATGGGATTGGCGGATCTGATCGCCATTCCCAATATATCCGCTAGGTTGAAGGCGCCAGAAAAGGTGGGCGACAAGGTGCTGGGACCAAAGCCAGACGCCTGGTGTGAGTTTCACCAAGGCTTTGGCCACACAGTGGACTCGTGCTTAGCATTAGGATACCAGCTCGACGATCTGGTTAAGAGTGGGTTCCTAAATGACTATTTGCTGGACAGAAGGACGGGGGGCTCGTCGAGCTCCCAACCAGCAGGTGCTGAGGCTCAGCAGCAGGAGATGCCTACGCACGGAGAAATCCACACCATCGCAGGGGGTTTCTGAGGAGGTGGATGCACCGCATCACAGAGGAAGAGGTACGCGAGGTCTGTGATGACGGTGGATATGTTTGAAGACCACTCGCCGGAAGTAGATATTACATTCACCAAGCAAGATCTCCGGGATGTTGTGCCTCATGACAACGATCCCATAGTAATTTCGCTGATAACAGCAGGAAGAAAGGTCCACAGGGTGCTGGTGGACCAAGGAAGCTCGGCAGACGTGATGTTTTGGTCGACTTTCACGCAGCTGGAGCTGCCCCTTGACCAGCTGAGGCCCTATGGAGGGTGTTTGTATGGTTTCGCTGGTGACCAGGTGGAGGTCAGGGGGTACATAGAATTGAGGACAACGTTTACAGATGTGGCGGGTTCAAGAACGGAAAAATCAAATATCTTGTTGTAAACGCTCCTTCAGCATACAACATCCTGTTGGGAAGACCCACGCTCAACAGGATAGGCGCCATACCGTCGACCCGGCACTTGAAGGTGAGGTTGCCGTCCATGGAGGGGGTGGTTATCACCATCAAATCCGATCAGAAGGAAGCGAAGAAGTGCTATGAGAATAGCCTGAAAAACAAGAGATCGGTGAGTTACGTAACGACCACCCCGCCTCCTGGTGTGAAGCCCAGATCGACGGTAACAGAACAGACCGCCGGAAGGGACGTGGAGATGGTGGACGCTGAGCTGGGGGAGGGGAACTCTGGTCTGGAGGAGGAAGAGGCAAGGAATCGCCCTGAGGAAGCGAGAGAGCTGGGAATCGCCCTGAGGAAGCGAGAGAGCTGGGAATCGCCAGGGCGGTGATCGCCAGAGAAACCAGACCAAAACATGTCGAGCAGTGGCTCGAGAGAGAAATCGGGGGAAAGATCTTCAAGCTGGGAAGATCCCTGGAGATTGAGCTCCAGGACCAGATCGCCAAGGTGATTGAGCGGCATCTGGACGCGTTTGCATGGTCCGCTTCGGACATGCCCGGCATCGACCCCGACTTCTTGTGCCATCATCTGGCGATGGACAACTTGGTGAGACCAGTGCGACAAAGAAGAAGGAAGTTCAACGAGGAGAGGAGGCAGGCGATCAGGGACGAAACACAGAAACTCCTCGCTGCAGGCCACATCAGGGAGGTCCAGTACCCTGAATGGCTGGCAAATGTCGTGCTGGTGAAGAAGAGCAATGGGAAATGGCGCATGTGCGTCGATTTCACTGATTTGAACAAGGCTTGCCCAAAGGATTCATATCCTTTACCAAGCATAGACGCCCTGGTAGATAGTGCTGCAGGGTGTAAGTTGTTGAGCTTCCTGGATGCCTTCTCGGGGTATAATCAGATCAAGATGCATCCCATGGATGAAGAAAAGAAAGCCTTCATGACGGAGAGATCGTGCTACTGCTACAAGGTGATGCCGTTTGGGCTGAAGAACGCGGGGGCCACGTACCAGAGGCTAATGGATCGAGTACTTGCACCGATGCTAGGAAGGAACGTGCAAGCGTACGTCGATGACATGGTCGTGACCTCGCCGGAAAAAAGCAAGCACGTTGCAGACTTGGAGGAATTGTTCACGACGATCGTCAAGTTCAAATTAAAGCTTAATCCAGAGAAATGCATTTTCGGCGTGGAGGCTGGAAAGTTTTTGGGTTTCCTCTTGACTGAAAGAGGCATAGAGGCCAACCCCGATAAGTGTGCCGCCATCTTGGCGATGAGGAGCCCAGCTACGGTGAAGGAAGTTCAACAGCTAACAGGTCGGATGGCAGCCCTGTCTCGCTTCGTGTCAGCTAGCGGAGAAAAGGGCCATCCCTATTTTCAGTGCTTGAGGCGCAATAACAAGTTTGCTTGGACGAAGGAGTGCGAGGAAGCCTTCGTCAAGCTGAAGGAGTATCTGGCGAGCCCGCCGGTTTTGTGCAAACCGCTGGTGGGAACCCCTCTCAGGTTGTATTTTGCTGTAACTGAGAGGGCGGTGAGTGCGCTGCTCGCCCAGGATCAAGATCAGGTTCAGAAGCCTATTTATTTTGTTAGTAAGGTGTTGCAGGGCCCCGAAACGAGATATCAGGCCCTGGAAAAGGCTGCGCTGGCTGTGGTATTTTCGGCGAGGAGGTTGCGCCACTATTTCCATAGCTTCACCATACTGATGATGACTGACCTGCCCATCCAGAAGGTCTTGAAGAAGCCTGACGTTGCGGGAAGGATGGTGAAGTGGGCAGTAGAATTGTCAGAGTTTGATATTAAATATGAGCCCCGAGGCCCGATCAAGGGGCAAATCTTTGCGGATTTCGTGGTCGAGCTCTCATCTGAGGCGGCACGAGTTGAAGGGGACGACTTCCGTTGGGTGCTTTCAGTGGATGGATCGTCGAACCAGCAGGGTAGCGGTGCTGGAGTCATTTTGGAAGGACCCAACGGCGTGCTGATCGAACAATCTTTGAGATTTTCCTTCAAAGCCAGTAACAATCAAGCAGAGTATGAGGCGCTGATCGTCGGGATTTTGCTGGCCAAAGAGATGGGAGCCAGGGTGTTAATGGCTAAGAGTGACTCGCTGCTAGTCACAGGGCAAGTAACAGGCGAGTTCCAGGCTAAAGATCCACAAATGGCGGCTTACCTGGAGTATGTGCAGGAATTGAAGAGTTCCTTTGCCTCCTTCGAAGTAGTGCATGTGCCCAGAGAGCAGAATGCCCGAGCTGACTTGCTAGCCAAGCTCGCCAGTTCAGGCAAGGGGGGTAGGCAGAGGACGGTGATTCAAGAAACTCTGAAGACGTCGAGAGCATTTGTGGCAGATCATCTGGTTCTTCAGATAAGCAAGTCGACGGAGAAAGCAGCGAGAAGTCATAAGTCCCTGACGCAAGAAACTTTGAGATCGCCGAGAATTAGAGCATGTCGAGGAGAGAAGGTGAACATGACGCAGGTTTGCGCTATCCATGAGCCAGGTAACACAGTACAAGCAGTGCCTGGCAGATGGCCTTCTCCCACTGGATTCGACAGAGGCTAGGAAGGTAAAGAAAAATTCTAGCAAGTACACATTGATTGATGGCGATCTGTACAGGTTTGGGTTCACTCACCCACTCCTGGAATGCGTACATGGCGAGAAGTGCACGAGAATCATGGCAGAGCTCCACGAAGGGATATGCGGAAGCCACGTCGGGGGTCGAGCTCTGGCCGCGAGGACTCTCCGTGCAGGTTACTACTGGCCATCGATGAGAGAAGATTGCAAGAAGTATGCCTAGTGTTGCAAACAATGCCAACAGCACGCCGATTGGCACAAGGCGCCTCCCGAGGAGTTGAAGTCGATCTACAGCCCTTGGTCGTTTCATACTTGGGGAATCGACATCCTGGCACCCTTCCCGCTGGCGATCAGGCAGATGAAGTACTTGGTGGTGGCGATTGAGTATTTCACCAAGTGGATCGAAGCAGAACCAGTGGCCCAGATCACCGCACACAAGATCGAAGGTTTCGTGTGGAAGAACATTGTGTGTCGGTTTGGAGTGCCCAAGCGCCTGGTGTCGGACAATGGGACTCAGTTTGCAAGCCACCTGTTGAAGAAGCTTTGCGAAGGAGTGGGAATTCAACAAGTGTTTGCATCCGTCGAGCACCCTCAGACAAATGGCCAGGTGGAGTCAGCTAATCGGGTGCTGCTGAGAGGTTTGAAGAGAAGGCTAGAGAAAGCCAAAGGAAGCTGGGCCGAGGAGGTACCCCGTATAGTCTGGGCGTACCACACCACCGAGCAGTCAAGAACCCATGAGACCCCGTTCAGCTTGGTCTATGGGTGTGATGCAATGATTCCAGTAGAGATCCAGGAAAGCTCGCCGAGATTCCAGAACTTTGTAGAGGAAGACTCGAATGAAGAGAGAAGGCTGAACCTGGATCTACTGGATGAGGTCAGGGAAGAGGCGAGATTGAAGGCTGAAGTGGTGAAGAGAAGGATTGAACGAAGATATAACTCGAAGGTGATGCCGAGACAGTTTAGAGAAGGCGACCTGGTGATGAGGAAAGCCCACCAGTACGAGATGGAGAATAAACTGTCGCCCAAGTGGACTGGACCGTTCAGAATAACCGAGGCGCTCGGGAACGGCGCCTACCGCTTAGAGACATTGGAAGGAGGGGCGATTCCTCGCACTTGGAACGCCACGCACCTGAAGTTGTATTACAGTTAAGAAGCTTTTTAAGTAAAGACAAACACAAAGTTATATTGCAATGTCTCTGTTAAAACAGTTTGAAGGGGGCGCTCTTTTTTCCCTAAGGAGGGTTTTTTAATGAGGCCACCCAATAAAGAGAAGTTTTCAAAGTACAAGTTGTTTTAGATTCTGTGCCTGTTGTTTTCAGAAAGTTTTGAAGAAAGACCTTGTCACTTATATGTGAGTTAAGGCAAGTTAAAGATATATTGCATGCTTTCTAAAAAAGTTTTAAGTCCTCATCGTTTTTCGGCGATCGGAGGCATCAGTTAAAGTTTTAAGTCCTCATCGTCTTTCGGCGATCGGAGGCACCAGTTAAAAGACCTCAACGCCCTCGCGCGTCCTGAGGCGAGTTAAAGACCTCCTCGCCGTCGAGCGAGTGCAGGCAAGGAAGAGCGAAAAGTCCTCAGTGTTTCTGGGGGCGAGAAGATGTAACCCTGGGGCAATGTAGAGGCACCAGTGAAAAAGTCCTCAGTGTTTCTGGGGGCGAGAAGATGTAACCCCTGGGGCAATGTAGAGG
The DNA here is from genome assembly GCF_051622355.1 of Phaseolus vulgaris. Taxonomy (NCBI): domain Eukaryota; kingdom Viridiplantae; phylum Streptophyta; class Magnoliopsida; order Fabales; family Fabaceae; genus Phaseolus; species Phaseolus vulgaris. The sequence goes on from NC_143504.1 coordinate 33,540,449, forward strand.
CACCAGTGAAAAGTCCTCAGTGTTTCTGGGGGCGAGAAGATGTAACCCCTGGGGCAATGTAGAGGCACCAGTTAAAAGTCCTCAGTGTTTCTGGGGGGGGGGAGGAGATGTAACCCCTGGAGCAATGTAGAGGCACGATTTAAAGACCTTCTCGCCTATGAGCGAGTTCAGGCGAGTTAAAGACCTTCTCGCCTATGAGCGAGTTCAAGCGAGTTAAAGACCTTCTCGCCTATGAGCGAGTTCAGGCAAGATAAAATCCTTCTCGTCTCGAACGAGTTCAGGTATGGTGTTAAGGGTGGACGAAGTTTGGAAGGTGGCTAAGGTAGGTTCGAAGAGAGCGTCTAGCCACCCGGTCTTTTGTTCTGAAGTTCAGGAAGGTAAAAAAGGATCCGAAAGGCGCCTCTACCCCCAGATAAAAGAACAATGGCCAAGGCATGAAGCCAGAAAGAGCCTGATATCGCCAAGAGTCTTTGGCGACCAGGAAAAGTTCAAACAGTGGCGAGAAAGTTAAAGACCCGTTTTGATGAAGCAGATCGGGTGAAGCGATGTTTTCAGCCAGTAGTTGAGTTAAAATTCGTTGCTTGAAGAGTAATTTTACGCTAAGGTTAATTGCCTTAAGATTACGAGTTGTTAAAAGTGATTATTGTTTGAAGTGGAAGTGGCTCGAAGCAGTTAAGTATAAGATCGTGCCTACGAATTCGCTAAGTCATTTTCTCTGAAGTAAATCGCGCAAGGAAAGTTAAAACATCTAAAGAAGTCATAAGAGGAAATACACAGACTTTGCCATTGAAATAAGTATCAGTTCAAAAACACATATATAGGGAAATATGAAGTTTATTACAATTACATACAAAGAAAAAGCATGAAGGTGGTGCATGAGGGGAAATTGATCAGTCTTCAGCGGGAACCACTTTCCCATCCACCACCTCATTGTTAAGGGACACCATGCTGATATCCAGATCGGGGAACAAGCAGGCGAACTGTTCCCGTGCAGCCTCGAATCCAGCAGCCAGAATATGGGCAGAACTCAGATTAAGCTCTTCAATCTGTTTCTTGAGTTCTTGAGTTTGTTCCTTCAGCCCCTTGTTCTGCTGCTCCAGCTCTTCAGCTTGCTTCTTGAGTTGTTCAATGGTTCCTTGAGCTTGAAGAAGGTCTTCAACAACCTTCTTGGATTCTGCTTGCACTTGGCCCAATTCAGCAGCGATCTTCCCCTTCTCTTTGTTGGCTTCGGCAAGCTCAGCCATGGCGTCGTCCCTTGCCTTTTCCACCTTTCCCAGGAAGATCTCCCGATCAGCGGACCTCTGCTCCAGTTTCTTCACCTTGGCGGCGTCAGTTTTTATTAAGGCCTCTAGGTCAGCCACCTTAACGAGATAAGGTACAATTTTGCTCTCCAGCTCAATCTTCTCTTGAGCCAGAAGCTGCACCTTGTGGCGTAGATCGGTGGCCTCCTTGCGCGCCAACCGGAGCTCGGTGCTTATCGCATCTTCTACTCGGGAGTGTTCAATCTCCGCGAGTGTCAGGTTGAAGGACAACTTCTCCACCTCAACCCTCATAGTGTTATTCTCAATTCGAAGGTTGAAGAGGTCATCCTGGAGCTTCCTGGTGGAGCTCTCCACAGCTCTAGTTATAATGGTGGGGAAGTCCTCTGCCATCATCTTCAGTTTGGCCGAGAAAGGCTCCCACATCCTTGTGACCTCGAGAGAGAGGCTTGCTGTTGGAGGCACCGGGTGGGTCTGTTGTTGGCTCTCGCCGCCACCTTCTTTAGTTGGTTGTTCAGCAGGTGCTTCTTGGCGCGGTGGCGACGTCGGGGATTCAGTAATCAGAATTGGAGAGGTATGGGCAACCTCATCCCCGATTGGAGCAACGTCTGCGGCTGAGGCATTTGAAGGAGGACCCCCTCCAGCTGTTGCACAAGGCGTGGAGGCGCTTGGGGGGTCCTCCATGAAGTTTGGCTCGGGGGCCTCAACCGCAGGTGGCGTAGTTGCCAGTGGGATTTCTTGGACTGATGAGGCAGGAGCTGGCGGAGGAGGCAATGTTGGAGGTGGAGCAGGCGTGGATGGCGGTGTTGATGTTGGAAGAGGGGGTGGAGCAGGTGGTGAAGAAGGTGCCACCCTCTTCCTCTTCGTAACAAGGCCATCTTCAGTGACCTCGTCATCTTCCTCCTCCTCCTCGTGGACTACTTGGGGAGCTTTCCTCTTGGGTTTTCTGAGGACAAGCTTCTTGCGTTGAGTGGCGGGTTGGACATCGCGAGGCGAGGGACCCTTGGGTGGCGATCAGCCCTATGCGGCGGCGATCTCCACCACCGAGTTTGGCACGGTTTGTGAACCCGATGCCAACCCGTGGGTTCGGGCGAGCGCCCTCAGTTCAGCGAGCTTGCCCTGGCCCAACATATTATCTGCATAAAGCAAAAATGCATGGGTCAGTTCAGAGAGAAAATAAATGCATAAGGCAGTATGCAGCAAAGCAGATAAATGGTGCAGAAAAATAAAACCAAAGTCTTGTGCACAACGCACAAGACGCCCAGAAACAGCTAACAGAAGTGGTATTAGAACAAGAACTTAAAACGTTCTAACCTATTCGAACTTCGAGTTGGTCCTCGAAGAACTCGAAGCAGATAAGCGTGGTGGTGAGGAAGGTGATGTTGGCGTCCGCCACACTCTTCCAGAAGAAACAGAGATCTCTGTCCAAAGCGCCCATGCTATCAGGACTCCTGGGTCTCCTGCAGCTGCTTTTGGACTCTTTGTTCCCCTTGTTTACCCAGTACAAGGGGAAACTGTCGAGCAAGGAAGTGTCCTTGTCGTTGGGGCGTATCTGGAGAAATTTGCCCTTCCAGTCTTTATAGGATTGCTGGAAGATGGAGAGGATTGACCTCCCAGCAATCCCATTCAAGCTTACCCACAGGCGCTCTCCTGGGTGCTTGGCTTCAAAGAGAAACAAGAAGACATCCACAGATGCTGGCAACCCCAGGTGGTCGCACATGACTTGGAATGCCCGCACAAACGCCCAACTGTTGGGATAAAGCTGGGCGGCGGCGATGTTGAGCTCGGTGAGAAGCTCCCTCTCAAAGCGAGTGAAGGGAAACCTGAGTTTCACCTTCTTGAACAAGGTTGTGTAGACGAAGCAGAAGGGTCCACCGTTGTTTGCCTTGTCGTCAGCGCAAACTGGCAGGTCGGAGGGGCAAGGTAGCACCGTCATTTTCTCGTCGTGCTCCTTGTGGAATGATTGGGTCGAGTTGGCCCAGGGATAGAGTTTTTTGAAGTCTGGTGGAGGGACGGAGGCTCCTCCGGTGACAGGCGGAGTCGCCTGGGCCAGGTTGGGGCGGGAAGGTGCAAGCCTCTCAGCCTGAGAAGATGAAGCACCGCGTGCTTGCAGTGGGTTGTGTGCTTGAGAATAAGGGTTTCGCAACGAAGGAGGAGGATTTGGGGTGATCTTTGAGCGAGTCATTGTTGAAGCTGCAAAGGAAGAAGAAAAGGAAAAATGATCACGGTTCGCAGAGGCTGGCTCGATCATGGGAGAAGGGTGAAAAACGAACGAACGAGGGTTCGTTGCAACGATTAACGAAGCCCTAAGTTACGAGAAAGGAGAAATGGAAAAGACAACCCACACGTATGCACCAGACAGTTACAGGATGATGCGAATCGGTTAAAATGCAGGAAAAATCAGCAGAAGAAGGAAAGGAAGTACCTTTTGATGATCGGGAAGACGATGAAGGATGCTGGTGATTCGGGAAGTTGAAAAACGTTGAGAGCTTTCTTGCAGAAGAAAGTTGGAGCGTTTGAGAATACGAAGAAAAGTGATGGAACAGTGGAGCGAAAATGGGTTTGGGAAGCGCAAACGTTAACTGAAGGTAACCGTTGATGAAGCCACGTGTCGAGCGATGGGTGAGGGGTTTAGTGGAGCGTCAGAGAAGCAGAAAGTACAACCGCTTGGAATTCTGCGTCAGTGCCACGTAGATCGGTGTTGACGTGACTCTTTTTAGTCTTTTCGCTGTACAGGTCTTCGCTTAAGACTGGGGGGCTTGTGTACCGCCCTGGTAGTCGGAAGTGATGACGTGGCACCAAACTACAGTGTAGGCGTGTTGACAAGGCGCCAGATTCGCAAAAGTGAAGGAAGTCGGGGGGCTCGTGTAGTCGCCAGTTATTAAGTTGGCGTGCTCCGATCTCCAGCATACCAGGCGATCGCCCAGTTGAAGATGAAGTCGCCAGATGATAAACTCAGGCGACCAAGTGATTGGAGATCGCCAGAGCAAGGACATCGCCGAAGATGAAGGTGATGCAAATTATGAAGGCGGCCGACGAGACCACAGGGAAGGTGTACGAGAGCACCCTAACTCGCCAATTCCAGTAGAGATCGCGCTCCCAAGTTAGCTATGCACTGGGCAGTACCATGCATAAGTAACTTAGCCAAAAAGAGAGTCAGAAGCAGCGCCCAAGTCAAGGAGGCTCCAGATGATGGCACGTGTACGACTGGATGCGAACCACGTGTCCAGGTCTATAACTGCCAGGAGAGAGAAAGTGACCAGGTATATAAGAGTTCTCAACGAATTTCTGAGGTACGCACGTTCAGATTATACTCTTTACGCTTGCGAGTTCTTGAGCATACTGTGAGAGAGAACATTGCACGGTTCCTTGAGAGTTATTGAGCGTTCTTGCTCTTAGTATTTGGTGGTTCGGTCACTGACTTGGGCGTTGGAGTGCGATCGGCCGCAGCGGCGCCGCTCTGTTCTTTTGCAGGTTCTTGAGGTGGATCGCGACGAAGGACGGAGGTAGAAGCGGTGCACACGTCGATCCAAGTTTGACGAGGCAAGTCCCAACGTTCTGGTCAACAGGCAGGATCAGAAACGAAATCAAAATCACAAAACAACAAGCTGAAAACAGAATGGGTGCAAAAAAGCTTAAGGAGTCATCAATGGAGACCAAGCCTTCCAAAATGATGATCCAAACTCATTAAGAGTGCTATTTCTTTTTACACAACCATGGAACATGATATAAACGCAATTGAAAAACAGAAACACCAAGAACCGAACAAAAATTGAAGAACAACCTAAGAAACACAAAATCAAACGGTGAAAAGGATGAAGAACACTAAAACATTTGGAACTACCGATTGAAATTACAAGAGATGAAAGAATGAACACTTATTGAATGAAGCTTGCTGGATTTGAGAATTTGGAACTGCATTCACGCCACTTGGAGTCTTGTTCCAAGATAAGTGAAAGGTTGCCGCCACTTGAAGCTCACCATTGGCACACAAGATAAGGCAAAGGAAGAAGAAGACAACAAAACTCACAATTTCTCTCTAAACTTGAGTATAGTTTCTCTACTTCTAATTTCCAATTCTGAATTATACAAAGGCAAGCACCTTATTTATAGCCTAAGAGGTGCTGAAAAATATGTGGGAAAATTCAAATGAAACTCATTTGAAATTCCCACCCAAACCAAGTCACATGGGAGGTGTAGCCTTGACACCTCCTAAAAACTACACCTACACCCCCTACTAAGTCACATGGACAATGTGACTCTCTCTAATACATTCACACCTATTTATTTAATATCCACACCTCCTACAAGAGTCATTCAAATGATGCTCTTTTATTTAATGCTTGGCCTTGCCCCTCATGGTTTGGACTTGGGCTTCTTGGGCTTGGGCCTCATCTTTTGCAAAGACTAATAAGAAGAACTTTAAATGCTTTGGCCCTTGTCCATTCTTCCTATTAACAACATCTTTTTGATTCTCATAAAAAACTCTCTTAGAAAAACTTTGTCAAAGATTATTAATTCTTAAATCTGTTTTTCTGAATATATTCAAAGATGTAGTTTGTTATCAAATCTTAACAAACTCTTAAATTGCATTAAAGGATTGGTCAAAGCATTTAATGACTGGAGCGTAAGCAGTTAAATCATTTAAAGCTCAGTCAAAGAAAACAGTTTTTCTGTTATGGTCCCAAAACAAACAATCGGTTGTTTCCTCGAATCAATCGATTGTTTTGGTACTTAACAGTTCAACCATTCAAAATAGTTTTCAATCTTTTTCTCAAAACACCTAAGTATAAACAGTCGGTTGTTTCGACAAAACAATCGGTTGTTTTTACTTAGTTTGAAATCATTTTGTTTTCAGAAAGATTGAGAATGCTAATGCTTTAGATTTAATCACATGGTGGATTACAACATATAAACTACCCCAGAACAAAGCTTAAACCAGCATAGCAACATCAAGCACAGCAGAGGCTTCAACATCCTTCAAAAGGATTTGGATTCTTCAAAGCTTGAACACCACTTGGTTCAACAGAGGACATTCGCCTTCACATTTGAGTACCTTATTTTCTTGCTTGTCTTTTATTCAATACTCTTTGAGTTTGTCATACATCTAGTATTCCTTTTGTTATAGCCTTTTCTTGCTTATACCTTTTCTTGCTTGTCTTTCATTATTCATTGGTTTTGTGGTGATTGGCTTTGAGGATTGTGTGCTCTTGCTTTGACATATTTCATTTAAGGTTACTCAAGGCCTCAAGATCAGCTTGGTAAAGGGAGCTTTCTTTCTTTGGAGTGATTTAAGTGACACTTCACTTCGGCAGTTTGCATCCAATTTATTTTGCTAACTTTGTTTGCTGTTTTGTTGTTTGTTGTTTTCTTTTACAAACAACTTCATATTCCAGTGATGAGTCTTACAAACAGCATTCTCATAGCAAAGCTTCTGTTCTTAGTGAATTAAAAGATGCCAAGCGAACCATTACACTCAAAGATGAAGCTATTAGACGGTTGGAGGAAAAATTGCAAAGCATTGAAATGAAGCAAGCTAGGTCCTCTCATTCTATCCATGGAGAGCGTCATCATCATAGACCTTCATCTAGAGGCTCTTCCAATGATCATGGCCGTGAAGAGGAATATAGAAGAAGGAGACCTCAACCCTACTTTCATGAATATAGACCTCATGCTCATGAAGATAGACACCATCATGAAGATGGCTACTACCAAGACGTAAAGGCTAAGCTCCCTTCGATCAAAATTCCTAGTTTCAATGGGGATAGTGATCCTAATGTGTACCTAGATTGGGAGGCTAAATGTGAACAAATTTTGAGATCCATGAGATCCAAGATGAGCACAAATTTAAGCTAGCTACCTTAGAGTTTAGTGATTATGCCATGAAATGGTGGCATAGGGTTTTAAAGGGCATTATCCATCACAAGGGTCCTCCCGTGGACTCTTGGAACTCTTTAAAGGATCAAATGTGCCTTAGGTTTGCGCCACCACACTTTAGGAAAGACCTCATGTTGAGACTTCAACGGTTTCAACAAGGCACGCTAAGTGTGGATGCTTATTTCAAGGAGTTAGATACGCTTTTACTTAAAGTTAATTTGAAAGAAAGTGAGGAAGCTATGATAGCTAGGTTTGTAAGTGGCCTAAGAAAGGATATTCAAGATGTTGTTGAACTTCAAAAGTATTCATCTTTGGGATCTTTGGTTCACCTTACAATGAAGGTTGAAGCCCAAATTGCTAAGAAAATTGCTTTTAAAAACTCTCCCAATGATGGTTACTACAACAACTCTTGGAAAAATAAAAAATCTTTTTCAAACCTTCCTTCTAAGGATTCTGCTTTCACACCTAGAGAGTCTACGCCTTCTACTTCTACTCATATCTCACCCATCAAATCGTCTAGCAAGAAATGTTTTAAATGTATGGGATATGGTCACATAGCTTCTAATTTTCCTTCAAAAAGAAATATGTTTGTGCATAATGGGGTAGTAGTTAGTGAGCATGATTCCAATTCCTCTAGGCATTCTTCACCTTCTAAGCCATCATGTGAAATTGAGAGTGAAAGTCCTTGTGAAGGTGACTTATTGATGATAAAGCGTATGTTGGGAACAATTCCAAAATCTTTGGATGATGCTCAAAGAGAATATTTTTCACACCCGATGTCTTATCAACAACAAGTTATGTTCCTTGATTATTGATGGGGGTAGTTGCACTAATGTGGCTAGTACAAGAGTGGTGGAGAAGTTATCCTTACCCACTATCTCTCATACCAAGCCTTATAAATTGCAATGGTAAGTACCAAAGTTGAAATCATGGTTAATAAACAAGTCCTCATTAACTTTGCAATAGGAGAGTATAAAGATGAGGTTTTATGTGATGTTGTGCCCATGGAAGCAACTCATCTTCTTTTAGGAAGGTGTACCGTCCCGTCCTCGGGCGTTGACCAAAGGTCAGATTCAACGCGTGGTGGGATCCCTCAAGGGACCCAAGGAAGAGAAGTCAACAGGTTGGCCGCTCGAGTCATTGCCTCGTTGAGGCATCGTCTAAGAAAGGCGTCGCCCAAGAGGGGCCTCGCCTAAAGAGAAACATTGCCGAGCAAAGACATCGCCCGAGAGGCCTCGAGCCTCGACCGGAACAATAGTAAGGAGAAGAGAAAGGTGGCTTCAAGGCCATAAGTTTAGGACCAGAAGGGGATATCCTGACTCGTGAAGTACTCATGCCACCACTGGGAGACCCTGGAACAGATACGGCGCATAAGAGGGCCATAACCAGGGGAGAACCACGCGCATGTTACGAGGGAAAGGTAGACCCACCCCCAGGGCAAGCAGCTAATGATTGGGGCACATGAGTTGGCACCCAGAAAGTCAACCCACGTGCCAGAAGCACTTCGCAGGAAAGAGGGCTCACACGAGGGAATAACCCTAAGTTGGGTTGCGGCGTTGTGGGACCCTCTACTCAGAACAACGATGATGTTAGAAGGGCACGTGGCAAGGCACACATGCTCATTAAAGGTTTCAGTGAAAGTTTGCCAAGGTACGCGTTAATTCAGTTAAGATTCGAATGTTCCACATAATGTTTTTATACGCTTTCAATGCGCTTTGACGCGCTTTAAATAGGAGAAGGGTATAAAAAGGGACCTTGGGAGAATTCGAGGGGGATCAGAATTTTAATCTAGTACACACAGATACACAGAGCAAACCCTAGTTGTCTTCGCGGCGCACTTACAGTGAGTACAAGGCAATTAGGGCAACACATTTCTAGTTACACAATTTCAGTCATTCAGTACAGTTTCTTCGACCACCTCTCAAGGGTGTGTCCTCAGTTTTTGATGTTTCTCGCTAGCTGACTTGATCGTCAGAGTGCAAACGGCCGCGAGGGCGCCCCTTTGTTCACTTCTTTTAGGTATCCACGGACGGAGCAAGACGAAGGTGCCTTAGCTCGCAGGGACAAGCCACGTGCAAAGACGATCCCGGTCAAACGGTGGCAACATTTGGCGCCCACCGTGGGGCCAATCTAAAATGTCAGTCCCACCACGCAAGTTTCTCAGTTCCAGTTCTTAAAACCTAGATAAATTGAAAGAGTTTCTAGAAAGCCATGGCCACGAGACCAGCACGCGCTAGGAGTGAAGAGATGACCATGCAACAACTCATGGGCATGATGCAAGGGCTGCAGGACGCAATGGCCGCCTCGAAAGCGGAGCAAGAGCGCGTGCAAGCAGATCTTGCAGCTTCTCAAGCAAGAAACGATGAGCTTCACCGAGCCAATGAGGAGTTACGTCGCGGATGACGCGATGTGGACGAGCCTGAGACCGCCTCCCCACCTAGGGATTTCACAACACCGTTCTCACGGGCGATCTTAGAGACAGTAATCCCCAACACGTTCACAGGGACCAAGGTAACCTTCACAGGGATGGAGGATCCCGAGGCGCACCTCACGACATTCCACACACAAATGATGTTGGTTGGCGGCTCTGATGTTGTAAAATGCAACCTCTTTATGAGCACTTTGACTGGGATGGCCCTGGATTGGTTCATCAGCCTCCCAGAGGGTCACATCACGTCCTTCGCACAGCTCTCACAACTATTTAGAGAGCAGTATTTAGCCAACAGGGCCCCAGCACCAGTCTCGTACGACCTTTTCGACGTGAAACAATTTCAAGGGGAGACCCTGAAGGAATACATAAGTCGCTTCGGAGCGCAGGTCGTAAAAGTAGGCACCACAGAAGAGCCCATGATCGTGTACGCATTTAGGAAGGGGATGTGTCCTGGATCTTTTAGCAAATCGCTCAACAGTATTCGCCCCAGAACTTTTGCTGAAGTGAGGCGTCGGGCGGTAGAGCACATTGCCTCGGAGGGCGAGGCGTACGAGAAGTTTACGATTGCTGCACCTGCGCGACCAAGGGTGCAGATACGCACACAGCCTGCCAGGGTCCATGAAGCTGCCACAAAGAGAAGGAACTCGGACTGGAAGCGCACTTACGAGACAAGGAGGGCCCCGCCAAGGGGTCGAGCCGAAGGAAGGAGATAGGGGAGTAGGCCACTGAGGCACAACTTTGTGGTAGAACTCAAAGACCTCATCGTTGTTCCCAACATAGCTGACAGGTTGAGGCCACCAGTGAAGTCTGATAAAATTCTGGGGCCTCACATGGAATCATGGTGCGAATTCCACGAGGCGATTGGGCACCATATTAACAACTGCTTGGCGCTGGGCTATTAGTTGGACGAGCTTGTGAAGAATGGTTTCTTAAAAGTTTATTTCGCTGGGTCCACCACGATCACAGTCCCGGCGACGCCAGAGGAAGATCAAGCGCATGAAGTCCCAATTCACGGAGAAGTGCACACCATCTCTGGCGGCTTTTCTGGAGGAGGGCCCACTGCCTCTCAACGGAAGAAATATATGAGGTCAGTGAGTACAGTTGCAGAGGAATTTCCAGACGACCCATGGGAGTTAGATCTCGTTTTCACAAGGGCTGACCTGCGGGACATGGTCCCACACGATAATGACCCTGTGGTCATTTCAGTAGTCACGGCAGGAAGGAGGGTGCATAGGGTTCTCGTCGACCAGGGGAGTTCCGCAGATGTCATGTTTTGGTCCACTTTCAACAAGCTACAGTTATCCCCCAACCTTTTGAGACTCTATACTGGATGCTTGTATGGGTTTGCAGATAATCCAGTAGAGGTACGAGGCTACTTGGAGTTGAGGACAACGTTCACTGATGGAGTAGCATCACACACCGAGAACATCCGATACTTGGTGGTCAACGCCAATTCAGCCTACAACATTTTGCTAGGCAGACCATCTTTGAACAGATTGAGGGAAGTGTCCTCTACGCGCCACATGAAGATGAAGCTACCAGATCTTAGTGGTAAGGTTATTGTGGTCAAGTCGGATCAAGAAGAAGCCCGTAAGTGCTATAAAAATAGTCTGAAGACAAAGAGAGGCGTGGTCATGGTGATTGAGCGACCATTCGTTTCAAATTCGCAAATGGATTTAGAACCGTTGGAAGAGGCGACGCCCATGAAGCCCACGCCGGTCGAAGCTACCTCAGGGGCGACGCCTATAGAAGGAAGAAACGGTGATGCCTCGACAAGGGAAGGAGTACACGGAGAGGCCTCGCCCACGGAAGGAGAGCCAGAGGAGGCGATGCCCGATGCACCCGTTGGGGAGACGCCTATGGAAGAAGACTCCACGAACGAGTCTCTTACAGAGAATGTACAGAATGAGCGACCCCGACCAGAAGATAACACAATAGAAAGACAAATAGGGGGTAAGGTGTTGAAATTAGGACGCTTGTTGAGCCAAGAAGAACAAGAAGAGGTAGCTGCAGTAATCTCACGACACCTAGATGCTTTCGCGTGGACTGCGGCGGGTATGCTAAAGATAGACCCAGATTTTTTGTGCCACCATCTCACCATGGATGCAAAGGTTCGCCCTGTGAGATAGAGAAGGAGGAAGTTCAATGAAGAGCGATGCCTCGTCGTGAAGGAGGAAACACGGAAGCTGCTTAGCGATGGGCACATCAGGGAGATACAATACTCTGAGTGGCTAGCCAACGTGGTTCTAGTAAAAAAGGCAAACGGGAAATGGAGGATGTGCGTCGACTTCACAGATCTGAACAAGGCGTGCCCAAAGGATTCGTTTCTGCTGCCTAACATCGACGCATTAGTAGACAGCGCCTCGGGCTGCAAGATGCTGAGTTTCTTGGATGCGTTCTCAGGCTACAATCAGATCAAGATGTCCCAGGGACGAGAGCAAAACGACATTCATGACGGAGACATGCAGCTACTGTTATAAGGTAATGCCGTTTGGTTTGAAAAATGCAGGCGCCACCTACCAGAGGCTGATGCACAAGGTCCTTGCACCCATGCTGGGAAGAAACGTACAGGCCTACGTGGACGACATGGTGGTAACTTCGCACGAGAGAGGGCGGCACGTAGCTGATCTATAAGAGTTGTTCACTACCATATCAAAGTACCACCTCAAGTTAAACCCAGAAAAGTGCGTTTTCGGCGTGGAGGCAGGAAAGTTCTTAGGGTTCATACTCACAGAGAGGGGGCTTGAGGCGAACCCTGACAAGTGTGCAGCCATCATCGCCATGAGGAGCCCAACCTCAGTAAAAGAAGTTCAACAACTGACAGGGCGAATGCGTTATCGAGATTCGTATCAGATGGAGGAGAGAAGGGCCACCCTTACTTCTAATTCCAAAACGAATATTCGTTTTGCGTGGACAAACGAGTGTGAAGCAGCGTTTCTCAAGTTGAAAGAGTACTTGGCGACGCCACCTGTGCTTTGCAAGCCACAAGTAGGCGTCCCCCTCCGCTTGTACTTTGCGGTGACTGAGTGGGCTATTAGCTCTGTGCTGGTCCAGGAACAAAACCAGGTACAAAAGCCCATTTACTTCGTAAGCAAGGCCTTGCAAGGCCCAGAATTGAGATACCAATCACTAGAGAAGGCAGCGCTAGCAGTAGTATTCTCAGCACGAAGGCTCCGCCACTATTTCCACAGTTTCACAGTGGTGGTAATGAAAAATCTCCCCATCCAGAAGGTGTTCCAAAAGCCAGATGTAGCGGGGAGGATGGTTCGCTGGGCGGTCCAGTTGTCAGAGTTCGATATCCATTATGAGGCCAGGGGGTCCATCAAAGGGCAAGTCTATGCCGACTTCGTGGCAGAACTTTCACCAGGAGGAGACTCTCAAGAAGTAGAAGTAGGGGCACAGTGGACGCTCTCAGTGGATGGCTCTTCCAACCAGCAAGGGAGTGGGGCTGGAATTATTTTGGAAGGGCCCAATGGAGTATTGATCGAGCAGGCTTTACGCTTCGCTTTTAAGGCAAGCAACAACCAGGCGGAGTACGAAGCACTGATTGCTGGGATGCTCTTGGCTAAAGAAATGGGCGCTCAGAGCCTCCTTGCAAAGAGTGACTAACAATTGGTCACAGGGCATGTAACGGGAGAATATCAAGCGAAGGATCCATAGGTGGTCGCGTACTTAAGGTATGTCGAGATGTTGAAGAGAGCCTTCACTACGTTTGAGCTGGTGCACGTCCCTAGGGAGCAAAATGCCAGAGCTGACCTGCTTGCCAAGATGGCTAGCTCAGGCAAGGAGGGAAGGCAGAGGACTGTCATCCAAGAGACCCTCAAAACACCGCGAAAGTTTGTTGCAGACAACAGGCTAGATGTTCTTCATGTGAGCTCAGCAAGAGGAAACCCACGTAACCATCGCTCCCTGAGTCAAGACACAGTGAGGGCACCCTGCATCAGTACTTACGCAACCTCGCCAGATGGAGAAAGGGGCGTACAGGTATGCACTTTGGAGGAAGGCGACACTTGGATGACCCCCTACAGGTGATACCTAGCGGATGGAATCCTCCCAGCGGAGCCAGAGGAGGGCAAAAAGATCAAGAGGAACGCCGCCAGGTACACCTTAGTAGATGGGATATCGTTTAGGCATGGGTTTACACACCCTATCTTGACGTGCGTAAGTGGCAACGAGTGCACCAGGATAATGGCCGAGCTTCACGAAGGTATTTGTGGGAGCCACGTGGAAGGAAGGTCCTTGGCGTCCAAGGTGATACGTGCAGGGTTTTTCTGGCCAACAGTGAGAGAGGATTGCGTGCGATACGCCCAACATTGCAAGCAGTGTCAGATGCACGCTGATTGGCACAAGGCGCCGCCAGAGGAACTGAGATCCATATATAGCCCATGGCCTTTGCATACTTGGGGGATTGACATCCTAGGTCCATTCCCATTGGCGATAAGACAGATGAAGTACTTGATCGTTGCCATCGAATACTTCACAAAGTGGATAGAGGCCGAACCAGTAGCACAGATTACCGTGCACAAGGTACAACACTTTGTTTGGAAGAACATCGTGTGTCGTTTTGGAGTACCAAGGCGTCTTATTTCAGACAACCACACCTAGTTCGCAAGCCAACAATTGGGAAAGCTATGCACGAAAGTAGGAATCAAGCAGGTGTTTGCGTCAGTCGAACACCCTCAGACGAATGGGCAGGTCGAGTCAGCAAACAGAGTTTTGTTGAGAGGTTTGAAGCGCAGGTTAGAGAAGGATAACAGGGAGTGGGCTGAGGAGGTGCCAAGGATCGTATGGGCTTACCACACCACGCCTCAATCCTCCACCATGGAGACACCTTTCAGCTTAGTGTATGAATCGGACGCCATGATCCCGGTGGAAATCCACGAGAGCTCGCCCCGCTTCCTAGGCTTCGTAGCAGAAGAGTCCAACGAGGAAAGGAGGGTGAACTTGGACCTAATAGATGAAGCTAGAGAAGAGGCAAAAATCAAGGCAGAGGCCGTGAAGAGAAGAGTGGAGCGGCAGTATAGCTCCAAGGTGAAGCTGCGACAATTCCAGGTTGGTGATTTGGTCATGAGGAAGGCTCACCCTTACGAGCTCGAAAATAATTTGTCTCCCAAGTGGACCGGACCGTTCAGAGTAACCAAAGCCAAAGGGAATGGTTCGTATAAACTAGAAACTTTAGAAGGGGGCCCATCCCACGTAGTTGGAATGCGGCAAATTTAAAATTTTATTTCAGTTGATGTTGTTTCAGTTGAAGTTTGTAAAAGGGACACTCTTTTTCCCTCCCGGGGGTTTTTTAACGAGGTCACCCAAATAAAGAAAAGAAAAGTTAAAATATTTTTGCTCTACTTTTTCTCTCATTCGAATGTAAGATCAAAGGTTAAAGAATCAAAGACAAAGACAAGGAGTCGCCAAGACGAGGCGCCGCTAGAACCAGTCGTCGCCAAGATAAGGTGTTTACTAGAACAGGGCGTCGCCAGCACAAGGCGTCGCCACCAGATAATCATGTAGAAGCCAAGCTCAGAGCAAGATAACAGGTATGTCTAGTATAAGTTAAAATCCGGGAGCCTAGTCCTTGATTAGGGGTTAAGGGATTCCTTTGGGACACCCCCTCCTCAAGTATGAACAACTAGCCCCGGTGCCAGATGTCAGTATAAGTTAAAATCCGGGAGCCTAGTCCTTGATCAGGGGTTAAGGGATTCCTTCGGGACACCCCCTCCTCAAGTATGAACAACTTGTTGAAGCTAGAGGAAGCTTCTTCCCTACCAAGGCTTGATGCGTGTTTCATGAAGAAAATGGCTTGAGTGCTTTGAAGATTGTAATAGGTTTTTAGATTCATTTGTAATTAGGCCTGTAAATGTGTATGATTGCCTTTTGCTGTGTAACCTATCCTAGATGCCTAATCAAGTCTAGATCAAGCACATGATGTGGTTAAATGGTTTTTTGAAAAGCTTTTTAAAATGATTTTAAAAGTTTTAAATCAGTACACAAATAAATCTGTTTTATGGAGAAAGAATCTGTTTATTTCTTCTCTGTTAAAAGGCTTTTCTAAATTTCTGTTAGGGTACCAAGGGAAAGCTTAGTTCGTTATTTCAGTTAAGCTGAGCTGGCCTGTTTGTTATACTTTAATCTATTTTACTGTGAAAGAACAGGTTTATTCTTTGGTCTGCTGAAAGGTTTTTCACAAGTTAGTTAGGGCACCAAAGGTACAACTCAGACAGTTATTTCTGTTAGCTGAGTTGGCAGTTTTCACAAAATAAATCTGTTAAGTTCAAAAATGAATCTGTTGTTTTCATAACTGCTTTTCAACAGTTTTTGAAAAGATGTTAGAAACTGTTTTCAATATAAAGAAAAGTCTCTCTCACATGAATTAGGGCTGAGGAATTACACTTTTGACAGAGATCAAACAATTTCCATGTGAGAAGAAGGATTGAAAGAGTTTTTGAAAGGTTTTCCAAAGAGATTTTCAAGTGTGCTTGTTCTAGGAAACCTTTGATCTTGGTGAAGGTGCTGGTGCAGTTCTGCAGCAAATTGAACTACTGGTTTTGAGTTCTTGCATCTTCTTTTCAGGTGTAATCTTTCCTTTATTCTGTTTTGTAAAGGTGTAAGTGTTAGTCACTCCTTGATAGGGTTTCTTGGAGTGCAAGGTGTGCTGAAATAGGGTTTTTCAGCATTGTGTGTGTTGTTCTTGTAGTGTTCAAGAACTGCTGGTTTGTAAGTGATTGGTACTGTTTTTAGTGAATTCCACCTTGGGGTAAGGTGAGATTGGATGTAGCTCTGTATGAGTGAACCAGTATAAAAACGTGTGTATCTCGTATTCTCATCCCTGCACTCTTTTCTGGTTTTTGCTTAATTCTGTCAAGAACTAAATCTGTTCTTTTGAAATTGAATTTGTTAATTCTGGGTTAAGTGAAAACTGTTCTTCCTGATTTGTGAAAGTTTTCTGATCATAAACAAGGTTGCTGCATATAATGGTTTAAGTGAATTGTGAACAAACTGACCATTCATTAAAACCTGAGAAAGGACTATACTTCTTGAAATCTTGTGTTGTGTAATTTTTGGTTGATTTCTAAGCATAGCTGTATCCTTCATCCTCACAATATTAAGCTGATCTGGTTCTATTATAATTCTCTGTTGATCACAATTTTACATTGAACAAAATTCAAATTGTGCCAAGACTGCTCTGAAGAATCAATCTGTTTCATGTAAAAACAATCTGTTCTTTTTGCCTCTGGAATACTGAAAAAATGTGTGTTCTTGCGAAAATTTTATAAGCTCAATTCACCCCTCCCCTCTTGAACTTAGACACTAATAGACCTAACAATTGGTATCAAGAGCTAGGGCTTGTATTTTGCTCAAGTGTGTGTATGATGTTTGAGTTTAAAATGCCTTTTGCTGAAGGTGCATCTATTAATAGACCTCCTATGTTTGGTGGTGTTAACTATGCTTTGTGGAAAATCAGGATGAAGATCTTTATGGAATCTATTGACATGGGAATCTGGGATGCAGTGGTCAGTGGACCTTTCATACCTATGCAGGTTGTCAAAGATGAAACAATAAAGAAGCCTTGGTCTGAATGGAGTGACACCGAGAAGAAGAAGGCCCAATATGACTCCTTAGCCATGAATATCATCACCTCTGCACTGGATATGGATGAGTTCTTTAGAGTCTCTCATTGTAACTCAGCAAAGGAGATGTGGGATGTACTAGAGGTGACTCATGAAGGAACTGATGATGTGAAACGGGCAAGGAAGCACTCACTAATTCAGGAGTACGAGCTGTTCAGAATGCAATCTGAAGAAAGTATTGCAGATGTGCAGAAACGATTTACACACATTGTAAATCACCTCACTGGCCTTGGTAAAGTCTTTGACAAGGAAAAGCTTAACATAAAGGTACTAAAATGTCTTGATAGGAGCTGGCAGCCTAAGGTAACAGCAATCTCAGAATCCAGAGATTTATCCAAGATGTCCACTGCTGCACTTTTTGGAAAGCTGATAGAACATGAAATTGAGCTGAAAAGATTGAAAGAACAAGAAACAGTGGAGAAGAAGGCCAAAGGAATTGCTCTGAAAACTACCATAGAACATGATACAAGTGAGGAAGAAGGTGATCCAGAACATGATGAGACTGTGAGTCTGCTCACCAGAAAATTCAGCAGATTTCTTAGAAAGAAAAACCGTGACAGAACTCAGCAAAGAAAGAGGTATTCCAAACAATCTATTGATTCAAATTCTTCCAATTACACGTGCTTTGGATGTGGTAAACCAGGTCATATAAAAGCTGATTGTCCAAACAATCAAAGTAAAGAAAAATCAGCAAGCAAGAGGAGTGACAAAGGGAAAGGTAGAAGAGCATATATCTCATGGGAAGAAAATGATGTATCCTCATCTAGTAATTCTTCAACTGAAAGTGAAGAAGCAAATCTTTGCTTCATGGTGAATGATGAGGGATCCAACTCTGACTCATTAAGTAATTTCTCCACTGATTCTGAAAACTATGATCAACTGCTATTAGCCTTTAAGGAAACACATGATGAAGCAAACAGGTTGGCTATAATGTGCAACAGATTGAATAGAGTAAATAGGGTACTTGAACCAAAGGTTAAAGCTCTTGAAGAAGAACTGCACAAAGCTAAAACTGAATTAATTAGTCTTGAATTGACATGTTTGCATGCATCAATTAAAACTTGTGATAATTGCAAAAAGCTGGAAAAACAGGTTGAGTATTTGTTGAAAACACTTTCAAATTTCACTAAGGGAAGAGAAAATCTTGAAACATTATTAGGTTCACAGAATGTTGTTTTCAATAAAAATGGTTTAGGATATAATCATGGAATGAAAGGTAATGTGAAAAAGCTGTCAAGTTTCTTTGTTCCTTCCAAAACAGGTTTTTCCTCTTTTAGGAATTCAAAAACAATGCATACTACAACATGTTTTTATTGTATGAAATCTGGTCATGTATCTAGAACATATAAGGCTAGGAAATATCTTGTTCCTAAAGGATTGGCCAAATGGCTTCCTAAGGAAAGGTGTTAATCATGTTGGACCCTAGACTAAAGGGGTACCATATGTGCTAAATCTGTTTTGTTGCAGAAAAACAGTAGGAGAAACCAGTGGTACCTAGACAGTGGCTGCTCAAAGCACATGACTGGTGATGTGACTCAGTTCATAAATCTGAAACTCAAAGCTGAAGGGCATGTCACATATGGAGATAACAATAGAGGAAAAATTCTTGGAAGAGGAGATGTTGGTACTAAAGACTCAACTACTATTGAGAATGTCCTATATGTTGAAGGGCTAAAACATAGTCTTCTAAGCATTAGCCAGCTGTGTGTCAAGGGATACAAGGTCAATTTCGAAGCAAATACTTGTACAATTTCAAATGAAAATTCTGGTAAGGTGCTGTTCACTGGAAGAAGGGTAAACAACATTTATCTCCTAGACATTATAAAGAGCTGTTCTGAAAATGAGTGTTTGCTATCTAAAAATGATGAGTCTTGGCTATGGCATAGGAGACTAGCTCACATTCACACAAATCACTTGAATAAGCTAAAATCTAAGGAACTTGTTTCTGGTTTACCAAACATAAAGTTTCAAAATAACAGATTGTGTGATGCCTGTGTAAAGGGAAAACAGATTAGAACTTCTTTTAAATCAAAAGATATGGTTTCTTCAAATAAAGCTTTGGATGTTTTGCATATGGACTTGTTTGGACCATCTAGAACTGCTAGCTTAGCTGGAAATTACTATGCTTTGGTGATTGTTGATGACTTTTCAAGATATACATGGACTTTGTTTCTTGTTTCTAAAAATGATGCATATAAAGCCTTTAAGAAACTTGCTAAGGTTCTGCATAATGAGAATGAAAATAGGATAAAACAGATTCGTAGTGATCATGGGGGAGAATTTCAAAATGCAAAGTTTGATAAATATTGTGAAAAACATGGGATCATACATAGTTATTCTGCTCCTAGGACACCCCAACAAAATGGTGTTGTTGAAAGAAAGAATAGATCACTAGAAGAGTTAGCTAGGACTATGCTAAATGAATCTGGTCTACCTAAATATTTTTGGGTTGATGTTGTATATACTGCTTCTTATGTGCTTAACAAAACATTGATTAGACCAATTCTTAAGAAAACTCCCTATGAATTGTATACAGGTAGGAAGCCTAGCATTAGTCATCTTAGGGTGTTTGGCTGCAAATGCTTTGTTTTAAATAATGGTAAAGATAATCTGGGGAAGTTTGATCCTAAATCAGATGAAGGAATACATATTGGTTATGCTATAATGGTCATGCTTATAGAGTATATAACAAAAGATTGCTTGCTGTTGAAGAATCTATACATGTTGTGTTTGATGAAACAGATTTTTCTGTGCCCAAATCTGTTATGGATGAACCTGGTATGGATGATTTAAGAACAATCATGCAACATAATCAATCTAGTGAGCTTGGTGCTACTAATCCAAATTCTTTCAAAGAATCTACTGTGAATGCAGGACTGCCTAAAGAATGGAAGACTCCAAGGGATCTCACTCTTGACAATGTAATTGGTAAATGAGAAAGGAGTCTCAACAAGGAATTCACTCAATAACTTCTGCAGAACAGTAGCTTTTGTGTCACAGATTGAGCCTAAAAGCCTGGAAGAAGCACTGCAAGGCAGCAATTGGATAACAGCAATGCAGGAAGAGCTGAACCAGTTTGAATACAATGAAGTGTGGACTTTGGTTCCAAGGAAGCATGAGATGAACATCATAGGAACCAAGTGGGTGTACAGGAACAAGATGGATGAACATGGAGCTATCACTAGAAATAAAGCAAGACTGGTTGCTAAAGGGTATAACCAAGAAGAAGGTATTGATTTTGGTGAAACCTATGCACCAGTAGCACGTCTTGAAGCTGTCAGACTTCTTCTAGCATTTTCCAGCATACAAGGTTTCAAGCTGTTTCAAATGGATGTTAAGAGTGCATTTCTAAATGGCTACATCAATGAAGAGGTGTTTGTATCTCAGCTTCCAGGGTTTGAATTTCACAAAAATCCAGAACATGTGTTCATGCTTAAGAAAGCCTTATATGGATTAAAGCAAGCACCTAGGCAATGGTATGAAAGGCTAAGTGAATTTCTGCTGTTTGAAGGTTATAGCCGTGGCAATTTAGATAAAACTCTCTTTCTAAAGAAGAAAAGTGAAGATATCATACTTGTGCAAGTCTATGTAGATGATATTATCTTTGGATCCACAAATGAAGAGATGTGTGAAGACTTTGTGAAAACCATGAAAAGTGAGTTTGAGATGTCAATGTTAGGAGAAATGAATTTCTTCCTTGGATTACAAGTTAAGCAACTCAATGATGGAATTTTCATAAGTCAAGAAAAATACTGCAAGGAACTGCTCAAGAAGTTTGATATGAACCAATGCAAAGCAATCAGCACTCCTATTTCAACAAGTTGTCAGCTGGATCAAGATTCTGCAGGAAAATCAGTGGATCAAACGAAATATGGGGGTTTAATTGGCTCCTTATTA
Organism: Phaseolus vulgaris; assembly: GCF_051622355.1. Lineage (NCBI taxonomy): Eukaryota > Viridiplantae > Streptophyta > Magnoliopsida > Fabales > Fabaceae > Phaseolus > Phaseolus vulgaris. The sequence goes on from NC_143504.1 coordinate 33,561,538, forward strand.
TATCTAACTGCCAGCAGGCCTGACATTATGTTTGTTGTTTGTCTATGTGCTAGATATCAATCTGATCCAAGGGAATCACACTACAATGCAACAAAGAGAATTCTGAAATATTTGCAAGGATCTAAAGATGTTGGATTGTGGTATCCTAACAAGGTATCTTTGAATTTGATTGGTTTTTCAGATTCTGATTTTGCAGGCTGCAAAGTTGATAGAAAGAGCACAAGTGGGACTTGTCACATGCTTCGATCAAGTCTAATCTCTTGGCATTGCAAGAAGCAAGCTTGTGTTGCTCTCTCCACAGCAGAAGCAGAATACATAGTTGCTGGAAGTTGTTGTGCTCAAACCTTATGGCTAAGGCAGCAACTAAGTGATTTTGGTATTCTGTTAAATAACATACCTATAAATTGTGATAATACAAGTGCCATAAATCTGTCTAAGAATCCTGTCATGCACTCAAGAACTAAGCACATTGAAATTAGACATCACTTTCTAAGAGAACATATAGCTAATGGAACATGTGATATACAATTCATTGGTACTGAATTTCAACTAGCTGATCTATTCACTAAACCACTTGCTAAAGACAGGTTTCACTTTCTTTTAAATGAATTGGGCATTATTAGCTTGAATTGTCCTCTGCAGTGAAAATTTCAATCTGTTGTTTTATGTTTTAACATGTTTCGTTCCCTGTTTCAGAAATCACAGTTGTGACTAGGAAAGAGAAAGATTTATTTTTCTCTCTCTCACTTTATTGATTGACTGCTTTTACGGTTATTGACCAGCAGATCCATGCAAATCAATGTGTGGGTATCCTAACTAATTGGATTCTGTGTAGATGCAACAAATTTGATGTACCAAAATCAGGTTCCAAGATATTCCTACGTGAATCCACACCTGAACCTGCTGCACCATTGGAATAAAATCTGCAGCATATCTGTGGGATTTGATTTTTCTTCAAAATTCATTATTTCCAAAATCTGATTACATTGCCCTGAATTAAAATTTGTGCTTTTCAATTTTGGTTTAATAATCCTATATAAACCTAGCACAATTTAGCTCGTCTCTCACACCATCTCACTTGCACTATAAGCCGTCCAAGTGCACATTGCTTCACCACAGGTTTTGTTTCTGCTTTTGAATAATAATCTGTAATGTCTTTCTTCTAGAATTGTATGGTAATATATTGATGCAGGGAAAAACAGATTAAGCATGGCATCCTCTTCACATAGAAAGAAGAAATCCAAGGAGCAATCTCAAAGCAGCCAAGGTATCCTGGAAAACTGGTTTGCTGGAGATTCAGAGGCAATGACAAGGTTCATACATGAGACTGGCAGGAAGCAAATCAATGTACCCAAGCTGCTTGAGTTCTCATGGCTGAGAGAGGAAAATTTGATAGAAGCCAAAGACTTGCTCAAACATCAAAAGCTGAAAGGATTTCTGGAGATGAATGGAAATGTCTATCCAGATCTTGTGAAGGTGTTTTACTGCAACCTTGAACAAGATGGTAAAAATCTGGTTTCCCATGTAAAAGGAGTGAAGCTGAAGATCACTAGGGAAATCTGGAGCAGTGTGGCTGGAATCAAATATTCAGGACTGAAAGTGAGCAAAGGAAACACTGCTAGAATTCAAGGATTTAACAAATTCCAATTTTATAGAAGCTGTGTGAGGAATCCCCCTTGTACCGCCCTGGTAGTCGGAAGTGATGACGTGGCATCAAGCTACAGTGTAGGCGTGTCGACAAGGCGCCAGATTTGCAGAAGGGAAGGAAGTCGGGGGGTTCGTGTAGTCGCCAGTTATTAAGTTGGCGTGCTTCAATCTCCAGCATACCAGAACCGGCGATCGCCCAGTTGAAGATGAAGTCGCCAGATGTAAATTCAGGCGACCAAGTGATTGGAGATCGCCAGAGCAAGCACATCATCGAAGATGAAGGTGGTGCAGATTATGAAGGCGGCCGGTGAGACCACAGGGAAGGTGTACGGAGGCACCCTAACTCGCCAATTCCAGTAGAGATCACGCTCCCAAGTTGGCTATGCACTGGGCAGTACCATGCATAAGTAACTTAGCCAAAAAGAGAGTCAGAAGCAGCGCCCAAGTCAAGGAGGCTCCAGATGATGGCACGTGTACGACTGGATGCGAACCACGTGTCCAGGTCTGTAACTGCCAGGAGAGAGAAAGTGACCAGGTATATAAGAGTTCTCAACGAACTTCTGAGGTACGCACGTTCATATTATACTCTTTACGCTTGCGAGTTCTTGAGCATACTGTGAGAGAGAACATTGCACGGTTCCTTGAGAGTTCTTGAGTGTTCTTGCTCTTAGTATTTGGTGGTTCGGTCACTGACTTGGGCGTTCGAGTGCGATCGGCCGCAGCGGCGCCGCTCTGTTCTTTTGCAGGTTCTTGAGGTGGATCGCGACGAAGGACGGAGGTAGAAGCGGTGCACACGTCGATCCAAGTTTGACGAGGCAAGTTCCAACATTCTGGTCAACAGGAAGGATCATCAGGCGCCCACCGTGGGGCCGTGTAAAACCTGTTCCCATCCATAGCGTGAGTTCTTGGGGTTTTTCGTAGTTTTCTGTGTGGTTGTGTGCTGGTGCAACCATCGTTCGCTGTTCGTTTGAGATTTGTTCGGTGATTTCGCGTTTTCCACCGTTCGTTTGGATTTTTGTTCGGTGAAGTGAGGTTTTCTGCTGTTTACGCGTGATTTGTTCGGTGGAGTTTGAGTTCTTTCGCTCGTTTGGTTATCCGTGGGAGAAGCGGTGGTTTCTGGTGGAGTTGCAGGTTTCTTTGGAGGTTCGCGGTGTTCTTGAGTTTTCTTGCTGAGTTTCACGCTGTTTTTTCCGATTGATCGCTGAATCGATCGTAGCTGAAGTAAGTGTTGTTCGCTGCATTCTGTGATTCGCCAAGTTTCATGAGAAAATGAGAAGCAATCGTTCAAGTCCAGTTGCGCCCGTCGCTGCTGAAGGCGCCGCCGCCATGACCATGGCGCAGATGGTAGAGATTATGCGCTCGTTGCAGGCAACTGTGGAAGCCTCGCGTATAGAACAGGCGAGAATGCATGAGGACCTGGCCGCCTCTCGGGCCAGGAATGATGAGCTTAGCAAGGTGACTGAGGAGCTGCGTCAAGCTCTTCAGGAGCAGCAAGGGCGCTCTATTGCTGAAGAGGTCGCGCCGTCGTCGCCACCTCGTGTTTTTCCTATGCCTTTCGATCAGGCGATTACTGACACGCCTATTCCTGCGAGTGTGGTTCCCGTTAAGGCTCTTTTCACTGGTGTGGAGGATCCTGAAGCTCATCTCACCACGTTCCATACGCAGATGATGCTGTCAGGGGGATCAGACGCCGTGTATTGCAAGATGTTCGTGAGCACGCTCTAGGGAACGGCGCTGGAATGGTTTGTGAGCCTGCCTAACGGTCACATAACTAGTTTTCAACAGTTCTCGAAGATTTTCGTCGAGTAGTACATCGTGAATAAGGCACCGCCCAGGGTGTCTTACGATTTGTTTGATATAAGGCAGTATCAGGGAGAGTCCCTCAGGGACTACCTAAATCGCTTTGGGGCGCAGATGGTCAGATCGCCGGCCAAAGATGAAGAAATGCTAGTCTATGCATTTAAGAAGGGCGTGCTGCCGGGACCATTCTGCGAGGCATTGATCAAGGCACACCCCGCCACGTTTGCTGAGGTTAGGCGACTTGCGGTGGCCCACATCGCCGACGAAAGCGAAGTCGCCGAGAAGAGAGAAAGCGTGGCCCCCACTAGGCCACGCGCCCAGACCAGGATCCAGCCACAGAGGGTGCTGGAGACAACGGCGGCCAGAAGGGATCAGAGGACTCGCCATCCTTATGATCCAAGGAAGAACAAGGGCAGGGGCCAAGGACGCCAGCAACCAGCACGCCGGGAATACAATCGCCCGCCTAAGCACAAGTTTGTCATGGGATTGGCGGATCTGATCGCCATTCCCAATATATCCGCTAGGTTGAAGGCGCCAGAAAAGGTGGGCGACAAGGTGCTGGGACCAAAGCCAGACGCCTGGTGTGAGTTTCACCAAGGCTTTGGCCATACAGTGGACTCGTGCTTGGCATTAGGATACCAGCTCGACGATCTGGTTAAGAGCGGGTTCCTAAATGATTATTTGCTGGACAGAAGGACGGGGGGCGCGTCGAGCTCCAAACCAGCAGGTGCTGAGGCTCAGCAGCACGAGATGCCTACGCACGGAGAAATCCACACCATTGCAGGGGGTTTCTCAGGAGGTGGATGCACCGCATCACAGAGGAAGAGGTACGCGAGGTCTGTGATGACGGTGGATATGTTTGAAGACCACTCGCCGGAAGTGGATATTACATTCACCAAGCAAGATCTCCGGGATGTTGTGCCTCATGACAACGATCCCATAGTAATTTCGCTGATAACAGCAGGAAGAAAGGTCCACAGGGTGCTGGTGGACCAAGGAAGCTCGGCAGACGTGATGTTTTGGCCGACTTTCACGCAGTTGGAGCTGCCCCTTGACCAGCTGAGGCCCTATGGAGGGTGTTTGTATGGTTTCGCTGGTGACCAGGTGGAGGGCAGGGGGTACATAGAATTGAGGACAACGTTTACAGATGTGGCGGGTTCAAGAACGGAGAAAATCAAGTACCTTGTTGTAAACGCTCCTTCAGCATACAACATCCTGTTGGGAAGACCCAAGCTCAAGTGGATAGGTGCCATACCGTCGACCCGGCACATGAAGGTGAAGTTGTCGTCCATGGAGGGGGTGGTTATCACCATCAAATCCGATCAGAAGGAAGCGAAGAAGTGATATGAGAATAGCCTGAAAAACAAGAGATCGGTGAGTTACGTAACAACCACCCCGCCTCCTGGTGTGAAGCCCAGATCGACGGTAACAGAAGAGACCGCCGGAAGGGACGTGGAGATGATGGACTCCGAGCTGGGGGAGGGGAACGCTGGTCTGGAGGAGGAAGAGGCAAGGAATCGCCCTGAGGAAGGGAGAGAACTAGGAATCGCCAGGGCGGTGATCGCCAGAGAAACCAGACCAAAACATGTCGAGCAGTGGCTCGAGAGAGAAATCGGGGGAAAGATCTTCAAGCTGGGAAGATCCCTGGAGGTCGAGCTCCAGGACCAGATCGCCAAGGTGATAGAGCAGCATCTGGATGCGTTTGCATTGTCCGCTTCGGACATGCCCGGGATCGATCCCGACTTCTTGTGCCATCATCTGGCGATGGACAACTTGGTGAGACCAGTGCGACAAAGAAGAAGGAAGTTCAACGAGGAGAGGAGGCAGGCGATCAGGGACGAAACACAGAAACTCCTCGCTGCAGGCCACATCAGGGCGGTCCAGTACCCTGAATGGTAGGCAAATGTCGTGTTGGTGAAGAAGAGTAATGGGAAATGGCGCATCTGCGTCGATTTCACTGACCTGAACAAGGCTTGCCCAAAGGATTCATATCCTTTACCAAGCATAGACGCCCTGGTAGATAGTGCTGCAGGGTGTAAGTTGTTGAGCTTCCTGGATGCCTTCTCGGGGTATAATCAGATCAAGATGCATCCCATGGATGAAGAGAAGACAGCCGTCATGACGGAGAGATCGTGCTACTGCTACAAAGTGATGCCATTTGGGCTGAAGAACGCGGGGCCACGTACCAGAGGTTGATGGATCGAGTACTTGCACCGATGCTGGGAAGGAACGTGCAAGCGTACGTCAATGACATGGTCGTGACCTCGCCAGAAAAAAACAAGCACGTTGCAGACTTGGAGGAATTGTTCACGACGATCGCCAAGTTCAAATTAAAGCTTAATCCAGAGAAATGCATTTTCGGCGTGGAGGCTGGAAAGTTTTTGGGTTTCCTCTTGACTGAAAGAGGCATAGAGGCCAACCCTGATAAGTGTGCCGCCATCTTGGCGATGAGGAGCCCAGCTACGGTGAAGGAAGTTCAACAGCTAACAGGTCGGATGGCAGCCCTGTCTCGCTTCGTGTCAGCTAGCGGAGAAAAGGGCCATCCCTATTTTAAGTGCTTGTGGCGCAATAACAAGTTTGCTTGGACGAAGGAGTGTGAGGAAGCCTTCGTCAAGCTGAAGGAGTATTTGGCGAGCCCGCCGGTTTTGTGCAAACCGCTGGTGGGAACCCCTCTCAGGTTGTATTTTGCTATAACTGAGAGGGCGGTGAGTGCGGTGCTCACCCAGGATCAAGATCAGGCTCAGAAGCCTATTTATTTTGTTAGTAAGGTGTTGCAGGGCCCCGAAACGAGATATCAGGCCCTGGAAAAGGCTGCGCTGGCTGTGGTATTTTCGGCGAGGAGGTTGCGCCACTATTTCCATAGCTTCACCATACTGGTGATGACTGACCTGCCCATCCAGAAGGTCTTGAAGAAGCCTGACGTTGCGGGAAGGATGGTGAAGTGGGCAGTAGAATTGTCAGAGTTTGATATTAAATATGAGCCCCGAGGCCCGATCAAGGGCCAAATCTTTGCGGATTTCGTGGTCGAGCTCTCATCTGAGGCGACACGGGTTGAAGGGGACGATTTCCGTTGGGTACTCTCGGTGGATGGATCGTCGAACCAGCAGGGTAGCGGTGCTGGAGTCATTTTGGAAGGACCCAACGGCGTGCTGATCGAACAATCTTTGAGATTTGCCTTCAAAGCCAGTAACAATCAAGCAGAGTATGAGGCGCTGCTCGCCGGGATTTTGCTGGCCAAAGAGATGGGAGCCAGGGTGCTAATGGCTAAGAGTGACTCGCTGCTAGTCACAGGGCAAGTAACAGGCGAGTTCCAGGCTAAAGATCCACAAATGGCGGCTTACCTGGAGTATGTGCAGTAATTGAAGAGTTCCTTTGCCTCCTTTGAAGTGGTGCATGTGCCCAGAGAGCAGAATGCCCGAGCTGACTTGCTAGCCAAGCTCGCCAGTTCAGGCAAGGGGGGTAGGCAGAGGACGGTGATTCAAGAAACTCTGAAGACGCCGAGAGCATTTGTGGCAGATCACCTGGTTCTTCAGATAAGCAAGTCGACGGAGAAAGCAGCGAGAAGTCATAAGTCCCTGATGCAAGAAACTTTGAGATCGCCGAGAATTAGAGCATGTCGAGGAGAGAAGGTGAACATGACGCAGGTCTGCGCTATCCATGAGCCAGACACCTGGATAACACAGTACAAGCGGTGCCTGACAGATGGCCTTCTCCCACTGGATCCGACAGAGGCTAGGAAGGTAAAGAAAAATTCTAGCAAGTACACATTGATTGATGGCGATCTGTACAGGTTTGGGTTCACTCACCCACTCCTGGAATGCGTACATGGCGAGAAGTGCACGAGAATCATGGCAGAGCTCCACGAAGGGATATGCGGAAGCCACGTCGGGGGTCGAGCTCTGGCCGCGAGGACTCTCCGTGCAGGTTACTACTGGCCATCGATGAGAGAAGATTGCAAGAAGTATGCCCAGTGTTGCAAACAATGCCAACAGCACGCCGATTGGCACAAGGCGCCTCCCGAGGAGTTGAAGTCGATCTACAGCCCTTGGCCGTTTCATACTTGGGGAATCCACATCCTGGGACCCTTCCCGCTGGCGATCAGGCAGATGAAGTACTTGGTGGTGGCGATTGAGTATTTCACCAAGTGGATCGAAGCAGAACCAGTGGCCCAGATCACCGCACACAAGATCGAAGGTTTCGTGTGGAAGAACATTGTGTCCGGTTTGGAGTGCCCAAGCGCCTGGTGTCGGACAATGGGACTCAGTTTGCAAGCCACCTGTTGAAGAAGCTTTGCGAAGGGGTGGGAATTCAACAAGTGTTTGTATCCGTCGAGCACCCTCAGACAAATGGCCAGGTGGAGTCAGCTAATCGGGTGTTGCTGAGAGGTTTGAAGAGAAGGCTAGAGAAAGCCAAAGGAAGCTGGGCTGAGGAGGTACCCCGTATAGTCTGGGCGTACCACACCACCGAGCAGTCAGGAACCCATGAGACCCCGTTCAGCTTGGTCTATGGGTGTGATGCAATGATTCCAGTAGAGATCCAGGAGAGCTCGCCGAGATTCTAGAACTTCGTAGAGGAAGACTCAAATGAAGAGAGAAGGCTGAACCTGGATCTACTGGATGAGGTCAAGGAAGAAGCGAGATTGAAGGCTGAAGCGGTGAAGAGAAGGATTGAACGAAGATATAACTCGAAGGTGATGCCGAGACAGTTTAGAGAAGGCGACCTGGTGATGAGGAAAGCCCACCAGTACGAGATGGAGAATAAACTGTCGCCCAAGTGGACTGGACCGTTCAGAATAACTAAGGCGCTCGGGAACGGCGCCTACCGCTTAGAGACATTGGAAGGAGGGGCGATTCCTCGCACTTGGAACGCTACGCACCTCAAGTTATATTACAGTTGAGAACTTTGTAAGTAAAGATAAAGACGAAGTTACATTACAATGTCTCTGTTAAAACAGTTTGAAGGGAGCACTCTTTTTTCCCTAAGGAGGGTTTTTAATGAGGCCACCCAATAAAGAGAAGTTTTCAAAGTACAAGTTGTTTTAGATTGCGTGCCTGTTGTTTTCAGAAAGTTTTGAAGAAAGACCTTGTCACTTATATGTGACTTAAGACAAGTTAAAGATATATTGCATGCTTTCTAAAAAGTTTTAAGTCCTCATCGTTTTTCGGCGATCGGAGGCATCAGTTAAAGTTTTAAGTCCTCATCGTTTTTCGGCGATCGGAGGCATCAGTTAAAGTTTTAAGTCCTCATCGTCTTTCGGTGATCGGAGGCACAAGTTAAAGTTAAAGTCCTCATCTTCTTTCGGCGATCGGAGGCACCAGTTAAAAAACCTCAACGCCCTCGCGCGTCCTGAGGCGAGTTAAAGACCTCCTCGCCGTTGAGCTTGTGCAGGCGAGGAAGAGTGAAAAGTCCTCAGTGTTTCTGGGGGCGAGAAGATGTAACCCCTGGGGCAATGTAGAGGCACCAGTGAAAAGTCCTCAATGTTTTTGGCGGGGGAGGAGATGTAACCCCTGGAGCAATGTAGAGGCACGATTTAAAGACCTTCTCGCCTATGAGCGAGTTCAGGCAAGATAAAATCCTTCTCGTCTCGAACGAGTTCAGGTATGGTGTTAAGGGTGGACGAAGTTTGGAAGGTGGCTAAGGTAGGTTCGAAGAGAGCGCCTAGCCACCCGGTCTTTTGTTCTGAAGTTCAGGAAGGTAGAGAAGGATCCGAAAGGCACCTCTACCCCCAGATAAAAGAACAATGGCCAAGGCATGAAGCCAGAAAGAAGCTGATATCGCCAAGAGTCTTTGGCGACCAGGAAAAGTTCAAACAGTGGCGAGAAACTTAAAGACCCGTTTTGATGAAGCAGATCGGTTGAAGCAATGTTTTAAGCCAGTAGTTGAGCTAAAGTTCGTTGCTTGAAGAATAATTTTACGCTAAGGTTAATTGCCTTAAGATTACGAGTTGTTAAAGTGATTATTGTTTGAAGTTGAAGTGGCTCGAAGCAGTTAAGTGTATGATTGCGCTTATGAAATTACTAAGTCATTTCTCTGAAGTAAATCGAGCAAGGAAAGTTAAAATAGTTAAAGAAGTCATAAGAGGAAATACACAGACTTTGCCATTGAAATAAGTATCAGTTCGAAAACACATATACAGGGAAATATGAAGTTTATTACAATTACATACAAAGAAAGAGCATAAAGGTGGTGGATGAGGGGAAATTGATCAGTCTTCAGCGGGAACCACTTTCCCATCCACCACCTCATTGTTAAGGGACACCATGCTGAGATCCAGATCGGGGAACAAGCAGGCGAACTGTTCCCGTGTAGCCTCGAATCCAGCAGCCAGAATTTGGGCAGAACTCAAATTAAGCTCTTCAATCTGTTTCTTGAGTTCTTCAGTTTGTTCCTTTAGCCCCTTGTTCTGCTGCTCCAGCTCTTCAGCTTGCTTCTTGAGTTGTTCAATGGTTCCTTGAGCTTGAAGAAGGTCTTCAGCAACCTTCTTGGATTCTACTTGCACTTGGCCCAATTCAGCAGCGATCTTCCCCTTCTCTTTGCTGGCTTCGGCAAGCTCAACCATGGCGTCGTCCCTCGCCTTTTCCACCTTTCCCAGGAAGATCTCCCGATCAGCTGACCTCTGCTCCAGTTTCTTCACCTTGGCGGCGTCAGTTTTTATTAAGGCCTCTAGGTCAGCCACCTTAACGCGATAAGGTACAATCTTGCTTTCCAGCTCAATCTTCTCTTGAGCCAGAAGCTGCACCTTGTGGCGTAGATCGGTGGCCTCCTTACGCGCCAACCGGAGCTCGGTGCTCATCGCATCTTCTACTCGGGAGTGTTCAATCTCCGCGAGTGTGAGATTGAAGGACAACTTCTCCACCTCAACCCTCATAGTGCTATTCTCAGTTCGGAGGTTGAAGAGGTCATCCTAGAGCTTCCTGGTGGAGCTCTCCACACCTCTAGTTATAATGGTGGGGAAGTCCTCTGCCATCATCTTCAGTTTGGCGGAGAAAGGCTCCCACATCCTTGTGACCTCGAGAGAGAGGCTTGCTGGTGGAGGCACCGGGTGGGCCTGTTGTTGGCTCTCGCCGCCACCTTCTTTAGTTGGTTATTCAGCAGGTGCTTCTTGGCGCGGTGGCAACGTCGGGGATTCAGTGATCAGAATTGGAGAGGTATGGGCAACCTCATCCCCGATTGGAGCAACGTCTGCGGCTGAGGCATTTGAAGGAGGACCCCCTCCAGCTGATACATACGGCGTGGAGGCGCTCGGGGGGTCCTCCATGAAGTTTGGCTCGGGGGCTTCAACCGCAGGTGGCGCAGTTGCCAATGGAATGGCTTGGACTGGTGAAGCAGGAGCTCCGGGGGGTGGCGATGATGGAGGAGGAGCAGGTGTAGATGGCGGCGTTGATGTTGGAAGAGGGGGTGGTGCAGATGGTGAAGAAGGTGCCACCCTCTTCCTCTTCGTAACAAGGCCATCTTCAGTGGCCTCGTCGTCTTCCTCCTCCTCCTCGTGGACTACATGGGGGGCTTTCCTCTTGGGTTTCCTGAGGACAAGCTTCTTGCGTTGGGCAGCGGGTTGGACGTCGGAAGGAGCTGGGCCCCTGGGTGGCGATCTGCCTTGAGCAGCGACGATCTCCACCACAGAGTTTGACACTGTTTGGGAACCCGTTGCCAACCCGTGGGTTCGGGCGAGCGCCCTCAATTCAGCGAGCTTGCCCCGGCCCAACATGTTATTTGCATAGACCGGAAATGCATGGGTTAGTTCAGAGAGAAAATAAATGGATAAGGCAATATGCAGCAAAGCAGATAAAGGGTGCAGAAAAATAAAACCAAAGTCTTGTGCACAACGCACAAGACGCCCAGAAACAGTTAACGAACGCAATGTTAGAACAAAGAGTTAGGCGTTCTAACCTATACGAATTTCGAATTGGTCCTCGAAGGACGGAGGTAGAAGCGGTGCACACGTCGATCCAAGTTTGACAAGGCAAGTTCCAACGTTCTGGTCAACAGGCAGGATCACCACTGAACCAGTAGCTAGGTATCACGCAGGTAGCCTAACTCTAATTGCTAGACTCTTAGCTCATATAATTGCTTGGCAGCTTACCCCTAGAGGAAGTAATCATGCTGTACTTCATCAGGAAGACTTGATACTGCTGTATTGCATCATGAACCAGCTTAAGGTAAATTGGGTAAGTACTATGGTTGAACATATGCTGAAATCTGCAAGACTACCTGATTATCGTCTTCCCTATGCAATATTTGTGTCAAAACTAATTGATCACTTTAAAGTGGACACTACCAATGAAAGGAATGACTCTATTAAGGCTGCAAGTGAAATAGATAACTCCACACTCATGAAAATGGGATTCTATAAGGATGAAGATGGCTGGGTTTTTAGAAGGAATGCTGGACAAAGGGCTGAGCAAGAAGCTGCTCCTCAAGGAAATGAAGAAGAAGAAAATGTTGATGGTGTGCAACACATGGACGAATCACCAGTACATTCTGCTGAACATGAAGATGTTGCTGCCACTAGTCAGAATGCAATAGTTGCATATGAGGCACCTGAGTATAGAGGTGAACCTCTGTCTATGTTTGAAAGACAGGTGCTAAGCAGGCTGGACACACTCACAGATGAGCAGAAGGCACACTATGAGATGACTTACGCCAGGTTTCAACACTTGGATGATCAACTTGAAGGAATTCAAGTGCAGCTAGCTGAGCTCTATTACAACAACAAGTGATCCTATTTCTAAGTCTTTATCTTTTATATGTTGTTGAACAATTTGGGATTAATCTGTACTGTTTTTTTTCCTGCACTGGTTTTAGTTGTTTTGTGGTTTGTAATGAACCTCTATGTTGGTTTTATTTGAACTGTTATGTATGGCTATTATTTTTTCTGTGGTATTTTGTGCTCCCATTCTGTTTGATGAATCCAAAGGGGGAGAAGAATAGCCTAGTACAGAATAGCCTAAGAATAGCCTGGTACAGGTTCTGCAGATGATATTCACAGGGGTTGTTGATATGATTCAGATGTTAAATCTGCAGGTATATCATTTCTAAAACTGTTTGTTCTGCTTTAACACCTGTTTTCTTTGTATATAGTTCTGTACAGATTTGGTCATGATCTTTCTTCAAAGCTGTGCAAAGCAAAGGGAATTTGTCTCCATCAAACAGGGGGAGATTGTTGAAGCTGGAGGAACCTTCTTCCCTACCAAGGCTTGATGTGTGTTTGATGAAGAAAATGGCTTGAGTGCTTTGAAGATTGTAATAGGTTTTTAGATTCATTTGTAATTAGGCCTGTAAATGTGTATGATTGCCTTTTGCTGTGTAACCTATCTTAGATGCCTAATCAAGTCTAGATCAAGCACATGATGTGGTTAAATGGTTTTTTGAAAAGCTTTTTAAAATGATTTTAAAAGTTTTAAATCAGTACACAAATAAATCTGTTTTATGGAGAAAGAATCTGTTTATTTCTTCTCTGTTAAAAGGCTTTTCTAAATTTCTGTTAGGGTACCAATGGAAAGCTTAGTTCGTTATTTCAGTTAAGCTGAGCTGGCCTGTTTGTTATACTTTAATCTGTTTTACTGTGAATGAACAGGTTTATTCTTTGGTCTGCTGAAAGGTTTTTCACAAGTTAGTTAGGGCACCAAAGGTACAACTCAGACAGTTATTTCTGTTAGCTGAGTTGGCAATTTTCACAAAATAAATCTGTTAAGTTCAAAAATGAATCTGTTGTTTTCATAACTGCTTTTCAACTGTTTTTTGAAAAGAAGTTAGAAACTGTTTTCAATATAAAGAAAAGTCTCTCTCACATGAATTAGGGCTGAGGAATTACGCTTTTGACAGAGATCAAACAATTTCCATGTGAGAAGAAGGATTGAAAGAGTTTTTGAAAGGTTTTCCAAAGAGATTTTCAAGTGTGCTTGTTCTAGGAAACCTTTGATCTTGGTGAAGGTGCTGGTGCAGTTCTACAGCAAATTGAACTACTGGTTTTGAGTTCTTGCATCTTCTTTTCAGGTGTAATCTTTCCTTTATTCTGTTTTGTAAAGGTGTAAGTGTTAGTCACTCCTTGATAGGGTTTCTTGGAGTGCAAGGTGTGCTGAAATAGGGTTTTTCAGCATTGTGTGTGTTGTTCTTGTAGTGTTCAAGAACTGCTGGTTTTGTAAGTGATTGGTACTGTTTTTAGTGAATTCCACCTTGGGGTAAGGTGAGACTGGATGTAGCTCTGTATGAGTGAACCAGTATAAAAACGTGTGTATTTTATAAGCTCAATTCACCCCTCCCCTCTTGAACTTAGACACTAATAAACCCAACACAACTAGCCCCGGTGCCACATGTCAGTATAAGTTAAAATTCGGGAGCCTAGTCCTTGATCAGGGGTTAAGGGATTCCTTCGGGACACCCCCTGCTCAAGTATGAACAACTAGCCCCGGTGCCAGATGTCAGTATAAGTTAAAATTCGGGAGCCTAGTCCTTCATCAGGGGTTAAGGGATTCCTTCGGGACACCCCACCCTCAAGTATGAACAACTAGCCCCGGTGCCAGATGTCAGTATAAGTTAAAATCCGGGAGCCTAGTCCTTGATCAGGGGTTAAGGGATTCCTTCAGGACACCCCCTCCTCAAGTATGAACAACTAGCCCCGGTGCCAGATGTCAGTATAAGTTACAATCCGGGAGCCTAGTCCTTGATCAGGAGTTAAGGGATTCCTTCAGGACACCCCCTCCTCAAGTATGAACAACTAGCCCTGGTGCCTGATGTCAGTATAAGTTACAATCCGGGAGCCTAGTCCTTGATTAGGGGTTAAGGGATTCCTTCGGGACACCCCATCCTCAAGTATGAACAACTAGCCCCGGTGCCAGATGTCAGTATAAGTTAAACTCCGGGAGCCTAGTCCTTGATCAGGGGTTAGGGGATTCCTTCGGGACACCCCCTCCTCAAGTATGAACAAGTAGCCCCGGTGCCAGATGTCAGTATAAGTTAAAATCTGTGAGCCTAGTCCTTGATTAGGGGTTAAGGGATTCCTTCGGGACACCCCCTCCTCAAGTATGAACAACTAGCCCCGGTGCCAGATGTCAGTATAAGTTAAAATCCGGGAGCCTAGTCCTTGATCAGGGGTTAAGGGATTCCTTCGGGACACCCCCTCCTCAAGTATGAACAACTAGCCCCATTACCAGATATCAGTATAAGTTAAAACCTGGAAGCCTAGTCCTTGATCAGGGGTTAGGGGATTCCTTCGGGACACCCCCTCCTCAAGTATGAACAGCTAGCCCCAGCGTCTAATGCCTAGAACGTTGCACCTCGGTGTTCTTAGACCTCCCCATGGGCGTGGGCACCAAAGCGCGACTTTTGTCCCAGATGTTTAAATATGCTGAGGACACCCAGAGCAGGACTCTCCTCGAGCGTATATACCCTGCACAGGTTGGATAAGTCCTCCGCGCCTTTGAGCGATATCGACGAGAAAGTCAGTACTGCCTTCGGCTACGAGTGCCTCGGGCCTAAGAAAGGTGAATGGGAAACGGGTTGAAGATTTCACAAGTTCAGAAGAAAAAAATATATTTGAAGAATAAGAAGAAAGGATAAGAAGGAGAGACACGCGCCATGAAGAGTAAAGGCAAAGCAACCACGAAATACATTAAAGGCAAGTCCCAGTTGGGCCTTTGATATGGAAAAGAAAGCAGAAATAGATAAAGGTGCAAAAGAAGTTAGAAGCGGACAAGAATGTTAAGATAAGGTTTAAGTAGACGTCAAAGTAAATCCAAGGTCGTAATTACAAGACAAGGTTCATAACGATTACAAGTTAAACAAAAGGTAACTATGTACACATCAGATGTTTTGTTGAAACAAGGAGAAGGTTATTCCTCAGGGGCCTTCATAGGCACAAGCTTGCCGTCGACCACTTCATTAAAGGGGCTGCACCCTGAGACATCGATGTCGGGGTTTGCACAGGCAGCTTGAACAAGGGCCTCTGCGAACCCATCGGCGAAACCGGTGGCAGCCTCTCCTATCAGCTTCTCCTCCGTAACTTTGAAGTTGGCAGCCTGAGCGGTCATCTCTTGGTCCTTGGAGGCCAGGGTAGAGGTCAACTCTTGGACTTTGGCTTGGAGGGAGGCATTCTCAGGGGTTAACTGGGAGCACTCACCAGTTTTGTTCGCAAGATCGACCTCCATCTTCCCCAGCTTCTGCTCCCGGTCCATGCACTGGTCTTCGAGTTTCTTCTGATAAGCCTTAGAGGTTTCTGCAGCCGTCTCAAGATCAGCAATCTTTGTGCGAAGGGGGACCACTTCATTGAGGAGCCCTGCCTGGGCTTGAGCCACCTCGTGCAGCCGTTTGTTGGCCTCCTCCCTTGCCTTCTGCGCCACCCCAGTGACTCTTTATATGCACCCTCTTGACGCCCCCAATGGGCAGCCAGCCTCTCCTTCTCCTCTTTTAACTTCTCCTTATCCTCTTTTAGGGAAGCAACTTCCTTCTTTAGTGCTTGAAAGGTGATCCTGCCTGTTGACCAGGACGCTGGAACCTGCCTCGTCAAAGGATCGACGTGTGCACCGCTTCAAACCTCCGTCCTTCTTCGAGATCTATCTCAAGAACCTGCAAAAGAACAGAGCAGCGCCGCTGCGGCCGATCGCACTCCAACGCCCAAGTCAGTGACCGAATCACCAAATACTAAGAGAAAACTAAGAACAGGAACCGTGCAAATTCTCTCTCACAGTAAGCTCTATAACTCGCAAGCGTAAAGAGTGTAATCTGAACGCGCGTACCTCAGAAAGTTCGTTGAGAACTCTTATATACCTGGTCACTTTCTCTCTCCTGGCAGTTACAGACCTGGACACGTGGCTCGCATCCAGTCGTACACGTGCCACCATCTGGAGCCTCCTTGACTTGGGCGCTGCTTCTGACTCTCTTTTTGGCTAAGTTACTTATGCATGGTACTGCCCAGTGCATAGCTAACTTGGGAGCGCGATCTCTACTGGAATTGGCGAGTTAGGGTGCTCTCGTACACCTTCCCTGTGGTCTCGCCGGCCGCCATCATAATCTGCCCCACCTTCATCTTCGGCGATGTGCTTGTTCTGGCGATCTCCAATCATTTGGTCGCCTGAGTTTACCATCTGGCGATTTCATCTTCAACTGGGCGATCGCCTGGTATGCTGGAGATCGGAGCACGCCAACTTAATAACTGGCGATTACACGAAGCCCCCGACTTCCTTCCCTTCTGCAACTCTGGCGCCTTGTCCACACGCTTACTTTGTGGCTTGGTGCCACGTCATCACTTCCGACTACCAGGGCGGTACACAAGCCCCCCAGTCTTAAGCGAAGACTTGTCCAGCGAAAAGACTGAAAGAGTCACATCAACACCGGTCTACGTGGCACTGACGCAGAATTCCAAGCGGTTGTACTTTCTGCTTCTCTGACGCTCCACCAAACCCCTCACCCATCGCTCGACACGTGGCTTCATCAACGGTTACCTTCAGTTACCGTTTGCGCTTCCCAAACCCATTTCGAAAAAACCCATAAACCCATTTTCACTCCACTGTTCCATCACTTTTTTTCGTATTCTCAAACGCTCTAACTTTCTCCTGCAAAAAACTCTCAGCGTTCTTCAACATTCTGAATCACCAACATCTTTCATCGTCTTCCTGATCGTCAAAAGGTACCTCCTTTCCTTCTTCTGCTGGTTTTTCCTGCATTTTAACCGATTCGCATCATCCTGTAACTGTCTGGTGCATACGTTGTGGGTTGTTTTTCCATTTCTCCTTTCTCGTAACTTAGGGCTTCGTAAATCGTTGCAACGAACCTTCGTTCGTTCGTTTTTCACCCTTCTCCCATGATCGAGTCAGCCTCTGCGAACCCTGATCATTTTTCCTTTTCTTCTTCCTTTGCAGATCACCCCGAATCCTCCTCCTTCATCGCGAAACCCCTCTTCTCAAGCACTCAACCCACCGCGAGCACGCGGTGCTTCGTCTTCCCAGGCTGAGAGGCCTGCACCTTCCCGCCCCAACCTGGCCCAGGCGACTCCACCTATCACCGGAGGAGCCCCCGTCCCCCCACCTGACTTCAAAAAACTCTATCCCTGGGCCAACTCGACCCTGTTGAGGGAAACGTCTTCCGTGAACACTGCTGGGGCAGTTTTGCGATTGACTAAGGGGGATGAGCCTCACCAAACATTTCATAAGGAGCACGATGAGAAGATGATAGTGCTACCTTGCCCCCCCGATCTGCCCGTTTGTGCCGACGATAAGGCGAGCAATGACGGGCCCTTCTGCTTCGTCTACACAACGCTATTCAAGAAGGTGAAACTGAAGTTTCCCTTTACCCGTTTCGAGAGGGAAACTCCTCACCGAGCTCAACATCGCCGCCGCCCAGCTTCATCCCAACGGCTGGGCGTTTGTGAGAGCATTCCAAGTGATGTGCGACCATCTGGGGTTGCCCGCATTCGTAGATGTATTTTTGTTTCTCTTTGAAGCCAAGCACCCAGGAGACCGCCTGTGGGTTAGCTTAAATGGGATTGCTGGGAGGTCGATCTTCTCCATCTTCCAGCAATCCTATAAGGACTGGAAGGGAAAGTTCGTCCAAGTGCGCCCCAACGACAAGGACGCTTCCCTACCCGACGGTTTCCCCTTGTACTGGGTGAACAAGGGGAACAAGGAGTCCAAGAGCTGCTTCAGGAGACCCAGAAGTCCTGATAGCATGGGTGCGTTGGACAGAGATCTCTGCCTCTTTTGGAAGAGTGTGGCGAGTGCCAACATCACCTTCCTCACCACCACCCTGATCTGCTTCGAATTCTTCGAGGACCAACTCGAAATTCGAATAGGTTAGAACATTTACGCCTTTGTTTTGATACTGCTTCCGTTAACTGTTTCTGGGCGTCTTGTGCGTTACGCGCAAGACTTTGGGTTTATGTTTCTGCACTCTTTATCTGCTTTGCTGTTGCATACTGCCTTATGCATTGATTTTCTCTCCGAACTAACCCATGCATTTTTGCTCTATGCAGATAATATGTTGGGCCAAGGCAAACTCACTGAATTGAGGGCGCTCGCCCGAACCCACGGGTTGGCAACGAGCTCTCAAACAGTACCAAATTCGGTGGTGGAGATCGCCGCCGCACAGGGCCGATCGCCACCTAAGGGCCCAGCTCCCTCCGATGTCCAACCCGCCGCCCCACACAAAAAAGTTGTCCTCAAAAGGCCCAAGAGGAAAGCTCCCCAAGTAGTCCACGAGGAGGAGGAAGAAGACGACGAGGTCACCGAAGATGGCCTTGTTACGAAGAGGAAGAGGGTGGCACCTTCTTCACCACCTGCCCCACCCCCTATTCCAACCTCAACTCCTCCATCCACGCCTGCTCCACCTCCAACTATGCCATCTCCACCAGCTCCTGCCTCACCCGTCCAAGCCATTCCACTGGCAACTGCGCCACCTGCGGTTGAGGTCCCCGAGCCAAATTTCATGGAGGACCCCCCGAGCGCCTCCACGCCATATGTATCAGCTGGAGGGGGTCCTCCTTCCAATGCCTCAGCCGCAAATGTTGCTCCAATCGGGGATGAGGTTGCCCATACCTCTCCGATTCTGATCACCGAATCCCCGACGTCGCCACCACGAGCAGAAGCGCCTACTGAAGAACCAACTAAAGAAGGTGGCGACGAAAACCAACAACAGGCCCACCCAGCGCCTCTACAAGCAGCAAACCTCCCTCTTGAGGTCACGAGGATGTGGGAGCCTTTATCTGCCAAGCTGAAGACGATAGCAGAAGACATCCCCGCCATCATAACTAGAGCTGTGGAGAGCTCCACCAGGAAGCTCCAGGATGACCTCTTCAACCTTAGAACTGAGAATAGCACCATGAGGGTTGAGGTGGAGAAGTTGTCCTTCAATCTGACACTCGCGGAGATTGAACACTCCCGAGTAGAGGACGCAATGAGCACCGAGCTCAGGATGGCGCGCAAGGAGGCCACTTAACTCCGCCCTAAGGTGCAGCAACTGGCTCAAGAAAAGATCGAACTAGAGAGCAAGATTGTGCCTTATCGCGTCAGGGTGGCTGACTTGGAGGCTCTCATAAAAACTGACGCCGCCAAGGTGAAGAAACTGGAGCAAAGGTCAGCAGACCGGGAGATCTTCCTTGGCAAGGTGGAGAAGGCGAGGGATGACGCCATCGCTGAGCTCGACGAAGCCAACAAGGAAAAAGGGGAGCTTGCTGCTGAACTGGGCAAGGTGCAAGCAGAATCCAAGAAGGTTGCTGAAGACCTTCTCCAGGCTCAAGAAACCAACGAACAACTCAAGAAGCAAGTTGAAGAGCTAGAGCAGCAGAATAAGGGGCTGAAAGAACAAACTGAAGAACTCGAGAAACAGATTGAAGAGCTTAAGAAGCAAATTGAAGAACTTAATCTGAGTTCTGCCCAAATTCTGGCTGCTGGATTCGAGGCTGCACGGGAACAGTTCGCCTGCTTGTTCCCCGATGTGGATCTCAGCATGGTGTCTCTTAATAATGAGGTGGTGGATGGAAAAGTGGTTCGCGCCGAAGACTGATCAATTTACTCCATCCACTGCCTTTATACTTTCCTTTTGTGCATAACTTGTAATAAACTTTATGTCTTCCCGTACATATGTTCTGAACTGATATTTACCTTTAATGACAAAAGTCTGTGTTTTTCCTCTTATGACTTCTGATCCTGCCTGTTGACCAGAACGCTGGAAACTGCCTCGTCAAAGGATCGACGTGTGCACCGCTTCAAACCTCCGTTCTTCTTCGAGATCCCCCTCAAGAACCTACAAAGGAACAGAGCGGCGCCGCTGCGGCCGATCGCACTCCAACGCCCAAGTCAGTAACCGAATCACCAAATACTAAGAGAAAACTAAGAACAGGAACCGTGCAAATTCTCTCTCACAGTAAGCTCTATAACTCGCAAGCGTAAAGAGTGTAATCTGAACGCGCGTACCTCAGAAAGTTCGTTGAGAACTCTTATATACCTCGTCACTTTCTCTCTCCTGGCAGTTACAGACCTGGACACGTGGCTCGCATCCAGTCGTACACGTGCCACCATCTGGAACCTCCTTGACTTGGGCGCTGCTTCTGACTCTCTTTTTGGCTAAGTTACTTATGCATGGTACTGCCCAGTGCATAGCTAACTTTTGAGTGCGATCTCTACTGGAACGGGCGAGTTAGGGTGCTCTCGTACACCTTCCCTGTGGTCTCGCCGGCCGCCTTCATAATCTGCACCGCCTTCATCTTCGGCGATGTGCTTGTTCTGGCGATCTCCAATCACTTGGTCGCCTGAGTTCATCATCTGGCGACTTCATCTTCAACTGGGTGATCGCCTGGCATGCTGGAGATCGGAGCACGCCAACTTAATAACTGGCGATTACACGAACCCCCCGACTTCGTTCCCTTCTGCAACTCTGGCGCCTTGTCCACACGCCTACTCTGTGGCTTGGTGCCACGTCATCACTTCCGACTACCAGGGCGGTACACAAGCCCTCCAGTCTTAAGCGAAGACTTGTCCATCGAAAAGACTGAAAGAGTCACGTCAACACCGGTCTACGTGGCACTGACGCAGAATTCCAAGCGGTTGTACTTTCTGCTTCTCTGACGCTCCACCAAACCCCTCACCCATCGTTCGACACGTGGCTTCATCAACGGTTACCTTCAGTTACCGTTTGCGCTTCCCAAACCCATTTCGATAAAACTCTTAAACCCATTTTCACTCCACTGTTCCATCACTTTTCTTCGTATTCTCAAACGCTCTCACCTTCTCCTGCAAAAAACTCTCAGCGTCCTTCAACATTCTGAATCACCAGCATCCTTCATCGTCTTCCTGATCATCAAAAGGTACCTCCTCTCCTTCTTCTGCTGGTTTTTCTTGCATTTTAACCGATTCGCATCATCCTATAACTGTCTGGTGCATACGTTGTGGGTTGTTTTTCCATTTCTCCCTTTTCGTAACTTAGGGCTTCGTAAATCGTTGCAACGAACCTTCGTTCGTTCGTTTTTCACCCTTCTCCCCTGATCGAGTCAGCCTCTGCGAACCCTGATCATTTTTCCTTTTCTTCTTCCTTTGTAGCTTCGAGAATGACTCGCTCAAAGATCACCCCGAATCCTCCTCCTTCATCGCGAAACCCCTCTTCTCAAGCACTCAACCCACCGCGAGCACGCGGTGCTTCATCTTCCCAGGCTGAGAGGCCTGCACCTTCCCACCCCAACCTGGCCCAGGCGACTCCACCTATCACTAGAGGAGCCCCCGTCCCCCCATCAGACTTCAAAAAACTCTACCCCTAGGCCAACTCGACCCTGTTGAGGGAAACGTCTTCCGTGAACACTGCTGGGGCAGTTTTGCGATTGACTAAGGGGGATGAGCCTCACCAAACATTTCATAAGGAGCACGATGAGAAGATGATAGTGCTACCTTGCCCCCCCGATCTGCCCGTTTGTGCCGACGATAAGGCGAGCAATGACGGGCCCTTCTGCTTCGTCTACACAACGCTATTCAAGAAGGTGAAACTGAAGTTTCCCTTTACCCGTTTCGAGAGGGAAACTCCTCACCGAGCTCAACGTCGCCGCCGCCCAGCTTCATCCCAACGGCTGGGCGTTTGTGAGAGCATTCCAAGTGATGTGCGACCATCTGGGGTTGCCCGCATTCGTAGATGTATTTTTGTTTCTCTTTGAAGCCAAGCACCCAGGAGACCGCCTGTGGGTTAGCTTAAATGGGATTGCTGGGAGGTCGATCTTCTCCATCTTCCAGCAATCCTATAAGGACTGGAAGGGAAAGTTCGTCCAAGTGCGCCCCAACGACAAGGACGCTTCCCTACCCGACGGTTTCCCCTTGTACTGGGTGAACAAGGGGAACAAGGAGTCCAAGAGCTGCTTCAGGAGACCCAGAAGTCCTGATAGCATGGGTGCGTTGGACATAGATCTCTGCCTCTTTTGGAAGAGTGTGGCGAGTGCCAACATCACCTTCCTCACCACCACCCTGATCTGCTTCGAATTCTTCGAGGACCAACTCGAAATTCGAATAGGTTAGAACATTTACGCCTTTGTTTTGATACTGCTTCCGTTAACTGTTTCTGGGCGTCTTGTGCGTTACGCGCAAGACTTTGGTTTTATTTTTCTGCACTCTTTATCTGCTTTGCTGTCGCACACTGCCTTGTGCATTGACTTTTCTCTCTGAACTAGCTCCTGCATTTTCGCTCTATGCAGATAATATGTTGGGCCAAGGCAAACTCGCGGAACTGAGGGCGCTCGTCCGAACCCACGGGTTGGCGACGGGCTCTCAAACAGTACCAAATTCGGTGGTGGAGATCGCCGCAGCACAGGGTCGATCGCCACCTAAGGGCCCAGCTCCCTTCGATGTCCAGCCCGCTGCCCAACGTAAAAAACTTGTCCTCAAAAGGCCCAAGAGGAAAGCTCCCCAGGTAGTCCACGAGGAGGAGGAAGAAGATGACGAGGTCACCGAAGATGGCCTTGTTACAAAGAGGAAGAGGGTGGCACCTTCTTCACCACCTGCCCCACCCCCTCTTCCAACCTCAACACCTCCATCCACGCCCGCTCCACCTCCAACTTTGCCATCTCCACCAGCTCCTGCCTCACCTGTCCAAGCCATTCCACTGGCAACTGCGCCACCTGCGGTTGAGGCTCAAGAGCCAAATTTCATGGAGGACCCCCTGAGCGCCTCCACGCCATATGTATCAGCTGGAGGGGGTCCTCCTTCCAATACCTCAGCCGCAGATGTTGCTCCAATCGGGGATGAGGTTGCCCACACCTCTCCGATTCTGATCACCGAGTCCCCGACGTCGCCACCACGAGCAGAAGCGCCTACTGAAGAACCAACCAAAGAAGGTGGCGACGAAAATCAACAACAGGCCCACCCAGTACCTCTACAAGCAGCAAACCTCCCTCTTGAGGTTACGAGGATGTGGGAGCCTTTATCTGCTAAGCTGAAGACGATAGCAGAAGACATCCCCGCCATCATAACCAGGGCCGTGGAGAGCTCCACCAGGAAACTCCAGGACGACCTCTTCAACCTTAAAACTGAAAACAGCACCATGAGGGTCGAGGTGGAGAAGTTGTCCTTTAACCTGACACTCGCGGAGATTGAACACTCCCGAGTAGAGGACGCAATGAGCACCGAGCTCAGAATGGCGCGCAAGGAGGCTACTGAACTCCACCATAAGGTGCAGCAACTGGCTCAAGAAAAAATCGAACTAGAGAGCAAGATTGTGCCTTATCGCGTCAGGGTGGCTGACCTGGAGGCTCTCATAAAAACCGACGCCGTTAAGGTGAAGAAGCTGGAGCAAAGGTCAGCCGACCGGGAGATCATCCTTGGCAAGGTGGAGAAGGCGAGGGATGACGCCATGGCTGAGCTTGACGAAGCCAATAAGAAAAAAGGGGAGCTTGCAGCTGAACTGGGAAGGTGCAAGCAGAATCCAAGAAGGTTGCTGAAGACCTTCTCCAGGCTCAAGAAATCAACGAACAACTCAAGAAGCAAGTTGAGGAGCTGGAGCAGCAGAATAAGGGACTGAAAGAACAAGCTGAAGAACTCGAGAAACAGATTGAAGAGCTTAAGAAGCAAATTGAAGATCTCAATCTGAGTTCCGCCCAAATTCTGGCTGCTGGATTCGAGGCTGCACGGGAACAGTTCGCCTGCTTGTTCCCTGATCTGGATCTCAGCATGGTGTCTCTAAATAATGAGGTGGTGGATGGAAAAGTGGTGCCTGCCGAAGACTAATCAATTTACTCCACCCACTGCTTTTATACTTTCTCTTGTGTATAACTTGTAATAAACTTTATGTCTTCTCGTACATATGTTCTGAATTGATATTTACTTTTAATGACAAAAGTCTATGTATTTTCTCTTACGACTTCTTCAACTGCTTTAACCTTCCTTGCGTGTTTTACTTCAAAGAAATGACTTAGTGAAACTGTAGGCACGATCTTTGACTTAACTGCTTCGAACCACTTCAACTTTAAGCAACAATCACTTTAACAACTCGTAATCTTAAGGCAATTAACCTTATCGTAAAAATATTCCTCAAGCAACAAACTTTAACTCAGCTACTGGCTTAAACACTACTTCACCCGATCTGCTTCATCAAAACGGGTCTTTTAACTTTCTCGCCACTGTTTGAACTTTTCCTGGTCGCCAAAAACTCTTGGCGATCAGCTTCTTTCTGGCTTCACGCCTTGGCCATTGTTCTTTGATCTGGGGGTAGAGGCGCCTTTCGGATCCTCCTCTACCTTCTTGAACTTCAGGACCGAAGGCCGGGGTGGCTAGGCGCTCTCTTCGAACCTACCTTAACCACCTTCCAAACTTCGTCCACCCTTAACACCATACCTGAACTTGTTCGAGACGAGAAGGATTTTATCTTGCCTGAACTCGCTCGTAGGCGAGAAGGTCTTTCACTTGCCTGAACTCGCTCATAGGCGAGAAGGTCTTTTACTTGCCTCTACATTGCCCCAGGGGTTACATCTTCTCGCCCCCAGAAACACTGAGGACTTTTCGCTGGTCCCTCTACATTGCTCCAGGGGTTACATCTTCTCGCCCTCAGAAACACTGAGGACTTTTCACTGGTGCCTCTACATTGCCCCAAGGGTTACATCTTCTCGCCCCCAGAAACACTGAGGACTTTTCACTCTTCCTCGCCTGCACTCGCTCAACGACGAAGAGGTCTTTAACTTGCCTCAGAACGCGTGAGGGCGTTGAGGTCTTTTAACTGGTGCCTCCGATCGCCGAAAGACGATGAGGACTTAAAATTTTAACTGATGCCTCCGATCGCCGAAAAATGATGAGGACTTAAAACTTTTTAGAAAGCATGCAATATATCTTTAACTTGCCTTGAGTCACATATAAGTGACAAGGTCTTTCTTCAAAACTTTTCTGAAAACAACAAGCACGCAATCTAAAACAACTTGTACAAAGTTTATTGGGTGGCCTCATTAAAAACCCTCCTTATGGAAAAAAGAGTGCCCCCTTCAAACTGTTTTAACAGAGACATTGTAATGTAACTTTGTGTTTATCTTTACTTACAAAGTTTTAACTGTAATACAAATTCAGGTGCGTGGCGTTCCAGGTGCGAGGAATAGCCCCTCCTTCCAATGTCTCTAAGCGGTAGGCGCCGTTCCCGAGCGCCTCGGTTATTCTAAACGGTCCAGTCCACTTGGGTGACAGTTTATTC
This sequence comes from Phaseolus vulgaris, assembly GCF_051622355.1. Taxonomy (NCBI): domain Eukaryota; kingdom Viridiplantae; phylum Streptophyta; class Magnoliopsida; order Fabales; family Fabaceae; genus Phaseolus; species Phaseolus vulgaris. The sequence continues at coordinate 33,587,116 of NC_143504.1, forward strand.
TCCATCTCGTACTGGTGGGCTTTTCTCATCACCAGGTCGCCTTCTCTAAATTGTCTTGGCATCACCTTCGAGTTATATCTTCGTTCAATCCTTCTCTTCACCGCTTCAGTCTTTAATCTTGCCTCTTCCCTGACCTCATCCAGTAGATCCAGGTTCAGCCTTCTCTCTTCATTCGAGTCTTCCTCTACAAAGTTCTGGAATCTCGGCGAGATCTCCTGGATCTCTACTGGAATCATCGCATCACACCCATAGACCAAGCTGAACGGGGTCTCATGGGTTCCTGACTGCTCGGTGGTGTGGTTCCTGACTGCTTTTCTCATCACCAGGTCGCCTTTTCTAAATTGTCTTGGCATCACCTTCGAGTTATATCTTCGTTCAATCCTTCTCTTCACCGCTTCAGCCTTCAATCTCGCCTCTTCCCTGACCTCATCCAGTAGATCCAGGTTCAGCCTTCTCTCTTCATTCGAGTCTTCCTCTACAAAGTTCTGGAATCTCGGCGAGCTCTCCTGGATCTCTACTGGAATCATCGCATCACACCCATAGACCAAGCTGAACGGGGTCTCATGGGTTCCTGACTGCTCGGTGGTGTGGTATGCCCAGACTATACGGGGCACCTCCTCAGCCCAGCTTCCCTTGGCTTTTTCTAGCCTTCTCTTCAAACCTCTCAACAACACCCGATTAGCTGACTCCACCTGGCCATTTGTCTGAGGGTCCTCGACAGATGCAAACACTTGTTGAATTCCCACCCCTTCGCAAAGCTTCTTCAACAGGTGGCTTGCAAACTGAGTCCCATTGTCCGACACCAGGCGCTTAGGCACTCCAAACCGGCACACGATGTTCTTCCACACGAAACCTTCGATCTTGTGTGCGGTGATCTGGGCCACTGGTTCTGCTTCGATCCACTTGGTGAAATATTCAATCGCCACCACCAAGTACTTCATCTGCCTGATCGCCAGCGGGAAAGGTCTCAGGATGTCGATTCCCCAGGTATGAAACGGCCAAGGGCTGTAGATCGACTTCAACTCCTCGGGAGGCGCCTTGTGCCAATCGGCGTGCTGTTGGCATTGTTTGCAACATCGGGCATACTTCTTGCAGTCTTCTCTCATCGATGGCCAGTAGTAACCTGCACGGAGAGTCCTCGCGGCCAGAGCTCGACCCCCGACGTGGCTTCCGCATATACCTTCGTGGAGGTCTGCCATGATTCTCGTGCACTTCTCGCCATGTACACATTCCAGGAGTGGGTGAGTGAACCCAAACCTGTACAGATCGCCATCAATCAACGTGTACTTGCTAGAATTTTTCTTTACCTTCCTAGCCTCTGTCGGATCCAGTGGGAGAAGGCCATGTGCCAGGCATCGCTTGTACTGTGTTATCCAGGTGTCTGGCTCATGGATAGCACACGCCTGCGTCATGTTCACCTTCTCTCCTCGACATGCTCTAATTCTCGGCGATCTCAGAGTTTCTTGCGTCAGGGACTTATGACTTCTCGCTGCTTTCTCCGTCGACTTGCTTATCTGAAGAACGAGGTGATCTGCCACAAATGCTCTTGGCGTCTTCAGAGTTTCTTGAATCACCGTCCTCTGTCTACCCCCCTTGCCTGAGCTGGCGAGCTTAGCTAGCAAGTCAGCTCGGGCATTCTGCTCTCTGGGTACATGCACTACTTCAAAGGAGGCAAAGGAACTCTTCAACTCCTGCACATACTCCAAGTAAGCCGCCATTTGTGGATCTTTAGCCTAGAACTCGCCTGTTACTTGCCCCGTGACTAGCAGCGAGTCACTCTTAGCCATTAGCACCCTGGCTCCCATCTCTTTGGCCAGCAAAATCCCGGCGATCAGCGCTTCATATTCTGCTTGATTGTTACTGGCTTTGAAGGCAAATCTCAAAGATTGTTCGATCAGCACGCCGTTGGGTCCTTCCAAAATGACTCCAGCACCGCTACCCTGCTGGTTCGACGATCCATCCACCGAGAGTACCCAACGGAAATCGTCCCCTTCAACTCGCGTTGCCTCAGATGAGAGCTCGACCACGAAATCTGCAAAGATTTGCCCCTTGATCGGGCCTCGGGGCTCATATTTAATATCAAACTCTGACAATTCTACTGCCCACTTCACCATCCTTCCCGCAACGTCAGGCTTCTTCAAGACCTTCTGGATGGGTAGGTCAGTCATCACCAGTATGGTGAAGCTATGGAAATAGTGGCGCAACCTCCTCCCGAAAATACCACAGCCAGCGCAACCTTTTCTAGGGCCTGATATCTCGTCTCAGGGCCCTGCAACACCTTACTCACAAAATAAATAGGCTTCTGAGCCTGATCTTGATCCTGGGCGAGCACCGCACTCACTGCCCTCTCAGTTACAGCAAAATACAACCTGAGAGGGGTTCCCACCAGCGGTTTGCACAGAACCGGCGAGCTCGCCAGATACTCCTTCAGCTTGACGAAGGCTTCCTCGCACTTCGTCATCCAAACAAACTTATTATTGCGCCTCAGGCACTGAAAATAGGGATTGCCCTTTTCTCCGCTAGCTGACACGAAGCGAGACAGGGCTGCCATCCGTCCTGTTAGCTGCTGGACTTCTTTCACCGTAGCTAGGCTCCTCATCGCCAAGATGGCGGCACACTTATCAGGGTTGGCCTCTATGCCTCTTTCAGTCAAGAGGAAACCCAAAAACTTCCCAGCCTCCACGCCGAAAATGCATTTCTCTGGATTAAGCTTTAATCTGAACTTGGCGATCGTCGTGAACAATTCTTCCAAGTCTGCAACGTGCTTGCTCTTTTCCGGCGAGGTCACGACCATGTCATCGACGTACGCTTGCACGTTCCTTCCCAGCATCGGTGCAAGTACTCGATCCATCAGCCTCTGGTACATGGCCCCCGCGTTCTTCAGCCCAAACGGCATCACCTTATAGCAATAGCACGATCTCTCCATCATGAAGGCTGTTTTCTCTTCATCCATGGGATGCATCTTGATCTGATTATATCCCGAGAAGGCATCCAGGAAGCTCAGCAACTTACACCCTGCAGCACTATCTACACCGAAACCTCATCCTTGGACTTCAGCACCTGGTCCAGTCGCAACCGTCGTTGCCTATCCATCTTAGAATCTACACCGAGAAGACAAATATAGCAGAGGTTAGGCACAGGCTAAAGTTAAAGTACAAAGTAGCAGACCAATGATGCATCAAGAAAGAATCCAACAAAAACAAAGGCCAAAAAGTTATAAGGAAGGACATTCCTACTTATATATTTTGCTAGAGCGTCGGCATTGAACTCTAGATTTATCAGAGTGGCGGTTTCAAAGCCCCCCACGCTGGTCAAGATCTGACAAGCCTCTCGATCGTTCGAGAGCAGTTCGTCCAGCGATTTAGACTTCATGGTCTTAACCTCTTTCACCCAGTATAGGGGAAAGCCGTAGAGAGCAGAGGGGTTGTAATCAGAACAGCAAATCTTAAAGAATCTACCCTTCCACCCCTTAAGGGATTGTTGGAAAAGGGATAGGAGGACCCTTCCAGGGATATTGCTAAGGCTCACCCAGAGGCTCTTCCCCTGCTTCTTCACCTCAAAGAAGTGCAGGAAAATATCTACAGAGGGCGTGCATCCAAAGAACCCGCACAAGACACCGAAGGCCTTGACGAAGGCCCAACCGTTGGGGTGCAATTGGGCCGGGGCGATATTAATCTCCGTCAACAACTCCCTCTCAAATCGGGAGAACGGCAGGCGCATCCCAATACACTTGAAGACCACCTGATAAAAGTAGAAGAAGGGGACCTCGTTGTTGGCCCGCTCGTCCCCGCATACGGGCTCCCCAGAGCGCAAGGGAGCACTGCAACGTCGTCATCATGCCTTTTCCCGAAGGCACGATGGTTAAAAGTAATTGGCTCCCCTATGTGGTCCCTCAAAGCTTTGGTGGACACTAGGCTCGAGCACTCGTCAAGGAGTTCGCCCGAAGCCCACGCATAGAGATCCCTATGGTTAACTCTGGAAGAAGGAGGGTTAGCAGACATGTTGGCACGAACTGACAATGAAATAACCAAGAGATCAAAGAAGACGAACTGTCAATGAAAGACCAAAAGATCAAAGAAGATGAACTGTCAATGAAAGAACCGAAAGATCAAAGAAGATGAACTGTCAATGAAGGAACTAAAAGATCAAAGAAGAAAGGTTCAGCAGTAGTACAGAAGGGAAGAGTCGACGAGGAAGAACGCAGGGAGAACTCTTGGAAGAAAGATGAACAGTACGGAGAAGATACGAAAAGGTAGAAACAATGAGTTCAAGTGCGAGATTTCAAAGACTCAAGCGTTACAGTTGAGGCGCCAGTTTTGGTGAGTTCTTGAAACATAGAACATTGATCCAATTCTATTGAAAATGCCTATGCTATCTCCAACTCAAGTTGATTCCATAGAATGTCAAAGAATGATCTCTACTTTGCTAGTGGAATCATATCACAAAGGCTCTAGAACTGCCATGTATAAGTCACACATAGCGGCGATCATCGTCATAACCGTTGTTTATACCCTTCCCTAAACAGAGCACATAGTCGAGGTATATACGGCGATTATGGTCATAATTGTCATTTTTACCCTTCCCTAAACAAAGCACATGGTCGAGGTATAGACGGCAGTTATGGTCATAACCGTCATTTTTACCCTTCCCTAAACGAAGCACATGGTCGAGGTATAGACGCCAGTTATGGTCATAACCGTCATTTTTACCCTTTACTGAGAGGTATAGACGACGATTATGATCATAACTAACCGTCGTCTACTATGGACATTTTTTTAGTTCATTCTGTTTTATGGATTTTCCAATCTTAATTAACTTATTCATTTAAAAACGGCCAACCAAATAAATAAATTCAAACACATTCATTCAAAGAAGAAAATTATATATATTGATAAAAATATTTTACAAACACTAATGTATATTCCTATCTATGTAGTGAACACTAATGTATATTTCTATCTTATGTAGTGAACAAAACCACACATTAGTGTTATCAACTATGAATAACACATGCGAGTTACCTCTACATCATCCATGAAAATATATAGTAAATATTTAAAACATGAAATAGTAATAATTGACGACTTATAATTAAACTTACTCATTAATATAAGGGCAAAGATAAATTATTTTTTCCTCTAAACAGTGTTAGTGATGTATGACTGGGTTTCAGCTTTCTTTAATAGGGATTTAAGAATATCATGATTCCCATCATTAATAGAAACTCCAGAAAAATACCTACAAGTTATTAGTTAAAGCATAATTAATAATAATTTAAAATAAAGTAAATTGAAATATAGGTAAAGATACTTACATCATAAAAAATTGAACTATAGTTATATTGAGCTCCTGGTTTCTGTACCGTCCCGTATCCGGGCGTTGACAAAGTCAAGGTCAAAGTCAACGTCGAGGTCAAAGTCAACATAAGGCGCCGCCTAGGTGAGGAGACGCCAAGTGCAAGCATCGCCGAGACAGGGCGTTGCCGAAAGGAAGCGTCGCCAAGGTAAGGCGTCGCCTAGGTGAAGGCATCGCCAAGTCAAGGCGTCGCCAAGCTAGGGCGTCGCCAAGGCCAAATGTCACCAAAGCAAGGTAATCACAGTGTCGCTCCCCGATACCCATGGGTAGGAAAGACCATGGAGGGAGCGACGCCGTGGGAAGGCCTCAAATCCCGATAATCCGGGGCAGTAATAAAGAGAAGAGAAAGGTGGCTTCAAGGCCACAGTAATAGCGCCAGTGTATAGCAATCTGACTCGTGAAGTGCCCCTGCCGCCCTAGAGACGCCCTTGGGATAGATACGACTCATGAGGAGGGTCACGCCCAGGGTAGCCAGGTGCAGGGTACGAGAGGAAGGTAGATACGCTCTCAAAGTGAGTGACTAGATGTTTGGGGGCATGAGTTGGCACCCAAAGGGTTAGCCCTTGCGTAGATGCACTCCCAGGTAGGAGGACTCACACGAGGAAATACCCTCAGATGGGGTCACGGCGCTGTGAGGCCCTCCACGTGTACAGCAACCAAGTCAGAATAGAAACGCCATTTTGTCAGGTACAAGGTAATTAAAGTTATTTAATAAAGTTTTCGTTTCGAGCGTTTAAGGTACTATAAATGCTCCCAAGCGGTTTAAACGTCTTAAATGCGTTGAAATTAAATGCGCTTTAAGGCGCTTTGAATGCTGTAGTAGCTTAAATAGCGCTTTGAATGTTGGAAACGGGGTTCGAACTTTTGGCAGACTTTCCCAGAGTACACTCTAGTTGCTTGCTCGAGTCTTGAGATTACGGACAAGGGACTAGAGAGAGGGTGGTTGCTTGCCAGAGGGAGAAAGATACACGATACACAGTTTCATTAGACCACCTTCAGCGTGCCAGTCACGGTGCTCCGATACGGAGGTGTGGAGTTTTGGTGTTTCTTGCTAGCTGACTTGAGCGTCGGAATGCAAACGGCCGCTAGGACGCCCCTTTGTCCTTCTTTGCAGGAATCCACAGGTAACCAGTGGGAAGGAGTCCCTAGCTGACGGGTGAGGTTGCGCACAAAGATGTCTCTGATGGCGGAGTCGAAGATGGAACAAGAACGCATGCAGGCGGATCTCGAAGCCTCGCATGTGAGGAACGAAGAGCTCCGTCGTGTAAATGAGGAGTTGCACCGGGGTCTGAGGAACAACCAGGGGCAATGCGAACAAGATGAGATGGAGCATCTCACCCCACCAAGGGAGTTTTCCCCTCCCTTCTCGCAGGAGATCCTAGATGCAGTGATCCCCAACACCTTCGCAGGGCCCAAGGCGATTTTCACTGGGATGGAGGATCCTGAGGCGCATCTCATGGTGTTCCACACGCAGATAGTGTTAGTAGACGGCTCCGACGCCGCAAGATGCAATCTCTTCATGAGCACCTTGACAGGGATGGCGATGGATTGGTTTATCAGCCTTCCTAATGGCCATATCACCTCCTTTCAGCAGTTGTCACAGCTGTTCAGAGAGCAATACCTGGCGAACAGGGCCCCGCCGCCAGTTTCCTACGACTTGTTTGATGTAAAACAGTATCAAAGGGAGACCTTGAAGGAGTACATCAACCGTTTCGGGGCCCAAGTGGTAAAAGTTGGTACGTCGGAGGAGCCTATGATTGTGTATGCCTTCAGGAAAGGCGTGTGTCCCGGCCCTTTTTGCGAATCTATTATTCGCAATCGCCCAAGGTCTTTTGCTGAAATACGGCGTCGGGCAGTGGAACATATCGCCTCCGAAGGAGAGGTGTGCTTGAAGCGAACCAGCGTTGTGCCCTCCCGCCCGAGGGCTCAGAAGCGGATTCAGCTCGTCAGGGTCAACGAGACCACGACGGGGAGGAAGGAGCCGGAGGGGAGACGCCCCTATGACGTAGCCGAGAGGTTGAAGGACCTGATCGCCGTGCCTAACATAGCCGAGAGGTTGAGGCGACCGACGAAGACTAATAAGGTGTTAGGGCCTCAGAAAGACTCTTGGTGTGAGTTCCACGAGGCTCTCGGTCATCACATCGACAACTGCCATTCGTTGGGTTACCAGCTAGATGAGCTGGTGAGAAGCGGGTTTCTGAAGGATTATGTCGTAGAACCCGCCACGACCACCGCTCTGTCGGCGCCAACGAAAGAACAAGCGCACGAGATGCCTGTTCTCGGCGAGGTCCACACCATTGTTGGAGGTTTTTCCGGCGGAGGACCCACCGCCTCCAGCGAAAGAAATACGCGAGGGGGGTCAACTCGATTTAGGAGAGAATCTCAGGTGATCCGTGGGAGTCGGACCTCGGGTTCACGAGGGTGAATCTGCGAGATGTCGTGCCGCACGACAATGACCCCGTGGTCATTTCGGTTGTCACAGCTGGAAGAAAAGTGCACAGGGTTCTAGTCGACCAGGGAAGTTCTGCAGACGTCATGTTCTGGTCGACATTCAACAAGTTGCAGTTGTCTCTCGACCTTCTGAGGCCCTACACAGGGTGCCTATATGGGTTTGCGGATAACCAGGTGGAAGTCCGAAGCTACTTGGAGCTGAGGACAACGTTCACAGATGGAGAGGCCTCGCATACCAAAAGCATCCGGTACTTGGTCGTAAACGCCAACTCCGCCTACAACATCTTGTTGGGCAGACCGACGTTGAATAGGCTGAATGCAGTAGCCTCCACGCGCCATATGAAGATGAAGCTGCCAGACCTCAGCGGCAAGGTAATAGTCATCAAGTCGGATCAGGAGGAAGCGCGAAAATGTTATGAGAACAGCCTGAAAACAAAGAGGGGCGTGTTTATGGTGTTTGAGGGTCCGCCAAGTGCAGACACGACGATGATTGAGGCGACGAGGCCACACCCATGAGGGGGACGCCCGAGGCAGATACACTCATGGAGGAGGGCCCTGACGACGCGGCGCCCGTGGAAGAGGCGGCGCCCGTTCAGGATAATAACAGGGATCAGTAGGCGGCTAACGTGGTGGAAAGGGAGATTGGCGGCAAAACGTTCAAGCTAGGGCGTTTGCTGAGCCAAGAGGAGCAGGAGGAGGTGGCAGAGGTGATTTCACGCCACTTAGATGCTTTCGCATGGTCTGCCTCGGATATGCCCGGCATCGACCCTGATTTCCTATGTCATCACCTTAGCATGGACGCCACGGTCCGCCCCGTGCGCCAAAGAAGGAGAAAATTTAATGAAGAAAGGCAACTGGTGGTAAGGGAAGAAACGCAGAAGCTGCTGAGTGCTGGTCACATCAGGGAGATTCAATACCCTGAGTGGCTAGCCAACGTCGTCCTAGTGAAGAAAGCGAATGGGAAGTGGAGGATGTGCGTGGACTTCACAGACTTAAATAAAGTGTGTCCGAAGGACTCGTACCCACTACCCAACATCGACGCGTTGGTGGACAGCGCCTCCGGTTGCAATGTACTTAGCTTTTTGGATGCATTCTCGGGATACAACCAGATCAAAATGCACCTGCGAGATGAGAGTAAAACTGCTTTCATGACGGAGACCAACAGTTACTGTTACAAGGTGATGCCTTTTGGGCTAAAAAATGCAGGCGCCACCTACCAACGGCTGATGGAAAAGGTCCTAGCGCCCATGTTAGGGAGGAATGTGTACGCCTACGTGGATGATATGGTAGTAGCGTCGAAGGATAGGGCACAGCACGTGGCGGACCTAGAGGAGTTGTTCGTCACTATATCCAAGTACCGCCTCAAGCTAAACCCCGAGAAGTGTGTATTCGGGATAGAGGCCGGTAAGTTCCTAGGTTTCATGCTCACGGAGAGGGGAATAGAGGCGAACCCCAACAAATGTGTAGCAATCATCGCCATGCGAAGCCCGACGTCAGTAAAGGAAGTGCAGCAGCTGACGGGGCGTATGGCGGCACTATCAAGGTTTGTCTCTACTGGAGGAGAGAAGGGGCACCCGTATTTCCAGTGCCTTAAAAGGAATAATCGACTGATGAATGCAAAGCGGCCTTCATAAAGTTGAAAGAGTACTTGGCGACGCCACCGGTCCTTTGCAAACCGGTAGCGGGTGTGCCCCTCCGGCTGTAGTTCGCGGTGACAGAGCGAGCTATCAGCTCTGTGCTGGTCCAGGAGCTGGACCAGATTCAAAAGCCCATCTATTTTGTGAGCAACGCCTTACAAGGCGCGGAGATGAGATACCAGGCGCTGGAGAAGGCAGCTTTGGCCGTGGTATTTTCGGCCAGGAGGCTCCGCCATTACTTCCACAGCTTTACAGTGGTGGTGATGACGAACCTCCCTATACAGAAGGTGTTGCAGAAGCCTGATGTAGCTGGAAGAATGGTGCGCTGGGCGGTAGAGTTGTTGGAGTTTGACATCCAGTATGAGCCCAGAGGATCCATCAAAGGGCAGGTGTACGCAGATTTTGTGGCAGAACTCTCGCCCGGAGGTGAACAAGAGGTGGAGGCAGGCTCACAATGGTTGTTCTCAATTGACGGCTCCTCCAACCAGCAAGGAAGTGGTGCGGGGATAGTCTTGGAGGGACCTAATGGTGTGCTGATTGAGCAGGCTCTGCGATTCGCCTTTAAGGCGAGTAATAATCAGGCTGAATACGAAGCCCTGATTGCAGGAATGCTCCTAGCTAAAGAGATGGGCGCGCAGAACCTCTTGGTGAAAAGTGATTCCCAGTTGATTACTGGGCAAGTATCGGGTGAGTTCCAAGCGAAAGACCCACAGATGGCGGCATATTTGATACGTCCAACTGCTGAAGGGAGCCTTTAGCGCTCTTGAGTTAATACATGTCCCACGAGAACAAAATGTCAGAGGTGACCTGGTGGCCGAGCTGGCCAGCTCAGGCAAGGGGGGCAGGCAGAGGACAGTAATCCAAGAGACGCTTAAAGCTCCGAGGAAATTCATAGAAGACAACAGGGTGGATGTCTTCCATGTTAGCACTGCGAGAGGAAGGCCAAGGAGTCATCGTTCTCTGACTCAAGATACGTTGAAGACGCCCCATATCAGCACATACGCGGACACGCCCCAAGAAGGAAGGCATGCGCAAATATGTGCCTTAGCCGAGGGAGACACCTGGATGACGCCATACAGACGGTATCTGGCAGATGGAGCTCTCCCAGCGGAGCCTGAAGAGGGTAGGAAGGTTAAGAGGAATCTCGCAAGATACGCTCTAGTGGACTGGGTATTGTTCAGGCACTGTTTCACCCACCCTATCTTAACGTGCGTCAGCGGCGACAAGTGTACCAGAATAATGGCGGAGCTCCACGAAGGCATTTGTGGGAGTCACGTAGGGGGAAGATCCTTAGCCTCTAAGGTGGTACGTGCAGGTTTCTATTGGCCAACAGTAATGGAGGATTGCGCGCGGCACGCCATGAGTTGCAAGCAATGTCAAAAACACGCTGACTGGCACAAGGCGCCGTCAGAAGAGCTGCGATCCATATACAGCCCGTGGCCTTTCCCTACGTGGCGAATCGACATCCTAGGTCCATTTCCATTGGCGATAAGACAGATGAAGTATTTGATTGTTGCCATTGAATACTTCTCCAAGTGGATAGAGGCGGAGCCCGTGGCCCAGATTACTGCGCACAAGGTGCAACACTTTGTTTGGAAGAACATTGTGTGCCGTTTTGGTGTGCCTAGGCGGCTAATATCCGACAATGGAACCCAGTTCGCCAGCCAACAGTTGAGAAACCTGTGTGCAGAGTTAGGCATCAAGCAAGTGTTCGCATCAGTCGAACACTCCCAGACTAACGGGCAGGTAGAGTCAGCGAATAGAGTTTTGCTGAGAGGGCTAAAGAGAAGGTTAGAAAAGGCCAAAGGAGCGTGGGCGGAGGAAGTGCCAAGGATCGTATGGGCATACCACACCACGCCCCAATCTTCCACCATGGAGACGCCTTTCAGCTTAGTGTATGGGTCGGATGTGATGATCCCGATCGAGATACACGAAAGCTCGCCACGCTTCCAAAATTTCATGGCTGAGGAATCCAACGAAGAAAGGCGGGTGAACTTGGACCTACTAAATGAAGCCAGGGAGGAAGCCAGAATAAAGGCCGAAGCAGTAAAGAGAAGAGTAGAGCGACAATATAGCTCTAAAGTGAAGCCACGGAAGTTTCAGATTGGCGACCTAGTTATGAGGAAGGCTCACCCATACGAGCTGGAAAATAAGTTGTCTCCCAAGTGGACCGGACCCTTCAAAGTTACCGAGGCTAAGGGCAATGGTTCGTACAACCTAGAGACCTTGGAAGGGGGTCCCATTCCGTGCAGCTGGAATGCAGCTAGCTTGAAGTTTGATTTTAGTTTACTTATGTAAGCAGCCATGTAACAATCTTGTTGAAGGGGACACTCTTTTTCCCTTTCGGGGGTTTTTTAACGAGGTCACCCAAATAAAAAGAAAAAAAAAGTCCGAGAAAAGAAACTATACTCAAATTTTGAGTGATCATTGGAGAGCTTTTGAGCCTTCTTCTCTAGTCTCATCTTGAAGGATCCATGGTGTCCTCAAGTGGCGGCAGCACACTCATCTAGGAGCAACCATCCTTCTAGTGGCGTGATCATCCAACCGTACATCCATCTTCATGAGCACTCTCTTCTCCTTCCTTTCTTCTTTTGTTATTTCCTTGTCTTAGCTTGTTTCCTAGTTGAATTTGGTTCGACAGTTTCAGTTTTAATTGTGTTGCTTCGGTTCTTTTGTTGTGCCTTGCTGTTCTTCATCTTTCTTCTTCTTTTTTCCAGCTTTTTGTTTGGTACAATTTAATTTCCAGCTTTCTATTTCAGTTTGCTTAGCTTTTGTGCCTTTTTGTTCAGTTCAATTTGACTATAATTGGAACTTCTATATGAGTTTCTGTTTTGGCACTAGTTTTGGTGAGTTCTTGTTCATAGAACCTTGATCCATTTCTATGATAAAGTGCCTATCTCTTAACCAACTCAAGATGATTCCTAAGAATGTCAAGAATCATTCTAATTGTGCTAGTGGAATCACATCAGACGAGATCGCTAAATGCTGAGTAGACCACTGGCAGGGTTGTTCCCCAATACCCATGGGAAGGAAAGACCATGGAGGGAATGACCCCCTGGGGGGCTTCGAGCCTTCCCAGTGTTTGGCGTTTCTAGACACCCTGAGGACGATACGGCGCTGCTGTAGCAGGCCTCTCCTTAGGCGTGAGCGGCAAGCACCAAGAATCAAGGGACAAATCGCCTCGGTGCTTAAGACACACAAGGGACGATACGACGCTGATAGATAGGCCTCTCCGCGGGCGTGGGCACCGAAGCGCGACCTTGTCCCAAGCGTTTAAGACCCAGAGTAGGCCTCAGCTTTCGCGTTGCAGCAGTGGCGGAGCTGCCATCACCTTCACGGGGCGGAGGCCTCATAGATACGAAGGCGAAACAGGTTCTGAGGTACACATTGGAGTAAGGCACCGGGTGTACAGGGTCACCCAACGCAGTGAAAGAAACGGGTAAAGTACAGGCAAAGCAATCGAAGTACGTGAAGGTGAAGAATGAAGGTAAAATCATACAGACGGAACTCGATACCTCAAAGGTACAAAAATTGTCATGCAAAACCCATAGTTCTGACAAAAGTGCAAATAGTTCAAAGGAGTTACAAGTTTATCAAAGAGTGGCAAAAAAGAGTATAAAGCGCGAAAGGTAAAGGTGGTGGGTGAGAGTCGGCGATTCAGTCATCCAAGTCGAGAGGCACGACCTTCCCGTCGATGACATGGTGTGTGGGATCGCAGTTTGAAATGTTGATGTCAGGGTTCTCGCAGGACGCCTGAGTCAGAGCCTCTTGGAAGCCCTCTTCAAACGCGCCCGCCATCTCCCCAGTCAGTTCTTGGACCTCCCCCTCTAGTTCCGCAATCCTAGAGTCCTTCGATGTCAACTGTTTCTCCAAGAAATCCTTCTCCACATGGAGCTTATTGGCCTCGGCTTGGAGAAGGCCCAAGGCTTCGACCTTCACAGCCAAGGCGTCCTCTCTCTCACCTAACTTCTGCCTCCAAGCAGCGTCCACTTCTTTGAGTTTTTTCCGTTGTACTTCTGAGGCAAGAGCCGCCTCTTGGAGGCCAATGCTTTGGATTTGGTAGAAAGTGAGCTGGGCCAGCTGATCGACATGCGCCTGTTCAAGTTCGCGCGCGTACGCCTCGGCCCCCTCCCTGCCCTCGTGGGCCAGTTTTAGTGAAGATTGGGAAGCTTCCTCCTTGAGCCCCCAGTTTTGTTTCTCCTCCTTCAGCGCTCCCACTTCTTGTCTCAGTTTACGTAGAACCTCCCTCCCCTTGATAGCGCTCCGGGCCAGGGTGCACCACTTAAGTGCCACCGCCAGGAACGCCCCCGTATAATAAGGAATGCCTCCCCCCTTTCGCAGATCTGTTGGCGACATTCCTTCAGTAAAACCCTGCGTCAACTCCCGGTGGATGGGACGGGGAATCCGTGGCCTGCAGGAAGTCGAAGCTGGAATTGACGCAGGAGGGGCAGAGCCCGAGGCCTCAGCCGCGTCACGAAGCGGTAGCGGCGAGGGCGGGGGAACCGAATCAGTCCCCTCCTTTCATTCCTCTTGGGCTGTTTGAGGTGGAGGCGATGTGGCACTTGGAAGATCGTCCCTGAGAGAACTCCCGGCACTGGGAGACGCGACAGTCAAGGCAGGAACGCCCACAACCCTCCTCTTATTGGAAACCAAGGCGGCGCCCGAGTCTTCACTGTCAGAATCTATCACTAGCACCCTCTTTCCTTTGTTGGGGCGTGCTGGGGCAGGAGTCGACGCCATGGCCAATGGAACCGCGGCAATGGGAGAAGGAGTGGCAGACGGAGGAGGAGTCGGCAAGGAAGCGACGATTGGCACGTCAGGGGCGACGGCGTCTCCACCCTCTTTGGCGGATTTTGCCTTCTTCAAGAATTTGGCAAGTGCGAGTCGCCTCGAAGAAGTCATCACTGAACCTGCAGCAGCGAGAATAACAGAGCAAAGACCAATTCAGATAAAGTAGAATGGGAGTATTTATAGCCAAACACATGCAGATAACCATAGGGGTTCAAGCGAAGCAAGCGAGTTCGTATAACCACGACAGCTCATGCAGTATAAACAATCAAGGGCAGGTACCGAAGTAAGTAGAGAGTCCATGGGCATTGAATTCATTGGCGATGAGCTTGGCAGTATCAAAGACTACCCCAAGCCCCGCCAAGGCTTTGCACACGTCCCGATCAGCGGGGGAAAGTTGATCCAAAGCCAGGGCCTTCATTGTTATGGGCTTGTCCGTCCAGTATAGAGGGAAGCCTTCTAGGGCAGTAGGATCGTACTTGGTCGCACACACTTTGAAAAACTTCCCTTTCCACCCTTTGAATGAATTTTGGAAGAGCGTGAGGATGATGCGCCCGGCGACGCCAGAGAAGCTCATCCATAGGCTCTTCCCTTGTTTCTTCACTTCGAAAAAATGAAGAAAGACATCCACGGAGGAGGGGACGCCCAAATATCCGCAAAGAATTTGAAAACCCCTTACGAAAGCCCGGCTGTTGGGGTGGAGCTGGGCGGGGGCGGTGTTGATTTCTGTGAGCAGCTCCCTCTCGAAGGAAGTGAGAGGTAGACGCAGGCCCACTCTTTTGAATACCATTTGGTAGAGGAAGAAGAAGGGGCTTCCTCCAGTGACCCTTGAGTCCACACAAACAGGTACCCCGGGTTTCACGCGGCATACCAAGACGTGGGAGTCATGAGTTTTATGGAATGCGTTGAAGTTGTAGAGCGCGGGGTCCCCTCTGTGGGCCTCCACGTCGTTAACGGAGTTTAAGGTGGAGCATTCGTCGAGGAGATCGTTGGAGGCCCAGACATACTCCTCTTTATAGTAAGACCTAGGGAGCAGAGGAGGCGCGGTGGTCTTGGTTTTCACCATTGACGCAAGAGCTGAAGAGCAAAGAGAAAAGAAAGGGTTCATCGAAAAAGGGTTTGGAGGAGAAAAGGGGGAAAAAAGGAGTAATCCTAGGCGAACCCTACCCACGCGAGAGAAAAGAGGAACGAGAGAAACGAAGAAGCACAAGAACGACATCCAAAGACGTGCAGAAACATAAACAGTCCCAGGCAGTTCATCCATACATTATAGTCATGCAGTAAAGGGAGTCGTCAAGGATAGGAAAAACCGTACCTTTAAGGGTCGAAGGGTGTGGTGAGCGGAGGCACGAAAAAGCAGGGATTGCGAGAGAAGAAATTCGAAGAAGATGAACAGTGAGAGAAGGCAGAGAAAGTGGATGTAACAGTGGTTTCGAGCGCGGAGTTGGGGGGTAACTTAAACGTTACGAGGAGCGCTAGGGGGAACGAATGGTGACCGTGAGATGAGGCCATGTGTCGCAAGATTAGGTGCTCACTGGGAGCGTAAGAGACTCTTGGGGCTGACCGCGTGATGAACCACGTGGCAAGCGATTAAGCGTGGCCCTAAAAGGGGTTGCTTTCCCCGTTTCAGAGGATGTCCAATCAGCCATTAAGGGCACCCCAATGGTTCAGAGAATGTCACATCAATAGTTCGAGAAGTGTCACGTCAGCAAAGAATGACACGTCACCAGGGTGACACGTGGATGGCATGGGCGAGACCTTAGTCTTTGCGCTGAAGACAAGTCTTCAGCTTAAAACTGGGGGGCTTGTGTACCGTCCCGTATCCGAGGGTTGACAAAGTCAAGGTCAAAGTCAACGTCGGGGTCCAAGTCAATATAAGGCGCCGCCTAGGTGAGGAGACGCCAAGTGCAAGTATCACCAAGGCAGGGCGTCGCCGAAAGGAAGCGTCGCCAAGGTAAGGCGTCGCCTAGGTGAAGGCATCGCCAAGTCAAGGCGTCGCCCAGCTAGGGCGTCGCCAAGGCCAAATGTCACAAAAGCAAGGCAATCACAGTGTCGCTCCCCTATACCCATGGGTAGGAAAGACCATGGAGGGAGCAACGCCGTGGGAAGGCCTCAAATCCCGATAATCCGGGGCAATAATAAAGAGAAGAGAAAGGTGGCTTCAAGGCCTTAGTAATTGCGCCAGTGTAAAGCAATCTGACTCGTGAAGTGCCCCTACTGTCCCAGAGACGCCCTTGGGATAGATACGACTCATGAGGAGGGTCACGCCCAGGGAAGCCAGGTGCAGGGTACAAGAGGAAGGTAGATACGCTCTCAAAGTGAGTGACTAGATGTTTGGGTGCATGAGTTGGCACCCAAAGGGTCACCCCTTGCGCAGATGCACTCCAGGTAGGAGGACTCACACGAGGAAATTCCCTTCAGATGGGGTCACGACGCTGTGAGGCCCTCCACGTGTACAGCAGCCAAGTCAGAATAGAACCGCCATTTTGTCGGGTACAAGGTAATTAAAGTTATTTAATATAGTTTCCGTTTCGAGCGTTTAAGGTATTATAAATGCTCCCAAGCTGTTTAAATGTCTTAAATGCGCTGCAATTAAATGTGCTTTAAGGCGCTTTGAATGCTGGAGTAGCTTAAATAGCGCTTTGAATGTTGGAAATGGGGTTTGAACTTTTGGCAGACTTTCCCAGAGTACGCTTTAGTTGCTTGCTCGAGTCTTGAGATTACGGACAAGGGACTAGAGAAAGGGTGGTTGTTTGCCAAAGGGAGAAAGATAAACTGATGGAGATAAAGCTCAAGAGGACATGGAGGCCAATCAACAAGATCAAGAAGAGGTAGAGGCACAAATGGAGGACGCCCATGGAGGTCAAAGCCCACCTCAAAGGATTACAAGAAGCATGTTCAAAGCTTTAGGAGCTAGGGGACATTTATTTTCTCTTTTTGTAATTTCTTTAGTTGAAGGTGCTTAGAGGGAAACATTAGAAACCTCTTTTGTTATAGCATCTTTTAGGCTTTAGTTAGGAGCTTTAGGAGGGGGGGTGTATTAGTAGATAGGTGTAGGAGTAGAATAGGAGGTGCCAAAGTGAAGGAAGAGGTCACACCTTCCTCATGCATAGGTTTAGGCGCCGGTTTTGAATAAGTTTAGGAGGGACTTTTGAATTCTCTTAGCTTTGATTTTCAGCACCTTAGGCTATAAATAGAGGTGCTCTCCTTGTATTTTTCAGATTTGAATTTATCCAAAGAAACTATACTCAAAATTGGAGTGAGCATTGGAGAACTTTTGAGCCTTCTTCTCTAGTCTTATCTTGAAGGATCATGGTTTCCTCAAGTGGCGGCTTGCACACTCATCTAGGAGCATCCATACTTCTAGTGGCGTGATCATCCAACCATTCTTCCATCTTCATGAGCATTCTCTTCTCCTTCCTTTCTTATCTTGTTAATTTCCTTGTCTTAGCTTGTTTCCTAGTTGTTTTGGTTCGGCAATTTCAGCTTGTTTTGTGTAGCTATGGTTCATTTGTGTTCTTGGCTGTTTTTCATCTTTTCTTCTTCAATTCCAGCAATTTGATTCGGTTCCTTACTGTTTTGTGTTGTTAATTAGTGTTTTTGCCTTTCCTCCATCTCTTTTGGTTCAATTTGACAATATGTGGAACATCCAAATGAGTTTGGGATTTGGTACTAGTTTTTGGTGAGTTCTTGTCTTAGAACAATGATCCAACTCTAAGAAAAGTGCCTCAATAATGTCCAGCTCAAGGTGATTCCTAAGAATGTCAAGAATCATTCTCCATATGGCTAGTGGAATCACATCATGTGGTATCATGAGTCTTAGGTTCTTCTTGTTTAATTGTTGAGTTGTGTGCACTTTAATTTCAAGAGCTCTTTAATTTTCTTGCAAATTAAGTTTCTGTTTTGGGTATTAATTGAGTTTTCTTGCTGTTTTTCTTTTGTTACACCAAGTGCTTGTGAAAAGGTTTATGGCACTCATTATTCATATGAGTATGGTTGCTCTTTTGGAATGGCATTCTCCTTCCTAGAGTTTACCTTAAGCTTCCTTTCAGTTGTTGTTATTTTTGTCATATGTCTTTTAATTTTGTAATCATGTCAAGTTTTGTCTTAGTCATGTTATTCCATAATTGTCATTAATTCTAGTAGTACTTTGATTGTTTTTGATTGTTTCTTGCTTTAGTGTCATATAATTTTCTGAATTGATATTGATCCTTTGTGCATTTTCTTTTTAGAATTGAGTTCATACTTGTATTCTAGAGCTATACAAGTTCCAATACATCATTTTCAATTATGTCTTTGCTAGTTCATAATTCTGTTTTTTATTCCTATTAGGATTCCTCTGTTTCTGAAAAAGAGTGCTTACTGTTTTCCTTATTGCAATTGATTTACTCACTGGAAAATTCTGAAATTCTGGATTTGTGATATTCAAAGTGTTAGAAAAGAGTAGAAACAAGAATCATTCAAAAATTCAAAGTACACAAAAAATGATAAATAAAATAAAAAAGTGTACAATTCTGCCAAAAAGAATACGGTAATCTGGCAGCGATTTTAAAAAAATTATCTCAATTAATTGGCTTACTGTTTTTAATTGATTCCAGTGCCATTATTGAGTTAACATCTTGAAGTTTCTGTGGTTTAAATTTCATAATCCAGTTCGCTCTACATCATTCCAGTTAAATCAGTGAATATCAAGCACAGTTTGCATTTTAAAAAAAAAAATTTCCAGTAGCTAATTTTTTTGTTTTCTTCATCTACTCTAGTGCTTTTCCTTAAGTATTCTTTTGTGTGCCTACTTTTCTCATTGAGTTCTTTATTTTCTTTATTGTCTTTCATTCTTACTCTTTGAGTTTGTCTTACATATAGTTTTCCTTTTGCAATTACCTTTCCTTGCTTATACCTTTTCTTGTTTGTCTCTATTGTTTCATTGGTTTTGTGGTGGTTGCTTTTGAGATTGGTGTGCTTGCTTTGACATCTTTCATTTGAGGATTCCAAGGCCTCAAGATCAGATTGGTGCAAGGACATTATTTCTTTGAGAGTGACCTCTTTTTCTACCTCATTTCACTTCGGCATTCTTGCTGGCCACACTCACTGTTTTTGCTAATTTTTGTTGCTTAACTTGTTTGCTGTTTTTGTGTGTTTGCTGTTTTTTATTTCCAAAATGGCTGGATTTTCAAGTGATGCATCATACAAGCAGAATTCTCCATCCAAAGCTTCAATCCTTGGTGAATTACATGAAGCTCAAAGAACCATTAGACGGTTGGAGGAGAAATTGCAAAAGATGGAGGTGCAACAAGCTAGACCATCTCCTTCAATTCATGATGAGCATCATAGACCTTCCACAAGAGCTTCTTCAAATGATTTTGGCCGTGAAGATGAGCATAGGAGAAGGAGACCTCCACCCCAAGTCCATGGACAAAGACATCATCACCAAGGGGAAAGAACTCACTACGGCAATGGCTTCTATCATGATGCAAAGTCAAGGCTTCCTTCGGTCAAGCTACCTTATTTTAATGGCTCTAGTGATCCTAATGTATATTTAGATTGGGAGGCTAAGTGTGAACAAATATTTGAGATCCATGAGATCCAAGATGAGCATAAGCTTAAGCTAGCCACCCTAGAGTTTAGTGATTATGCCATGAAACGGTGGCATGGAATTGTAAAGGACATTATCTATCACAAGGGTCCTCCCGTGGACTCTTGGAACTCTTTAAAGGATCATATGCACGCTAGGTTTGTGCCCCCACATTTTAGGAAAGACCTCATGTTGAGACTCCAACGGTTTCAACAAGGCACGCTAAATGTGGATGAATATTATAAGGAGCTTGAGACGCTTATGCTTAAAATTGAATTAGAAGAAAGTGAGGAAGCTATGATTGCTAGGTTTGTGAGTGGTCTTAGGAAGGATATTCAAGACATTGAGTTACAAGAGTATTCATCATTGGGCTCTTTAGTTCATCTTGCAATGAAGGTGGAAGCCCAACTTGCTAAGAAAATCTCTTTCAAAAATGCTTCCAATGATGGATACTACTCCAAGTCTTGGAGAAACAAAACTTCTTTTTCTAAACATCCTTCCAAAGATTCTTCTTTCAAACCCAGGGAAACTAAGCCATCTACTTCTAGACCTAAGTCTCCCACTAGAACATCCAATACTAAATGCTTTAAATGTATGGGTTATGGTCATATAGCTGCAAATTGTCCTTCCAAATGAAGTATGTACATGCATGAGGGCATTGTAGTTAGTGAGCATGATTCGGATTCTCTTAAGCATTCATTGCATTCTCATGCATCTAGTGAGGAAGAGAGCGAATTTCCACTTGAAGGGGACTTGTTAGTTGTGAGAAGACTTCTTGGACAAGTTTCACAACCTTTTGATGAAAGTCAAAGGGAAAATATTTTCCATACAAGATGTCTTATTCAAAACAACATGTTTTCCTTGATAGTGGATGGGGGTAGTTGTGCAAATGTGGCTAGTACAAGAGTGGTAGACAAGCTTGGATTGCCTACTATCTCTCATACAAAGCCCTACAAATTACAATGGCTTAGTGAGGTAGGAGAAATAATTGTTAATAAACAAGTCCTCATCCATTTCTCCATTGGAAAATACAAAGATGAGGTATTATGTGATGTTGTGCCCATGGAAGCCACTCATGTTCTTTTGGGAAGGCCTTGGCAATTTGATAGAAAAGTTTTACATGATGGCTTTACCAAGAAACTATCTTTTGAATTCCATGGTCATAAGGTTACTTTAAAATCTCTCTCTCCAAGAGAAGTCCATGAGGACCAAGTTATCATGAAGAAAAAGAGGGAGAGTGAAAAAGATAAAAAAGATAAGAGTTCTAAGCCTACACTCCTTGTGTCTAGGCGTGACATTGAAAGGGAAATAGTGGCTCATCATCCTCTTTTCTTAGCCATACCTAGAACTCTTAGAGTAGAATCACTTGTTGATAGTCCTCATTGCTTGGAAAATTTGGTAGAAGAGTTCCAAGATGTGTTTCAAGATCCTCCAAATGGACTTCCACCTTTGAGAGGTATTGAGCACCAAATTGATTTGATACCAAGCTCTTCTTTACCAAACCGTCCAGCATATAGGACCAATCCAAGGGAAACCAAGGAAATTCGCCAACAAGTTGAGGCTTTGATTGAAAAAGGGTGGGTGCAAGATAGCATGAGTCCTTGTGCTATGCCTATCATCTTAGTGCCAAAAAAGGATGGCACATGGCGAATGTGTTCAAATTGTGGGGCCATCAATAACATAACAATTAAGTATAGGCATCCCATACCTAGACTAGATGATTTGTTGGATGAATTACATGGTTCCAAAATCTTTTCAAAGATTGATCTTAAAAGCGGCTACAATCAAATCCATATCAAACTGGGTGATGAATGGAAGACGACTTTTAAGACCAACTTTGGTTTATATGAGTGGTTAGTCATGCCTTTTGGCCTAACTAATGCACCAAGTACTTTCATGCGCCTCATGCATCATGTTCTTAGACCTTTCATTGGTAAGTTTGTTGTTGTTTACTTTGATGACATTCTCATTTATAGCTTATCTTTGAATGACCATAGGTTGCATGTTAGGCAAGTTTTAGAAACCCTTAGGAAGGAACATTTGTATGCTAACCTTGCTAAATGTATGTTTGCTCTTGATCATATAGAATTCCTAGGGTTTGTTGTGAGTTGTAAAGGGGTCCATGTGGACAAAACAAAGGTGGTGGCCATTCAAAATTGGCCTACACCGAAATCTTTGAATGAGGTCCGAAGTTTTCATGGACTTGCTTCTTTCTATAGAAGATTTGTCCCAAACTTTGGTACCATTGCCGCACCACTCAATGACATAGTGAAAAAGGATGTGGTCTTTCATTGGGGAGAAGCACAACAAAATGCTTTTGACACTTTGAAAGAAAAATTGACTAATGGTCCCATCTTGGCCCTTACTAATTTCACTAAGACATTTGAGATTGAGTGTGATGCTTCAAGCATAGGTATTGGGGTTGTTCTCCTTCAAGAGGGCCACCCCATAGCCTATTTTAGTGAGAAATTGAAGGGAAGTCATCTCAATTATTCCACCTATGATAAGGAATTATATGCACTTGTTAGGGCTTTGTTTACTTGGCAACACTATCTTTTTCCCAAAGAGTTTGTGATACATAGTGATCATGAATCTCTTAAATATTTGAAAAGCCAAAACAAACTTAACAAGAGGCATGCTAAGTGGGTGGAATTCCTTGAGCAATTTCCTTATGTGATCAAACACAAGCAAGGCAAAATAAATATTGTGGCGGATGCTCTTTCTAGAAGATACACCTTGCTAAATCTTTTAACCTCTCAATATCTTGGTTTTGATCACATTAAGGAACTTTATCATGATGACCTTGATTTTTCTCTCATCTATCAAGAGTGTCTTAAGGGAGGACACAAAGAATTTTTAATTCAAGATGGCTTTCTTTGTAAAGGAAAACGTCTTTGTGTTCCTCAATGCTCTATTAGATTATCTCTTGTTAGAGAAGCTCATGAGGGGGGTTTAATGGGACATTTTGGGGTTGCTAAAACTTTGGATGTGTTGCATGAACATTTCTTTTGGCCACATATGCATAAAAATGTTCATAGTTTGTGTGATAAATGCATAGCTTGCCGCAAAGCTAAGTCTAAAATGCGTCCCCATGGTCTATATACTCCTCTTCCTATCCGTTCAATGCCTTGGGTAGATATATCTATGGATTTCATCTTAGGCTTACCCAAGACATCAAAGCGAAAGGACTCCATTTTTGTGGTAGTGGATCGTTTTTCAAATATGGCGCACTTTATTCCTTGCCACAAAGTGGATGATGCATGCGACATTGCAAACCTCTTCTTCCAAGAAGTGGTTCACTTACATGGGATTCCTAGGTCTATAGTGTCCGATAGAGATCCTAAATTCTTGAGTCACTTTTGGAAGACCTTTTGGGGCAAGCTTGGGACTAAGCTTTTATTTTCTACCACTTGCCACCCACAAACTGATGGTCAAACCGAGGTGGTGAATAGAACTTTAGGACAACTATTGAGATGTTTTATTTCGGGGAATCCTAAAGTGTGGGAGAATTTACTACCCCATGTTGAGTTTGCATATAATCGTGTAGTAAATTCTACCACCTCACATTCTCCTTTTGAGGTGGTCTATGGGTTTAATCCCCTAACACCTATTGATCTTCTTCCTATTCCCCTTCTCGGAGATGTCTTGTGCAAAGATGGTGATGAAAAGGCTTCTTTTGTGAAAACTTTGCATAAAGACATCAAGATGAGAATTGAGAAGAAGGTTGGCAAGTATGCTGAACTTGCCAATAAAAGGAGAAAAGCATTGTTGTTTGATGAGGGCGATTGGGTTTGGCTTCACTTAAGGAAGGATCGTTTTCCTACTCAAAGGAAGTCCAAACTAATGCCTCGAGGGGATGGACCTTTCCAAGTCCTCAAGAGGATTACTGACAATGCTTATGAGTTAGATATGCCTGATACATTCTTAGGTAGTCATACTTTTAATGTCAGCGATCTAACTCCTTTTTCTGTAGGTCTCCAGAATTCGTGGTCGAATTCTCTCCAACTCGGGGAGTATGATGGAGATCAAGCTCAAGAGGACATGGAGGCCAATCAAAAAGATCAAGAAGAGGTAGAGGCACAAATGGAGGACGCCCATGGAGGTCAAAGCCCACCTCAAAAGATTACAAGAAGCATGTTCAAAGCTAGGAGCTAGGGGACATTTATTTTCTCTTTTTGTAATTTCTTTAGTTGAAGGTGCTTAGAGGGAAACATTAGAAACCTCTTTTGTTATAGCATCTTTTAGGCTTTAGTTAGGAGCTTTAGGAGGGGGGGTGTATTAGTAGATAGGTGTAGGAGTAGAATAGGAGGTGCCAAAGTGAAGGAAGAGGTCACACCTTCCTCATGCATAGGTTTAGGCGCCGGTTTTGAATAAGTTTAGGAGGGAATTTTGAATTCTCTTAGCTTTGATTTTCAGCACCTTAGGCTATAAATAGAGGTGCTCTCCTTGTATTTTTCAGATTTGAATTTATCTAAAGAAACTATACTCAAAATTGGAGTGAGCATTGGAGAGCTTTTGAGCCTTCTTCTCTAGTCTTATCTTGAAGGATCATGGTTTCCTCAAGTGGCGGCTTGCACACTCATCTAGGAGCATCCATACTTCTAGTGGCGTGATCATCCAACCATTCTTCCATCTTCATAAGCATTCTCTTCTCCTTCCTTTCTTATCTTGTTAATTTCCTTGTCTTAGCTTGTTTCCTAGTTGTTTTGGTTCGGCAATTTCAGCTTGTTTTGTGTAGCTATGGTTCATTTGTGTTCTTGGCTGTTTTTCATCTTTTCTTCTTCAATTCCAGCAATTTGATTCGGTTCCTTACTGTTTTGTGTTGTTAATTAGTGTTTTTGCCTTTCCTCCATCTCTTTTGGTTCAATTTGACAATATGTGGAACATCCAAATGAGTTTGGGATTTGGTACTAGTTTTTGGTGAGTTCTTGTCTTAGAACAATGATCCAACTCTAAGAAAAGTGCCTCAATAATGTCCAGCTCAAGGTGATTCCTAAGAATGTCAAGAATCATTCTCCATATGGCTAGTGGAATCACATCATGTGGTATCATGAGTCTTAGGTTCTTCTTGTTTAATTGTTGAGTTGTGTGCACTTTAATTTCAAGAGATCTTTAATTTTCTTGCAATTTAAGTTTCTGTTTTAATATGACTGTTTTTAAAAACTGTCATAATCATCTTTATAATACGACATTTTTACAACTTTCCTAATTTTCATTAAAAAAATGCATTTACCATTGTTATAGATTATATTTTTTCTCCCACCCATGTTTTCATTTCCTCCATAAGTTATTTTTTCGTACATTCTGAAAATGAAAACCTAAATTTTATTTTCCAAACATGTTTGAAACCTTTGAATCCCTCGCTTCTCTGTTACAATCTATGTCTCTTTGAATTCTCGTGCATCTCCGTCTTCTTTGCCACATCCATCGACTACTACCATAGGTGTGATTCAATATCTCGTCATCCTTCTTGAAGTCAACAGGTGCATTCAATTTCTCACTCCACCAACACACTCCATGTTTCTTTCTTCGTATTATACTTCTCACACTCCTAAACTCTTGTTTTGCTGTTTTAGGGTTGTTACGGACGTGCACAACATAGAAAATTGTATTGCCAAATGTTGGACCGGTTTAGGGTTTTTTTGGGTCCTCTATGTTGAACAAGATGTTTTGATGTCTCCAAATCCAAGTGCAAAGCTTGAAGACCTTGTTGTTGTTGTGTGTGTGTATGTTTAGTTGTTTGAAACTTGTTAATTCACTCTTTAAGATGATCCAAGTTCATTTGAATCTTTAACCTTTTGGAAAGATGAGTTTTATAAAAAATTGTTGAAATTTCAACAGGTTGAAATTTCAAAACTAAAGGTTGTTTTACCCTTGTAGGTTTTTAAAAGATTTTGAAAATCTTGACTTTGCAGTCAAGTCAATTCAACCGATTTTTTCGACAAATCAATTGATTGTTTTCCTAAAAACCTTAACAAAATTCTGTTAAGTGGTTTTAATATGTTTTAAATGATCCTAACTACCTTGGCTCCTTTATTAAATGTTTTTTACCACTTGGTTGGTCTATATAAAGGTGGTTTTACGCTCCTAATCTGGGAGTAAGAAAAAGACTTTATCAAAATAGTTTTTCCAAGATTTGCAAGAGCTTTAGATCATTCTTAAGTGTGTGGAATAGGATTGGGTTGTAATTATGAACATTAAGCTTTGTAATACCCAGGTGTATTCTATTCCCTTTTTCCTTGATTACTGTATTTCTGTTGCCAAGGAGTGTTGTGTGTTGTTGAGTTGTTCAAGATCAACACTCTTGGTGTGGTTTACCAAAGGTAGTTTGTTTCTTGAGGGGTTCAAGGTCATTACCGTGGTGTGTGGTGTTTGTAATATGGTTATGATTGCTTAGTGGATTACCAATGGTTTATGAGGATTGGATGTAACTCTTGGTGTAATAGTGAACCAGTATAAATTTGTTTGCGTGATTCTCTCTTTCTCTGATCTCACATCTATCTGTTTTAAGTTGTTTTTATTAACTGCTGATAAAAATAACCGGTTGAATCGCAAAATCAACCGGTTGATTTTCTAGAAATCAACTAAAACAAGTTTGTGCATTGCTTTCTGATCCAGCCGGTTGACTTGAGTACAAGAGTCTTGCCACGTCAAAGATCTCTCCTTTGTTCAGCTTTGCACCACGTTAGCTTTTGCTCCTCACGTCTAATTCCTCGCAAGAACCTGAAGAAAACAAAGTGGTGCCACTGCGGCCGATCGCGCTCTGACGCTCAAGTCAGTGGAAGAATCACCAAAAACTCAGAGATAACCGTGTGTAGTGAATCTCAGTGTACTAGAAAGTATTCTGAAAGCGTAACTCAAAAGTCTGTTAAGTGTTCCTTATATACCTGAGCTTTTTCTCTCTCCTGACGATTACGCCTCCAGACACGTGGCTCTGATCCAGCTGTACACGTGTCACCATCTGGAGCCTCCACAACTTGAGCGTTACTTCTACTATTTTCGCCATTCGACTAAGTTATCCATACAGGGAGTAACTTGGTGCACAGCTTTTCTGATCGTTCGGCGATGTGCCCCTTTCGGCGGTGTGTAAACCACCCGATCTCCTAGCATTCCCCGGCGATCTCTAACCACCTGATCTCCTAGTACTCACATACGGTGATTGTGACGCAACTCTGGTGACCGTCGGTTACGCATACGAGAGATCGAAGAACGCCAATTCAGCGATCGGCGACTATACTGACTTCCCGATTTACTTCCCTTTTGTCGTCCAAGTGTCCCGTTCAACACGCCTATATTATCGCTTGCTGCCACGTCATCACACCCGATGACCTGATCGGTACACAAGCCCCCCAGTCTTAAGCTGAGACTTGACTAGCAAAAAGACTATGAAGTCAAATCATCGTCGATCTACATGGCCCTTGTACGGACTTCCGTACGTTCGTACTCCTTTGCCTTTCTGACGCTTCACCAACCCCTTTTTGATCAAACGACACGTGGCTTCATCAACGGTTGTTTTTAATTGTCGTTTGCGCTTCCTACAACGTTCGAAACCCTTAAACCCTTAGCGCTATTCACTATTTCATTATCTTTCTTCATCTTCAAGCATTCTAAACGCTCCCTCTGCGAACTACGAAACCTTCATCTCCCTGAATCTTCAACTTCCTTCAATATTTACCCGATCATCAATAGGTAACTCCTTTACTCCTTCTACTGATATTTGTTGCATTTTAATCGGTTTGCATCATCCATTAACTATTTGGAGCATTCGTTGTGGGTTGTTTCTCTTTTCTCGTAACTTAGAGTTTCGTTCGTGATAACGTCTACCCCAGTGAACTCTCACTCGTTCGTTCTATCTTCTTCGCCTTCAATCGAGTCGTTCTCTTGCTATCCTCATCTCCTCCCTTTTCTTTCCTTTGCAGTTCCTGCAATGGCTTAGACAAAGTCCACTGCTAATCCTCCTTCCTCATCGTGAAACCCTCCTCCCAAAACTCGTAGGGTTACCACTGGGACAAACCCTCCACCAACACGCAATCCCCCACGAGCCTCTGGTGCTCCTTCCACACAGGCTGAGAGGCCTGCCTCTTCCCATGCCAACCTTACCCAAGTAACTCCACCACAAGCCGGGGGAGCCTCCCTTCCTCCACGGGACTACAAAGAGCTCTACCCTTGGGCCACCCCAACTCTACTGAAGGAAACCTCGTCAATAAATACTGAGGTGGGGGTGCTTCGCCTGAAGAAAGGGGAGCAACCCAACCTTTCATTTCACAAGGAGCACGATGACAACGTGACGGTGCTGCCTTGCCTCCCTGGAGAACCAATCTGTGCGGATGACAAGGGGAACAACGACAAGTTGTTCTGCTTCGTCTACGCCATGCTGCTGAAGAAAGTGAAACTTAGGTTTCTTTTCACTCGTTTCGAGAGGGAGTTGTTAACCGAGCTCGACATCGCCCCTGCCCAGCTCCATCCCAACAGCTGGGCATTCGTGAGGGCGTTTCAAATTCTTCGCGCGCACCTGGGACTGCCAGTTTTGGTTGATGTCTTCCTCTTTCTATTTGAGGCAAAGAATCCCGGAGATCACCTCTAGGTCAGCTTGAATGGGATTGCTGGGAGGTCAATCCTCTCCATCTTCCAGCAATCCTACAAAGACTGGAAGGGGAAGTTTGTCAAGGTGTGCCCGAACGACCAAGACCCTTCACTGCTTGATGGCTTCCCCTTGTATTGGGTAAACAAGGGGAACAAGGATTCCAGGGACAACTTCAGGAGAGCAAGAAGTCCTGACAACATGGGGGAGTTGGACAAAGACCTTTGTCTCTTCTGGAAAAGCGTGGCTTCTGCCAACATCACCTTCCCCACTGCTTCAATAATCTCCTTCAAATTCCTTGAGGGCCAGCTTGAAATGCACATAGGTCAGCCCGTACCCCAACACCAAGACTCTCATTTTGTGTTGAAAATGACTTATCGTTTCTACCATTCTGTCTTTGGCATTCTGTTTGTTCTGTACTGGTCTGGATCATTCATCGATGTACTATTTGCCTATGTTACTTATGTATGTACATACTTGTATGTTCTGCTTCTGCTTTGCAGCATACTCATCTATTTTTTACCTTGTGCAGACGCAATGTTGGGCAAAGGAAAACTGCCTGAATTGAGGGCGATCGCCCGATCCCAGAAACTCGCGGTGGGCTCCCAAACTGTGCCCAACTCGGTTGTGGAGATCGCCATCTCCCAAGGAAAAACTCCTCCCCGAGGTCCAACTTCTTCTGGGGCCCTACCCGCCCCAGAGAGGAAAAAACTGGTGTTGAAGAGACCAAAGAGGAAGACTCCTCAGGTGGTGTCGGAAGAAGAAGACGACGATGAAGCCACCGAGGATGGTCTCATCACCAAGAGAAAAAGGGTAACCACTTCCACACCACCTGCACTTCCAACACCAACACCGCCATCACCTTCAGCTCCGTTAGAACCAGTCCAACCAACACCACTGGCCGCCGCGCCCATAGTGATCGAGAGTAGCAGCCCTAATTATGTAGAGAACCCTCTGAGCGCCTCTACACCGTTTGTATCTGCTGGAGAGGGTCCTCCTTCCACCACATCCATTGCTGGGGCCGCATTAGGAGAAGATGAGGGTGTTCAGGCTTCTCCAATGCTTATAACAGAAGTTCCGGCCTCACCACCACGCCTGGAAGCCCCCCTTGCTGTACAAGCTCAAGAGGGTGGTGGTGAGAGTCAACATCAAACTCCACCAACACCTCCAGCATCAGCCTCAAGCCTCCCAGATCCCTTTAAAGAGACCTTGGGACCCTTCGCAGCTCAACTGAAGACCATGGCGGAAGACCTCCCTTCGCTTGTATCAAGAGCTGTGAAGGATTCACTCAAGAAGCTTCGAGAGGAAAACTCCGGGCTCAAGGAGTCAAATCTTATGATAAGGGCTGAAGCTGAAAAGCTCACTTGCAATCTGCTGATGAATGAAATGGAACATTCAAGGCTGGAGGATGCGCTAGACGCTGAGCTAAGGAACACACGCAAGGAAGCCTCCGATCTGCGCCAAAAACTGCACCTCCAACTCCAAGAGAAAATTGACTTGGAGAGCAAGTTGGTCCCACTTAGGGTCAAGGTGGCAGATTTGGAGGCTGCACGAAAGGCTGAAGCTTCCAAGGTGGAAAGAATTGAAAAGAGATCGGCAAATAGGGAGATCCTTTTGGGGAAGGTTGAGGCAGACAGGGATAAGGCTCTCGCTGAGCTCTCCCAAACTCGTGAGGAAGCCACAAAGGTTGTTGCAGAGCTTGCCCAAGCTCGGGGTGAAAGTAAGAAAGCTACTGAAGAACTTGCTCGAGCTCATGAGGAAAAGGAAGGACTGAAGAATCAAATACATGAGCTCGAGCAGAGTGCTGCTCAAATCCTCACCTCTGGGTTCGAAGCTGCTCTGGAGCAAATGTCATGCCAATATCCTGAGCTCAACCTTTCCATGCTGTCGATCTGCAACGAAGTGGTGGATGGGAAGATTGTACCTTCTGAAGACTAACTTCCTTTCCCCATCACGTCTTCTTTGAAAACCTTCTTTTTATCTTTTGTTTGTAATGACCAATCTGTGTATAAACTTGAATTGACACGGCTTATATAACCCTTATTGCTTGAATATTGTCTTTCTATTTCACCTTGTATGCCTTTGCCTCTATTTGCGGTGGGGTTAACCAACATAACTGGTGAAACTTACTCAACTGAATTAACTCAGCAATACTTGAACTTAAACCTTCACATACTGCTTTTAACTCGAGCAAACTGTTAACCTTATAACAAACTTAACAAACTGTTAACTCAAAGTAAATTTGAGCAACTATCAACTCTTCGGCGATGACATTCAATAAAACTTGTGAACTTAAGGCAACATACCTTATCGCGAAATCATTTGCTAGGCAGCAGGTTTTAACTCAATCTGATATTCTGAACACAGCTTACCTGATTTGTCAAGTGAAATTCACGCTTCTCCAGTCATCGCCGATCTGGTACTCGCCACACAACCCCCTCTCTTTCTCAACCTTCACGCCTTAAGGTTCTAGCGATGTTACCCTCTTTTGCATAACTTGATCATTGTTCCCTCATCTGGGGGTAGAGGCGCCTTTCGGATCATTCTCTACCTCCCTGAGTTTTAGAGCAATGATCTGGATAGTGAGGTGTTCTCTACGAACCTACCTCGGCTATCCTTTAACTTCTTCCACCCTTCACGCCGTACCTGAACTCGTTCAAGACGAGAAGGATTTTATCTATCTTCGCACCGTCCGCAAGCGTGGAAGCTTTATCTGGTCTTACTGGGTCAATATTGATGTTTCACTTAAAGGGGAAAAGGCGTTTTCCATCAACCTTCCTTTCCCGCCGTTTAAGGACATGAACACCCCTGACTTTTCAGTTTTATCTTGCCTGAACTCACTCTAAGGTGAGAAGGACTTTCTCTGGTGCCTCAACTTGCCCAGGGTGTACATCTCCTCCCCCCTAAATGCACTGAGGACTTTTAAACTGGTGCCTCAACCTTGCCCCAGAAATTACATCTCCTCTCTCGCTGGAGGCACTGAGGACTTTCAAACTGGTGCCTCAACTTTGCCCCAGGAATTACATCTCCTCTCTCGCTGGAGGCACTGAGGACTTTTAATCTTCTCTCGCCTACCCACACTTATGGCGAGTAGGACTTTTTCTCTTTCTCGCCTGCACTCGCTCAAAGGCGAGGAGGACTTCTTCTATCGCCTCAAGACGCACGAAAGCGTTGAGGGATTTAAACATTATTGGTGCCTCCGATCGCCGGAAGACGACGAGGTCTTTAAAACTTTCAACTATTGTCGCCGATCGCCGAAAGACGATGGGGACTTAAAAACTTTTAACTATTGCCACCGATCGCCAAAAAACGATGGAGACTTTAAAACTTTCAGTTATTGCCGCCGATCGCCGAAATACGATGGGGACTTAAAAACTTTTAACTATTGCCGCCGATCGCCGAAAAACGATGGGGACTTTAAAACTTTCAACTATAAAGCATGCAATATAACTTTACTGTTGCATTAGATCACATACGAGTGATAAGGTCTTTTTTCTAAGAACTTTCAAAACAATAAGCATGCAATCTTAGAAACTTTAAACTTGAAAACTCTTCTTTATTGGGTGGGCTCATTAAAAACCCTCCTTAGGGAAAAAAGAGTGCCCCCTTGAAACTGTTTTAACAGAAAGTATGTAAATCTCTTCATGTTCGTCTTTACTTACAAGGCTTTAACTGTAATACAATTTGAGATGTGTGGTGTTCCAAGTGCGAGGAATCGCCCCTCCTTCTAACGTCTCTAAGCGGTAGGCGCCGTTCCCGAGCACCTCGGTTATTCTGAACGGTCCCGTCCACTTAGGCGATAACTTGTTCTCCATCTCGTACTGATGGGCCTTCCTCATCACCAGGTAGCCACTTCTAAACTGCCTTGGCATTACCTTAGAGTAATACCTTCGCTCAATCCTTCTCTTTACTGCTTCGGCCTTCACTCTCGCCTCCTCCCTGACCTCATCCAGCAAATCCAGATTCATTCTTCTTTCTTCGTTCGAGTCTTCCGCCACAAAGTTCTGGAATCTCGGCGAGCTTTCCTGGATTTCGACTGGAATCATAGCATCACATCCGTAAACCAGGCTAAACGGGGTCTTGTGGGTTCCTGACTGTTCAGTGGTATGGTACGCCCAAACTATGCAGGGTACCTCTTCAGCCCACGATCCCTTAGCTTTTTCTAGACTTCTCTTTAAACCTCTCAGCAACACCCGATTTGCAGACTCCACTTGGCCATTCGTCTGTGGGTGCTCGACGGATGCAAATACCTGTTGTATTCCCACCTCTTCACACAGCTTTTTCAACAGGTGACTTGCAAACTGAGTCCCATTGTCTGACACCAGGAGTTTAGGCACACCAAACCGGCACACGATGTTCTTCCATACAAAGCGCTCGATCTTTTGTGCGGTGATCTGGGCCACTGGCTCCGCTTCGATCCACTTGGTGAAGTATTAAATCCCCACTACCAAGTACTTCATCTGCCTGACCGCCAATGGGAAGGGTCCCAGAATGTCAATTCCCCAAGTATGAAACGGCCAGGGGCTGTAAATTGACTTAAGCTCTTCTGGGGGTGCCTTGTGGCAATCGGCGTGCTGCTGGCATTGCTTGCAACATTGAGCATACTTCTTGCAATCTTCCCTCATCGTTGGCCAGTAATAACCTGCACGAAGAGCTCTTACAGCCAGAGCTCGACCCCCGATGTGACTCCCACATATACCCTCATGGAGCTCGGCCATAATTCTTGTGCATTTCTCTCTGTGTATACATACTAGGAGTGGGTGTGTAAACCCAAACCTGAACAGCTCGCCATCGATCAGGGTGAACTTGCTAGAGTTCTTCTTTATCTTCCTAGCCTCTGTTGGATCCAGCGGGAGAACGCCATCTGCCAGGCAGTGTTGGTATTGCGTTATCCACGTGTCTGGCCTATGGGTAGCGCAGACCTTCGCCATGTTCACCCTTTCCCCTAGACATGCCCTTATCCTTGGTGTTCTCAAGGTCTCCTGGGTCAAGGACCTGTGACTCCTCGCCACTCTCTCTGTCGACTTACTTATCTGGAGAACCTGGTGATCTGCTACAAACGCCCTGGGTATCTTCAGAGTTTCTTGAATAACGGTCCTCTGCCTACCCCCCTTGCCCAAAATGGCGAGCTTGGCTAGCAAGTCAACTCGGGCATTTTGCTCCCTGGGTATATACACCACCTCAAATAAGGCAAAGGAACCCTTCAACTCCTGCACATACTCCAAGTATGCCGCCATCTGCGGGTCCTTGGCTTGGAACTCACCTGTTACTTGCCCCGTGACCAACAACGAGTCACTCTTGGCCACCAACACCTTAGCTCCCATCTCCTTAGCCAACAAGATACCTGCAATCTACGCCTCATATTCTGCTTGATTGTTGCTGGCTTTGAAGTCAAATCTCAGGGACTGTTCTATCAGCACGCCGTTGGGCCCTTCCAGAATGACTCCAACATCGCTGCCCTGCTGGTTAGACGATCCATCCACCGAAAGTACCCAACGAAAATCATCCCCCTCAACTTGTGTTGCCTCTGAAGAAAGCTCGACCATAAAATCAGCGAAAATCTACCCTTTAATCGGTCCTCGGGGTTCATATTTGATGTCGAACTCCGTCAGCTCCACTGCCCACTTCACCATTCTCCCAGCTACATCAGGCTTCTTTAAAACTTTCTGGATAGGCAAGTCGGCCATCACCAGCATCGTAAAGCTTTGAAAATAGTGGCGCAACCTCCTCGCCGAGAATACAACCGCCAGCGCGGCTTTCTCCAAGGACTGATACCTTACTTCTGGCCCTTGTAACACTTTGCTAACGAAATAAATAGGTTTCTGGGTCTGTTCTTGATCTTGGGCGAGCACCGCACTCACTGCCCTCTCAGTTACAGCAAAATACAACCTGAGAGGCGTTCCCACCAAAGGCTTGCACAGAATCGGCGGGCTCGCCAGATACTCCTTAAGCTTTACGAAAGCTTCTTCACACTCCTTCGTCCAGACAAACCTATTGTTCCGCTTTAAGCACTAGAAATACAGATGACCTTTCTCTCCACTAACTGACACGAAACGAGATAGGTCGGCCATCCGACCTGTAAGTTGCTGCACTTCTTTCACGGTAGTCGGGCTTCTCATCGCCAAGATGGCAGCACACTTAGCAGGATTTGCTTCAATTCCTCTCTCGGTCAAGAGGAAATCCAGGAACTTCCCCGCTTCCACGCCAAAAATGCACTTCTCAAGATTTAGCTTCAATTTATACTTGGCAATCGTGGTAAACAACTCCTCAAGATCTTAGATGTGCTTGCTCTTTTCTAGCGAAGTCACGACCATATCATCAACGTACGCTTGTACATTCCTCCCTAGCATCGGCGCAAGTACCTTATCCATCAGCCTTTGGTACGTGGCCTCCGCATTCTTCAGCCCGAAGGGCATCACTTTGTAGTAGTAGCACGATCTCTCAGTCATGAAGGCGGTCTTTTCTTCATCCATAGGATGCATCTTAATCTGGTTGTACCCCGAGAAGGCGTCCAGAAAGCTCAACAACTTGCACCCTGTTGCACTGTCGACCAGGGCATCTATACTTGGCAAAGGGTACGAGTCCTTCGGACAAGCCTTGTTTAGATCCGTGAAGTCGACACACATGCACCACTTCCCATTGCTCTTCTTTACCAGCACGACATTAGCTAACCACTCAGGGTACTGGACCTCCATGATATGGCCCGCGGCGAGGAGCTTCTGCATTTCATCCCTAATCGCCTGTCTTCTCTCCTCATTGAACTTTCTTCTTCTCTGTCGCACTGGTCTAACCTGAGGGTCCATCGCTAGGTGATGGCACAAGAAATCGGGATCGATTCCCGGCATGTCTGAAGCAGACCATGCAAAAGCGTCCAGATGCCTTTCTATCACCTTGGCGATCTGGTCTTGTGTCTTACATTCCAAAGATCCCCCCAACTTGAAGACCTTACCCTCGATCTCCCTCTCAAGCCACTCTTCGACGGGTTTGGGCCTTGTTTCACTGGCGATCACCGTCCTGGCGATTCCCGACTCCCTAGCCTCCTCTGGGCGGTTTCTCGCTTCTTCCTCCTGACCGACGCTCTCTCCCCCCGCCTCGGCGTCTATCATGATCTCGTCACCTTCGGTGATCACCCCCATCGCCGTATCAACAACCCGCCCCTCTGCTGACCTGGGCTCCACACCGGGGGGCGGCGTTGTGGTGATGTAGCTCACCGACCTCTTAGTCTTGAGGTTATTTTCGTAACATTTCTTTGCCTCCTTCTGGTCCGACCTTATGGTGATCACCACTCCATCCATTCACGACAACTTAACTTTCATGTGCCTCGTTGAGGGTACAGCTCCTATCCTGTTGAGGGTCGGCCTTCCCAACAGAATGTTATACGCCGAGGGGGCATTCACGACGAGGTACTTGATCTTCTCCGTTCTCGAGGCCAACTCGTCCGTGAATGTAGTTCTTAACTCAATGTACCCCCTGACCTCCACCTGGTCGCCAGCAAACCCATACAAGCATCCTCCATAGGGCCTTAACTGGTCAAGGGGTAGTTGCAGCTTGCTGAAAGTCAGGCAGAACATGACATCTGCCGAGCTTCCTTGATCCACCAACACCCGGTGGACCTTCCTTCCCGCCGTGACTAGCGAGACAATTATGGGATCGTTGTCATGAGGCACAACGTCCCTAAGGTCCTCCTTGGTGAACGTAATGTCCACATCCGGCGAGTGATCTTCAAACGTTTCTACTGCCATCACAGACCTTGCATATTTCTTCCTCTGTGATGCAGTACATCCACCCCCTGAAAAACCTCCGGCTATGGTGTGGATCTCGCCGTGAGTGGGCACCTCATGCTGCTGGCCTTCACTGCTCGCCGGTTGGGAGCTCGACGCTTGCCCCGTTCTGTTGTCCAGCAGGTAATCCTTCAAAATACCGCACTTGACCAATTCGTCGAGTTGGTAACCCAGGGCCAAGCACGAATCAAGGGAGTGACCAAAACTTTTGTGGAATTTGCACCATATATCTGGTTTTGGTCCCAACACCTTGTCTGAAACTTTCTCAGGCACTTTAAGCCTGGCAGCTATGTTGGGGATGGCGATTAGGTCTGCCAATCCCATGACGAACCGTACCTCGGAGGGCGGTTGAACTCTCTAGGGCGCCCTGACCCTCTCCCCTTGTTTTTCTTTGGATCATAAGGATGGCGAGTCCTTTGATCCTTCTTGGCTGTCGCCGTCTCCAACACCCTCTGCGGCTGAATTCTAGTTTGGGCCCGTGGCTTATTAGGATCCACGTTCCCTCTCTTTTCAGCCACCTCACTCTCAGCGGTGATGTGAGCCACATCAGCAACTCGCTGAAAGGTCCATGCAGTACGCCCTTTTTGAAGGCGTGCATGAACATCTCCTCGTCCTTGCCAGGCAAGCAGACTATCTGTGCCCCAAACCTATTTAGATAGTCCCTGAGGGACTCTCCCTGATGCTGCCTTACGTCGAACAGGTCATAAGACACCATAGGTGGCGCCATGTTCACGATGTACTGGTCGACGAAAAGCTTAGAGAATTGCTGGAAACTAGTTATGTGACCTATAGGCAGGCTGACGAACCATTCCAGCGTTGTTCCATGGACTGTGCTCATGAACATCTTACAATAAACTGCATCTGAGCCCCCTGACAGCATCATCTGTGTGTGAAACGCGGTGAGATGTGCTTCAGGATCCTCCACGCCGGTGAAAGAGGCTTTCACAGCCACTATGCTTGCAAGGATCACCGTGTCCATGATCGCCTGAGCAAACGGCATCGGAAAAACGTGCGGTGGTGACGACGGTGCAACTTCTTCATTGGTTGTGCGTCCTCTCTGCTCGTGAAGAGCTTGACGCAGCTCCTCATTAACCTTGCTGAGTTCTTCATTTCTGGCCTGAGCGACCAGGTCTTCGTGCATCTTCGCTTGCTCAACACGCGACGCCTCCACATTCTCTTGCAACGTGCGCATCATCTCCATCATTTGCGCCATGGTTACGACGCTCTCTTCAACAGTTGGCACAACGGGACTTGGACCCGTAATTCTCATCTTTCGCATGAAATATCAATAGATCAAACTCCAACGACCAGAACCTTCACCACCGGAACGACTGATCCAACAATCAATCGGTCAGAACTTCTCTAACTTCGAAAGCTTCCAAGAAAACAACCGCGACAGCACACGATCGATTCGAATGTTCAAACTTCCACAGAAACTCGCAATCTCAACACGAACGTCCTACTTCTCCACTAAAACCCCCGATTCACCGATCGAAAACTCAAACGAATGGTAAAAACCTCGATTTACCGATTGAAAACTCAAACGGACGGTGAAAACTTCAGAAAATGGTTGCACCAGCACACAACCACACAAGAACTGCAGAAACTTCAAGAAACTCACGTTGTGGACGGGAAACACGTTTTACACGGCCCCACGGTGGGTGCCTGATGATCTAGCCGGTTGACTTGAATGCAAGAGTCTTGCCACGTCAAAGATCTCTCCTTTGTTCAGCTTCGCACCACGTTAGCTTTTGCTCCTCACGTCTAATTCCTCGCAAGAACCTAAAGAAAACAAAGTGGCCCCACTGCGGCCGATCACGCTCCGACGCTCAAGTCAGTGGAAGAATCACCAAAAACTCAGAGAGAATATCTCAACTCAAGGAACCGTGCGTAGTGAATCTCAGTGTACTAGAAAGTATTCTGAAAGCGTACCTCAAAAGTCTGTTAAGTGTTCCTTATATACCTGAGCTTTTTCTCTCTCCTGACGGTTACGCCTCCAGACACGTGGCTCTCATCCAGCTGTACACGTGTCACCATCTGGAGCTTCCACAACTTGAGCGTTACTTCTACTATTTTCGCCATTCGACTAAGTTATCCATACAGGAAGTAACTTGGTCCACAGCTTTCCTGATCGTTCGGCGATGTGCCCCTTTCGGCGATGTAAACCACCCAATCTCCTAGCATTCCCCGGCGATCTCTAACCACCTGATCTCCTAGTACTCACATACGGCGATTGTGACGCAACTCTGGTGACCACTGGTTACGCATACGAGAGATCGGAGAACGCCAATTCAGAGATCGGTGACTATACTGACTTCCCGATTTATTTCCCTTCTGTCGGCCAGGTGTCCCGTTCAACATGCCTATATTATCGCTTGCTGCCACGTCATCACAACCGATGACCTGATCGGTACACTTTCCTTAGGTTCTTACTCTGTGATTTTTCATTAGCTTTCAATATACCTTCAAAGTTTTCGAAAATCTTTTATAAACAATTCACCCCCCCCCCCCCCCTCTCTTGTTTAAGGCCATAAATTCTAACAATTGGTATCAAGACCTTGGTACTTGAAAAATACTCAAGTTTGATCCAAGAAAATCTTTTTCTTATGGCTGAAAAATTACCCTTTGGGGAGGGTGCATCAATAAACTGACCACTTTTGTTTTGTGGTTTGAATTACCAATTTTGAATAATACGTATGAAGATCTTTGTTGAATCTTGTAATAAAGGATTATGGGATGCCATTGAAAATGGCCCTTTTATTCCTAAGTTTGAAAAGGATGATGTTTTTATTGAAAAACCTTGGTCCCAATGGATTGATGCTGAAAACAAAAGAGCAAAGTTTGATTGCATTGCAAAAAATATTATCACATCTGCCTTAACTTCTAATGTGTTTTCATGGTCTCAAACTGTGGATCTGCTAACGAGATGTGGGATACACTTGAAGTAACTCATGAGGGAACCAATGAAATAAAGAGATCAAGGAGATGAAGTCAAGAAAGAAGGAAAAGAAAGCAAAATAAAAAGAGAAGCCAATTTGTGTTTGATGGCCAAGGAGGAAGATGATGCAAGTAGTGTAAATTCTTGTACTTCTTTAAATGCTGAAAATTATAGTCAACTTCTTCAAGCTTTTAAAGAAACACATGAGGAAGCTAATCGTTTGGCACTCTTAAACAACCGATTGAAAGGGTTGAATAACTAGCTTGAAAACAGAGTCAAGGCACTAGAAGAAGAGTTGGAGAATTCAAAAACTGATTTTGAAAATCTTGAAATGCTTTACAAGAACTCTTCTTGCAAGTGTGACTCTCTTGTTTGTGAAAATTGTGAATCTTTTTAAAAGAAGGTCCACTACCTTGTGAAAACTGTGGATAGGATTTCAAAGGGTAAATCCAACTTTGAGACTGTCTTGGCATCTCAAAATTGTGTTTTTGGAAAAATAGTTTTAGGTTTTAATCCACAGAGCAAGAAAATTGAGTTTTCAAAGTCTTTTTAAAACCTGCTAGAAAAACAACAGATTGAAAAATATAAACAATCAGTTGTTACATGCTTTTATTTCATGAAGAGAGGCCACTCTGTTAGATTCCGCAATATTAGGAAATATTATGTTCCTAAAGGTATTTTGAAATGGGTTCCTCAGGTTTCTGAGGTTCTTAAGGCTCCTACTAACATCATTGGACCCAAATTCATAAGGGGACCAAATCTTGTTTCTTAATCTTTTCTTGTAGGTATCCTTGGCAGCCAAGAATCACTTTTGGACATGAAGAATATCAATAGCAAAGACAATCTTTGTACCTACGATTTTCAATTGTATATGTCTTGTAGAGTTCTTTGAATGTCAAGAGACATCCTTGACACATGCATAATGGTGATCAAAAGAAACTTCAAAGAGAGTATGTGTGTTTTTATTTCTCAATTTATGTAAGTGTGCCTTGTGACCATATGAACATCTCAAAGTCTTCTTTTTGGGTGAATCTATTGGGGTTCACTATGCAAAGGTATGAAAAAACTGCATATTGCATTTTCATCAATTTAAAAGGTAATTTTTTGTTATGAAAAATGTTCGTTCTGCTGTCTCAGTAAAACAACCGATTGTTTTTCCTCTGGCACCTTTGTATAATGCTGCCAAGTTTGCTTATGCATTATTAAACCATTCCTCTTTTTCAAATCTTGCTTTTGGAGAAATATACATTGAATGTGCCTTAGAATCTGATAATAAAATATTATATCCACTTGTTTTCTTGAACGCTCTATGTCATGTTCTATTTTTGAAATGTCAATATTGTTTGTACTGTTGGACTATTGTATTCTCATTTTGATTTTTGCTTTGTACAACCCTTCTCATTGTCTATTTGTGAGAACAAATAGGGGGAGAAGTCTATGCTTGATTTGGTTGTATAGATAGCTTTAAAATTGTGCATTATGTTGTTGCTTTTCTGCACTTGAAAGCACTTCAACACTTCACTTTTTTCTGGTTTTTCTACTAATGTTGTATATAAAGAAAACCAGTTTGGTGTGTCTTGTTATCTTGCTACTATACTTGCTTTGTATATGCATCAATTCTGTGTTGCAGGACCTTTCAAGTACAGGTGCTATGATGAAGAATAATCAAAGTGATACTTATGGTTCAAGAGCATACACCTTACTTAAATTCTTGACAAGTCAAAATTCATGACCTATGTAAAGTAAGTTGTATATGTTCATCCTATGCTTTTGGCTTCATAAGACCAAATGATATTCTAAACATGCTTGAGGTAATGCAAAGGTATGAATGTATTTCATTATGCATTTCCCATCACTTTCAAAGATGATTTTCTTCGAAAAAATAACATTTTCTTGCTGTCCCAAAAAAACAACCGATTGTTTTCATGAAACAACAGATTGTTTTACCTCTGGCACATTTGAATAAAGTTTTTATGATTTCTTATGCATGATTACAACTATTTTTTTTCTTTCATAACGCATTATGAGTTAAATATGCATTCTTTGCGCCTCTGAATTAGATCATAAAGATATATATGTTTTGTTTTCCTTGAAATTCAAAGCTTTTTATGAATGGCAACCACATTGGTAGTCATGGGGTTGATGAATATTTTTGAATGTATCTTTGGAATGTCTGGAAGGTTTGCTTTTAACAAAAGAAAGATTATTTCTACCAAATCCACATTTTGAGCAATAATTTGACCAACTTGAATTGTTGGATGAAGAAAAGATAGGGGGAGAAACTGTGGTCTCCTTGCTGAAATTTCTGGGGTCTATGGTACTTTGATTCTGTTGTTGTCATAGCTCTGATACACCATAGGTTTGTTGCTGCAATGGTGTTGTTACACACAATAGTATTTTGGTTTCTCTTAATTATGTTTTTACCCCTTCTTTTATTCTATTTGTGAAGACAAATTGGGGGAGAATTATATGGTTTGTATGCTTCTATGTATCTGCTACATATCTGCTTTAAAACTAGGTTTATATGATTTAGTTAGCTGCTGCATAATTCTGATTTTGCACCTTGTTTTCACACTGATTTTGCTGGTTTTCCTTTTGAGAATCACCTAGTGAAAATTGGTTTTGTGGTGCTAATGATATATGGATATGATTACTGCTGGTACATGCACAAATTATGTTTTGCAGGTACTAACAAATTCAAACAGCACATCACAAGCAAACCAAGGATTTGTCTTCATCAAATAGGAGGAGATTGATGAACAAGATGTTTTGATGTCTCCAAATCCAAGTGGAAAGCTTGAAGACCTTGTTGTTGTTGTGTGTGTGTCTGTCTAGTTGTTTCAAACTTGTTAATTCACTCCTTAAGATGATCCAAGTTCATTTGAATCTTTAACCTTTTGGAAAGATGAGTTTTATAAAAAGCTGTTGAAATTTCAACAAGTTGAAATTTCGAAACAACAGGTTGATTTACCTTAGTAGTTTTTGAAAATCTTGACTTTGTTGTCAAGTCAATTCAACCAATTGTTTCGACAAATCAATCGATTGTTTTCCTAAAAACCTTAACAGAATTCTGGTAAGTGGTTTTAATATGTTTTAAATGATCCTAACTACCTTGGCTCCTTTATTAAATGTTTTTTACCACTTGGTTGGTCTATATAAAGGTGGTTTTAGGCTCCTAATCTTGGAGTAAGAAACAGAGTTTATCAAAACGGTTTTTCCATGATTTGAAAGAGTTTTGGATCATTCTTAAGTGTGTGGAATAGGATTGGGTTGTAATTCTGAACTTTAAGCTTTGTAATACCCATGTGTATTTTATTCCCTTCTTCCTTGATTACTGTATTTGTGTTTCCCAGGAGTGTTGTGTGTTCTTGAGCTGTTCAAGATCAACATTCTTGGTGTGGTTTGCAAAGGTAGTGTGTTTCTTGAGGGGTTCAAGGTCACTACCGTGGTGTGTGGTGTTTGTAATCTGGTTATGATTGCTTGGTGGATTACCAATGGTTTATAGGGATTGGATGTAGCTCTTGGTGTAATAGTGAACCAGTATAAATTTGTTTGTGTGATTCTCTTTCTATGATCTCACATATATCTATTTTAAGTTGTTTTTATTAACTGTTGATA
The DNA here is from genome assembly GCF_051622355.1 of Phaseolus vulgaris. Taxonomy (NCBI): domain Eukaryota; kingdom Viridiplantae; phylum Streptophyta; class Magnoliopsida; order Fabales; family Fabaceae; genus Phaseolus; species Phaseolus vulgaris. The sequence goes on from NC_143504.1 coordinate 33,629,837, forward strand.
AAAACAACTGGTTGAATCTCAAAAACAACTGGTTGATTTTTTGGAAATAGACTAAAACAGCTTTGTACATTGCTTTCCTTAGGTTCTTTCTCTATGATTCTTCACTGGCTTTCATTATACCTTCATAGTTTTCAAAAATGTTTTATAAAAAATTCACTCCCCTCTTGTTTAAGACCATATATTCTAACACTCTGCTCCTTGTGGGAAGCACACTAATTCGATCATCAGGTTCCATTTAATTACGCATTTTTCCATTAATATACATAACTTTCAATTTCTTGATGTCAAGTGCCAAAAGATAAAGTAAAAGGCCAAATGTTGCAGGAAAAGAACATAAATCAATATACTTATCGTATTCTTTAATTGTTTTATTATTGAAAAATAGTTTTATATAATGGAAAGTTAGTCTAGATGATACACTACTTTATTTCGATTCCCACAGTTTTATGATTCTGATTTGTATAGCAATTGTTCAGTTAACAGTTACTGTTACTTTATTTGAAATTGCTAGAAACAATCTATTAAAAGTTTACTATAGCGTTGCAAAGACGGAAAAGGTAGGAATCATCATAAAGAGAGCAGATCCGATGCATATGGTTCATGATCAAAATTCAAAGGAGCCTCGTAAATGAATGTTCTTACCGGTTGAACTGGTCGTCGGTTGACTTTAAAGGCAAGCGGTGGCTTCTCCTATTTCTAGTGGATTATGTGCTTCCCTTTGGCTGTTGGAAGGCAGCTCCGTTGAAACAAAGGGGGCCCTACCTGTTGATTGCACTCCAATGATAAAGTCAGTTTCAGTCTTAGAAACAGTGTACCTTTACCAGGGATCTCAACTCCCTTTTATAGACTGTTTTTAGGTCACCTCATTGTAACAACCCCTCTCTCACGATAACCTTGTCTCGAGTGAAAGTAGGCTTGATGGGAAAGCATTATGTTACATTGTTACACAATCTTAGTGTAACAACCGCCCAGTATCTTCCTCCTTGGAGTGCACAATCTTAACAGCATGGCAACTAGGGTACCAACTCATGTACCACCATTATGGGGCCCATCTGTCACTGTAGGCGCTCTAGTCCTTTACGTATCGTGCATGCAGCCTTCCCCTGAAACCCCAACGCTCTTGGGCCTTGGCGTCGTCAGGGGATATTTGTTTGTGCTAGACCCAAATGTACTATACACACCACATGCACTTTTTTTGCTGACTAGGCCTTTCTTATATACCGGTTTCATCACACGCATCTTGGGGCCACTTATGTGGCCCATTAGCTCGACCAGACCACCGAATCGACCTGCTCCACACAGGTGTCGATATGCGATCACCGAGTATCGAGCCTAGCGCTCTGGTCCAGTACAATGAACATTCATGAAAAGACAGGTAATTATAGTTGTAATATGCTTTTGGATATTTCCCTATAATATAACAAAAAAGTCAATCTACTTCCCTATAATAGTTGTAATATTTCTCTATAAAAGATAGGTAATAATTGTTGTAATATGCTTCTGTAAAAAATTTGTAAGAATCTCATTTTTTATTATTCTTATTGCTTGCTTTGAGTTTTTTTTTCCTTAATTTGAGAGAGATTGATCTTGTTATCTCCCTCTCCTCTAATGTAAGATGGTTCTTAATTGTGAAAAGGTATATTTAATGTACATTGTAGATTGATCTTTATTCATTTTCAAGGAAGTGGAAGAAGTTGGTTGATAAAGCCAGGGCCAAGCAGCTGCAACCTCATGAATACAATGTTGGTACTTACATGTATTCTATTAGTTTTGTTGTACAACTTTGCGAACTTTAAAATTTATTATTGAATCCTTAAAAAATGTAGACAGGAACTAGAAATTTTGATAGTTCACTTCATATTATGTCGACAATAGGGTGCTAAACTATTTGAAAATTTTCAATTACTAGATTATCTTGTATCTTGTATGTCTTATTGTTATTTGTAACAATTGCAGTTGTGGTTGTTTCTGTTAGAATTGAATGTTGAACCAAGTGGTGTTCAAGCTTTGAAGAATCCACCCATTGAAGGATGTTGAAGCCTTGGCTGTGCTTGTTGTTGCTGTGTTGTTTTAGTTAGGATCTGGGGTAGATTGTGTATGTAATCAACCTCTTGATTGAATCCAAAGCATAGGCATTCTCAATCTTTTTGAAAGAAAAATGTTTTTCAAACTAAGTTAGAAACAACCGATTGTTTTGTCGAAACAACCGATTGTTTATACTTAGATGTTTTTAGAAAAGATTGAAAACTATTTTTCAAATGGTTAAACTGTTAAAACCAAAACAACCGATTGATTCGAGGAAACAACCGATTGTTTGTTTTGGTACCATAACAGAAAAATTGTTTTATCTTTGACTGAGCTTTAAATGTTTTAATTGTTTACGCTCCAGTCTTTAAATGCTTTGACCAATCTTTAAATGCAATTTTAGAGTTTGTTAAGATTTGATAACAAACAACATCTTTGAATAAATTCAGAAAAACAGATTTGAGTAACAAGTTTTTGAATACAGATTTTGAGTTTTTCAAAGAGCTAAGATTTCTTAGAGTTTGTGATTGATCAAAGTGTGTGGAATAGGATTCTGCTTGTATTGATTTCAGATTATCTTCTGTAACAAGTGTAATCCTTGTACTCTGTTGAACAAGTCCCGTTTGTGTGTTTGCTGAGATTTGTTGTGGTTCTTGAGGGAATCAAGATCATAAATCTTGGTGTTGGTGTGTTGGCCAAGAGAAGTGTGTGTCTTGAGGGGATCAAGGTCACTTTCTTGGTTGTGGTGTAAGTGATCAAGCTGTGGTTGCTTATGGATTTCCTCAGTGGTTTCTGAGAAGACTGGATGTAGCTATGGGTTTAGAGTGAACCAGTATAAACATCTGTGTGCAATCTCTCTATCCTTAATCTCTTTTAATTCAGTTTTGTTTTTGTTTGCTGGTATAAACAACCGATTGTTTCTGTGAAAAACAACCGATTGTTTTTCTGGTACTGCTATTTTTGCTTGCTGTTTTGGCAAACTGGATTCCTTATCAATTGTTTCTTGAGATAGTTTCATTCTTGACTTAAAAGTTTGCGAAAACCCTCTTTAAACAATTCACCCCCCCCCCCTCTAGTTTAAAGCCATCCATTCTAATATTGAAGGCCTTAAACAAGAAGGGGATGAATTGTTTTTAAACGTTTTTTCGAAAAGTTTGAAGGTATGAAGAAAGTCAAAGAAGAATAATAGTCAAAGGAATGAGAGAACACAAGTTATAAAACAGTTTTAGTTGAATACTAGAAATTTGACCGGTTGTTTTTACAAGCAGTGAATAAAAACAACTAAAACAGATATAAAAGAGTTTAGGGAGAGAAAGAATCACACAAACAATTTTATACTTGTTCACTCTTGCACCAAGAGCTACATCCAGTTCCTAGAAACCATTGGGTATCCACTAAGTAATCAAAAACCATATTACAAACACACAACCACCAAGAGTGATCATGATCCCCATAAGAACACACACTTCCTTTGGCACACCACAGATCAGAACACCCTCTGACTCTGTGAACACCAGTACTTACAGAATTATAAATGCAGAAAGAAATAGGATTGATCATGCTTAGTACAAATCAAATCAAAGTACACAGCAAGTCCTACTTGACTCTTGGAAAAATATCCAAAGCCTTAAGAAATCGTGGAGAAAACTTGATTTCACAAACTGATCTTGTAAGTGTTAATGCTAGAAGCGTAAAACTGAACATTTATACTCCAATTTGTTAGAATGTATGGCTTTAAACTAGAGGGAGGATGAATGGTTTAAAGAGGGTATTCACAAACTTTTAAGTCTAGAATGAATTTACTTCGAGAAAACTTGATTAAGAAATCAGTTTGCCAAAAACACAAAGCAATTTAGCACAGCACTAGAAAAACAATCGGTTGTTTCGTAGAAACAATCGGTTGTTTATACCAGTTCACAAATATAAACTGAATTTAAAGAGTTCAAGGGATAGAGAGATTGTACACACAGGTTTATACTGGTTCACTCTTAACCAAGAGCTACATCTAGTCTTCCCAAAAATCACTGGGGAATCCACTAAGCAATCAACCCTAGATTACTTACTTTGCTTCTTTTGATTTAATGCTTTTGTAACCATATGAAAAATGTGAATATTTAGGATCTATGCTATTTATTGAGAAATTTTGCACTTCTTACTTGGGCGCGTAATTCCTTGTGATTTTATTGGAGTTGTGAAAAGTCAGCAACCTGTCTTTCTGGAAGCTAAGGAGTACAAATTAGCATAATCAAGTTTCATCATGGTATCAATTTATGGGTATGCTATTTCATTAAGAAAATAATTGAACGTCATGCAGTCTTAGTAGTTGGTATCTTACACTATTCTAAATAATTTAATTATTCATTCAGGCATGCAGTCTTAGTAGTTGGTATCTTACACTACTCTAAATAATTTGATTATTCATTCAGGCTTTGGATGTGCTCATTGAATCATACTTCGATACTTCGATAGACAATTATACAAAAATAAAATATGGGTTGACATTGTTGAAGATATTCTATTAGATATTTTCGTTTTATTGATTGTCTTTATATAGTTAATTTTGTCAAGGTATGGTAATTAAATTATTACGAATTATATTATATATTTTCAGTAAATATAAGTAAATACTTTTACCTTTCATGATCAGGGTTGGATTACAGACAAGAGGTATGAATTATTTCTTGTTCTTGTCTGTAATTAATTAATATAAATAAGAGAACAATATTTATTGCTCCCCAATAATAATTTTTTAAGTAGTTTAATTCTTTGTTGTACAATTTTAAAATGCATGGTGAAAAGTGTATTAAATATTATATAGGATTTGCAAATGACTTACTGCAACGGAAATATGGCAATGGCTATTTTCTGAAGGTATGAAACTTAACAAAAGTAAATAAATGAATGAGATTCAGTGTTAGTTTTTCTTTTGACTGTTCTGATTATATCATCTTTTTCTTGAAGTTGTTAAGCATATTTTTTTATTTTGTTTCTTTTGGTTATTTATTACTTCCCTATTATGAATTTGATTTGTTATTCCGTATGCTTTTTATTGTTTCATGATTGATTATAATGTCTTTTATAATTATAATTTTATCTTCTATTTTATAATTATAAACATTCAAAATCATTAACTTCAAATTATTTATTTCAGGCATCCGATACCCGAAGTGGTGCTCCATCACCTAATCAAGTAATAAGATCAACTGTTGGAAGCAAAACTGATTAAGGATGAACAATGTGTATTTTAATATTAAATTATGTACCAACTTTTGAAAAATTATGTATGTTTCAATTTTAAGTTATGTATCAAATTTTTGAATAATTATTTGTGTTTTAATTTTCAATTATGTATAAACTTTTGAATAATATTACGTGTGTTTTAATTTAAATTGCAATAAATGGATGCTTATAACTTTATACATTATTTCATTTTATTAGTATTTTATTTTTTTATTATGAAAATATATTATGTTTAGTTTAATTGTGCAAACCAGATTATAAAAAAATTTATAAAAAAATGGTGGTTAAATTTCATTAATTTAAAATTAAAATTACGTCAGTTGAAACCGACGTATTATTTTTACAATTTTATTATAATACTGACAGTTAAAAACGCCACATTATACCCTATGTAATAGCACTAAAATCTTTTTCAATGAATTAAATTGTGATAATGTTAAAGTGGCAGGTGTTGCGGCGGGTAGCATAAAACCGTCACATTAAAATTTGTGGCGGCCAGTTCTATGGCAGTTTGGGAAATCGCCACATGTGTATATTGTGGCGGTGATAAGCACCAATTTATACGAAAATAACCGCCACATTATACACGATTTTTTGTAGTGTACATTGATAAGTTACCATATGCCGAAAAGTCATCGATGGTGCAAAATAACATGGCATGCATCTTAAAAGTTTCATTACCAAATTCGTCAAATACTTCAACACTCTGATCCCACATTAACTTTAAATCTTCAATTAGGGGACTTAGATAAACATCTATGTCATTTCCTGGTTGTCTTAGACTGAATATCATCATAGACAACATCATGTATTTTCGCTTCATGCACAATCCAGGAGGTAAGTCATAAATAATTAGTAAAACACGCCATGAACTCTTATTTCTACTTATGTTACCAAGTCGGATATTTCTTCGTCTGTAGCTAAACCAAGTTGGATATTTCTTGACTCTTTACCAAATTCTGGAAACTCGTCATCAAATTTCTTCCATTGGATAGAATTAGATGGATGTCGGAACATGCCATCACATTTCCTCTCATCTTCATCCTATGTATAAGATCGTAGAAACCCATTGTTGATCAAAAGTGATCATGTGCTTTGAAGAATCCAAATCCAAGGTGTTTGATGAAAGGCTGGTGTTGCAGCTGTGTTTGGGTGGGATCTGGGAAGAATAAAGTGTGATTCACTCCTTTGTTTAATCTAAAACTAATGTGATTTAAAACCTTTATTGAAATCAAGTGTTTTTCAAACTAAGTGAAAAAAACATGTTGTTTTGTCGAATCAACCGGTTGTTTTGCTCTTAGGAGTTTTGAAAAGGTTGAAAACTGTTTTGGTTTGGTTGACTTAACTGTCAAGCCAAAACAATCGGTTGTTTCGTGATTTCAACCGATTGTTTCTTTGAAAATCCTAAGAGAATTATGTTTTGAATGGTGAATCTATTTTAAATGTTTTCTAACTGAATACGTTCCTTCATTAAATGCTTTGACCAATCTTTGGAAAATATAAATGGTTTGTTTATGTTTTCAAACAAGTAAGAAACAGCTTTGAGAAATTCAGTTTGACAGATTTGTTTCTAAGATTTCAAGATTCACATCAAGCTTTGGATTTTCAAAAGAGAGTGGAATAGGATTGCAATTATATTCAATTCAGATTGTATTGTGATCAGGTGTAATCCTTTCTAAAGCTACTGTATTTCTAGTGTTGTGTTGCCAAAGAGTATTGTATGTTCTTGAGGTGTTTAAGATCAATACTCTTGGTGTGGTTTGCCAAAGGTAGTGTGTTTCTTGAAGGCGTCAAGGTCAACTTTGGTGGTTTGTGTTTTGTAATCTGGTTTGATTGCTTAGTGGATTATCCAGTGGTATTCTGGGGACTGGATGTAGCTCTTGGCTTAAGAGTGAAGCAGTATAAACTGTTTGTGTATTTCTCTCTTACTCTGAACTCATTTAAATTCTATTTTATGCTTAACTGATATAAACAACCGATTGTTTCAAAGAAACAACCAATTGTTTTTCTGTGTATTGTTGTATAACTGCTTAAGTTCTTGGCTAACTTGATTCTTGTTCTGGATTTATACAAAGAATTTCGTTAAACCTGAATTTGTTTTCAAAAACCCCTCTCAAACAATTCACCCCCTTCTCGTTTAAGGCCATATATTCTAACAATTGGTATCAGAGTTTGGTACTTGAAAAATATTCAAGTTTGATCCTAACACCTTTTTTCTCTGCCTGAAAAACTAAGTTTTGAGGGTGCTCCAATTAACAGACCACATTTGTTTTGTGGTTTGAATTATAAGTTTTGGAAAGTTGGAATGAAAATCTTTGTTGAATCTATTGATAAAGGAATTTGGGATGCAACTGAAAATGGGCCCTTTATTCCTAAATTTGAAAAGGATGAATCTTCTACTGAAAAACCTTGGTCCCAATGGACTGATGAAGAAAATAAAAAGGTCAAGTTTGATTGCATTGCCAAGAATATCATAACTTCTGCTGTGAACTCTAATGAATTTTTTAAGATTTCACAATGTGAATCAGATAAAAAAATGTGGGACACTCTAGAAGTCATTCATGAAGGGACAAATGAGAATGAAGAGAAAATGCTTAGCCTGCTGTTTAAGAAACTCAGAAAATTCTTAAAGAAAAGAATCAGCAAAAGTGACTCATCCAAAAGGTATGATAACAAAAACTCTATTAAGGTTAACACTAACAAATATGCATACTTTGGATGTGGTGAGCAGGGACATACTAAAGTTGAATGTATAAACAAAGAAAAGAAGAACTTCAAGAAACATGAGAAGAAAGGAAAATCAAGAAAAGCTTGCATTAATGATTCATCTAGCTCCTCTTCAAGTAAAGATGAAAAAGCCAATCTATGTTTGATGGTTAAAAAGGAAGATGATTCAAGCAGTGAAAACAGTGTAAGTTATTGTACGTCTTTAAATGCTGAAAACTATAGTCAATTGCTTCAAGCTTTTTAAAGAAACTCATGAAGAAGTTAACTGATTGGCTCTCTTGAACAACCGATTGAAAGGAATGAACAAATGGCTTGAAAACAGAGTCAAGACACTTGAAGAAGAATTGAAAAATTCGAAAACTGATTTTGAAAATCTTGAAATGCTTTACAAAAACTCTTCTTGCAAGTGTGACTCTCTTGTTTGTGAAAATTGTGAATCTCTAGAAAAGAAGGTTCACTACCTTGTAAAAACTGTGGATAAGCTTTCAAAGGGTATATTCAACTTTGAGAATGTCTTTACATCTCAAAATTATGTTTTTGGAAAACAGGATTGGGTTCTAATCCACAAAACAAGTTTTCAAACTCTTTTTTAAAAGTGTCAGACAAACAACCGATTGAAAGATCGAAACAACCGGTTGTTACATGTTTTTACTGCATGAAGAGAGGCCACTCAGTTAGGTTCTATAAAATTAGGAAATATTTTTTTCCTAAATGTATTATGAGATGGATTCCCAAAATTTCTGAAGTTCCCAATGATGAATGTAAATCAAAAGGACCCACATTTGTAAGGGGGCCAAATCTTTGCACTTGAATTTTCCTTTTGTAGGGAAAATTGATGGAAAACATGCAGTTGTGGACCTGGACAATGGCTGTTCCAAACACATGACTGGAGATAAATCTATGTTTGTGAACATCATCTTCAATCAAGAAGGGCATGTGACATACGGAGACAGCAACAAAGGAAGGATTCTTGGAAGAGGCTCTATAGGAGACAAGAGTATCTTGCTTATTCATGATGTCTTGTATGTGGAAGGACTAAAATACAACCTGCTTAGCATTAGCCAACTGTGTTACAAGGGTTATCCAATCATCTTCAAGCCAAACTCTTGTGAAATTTTCCTTCCCAATTCAAAGGAAGTAATGTTGATTGGTAAAAGAATCAACAATGTTTATCTCTTAGATATCTCTTCTCCTTGTTCCGTTGGTTGTCTTCTTTCTAAACATGATGAATCTTGGTTATGGCATAGAAGAATAGCTCACATTCACAAGAATCATTTAAACAAATTGATTTCAAAAGATCTTGTGATTGGGTTGCTCAAACTTAAGTTTGAGAATGACCACATATGTGAAGCATGTCAAAAGGGGAAACAAATTAAAAATTCCTTCAAACTTAAAAATGTTGTTTCATCTTCAAAACCCCTTGAGCTGTTTCACATGGATTTGTTTAGCCCTTCAAGACCCATGAGTCTTGGTGGCAACTATTATGCTCTTGTTATTGTTGATGATTTTTCTAGGTACACATGGACACTCTTCTTGGAATCAAAAAGTGATGCTTTCTCTGCCTTCAAAAAGCTTGCTAGAAGTTTACAAAACACAAAATACATCATCATTGGTTCAATAAGGAGTGATCATGGAGGGGAATTTCAAAATGAGAAATTCAACAAATTTTACGAGAAGACAAGGATCGTGCATAATTTTTCTGCACCAAGAACTCCTCAACAGAATGGTGCAATGGAAAGAAAGAACAGATCTCTTGAAGAGTTAGCAAGAGCCATGCTAAGTGAATCTTCCCTACCTAAATATTTTTGGGCTGATGCTATTAGTACCTCTTGCTATGTGATGAATAGAGTACTAATAGGGTCAATCTTGAAGAAAACTCCTTATGAACTCTTCAATGGAAGGAAGCCAAACATTAGTCACCTAAAAGTGTTTGGATGCAGCTGTTTTGTTTTGAATAATGGGAAAGATAATCTGGGAAAGTTTGATGAAAAAGCTGACAATGACATTTTTATTGGCTATTCCTCAAATAGTCATGCTTATAGGGTCTACACCAAGAGGCTCATGATTGTAGAAGAATTTTTTCATGTGGTGTTTGATGAAGTTGATCACAAAGATATGAAATCCTCGAAGAAAAGCACAAAAGAGGATGAACAGAACATCATTATGTAGAAGTTGGACTCCTATCCAGAAAAACAATCGATTGATTCGTCGAAACAAGCGGTTGAAATTCTACAGCAGGATGTGTTGCCCAAACAATGGAGAATTCCAAGGGATCTATCAGTGGAAAACATCATTGGGCAGATAAAGGAGGGTGTTTCTACACGTAGTTATGTCTCAAACTTTTGCAGGCATACAACTTTTGTCTCTCAAGTTGAACCAAAGTCAATTGAAGAAGCTCTTAAAGATGAGAAATGCGTAGATGCAATGCATGAAGAGCTGAATTAGTTTACTAGGAATGATGTGTGGTTTCTTGTTCCCAAGTCATATGAGATGAACATCATAGGATCTAAATGGGTCTTCAGAAATAAGTTAGATGAGGCTGGTGTGATTACTAGAAACAAGGCAAGGCTAGTTGCCAAAGGTTACAATCAAGAAGAAGGCATTGATTATGGTGAAACCTTTTCTCCTGTTGCAAGATTAGAAGCTGCAAGGCTGCTGCTGGCTTTTGCTTGTATGAGTGGATTCAAACTATTTCAAATGGATGTTAAGAGTGCTTTTCTCAATGGAATTATCAATGAAGAAGTCTATGTTGAGCAACCACTAGGCTTTGAAGATCATCAACATCCCAAGCATGTTTATAAGTTGAAAAAGGCATTGTATGGGCTTAAGCAAGCTCCAAGGCAGTGGTATGAGAGGCTTAGTAACTTTCTTTTATCTAATGGCTATGAGAGAGTGATGATTAACAAAAAAAAATTCATCAAGAAGGCAAATTCTGAAATCATTTTGGTCCAAATCTATGTTGATGACATCATTTTTTTTTTTTTGCTACCAAAGATAGTTTATGTGAGGAATTTGTAGCTGCAATGCAAGGTGAGTTTGTAATGTCCATGATGGGGGAGCTTTCATTCTTTCTTGGACTGCAGGTCAAGCAATCCAAAGATGAAATTTTCCTATGTCAATCAAAGTATTGCAAAGAAATTTGAAATGGAAAGTTGCAAAGAAGCTAGCACAGCTATGCCTTTAAGCTGTAACATGGATGCTGATGTTGCTGGAAAAGGGTTATATCAAACAAAATACAGAGGATTAATTGGTTCCTTACTTTATCTCACAGCAAGTAGACTGGATATCATGTTTGTCGTATGTCTTTGTGCAAGATATCAAGCAAATCCAAAGGAATCTCATCTCAAGGTTGCAAAAAGAATCCTCAAATATCTCAAAGGAACAACCAATGTTGGTATATGGTATCCTTCTCACTCTCTTATACACTTAATTGGATATTCATATTATGATTTTGTAGGGTGTAAGCTAGACCGAAAAAAGCACAAGCGGCACTTGTCATCTTTTTGGATCAAGTCTCATTTCTTGGCATAGTAAGAAACAAGCTTGTGTAGCTCTTTCCACTGCAGAAGCTGAATACAGTGCTGCTGGGAGTTGTTGTGCACAAATTCTTTAGCTTAAACAGCAGCTAGCAGATTTTGGTTTGAAAATTAGCAAGGTCCCTTTGCTTTGTGACAATACAAGTGGTATCAATCTCACGAAAAATCAGATTCAGCACTCAAGAACAAAGCACATTGAGATTCGTCATCACTTCCTAAGAGATCATGTTAACAATGGAGATTGTGAAATGAAATTCATTGAAACAAGACTCTACATTGCATAGCTTTGTTGTTTTGCAGGTGCTGTTTCATATTCAACCAAGATCAACACAAGCAACTAGGGATTTATCTTCATCAAATAGAGGGAGATTGTTGATCAAGAGTGATCATGTGCTTTGAAGAATCCAAATCCAAGGTGTTTGATGAAAGGCTGGTGTTGCTGCTGTGTTTGGGTGGGATCTGGGAAGAATAAAGTGTGATCCACTCCTTTATTAAATCTAAGTGATTTAAAACCTTTTTTGAAATCAAGTGTTTTTCCAACTAAGTGAAAAACATGTTGTTTTGTCGAATCAACCGATTGTTTGCATCTTAGGAGCTTTGAAAAGGTTGAAAACTGTTTTGGTTTGGTTGACTTAACTGTCAAGCCAAAACAATCAGTTGTTTCGTGGTTTCAACCGATTGTTTCTTTGAAAATCCTAACAGAATTCTGTTTTGAATGGTGAATCTATTTCAAATGTTTTCTAACTGAATACGTTCCTTCATTAAATGCTTTGACCAATCTTTGGAAAATATAAATGGTTTGTTTATGTTTTCAAACAAGTAAGAAACAGCTTTGAGAAATTCAGTCTGATAGATTTGATTCTAAGATTTCAAGATTCACATCAAGCTTTGGATTTTCAAAAGAGAGTGGAATAGGATTGCAATTGTATTCAATTCAGATTGTACTGTGATCAGGTGTAATCCTTTCTAAACCTACTGTATTTCTGGTGTTGTGTTGCCAAGGAGTATAGTGTCTCCTTGATGTGTTCAAGATCAATACTCTTGGTGTGATTTTCCAAAGGTAATGTGTTTCTTGAAGGGTTCAAGGTCAACTTTGGTGGTTTGTGTTTTGTAATCTGGTTTGATTGCTTAGTGGATTACCCAGTGGTATTTTGGGGACTGGATGTAGCTCTTTGCTTAAGAGTGAACCAGTATAAACTGTTTGTGTATTTCTCTCTTACTCTAAACTCATTTAAATTTTGTTTTAAGCTTAACTGATATAAACAACCGATTGTTTTCTGTGTATTGTTGTATAACTGCTTAAGTTCTTGGCTAACTTAATTCCAGTTTTGGATTTATACAAAGAATTTCATTAAACCTGAAAAAATTTTCAAAAATCCCTCTTAAACAATTCACCCCCCCCCCCCCCTCTCGTTTAAGGCTAGATATTCTAACACGCATCACATAAAAGGTGCTCCCTAATTTTGTTAACATTCAATCTCCTCCTATTCTAACAATTAATGCACGGACACCTAAACTTTACTCCATCATGATCACTACTATTGGCGTTATGTGGCACAAATTGTCATTCTCTTGGTTTTTGTTGTAAGTGATCAAGGTGTGGTTGCTTAGTGGATTTCCTCAGGGTTTCTGAGAAGACTGGATGTAGCTCTGGGTTGGAGTGAACCAGTATAAACAGCTGTGTACAATCTTTTTATCCCTAACTCTTTAATTTCAGTTTGTTTGTTGTTTGCTGGTATAAACAACCGATTGTTTTTCCTGGTATTACAGTTTTGCTTGCTGTTTTGGCTAACTGAATTGCTGAATCAATTGGTTTCTGAAATAAGTTCATTCTAGCTTTGAAAAGTTTGCAAAAACTCTTTTAAACCATTCACCCCCCCTGTAGTTTAAAGCCATCTTTTCTAACAATGTTCAGTAATGTGTGTGAAATATCACATTTTTATTATAAGTATGAACCCATCTCATTCGAGAAGATTCACTTTTATTATAATTTAATAGTACATAACTTTAATCAACATTCCTTATATTTAATGAAATTTCGGCAACAGTTCACATTGGTCTTCAGGTGACAAGAAAGGAAGGTGGTGATCGAAATCTCCACAATCAAATATGCACCCGAAAAACAACACGATATGTTATGAACCAAAATTACGTAAAATATATGACATTAATAGAGATGAAGAACCAAGAGCATAAGTTCACGAAAAGACAAAATGAATAAACGATAACGTAAGTGACACACTTTGAAGTAGGTAATTTAAGGGGTCTAAAATGAGGGTTCTTAGGTAAAACCGCCATTCTAAGCGCAGTAGTGTCAAAAGGCAATTTCACCTTAACCGTCTTCTTAAACCCAATCGCTTTGGTCTAAAATGGCGGTTCCACCCACAACCGTCGTTTTAGACCAAATCTCTTTGGTCTAAAACGTCGGTTCTACCCACAATTGTCGTTTTAGACCCGTTTTAATTTAAAAAAAGGTCATCACATTTTGATGGACAACGTTTAGCAATAAAATCGATGTATATTTAGTGTCGTAAATGAACTTTTTGTTAGAAAAGATGGCTTTAAACTAGAGGGGGGTGAATTGTTTAAAGACGGTTTTCGCAAACTTCTCAAAACTAGAATGAATTTATCTCAGGAACCAATTGATTCAGCAATTCAGTTAGCCAAAACAGCAAGCAAAAGCTATAGTACCAGAAAAACAATCGGTTTTTTCGTAGAAACAATCGGTTGTTTATACCAGCAAACAACAAATAAACTAAATTTAAAGAGTTAGAGATAGAAAGATTGTACACAGTTATTTATACTGGTTCACTCCAAACCAGAGCTACATCCAGTCTTCTCAGAAACCCTGAGGAAATCCACTAAGCAATCACCACTTGATCACTTACACAACAACCAAGAGACCTTGAACACATCAAGAAACACACTCTCCTTGGCCAACACTAAGATTGCTGATCTTGAACACCTCAAGAACACAGCCAATCTCAGCAAACACAAAAACGAATTGTTCAACAGAGTACAAGGATTACACTTGTTACAAAAGATAATCTGAAATCAATAAAAGCAGAATCTTATTCCAACACTTTGATCAACCAGAAACTCTTAGCAATCTCAGCACTTTGAAAAACTCTTTTGAAAAACTTTGTCAAAGATTCTTAATTGTCAAATCTGTTTTTCTGAATTTATTCAAAGATGTAGTTTGTTATCAAATCTTAACAAACTCTTAAATGACATTAAAAGATTGGTCAAAGCATTAATGACTGGAGCGTAAGCAGTTAAAACATTTAAAGCTCAGTCAACAAGAAAACAGTTTTTCTGTTATGGTCCCAAAACAAACAATCGGTTGTTGCCTCGAATCAAAATGTTGTTTTGGTACTTAACAGTTCAACCATTCAAAACAATTTTCAATCTTTTTCTCAAAACACCTAAGCATAAACAGTCGGTTGTTTCGACAAAACAATCGGTTGTTTTAACTTAGTTTGAAAACATTTTACTTTCACAAAGATTGAGAATGTTAATGCTTTAGATTTAATCACAGGGTGGATTACAACATATAAACTACCCCAGAACAAAGCTTAAACCAGCACAGCAACATCAAGCATAGCAGAGGCTTCAACATCCTTCAAAGGATTTGAATTCTTGAAAACATGAACACCACTTGTTTCAACAATCTCCCCCTATTTGATGAAGACTGTACCGACCAGGTAGTCGGGAGTGATGACATGGCAGCAAGCGATAATATAGGCGTGTTGAACGGAACACCTGGCTGACAGAAGGGAAGGACATCGGGAAGTCTATGTAGTCACCAATCGTTAAGTTGGCATGCTCCAATCTCTAGCATATCTAAACCGACGGTCACCAGGCTTGTGTCGTAGTCGTCGTATGCGAGCTTAGGCGACCAAGTGGTCAGAGATCGCCGAGAGGGGGACATCGCCGAAAGATCAGGAAAGCTTGTTCAAGGCTTTCAAAGGGCACGAGTACGAAGGATGAAGTTATCAGCTGATCATTCCCTAGCCAGAGGTTGAGGCAGAGGAACAGTTTACCAGAACATGCACGATGAGCAAGTAATGTAGATCGTGATAGCGGCAGGCGAGACCACATAGAAGGTGTGCATGGTGACACCCCGTACTCGCCACTAGAAGAAGATCGCGCTCCAAGGCAGCTAAGCACCGAGTTGCTCCCCGCTTGGGTAACTTAGTCGAGCAGCCTGGAAAGTAGAGGACGCTTCAGATGATAACACGTGTACAGCTGGATGTAAGCCACGTGTCAAGAGGTGTAACCGTCAGGAGAGAGAAAATGCACAGGTATATAAGGAACTCTTAACAGATTCTGAGGTACGCGCGTTTAGAACACTTCTTTACGCTTTGAGAACACTTGAGTACGCTGAGAGATTTTGCACGGTTCCTTAAGTTTTAGCTTTTCTCTCTTAGAGTTTTGGTGATTTTGTCACTGACTTGAGCGTCGGAGCGCGATCGGCCGCAGCGGCGCCACTCTGTCTTTTTCAGGTTCTTGAGGAGAATCGAGGTGTGAAGGACGGAAGCTAGCGTGGTGCAAAGCCGATCCAGAGGGAGATACCTTTGACATGGCGAGATTCTTGCGTTTTGGTCAACCGGCAGGATCAAAGACAAATCCATGTTGCTTGTGTTGTACCTGATTAAATCTGAAGCAGTTCCTGCAATAGAACTTTGAGCAAAACATTGAACTTCTGATATTTTGTTAGCATACAGATAAACAGTTAAAGTTCAAAACACCTAATATCATAAACATATTACATAACCCAAACTGTTTTATCAACTAAAAACATAAACTTAAAACACAGCATATATCTCCCCCTATTTGTCTTCACAAATAGACAAGGATAAGAGATAAAACAAGATATTGTTTTCATTACATTAGAATTAAAGCAGCAACAGCAGAAGGAAGGAAATTTAAAAAAAACCAGAAATATCAGCCAAAAGATTTGATTCTGAATAGCTTCAATCTGTTCATCCAGAGTCATAAACCTTGCATCCATGTTGTCAAACCTGGTGTCAATCCTTTGGAAATTACTAACACAGATATCATGGAGGCTCCTTTGATTTTCAGCAAATCTATCAAGCCTATTCACCATGAGTCTTTCAAAAGACGACATGGTTTGCATCCTTTCTCCTTGATGTCCATCATCAGCACTTGGTCCAACATTTTGAAAATCTTCAGGTGGATTTTCATGTTGAACATCCATATCAGCAGGTTCATCTTGTTCAAGATTAGCAGCACCACTAGATGAGGCACCATGATCATCATCCTTACTTATCCATTTTCCACCTACTTTTGTAAAACCCATCTTGTTGAGTGATCCATTGTTCAAATCTTGAGTTAACTTGACCAGCTCAGAAGTTTCATCCTCAAGATTAACTTCAAAATAGAGTAGAAATTTAGATATCAAAACAGCATATGGATAATTATAATCACCTAACCTCATGGCTTTTTGCATGTGTTCTTTGATTATATGAATCCAATTGATCTTGATTTTCTTGGTGATGCAGAAGATATAAACTAGATCTTCTTCAGTTAGCACAGAATGATTACTCCCCCTTGGAGTTAGAATCCAAGTTATAATGAGAGCAAGCAATCTCTCATCAAGTTTCAAACCTCCAACCGAGCATGTACTAACTTGAGCATGATTATTCTTTAAGCAACTTTTGTAGAATTGGATTTTATTAAAATCCTCCACCACACCAAGGTTTCCCTTGTTGATTCTTAGACCAGAGAACTTAAGTCCAGCAACAGCAGTCCATACTTCATGAGTTATCTCCATTTCTACACATTTCACATGAGAAACTAGATTGTTTCCCTCAAACTTCAAGTTTGTGTAGAACGCCCTCACCAAATCTGGATAAATGTTTCCCTTCATCTCCAAGAACTTTCTGAGAGATTGATCCTTGAGCAGCCTTCTCACATTATCAAGCTTTTGACTTTTCAGCCAATCAAAATATACAACCTTGGGGTTGTTTATCTTCTTCATACTTGTTTCATACCTATACTTCTCAATGAGATTATTGTCTCCAGAAAACCAGCCTTCTAGCCTTCCTCCAGACCTTACAGCCCTGGTTTTGACTCTGGTAAACGCCCGAGGCCAGACAACGCCCGAGGACCGTACGGTACACAAGCCCCCCAGTCTCGAGCTGTCAACTTGTTCAGCAAAGAGACTATGGCCTCGCCCTACCGTCCTACATGGCCTCCTGTGATAGGATAGGCACAGTGCACTGAAGTGATGCCTTGTTGTTCATGCTGTAATCAACGCACATGTGGCTTAATCATGTGGGCAGGACTTAACGCCCCTTGCGCTTCTCAAGTTTACGTTAAGTCTTTCAAAAATGCGCGCTCCATGCACTGTTCCATCACTTGAATCTGTTCTTACACTCTTCATCTTCTTCCTCGAGCCTCTCTGATTCCTTCATACAAAAACCGAAACTTTCGCTCATCAACCATCAAAGGTACGATTTTTCTCCATTGATTGCTCTTTATTTATGATTTCGTGTATTAAAAACGGCTTGGGTCTGGGCCAATCCTCCTTCTCCTAGCATCAACTATAAACCTTTGTACCCCTGGGCCCCCGATGAACTCCTCGTTGAGACCTCCTCCTTAACCTCCCTTGCTGACTGGAGGGCTCACTTCGATAGTGAACCTGACTTTAAGGGTAGGGCGTTCAAGAGGGAACACGACACCTACATCTTCGTTCGCCCCTGTACAGCTGGCGAACCTGTTTGCGTTGATGACCGCTCCAACGATGGGGAGCCATTCTTCTTTTTCTACCAAACAGTATTCAAACGCATTAGGCAGCGTCTCCCCTGTAATAGCTTTGAGAGGGAGCTCCTAACTGAAACTAACGTCACCCCGACTCAGCTACATCCCAACAGCTGGGCCTTTATCAGAGCCTTCTCCATTCTCTGCAACTTTTTCGGCCATGCCCCCTCGGTAGATGTCTTCCTACACTTCTTCGAGGCCAAAAGCCTAGGGAAAAACCTCTAGGTTAGCTTTAGTGGGATAACTGGAAGAGTCATCCTCACGCTCTTCCAGCAATCCTATAAAGGATTCAAAGGAAAATTCTTCAGAGTATGCTGCTCTGAGCAAGATCGCATTACTCTGGATGGCTTCCCATTAAACTGGGTGGGGAAGCTCAAATTCAAGAAGGCCAAGACCTTGGATGAGCTCTCTTCAGCTGATCGTGAGGTATGTCAGGTCTTGGCCAGCCTGAGGGTAATCTTCAACACCGCTGAACTCATAAAAAATGAGTATAGCCCAACTGGGATCGCTGGCTATATTGGTATAGGAATCCTTTCCTAAGCCTCTTCATACATCACTCTGCTTATGCCTCTTCTGTATTTGTTAACTCATATTTGTACTGATTCTCTTATTTGTCTTATTTGCTTAGTTCTTACCTCTTCTTCTTTGGTGCAGGCATGGTGTTGAATGCAGAGAAACGGGCAAGATTAGCTGGGGTCTTGTCTATTCGAGACAACATGACTGCTGGCAAGGCAGGTACCTCCGCACATCCTGCCCCGCCTGCCACCCCTACTACTCCTCTTGCACCCTCTGTCAGACCACTCCAACTCCTACCTCTCCTCCTGCAAACCCTGCTCCTGCTTCTCCTCATGCAACGCCTATTTCTCCTCATGCCACACCTGCTCATGCTTCTCCCCACATCACACCTGTCCCTGCTTTCCCAGCTCCAATTGCGACTGTTCCTCTGGCCACAATCAGGGTTTCTCCATCTCCACCCCCTAGAGAAAAATAAAGGGGTGGTGGTCATCTTTTCTGATGACGATGAGAACTCCGTGGAGAGCCCTGCTTTAAAGAGGAGGAAAACCACGATGGTAGCCACCTCCCACTCCTCATCTGACAGGCGTCCTGCCTCACTCAGGGACAACCCTCCAAGCGCCTCCTCACCCCCAAACTTTCTTGCTCTTGAGGAAGGAGTCGAGATTGTTCCTGAGCCAACTCCTGCACCTGCCCCTGAGCTTTCCCTTGTCCTCCCGCAAATCTTGAGAGGCTATCAACAAGAGACCCTGGGGAACTTCGCCGATGAGGCGATGCCAGAGAGCATGGCCCTCAGCCTTGGTGGATTCTTCACTCATGCTTGTTAGAAAAGATGGCTTTAAACTAGAGGGGGGGTGAATTGTTTAAAGAGGGTTTTCGCAAACGTTTCAAAACTAGAATGAATTTATCTCAGGAACCAATTGATTCAGCAATTCAGTTAGCCAAAATAGCAAGCAAAAGCTATAGTACCAGAAAAACAATCAGTTGTTTATACCAGCAAACAACAAATAAACTAAATTTAAAGAGTTAGAGATAGAGAGATTGTACACAGTTGTTTATACTGGTTCACTTCAAACCAGAGCTACATCCAGTCTTCTCAGAAACCCTGAGGAAATCCACTAAGCAATCACCACTTGATCACTTACACAACAACCAAGAGAATGACCTTGAACACCTTAAGAAACACACTCTCCTTGGCCAACACTAAGATTGCTGATCTTGAACACCTTAAGAACACACAACCAATCTCAGCAAACACAGAAACGAATTGTTCAACACAGTACAAGGATTACACTTGTTACAGAAGATAATCTGAAATCAATACAAGCAGAATCCTATTCCATCACTTTGATCAACCAGAAACTCTTAGCAATCTCAGCACTTTGAAAAACTCGTTTGAAAAACTTTGTCAAAGATTCTTAATTGTCAAATCTGTTTTTCTGAATTTATTCAAAGATGTAGTTTGTTATCAAATCTTAACAAACTCTTAAAATGCATTAAAATATTGGTCAAAGCATTTAATGATTGGAGTGTAAGCAGTTAAAACATTTAAAGCTTAGTCAACAAGAAAACAGTTTTTCTGTTATGGTCCCAAAACGAACAATCGGTTGTTTCCTCGAATCAATCGGTTGTTTTGGTACTTTAACAGTTCAACCATTCAAAACAGTTTTCACTCTTTTTCTCAAAACACCTAAGTATAAACAATCGGTTGTTTTAACTTAGTTTGAAAACATTTTACTTTCACAAAGATTGAGAATGCGAATGCTTTAGATTTAATCACAGGATGGATTACAACATATAAACTACCCCAGAACAAAGCTTAAACCAGCACAGCAACATCAAGCATAGCAGAGGCTTCAACATCCTTCAAAGGATTTGGACTTTTGAAAACATGAAAACCACTTGTTTCAACAATCTCCCCCTATTTGATGAAGACAAATCCCTGATGCTTGTGTTGTACCTGATTAAATCTGAAGCAGTTCCTGCAATAGAACTTTGAGCAAAACATTGAACTTCAGATATTTTGTTAGCCTACAGATAAACAGTTAAAGTTCAAAACACCTAATATTAGAAACATATTACATAACTCAAACTGTTTTATCAACTAAAAGCAGAAACTTAAAACACAGCATATATCTCCCCCTATTTGTCTTCAAAAATAGACAAAGATAAGACATAAAACAAGATATTGTTTCCATACATCAGAATTAAAGCAGCAACAGCAGAAGGAAGGAAATTTTAAAAAACCAGAAATATCAGCAAAAAACAATAGATTGGTTATCGAAACAATCGGTTATTTTTCCTTCATTCTTCTTCATCAGCAAACTGAAGATCAAATATTTGATTCTGAATAGCTTCAGGTGGATTTTCATGTTGAACATCCATATCAGCAGGTTCATCTTGTTCAAGATTAGCAGCACCACTAGATGAGGCACCATGGTCACCATCCTTGCTTATCCATTTTCCACCTACTTTTGTAAAACCCATCTTGCTGAGTGATTCATTGTTCAACTCTTGTGTTGACTTGACCAGCTCAGAAGTTTCATCCTCAAGATTAACTTCAAAATAGAGTAGAAATTTAGATATCAAAACAGCATATGGATATAATTATAATCACCTAACCTCATGGCTTTTTGCATGTGTTCTTTGATTATATGAATCCAATTGATCTTGATTTTCTTAGTGATGCAGAAGATATAAACCAGATCTTCTTCAGTTAGCATAGAATGATTACTCCCCCTTGGAGTTAGAATCCAAGTTATAATGAGAGCAAGCAATCTCTCATCAAGTTTCAAACCTCCAACCGAGCATGTACTAAATTGAGCTTGATTATTCTTCAAGCAACTTTTGTAGAATTGGATTTTGTTAAAATCCTCCACCACACCAAGGTTTCCCTTGTTGATTCTTAGACCAGAGAACTTAAGTCCAGCAACAACAGTCCATACTTCATGAGTTATCTCCATTTCTACACATTTCACATGAGAAACTAGATTGTTTCCCTCAAACTTCAAGTTTGTGTAGAACACCCTCACCAAATCTGGATAAATGTGCAGCCTTCTCACATTATAAAGCTTTTGACTTTTCAGCCAATCAAAACATACAACCTTGGGGTTGTTTATCTTCTCTATACTTGTTTCATACCTATACTTCTCAATGAGATTATTGTCTCCAGAAAACCAACCTTCTAGCCTTCCTCCAGACCTTACAGCCCTGGTTTTGACTTTCTTTAAGGTGGGAGGAGTTGATTCCATGACAGAAGAGACGAAAACAGAGGAGAACACACTTCACAGATTTTTGCAAGAGATATTGCAAGAGATGTTGCAATTGGTTGTTCTTGTGGAAGAAAACTGCACTAGATTTTATAGCAGTAAGAGAATCAATATGAATTTAATTTCATTAAAGGGTACCTGCTTTTCAGAGAGAGAGGACTTGACTCTGCTCCGCACAGAAAATATCAGAAAAAGCTAAAAATCACATGGTCTTCACATGTGATCTTTGACTAGTCATTAAGGCTCTTGAATTTCCAAGATTTTGGAATATATTCCTTTATAACTGTTGTAACTTCTTTCTAAACATAATCATCTTTCAACATAGATCCTTTGACCAAGATTCTCTCTTTTAAATTGATTTGCAACAGATAGAAATTCAAAATAGCAATTAAAAAATTTTCTTCATAGTGCTGCTAGACTCAAAACAATCGGTTGTTTCGAAAAAACAATCGATTGTTTTTCTGCAGCAATTAAAAACTTGATTTTGAATTTTTAACCATGAGCAGAAGCAGTTTAAAGTATATGACATTGATTAAAAAAAAATTTAACCATAAGAAAGAACTTTGAAACAGAAATTGAGAACAAATAAAGGAAAGTCTTATCCTTATGTTGATTTTTCAATGAGCCATGTGCTTTTTGATCAAGAAGCTTCTTTTCACTGTTGAGGTCTTTTGCATAGTATTGATTCGGCTTCAATGACTTCCTTTTTCTTCAACAGCTTGATCAGATGACTCGGTTCTTCTTTTTCTCTTTATTATTCCTGCATAAACAATTTCAAGTAGTAAGATTTAGTCCCCTTACAAATTTGGGTCCGTTTGACTTTTCATTGCAGTTAGAAACATCACATCCCTTAGGAATCCATTTCATAAAACCTCTTGGAAAAGAATATTTTCTAATTTTACAGAACCTAACAGAGTGGCCTTTCTTCATGCAGTAAAAGCATGTAACAACCGGTTGTTTCGTCTTAACAATCGGTTGTTTTTCTGATTTTCTTGAAAAACTTTTTGAAAACCTATCTTGCTTGTTCTATGGATTAAAGCCTAAACCAGCCTTTCCAAAAACACAGCTTTGAGATGCCAAGACATTCTCAAAGTTTGATTTCCCCTTTGAAAGCTTGTCCACTGTTTCAACAAGATAGTGAACCTTTTTCTCAAGATTTTCACAATTTGTGCAAATGAGAGTATCACACTTGCAAGAGGCATTTTTGAAATGATTTTCTAATTTTTTTCAAAATCACTTTTTGCTTTTTCCAGATCCTCTTCAAGTGATTTAACTTTCTTTTCAAGCCAACTGTTAAGATCTTTCAATCGGTTGTTTGAAAGAACCAATATATTAGCTTCATCATGTGTTTCTTGAAAAGCTTCAAGTAATTCACTATAATTTTGTTCATTTAAGGAAGCACATGAACTTACCTCACTTGAGCTGCAAGATTCATCATCATTTTCAGCTACCAAACATATGTTTGCTTTTTCATCTTCACTTGATAAAGAACTTGATGATAACACCTCATTTTCATCCCAACCTATGTAGGCTCTTTTTGTCTTGCCTTTTTTCTCTTTGTAACTAGTCTTTTTCTCTTTGCTCTTGTTGGGACAATCTGCCCTTATATGACCTTGCTCACCACAACCAAAACAAGTATAGTTATTTGAATTGAATTCATTGGGTTTCTTGTTTCCATATCTATCCTTGTTGTTGTCTTTGTTGCAGTTTCTCTTTAGGAATTTCCTGAATTTTCTTGACAGCAAGCTAAGGTTTTCCTCATCACCATCATCACTAGAATCTTGTTTTCCCTTGTGTTTGGATGCTTTCAAGGCTATGCTCCTTGTGTGCTTATCTTCACTCTCTTGAACATTGAGTCTATTCATCTCTAGCTCATGTTCCCTAAGCTTTCCAAACAAAGAAGCAACACTTAATGATGTTAGATCTTTAGATTCGGAAATAGCAGTTACCTTTGGTTGCCATGCTCTATCAAGACATTTTAAGATTTTGATGTTATCAAAGGTCTTGTCTAGGCTCATAAGGTGATTGATGATGTGCGTAAATCTTTTCTGCACTTCAGCAATTGTTTCTCCTTTAAGCATTCTAAACATCTCATACTCTTGGATGAGAGCATGCTTTCTAGCTCTTTTCACCTCATTTGTTCCTTCATAAGTGACTTCCAAAGTGTCCTACATTTCTTTTGATGATTTGCATTGTGAGACCCTGAAAAACTCATCAGAATTTAAAGCAGAGGTTATAATATTTTTGGCAATGCAATCGAATTTGGCCTTTTTGCTTTTTGCATCAGTCAATTGAGACCATGGCTTCTATATGACAGATCCATCCTTTTCAAACTTTGGGATAAAAGGACCATTTTCAATTGCATCCCAAATTCCTTTGTCAAGAGATTCCATATATATTTTCATTCTTACTTTCCAAAACTGGTAGTTCAATCCACAGAACAAAGGTGGTCTGTTAATTGAAGCACCTTCCCCAAAAGGTAGTCTATCAGCCATTTAAAAAGCTTTTTAGGATCAACTTGAATAACTTTCAAGAACCAAGCTCTAATACCAATTGTTAGAAAAGATGGTTTTAAACTAGAGGGGGGTGAATTGTTTAAAGAGGGTTTTTCCAAACTTTCCAAACTAGAATGAATTTATCTCAGGAACCAATTGATTCAGCAATTCAGTTACCCAAAACAGCAAGCAAAAGCTATAGTGCCAGACAAACAATCGGTTGTTTCGTAGAAACAATCGTTTGTTTATACTAGCAAACAACAAATAAACTAAATTTAAAGAGTTAGAGATAGAGAGATTGTACACAGTTGTTTATACTGGTTCACTCCAAACCAGAGCTACATCCAGTCTTCTCAGAAACCCTGAGGAAATCCACTAAGCAATCACCACTTGATCACTTACACAACAACCAAGAGAATGACCTTGAACACCTCAAGAAACACACTCTCCTTAGCCAACACTAAGAGTACAAGGATTACACTTGTTACAGAAGATAATCTGAAATCAATACAAGCAGAATCCTATTCCAACACTTTGATCAACCACAAACTCTTAGCAATCTCAGCACTTTGAAAAACTCTTTTGAAAAACTTTGTCAAAGATTCTTAATTGTCAAATCTGTTTTTCTGAATTTATTCAAAGGTGTAGTTTTTTTATCAAATCTTAACAAACTCTTAAATTGCATTAAAAGATTGGTCAAAGCATTTAAAGACTGGAGCGTAAGCAGTTAAAACATTTAAAGCTCAGTCAACAAGAAAACCGTTTTTCTGTTATGGTCCCAAAACAAACAATCGGTTGTTTCCTCGAATCAATCGGTTGTTTCCTCGAATCAATCGGTTGTTTTGGTACTTGTTTCAACAGTGCCAACTCTTCTTTCCACCAGGCTGAGGTGAAGGCCAAGGAGCAACAAGCCCTTGCAGATGAACTGGCCCTAGTAAAAGAGCGAATGGCTAACCAAGCTCAGCGCTTCTTTACTCAGGAGGCTTCCTTAACCCAGAAGTTGAGTGTCCTTCGAAAGGCTGAGTTGAAGGCCAACAAAAAGTTTCACGACGAAGGTCAGAAGTACACCACCCTTCTGACCAAAGTGGTGCCACTACGTGTTGAATTAGTGGAACTCAAGGAAGTTGTTGCGGCCAACAAAGCCAAAATGACCAGCCTTGAAGAGCGCTCTGTTACCCGGGAGATGCATCTGGGTAAGGTTGAAGCTGAGCTTGTTGAAAAGACTGAAGCCCTTGAGAAAATCAAGGAGGAACTTGCTGGAAAAATTGAAGCCCTTCAGAAGATCAAGGATGAACTAGCTGAGCAGGCCAAAACCTTTGAGGAGACCAAAAGAGAGCTTTCAGAGAAAGCTGAAAACTTTGTCAAAGCTGAGAAAGAGATGGTTGCCCAAGCTAAGGGCTTCAAGAAGGCCGAGACAGAACTCCTCGACAATGTTGCGGATGCCTATGCCGCCAGGTTTGAAGATGCCCTGGCTCAGGTTGTTTGCAAACACCCTTAGATGGACACTTCGCCCTTTGCTATGACGAATCACGTCGTTGAAGGACAAGTCATGCCAAGGTGTCTTCCACCGAATGCTGCTTAGCTTCTAGGCTTGAAAGTTGTATTCTTAAGAACATTTTTACACTTTGAATATAACTTTGCACCTTTAACTTAGATGCTTTGCTCATTTCTGTTT
Organism: Phaseolus vulgaris; assembly: GCF_051622355.1. Taxonomy (NCBI): domain Eukaryota; kingdom Viridiplantae; phylum Streptophyta; class Magnoliopsida; order Fabales; family Fabaceae; genus Phaseolus; species Phaseolus vulgaris. The sequence goes on from NC_143504.1 coordinate 33,656,103, forward strand.
ATGTTTTTACTTGCCTACTTTACTCACAACGCTTCTGATGCTAACTTCATACGGTGCTCTTAAGATATCTCTAAAACTTTGAACCTTAGGTAGCACGCTGTCTCACCTTCCACATTTGACTTGCTTAACACACTGTGAAGGTAATGAGTATGCATGACCTTTCGACTGCCCTTGTCTTTACCTCTTGTTCTGGACAAGGATCTTTTTGCTTTGGAACTTGTTTGTACTTTGTGGTCTTGGGGTGTTTACCCTCAAGGCGCGTTTCTGGCCTCATCTTCGCTCAGAGAAGAAGGAGGACTTATCTGGCCGAAGCCTACTGTTCATACCCGGTGCCCACGCTCGAGGAGGAGGCATCCCAAAGGGAGCTGCCACCCTCCTCGAGGTGTCTAAACACCAAGACGACATGTGCACTTGGTGCCCACGCTCGAGGAAGAGGCGTCCCGAAGGATACTGCCACTCCCTTTCGAGGTGTCTAAACACCAAGGCGACCAGTTCATCACCAGTCGAAATTTGCTAGTCACGCTTGGTGCCCACGTTTGAGGAGGAGGCATCCCGGAGGGAGCGGCCATTCCTCCTCGAAGTGTCTAAACATCAAGGCAACGGGTTCGTTTCTTACTGAACCGTGTTGTCCGAGCCTGACACCCACACTCGAGGAGGAGGCGCCTCGGACTAGGCTGCCCCTCCCTCTCGAGGTGTCTAAACACCAGAGCAACGACGTTCTCCCTGAAATAAAACTTGAGGTTGGCTGCATTCCAGGTCTGAGGAATGGGGCCTCCCTCCAAAGTCTCAAGCCTGTACGCCCCATTTCCCAGGACTTCTGTCACCCTAAAGGGATCAGTCCACTTGGGGGACATCTTGTTCTCCAACTGGTATGGGTGAGCCTTCCGCATTACCAGGTCAGCGACTTGGAAATGTCTGGGTTTCAGCTTAGAACTGTGCTTATGCTCCATCCTTCTCTTTACTGCTTCAGCCTTGATCCTCGCCTCCTCTCTCACCTCGTCCAGTAGATCCAGGTTCACCCTTCTCTCTTCATTGGACTCCTCAGCTACGAAGCTCTGGAAGCGTGGTGAACTCTCCTGAATCTCAACTGGGATCATTGCATCTGACTCGTACGCCAAGCTAAAAGGTGTCTCTCCAGTGGTGGACTGAGGCGTGGTGTGGTAGGCCCACACTATTCTAGGATCCTCCTCCGCCCAGGTTCCTTTAGCTTTCTCGAGTCTCCTCTTCAGACCCCTGAGCAGGATTCTGTTGGCGAACTCTACCTGCCCATCTATCTGAGGGTGCTCGACTGATGTGAACACCTGCTTTATCCTGACCTTTGTACACAACTTTCCCAACTGTTGGCTTGCAAACTGTGGACCATTGTTAGAGACAAGGCGCCTTGGCACGCCAAAACGGCATACTATGTTCCTCCACACAAAGTGTTGCACCTTGTGGGCTATAATCTATGCTACCGGCTCGGCCTCGATCCACTTCGTAAAGTAGTCGATGGCCACTACCAGATACTTCATCCGCCTTATCGCTAAAGGGAAGGGCCCCAGAATGTTGATCCCCCACATATTAAAAGGCCATGGGCTGTAAATTGACCTCGGCTCTTCTGGAGGCGCCTTATGCCAATCAGCGTGTTGTTGACATTGCTTACACCGTTGGGCGTGCCTTATACAATCTTCTCTCATCGTGGGCCAATAATAACCCGCACGGACTACCTTCGACGCCAAAGAGCGTCCACCCACATGGCTGCCACAAATCCCCTCATGTAGTTCTGCCATTATACGTTTACAATACTCTCCACTCACACACACCAGGATCAGGTGAGTGAAACCGTGCCTGAACAGCTCCCCATCTAAGAGGGTGTACTTAGCAGAATTTCTTTTTATCTTCTTGCCCTCCTCGGGCTCTACTGGGAGTATCCTGTCTGCCAAGTAACGTTTGTAGGGTGTCATCCACGTGTCCCCTTCTTCCACCGCGCATACCTGCATGGGATCCCCCTCTCCTACCAAGACTAGATAGGCACTTACATTGGGCGTCCTTAGTGTTTCTTGAGTCAGCGACCGGTGACTCCTCGCCCTTTCCCTATCCGTACTGATCTGATGGACGCCTACCTTGCTATCAGCAACAAACGTCAGTGGTGTCTTGAGGGTCTCATGTATTACCGTCCTCTGCCTTCCCCCCTTGCCCGAACTAGTCAACTTGGCAAGTAGGTCAGCACGGGCATTTTGCTCCCTCAGGACGTGCACCAACTCAAACACCATGAACGCCCTCCTCAAGACTTGGATGTACCCCAGGTATGCAGCCATTTGGGGGTCCTTAGCCTGGTACTCTCCAGTGACCTGACCCATAACTAGTTGGGAGTCACTCTTCACTAGTAAACTTTGAGCCCCTATCTCCTTAGCCAGGAGCATCCCAGCTTTGAGGGTTTCGTACTCCGCCTGGTTGTTACTTGCTTTGAAAGAAAACCTCAGGGCCTGCTCGATCAATAACCCGTTTGGCCTCTCCAGGATCACACCCGCTCCGCTTCCCTGCTGGTTGGAGGATCCATCCACCGAGAGCACCCAACGAAAATTGACCTCCTCCTCTAGCTGCGCGCTTCCAAGGGAGAGCTTTACTACAAAATTCGCGTACACCTGACCCTTGATGGGGCCTCGTGGTTCAAAATGAACGTCAAACTCCGATAGCTCCACCACCCAATGCACCATTCTTCCTGCTACGTCTGGTTTCTGCAGCACCTTCTGGATAGGTAGGTCCGTCGTTACCACCACCGTGAAGCTCTGGAAGTAGTGACGGAGCCTCCTGGCCGAGAACACCACGGCCAGGGCCGCCTGATGCCTCACCTCTGGCCCTTGCAGTACTTTGCTTACAAAGTATATTGACCTCTGAGTCTAGTCCTGCTCTTGGCCGAGGACTGGGCTAATTTCCCTCTCCGTTACGGCAAAATACAACCGGAGCGGCACGCCCAACTGTGGCTTACATAGCACGGGAGGAGCGGCCAGATACTCCTTTAACTTGAGGAATGCCTCCTCACACTCAGCAGTCCACACGAACCGGCTGTTTCTCCTTAAACACTGGAAATAAGGGTGGCCCTCGTCCTCTCCAGCGGATACAAATCTGGACAGGGCAGTCATCCGCCATGTCAGCTGCTGTACCTCTTTTACCGAGGTAGGGCTCCTCATGGAAAGGATCGTCGCACATTTTTTTAGGTTTGCTTCTATTCCCCGCTCGGTGAGTAGGAAACCTAAAAACTTCCCTGCCTCGACCCTGAACACACACTTTTCGGGGTTTAGCTTCAAACGGTACTTCGCTATTGTAGTAAATAGCTCTTCGAGATCAGCTGTGTGTTGGCCCCTCTCCTGCGAGGTCACCACCATATCATCAACGTAGGCGTTGACGTTTCTCCCTAGCATGGGCGCAAGGACCCTGTCCTTCAGCCTCAGATATGTGGCTCTTGCGTTCTTTAGACCGAACGACATCACTGTGTAACAATAACAAGACGTCTCAGTCATAAACGCTGTTTTACACTTGTCTCTGGGTGCATTTTGATCTAGTTATACCCTGAGAACGCGTCCAGAAACTGAGCATCCTGCACCCCGAGGCGCTATCCACCAAGGCGTCAATACTGGGTAGGGGTATGAATCCTTAGGGCACGCCTTGTTGAGGTCAGTGAAATCTACACACATCCTCCACTTCCCATTGGCCTTCTTTACTAAGACCACGTTCGCCAACCACTCAGGGTACTGAATCTCCCTGACGTGGCCAGCGTCCAACAACTTCTTCGTCTCTTCTTGGACGATCAAGCACCTTTCTTCGTTGAGCTTCCTTCTTCTCTAGTGAACAGGCTTCACTTTGGGATCCATGGTTAGGCGATGGCACAAGAAGTCTGGGTCTATCCCTGGCATCTCCGAAGCGGACCATGCGAAGGCGTCTAGATTGATGCGCTATCACCCCTGCCACTTGGTCTTGTTTTGCTTGGTCCATAAACGTCTTGCCACCAATCTACCTTTCCACCACGTTCCCCATTGCCTTCTGGTCGCCTCTCCCGAGCGCTTTCCGCGCAAGCAACTCCTGCACGGTCCTCTTTGACTGGCGGGTGTTCCATCACCATGAACACCCCCCCCCCTCTTGGCTTTGAGGCTATTCTCATAGCATCTCTTAGCCTCCTGTTGATTAGACTTGATCACTATCACCTTCCCCCTCAGGTCTGACAGCTTCATCTTCATGTGGCGAGTCGACGCCACTGCCCTTAACCTGTTCAGGGCTGGTCTTCCCAACAAAACGTTATACGCAGAGTGTGCATTAACCACTAGGTACCTTATATTCTCGGTGCGGAAGGCAGAGCCATCTGTGAAAGTGGTCCTCAACTCCAGGTACCCCGGCACCTCAACCTGGTCCCCTGCAAACCCGTACAAGCACCATGTGTAGGACTTGAGTTGGTGAGGAGACAGTTGCAACTTATTGAAGGTGGACCAGAACATTACATCCGCTGAACTTCCCTGATCCACTAACACCCTATGTACCTTCCTCCCTACAGTCACCATCGAGATCACTACAAGGTTGTTGTCGTGTGGAATGACGTCGTGAAGGTCAGCCTTCATCAAAGCGAGGTCGACGTCTAGCACGTCATCCACTGCCTGCGCTTATAACGACATTATCGAACGTGTATACCTCTTGCACTGAGAGGCAGTACACCCTCCTCCTGAGAATCCACTTGAGATTGTATGGATTTGCCCATGTACAGGCATCTCATGCCCTTGATCTTCCCCTGACGCTGCTGAGGTCCCAGCTCCTTGTGACTCTGCCAAATAGTCATTCAAAAACCCGTTATTTACCAGCTCATCAAGCTGATGCCCCAACGCCAAACAACTACGTATGGGGTGTCTGAACGCCTGGTGAAACTCGCACCATGCATCCTTTGGGGTCCCAGCACCTTGTCGGTCTTCGTTGGGATCTTCAACCTTTCTGCTATGTTAGGCACCGCGATGAGATCTTTCAGCTCCACCACGAAATTGTGCCTCACAGGCTTATTCTCCCTCGCACACCCCTTGGCCTGGGGCTTTCTAGCCTCATAGGGCAGCTTCCTTCCCTGGGTCTTCTTCAGCGAACGATTCACGAACTCCTTCAGCGTCTCCCCCTGATATTGCCTTACGTCAAAGAGGTCGTAAGAAATGGGTGGGCGAGCGTGGTTCGTGATGTATTGCTCCCTAAACAATTGCGACAGCTGCGCAAAAGAAGTCACGTGGCCATCTGGGAGACTGAGGAACCAGTCCATCGCCACTCCCACCAACCTAATCATGAACAGCTTGCACCTCACGGTGTCAGAACTTCCAACCAACATCATCTGCGTGTGAAACGCAGTGAGGTGTGCCTCTGGATCTTCCACACTAGTAAACGTAGCTTTCGGCCCTACGAACATGGATGGTATCACCGCATCCATGATCGCCTGCGAGAAGGGCAAGGGGAACTCTCTGGGAGGCGTAAAGCATTCTTGGACCTCTGTTTCGCGACTCCTAGCCTGGTTGCGCAACCCGCAACGCAACTCCTTGTTAGTGCGGTGCAACTCCTCATTTCTTGCTTGCGATGCCGAAAGGTCTAGCTGGATGTGCTCCTGCTCCGCCCTCGACGCCGCCATCGCCTCCTGAAGTCCCTGCATCATCCCCATCACCTGCTGCAGGGTCAAGCTCTCATTTCCCGCGTGCGTCGTAGCATTTTGCCTGGTATTCCTCATTCTTGAACACTTCTTGATGATTCTTGAACTGTCTTAACGAGTCTTCGAACTTTCTCGAGGAATCTTGACTTTCTTCAGTGAATCTTGAACTTCTTGATGAAACTATGAACTTTATTGCGGTTGGGACAGATGTTTTAGATCGAGCCCCACGGTGGGCGCCAAATGTTCCCGTCGATTGACTCAACGTCTTTGTGCGTTTTTGTTGACTTCGCTTCCAAGAACCCTTCGCTCCAATGTTCCCTTCATTCGGTAGAAACACTTGAAAACAGAGAAACAAAGGGCGCCCTTGCGGTCGTTTGCACTCCGACGGTCAAGTCAGTATCCCGGACTATGAACACCAAACTCACACTCTTCACTCTCAAAAATGCATAACTTGCACTCACGAAAGCGTAGAGTATTCTCTCACAATGTCAAAACGTACCTTAGTTATGTGTGTTGTCAACCTTATATACCTTTAGTGTTCTTCCCTTCCTATTTCGTTGTGACTTAATCATTCTGTAGACGTATCTTAGCGACACTAGCGCCCAGACTTAGGGCTATTTAGTGTATAAGATTGCCCTATCATAGTGCAACTGGCGCGGGGGTGACTGCTTGGATGCCAACTCATGCATCCAATCTGAGTCATTCGTCCTGGGAGTTCCCAGCCTTACTCACTTGCCATGCATGTAGATCGCCCTCTGGGACGTGGCCCAGTCGTTTCGGTCCCAGTGGTTCTCTAATCGGTGGTGCGTACTATCGCGTCCCTACAACTCATGCACGGGACCTCTGTGAGTTGGGCCTCTCCCTACTGGTAACTGGGTATGTGGCTTGGAAATCACTTCCCTTTGTCCATCTTTACTGTACTGTTCGAGGTGTCGAGGCCTGAAGCCTCCACGCCCCCTCCTGTGTCGCCTCCTACTGTGCTGCTTCCTGTTAGCATATATGGCCTTAAACGAGAGGGGGGTGAATTGTTTAAGGGGGAATTTCGCAAACTTTGAAGGTATAATGAAAATCAATGCTAAACTACAGAGAAAAGAATCAAGGAAACAAATACCCAAAACTGTTTTAAGATGATATCAGAAAAACAATCGGTTGTTTTGTCGAAACAATCAGTTGTTTTTATCAGCAGTTAATAAAAACAACTTAAAACAGATATATGTGAGATCAGGGAAAGAGAGAATCACACAAACAGATTTATACTGGTTCACTCTTACAGCAAGAGCTACATCCAGTCCCCATAAACCACTGGGTAAATCACTATGCAATCAAAACCAGATTAGACACATCACACACCAAAGTAGTGACCTTGAACCCCTCACGAAACACACTACCTTTGGCAAACCACACCAAGAATGTTGATCTTGAACACCTCAAGAACACACAACACTCCTTAGCAACACAACTACAGAAATATAGTAATCAAGGAAGAATAGAATAGAATACACCTGGGTATTACAAAGCTTAAAGTTCAGAATTGCAACCCAATCCTATTACACGCACTTAAGAATGATCCAAAGCTCTTTCAAATCTTGGAAAAACTGTTTTGATAAACTCTTTCTCTTACTCCAAGATTAGGAGCGTAAAACCACCTTTATATAGACCAACCAAGTTGTCAAAAGCATTTAATAAAGGAGCCAAGTTAGTTAGGATTATTTAAAACATATTAAAACCACTTAACAGAATTCTATTAAGGTTTACAGGAAAACAATCGGTTGTTTTGTCGAAACAATCGATTGTTTTGGTTTGACAGCAAAGTCAACCAAGTGTTTCAAAACCTTTTCAAAAATTGCTAAGGTAAAATAACCTGTTGTTTTGAAAAATAACCTCTTGAAATTTTGACAGCTTTTTAAAAAACACATCTTTTCAAAATGTTAAAGATTCAAATGAACTTGGATCAACTTAAGGAGAGAATTAAGAAGTTTCAAACAACTAGACAACACACACACCCAGCAGCAAGGTCTTCAAGCTATCCTCTTGGATTTGGAGACATCAAAGCGTCTTTTTCAACAGCTCCTACTGTGCCACCTCCTACTGTGTCGCCTCCTCCACGGTCATCCCTAACCATGGGTATCAGGAGGAGACACTTCCCTGGCCTATTATGCTTCCCAGGGGTCCACCCTTCGGGGTCCCATCATGTTGACTCTAGTCAACGCCCGAGGCCAGTCAACGCCCGAGGACCGTACGATACACATGGTAATAGCAGTTGAAATTGAACAGTTCATGGTCAGTAAGACCCTAGCCGATTAGGAAAGTTCGATGGACATTTTATATTAGAAAACCTTCAAGAAGTTGCAGATATCAAAAGCTGATACATACCCGTTACCAAAGATCCTCCGCTTCCTTGATGCTTACTCCGACTACAACCAAATTTGGATGCAGGAAAAAGATAAAGAGGAAACCACATTTATGACAGATGAAGCTAACTTTTGTTAGTGATGCCCATTTAGAGTGAAGAATGCCAGAGCTACTTATCAAAGGTTGATGGATACTATTTTTGAAGGATTAGTTGGCCAAAATGTTTAAGTATATGTGGACGACATGATAGTCAAGCTTGAGTCATGTTGAAAGCACATCCACGACTTGATAGAGGTGTTTGACGCCCTTAATAATACAACCTTAGGCTTAATCTAAAAAGGTGCATATTTGGCGTTGAATGAGGGAATTTCTTAGGCTTTATGTTAACCCCAGGGGGATCGAGGCCAATGCGGAAAAATGTCAGATGATATTTGACATGCACTGTTGGGTTTAATAGTGCCAAAGTTCAAGAGGGGGGGTGAATTGACCTTTTAAAACTTTCTCGCAGAAACAGTGTTTAACACAGTTTTACAGAAAATAAATCGATCTATGTGAAAATGAACAGATTTATTTCAGCACTGTTTTTGTTAGAAAAGCTTTTAATTCAGCAAGGTTAATCACAAGATTATGCAGTGAGAATTTCCAGCAGCACACACACAAATATCAGATTTGAAAACCAGTGAAACACAAAACAGCAAGCTTCAATTTCAGTCAAGTGTTTAAGGTCCAATTGATAGCATGCTAATTAATTGAGTGACCTTTGCAAACAACTTGTTCCAGTGGCTTTTAACAGATTATGAGTGTTCTTCTTGATGTCAAGCAATTTTCCAGAAATTAGGAACAATGAATCACAGAACAACAAGCTTCAACTTTAAGCAATTGTTTAAGGTTCAATTAATAGCATTGACAGTTTCTTGAGCAGCCTATCACAGTCAATTTGTTCCAATGGTTTATAGCAGATTATATATGTTCTTATCAGATTCAAACACTTTTTTCAGAAATCAAGAACAGTATGCACAGTGCCCAGAAAGAACAGATTTATTTTCAATTGAACAGATTTATTTCTTTGCTGTTTTATCAATTATGCAGAAACGAAATTGCAGAGAGTGAGAGAGAATGAACACAAGCAGTTATACTGGTTCACTCAACCTGAGCTACATCCAGTCTTCACCAACAACAGGTGGAAATCACTAAAACACAGTACAACCAAGTACAATTCCCACTGTTCTTGAAACCTACAAGAACTTAGGTACTCTTGCTGAAAAAACCTATTTCAGCATACACACACACCCACTCTTCAAGAACACCTATCAAGAAGAGTGTTCAACCAAACTATTACAAAAAAGAGATGTGAAACGACTACACCTGATTGAGGATACACAGATCTGCCTTAAACCAGTAGGCAAGATTGCTAGAACAGTAGCTGCACCTCACACCAAGCTTTTGGAACCAAACCAAGAACAAGCACTTTGTGATTTTCGAAATCTTTGAAGAACAAATGCTAATCCTTTGTAAACTTTTGATTCTCTGCTGTAAAACTTGTTTTTGGAAATGTATGAACTGTTTGATTCGTTGTTAAACTCAGAAACAAGTTTGCATTTTATAGAAAGCCAGCTTATAACAGAATTTTGAAAAACAGTTAAAGTTGTTATAAAATGAACAGATTGAAAATAAAATGAACTGATTTATTTTCAAAAGACAGTTAGAGAATTTGTTAAGTGAGGAGACTTAGTCAACCATTTTGGTGCTGAGATAAAACTGAAAAACGTTTAAACTTGACATGGCACCAGAGGCAAAAAGAATCTATTCATTTACAGATGAACAGATTTATTTTTCAAAACGAAAACAGAGAAAGTTTACCAATTTAAAACTCAGTCGTTTTGAAAAGAAGAGGACTTAGTCAAAATACCTGATGCACAAAATCTAATTTTTACAAGACTTTAGCCAAGGCATCAGTGAAGAAAATGAATCTGTTTATTTAGAAAAGAACAGATTTATTTTTATGCAGTAAACGTGTTTTTGTGTAAAACATGTGAAAAACAGTTTAAGAAAACTTATGCTTGTTCTTATCACATGGCCAGTGGTTATGAGGTGAGTTACTCAGCAAAAAGCCACTCTTAGACAACCTCTAAGCACTAACTAAGACATACTTACAGCAAAGCAAAAATACACATGAAATGTACATAGAAGTCTTCATCAAACACTACATATAGGTCTTCATCAAACACAATCTTGAAGGGGCAGCAACCATCTTCAACATGCACAACCCCATCAACATCTAGGAAGTCCAGAGTCTTATGGGTAGACTTTCATCCTTGTTCCGCTTCCTAACCAATTTGGCTGAGAAGACAAGGTCGATCATCCAATTGAGAAAGAAGAAGTCCAAGTTCGACTGAACCCCCGAGGGTGAAAATATTTTTGCAAACAGTAAAAGCTTGTGGTTGTCCCCACCCATGATTCAAAAACCATCATTGGAACTGATGGCAACATTCTAGCCTCAAAACTTTCGGCCAAGAAGATAGACGAAGATCGAGCTTTAATGAAGAGTTTGTAGAGTCTTTAAGTGTTCTTGTGTTCATGTTCATGTGCTCTTTTAAATTTTTCTTAGTTTTTTTCAAATTTGTTCAGTGAAATTTTCTTATAATTAAGTCATTTTGATTTTATAATCATAGATGTTTTGTCTAAAGTTTTGTTTAGTCCAAAAATTGTCACAAACTCTGTTGCTTAAATTTTTGAAATTTTTTCAAATTTCTTCATAGATTAAATCTCTTGAGTGGTTTTTATTTTCATTTTTGAGATTGCTATTAGATTAATAGCAATTTTCTTTAAAGTTAGGTTTTCATTATCATTTTCTCCAAAATTAATTTTCGAAAATTCTCAAAAATTTTCAGAAATTTTTTCGTGGTTGAGAAAGCAAATCTATGGTGTGAATAGTAATCTGAAGTTGTTTGGGAAATTTCATTAAATTTTGTTGCGCTCTCAATTTGTGTTCACTTTTTATTTGAATTTGGCGCGTTGATTTCGGTTGAGATTTGCGAATCGAAGAAGTTTACTATGTTTGTTGAAGCAGAATTTCAGTTTTCGTTTACCTTTGACGGTGTGGTGTTGTTCGGTGAATGTTCATATTCATCAAATCCTCTTCTAGTAGCTTTCACTTTCTGCAAATTGAAGAGAGAAAAGAGTTGTGGTTTTGATTCTAAGTAAATCGGTGCGATTTGCAGATGGTAGTATTGTGGTTTCCGACGAACAGAATCAGTGAACGGAGTTTTCGTTTTCCGGTGACCTATATCGGTGAAATAGTGAGTTTCCGCGTTTTCAAATGCGTTTTTCATCTTGTTCTTCATTCTTTTTGGAGCGAATTTGGAAATCTATTATTAGAATCGGTTTTGTACTATTAAAGCATTGAAGCAAGTTGTTGGTGCTAGTGCGAAACGAAGAAATCTCAATGATGGAGAATCGCAAACGGCAGTGGCGTTTTTTTATATGAATGTTCGTGTGTAGAAGCGTCTAGGTCCTCTCGTAAGAGATTTCGAAGAACGATTAGGCTTTGGACAAAGGAAACCTTTAGGTGGCTTCTGATTATACCAAGAACAAGAACAATGATAGAGAATTGAGAAAAGAAAACAAGGGGCATATATTATTCATATCTCAAATAATAGTTCAATACTCAATTTTTAGAGTACTAAAGATTACAAATGATAGAGATAAGTTATGCTAATTAAATCTCAACTAAAGATAAATGATAAATGATAGAAACTACTAATTAAATCCTAACTAATTAAATCCCAACTGATTAAATCCTAACTAATTAAATCCCAATATCTACTAATTAAATCTTAACAACCCAACAATACTATTAATCAAATCACAAAACTTTAGCATATAACAATGCCCTCCCCACAACAACATTCTTGCCCTCAAGAATGGAACAATGGGTACTTCATCTTCAAATGAAATTATTCTTCTTAAGCATATCAATTAAGGGTGTAGCAATGACGTCATACCCATGGATAAATCTTCTATAATATCCAGCTAAGCCCAAAAACCCTCTTAATTGTTTTAAGGTTTGTGGTAGAGCCCAACTTACCATGGCATTCAAAGGAGCAATCGTATCAATTATGCACCCATATTTTTTATTCATATCTCAAATAATAGTTCAATACTCTATTTATAGAGTACTAAATATTACAAATGATAGAGATAAGTTATGCTAATTAAATCTCAACTAAAGATAAATGATAAATGATAGAAACTACTAATTAAATCCTAACTAATTAAATCCCAACTGATTAAATCCTTACTAATTAAATCCCAATATCTACTAATTAAATCTTAACAACCCAACAATAATATTAATCAAATCCCAAAACTTTAGGATATAGCAATGCCCTCCCCACAACAACATTCTTGCCCTCAAGAATGGAACAATGGGTACTTCGTCTTCAAATGAAATTATGCATATCAGTTAAGGGTGTAGCAATGACGTCATACCCACGGATAAATCTTCTATAATATCCAGCTAAGCCCAAAAATCCTCTTAATTGTTTTAAGGTTTGTGGTAGAGCCCAACTTACCATGGCATTCAAAGGGGCAATCGTATCAATTATGCACCCATATTTTTTTATCTATTTGGGTATCTAAGAAATTATGATTGCTGCCACTATCAATGAGAATATGTAAAGGTTGTTTTTTATGATATCCAGCTATTCTCATAGTTCTAAACCCAACCACTATGGTTGATGCGTTGACTGAGATTTGTGGCTCCTTCCTTTGCAATAATTCAGTCACATCACTGGGAGGACTATCATGTGAGTCATCTTCCTCCGTCTCCATGACGTGAAGGTGTGATTTCTTGTGTATCCTACTATGCTCCATAAAGTAGGGTTCAACACAAAAATAACGAAGGTTTTTGGCTCTACGTTCTGTTATGAACTTCGGTGGTAAGTGGTGTGTTGGTTTGGGTTCAGGGGTCGCATTGATTGAAACAGACGATGATATAGACATCGGTGCTGGACCCAAGACTCCCCTATGGAATTGGGCCATCGAATTGCTTGAATTAGCTCCTTCATACGTTCTGGCCAAGGTAAACGACTTAGGTCGGAACATTCTTACCATCATCTGGATTTCTTTCTTTAATCCACCAAGGAAGCACCTTAGAATATGATCATCAGATAACTTCAATCTTGTAATGATTGAATTGAACTCTTCATGATAGGCATCAACGGAAGTCTTTTGTCGTAGACGCAACAACTCAACCATGGGATCATCGCCAATTGCACCAAACCCCATGTTGTCATTGGAGAGGCCATGGGGCCCTTCTCCTCGAGATTGAGTAAGTAATTCCTGCATGGTGTCTTTCATAGAAAGAGTCAAGGTTTCCTTCAACATATTCGTGAGTTCCAGAAACCAATTATCCATCCTTTGGGAGAATCTTCCATCTCCTTAGCAGCTTGAGCGGAGCGTGTGGAATCCCGTTGATATGAATGATCGTGTGTAAAAGCGTCTAGGTCCTCTCGTAAGAGATTTCGAAGAACGATTAGGCTTTGGACAAAGGAAACCTTTAGGTGACTTCCGATTATACCAAGAACAAGAACAATGATAGAGAATTGAGAAAAGGAAACAAGGACATATATTACTCATATCTCAAATAATAGTTCAATTATAGAGTACTAAAGATTACAAATGATAGATATAAGTTAGGTTAATTAAATCTCAACTAAAGATAAATGATAAATGATAAATGATAAATGATAGAAACTACTGATTAAATCCTAACTTATTAAATCCTAACTAATTAAATCTCAATATCTACTAATTAAATCTTAACAGCCCAACATATAACATTTTCACCGAAAACAGTGGAGCGAGTTGGCAAAGTGTAATCGGAGGAACGGTGCGGTATCGATTACCGAACGGCGGTTTTACGTTTTCCGGCGAGATAGGTGAACGGAGAACTAACCTCGTTTTCTCAAACGATTCGTTTGATTCTGGCGGTATTGTTTTCAGTAGTTTGCGGTTGTGAAATTTCATTCCTGTAGCTGGCAATACAGATGTTTGTTTCAAAAAAAATTGATCTCTGCTGGAAATAAAATTGGTATTTTTGTGGAAATAATTGAATGTTTGAATGTGCTTGTTTTGTAATTGGAATGGGTTTAAACATTTCTCCCAGCAGTTGGAGCTTTTGGCAAAAAAAATTGCAGTTAAGGCATTTGTTGCTGGAATAATTAAATCAACAGTGTTACAGGGTAACCAATTGGAGTGCAGTGTCGGTACTACTTATATTGCAATTAGAGATTATTGGTGATTTAAAATTGTGTATATTTTTATTTTTCAGCACACCATCTGTTTGATAATTTGATTCCAATTCTAGAATTGGTGCCGTTTTGTTGTTTCGGTACAGAATTTTAAAGTTTGTTGTTGATTTGCTGCTGGTTGTTTCAGTGCTGTTTAATGAACTTAGGTGCAAAGTTTTACGGCAGATTTCATGGCTTTAATCACTTGACTTTGAATTTGTAATTCCCAGTGCAGTAGCTAAATTGGTACAGTATTTCAGTTTTACGTTGGTACTATGAATGATAGGTTTAATTGCAATGCTGAATTGGAATTAACAACAATTTAGTAGATTCTGGAACACATTTAGTGTTTAATTTGCTTTGAAGTTGCACTTTGGGTCAAATTGAAAAGTCTGTGCAGAACCAGTGTAGTGATGAGTTGAATTAGTGCCAACAATTACTCTTGTGAGGATAATGGTGTAGTGTTCAAGCGGCAATTCAATTTAATTTATTTAGAAAGCAAATTCTGGTGGTGGCAAGGCAATTGACGATTGGTGCGGATCCGCAAGAAGTAATTTGGAAATAGCAAAGTATAGGTGGCTGCTGGAACATTCAGTACCTGAAGTTGTTCAATTTGGCAAGAAATTAGCATTCACATGGCGGGTCTATGGTTTACTGAATAGTGCTTTTGAAGATCTGAATCTTGGCACACAAGCAGAAACGTGCAGTATTGAAGGGTGATTTTGGTGAAAGAATTCAGCAATTGAGGACTTTCTGTTGGGTCCGCGAGATTGGTATTAGAAAAGTGGAAACATATTCTGCCCAATTGCACTTTGGGCCAAAACATATTGGACCATCATTTTGTTTTTGGTCTTATGCTCCATTAAAAAAAAATTATCATTTTATTTTAATTTTGTAATCCAGTGTCCGTCTTTAGGTGTTTTTTAGTGTCTATTTTATTGAAAACTTTTATTTTCTTGTTTGTCTTAAGTTTATGGATAATCTTTGTGTTTTTCATCTCTAATCTTTTTTGAGTTTCACTCTTCAAATTGAGTTTTTATTACTTTTATTATTGACCTCTTGAAGTGGAATATATATTGGATTTATTCTTTGTTAGAATTGAGCTAACTTCTAGGTAGATCCTAAGAAAAGGTAAAGGACTTTGCAAGGGGCTCACCTTTGGAGGACAAACAAGTAGAGGCTTGGAGAGAAACACTTGTGAGAGAAGAGAAGAGAACTTTGAATCTTTTTTTAAAATTGTGTGATTTCATTTTTTGTAGCCATTATCTTTACTTTAGGTGCCTTTGGATGAGTCTTTGGTGTTCTTCCATCTCCTACAAGTTTTCGTTAATTTGCTTATTAGATACACGCTTTAGACAGTGAGTGTGTCTTGAAGGTTCACAAGTGCCAATGAGTATCACCATTAGGAGTCCTCTAGTTTAAATTTTTGCAATTTAAATTCTTAGTTGTTAAAACTTTCTTTCTTTAGAAAACTCTTTGTTTGTGTTGAAGAATTTTTCATTGGAAGGAGATTTGTGAAGTGCATTGGGATAAGTTCTGGCTAGGAAAGACTTGGTACTTAAAAGTGTCCATTATGACCCACTTCTCTTTCCTAGGAATTTACCTTGTGTGCTAAACTCACTTTCCTTCTTGTAAAAAATATTTTAAATACAAAACTTAATATGTCTATGTATACTTCAAATCATAGTAGAAGTGAATAAAGTTCTTCATCAAAAAAATTGAAAAATATTTCTCAAGAACTTAAGTCACTTCAACTATGGAGGCAATAAGAGGTTATTCAAAAAGAAAAGGAAAAGATTGAAAGAGATGCTCGTCTTGCCATTCTTGAGAATGAACTTAGAATTTTAAGGCAAAAAGAGAAAAGAAAAATTAAAGCATAGAATATCAAAAGAACCTAGAAAAAGAAAGGAACATAGGGTATAAATATGAAAAATTGGGCCAAAAAGGCAACAATCATAGAGATAGGGAGTATAGTAATAGAAGAAATATTTAACCCTCATTATCAAAGAAAGGAAGTGATGTGAGTTGATTAGGAGATGAATCATTATATGACACTTTCAAGAATTGGATCAAGATTCAACAAGCAATTTAAGAACGCAACAAGAACAAGAAAACCAAATGGAAATTCATTTCAAGAACATAAATCAATTGAAATATGACAAGGAAGCATATGAACCGATTGAATTATCAACAAGAACATATAAAATAAAGAATAACAAATTAACACAAACTACCGAACAAAAACAGGAACTACACAAGTTCTACCGATTGAAACATCAAGAAAACAACAAATACATGTTTAGAGTTTTTGATATGGATGAACATGGAAGAAGAAGATGAAAAGTTGAAGAAGACTTATGTGGTTGAAGACATTGGGAGTGATCACACCACTTGGATGGTGGAAGGCTCCAAGATGAGTGGAAGTGCCACCACTTGAGGATTCCCAAGACCCACAAGATGAGACAAAGAGAAGGATAGCAAGTCTCACAAAGAAACCACTCAAATTCTAGAGAGTAACCTCACTTTCAATTTCAATATTCAACTTATGTTTACAAAAGCCAAGCTCCTCTTTATATAGACTAAAGGGTCAGTCATGAAGAGGCAAAGACACATGAAAAGGAATTTTGCAAATGAAGAGGCAAGGTACATGAAAAGGCATTTGTAAAATGTTGCCCCTTAAGTCATTCTCCTTCTAGAACATGTAACTTTTCTACTCCTTCTCTTTTTATGTTCTATCTTGAATCTATTCTAAAGATATTACAAAGAGATATTAGTTGGGCTTGGGCCTCATTTTGAGAAGACTAATAAGAAGAACTTCAAATGCTTTGGGCCTTGTCCATTTCTTCTATTCATGAAGTCTTTATTTGCTTGTTGAGATGACCCTTCAAGTATAGCAACCTTGGTTATCTTCATGTATTTTTGGGTCACATCAGGAAGGGATGTGTTTTGAGCCTAGACGTTTATATTATTCTACAGAGCCTAAAGTATACATTCCTTACTTTGAAGGAAATAAAATTGTTGAAGCATATTTAGAAAGCGAGACAAAGGTTGATCAAATCTTTGAAAAACACCAATTGGATGAATTTAGCAGATTTTCCATGGCTCCCCTAAGTTTTCAAGAATATGCTAGGTCTTGGTGGAAACAAAGGGAAACTGATGTTAGAATTGGCAGAAAATCAGAAGTACTGAATTGGGATGAATTGAAGATGTGTATGAGAAGAAAATTTGTTCTGATTTCATATGAGAAAAAGAAGAAGCTTAGAGAAGAAATGAAAGAGCTTGTAGAAAAAGGAAGAAATTTTGTAAATGGAGAAAAAGAATTTCAAGAAAAATTACAAGCTCTTAAAGAAAGAAAGATGCAGGAAAGAAAAGAGAGAGAGACAAAAAATAATTAAAGAAAAATCATTTTTCTGGAGTTGAACAAGACATTGACATAAACTCTTCTCCCATAGAAAACCCTTGTCAGAATATGCTTGAAGAAAAATCTATGGTTGGAGCTGATACAAATGTAGATATAAACATTTCCTACACAAAAAATGCCAAATGAGTGGTTGTTTGAAAAAGAAGAAGAAGAATCTAGCAATGAGTATGAGTATCTTACTACACCTTCTACAAGCATAGTTGAAAAAGAATCCTTAAAAGGGGATTGCAATAATTTGAACTCTCATTTTCCTTTAAATTATGATACTTACTCTTATTCTCAAAAATCATTAAAACAACACTTTGTGATGTTGTTGCTTATCTTGGGCAATGAACAACATGAAGGAAACAAAAATATTTTTGAAAAGGGCCCTATTTCTTTGCAAAAAAACTTTTATAAAAATAAAGGGCCTTGTGTTTCTTATTGTTTTATTTGAATACCGTTGTCTTAACTTTCTTATCTCACTTTTGTTTTATGATTACTGTAGGTTAATATTTGACTCTAAAGGAAAATACTTAATCAAATAAACATAGGTTGTTTTCATTGAGCATCATTCAAAACTGAGGACAAATCATTTTCAAGAGGGAGGGGATGATGGCAACCGTCCAACCTTGAAACTTTTGGCCAAGAAGATAGACTAAGATAAAGCTTTAATGAAGAGTTTGTAGAGTCTTTTTCTTCTTCTTAGCCTTGTAAAAATTGTATAGAGTAGTTAAGAAGTTTTGGGTCTCGTATTTTGGGTCAAAGTAAAGAAGGATGTAAATAGAAAAGAAAGTAAAGTGTAAAATAGTAAAAGAGGGGTGCAAATAGAAATGTAAGCAAGGAAGTCATGAGGCTCCACATGTCTTCTCCTCAATGGAGAGGATTTGCACCAATAAGATGGTGACACTTGTCACACTCTCATTTGAGAGATTTTAGAGACTTTCTCCTATAAATAGGAGTCCCTTGTACATGTATTTTCAACTTGGAATTAGTAATGAAATGCTGCCTATTTTTGGCTATTCTACTTTTCTTAAGTTCTCCCTATCTTAGTATCCTTCAAGACTTAGCCTAGACTCTTTCCTAGTGAGTTGGCCTCACATCTCACTCTCACAAATTCCTAACTCCTCTTTAATCCATGGAAACTCCTCTTGGGGTTTCTTTAATGCTCCCGCTCCTCATATCTCATTCATCATCCATCCAAAAACGAAATTACAAAGATCATTACTAGAAGAAGAGCGTTTTTCTATTTGGAACACCTTATTATGGTGTACTTAGTCTTTTCAGATGAGAAAATCAACTTGGCCTTAGTACAAGACATAAACAAAAAGCATGGGCATGTTTACTTCATTTGCTGAACACTCCAAGGTGCCAAAACAAGGTACTTGATGATTTAAAAGATTACACTTGCCCTTATAATCGCTGGAAGACGAGTGAGAGCATATTTTCAAAACCACCACATTGTCGTGAGAACTACCCATAAGCAAGGTCTTGTTTATGTACTACCTCTTATTCACTCAAGAACTTTTTCATACATAAACCAAGAACTTTTTCATACATAAACCTGTACAATATTTCAACTAATATTTGTGACTGGAACACATGAATATATACGTACTAGATGTTACTAAAAACTTATTCTGATCCTAATATTTGCATGTTTTTAGCTATATTTAATTTCGAGGCACTTTACCCTAGATTCATTACTATTAGACTTGTTAATTTTAGAATAGCATAGTATTGATTTATATATGATATATGATTTGTGGGGTCATAAAAATAATAAAATTATAGATATGCATTGGCCTAACAGACGTTAAAAGAATTGTTGTTTTTGCGTCAACCTATGTGTTAATTGTTGTGTTGGCCTTAACCAACGCCAAGTGTGTCAGTATATAGTTTTGCACCAGTCTCAGTCGACACAAAATTTTGTGTCAATGGTTATGTCTTTTGCGTCAACGTGAGCCAATGCAAAGTATTTAATAAATAGCTATTTTGTCTCACCTGCCTTCATTTTCTCCTAATTTCTAAATCCCCAAAATTAAAAGTCCTAATTTTCTCTCTTCTCCCTCTTCACTCATTCCCGCATTCACTCACCTCTAGTGTCTTCACTCTTTCCTGCGGTCCCTCTTGTTGGAGATCCCACATCGACTAGAGATAAGGATATTTCATAATATATAAATGGGTGTAAACCTTACCCCATTGAGCCGGTTTTATGGGATTGAGTTAGGCTTAAAGTCCACTTTGTAATACCTCTGTCGGCGCTCTCTCCCTCTTTGTTTGCCTCCCTCTACGCGACAGTCTCTTTTGTCCCTTCTCTTTGTGGCTTCCTTCTCCTTATTTTTTAGTGTAATGTTATTTATTTATTTTTCTTTATTTCAGCTCCAGCACTTCCACCTCCAACTTTCCAAAAATCCAACTCCCTCTTCCGCCAAGGTTTAAATTGCTGAAAGGTAAACTATTTAAATTGCAAGATTTCAGTTCGAATTTTGTTGAATGAGCTGGTGGTTTTGGTTGTTAATTTATGTTTATAGTTGCTAGATAATTTACAAGTTGTATTGCACTTTATGATTCTTTTGTTTGAGAAATTTTGTGGGCATTTATGTGAGTTCAATGTGAGTGAATTTTGTGGGCATTTATTCATAATTAGCTTTTGAATAAAAATTTAGTAAAGTATCTAGTTTTAATTAACATATTATTTAGTTTAAAATATTTATTATAAATATATATATTTAAAAGAAATTAATTTTCAAAATAATTACATTTTCATTAAAAATTTTGGTATTGGATATAGTTTTTTTTAAAATTATTTTGTTTAAAATATTTATTTTATAGATGTAAATATATTTTAATCTAATAAAATTTGCGCATTTTAATAAAGTGAAAATACAACTTTACAAAAACTAAAAAAGAATGGAACTAATTACATAAAAAAATAAACTTGTTGTATTTATATTTTTTTTATCAGAATTAATCGAATAAAAAAGATACTTAAGATGTCCCAATCCATTGTATTTACATATGACTTTTAAATAACTTTCTAGTTTTAATTAACTAAAATATATTCAAAATCGTGAAATGTTAACGTGTCTCTTACATTCCTTTCTACCGTAAATAGATTACATCCAGTGTACAATTAAAGAGTATTTATGATTTTCTTTATTAAGAGAAAAGGAGTAAAATTAGAAAAAGAAGATTTTTTTTTATTTGTGTGATAAAAGCAAATAAAAATTGAATTAAAAAAGACTAAATTTTAATTATTTTAATATTTTAATTTTAATTATATTTTTTGTTTTTATCAAATATTTTTATTTTATTTTATTCACTGTGATTTTAAATTTTATTCAAATTTACTTTAATTTTCTCTGTTCACACTGGCTTTTAACCAATGGGTCCACACTAGTTGTTATTTATTTACTTTTTGTTTAAGTTTGTGTTGACTAAACTGACACAAAAATAAATTTCATTTTTTATTATTTTGTTGATGTCAACTTGGCTGACTATATTGGTGTTTTTTATAACATTTGCATACGATACTCCATCTCTTTACTTTAGTCAGGTCAATGATATTTACGATTGTCTTACGTCTGCTTGGTCCATACAATTTGTGTTGTTTTTTTATGGTTGACACAAATTAACTTCGCTTCCATGCTTTTCTGGTAGGCTTGTTGGCCGACTCATAGCTGACAATTATTCGTTACTTTTTTTTGCTTTGCGTCCATTTTTGTCAACGTAAAGTATTGTTTTTTTTAGTGAATGACGCTTATATGATATATATCTATGTACATTGTAGACGCTCTTTTCTTTTTGATAGCCTATATTCATTTTTTACATTCATTTATGTACTAAATAGGGATATTGGCAAGTAGAAGTAACTTGTTTTATTAGGAAACGTTTATGATTGGAAACCATTTAGTTGTATGATGTGATACCAACCTCTATATTTCGTGACACTTCTTTTATACGGATTGGAATATCTTTAATATTCTCATTTTATTTATTTTTTATTATTGATAAAAAAATATTTTCCAAAAAGAAATTATAATAAATATTCATTACTAATTTTACTTTCAAAGAACATTTGTTTACTGTCTGGACTAATAGTCAGGTAATAGTGATAATTAATAAAGCAGGTGCCATAAAAAATTTGACCCACTTTATCCTTATTATGTTGGAAAGATTGGTGAATAATTCACAACCACATTTTATGTCTTGGTGAGGAGTCCCAATCCGTTGGGTCCATTTACATTTTCATTTTTTACAAGAAAATGCGAGAATGCCACACCTCCATTAGAGGTGACGCTCTACCATCTCGACCACTTCTTGACATTTAAAGGTTTAAATGGTATTGGATTTTAGCTGAGGACATGCATGAGTTGCTTATTTCCAACTTCTATAATTGAGAAACAAAGTGCACAAATTTTATTCTTTTGACTTGTTACGATAAAGAGAACTATTATACTGCACCGTGACACAAAAATAAGAGCTACACAAATAAAAAAAAACTTTTAAAACAAAAGCATTTATAAATCATAGCTAAGTGCACTTTGCTGCGATAAATTGATTAACGTGGGAGATAGTTTGTTTCAACTGCGGTGTCGTCAAGCTCTACATAGAAAACTTAGACGAACAAAAATCTATAATGAGGTAATTTCTTTTACAATGTGTTTGGATTTGAGGTGGTACTATAGTTGAGAACGAATGAGAGGGTGTCTTTACATCACGGCAGATATGAGGGTGAGGGAGTAAGGGGAGAGAAAGTTCACTAAGTGAGTGGTATTCTAAGGGTTGAAGAGAAAAGAGAGATGAGTGAAGAAAAGCTATGTCATAGTATGTGAAATACCATTGTACCCTCCTTTTTTTACTTTTTTTTGAAAGAGAATTGATTTTACACTCACCAGGACCATGCACCACTACCACTGCCATGCACGACAACACCATAATTATTCCATTTCAGAGATTCCTGACTTTGGCACAGTAAATGATATGAGTTGATTTTAGATTGATACATTTTAGAGGTTTCACTTTTAATTAAGCTTTTTGAGATTAACAATTTAAGGTGAGAACCCAAAGAAGATCCCCAATGGACACGAACTTAACAAAGTGGTTAAGTAAGTGTGAAGGTTCACTTATAAAGGGCAAAGAGAAAAACACAAATAAGGTGATCATGATGATGAAGGTAACTTGCGAAAATGAAAAGAACATAAGATGAAGAATGACAAGTGAAAACCAAAATAAAAGACAAGTATAACAACATAAAGAGGAAAGGGAATGGTGGCACAAAAATAAGTTAAAAAAAGGAAGGGATGAAGGAAGCTTATGGAAGAAAAGGGGTTGTCACGCCACTTGGAGAAGAAGGTACTCAAAGATAAGTGGTGAAAGAGTCGCCACTTGAGGTGATTCACACTCAAGTTAAGACCCAAGAATAGGAGAACATTAGTCTCACTAAACACTCTTGCAGAGTTTCTTTAATATATTCAAATTCAATGTGTCAATACATGGAGGAAGACACCCTTTATATAGGAATGAGTGACTTTGAAGGTAAGATGAGTGAAGGGTAGAAAGGGAAAATTAGAAAGGGAAGGGGAGAAGGGAAGCCTAGGGGTTTGACTAAGGTCAAAACCGCCCCCTAAACCTAGTTTCTAGAAGCTAGGTTAAAAGCCCTAATCCTAGGTGCATGTGTCATGAAAAGTGGGCTTGACACAAACCCAATTAGCTAAGTACACTCCTATTTATGCTATGTAAATCTACTCTAGCTTATTTTCTATTTGGACCCCCAAAGCCCAATTTATTTACAAACATTCTTGTCTTGTAAGAAGACCAAAAGAAAGAACATCTGATGCTCTGGTCTATGCCCAGTCCTTCTTCTACTGAGGTTCTTTCGACATTTGGTGGGGCCTTGTCTTGGATGCTGAGATGATTGATCAAAGTGTGAAGTGTCTCTTGTGTCTTTGGTTATCTGCTTGGATATGTGAGTTGTATCATGTCCCCCAAGTTGGAAAGAATTCGACCTCGAATTTTGAATTCTTGTAAATAACATAGTTAGTTTGTTCACATAGAAGATAGAAATATTTCTATGTTTAGGATGTAAAGCAAACTTATGTTCAGGAAGCTTGGGGAGTTCATATGGGTGAATTCTAGATACAAACCATGTTTGTAGAGAATGTTTAGGGAAGAAATTATTTGTTTTTGAAAATCTTCTTAGAAGGTGAGAACCTTTAAGAGGTTTTTGAAGATCATCCCTAAACTTCTTTATCAAAGATGTCAAGTATTTAGAATGTTTTGGTAATCAAAAAGAGAAGGAAGAAGTATACGAAGGAGGTACAATTAGTTTTGTATGTGTCAACATTATTATTTTGATTGCGTGAGATGAAATCATGAGACTCATTTTACT
The DNA here is from genome assembly GCF_051622355.1 of Phaseolus vulgaris. NCBI lineage: Eukaryota > Viridiplantae > Streptophyta > Magnoliopsida > Fabales > Fabaceae > Phaseolus > Phaseolus vulgaris. Next base: position 33,680,183 of record NC_143504.1, read on the forward strand.
TTCCTTTCCTTTTTCATTTTCTCTTTTAGTTTACATTTTTATTTGGTCCTCATTAGCTTCTTTGGCAGAAAGGGGTTTTAAGATAACCTTATGCCCTTGGAAGTTGAAAGAAATTTTATTGGTATGGTCATCTTGTAAAACTTGTCTATCATATTGTCAAGGCCTTCCCAATAGAATATGTGTTGCTTCCATTGACACAACGTCATATAAAAGCTCTTATTTATACTTTCCTATAGCAAAAGTTATGAGGACTTGTTTATTAACCATGATTTCACCCTCTTCACTAAGTCATTGTAGTTTATAGGGCTTTGTATGAGAGATAGTGGGTAATCCAAGCTTCTCTACTACTCTTGTACTTGCCACATTAGCACAACTACCCCATCTATTATCATGGAACATAACTTCTTGTTGATAAGGCAGCAGGTGTGGAAAATATTTTCTCTTTGGGTTTCATCCAAAAGTTTTGGAATGGTTCCCAACATTAGCCTTACCACCAATAAGTTGCCTTCACAAGGCATCTCACATTCATTTTCACTAGGGTTTTTGAAGGGGTTGGGGAGTTAGACCTAGAAGATTGATCATTATTGTCAGTTACTACTATCCCCCCTTTACCATCATGGTTCTTTTGTTAGGGAAATTTGCAGCTATATAACAAAAACCTAAACATTTAAAACATTTTTTATTTAAGGTTTTGGTTGGCAATTTTGTCCTAGAAGGAGAAGGATTGTCTTTAGAAGTTTGTGGGGTGGATCCTTTAGAGGAAATGGAAGGATTATCATGTTTTGGAAAAAAAAATATCATTCCAAGATGAGTTATAAAAGCCATCATTATGAGTAGGTTTGAAAGATGTATTCCTTAAAAGTTGTGTTCAACCTTAATGGCTAGGTGAACCAATTTTTCTAAAGATGTATACTCATAAAGTTCTACAACATTTCAAATTTCTCTTCTTAATCCACTCACAAATCTAGCAATCTTTGACTCTTCATTTTCATGCATATTAATCATAGTCAAAGTTACTTCTAAATCTTTGAAGTATTCATCTACACTCCTAGGTCCTTGATGAAGTCGTTGGAGTTTCAACAAGAGTTCCTTCTTATAGTGAGGAGGAACAAACCGCGCGCGCATGCATACCTTTTGTTAGAATGGATGGCTTTAAACTAGAGGGGGGGGGGTGAATTTTTTAAAGAGGGTTTTCGCAAACTTATAAGGCAAGAATGAAATTACTTCAAGAAACAAATGATAAGAAATTCAGTTTGCCAAAACACAAAGCAAAAACAACAGCACCAGAAAAAACAATCGGTTGTTTATACCAGTTTGCAAATATTAAAATTGAATTTAAAGAGATTAAGGATAAAGAGAATGCACACAGATGTTTATACTGGTTCACTCTAAACCCAGAGCTACATCCAGTCTTCTCAGAAACCACTGAGGAAATCCACTAAGCAATCAAACCTATATCACTTACAACACAACCGAGAAAGTGACCTTGATCCCCTTAAGACACACACTTCTCTTGGCCAACACACCAACACTAAGAATGTTGATCTTGATCCCCTCAAGAACACACAACATTTCTCAGCAAACACACAAAAGATTCTTTCAACAGATACAAGGATTACATTTGTTACAGAAGCAAATCTGAAATCAATACAAGAGAAAATCCTATCTCACACTCTTTGATCAAACTCAATCTCTAAGCAATCTCAACTTTTCAAAATCTCAAAACTTGCGTGTAAAACCCAAATCTGTTTTACTGTATTTAAAACAAAGTTGTTTGTTATCAAATCTTAACAAACTATTAATTGCCTTTAAAGATTGGTTGAAGCATTAAAAACTGGAGCGTAAACAGTTAAAAAATCATTTAATGCTTAGCCAAAGCACAAAACAATTTTTCTGTTATGGTACCAAAACAAACAATCGTTTGTTTCTTCGAATCAATCGGTTGTTTTGGTTTTGACAGCTCAACCATTTGAAAAACAATTTTCAACCTTTTCTAAAAACACCTAATTATAAAACAATCGGTTGTTTCTACAAAACAATCGGTTGTTTCTACAAAACAATCGGTTGTTTTTCACTTAGTTTGAAAAACACTTTTCTTTTAAAAGGATTGAGAATGCCTATGCTTTGGATTCAATCAAGAGTGGATTACAAAACTCAATTTACCCCAAATCCTATCTAAGACAACTCAGCAACAACAAGCACAGCCTTCAACATCCTTCAAAGGGTTTTGATTCTTCAAACTTGAACACCACTTGGTTCAACACCTTTAAATTGTTCGAAGAGACCACCACTTACTTCTTGTTTAGCCCAATGTCCATTACAGTTTGATGCCACTAATGCATGGCATAACCCTCAAATTATAGGGAAGCTAACTTAACCTTTTGATCCTCTTCGACCTGATACACATTAAACATTTGTTCTACTTTAGCTTCCCATCCTAGATAAATATTTGAGCCACTATCCCCATTAAAATTTGGTAATTTTACAAAAGGAATGAACTTCTTTTGTTGATGTTAGTGTCGAGGGCGCCTCTCTTCAAAATTTTGCACTCTCCAATCCTCTTCTTCTTGACTTCCATAGTGCATATAATGTTTAGTAGCTCTTTTAAGCTCCCATCTCCTTTCTCTAACTTGTCTCTCTTGAGTCTCTTCTAATCTTTGCATCCTTTCCACTAGTTGCCTCATTTCCTCTTCTTTGTGGGCCAAACTTCTCCTGACATCTGCAAGCTCCCTCATAAGATGTGCCTTTTGAGGAGATTGTGGCTTTGAAGACTCTCTCGAAGACAAATGAGTCGTAATTTTTCACAAAAGAAAGCAAACAATTAGTGAAAATAACTATTTAATCCACTCACTCACTTGTATCACTCGACTATTTAGTAAAGGAGGGGAAAATTTTAATTCACTCAAGAAAGATTTACACTCTAAAAAGGTCTACACTTGGTAGCAACACTTCAAGTAAAAGATGTCAAAGCTCATTTCACTTGCTCACCAAAGAAACCCAACAAAACTTTAACAAAATTTAAAAGACAAGCAAGAAAAGTTGAAAGAAAGAAAGCTAAACCAAAATAGAAGTAAGATAATGAAAAAACTTAGAGAAGACAAACAAGAAAAGCACTTAGAAAGACTCAAAGACACTTACTTAAAATTTAATTATGAAGGTTTAATGTCCTTAAAAATTGTGAAAGAAAGAAGGATTAAATTCCACAACTATAAAAACAATTTGCCATATACTTAGAATCCTCTTTAGTAATTTGAAATGTGAAAGTGGAAATGTGAACGCTCTCAATTTGTTTTTGTCTTTGTTTTTTTATGGATTCAAAATTTCTATATCCTTTTTTTTTCTTGCATATTTTATGCTATGTAAACCTACTCTAACTTATTTTCTATTTGGACCCCAAACTAAGCTCTATTTATTTACAAACATTTTAAAGTTGTACCGCTTCAAAGTTGTTAGGTCATAAATAATGTCATTGATGAGTTATATAAAAGCATGGTTCGGGGAAACACAACATTTGAGAGAAACATTTCATTCAAATAGAATTGTGCATTGCTTGAATGGCCTTGGAGAGCTTCATGAGTTAGTAAAGTACAAAGGTAGTGAGTTTGTTATTGCATCTTCGATCTCTGGTTAGCCATTTGTGAGTTTTCTACCGTGCCTAATCAATTACCACTAGAAAAGAACACAACACTTAATCGATTATGTTATGGAAAATAATTGATAATCGTTTCTGCCGGTTAACTTGATTGCCTTTGTACATCCGCGACGATCACACGCCCAATTCTCTGTGCCTTCGTTCGTGCTTTCTTGCGACCAAACACCTGAAATTGCAAAGACAAAGGGCGCCCTAGAGGTCGTTTGCACTTCGACGCTCAAGTCAATCTTAGGGTTATGAAACACCAAAACACTTAGCCGTAAAAGCCATGTGTTTTTGTGTGTGTATTCGCGTAAATGTTGTGTACCTTATTAGGTTTAATGCTACCCCTTATATACTCTCGGGTTTCCATTGTTTCCACTAACCACAATTAGGGTTACTGAGGATGTGCCTTAGCGCCGCTATCACCCACTCTCAAGGCAATCTAGCGCGTAAGGCTCCCTTACTGGAGTGCAACCTCTGACGGAATGACCACTTGGGTACCAACTTGTGCACCTAATCTCTAGGGCCATCCTTCCCGAGAGTGTCCTAGCTTTTCACGTGTCATGCATGCAGCTTACCTCTGGAACGTAACCCTCACGGGCCTTAGCTCTTCCAGTGGCTCTTTACTTGTGCTATGCCTGAACGCGTCATTCACGCCACACACATGGACCCCTCGTAATCTAGGCTTCTCCCTACTGGTAACTGGTGTGTTGTCTGGGATCCACCTCTCGTGGCCCAGCTCCGCTGTTTGACTTGCCGGTGTCCGAGGACACGTCAACACATCCTAATGACCGACGCCTGACCACTCCTTGACACTCTGGGCGTACCGTTTGCGAGGCACCCTGGGCGTACCGCTTGTGAGACCCAACTTACGTGACCGATGCCTGACCAGTCCTCAACATCCTGGGCGTGCCGTCTGCAAGGCACTGGCCCGTGCCGCTCATGGGACCCAGCTTACGTGGCCCCACGTCTACTAGCAGTCAACGACGTCCGAGGACTGATCAGTACAATAATCAATTAGGTTGAATACATAATCGATTATGTGTTGTTTTTTGGGACCATGATCGGTTATCTGATGTGTGTAAATATGAGCTTAATCGATTATGTTGCAGCATAGTCGATTATGTTTGTTTTGTAACTGAAGGCATAATCGATTATGCTTCTGAAACCTTTGGCTAATTGATTAAGTTGTGTTTTTAAGGCATAGGGTAATAGATTATTTTCATATTTTTTTCCATATTTTTTGAATTTTCGTTTAGTTTTTTTTAATAAAATCTGGATTTTTGTCAAGTGTTTTTAGGCATAGCTTCTTCTTCCTTGCGGTGTGTTCTTGTTATGCTCTTGTCCAGCTATGTGATTTTTCTTAATGTATATTTTGTTTTTGTTTTAAATTTGTTTATATTCTGTTTGGATGTTTTTATTATAAATTTAATTTATTTTACAGTAGTTATTTATGTGAATAAGTTTGTAATTGACTTGAATATTTATGTAGTTGAATATATTTGTAGTTTTAGTTAAATATGTTTTTAATTGAGATGTTTTAGAAATCATTAGTTCATATGTATTTCAAATTTAGATGTAAATATTTATTTGAAATTCAAATTATAGTAATAAAATAATTATCTCATATTAAGTTATTTATATAATTTATTATTGCATTTTAGAAAAAATGATCAAATATAAGTTTTTATTCTGTTTGACATTATTTGAAATTATACATCTGAATATGTTTCTTGAAATTATTATTGTTAATATAAATTAATTTTTTTTTATTAATCAAAATTAATTAAATACATTATTTAAAATTAAAAATATTAATATTAATATAATAATAGAATTTATGTTATATTATTGATAATTGAATTCATAAATTAATATTTTTTTATTGAAAATCTGAATGAATTTTTGAAAGTGTTAATTAAAATCCATTTTAAATATAAAATAAAATTAATGTAATTATTATTTTTTATTAATTAGTAAGAATTCATTTTAATATTAGTAAGAACCCATTCAATATTTTTTCTGTTTAACTTTTATTTTTAGATTATTCTTTTATTTTTCAGATTGATTTGTTTACATAAGTAACTTTTGTTACATTTAATTATTTATAAAAAATATATTTATTTTATTTAAAAATAATATTTTGTATAAAATAGAAATATAAACTGTAGTTTTGTTGTTTTTTTAAGATGAATTAATTCTTATGCGTATTAAAATAATTATTATTGTACCTGTTTGGAGAAATGGGGCCCAGGCACGGTCGGTTGACGTAATGAGATTGCTGGCGTGTCGATCTTCTTCTCCTTCGGTCGGTCGTTCCTTTTTGGTGTCTCCTTCAGTCGGTCGTTCCTTCTTGGTGTCTCCTTCGGTCGGGCGGGGGAGGGTACCTGCGAAGGCACTCCGACGCTCAAGTAAGTATGAGATTCTAAGCGCGGTTTCGTAAGTGAATGAAAACGTACCTTTCTCTGGCTTGAGCACAGTATTTATAGGATTGCCTAATGGGCTTTCTATCCCTTGGGCTCAGGGTGGTTATGGATATGTCATGCCAGTCGTACTCCGGAATACCCGGGGAACATATCTTCTTTAAACGCGTATTCCTTATTCTTCGGAGGTGTATCTTAACCACCTTAGCTTGTCACATAAATGCCCTTACATTTATTGTACATTCGGTCGGTCGGTCACGTGCATTCGTCCGGTACCTACCGGTACAATTATATATATATATATATTAATTTAGATATTTAAGATATTATATACAAAATATTTTTTTTTAAATTAATACTTATGCGTATTAAAATACTTATTATATATATATATATATATTATACAGTTTAAAAAATTATTTTTAACGGGGTTATATTTGGCGTTACCGGCGGTTTTAACCCCCGTTAAGTGCGTTACCTGCGGTTTGGAAAACCTCAATGTCTTACTAGGGGTTTAGAAAACCTCAAGTAAATATGAGTCTTACTAGGGGTTTAGAAAAACCTCTACTATATTTGTGTTTTACTAGAGGTTATAGTAACCTCCATTAATAAACCCCTACTAAAATTAAAACTTTTTGTAGTGACCGTTAAAGATTTTTTGTTTTTTTAAAGATTAATTAATACTTATGCATATTAACATAATTATTATACATATTAATTAGGATATGACAGTTTAAGATATGTACTCTTGTAGTATTGGTTTGTATTGACACTTACTCGATGGTTCTGGATGAAAAGTTAAACATTACATAGATAACATTATGAATTTGACGAGGCATTTTGATAAGGCAGAAATGACAGATTTTGAGGAAACGGTTACAATTTATAACGATTTTGGTGAGACGAACATGAATTTAATTTCACAAATACAACAACAAATTAAAAACATACTCAAGGTGAATCAATGATGATCCTTTGTATGATTGGTTTTCGATTGAATTTGTTACGTACGATACGTAATACAACAAACTCTATGAGCAAGTTCCAACCACAAAAAGAACGTCACAGACAAGAATTGATGAAGTACTTGGTTAACACTGAAGAATGTTGTGATATTATTTGCATGGGACTAGAAGCCTTCCTTCAATTATGTCAACGAATTAAGGAAACTGGATTTGTTAAAGATGCATATCGATCAACCGTTGAAGAACAAGTTGCCAAATTTCTCCACATTATTGAGCATAATGTGAAGAATCAAAGTGTTTCATTCTTCTTCCATCAGTTTGGAGAAACAGTTTCCCATCACTTTCATAATGTTTTGAGTGCAATTTTAAGGTTGGAGGGAGAATTCTTAATTCGACCAAATGGTACTGTTGTAGAACTGCATGACCTTAAGAATAATCGATTTTACCCTTACTTTAAGGTTTGTTTATGACAACATTATTTTAAATTATATATAATTTTTATTTATTTTGTGTCTAAATAAAATTATTAAAATTGGTTTACATTAGGATTCTTTAGGGGCCATAAATGACAATCATGTAGTGTTAAGGTCTCACGTGTTGATGCACTGATGACTTTTTATGGCAAGTGCACCGCGTTTGTCAGAAGTAATAATTGTCCCTAAGGACGGATATCGATCCACAAGGAACAATGAATTATCGAGTACAATAATCGTTAAATATAACACAAAACAAAAAAAGAAGTTTTGAATTGATTATGTTGGCACTGATCAATAAGACATCAAACAAAGAATTAGTTGCTTCAATTGGAAAAATAGGGATTAGGTTTCATCTCTCCCACTCTCATGTATTTTGATTAGCATGTGAATATTAAGTTCTTTGATTGAAATTGATGCCCGTAGAAAATTCATTTATATTGATCATTTGCATATAAAATCCTTAAGAATGTTTCCTAAATATCGACCCTTCGCATATTTATAAAAACAACTTAGAATCACACTCAGACGTTAATGGCAATTAACATTTCAAGTCTATCTCTAGCACTCAAATATGTTAAGTATTGTTGTTTAGGTCCGAACCCTAAAAATATCTCCCGGTCAGATTTAAGATTCCCAATTTGTCACGGAAAGTTAAAAGTAAAACAACAATACCAATAATCAATCAAAAACTAAATATTAATATATAAGATATCACCTCAATACATAAGAGTTTGAGCAGATTACTCTCAATCCCAAATGGTAGAATTAACCATGCAGACTTCTAGCACATTCCATTCTCCAAATTGGGTTACAATTCACTCTATGGTGTTTTCATCTCAATCTGGCACACTAGGGTTGAGCCTCTAGCCCCCTATTTAACCTAATTTTCTAGGGTTAGGTTACTTCATGTTTCGCGCCAGTGGGCTAAGTGATAAAACATAAAAAAAGGCTCAATCTTTCTCTGCATCTTTTTCTATTCCTGAGACCTTCCAACTTTCTCTTTTTAGCTCAAATTATTCTCCTTTACTCCAAATCTTCAATCCTCCCCTGAAAGTTGCAATTAAAACCAAATTTGGGAATATAATACTCTTATTCAAATAAAGAACATAAAAAATGTAAATGTATAAATTCATAAATTATGAATTATTTTATATGTAAATTAGCAATAAATCCTCATAAGTGCCTATATTTTAATATGAAATATTACTGAATTAGACACTTATCACTCTCCCCAACTTAGAATCTTGTTTGTCATCAAGCAAAGTAAATAAATATATTTGAATTTAAATATCAAACAGCTTAATTCACTAAACAACAGATCAAATTAGAAATTTATGATACTTCCAAATTCAAATATAGAAAAATATAGATACATTCAACTTCCAGGATCAAGTCAAAAAAAATAAACGACAATTCTTCGAGGAATATCTTCTCATGCTCACGTATAAGTGTTACTGTCTATTTTCACTAAATCATAACAAATCACAGTTGCTTTTCATTTCATCTTCAAATTACAAACATATTAGAAACATCAATCTTGAGGTCTTTTCCAGGGTTGTAATGAGGTTAAGCTTCCAAAACATATTGGTTTTTCTTTGATAACAAAATGCACATCTTAAAGAAGAAGAACATACCTACAATTCAATTATAGAGAACATATATGTTATCTTAAGAACCACTTTCTTTCGATGTCCTTGTTCCTCATTTTCTTTCCAACTTTTCATGATTTTCATGATGATTTTTTTTTAATTTCTTTTTCTTCCTCTATTTTTTTTATAATAGGAAAAGATTCTTTCTATTTTTAACTTTTTGAGCTTTCACAATCAGAACCAACCATTCCCTTTTTTATATGTATTGCATTTATGTTCTTCTTCCTTAAACATGACAAAGAGTAGGAAAATATATCATTAAAGGTTAAGGTGCAATATTAACAAACAAATTCTTGGCCCAAAGGGGGTATAAAAGAATTGGAATTCTAATATAAAGGTTGGCTTTTTGGCCCTGACTTCTAATTAACACATGCCTCAATCATTTTCATGCTCTTTTATGATGCAACAAAAATAAAAATTAAGCAACCGCAACTATCAATTCATCAGTAAAACTCTCAAAAATTGTTTAAGGTTCACACACTCACTTAGTTTAAATGGCCTCATTCCTTTTTGTCTTGCCATTCTCTGTCCTAATCAATCATCCTGGTAAATTTTCATGTATCATAATTTTAACTAAATTTGAATAGGGATTCAATCATATTTTCTTTTCTAACCTGTGTCTAATTCATCTTACTATATAATATTTAAACACAAATTCTCTTTTCCACAATTCAAAATTAATATTATAGTTCCTTTTACTTGCAAACAATAAACTAGAAAACAAATAAATTAAAACAGAAATTTATTCAAGAAATTTAATTCAAACCTAAAACTAACAAATTAACAAAACAAAAAATTTATTCAAAATACAAAATAAGCAATTAAATCAAACTAAACAAATAAGCAAATAAACAGAAAATAGAAAAATAAAATAAAATAAAAAATAAACAAAAAATAAAATTCAAATAAATGAAAAGAAAAGAGAATTAGAAAGATAAAACCATATTTTTTTGTCAATCCTCTCTTCTTAAGAAGTCATCCGGTTTTTTGTTAAAATCTTTATCTACAGTCCTGCTTCATTAGCTGGATCTGCCCCCTGAATAATAGAACTTGTCCCCAAGTCAAAATACATAACTTGCAAAATGATTAGGAGACATAAGATTTTTTGTTTTTTGAAAAATAAAACCAACAAAGGTAACAAAACAAGCTAAAACTAAAACGTGGACTGGGTTGCCTCCTAGTAAGCGTTCATTTAACGTCATCTAGCTTGACGCCTGTTTATTTCAAGGTGAAAAACTCCCTTTGTTGCATCCTTTTGTACGCATTCTACCCCTGCCTTAAATTTTTTAAGACCATAAAAAAGATTTAAAGTTACCTCCTCATCTGCAGTTCTAACTTGAAGTTCTCCTTTGTCAACATCAATTATGACTCTAGCAGTCTCCATAAAGCGTCTTCCAAGTATCAAGGGAACCTCTTCATCTTCTTTCATGTCCATCACAACAAAATCCACAGGGAATGTGAATTTATCCACCTTGACGAGAACATCTTCAACCACACCATATGGATGCTTGGTTACTTGATCAACTAACTTTAAAGTCATCTAGGTGGGTTTAATCTGCAAATCACATATTTTCTTCAACATTGCCAAAGGAATTATATTTACGCTTGCTCCCAAATCCAATAAAGCATTGTCTACAAATAAAGCACCTATACACATGGGAAGGTTAAAACTGTTAGAATGTATGGCTTTAAACTAAAGGGGGATGAATTGTTTAAAGGGGGTTTTCGCAAACATTTTAAGCTAGAATGAAATTCTTCGCAAGAAACCAGATTAGGAATTCAATTAGCCAAAAACAAAGCTCAAAAGAGTAAAGCACCAGAAAAACAATCGGTTGTTTCGCAGAAAAAAAATCGGTTGTTTCGCAAAAACAATTGGTTGTTTATACCAGTAAAAATAACAACAACTGAAATTAAAGAGTTTAAGGAAGAGAGAGATGCACAAACAGTTTATACTGATTCACTCTTAAACCAAGAGCTACATCCAGTTTCCCAGAAACCACTGGGAATCCACTAGGTAATCAAATCCAGATTACATACACACACCACCAAAGAAGTGACCTTGATCCCCTCAAGAAACACACTTCCTTTGGCTCAGCACACAAACACCAAGAATGTTGATCTTGTTAACCTCAAGAGCACACAACCCTTCTTGGCTTTACAACACCAGAATGTACACAATTTATATAACGAATTACACTGTTACAAAATCAACTAAAATCAATACAGAGTAATCCTATTCCACTTCTCTCTTGAATAACCAAAGCTCAAAGTGAAAACTCAAATGCTTGAAAGCTCTTTGAAAAACTCAAATATGTTTTTCTTTCTTGTTGTTTGTTATAAAACATTAACAAACTATTTATAATATTCAAATCTTGGTCAAAGCATTTAAAGCAGGAGCGTATTCGGTTATGAAATCATTTAAAGCTCACTTAACTAATAAAACTGAGTCTGTTAGGATTTCAAACAAACAATCAGTTGAAAGAGCGAATCAATCAGTTGTTTTGGTTTGACAACAAGTCAACCATCCAAAACATTTTCAAAACTCTTTCAAAAACACCTAAGTATAAAAGAATCGGTTGTTTTGACAAAACAACTGGTTGTTTTTCACTTAGTTTGAAAAACACTTTAAACTTAAAATATTTGAAAACACTTAAGCTTTAAATTCAACAAAGAGTGGATTACAAAGATAATCTACCCCAGATCCTACTCTAAAACACATCAACAACTTCAAGCAATTCCAGCCTCCCATCAAACACTAGGATTTGGATTCTTCAAAGCTTGAACACACTTGATTCAACAATCTCCCCCTATTTGATGAAGAAAAATCCCTGGTTGCTTGTGTTGGATATTATTGAATCTGAAGCAGTTCTTGCAAATCAAAGTTTAAGCAGTGTACAATATCTATGGGAGTAGGTTAGAGCAGTAAAACAAACTTATGTTTTGCTTAACCAAACAGCAGCCAAAACCAACCAAAATATCAGCAGCAAAGCAACAAAACATTAATCACTTAAACAAAATAGAGTTTTCAGAAAGAAAGACAACACAACATAAAAATATCCCCCTATTTGTCTTCACAAATAGACTATAAGTAGAGATAAACCTTAAATTGTTCCAGATAAAACAGAATTTAAAAGAAAAGGCACTTAAACTGATACAAAGCAAAAACAATCGGTTGTTTCGAGCATTCAACCGGTTGTTTTTCTTCAGTCATCCTTTTCATATTGAAGCTCAAAGATCTGGTTCTGAATATCTTCAATCTGTTCATCCAGGGTCAGAAAACGAGTGTCCATGCTCTGGAATCTGTTGTCAATGCTCTGGAAATTGGTCACACAAAGATCATGGAGATTTCTTTGATTTTCAGCAAAGCCATCAAGCCTATTCACCATGTATCTTTCAAAAGAAGACATAGAAGGAATCTCATCCCCTTGATGTCCTGCGCTTGTTCCAGCATCAAAGTTAGTTGCAGGTTGTTCTTCATGTGGATATCCATATCAGCAGCTTGATCTTATTCATCAAAATCAGCAGCTGCAGCACTTGATGAACCACCATGATCACCATCTTTGCTCACCCATCTTCCACTTATTTTGGTGAATCCCATCTTGCTTAGAGAACCATTATTCATTTCTTGTGTTGATTTAACCAACTCAGAGGTCTCATCTTCAAGATTCACTTCAAAATAGAGCAAGAATTTAGAGATTAAAACAGCATAGGGATAGTGGTAGTCACTTAACCTCATGGATTTTTGCATATGTTCTTTGATGATATGAATCCAATTGAACTTGATCTTCTTCATGATGCAATAGATATATACAAGATCTTCTTCTGTTAAAACAGAATGGTTGCTCCCCCTTGGAGTTAGAATCCAAGTAACAATAAGAGCAAACACCCTTTCATCTTACTTCAACCCTCCAACAGAACAAGTTCTCACTTGGGCTTGTTGATTCTTCAAACAACTCTTGTAGTATTGGACTTTGTTGAAATCTTCCACAACTCCAAGATTTCCTTTGTTAATCCTTAGACCAACATACTTTAATCCAGTTACTGCAGCCCACACATCATGGGTAATCTCCATGTCTACACCTTTCACATGAGAAACAAGGTTGTTTCCTTCAAACTTAAGATTGGTGTAGAATACCCGAATTAAATCAGGGTATATATTTCCCTTCATCTCCAAGAATCTTCTTAGCAACTGATCCTTGAGAAGCTTTCTCACATTGTCAAGCTTTTGACTTTTCAGCCAATCAAAGGAAACAACTTTTGGGTTGTTGATCACCTTTGTGCTTGTCTCAAAACGATATCTCTCAATGAGCTCATTATCCCCTGAAAACCAACCCTCAAGTCTCCCTCCAGACCTTACAACTCTTGTTTTGATCCTTTTTTATGTAGGAGGAGTGGATTCCATGATAGCAGAAAAAAGAGGCAAAGGGTCACACACAAAGAGAGCAAGAGATGTTGCAAAAGATGGCTCAATTGATTGTTTTTTTAGAGAGAAAAACTGCACCAGATTTTATAGAATAACTGAACCCTACTTTGATTGCTTTTGACTTTTCAGCCAATCAAAGGAAACAACTTTTGGGTTGTTGATCACCTTTGTGCTTGTCACAAAACGATATCTCTCAATGAGCTCATTATCCCCTGAAAACTAGCCCTCAAGTCTCCCTCCAGACCTTACAACTCTTGTTTTGATCCTTTTTTATGTAGGAGGAGTGGATTCCATGATAGCAGAAAAAAGAGGCAAAGGGTCACACACAAAGAGAGCAAGAGATGTTGCAAGAGATGGCTCAATTGATTGTTTTTTTTTAGAGAGAAAAACTGCACCGGATTTTATAGAATAACTGAACCCTACTGTAATTAATTGATATGAGTGGGTTTTAGTCTTCAAGAAGAAAAGACTGGACCAAGACCTGCACAGAAAACGTCAGAAAAGAGCATAAAACAACATGGTCATCACATGTGATCTTTGACTAGTCATAAAGGCTCTTGAATTTTCAAGAAATGGAATATATTCCTTTATGACATGTTGTAACTTCCTCCATAACACTATCAGACTTTCAAGACAACTTTATTGACTCAGAATCCTTTCATAATGAGATCGGTAACAATCAGAAAGAATAGAGGAATTAATTCAATTCTTTCACAGTGTTGTCAGAGAGGAAACAATCGGTTGTTTCGAGGAAACAATCGGTTGTTTCGAGGAAACAATCGCACTACAAAAAAACTTGTAAGTTGTGGCGGTTTTAATATGGCGGTTATTAAAAACCGCCATAATTATCCGTATATTATGACATCTTAATAACTATCACAATTCTCCTTCAAAATGCGTCATTTAGAAACGCCGCAAATTTCCTTTCATTCCCTCCATCATATTATTTTATTTCCCTCCCATAAAATTTCATTTCCCACACTTACTCAAAAATTTTCCTTTCCAAAATCTTATTTCCTCATTTCATTCTCCAAAATTTGCCAACCCCCTCTCCTTTCCCTAAACCCCTCCCCTCTCGCAAGCACAAACCCTCCTAAGAGAATGACCCTCCCTCTGATCCCAATCTCGTTGTCCCTTCCCCTCCTAAGTTCAAGAGCCCTTTGTCCCCGAGACCACCCTCTTCCAACCCTCTGAAGCGCAAGCTCGCCATCACCGCTGATGCCCCAACCAACAATTTACTCCCGGCGCCCTCCGATTCCGGTGTCAAGGTTGGTTTCTCTTATTAGGGTTTTCTACTTTCCAATGCCTTCTATCTAACTCCGATTTCTCTCTTCTTGCCTTTGTTGCAGGTTATTGTGAGGATGAGGCCGCTCTGTCCCAACAAGGACAAAGGAGATCCTACTGTTCAAAAGGTTTCCAATTCGTTGTCCATCAATGGCCATGATGTGAATGCAATAACAAGAATACATGATTCTTTGACATTCTTAGGAGCAACTTGAGTTGGTCATGAAATGGCACTTTACTTAGAATTGGATCAATGTTCTAACTCAAGAACTCACCAAGACTTTGCACCAAACCAAAGCTCATATGGAAGTCCATATATTGTCAAATGGAATCAAACAATAAGAATTGAAGAACAACAAATGGAACCGAACAGAATTTGTAAATAATGCTACTGCACCAAACAAAATTTGAAAACAAAGCTGGAAAACACAATTACAATCGGTGGAAATGAATGGAAAACACCTAAGCATGGAAACTACCGAATAAAATGAAAGGAATGAAGGAAGGAACACTTATGGAATGAAGCTTGCTGGATTTGAGACTTTGGAAGTTCAGTCACGCCACTTGGAGCCTTGTTCCAAGATAAGTGCAAGGTTGCCGCCACTTGAAGCTCACCATTGGCACACAAGATAAGGCAAAGGAAGAAGAAGACACAAGACTCACAATTTCTCTCTAAATTTGAGTATAGTCTCTCTACTCTAAATTCCAAATCTAAATTGTACAAGGGCAGCACCTTTATTTATAGCCTATAAGGTGCTGAAATGCAAAGCCAAATGTGCCTCAAATGAGACTCAAATTCGGCGCCAACTAGTGCATGAAGGAAGTGTGACTTTCCTTCCTAGTTTGGCACCTCCTAACTCCTATCTACTCTCCCCCTAGCATCCCTTACGACTTACACACCTATTTATTACATTCGCACCCCTACTCTACAAAAGAAATAAGAAGAGCCATCTTTTGATACTCTTGTCCCAAAGCTTTTGCCATGCTCCTAGTGATTCGTTGGGCTTGGGCCCCTTGTTGGGTTTGGGCTTCATGGGCTTGAGCATCCTCTACCTGGTTTCCATCATACTCCCCGGATTGGAGAGAATTCGTCCACGAATTTGGGAAACCTGCAGCAAAAGGAGTGAGATCAGTATTATTGAAAGAATTACTTCCAAGATAAGTAGTAGGCATATCTAACTCATAGGCATTATCATTAATCCTCTTGATGACTTGGAAAGGGCCATCACCACGAGGCATATGTTTGGACTTCCTTAGAGAAGGAAATCTATCCTTTCTTAAATGAAGCCAAACCCAATCGTCGGGCTCAAAGATTAATGCCTTTCTCCTTTGGTGTGCAGTGTCAGCATACTTACCAACTTTCTTCTCAATTTGTAACTTGATGCGGTTATGCAAATCCTTAATAAAAGAAGCCTTTTCAAAACCGTCCTTGCATAGAACCTCATCAAGTACAGGAATGGGAAGAAGATCTAGAGGTGTGAGGGGATTAAACCCATAAACAACCTCAAAAGGAGAATGGTTAGTGGTGGAATTTACTACCCTATTATAAGCAAACTCAACATGAGGTAGTAAATCCTCCCAAGCCCTTGGATTCCCGGAAATAAAGCATCGCAATAATTGACCCAAAGTTCTATTAACCACTTCAGTTTGACCATCAGTTTGAGGGTGGCAAGTAGTAGAAAACAGAAGTTTTGTGCCAAGTTTCCCCCATAAGGTCCTCCAAAAGTTACTTAAGAACTTAGAATCCCTATCGGATACTATACTTCTAGGAAGTCCATGTAAACGAACAACTTCCTTGAAGAAGAGATTTGCAATATGGCATGCATCATCCACTTTGTGGCATGGAATAAAATGAGCCATTTTAGAAAAACGGTCCACTACCACAAAGATGGAATCCTTACCCTTCGATGTCTTGGGTAGTCCTAAGATAAAATCCATAGAAATATCAACCCAAGGCATTGTAGGGATAGGAAGAGGGGTATATAAACCATGGGGTTGGACCTTAGATTTAGCCTTCCTACATGCTATACATTTATCACAGAAGGTATGTACGGATTTGCGCATGTGAGGCCAAAAGAAATGTTCATGCAATGTTTCTAAAGTCTTAGCTACCCCAAAATGTCCCATAAGCCCACCCTCATGAGCCTCTCTAACAAGAGATTGTCTTATGGATCCTTCGGGAACACAAAGTCTTTTTCCTTTGAAAAGAAAACCATTATGTAAGAAAAAGTCTTTGTGACCACCCTTGGAACACTCTTGATAGATTAGAGAGAAATCTAAGTCATCATGATAAAGTTCCTTTATGTGATCAAATCCTAAATATTGAACATTCAAAACATTTAACAAGTTATATCTTCTTGAAAGAGCATCGACAACCACATTAATTTTACCTTGTTTATGTTTGATCACATAAGGAAATTGCTCAATAAACTCCACCCACTTAGCATGTCTCTTATTAAGGTTGCTTTGACTTTTCAAATATTTAAGGGACTCATGATCACTATGGATCACAAATTCCTTTGGAAAAAGATAGTGTTGCCAATTTTGCAAAGCTCTAACAAGAGCATAAAGTTCTTTATCATAAGTGGAGTAATTGAGATTATTCCCTTTAGGTTTCTCACTAAAATAAGCTATGGGGTGTCCTTCTTGAAGGAGAACGGCCTCAATGCCTATAATAGAGGCATCACACTTTCAAATGTCTTAGCAAAGTTAGGAAGGGCTAAAATGGGGGCTTTAGTTAATTTATCCTTCAAAGTTTGAAAAGCGTTTTCTTGCTCTTGTCCCCACTTAAAAACCACATCCTTCTTTACTGTGGCATTTAAAGGTGCGACAATTGTACTAAAGTCTTTGACAAACCGCCTATAAAAACTAGCAAGTCCATGAAAACTTCGTACTTCATTGACATTGGTGGGTGTAGGCCAATGTTGAATTGCTGCAACTTTTGTTTGATCTACATGCACCCCTTTATGACTTACCACAAACCCTAGGAAGTCTATATGATCTAATGCAAAGAAACATTTAGCATGATTAGCATACAATTTCTCCTTCCTAAGGGTTTCTAATACTTGTCTAACATGTGACTCATGATCTTCTAAAGACAAGCTATATATAAGAATATCATCAAAGTAAACCACAACAAACTTGCCAAGGAATGCTCTTAATACATGATGCATGAGTCGCATGAAGGTACTAGGAGCATTAGTCAAGCCAAAAGGCATGACTAACCACTCATATAAACCAAATTTGGTCTTAAAAGCGGTTTTCCATTCATCACCATGTTTAATTCGAATTTGATTGTAACCACTCTTAAGATCAATTTTGGAAAATATTTTAGACCCATGTAATTCATCCAACAAGTCATCTAACCTAGGAATGGGATGCCTATATTTGATGGTAATGTTATTTATAGTGCGACAATCTGTACACATCCTCCATGTCCCATCTTTTTTTGGGACAAGTATGACAGGCATAGCACATGGGCTCATGCTATCTTGTACCCACCCCTTAGCTAATAAATCCTCAACTTGTGTTTGAATTTCTTTGGTCTCTTGGGGATTGGTCCTATATGCAGGGCGATTTGGTAAAGAAACCCCAGGCATGAAGTCTATTTGGTGTTCAATCCCTCTTAGAGGTGGTAAACCTTTAGGAGGATCTTGAAACACATCTTCATATTCCTTTACCAAATGGTCCAAACATGTAGGACTATCCTTAGCCGACTCACAGTCAATAGGTCTAGGAATAGCTAAAAAAATAGGCTTGTGAGTAATTATTACCTTTTTGACTTGTTGGGTAGATATGAGAAGGCTTCTCTTGGAACTTTGTTTATCATTTTCTTTCTCTCTCTTTTCTCTCATTTTGACTTGGTCCTCATGCACTTCATTTGGAGAGAGAGACTTAAGAATGACTTTGTGCCCATGGAAGTTAAAAGAAATTTTGTTGGTAAAGCCATCATGAAATTTTTTTCTATCAAATTGCCATGGCCTACCTAAAAGTATATGAGTAGCTTCCATTGGAACAACATCACACAAGACCTGATCTTTATATTTGCCAATGGAAAATGTAATGAGGACTTGCTTGTTCACCACTAACTCACCCACCTTACTCAACCATTGTAACTTGTAGGGCTTGGCATGAGAGATGGTAGGAAATCCAAGTTTGTCTACCACACTTGTGCTTGCAACATTAGCACAACTCCCCCCATCCACAATCAAAGAGCATACCCTATCATTAATAAGACACCTTGAATGAAAAATATTTTCTCTTTGAGTTTCATCTAAAGGTTTTAAAACTTGGCCAAGCATGCGTCTTATTACTAATAGGTCACCCTCATGAGGGCTTTCACTCTCACTCTCACTTGGGGATCTAGAAGGTGAGGAATGTCTAGAAGATTCGGACTCATGCTCACTACCACCTACCCCATCATGCATATACATAGTTCGTTTAGTAGGGCAATTAGAAGCAATATGTCCATAGCTTAAGCATTTAAAACACTTCTTACTAGACGATTTAGGTGGTGATTTAGACCTAGAATTGGAAGTGGAAGGCTTAGACTCTCTAGGTTTGAAAGTAGAGTCCTTAGAAGGGATATTTGAAAAAGAGTTATTTTTATTTTTCCAAGAAGAGTGGTAGTAGTTATCCTTAGAAGAATTTTTTAAAGCATTTTTCCTTGCAAGTTGATTTTCAATTTTACTAGCAAGGTGCACCACATTTTCCAAAGAAGAATATTCTTGTAACTCTACCACGTCTTGAATGTCCCTAGCCTAGCTATCTTAGCTTCCTCACTCTCATCCATATTAATTCGAATTAAAAGCGTGTCTAGTTGTTTAAAGTAATCATCCACACTTAGCGTGCCTTGATGAAACCTTTAGAGTTTCAACATTAGGTCTTTCCTAAAGTGTGGGGGTACGAATCTAGCGCGTAAACATGCTTTCAAATCGTTCCAAGAGACCACGGGCGGCCTCTTGTGTAGGTCAATGTCCATGAGATATTAATGCCACCATTGCATGACATAGTCCAAAAATTCTAAAGAAGCTAATCTAACCCTATGCTCATCTCTAACCCCATTTGCATAAAAAATTTGGTCAACCTTAGCCTCCCATCCTAAGTATACATTGGGATCACTTTCACCACTAAAACTAGGAAGTTTTACATTAGGAGAACAAGGGCCAGCCACATGTTGGCGCCTCTCTTCATGGTGATGATGCCTTGGTCGTGCATTGTCTTCATAATAACCATGAGAAGAATGGGAATGCCTTGAAGAATGCCGAAGAGGAGGAGGAGGTCTTCTCTCCCGGTTTTGATGGATTTCTTCACGGCTTAACTCCAAACTTTGGAGCCTTGCCTCCATTTGTCTTATCACATCAAGATAGTGAGCATTGGATTGCTTGGCATTCTTTAAGTCTTCAAAAAGGGCTGCCTTTTGAGGTGAGCGAGGTTTGGAGGATTCTCCACTAGAAAAATGAGCCATGATCAAAAAGTACAAAAAACAGAAACAAAACAGTGAAAGAAACTTGTTAGACAAATAAAGTGAGATATAGGTTGCTGGAAAAAAAATGCCCAAGAAAGTACTCAAGCCACTCCAAGAAAGTATTTTGTCCTCAACCAAAGCCTTTCTTGTGGAATGGAGGAGCTTCAAATGAAACAATGTCACAGCAAACCAACTTACTTAAGAACAAGTCTCCACAAAACTTTTAGAAGAACAAAAAGACAAGCAAGAAAAGGTATAAACAAGAAAAGCTAAACCAAAAACAGAAAGCAATGTATGACAAACTGGAAAAGAATATGAATGAAAGACAGGCAAGAAAATAAAGAACTCAATGAATAAAGAAGGCACACCAAAAGAGTCCTAAAGAAAAGTGCTAGAGTAGATTGAAGAAAACAGAAAACAGCTACTGGAAAAAAAAATTTAAATGCAAACTATGCTATGTTTACAGATTTAACTGGAATGATTGAGAGCGAACTGGAATGTGAAAAAATTAACCACAGAAACTTCAATGTCTTAACTCAATAATGGCACTGGAATGAGGTAAAAACAGTAATCCAATTGAGAGAAATAAATTTTCCAAAATTGCTGCCCAATTACCGTATTCTTTTCGGCAGTATTGTACACTTTCTGTATTTTATTTATCATTTTTTTGTGTACTTGGAATTTTTGAGTAATTATTTTTTCTATGATTTTGTAACACTTTGAAGAATGTAAATCCAAATTTTCACAAATTTCCCATGAGCCAATTAATTGCAGTAAATTGAAAACAGTAGCATGTTTGTAAGAAAACAGAGGAGCCTATTTAGGAATGAAAAACAGTATGATGAACTAACAAAGACATAATGGAAACTATGTAAAGGAACTTGTATAGAATGAGAATACAAGCATGAACTCAAATCTAAAAATGAAAATGCACAGAGGATCAAGCAATAAACTCAAAAACAGAAAGTAAACCAAAGCAAGAAACAAGCAAAGCAATAAAAGTACTACAAGAAGTAATGACATTTATGGAATAACATGACTAAGACAAAACTTGACATGATTACAAAATTAAAAGACATATCACAAGATATAACAACAAGTGAAAGGAAGCTTAAGATCAGCTCTAGGAAGGAGAGTGCCATTCCAAAAGAGCAGCCATACTCATATGAACAATGAGTGCCATAATCCTTTTCACAAACACTTGGTGTAACAAAAGAAAAACAACAAGAAAACTCAAAATAAATCCTAAAACAGAATGGTAAACAACTTGAATTAAAGAGCTCTTGAAAGTAAAGTGCA
The DNA here is from genome assembly GCF_051622355.1 of Phaseolus vulgaris. NCBI lineage: Eukaryota > Viridiplantae > Streptophyta > Magnoliopsida > Fabales > Fabaceae > Phaseolus > Phaseolus vulgaris. The sequence goes on from NC_143504.1 coordinate 33,701,803, forward strand.
ATACAACTCAAAATTTAAGCAACAACAAGCCTAGACTCTAGACACCACATGATGTGAATGCAATAACAAGAATACATGATTCTTTGACATTCTTAGGAGCAACTTGAGTTGGTCATGAAATGGCACTTTACTTAGAATTGGATCAATGTTCTAACTCAAGAACTCACCAAGACTTTGCACCAAACCAAAGCTCATATGGAAGTCCATATATTGTCAAATGGAATCAAACAACAAGAATTGAAGAACAACAAATGGAACCGAACAGAATTTGAAAATAATGCTACTACACCGAACAGAATTTGAAAACAAAGCTGGAAAACATAATTACAATCGGTGGAAATGAATGGAAAACACCTAAAGAAACTACCGAATAAAATGAAAGGAATGAAGGAAGGAACACTTATGGAATGAAGCTTGCTGGATTTGAGACTTTGGAAGTTCAGTCACGCCACTTGGAGCCTTGTTCCAAGATAAGTGCAAGGTTGCCGCCACTTGAAGCTCACCATTGGCACACAAGATAAGGCAAAGGAAGAAGAAGACACAAGACTCACAATTTCTCTCTAAATTTGAGTATAGTCTCTCTACTCTAAATTCCAAATCTAAATTGTACAAGGGCAGCACCTTTATTTATAGCCTATAAGGTGCTGAAATGCAAAGCCAAATGTGCCTCAAATGAGACTCAAATTCGGCGCCAACTAGTGCATGAAGGAAGTGTGACTTTCCTTCCTAGTTTGGCACCTCCTAACTCCTATCTACTCTCCCCCTAGCATCCCTTACGACTTACACACCTATTTATTACATTCGCACCCCTACTCTACAAAAGAAATAAGAAGAGCCCTCTTTTGATACTCTTGTCCCAAAGCTCTTGCCATGCTCCTAGTGATTCGTTGGGCTTGGGCCCCTTGTTGAGCTTGGGCTTCATGGGCTTGAGCATCCTCTACCTGGTTTCCATCAGGCCACAACTTCACCTTCGATTCCGTTGCTGAGCAGCGGCATGTGGACTGTGTGTTACGTTGTTGTTGCTTCAGTGTCGGTCTCCAAGCTCACTACAATTGCAACCTGGTCATCGTCATTGGAATGGCTTCTAGTAGGTGAGTTTCTTGAGAGAAAGAATAAAAGATGGGAGATGGTTCTGCACGTTGTCACGCACACCAGGTGTTTGGTCTTGTTTCATTGATTAGGTAACCATACTTTTTTTATATTCTTTATTATAGCTTATGATGGTACCATCTGTTTGTTTTCATAGTTTCTTCTTTCAATTTGCTTTCTTCTTTCAATTTGTCTTTAATAGTGTCTTTTTTATGAATTGGTATAGAAAAATGTTTATAATGTCTTTTTTATGAATTGGGAGGAAAAATTAAACTGATGGACTTTTTGGTCATTTCAACTGATCCTGACTCTGAATGTTTGAATTTTGTTTTATGTTTCGCAAGTGTGAATGGGTTATTGATGTGAATTTTGTTGTGGTTTAGGCGGTTGGGTTTGAGGGGGATGTGTAGAAGCAAGAGGATGCAGAGAGGGCAGTGGAATCAACCTTTAAGCATTTTGGAAGGATTGATATACTTGTGAATGTTGCGGCTAGGAACTTCCTATTGTCGACAGAGAATCTCTCCCCAAATGGCTTTTGAACAAGTTTTTTCTGTGTCGCCTCTTCTTTTCTTTCTTTTTTAAGGCAAATGATAATTGGGATATTGGTTAAAGTATTAAAAAGAAAAACAATATATTGAAAAGTGTTATTAATAATATATGATTTCCAATGCATCTTCATGATTATGTTGAAGGGTTGTCTTAACTTATCTCATGTTAGATGATTGGTGCAATTCCCTGTGTACTTAAATCTGATTGGTAGAATTTTTACTCGAGATAATTTTTTAATGTAGTTTCCTAAGGTACTTTAGACTTCAGTGATACTCTCCAATCAAAATTAAAGTTTCACCCGATCACTAATGTTGATTTTGGATACGAAACTTCCAGTATGGGCATTGCTGAAGGGAGCAGAGGAGTTTGAAAAACAATTCACTGTTCAATGGAAAGAAGTTTTGGGTAATGAGATACTCTTACCTTCTCTCAAATTACATTGGTCATTAATAACCGTGCATACTAAGAATATTTAAGTTGGATGTTGGTTCCTAAAGTTGAAAATTAAGATTTCCCAGTATGTGCCAAATGATGTATGTTTGTTGATACTTTAAAAACTCATTTACAGATTATTGACAAACCCACAATCAAGGTTTATGTGTGTCCTTAAACTACTCTTCTCACTATATTAGTGATTGAAAAAATAATCCCATAAATTGTATTTAATATGTAATTTAGAGGTCTCTGTTTAGTAATGCGTACTAGTTGTATAAATTTAAAATATGGTCATCTTTTCATATTCAAACAAGATCTTGTCTTGGATTTTTGAATTCATCTTTATAGAGTAGTAGTTTCACAACACCCAATTTTAACATTGTCTCACTATAACTTAAATTTTTTTATTTGAATCTTTTAGGTTTACAGGGAATTGTATTTGGCTCTTTGATATTATTAGTTGAGGAATTTATTTAAAACTTAATGTGTTCACCAGCTAGGACATGTCACATGTCAATTGCATCATTAAGAAAAAGCAAACTAATTAGTTGATAATTGTCATGGTACATTACGTTTTGTTTCATTATATCAGGAACAATATTGGCTTGTGTTACCATTTTAAGACTCAATATGGGTAAAAGATTGGGTGAACTTTATCTTTATAAACAAGTTCTTGGATGACTTTTACATGTTTTAGTAGTTTTCCCATTTACTTGTTTAAAAATTGAACTTCTTTTCATAATTTAATTATTATTTCCATTAGTAACTTCCTCTCTTTTATGTGAAACCGTTCAAGTTCCTGTACAAACTTTTTATTTGATGGACTAATTATTTCTTTTGTTATTGTTCAAAATCTCTTTGCACTATTAGCTTTGTCTATAGTTGACGTGCTTATGTTTCCTCTAATTGCACCTCAAAGGTGACACATATGTTTCTCATACAATTAGGATGCCTTCGTCTATATCTTCGTTAGTCATCCTTTTTCCCTGTTAAATTATCTACTTGACATGTATCTTCAATTGAATATGGTTGATTTTTTATTATTTTATGTAATTTATTGTGGGTTTGACACTAGTTTGGTGTCACTTCAGTTTGATGAACAATACTTTCTAGCAAGCTCGATGGATCGATTAGTACACTCTCCAGGAAAATTGTTACCTATATTTTTCATTGATTCTTATAATTTTAGTCTATTTGATTATCATGCAGGGGTCTAATCTTGCCACATTACCTAATCCAGATAGTGTCTTTGAAGTGTTTTTCATCAATTGTTAGTATACATTATTGTATTGGAGTTGTTTATATTTGATTTTTCTCTGTTTGTTTCAGACACTGATTTCAATTATTATGTGTTTTTATTATAGTACTGTTTTCATTTATTTTTAAAAATTGTTAATTAACTTTAAATATATTTTAACTTATTCCACGCACAGGATCTTGGCAGTGATGCTCCCATCACCAACCAGAATATAAGATCAAGTGGAGGCAGGAAGATTAATTAGGATTGAGAATTTAGTTGTAATATGTTTAGAAAGTGAAACAATTTATATTTTGACAATTTAATTTACTTGTTGTTTGGATTAGTTTGACATTTTCAATTTTGTTCTTTGAATGAATGAAGTCATATTTTGATTATTATAATTCTCAATTTTAATTATATTATGAAGTAATTATATTATGAAATTAATTTATATTATAATTTAATTATATTATGAAACTTAATTGTGTATTGAAATTTAATTATAATATGAAATTAAATAATAATATGAAATTAAATTATAAAACAGAATTAAATAAATTATTATAAATATTAAAAATTAAATTAAATATTTAATATTTGAATTATGACCGTCATAAAGGTTATCATAAAAGTCATACTATATTGTATTAAGTGGCGTTTATAACTGCCACAATTTACGTTGGAATTGATTTATCAGTTTGAAAAATTACGACATTTATAACTAACGTAAATTACACGCTTAAAACCGTCACTTTATACAATGCATAATATGGTGTCTGCTACAACGGTTCTTAATTGACCGTCACATTAAACTTTGTGGCAGCAAGAATTCTGGCGGTACGTGGTACCGCCACAGACGTATAATGCGGCGGTTAAAAACGCCAGTTTTTACGAAAATAACCGTCGCATTATACACGTTTTTTTGTAGTGTCGGTTGTTTTTCAGCAGCATGTTGACAGATTGAGATTTTCAAATACTAACTGAGAAAGGTTCAAAAACATATGTAAGTACTCGAAGAAAATAGAATTTAAACATGAAATAGTGATTAAAATCAATGGTAGAGATAAGGAAGGTCTTATCCTTTTATGAAGTCCCTTCAATGAGTCATTTGTTTGTTATCAAAAAGCTTCTTTTGACTTTTGAAAAGACTTGAACCGGTACACATCATTGATTCAGTTCCAGTTTTAACCTTTTCCTTCCAAGAACCTGATCATATGACTCAGAGCCTCATGTTCTTCTAGATTCCCTGCATAAAAATGAATTCAAGCAACAAGGTTTGGTCCCCTTACAAATGTGGGTCATTTGATTTATTTTTATCAATTGAAACCTCACAACCTTTGGGAATCCATTTCATAAAGGGAACAGAATATTTCCTTATTTTGCAAAATCCAACAAAATGACCTCTTTTCATGCAATAAAAGCATGTAACAACCGGTTGTTTCGACTTAACAATCGATTATTTTATTGGCAGTTTTGAAAATTTCTTTGAAAAATTATCTTGCTTGTTCTGTGGATTAAAACCTAATCCAACTCTTCAAAAAACACAATTTTGAGATGCCAAGACATTTTCAAAGTTGGATTTTCTTTTTGAAAGCTTATCCACAGTACTAACAAGATAATGTACTTTCTTTTCAAGATTTTCACAATTTTCACAAACAAGAGAGTCACACATATGAGAAGACTTTTTCCAATGTTTTTCCAGTTTTTCAAAATCAATTTTTGATTTTTCCAGCTCTTCTTCAAGTGTCTTAACCCTCTTTTCAAGCCAGTTGTTAAGCCCTTTCAAACGGTTGTTTGATAGAACCAGTCAGTTAGCTTCTTCATGAGCTTCTTGAAAAGCTTGAAGCAATTTACTATAATTTTCAGCACTTAGGGAAGCACATGAACTTACATTGCTTGAGCTACATGACTCATCATCGCCTTCTGCAATCAAGCATATGTTTGCCTTTTCATCTTCACTTGATGAGGAGCTTGATGAGGAGACTTCATTCTCATTCCAAGCTATATATGCTCTTTTTGACTTTCCGTTTTTCTCCTTGTGGCTTGATTTCTTTTCAATGTTTTCTTTGTTGGACAATCTGCTTTAATGTGCCCTTGTTCACCACAACCAAAGCAAGTATAGTTGTTAGAATTGAAATCACTAGTTTTCTTGTTGCCATACCTTTCTTTGTTGGCTTCTTTGTTGCGATTTCTCTTAAAAAATCTACTACACTTCTTGGACATAAAACTAAGGTTTTCTTCTTCACTTTCATCACTTGATTCTTGTTTGCTTTTGTGCTTGGCAACTTTCAAGGCAATGCTTCTCACATGTTTGTCTTCACTCTCTTGAACATTGAGTCTATTCATTTCTATCTCATGTTCTCTAAGCTTACCAAATAATGAAGTCGTTGTCAAGGATGTCAAATCTTTTGACTCAGAAATTGTTGTCACCTTAGGTTGCCATGATCTATCAAGACACTTGAGGATCTTGATGTTTAGCTCTTCTTTATCATAGGTTTTCCCAAGGCTCATAAGGTGGTTGATGATGTGGGTGAACCTTTTTTGTACTTCAGCGATTGACTCACCTTTAAGCATTCTAAACATTTCATATTCCTGAATTAGAGTATGTTTTCTAGCTCTTTTCACATCATTGGTTCCTTCATGAGTCACCTCCAAAGTGTCCCACATCTCCTTGTTTTCAGAATCAGTCCATTGAGACCAAGGTTTTTCAATGGAAGATCCATCTTTTTCAAATTTTGGAATAAAATGACCATTTTCAATTGCATCCCAAATTCCCGTGTCAAGAGATTCAACAAAGATTTTCATTCTAACTTTCCAGAATTGATAATTCAAACCACAAAATAGAGGTGGTTTGCTGATTGAAGTACCCTCTCCAAAAGGTACTTTTTCAGCCATTAAAAAAAGGTTTTAGAATCAAACTTGAGTATTTTTCAAGTACCAAGCTCTTGATGCCAATTGTTAGAATGTATGGCTTTAAACTAGAAGGGGGATGAATTGTTTAAAGGGGGTTTTCGCAAACTTTTTAAGCTAGAATGAAATTCTTCGCAAGAAACCAAATTAGGAATTCAGTTAGCCAAGAACAAAGCTCAAAACAGTAAAGCACCAGAAAAACAATCGGTTGTTTCGTAGAAACAATCGGTTGTTTCGTAGAAACAATCGGTTGTTTATACCAGTAAAAATAACAACAACTGAAATTAAAGAGTTTAAGGAAGAGAGAGATGCACAAACAATTTATATTGGTTCACTCTTAAACCAAGAGCTACATCCAGTTTCCCAGAAACCACTGTGAATCCACTAGGTAATTAAATCCATATTACATACACACACCACCAAAGAAGTGACCTTGATCCCCTCAAGAAACACACTTCCTTTGGCTCAGCACACACACACCAAGAATATTGATCTTGACAACCTCAAGAGCGCACAACCCTTCTTGGCTTCACAACACCAGAATGTACACAATTTACATAACGAAATACACTGTTACAGAATCAACTGAAATCAATACAGAGTAATCCTATTCCACTTCTCTCTTGAATAACCAAAGCTCAAAGTGAAAACTTAAATGGTTGAAAGCTCTTTGAAAAACTCAAATATGTTTTTCTTTCTTGTTGTTTGTTATAAAACATTAACAAACTATTTATAATATTCAAATCTTGGTCAAAGCATTTAAAGAAGGAGCATATTCGGTTATGAAATCTTTTAAAGCTCACTCAACTAACAAAACTGATTCTATTAGGATTTCAAACAAACAATCGGTTGAAAGAGTGAATCAATCGATTGTTTTGGTTTGACAACAAGTCAACCATCCAAAACATTTTCAAAACTCTTTCAAAAACACCTAAGTATAAAACAATCGGTTGTTTCAACAAAATAACAGGTTGTTTTTCACTTCGTTTGAAAAACACTTTAAACTTAAAAGATTTGAAAACACTTAAGCTTTAGATTCAACAAAGAGTGGATTAAAAAGATAATCTACCCCAGATCCTACTCTAAAACACATCAACAACTTCAAGCAACTTCAGACTCCCATCAAACGCTAGGATTTGGATTCTTCAAAGCTTGAACACACTTGATTCAACAAAAACTCCTTGGATCCTTGAACTTTTTAGGAAAGCCTTTTTGAATAATGTCATTATATTTATCCTCTAGCTCTATATTTCTTTCTTCAATATAGCTCCTATTCTTTTGAAATCTTTCAAATGTTGAATCTTGCTTCAAATTTTCTGCAAAATAATTTTTAGGGAGCAATTTATCAAAGAATTTTCTTTCCTTCTCTTTTTTTGAAGGAGGATCAGGATATGATAAATCTTTTTCAAGAACACCTCTCTCCTTATTTTTACTTTTCTTCTTTATTTTTTCTCCTCACTTCTCTCTTTCTCATCTCTCTTCCCCTCTGTCTCGTCTTTTTCTTCTTTTTCAGCCACTACATTATTGCAATGCTCTTTTAGATTGGTTTGGCTATTGACTGAAAACTGGCCACTTTGTCCCTCCACAATTTGTGCAATTTGTTTGACCAATTTTCCCATCTGGATCTCTATACCCCTAATCATGGCCATGTTGTTGTCTTGTGCACTTACAATCTTTGCTAGGACGTCTTCAACTTTACTCATTCTTTCAAGCATGGATGGATCCTCAACTTTAGGTGAATTGTTCTGATAAGAACAATGAGTATTAAAATTATCACCTCCACAAAAATCACACATGATTGACTGACTCTGGCTTTGAGATGAATGAACAACATATAATTGTTGGGGCAATTTAGCCATTTGTGCGGTTAGTTGCTCAATCTACTGTGTCAGAATCTTATTTTTAGCCAAGAGTGCATCTTCTAACGATCCTTTATTTTGAAGACCTTGTCTATCATGTTGGGTTTTATAATCAGTTGATGACAATGCATCAATAATTATTGTCGGTTGTTCTACATCAAGGGCCATCATTGTGCCACCGACTACAGCATCTAGGAGCATTTTTATGTCAGATCCGAGACCATTCAGGAATATGCTCAGTTGAGCAATATCTTCAAACCCATGATTTAGGCGTTTTCTCAATATCCTCTTGAATCTTTCCCATGTCTCACAGAATGATGCATCTGCTCCTTGTCTGAACACAAAAATTTCAGACTTTGCTTTGATGTAGCGAAAGATTGTAACAAATATTTGCATAAATTTTTCCTCTACATCCTTCCAGCTAGTGAGGCTCTGATTTGGAAGTCAATCCTTAGCTTTTCCTGCCAATGAAAAAGGAAACAAGCACATATAAACAATTTCAATATCAGTTGATTGAAAACCCATTGTTCCCACCAATTCATAAAATCTGTCCAAATGTGAATATGGATCCTCATGTTCCAATGCTGTGAATTGATGGATACTGATGAGAGTGAGAAAATCGAGATTTATTTTCAAGACCTTGGCGGTAACAGGTATTGCAATACTAGAATAATGTCTTGGCCTCTGGTACATGACATAATCTCCAAGTGTCCTTCTAAGATATGTTGCTTTCTCTTCTGTCATATTGTTATCTTCCTGAAAAATATTAGTGAAAAAAAAACAAAGCATTTTTTTTCTTTTAAAAAAAATAAAAAAAATAAAAACAAATCTGAAAAATAAAATAAACAAAAATAAAACAATAAATAAAAAAAATAAAATAAATTACTAAAATGACGTTAAGAGAAAAATAACGAAAATATTCAAAAAGAAAATATATAGAAAACAACTTCCGTAAACTAAAAGCTAAAGACAAAAATTAAAAAAATAAAATAAATAAATGAATAAATAAAAACTTAAAAATAAAATAATAAATACTAGGAGTAAAATAAAAACAAAATAAAAAATAAATAAAACAGAAAATTATAATCCTAAACAACTAACTTACTTTAAAGATACTATCGTAAACTAAGTTTACGTAAAAATAAAAACTAAAATTAGTAATGATAAATAATTAAAACAAATAAATAAAAATTACGTAAATCTAAATAAAACTATGTAACTAAACCTAAAAAAAAAACTAAAATAAAATATAATAAAATCAAAACAAATATTACAGAGTGGACTTTAAGCCTAACTCAACCCCATAAAACCGGCTCATAGAGTTGAGGTTTGCACCCACTTAAACCCCATAAAACCGGCTCATAGGGTTGAGGTTTGCACTCACTTATATACAATGAAAGACTCTAATCTCTAGTCGATGTGGGATCTCCAACAATAAATCTGAAAATAAATAGAAACAAATAAAATCAAAATAAGAATTAAAATAATAACAACAAATCTGCAAATTAAAATAAAATAAAATAAAAACAAATCTGTTTAAAACAAAATAAAAAAGTAACAAATATAAACACAAAATTAAAACAAATCAAAACAACTATAATATTCACAATATTTAAGAAACTATACTCAACAAATCAAACTTGTTCCCCGTCAACGGCGTCAAAAGCTTGAAAGTAATAATTGTTCCTAAAGACGATATGGATTCCACAAGAAAAACAGTGAATTATTGAGTACAATAATGGTTAAATATAACACAAAACAAGAAAAAAAAAATCTTAGAATCACATTCAGACGTTAATGGCAATTAACGTTTTAAGTCTATCTCTAACACTCAAATATGTTAAATATTGTTCTTTAGGTCAAAACCCTAAAAATACCTCCCGGTCAGATTTAAGATTCTCAATTTGTCACAGAAAGTTAAAAGCAAAACAACAATACCAATAATCAATCGAGAACTGAATATATAAGATATCACCCCAATACATAAGAGTTTGAGCAGATTACTCTCAAAACCAAATGGTAGAATTAACATGCACACTTCTAGCACTTTTCATTCTCCAAATTGGGTTACAATTCACTCTATGGTGTTTTCATCTCAATTTGGCACACTAGGGTTGAGCCTTTAGCCCCCTATTTAACCTAGTTGTATAGGGTTAGGTTACTTCCTGTTTCGCACTAATGGGCTAAGTGATAAAACAAGGCCCAATCTTTCTCTGCATCTTTTTCTATTCCTGGGACCTTCCACAACTTTCTCTTTTTTAGCTCAAATTATTCTTTTTTAGTCCAAATCTTCAATCCTCCGTAGAAATTTGCAATTAAAACCAAATTTGAGAATATAATACTCTTATTCAAATAAAAATCATAAAAAATGTAAAAATGTATAAATTCATAAATTGGGGATTATTTTATATGTAAATTAGCAATAAATTCTCATAAGTGTCTATATTTTAATATGAAATCTTACTGAAATTAGGCACATATCACGCGCCTTGTTTTTGAGGGAGAAAGGATTGGCCAACCAAAAACATATTTGTAGGTTGTGTTTTTAACATGAAGTTTACATATGTTTCGGTCAGTTCTGCCTCTGATTTAAGGATATTGAAAGACACTTTAATACAAGACGACTTTGGTTATTCTAGAAGGTTAGCTTTAGGTGTTTGGGTGTAAAGAACAATAAATAAGTTATATATACTTAATATAATATAAATTAAATAATCATAGATAATATTAAAATTCTCTAAATACATTAATTTAACTAAAAAAATTAATTTAAATTAATAAAATAAAAAATAATATAATTATATTTAAAATTTTAATTTTATTTATTTATTTTAATTTTACATTATTTTATTCTTTTATTTATAATTGAAAATTTACATTATTTTAATTAACTAAAATGGGCACAAAATTAATTATTAATTATTATTTTTTTATACACAAGGGTAAATTTGTAATCTTACAATTTAAATCAATAAAAATAATTTAAAATATTCTTACAACTATTACATTACATCACTCACATATTTTAATAAACTTTACACGTCCACTCTAACATATCTCAATCTATACACCCTCAACTTTCTTCACACTTTTTTCTCTTCTCAAATCTTCACACTTTTACTTTTCCACACCCTCAACTTTTCACTCCTGAGTCCAAACAAATCATTAGGTGCAAATATTTTAAGACCATAAAGAATAATAAACAGACACTTTATAACTTAATAAATTAATATTTTAATTATATTTAATTTATTTTTTAATTAAAATATTATTATATTATTATAAATGGTTGAAGTATATTATTTTAATCTTTGGGTGTCAAATAAATCTTTTCCTTTCTTTTTTATTCTAAAGCAGTTATATAAAGCAAATAACACATAGTATGCATAAACTCCAGAAAAAATGATTAAGAAAAAGGTGTACCGGTAGGCACCGGACGAACGCACGTGGCCGACCGAGCGAATGCATAATAAATGTAAGGGTATTTATGTGACAAACTAAGATGGTTAAGATACACCTCCGAAGAATAAGGAATACGCGTTTAAAGAAGATATATTCCCCGGGTATTCCGGAGTACGACTGGCATGACCTATCCATAACCACCCTGAGCCCAAGGGATAGAAAGCCCATTAGGCAATCCTATAAATACTATGCTCAAGCCAGAGAAAGGTACGTTTTCATTCACTTACTAAATCACACTTAGAATCTCATACTTACTTGAGCGTCGGAGTGCCTTCGCAGGTACCCTCCCCCGCCCGACCGAAGGAGACACCAAGAAGGAACGACCGACCGAAGGAGAAGAAGATCGACACGTCAGCAATTATACTACGTCAACCGACCGTGCCTGGGCCCCATCTCTCCACTCAGGTACAATTGGCGCCCACCGTGGGGCCGAGGCAAGATTTCAATTTTTAAAGCTATAATGGTTGCAACAAGGAACAACAACGACGCTATGGCAGAACAAATGACTATGATTCAAACCCTCCAAACTCAGATGGAGGAACTGCGGCAAAAGGGGATTGAAGACCGTCGTCAACACGAAGAGGATAGACGCCGTCAAAAGGAAGAAATCGCCTTATTGAGAGAGCAAAATGCACAACTCCAGCGACAGGTTGATAATCCCGAACAAGAAGGCCAATCCCATATGGCCGACCGAACCGCCTCTCGCGTACCTACATCGGCCGACACCAATCCTATTTCCAGAACTGAAATAGTCGAAAGAAAGTTAAGTAAAAGGGGTCATCCTTTTACAGGCGAAATCATCACCACACCACTTCCTGGCAAGTGGAGAGGTCTCGCCATTAAACTCTATGACAGCTCGACCGACCCAGACGAGCATTTAAATGTTTACAAGACGCAAATGACTTTGTATACCACATATAACAATGTGTGGTGCAAAGTACTCCCCCACAACGCTTCAGGGAGAACCTCTTACTTGGTTCACAGAGTTGCCTCCGAATTTCATTGACGACTTCGACGTCTTAGCCACAAAATTCTCTACTCAATATGCCACCAGCCGACCACATCACATGTCCTCCATGTCTCTCCTAGCGGTACAACAAGATAAAGGTGAATCTCTCAGAACCTTTTTAGATAGATTCAACAAGGCATGTATGAATATCCGAGGGCTCAAACAGGAAGTCACATTACACCATTTGGTTTCGGCCATCCGACCGAGCCGTTTTACCGAAAGTCTCATCAAAAAGCTGCCTCAAGACATGGAAGATCTTCAAACTCGAGCAACCAAATTCATGCAAATCGAGGAACACATTAACTATCACCAACGGTTCAAAGCCGTCGGATCCAGAGTCCTCAAAGGTCAAACCCCGAGCAAAGAAAGAGAAGTCGAGACCGAACGGACCGTCTGAACCACTCCAAGGTCCGACCGGAACAGAGGAGGCCGAATCCCCAGGTTTAACAGTTACACCCCTTTAACTGTTCCGAGGGGACGAGCCCTAGATGAAGCACTACAAATGGATCTAATTCCGACACTAAAACAATATCAAACACCATCGAATGCAGATACTGCTAAGCATTGTCAGTACCATCGAAATTTCGACCACACGACCGAAGGATGTCAAGCGTTGAAGGACAAAATCGAAGAGCTCATCCAGGTTGGCCATTTGCGGCAGTTCGTCAAGAAGATAAGGAATTCAAGATCCCCACCACGAAGTACCGATCATCCATCCCGTGGTGACGACCGGTCATACCGTAACAATTACAAACGCCGAACTGACCATAGCCAGGCTTCGCGGAAACGCAGTGAAAGCCTCGTTCGGCGTACACGCGCCCGTAGCACAAGTCACGACCGAAATGCCCACCCTCGTCAACGAGTCCGCGAAGTCATCAATATGATTGCTGGACCTGTTACCTTGGGCGAACCAAACCACGAAGCAAATTACATAGCCGGAGGCTTTGCCGGTGGCGGGTGCTCAAATTCCGCCCGAAAGAAACATCTCCGGGACATTCAGTCCGCTTATGCTACTACGAGAAGGCGCCCACACATACCTCCGATCACTTTCACTGACGACGACTTCACAGCCATAGATCCAGCCCAGGACGACCCTATGGTAATCACTGTGGAAATTGACAAGTTCGCAATTGCCAAGACTTTGGTAGACCAGGGTAGCTCGGTCGATATATTATACTGGGAAATCTTCAAGAAAATGCGCATCCCAGAAGTAGACATTCAACCCTATAACGAACAAATTGTAGGGTTCTCAGGTGAACGGGTCGACATTAAGGGGTATATAGACTTGTATACAACCTTTGGTGAGGAAGACGGTCTCCATAAAACAATAAACGTACGATATCTTCTGGTTAACGCCCAGACTTCCTACAACATCCTGCTCGGCCGACCGTCCATCAACAGATTAAAAGCCATTGTTTCCACCCCACACTTAGCCATGAAATTCCCTTCGGCAAATGACGACATTGCAACAATCCATGTCGATCAAAAAATCGCTAGAGAATGTTATGTTGCGAGTTTGAAAAGTGAGCCAACTCGGTGACTCTACACGACCAATCCGGACGACCGACTCCCACAAAAACAAGGACGATCCCCAACTCGACATTCCGAACGGCGCATGTCCCGTCGTCAGATGATAGCCCTTGTTGATCTCGACCCTCGTATGGACGACCCCCGCATGGAAGCAGGAGAAGACTTGCATCCATTCCCACTTCACGATGATTGCCACGTTACACATATTGGCACCTCACTAAAGCTGGACAACCGAATGGCCATCGGCACAACGCTTGCTAAAAATGCCGACCTGTTTGCATGGACAGCCACTGACATGCCTGGCGTAGACCCGAAGGTCATTACCCACCGACTACAATTATATAAAGAAGCTAGACTAATAGCTCAGAAGAAAAGAAATTTAGGGGACGAACGACGCCAAGCCACACGTGCCGAAGCTGATAAGTTATTACAAGCCGGATTCATTCGAAAAGCCCACTACACTACATGGCTAGCCAATGTAGTTATGGTAAAGAAAGCAAATGGAAAATGGCGAATGTGCGTTGACTACACGGACCTCAATAAGGCATGCCCAAAAGACTCTTATCCTCTGCCTACCATCGATCGTCTCGTTGATGGGGCAGTCGGACATCACGTCCTCAGCTTCCTTGATGCCTATTCAGGTTATAATCAAATCCAAATGCACCTGGCCGACCGAAAGAAGACGGCCTTTATGACTGATTCCGATAATTTCTATTATGAAGTTATGCCCTTCGGACTCAAGAACGCCAGGGCCACTTATCAAAGACTAATGGACCACGTTTTCCACGACATGATCGGTCGGAATGTTGAAGTCTATGTCGATGACATTGTTGTCAAGTCCGACTCATGTAAGCAACATGTTGCTGACCTAAAAGAAGTTTTCCAAGCTCTCTGCCAGCACCAGATGCGACTCAATCCTGACAAGTGTGCGTTTGGCGTCGAGGGAGGAAAGTTCTTAGGTTTTATGCTTACCCATAGAGGCATAGAAGCTAACCCTGAGAAATGTAAAGCTATTTCCGAAATGAGAAACCCTGAGCCCAAGGGATAGAAAGCCCATTAGGTAATCCTATAAATACTATGCTCAAGCCAGAGAAAGGTACGTTTTCATTCACTTACTAAATCACACTTAGAATCTCATACTTACTTGAGCGTCGGAGTGCCTTCGCAGGTACCCTCCCCCGCCCGACCGAAGGAGACCCCAAGAAGGAACGACCGACCGAAGAAGAAGATCGACACGTCAACAATTATACTACGTCAACCGACCGTGCCTGGGCCATCTCTCCGCTCAGGTACAAAAGGTATTCACACAAAACGCATGAATGAATGGAAAGAAAATACTTTCGCACCTACTTTTCTTTTTTTAATAGACATTACAATCCACTTTTAATATTAAAATATAAAATGAACATATTTAATTAAATTATTCAATAAAAATTAACAAAAACAGGTGTAAGATGGTTATATAAAAAAGTTAGTTAAAATATCTCCACTCATACCTGAATCATGAATATATGTAAAATTGAGTTTTATTTTTTCCTTTCTTTAATAGTTATATATTTACAGCCTAAAAAGAGCCAAGAGAAAAAGTATAGAAAGATAACCTCAAGAATTTGATTATATACATACATATAATGTACTAAATAAAGCGTAAGCTTGTTGGTGGCAATAAGCAAACAATTGGAGTTATTATTTGCATGAAGGTGATAGAAAGGATTTGAGGCAAAGAAAATGAGGTCTTTGATTACTATTGAATGGCAAACGAGAGGTGCGGAAACAGGACCGATTGTAGTATATCCCATGAAGATGGGATACAAAATACTATTTCAAACCATAATATAAGGAAGGTCGAGATTGAAACATAGTATAAAGGTACGACAGAAACTTTTCATTTCCTAGTAACCACACCAGATAGTATCAACATAAATATGAAACAATCTATGAAGTTCGGATACGACCAAAATCGAGTTGTTTGCGTTTCTGATACATCGTCGACATAGCACAGACACCGATGGGGTGTGTACACGATGCGGTGTCGAACGTAGTTGTATGGGTCAAATATAGTCTTCTTCTAGGACACGTCAGAAGGGACACGGTCCACTCTTTGGACATGCCGATCCACACTTTAAACTCCTATTTCACACAAAATTTTAAATAAAATCTCAAATAAAATCATAAAATCTGAAACAAATCATTTAAATAAAAAAGTATAAAAAAAAAAATCTTAAGAAAATTCAAAAATAAAAATAAAAATTAGAAATAAATAATATTTTTTTTTCTTAAAAAAATTTATAATCTAAAAAATAAATTTTATAAATGTGAGTTAGAACGCATACGAGAACATTGCTGAACTCAAAAAAATACTTAAGAAAAAGGAGAAGTAAGGAAGTATTCTTAGTTTTAATATTATAATATCAGTTTCACAATGCATAATTGTCTATGTAATGAATTTCTTCCTAATGAAATAAATATATTTTTTTTTATACTATTTTTATAAATATTTTTCTTGATTTTTTTCGTATAACAAAATATATTAGTACATTTTAATTTATACATTTATACATATGTATACCGTCTATGTGCTATAATTTTCAATTTAATCGTATTTCTGTGTCTGTATAATATGTATCTGGGCTTCATAGGAAGCAATTTGCGTAACAGAAAAAGGAAAGCACAAAGGGTTTGAGAGCATGAATAATAAACAACTTTAAAGTGTATGTATATATACTAACTGATTGTATTTCAAAAGAAAGCAAAACAAAAAACATGAAAGAGATAGTTCGAAGGACTCTTAATAAAATCATATGACTACATGGTATCCACCAGTAAGTGCACACACTATATAGTACAAGCCTAAGAGTAGAAAAAAAAGAAACTAAAAATGAAGTTAGACAGATGTTGTAATTTCAAGATCGGTTTCCACTGCTGATTCTGTTATAACAGTATTGTTTTCTTCAGCTTCACCAGACATCTCCTCCAACGATTTCCCTTTAGATTCAGGAACCAAGAACGTGAAGAGGAACCCGAAGAAATTGATGACAGACAAAACAATAAGTGTATTTCTGAGTCCAATGCCGTTTTGAGCATAGAGGAAGCCAAAAGCCCCTACCATTGCCCCAGCTTTGCCAGCTGCAGCTGATATTCCATGACATGTTGACCTTAGCCTTGCAGGGAAAATCTCTGCGGGCACCACGAATGTTGTGGCATTTGGACCAAAATTGGCAAAGAAGAAGGTCAGTGAATATATGACAACAAACCCAATTTGATTGCCATTCATGGTCCAGTGATGGTATGGAATGGCTAAGGCAAGCATGAAGACAGTCATAAAGAAAAACCCCATCAACTGAATTGTAAACCTGCCTATCTTATCAATGAAGGCCACTGTGAACCAGTAACCAGGGACCGTGCTGCAAAGGGCTATGAGGGTCTGTGCTCTAGCAATTTTGGAAACCTCTTGAATGGCATTCATGGTTTTCGCTGGAGGAATCCAACCAATTGCACTAAAAATGTCTTTCTGAAAAAGATTCTGACTGTAATAGGCAATGTCCAACAGGAACCAAGTAGTGGCTGTTCCAAGAAGGTGAAGTCCATGGCGGAGAAGGAACTGTTTCGTGAACAGGCCAAACTCATTCCCCCTTCCCCTTCTTCCGTCCAGTTGCTCAACCTTTTCTGGTTCAACTTGTATCTCAACTTGCAACACCTTTGACATATCTTCAGCTGCTTGCTTGGCATTCTTGGCAACCAAGGCAGTGTATCTTGCGGTCTCGGGCATTTTCATGCGCCAATAGTATGTTATCAGAGCTGGGAGTGCACCAAACATCAAGACTATCCTCCAAACATAATCAGCTTGTGGCACTGTAGACAGAAGTGGGTTAACCTGGAATGGTGGAGCAGGGTAAAGGGCATTGAAAACAGCTGAAACTACTATTGCAACCACGCCACCAGCCAAAATTCCAAAACCTTGCATGGCAAAAACAGCAGCTATGAATGCTCCACGAGTCTTCTTGTTGGCATACTCTGCCATGATAGTGGCGGAAAGAGGGTAGTCTCCACCAATACCAAATCCAAGCCAGAAGCGGAAGAAGCAAAGGGTAGCCATAACAGCTTTAGGGTCTTTGCCAAAGGAAAGAGCGGAAGCAATTGAACTTATGACCATGAGCATAAGGGTCATCCCGTAGACACGCTTCCTTCCCATTTTGTCACCAAGCCATCCAAAGAAAAGCTGGCCTGCAAGGGATCCACAGAATGCAACACCATTGATGGCAGCTGAAACATTTGGTGGCAGAGAACCAGGGTTATCATGGCCTTCAGTGTAGTATATGCGGCCAAGTAATTTGGTGACAAGGGATATGCAGAACAGATCATAAGAATCGGTGAAGAAACCCATTCCAGCAATCACAATTGCTGTGAAATGGTACCATTGTGTCTTGGCGACATCCAGTGCATTAAGCACCTGCAGAGATTTCTCACCCATGCTTTGCTCTCAAAAACTATCTTCTCTTCCTTTACTCCTACCTTAACTTCAAATAAACATGCAATACATAACATCAGAAAATAGTATCTATAAATAAACATGAAAACTCATACTTTAATAAAGATTTAAATTTTAAATCAGAAAACTATGTATTTAATTTTTGTATCAAGATACAAAAATACCCACGTTTTAGAAAACAACTATTGAACACTATTCACATGACATTTTTCTTTTGAAAATAAAATAATTTCAGATCATAATTTCACATGACGTTTTCACGTTTTAGTAAAGAAACTATTTAAAATCACTCATTAGTAGAGTTTTTTTTTTTACGATTTTCATTGTGAAATTGGAATGAATATTGGCAGATTTCAATAATTTTCTTAATATTAAGTTTGAATTAGAAAAGAAATCAATTTTCATACCAACCCAAAAATAATTTTTTTTTATTATTTTATTAAGTGTTTCAAAAGAATATTTAGCCTGAAGGGTGTACATGAAACATTTTCTTTAATTTTATAATAAAATAAATAAAAGGATAGAACCTATGAACAAGGTAGAGAAGAAGAATGGTGCAGGAGAAAAAAAAACACCATAACAACTAAATCAGTGGTCTAAAAAATAAATAAAAAATAAAGAGAAAAGAGACAGTTAACATAAAGAAAGCATAACACTAACCTGCAGTTTGATGGGTGCAGGGAAACCCACAAGTGAAAGAGAGAGTTGGTGTTTGTAAAGAGATGGAGAAAGAAGGAAGAAATAGAGAAGGAATGTGATTGAGTGTGATGTTGTTGAAGGATGAGGGATGGTTTCGCTGTATTTAAATGTACTGGATTTTATCTTTTCATTAAAAGATTAAACTAAAAGATATTCAAATGAATTATAACAGAAAAGATCCTCATGTGTAACGCTTTTAAACACATCTTTTTACTTCTTCATGGTTATTAATTTGATCTTTATCCACCTAACTTATTTTATTAAATTAATTGTTTATAAAAACTTATCCACAGTAAATAATAATTATTCTCACAATTATAATTTTATAAAAATTAATAAAAAAGTTATTTTTATAGTTTTTTTTCTGTATCAATTTTTTTATTTTCATTTTTAAAGTTATTATAATATCTAACATTTTTAAATATATATATTTTTTATTATCATTAAAATAAATTTGATAATATAAGATAATTTGAATATAAATTTATGGTATTAATACATAATAAAGTTTATCCTATTCAACTTTATTTGGCCTTTCTTATTTGTTATAATTGAAATCTTTATTATTTTAAAGATACGATGTTATATTAAATTAAACTTAAACTCTACTTTATTAAGATCTCTAACAAATAAAAATAATATAAAATATAAAACAAATAAAGAGATAATACTTCACAGATAGAGCAAAAGATATGTGCGGTTTCAAAGCTTTGAAGAATTATTGACTGAGTAATGAGGAATGTTGAGTATTTAAATGCAGCGGTTTATACTCTAACAACAATATAAAGTACAAATATTTGTAAATCTAGTAATTTAAAAAGTCGTTAAATAATTTTTCAGATGACATGAAATTTTAAATTTTGAATTATTTTTTATTCATTTTTATGACATAAACCGTAAAAAATAATAAAAAATAAGAAGTTAGTAAGTTCAAATTCAAAATGTGAAAATCCTAAAGAAATATAAGTCATGACACAGATAACCACTATACCTTTTTTTAAGATTAATTTTCTCTTTCTATCTTTAGATAAAAATGAAAAAGATTAAGTTCATGGACTGGTTTTTAAATAAGAATTTTCAAAATAACATGACTTTTTATAAATGAAAATTAATTTTTCTATAAACTAAAAATAAAAAATTTAAATGAATTATACAAAATAAATTCTATAAATTAACTTATGCACAAATTAATTTTAACTTTATATTCATTTTGTTAAAATTCATATATAAAATATGCTCTAACCATATTCTAAATACATTCGTTATCCAGGTATGGTTAGCGTACCTTAAAAACTTATAAAATATTAAATAGACGGCAAGTTTTATGTAAAAGAAAATAAGAAAAGAAAATATAGAACACTTAAATTTAGATTGAATAAAGAAATAAAAATTTACTTAATAAGTTAGGATATTCATTATTTCTTTTTGTTAACTTAATTAAAAATATTAAATATCAACACTTTATATAACAAATTTGATTTTTTTAAGTGATGTTGCATTTTTCAACCGAGACATGCACTTTTGAAAAAAATAGAAAGGTGTACATGAAATGGAGTGGTGAGAGCTACATGAATTTATCAAGATATTTCCTAAAAAAATAATCCATCCAATTATATATTTTTTAATATTAACATATTATTTATAAGTTGTAAAAAGTTTTAATTGAGTATTATTAGATTTGATTATCTTATATTAAAAAAAATATTTTAATAAATGAATACAACAATACTTTTAAGTATTGATAAAATATTAAACTATTTTTTATATCATCCTTAATTTTTCAAAAATTTTAAAAAAATCATAACAAAACATAGTGTAACATTCTCAAATCAAATCGTTATTGAAAAACAATACATTAACTATATATATAATTATTATTTTATTGTTACTAGATTCTATCAGTCTACTTCAAAATATTATGGTTATATGTTTATGTGTTAACATAAGATTATTAAAATTACAAAGCGAACACCAAAAAAATATGATAACTTAGAAAATAAAACAAATTAGTATATGTAAATTTCACACAATACCCTGAATAAATATATTAATTAAGTTTCTTTTCTTTTGTAAGGTGCCAAGAAACTAAACCGAAAATCAAACAAAAAATATATATTAAAAATGCACAAAAGTAAATAAATCAATATATAAAATTTTAATTCCAATAATGTAGATTTGATTGTCATGGATAAATATATCAATTATATATTTTACCTCTCTAAAGTCACTAAAGAATCAAATAAAAAATATATTAAAACATAACAATTTTTAAAAATACTACTGGATTCCTATTTTTTTAATATCATGTTAGACATCAAATATGATGACATGAGAAATAATATGAAACAAAGAAAAAGTGCAAAAAGAATATTAGGAGATTACATCAAAACCCACACAAAGAAGAAGACAATTTTCAAAATTAAACTAGACGAAACATAGAAAGTTTACACCAAATATGAGAAAAGTCCAAAAAGACAGGGTAAATTACTATGCCAGAAAAACTTACTTTTATGAGTAAATGTCAAAGAAGCAAGTTTATCCACACAATGATTTTTTTCTCTAAAATATAAGATACTTTAAAACTAATCCTTTTGCATTATTTAATACATTTCCTCCATTTGCTTCGAAGCATCCATGGAACTTGAGTTTTTGAGAGAAAAGCATCACAAACCCAAAGAATAATTGATGAAAATGAAGCTTTGATGATTCCAAATCCAAGAAGGATGCTTAAAGCTGAGTTGTTGCTTTTGAGACTTTTGTTCTGTGTATGTAGAATTTGTTAATTCATTCTTAATCCAATCCAAAGCTAAAACAATCAAGATCTTTTAAAGAAAACTGTTTTTCAAAGTAAGTGAAAAACAACCTGTTGTTTCTATGTTTCAATCAATTGTTTTACACTTGGAGTTTTGACAATGATTTTGAAAAGCTAAAATTGGTTGACTTTACAAGTCAAAGCCAAATCAATCGATTGAATTGAAGTTTCAATCGATTGTTTTTTAAAAAACATAACAGATTTTGTTTTAACTGTCAAAACTTGTTGGCTTGATATGCATCTGTTTTGGGCTTTGTTTAACTGAAACAAATGGCTATTTTTGTCGCTTTAAAAAATTGTTTTACATATCTGATTAAGAGATTATCTGATAATAAAAAATAGCTTAATAATTTTTTCAAAAAGATTGCAAGATTATTATATGCTTTGCCTTGGTCAAAATAGTGAAATAGGAGTTGTGTTTTCCTTCATGTATCAGGTGTAATCTGTTCTATTCATTCTTGTATTTCTGTCTACGTTTGAATACTGTAAAGTGTTTTGTATTTTAAGTCATAGGGTGTTCTGATTGTGTGTGGTGGTGGTGCATCAAATAGGGTGTGTAGTCTTGAAGGTATCAAGATAGGCTCTTTGATGTGTTTATTTTTGTAATCTGTTGTTGATTACGTAGTGGATTATCCAGAGGTTGTTCTGGGACTGATGTAGCTCAGGTTATGAGTGAACCAGTATAAAAACATTGTGTGTAAATCTCTCTCTCCCTCTCTGTTTTTAAATATGTTTTTGTTAAAGTGCTGATAAGAAGAATCAATTGATTCGTAGAAACAACCGATTGTTTTTCTGGAATCAGTTTAAATACATTATGTTTCTTGGCTGATCTGATTGCATTATCGGTAATTTTGCATTTACTTTCATTCTTATCCAGTATTTTCGAAAATCTTTCAAAAACAATGCACCCCCCCCCCCCCCCCCCCCCCCCCCCCCCCCCCCCCCCTCTTTTGTTTTGGCCTACATTTCTAACAGTTGGCATCAAAGCTAGGTTCTTGAAATTTACTCAAGTCTTGTTTTCAATTTTTTAAATGTATGACAAAATACCATTTGGGGAAGGTGCTTTTATAAATAGACCACCTCTTTTATGTGGTTTAAACTATCAATTCTGGAAGATAAGAATGAATTTTTTTGTACAATCAACAGAAAAAGGGATTTTGGAGGCTATTGAAAATGGTCATTTTATTCCAAAAACAAAAAAAGATGGTGTGTTTACTGTAAAACATTGTTCTGAATGGACTGAATCAGATAGCAAGAAAGCTAAGTTTGAATGGATGGCGAAAAATATAATAACCTTTGCATTAAGTTGTTATGAGTTTTTTAGGGTATCACAATGTGAATCTGCAAAGGAAATGTGGGACATCCTTGAAGTCACTCATGAAGGGACAAACGATGTGAAGAGGGCAAAGAAGCATGCTCTCAATCAAGAGTATGAAATGTTCAAATTGTAGAAGGGAGAAACAATCTCTGAAGTGCAGAAAAGATTCTCTTACATTGTCAATCATCTCATGAGCCTAGGAAAGACTTTTGCGAAAGAGGAACTCAATATCAAGATCCTCAAATGTCTTGATAGAACATGGCAGCCAAAGGTCACAAAAATCTCAGAATCCAGAGATTTGACTTCCATGACATCAACTTCATTGTTTGGGAAGCTTAGAGAGCATGAGTAGGAGATGAACAAATTGTTTGTTCAAGAAAATGAAGACAAACAGATTAGAAGCATTGCTCTAAAGATTGCTGGCCATAGGAGGTGTCAAGAGACAAGTGATGATAGTGATGAAGATACCTTTAGTTTTCTGTCCAAAAAATTCAGTAGATTCTTGAAGAAGAAGAATAACAAGAATCATACCTCTAATAGGTACAGTAAAAAGAAGTCAAATGATTTTAACACTAACAAGTATACATGTTTTGGTTGTGGTGAGCAGGGTCACATCAGAGTAGATTGCTCCAACAATGAGAATAAAGAGAAAGTAGAAATCAAGAAAAGTGAGAAAAAAGGCAAAGCCAAGAAGGAACATAGCTTGGCAAGACAATGATGTGTCATTATCTAGTGCCTCCTTAGAAGATGCAGAAGTCAATTTGTTTCTGAAGGCTAAGGAAGAACATGAATCAAGTACTGTAAGTTCAAATTCTTCCATTAATGTTGAAAACTATAGTCAGCTTCTTCAGGCTTTCAAAGAAACTCATGAAGAAGCTAATAGATTAACCCTCATAAGTAATAGGTTGAAAGGTTTAAATAACTGATTGGAGAAAAGAGTCAAAGTCTTAGAAGAAGAGCTGGAAAATTCCAGAAATGATTTTGAAACTCTTGAGCTGATTTACAAAACTCTTCTTATGAGTGTGACTCAAGTTTTATAAAAACTGTGAATCTCTTGAAAATAAGATTCATTATCTTGTAAAAACTGTGAATCTCTTGAAAATAAGATTCATTATCTTGTAAAAACTATGGACAAAATTTCAAAAGGAAAATCCAAATTTGAGAATGTCTTAGCATCTCAAAGTTATCTTTGGAAAATATGGACTTGGTTTTAATCCACAAGGGAAAAACAATGGATTTTCAAAATCCTATTCAACAACTGCAGAAAAACAACCGATTGAAAAGTCGAAACAACCGGTTGTTTCGTGTTTTTATTGTATGAGAAAAGGTCATTCTGTTACATTCTGTAAAGTGAGGAAAGTTCTTGTTCCCAGAGGTATTTTAAAATGGGTTCCTAAGAATCTTAAGGGCTCTTATAACCAGTTTAACTCAAATGGACCTAAATTAAAAAAGGGACCAAATCTTTTATGCTGATATTTGTAACTTGTAGAAGTTCATGAATGCTTAGAATCTTTTGATGAAAAGAAAGGTGCCTCAAATTGAGAAAGAAATATGGTTTGAACACCTTGATGGCTTATTCAATAAAAAGATACAGTTTATGATGTATAACTCTACTATTATAAGAGTCAAACACTCAAATATTGAAACTCTTGTCCTTCACTATGCATACTTGGTTCATTATGATTAGATGTGTCATCAATTGAATTGTTCCACTTGTGTACATTTGGTGTGAAAAATATCTCTACTTTATGGATTGTGAAATTATCAAAGTGCTCGTCTAACACTGCCAAAAGTTGTTTTAAAAATTTGTAAAGATTTGTTTCAGGGGCAAAAAAACAACTGATTGTTATTTCGAAACAACCGATTGTTTTTGCTCTGTCAAGTTTCTATTAAAGCAGTTTTGAAATCTTGTTCTTTGGTACAGTTGTTTCCTTCTTCTCCAAATAGTTTTGGATCAAAGTTGCACTCATTATTGCTTTGAAAAATAACCTGATTGAATGTTTTTCTTGGTCTTAAAAGGAATATATTCTATAACCCTTGAAAATTTAAGTGTTTTTATGACTAGTCAAACTTTCCATGTGCTGGTCATGTGAACTATGGTCAAATCTGACACAAAACAGTTACTTCTCTAAATAATTTTTTTTTCTGAGGAAATCAACCCACTAAAAGCAAATTGTGTAACTGCTCTTACTGCTATATAACCACATTTGTGCAGTTGTTTTTTCTCCACAGAATCAACTCATTGATTACCTCTCTGCACTCAAATCAAATCGTTTTTTTTCTCCTTGCTCTTGTTGTTCTCTTCTTCCTCCATGGATTCCACACCTCCTTCTTCCAAAAGAATGAAAACCTGTGGTGTGAAAAGAGGTGGACACCTAGAGGGATGGTTCTCGAGAGAGGATGAGAAAATAGATAAATATCTTCATGAAACAAGATGAAAGATGATCAACAATCCAAAGATCATCACCTTCAACTAGCTAAAGGAACAAAAACTCTTAGAAGTGAGGAGTCTCCTAAAGGAACAAATGTAGAAAATATTTCTTGGAATGACTGGGGACATCTATCCAGATTTGGTAAGAGTCTTCTACACAAATTTCCAAATTGTTGGTAACAATATTTGTTCTCATGTGAAATGAGTAGACATGGAGATAACTGAAGAGGTTTGTGTTGGGTCTATTAGTGTCTAAGTTCAAGAGGGGAGAGGTGAATTGAAGTTATAAAATTATCGCAAACACAAATTGGTTTACAGTATTTCAGGTGAAAAAGAACAAATGTAATTTTCAATACACTTTAACTAAACCAGAATTTGTTCAGATCAGGATTGAAATCAAACAAAGGGATTTTACAAAACCAAATGAGTTAATTTTCTAGCAGCTCCAAGAACATGATTTATACCAAAAGATCAACCAAATTCTTTTAATACAATTCCTTAAAGAACGTGAATCTTTAACAAAGATTTTATGATGAAACTGTTTGTCCTTAAACCAATCAATTCACAGATTCAGAAAGCTATGTTTATGATTAAAAGAAATTTTCAGATCCAGAAGAACAGTTTGAGTAAGCCCAGAAATAACAAGTTAAATTTTAAATGAACAGATTTATTTCTTGACAGATTATCCAAATTATCAGAAACGAGTTCAGGGATGAGAGGAATAATGCAAGCACACTTTATACTGGTTCACTCATAATGAGCTACATCCAGTTTCTCCTCATTCCAAGCTGAAATTCACTAAAAAACCAATTTCAATCAATTACAAGACACAACAGTTCTTAAACCCTACAAGAACAATACAACCAAAGCTTAAAAACCCAATTTCAGTACAACTTATACTCCAAGAAACCCTATCAAAGAGTGACTTACACTAACAACTTTGACAAGAATGAATAAAAGAAGGATAACACCTGAAAGAAGATGCAAAAACTCAAAACCAGTAGCTCAATTGCAGTAGAACTGCACCAGCACCTTCACCAAGATCAAGGCTCCCCTAGAACAAGCACACTTGAGGATCTTTTTGAAAACCTTTCAAAAACTCATTCCAATCCTTCTTCTCACGCATAAAACGTTTAATCTCTATTTAAACCGTGATTGCTCAACACCCTTTCACGTGAGAAAAACCTTTCTTTATATACAAATCAGTTTCTAACAACTTAAAAAAACCAGTTAGAAAGCTGTTATAAAAACAACAAGTTAATTTCAAAACAAACAGACTGTTTTTGTGAAGGATTGTCAGCTCATCTTAATTGAAATAACTGACTGAACTGAACTTTTGGTGCCCTAACAGAATTTCGAAAACCCTTTCAGCAGAACAAAAATAAACCTATTGTTTTCCAAATAGACAGATTTATTTTTTTGTAGTAACCTGATTTTTTAGAAAACTTCAAAGAGCTTTTTGAAAAACATTGTATCACTTCTTGTGCTTGATCTTACCACCTTGATTAGGCATCTAGGTTAGGTCATGAAGCAAAAGGCAACCATAAACTCACTTTAACCTATATACAAGAACATCTAAAACACATTACAACCTTCAAAGAAAACTAGCTACTTTCTTCATCAAACACACACTAAGACTTGGAAGAGAAGAAACTTTATCCCACTTCAGCAGTCTGGACTGCAATTACTGGTTTGAAAGATGTTGGTCTGAGAATTAACAGAGGAAATATTGGTTATGTTGATGAATTCAACAAAATGCAGTTTTACAAGAGCTGTTTGAAGAATCCTTAGTCTAGAGTAAGGAATTTTTCGGTGTGAGGCTTAAAGCTGAATGAAAGGCTCATTGCCTTTATTGTCACATGGATGTTGACTCCCAAAGGATGCAATCATGCAATGCTGATTGAAGAAGATTTGGCACTCATCTACTGCATCATGAACAAAGTGAAGACAAATTTAATCTACATCTTCAAAGAACATATGCAAAAGTCTATGAGGTTAAGTGACTATCACTATCCCTATGCTATCTTAATTACTAAATTTTTGCATTATTTTGAAGTGGACCTGGATGAGGAACAATCTGAACTTGTAAAGACCACAAGTGAAATTAATAATGGATCCCTAAGAAGAATGGGATTCACCAAGATAAATGGAAGGTGGGTTAGAAAAAATGGTGAAGTTGGCTCATCAAGTGGAGCTCATCTTGGAGATGAAAATGAAGGAGAAGAAGTTGTTGGAAATGAACCTGTTGATCCTCATGGAGCTGATCCAAGTGATACAAACATGGAGGAAAGAATTACCTTTATGACTCTATTTGAAAGGCTTGTGGTGCATAGGTTGGACAACTTTGCAAATGATCGAAGAGCTCATCATGAGTTCTGTGTGGAAAGGTTTCAAAGCCTGGATGAGAAAATTGAAGTTGTCCAGAACCAATTGTTTGAACTTCAATATGACCAAGAAGAGTGAAGATTTTTTTTTTTCAGCTTGCTTTTCTTTTCTGGTTTGATCTTTTTCAGTTGCTGAACAATTTTTCTTTATGTTGTTTTATCCCTCCTTGAGTCTATTTGTGAAGACAAATAAGGGAAGAAAATAATGGTTTGTATGGTCTGTACTATGCTTGGTTTGTATGGCCTGTACTATGATTTACTATGTTTTATTTGTTGCCTTACTTTCCCTTTCTTGCTTCATACATATCTATTGCACAAACACTCTTATTTGCATTTTTCCTTCACTACTTTTCACTCAGATTTGCCGATTTTCCTTGAGAAAATCACTAAGTGAAAGCTGGTACTGTTGTGCTACTAACATCTGGACATGATTACCTCTGGTACATGCACCTATTGTGATTTTGCAGGTATTATCAAATTCAACCAGAACATCCCAATCAAACCAAGGATTTGTCTTCATCAAATAGGGGGAGATTCTTGAAAATGAAGCTTTGATGATTTCAATTCCAAGAAGGATACTTAAAGCTGGGTTGTTGCATGTGGGGCTTTTGTTTTGTGTATTTAGAATTTTTTAATTCACTCTTAGTCCAATACAAAGCTAAAACAATCAAGATCTATTAAAGAAAACTGTTTTTCAAAGTAAGTGAAAAACAACTTGTTTCTACATTTCAATCGATTGTTTTACACTTGGAGTTTTGAAAAGGATTTTGAAAAGCTAAAATTGGCTGACTTTACAAGTCAAATCCAAATTAATCAATTGAATTGAGGTTTCAATCGATTATTTTTTTTAAAACATAACAAATTCTGTTTTAATTGTCAAAATTGTTATGGCTTTATATGTATCTGTTTTGGGCTTTGTTTAACATAAACAAACGACTATTTTTGTGGCTTTAAAAGTGTGCTTTACATCTCTAATTAAGAGATTATCAAATTACAGAAAATAGCTTCAGAATTTTTTCAAAAAGATTGCAAGATTGTTATATGATTTGCCTTGGTCAAAAGAGTGAAATAGGAGTTTTGTTTTCCTTCATGTATCAGGTGTAATATGTTCTATTCATTCTTGTATTAGTGTTTTGTATTTTAAGTCAGAGGGTGTTCTGACTGTGTGTGGTGGTGGTGCATCAAAGAGGGTGTGTAGTCTTGAAGGTATCAAGATAGGCTCTTGGTGGGACTGGTGCCTCTACCCCTTCTGCCCCTGAACTGCTCCTTGTCCTTCAACATGTCATCAACGGCTTTCAGCAAGGGGTGACTGCGGACGCTGATGAAGCTGCTGCCAGGGAGAGACTAGGTTTCAACGTTCTATTGTCTAGGGCTGAATCTGGGGACTCCTCGATAGCTCGATCGTTTGCTGCCCGCGAGGAGTTAGTTCATTTCTCGAAACTACTCCACGCCAAGCGCCAAGAGGTTACTACATTGGAGGCAAGAGTTCTGTCCCTGCAGGTTCAGGTCTTTGAGCTGGAAGAGGCCGATGAGGAGTCTAAAGCCAAGATTACGGGGCTTGAACGAAGGTCCGCCAACCTTGAGGTGCAGTTGGATCGAGCGAAGGCCGAATTTCGTCAGCAAGCCAAAAGGTTTGAAGAAGCTGAGGCTGACCTGACTGGAGACGTTCTGGATGCTTACGACGAGGGATTTAAGGATGCTCTCGCTCAAGTTGCTTGTGTGCATATCCAAGAGTGGATACTACACCCTTTTCCCCGTCGAACCTGGTTGAAAATGGGAAGATCATTCCCAGGGTCTTTCCTTGATTTGTATTGGACTGATGCACAAACTCTTTTATCTGCTTGCTACCTTTACTGTCCGAACTCATATATACTTTATTTCTATATGTCAAACTACTTTCTGATTCTCATAATTGCTTCTGTCATGGTACTTGGCGCCAAGACATTTCCTTTAGTGTTCTGTCGCATGTTCCCCTCATCATGAGCGGAGGTTTTTACTGTGAACATGATTGTTTCGCCTTGGCGTTCTTCGCAAGGGAAACAAACTCTTAACTGTCCTCGACTTCGCTCAAAGGCGCAGAGGATTTATCTGTCTAATTATTTCGTTTTTCCTTGGCACTTTCACTCACGAGGGGAGGTGTTCTCTACGAACCTACCTCTCTGCTTGCAAGACTTCTAAAGCAAAAGAAATTAATTCTTAACTGACCTCAGCTTCGCTCAAGGGCGAGGAGGATTTAGCTTGATAACTATTACATTTAACCTTAGCGCTATCACTCGAGAGGGGAGGTGTTCTCTACGAACCTACCCCTCCACCCACGAGGCTTCTAACGCGAGGAAAACAATTGCTTGACAGATCTCAGCTCTGGTAGAGGGCGAGGAGAATTTATGTATTACGTTTAACCTTAGCGCTTCCACTCGAGAGGGGAGGTGTTCTCTGCAAACCTACGTCTTCGCCTACGAGACTTATAACGCAAGGCAAACAAGTTCGTAACTGTCCTTTGCTTCGCTCGAGGGCGAGGAGGATTTAACTTGATAACTTTTAACCTTAGCGCTCTCACTTGAGATGAGAGGTGTTCTCTACGAACCTACCTTTCCGCCCACGAGGCTTCTAACGCGAGGAAAACAAATGCTTAACTGACCTCAACTTCGCTCGAGGGCGAGAAGGATTATCTATTAACTAACCTCAGTTTCGCTCGAGGGCGAGGAGGATTTATCTGGCAAACTATTTCGTTCAACCTTGGCGCTTTCACTCGAGAGGGGAGGTGTTCTCTCACGAACCTACCTCTCCGCTCACCAGACCTCTAACGCAAGGAAAACAAGTTCTTAACTAAATTGTACATAACTCAAAAAAAGTACTTCGATCATAATTATCTGGGGACCTCATCAAAAAACCCTTGTAAGGGAAAAAGAGTGTCCTCTAATACCACGTACAATATTCCTGTTTTAACTAAAATAAACTTGTAGTCGGCTACGTTCCGTGTGTGAGGAACCGAGCCCTGCTTCAACGCCTAAACATGCGCGCTTCATCCCCAAAGATCTTTGTTTTCCCGAGGGAATTGGTCCACACGGGGGAGAGCGGGTGCGATGGTACCTGATGTTTCTCTCCAGGCTCTCAGCATACTCTGCTTCCCCTGGGTGTAAGACCTTGAAACTGACCCTGTCTTTGTTCGGGGGCCGAACCGATCGCCTAATTGATCATCACTGGTAGTCCATTAGTGACCTTGGATACCCCTCGTCTTGCTTTGAGGCTATTTTCGTAGTATTGCTTGGCCTCCTTCTGGTCTGATTTGATGGTAATCACCTTTCCTTTCAGGTCCGGTAGCTTCATCTTCATGTGCCTTGTCGACGACACCGCCCCTAACCTATTCAGCGTTGGTCTACCCAACAACATGTTATAAGCAGAAAAGGCGTTGACGACAAGGTACCTGATGCTCTCCGTTCATGACACGGTGCCGTCTATGAAGGTGGTCCTCAACTCCAAGTATCCCCACACCTCTACCTGGTCTCATGCGAAACTGTAGAGACAGCTGCCATAGGGCCTTAGCATGTTGGGGGAATAGTTGCAGTTTGTTGAAAGTCGTCCAGAACATTACGTCTGCTGAGCTTCCCTGATCTACTAGCTCACGGTGCACCTTCCTTCCTATGGTCACCGCTAAGATCACCACTGGATCGTTGTCATGGAGGACAACGCCTCTAGGTCGGCCTTAGTAAAGACTAGGTCTACGTCGAAGGCGTCGTCGGTTCTCTGTGCTTCTACCGACATCACCGTCCGCGTGTATCTCCTTTGCTGAGAAGCGGTACAGCCTCTGCCTGAGAACCCTCCTACGATGGTGTGGGCCTCACCGTGTAAAGGGACTTCGTGCCCCGGGCTAGCTCCTGTTGCCGCCACGTCCTCGGTCCCCTATTTTTCTTGCTGGTAATCTCTTAGGAGACCGTTCTTTACCAGCTCATCTAGCTGGATGTCCTAGCGCTAAGCAATTGCGTATGGGGTGGCCGTATGCTTGGTGGAACTCACACCATGCATTCTTGTTGGGCTCGAGCTTCTTGTCGGTCTTGGGAGGCACCTTTAGTCTCTCCGCTATGTTTGGGATAGCGATGAGGTCTTTCAGCTCTTGATGGCATTCTTATGAGCTCTTCTTTGATTTTGATGATGATGGGTGCGGAAGCTTGGTGGAGGAGAGTGGAACAAAGCCTTCCTAGGAAGTGTGGATGCTTTGAATGTGCATGAGGAGTAGTGAAGGTTGGAGTGGTTCGGCCATCTCCATTTGAGGGTGAAGAGTGAAGACTAAAAACCTAATTCTAGAAAGAATTTGGCTAGGGAGTAATTTGAATGGCACTTGGGCAGCATTTCATTACTCAAAATAGTCTTGAAAATACAAGGTTTAGGCTCCTCCTTTTATAGGCTAAGGAGGACCATAATGCAACCCTAATGCTAATCAAAATGAAATGCAAATTACATCACATGGAGCACATGGTCGGCCATGTGGAGAGACATTCTAGAACGTGAGCAAATCTAGGGTAAATCACATGGAAACAAGTTTATGCTATTCACACTACACTTAATACTAAGCTACCCCTAATGGGCCTTCATGTAGCATGTACACGTTGCTTTCTCTACCATTCGTAGCTTGACCCAAATCTGGATGGAGACGCTTGGCCATGGATCTAGTGATAGGTCCTAGAAGGTCTCCTCTTCCTCCTAGACGCTCTCCATCTAGACGCTCTCCAACTTGTGCTAGACGCTTTTCACCCCTTCCTAGACGCTCTTGATTTGGTTCTTGTATTTCATAGGGTGTTGAGCTTGGCCCTCTTCCATCATCCCCTCTCCCTTGGAAAGGATTTGTCCTCAAATCCATGTCGTCCTCGTCTTCATTGGTACCTACAAATAGAGATAGATCAATTACATTAAAAGTATCATGTACTCCATATTCAAGAGGTAGGTCCAATTTGTATGCATTGTTGTTGACTCTCTTGAGGACTTGAAAGGGTCCATCACCTCGGGGACTTAGTTTGGACTTCCTTTGAGTTGGAAATCGGTCTTTTCGAAGGTGAAGCCAAACTAAGTCTCCTTCCTCAAAAATTATTTCTTTCTTCCCTTTATTGTTGTATTTTGTATACTTTTCATTTTGTTGTTGTATTTGGATTTTAATCTTCTGATGCATTTTCTTCACAAAATCGGCTTTGATTACTCCTTTCTTATGCACAAATTCTTGTCGATTAGGAAGAGGTAACAAATCCATAGATGTGAGAGGATTAAATCCATATACGACTTCAAAAGGAGAAGCATTAGTAGTCTTGTGGACTACTCTATTGTAAGCAAACTCAATTTGGGGAAGATACTCATCCCAAGATTTATGGTTTCCCTTCATGATAGTCCTAAGCATAGTCCCAAGAGATCTATTGACTACTTCAGTTTGGCCATCCGTTTGAGGATGACAAGAAGTTGAAAATTGTAGTCTTGTTCCAAGTTTGCCCCCAAAGAGTTTTCCAAAAGTGGCTTATGAACTTGGGATCTCTATCGGATACTATACTTCTAGGTAGACCATGGAGTCTCACCACTTCTCTAAAGAAGAGTCTAGAAATATTTTGAGCATCATCTACCTTGTGGCAAGGAATAAAATGGGACATTTTGCTAAAATGGTCCACTACCACAAAGATAGAGTCATGGCCTCTTGCAGTCTTAGGGAGTCCTAAAATGAAGTCCATGCTAATGTCTTCCCAAGGAGCATTTGCAATCGGCAAGGGGGTGTAGAGTCCATGAAGCATTGTTCTAGATTTTTCATCTAGAACAATGTCTTTGGACACTTTCTCATGTGTGGTCAATAAAATTTTTCTTTCAAAAGGTCTAGAGTCTTATCAACTCCAAAATGGCCCATGAGTCCCCCTTCATGTGATTCCTTGACAAGGAGCTTCCTATGTGTGCCTTGGGGAATGCAAAGTTTTCCTTCTTTAAAAAGATATCCCTCAGCCACATAGTAACCTCCTTGTGCCCTATGCTGACATTGGGCATAGATGGATGAAAATTCTTGATCCTCTTGATATAGCTCTCTTATGTGATCAAATCCAAGAATTTGGTCACCTAATTTTGAAAAGAGTACATGCCGCCTTGAAAGAGCATCGGCCACTATGTTGGTGCTTCCTTTCTTGTATTTGATTACATAAGGAAATTGTTCAAGAAACTCCATCCATTTAGCATGTCTCTTTTTGAGCTTGTGTTGGCCCTTTAAATACTTTAAAGACTCGTGATCACTATGGATTACAAATTCTTTGGACACAAGGTAGTGTTCCCAAGTCTTTAGGGCTTGCACAAGAGCATAAAGCTCTTTGTCATAGGTGGGATAGTTGAGGGTGGCACCATGGAGTTTTTCACTAAAATATGCAATGGGGTGTCCACCTTGCAACAATACCGCACCTATGCCTACTCCCGATGCATCACATTCTATCTCAAAAGTTTTGGAAAAATTTGGAAGAGCTAGAATTGGTGCATTGGTGAGTTGAGCCTTTAGCCTTTGGAAGGCTTGCTCATGCTTATCACTCCAACAAAATGCAACATCTTTTTTGACAAGTTCATTTAAAGGGGAAGCTAGGCTTGAAAAATTAGGCACAAACCTTCTATAAAAAATAGCTAACCCATGGAAACTTCTTACATCACTTACATTTTGCGGAGTGGGCCACTCTCGGATGGCTTTGATCTTCTCGGGGTCAACATGCACCCCCTTTTATTAACTATGAAACCTAGGAAAACTACACTATCTACACAAAAGGTGCACTTATCTCTATTGGCAAATAAGCTATTTTTCCTAAGCACTAAAAGAACTTCCCTAAGGTGACTTAGATGGTCTTCTAGGGTTCTACTATACACTAAGATATCATCAAAGCAAACTACTACGTATTTACCTATACAATCCCTCAAGGTATGATTCATGAGCCTCATGAATGTACTAGGGGCATTAGTGAGCCCAAAGGGCATCACCAACCACTCATATAATCCAAATTTGGTCTTAAAAGCGGTTTTCCATTCATCACCCTCTTTGATTCGAATTTGGTGATACCCACTTTTAAGGTCAATTTTAGAAAATATGGTTGACCCATGTAACTCATCAAGCATGTCATCAAGCCTTGGGATTGGATGCCTATACTTGATGGTGATGTTGTTGATTGCTCTACAATCACAACACATACGCCATTTTCCATCTTTTTTTGGCACCAACAAGACAGGTACAGCACAAGGGCTTAGGCTCTTTTGAACCCAACCCTTCTCCAACAAGTCTTGAACTTGTGACTCTATCTCCTTGGTTTCCTCAGGGTTAGTTCTATAAGCGGGCCTATTTGGTAGGCTTGCCCTCGGAATGAAGTCAATTTGATGTTCTATACCTCTAATGGGAGGGAGTCCAATGGGTCCCTCATTAAAGAATATATCTTCAAATTCACTTAAAAAAATTTCCACTTGAGGAGGTAGACTCATGAGTTCATTACTTGTGGCAGTGCATGCAAGTGTTCCTTTACAAAAGATTAGGCTTGGTTGTTCAACAAGAAGAAAATTTTCCAAGATGTTTTCAAAAGGCTTTTCTTGTTGAGCAACCTTGTGGGAAGGAACACTCTTCTCCCACGCCTTTCTATCCCTAAGGATTTTCTCTTTTTCTAGCACTCTTTTTTATTTATTTTCCTCATCCCTCTTATGTTTCATTTGTATTTGGTCTTTCACCACTTGAGAGTGTGGTAAAGGACTAAGTACAAACTTCCTATGCTTATGGGTGAAGGAAATCTCGTTAGTGAGACCATCATGCAAGGTTTTCTTGTCAAATTGCCATGGTCTCCCTAATAAGATGTGGCAAGCTTCCATAGGTACTACATCACATAAAACTTTGTCTTTGTAGTTCCCTATGGAAAACTTGATTTCCACTTGCTTATCTACACTTAGTTCCCCATTTTCATTAATCCATTGTAATTTGTAAGGTTTTGGGTGAGGAACTATTTGTAGATTAAGCTTATCAACCATTCTAGCACTAAAACAATTGCAACTAGATCCACTATTCACAATGAGGGAACATATATTTTCTAAAACATTACACCTTGTATGAAAGATGTTCTCCCTTTGTGTTTCCATGGATGTGCTAGGTTGATTGTTGAGGGTTCTCCTAATCATTAACAATTCTCCCTCTAATGGAGCTACCCTCTTGTCCTCTCCCCCTTCCTCTCTCTCACTTGGCTCATCCTCACCACTAGTGTATTCGTCTACACCTTTTAAAAACAAAGTCCTTTGGTTTGGGCATTGTGCTTGCACATGCCCTCTTCCATAGCACTTAAAACACTTAACGTCCCTAGTTCGGATGGGTGGGGTAGAGGTATCTTTTGCTAAGGGCTTGGTAGTTTCCTTTGGTTTTTCTCTAGATGTGCTACCCTCCCTTTTATAATCTTTCTTGGGATAAAAGCTAGAGTATGAACCCACCCTTTGACTTGAAGTTTTGCGCAAATTTTGTTGTTCAACTTTAATGCAAAGTTGAACCAAGTCATTCAAGTCTTGGTAGGGAAGGAGTTCTACCCTATCTCTTATCTCAAGAGAGAGGCCACTAAGGAATCTTGCGATGGTGGTGTCCTCCTCTTCTCTAATGGATGCTCTCATCATATAGAGCTCCATTTTCTGCCTATACTCCTCTACACTTATATTCTTTTGTTGGAGACTTTGGAGCTTGTCCATCTTAGGGCTTCCCTAAGGTCATTCCAATACTCAATGGGAGGTTCCCTATGAAGACGTCTTTCTCTTTCGAGAGAGGTCCACCAATACATGACATTCCCTTGGAAGATAAGGGTGGCTAAGGGTACCTTGTGTTCTTCACTCGGGGAGTATGATGGAGATCAAGCTCAAGAGGACATGGAGGCCAATCATCTAGAGCAAGAAGAGGTTGAGGCTCAAGTGGAGGACGCCCATGGAGGTCAAAGCCCACCTCAAAGGCTTACAAGAAGCATGTTCAAAGCTTTAGGAACTAAGGGACGTTTATTTTCTCTTTTTGTAATTTCTTTGTGTGAAGGTGCTTAAGAGGGAAACATTAGAAACCTCTTTTGTTAAAGCATCTTTAGGTCCTTAGTTAGGAGTATTAGGGGGGTACGTTAGTAGATAGGTGTAAGAGTAACTAGGGAGGTGCCAAAGTGAGAAAGAGGGTCACACCTTCTCCATGACCTTAGTTGGTGCCGGTTGCATTTGAATTTAGGAGGGAAGTTTGAATTCTTTTAGCTTGCATTTCGGCACCTCTAGGCTATAAATTAAGGTGCTGCCCTTGTACATTTCAAATTTGAATTTTAATTAGAGAAACTATACTCAATTTTTGAGAGAGCATTGGAGAGCTTTATGCCTTCTTCACTAGTCTTATCTTGATGGTTCCATGGTTACCTCAAGTGGCGGCTTGCACACTTATCTTGGAGTCTCCATCCTCCTAGTGGCGTGATCATCCAACCACTCTTCCATCTTCATGAGCTTTCTCTTCTCCTTCCTTCCTTCTCTTTGCTTGTTCATGTCTTAGCTTGCATTCTTTGAATTTCTGTTTGGTATTTTTCAGCTTGTGTTAGTTTTGCTTCGGTGCTTTTGTTTCTTGGCTGTTCTTCATCCTTTCTTCTTCAATTCAAGTCTTTTGTTCGGTGCAATTTAGTTTTTTGTGTTGTTTAATCGATGCCTTTGCATTTTCTTTCAATTCAATCGGTTCAATTTGACAATATGTGGAACTTCCATATGAGTTTGTGTTTTGGCACTAGTTTTGGTGAGTTCTTGTTCATAGAACCTTGATCCAATTCTATGATAAAGTGCCTATCTCATAACCAACTCAAGATGATTCCTAAGAATGTCAAGAATCATTCTAGTTGTGCTATTTAAATCATATCATGTGGTATCATGAGTTTAGGTGTGTTCTTGTTTAATTTCTGAGTTGTGTAGCACTTTGATTTCAAAAGCTCTTTAATTTCTTGCAATTTACGTTTCTGTTTTAGGCTTATTTGAGTTTTATTGCTGTTTTCTTTATGTTGCCTATCATATGTTTGAGTATTTTCCTTTTTAAATCCATACAAGTTTTGTCTTAGTCTTGTTTTTCCATATTTGTCATCACTTCTTGTAGTACTTTTATTGAATTTGTTGTTTCTTGCTTTAGTGTCATATAATTTTCTGAGTTTGATACTTGTTCCTTTGTGCATTTTCTGTTTTAGAATTGAGTTCATGCTTGTATTTTAGACCTATACAAGTTCCTATACATCATTTTCCATTATGTCTTTGCTAGTTCATAATTCTGTTTTTCATTCCTATTAGGATTCCTCTGTTTTTCTAAAAACGTGCTTACTGGTTTTCCTTATTGCAATTTATTTACTCACTGGAAAATTCTGAAATTCTGGATTTGTAATCTTCAAAGTGTTAGAAAAGAGTAGAAAAAAGAAGTACTCAAAAATTCAAAGTACACAAAAAATGATAAATAAAATACAAAAAGTGTACAATTCTGCCGAAAAAAATACAGTAATCAGTAGCTAATTTTTGTTTTCTTCATCTACTCTAGTGCTTTTCTTTAGGTATTCTTTGGTGTGCCTACTTTCTCATTGAGTTCTTTAATTTTCTTGCTTGTCTTTTGTTCATTAATCTTTGAAGTTTGTCAAACATCTAGTATTCCTTTTGTTCTAGCCTTTCTTTGCTTACACTTTTTCTTGTTTGTCTTTATTGCTTCATTGGTTTTGTTGTGGTTGGCTTTGAGATTGGTGTGCCTTGCTTTGACATCTTTCATTTGAGGATTCCAAGACCTCAAGATCAGATTGGTGCAAGGACATTATTTCTTTGAGAGTGACCTATTTTCTGGCCAAATTCACTTCGGCAATTGCATTGCCAAACTCACTGTTTTTGCTAATTTTGTTTCTTGACTTGTTTGCTGTTTGTTTTGTGTGTTTGCTGTTTTTAATTACAAATTGCTGGATTTTCAAGTGATGCATCCTACAAACAGCATTCTCCTTCCAAAGCTTCAATCCTTGGTGAATTACATGAAGCACAACGAACCATTAGGCATTTGGAAGAGAAATTGCAAAAGATGGAGGTGCAACAAGCTAGGCCATCTCCTTCTATCCATGATGGGCATCATTCACATAGACCTTCAACAAGAGCTTCTTCAAATGATTTTGGCCATGAAGAAGACCATAGGAGAAGGAGAACTCCACCCCAATTTCATGGACATAGACATCACAACCAAGGGGAGAGATATCACTATGGAAATGGCTTCTACCAAGATGCAAAGTCTAGGCTACCTTCGATCAAGCTTCCTTGTTTTAATGGCTCTAGTGATCCTAATGTATATTTAGATTGGGAGGCTAAGTGTGAACAAATATTTGAGATCCATGAGATCCAAGATGAGCATAAGCTTAAGCTAGCCACCTTAGAGTTTAGTGATTATGCCATGAAATGGTGGCATGGTGTTGTAAAGGACATTATCTATCACAAGGGTCCTCCCGTGGACTCTTGGAACTCTTTAAAGGATCACATGCGCGCTAGATTTGTGCCCCCACATTTTAGGAAAGAACTCATGTTGAGACTCCAACGGTTTCAACAAGGCACGCTAAATGTGGATGAATTGAATTAAGGAGCTAGAGACGCTTGTGCTTAAAATTGAATTAGAAGACAGTGAGGAAGTTATGATTGCTAGGTTTGTGAGTGGTCTAAGGAAGGATATCCAAGATATTGTTGAGTTACAAGAGTATTCATCATTGGGTTCTTTAGTTCATCTTGCAATAAAGGTGGAAGCCCAACTTGCTAAGAAAAATTCTTTCAAAAATACTCCCAATGATGGTTACTACAACAAGTCTTGGAGAAACAAAAAGTGTTTTTCTAAATTTCCTTCCAAAGATTCTTCTTTCAAACCCAAGGAAACTAAGCCATCTACTTCTAGGCCTAAATCACCCACTAGAACGTCTAATACTAAATGTTTTAAATGTATGGGTTATGGTCACATAGCTGCTAATTGCCCTTCTAAACGAAGTATGTACATGCATGAAGGCATTGTAGTGAGTGAGCATGATTCAGATTCTCCTAAGCATTCATTGCATTCTAGTGCATCTAGCGAGGAAGAGAGTGAATGTCCACTTGAAGGGGATTTGTTAGTTGTGAGAAGACTTCTTGGCCAAGTTTCACAACCTTTTGATGAAAGTCAAAGGGAAAATATTTTCCATACAAGATGTCTTATTCAAAACAACATTTGCTCTTTGATAGTGGATGGGTGTAGTTGTGCAAATGCGGCTAGTACAAGAGTAGTAGATAAGCTTGGATTGTCTACTATCTCTCATACAAAGCCCTACAAATTACAATGGCTTAGTGAAGTAGGAGAAATAGTTGTAAATAAACAAGTCCTCATCCATTTCTCAATTGGAAAATACAAAGATGAGGTATTATGTGATGTTGTGCCCATGGAAGCCACTCATGTTCTTTTGGGAAGGCCCTGGCAATTTGATAGAAAAGTTTTACATGATGGCTTTACCAACAAACTTTCTTTTGAATTCCATGGTCACAAGGTTACTTTAAAATCTCTCTCTCCTAGAGAAGTCCATTTGGACCAAGTCATAATGAAGAAAAAGAGGGGGAGTGAAAAAGATAAAAAAGATAAGAGTTCTAAGCCTACACTCCTTGTGTTTAGGCATGAAATTGAAAGGGAAATAGTGGCTCGTCATCCTCTTTTTTTAGCCATCCCTAGAACTCTTAGAGTAGAATCACTTGTTGATAGTCCCCATTGCTTGGAAAATTTGGTAGAAGAGTTTCAAGATGTGTTTCAAACCGGGTGATGAATGGAAGACGGGTTTTAAGATCAACTTTGGTTTATATGAGTGGTTAGTTATGCCCTTTGGTCTAACTAATGCACCAAGTACCTTCATGCGCCTCATGCATCATGTTCTTAGACCTTTCATTGGTAAGTTTGTTGTTGTTTACTTTGATGACATTCTCATTTATAGCTTATCTTTGGAAGACCATTGGTTGCATGTTAGGCAAGTATTAGAAACCCTTAGGAAGGAACATTTGTATGCTAATCTTGCTAAATGTATGTTTGCTCTTGATCATATAGAATTCCTAAGGTTTGTTGTGAGTTGCAAAGGGGTCCATGTGGACAAAACAAAGGTGATGGCCATTGAAAATTGGCCTACAGCGAAAACCTTGAATGAGGTCCGAAGTTTTCATGGACTTGCTTCTTTCTATAGAAGATTTGTCCAAAACTTTGGCACCATTGCCGCACCTCTCAATGACATAGTGAAAAAGGATGTGGTCTTTAAATGGGGAGAAGCACAACAAAAGGCTTTTGAAACTTTGAAAGAAAAATTGACTAATGCTCCCATCTTGGCCCTTCCTAATTTCACTAAGACATTTGAGATTGAGTGTGATGCTTCAAGCATAGGTATTGAGGTTGTTTACCTTCAAGAGGGCCACCTCATAGCCTATTTTAGTGAGAAATTGAAGGGAAGTCATCTCAATTATTCCACTTATGATAAAGAATTATATGCACTTGTTAGGGCTTTGTTTACTTGGCAACACTATCTTTTTCCCAAAGAGTTTGTGATACATAGTGATCATGAATCTCTTAAGTATTTGAAAAGCCAAAACAAGCTTAACAAGAGGCATGCTAAGTGGGTGGAATTCATTGAGCAATTTCCTTATGTGATCAAACACAAGCAAGGCAAAGTAAACATTATGGCGGATGCACTTTCAAGAAG
Organism: Phaseolus vulgaris; assembly: GCF_051622355.1. Lineage (NCBI taxonomy): Eukaryota > Viridiplantae > Streptophyta > Magnoliopsida > Fabales > Fabaceae > Phaseolus > Phaseolus vulgaris. Next base: position 33,743,728 of record NC_143504.1, read on the forward strand.
ATACACTTTGCTAAACCTTTTAAGCTCTCAATATCTTGGTTTTGATCACATTAAGGAACTTTATCATGATGACCTTGATTTTTCTCTTATCTATCAAGAGTGTCTTAAGGGAGGACACAAAGATTTTTTTATACAAGATGGCTTTCTCTTTAAAGGAAAACGTCTTTGTGTTCCTCAATGCTCTATTAGATTATCTCTTGTTAGAGAAGCCCATGAGGGGGGTTTAATGGGTCACTTTGGGGTTGCTAAAACTTTGGATGTGTTACATGAACATTTCTTTTGGCCTCATATGCATAAACATGTTCATAGTTTGTGTGATAAATGCATAGCTTGCCGCAAAGCTAAGTCTAAGATGCATCCCCATGGTTTATATACTCCTCTTCCTATCCCTTCAATGCCTTGGGTTGATATCTCTATGGATTTCATCTTAGGATTACCCAAGACATCAAAGGGAAAGGACTCCATTTTTGTGGTAGTGGATCGTTTTTCAAAGATGGCTCACTTTATTCCTTGCCACAAAGTGGATGATGCATGCCACATTGCAAACCTCTTCTTCCAAGAAGTGGTTCGCTTGCATGGGATCCCTAGATCTATAGTGTCCGATAGAGATCCCAAGTTCTTGAGTCACTTTTGGAAGACCTTGTGGGGCAAGCTTGGGACTAAGCTTTTATTTTCTACCACTTGCCACGTACAAACTGATGGTCAAACCGAGGTGGTGAATAGAACTTTGGGACAACTATTGAGATGTTTTATTTCGGGGTATCCTAGAGTGTGGGAGAATTTACTACCCCATGTTGAGTTTGCATATAATCGTGTAGTAAATTCTACCACCTCACATTCTCCTTTTGAGGTTGTCTATGGGTTTAACCCCTTAACACCTCTTGATCTTCTTCCTATTCCCCTTCTTGGAGATGCTTGTGCAAAGATGGGGATGAAAAAGCTTCTTTTGTGAAAACTTTGCATAAAGACTGTACCGTCCCGTATCCGGGCGTTGACAAAGTCAAAGTCAAAGTCAACACCTGGAGTCAAAGTCAGCACAAGGCGTCGTCTAGGTGAAGAAACGCCAAGTGCCGGCTTCGCCAAGAGGAAGCGTCGCCAAGGCAAGGCGTCGCCTAGGCGAAGGCGTCGCCAAGAGCAAATATCATTAAGTCAAGGCAGTCACAACGCAGTTCCCCGATACCCATGGGTAGGAAAGACCACGGAGGGAGCGGCGCTGTGGGAAGGCCTCAGGTCCCGATGATCTGGGGCAGTGATAAAGAGAAGGAGAAGGTGGCTTCAAGGCCATAGTGATAGCACCAGAGTAGGGCAGCCTGACTCGTGAAGTACCCCTGCCGCCTCGAAGACGCCTTTAGGACAGATACGACTCAAAGGGAGGGTCACGCCTAGGGTAGCCAGGTGCAGGGTACGAGAGGAAGGCAGATACGCTCTCAAAGTGAGTGACTAGATGATTGGGGCATGAGTTGGCACACAAAAAGTCACCCCTTGCGCAGTAGCACCCCCAAGCAGGAGGACTCACACGTAGAAACGTCCCCAGATGGGCAGAAACGTCCCCAGATGGGGTCATGGCGTTGTGGCCCTCCACGTGTACGACAGCCAGGTCAGAATAGAAACACCCTTTAGTCAGGTACCAGGTAATTAAAGTCATTCAATACAGTTTCTGTTTCAAGCGTTTCAGGCACTATAAAGGCTCCCAAGCGTTTCAACGTCTTAAATGCGCTACGTTTTCTAATTAGACGCGTTAATTAAGTGCGTTACGTTTTATGATTAAAAGCGCTTTAAGGCGCTTTAAATGCTTGGGCAGTTTAAATAGCGCTGAGAAGGTTGGAAACAAGGTTGGAACTTTTGGCAAATTTCCCAGAAACTCTCTAGTTGCTTGCTCGAGCCCTGAGGTTACGCACAAGGGACTAGGGAAAGATCTTTGCTAGAAGGAGAAATAGACACTAGACACAGTTTCCTTTTCACCACCTTCAGAGTGCCATACGCGGTGCTCCGATACGGAGGTGCCTAGTTTTTGGTGTTTCTTGTTGGCTGACTTGAGCGTCGGAGTGCAAACGGCTGCTAGGGCGCCCTTTTTGTCCTTCTTTGCAGGAATCCACAGGTATCCAGTGGGAAGGAGTCTCTAGCTGACGGTTGAGGTCGCGCACGAAGACGTCCCAGGTCAACTGGACGGAACATTTGGCGCCCACCGTGGGACCGATATAAAACATCAGTCCCATCACAAGTTCGAGAAGATCTACCAAGTTACAGTAACGTTGGAGGAGGTTGGAAGAGACCGTGACAATGGCCCCCACCAGACGAGGTACGACACGCGCGGCCCCAGCAGAACTATCCATGCAACAGGTCCTGGAGATAATGCGGGGACTGCAGGAGGACATGGCGGAGTCGAAACTGGAACAGGAACGCACGCAGGCAAATCTCGAAGCCTCGCATGAGAGGAATGAAGATCTCCGCCGCGTAAATGAGGAGTTGCACCGGGGTCTGAGAAATAATCGGGGGCAACGTGAACATGACGAGATGGAGAACCACTCCCCGCCAAGGGAGTTTTCCACTCCCTTCTCGCAGGAGATTCTGGATGCAGTGATCCCGAACACGTTCGCGGGGCCCAAGGTGATCTTCACCGGGATGGAGGACCCTGAGACACACCTCGCTGCATTTCACACACAGATGGTCCTGGTAGGCGGTTCTGACGCTGCCAAGTGCAAGCTCTTTATGAGCACCTTGACTGGGATGGCTATGGACTGGTTCATCAACCTACCGGACGGTCATATCACCTCTTTTCGGCAATTGTCACGATTGTTCAGGGAACAATACCTAGCAAACAAGGCCCCTCCGCCGGTCTCCTACGATTTGTTTGATGTGAAACAGTATCAAGGGGAGACCCTCAAGGAATACATCAATCGCTTCGGGGCCCAGGTAGTAAAGGTTGGTACGACAGAAGAACCTATGATTGTGTACGCGTTCGTGAAAGGTGTATGCCCTGGCCCTTTTGGGGAATCCATCATTCGCAACCGCCCTAGGACTTTTGCAGAACTACGGCGTTGGGCGGTAGAGCATATCTCTTATGAGGGAGAGGTGTGCGTGAAGCGCACCAGCGTCGTACCCTCGCGCCCGAGGGAACCGACGCGAGCTCAACCCGCCAGGGTCAATGAGACCACGACGGGAAGAAAGAAACCAGATGGGAGACGCCCTTACGAGGCCAAAAAGCCCCAGCCCCGGGGTCCAGCTGGAGGCGATCGCCCGGCCAGAGAAAGAACGAGGCCGGCGAGATACAATTTTGTGGTGGAGTTGAAGGACCTGATCGCCGTGCCTAATATAGCTGACAGATTGAGGCGACCGGCGAAGTCCGATAAGGTGTTGGGGCCTCGGAAAGACTCTTGGTGTGAGTTCCACGAGGCTTTCGGTCACCACATTGATAACTGCCTGTCGTTGGGTTACCAGCTGGATGAGCTGGTGAGAACCGGGTTTTTGAAGGATTATGTCGCGGAGCCCGCAACGACCGCCACCTTGCCGCCGCCAGCGGAAGAACAAGCACACGAGACGCCAGTTCTCGGCGAGGTCTATACCATAGCTGGAGGATTTTCCGGCGGAGGACCCACCGCCTCCCAACGAAAGAAATACGCGAGGGGGGTCAACTCGATCGAAGAAAGAATCTCGGGTGCGCCGTGGGAGTCGGACATCGTATTCACGAGAGGAGATCTCCGAGACGTGGTGCCACACGACAATGACCCCGTGGTCATCTCAGTTGTCACAGTGGGAAGGAAGGTGCATAGAGTTCTTGTCGACCAGGGAAGTTCAGCAGACGTCATGTTCTGGTCGACATTCAATAAGTTGCGATTATCCCCCGACCTTTTGAGGCCCTACACAGGGTGCCTGTATGGGTTTGCGGACAACCAGGTGGAAGTCCGAGGCTACCTAGAGTTGAGGACTACGTTCACGGACGGAGAGGCCTCACGTACCGAAGGTATCCGGTACTTGGTCGTGAATGCCAGCTCCGCTTACACCATCTTGTTGGGCAGGCCGGTGTTGAACCGGTTGAACGCAGTGGCCTCCACACGCCATATGAAGATGAAGCTGCCGGACCTCAGTGGCAAGGTGATAGTCATCAAGTTAGATCAGGAAGAGGCGAGAAAATGCTATGAGAACAGCCTGAAAACGAAGAGAGGCGTGTTCATGGTGTATGAGCGTCCGCCGTGCGCAGACACGACGATGATTGAGGCGACGCCCGCCGCGTCGACGCCTAACGAGGCCGTACCCGCGATGGCGACGCCAGAGACAGATGCACACATGGAGGAAGGCCCTGACGACGCGGGGCCCGTGGAAGAGGCGACGCCCGTCGAGGAGGATAGTAGGGAACAACCGGTGGCTAACGCCGTGGAGAGGGAGATTGGCGGCAAAACATTCAAGTTAGGAAGTTCGCTGAACCCAGAAGAACAGGAAGGGGTGGCAGAAGTTATTTCGCGCCACCTGGATGCTTTCGCATGGTCCGCCTCGGATATGCCCGGTATCGACCCTGATTTCCTGTGTCATCACCTCAGCATGGACGCCACGGTCCGCCCCGTGCGCCAAGGAAGGAGAAAATTTAACGAGGAGAGACAACAGGTGGTAAAGGATGAAACGCAGAAGTTGTTGAGTGCTGGCCACATCAGGGAGATTCAATACCCCGAGTGGCTGGCCAACGTCGTCTTGGTAAAAAAGGCGAATGGGAAGTGGAGGATGTGCGTGGACTTCACGGATTTGAATAAGGCGTGCCCGAAGGACTCGTACCCACTGCCCAGCATCGACGCGTTGGTGGATAGTGCATCCGGCAGCAAGGTGCTGAGCTTCCTGGACGCATTCTCAGGGTACAACCAGATCAAGATGCACCCGAGAGATGAGAGTAAAACTGCATTCATGACTGAGACTTGCAGTTACTGTTATAAGGTGATGCCTTTCGGGCTGAAAAACGCAGGCGCCACATACCAAAGGTTAATGGACAAGGTCTTGGCGCCCATGCTAGGGAGGAATGAGTACGCCTATGTAGATGACATGGTGGTGGCGTCGCAGGATAGGGCACAACACATGGCAGACCTGGAGGAGTTGTTCGTCACAATATCCAAGTACAGCCTCAAGTTAAACCCTGAGAAGTGTGTCTTCGGGGTAGAGGCCGGTAAGTTCTTGGGTTTTATGCTCACAGAAAGGGGGATAGAAGCGAACCCCGACAAATGCGCAGCGATTATCGCCATGCAAAGCCCGACGTCGGTAAAGGAAGTGCAGCAGCTGACAGGGCGGATGGCCGCACTCTCAAGGTTTGTTTCTGCCGGGGGAGAGAAGGGGCACCCATATTTCCAGTGCCTCAAGAGAAATAGTCGTTTCGCATGGACTGACGAATGCGAAGCGACTTTCATTAAGTTCAAAGAATACCTGGCAACGCCACCGGTTCTCTGCAAACCGGTAACAGGCGTGCCCCTCCGGCTGTATTTCGCAGTGACAGAGCGAGCTATCAGCTCAGTGCTGGTCCAGGAGCAGGACCAGATTCAAAAGCCCATCTATTTTGTAAGCAAGGCCTTACAAGGCGCGGAGACGAGATACCAGGCGTTGGAGAAGGCAGCGCTAGCAGTGGTGTTTTCAGCCAGGAGGCTCCGTCATTACTTCCACAGCTTTACGGTGGTGGTGATGACAAACCTCCCTATACAGAAGGTGCTGCAGAAGGCTGACGTGGCTGGGAGAATGGTGCGCTGGGCGGTGGAGCTGTCAAAATTCGACATCCAATACGAGCCTAGAGGATCCATCAAAGGGCAAGTGTATGCAGATTTTGTAGCAGAACTCTTGCCCGGAGGTGAACAGTGGTTGCTCTCGGTTGATGGCTCTTCCAACCAACAAGGGAGTGGTGCGGGAATAGTCTTGGAGGGACCCAACGACGTACTGATTGAGCAAGCCCTGCGCTTCGCCTTCAAGGCAAGTAACAATCAGGCGGAATACGAAGCCCTAATAGCAGGAATGCTCTTGGCCAAGGAGATGGGCGCGCACAACCTTCTGGTGAAAAGCGATTCCCAGTTGATCACGAGGCAAGTGTCGGGTGAGTTCCAGGCGAAGGACCCACAGATGGCGGCGTACCTAAGATACGTCCAACTATTGAAGGGAGCATTTAACGCTCTTGAGCTGATACATGTCCCAAGGGAGCAGAATGCCAGAGCCGACCTGCTTGCCAAGTTGGCCAGCTCAGGCAAGGGGGGTAGGCAGAGGACAGTGATCCAGGAGACGCTCAAAGTTCCGCATAAATTCGTGGAAGATAACAGGGTGAATGTCCTCCAGATCTGTACATCAAGAGAAAGTCCAAGGAATCATCGCTCTCTGACCCAAGATACGCTGAAGACGCCCCGCATCAGCACATACGCGGACATGCCTGAAGAAGGGAGGCAAATGCAAGTATGTGTCCTAGCCGAGGGAGACACCTGGATGACGCCATATAAGCGGTACTTGGCAGATGGGACTCTCCCAGTGGAGCCGGAAGAGGGTAAGAAGGTCAAAAGAAATGCCGCAAGATATACTCTGGTGGATGGGGTGTTGTTCAGGCACGGGTTCACTCACCCTATCCTAACGTGTGTAAGTGGCGACGAGTGTACCAGGATAATGGCGGAGCTCCACGAAGGCATTTGCGGGAGCCACGTAGGGGGAAGGTCCTTAGCCTCCAAGGTAATACTCGCAGGGTTCTTCTGGCCAACAGTAAAAGAGGACTGCGCGCGACACGCCCAGCGCTGCAGGCAATGCCAAAAGCACGCTGACTGGCACAAGGCGCCGCCAGAAGAACTACAATCCATATATAGCCCGTGGCCTTTTCATACATGGGGGATCGACATCCTGGGACCGTTCCCACTGGCGATAAGGCAGATGAAGTATTTGATCGTGGCCATCGAGTACTTCACCAAGTGGATAGAGGTCGAGCCCGTGGCACAGATTACTGTGCACAAGGTACAACACTTCGTGTGGAAGAACATTGTGTGCCGCTTTGGCGTACCTAGGCGCTTGATATCCGATAACGGGACCCAGTTTGCCAGTCAGCAGTTGAGAAATCTGTGCGTTGAGGTAGGTATCAAGCAAGTGTTCGCATCAGACGAACACCCCCAGACCAACGGGCAAGTGGAGTCAGCAAACAGAGTTTTGCTGAGGGGGTTAAAGAGAAGGTTAGAGATGGCCAAAGGGGCGTGGGTGGAGGAAGTTCCAAGGATCGTATGGGCATACCACACCACGCCCCAATCTACTACCATGGAGACGCCTTTCAGTTTGGTGTACGCGATGATCCCGGTAGAAATACATGAAAGCTCACCACGTTTTCAAAACTTTGTGGCGGAGGAATCCAACGAAGAAAGGCGGGTAAACCTGGATCTACTAGACGAAGCCAGGGAAGAAGCCAGAATAAAAGCTGAAGCGATGAAGAGAAGAGTAGAGCGGCAATATAGCTCTAAGGTAAAGCCGCGACAGTTTCAGATTGGCGACCTAGTTATGAGGAAAGCCCACCCATACGAGCTGGAGAATAAGCTGTCCCCCAAGTGGACCGGACCCTTCAGAGTTACCGAGGCTAAGGGCAACGGTTCATACAGCCTAGAGACCTTGGATGGAGGTTCCATCCCGCACAGTTGGAACGCAGCCAACCTGAAGTTTTATTTTAGTTGACTTATGTAAAGCAGCTATGTAACAGTCTTGATAAAGGGGACGCTTTTTTTCCCCTTCCCGGGTTTTTTAATGAGGTCACCCAAATAAAAGAAAAAACAAGTTTGAGAAAAAACAGTGCCTTGGTTTTCAGTCTTTATTTTTCTCCGTTTGAAGTAGTGTGAGCCATCGCTAGCAAAAGGGGCGTCGCCAAGAAAGAAGGCGTCGCCAAGAAAGAAGGCGTCGCCAAGAGAGAAGGCGTCGCCCAGAAGAAAGGCGTCGCCAAGAAAAAAGGCGTCGCCAAGAAGAAAGGTGTCGCCTGAGTGCAGGCGCCGTTAAGAAACATGACGGAGAAAAGGCGCAAAATATATGAGACGTATGCAAAGTAAAGCGGCGTTGCAAAAACCAAGTATGGTATAGTAAAGGCGATGTTACAAGCAGTGTTCGATACAAATGGGAGTAATGCGAATAGGGCAAACATTACAACTCATACAAAAACACGAAAATAACCACTCTTCAGTGGCCATCGGAGTCAGCACGGGAAGAAGATGAAGCCCCGCTCTCAGCCCGCAGAGCCCGGGTAAGTCGTGTCCTCCGCTCTTGATTTATTTTCGAACCTGCACCAAGGAAGATGAATGTGTCAGAGACACCATGAAGCAAAACATACCCAAATAGAGAACGATAAAGGCGGAAGTTTCTAGAGCAGCGACTCATACCTATATACTTTCCGAGAGTTCCAGCGTTGAACTCCAAACTGATCAAGGTGGCGGAGTCAAAACCTCCCGCCTCAGCGAGAATCTGGCAAACCACCTGGTCATTTGGGGCAAGCTTCTTGAAGGGTTTGGATTTGAGGGCCCTCGTCTCCCTCACCCAGTACAGTGGAAAACCATCCAGGGCGGAGGGAACGAGATCAGAACAGTAGACCTTGAAGAACCGGCCTTTCCACCCAGTAAAGGAGGTTTGGAAAGGGGTCAGGAGAACTCTGCCAAGAACGTTACTGAGAGTTACCCAGAGGTTGTGCCTTTGCCTCTTCACCTCAAAGAAGTGAACAAAGAGGTCAACCGAGGGTGCACAACCCAGAAACCCGAAAAGGATGTCAAAGGCTTTGCAAAAGCCCAGCTGTTGGGGTATAACTGGGCCGGAGCGGCATTGATCTCCATCAGCAGTTCCTTCTCAAACCTGGAGAAGGGCAGGCGCACGCCGATGGTTTTGAAAACCACCTGATAGAAGTAAAAGAAGGGGACCCCGTCGTTGGCCTGTTCATCTCCGCATACTGGCTCCCCTAGAGTGCAAGGGAGCACAACAATGTCGTCGTCATGCCTCCTCGCGAAGGCACGATGATTATAGGAGCATGAATCCCCTTTGTGTTCCCTTATGACCCTGGTGGAGAGTAAGCAGGAGCATTCGTCAAGAAGCTCCCTCGAAGCCCAAGGATACAAGTCCTTGGGGTTGACCCTAGGGGAGTAGCACGAGAAGACATTCTTGAACAGGATCAGGGAGGTTTGAAGTTTTGGCAAGGGAAAAACGCCGGTGGAAACAAACACTGGAAGAACTCTTCGCAAGAGGAGAAAGGGTGCAGGTAGGTTACGAAAGGCGCAGAAATGATGAGGGCAATTTCAAAGTTTTGAAGAGTTAAATATAGCGGTTAGAGCGCCAAACGACGCAAATGGAAGTATTGCAGTTAGAGCGCTAAACGACGCGAATGGATGCACCGCACGATCGAGCCACGTGGCAGAAGATGGAAGGACGGCCCTGGCACCACTGGTTAAACTCAGAAAACATCGTATCGACAGAATGCCCAATGGTACTAAGCGCCGTCGAAAGTGGGTCAGGGGCACAGTAGGAGTCAGGACCAAGTCGAATGACTGAACGTCCCATCAGCCATACAAGAAGCGCCACGTGGATAGTTCAGGCGAAACCTTGAGCTCTTCGCTGTCCTCAGGCGTCGACCAGGGCCAAGGTCAAAGTCAATGCCAAGGTAAAGATGACGCCCAAGGCGACGCCAGCATGAGACGTTGCGGGCGTCGCCAACCCAAATATCAGCAGTGCCGCCTCCCCGATACCCACAGGTAGGAAAGACTGTGGAGGGAGACGAAATCGAAGAAAGCAAAGCTAGTTAGCGGCGTCGCCTCCCCGATACCCACAGGTAGGAAAGACTGTGGAGGGAGACTAGATCGCCAAACGCCAGCGAATCACTGGCAGGGTTGTTCCCCGATACCTATGGGAAGGAAAGACCATGGAGGGAATGACCCCCCTCCCCCCAGAGCACTCGGCGTTTTAGACACCCGGGGACGATACGGTGCTGCTGTAGCAGGCCTCTCCTTAGGCGTGGGCGCCAGGCACTAAGAATCAAGGGACGGATCGCTTTGGTGTTAGAGACACCCCGTGGACGATACGGCCCCATTAGGCAAGCCACTCCATGGGTGTGGGCATCGATGCGTGACCTTCCCCGGACATACAAGGTCGCCCAACGCAATGAAAGAAACGGGTATAGTACAGGCAAAACAACCGAAGCACGCGAAGGCAAAGAATGAGAGTAAGATCACACAGGCAGAATTCTATATCGCGAAGGCACGAAAATAATCATACAAAAACCCAGAGTTGTAACAAGAGTGCAGACGATTCAAAGAATTACAAATTTATCAAAGAAGGTTAAAACAAGAGTAAAGGGAGGAGCTAATGATCGAGGGTGGCGGTTCAATCGTCCATCTCCAGGGGCACGACTTTTCCATCAACAATGTGGTGAGTGGAATCGCAATTGGAAATGTCGATCCCCGGATTCATGCAGACAGCTTGGGCCAGAGCTTCCAGGAATCCCTCCTCGAAAGTGCCCGCCATGTCCTGGATGAGGGTCTTTTTGTCCTTCTCTAGTTCTTCAATGGTGGCGTCCCCGGAAGCTACCTGCTTCTCCAAAGCCTCCTTCTCCACGCGAAGTCGGCTAATCTCGACTTGCAGTTTGTCGTAGTCGACCTGGAGAAGGCCCATAGCTTTTGCCTGGGTAGCCATTTCCCCTTCCATCCGCTCCACTGCGTCAGCTTGCTCACAGCAGCAGGCCTTCAAGTCTTTTTGAACTTCTTCGTAAGCTTCGACTATGTCTTGAAGGCTCGTCACTTGAACTTTGAGGGCGACTTCCCGAGCGTAGAAGTCGGCCTGGAGCTCCACCGCCTCTGCCAGTTGTCCCTCAGCCTCTGCTTTGGACTCTTACACCTGCTTCAGGGTGGTTTGGTAAGCTTCGTTCTGGCACCCCAGAGTTTTCTTTTCCTCCTCCAAGGCAGCTACCCTTGTTTCCAATGCCTGGAGGGTTTGAGCTTGCAGAACAACATTTCTGGCCTGGGCGCGCCATTCAAGGGCCACCGCCAAGAAGGCCCCCAAGTAGAAAGGCATACCCTCCTTCCTGTCGGTGCCCTCTGGCATTGTTCCACCACTGAAGCCCCTCATCAGATGCATGATTGGAGGAGGGATGGCGATAAAATCGGGGGCGGCAGCGACGGGGGCAGGAGACGCAGAGACCTCTGCCGGTGGCAGGGGTGGAGCGGACTCGGCGCCTTCACCTATATCCTCTTGGACGATTGTGGGGGGAAGGGAAGTGGCGCTGGGAGGGTTGTTCCTGAAAGAATCCTCTCCCTAGGGCGACGCCGCCGGTAGGAGGGGAACCCTTGCAGATTTCCTCCTCTTGAAGGGCGCCACGCCATCCGAGTCCTCATCGTCGGATATGATCTCTAAGACCCGTTTCCCTTTGTCAAGGGGGGTTGGTGCCGGCGATGAGGCCACGGCAAGAGGAACGGCGGCGATGGGCGGAGGAGAGCTAGGAGTCTGAAGCGCCTCAGGGCTAGGTGGAGACGGTGAAGATGAGCCTAGTGGAGCTTCAGTAGGAGTCGGTGGTGGCGGAGGCAGGGTCGATGGGGGGTTCGGGTCAGCAGCAGGGGCGGAAGAGGCGCCCGCTTTGGCCACACGAGCGTCCTTTATCGCCTTCACCAGCATCATCCTTTTGGAAGCGCCCATCACCAATCCTACATTCAGATAAACCAAGCAGCAGAAGTCAAAGCCAAAGCAATTGTGCAAAATCACAAAACGCGTAGAAGCGTGAGACGCGAATCACATGGCACAATGGAAAACAGGTGAAAGAAGCCAGAGAAACAAACGTATAATAGCGAAGCACAGATAACAAAAGATGGAAAGGGAAGGGTCTCCCTACCAAAATATGTGGTCAGGGCGTGAGCATTGTATTCGCTCGCGATAAGCTTCAATGTATCGAAGACGATCCCCAGGCCAGCCAAGGCCTTGCATATCCCCCTATCAGCAGGGGATAGCTCATCCAAGGTTTTGGCCCTGAGCAGCTTAGGGTGCTCCGTCCAGTACAGGGGAAAGTCGTCTAAGGCTGTGGGGTCGTGCTTGGCGCAACACACCCTAAAGAATTTTCCTTTCCAGTTTTTGTAGGAGTTCTGGAAGAGGGTGAGAAGGATCCTGCCCGCGATCCCGGAGAAGCTTACCTCGAAGCTCTTCCCCTGTTTCTTCACTTCAAAGAAATGCAAAAAGACATCCATAGAGGGAAGGATGCCCAGGTACCCGCAGAGAATTTGAAAACCCCTTACAAATGCCCAGCTGTTGGGGTGGAGTTGGGCAGGGGCGGTGTTAATCTCGGTAAGGAGTTCCCTCTCAAAGGGCGTGAATGGGAGGCGCACCCCGACGCGTTTGAACACCGTCTGGTACATAAAGAAGAAGGGACTCCCCTTTCTAGGTCTGTCATCCACGCAGACAGGTTCCCCAGGCCTGCCGGGACGAACAGATATGTGCGCGTTGTGAGTGCAGTAGAAGGCGTTAAAGTTGTACAAGTGGGGATCCCCACGATGAGCTTCCAGGTCCTGGAAGGTAGTCAGGCTGGTGCACTCATTCAAGAGCTCGTCGGGGGCCCATGTATAGAAGGCTTTATAATTGGACTTGGGGGTCTTGGGGGGAGAACCAGACTGGGAGTTTGGGCACGTCATGGTGGGAATAAATAGCTGGAGAAAGAAGAAGGAAAAAGGTTTTAACAAAGCGATGCCAAGACAAAAAAGGGGGTAAAACCCCAGGAAATACTACTCACGCGAGAAAACCCAGAAAGAAAGAGAAGGGAAGAGAGAAGAACGGAGGAGCGGAAGAACACAGTAATGCGTAAACAATAAACAGTCCCAGGCAGTTCAATATACAGTGATGCAATGCGACGAAGAAGAAGAGTCGTGGAGACGCAAAAATCATACCTTTGATGTCGAAGTGGGGGAGGAAGGAAAGGGCAAAAGTTGCAGAGAAAGGCTTGAAGGTGATGAACAGTGCGGAGATGCAGAGAGAATGGATGAAACAATGGGTGTGAGCGCGGGGTTTGGGGTAACTTAAACATTACATTTGCAACCCAAGAGGCGCTAATCAGGAGCTGTGAGATCGTGCTGCGTGTCAAAGGATTAAGCGCCCAAGGGAAGCGCAAGGGTTCTAGAGGCTGGCCGTGCGATGAGCCACGTGGCGCGCGATTAAGCGTAGCCCAAAAGGTGTTCCTCCCCGCTTCAGAGGATGTCCAATCAGCCATTAAGAGTGCCCCTAGGGTTCAGAGATTGTCACGTCAACAATTCGAAAATTGTTGAGTCAGCAGGGAATGACACGTCATCAGGGTGACACGTGGACGGCGTGGGCGAGGCCTTAGTCTTTGCGCTGAAGACAAGTCTTCGGCTTAAGACTGGGGGGCTTGTGTACCGTCCCGTATCCGGGCGTTGACAAAGTCAAAGTCAACACCTGGAGTCAAAGTCAGCACAAGGCGTCGTCTAGGTGAAGAAACGCCAAGTGCCGGCTTCGCCAAGAGGAAGCGTCGCCAAGGCAAGGCGTCGCCCAACCAAGGCGTCGCCAAGAGCAAATATCATTAAGTCAAGGCAGTCACAGCGCGGTTCCCCGATACCCATGGGTAGGAAAGACCACGGAGGGAGCGGCGCTGTGGGAAGGCCTCAGGTCCCGATGATCCGGGGCAGTGATAAAGAGAAGGAGAAGGTGGCTTCAAGGCCATAGTGATATCACCAGAGTAGGGCAGCCTGACTCGTGAAGTACCCCTGCCGCCTCGGAGACGCCTTTAGGACAGATACAACTCAAAGGGAGGGTCACGCCCAGGGTAGCCAGGTGCAGGGTACGAGAGGAAGGCAGATACGCTCTCAAAGTGAGTGACTAGATGATTAGGGCATGAGTTGGCACCCCAAAAGTCACCCCTTGCGCAGTAGCACCCCCAAGCAGGAGGACTCACACGTAGAAATGTCCCCAGATGGGCAAAAACGTCCCCAGATGGGGTCATGGCGTTGTGAGGCCCTCCACGTGTACGATAGCCAGGTCAGAATAGAAACACCCTTTAGTCAGGTATCAGTAATTAAAGTCATTCAATACAGTTTCTGTTTCGAGCGTTTCAGGCACTATAAAGGCTCCCAAGCGTTTCAACGTCTTAAATGCGCTACGTTTTCTAATTAGACGCGTTAATTAAGTGTGTTACATTTTATGATTAAAAGCGCTTTAAGGCGCTTTAAATGCTTGGGCAGTTTAAATAGCGCTGAGAAGGTTGGAAACAGGGTTGGAACTTTTGGCAAATTTCCCAGAAACTCTCTAGTTGCTTGCTTGAGCCCTGAGGTTACGCATAAGGGACTAGGGAAAGATCTTTGCTAGAAGGAGAAATAGACACTAGACACAGTTTCCTTTTCACCACCTTCAGAGTGCCATACGCGGTACTCCGATACGGAGGTGCCTAGTTTTTGGTGTTTCTTGCTGGCTGACTTGAGCGTCGGAGTGCAAACGGCCGCTAGGGTGCCCTTTTTGTCCTTCTTTGCAGGAATCCACAGGTATCCAGTGGGAAGGAGTCTCTAGCTGACGGTTGAGGTCGCGCACGAAGACGTCCCAGGTCAACCCGACGGAACAAAGACATCAAGAAGAGAATTGAGAAGAAGGTTGGCAAGTATGCTGAACTTGCCAATAAAAGGAGAAAAGCATTGTTGTTTGATGAGGGAGATTGGGTTGGCTTCACTTGAGGAAGGATCGTTTTCCTACTCAAAGGAAGTCCAAACTAATGCCTCGTGGGGATGGACCTTTCCAAGTCCTCAAAAGGATTAATGACAATGCTTATGAGTTAGATATGCCTGATACATTCTTAGGTAGTCATACTTTTAATGTCAGCGATCTAACTCCTTTTTCTGTAGGTCTCTAGAATTCGTGGTCGAATTCTCTCCAACTCGGGGAGTATGATGGAGATCAAGCTCAAGAGGACATGGAGGCCAATCATCTAGAGCAAGAAGAGGTTGAGGCTCAAGTGGAGGACGCCCATGGAGGTCAAAGCCCACCTCAAAGGCTTACAAGAAGCATGTTCAAAGCTTTAGGAACTAAGGGACGTTTATTTTCTCTTTTTGTAATTTCTTTGTGTGAAGGTGCTTAAGAGGGAAACATTAGAAACCTCTTTTGTTTTAGCATCTTTTAGGCTTTAGTTAGGAGCTTTAGGGGGGTGTATTAGTAGATAGGTGTAGGAGTAGAATAGGAGGTGCCAAAGTGAAGGAAAGAGTCACACCTTCCTCATGCATGGAATAGGCGCCGGTTCTAGAATGTTTTAGGAGGGAATTTTGAAATTGTTTAGCTTGCTTTTTCAGCACCTTAGGCTATAAATAGAGGTGCTCTCCTTGTAAATAGGTGTAGGAGTAACTAGGGAGGTGCCAAAGTGAGAAAGAGGGTCACACCTTCTCCATGACCTTAGTTGGCGCCGGTTGCATTTGAATTTAGGAGGGAAGTTTGAATTCTTTTAGCTTGCATTTCGGCACCTCTAGGCTATAAATTAAGGTGCTGCCCTTGTACATTTCAAATTTGAATTTTAATTAGAGAAACTATACTCAATTTTTGAGAGAGCATTGGAGAGCTTTGTGCCTTCTTCACTAGTCTTATCTTGATGGTTCCATGGTTACCTCAAGTAGAGGATGCTCAAGCCCATGAAGCCCAAGCCCAACAAATCACTAGGAGCATGGCAAGAGCTTTGGGACAAGAGTATCAAAAGATGGCTCTTCTTATTTCTTTTATAGAGTAGAGGTGTGGATGTAATAAATAGGTGTGTAAGTAGTAAGGGATGCTAGGGGGAGTGTAGATAGGAGTTAGGAGGTGCCATTGTACACCGAATTTGAGTGTCATTTGAGGCACATTTGACTTTGCATTTCAGCACCTTATAGGCTATAAATAAAGGTGCTGCCCTTGTACAAATTAGATTTGGAAATTAGAAGTAGAGAGACTATACTCAAATTTAGAGAGAAATTGTGAGTCTTGTTGTCTTCTTCTTCCTTTGCCTTATCTTGTGTGCCAATGGTGAGCTTCAAGTGGCGGCACTCCTTCACTTATCTTGGAACAAGGCTCCAAGTGGCGTGATTGCTTTTCCAAGTCTCAAATCCAACAAGCTTCACTCCATAAGTGTTCTTTCTTTCATTCCTTTCAATTCTATTCGGTAGTTTCTTAGTTCTTAATGTCTCCTTGCATTTTCACCGTTTAAATTTGTGTTTTCCAGCTTTGTGTTCATTTTCTGTTCGGTGCAGTAGCTTTACCTTTCAATTCTATTCGGTTTTTTAATTGTTGTTCTTCTTTCCTTATTGTTGATTCCATTTGACAATATATGGACTTCCATATGAGCTTTGGTTTGGTGCAAAGTCTTGGTGAGTTCTTGAATTAGAACATTGATCCAATTCTAAGTAAAGTGCCATTTCATGACCAACTCTAGTTGCTCCTAAGAATGTCAAAGAATCATGTATTCTTGTTATTGCATTCACATCACATGGTTACCTCAAGTGGCGGCTTGCACACTTATCTTAGAGTCTCCATCCTTCTAGTGGCGTGATCATCCAACCACTTTTCCATCTTCATGAGATTTCTCTTCTACTTCCTTCCTTCTCTTTACTTGTTCATGTCTTAGCTTGCATTCTTTGAATTTCTGTTCGGTATTTTTCAGCTTGTGTTAGTTTTGCTTCGGTGCTTTTGTTTCTTGGTTGTTCTTCATCCTTTCTTCTTCAATTCAAGTCTTTTGTTCGGTGCAATTTAGTTTTTTGTGTTGTTTAATCGATGCCTTTGCATTTTCTTTCAATTCAATCGGTTCAATTTGACAATATGTGGAACTTCCATATGAGTTTGTGTTTTGGCACTAGTTTTGGTGAGTTCTTGTTCATAGAACCTTGATCCAATTCTATGATAAAGTGCCTATCTCATAACCAACTCAAGATGATTCCTAAGAATGTCAAGAATCATTCTAGTTGTGCTATTGGAATCATATCACTATGGTAAGCAAAGAGTTGCTCTACTTTCATTTCCCAATCTAGGTAGATTTCTACGTTCTCCTTACCATAGAAATGAGGTAGGTCTACCTTAACCTCCCTTGGGCCCTCTTGCTCCCTTTGCCTATTTCTTCTAGGGGGTGGTTGGTAATAATCATTGATTCTAAGGCTTCCCTCCCCTAGAGACTCATCTTCTTTTGAATGAGATGTATGAGTATGAGATTTTTTTGAATTTTGTGATTTCTCTTCCTTTGCTCTAGTTAGTTCATTGATTTTAGACTCGTTCTCCAATTGTCTATAGGAAATTAATTGAACATCCTTGGCAAGTTGTTTTAAAAGGGATTTGATGGATTTCACATCACTTTCCATAGACTTTGAAGAATGAGAAGACATGGCTAGAGTTTTGTGTCTAGAAATGTTTTACCTTGAGAAAAATGAGGGAGGTTAAAGAAGGTAGTTTTCCAGGTAAGAGAGGTGAGTCACAATGGACTACTTAAATACCAAGTCTTGCCTTAGCCAAAAACTATCCCTCAATGTCTTCACACAAATCTTTCTCTTTGTAAACCACTTAAAACACAATTAAGTTGGAGAAATCAAATTTTTAATGCAAGAAATAATGCAAACTATCTAATCACCCAAGCAAAATTAACAAAGCTTAAACAAGACAAAACAGTTTGATAAGCGTAGCTAATTAAAGGCAAAGAGATGCAATTAAAACAATTAACAATTGCTAAGTTAGATAGTTCTAAACTAGTCGGCCCTAGGTGAGGCTTCTTGGACACTTGGAGCCCTTGAAGACACACTCACCGTCTAATTACGTAATTAAACAAGTAATTAACAAAAGTTAAGTTGCAAAGAAATTAGATGGAACTCCCTTTGTTGATTTTCTATTTGCACTTCCTTTGTTGTCTCTTCTTGTTGGGCCTTCCAATGTATGTGGTGTATTTGTAGGTGTTTTTGTTCCTCTTGGAATTAGGCAATTAATTCTTCAATCCAGCACCTATTAAGCAAACTAGACTCCTCTGAAGTCAATTTCCACTCAAACAAGTACCAATTGATAATTAATCCACCACCAAGCTTAGAGGTCAAAGAAATAAAGCAAGAAACAAATTAATTTGAAAAACAGTACCACACAAATGGAATTAAATGTGACAACTAGAAAGAGTTTCAATGAAATATTAGACAAGCAAATAAAAAGTTACTCAAAGAAAGGATGGCACACAAAATGGAACCTATGGAATAACACTAGATTTGATTTCAAAATAATAAAAAAAAAAAACAGCACCACTGAAACAAATTGTTGTGGTCCAGAATGCGTGATTTTCACAGATTTATGCTGAGCTAGCCTTTTAAAATTTGCTTCTGAAAATTGATATTCAAACAGACCAAGATCTCAACAAATTTTTGGCGTTGGTTTCACTCCAAACACATGCACCATTTTTTTTAATAAATTTTTTAAAATCAGTGCTCAGATTCGCCAGTTGTAGCGTCAGGATTGCACACTGTTATTGTAATATTTATCATTTTTTTTCTATTTCTTTTTTTGAACTAATTCTTTTTTTTTCCTTTCTCTAACACCTCAATCTTGAAAAATTCAGAGGCTCAGATATTTCTTATGTGTATTTTTATTTTCATAAGCAAAATCAGCCAAAACAGAATGGTGGAAAACAGAGGATTCTGTAAATCTGGAAATAAAAATAGAAAGATATACCAAAGAAACACAATCGAATTAGTGTGGATCTAACACGCAAATATGAACTCAAACTAAAAATAAAAAGCACCAAAGGATCAAAACACAGCAGATTTCAGATCAAGCATTTATACCAAAAACAAGAAACAAATAAGCCAAAAAAAAGTACTACTAGGATTTGATGACAAATATGGAAACACAAGACTTGACAAAACTTATAGATTCATAAAATAAAATGACTCAAGCATTAATATGAACCGAATGAAAATTGCAATCAAGACTCAAATGCCTAAAAATAAAAAACAGCAACACAAAATATCAAAAATCCTACACAAAATTGAAATGAGATGTTCAAGCACAAATTGAACAAAAACTGATGGCATTTCATGAAGGTCTTCTTGAATCATGTAAGAAAAAGTGGTGCGGAAGCTATGAAGGTGTGTGAGCAAGATCCTCCTAAGAGTGGTGTTGATCTTGAAGGTGCATGATGTGTATGAAGCTAGGGAGGTTCGGCCAACCCAAGGAGAGGTGAAGGAGATGAAGTTTAGAGCCTAGAATTCTAGGGAGAAGCAAAGCTTGGCACAAAATGGCAGCATAACTTTACTCACAATAAACTTGTAAATACAAAGAGATGGCCTCCCTATTTATAAGCTAGATGGTCGTGATTCTTAAGCTAATACATAATGAAATGTAAACCAAATGAAATGCAAAGCATAGGCCATGTGCTATGACCGGTCACACCTAGCAAGTTTCTAGAATGTTTCCATCAAATGTGCTTTCTACACTACCCTATCTACTAAGTACCCCTATTGGGCCTTTATGCAACATGTACAAGGCTTTCTCTCTTCCATCCGTGGCTTCATCCACTTGTGCTTGTACATGCTTAGCCATTGACCTTGTGAGAGGACCTAGACGGTCTAGTTCCACATCTAGACGCTCCATGGGTAGCCTCCCTTCTTCACGTCCTAGACGCTCATTCCTTGGAGCTAGACGCTCTCCTTGGTCTAGACGCTCTTCATGGTTTGGGCTTTGGCTGCATTGGCTAGATGTGCTTGGCCCTCCTCCATCATCCCCTCCCCCTTGGAAAGGATTTGTCCTCAAATCCAGCTCGTCATCGTCATTGGTACCTACAAATGGAGAAAGATCAATTACATTAAAAGTGTCATGTACTCCATATTCAAGAGGTAGGTCCAATTTATATGCATTGTTGTTGACTCGCTTGAGAACTTGGAAAGGTCCATCTCCTCGGGGACTTAGTTTGGACTTCCTTTGAGTTGGAAATCTATCTTTGCGAAGGTGAAGCCAAACTAAGTCTCCTTCCTCAAAAATTATTTCTCTCTTCCCATTATTGTTATATTTTGTGTACTTCTCATTTTGTTTTTGTATTTGGATTTTAATCTTCTCATGCATTTTCTTGACAAAATCAGCTTTGATTACTCCTTCCTTATGCACAAAATCTTGTGGATTAGGAAGGGGTATTAGATCCATGGGTGTGAGAGGATTAAAACCATATACTACTTCAAAAGGAGAAGCATTAGTAGCCTTGTGAACTACTCTATTGTAAGCAAATTCAATGTGGGGAAGGTACTCATCCCAAGATTTGTGGCTGCCCTTCATGATAGCCCTAAGCATAGTTCCAAGAGATCTATTGACTACTTCGGTTTGCCCATCCGTTTGAGGATGACAAGAAGTTGAAAATTGTAGTCTTGTTCCAAGTTTACCCCAAAGAGTTTTCCAAAAGTGGCTTATAAACTTGGGATCTCTATCGGACACTATACTTCTAGGGAGACCATGGAGTCTCACCACTTCTCTAAAGAAGAGTTTAGAAATATTTTGAGCATCATCTACTTTGTGGCATGGAATAAAGTGGGACATTTTGCTAAAACGGTCCACCACCACAAAGATAGAGTCATGGCCTCTTGCAGTCCCAGGAAGTCCTAAAATGAAATCCATGCTAATGTCTTCCCAAGGAGCATTTGCAATCGGCAAAGGGGTGTAGAGTCCATGCGGCATTGTTCTAGACTTTGCTTTTAAACATGAGATACATCTAGAACAATGTCGTTGGACATCTTTCCTCATGTGTGGCCAACAAAATTTTGCTTTTAAAAGATCTAGAGTCTTATCAACTCCAAAATGGCCCATGAGTCCCCCCTCATGTGATTCTTTGACAAGGAGTTTTCTATGTGTTCCTTGGGGAATGCAAAGTTTTCCCTCTTTAAAAAGATATCCCTCAGACACATAGTAACCTCCTTGCGCTCTATGTAGACATTGGGCATAGATGGATGAGAGTTCTTGATCTTCTTGGTAAAGCTCTCTTATGTGGTCAAATCCAAGAATTTGGGCACCCAATTTTGAAAGGAGTGTATGCCGTCTTGAAAGAGCATCGGCCACTATATTGGTGCTTCCTTTCTTGTATTTGATTACATAAGGAAATTGTTCAAGAAATTCCATCCATTTAGCATGTCTCTTGCTGAGCTTGTGTTGGCCCTTTAAATATTTTAAAGACTCGTGATCACTATGGATGACAAATTCTTTGGACACAAGGTAGTGTTCCCAAGTCTTTAGGGCTCGCACAAGAGCATAGAGCTCTTTGTCATAGGTGGGGTAGTTGAGGGTGGCACCATGGAGTTTTTCACTAAAATAAGCAATGGGGTGTCCACCTTGCAACAAAACTGCACCTATGCCTACCCCTGATGCATCACACTCTATCTCAAAAGTTTTGGAAAAATTTGGGAGAGATAGGATGGGTGCATTAGTGAGTTGAGCTTTTAGCCTTTGAAAGGCTTGCTCATGCTTTTCATTCCAACAAAATGCAACATCTTTTTTAATAATTTCATTCAAAGGAGAGGCTAGGCTAGAAAAATTAGGCACAAACCTTCTATAGAAGCTAGCTAACCCATGAAAACTTCTTACATCACTTACATTTTGTGGAGTTGGCCACTCGCGGATGGCTTTGATTTTCTCGGGATCTACATGCACCCCCTTATTGTTTACTATGAAGCCTAAGAAGACTACACTATCTACACAAAAGGTACACTTATCCCTATTTGCAAAAAGACTATTTTTCCTAAGAACTAGAAGAACTTCCCTAAGGTGACTTAGATGGTCTTCTAGGGTTTTACTATATACTAAGATATCATCAAAGTAAACTACTACATATTTACCTATACAATCCCTCAAGGTGTGATTCATAAGCCTCATGAATGTACTTGGGGCATTAGTAAGCCCAAAGGGCATCACCAACCACTCGTATAATCCAAATTTGGTCTTAAAAGGTGTTTTCCACTCATCACCTTCCTTGATTCGAATTTGGTGATATCCACTTTTAAGGTCAATTTTGGAGAATAGAGTTGACCCATGCAATTCATCAAGCATATCATCAAGCCTTGGAATTGGATGCCTATACTTGATGGTGATGTTGTTGATTGCTCGACAATCACAATACATGCGCCATTTTCCATCTTTTTTTGGCACCAACAAGACAGGTACAGCACAAGGGCTTAGGCTCTTTTGAACCCAACCCTTCTCCAACAAGTCTTGAACTTGTGATTCTATCTCCTTTGTTTCCTCGGGGTTGGTTCTATAAGCAGGCCTATTTGGTAGGCTTGCCCCCGGAATAAAGTCAATTTGATGTTCTATCCCCCTTAGAGGAGGAAGCCCAATGGGCCCCTCATGGGAAAATAGATCTTCAAATTCACTCAAAAGATTTTCGATTTGAGGAGGTAAATTCATAAGTTCACTACTTGTGGCAGTGCATGTAAGTGCTCCTTTACAAAAGATAAGGCTTGGTTGTTCAACAAGAAGCAAATTTTCAAAAACGTTTTCAAGAGGCTTGTCTTGTTGATCAACCTTGTGGGAAGGAACACTCTTCTCCCACGCCTTTCTATCCCTAAGGATTTTCTCTTTTTCTAGCACTCTTTGTTTTTTTGTTTTCCTCATCCCTCTTTTGTTTCATTTGTATTCGGTCTTTTACCACTTGAGAATGTGGTAAAGGACTAAGTACAAACTTTTTATACTTATGGGTGAAGGAAATCTCGTTAGTGAGACCATCATGCAAGGTTTTTTTATCAAATTGCCATGGTCTCCCTAATAAGATATGGCAAGCTTCCATAGGCACTACATCACATAAAACTTTGTCGTTGTAGTTCCCTATGGAAAACTTGATTTCCACTTGCTTGTCTACATGTAGTTCCCCATTTTCATTAAGCCATTGAAGTTTGTAAGGTTTTGGGTGAGGAACCACTTGTAGCTTAAGCTTTTCAACCATCCTAGCACTACAACAATTACAACTAGATCCACTATCCACAATGAGAGAGCATATGTTTTCTAAAACATTGCATCTTGTATGAAATATGTTCTCTCTTTGTGTTTCAATGGATGTGCTAGGGTGATTGTTGAGGGTTCTCCTAATCATAAGCTATTCTCCCTCTAGTGGAGCTACCCTCTCATCCTCTCCCCCTTCCTCTCTCTCACTAGGCTCATCCTCGCCACTAGTGTACTCATCTACACCTTTAAGAAACAAAGTCCTTTGGTTTGGACATTGTGCTTGCACATGCCCCCTACCATAGCACTTGAAACACTTAACATCTCTAGCTCGGATGGGTGGGGTTGAGGTTTCTTTGGTGAAGGGCTTGGTAGGCTCTTTTGGTTTTTCCTTGGATGTACTACCCTCCCTTCTAAACTCTTTCTTGGGATAAAAGCTAGAATAGGGGCTCACCTTTTGACTTGATGTTTTGCGCAAGTTTTGTTGCTCAACTTTAATGCAAAGTTAAACCAAATCATTCAAGTCTTGATAAGGTAAGAGCTCTACTCTATCTCTTATCTCAAGTGATAGGCCACTAAGGAACCTAGCTATTGTGGTTTCCTCCTCTTCTCTAATGGATGCTCTCATCATGTAGAGCTCCATTTTTTGCCTATACTCTTCCACACTCATGTTCTTTTGTTGGAGTCTTTGGAGCTTGTCCATCAACTCCCTATGGTAGTAGGAAGGTATATGTCGACGTCTTAGGGCTCCCCTAAGGTCATTCCAATATGTAATGGAAGGTTCCCTATGAAGACGTCTTTCTCTTTCGAGAGAGGTCCACCAATACATGGCGTTCCCTTGGAAACTAAGGGTGGCTAAGGGTACCTTACGTTCCTCACTTACCCTATGGCAAGCAAAGAGTTGCTCACCTTCATTCATTGCTTCTGCCCCTTTACTCTACTTTGATTCAAGAAGAACTTCATGAAAAGCCATTGATTTTTGTGTTTTTTGTGATTTCTCTTCTTGAGCTTTAGCCAACTCATTGATTTTGTTCTCATTCTCCAATTGTCTAAAAGAAATTAATTGGACCGCTTGTGATACTTCTTTCAAAAGAGTTTTCAAAGATTTTACTTCACTTTCTATAGACTTTGGAGAGTGAGAAGAAGAAGACATGGCTAAAACTTTGTGTATATAGGTGTTTTACTTTGAGAAAGTTTAGGAAAGTTAAAGAAGGTAGTTTTCCAGGTAAGGGAGGTGAGTCACAAAGGACTACTTAAGTACCAAGCCTTTTCCTTGCCAAAAACTATCCTCCAATATCTTCACACAAGACTTTCTCTTAGTGAAACACTTAGAACACAAATAAGTTGAGAAATAAATGCAAGAAAACAATGTAAGCTAACTATGCAACAAGGCTAGTCGGTTTAGCACAAAATTTAAACAAAATTTAACATGCAAAGCGTTTCTACTAAAGCAATAGAATAGCAAATTCAAACAAGTAACAATTACTAAACAAGAATGCTATACTATTCGGCCCTAGGTGAGGCTTCTTGGACACTTAGAGCCCTTGAAGACAAACTCACCGTCTAAAACGTAATTAAAAGGTAATTAACAATAAACCAAGTTGCAAAGGAAATAAGAGAACTCCCTTTGTTGATCCTCTTTTTTTTGGTTATTGCACTTCCTTGTTGTCTTTGCTTGTTGATCTTCCAAGTGTTTGTAGTGTTTTTCAAGAATGCTTGTTTCGACTTTGGCCTTGTCTTCTCCTTAGAATGATGGTCTTTAATTCTCCAATTTCCAGCACCTAGCAAAGGGCTAAACCTTAACCAAGTCAAGTTCCCATTCACATAAGCACCAAAGAAGAATAAATTCCAGCACCCAAATTAGAGGTCAAAGAACAAAAGCAAGAAACAAATTTAATTGAATAAAACAGTACCACCAAAAGGATTTAGATTATGACAACTAGAAAGAGAGTCAAGAAATTAAAGCAAACAAATAAAAGGTACTCAATTAAAGATTGGCACACAAAAGAATTCCTAAAGAAAAGCACTAGATTAGATGACCAAATAAAAAAAAACAGCACCACTGGAAAATGTTGTGGGCCAGAAACGTGTTTGTTCCCCAATTTATGCTGAGCTGTATTTTTAAAATTTGACTCTGAAACTTGATATGGAAGATATTCAGGATCTTATCTAAAATCTGGCTTTGGAATCACTCAAAACGCATGCACCATTGTTTTTTAATAAATTTTGCAATTTTGGTGTTCAGTTAGGCCAGCTGGAGCGCCTCAGATTTGCACTCTGATTTTAAAAGATTTATCATTTTTTTCTGTTGCTTCTTTTGATCTAATTCTTTTTTTGTCCTTTCTATAACACTTTAAACTTGCATATTCCAGAGAATCAAAATTTGCCTATGAGTGGAAATATTTTTCTGGATCAAAACAGCCAAAACAGAGAAGGTGAAAACAGGGGAATCTGAAAACTGGAAACAAAAACAGCAAGATACCAAAGTTTAGACACAATGGAAATTTGTGAAATAGAATTGTGTAGGATCTAAACACAATATGAACTCAAACTAAAATTAAAAAGGCACCAAAAGAGCAAAGAACAGCAGATTCAAGCAATTAAAGAGACCCAAAATCAAGAAACAATCAAGCCAAATAAAAGGACTACTATGAATTGTTGACAATATGGATGAACATGACTTGACAAAACATGTATAGATTCATAAAATTAAAGACTCAAAGCATAATATGAACCAAATAATGAAAGCAATAAAGACTCAAAAGCCTAAAAGAAAATAGTAACTCAAAGGTGTATGGAATCCTATCACAAATTGCACAAGAACTTGTTCAAGATCAATTGAACAAGAGTGCTTCGGTTGGATCTTCCACAAAGCACACCAAGAACAAATTAAAATGTAAAAAAACAGCAAGACAAGTATGGAAAATTAAATGACAATATGAAATAAAGAAGAAACTAAAATTGAAAAGACCAAGAGCTACTCATCTTGAAGAACCAAAGCTCATGATACCAAATGATGGCATTTCATGAAGGTCTTCTTGAATCATATAAGAAAAAGTGGTGCGGAAGCTATGAAGGTGTGTGAGCAAGATCCTCCTAAGAGTGGTGTTGATCTTGAAGGTGCATGATGTGTATGAAGCTAGGGAGGTTCGGCCAACCCAAGGAGAGGTGAAGGAGATGAAGTTTAGAGCTTAGAATTCTAGGGAGAAGCAAAGCTTGGCACAAAATGGCAGCATAACTTTACTCACAATAAACTTGCAAATACAAAGAGATGGCCTCCCTATTTATAAGCTAGATGGCCGTGATTCTTAAGCTAATACATAATGAAATGTAAACCAAATGAAATGCAAAGCATAGGCCATGTGCTATGACCGGTCACACCTAGCAAGTTTCTAGAATGTTTCCATCAAATGTGCTTTCTACACTACCCTATCTACTAAGTACCCCTATTGGGCCTTTATGCAACATGTACAAGGCTTTCTCTCTTCCATCCGTGGCTTCATCCACTTGTGCTTGTACATGCTTAGCCATTGACCTTGTGAGAGGACCTAGACGGTCTAGTTCCACATCTAGACGCTCCATGGGTAGCCTCCCTTCTTCACGTCCTAGACGCTCATTCCTTGGAGCTAGACGCTCTCCTTGGTCTAGACGCTCTTCATGGTTTGGGCTTTGGCTGCCTTGGCTAGATGTGCTTGGCCCTCCTCCATCAAAAACCACCGATTGAATTGAATAGAAAAGCATTCAAATCATATTAAAAACACAAAAACAACAAGACAACTTAGAAACAAGATGAACAACTAGGAAATAAGAAGAACTCAAAAGAAAAGACACAAAGAGATACTCATCTTTGAAGAACCATAGCTCATGATACCAAATGATGGCATTCCTATGAGCTCTTCTTTGATTTTGATGATGATGGGTGCGGAAGCTTGGTGGAGGAGAGTGGAACAAAGCCTTGAAGTGTGGATGCTTTGAAGGTGCATGAGGAGTAGTGAAGGTTGGAGTGGTTCGGCCATCTCCATTTGAGGGTGAAAAGTGAAGACTAAAAAGCTAATTCTAGAGAGAATTTGGCTAGGGAGTAATTTGAATGGCACTTGGGCAGCATTTCATTACTCAAAATAGTCTTGAAAATACAAGGTGTAGGCTCCTCCTTTTATAGGCTAAGGAGGACCATAATGCAACCCTAATGCTAATCAAAATGAAATGCAAATTACATCACATGGAGCACATGGTCGGCCATGTGGAGAGACATTCTAGAACATGAGCAAATCTAGGGTAAATCACATGGAAACAAGTTTATGCTATTCACACTACACTTAATACTAAGCTACCCCTAATGGGCCTTCATGTAGCATGTACAAGTTGCTTTCTCTACCATCCGTGGCTTGACCCAAATCTGCATGGAGACGCTTGGCCATGGATCTAGTGATAGGTCCTAGACGGTCTCCTCTTCCTCCTAGACGCTCTCCATCTAGACGCTCTCCAACTTGTGCTAGACGCTCTTCACCCCCTCTTAGACGCTCTTAATTTGGTTCTTGTATTTCATGGCGTGTTATCTCTCTCACACCCCCTCGTATTAGGTCTTTGATAGGGCTGATGCTTCACGGGGGCCTTCATCTCTGTCGTAGCCTCGTGGACCCAAAGGATTTGAGGACGACCTGCTACGTGCGGCCGCGTGGGAACCACGCATGAGCGCTTTTCACTAAGTTCCTCCTCCGCCGTAATGTGGGCCATCCGGATGAGTGACTCGCTGAAGGGTTTCGACATGATGCCCTTCCTAAACGCGTGCACCATCATTTTTTCTTTTGTGAGGTTCAACCTCACCACTTGCAATCCAAAACGGTGGAGGAACTCCTTCAAAGACTCTCCTTGATACTGTTTTACATCAAAGAAGTCGTAGGAGACTAACAGGGGGGTGAGGGCTCGATTTTCGAGATATTGTGCCCTAAACAACTTTGTGAGTTACGGGAACGACGTTACATGGCGATCAGAGAGGCTCATGAACCACTCCATCGTTGTTCCTGCCAAAGTGCTCATGAACAGGTTGCATCGCACCGCATCGGAGCCCCTAACCAGCATCATTTGTGTATGGAAGGCCGCATGGTGGGCCTCCGGGTCTTCCATCCCGGTGAAGGTCACCTTGGGCCCTACGAGTGTGGTCGGCATCACTGCATCCACAATCTCTGTCGAGAACGGTGTTGGGAATTCACTAGGGGGCATCACAGGCCCCTGATCTGCACCCTCACGCTCTGCCTTGTGGGTTTGCAGGTTTCTGCGCAGCTCCTCGTTCATGGCTTGCGACACTACAAAATCAGCTTGGATGAGTTCTTGATTTGCTCTTGACATGACCATTTCCCCCTGAAGGGCTCGCATCATCTCCATAACCTGCTGCAGGGTGAGGCCCTCACCCCCGTTTGGTGCAAAAGGTCCTTGCCTTGTACTTCTCATCTCTTGGACCTTCTTGGTTCTTGCTGGTGCGACAGTGTTTTGTTTTGTGCCCCACGGTGGGCGCCAAATGTTCCTGCCGGTTGACTCGAAACGCTTTCGTACGTCTACATCACGCTCACGCTCAAAGTCCTTGCATTCGCGTATGCTTTCCCTGTGATGAACACTTGAAACACAAAGACAATTGGTGCCCTAGCGGCCGTTTGCACTCTGACGCTCAAGTCAGTACTAGGGCTAGGAAACACCAAAAACTATATATTCTTGCTCTTGTGTGTGTGTAACGGCGCAAGAGGATTCTCCCTCGCCAAATTTGTTAACTTACTATTTATAGAATGAAAACTAGGGTTTTTGTTTACCTGAAATGGGCCTTTCTGATGGGTGGGCCCAACACTGTTGTTACCTTACTCTTAGGATAACCTAGCGCGTGGGGTCCCTAACTTGAGTGCAACCTCTGACGGGACGAGCACCTGGATGACTCTTCGTAAACCTAATCTTTGGGGTCTCCCGCCTCTGAGAGTGCCCTAGCTGTTCACGTGCCATGCATGCAGCTCGCCCCTAATCGTGGCCCTTGCTGGCCATATCCTTCAAGTGGCTTTTACACTTTGTGTCACGCCTGAATGCGTCGTCCACTCTACATGCATGGGCACTCATGATCTAGGCTTCTCCCTTACTGATAATTGGTGTGTGATATGGGATCCACTTCTCGTGGCCCGTCTCTACTGTTTGGATCTCCGATGCCTGACCTCTCCACACTGTTTGGTGGCAAGTCGGTACATCCTAATGACCGATGTCTGACCACTCTCGGCTCCTTGGCGCACATGCTTTGCGAGGTATTGTCTCGCGCTGCTCGTGGGACCCGCTTACGTGGCACCAATATTACTAGTGGTTAGTCAACGCTCGGGGACTGATCGGTACAACAGACTAGCTTAACAATCGGTTGTTTCGACAGATCAACCGGTTGGTTTTCTTCAGTCTTCCTTTACACACCGCAGCTCAAAGATTTGATTCTGAACAACTTCAATCTGTTCATCAAGCATTTGAAACCTTGTATCCATGCTTTGGAATCTATTATCAAAGTTCTGAAAGTTTGAAACACAAAGATCATGAAGATTCCTTTGATATTTTGCAAAGCCATCTAGCCTATTCACCATGTAGCTCTCAAAGGAAGTCATTGAAGGAGTCCCATCTCCTTGATGTCGAACACTTGTCCCAGCACCAAAATCAGTTGTAGGTTGTTCTGCATCTTGAACATTCATATCAGCACCATCTTGATCTTCTTCATCATTTTCAGCTTGTGCAGCACTTGAGGAACCACCATGTTCACCATCCTTGCTTACCCATCTTCCATTTATCTTGGTAAAACCCATATTTCTTACTGAAACATTGTTCACTTCAAGTGTTGATTTCACCAACTCAGATGTTTCATCCTCAAGATTCACTTCAAAATAGAGTAAGAACTTAGAAATCAAGACAACATAAGGATAATGGTAATCACTTAACCTCACAGATTTTTGCATGTGCTCCTTGATGATATGAATCCAATTGATCTTGACTTTGTTCATGATGCAATAGATATAGACAAGATCTTCTTCAGTTAAAGTAGAATGGTTGCTTCCTCTAGGTGTTAAAATCCATGTAACAATGAGAGCTAACAACCTTTCATTTAACTTCAAACCTCCAACAGAACAAGTCCTTATTTGAGTTTGAGGATTCTTCAAACAACTTCTATAGTACTGAACTTTGTTGAAGTTTTCCACCACACCAATGTTTCCTTTATTTATTCTTAGCCCAACATATTTCAAACCAGTTACAGCAGCCCATACATCATGGGTAATCTCCATATCTACACCCTTAACGTGAGAAACAAGATTGTTACCTTCAAACTTCAAACTTTTGTAGAAAACCAAACCGGATATATGTTTCCTTTCATCTACAAGAACCTCTTCAACAAATGTTCTTTGAGAAGCCTCCTTACATTGTCCAGCTTTTGGCTTTTCAACCAATCAAAGGAGACAACTTTTGGGTTGTTTATCACTTTTCTACTTGTTTCAAAGCGATACTTCTCAATCAATTCATTATCTCCTGAAAATCAGCCCTCAAGATGTCCACCTGATCTCACAGCCCTAGTTTTAATCCTTTTTTATGTAGGAGGAGTGGAATCCATGAAAACAGAATGAGAAAAAAGCACACACACACAATGAGAGAGAGATGTAGCAAGAGATGAGCCAATGGGTTGTTTTTGTGAAGGAAAACAGCTGCAACAGATTTGATAGCAAAACAAAATCCCTTTTTGATCTTTTGGTGGTAGTGGGTTTCAGTCTTTAAGGTAGAAACTGGTCCAAGCCTTACACAGAAAACGTCAGTCTGGAGCAGAAAAACACATGGTCATCACATGTGACTTTAGCTAGTCATAAAGGCACTTGAATTTCCAAGATATGGAATATATTCCTTTTTATGACAAGATGTAACTTCCTTCAGAGCCAGATCAGACTTTAAAGACAACTGACTCAAAATCCCTTTAAGATTGAAATTTGTAAAAGATAGAATTTATAGAGAAATTAAATCAATTCTTCACAATGCTGTCAGAGAAGAAACAATCGGTTGTTTCAAGAAAACAATCGGTTGTTTTTCTACAACAACAACACTGTTAAAGATTGAAACAAAACCAGAGAAGAATTGAAATGTAATTAACCATACCCACATAGATGACAATTTAAACATAAAATAAAAAGAAAAAAAAAGAGAAGTTCTTATCCTTTTGTCATGAAGTCCCTTTAGTGAGTCATTACTTATGATCAAGAAGTCTTCTTTTTGGCTGTCAAGACACCTTGAGCTGGTAGAGAACCTTAATTCAGTTCCAAACAGAAGTATTTTCTTCCAAAAGTTTTATCAGATAACTCAAGACTCCATGCTTCTTTTTAGAATCCCCGTAACACAATAAATTCAAGCAACAAGATTTGGTCCTCTTACAAATGTGGATTCTTTTGATTTATCTTTATCATTTGAGACCTCACACCCTTTGGGAATCCATTGTAAAATACCTTTAGGAATATAATATTTCCTAATTTTACAGATTCTAACCGAGTGGTCTCTTTTCATGCATAAAAGCATGTAACAACCGGTTGTTTCAATCTTTCAATCGGTTGTTTTTCTGACACTATTGCAAAAGGCTTTGAAATCCCATTTTTCTTGTTTAGAGGATAAAACCCCAAACCAGATTTTCCAAAAACATATTTTTGGTATGCTAAGACAGTTTCAAAGTTGGATTTACCATTTGAAAGTTTATCCACAATTTTTATAAGGTAGTGGACTTTACTTTCAAGAGTTTTAAAATTTCCACAAACTTTAGAGTTACACAATGAGAAGAGTTTTTGCAATGCATTTCAAGATTTTCAAAATCATTTTTTGACTCTATTTTCAAGCTAGTTATTCAAACCTTTCAATCGGTTGTTTGAAAGAGCCAATCGGTTAGCTTCTTCATGAGTTTCTTTAAAAGCTTGAAGAAGTTGGCTATAATTTTCAGCACTTAAGGAAGCACAAGAACTTACACTGCTTGAGCTGCTTGAATCATCATCTCCCTCTGCCATTAAACAAGGATTGGCTTTTTCATCTTCACTTGATGAGGAGACTTCGTTTTCATCCCAAGCAATATATGCTCTTTTTGATTTCCCTCTCTTTTCCTTATTGTTTGACTTCTTTTCATTGCCTTCTTTATTTGGGCAATCAGCTTTTATATGCCCTTGTTCACCACAACCAAAACAAGTATAATTGTTAGAATTGAAATCACTAGTTTTCTTGTTTCCATACCTTTCTTTGTTGGATTCTTTGTTGCGATTTCTCTTCAAGAATTTGCTAAACTTTTTGGACAACAAGCTTAGATTTTCTTCCTCACTTTTATCACTTGAATTTTGCTTCTTCTTATGCTTGGCAGCTTTCAAGGCAATGTTCCTTACATGCTTGTCCTCACTTTCTTGAACATTGAGTCTATTCATGATGAGAATCAAATAAATGAGACTTTTATTAATGGATGAAGAGGAGGTGTGGTTATTAAATACTCTTGTATTTAATAAGGGCCAAGGCCAAGCTTTGAAATACTCTTGTATA
Source organism: Phaseolus vulgaris (assembly GCF_051622355.1). Classification (NCBI taxonomy): domain Eukaryota; kingdom Viridiplantae; phylum Streptophyta; class Magnoliopsida; order Fabales; family Fabaceae; genus Phaseolus; species Phaseolus vulgaris. The sequence continues at coordinate 33,776,143 of NC_143504.1, forward strand.
GTTTTAGGAGGTGTGGTTATTAAATAAAGGAGTGTGAAAATGTAAAATAAAGTCACATTGTCCATGTGACTTAGGAGAGTGGTGTAGGTGTAGTTTTTAGGAGGTGTCATAGTAGAAAAAGGTCACACCTCCCATGTGACTTGTTTTTTGTGGGAATTTCAAATGAGTTTATTTGAATTTTCCCACCTATTTTTCAGCACCTCTAGGCTATAAATAAAGGTGCTTAGCTTGTACAATTCAGATTTGAATTTAGATTAAAGAAACTATACTCAATTTTTGAGAAAGCATTGGAGAGCTTTGTGCCTTCTTCACTAGCCTTATCTTGATGGTTCCATGGTTACCTCAAGTGGCGGCTTGCACACTCATCTAGGAGTCTCCATCCTTCTAGTGGCGTGATCATCCAACCATACATCCATCTTCATGAGCTTTCTCTTCTCCTTCCTTCATTCTCTTTCAATTGTTCTTGTTTTAGCTTGATTCCTTGAAATTTTGTTCGGTGTTCTTGCTGTTTTGTGGTTTTTTTTTGGTTCGGTCTTTTTATATTTCTGTCCATTCATCTTGTTCGTTTGCTTTTCTAGCTCATATGTTCGGTTCATTTCAATTCTTAAGTAATATGTTCGGTGCATTTTCCTTTTCTTCCACTTTAATTGGTTCAATTTGACAATATGTGGAAGTTCCATATGAGTTTGGATTTGGTACTAGTTTTGGTGAGTTCTTGACTTAGAACATTGATCCAATTCTAAGAAAAAGTGCCTAACTATTGTCCAACTCAAGTTGATTCCTAAGAATTTCAAGAATCATTCTCTTCTTTGCTATTGGAATCACATCAATTCATCTCCAACTCATGTTCTCTAACCTTACCAAACAAGGAAGTCGTAGTCAAGGATGTTAAGTCCTTTGATTCAGATATTGTCATTACCTTAGGTTGCCAAGATTTATCAAGACACTTGAGAATCTTGATGTTTAGCTCCTCTTTATCAAAGGTTTTTTCAAGGCTCATTAGATGGTTGATGATGTGAGTGAATCTCTTTTGTCCTTCAGCAGTTGATTCTCCCTTGAGCATTCTAAACTTCTCATACTCTTGTATTAGAGTATGTTTCCTAACTCTCTTCACATCATTTGTTCCTTCATGGGTGACTTCTAGAGTATCCCACATTTCCTTAGCCAATGCACATTGTGAGATCCTAAAAAATTCATCCGAATTCAAAGCAGAGGTTATGATATTCTTGGCAATGCAATCAAACTTGGCCTTTTTATTTCCAGCGTCAGTCCATTGGGACCAAGGTTTTTCAATAGAAGATCCATCCTTTTCAATTTTAGGAATAAAAGGGCCATTTTCAATTGCATCCCAAATTCCTTTATCAAGAGATTCAACAAAGATTTTCATTCTAACTTTCCAAATTGATAATTCAAACCACAAAACAAAGGTGACCTGTTAATTAAGGCACCCTCCCCAAAAGGTAGTTTTTCAGTCATTGAAAAAAGATTTTAGGATCAAACTTGAATATTTTTTAAGTACCAATCTCTTGATTCCAATTGTTAAAATATATGGCCTTAAACGAGAGGGAGAGTGAATTGTTTAAGAGAGGTTTTTGAAATATTTTTAAAGTTTAACAAAATTCTTTGAATGAATCCAGAACAGAAATCAGGTTAGCCAAGAACAAGAGCAATAAAACAGCAAAGCAACAGAAAAACAATCGGTTGTTTCTGCGAAACAATTGGCTGTTTATACCAGTAAAACTAAAAACAAATTTTAAATGAGTTTAAGTGTAAGAGAAAGATACACCAACAGTTTATACTAGTTCACTCTTAAACCAAGAGCTACATCCAGTCCCCAGAAAACCACTGAGTAATCCACTAAGTAACCAAACCAGATTACAACACACAATCCACCAAAGTAGTGACCTTGAACCCTTCAAGAAACACACTCACTTTGGCAAATCACACACCAAGAGTATTGATCTTGACCACCCCAAGAGCACACAACACTCCTTGGCAACACAACACCACAAATACAAAAGGTTGAGAAGAGATTACACTTGTTTACAGAACAATCTGAAATCAATACAAATGCAATTCTATTCCACTCTCTTAGAAAACCCAAAGCTTTGATGTAAATGTTCAAATCTTGAATCAACTCTTTCACAACTGAAAAAACTCAAATATGTTTCTCTTCCTTGTTTGAAAACATAAACAAACTATTTATATTTTCCAAAGATTGGTCAAAGCATTTATTGAAGGAGCGTATTCAGTTGGAAATCATTTAAAGCACATTCAACCACCAAAACAGAATTTTGTTAAGATTTTCAAAGAAGCAATCGGTTGAAACCACGAAACAACTGATTGTTTGGTTTGGTAGTTAAGTCAACCAAACTTAAACAGTTTTCAACCTTTTCAAAAACTCCTAAGAGTAAAACAACCGGTTGATTCGACAAAACAACATGATTTTTTCACTTAGTTGGAAAAACACTTTATTTCAAAAAGGATTTAAAGCACATTAGCTTTAGATTCAACAAAGGAGTGGATTACAAATAAAACTACCAGATCCCTCCCAAAACACAGCAGCAACACAACCTTGCATCAAACACAAGGATTTGGATTATTCAAAGCATTTGATCACTCTTGATCAACATCTCAAACAAAGCTCATTTCAATTAGTTTTAAAGATTATAGTGTTTTTCGATGCAAAGGGAAAAACAACCGATTAAAGTTTCGAAATAATCGGTTGTTTGTAACTTAGCTGGCAAATAAGGTTTTGAAACTGTTTTATAACTGACAAGAGCATTCAACCGTTTAAATCTTGGTTTTTACCGATTAAATGTATGTCCTTGTAACAACTTCTTGAAAATTTGTTTTAAACTGATTTGGTTGTTTAGATTTACTCCAACGTTAACATTTCAAGTATTATAAATATGTTTTTGATTCATACGGTTTTTTTAAGAGTGATTAAGATTGATAAAACAAAAGCTTTTGATACTCTGAGTTGAGATTGATTTGAGAGATTGCCAAAATTGTTTGTGAAATGGTTTTCACCAAGTTTTAGCAAGATTACTTTGTGCCTTGTTGTGGTTCAAAGAATTGATGAATAAGGTCTTGGTGTATTGTGTTTTACCAGGTGTTTTCTAATGCTGTTCAAGTTCTTGTAATTATTCATATAACATTATGTATAACTGTGTAAAATCCTGTAAAGTCAGTGTGATTCTGGCTTGAGGTGGTTGTTGTGTGCAAAGAGGGTGAGTAGGCTTTGTGGGATTCAATGTCACCTCTTTGTGTGTGGTGTAATCTATGATTGATTGCATAGTGAAAACTCAATGGTTTGACTGAGGACTAGATGTAGCTCTGTGATTGAGTGAACCAGTATAATCTCTGTGTGTGATTCTCTCTATCTCATCTCTCATTAAACTGTTTGTATTTTTCTGCTGTCATAAACAACTGGTTAAATCACAACTTTAACCGATTGATTTTCTAATTCCAGTTTCTGTTTGACTATTGAATTGGTTTTCTGAACTGCTTTTCTGAGTTGTTTGTTAGAGCTTCATTCTAAGCAAAGTATTTGTGAAAATAGTTTGAAAACAATTCACCCCTCCTCTTATTGTAGCCATCAAACCTAATAAACCTCCCCATCATTCCCCATCTAAAACCTTATAACTTCAATGTTTGATTGATGATGGGGAATTCAGTTAAATAATAAGTGAAGGTCGAACTATTTGTGGGCAACTATCGAGATAAAATTTTACATTATGTAGCTCTAATGGAAGCTTGTCATGTCTTATTGGAACAACTGTGACAATTTGATAAGAAATTCATGCATAACGAACGTACCAACGAGATTACATTCACCGATAAAGAAAGAAAATACATTTTTGATCCTTTAACATCTTCTCAGGACTTGGAGAACCAAATAAAATTAAAATAGAAAATAAATAATGAAAAAACACTGGTTCTCTTAGGACAAAGTTGTTATTCTAAAGAGTCTAGCTTGGAATATTTTGATAAAGAAGAGAGGAAAGAAAAATAAATGGAAAAGAAAACTATGTATTTGATAAGTTTCATATTTCAATAATATTTCATATTAAAAGATAGACACTTATGAATATTTATTGATAAAATAACTATAATTTAACCCCTAATTTATGAATTTAAACCCGTTTACATATTTTGTGATTATGATATGAATAATAACAACTTATTCCCAAATTTGTATTAATTTTAGGATTCTAGAAAAAAAAAGGGAGATGAAAGGGATAAAGAAGAATAAACAAGATGAAAAAAGGGAAAGTTGGAATGCTCAAAAGTCGCCCAAGTGAAAAATGTTATATTTTAGTAATATTTCATATTAAAATACAAACACTTATGAACATTTATTGATAAAATAACTATATTTTAACCCCTAATTTATGAGTTTACACATTTTTACATATTTTGTGATTATACTATGAATACGAATGATTTATTACCAAATTTTTTAATTTTAGGATTCTGGGGAAAAATAGAGATGAAAGGGCAAAAGGAGAATATACAAGATAAAAAGGGAAAGCTGGGACGCTCCAACACTCACCCAAATTCACCTAAGCTAGAAGCCTCCCAAAGAATCTCGCCCAAGTGAGCTCAATCTCGTCTAGACGAGATCCCTCCAGAGACGTTGGGCTTGTTTTTTGTCCAACTCGCCCAAGCGAGCCCAATCATGCCCAGATGAGAAATCACTTTGCCCGAACCCAATTAGGTTAAATTTGAGGCATGAAACACAACCCTAGACATTCATTGGGACAATAGGAGGTGATAACAAACCTTAGAAGAGGCAACATCAAGGAGAAACATCCTAAATCTTTTTTTCTTGCTTTCCATGCTTGTAATGGCCAACATGAGTAGCTAATTCTACCTTTTGGGATTGGGAGTAATTTGTTCAAACTCTTATGTATTGAGGTGACATTTAAATATAATATTATGTTCTTGATTGATTATTGGTATTGCCATTTTATTTGTAATGTTTGTTTTACCATCATTTTTATCCTTAGATTTGAGTGAAAAGTACTTCTAAGTTTATGACCTAAATGATAATGCTTAACATATTTGAATGCTAGGAATAGATTTGAAATGTTAACTGCTATCAACATCTAATTATAATGATAAAGAGTTTTTATAAATATGCGAGAAATCAATATTTAGGAGACTCTCTTAATAATTTTATATGCGAGAAATCGATATAAATAAATTTTATATGGGAATCAATATAAATAAAAGGATAAAATATTACTATTGCTTTTCAAAATACAAAAAAGAGTAAGAAGGATGAACTTCAATCCCAATTTTCACAATTGAATCAACAACTTTTTACTTTGCTTTTATTTAATTTTCATGCAAATTATTGTCAATATCAAATCAAATCAAATTATTGTACAAATTCTTATACTTAGTGAATGTTACTCTTAGGATTTTAAATAATTGTTCCTTGTGGGTTTGATATCCATCCTTAGGGACAAATTATTACTTCTGACTCGGTACAGTTGCCGTAAAAAGAGTCATCACAAAGCAATCCTAGTCTCACCCAAGCTAACTCACTCCAAAGAAGTTGGGTTTTTTCTCGTCCAACTCGCCTAGGCAAGCTATAGTTCGCTTAGGCGAGAAGTCACTTAGCCCAAGCACATTTAGGTTAAATATGAGGCATGAGGCATAACCCTAGACATCATTGGGAGAATAAAAGGAGATAGGAAATCCTAGATGAGGCAACTCTCAAGGAGAAACATCCTGGATCTTCTTTTCTTGCTTTCCATGCTTGTAATTGCCAACATGAATGCCTAATTCTACCCTTTGGGATCAAGAGTAATCTATTCAAACTCTTATGTATTGAGATGATATTTAAACATAATATTATGTTTTTGATTGATGATTGCTAGTGTCATTTTATTCTTAATGCTTGTTTTATCATGATTTTGATCCTTAGATTTGACTTAAAAATATTTATAAGCATCTGACCTAAATGATAATGCTTAACATATTTGAATGCTAGGAATAAATTAGAAATATTAATTACTATCATATATGCTTGTAACAATAAGGAGTCTTTATAAATATGGAATGAATCAAAATATAGGAGATTATCTTAATAATTCTATATGCGAGGAATCAATATAAATGAATTTTATATGGGCATCAATATCAATCAACGATAAAATATTATCATGCTTTCCAAAATACAAGAGAGTGAAAACGATGAATCTCAATCCCAATTTTCCCAATTGAATCAAACAACTTTTTACTTGTTTTATTTACATTCTTGCAATTTCATACACAACAAATACCCAACAAACTTTTCTACATTGTTTTCTATTTAGTGAAACTTATACTTAATAATTAAATTATTCCTTGTGGGTTCGACATCCGTTCTTAGGGACAAATTTATTACTTTTGACATGGTACACTTGCTATAAAATAGGCATCAATATTCTTCTTTGAGTAAATCATGTCATACATTGCCAGAAAAACTGAAAAAAAAAATATCAAGAAGAAAGGTAACCAAATAAAATTGAAAAAACAAACAAATAAATTTGTTGTTAAAAAAAAATAACTTTTGTATTATTAAAAAGCACATGAATTTTAAAAGTCCGAATTCTTTTCCATTGTTTGTACATAAATTTGGTTTTTTTTATTGAATTTTTTAGAAGAAGACATTTAAACGGTTTCATGACTACCATAGATTGTCATCTAATCCTGGAGGATGAACATAACTTTCAAGCAAGAATAAGACTGTTGTCTGAAACCAAATTTGCAAATCTAAAGACAGATCCTTTCAAGAGAGAGGGAATGATGACTACTGTCCAACAACAAACTATTATTAGGACAATGACAAAGACATGAAGAGTGAGACTGAACAGAGACTGGAGATTAAGAGAGACTCTCTCTTAGTATCTTGATTTATTAAAAAAAAAATGGTTTCATTTTTTTCCTTCCCTGCTCTGTTTAATTTCCTTACGCGGCACATTGGTTGGGATTGATTGCTGTAATTACTTGAGTGAACTTTTCAGCACATTTTAACCTAATTTTCTTTGCTCTGTTTTAATAATAAGTAGTTCGGTTTATAGATTGAGTGTTACACTTTGTTTTATTTCAATAAACCCACATGCATCACTTAACACGTGTAATGAAACTACTATAAAGTTTATATATCTATAAATACACATTTGAATTCTCCTTCTTTTCAATTAGTTTAAAATTTTAATATTATTAAAATGTATAAAAGAATTGTCATTCTCATAGGTATATATTTTATTAAGCTTAACAAATAACAAATATGAATCTTATTACACTGGGGCTGGGGCTTGTGTATTTAACAGAAAGACATTTGAACTTGTCTATTGCGTCGGTTTAATTGATCCTTCAACTCTTTCCAGAAACAAAAGGATATACTGTAAGTATAATAAGAGTTGAAGGATTCTTTGAAATAGTTTAAGGAAAACTTTGGGTTTTCCCTTGTATTGTATCTCTAGCTTCCTTCTGCTGTACAAAATGGAGGAAAGAAATTAAAAAAAGAAAAGCCCTTATATTTGAATTAATATTGTAGAACTTATTCCACAATAAAAGCATAAGCATGCACACATATATCTGATACCATAACTAAAAATAGAAGAAAGGAACTCGAGACAAAACTTTTCTTCAATACCTTCAGCTACAGATATGAAATACATGTATGATTTAAGCACCACTTTAAATTAAAAACAAGAATGAAATGCACACACTTCGTTATTGATTTAAAATTACAACACCGAGAAACATACATCTACATCATATATAGTGCATCTGGCTGTAGAAACCCCAACTAAAATTGTCATACAACAGTGGCATTACTGGACTCTTGAACTGCTTTGTTAATCACAGAATTTGATTAAACTGGAACCGTCCTAGCAGACCCGGCCATCTCTATAGCCTCAGGACCTTCTTCATTCTCCCCACTCAATTCTTCCAGTGATTTTCCCTTTGATTCTGGCACTAAGAAGGTGAATACCATTCCAAAGAAGTTGACCACACCAAGCACAATGAGGGAGTTCTTAACCCCAATACCAGTTGGGTAACCTTGATCAACCTTTTTGGGGTCCGTACTCTGTGCAGCATACAAGAACCCAAATGCACCCACAATTGCTCCTGCCTTTCCTGCAGCAGCTGAGATTCCATGACAGGTAGATCTTAACCTTGCTGGGAAAATCTCTGCTGGTACCACAAATGTGGTGGCATTTGGACCAAAATTGGAGAAGAAAAAGGTGAGAGAGTACATCACAACAAACCCAATTCTGTTTTCTTTCTTGGTCCAGTGATTGTAAGGTATGGCAAGAGCAAACATGAAGACAGTCATGAAGAAGAAACCCATCAATTGGATGGCGAAACGGCCCATGTAATCAATAAAGAACACGGTAAACCAGTACCCCGGCACAGTGCTGCAAAGTGCTATAAGTGTTTGTGCTCTTGCAATCCTGTAAACCTCATGAATTGCATTCATTTCTTGTGAAGGAGGGATCCATCCAATGGCACTGAAAATGTCCTTTTGGAAGAGGTTCTGGCTGTAGAAGGCAATATCCAACAAAAACCAGGTTACTGTGGTTCCAACCAAGTGCAAACCATGGCGTTTGGCAAATTCCTTGCTGAACAAACCATACTTTTGGTTTTCACTGTCAACAATATGGTGCAACTTATCCTCTTCAGCTTCAAGCTCAACTTGCAACACCTTAGACATGTCAGAAGCTGCTTGTTTTGCATTCCTGGCTACAAGGGCCGTGTAACGAGCTGTCTCTGGCATTTTCATACGCCAGTAGTAGGTAACCGCAGCTGGAACTGCACCAAACATCAAAATGATACGCCAAACATAATCAAGGGAATGCACTATTGACCCTTCTGGGTTTTCTTTATAGCTCGGAAGATCGTATTTGTGGTCATATGCAGATGACACAATCAAGGCAACTATACCACCAGCCAAGATTCCAAATCCCTGCATGGCAAACACTGCAGCAATGAATGCCCCTCGAGTCTTTTTGTTGGCATATTCAGACATGATTGTAGCTGATAGAGGGTAGTCACCACCAATCCCAAAGCCAAGCCAGAACCTGAAGAAACAAAGTGTGGTAATGACACCCTTCGGGGTATCTCCAAAAGAGAGCCCCGAGGCAAGGGAACACACTACCATGAGCATAAGAGTTAAACCATAAACCTTTTTCCTTCCCAACTTGTCACCAAGCCATCCAAAGAAAAGCTGGCCGGCCAAAGTGCCACATAGTGCAACACCAGTCACAGCAGCTTGCACATTAGGAGGAAGAACACCAGGCTTTGGTTTAGTTATATCTGTGTAATATAACCGCCCCAGCAACTTGGTGACAAGAGAAATACAGAAGAGATCATATGCATCAGTAAAGAATCCCATTCCAGCAATCACAATAGCAGTGAAGTGGTACCATTGCGTCTTGGCCACATCGAGTGCATTAAGCACTCCTAGTTCTCTTCCAGACATCACTCACTAACTGCAACCTGATGTGCCCCAAGCAATGATTAGAAATTTCCACCACAACGTTAAAAGATAATGATTTCTATATATGTGCCTAATACAACTCCATATTCTTCCTCCTTTATTACTGTTTTTCAGAACAAAACTATGAATGGAAAAAACTGTTATTTGCAATGATAGCCAAGGAATAGTATAAATAAACCAGTTCCTCACTTTCTACTCATTATCAAAATTAAAATTCAATTATTGACAAAATAAGTGTAGTAGACTTTTTTAAGAAATTAATAATTTCAATGGTTTGAAAAATTGTACAGCTAATGCTCATCTTTCCCATGCTGATGCAATGGATTGATGATAAAAGAACCCTTACTTTCGTATTTTTCTACTATATCCATAGTCAACAGCCACCAAAGTTGAATAATCCCAAATTAAAACTAGAATTATGTTTGAAAGGAATTTGACTGTAAACTAACAACGACTCCATAATTCCAGCTCTGAAATATAAAATTGTGTTTAAATAGATAAGATCTTTTATATGAAAACAAAGATTAACACAATAACAAAATCATGTGAAAATTTTGTATAACAAGGTCTATTCTCACTTCACGTAAGGTTTCAACTGCCTCCCTAAATTGCTTAGATGTGGAATAACTGCATGAACGACTGAACCAACGAGTCAACTTCAGTGTATACCGTCACAAAGAAAACATGGTTCAGAAATTGGAAATTCATAGGTAATTTTGTACTAGTTTTTTTCTTGTGTCCCTACCTAACCTAATGAACAGAGACATGGAGAAGAAAAGGGTGTGAATAAATTGCAAACAGGAGATATGGTTTTGAAGCCAGTCACTAGCAGACCACGAGTAGCGCGAGGAAACCAGAAAAACTCATAATTAGTATAGAGAAAAGAAGCATAGGCACTGGACAAGACTTATCATCCAAAATTATAAAAATTAAATAAATTGAAAAAAAAAAAAAGGCAGAGGAGGAGGGTTTGTTAAATTTGTTTTGGGTAATAATTTCCCGAAAAATAAATTCCACTGAGAAGGTTCGGTTTTTGTTTGGCACGGAAAATCAGCACCAACTCCAGAAAAGTTAAAAAAAAAAATAATTAAGAAAACGGATAAGGCAGAAAGTATTTTTTTTCTTTTGTGTTTCAGTTCTCGATTAAGAAAAAACAGGAGGAGGAGCAATAGTTTGCAAAATGAGTGGGTGAGTGGTGGTGATGATGGAAGAGAAGAATCATGAAATTGATATCCTGAATAATAGGGGTGAAAAGAGATTCCAGATTTTTAGTGGGGAAAGGGTAATGATTAGATAATTATATAAAATGGAGAAAGTGAAGTTGTGTTGTGTGCTTAGAAAAGTGGGCCTCCCACTATAAGGAAGTCTCCAACAAGTGAGTTAGTTCCACTTACAAGTTCCATGCATCACCAAAAAGTGGAAACAAGAGAAGTTTCCATGAACAAAAATAGGGTCTCACCTGCTAACGAGAGGAGACACTGGTTGTTACCACAGTTAGGTTGAAGTAGGAGAGTGAGGCGGTGTGTTTGAAATAAAGTTATAAAGAGAGAGAAGGAGAAGTTGTTGTTATATATAGTGCAAAGCTGTCACCACACCCATACAAAGTAATGGTTTCAAAAATGCAGAATCAAGGAGGTATCTCGCATATACCCCATTCCTATACTTTGTATAATTCACACTTTCAGGTCAACGCCTTCACAATTTGCTTGCTTCATCTATTTCTTTTCACTCTTTTTTATCATTCTTATATACACATGAAAAACTCTTTTTCATACTAGGTGGCGCTGTAAAATGTTGTTATTATAAGTTAAAACAAAAACAGTATGGGATGATGTCATATGTTGGTTGAACAACCACTTATCTCATTGTTCCAGTGTATAACTGCCCAGGTGGCAAAAAAACAAATATTAAATTGTTGTTACGGGGTCCATAATTTTTTTTTGAAAAGGTTTAATCTTTGATTCAAATTTCCATTAGGGTTATGATACTCTCCCTCTTTCAATTTCTTCTTCTTTTGGTGGCTGAACTCTCTCTCTTTCAATTTCTTCTTCTTTTGGTGGCTGAACTCTCCCTCTTTCAATTTCTTCTTCTTTTTGGTCCCGTGGTTCACCAGTGCACCGTTCCCTCTTTGAATTTCTTCTTCGCAAAGGTCTCGTGGTTCTCCAGTGCACCATTCCCTCTTGCATTTTATTGTTGTATTGGTTTCCTGTGTCGTGGTTTCGTGGTCTTGTTCTTCGTTGTCGTCGTCGGTCGGTGTTTGCTCGGTGGACGCCCTCCATCTCTTTTCACGGTGGTTAGGTGATAAAGGTAATATATTTTTGATTTAATGGATTCTGAAGTGAAACATTGTTGTTGTGTGATTTTGATGATGTTGTGTGATTTTGATGTTGTTGTAGAGCCTATTTTGATTCAATTTTAGTTTGATTTTCGTGTTGAAGGAAGTTTGAAGCTTTTCTTCCTTGAATGTTGAACTGTTGGTATTGTTGTTATTACTAGACACATTGATATAAAATTGATAAATTTTTTTCACAGTGATGAAGTTAGAGCATATAAATTGTATGTTCTAATCGTTAAACAAACGAGTTTGGTAATTGTTGGTTTAGGGTTTAGTAGGAATATGTGGTTGGGGTGGGCATGATGTGGGCAGAAAGTGCGTTAGATAAGATTTTTAGAGTCCATCAGCTTATTGAGTGTGATTGTATAAGTTGGGAGACCATGAACATTTGGCATGTGCTCCATTTCCTGCATCTATTGCATGTCGAGCTTTGGGGTTGTTGTTAGTAGAGGATAATTGTTTGAAACACTTTGCAGGCAAGACTAATGGCCAATGTAAGAATATAATTCCAAAAGCCCAAATTAAAACAGCTTCGTACAACTAGATTAATTGAAAATAGAACACGATAGGGTAACCTCATCATAAAAAATACTCGCAAATTACTTATTACCCCAACTCTGTGTTGTGCACAGATATGTATTAGGTCTTTCATGCTGTTGACAACCTCCGAAATTTGTCAAGCATTGTAGCATGTAATATATTGGTTGAGAAAATACAAAGCATAACAAATCAAAGGTTTTCTTTATAATACTCAACATTTGACATACACTTTCAGGTAGAATTTAATATCATACCTGCAAACATCTCACATATGTTTCAGAAAAACCCAAGTCATTAAGCGATTCCAACTCCAAAATCTGTGGAAGCTGGCGCCATGCTGTTTATACCCTGATGCAAAATAAACATTACATTAAGCTTTGAAGCTTGAGTCCAGTGTCATTGTAATTGTTTGTTACCTAGATGTGACTTAGACTGTTCTAAGCAGTAGATACTTTTTCACCAATCATTGTTATAAAATGCTGAAAAACAGAGTGTGGTTGACAAAAGGGAATGAGAATATGAATTTGTAATCTATATTTAAGAAATTACCATGAGATGCTCTTAATTTTGTATAGCATGATTGTAAAAATATGAATGTGTGACTTTGCATCTCTGTATGTATAAAACATGTTATTTCTGTGAAGCAGGACAGTAGAGTGCAACCAAACATGCCCATGGGGTAAAATGTCATACTACAATAAGATCTGTTTGTTTCCAATTTTACGGTTAATGATTTCCAAACAATACATTTTTTCCTGTGATTTTGGCCCTGATTATATACAATTGGATAGCCGTTCAATAAACCCAACAAATATGAAGAAACATAGTTTACACCATATCCTTTCTGTTGAGTTGTTGTTATCCATGTATGTAGAGTTGTTTTTATCCATTTATATACCGAAATCACAGTATGCAGCATGAGTGTAGGGCAGTATCCAGTGATCACAAATTCACTCAATTTAGAGGTTTGTTGTATGTGGTGACCCTAGTAGGAATATGTGGTGACCACATTAAACTTCATGCACAATCCCTTTGCAAACTTATTTTGGAAATGTGAAGTGAGTGTTGGTGTTGGTTTGGGTGGGCATGATGTTGGCAGAAAATGCGTTAGATCAGATTTTAGAGTCCATGAGTGTAAGGCAGTGTCCAGTGATCACAAATTCACTCAACTTAGGGCATTGTTGTATGTGGTGATCTTAGAAGGAATATGTGGTGACCACATTATAGTTCATGCACAGTCCCTGTGCAAACTTATTATGTAAATGTGAAGAGCGTGTTAGTGTTGGTTAGGTTGGGCATGATGTGGGCAGAAAGTGTGTTATATCAGGTTTTAAGAGTCCATGAGTGTAGGGTAGCGTCCAGTGATAAAAATTCACTCAACTTAGAGGATTGCAGTATGTGGTGACCCAAGTAGGAAGATGTGGTGACCCGCATTAGACTTCTTGTACACACCCAGTGCAAACTTGTTATGGAAATGTGAAGTGCGTGTTGGTTGGGGTGGACATTACGTGGGAAGAAAGTGTGTTAGATCAGGTCTTTAAATGGTATGAGTGCAAGGCAATGTCAAGTGAGCAATTATTCACTCAACTTAGAGGATTGCAGTATGTGATGACCCAAGTAGGAACATCTGGTGACCCACATTACACTTCCCTGTACAGACCCAGTGCAAACTTATTCTGGAAATGTGAAGTTCGTGTTGGTTGGGGTGGGCATGACGCGGGCAAAAAGTGAGTTAGATCAGGTTTTGAGAGTCCATGAGTGAAGGGCAGTGTCCACTGATGACAAATTCACTCAACTTAGAGGATTGCAGTATGTGGTAACCCAAGTAGTAACATGCGGTGACCCACATTAGACTTCCTGTACGAACCAATGCAAATTTATTCTAAAAATGTGAAGTGTGTGTTGGTTGGGGTGGATAGTCCCCCCATCAAGGTAGTCAAACAAAAACTTCCTATACAACCAAACGGGTTAGTAATGAAATTTAAAACTTTTGTTATTTTTATGCATATTCATATGTAAATATTTTTATGTGCTTTTCTTTATGTAGTTATGATTGTTGAGTATTGGTTTTGAAATATATTGAGCTGTGAAATGGTATGGTTGACTATGACGGGAAGACGATGTCTGAATACAACAACGTACGTATTTGTTCCCTTCACTAGTAGAGTACAAGTTATAAGTTTTATTCTGCACTGAAAATTGATTTTCAAAATTAATTTCAAGACGAGCTTCAAGCATTCTGTCAAGAAATGGTTTGTAATTGGGTCCTTGATGCACATAATGCAGAAAGAGAAAATGTGTTGAGGGAGTTCAACTTTCGTGGAACTTCATAATGATGGTGGTTGAGAGTGCGTTGCATGTGAAGCTACATGTTCTGCAATTGTGTAGTTATTCATTACATGTTTTAGTGTATCCTAGGAGCATTCATAACTGTAGAAACATAATGGATTACATACACTTCCATTGAGTTGAATAATGCGCGAACTTTTTAATGCTGAGAATTGAAGACGAATATTATTGTACCATATGATGCAACAAACCTTTTAATTACACTTAAAATTAGTTTCCATCACTTGTAATTATGATGAGAGGTTTTTCTAGAAATGATTTTATTCGTATTCAAATCCATAGGATCCATTAGCAGGTGCCACATACTGTGGAAGGTTAATTTAACGGTCGTTCGTGGTTAAGTATGACTTCGTTCTTAGTTCGTTGGACTCAGTAAAAAAAAAAGTTATAAATATTTACATTTGTGCATTTTGCTACACTAAAATAAGTTTAAAGTTAACAATATTAAGTTAAAGTTCAAAATTTGGCAACTTTTTTACCAAGTATTTGGGTAAAACATAAACAACTACGATCAAAGAGAGGAAGACAAAATTTCATGATACTATGCCTAAGCAGCATTCCATCCAAAAAATTTCGTGCAAGCTCAAATGGACCCCCCTTCAGCACTGACCTATTTTCGCTCAATCCAAAAAATTTCGTGTAAGCTAAAATGGACCCCTTCAGCACTGGACTATTTTCGCTCAATTCAAAAAATTTCATGCAAGCTAAAATGGACCCCTTTAGCACTGTCCTATTTTCGCTCAATCCAAATTATTTTCGTGCAAGCTAAAATGGACCCCTTCAGCACGGCCCCGTTTTTGCTCAATCCAAAAAATTTCATGCAAGCTAAAATGGACTCCTTCGGCACTGGACTATTTTCGCTCAAACCAAAAATTTTCCTGTAAGCTAAAATGGACTCTTTTAGCACTGTCCTATTTTCGATCAATCCAAATTATTTTCGTGCAAGCTAAAATGGACCCCTTCAGCACTGTCTCGTTTTCGCTCAATCCAAAAATTTTCGAGCAAGCTAAAATTGACTCCTTTAGCACTATACTATTTTCGCTCAAACCAAAAATTTTCGTGCAAGCTAAAATGGACCCTTTTAGCATTGTCCTATTTTCGATCAATCCAAATTATTTTCGTGCAAGCTAAAATGGACCCCTTTAGCACTGCCCCGTTTTCGCTCAATCCAAAAAATTTCGTGCAAGCTAAAATGGACCCCTTCAGCACTGCCCTATTTTAGATCAATCTAAATTATTTTTGTGCAAGCTAAAATGGACCCCTTTAGCACTGCCCCTTTTTCGTTCAATCCAAATATTTTCGTGCAAGCTACAATGGACCCCTTCAGCACTGGACTATTTTCGCTAAATCCAAAAAATTTCGTGCAAGCTAAAATGGACCCCTTCAACACTGCCCCGTTTTCGCTCAATCCAAAAATATTTGTGCAAGCTGAAATGGAACCCTTCAGCACTGCCCTATTTTCGGTCAATCTATATTATTTTCGTACAAGCTAAAATGGACCCCTTCAGCACTGCCCCGTTTTCGCTCAATCCAATTTTTGTAGTAGAACCTAAAGTGGACCCCTTGAGCAGTTTACCATTTTGGCCCAATCCAATTTTTTAGTAGAAGCTAAAGTGCAACCATTGAGGGAAAATGCATGACTGCTAATACTACTCACATAATTGATCGATTTAGAATAAATTATCCGCATTTTCGGGATAACCATGTACACTGTAATCTTACAAAATATTTTGAATATGGTAAAAAAACTTTCATTCAAACATATACAACCAGTCATTGCATGTGGGTGGCTGAACATGTACCACAATTGTTCAATATTACATAACAAAATTGTACATGTGTCATTCATAAACTCCATCCTTAATACATTGTTCACATTCGTCAAGATTACATCCTTATGTACTCTTTCAATCCTTTCAGTTTATGTAACAAAAAAATTACTATTATACACATCTTTATTACAGGATCCAACAGGAATAGTTAGAGCAAGTGTACATGCAAAGGTGTTAAAAGATCCGGAATTTGGATCACAAATTGCAGTAGGATCAGTCTTTGTGCTAAAGAATGTATTTATCTTCCATAAAACTCTTTTTTCAAATAAGTCCATTTCATATTTCATGAAATCATTAATATTGTTATAGGTAGTCATATTTAGTTCGAATCAAAGAACATTCTACCTTAATATATAACCATAAACAACATTGTTAAGTGATCCTGCCTGTTGACCAAAACGTTGGAGCTTGCCTCGTCAAACTTGGATCGACGTGTGCCCCGCGTCAACCTTCGTCCTTCGCCACGATCCACCTCAAGAACCTGCAAAGAACAGAGCGGCGCCGCTGCGGCCGATCGCACTCCAACGCCCAAGTCAGTGACCGAACCACCAAATACTAAGAGTAACACTCAAGAACTCTCAAGGAACCGTGAACCAGTTCTCTCTCAGTATACTCAAGAAACTCGCAAGCGTAAAGAAGACAATCTGAACGTGCGTACCTCAGAAGTTCGTTGGGAAACCCTTATATACCTGGACACTTTCTCTCTCCTGGCAGTTACAAACCGGGACACGTGGCTCGCATCCAGCTGTACACGTGCCATCATCTGGAGCCTCCTTGACTTGGGCGCTGCTTCTGACTCTCATTTGGCTAAGTTACTTATGCATGATACTACTCAGTGCATAGTTGTCTTGGAGTGAGATCTCTACTGGGATTGGCGAGTTAGGGTGCCTTCGTATACACCTTCCCTGTGGTCTCGCCGGCCGCTTTCATAATCTGCACCACCTGTTCCACCGTTTATGCCCGAGCAAGCTGTCTCCCGACCTCATCCTCTGGCCAGCTGGGAAGCATCCATCTACCTTCATATTCGGCGATGTCCTTGCTTTGGCGATCTCTAAACACTTGGTCGCCTGGGTTTACATCTGGCGACTTCATCTTCAACTTGGTGACCGCTGGTATTGGTGTGATGGAGATCGGAGCACGCCAACTTAATAACTGGCGAGTACACGAGCCCCCCGACTTCCTTCTCTTCTGCTAACCTGGCGTCCTCTCAACACGCCTATACAATAGCTTGATGCCACGTCATCACTGCCGACTACCAGGGCGGTACATTAAGGTATTTAGCTTTCATTATAACTATAGTACAAACAACTGTGCCTTTCGTTACAATATTCATACCTATAGGTTTTAAAATTTAACATATGTACACCATCTTATTCATGCCTATAGGTTTTCAAATTTGACATATGTCCACCATCTAATGAGGAAGTTCGTTGTTCTCATCCAGTATTACGCGATCCACCAACTCTAGGTACAGTTTCAAAAATTGTCTATACTTAAAAAACAATGTCCTATATCCAATATTCTAATTCACATTTCAATATCCAAAATATATTCATATGCAAAACAATTGGAGTTATTGAATAAGAGGGAGGAAGATAGAATCCGACGTCCAAGGATGGTTTAAACTTCCACATCTTACAAACATGGCTACATGCACAATAAAGACTATTATTGTATAATTGAGGATGAAAAATTTTATTTATAAGCACATGTTTGAACAATGCTTATTACATGTGTTAAGTGAATTTTTTGGATACTTGTCCTTCTTAGCTTCTATGAACTTAGTGTGTGTTGACACTGTCATACATTCAAATTTAAAAAATATGTTCACTTCAACCATATAAATGGAAGACAATTAAAATTAAATAAAACTTCAAAAAGTCCAACCAAGTTAGAGTTACTAAAATTACAACGCAGTTGCTAAATACATGTCTTAAATTCTCTAACCACATTACACCCAATGAAATAAACATGTATCATTCCTAACAACTACTTTGTAATAAACATACTTAAGTACTAAACACATCATGTACGATCCCTTTCAATTATGACTAACAAAATCATTTTCCCCCTTCCATACCTAGTCCATGGTGATTTCATCACAACCGACTTCACACGTTTCCTTGCTCTATGCTTCACTCGGGGGAATATGTTACTTTTTTCTTCTCCCCCATCTTGGTCTTTGGGTATGTCTTGCTCTTGGGGTACGTCTTACTCTTCAGGTACGTCTTCCTGTTCGGGTACATGTTGCTCTTCGGGTACACCTTGCTCATCAGATAGGCCTTGCTCTTTGTGTACGCCTTGCTCTTTAGGTATGCCTTGCTCACTGTGTTCGTCTTTATCATTAACGTAAGACGTCTGCATATGTTCGTCAACATTGAATACGTTATTTCAAACCAAACAACAATGAAAGAACATCAATCTTTAAAAAATGAAACAATTCACACTTCATCGCCCACTACAAGCAACACTCACTCACTTCCCATTTCCAGAACAAGTTTCACTGGGTTTGTGCAGGAAGTAAGAAATGGGTCACCACATATTCCCTGAAGGGTCACCACATACTGTCAGTCTCTAACTTTACTAAATTTTGGGGTTAATTCACAGGGTCCTACTCTCACAGCCTCTAAATAACTCATTTAATCCACTTTCTCCCAACCTCGTGTTCCTCCCTAACCAACACGAACACAATTGACATTTCAAGAAAAAGTTCCTCTGTTAGGTCTTGCAGGAACTGTGATGTGAGTCACCACATACTCTTACTGGGGTCACCACATACTGCAACCCTCTAAGTTTACTAGATTTCTGCTCACTTGTCACTGCCTTACACTCATGCCCTCTAAAGTCTTGATCTAAGACACTTTCTCCCCACATCATGCCCATCCCAAACCCTAAACATGAACACTCACTTCATATTTCCATAACAAGTTTCATTGGGTTTGTGCAGGAAGTAAGAAGTGGGTCACCACATATTCCTTGAAGGGTCACCGCGTACTGTTAGTCTCTAACTTTACTAAATTTTGGGGTTAATTCACAGGGTCCTACTCTCATAGCCTCTAAATAACTCATTTAATCCACTTTCTCCCCATTGACATTTCAAGAAAAAGTTCCCCAGTTAAGTTTGTGCAGGAAGTCTCATGTGGGTCACCACATACTCCTACTAGGGACACAACATACTGCAACCCTCTAAATTCAGTTAACATAGTGGTTACTTGACACTATCCTACTTTGTTGGCCTATATAAAAAACCGATTTAACCCACTTTCTCCCCACCTAGTACCCTCCCCAACCAACATCAACACTAACACTAACACAAACACTAACACTCTCTTTTTAACTTTCTTATCCATGTCAACATTACAAAGTTTCCTTAAAAATTTTGGTACCTCATCAACCTAACATTTCAAACAAACACTCTGCATTATTTTTACAGTAAGACACATATTTCCAACAATAAAATATTTTCCACAAAAAATCAAGTCATACTCCAGAAAATGGGTCCCAGTTTTTGGACAACTCTAAATGAGTTGCTCCACCAATCCCTTTTTTTTGTGTATCCTAACATGCTACTATGAAAAAAAATACTACAATAATAGTGAAATACAGACCCACAAAGTAAACCCAACATCAAATACGAATATACATTTATCTTAGCAGTCTATGCGAAAAATCAGGTTTGGCTCATACAAGGGTCACCACAGGACAAATAACAAGAATGACCCAACAACAAAAATCACACAACAACAAGGTTTCACTTAATAAACAAATGAAAAAAATAAATGTATTACCTTTCAAAACAGGATGTGCAAGAGGAGAATGCCACCCAACCACTGTGAAAACAAGATGTCCAAGATGACACCGCCGCCCAACCACCATGAAAGGAGGATATCGAAGACGACACCACCGCCAAACCACCCTGAAAATTGATGCACCTACGACGACCACGAACGCCGCTGCACATAAAGGTTGCGGAGAACTTGGAACAAATAGCTTGCGGAGAAGACGATGTGGTGGAGAAGATGATGTGGTGAAGAAGAAGAAACCTAATTTCAGCCCCTTTCCTAAAACCTAATTTCACATTCTACCGCACCCTAAACACTTAATTTCAGATTTTTCCTGGACCCCACAATTCAAATAATATTTGTTCTGCCACGTTGGCAGTTGTATGGTGGAGCAACTCATTTAGAGTTGTCCAAAAATCGGGACTCAATCTAGTATACTACTCATTTCCTTTCAACCCAATGTTAAGACACTATATTAAAAAAACTCATTTTATAAAAAAATTAAAATATTTTTATCATAATATTTTAAATTTTATAACTACTAATTATTATAATTTTCTCTTTTTCTGAATATTTTAAACTGATAGGGTTAGGCTTCTTAGACATATTATAAAACTGAAAAGTTTATTTTAAAATAAAACTTTATTATTTTTCTCTTATTTTTTTTATTAAAAAAGAATTAAAATAAATTAAAAATGATACACTTCAAGTATCTTCTAACCCGTATCCAAATATCACGAAATCTTATCATAAGAAATGTTATTGTTACTTTTTATAAGATAATTTATTAGTTTTGGGAACTGTCGGATAATTTACGACTTTTAGAAACTATTTGATTTTTTCCTCTCTCTTGTGATTATCAGTAGGTTGACCATAACAAACTTTGCGTTTACATTACTAATGATAAGTCGATGAGAGTTAATAATCAATAAGAATAAATTTTGTATATTAAAAATATTCTTTTCAGAGAACCAATAAAATAAACTAGTTTACTAATTTTCTTGTATGTACAAGTTTGCAATATAAGTATATTATACTAAAGGCTGGAAAAAAACATCTTGTATATTAATTATTTAAAGAACTTTAAAAAATATATAATTAAGAACACTAATAAATCATTAATAAGAACTACTATTGAAGCTTACAAATATCAGTTATTAAAATCACTACACATATAGTAAAATAAAGATACAAAATGATAATGATAAGTTAACCTAAATTTTTCCTAACTTGTATAAGATACAAGCGGTTTAATTATTTGTTTAGTTTCTATATTAAGGATAAAAAGTTAATTCTATCTTCTAATTTCTAAAATATTTAATATGGTCCTAACTATTTTTAAGAATGACTCAATATGGTCCTTTTTGTTTGACAACGTTAAGTGAGTGATGTGTTGACATACAAAGTCGTATATATATGATAGTTATTTTGGAACACATGTATAATATAACAGGGTGAGATTTGTCCCTTTTATTTAGTTACCATTTTCATTTCTTGACCTCTTTCTTTCACGATCTTCAAAATTTGATTTCACACCAATGGATGTTGCTAAATTGCAATTTCTTGACCCTTTTGAAGTTTCCATCCCAATTTCATTCACCCCTCTCACATTGCTTGTAATTTCTCCCACTTTCCATGACCTATATCTAAGGTTTCATGCTATATTCATCCTTCATTCTTCCTTTCAAGAAAAAACCATTTATTTCCCTTCATTAATGGGTTTCGTTTAAAGCTTAGGAATTTACCATTTTCACTTTCTGAATCATCATGGTGAAGGTGAAATTTTCTGCCACTTTGAACATTGCGAAATGGGCATCCTCGTCCATGGTGTTTTCGGCGAGCATGATGTTGTTAATAGAACCTATAGTGTCAACCTTTTCGTGAGCAAGTCGAGTCTCTATTGCGTATCGTTCAATTTCTCGGACCCTGATAAGAACACAATGGAGAAAGAGGTGAAGAGAACAACTCTTTGTGAACTAGTTGATTTTATTTCCTCTTATGAGTTCTCAAGGTTAGCTGAACTTGCTATTCTCGCAGTGGGGTAAATCCCACCACTATACACGTGTTCCAAATTAATTGTCTGTACCACTTTGTGTTCAAACTCATCACCCATTTAACGTCATCAAAGATAACCAAATAGAAGAGACCATATTAAACCGTTTTAAAAATAGTTGAAACTACATTGAACATTTTAAAAACTAAGGAATATAATTGATTTTTGACCATTAATATAGAGTAAAAGAATAATTAAGCTTCTATAAAACTAGTCTTACAAAACATGTTTCTAACAATAACAAACAAGAACAAAAAACTAACATTGAATAAGTTCACAATACACTACAAGAAAATCATGAAATAGAAACCAATTTTAGAAACAAAAAATAATTAGTTGCTATAGTGACTAAATTAGAGACCATTTTAGAGACAAAATATTTTTTGGTTTCTAAATTAGTTTCTATTATTGTTAAATGGTTTCTAAATTGGTATCTAATTAGCAATCAAAGTTTTTGCTACCAAATTTAAAATCTAAATAATTGGTAGTTAAAACCTTGGTAGCTAATTAGATACTAAAACTATTAAACAATAATAGAAACTAATTTAGAAACCATTTTTTTTAGTTTCTAAAATGGTCTCTAATTTAGTCACTATAGCAACTAATTATTTTTTGTTTCTAAAATTAGTTTCTGTTTCATGATTTTCTTGTAGTGATAAATTAAAAATTGATTCAACATCTTAATGTACACATGCATATAGTAGCTCATAAGAAATCGTGGTAGCTCCTTACACATACTTTACTCAGTCGTTGTGAATCTATATAAGTTTTTCACCACCTAATAATATTTTCATCTATATGATTTAGAATATCAATAAATCTTAAATATCTCCTTCTAGTATGGTTCCAATACTCAAGATCACAAATCAACTAATTCAAATTACCATCTTAGATAAACTAACTTTCAATCAACTAAATCATATGCCCAAACTAATCCATTTAGTCACGGATACAATAAATGTACATAAAATCCATTAACGAATTAGAAAATTGTAGAAAATAGGAAAAATACAAGAAATGATGGTTGAATTATGTTTTATATCTTTTAAAATGTTTCTGCAAATATGTGTGATACTTGATGTTCCTGCCGGTAGACTCGAAGTGCCTTTGTGCGCCTACGTCACTCTCTCGTCCAGAATCTTTGCGTTTGCACGTGTCGTTCCTGTGATGAATGCCTGAAAACACAAAGACAAAGGGCGCCCTAGCGGCCGTTTGCACTCCAATGCTCAAGTCAGTACTAGGGCTAGGAAACACCGAAACTGTGTAACTGTTACTGTGTGTTAAGCGGCACAAGGGAATAACGTCCCTTGCCAAGTTTGTTACCTTACTATTTATAGACTGAAACTAGGGTTTCCTCTTTACCCGAAATGGACCTTTCTGATGGGGCGGGCCCAACACTGTTGTTACCTTACTCTTAGGATAACCTAGCGCGTGGGGTCCCTAACTGGAGTGCAACCTCTGGCGGGTGACCACCTGGGTGCCTCCTCGTGCACCTGATCTCTGGGGTCACCCGCCTTTGGGAGTGCTCTAGCTGTTCACGTGCCATGCATGCAGCTCACCCCTGGAACGTGACCCTCGCAGGTCATATCTTTTTAGTGGCTCTACACTTTGTCTTACGCCTGGACGCGTCATCCACTCTACACGCATGGGCCCTCGTGATCAAGGCTTTCCCTTACTGATAACAGGCGTGTGATCTGGGATTCACTTCTCGTGGTCCAGCTCTACTGTTTGGGTTCCCAATGTCCGATCTCTCCACATTGTCTAGTGGCACGTCGGCACATCTTAATGACCGATGTCTAACCACTCTTGGCTCCTTGGCGTACAAGTTTTGCGAGGTACTGGCTCACGCCGCTCGTGGGACCCGCTTATGTGGCACCAACATTACCAGTGGTCAACAACGCCCAATGACTGGTCGGTACACTTGATAATCAAATGATGGTTTATGTGAAGGACATGTGATCTCTGAACGATTTTCTTAATAAGAATTGCCTTTGATTATATGCGTTAGACGTAGCTTTTAGTTTAATGGATTCATTTGTTTAAGAATGGTTCTTTAACTTAGTTTAATGGATTTACTAATTTAATAATAGTTTTTTAATTTAATACAAATGATAATAATACACAAATTAGAAGAGATAAAAGGGGAAGAAATACACACTCTATTTTTATATTAGTTTGTGTGATAACAAATTATATTTAGCTCTCAATCAACAAATTGAGTATCACTAAGCATACTAATATTGCAAAGTACAAATGAATATTATTTGGATTCATAGTCACTCTTGGCTAATCCCTTGAGTATTGTTTGGAATGCAACCATTTCTGGCTAAAACTGAGTATTCTTTGGACTCAGCCTGTCTTAGCTAAAATGAGTATTCTTTTAATAGTAATAAGTGCCATAATTTAGTTATATTTCATGCAAAAAGATAGGCACTAGTGGACTTTAATTGTTAAAGAGTTATAATTCAACCTTTAATTTAGGAATTTGAACCCTTTTATATATTTTTGGATTATGAGATGAATAAGAACGATTTAATCCCAAGTTAAAGACAAGGATAATAGACAAAGTTGGAGAATTTGAAACTCGCTCAAGCAAGATTACTCCAAAAGCAAACTTATTCTCTTGAGCAAACTCACCTAAGACTTGCTCAAGCTCGCTTAAACGAGTTCACTTCAGTGAAGTGGGGCCTTTTCTCGTGAAACTCACTTAAGCAAGTAATATCTTACTTAAGCGAGATGTCAATTAACCTACATCAAATTAGGTTAAATAGAAGGCGTGAGACAGAACACTTGATACAATTCAACTCGACAAGGGAGATGACTAAGGACACCACAAACACTTCACACCTAGGTTAGTCATCTCAGCATCCAAGACAATGACCCACCAAACCTTAGAAGGACCTCAGCAGAAGAAGAAGAACTGGACATAGACCAGAGTATCAAATGTTCTTTCTTCTGGTCTTTTTACAAGGTATGATTAAGTAAATAAATTATGGGCTACAAATAGTAGAATAAACTATATTAGGGTGTACTTAGTAATTTGGGCTTGTGCCAAACCCATATACTCCCATGTGTCACCCCATATTGCACTCATGCAACCCTACCTTCTAGAAACACTCCATTTGGTGCGGCATTCCCTAGCTTGACCTAGTTTCTAGGTCCTTCCTTACCTTGGCCGCCCCTCTTTTTTCTCTTGCCCACCAAGTCACTATCTCCTATATAAAGGGTTTCTTGGCTCATGTAATGGACACATTGAATTTGGAATAGGAAAGAAACTTTGCTTGAGTGATTATTGAGTCATGAGTGTTAGAATGTATGGCCTTAAACGAAAGGGGGGTTGAATTGTTTAAAGGGTGTTTTCGAAAACTTTTTAAGCTAGAATGAAATTCTTTGCAAGAAACCAAATTTTGAATTTAGTTAGCCAAGAAACAAAGCTCAAAACAGCAAAGCACCAGAAAAACAATCAGTTGTTTCTTCGAAACAATTGGTTGTTTATACCAGCAAAACAACAACAATTGAATTTAAAAGAGTTTAAGAGAAGAAAGAGATACACAAACAATTTATACTGGTTCACTCTTAATCCAAGAGCTACATCCAATCCCCATAATCCACTGGCAATCCACTAAGCAATCCATTATAGATTACTGACAAAAACCACCAAAGAAGTGACCTTGATCCCCTCAAGAAACACACTTCCTTTGGCTCAGCACACCCACCAAGAATGTTGATCTTGACAACCTCAAGAGCACACAACCCTTCTTGGCTTTACAACACCAGAATGTACAAAGTATTCAGAACGAATTACACTTGTTCCAGAATGAACTGAAATCAATACAGATGTAATCATATTCCATTCTCTCTTGAGAAAACTAAAGCTCAAAGGTGAAAACTCAAATCTTGAAAGCAATCTCTGAAAAACTCAAATATGTTTTTCTCTTTTCTTGTTTGTTATAAAACATTAACAAACTATTTATAGCTTTCAAATATTGGTCAAAGCATTTAAAACAGGAGCGCATTCAGTTTGAAAATCATTTAAAGCACACTTAACTAACAAAACAGATTCTGTTAAGATTTTCAAACAAACAATTGATTGATTTCATGAAACAATCGATTGTTTTGGTTTGACAGCAAGTCAACCAACCAAAATAGTTTTCAACCTTTTCAAAAACACCTAAGAGTAAAACAATTGGTTATTTCGACAAAACAACAGGTTGTTTTTCACTTAGTTTGAAAAACACTTTAAACTTAAAAGATTTGAAAACACTTAAGCTTTAGATTCAACAAAGAGTGGATTACAAAGATAAACTACCCAGATCCTACTCTAAAACACAACAACAACTCCAGTCTTCCATCAAACACTAGGATTTGGATTCTTCAAAGCTTTTGATCACACTTTATTCAACAATCTCCCCTTATTTGATGAAGACAAATCCCTGGTTGTTTGTGTTGGACTTGTTTTAATCTGAAGCAGTTCATGCAAAACAATTTTTAAGCATTATACAACATCTATGGCAGCAGGTTAGAATAGCATATAAATCTTGTGTTTTGCTTAACCAAAACAACAGAAAAACCAGCCAAAAAGCCAGCACACCATAAAGCATCAGCAGTAGCAAGCAACAAAAACATTAATCACTTAAACAAATAGAGTTTGCAGTCCTTAAGACAACACAACATAAAATCTCCCCCTATTTGTCTTCACAAATAGAGTATAAGAAGAGATAAAACATAAATTGTTCCAGATAAAACAGAATTTAAAAGAAATAGCAATAAAACTATTATAGAGCAAAAACAATCGGTTGTTTCGAGCATTCTACCGGTTGTTTTTCTTCAGTCATCCTTGCCATATTGCAGCTCAAAGATCTGGTTCTTAACAGCTTCAATCTGTTCATCCAGGGTCTGAAAGCGAGTGTCCATGCTCTGGAATTTGTTGTCAATGTTTTGGAAATTGGTTACACAAAGATCATGGAGATTTCTTTGATTTTTAGAAAAGTCATCAAGTTTATCCACCATGTATCTTTAAAAAGAAGACATAAAAGGAATCTCATCCCTTTGATGTCCTGCACTTGTTCCAGCATCAAAGTTAGTTGCAGGTTGTTCTTCATTTTGGATATCCATATCAGCAGCATGATCTTCTTCATCAAAATCAGCAGTTGCAGCACTTGATGAACCACCATGATCACCGTCTTTGCTCACCCATCTTCCATTTATCTTGGTGAATCCCATCTTGCTTAGTGAACCATTGTTCACTTCTTGTGTTGATTTAACCAACTCAGAGGTTTGATCTTCAATTGTTCACTTCTTGTGTTGATTTAACCAACTCAGAGGTTTCATCTTCAAGATTCACTTCAAAATAGAGCAAGAATTTAGAGATTAAACAACATAGGGATAATGGTAGTCACTTAACCTCATGGATTTTTGCATATGTGCTTTGATGATATGAATCCAATTGATCTTGATCTTCTTCATTATGCAATAGATATAAACAAGATCTTCTTCTGTTAAAACAGAATGGTTGCTCCCCCTTGGAGTTAGGATCCAAGTGACAATGAGATTAACACCCTTTCATCTAACTTTAACCCTCCAACAGAACAAGTTCTCACTTTGTGCTTGTTGATTCTTCAAACAGCTTCTGTAGTATTGGACCTTGTTGAAATCTTCCACAACTCCAAGATTACCTTTATTGATTCTAAGACCAGCATATTTCAATCCAGTTACAACAACCCATACATCATGGGTAATCTCCATTTCTACACCTTTAACATGTGAAACAAGGTTGTTTCCTTCAAACTTGAGGTTTGTGTAGAATATCCGAATCAAATCTGGATAAATATTTTCCTTTATCTCTAAGAATCTTTTCAGCAACTGATCCTTGAGAAGCTTTCTCACATTGTCTAGCTTTTGGCTTTTCAACCAATCAAAGGATACAACTTTTGGATTGTTGATCACTTTTGTGCTTGTCTCAAAGCGATACCTCTCAATAAACTCATTATCCCCTGAAAACCAGCCCTCAAGCCTCCCTCCTAACCTTACAACCCTTGTTTTGATCCTCATTGATGTAGGAGGAGTGGACTCCATGACAGAAGAAAAAAGAGGCAAAGGCTCGCACACAAAGAGAGAAAGAGATGTTGCATGAGATGGCTCAATTGGTTATTTTTGTGAAAGAAAACAACTGCAACTGATTTTATAGCAAATCAGATACTTTCTTTGATCCTTTGGTGATTGTGGGTTTCAGTCTTCAAGATGAGAGACTGGTCCAAGCACTGCACAGAAAACGTCAGAAAAGAACAGAAAAACACATGGTCAGCACATGTGATCTTGGACTAGACATAAAGGCTCTTGAGTTTCGAAGATATGAAATATATTCCTTTATGACATCTTGTAACTTCCTCCAAAACACAATCAGGCTTTCAAGACTGCTTTATTAATGAAGGAAGAGGTCATTCACCTTCACATTTGAAGTTCTTCCTTCTAGTCTTTTCAAAATTAAAAGAAGACATAAAACAAAGATGAGGCCCAAGCCCAAAGCACAAGCCCAAAGCCCAAGCCCAAGAAGGCCAAAGCCCAAAAAGCCCAAGTCCATCCCATGAGGGGAAGGCCAAGCATTAAATAAAAGAGCATAGTAGTTGTAGGAGGTCTGGATATTAAATAAAGGAGTGTGAATATGTAAAATAAAGTCACATTGTCCATGTGACTTAGGAGAGTAGGTGTAGGTGTAGTTTTTAGGAGGTGTCATAGTAGAAAAAGGTCACACCTCCCATATGACTTGTTTTTGGTGGGAATTTCAAATGAGTTTCATTTGAATTTTCCCACCTATTTTTCAGCACCCTCACAATATAAATAGAGGTGTGGGCTCTTGTAAAATTCTGATTGGAAATTGGATATAGAGAAACTCTACTCAAATTGATAGAGAATTGTGTGAGAACTCTGTCTTCTCCTCTACCTTGTCTTATCTTGAGTGCCTTGATTCTCTCAAGTGGCGGCATTTGCTCACTTATCTTGGAGCCTTCACACTTCAAGTGGCGTGACCATCAACCAAGCTCTCCATTCTCATAAGTTCCTTTCTTCTTCCTCTTTTTCATTTCATCTCCATGTTCACATGAAGCTAAAACATGTCTTAGGTTCCTTTTCTAGCATTTTCATTCGGCATTTTAGTTTATGTCTTAATATGCTTCAGTTCATCTTCTCTTTGGCTGATTCCATTTGGTTCTTCTTCATTTCTTATTGATTTGTTCGGTTCATTTCTGTTCTTAAGCATTCTATTCGGTTCATTTACATTTGTGCACCTTTTAATCGGTTCAATTGGCAAGAAATGGGTCTTCCATGTGAGTTTGGTGTTTGGTGCAAGTTTTGGTGAGTTCTTGAAACATAGAACATTGATCCAATTCTATTAAAAGTGCCTATTCATTCTCCAACTCAAGTTGTTTCCATAAAATGTCAAAGAATCATCTATATGTAGCTAGTGGAATCATATCATGTGGTATCTAGAGTTTAGGTTTGTTCTTGTTTGATTTTGAGTTGTGTTGCACTTTTAATTCAAGAACTCTATGTTCTTGTTGTTTATCTTTCTATTTTTAGGCTTAATTTTGAGTTTTATTGCTGTTTTCTTATTTGTGCCTATCATGTGTTTGTGTCTTTTCCTTTTTGAATCCATACAAGTTTTGTCATAGTCATGTTTTTCCAATAATGTCATCACTTCTTGTAGTACTTTTATTGTATTTTTTGTTTTTTGCTTTAGTGTAATACAGTTTTTCTGAACTTGTGTCTTGATCCTTTGTGCATTTTCTGTTTTAGTATTGAGTTCATACTTGTATTTTAGATCTATCCAAGTTCTTATACATCATTTCCATTATGTCTTTGCTACTTCTTAATTCTGTTTTTCATTCCTGTTAGGATTCCTTTGTTTTTCTGAAAACGTGCTCACTGTTTCGATTTATTTCAATTGATTTACTCACTGGAAATTTCTGAAATTCTGGATTTGTGTTCTTTATATTGTTATAAAAGAGTAGAAAAAAAGAAGTACTTCAAAATTCAAAGTACCAAAAAAATAATAAATCAAAAACAAAAAGTGTGTTATTCTGCCGAAAAAAATACGATAATCTGGCAGCGCTTTTAGAAAATTTATCTCAATTAATTGGCGTACTGTTTTTAAGTAATTCTAGTGCCATTGTTGAGCTAAGATCTTGAACTTTCTGTGGTTACAATTTCATAATCCAGTTCGCTTTATATCGTTCCAGATAAATCGGTGAACATCAAGCAGAGTTTACACAAAAATATTTTCCAGTAGTTCTGTTTTTGTTTTCTTCATCTACTCTAGTGCTTTTCTTTAGGTATCTTTTGTGTGCCTTCTTTTTCATTGAGTACCTTATTTTCTTGCTTGTCTTTTTTTTCTCAATACTCTTTGAGTTTGTCATACATCTTGTATTCCTTTTGTTATAACCTTTTATTGCTTATACCTTTTCTTGTTTGTCTTTCATTGTTCATTGGTTTTGTGGTGATTTGCTTTGAGATTGTGTGCTCTTGCTTTGACATCTTTCATTTGGGCATACTAAAGGCCTCAAGATCAGATTGGTAAAGAGGAGTATTCTTTCTTTGGAGTGATTTAAGTGACACTTCACCTCGGCATCTTGCTCCAATTTCTTTTTGCTAACCTTGATTTCTTAACATTGTTTGTTGTTTTCTTTTATAAATGGCTTCATATTCCAGCCGTGATGATTACAAACAACACTCTCCTAGCAAAGCTTATGTTCTTGATGACTTGAAAAAAGCAAAACGCACCATTAATCTCAATGATGAAGCTATAAGAAAGTTGGAGGAAAGATTACAAAGACTTGAAATGAAGCAACCTAGGTCCTCTAATTCTATCAATGAAGAGCATCATTATCATAGACCTTCATCTAGAGGTTCTTCCAATACTCATGGTCGTGAAGAGGATACTAGAAGAAGGAGGCATCATCATCATTCCAATGAAAGAAACCATCACCGTGACCAAAGACATCACCAAGACTCCAAGTCTCACATTCCTTTGATGAAAATTCCTACATTTAATGGGGATAGTGATCCTAATGTGTATTTAGATTGGGAAGCTAAGGTTGACCATTATTTTCATGTGTATAAGGTCCGAGATGACCATAAGCTTAGGATAGTTTCTTTATCCTTTTTGGACTATGCCAAAGAATGGTGGCATAAAATTGTAATGGACATTGTATATAACAAGAGACCTCCCGTGGTTTCTTGGAATGCTTTGAAAGAGTGTATACGCGCAAGGTTTGTTCCTCCTTCTAGGAAGGACCACTTGTTGAAGTTCCAAAGGCTTCCTCAAGGACATAGGATGGTAGATGAATACTTTAAAGATTTTGAAACAACTTTGACTAAAATGAATATGCATGCTAATGAAGAGTCAAAGATTAAATGGTTTGTATGTGGTTTGAGAAGAGATATTAGAGACTTTGTAGAATTAAAAGAATATTCTTCTTTAAAGAGAGTGTTTCGCAAAGCCATCAAGGTGGAATCATATCTTTTGAAAAAAACATTCAAAAGTACTCATGATGATGATTTCTACAACTCTTCTAGGAAGGATGCAAACAAAATTTCTACTCAAATTTCTCCTTCCAATTTTTCCAAACAAACCATGTTTCCAAAAAAGGTTTCTACTACAAATCTTTCTACTCCTAAGTCACCTCCCAAAACTTCAAATATCAAATGTTTTAAAGGTTTAGGTTTTGGGCACATAGCTCTTCATTGTCCACAAAAGCAAATCTTAAAGATAAACAAGGTAAAAAAGACTTAATTCACCCACCTACCACAAGTAAAAATGAAAAAGACAAAGAAGGCCAAATTGACATGGGTGTTATCCTTCCACATCCAAGGTGTTTTCCTTCCTTATATTTTTCATTACCAAAGGTTCTTACTTCACCACCATCTTGGTTAAAAAATGTTAGGGATGATTTGTTCATACCTCCTAATGGTTGTCACCATTTAAGAGGCCTTTTTCCAAAAGATATCATCATTCCCAAACAAATTTTTCCAACTTGGTCGATTTATAGAACCTCCTTTTCTGCAATCTCATTGTTTACAAATGAGAAGTCATGTTTTTGTTTTTCTTCCACTTTTACTTGTAAAAGTAAACTGACTTTGTTATATGCAGGGATTCAGAATTCGTGGAAAAAAATATTCTCTCCAACTCGAGTAGTATGATGAGAATCAAATAAATGAGGCTTTTATTAATGAAGGAAGAGGTCATTCACCTTCACATTTGAAGTTCTTCCTTTTAGTCTTCTCAAAATTAAAAGAAGACATAAAATAAAGATGAGGCCCAAGCCCTAGAAGGCCAAAGCCCAAAGAGCCCAAGTCCATCCCATGAGGGGCAAGGCCAAGCATTAAATAAAAGAGCATCATTTGATTTACTCTTGTATAGTTGTAGGAGGTGTGGATATTAAATAAAGGAGTGTGAATATGTAAAATAAAGTCACATTGTCCATGTGACTTAGGAGAGTAGGTGTAGGTGTAGTTTTTAGGAGGTGCATAGTAGAAAAAGGTCACACCTCCTGATGGATTTCTTATGAGCTCTTCTTGGATGTTTGTGGAAGATGGTGCGGAAGCTAAATGGAAGAGATGAACAAGGTCCTCCTAAGAGGTGTGGTGACCTTGAAGGTGCATGAAGAGTGTGGAAATGGGGAGGTTCGGCCAACCCCTTTGAAGGTGGTGAAATGAAGATTAAAACCTAGAAGCTAGGCAAAGAGTAATGTATGACACTTAATTGGCAGCATAACAATACTCTATTCAATCTTGCAAATACATGAGCCAAGCCCTCTTATTTATAGTGTTTAGAGGGCTGGAAATTCAAAAGAAAGTGGAGGGAAATTCAAATGAGAAGCATTTGAATTTGGAGCCAATTCCTAGTCACAAGAAAAGTGACTTGGTTTCTTTTTTTTGGCACCTCCTAAATCTACACCTACACCTTCTTTTTATGTCACATGGAAGGTGTGGCTTAGCTTTATACATTTCCACCTCTTATATTTATATCTACACCTCCCTTTGTGTTCTACTAAAAATACTCAAAAGTAATTACAAAAGAAAGACATCCAATGATGCTTAGTTGGCCCATATCTTTTATTTGTTGGGCTTGAGCTGAAGCTTGAACTTGTATTTGGGCTTGGGCTTGGGCTTTTTATATCATGGGCTTGGGCCTCTTCCATCATCCCCTCCCTCTTGAAAAGGATTTGTCCTCAAATCCAATGCTTCTTCTTCATCATTATTATATGGATGTATGTGACTGGATGGTTTCCATCATCCCCTCCTTCTTGAGAGGATTTGTCCTCAGATCTACAGGTTTGATCTCGAACAACAGCCTTATTCTTATTTTGAAAACTAGGCTCGTCCTCCAGGATCAAATGTCCATCTTTGTGAGTCATCAAATAAATCAAATGAGTTAGTTGGAGCAGTTGTATAAAAATCATCTTTAGGAAGTTGCCATTCCTTTTGTTTTTCTTTTGTTTTTGGCAACTTCTCATAATATTTCTCTATTTGTTGTTGTAGTTGTTCTTGAATCCTCTCATGCATTTTTTTATCAAATTCTGCTTTTGTAACTTCTTCCTTATGCACAAAGGTATGTGTATTAGGAAGGGGCAATAAATATAAAGGAATAAGAGGATCAAACCCATATACAACTTCAAATGAAGAAATGTTAGTAGTCTTGTGAACTACTTTATAATTATCCCTAGAGTTGTGATTGTCTCTCATGATTACTCTAAGCATAGTAGAAAAAATTATCTTTTCAACTTCATTTTGGCCATTTGTTTGAGGATGATAAGAAATTGAAAAGTTCAACTTAGTTCCAAGTTTTTCCAAAAGAATCCTCAAAAAATGGTTTTCACATTTTGGTTCTTTATCTAACACTATGCTTGGAGATAAACCATAAAGTCTTATCACTTCTCTAAAGAAGAGCTTACCCATAACCATAAAATTAGATTCAAACCCTTTTGTTGTCCTAGGAAGCTCTAATATAAAATCTAGGCTTATATCTTCCCATGGAAAATTTGCAAAAGGTGAAGGAGTATAGAGTTCATGAGACATTGCCTTAATTTTAGTTTTAAAACAAGAAATGCATCTAGGGTAATAATGTCTTTGAACATCGTTTCTCATGGGTGACCAAAAGAATTTTCTTTTTAAAAGCTCTAGAATTTTATCAACTCTAAATTGGCCCATGAGTTCTCCTTCATGAAGAATTTCTCTTTTATTTGTGAAGGTAGTCTCGTTGGTACAACCATTGATCATGGAAATTTTAACACTTTGCAATGGTTGTGTCAATAAGACATAACAAGTTTCTTTAGGCACTACCTCATATAAAAATTTATCATTGTAGATGCCTATAGATAACTTGACCTTCAGTTGTTGGTGATGAGAATCAAATAAAGGAGGCTTTTATTAATGGAGGAAGAGGACATCCACCCTCACATTTGAAGTTTTTCCTTCTAGTCTTCTCAAAATTAAAAGAATACATAAAATAAAGATGAGGCCCAAGCCCAAGCCCAAGCCTAAGAAGGTCAAAGCCCAAAGAGCCCAAGTCCATCCCATAAAGGGCAAGGCCAAGCTTTGAAATACTCTTGTATAGTTTTAGGAGGTGTGGTTATTAAATAAAGGAGTGTGAAAATATAAAATAAAGTCACATTGTCCATGTGACTTAGGAGAGTGGTGTAGGTGTAGTTTTTAGGAGCTGTCATAGTAGAAAAAGGTCACACCTCCCATGTGACTTGTTTTTGGTGGGAATTTCAAATGAGTTTTATTTGAAATTTCCCACCTATTTTTCAGTACCTCTAGGCTATAAATTAAGGTGCTTAGCTTGTACAATTCAGATTTGAATTTTAATTAGAGAAACTATACTCAATTTTTGAGAGAGCATTGAAGAGCTTTGTGCCTTCTTCACTAGTCTTATCTTGATGGTTCCATGGTTACCTCAAGTGGCGGCTTGCGCACTTATCTTGGAGTCTCCATCCTCCTAGTGGCGTGATCATCCAACCATTCCTCCATCTTCATGAGCTTTCTCTTCTCCTTCCTCCCTTCTCTTGTTATGTTCATGTATTAGCTTGTGTTCCTTGTCTTTTGGTTCGGCATTTTTTCAATTTTCCAGCTGCTGTTCTTCTTCTATTTTGATTTTGGTTCGGTGCCTTTTAATTTCCAGCACTTCTAATTCAGTTTTCTTATCTTTTGTTCCATTCTAATCGGTTCAATTTGACAATAATTGGAACTTCCATATGAGTTTGTGTTTTGGCACTAGTTTTGGTGAGTTCTTGTTCATAGAACCTTGAACCAATTCTATGATAAAGTGCCTATCTCATAACCAACTCAAGATGATTCCTAAGAATGTCAAGAATCATTCTAATTGTGCTATTGGAATCACATCATGTGGTATCAAGAGTTTAGGTGTGTTCTTGTTTAATTTTTGGGTTGTGTTGCACTTTAATTTCAAGAGCTCTTTACTTTCTTGCAATTTACGGTTCTGTTTTTAGGCTTATTTGAGCTTTCTTGCTGTTTTATTTCTTGTGCCTATCATATGTTTGAGTATTTTCCTTTTTGAATCCATACAAGTTTTGTCTTAGTCTTGTTTTTCCATAATTGTCATCACTTCTTGTAGTACTTTTATTGAATTTGTTGTTTCTTGCTTTGGTGTCATATAATTTTCTGAGTTTGATACTTGATCCTTTGTGCATTTTCTGTTTTAGAATTGAGTTCATACTTGTATTCTAGACCTATACAAGTTCCTATACATCATTTTCCATTATGTCTTTGATAGTTCATAATTCTGTTTTTCATTCCTATTAGGATTCCTCTGTTTTCTGAAAATGTGCTTACTGTTTTTTTTTTCCTTATTGCAATTGATTTACTCACTGGAAAATTCTGAAATTCTTGATTTGTGTTCTTCAAAGT
Source organism: Phaseolus vulgaris (assembly GCF_051622355.1). Taxonomy (NCBI): domain Eukaryota; kingdom Viridiplantae; phylum Streptophyta; class Magnoliopsida; order Fabales; family Fabaceae; genus Phaseolus; species Phaseolus vulgaris. The sequence continues at coordinate 33,812,465 of NC_143504.1, forward strand.
GTTAGAAAAGAGTAGAAAAAAGAAGTACTTAAAAATTCAAAGTACACAAAAAATGATACATAAAATACAAAAAGTGTACAATTCTGCCAAAAAAATACGGTAATCTGGCAGCGATTTTGAAAAATTTATCTCAATTAATTGGCTTACTGTTTTTAAGTGATTCCAGTGCCATTTTTGAGCTAAGATCTTGAAGTTTCTAAGGTTAAAATTTCATAATCCAGTTCGTTTTATATCGTTCCAGTTAAATCAGTGAACATCAAACACAGTTTGCATAAAAATATTTTCCAGTAGCTAATTTTTGTTTTCTTCATCTACTCTAGTGCTTTTCTTTAAGTATTCTTTTGTGTGCCTACTTTCTCATTGAGTTCTTTAATTTTCTTTCTTGGCTTTTGTTCATTAATCTTTGAGTTTGTCAAACATCTAGTATTCCTTTTGTTCTAGCCTTTCATTGCTTATACTTTTTGTTGTTTGTCTTTATTGCTTCATTGGTTTTGTTGTAGTTGGCTTTGAGATTGGTGTGCCTTGCTTTGACATATTTCATTTGAGGATTCCAAGACCTCAAGATCAGATTGGTGCAGGAACATTATTTCTTTGAGAGTGACCTCTTTTTCTGGCCAGATTCACTTTGGCAATTTAGTTGCCAAACTCATATTTTCTAACTTTGTTTCTTAACTTGTTTGCTGTTTTTTTTGTGTTTGCTGTTTTTTATTTGCAAAATGGCTGGCTATTCAAGTGGTGAATCTTATAAGCCGCACTCTCCTTCCAAAGCTTCGGTCCTTGGTGAATTGCATGAAGCTCAACGCACCATTAGGCATTTGGAAGAGAAATTGCAAAAGATGGAGGTGCAACAAGCTAGGCCATCTCCCTCTATCCATGATGGGCATCATTCACATAGACCTTCATCAAGAGGTTCTTCAAATGACTTTGGCCGTGAAAAGAAACATAGAAGAAGGAAGCATCACCATCATTCTCATGAAGAGAGCTATAACCGTGACCAAAGATATCACCAAGTGTTCAACAATTCTTGTGGACAAGTCCCTAGTTTTAATGGTGATAGTGATCCTAATGTGTATTTAGAATGGGAGACTAAGGTTGACCATTATTTTCATGTGTATAAGGTCCAAGATGACCAAAAACTTAGTTTAGTTTCTTTATCCTTTTTGGGCTATGCCAAAGAATGGTGGCATAAAATTGTAATGGACATTATATATCGCAAGAAATCTCCCGTGGTTTCTTGGAATGCTTTGAAAGAGTGTATGCGCAAGGTTTGTTCCTCCTTCTAGGAAGGAACACTTGTTGAAGTTCCAAAGGCTTCCTCAAGGACATAGGATGGTAGATGAATACTTTCAAGATTTTGAAACAACTTTGACTAAAATGAATATGCATGCTAATGAAGAGTCAAAGATTAAATGGTTTGTACGTGGTTTGAAAAGAGATATTAGAAACTTTGTAGAATTAAAAGAATATTCTTCTTTAAAAAGCGTGTTTCGCAAAGCCATCAAGGTAGAATCATATCTTTTGAACAAAACTTTCAAAAATACTCATGATGATGATTTCTACAACTCTTCTAGAAAGGATGTCAACAAAATTTCTACTCAAAATTCTCCTTCCAATTTTTCCAAACAAACCATGTTTCCAAAAAAAGTTTCTACTACCAATCCTTCTACTCCTAAGTCACCTACCAAAACTTCAAATAGCAAATGTTTTAAATGTTTAGGTTTTGGGCACATAGCTCTTCATTGTCCACAAAAGCAAATCTTAAAGATCAACAAGGTAAAACAAGACCTAACTCACCCACCTACCACAAATAAAAAAGAAAAAGACAAAGAAGGCCAAGTTGACATGGGTCTTATCCTTTCCCCTCCACGGTGTTTTCCTTCCTTATCTTTTTCATTACCCAAGGTTCCTATTTCATCACCATCTTGGTTAAAATATGTTAGGGATGATTTGTTCATACCTCCTAATGGTTGTCACCATTTAAGAGGTCTTTTTCCAAAACATCACATCATTCCCAAACAAATTTTTCCAACTTGGTCGATTTATAGAACCTCCTTTTCTGAAATCCCATTATTTACAAATGCCAAGTCATGTTTACATTTTTCTTCCACTTCTAATTGTAAAACTAAACTGACTTTGTTATATGCAGGGATTCAGAATTCGTGGATGAATTCTCTCCAACTCGAGGAGTATGATGAGAATCAAATAAAGGAGGCTTTTATTATTGGAGGAAGAGGACATCCACCCTCACATTTGAAGTTCTTCCTTATAGTCTTCTCAAAATTAAAAGAATACATAAAATAAAGATGAGGCCCAAGCCCAAGAAGGCCAAAGCCCAAAGAGCCCAAGTCCATCCCATAAAGGGCAAGACCAAGCTTTGAAATACTCTTGTATAGTTTTAGGAGGTGTGGTTATTAAATAAAGGAGTGTGAAAATATAAAATAAAGTCACATTGTCCATGTGACTTAGGAGAGTGGTGTAGGTGTAGCTTTTAGGAGCTGTCATATTAGAAAAAGGTCACACCTCCCATGTGACTTGTTTTTGGTGGGAATTTCAAATGAGTTTTATTTGAAATTTCCCACCTATTTTTCAGTACCTCTAGGCTATAAATTAAGGTGCTTAGCTTGTACAATTCAGATTTGAATTTTAATTAGAGAAACTATACTCAATTTTTGAGAGAGCATTGAAGAGCTTTGTGCCTTCTTCACTAGTCTTATCTTGATGGTTCCATGGTTACCTCAAGTGGCGGCTTGCGCACTTATCTTGGAGTCTAAGGATTCCTTTTTCACTAGGCTTGCAAGGGATGTTGTACGATATTCCTCATTTTTTCTAGATTCACATAACCCCTCACTTGGCTTTTCTATTTCTTTCTTCTTCTCTTTCTCATTTTCTTCACTCTCACTAGTTTTCCTTTCGTCTTCCTCTTTTGATCTTTTCTCTTGCATCTTTCTTTCCTTTCTTACTTTATGGGAAGCAAACAATTGTTCTACCATCATTTCCCAATCTAGGCAAGCTTCTATATTTTCTTTTCCATGGAAATGGGGTAGGTCTACCCTAACCTCTCTTGGGCTTTCTTGCTCTCTCCTTCTATTCCTCCTAGGGGGTGGTTTATAATATTCATTTATTCTAAGACTTTCCTCCGCAAGAGAATCATGATTTTTAGAGCTAGATGCATGAGAATGTAATTTTTTTGATTTTTGAGAATTCTCATCCTTTGCTTTAGTCAATACATTAGTTTTGGCCTCATTCTCCAATTGTTTATATGAAATTAATTGAACATCCTTGGAAAGTTGTTTCACAAGGGATTTGATGGATTTCACATCACTTTCCAAGACTTTGAAGAATGAGAAGACATGACTAGAACTTTGTGTCTAGAAATGTTTTACTTTGAGAAAAATGAGGGAAGTTAAAGAAGGTAGTTTTCTAGGTAAGAGAGGTGAGTCACAATGGACTACTTAAATACCAAGTCTTGCCATAGCCAAAAACTATCCCTCAGGATCTTCACACAAATCTTTCTCTTGGTAAACCACTTAAAACACAATTAAGTTGGAGAAATCAAACTTTTAATGCAAGAAAACAATGCAAACTATCTAATCAACCAAGCAAAATTAACAAAGCTTAAACAAGACAAAACAGTTTGATAAGCGTAGCTAATTAAGGCAAAAAGATGCAATTAAAACAATTAACAAAAGCTAAGCTAGATAGTTCTAAACTAGTCAGCCCTAGGTGAGGCTTCTTGGACACTTGGAGCCCTTGAAGACACACTCACCGTCTAATTACGTAATTAAACAAGTAATTAACAAAAGTTAAGTTGCAAAGAAATTAGATGAAACTCCCTTTGTTGATTTTCTATTAGCACTTCCTTTGTTGTCTCCTCTTTGTTGGGCCCTCCAATGTATGTGGTGTATTTAGAAAGTGTTTGTTTCTGCCCCTTGCCTTTGTTCCTCTTGGAATTAGGTAATTAATTCTTCAATCCAGCACCTATTAAGCAAACTAGACTCTCCTCAAGTCAATTCCCATTCAATCAAGTACCAATTGATAATTAATCCACCACCAAGCTTAGAGGTCAAAGAAATAAAGCAAGAAACAAATTAATTTGAAAAACAGTACCAAACAAATGGAATTAAATGTGACAACTAGAAAAAGTTTCAATGAAATATTAGACAATCAAATCAAAAGGTACTCAAAGAATGGATGGCACACAAAATGGAACCTAAGGAATAGCACTAGATTTGATTTCAAAATAAAAAACAACACCACTGAAACAAGTTATTGTGGTCCAGAAAGCGTGATTTTCACAGATTTACGCTGAGCTGGCCTTTTAATATTTGCTTCTGAAAATTGATATTCAAACAGATCAAGATCTCAAAAAATTTTTGGCTTTGGTTTCACTCCAAACGCATGCACCATTTTCTTTTAATAAATTTTCTAAAATCAGTGCTCAGATTCGCCAGTTGTAGCGTCAGGATTGCACACTGTTTTTGTAATATTTATCATTTTTTTTTCTATTTGTTTTTTTGAACTGATTCTTTTTTTGTCCTCTTTCTAACACCTCAATCTTGCAAAATCCAGAGGCTCAGAAATTTATTATGTGTATTTTAATTTTCATAAGCAAAATCAGCCAAAACAGAATGGTGTAAAATAGAGGATTCTGTAAATCTGGAAATAAAAACATAATGATATACCAAAAGAAACACAATGGAATTAGTGAAAGGAATTTGTGTGGATCTAACACACAAATATGAACTCAAACTAAAAATAAAAAGCATCAAAGGATAAAAAACACAGCAGATTCAGATCAAGCATTTATACCAAAAACAAGAAATAAATAAGCCAAAAAAAGTACTACTAGGATTTGATGACATTTTTGGAAGAAACATGACTAGACAAAACACATAGATTCAGAAATTAAAAGACTCAAATGAACACAATATGAACCAATTAAAATTGCAATAAGGACTCAAATACCTAAAATAAAAAACAACAACACAAACTATATGGAATCCTACCAAAAATTGCACAAAGATTGCTCAAGAACAATTGAACAAGATGCACCGATTGGAAATTCCAAACAGCACACCAATTCAAAACGAAAATTAAAACAGCAAGACAATATGGAATCAAGATGAACAACTAGGAAATAATAAGAACTCAAAAAGAAAATGACAAAGAGATACTCATCTTTGTAGAACCATAGCTCATGATACCAAATGATGGATTTCCTATGAGCTCTTCTTGGATGTTTGTGGAAGATGGTGCAGAAGCTTAATGGAAGAGATGAACAAGGTCCTCCTAAGAGGTGTGGTGACCTTGAAGGTGCATGAAGAGTGTGGAAATGGGGAGGTTCGGCCAGCCCCTTTGAAGGTGGTGAAATGAAGATTAAAACCTAAAAGCTAGGCAAGGAGTAATGTATGACACTAAATTGGCAGCATAACAATACTCTATTCAATCTTGCAAATACATGAGCCAAGCCCTCTTATTTATAGTGTTTAGAGGGCTGGAAATTCAAAAGAAAGTGGAGGGAAATTCAAATGAGAAGCATTTGAATTTGGAGCCAATTCCTAGTCACAAGGAAAGTGTGACTTGGTTTCTTTTTTTTGGCACCTCCTAAATCTACACCTACACCTTCTTTTTATGTCACATGGAAGGTGTGGCTTAGCTTTATACATTTGCACCTCTTATATTTATATCTACACCTCCCTTTATGTTCTACTAAAAATACTCAAAAGTAATTACAAAAGAAAGACATCCAATGATGCTTAGTTGGCCCATATCTTATATTTGTTGGGCTTGAGCTGAAGCTTGAACTTGTATTTGGGCTTGGGCTTTTTCTATCATGGGCTTGGGCCTCTTCCATCATCCCCTCCCTCTTGAAAAGGATTTGTCCTAAAATCCAATGCTTCTTCTTCATCATCATTATGTGGATGTATGTGGCTGGATGGTTTCCATCACGTCCCATGTAACTTATTTTTGGTGGGAATTTCAAATGAGTTTCATTTGAATTTTCCCACCTATTTTTCAGCACCCTCACATTATAAATAGAGGTGTGGGCTCTTGTAAAATTCAGATTGGAAATTGGATATAGAGAAACTCTACTCAAATTGAGAGAGAATTGTGTGAGAACTTTGTCTTCTCCTCTACCTTGTCTTATCTTGAGTGCCTTGATTCTCTCAAGTGGCGGCATTTGCTCACTTATCTTGGAGCCTTCACACTTCAAGTGGCGTGACCATCAACCAAGCTCTCCATTCTCATAAGTTCCTCTCTTTTTCCTCTTTTTCATTTCATCTCCATGTTCACATGAAGCTAAAACATGTCTTAGGTTCCTTTTCTAGCATTTTCATTCGGCATTTTAGTTTATGTCTTAATATGCTTCGGTTCATCTTCTCTTTGGCTGATTCCATTTGGTTCTTCTTCATTTCTTATTAATTTGTTTGGTTCATTTATGTTCTTAAGCTTTCTATTCGGTTCATTTACATTTGTGCACCTTTTAATCGGTTCAATTGGCAAGAAATGGGTCTTCCATGTGAGTTTGGTGTTTGGTGCAAGTTTTGGTGAGTTCTTGAAACATAGAACATTGATCCAATTCTATTAAAAGTGCCTATTCATTCTCCAACTCAAGTTGATTCCATAAAATGTCAAAGAATCATCTATATCTAGCTAGTGGAATCATATCACTTCCTCCATAACACAATCAGGCTTTCAAGATTGCTTTATTGACTCAAGATCCTTTCATTATTGAGATTTGCAACAGACATAATGCATAGAGAAATTAATTCAATTCTTTCATATTGTTGTAAGAGAAGAAACAATCGGTTGTTTCGAGGAAACAATATGTTGTTTTTCTGCAACATGTTGACAGATTGTGATTTTCAAGCATAGACTGAGAAAGGTTCAAAAACATATGTAAATGCTCATTCGAAAAAGAAAATTAAACATGATTCAGTAATTAAAAAACAAAGGAAAAGTTAAGGAAGGTCTTATCCTTTTATGAAGTCCCTTCAATGAGTCATTGTTTGTGATCAAGAAACTTCTTTTGACTTTTGAAAAAACAGTTAGAAAGAATGGCTTTAAACAGGGGGGGTGACTGTTTTAAAGAGGGTTTTCGCAAACTTTTAAGTCTAGAATGAAATCACTTCGAGAAACACTTGAATCAGAATTCAGTTTGCCAAAACACAGAGCAAATAAGCACAGTACCAGAAAAACAATCGGTTGTTTATACCAGTTCACAAATATAAAAATTGAATTTAAAGAGAATAAGGATAGTGAGAATGCACACAGAGGTTTATACTGGTTCACTCTAAACCCAGAGCTACATCCAGTCTTCCCAGAAACCACTGGGAATCCACTAAGCAATCATCCCTAGATTACTTACAACACAACCAAAGAAGTGACCTTGATCCCCTCAAGACACACACTTCCTTTGGTCCAGCACAACACCACTAAGAATGTTGATCTTGATCCCCTCAAGAACACACAACACTTCTCAGCTATACACACAACGTTTCTTTCAAAGTACAAAGGATTACACTTGATGGCATTGAGCTATTCTCTTTTGCGGTTTTTGGGTGGTTTGCGGAAGCTTAATGCGTTATAGGTGGATCAAGGCCATCCTAGGAGGTGTGGTAGCCTTGTAGGTGCATGATAGGTAGGGAAAATAGGAGAGGTTCGACCAACTTTCTTTGGTTGGTGAAAGAGTGAAGATTAAAGCCCTAAATCTAGAGAGATTTTGGCAAGGAGTATGTATGGCACAAATTTGGCAGCATATCTATACTCAAAATAATCTTACAAAATGAGAGTCAAGCACCTCCTTATATAGGATTGGAGGGCTGGAATTTGAAGAGTCAAATACAAATGAAATGCTAGCCAAATTACATGCAAGTGTGAGCACATGGGAGCACATGGTGCACCTAGCCTTCACGTGGAGGTAGGTTATAGAATCCTTCCTTGTGTGGTTGGTCTAGAATTTACGCCCATTAGGTCTAGCTAATTGGGTCGGTCCTGAGTTTACTTAGAAATGGCTATTTCTAATTAAACTTAGGTTTATCCTTTTAAGTACCATTTTGCATGTTTCATTATATTTACAAAATGACTTAAACTATGCTACTTTGACAAGAAAGTAAGAAGAACTATCACACACTAGAGTCTATGATATGTAAAAATGACCCCTCTTTGACCATGAATCTTAGTGGTTGCCTCAATGTAGAATTTTAGTGGCCTCTCAAAGGATTGGTGTTGGGGCGTCTTCCATCATCCCCTCCCTCTTGAAAAGGATTTGTCCTCAAATTCATGGCTTCACAAAAGTAGGTGGATGTATATGGCTGGATGGTGTCCATCATCTCCTCCCTCTTGAGAAAATCTATCCTCAGATCTACAACTTTGATCTCAAATAGCAGCCTCTTGCTTCTTCAACTAGGCTTGTCCTCCCGGGTCAAACGTCCACCTATGGGAATCATCAAATAAAGCATAGGTGTTAGTTTGAAAATCAATTTTACTATGTTGCCATTTTTGTTTTTCTTTTGTTTTTGGCAACTTTTTACAATATTTCTCTTTTGGTCGTTGTATGTGTTCTCTAATCCTCTTAGGCATTTTAAAATTTTCAATTGTTGTTCTTTTTCCTTAGGCACAAATCCTTTAGGAAATGGTAACAACTCAAAAGGGAAAAGAGGATTAAGTCCACATACAACTTCAAATGTAGAAATATTAGTAGTCTTGTGGACTACTCTATTATATGCATGCTCAATATGGAAAAGATACTCATCCCAAGAGTTGTGGTTGTCTCTCATGATTATTCTAGGCATAGTAGAAAGAGCTATGTTTTCAATTTTATTTTGACCATTCTTTTGAGGATGATAAGAATTTGAAGAATACAACTTAGTTCCAAGTTTTTCCAAGAGAATCCTCAAATAATGGTTTTCAAATTTTGGAGCTCTATCCAACACTATGCTTGAAGATAAACCATGAAGACTTATCACTTCTCTAAAGATGAATTTATCCATATCCATAAGAATGGAATCAAAACCTTTTGTTGTCCTAGGAAGCTCTAATATAAAATCTAGGCTTATGTCTTCCCATGGATCATTTGCAAAAGGTAAAGGAGTATAGAGTTCAAAAGACATCGCCTTAGATGTATTTTTTAAACAAGGAATGTATCTAGGGTAATGGCTTTGAACATCTTTTGTCATGGGTGACAATAATTTTCCTTTTAAAAGCTTTAGAGATTTATCAACTCTAATTTGGCCCATGAGTTCTCCTTCATGAAGAATTTCTTTTTTATATGTGAAGGTAGTCTCGTTGATACAACCATTGTTCATGAAAATTTTTATGCTTTGCAATGGTTGTCTCAATAAGACATGACAAGTTTCTTTAGGTACTACCTCACATAAAAAATTATCTTTGTAGTTGCCTATTGATAACTTGCCCTTCACTTGATGATATCTTAGCATGTATGTAAAATAATCTACTATATTTTTATCTATGCAAGCCCCTTTTAAGGATTCTTTCTTTTTCACTAGGCTTGCAAGTGTTCCTTTACAAAAGGTAAGGCTAGGTTGTTCAACAAGAAGCATATTTTCAAAGGTATTTTCAACTTTTCCTTCTTGTTGAATGACCTTGTGGGAAGGAACACTTTTCTCCCACGCCTTTTGTTTCCCAAGGGTTTTCTCTTGATTTTCTATTTTTACATTTTCATCACTCTCACTAGCTTCTTTTTCTTGGCTACTATTCTCATCTTTGTCCCTTAAGATCATAGATCTTTCATTGGAACATTGAAATGCTAATTGATCATTACCAAGGTATGTTAAACATGGAATTTTTCTAGCTTGAGTGTGTGAGATATGCTTGGATAGGTTTTGGGAAAGTTCTAGAGATGTTTCTTTTATATGTTCTTCCCCTCTATGGAACTCATCCTTGTCATAAGATACATAGTATGAACTTTGTTTTCGAATTGATTGTTTTCTCAAAATTTGTTTTTCAACTTTAATGCTAAGTTGAATCAAGTTATTTAAATCTCTATAAGGTTAAGTTCAACTTTGTTTCTTATCTCAAGTTTGAGACCACTTAAAAACCTAGCTATGGTGGTATGGTTGTCTTTGTTAATCCTTGCCCTCTTAATATATGATATCATCTTTTGCCAATATTCTTCTACACTCATATCTCTTTGATGAAGTCTTTGGAGCTTGTCCATCAACTTCCTATTGTAATGTGAGGGAACATGGTGACATCTCAAGTCTCCCCTAAGGTCATTCCAATATGTAATGGGAGGGTCCTTGTGGAGATGTCTCTCCCTTTTTAGGGCATTCCACCAATACATAACATCACCTTGAAAACTTAAGGTAGCTAAGGGTACTTTCTTTTCTTCAGTCACATGGTTGTAAGCAAACAATTGCTCTACCCTCATCTCCCAATATAGATATGTTTCTACATCTTCTTTTCCATAGAAATGAGGTAGCTCTACCTTAACCTTCTTTAGGTTTTCTTGTCTCTCTTTTCTAGCTCTCCTAGGGGATGGTTTATGATATTCATTTATCCTAAGACTTTCTTCCCCAAAAGAATCATAAACTTGAGAGTTATATGCATGAGAATGTATTTTTTTTTAAATTTGAGACTTCTCATTCTTTGCATTAGTCAATTCATTAGTTTTGGCCTAATTCTCCAATTGTTTAGATGAAATTGATTGAATATCCTTGGAAAGTTGTTTTAAAAGAGATTTCAAGGATTTCACATCACTTTTAAAAGATTTAGAGGAGTGAGAAGACATGACTAAAACTTTGGGTTTAGAAATGCTTTACTTTAAGAAAGAAGAGGAAAGTTAATGGAGGTAGTTTTCCAAGTAAGAGAGGTGAGTCACTAAGGACTACTTAAATACCAAGTCTTGCCTTAGCCAAAAACTATCCCTCAAAATCTTCACACAATTCTTTCTTTAGGTAAATCACTTAAAACACAATGAGAATGGAGAAATCAAATTTTATGCAAGAAAACAATGCAAAGCTATCTAACAACTAAAGCAATTTATCAAAGCTTTAAACAAAGATAAGCATAAGCAAATTAAGCATAGCTAAGCAAATATTGTCGTAAGGAAAAACAATTAACAAAGGCTAAACTAGAAAGCTTAAACTAGTCGTTCCTAGGTGAGGCTTCTTAGACACTTTGAGCCTTTGAAGACACACTCACCGTCTAATTCGTGATTAATCCACTAATTAACAAGAGTGAAATGTAATTACAATTCAAGAAATGCAAAGAAATTAAATTGCACAAATTAAATTTCAGCAAGGCACTCTTTTGACTTGTTGTTGCTCTTCTTTGTTGTGCCCTTCAAAGTGTATGGTGTATTTTGGGTATTTGTATTTGTGGCTGCCCCTTGCCTTGATCCTCTTTGATTTAAGCAATTAAATTCTTCAAAACAGTACCTACCAAGTAGAGCTAGACTCTCCTCAAGTTAAATCCCACTCAACAAGCACCAATTGATATTTATCCACCAACAATTTTAGAGGTCAAGAAAAGAAAGCAAGAAACAATTAAAATTTAAAAACAGCACCACTGCAATTGGATTTAATAATGTGACACAACTAGAAAGAGTTCACAATGAAATTGGACAAGTAAATAAAATAAGCACTCAATAAAGGATGGCACACAAAAGGAACCTAAAGATTGACACTAGATTTTATTTGAAAAACGAAAACAGCACTACTGAAAATATTGTGATCCAGAATGCATGACTTTAAAGATTTATGCTGAGCTAGCTATATTGTATTTGCTTATGAAATTTTAAACACAAACAATTCAGTGTTTTAACAAACTTTTGGCGTTGGCTTCACTCCAATCACATGCACCAATTAATTGTGATAATATTTTCAAAAACATTGTCCAATTACCGCTAGTTCCAACGCCAGAATGCACACATTTTTTTGTGTGATTTATCTTTTTTTTTCTATTTGTTTTATTTCAACTGATTCTTTTTGTCTTCTTTTGATAACACTTCAAACCACTGAAATCCAAAATCTCATAATTTGCTTTTGACATATTTAATTTTCATAAAACAAAACAGCCATAACCAAGTTTCTTAAAAACAGAGGATTCAAAATCTGGAATTAAAAACTTAATGAGATACTTCAAAAACACAATGGAATGAATGTGATGGAATTTGTATGGATCTAGCACACAAATATGAACTCAAACTAAAAGGAAAAATGTACCAAAGGATCAAATCAAAACAGAATTCAGATTAAGCATTCAAATCAAAACAAGAAACAAATGAATCAAGAAAAGTACTACTAAGATTTGTTGACAAATTTGGAATCACATGACTAGACAAAACTTATAGATTCAGAAAATAAAATGACTCAAACACATCATATGAACCAAATAGAAATTCAAGAAAGACTCATATATCCTAAAATAAAAACAGAAACACAATTCACCATGGAATCCTACACAAAATTGCAAATAAGATGCTCAAGCACAAATTGAACAATTTCTACCGATTGAAATGCTTAGAATAGCATCCAAATCAAATTAAAAACGTAAAACAGCAAGACAACTTGAACAAAAGATGAACAACATGAAGATAAGAAGAACTCAAGCAGAAAAATGAAAAGAGATACTTATCTCTTGAAGACCATTGCTCTAGATACCAAATGATGGCATTGAGCTCTTCTCTTTTGCGGTTTTTGGGTGGTTTGCGGAAGCTTAATGAGTTGTAGGTCGATCAAGGCCCTCCTAGGAGGTGTGGTAGCCTTGTAGGTGCATGATAGGTAGGGAAAATAGGAGAGGTTCGGCCAGATCCCTTTGGTTGGTGAAAGAGTGAAGATTAAAGCCCTAAATCTAGAGAGATTTTGGCAAGGAGTATGTATGGCACAAATTTGGCAGCATATCTATACTCAAAATAATCTTACAAAATAAGAGCCAAGCACCTCCTTATATAGGATTGGAGGGCTGGAATTTGAAGAGCCAAATACAAATGAAATGCTAGCCAAATTACATGCAAGTGTGAGCACATGGAAAATTTGAGCACATGGTGCACCTAACCTTCACATGGAGGTAGGTTATAGAATCCATCCTTGTGTGGTTGGTCTAGAATTTACGCCCATTAGGTCTAGCTAATTGGGTCGGTCCTAAGTTTACTTAGAAATGGCTATTTCTAACTAAACTTAGGTTTATCCTTTTAAGTACCACTTTGCATGTTTCATTATATTTACAAAATGACTTAAACTATGCTACTTTGACAAGAAAAGTAAGAAGAACTATCACACACTAGAGTCTATGATATGTAAAAATGTGTCCTCTTGACCCCTCTTTGACCATGACTCTTAGTGGTTGCCTCAATGTAGCATTTTAGTGGCCTCTCAAAGGATTGGTGTTGGGGCCTCTTCCATCAACACTTGTTACAGAACAAATCTAAAATCTATACAAGATGAAAATCCTATCTCGCACTCTTTGATCAATGCAATTTCTAAGCAATTCTCAACTTTTCAAAATCTCAATCTGTTGAAAAACTCAAATCTATTTTTCTGTATTAAAACAAAGTTGTTGCATAATCTTAACAAACTATTAATTGCATTTAAAGATTGGTCAAAGCATTAAAAACTGGAGCGTAAATAGTTAGAAAATCATTCAATGCTCAATCAAAGCACAAAACAGTTTTCTGTTGTGGTCCCAAAACAAACAATTGGTTGTTTCCACGAATCAATCGGTTGTTTTGGTTTGATAGCAAGTCAACCACAAAAACAGTTTTCAACTTTTCTAAAAACACCTAAGTATAAAACAATCGGTTGTTTCGACAAAACAACAGGTTGTTTTTCACTTAGTTTGAAAAACACTTTTCAATTAAAAGGTTTGAGAATGCTTATGCTTTGGATTCAATCAAGAGTGGATATATACAATTAATCTACCCCAGATCCTATCTAAAGACAGCTCAGCAACAACAAGCACATCTAGCCTTTAATTAACCTCCAACGGGTTTGGATTCTTCAAAGCTTGAACACACTTGGTTCAATAAAAGCTTGGACTGGTTCACACCCTCAATTCAGTTCCAGTCTTAATCCTTTCCTTCAAAGAACCTGATCAGATGACTCAGAGCTTCATGTTTTTATAGTATCCCTGCATAAAAATGAATTCAAGCAACAAGATTTGGTCCCCTTACAAATGTGGGTCCCTTTGATTTATCTTTATCATTTGAAACCTCACAACCTTTGGGAATCCATTTCATAAAACCTTTGGGAACAGAATATTTCCTTATTTTGCAAAATCTGACAGAATGACCTCTTTTCATGCAATAAAAGCATGTAACAACCGGTTGTTTGGACTTAACAATCGGTTGTTTTACTGGAAGTTTTGAAAATTTCTTTGAAAAATTATCTTGCTTGTTCTGTAGATTAAAACCTAATCCTGTTCTTCCAAAAACACTATTTTGAGATGCCAAGACATTCTCAAAGTTGGATTTTCCCTTTGAAAGCTTATCCACAGTTCTAACAAGATAATGAACTTTCTTTTCAAGATTTTCACAATTTTCACAAACAAGAGAGTCACACATGAGAAGAGTTTTTGCAATGTTTTTCAAGCTTTTCAAAATCAATTTTTGATTTTTCCAGCTCTTCTTCAAGTGTCTTAACCCTCTTTTCAAGCCAATTGTTAAGCCCTTTCAATCCGTTGTTTGAGAGAACGAATCGGTTAGCTTCTTCATGAGTTTCTTGAAAAGCTTGAAGCAATTTACTATAATTTTCAACACTTAGCTTGAGCTACATGACTCATCATTTCCTTCTGCAATCAAGCATATGTTTTCTTTTTCATCTTCACTTGATGAGGAAACTTCATTTTCATCCCAAGCAATATATGCTCTTCTTGATTTCCCTTTTTCTCCTTGTAGCTTGATTTCTTTTCATTGCTTTCTTTGTTTGGGCAATCAGCTTTTATGTGCCCTTGTTCACCACAACCAAAGCAAGTATAAATGTTAGAATTGAAATCACTAGTTTTCTTCTTGTCATACCTTTCTTTGTTGGCTTCTTTGTTGCGATTTCTTTTCAAGAATCTACTAAACTTTTTAGAAAGCAAACTGAGGTTTTCTGCTTCACTTTCACCACTTGACTCTTGCTTGCTTTTGTGCTTGGCAGCTTTCAAGGCAATGCTTCTCACATGCTTGTCTTCACTTTCTTGAACATTGAGTTTATTCATTTCTAACTCATGTTCTCTACGCTTACCAAACAATGAAGCCGTTGTCAAGGATGCCAAATCATTTGATTCAGAAATTGTGCCTATCATGTGTTTGTGTATTTTCCTTTTTGAATCCATACAAGTTTTGTCGTAGTCATGTTTTTCCAAGAATGTCATCACTTCTTGTAGTACTTTTATTGAATTTTTTGTTTCTTGCTTTGGTGTAATACAGTTTCTGAGTTTAATTCTTGATCCTTTGTGCATTTTATGTTTTAGTATTGAGTTCATACTTGTATTTTAGATCTATACAAGTTCCTATACATCATTTCCATTATATCTTTGCTAGTTCTTAATTCTGTTTTTCATTCCTGTTAGGATTCCTCTGTTTTTCTGAAAACGTTATTACTATTTCGATTTATTGAAATTTATTTACTCACTAGAAATTTATGAAATTCTGGATTTGTGTTCTTTAAAGTGTTATAAAAGAGTAGAAAAAAGAAGTACAAAAAAAATGATAAATCAAAAACAAAAAGTGTGCAATTCTGTCGAAAAAAATACGGTAATCTGGCAGCGAGTTTGAAATATTTATCTCAATTAATTGGCTTACTGTTTTTGAGTAATTCCAGTTCCATTGTTGAGCTAAGATCTTGAAGTTTCTGTGGTTAAAATTTCATAATCCAGTTCGCTTTATATCATTCCAGTTAAATCAGTGAACATCAAGCACAATTTGCATAAAAAATATTTTCCAGTAGCTTGTTTTTTGTTGTTTTTTTCATCTACTCTAGTACTTTTTTTTAGGTATCTTTTGTGTGCCTTTTTTTTTCATTGAGTTCCTTATTTTCTTGCTTGTGTTTTGTTCATTACTCTTTGAGTTTGTCATACATCTAGTATTCCTTTTGTTATAGCCTTTTATTGCTTATACCTTTTCTTGCTTGTCTTTCATTATTCCTTGGTTTTGTGGTGAAGTGCTTTGAAGATTGTGTGCTCTTGCTTTGGCATCTTTCATTTGAGGATTACTAAGGCCTCAAGATAAGCTTGGTGCAGAGAGTATTCTTTCTTTGAGAGTGATTTTTCAGTGCGACTTCTCTTCGGCAATTGGTTCCAAATTATTTTAGCTAACTTTGTTTGCTGTTTTGTTGTTTACTGTTTTCTTTTCCAAATGGCTGCATATTCTAGTGATGAGTATTATAACCAGCATCCTCCTAGCAAAGCTTCTGTCCTTGGTGAATTAAAGGAGGCCAAGCGAACTCTTACACAAAAAGATGAAGTTATTACACAACAAGCTGAAGCTATTAGACGGTTGGAGGAAAGATTGCACAACCTTGAAGTGCAGCAAGCTAGACCTTCTCATTCTCACCATGGTTCACGGCATTCTCATAGACCTTCTTCCAGAGGCTCTTCCAATGATCATGGACGTGAAGAAGAACATAGAAGAAGGAGACCTCAACCCAACTTTCATGGATATAGACCACCTTATGCTCATGAAGATAAACGTGAAGATGGCTACTACCGTGATGCAAAGGCCAAGCTACCTTCGGTGAAAATTCCTAGTTTCAATGGGGATAGTGATCCTAATGTGTATCTAGATTGGGAGGCTAAATGTGAACATATTTTTGACCTCCATGAGATCCTAGATGAGCACAAATATAAGCTAGCCACCTTAGAATTTAGTGATTATGCCATGAAATGGTGGCATGGTGTTGTAAAGGACATTATCTATCACAAGCGTCCTCCCGTGGACTCTTGGAACTCTTTAAAGGATCAAATGCGCCGTAGGTTTGTGCCACCACACTTTAGGAAAGACCTCATGTTGAGACTCCAACAGTTTCAACAAGGCACGCTAAGTGTGGATGCTTATTATAAGGAATTAGAAACGCTTTTGCTTAAAGTTGATTTGAAAGAAAGTGATGAAGCTTTGATTGCTAGGTTTGTGAGTGGTCTAAGGAAGGATATTCAAGATGTTGTTGAGTTACAAGAGTATTCATCATTGGGTTCTTTAGTTCATCTTGCAATGAAGGTGGAAGCCAAACTTGCTAAGAAAAATTCTTTCAAAAATGCTCCCAATGATGGTTACTACAACATTTTTTGGAATCAAACTAAAGGAATCTAAGCCTTCTACTTCTAGGCCTAAATCCCCAACTAAATCGTCTAGTAAGAAATGCTTTAAGTGTATGGGTTATGGTCACATTGCGGCTAATTCTCCTTCTAAAAGGAATATGTTTGTGCATAATGGCATTGTCATTAGTGAGCATGATTCGGATTCACCTACGCATTCTTCACCTTCTAGGGCGTCTAGTGAGAATGAGAGTGAGAGTCCACTTGAAGGAGATTTGTTAGTTGTGAGAAGACTTATTGGACAAGTTTCACAACCTTTTGATGAAAATCAAAGGGGAAATATTTTTCATACAAGATGTCTTATACAAAACAACATTTGTTCTTTAATAGTGGAAGGGGGTAGTTGTGCTATTGTGGCTAGTACAAGAGTAGTAGATAAACTTGGATTGCCTACTATCTCTCATACAAAGCCCTACAAATTGCAATGGCTTAGTGAAGTAGGAGAAATAGTTGTGAATAAACAAGTCCTCATCCATTTCTCCATTGGAAAATACAAAGATGAGGTATTATGTGATGTTGTGCCCATGGAAGCAACCCATGTGCTTTTGGGAAGGCCTTGGCAATATGATAGAAAAATTTTTCATGATGGCTTTACCAACAAACTTTCTTTTGATTTCCATGGTCACAAGGTTACTTTAAAATCTCTCTCTCCAAGAGAAGTCCATGAGGACCAAATCATTATGAAGAAAAAGAGGGAGGGTGAAAAAGATAAAAAAAAGTCCTAAGCCTACATTTCTTTTGTCTAGGCATGAGGTTCAAAGGGAAATAGTGGCTCACAATCCTATTTTCTTAGCTATCCCTAGACCTCTTAAGTTAGAACCACTTGTTGATAGTTCTCATGACTTGGATAATTTGGTAAAGGAGTTTCAAGATGTGTTTCAAGATCCTCCAAAAGGCCTTCCACCTTTGAGAGGGATTGAGCACCAAATTGATTTGATTCCGGGATTTTCCTTACCAAATCGTCTGGCCTATAGAACCAATCCAAGTGAAACCAAGGAAATTCGCCAACAAATAGAGGCTCTGATTGAAAAAGGTTGGGTCCAAGATAGCATGAGCCCTTGTGCTATGCCTATTATCCTTGTCCCTAAGAAAGATGGCACATGGAGAATGTGTTCGGATTGTAGGGCTATCAATAACATTACAATTAAGTATAGGCATCCCATACCTAGGCTTGATGATTTGTTGGATGAATTGCATGGTTCAAAAATCTTTACAAAGATTGATCTTAAAAGCGACTACAATCAAATCCGTATCAAACCGGGTGATGAATGGAAGACGGCTTTTAAGACCAACTTTGGCTTATATGAGTGGTTAGTTATGCCCTTTGGCTTAACTAATGCTCCAAGTACTTTCATGCGCCTCATGCATCATGTTTTGAGACCTTTCATGCATCATTGTTTATTTTGATGATATACTCATTTATAGCTTATCTTTGAAAGACCATAGGTTGCATGTTAGGCAAGTATTAGAAACCCTTAGGAAGGAACATTTGTATGCTAACCTTGCTAAATGTATGTTTGCACTTGATCATATAGAATTCCTAGGGTTTGTTGTGAGTAGCAAAGGGGTCCATGTGGATCAAGCTAAGGTGGTGGCCATTCAAAATTGGCCTACACCTAAATCCATGAATGAAGTCCGAAGTTTCCATGGACTTGCTTCTTTTTATAGAAGATTTGTACCTAACTTTGGTACAATAGCCGCACCACTCAATGATATAGTAAAAAAGGATGTGGTTTTTCAACGGGGAGAAGCACAACAAAAAGCTTTTGATATTTTGAAGGAAAATTTGACTAATGCTCCCATCTTAGCCCTTCCTAATTTTGCTAAAACCTTTGAGATTGAGTGTGATGCTTCAAGCATAGGCATTGGGGCTGTTCTCCTTCAAGAAGGCCATCCCATAGCTTATTTTAGTGAGAAATTGAAGGGAAGTCATCTCAACTATTCCACTTATGATAAAGAGTTTGTGATCCATAGTGATCATGAATCTCTTAAAAATTTGAAAAGCCAAAACAAACTTAACAAGGGGCATGCTAAGTGGGTGGAATTCCTTGAGCAATTTTCTTATGTGATCAAACACAAGCAAGGAAAAATAAACATTGTGGCCGATGCACTTTCTAGAAGATATGCCTTGATTACCCTTTTGGGTTCTCAATATCTTGGCTTTGATCACATTAAGGATCTTTATCATGATGACCTTGATTTTTCTCCTATCTATCAAGAGTGTCTTAAAGGAGGACACAAAGATTTTTTTATACAAGATGACTTTCTTTTCAAAGGAAAACGTCTTTGTGTTCCCCAATGCTCAATTATATTATCTCTTGTTAGAGAAGCACATGAGGGAGGAATAATGGGTCACTTTGGGGTTGCTAAAACTTTGGATGTGTTGCATGAACATTTCTATTGGCCTCATATGCATAAACATTTTCATAGTTTGTGTGATAAATGCATAGCTTGCCGCAAGGCTAAATCTAGGATGCATCCCCATGGTCTATATACTCCTCTCCCTATCCCTTCAATGCCTTGGGTTGACATCTCTATGGATTTCATCTTAGGATTACCCAAGACATCAAAGGGAAAGGACTCCATTTTTGTGGTAGTGGATTGTTTTTCAAAGATGGCTCACTTTATTCCTTGCCACAAAGTGGATGATGCATGTCATATTGCAAACCTCTTCTTTCAAGAAGTGGTTCGTTGGCATGGGATTCCTAAAACTATTGTGTCCGATAGAGATCCAAAGTTCTTGAGTCACTTTTGGAAGACCTTGTGGGGTAAGCTTGGTACTAAGCTTTTATTTTCTACCACTTGTCACCCACAAACCGATGGTCAAACCGAAGTGGTCAATAGAACTTTAGGACAACTATTGAGATGCTTCATTTCCGGGAATCCTAGAGTGTGGGAGAATTTACTACCCCATGTTGAGTTTGCATATAACCGTGTAGTAAATTCTACCACCTCACATTCTCCTTTTGAGGTTGTCTATGGGTTTAACCCCTTAACACCTCTTGATCTTCTTCCTATTCCCATTCTTGGAGATGTCTTTTGCAAAGATGGGGATGAAAAGGCTTCTTTTGTGAAAGCTTTGCATAAAGACATCAAGATGAGAATTGAGAAGAAGGTTGGCAAGTATGCTGAACTTGCCAAAAAAGGAGAAAAGCATTGTTGTTTGAGGAAGGTGATTGGGTTTGACTTCATTTGAGGAAGGATCGCTTTCCTACTCAAAGAAAGTCCAAATTAATGCCTCGTGGTGATGGACCTTTCCAAGTCCTCAAGAGGATTAATGACAATGCTTATGAGTTAGATATGCCTGATACATACCTTGGTAGTCATACATTTAATATCAGTGATCTAACTCCTTTTTCTGTAGGTCTCCAGAATTCGTGGTCGAATTCTCTCCAACTCAGGGAGTATGATGGAGATCAAGTTCAAGACCAAATGGAGGCCAATACTCAAGGACAAGAAGAGGAAGAGGCTCAAGTGCTAGACGCTCAAGGAGTTGGTATTCCACCTCAAAGGCTTACAAGAAGTCAATTCAAAGCATTAGCAAATAATGGAAGGTTGTTTTCTCTTTTTGTAATATCTTTGTTTGAAGGTGCTTAGAGGGAAACATAAGAAACCTCTTTTGTAAAAGCATCTTTAGGTCTTTAGTTTAGGAAAATAGTAGGAAGCTTGGGGGGTGTGAGCTTAGTAGAGGGGTGTAGGCGTAATAGGGAGGTGCCAAACTAAGAGAGGAAGTCACACCTTCCTCATGCTCTAGGATTGGTGCCACTTTTATGTCATTTGGGGGAAATTTGAATTTAATTAGCTTTTCATTTCAACACCTCTTAGGCTATAAATAAAGGTGCTTACCTTGTAAAATTTAGATTGGAAATTAGTAATAGAGAAACTCTACTCAATTTGAGAGAGAATTTGTGAGAGCTTGCTTCTCCTTCACCTTGTCTTATCTTGAGTGCATTTGGTTCTCTCAAGTGGCGACACTAGCTCACTGATCTTGGAGTCTTCATCCTCTAAGTGGCGTGATCATCAAACCAAAGCATCCATCTCCATAAGTTCTTCTTTCTTTCATCTCCATATTCATATGAAATTCCTAAAACATGTTTAGCTCCCTTTTTTGGTTCGGCAATTCATTCTATTTTCCAGCTTGCTTCGGTTCTTAGTTCATTGGTTGCTTATAGTTGTTTCTTCTTCAATTCTAGCTTAATTGTTCGGTGCATTTATGTTCTTGATCATTTTGTTCGGTGCTTTTGCCTTTTTACACAATTTGTTCGGTTCAATTGACAATAGATGGCTCCTCCATATGAGTTTGGTGTTTGGTGCAAGTCTTGGTGAGTTCTTGAAACATAGAACCTTGATCCAATTCTATTATAAGTGCCTAAGCTATCTCCAACTCAAGTTGAGTCCATAGAATGTCAAAGAATCATCTCTTCTTTGCTAGTTGATTCATATCATTAGGTTGCAATGATCAAGACACTTGAGGATCTTGATGTTTAGTTCTTCTTTATCAAAGGTTTTCCCAAGGCTCATAAGGTGGTTGATAATGTGGGTAAACCTCTTTTGTACTTCAGCGATTGACTCACCCTTAAGCATTCTAAACATTTCATATTCCTGAATTAGAGTATGCTTTCTAGCTCTCTTCACGACATTGGTTCCTTCATGAGTCACCTCCAAAGTGTCCCACTTCTCCTTAGCCGATGAGCATTGAGAAATCCTGAAAAATTCATCCGAATTCAAGGCAGATGTTATGATGTTCTTAGCAATACAATCAAATTTGGCCTTCTTGTTTTCAGAATCAGTCCATTGAGACCAAGGTTTTTCAATGGAAGATCCATCTTTTTTAAATTTTGGAATAAAAGGGTCATTTTCAATTGCATCCCAAATTCCCTTCTCAAGAGATTCAAAAAAGATTTTCATTCTAACTTTCCAGAATTGATAATTCAAACTACAGAATAGAGGTGGTCTGTTGATTGAAGCACGCTCTCCAAAAGGTAGTTTTTCAGCCATTGAAAAAAGGTTTTAGGATCAAACTTGAGTATTTTTCAAGTACCAAGCTCTGATACCAATTGTTAGAATGTATGACCTTAAACGAGAGGGGGGTGAATTGTTTAAAGGGGGTTTTCGAAAACCTTTTAAGCTAGAATGAAATTCTTTGCAAGAAACCAGATTAGGAATTCAGTTAGCTAAGAAACAAAGCTCAAAACAGCAAAGCACCAGAAAACAATCGGTTTTTTTCTTCGAAACAATCGGTTGTTTATACCAGCAAAACAACAACAACTAAATTTAAAAGAGTTTAAGGTAAGAAAGAGATACACAAACAGTTTATACTAGTTCACTCTTAATCCAAGAGCTACATCCAGTCCCCAGAATCCATTGGCAATCCACTAAGCAATCAATTACAGATTACAGACAAAAACCACCAAAGAAGTGATCTTGATCCCCTCAAGAAACACACTTCCTTTGGCTTAGCACACCCACCAAGAATGTTGATCTTGACAACCTCAAGAGCACACAACCCTTCTTGGCTTTACAACACCAGAATGTACAAAGTATTCAGAACAAATTACACTTGTTACAGAATGAACTGAAATCAATATAGATGTAATCCTATTCCACTCTCTCTTGAGAAAACTAAAGCTCAAAGGCGAAAACTCAAATCTTGAAAGCAATCTATGAAAAACTCAAATTTGTTTTTCTCTTTTCCTTTTTGTTATAAAACATTAACAAACTATTTATAGCTTTCAAATATTGATCAAAGCATTTAAAACAAGAGTGCATTCAGTTTGAAAATCATTTAAAGCGCACTTAACTAACAAAACAGATTCTGTTAAGATTTTCAAACAAACAATTGATTGATTTCACGAAACAATCGATTGTTTTGGTTTGACAGCAAGTCAACCAACCAAAACAGTTTTAAACCTTTTCAAAAACACCTAAGAGTAAAACAATCGGTTGTTTCGACAAAACAACAGGTTGTTTTTCACTTAGTTTGAAAAACACTTTAAACTTAAAAGATTTGAAAACACTTAAGCTTTAGATTCAACAAAGAGTGGATTACAAAGATAAACTACCCAGATCTTACTCTAAAACACAACAACAACTTCTAACAACTTTAGCCTTCCATCAAACACTAGGATTTGGATTCTTCAAAGCTTTTGATCACACTTTATTCAACAATGAGTACTCTCTTAATTTGGGTCTTATCTTGAGTGTGGTACACTTCAAGTGGTGGCTCCTCACCACTCATCTTAGAACCAACCACCATTCTAAGTGGAGTGATACTACCTCCATAGTCAGTTCCTCCATAAGCACCTCGTAAAACTATATCTACAGCTACTCTTTTATGTCACATGGAAGGTGTGACTTTGTTTTGTACATTAGCAACCCTTATTTAATATCTATACCTTCCTTTTAAAGTTCTACTAAAAACTACACAAAAGTAATTACAAAAAAAGACATTCATTGATGCTCATTTATTAATGCTTGGCCTTACTCCTCTTGGGTTGGGCTTCTTGGGCTTGGGCCTCATCTTTTGGAAAGACTAATAAGAAGAACTTTAAATGCTTTGGACCTTGTTCATTCTTCCTTATGATGAAATCTTTCTTTGCTTTTCAAGATGACCCTTCAAGTATAGCATCCTTGGTCATCTTCATGTATTGTTGATTCTCATCACTAAGTCTTCCCTTTGGGACTTGGAGTAATTTGTTCAAACTTTTATGTGTTGAGGTGATATTTATTTATAATATTATGTTTTTGATTGAGATTTGTATTATCATTTTATTTTTAACGTTTGAATAACTATTCATGATTTTGATCCCTAGATTTGGCTAGAAAGTACTTCTAAGTATCTGACCTAAATGATAATGCTTAACATATTTGAATGGTAGGAATAACTTTGAAATGTTAATTGCTTTATAAGATATGTTCGTAATGATAAGAACGTTTTTATAAATATGTGAGTAATCGGTACTTAGGAGACAATCTTAATAATTTTATATGCGAAGAATCAATATGAATGATTTTTATATATGCATCAATGTCAATCAAGTTGGAATGTTATTTGTTTTTATTCATTGCAAATAAAAACGAGTGAGAATGATTAACCCCAATCCCAATTTTCTCAATTGAAACATCTAAATCGTTTACTTTGTTTTTTATTTAATTTCTTACATAAATTCTTGATACCAAAACCTTTGATGCAATCCTATCCTGCATCTTCATTTGTAGATCTTCTTCTTCATTTTTTTGATTTGAATATCTTCTGTACCGCCCTGGAAGTCGGAAGTGATGACGTGGCACCAAGCCACAGAGTAGGCGTGTGGGTAAGGCGCCAGAGTGGCAGTGGGGAAGGAAGTCGGGTGGTTCGTGTAATCGCCAGTTATTAAGTTGGCGTGCTCCGATCTTTAGTATGCCAGGCGATCGCCCAGTTGAAGATGAAGTCGCCAGATGTGAACTCAGGCGACCAAGTGATTGGAGATCGCCAGAACAAAGCACATCGCCGAAGGTGAAGGTGGTGCGGATTATGAAGGCGGCCGGCGAGACCACAGGGAAGGTGTACGAGAGCACCCTAACTCGCCCGTTCCAGTTGAGATCGCACTCCCAAGTTAGTTGTGCACTGGGCAGTACCATGCATAAGTAACTTAGCCAAAAGGAGAGTCGGAAGCAGCGCCCAAGTCAAGGAGGCTCCAGATGGTGGCACGTGTACGACCGGATGCGAGCCACGTGTCCAGGTCTGTAACTGCCAGGAGAGAGAAAGTGACCAGGTATATAAGAGTTCTCAACGAACTTTCTGAGGTACGCACGTTCAGAATACACTCTTTACGCTTGCGAGTTCTAGAGCACACTGTGAGAGATAACATTGCACGGTTCCTAGAGATTTCTTGAGTGTTCTTGCTCTTAGTATTTGGTGGTGTTGTCACTGACTTGGGCGTTGGAGTGCGATCGGCCGCAGCGGCGCCGCTCTGTTCTTTTGCAGGTTCTTGAGGTGGATCTAGAAGAAGGACGGAGGTTTGAAGCGGTGCACACGTCGATCCTTTGACGAGGCAGTTTCCAGCGTTCTGGTCAACAGGCAGGATCATCTTCTATGGATAATGAACACTATTTCAGAAGCACGAAGAATTGTACAAATTTAGAAGAAATGAAAATTATGACAATGAATCTAAGTGAGGTTAGGTTAACACTTAGCTTCTAGAGTGGGGTTAGGCCAACACTACTAGGAGGAGTCTAAACTTTTGTCTAGAAAGAAGACAAATGTAGAGAGGACTTTGAATAAGTAAAAGTGACTCAATTTAGAAATCAAAGTTAAAAATCATGTACAAGAGATTCCCATTTACAGGAGAAATCCTCTCAAAACCTCTCTAACGAGAGTGTGATAGTGTTACCACCTTATTGGTGAAAATCCTCTCCATTGTGGGGAAGACATGTGGAGCCTCAGGTCTTCCCTGCCTACATTTCTATTTGCACCCCTCTTGATGAGAATCAACTAAAGGTGGCTTTTTATAATGAAGAACAAGATCATTCGCCTTCACATTTAAAGTTTTTCTTGTTAATCTTTGCAAAAGATAAAGCCCAAGCCCAAGCCCAAGCCCAAGAAGGCCAAAGCCCACAAAAGCCCAAAGACCATCCCATGAAGGGCAAGGCCAAGTTTTAAATAAATATTGTTTAGAAAGGTGCTTAGAGGGAAACATTAGAACCTCTATTGTTAAAGCATCTTTTAGTCTTTAGTTAAGAGTCTTAGGGGGGTGTGTTAGTAGATAGGTGTAGGAGTAAATAAGGAGGTGCCAAAGTGAGAGAAAGGATCACACCTTCCTCATGCTTTGTTTTAGGCGCAAATTCTATAAGCTTTTTGGGAGGGAGTTTTTTGAATTTGTGTAGCTTACATTTCAGCACCTTAGGCTATAAATAGAGGTGCTCTCTTTGTAAATTGGAGATTGGAATTAATCTAAGAAAACTCTACTCAAATTTTGAGTGAATTTTGGAGAGCTTTGAGCCTTCTTCTCTAGTCTTATCTTGATGGATCATTGGAGTCCTCAAGTGGCGGCATCACTCTCATCTAGGAGCATTCCACACTTCTAGTGGCGAGATCATCCAACATTCTTCCATCTTCATGAGCACTCTCTTCTCCTTCCTTTCTTCTCTTTCTATTGTTTTTGTTAGCTTGTGTTCTTGAGTTTTGGTTTGGTGTTCTTGCTGTTTTTTTTATGAGTTTTGGTTCGGCAGTTTTATATTTCAGTCCATTCATCTTGTTCCTTTGCTTTTCTTACTCTTTTGTTCGGTTTAATTTGACTAAAATTGGTTCATCCAAATGAGTTTGGGATTTGGTACTAGTTTTTGGTGAGTTCTTGTCTTAGAACAATGATCCAACTCTAAGAAAAGTGCCTCTATAATGTCCAACTCAAGGTAATTCCTAAGAAGGTCAAGAACCTTTCTCTATATGGCTATTGTAATCACATCACCTTTTTTACTATTTTACATTCTACTTTCTTTTCTATTTACATTATTCTCTACTTTGGCTCAAAATACAAGGCCCAAAACTTCCTAACTACTCTATACAATTTTTTCAAAGCTAAAAAGAAGAAAAAGGCTTTACAATCTCTTCAATAAGTCTCAATCTTTATCTATCTTCTTACCTAAAAGTTTCGAGGTCAGATAGTTTTCATCAAACTTTCAAACAAACTTTTGCATATGTTTTGATATTTAGTGAATATTGTACTTGAGATTTTAGAACTGTTCCTTGTGAATTTGTTATCTGTCCTTAAGCACAATATAATACTTCTGACTCAGTACACTTGTCAAATTAAAGAGTCATCAAGGTTTTGGCGTCGTTGCCAGGGACAGTTTAGGTTTAGGTTTTTATTTGTGAATATTTTTATTTGTTTAGGTTTTTTTATTTGTTTCATAATTGTTTTAAATTTTTTATTTTATAATTTTTTATTATTTTTATTGTTAGTTACTCATTGTGTTAATCCTTGAGTGAGTTGTCTTATAAGATATTAAGAGGGCAACTTTGTAAAGATCAATTGCAATTTGAATAGGAAATTACAAAGGTAACTCGGAAGAACAGGGTTAAAATGAGAAAAATAAAAGAAAGAGATTAGAGAAGAATCCTCAACCACTTCTACCCTTCACATTGAATTTTTTAAGAAGAAAGCAACATGGTTGAATAACAACCACCAAAACCCATAATAATACTTGGTGATTACGTTATGCAACAGGGGTCAAGGCATTTTTCTAGTATTGCAATATACCTGCTACCACTAAAGCCTTGGAGATGAAACCTGCATTCCTCGGTCTGGTAATTACCCATGAATTTATAGCAATGGACCATAAGGATCCATATACACATTTGTCTACATTTTATGAGTTGGTAAAAACAGTGGGCTTTCAATCAGGTGATATTGAATTTGCTTATTTGCATTTGTTTCCTTTTTCATTGGGAAGGAAAGCTAAGGAATGGCTCAAATCCCATCCAAATCAAAACCTCACCATTTGGAAAAATGTAGAGAAGAAATTTTTACAAATATTTTGTCCACTATCCCGCTACATCGAAGCAAAGTTTGATATTTCTATGTTCAGACAGGATCAAATGAAGCCTTCTATGAAACATGGGAAAGGTTCAAAGTGATGCTAAGAAAATACCCAAATCATGGGTTTGAAGATATTGCACAATTGAACATATTTCATAATGGCCTCAGATATGATACAAAAATGCTTCAGATTATTAAGCCCAACATGATAGACAAGTTATTTAGAAGAAACGGTTGTTGGAGCTTAATACTTGAGATGTAATTCTAGGTCAAAATAAAATTCGGACATGGTAGATTGATGCATTGACTGCACAATTGTCTAAATTGCAACAACAATTACAAGTTGTGCAATCTTCTCAGAGTCAAGCTCAACCAATAAGGTGTGACTTTTGTGGAGGTCATCATCCCAATGGCAAGTGTTCTTATAAAAATAATTCATCTGAAGCAGAAGTCAATTATATGAGTAATCAGGGAAGGATGGGTGGTTTTTCCAGCAACAATAATTATCAAAATAATATGTATCAAGGTTTGGAAAGCAATTAGAACCAAGGTTTTCTATGAAAACAAGATGTTGGTTCATCTAACATGAAATCCTCTTTTCAACAACAACCACTTTATGCTTCAATTTATGAAAGAACAAGAAAATTGTAAGATACCTTAAAGAAATTCATGCAAGCTTTTCTGTGCAATCAGAAGAATAATGAAGTTGCAATCATAAGTTTAGAAACATAGGTGGGATAAATTGATAGATTGACAAAGTGGTCAGCTTTCAGCTAACACATACCAACCCCAAGGAGAATCGCAATTCAGTTACCACTAGAAGTGGTATAGTAGTAGGAAAGGGGATTTGTGATAATTTAGTTGTTGAGGTAGTGAGAAAATATGAGAATGTGGAAGAGAAAATGAGTGTGAGGAGGAAAAAGAAAAAATAAAGAAAAAGAAAAAATAAAGAAAATTAGTGAAAATAACGGAAGAGGTATTCCCATAAAGGATATGCCATATCCTTATACTCCTTCAAGAAGAGATAAAGAGAGGCAATTTGCTAAATTTAAACAGATTTTTAACAATTTGCAGATTAATATTCCATTTGTAGAGGCTTTAGAGCAAATGCCGACATACACAAAATTCATGAAGGAGTTGCTGACAAAGAAGATGAGCTTCATAGATGAAAAGACTATAGAGCTAGAGGTCGGTTGCAATGCTATTATTCAGTAATGTTTGCCCTTAAAATCCACGGATACAAGAAGTTTTAATATTCCAGTAACCATATGTGCTTTATCTGTGGATAAGGCTTTATTAGATTTGGGGGCTAGTATCAATTTAATGGCTTGGATTTTGGCCATGCTGAAAAAGAATAGGTGATTTAGAGGTTAAACCTACCAGGTTGACACTATAATTAGCTAATAGATTAATCAAGTATCAGTATGGTGTGGTTGAAGATGCTTTCGTAAAGGTGGATGGATTTCATATTTCCTATATGGATTTTATGGTGATGGACATAGAAGAAGATAAGGAAGTTCCTTTGATACTTGGTAGACTTTTCATGAAAACCTCTAGGGTTATTATTGATGTTGATGAGGTAAAGATTAAAGTGAGAACTCATGATGATGAGGTAAATTTCAATGTTTAGAAAGACTGTTTAAGAACAAATGCAGCAAAGGAAGCCTTTCTTGAAAAAGAGCAGTTGCACCCTTCAAAAATTTTAAAGAAAGTTATACCCCATTGTACTCCACAAGCAATTAAATACAAGAAAGAGCTTGTACCTAAATTTGTGGAAAAGCCACTCACTACTAATAAGCTATCTACATCATGCACAAAGGAGGAAGACAAGGTTCATCAAGATGCAATTATAATGAAAGATGAATTTAAACCTGGTCAACCAATTATGTTTAGTAGCTCTAAGAAAAAACTCCTACTTAGAAGGTTAAAGACAAAAGGGTCAAGTTTGTGGGTTATCAAAGAAATCGGGACTGGTGGACTATTGAACTCGAAAGTCCATATACTCAAGAAGAATTAAAATTGTAACCAACTTTGATATTATTTGATAAAATCCATGTTATTGCATACAATTAGAGTTTTTGGTGTAGAGAAACTCGCCTAAGTGAGATATAACTCGCCTAAGCAGTGAGTTGAACGTTTAAGAAAGGGTGCTCTCTGGAGCAATCTCTCCCAACGTAGACAAATCTTGCTTAGGCGAGATGTCACTTATACAAGTGTCATTTCAGCCTCGCCTGAGTGAGAATTACACGCTCAGGTGAGTTTCACTGCCATCGTTTTTAAAAGTGCAAAAAGGAGCCATTTTTTCGAATTCCAAATTCTCTTTGTGCTTTATAAAACCCTAAGTGCGATTTTGCTCTTTGTCCCATTGCTAAATCTCAAGTTTTCCACTTGCAAATTCAAAATTTCTTGCTTAATCTTTGACATGTAAGTATTCTTGCCCCTACTCTATGCTTTAATTTCTATTTAAAATTATTGCTTATTATTCTTCATTGCATTTTTTTTTGTAGTTTGGGGGATTTAGGATTTGTTGCGATTATCTAAAATTCATGGTAAATTTTTATTATATATTACTTGGTGAATGATAATTGAAGGTTTTTGATGATTTTTTATGGTTAGTTAGGTACCATTTACTCATTAAATTCATTTTTAGGGATATCCATTAAGTGTATGATAAAATGCTTATATGAAAATTCTCTTGCAAATCATGTGAATTAGTTTTAAAAAATTTGTACATATCCTTGGCAGTTCTGGATTATTTGATGCAACACTCTGAGAGTTGAATTTAAATGGAAATGTTTTCTAATGATGTTTATTTATGACAAATTGATTTGTTTGAAGATTTTTATTATAATTATAGTGTTGTAGAAAAAAAAATGGGTCGTAAAAAGAGCATTACGACACAAACTGCCAAAGGAAAGAGAGTTAAATTGATTCCAATTATCCTAAACCTCCAACAAGGAATCGATTCAATAGTAGGGAAAAGTGATGTGAATTGATTTTAGGATTGTTCATTTTTGGTGTGACACTTTACTTAGATTGAGATTTTAGGAATTTAAGAGTGAAAACCTTAGAAAATCCCCACTGGACATTAACTTAACCAAGTGGTTAAGTAGATGTGAATGTTCATTTCACAAAGGTAAAGCTCAAAAGACAAGATATTGTGAGCATGGATGCAAAACTCAATTGATAAAGACAAAACCGAGAGCAATACAATGATGGAAACAAAGACAATGAACATAAAATGGATGGAGAAAATGAAGGAGAATGGAAGAAGGAAACTTACGGAAAATGAGAGTGATGTTCACGCCACTTGATGGGTGGTAACCATCAAGAAGAGTGGAAGGTCGCCCCTTGGGAGCTTCATTCTCATCAAGATAAGACCACGGGATAGGAGATAACACTCACTCAAGCTCACACAATATTTGTGCAGAGTAACTCTTCTTCTTTTAATTTCAACTTGAAAAATACACTAGGTAGGCCTCCTATTTATAAGTGAAGGAGCCTTGGAGAACAAGCTAAAGGGGTAGGATGGGAAAAGGGAAAAATGGGCAGCCTTAGGGTTTGACTTAGTCAAACCCGCATCCTAGGCTTGTCCTTTTAGAAACTAGGTCAAAATGTCTTCCAAAAGGGCTAGGAACAAGCTAAAATGCGACCCACACCCACTATTATGCTAAAGGCACCTTATTCTAGCCTATCTTTGCTCTTTGGACCCCTAAAGAGAGCCCAAATTATTTACAATATATTTGTATCTTATGAGAAGACTAAAAGGAAGAATAGTTGGTGTGATGGTTTATGCTCAGCTCCTCTGGTGAGGTCCATGCGATCCTTGGAGGGGTTATGAATTGGTCGTTGAGATGACTGTTCACCATGTTCTTTGTCTTTTGCTTCCTTGGTCATCTTCGTAGTTACTTGGATTGTATCAAAAAGCACCGAAGATATGAAGAAATTAGGAATTGGAAGTTCATCACGGAAAGACGAGTGCAATTGCAACTCGAAGAAATTGAATGGGTTGTAGAGAAGAAATTGAATGAGATTGGTAGAGCGTTTGACTAAATATGATCTAAAGGTGGTGTGTGACTTTTTTGCTAACGCCTGAGCTGGAGGTTTAGAGTTAGAGGAAAATGGGTGCCATTTGATAGGGACTCCATCAGTGCTTTCTTATAGAACCCATTACTATTAAGAGGTGATGATGACTGCACTTATCACCAGCTGAGGGCCAAAACCTATGCTTTTAATGATGAAGAGGTAGCCAAACAGATTTTCAATTGCATGTCTTACACAAATTAAAATATTCGGAAAAAACAAGAAACACTAATTCAATAAAAGTACTACTAGGAATTGTTGACAATTGTGAACCAACATGACTTGACAAAACTAGAATTATATTTAGAAATTAAAATGACTCAAGACACACATGGTTATATCACTTAAAAGCATAAAAAATCAAGACTCGATTAAAAATAAAAGCACATACAAATTGAATAATTGAATTCCTAAACTTAAAATTATGGAAGGATCAACATAGAATTTGAAAATTGAACCGGTTTAACATCAAATAGGTACAAAACAAACAATGAAACAAAATTAAAATAAACTCTATACAATTAAAAAGTGATGTGGACAACACGAAAATTCAAAGAACACTTTATAAAAAGAAGAACTTACTACACCCAAGACGTTACATTGGTTCAAAGAAGCCAAATTGTTACTATAACTAGTCACTTCTAACCTTAACTAGACTTACTCTACTATTGGCCTAAATACAAACCCAAAATCCTAAGCTACTAAGCCAAATACATATCCCATGAAATCCTAAGAAACTTTA
Source organism: Phaseolus vulgaris (assembly GCF_051622355.1). Taxonomy (NCBI): domain Eukaryota; kingdom Viridiplantae; phylum Streptophyta; class Magnoliopsida; order Fabales; family Fabaceae; genus Phaseolus; species Phaseolus vulgaris. The sequence continues at coordinate 33,845,063 of NC_143504.1, forward strand.
TACAATGTATTTAAGCTAAATCATGGCCCAAAAATAATGTTGACTAGTCAGTCAAAACTCAGTCTTCTTGTGTTCTTATGACCAAAGCTCTAGTTTATGTTTTGATGAGTTGAAGGTCTTATTGGATATGCTTTGTACATTCCTTCATCCTGGAGTTTTCCTCTTGATTAAGCCTACAAAAATAAAAATAAAAATCCCAAATAGGCTCATATTTGCTAATAAGTCCATAAACATACTTTAGGTCTTTATCCTCCTTATTATGTGGTTGTGTGTGGCTGAGGGCTCTGCCATCACATTTTGGAGGTAACACATGAAGGAAAAACAGACATGAACAAAGCAAGGAAGCATGCCTTGATCCAAGAGTATGAGGTTTTCAAGATGCTAAAAGGAGAAACTATAGTAGATTTGCATAAGAGATTTGCACACATTGTAAATCACCTAGGTCTTGCTAAATACTTTAATAAAGAGCAGTTGAACATCAAGATTCTCAAATGCTTTGATAGGTTATCGCAACCAAAAATCACTGCTTCATTGCTTGAAAACTCATAGAACATGAGATAGAATTGAACAGTTTTCTTGGACAAGTTTTCAAGAGGGCATGCAAATCTAGAAGCAGATCTTGGATCGTATAACTGTGTTTTTGGAAAAGTTGGTCTAAGTTATAATCGAAGTACCAAAAAAAATCTTTTATAAGTTTTTTGGAAAACAAAGGGCCACGGTCTAAACCTTCGGTAACCTACTTTAATTTAAAAGAGGTCTAATCCTGCCGGTTGACCAAGTGCAAGAACGATGCCTCGTCACGATCTTTCCTCACCAGCTTTAACACCACGTGTGCTTCAAGTCCACTCCACAGCTTGTCTCTCTAAGAACCTGAAAACACAGTATGGTGCATCTGCGGCTGGTGGCGCTCCGCCGCTCAAGTCAGTAACAGGAACACCCAAAAAATGAGAGAAAACTAAATGTTGTAGAACCCTGCTCCAGTGTTCTCAACCAGAAAAAAGAGTCGTAATGAACATACCCCTGCAAATTCTGTTAAGTTTACCTTTTATACCTAGGTATTTTCTCTCTCCAGACAGTTACGCTTTTGGACGCGTGGCTCGCATCCAATTCTACACGTGTCATCATCTGGGCTAGAGTAATTTGGCGTCATTTTCTATGCAGCATCCAACCCTACACGTGTCATCATCTGGGCTGGGGTAATTTGAGCGTCATTTCTATGTAGCATCCAACCCTACACGTGTCATCATCTGGGCTAGGGAAATTTGCTATTCAAGGTGTAACCTAGCACGTAACGCGCTCTGGAACGCCACCCGACAAAGCAAGTATCAGATGCAACGAAGTACATCATCTCTGTGATATCGCTTGTCGTAGGAGCCACCTTCCTCCCCCACCACGCCATGCATGTTCCAGTTGAGAGAACCTCGCTATCGACAAATGTCCACTCTGGGAATCCCGTCATCGATGAGTAAGCTGTGTCCCCCAACTCACTTAACCTCTATGCTTCATGCTGACGTAACAATCATCTTTACTGAACCTCCAACGTCTTCAACTAAATTCACTAGGAAATCCGGCGATATGCCTCTTGTGGCGATTCCTGACCCCCTGATCTTCCGTCATCTAACACGGCGATGATACGAAAACCGACTATGTACGCTGAAGAACGCCACTTCCACAAACGGCGACTATGTTAACTTCTTGACCATTCATCTTTCTCTTGTCCACGTGTCTCGCTAAGCGCGCCCCACGTAGTCACTTACTGTCCACGTCATCACACCCGATGACCTGATCGGTAGACAAGCCCCACAGTCTTAAGCTGTGACTTGTCCAGCGAAAAGACTAGGGAGTTGAATTTTCGGCGATCTACGTGGCTTTGTGCGCTACCGCCCATACTATTTACTGATTTGACATTTCACCAACCCACTCCGATCAAGTGACACGCGGACTTATCAATGACTATTATTCGTTGCCGTTTGTGCTTCTTGCAACGTTCAAAATTCTTAAAACCTTCGCGCCACTTCACTGTTTCATTATCTTCTTCTTCACTCCAATCTCCCGAAACACTTTAGCAAACGCTTCGTCTCCCTCGATCATCATCTTGCTCAGCACACCTCTGATCATCAAAAGGTATCTTTTTATCTTCCACTGACATTTGCTGCATTTTGATCGGTTTGCATCATCCATTAACTGTCTGGAGCATACGTTGTGGGCTGTTTCGTTCTTTGCTTTACCTTTTTCTACGTTTAGGTTTTCTAGCTTTCTCTCTGTGAGCCCCCCTTGTTCGTTCTGTCTTCTGCTTTCAGTTGAGTCATTCTTTTTACGAACTCTCATCTCTTCCCTTTTTCATCTTCTTTGCAGCTCTTCTGATGGCTCACACCAAAATCACTCCAAACCCTCCTCCATCTTCTCAAAACCCTCCGCCGAAAACTCGTAGGTCATCCCTTCCTCTTCTCGCAATCCATCAAGGGATCCCAGTATCCCTTTGAGCCAAGCCGTGAGACCCGCATCCTCTCGACCCAACCAACCGCAACCAACCCCACCTCAAACCAGCGCGGCTGTGAGACCTCTTCCTGACTACAAACAGCTGTACCCCTGGGCCACTTCAGCTTTGCTGGGTGAGACCTCTTCCATCAACACCGACATCGACGTCCTTCGCCTCAAGAAAGGTGATAAAGCTCACCTTTCCTTTAGCAAGGAGCACGATGACAAGGTGACCGTTCATCCTTGTCCCCCTGGGGAGCCCATCTGCACTGACGACTAAGGGAGCAATGGTGAACCCATCTGCTTCATCTATGCTACCATGTTCAAGAAGGTCAAGCTCCGCTTCCCCTTCACTCTCTTCGAGAGGGAGCTCTTGACCGAGCTTGACATAGCCCCCGCCCAGCTACATCTCAACAGCTGGGCATTCGTCAGGGCATATCAGATTGTTTGCGCGCACCTAGGGCACCCAACCTCCGTGGACGTGTTCCTCTTCTTATTCGAGGCCAAGAACCCAGGTGACCGTCTATGGGTCAACCTCAACAGGGTTGTTGGGAGGTCCATCCTTTCCATCTTCCAGCAATCCTACAAGGACTGGAAAGGCAAATTCATACGTGTTTGCTGCAACGACCAAGACCCCACCCTCCTCGACGGATTTCCCTTGTATTGGGTGAACAAGGGAAAGAAGAAGTCTAAAGACAACTTCAGGAGGGCTAGAGGTCCAGAAAAGATGGGGGAGCTCGACAAGGATCTATGCAACTTCTGGAAAGGAGTTGCCTCCTCCAACATAACCTTGGCTACCTCCTCCATCATCACCTACGAATTCCACGAAAGTCAACTGGACTTTCATATAGGATTGTCTTCCCCTCATCTCCGAGTTTCCCTTTCCCTGAGTGCGCATCACTCTATCTTTTATTAATGTTGCTTGTGTCATTCTGATCTACATGTAGTCGTGACTGGTTAACACATGCATTAGTTCACACAGCTTATTTTCCTATGCATCACCAATTGTTTGAACTCGACTGGTTCGTGATCATCGATTTCTTTATGCAGATACAATGTTGGGAAAGGAGCATATGGCGAGACTGCGCTCAATAGCCAAGCTTCATAATCTGGCGGCGGGCTCCCAAACCATTCCCAACTCTGTCGCAGAAGCCGCTGCTGCCCAAGGCAAATGTCCACAAGTTGGCCCATCCACTGCTATCGCTCTTCCTGCGCCTGAGCGAAAGAAGCTGGCACCAAAAAGGGGTAATAGGAAGATCCCCAGAGTGGTGTCAGATGAGGAGGAAGACGAAAGCACTGAAGATGGGCTAGTTTGCAAGAGGAAAAGGGCGACCGTAGCTGGGCCACTAGCAGTTGGAGGCACCAGCCCCAACTACACTGAGAACCCCCAGCGCCTCCACACCTTTCGAGTCTGGGCATGCTCTCCCTTCAAACGCCTCAACTGCTGGAGCTGCACAAGAACAACTTGCAGATACGCAAGCTTCCCCTCTACCTACAACGGAGCTTCCTACCTCACCACCGCGCCACGAGGCCCCCCTCGCCATCCAATCTTGTGAGGGTGGTGGTGAGAATCAACCTTCAACGCCTCCTCTAGCTCCAGCTCTTCCAGCCCCTCTCCAGGAAGCTCTGAAGTCCTTCACCGTGCACTTAAATGCCATGGTTGTCGAGAACCTTCCTCGAGTTGTCGGTGAAGCTCTAAAGGATTCTCTGAGCAAGTTCGAAACTGACAACCGCATTCATCAGGAAGAGGCGAGCACTGCGAGAGCCGAAGCTGGTAAACTTAAATGTGACATGCTAATGCAAGGGCTAGAATTCTCGCGAGTGGAAAATGCTCTCAACGATGAACTTCGGAGTTTGCGCAAGGATAAGGCTGAACTGCGCCAGAAACTGCACTTCAAACTTCAAGAAGCTGTTGAGTTAGAAAGTAAGCTCGTTCCTATGAGGGCCAAAATAGCTGAGCTAGAGGAAGCCCAAAAAACTAGTGAGGCCAAGATGGCTAAACAGGAGAAGAGATCAACCGAGAGAGAAACCCTTCTGGGGCAAGTCGAAGCAGATCGGGACAAGAAATATAAAGAACTGAGTGAAACTACCGCAGAGCTTGCCCAAATGCGTGAGGAGAATAGTGGGCTGAAGAAGAAGATCGAGGAACTCGATTTCAGTGTCGCACAAGTTCTCACTTCGGGTTTTGGTGTTGCTTTGGAGCAGATTGCCTATGAATATCCCGACCTCGACCTCTCCAAATTCTCCATTTATAACGAAGTGGTGGATGGCAAGATCGTGCCTTCAGCCTAACTGTTTTCATCTGCCACTTCAATTTTATCATCTTGAAAACTCTTGTATTTAACTTTGATTTATCTGTAATAGCTTTCATTCCGTTCGAACTGTTTTGATATATATATATAAGGCTCTAACTTCATCTGTTGTGCAATCAATTGATTTAATTGGCTAGTTTTTACTCAACCCAATTAACTTAGCACAAACTGATGCTTAATTATCTGGAAATCAACTTAACCTGAAGAAACTGTTAGTCTATATCAATAACATTTCACACGAAATCACTTACTTGGCAGTAGGCGTAGGTCAATCTTAGTGTCTGAAATATCGCTTGCTTGATCTGCCAAGTGACATGTGTATTTCTATGTTATCGCCTAAAACTTTGTTGATCTGGTTCTCGCCGTGTAATCTTCTTTCTATCTCAATCTCAAAGCCATAGGCTTTCGGCGACGCCATTTTCCTTTTAACTGAAAAGCGTTCTCTGCGGGGCCACCTTATGACTTCATCTTTGCTCGACTGGAAGGAGAGCTGCCTTTCGGATCTCCCTCTACCTTACCTGAGTCTTTATCCTGAGATAACTTAAATCATTGTTCCCTCATCTGGGGGTAGAGTCGCCTTTCGGATCCTTCTCTACCTCCCTGAGTTTTAGAACAATGATCTAGGTGGTGAGGTGTCCTCTGCGAACCTTCCCCAGCCATCCTTTAACTTCTTTTTTAACTGGTCTTACTAGGTCAATATTGATGTTTCACTTAAGGGAAAAGGCGTTTTCCATCAACCTTCCTTTCCCATACATAAGATCATTAACACCCCTGACTTTTCAGTTTTATCTTGCCTGAACTCACTCGAGGGTGAGAAGGACTTTTCCTGGTGCCTCAACTTGCACATCTCCTCCTCCCCTGGATGCACTGGGGAATTTCAAACTTGCCTCGATTTGCTTACTCCAAGAGGTCTTGCAATCTATTCTTGCCTGTATTCGCTCAAGGCGAGGAGGTCTTTTTTAATCTTTTCTTGCCTGCACCCGCTCAAGGCGAGGAGGACTTTTTAATCCTTTCTCGCCTGCACCCACTCAAGGCGAGGAGGACTTTTTAATCCAATCGTCAGATGGCAATGAGGACTTAAAACTTTATACTGAATGCATGCGATCTGAGTTCACCGTTGCCTTAAATTACACAAGGGAGACAAGGTCTCTTTTCCGAAAACTTAAAAACGATAAGCATGCAAACTTAATGAACTTGGACACTTTGATAAACTTCGAAACCTTCTTTTTGGGTGGCCTCGTTAAAATCCCTCCTTAGGGAAAAAAGAGTGCCCCCTTGAAAAAGTGTTTTAACTGAAACTGCTTTAAACTGTTCAAGTTAATCACTACTTATAATAATATAACTGTAATAAAACTTGAGATGGGTGGCGTTCCAAGTACGAGGAATCGCCCCTCCTTCCAACGTCTCCAAGCGGTAGGCGCCATTTCTGAGTGCTTCGGTTATTCTAAACGGTCCTGTCCACTTAGGCGATAATTTGTTCTCCATCTCATACTGGTGGGCCTTCCTCATCACCAGATCGCCATCTCTGAATTGCCTTGGTTTTATTCTAGAGTTGTACCTGCGTTCAACTCTTCTCTTCACTGCTTCAGCCTTCAGCCGTGCTTCCTCCCTGACTTCATCCAGCAAATCCAAATTCATTCTCCTTTCTTCATTCGAGTCTTCCGCCACAAAGTTCTGGAATCTCGGCGAGCTTTCCTGGATTTCAACTGGAATCATTGCATCACACCCACACACCAAACTAAACGGGGTTTCATGGGTTCCTGATTGCTCAGTGGTATGATATGCCTACACTATACGGGGAACTTCTTCAACCCAAGACCCATAGGCCGTCTCCAACCTCCTCTTCAAGCCTCTCAACAAAACCCGATCGGTTGACTCCACTTGCCCGTTCGTTTGTGGGTGCTCCACAGAAGCGAACACCTGCTGTATTCCAACATCCCCGCACAGCTTCTTCAACAGGTGACTTGCAAATTGAGTCCCATTATCTGATACTAAACGCTTAGGCACGCCAAACCGACACACAATATTCTTCCACACAAAACTCTGAATTTTGTGCGCGGTGATCTGGGCTACTTGTTCTACTTCAATCCACTTCGTGAAGTGTACCTTCACTGACGTGCTCGACTTGTTTGATATAAGGCAGTACCAAGGGGAGTCCCGGAAGGATTTCCTGAACAGGTTCGGAGCTCGGATAGTCCGTTTGCCAGGAAAGGACGAAGAGATGTTCGTGCACGCCTTCAAAAAGGGCGTGTTACCTGGGCCTTTTAGTTAGTCGCTCATCAGGAGCCACCCCGCCACGTTTGCTGAAATCCGGCGACGTGCTGTGGCTCACACGGCGGGAAGGACCGTCCACCGGGTGCTGGTCGACCAAGGAAGCTCAGCAGATGTGATGTTTTTGCCAACTTTTGAGAAGTTACAACTATCCCCTGATCAGCTAAGACCATATGGGGGCTGCTTGTACGGTTTTGCCAGCGACCAAGTGGAGGTGAGGGGGTATATCGAGCTGAGGACGACCTTCACTGACGGCTTGACCTCACGAACGGAGAAGATCAGGTATTTTGTTGTAAACGCCCCGTCAGCGTACAACATACTGCTGAGAAGGCCAACGCTCAACAGAACAAGAGTTGTGCCTTCGACAAGGCACATGAAGGTCAAGTTGCCATCTATTGAGGGCATGATCATCAATGTTTGCTCCGACCAGAAGGAGGCGAAGAAGTGTTACGAAAACAGCCTCTAGAACAAGAGGTCTGTGTGTCGCGTAACCACAACGCCTCCCCCTGGCATGGAGCCGGAGCGCGAACCCCGGCGAGTTTCGGAGTCGGTGTTAGAGGTGGTCGCCGAGGGCGATGTGCCGATGGGGAGTGTAGAGGCGAGGTTGGAGAGCGGGAAGGGAGAAAGAAACTGCTCGGAGATCGCTAGAGAAACCAGTATCGCGAGAGCGCTGAACGCCAGCGAAAGGAAACCTCAACCAGTAGAGGAATGGCTCGAGAAGGGGATCAGCGGCAAGGTGTTTAAGTTGGGAAGGACCCTGGATAGCAAGACGCAAGACCAAATCGCCAAGGTGATAAGTAGACACTTGGATGCGTTCGCGTGGGCTGCTTTAGATATGCCGGGAATCGATCCCGATTTTTTGTGCCATCGTTTGGCAATGGATCCCCAAATCAGGCCCATCCGCCAAAGAAGAAGAAAGTTCAACGAGGAGAAGAGGCAGGCGATCAAAGAAGAGACACAGAAACTCCTTGCAGCAGGCCACGTCAGGGAAATCCAATATCCAGAATGGCTCGCTAATGTTGTCCTGGTCAAGAAGAGCAGCGGAAAATGGCGGATGTGCGTTGACTTTACGGACCTGAACAAAGCCTGTCCGAAGGACTCTTACCCTTTGCCAAGCATAGACACCCTGGTAGACAGTGCATCAGGGTGCAAGCTGCTCAGTTTTCTGGATGCCTTCTCGGGGTACAACCAAATCAAAATGCAACCCATGGACGAAGAGAAGACCGCCTTAATGACGGAAAGGTCGTGTTATTGCTACAGGGTAATGCCCTTCGGGCTGAAGAATGCAGGGGCCACATACCAAAGGCTGTGGACAAGGTGCTCGCACCCATGCCCGGAAGGAATGTGCAGGCATACGTCGACGACATGGTCGTGACATCCCTGGAGAAAGAAAAGCACGTCGCAGACCTGGAAGAGTTGTTCATCACGATAGCCAGGTACAAGCTAAAACTGAATCCTGAAAAGTGCGTTTTTGGTGTAGAAGTAGGGAAATTTCTGGGGTTTCTCCTGTCAGAGAGGGGAATTGAGGCTAACCCCGAGAAGTGCGCCGCCATTTTGGCAATGAGGAGCCCCGCCAATGTGAAGGAGGTGCAGCAACTCACAGGGCGGATGGCCGCCCTGTCCCGATTCGTATCGGCAAGCGGAGAGAAGGGCCACCCATACTTCCAATGTTTGAAGAGGAACCACAGGTTTGTTTGGACAAAGGAGTGTGAGGAGGCCTTCGTAAAGCTCAAGGAATATTTGGCGAGCCCTCCAGTTCTGTGCAAGCCCCAACTCATGACACCGCTCAGGCTGTACTTTGCCATAACTGAGAGGGCGATCAGCGCAGTGCTGGTGCAAGATCAGGATCAGATCCAAAGGCCTATATATTTCGTTAGCAAGGTGCTGCAAGGCCCGAAGGTGAGGTATCAGGCCCTAGAAAAGGCAGCATTGGCGGCTGTATTCTCAGCGAGGAGATTGCGCCATTACTTCCAGAGCTTCACGGTACTGCTAATGATCGATCTCCCAATCCAGAAGGTTTGAAGAAGCCCAATGTGGCTGCAAGGATGGTTAAGTGGGTAGTCGAGCTTTCAGAGTTCGACATCAGATATGAACCCCGGGGGTCAATCAAAAGGCAAGTTTTCGCCGATTTCGTGGTCGAGTTGTCTTCCGAGGTGGCGCAGAACGCCGAGGGTGACTTTCGTTGGGTACTCTCAGTTGATGGGTCGTCTAACCAGCTGGGCAGCGGGGCTGGGGTCATTTTGGAAGGTCCCAACGGAGTGTTCATAGAGCAGTCATTGAGGTTCGCTTTCAAAGCAAGCAAGAACCAAGCAGAGTATGAGGCTTTGATCGCCGGAATCCTGTTGGCTAAGGAAATGGGGGCGAGAGTGTTGATGGCCAAGAGCGACTCGCTGTTGGTCACAGGATAGGTAACTGGCGAGTTCCAAGCCAAGGACCCGCAGATGGCAGCCTACTTGGAGTACGTGCAAGAGCTAAGAAGATCTTTCACTTCATTTGAAGTGGTGCACGTGCAAAGAGAACAGAATGCCCGAGCTGACTTGCTAGCCAAGCTCGCCAGTTAGGGCAAGGGGGGCGGGCAGAGGACTGTCATTCAAGAAACCTTGAAAGCGCCTCGAGCATTCGTGGCAGACCACCAGGTTTTCCATGTTTGCAGATCAATGGAAAGACCGACGAGAAGTCATAGATCCCTAACGCAGGAAACTCTGAAGATGCCGAGGGTCAGAGCGCGCCCAGCGGAAGAGGCAAGACCGATGCAGGTTTTCGCTGTCCACGAACCAGACACGTGGATAACGCCTTACCAACGTTATTTAGCGGATGGTGTGCTTCCAGTTGACTCAACTGAGGCCAGAAAAATAAAGAAGAGCTCCAGCAAGTTTACCCTTATTGACGGCGAGCTGTACAGGTTTGGATTCACATACCCTCTTCTTGTATGCATACACGGAGAGAAGTGCACGAGGATTATGGCTGAGCTCCATGAGGGAATTTGCGGGAGCCACATTGGAGGTCGATCGTTGGCGACAAGGACTATCCGTGCAGGCTATTACTGGCCAACGATGAGAGAAGATTGCAAGAGATACGCGCAGCGCTGCAAGCAATGCCAGCAGCACGCCAATTGGCACAAGGCACCCCAGAAGAGGTGAAGTCAATTTACAGCCCCTGGCCGTTTCATACTTGGGGAATTGACATTCTGGGACCCTTCCCATTGGCGGTCAGGCAGATGAAGTACTTGGTAGTGGCAATCGAATACTTCACCAAGTGGATCGAAGCGGAGCCAGTGGCCCAGATCATCGCACACAAGATCGAGAGCTTTGTATGGAAGAACATAGTGTGCCGGTTCGGTGTGCCTAAACGCCTGGTGTCAGACAATGGGACTCAGTTTGCAAGTGACCTCTTGAAAAAGCTGTGCGAAGAGGTGGGAATACAACAGGTGTTTGCATCCGTCGAGCACCCACAGACGAATGGCCAAGTGGAGTCTGCCAATCGGGTGTTGCTGAGAGGTTTAAAGAGAAGATTAGAAAAAGCTAAGGGATCGTGGGCTGAAGAGGTACCCCGCATAGTTTGGGCATACCATACCACTGAGCAGTCAGGAACCCACGAGACACCGTTTAGTTTGGTTTATGGATGTGATGCGATGATTCCAGTCGAAATCCAGGAAAGCTCGCCGAGATTCCAGAACTTTGTGGCGGAAGACTCGAACAAAGAAAGAAGAATGAACTTGGATTTACTGGAAGAGGTCAAGGAGGAGGCGAGAGTGAAGGCCGAAGCAGTAAAGAGAAGAATTGAGCGAAGGTACAACTCTAAGGTAATGTCAAGGCAGTTTAGAAGCGATGATCTGGTGATGAGGAAGGCCCATCGGTATGAGATGCAGAACAAGTTATCGCCTAAGTGGACGGGACCGTTCAGAATAACCGAGGTGCTCGGGAATGGCGCCTACCGCTTGGAGACGTTAGAAGGAGGGGCGATTCCTCGCACTTGGAACGCCACACATCTCAAGTTGTATTATAGTTAAAGCCTTGTAAGTAAAGACGAACATGAGGAGATTGGAATAGTTTCTGTTAAAACAATTTCAAGGGGGCACTCTTTTTTCCCCAATGAGGGTTTTTAATGAGGCCACCTAATAAAGAAGAGTTTTTCAAGTTTAAAGCTTCTAAGTTTGCATGCTTATTGCTGTGAAAGTTTTAGAAAAAGGACTTTATCACTCGTACGTGATCTAGGGGAACATTAAAGTCATATTGCATGCTTCAATAGTTAAAAGTTTTGAAGTCCCCGTCGTTTTTCGACGATCGGTGGCAGTAGTTAAAAGGTTTAGAGACCTCATCGTCTTTCGGTGATCGAAGGTACCAGTAGTGCAAAAGCCCTCAGCGCTCTCGTGCATTTTGAGGCAAGAGAAGAAGTCCTCCTCGCCCTTGAGCGAGTGCAGGCGAGAAAGAGAAGAAGTCCTCCTCGCCTTTGAGCGAGTGAAGGCAAGATTAAAAGTCCTCAGTGCATCCAGGGGGGGAGGAGATGTACACCCTTGGCAAGTTGAGGCACCAGAGAAAGTCCTCCTCACCTCAGAGTGAATTCAGGCAAGATGAAACTGAAAAGTCAGGGGTGTTCGTGACCTTAAACGGTGGGAAGGGAAGATCGATGGAAAATGCCTTCAGCCCTTTAAGTGAAACATCAATATTGACCCAGTAAGATCAGATAAAGCTTCCACGCTTGCGGGCGGTGTGAAGATAGATAAAATCCTTCTCGTCTTGAATGAGTTCATGTACGGCGTGAAGGGTGGAAGAAGATAAAGGATAAATGAGGTAGGTTCGAAGAGAACACCTCGCTATCCAGATCATTGTTCTAAAACTCAGGAGGTAGAGAAGGATCCAAAAGGCGCCTTTACCCCCAGATGAGGGCACAAGGATCAAGTTATACAAAGAAGAAATGTAACATCGCCAGAACCCTATGGCGTGAAGGTTGAGACAGTGAAGGGGTTGTACGGCGAGTGCCAGACTAGAAGAGTTCCAGGCAACGGCGGAAGAAGGGGCACTTCACTTGGCAGATCAGGTAAACTGTATTTTAATATTAGTTTGAGTTAAAACCTGCTGCCTAGTAAGTGATTTTATGTTAAGGTTTGCTACCCTAAGTTCACAAGTTTTATTGAATGCCATTGCCGAAGAGTTGATAGCTGCTCAAATTTACTTTGAGGAAACAGCTCGCTAAGATTGTCATAAGGTTAGCAATTTACTCGAGTTAGAAGCGGTATGTGAAGGGTTAAGTTCAGGTATTGCTGAGTTCATGCAGTCGAGTAAGTTTCGCCAGTTATGTTAGTTAAACCAGTTGATTGCGTAGCATGTAAATTAAAAGATTATATATGTATATATGTGCACAGGAGCATCGAACAGTTCGAACAAAATGAAAAATATTACAGACCAAGGTAAAGCATAAGAGTTTTCAAGGAGATAAGTCGATCGGGGGCACGATTTTGCCGTCCACCACCTCGTTGTACACAGAGAACTCAGAAAGATCGAGGTCAGGATATTTGCAAGCAAACTGCTCCAGAGCAACGCCAATGCCGGAAGTTAGAACCTGGGCAGCCTCAAGCTGAAGCTCGTCGATCTTCGTCTTGAACCCACTGTTCTCTTCACGAACCTGGGTGACTTCAAGCTCGAGCTCGTCAGCCTTCTTCTTGAGCCCGCTGTTTTCCTCGCGAACTCGAGCTAGCTCAGCAGTAGTTTCACTGAGTTCCTTGGAGGCCTTATCCCGATCTTGCTCAACCTTTCCCAGAAGGGTCTCTCTCTCGATTGACCTCTTTTCCAGGTTGGCCATCTTCTGAGCCTCATTCTTCTTTGCCTCCTCCAGCGCGGCAATTTTCTCCCTCAAAGGGACGATCTTGCTCTCCAGCTCCACAACATCTTGGAGTTTGTCATGAAGCTTCTTGCGCAGCTCTTTGTTATCTTGCCGCACGCTCTGGAGCTCGTCCTTAAGGGCGTTTTCAACTCGCGAAAACTCCAAGCCTTGCATCATCATATCGCATTTGGTCTTTTCGGCTTCAACTTTCGCGGTGCTCGCCACCTCCTTGTTGATCCGATTGTCGAGCTCAAACTTCTCCAAGGAGTCTTTGAGCCCTTCGCCGACGATTTGGGGAAGACAATCGTCAACCATGGCACTTAGGCGCACGGTGAAGGACTTCAAAGCCTCTTGAAGAGCGGCTGGGAGGCCTGAGGTTGCTGGTGGAGGCGAAGGTTGGTGTTCACCACCACCCTCGCAAGGTTGGACGGCGGGGGGGAGCTTCAAGGCGTGGTGGTGAGGCAGGCAGCTTCTCGGCGGCTTGTGAGGAGGCTTGCGTGTCAGCAAGATGCTCAGGAACAGCCTCAACAACTGAAGCGTTCTAAACGAGAACGTCCCCAGCGGACTCGAATGGTGTGGAGGCGCTGGGGGGGTCCTCGATGAAGTTTGGAGCGGCGCTCCCAATTGCTGAGGGCTCGGTAACCGCCACCCTTGTCCTTTTGCAGATTAGCCCGTCCTCGGTGCTTTCATCCGCCTCTTCGTCAGATACTACCCTGGGGGCTTTCCTTTTGGCCTTCTTAAGAGGTAGTTTTTGCGTAGGTGGGCTGGAAGAGCGGCAGCAGCGGCTCGACCAACTAGTGGGGATTGCCCCTGGGCGGCGGCGATCTCCGCAACGGAGTTCGGGATCGTTTGAGAGCCCGCCGCGAGTTTGTGGGATCGGGCGATCGCCCTCAATTCAGCCAGTTTTCCTTTGCCCAACATTGCGTCTACACAAGGTAAAAATAGACGAGTAACCCAGGTGGAAGCAGAACATGCAAGTATATACATACAAAGATAACATTAGCGAATAGCACATGGATGAATGATCAAGGCCAATAAAGAATAATGGAATGCCGAAGACAGAATGGTAAAAATGCTAAGTCAGTTTTAACGCGAAGTGAGAGTTTTGGTGTTGGGAAAGGGGCTAACCTATGTACATTTCGAGTTGGTCCTCAAGGAATTCAAAGGAGATTATCTGAGCAGTGGGGAAGGTGATGTTAGCAGAAGCCACACTCTTCCAGAAGAGACAAAGGTCTTTGTCCAGCTCCCCCATGTTGTTAGGACTTCGTGGTCTCCTGAAGTTGTCTTTGGGGTCCTTGTGCCCCTTGTTTACCCAATACAAGGGGAAGCCATCAAGAAATGAAGGGTCTTGATCATTCTAGCACACCTTGACGAACTTCCCCTTCCAATCTTTGTAGGATTGCTGGAAGATGGAGAGGACTGACCTCCCAACAATCCCGTTCAGGCTGACCCAGGGGCGATCTCTAGGATTCTTTGCCTCGAACAAAAAGAGGAAGACATCCACCGAAGCTGGTAGCCCCAAGTGTGCGCAAAGAATCTGGAACGCCCTCACGAATGCCCAGCTGTTGGGATGGAGCTGGGCGGGGGCGATGTTGAGCTCGGTCAACAGCTTCCTCTCGAAGTGAGTGAAAGGAAACCTAAGTTTCACCTTCTTGAACAGCGTGGCATAGATGAAACAGAACAACTCGTCGTTGCTCCTCTTATCATCCACACATATTGGCTCTCCAGGGAGGCAAGGCAGCACTGTCACTTTGCTATCGTGCTCCTTGTGAAATGAGAGGTCAGATGGATCCCCTTTCCTCAGTCGATGTACCCCCACATCAGTATTTATCGATGAAGTTTCCTTCAGTAGAATCGGGGAGGCCCAAGGGTAGAGCTTTTTGTAGTCTTGAGAAGGAGGGGAGACTACCCGCCTTTGGTGGAGTTGCTTGGGTAAGATTGGTGGAGGGAGCACCAGAGGCTTGTGGGGGGTTGCGTGTTGGTGGAGGGTTTGTCCCAGTGGTAACCCTACGAGTATTGGGGGGAGGGTTTCGCGATGAGGAAGGTGGGTTAGCGGTGGACTTTGTCTGAGCCATCGCAGGAACTGCAAAGGAAAGAAAAGGGAGGAAATGAGGATAGCAAAAGAATGACTCGGTCGAAGACAAAGAAGACAAAACGAACGAGCGAGAGTTCGCTGGGGAAAACGCTATCAAGAACGAAACTCTAAGTTACGGGAAAAAAGAGAAACAGCCCACAACGTATGCTCCAGACAGTTAATGGATGATGTAAACCGATTAAAATGCAACAAGTAACAGTAGAAGGAGTAAAAGAGTTACCTTTTGATGATCAGATGAGTGTTGAAAGAAGTTGAAGATTGAGGGAGGCGTAGGTTTCGCAGTTCGCAGAGGGAGCGTTCAGAATGCTTAAAGGTGAAGAAAGATAATGAAACAGTGAATAGCACGAAGGGTTTAAGGGTTTCGAACGTTGTAGGAAGCGCAAACGACAGCGAACAATGGCCGTTGATGGGTCCACGTGTCGAACGATCGAAGGAGTTGGTGAAATGTCAAGTCAGTAAACAGTTCTACCGCCAACGCGCAAAACCACGTAAGCCGCCGAATTTTAAACCTCTTTAGTCTCCTCGCCGAACAAGTCGCAGCTCGAGACTGGGGGGCTTGTGTACCGACCAGGTCATCAGGCGGGATGACGTGTCTTGCACGTGTCTCGAGTGGGGCGTGCTCAATGGAACGCGTAGGCTAGAAAAGATGAATGGCTCGGAAGTGGGCATAGTCGCCGATCGGTGGATTGGCGTTCTCCGATCTCTAGTGTGCGTAACCGGCGGTCACCAGAGTTGCGTTGCAGTCGCCATATGAGAATGCTAGGAGATCGGGTGGTTTACACACCGCCACAAGGAGCACGTCGTCGGGTCTCCCAGCGAACTTAGTTAAGGCTGTCGAAGGCTCAGAAGGGTAATTTCAAGTCTGTAAGTTCAGTAAGACGATTGTGGCACTAGCTTGGGGCATGAAAGTCGAGTGGGTTGGGGAAAACACCTTGCACATCAGCGACAGGATTCCCAGAGTGGACATTCGTTGGTGGCAAGGTTTCCCCAGCTAGAACACGCATGGCGTAGCAGTAAGGAGGGTGCCATTCGCGACGAGCGATATCATAGAGATGATGCACCTTGTTGCATCTGATACTCGCCTTGTCGGGTGGTGTTTCACAACGCATTACGTCCTAGGTTGCTCCTTGAGTTGAGGACTTAGCTGTGCGGCTGGTTACTACACAAAGAATGACGTTTAAGTTGCCCCAATCCAGATGATGACACGTGTAGGGTTGGATGTCACCAGTTACTCCAACCTAGATGATGACATGATGTGATTCCACTAGCCATAAAGAGAAAGGTTCTTGACCTTCTTAGGAATCACCTTGAGTTGGATATTATAGAGGCACTTTTCTTAGAGTTGGATCATTGTTCTAAGACAAGAACTCACCAAAAACTAGTACCAAATCCCAAACTCATTGGATGAACCAATTTTAGTCAAATTGAACCGAACAAAATAGGTGAAATTAAAAGGAACCGAACAGAAATGATTAAGCACACAAATGAACCAAACAGAATTGAAATTAAAAGGCAAGAACAGAAACAATAGGTGCTGGAAAAACAGAAAAACCGAACCAAAATACTCAAGAACACAAGACAACAAAAGCAATTGAAAGAGAAGGAAGGAAGGAGAAGAGAGTGCTCATGAAGATGGAAGAATGTTGGATGATCTCGCCACTAGAAGTGTGGAATGCTCCTAGATAAGAGTGATGCCGCCACTTGAGGACTCCATTGATCCATCAAGATAAGACTAGAGAAGAAGGCTCCAAAATCTCTCCAAAGGTCACTCAAAATTTGAGTAGAGTTTTCTTAGATTAATTCCAATCTGAATTTTACAAAGGAAGCACCTCTATTTATAGCCTAAGGTGCTGAAAAATAGGTGGGAAATTTCAAATAAACTCATTTGAAATTCCCACCAAAAACAAGTCACATGGGAGGTGTGACCTTTTTCTACTATGACACCTCCCAAAAACTACACCTACACCACTCTTCTAAGTCACATGGGTAATGTGACTTTATTTTACATTTTCACACTCCTTTATTTAATAACCACACCTCCTAAAACTATACAAGAGTATTTCAAAGCTTGGCCTTGCCCCTCATGGGATGGACTTGGGCTCTTTGGGCTTTGGCCTTCTTGGGCTTGGGCTTGGGCTTTGGGCTTGGGCCTCATCTTTATTTTATGTCTTCTTTTAATTTTGAGAAGACTAGAAGGAAGAACTTCAAATGTGAGGGTGGATGTCCTCTTCCTCCATTAATAAAAGCCTCCTTTATTTGATTCTCATCATGACACGTGTAGGGTTGGGAGCGATGGAGAAATGACGCTCAAGTTGCCTTAGCTCAGATGACGACACGTGTAGGGCTGAGTGCTACCTGCTATCCCAGCCTAGATGGCGACACGTGCAGGGCTAGATGCGAGGCACGCGTCCAAAAGCATAACGGCCTGGAGAGAGAAGAAACCTAGCTATAAAGGTAACCTTAACAGAATTTGCAGAGGTACGTTTCATTACGGCTGATACTGCTAAGGTTGTGTGCCTATAGTACGGTCCTACAGAGCATATTTTTCTCTTAGTTTTTTGGGTATTCTTGTCACTGACTTGAGCGTCGGAGCGCCACCGGCCGCCGAGGCGCCACTGTGTGTTTTTCAGGTTCTCAGAGAGGCTATCTGGTGTGTGGGCTTGGAGGACATGTGGTGACATGCTGGTGGGGAAGACGGTGACGAGGCAACGCTCTTGTGCTGAGTCAACCGGTAGGATCATGAAGTATTCGATCGTCACAACCAAGTACTTCATTTGCCTGATGGCCAATGGAAAGGGTCCTAGAATATCAATTCCCCACGTATGGAACGGCCAGGGGCTGTAAATTGACTTTAACTCTACTGGAGGCGCCTTGTGCCAATCGGCGTGCTGCTGGCATTGCTTGCAACACTGGGCATATTTCTTGCAATCTTCCCTCATTGTGGGCCAATAATAACCTGCACGGAGAGTTCTTGTTGCCAAAGCTTGACCCCCGATGTGACTCCCACAAATCCCCTCATGGAGCTCAGCCATAATTCTCGTGCACTTCTCTCCGTATACACATACTAAAAGGGGATGTGTAAACCCAAACCTGTACAACTCGCCATCAACGAGTGTGAACGTGCTGGAGTTCTTCTTTATCTTTCTAGCTTCCGTCGGGTCCAGTGGGAGCACGCCATCCGCCATGTAGCGCTGGTATGGCGTTATCCATGTATCTGGCTCATGGATAGCACAAACTTGCATCATCTTTACCTCTCCCACTGGGTGTGCTCTAACTCTCTGCGTCCTCAAAGTCTCCTGAGTCAAGGATCTATGACTCCTCGCTATCCCTTCCATCAATTTGAAAATTTGAAGAACCTGGTGATCTGCCACAAATGCTCGAGGTCTCTTCAAAGTTTCTTGTATGACGGTCCTCTGCCTGCCCCCCTTGCCCGAACTGGCGAGCTTGGCTAGCAAGTCAGCTCGGGCATTCTGCTCCCTTGGCACGTGTACCACTTCAAACAAAGCAAAAGACCGTTTTAACTCTTGCACATGCTCCTGGTAAGCCGCCATTTACGGATCTTTGGCCTGAAACTTGCCAGTTACCTGCCAGTGACCAACAACGAATCACTCTTGGCCACCAGCACCTTTGCCCCCATTTCCTTTGACAACAAAATTCCGGCGATTAAAGCCTCATACTCCGCTTGATTATTGTTGGCTTTGAAGGCAAACCTCAGAGATTGTTCTATCAACACAGCGTTGGGCCCTTCCAGAATAACTCCAGCTCCGCTGCCCTGCTGGTTAGACGACCCATCCACTGAGAGCACCCAACAAAAATCATCCCTCTCACTCTGCGCTGTTTCAGAAGAGAGTTTGACCACAAAGTCAGCGAAGATTTGCCCCTTGATCGGTCCTCGGGGCTCGTACTTAATATCGAATTTTGACAACTCCACCGCCCATTTTACCATCCTTCCAGCTACATCCGGCTTCTTCAAAACCTTCTGGATGGGTAAATCAGTCATTACTAACACTGTAAAACTCTGGAAGTAATGACGCAACCTCCTCGCCGAAAACACAACCGCCAACGCTGCTTTCTCCAAGGCCTGATATCTCACTTATGGGCCCTGCAACACCTTACTGACAAAATAAATAGGTTTTTGGACTTAATCTTGATCCTAGACGAGTACCGCACTTATCGCCTTCTCTGTTATGGCACAATATAACCTGAGGGGCGTTCCCATTTGAGGTTTACACAAAACCGGCGGGCTCGCCAAATACTCTTTGAGCTTCACAAAAGCTTCTTCACATTCCCTTGTCCAGACAAACCTATTGTTCCTCTTCAGACATTGGAAATACGCGTGGCCTTTCTCTCCACTGGCAGATACGAATCGAGACAGGGCGGCCATCCGGCCTGTAAGCTGTTGCACCTCCTTTACGGTGGCAGGACTCATCGCCAAAATGGCGGCACACTTGTCGGGATTTGCCTCGATTCCCCTCTCAGTCAAGAGAAATCCCAGAAACTTCCCTGCCTCCACGCTGAAAATGCACTTCTCGAGATTCAATTTCATCTTGTACTTGGCTATTGTAACGAACAACTCTTCCATATCAGTAACGTGCCTGCTCTTTTCCAGAGATGTCACGACCATATCGTCGACATATGCTTGCACATTCCTCCCAAGCATAGGCGCAAGCACCTTATCCATTAGCCTCTGGTACGTGGCTCCCGCATTCTTCAGCCCAAAGGGCATCACCTTGTAGCAATAGCACGACCTCTCCGTCATGAAAGCGGTCCTTTCCTCATCCATTGGATGCATCTTTATCTGGTTATATCCCGAGAAGGCATCCAAGAAACTGAGCAATTTGCACCCTGACGCACTATCCACCAGGGCATCTATACTTGGCAAAGGATAAGAATCCTTTGGACAGGCTTTATTTAGATCTGTAAAATCAACGCACATCCGCCATTTCCCATTGCTCTTCTTGACCAGAACGACATTGGCGAGCCATTCCGGATATTGAATCTCCCTAATATGACCTGCCACAAGGAGTTTCTGCGTCTCGTCCCTGATCGCCTGTCTCTTTTCTTCGTTAAACTTTCTTCTTCTTTGTCGGATTGGTTTGACTTGAGGATCCATCACTAGGCGGTGACACAAGAAATCAGGGTCAATTCCCGGCATGTCTAAAGCAGACCATGCAAACCGTCGAGCTGTCTATTTATCACCTTGGCGATTTGGTCTTGTGTCTCGCCATCTAAAGTCTTCCCCAGCTTAAACGTTTTGCCGCCAATCTTCTTCTCAAGCCAATCCTTGACCGGCTGAGGCCTCTTTTCACTAGCAACCATCGCTCTCTCGATTCCTGACTGAAAGTAACTTGACCTTCATGTGCCTTGTTGAAGGCACAACTCCTATCCTGTTAAGTGTTGGCCTTCCTAACAGGATATTGTATGCCGAAGGAGCGTTCACAACAAGGTACCTAATCCTTTTTGTGCGCGAGGCTACCCCATCCGTGAACGTCGTTCTTAACTCAATGTACCCCCTGACCTCCACTTGATCACCAACAAAACCGTATAAGCAGCCCCCATATGGCCTCAGCTGGTCAGGGGATAACTGTAACTTTTCGAAAGTCGGCCAAAACATAACATCTGCCGAGCTTCCTTGATCGACCAACACCCGATGAACCATTCTTCCCGCCGTAACAAGCGAGATTACAATGGGATCGTTGTCATGAGGCACAACATCCCTAAGATCTTCTTTGGTGAACGTGATGTACACATCGGGCGAGTGATCCTCAAAAACTTCTACTGACATCACGCACCTCGAATATTTCTTCCGCTGTGATGCAATACACCGACCACCCGAGAATCCACCGGCTATAGTGTGGATCTTGCCGTGAATAGGTACTTCATGTTGTTGTCCCTCACTGCTCGCCGGTTGTGAACCTGACGGTTGCCCCGTTTTCTTCTCCAGCAAATAGTCTTTCAAGAACCCACACTTGACCAACTCGGCGAGCTGGTATCCCAAAGCCAAGCACGAATTGATGGAGTGGCCAAAGCTCTTATGGAACTCACACCACGCGTCCGGTTTTGGCCCCAACACCTTATCCGTCGTCTTCTCAGGTACTTTGAGCCTGGCAGCAATGTTCGGAATGGCGATCAGGTCAGCCAATCCCATCACAAACTCGTACCTCGGCGGCGATTAAACTCTGTAGGCCGCCCTGACCCCTTCCCCTTGCTCTTCTTTCGATCATAAGGATGATGCATCCTTTGATCCTTCTTCCCTGCCGGTGCCTCCATCACCCTTTGCGGCTGAATCCTCGTTTGAGCGCGCGGCTTAGCTAGAGCCACATTTCCTCTCTTCTCAGAAACTTCGCTCTCAGCGGCGATGTGAGCCACGGCACATCGCCGGATTTCAGCGAACGTGGCGAGGTGGCTCCTGATCAACGATTCACTAAACGGTCCAGGAAACACGCCCTTTTTGAAGGCATGCACAAACATCTCTTCATCCTTACCTAGCAAGCGAACAATCTGAGCTCCGAATCTGTTCAAAAAATCCTTCAGAGACTCCCCTTGATACTGCCTCACATCAAATAGGTCGTAAGATACCAACGGCGGTGCCTTGTTTACTATGTACTGCTCGACGAACATCTTGGAAAACTGTTGGAAGGTGGTAATGTGGCCGATAGGTAGACTGAAGAACCACTCCAGCGTTGTTCCACTGAGAGTACTCATGAACACCTTGCAGTAGACTGCATCTGAACCGCCTGAGAGCATCATTTGCGTGTGAAACGCAGTGAGATGAGCCTCAGGATCCTCCACCCCGGTGAACGATGCTTTCACCGCTACCATATTCGCAGAAACCACCGTGTCCATGATCTCCTGAGAAAACGACATTGGAAAATTACGTGGTGGAGACGGGGGTGTAGATTTGTCCCCAGTCGCACGCTCCTTCTGTCCCTGAAGGGCTATGCATAACTCCTCATTGACTCTCTTAAGCTCTTCATTTCTAGCCTGTGAGGCTACTAGAGCCTCGTGCATTTTCTCTTGCTCAGAACGTGATGCAGCCACGTTCTCCTGCAACGTCTTCATCATTTCCATCACCTGCGCCATAGATACAGCGCCCTCTTCGGTTGACGGTGCGACTGAACTGGACGTCTAGAGGTAGAGGAAAATGGGTGCCATTTGATAGGGACTCCATCAGTGCTTTCTTATAGAACCCATTACTATTAAGAGGTGATGATGAATGCACTTATCACCAGCTGAAGGCCAAAACCTATGCTTTTAATGATGAAGAGGTAGCCAAAGAGATTTTCAATTGCATGCCTTACACAAATTAAAATATTCGGAAAAAACAAGAAACATTAATTCAATAAAAGTACTACTAGGAATTTTTGACAATTGTGAACCAACATGACTTGACAAAACTAGAATTATATTTAGAAATTAAAATGACTCAAGACACACATGGTTATATCACTTAAAAGCATAAAAAATCAAGACTCGATTAAAAATAAAAGCACACATAAATTGAATAATTGAATTCCTAAACTTAAAATTATGGAAGGATCAGCATAGAATTTGAAAATTGAACCGGTTAAACCTCAAATAGGTACAAAACAAACAATGAAACAAAATTAAAATCAACTCTATACAATTAAAAAGTGATGTGGACAACACGAAAATTCAAAAAACACTTTATAAAAAGAAGAACTTACTACACCGAAGACATTACATTGGTTCAAAGAAGCCAAATTGTTACTATAACTAGTCACTTCTAACCTTAACTAGACTTACTCTACTATTGGCCTAAATACAAACCCAAAATCCTAAGCTACTAAGCCAAATACATATCCCATGAAATCCTAAGAAACTTTATACAATGTATTTAAGCTAAATCATGGCCCAAAAATAATGTTGACTAGTAAGTCAAAACTCAGTCTTCTTGTGTTCTTTTGACCAAAGCTCTAGTTTATGTTTTGATGAGTTGAAGGTCTTATTGGATATGCTTTGTACATTCCTTCATTCTGGAGTTTTCCTCTTGATTAAGCCTACAAAAATAAAAAAAATCCCAAATAGGCTCATATTTGCAAATAAGTCCATAAACATACTTTTGGTCTTTATCCTCCTTATGATGTGGTTGTGTGTGGCTGAGGGCTCTGCCATCACACTTTGGAGGTAACACATGAAGGAAAAACAGACATGAACAAAGCAAGGAAGCATGCCTTGATCCAAGAGTATGAGGTTTTCAAGATGCTAAAAGGAGAAACTATAGTAGATTTGCATAAGAGATTTGCACACATTGTAAAATCACCTAGGTCTGGCTAAATACTTTAATAAAGAGCAGTTGAACATCAAGATTCTCAAATGCTTTGATAGGTTATGGCAACCAAAAATCACTGCTTCATTGCTTGGAAACTCATAGAACATGAGATAGAAATGAGCAGTTTTCTTGGACAAGTTTTCAAGAGGGCATGCAAATCTGGAAGCAGATCTTGGATCGCATAACTGTGTTTTTGGAAAATTTGGTCTAAGTTATAATCGAAGTACCAAAAAAAAATCTTTTATAAGTTTTTTGGAAAACAAAGGGCCACGGTCTAAACCTTCGGTAACCTGCTTTTATTTAAAAGAGGTATGATCCTGCCGGTCGACCAAGCGCAAGAACGATGCCTCGTCACGATCTTTCCTCACCAGCTTTAACACCACGTGTGCTTTAAGTCCACTCCACAGCTTGTCTCTCTGAGAACCTGAAAACACAGTATGGCGCATCTGTGGCCGGTGGCGCTCCGACGCTCAAGTCAGTAACAGGAACACCCAAAACCTGAGAGAAAACTAAATGTTGTAGAACCCTACTCCAGTGTTCTCAACTGCAAATTCTGTTAAGTTTACCTTTTATACCTAGGTATTTTCTCTCTCCAGACAGTTACGCTTTTGGACGCGTGGCTCACATCCAACTCTATACGTGTCATCATCTGGGCTAGAGTAATTTGAGCGTCATTTTCTATGCAGCATCCAACCCTACACGTGTAATCATCTGGGCTAGGGTAATTTGAGCGTCATTTCTATGTAGCATCCAACCCTACACGTGTCATCATCTGGGCTGGGGCAATTTGCTATTCAAGGTGTAACCTAACACGTAACACGCTCTGGAACGCACCCAACAAAGCGAGTATCGGATGCAACAAAGTACATCATCTCTGTGATATCGCTGGTCGCAGGAGCCACCTTCCTCCTCACCACGCCATGTATGTTCTAGCTGAGGGAACCTCGCTATCGACGAATGTCCACTCTGGGAATCCCGTCATCGATGAGCAAGCTGTGTCCCCCAACTCACTTAACCTCTATGCTTCATGCTGACGTAACAATCATCTTTACTGAACCTACACGCCTAAACCTCCAACGTCTTCAACTAAATTCACTGGGAAATTCGGCGATGTGCCTCTTGTGGCGATTCCTAACCACCTGATCTTCCATCATCTAACACAACGATGATACGAAAACCTGGCGACAACCGACTATGTACGCTGAAGAACGCCACTTCCACAAACGGCGACTATGTTTACTTCTTGACCATTCATCTTTCTCTTGTCCACGTGTCCCGCTAAGCGCGCCCCACGTAGTCAATTACTGTCCACGTCATCACACCCGATGACCTGATTGGTACAAGGTCATATTGTAGAATTAGGAAATATGATCTGCCAATCGAGCTTGTAAAATGGATACCTAAGAGTATCAGTAACATTTTTGGATACAAATTGATAAGGAGACCAAATTTTGTTCCTTAAATCCTTTTGCAGGAATCTTTGACAGCTAAAAATCATTTTTGCTATGTTGACAATGGTTGGTCAAAGAACATGATTGGGCACAACAAATTTGTAGATTTGCATCTCAAACGTGAGGGATATGTCACATATGGAGACAACAACAGATGAAGAATCCACAGGCACCGTAGGAGATCAAAACACATTTCTCATCAAAGAAGTGTTATATGTGGAAGGCTTAAAGCACAACCTTTTAAGTATAAGTGAGTTTTGTGACACGGGTTATCAGGCAAAGATGATCAAGATGATGCTCCTCAGAAGTTATAAATCTAGTAAAAAAAACAACTAGTTGAATTTACAAATCAACTAGGTGAAATCGCAAGACCGACCGAATCACCAAAGGAATGAAGAACACCAATGGATCTGTCACTGGACAACATCATTTGACAAATTGATAAGAGAGTATGTACTCACCATTCTTTCAATAATATTTGTGAACATATGGCATTCGTATCACGAATTGAAACTAAATCTATTGAGGAAGGCCTTAATAATGAGAAATCAATTTATTAGAAATGATGTTTGGATTCTTGTGAGTAAATCTGATGATATGAATATTATTGGCACTAAATGGGTATTCAGAAATAAACTTGATGAAACTAGAATGGTAACTATTGTTGTTAAAGGTTATAATCAAGAAGAAGGAACTAATTGTAATGAAACTTATGCACCTGTAGCAAGATTACCTCACTGCAAGCATACCTAACATCATGTTTGTTGTGTTCTTATGTGCTAGATTCCATTAAAATCCCAAAGAATCTCACTTCACAGTTGCCAAGAGAATCCTTAAATATCTCAAAGGAATAGTTTGTTTTTGGTTTATGGTATCCTTCTAACTCTCTTATTAATATCATTGGATATTCTGATTTTATAGTATGCAACTTATATATATATAAAAAAAACACAAGTGATACATGTCATCTACTTCGATCTAGTCTCATTTACTGGCATAAAAAAAACAAGCATGTGTGGCTCTCTCAACTACAAAAGCATAATACATTGTTGTTGGAAGTTATTGTGCACAAACCCTATGGCTTAAACAACAACTTGAAGATTATGGTTTAAAGCTAAGTATGGAACCTTTATTATGTGATATTACTAGTACAATCAATCTAACTGAAAACCAAATCCAACATTCAAGAACAAAGCATATTGAAATTAGACATCAATTTATTAGAGATCATGTAACCAATGGTAACTGTGAAATTCAATTTGTTGAATCAGAAAAACAACTTTTCTTGGGGATAAATTTAATATTTTAATAAATGAATTAGATATTCTTGATTACAGGAATATATCTTAAATCTAATAAATTCTTGAATTCTAAGATATGTATTCCGTCAATCTCTTGAAAATTTCTTTTCATTTGTTGTTTTTACCTTTATTTTTATTCCTGTGAAACAATTATTATTCCTTACATTTTCATGTTGTTTGTGAATGATTTTTTTAATTGATTTCAATCTCTAGTCAAACATGAGAACAGTGTGCCAAAAAGGACTGGGCTACATGCATTTCATATTTTATGCATTATGAACACCTTAAATTTTGTTTACTATGATCTTTTTGGTTTAATATTATATTTGTTTTCTTTTTTACGTCTATTTTTTGAAGACAAAAGGTGGAGAATGTGTCTATGACTGTTTTTGTTGTGTTTTTTATTTTGTTGCAAATTGTTGTTTTATTTTTGCATAGTTGTTTGGATATCTTAATGTCTTGCATATATCTGTATATTATGGATTTCTTGTTCTATCCTCTATTATTTTGCAGAAATTCCTTTTATCAAAATCTACAAGACCAAAGATTTGTCTTTATCAAATAGGGGAAGATTGTTGACTAAAAAAATCTTAATTTGATGATTCCAAACTATCATGAAGATTGGGAAGTTATGTGTGTGTCTAGGTAGATTTTGTTTTAATTCTTTGCAATGCATTATGGTCATGTTATCTTTAAAATCTATCTCTAAGAAACGTTTTGTTTTCTAAATCTAATGTAATTTTTTATAAGTTAATTCAAGCTTTTAAGTAGTTAAAATTACTTCTACTAAAGTCTTTTTATAGTAAGTATTTTTAGCAGATTAATTTATCATATCAACGTGTTTGAAAATAATTAAACTTTTCAAAAGATTTGAAAATTTTCTATGTCAAATTTGTCTTTTCTCTTTAATGAAATCCACAATTTATTAAAAAAATTTAATGAGTTTAAATATTGTTGATTTCTGTTGTTAAAAGAAAATAATTAGTTATTTTGAAAAATCAACTAAATATTTTTAACGGTTTTATGTTTTTATAACTAAACACATTTTAATTTGATTGAATTGTTTTCATTAATTGATTAAACCATTTTGACATTTATTGAAAACTTATATAAGGAGATGATTTGAACATTATAAAGAAACAAATTTGGAAAGAGAGAAAACATATTGTTTTGAATTTGTTCGTGGAGATTATCTCTGTTTCTTAAATCATTGTTGTGAAGAGGGTTTTCTAGGATTGAACTTCTCTGTTCTTCATTCTATAATATCTTAGATGTTCTCAAACCTTTATTTCTTTTCTTGTATACAATTAAAGCATATTCAAATAGGGTTTCTGGATTTCTGTTGAGTGAGAGTTCTTGTAGGGTTCAAGAACTAAACTCTTGGTTGTATCTTGTGTAATCTTTGATCCAGGTTTAGTGAATTCTCATTTATTTGACTGAGGACTGGATATAACTCTTGGTGTAAGAGTGAACCAGTATAAATCATTTGTACTTATCTCTCTCTCATTATTTATTTATCTATTATTTTGTAATTTTTGGCAATATTTCAATTAGTTGAATAAACGTAATAATTGGTTAATATTTTGTGTATATGTTTGTTGTTCTTTTATAATTGATTGAACAGAAAAATCATTCTATTGAATTTATCAAATTTTCAACCTGACTCCGTATTTTGCGAAAAACTTTTGAAAAACAATTCACCATCCTCTTCTTTTAAGCCAACAATTCTAACAATAATAGGGTACGCTGAGGTTGTATTTTCTTCTTTGTACTTGATAGGTAAACTACAATAGCTACTGCAAATAACCAATACTCAGGAAATAACAATTAGGATAAAAGTTCTTCCTCCTTTATTTTTGAAACTACATCACTTATATAGGTGATGTTTTCGGTTAACAAAACTTGGGCTTACTGGAGCCAATTTACTTTTACTAAATGTACTACTCCTATTTCATTATGTAGTCATCCACCCATATAGGTTGTTTGTGTTGTTTGTTGAGCCTTCCTATGACATCAGGCCCTTCTCTAACAATGCCATCCACTGGACATTGTAATTTTTCCTCAAAGTGTGAAGGTGCACGAATGTGAGTTGGGCTTGTGGAATTTGGGCCATAATTAGGGTTTGAGTGGGCGTCACAAGTAGGTGGAAGGTTCTAGAGGTTGGGTAACGTAGGGGGTGGAGCGGTCGCGGGGGACAACGTCACGTGACTCTTCGTAAATGCGTGACCAGGTGGCGTTTGCGGATTGGAGAGCGCATATGGTGCTATCAATGGGTTTGGTGGATTAGGGTTTGCAGAAGTTGGTAAGTCTATAAGTGGTGGTGGAGGTGTACTTGAGATACACTATTTGGAGGTAACCCTTTGAACTGATGGTGAAGCGAGATGTGAAACACTGGGTGTATACATGATGACAAGGGGAGTTGAAGCTCTCAAGCCACCATGCCTATGCGGCGCGCGATCCTATAGGAGCCGAAAAAACGTGGGGAGAGCTTGGGTGAGAGATGGCACACGATAAAGTGTTGACGATGCGTTTAAAGACGAAGCCACACCCAATATCTACGGCGAAGGAGTGATCTATGTGGTGGTTGTCCATCTGGGCTCGCATACGTTGGTGGTTGTGATAGAGGTTTAGCTTCAAGTGGTGAATGACAAGGTTGCGCTCTTGTAGGATATCTGAAACAGTGGTGCCCGTTCGGGGTGTGTTGATACAAACAAAAGCAACCAGCAGATGACTAAGGACACATCAAGCACTTCATAAAAAGGTCAGTCATCTCAGTATACAAAGTTGGGCCCCACCAAACCTCGAGAAAGCATCAACAGAAGAAGAAGAAGTTATAAACCAGAATATCAGAAGTTCTTCCTTCTGGTCTTTTCCACAAGAGAAAATTTATGTAAATAAATTGGGCTCACTTTGGGAGTCCAAAATAGCAAGATAGGCTAGAATAGGTGCCTATAGCATTATACGAGGTGTAGTTATCATTTTAGCTTGTGCCTAGTCCTTTAGGAAGGAAATTTGACCTAGTTTCTAAAAGGACAAGCCTAGGGTGCGATTTTGACTTAGTCGAACCCTAAAGATAACCTCTCACACATTTACCACCCTACCGTTGCCCTTCTTGCTCACCAAGGCACCCATTCCTATAAATAGGGTCTCTTACTCCTTGTATTTTCATGTTGAATTTCATAGAAGAATGAAAACTCTGCACAAATTGGGTGAGGATTGTTGCTCTAGCAATAGGTCTTATCTTGAGTGAGTTTGAGAGATCACAAGTGGCTGCCCTCTACACTCATCTTGGAGGAAACCACACTCCAAGTGGAGTTTCCACTCTCTTTTCATCACCATAAGCTTTCTTTCTTTTATCCTTTCTTCCATTTTCCATTACACCCTTATCTTTGTGTTGGTATTCTTGTTTTGCTTTATTTCCATTTCGATTTCCTTCCATATCTTGTGTTTCCTTTCATGTCTTTTACATTACGCACCATACATCATGTTCACCCTATTATGTGATTTTCCTCTTGGCTTTTGGAAGTGAACCTTCACACTTACTTAACCACTTAACCACTTGGTTAAGTTCGTGTCCAGTGGGGATCTTCCCTAGGTCTCACCGTATACTTGTAAAAAATCTCAATCACAAGTAAAGTGTCACCTCTAAAATGGAACCATCTAGAATCAATGCACATCATGTGTGGAGCATGTCGATGGTGGAGGGCGATGGTCATCCATATAAGGCGTGGAAGGGATAGGTGCCAATGGAGGAGTGGTAGGACGTGTTGTACCATAACTCTACGAGGTGGAGAAATTTGTATCATGAATGAGGGTTACTACTGGCAAAACAGTGGAGGTAAGCTTCTAACCCCCTCTTAAAGACCTCTGTTTGACCATCGTTTTAAGGGTGGTATGAAGAACTGAAACGCAGTTTTGTTCCTTAGGCTTTGAACATGTTACGCTAGAAGGTGCTAGTCAATATGAGGTTTTGGTTTAACACAATGCTAGTGGGAAGGCCGTGTAGATAACACAGATTTGTGGAAAACTTTTGTGTGAGGCTCTAAGTCGTGTAATGGGTGAATAAGGCCAAGAAATGGGCGTATTCGGAAGGACGACCACAGATCACCCAAATCATAGTATGGCCAGCGAATGCTAGGAAGTGAGTAATAAAATCCATATAAATGTTTGCCCACACTTGATAGGGTATAGGAAGGGGTTGGATTAATCTGTGTGGTTTCTTTGGTACGTATTTATTCTATTGGCACACTGAGCAGTGTTGTATGAACTCCTTAGTATCTCGAGTCAAAACTGGCTAGTAGAAGGAAATGGCTACCTTTGTCATTGTGGGTTTCAAATCCGAGTGCCCCCTTGTTGAGGAGTCATGAAATTCACTGATGATACGCTTGCAAAAATTGTGAGCTTGGGGGAGAAAAATCCGGTTGCGAAAGAAAAGTAATTCTTGGCTCTTGGAAAATTGAATGGGTAATGATTGGTTGCAGAAGTGCAAAAGTATTAAATTGTGGCCTTCTGTGGTAGTGAAGTATAGTTGCAATTCCTTGAAGATGGTGGGAATCGGGGAGGAGATGGCTAACAACAATAAAAGAGGTAGCGGCTCCTGGCGGGAGAGTGAATCAACCACTACATTATTTTTTCCAGGTTTGTAAATTTTTTCAAAATCATATCCTTGAAACTTTGTTGTCCATTTTTGTTGTTCTGGTGTCTGAATTGTATGTGATAGCAGTGTGTTGAGGCTCTTTTGATTTGTGTATATTTTGAAATGGTTTCCAAACAAGTATTGACGCCATTTCTTTATGGCTTTTGTGATGGCATACATCTCTCTCACATGCACTAAGGCTGCTTGGAGACGGGGAGACATCTTTTTGTTGAAAAAGGCGATTGGGTGGCTGGCCTGGCTAAGGACTGCTCGTACGACAATCGTAGATGCATCGATTTCAATAGCAAATGGTTGGGTGAAATCAGGAAGACATAGATTAGGAACCTTTTCTATTTCTACTTTCAATGTTGTAAATGCGTGTTGTGTTGTATGTGGCCATGTAAATCATTGACAATGTAATAAATCGGTGAGAGGAGCGACGAGAGTAGCGTAATTACGAACAAATTTTTTGTAGAATCCAGTGAGATTCAATGCTCTTAAAGTCGTGAGTGACCTTGGTTGTGGCCAGTTTGTATTTGCCTTTATTTTTTCTAGGTCAGAGGCCACTCCAGTTAGGGAAATGATATGGCCCAAGTAACTTACTTTTGTGGTAGCAAAACTGCATTTAGAAAGCTTAGCAAAAAATAGTCAAGTTTGTAACAATTTTAGAATGAGCTCTAAATGGGTTAAATGTTCGTGTAATGTGGGGCTATAAATAAGAATGTCATCAATAGTGGGTATGGGGAAGCAATCACGTATGTGACTGCATTTAGTGCTTTGTAATCGACATAAAAGCGCCATGTGTTGTCTTTCTTTTTTACGAGAAGCACTAGGGAAGAAAAGGGGTTGGTATTGGGTTTGAAGAACCCTTCTTGCAACATCTCTACAATTAAGTGGGTCATGGTATTTTTTTAGAGTGTGGGTAGCGGTATGGGCATACATTGGTGGGGGTAGACCGTGGGATGGTTTGAAGATTGACTGATGTTAGCATAGGATAGTTTGAATGGATGGGGGTAATTGGTACAGTGGGGAGAAGGGTGTTTGCAAGCTAGATTCCAGGGAAATAGGAATCGGGGAATGTGTATCTACTGACAATAAGTGTAGTGAAGCAATGGTGTTAGTGGAAATGTTATGGCAAACTTGATGGTAAGTGTCTTGTGTTGGGGTTGGTGGGGTTGTAGCTGTGAGGGTGATATGTTTATTGAGGTGAGTGAAGGCAATATTAGGAGATAGCAAAATATGTTTGAATGGGGCCCAATGTGCGTAGCCATTCAATTCCTAAAACGACGTCAGCACATTCTATAGGTAAGAGATAGAAGAGAATAATGAAACCTGGGGTTTGGAGAGATATTTGTACTGAAGAACAAATGCCTTGACATGTTATGAAGGCACTGTTACCTACCATGACTCTAAAAGGTGGATTAAGCTTAATAGGGAGGTATAAGTGTTTGGCAATGCAAGGTTGTAGGATGTTGTGGGAGCTACCTGAGTCTATGAGAACGATGACTGGTAAATTATGGATGAGGTCTTGGAATTTTAAAGTTTCGGGGGAAAAGTTTCCTGTTAGGGCCTAGGGAGATAAATGGAAATGGACCATGTCTATCGTATAGGTGGGATCAGTAGGAACGTCTAGAATTTCGAGGACTGGTTCTACGTCATCTAAAAGTAGAAGAAATCGTGAGGTGGAGCATTTGTGACCCAGGAGAAAATTCTCGTCACAGTTACAACATAGGCCGAGAGCGCGACGCTCTTGCATTTGGGTGGGACTGAGGCGTTTAATTGGGAGGGTATAAGTTGGAGGTGGTGTGGACTGAGAGCGGTTGGTAGGGGTGTTGGTGGGGTTAAAAACAGTGGTGTATGCAGGGGGTTGGGTTGGTCTAGGCTTGGATTCTTTGATTTTGTCTTCAATGAGCTTAGTTAGGCCAATCTCTTGTGAAATGGAATAGGGGTTCAAGATTGTAAGTATACTGCGGATCTCAAGGACAAAACCTGATATGAAACAATTAAGGATGGTTGCAGGACTCAAGCCCTGGACATAAGTGCATAATTTCTCAAATCTGGTTTGGTAGTCCCATAACTGTGGTTTGTTGGTGAAGTTTGAAAACTTCAGCTTGATGGTTTGTGTTTGAGGAATGGCCAAAATGTAATTCTAAGAAACATGTGAAGAAAGGCCAATTGGTAATGAGATGATTTGGTGCATCCACTTAAACCAGCTAAAAGCTTCCCTTTCATGTGAAAAGGAACCATAGATAATCTCTTTTTTGGGGAAATATGATTGAAGTTGAAGTATTGTTCTGCTTGGAATAACCAGTTTAGTGGGTCAGGTCCTTCAAAAAAAAGTAAGTGTTAGTTTGGGTGGTCTGAAAGATGGCAGAGGTGGAGGTACATTGTTGGTGTGTTCATAGAATTTGTAAATGGTGATGACTGAGGAGGAGGTAAAGTACAAACCTGGTCTTGCAACATAGTGATGGAAGAATGGAGGAAATCATTATACGCCTCAAGGTTGGTCTGGCGAGCTTCATTGGCCTCTATTTGAGACTAAATGGTAGTGAGGCGGTCCTTAATGGCCTGAAGAAGGTCTTCCAGTTCTTTGTATTGAGGTTTGGTTAGCATGGATGAAGATAATGAAAGCACCAATGATAGGGTAAACTACAATAGCTACTGCAAATAACCAATACTCAAGAAATAACAACTAGGGTAAAAGTTTTTCCTCCTTTATTTATGAAACTACATCACTTATATATGTGATATTTTAGGTTAACAAAACTTGGGCTTACTAGAGCCCATTTACTTTTACTAAATGTACTACCCATATTTCATTATGTAGTCATCCATCCATATAGGTTGTTTGTGTTGTCTAATGGGCCTTCCTGTGACATTGGGCCCTTCTCTAACAATAGTCATACGAATATTCCAATAGCACGAAATCATCATGCACATCTTCATAGAACATTGAATCTACTTCAGCAACCAATAGAGATCATAATCTATGCATTGATCATATCTAGTTTGGGTCACCATAAAACACCATGGAAAATGGCTTTGCTTCAATGACCACGTCCTTTATGGTCACATTAGCTGCCCATGACACGGAAGTGTAAGAGTTGAAGGTTGAACAGATGGAGATTAGTTAGATGAAGTTGTTTGGGTGATGTTTGAGAAGGAAATAAGATGTCAAGGGTGGATGGTCAAAGGTGATCTTAAGTACGAGAGATGATGGTGGAGTAAGTTGAAACTTGGTACAGTTGAGGGTTTTCGAAAGGATGGTCTGGAAGGAATTCTTAATTAGTACAAGGACAGATCGTTAGCGGTTTTCAACGTTCCATTACATGACCTTAACAAATTCATAGGAATATGAAACCCAGAGCAGTTGAGGTCCTCTTACAGTAGTTTTGGCTTTCGATTAAGCACAAAACTCTAATATGGTATAATATCCAACGTCTATCAATTCATTTGTTGGTGGTGTCTCCTCCATCAAAGCGATATTTGTTGATCATTGAGTAGCCTTTGTGATGAGGACCAAGGAGAAAGGGCGCCTACTAAACAAACCCAACCCATGACCTCAACATCCACCATACCTCAGAGGATTACTAGGAGCAGAGTACAGACTATGGGTGTTGAGCATCAATTGGTTTCCCTTTTTGTAATTTTCGTAGAGTAGGTTTATATAGCATAAATAGGAAGTGAAGATATAAGAATGGGCCTATGAGAAGTCCATTAGGGTAAGAAGGAAACCCTAGCTTCTAGAATGATGTATATGGTGCGGCTTTGACGAAAGTCCACCCTAAAAACCGCACGACTTTTCCCTTTCCCCTTCTACCCTTATTTTTTGTTTTCCAAGGCTCCTCATCCTACAAATAGGAGGCCTCCCTCATTGTATTGACAAGTTGAATGAAATAGAGAATATTTACTCTGCACATTTTTGTGAGTGAATGGTTAGTGAGGTTTGTCCTCTTATTCTTAGTCTTATCTTGTGAGTTTTGAGAGCTCTCAAGTGGCGGCATCTTTCACTTATCTTGGAGTCATTTCACCATCCAAGTGACGTGCAACCATTCTCAATTCCATTAATCATAAGCTTCCTTTTCCTTCCATTCTATTCATAAACATGTTCTTATTTTACTTCCTTATGTTTATTCGATTTTTACATGTTGCTCTTGTTTTCCTTCTGTAATTCCGCACCATATCTTGTCATCATCTTCACGATATAATTGTTTTTTTTTTCTTTTGCCTTTGTGAAATGAACATTCACATCTACTTAACCACTTGGTTAAGTTAATGTTCAGTGGGAATTTTCCTTAGGTTTTCACTCTTTAATTGTCTTAAAATCTCAATCATAAATCTAAAGTGTCACCTAAATGAACAATCCTAAAATCAACTCACATCACTTTGTCATGCGTTGTTGAATTTTATTATCTACAAGATTCAAACTCAAAGTTGCTTCTAACTACATTTGTTCAGTGTCTTCATCGCATTAAGCCTTGACAGCTTCCTCTTCAGATAGAATCAAAGCCTTAATGAACATTTGGTCCTATTTTTCTGTGGTGGGCTCGATAGGTGATGTGAGTTGATTTTAGGTTGATTCATTTATGTGACACTTTAGAATTAGAATTGAGATTGATTAAACAATTAAGGTGACAAGTCTAAGGAAAATTCCCACTAGACATTAACTTAACAAGTGTTAAGTAGATGTGAAGGTTCATTTCCATAAGACCAAAGGAAAAACACAATTATAGGTGATTATGAATGACAATTCAAGGTGTGGAAACAAGAACACAATTCAAAACAAATGAACCGATAGAAACACCAAACAAAGCAAATGAACCAATTGAATTACTAAACAAAGAACATGAACCGAATAGAATCAAGAATATAAGAACAAGACATATTAGAAATTGAAATGGAATGGAAATGGAATTGGAAGATGAAGGATAGAAAAGCTTATGTGATTGGAGCTTGGGAAGAAGGTCACGCCACTTAGAATGGTGAATAGGCTCCAAGATAAGTGATGTTGCCGCCATTTGAGAGCTCCCAAACACTCATAAGATAAGACTAAGCTAGGAGAAACAATTCTCACTATGCTCACACAATTTGTGTATAGTAACTTTACTCTTCATTCAATGTGTTTTTACATGAGCCAAGCTCCTCTATTTATAGTGTGAGAGGGTCGGATTTCACCAAGGACAATGGTGGGAAATTCAAAAGCCAAGCCATTCAAAATGGCGCCTAAAGTGAGTCACATGGAAGGTGTGAATTGTTTCCATTTATTCTATAGGCCCTACACTTCTATCCACACCTTCCTTTTATGTTCTATTAAAACCTACTCTAAAACAATTACGAAAAGAGATATCAATTGATGCTCATCTCCTAATGTTTGTACTCTACTCCTAGTAATCCTCTGAGGCATGGTGGATGATGAGATCATGGATTCGACTTGGACCTCATATTGGGCTTGAGCTTGGGCCTCAGGTGTCCAACTTATTTACAACATGTTTCTAAATATTTAAGAAGACTAATAGGAAGAACTTCAAGTGCTTTAGACCTTGTTCGTTTCTCCTATTGATGAGGTCTTCCTTTGCTTGTTGAGATAACCCTTCAAAGTTGGCATCCTTGCTCATCTCCTTGTGGATTTGGGTCGTATCAATAGTGGTAGGCATGGGTCTCTTTGAGAGTTGGGTTGGATAAGAGGAGATGGCCTTTTACACTGAGTTGCTACTCTTCGTCAGTGGGTAAGTGCTTGCCTAGGATTTTCCTCGTATGAAAGTTTTAGTTAGCCTTGGCTGGGGTGAGAGTAAGATTGTGTGTGCATATGGTAGGGTTGGTGAAGTGGTAGAAGATGAGGTTTGTGCTATCGTTTGGATACACATTGTAGTCCCTCCATATAGATACTTGATAAGCTTATCGAGAGCAACTTCCACTTCATTTTCCAAGTGCATCTTGGTGAGAGTGGAGGAGTTTCATTCTCCAAAAATTTTGTTGATTGAAAGCTCTTGTGTGCATATTCTAAACAAACACATTATCTTTGTAAAAAACATGTAGTATGGGATAGGAGTTTTGATCCTCTTCTACATGAACTTTTCCCAAAAGGTAGCCTTCCAATGCTCCAAGATGAGAGAGGGTAGATTGGTTGACTTTGCTTAGAGTAGATGAATTTACATGGATCGGTCATTGTCCAAAACATTATCCAAAGAACTTGTGCGTTGTAAGAACATATTGAAGACGGTATTATGAACCACTATTCCCAAAGGTAGTAAGTTGGAGCTTTTTAGAAAGATCATCACCATGGCGTTTGTTCTCGATGCCATACAACAAGGTGTCCACCTCTTCAATGGTCAGGTTATCGACCCACTGGTTTGAGAAAGATGGACCTTCCTTCTTCAAATGTTCAGCCTTGGCAATATTGATGGTAAAGACTCTAACCACTTTGCTAGTGACTCCGTGCTTGAAGTCATTGTGTACTGACTATGCATTCGTCCAAAAATAAGCCATATATGTTTTATGGTTCTAGGAGTTTCTTAGGGCAAGAAACTTCACCTATCCCATTGGAATAAATACCTTATCCAAAGTGTAGTTGACACGCTCCAAATTGAAGAAGTTCAAAGATTTCACGGGAATGAAATGTGGTTCTACAAACATTAGCATGCCTCCCTGGAGTTAGAGATAGAGGAGTCTTTTGTGTGACTTTTTTAGGTTCCATTTGATTTTCACGAATAGGGTTTGAATGAAAGAGAGTGAAAAGACTTCAAAGAATCAAACTTTTCTTTCAAGAGTGTAAGTGTGCAAAGGAATAGTTATGCAATATGAAAAGGTTTCCCTTGATTATTGGTTGGAACACAACTATTTCTGGTTAAAACTAAGTACTCTTTGGATGCAATCACTTCTGGCTAAAATTGAGTATTCTTTGAACATAACCACTCGGTTAAAATAGAGTATTATTTGAACCAAACATTTTTAGCTAAATCAAGTATTTTTTGACCCATCAAATCCTTTCTAAAAGAAAGTATTCCTTAAACCTAATCACTCCTGCCTGAAATGGGTATTTTTTGAACAAGAGTCACTTTAGGTTAATAATTGAGTATTATTTTTCAAATAGTAAATATGACTAAGATAAACAAAGTAGTGATCCATATACCACAGGATTGTTCACTAGAGAGTGAGTATTAATTTCCTCCCTCTCTTTAGCTATCACTTTATCATTTTAGTTTAAGACACCGTCTCTTAAACAATCATATTCATGTCGTTTGTGTACCTGAATGTTAAATTGCTTTAACTTTACTTATACTAACTCAATATTAAAATATAAAATTTTACTCAATTAAATCACAACTTAAAATTTATCACATGAAACCTTTTTCATATTAGCTTTCATAGTGACAAAGCTAATTTTCTAATTTTGTGAAATTTTTTTTAATAGGAATACAGAAGTAAATTTTTTGGACTACTTATTTTGTTTTGAATCTTTTCACGTTAATAAATTTTTATGTTAAAATATTTATTATTAGAAAACTTTGTTTATTGGCATTTTATATTAAATAACTCACAACTGTCTTTCAAACTTTTGATAAATATATTTTGTCAAAGATTTTTTTTTATTCAACAATTGCTACATTTAATAATATTGTTAAGACGAATATCTGTTATTTTTCCCTTCATTTTAAAAGTTCAATATAAGAATAATTGCTTTATTTATTATATTTTTCTATTTCCGCTTTTTTAAAAAATGAAATAAAAATGTATAAAATGCTAAAATAATAAAAAAGAGATCTAAAATATTTTAAAAATTAAATAATTGTCATATAAATAAAATATAAAATATATCTTAATTTACATGCTAAAACTTTAAATTATAACTAAAAAAAGTAACAAAAAAAAAACAGAAAGAAATTATACCAATTTGTTTTAAAAAAACATACACGCCAAAATATATGCTAGACAAATTTTTATGATTATATGGCAGGAAATTAAAGACACACGTAAGTGATAGGTCTACTTCATTTTTAATGTTCCCAGAGAATTAGTTGTACGTTTTTATTGCAGTACCAACTAAGAAAAAGGGAATACA
Source organism: Phaseolus vulgaris (assembly GCF_051622355.1). NCBI lineage: Eukaryota > Viridiplantae > Streptophyta > Magnoliopsida > Fabales > Fabaceae > Phaseolus > Phaseolus vulgaris. The sequence goes on from NC_143504.1 coordinate 33,883,779, forward strand.
AGTGATTCATGAGTAAGTTCTTTCAAAGAATTTATTACCCACTCCACTTCAAGAATTAGTAGAAATTAATAAATCAAATTGAAGCCTGTCGCAGACAAATTCAAAGAATCCGTGCAAACACTTCACACCAAATTGTCTAACTAAGCTTCCGCTTTACTTATAACAATCTCTACCCTCTAAGTGAATGTTTCCACTTGTTAAACTTTCTGATAAAATAATATCTCTATTTTTTGAAACAAAAAAGAATAATAAAGATTTCTCTCTCTAAAAATGTTAGCAAAAAGAGAAAGGCAAAAGTAAATGAAATTGATCAAAGTTAAATAACTCTTATGACAAATATCAATAATACATAATAAAAATTATTAATGAATAAGTGAAGAGAAAGAGCTTGAGATGAGACATATAGAGCACTATTTTTAGAGAAAAAACATCTCCACCTCATATGAAGATTGAAAACTTTTTAAGAGTGGTTGCGTTGTTGTATTTTATTGCTTTAACTATGTTGTATTTATGGATAAACATGAGCAATTAGTAATAAATTTGGTAAAAATATAATAAGTGTGGCAACGCTCACTCATTCACCGACAAAAGTAACATTCAAAAGATTGTTCACTCTAACATTTACCCAAAAAAAAAAAATTAGTAACACTATGATTGAAATTACTTTCTTTTAAAAATAAAATATCATATTTCAACATAAAGAACCTTCTGACTTTTAACCTTATACCTATTGCAAATAAAATTTCACTCGAAGCGTTCATTTTATGTTCTAATATGTATTGCAAGTTACACTCTTGTGGATGTATCTTGTTTCACGAGTGTCACTTAGAGACTTATCCATGTCTCACACACTAGTGCAAAATGTATAAACTAGTGCAAAATGTATAAACAAGTGTGGTTTATTAAGTGCGGTTTTGCGCTTAAACGCTTTCGTAAAAAATGTGGTGACATTTTTGTAATTAAGTTCATTTACAAATGCGACTATTAGTAAAACCGCACTTGTAAATCAAGCGTTTGAATTTACAAGGGCGACTACTTGTACAACAACCCTTGTAAATCAAAACGCTTTGATTTACGAATGCGGCTATTTGTATAGTCGCCCTTGTAAATCAAAACGCTTAATTTACGAATGCAGTTTTACAAATAGCCGCCTTCTTAAAACCTTTTTAACCTTAATTCAGAAATGCGCCACTTACATTTTGATATTCTCCTTTCTCCATGCTTCGTTTCTCTTATGTGCTTCCTCCATTAACTGTGCTTCCTCTTTTTTTCCTTTCTTCTTTGCATTGTCTTCGTGCCATAGGTAAGCATTGTCTTTTTCTCTTCTTCTTCACCATTGATTTTTGTATGTTTTGTGTTTCTCTTATGTTTTGTCTTATGTCATTGCTAAGGTCATTCTTAGGAAGGTTTTTGTTTGCTTTTTGCGATGCCTTGCTCGTCGTTGTTGCCTCCTTGCTCCGTCATATATTTGCGTTTCATTGGCGAATTTTTATTTGCTTTTTTTGGACTTCCATTGGGATGAAATACGAAGATGTATAATATGAATGCACCAAGAGATCAAAAGAAATGCTAAAATAATGACCATGCTCTTCAAAAGGGATCAAAACTTTGATTAGAAACCCAATCAACCATGAAAAAGAAAAGAAACCCTAAACGCCTCTTGTAAATGCGATTTATAAATGCGGCTATGTAAATGAGTGTTCATTATTGTAACTAACTTATGGTGATGAGAATCAAATAAAGGAGGCTTTTATTAATGAAGGGAGAGGTCATTCACCTACACATTTGAAGTTCTTCCTTCTAGTCTTTTCAAAATTAAAAGAAGACATAAAATAAAGAGAGGATCAAGCCTAAAGCCAAAGAAGTCTACAAGTTTTCAAGAATAGGCTTCATTTAAATATCTCTCTTTATAGTTTCTTTTATAAATTTGTAAATAATATAGAATGTTTAAATACATAGTTTTTAGGAAAGGTGCTTAGAGGGAAACCTTAGATACCTCTTTTGTTAAAACATCTTTAGGCATTAGTTTAGAATTTTCTAGAAGAGTACTCTTCATGCTTCATTTAGGCGCTATTAGTAAGTAGCATATGAAGAGTCTTTTGGTTAGCTTATGTTGTAAGCTTCATGACCAGCCCTTGCTCCTATAAAAGGAGGGCTTAGGTCATTCACAATTGAGATTTGGAATTTGTAGTAAAGAAACTCTCCCAATTTGGTGATTGAGTGAGTGAGATTTGATTTCTCCTCTTCCTAGTCTCATCTTGAGAGCCTTGGTTCCGTCAAGTGGCGGCAATTCACACTTATCTTGGAGCAATCACACTTCAAGTGGCGTGTTCATCAATCAAGTTCTTCATCCACATAAGTTTCCTCTCTTCTCCATTTAGTTCTTCCATTTCCATGTCCATATGAACTCTAAAACAAGTGTAGTTTCTTTTATTCGGTTCATCTTCCTTTTCTTGCACTTTTGTTCGGTTCTTTTCAATTTCTTATTGTTTTAATTCAGTTCAGTAGCTCCTTTTCATGTTTTGTTCGGTTCAATTGCTTTCTTTAGAGTTTCAATCGGTTCATTTACTTTTCCTCTCATTTTAATCGGTTCAATTTGACAATAATTGGAACTTCCATATGAGTTTGTGTTTTGGCACTAGTTTTGGTGAGTTCTTGTTCATAGGACCTTGATCCAATTCTATGATAAAGTGTCTATCTCATAACCAACTCAAGATGATTCCTAAGAATGTCAAGAATCTTTCCTAAGATGATTCCTAATTGTGCTAGTGGAATCACATCATATGGGCTTTAATATCTTTCCTCTCAACAACCCAAGTACTTATTAATGCGTTAACCCTTTGATAAGTGGATCCTTAATGTTTCTTTCTGACTGGACAAAGTCAAAAGAAATAATACCATGAGTAATAAGTTTCTAATAGATTTGTGTCTTACTCTCAATTGCCTTATTTTTTCATTAATTTTGTTGCTAGAAACTTTAAACATAGCAACTTGAATATCAAAATGCATTGAAATAAGAGGTATAAGCTTATTTAACAATGGTAAATCATATAGAAAAACTTTAAGAAATTCTACCTTAGTAGTACTAGAACAATAATCTCAACTTCCATGATAGATCGTGAGATAATAGTTTGTTTAACATATTTTCATGATATTGCGTTTCCACTTAAAGTAAAAAGAAAAACATAACCAGTTTGTTTCATCAAAATCGAAATTCCAATTTGCATCACTATATCATTTCCTTCAACAACAACAGGAAAATGTGTATAATGAATGTCATAATTAATGGTTCATTTCAAGTATTTAAATGCAATCCAATGAGAATGATCAAAATTATATGTATATTTTCCTAATCTTCCAACTGCATAAACAACATTGGATTCGCTTACTAATGTATGGCTTGAATGTGATTCTGCCTTGGTTTGTTCTACATTTACTGCTAGGACTAATCTTCCGTGGATGCTTCATAATTGATGGAATACTTGTCTTAATTACTGTGGGAAAATCAGGTTTAAGGTTTCTCATATTTTTCGTGAACGGAATGTGTGTGCTAATAAGTTGACTAATTTAAGATTTATTCATAGAGAATCATTTCATTAGTATAATAGGCTTCCATCAAGTCTGTTCTTACAATTCTTTATGAATAGGTATAGTCTACCTATGTATCGTTTTTGTTAATATATGCGTTTTGGTCTAATCCCCCCATATTATATTTTGAATTTTCTTTCTTTTTTCTTTTTTTTAATAATCCTTTTTCATGTGATGACAGATGATTGTAGTTACTTGAGGTGTTAGAATAGATGAGATGTCAAGTTGCATAGTGATGCCTAACATAAAAGCTTTTATAAAAATAAAAACACAGCAACAACATCGGATCTAGAGAAATTTATTAATGCAATAAGGAACCAATAATTTAAGAATATTTGTGAAAATACATACATCCATACATTCATACATCCATCCATCCATCCGTATATCCATCCATTCATCCACTCATCCATCCATACATACATACATACAAACATCCATTCATACATACATATATACATGCATACATCCATACACGCATAGATACATACATCCATCCATCCATTCATACATATATACATCCATACATACATCCATACATTCATCCATCCATTCATCCATACATACATCCATTCATGCATACATATATACATACATCCATTCATACATCTAGACATTCATATATCTATCCATCCATATATCAATCCATACATACATAAATACATACATCTATTCATCCATCGATCCATCCATTCATACATTCAACTAAATTTTTAAATTTAATAGACGAGTTACAAGACGTTAAAACTAGTTTCACATCAAAATAATTTATTTTCTTCAAAAAAATTTATACATAACAAGATTAAGTTAAAATAATGTCACACTAGTGCAGAAACATAAAACAAGTGCGGCTATTTCAAATTTATAAATACGGCTTTATAGCCGCATTTGATCAACATGCACTTGCAAATCAAGAAATACAAATGCGGCTATATAGCCGCATTTATAAATACCATTTACAAGTGCGGCTATTTGTTTTAGCCGCACTTGTATATGCCAAATCATGAAAAAAAAAATTTAAAACATTGTTAATCTTGTGTGAAGGCAACGTTGATGAAGAGTCACAAGAGCGCCAACAACGGTGGCGGCAGCAGAAGCGGCGGCGAACAGGGAAGCAGCAACGGAGCAAACCAAAAAACCCACAAGAACCCACGAAGACAATGAAAGAGTACTGAGCAATGCAAGAAACCAAACAATGTAAGAAAAACGAATGTCAGCCAACGAAACAGTGCTTCGAGACCACCAATGCAAGGAAAACGAAAAACGAAAACATCTATGCATATATTTGTGAAGAGGAAGAGGAAGAAAGAGAGCTCAAGAAACTTACATTGCACGAATGGAATGCAGATGCAGCAGAAGGAGACGAACTCAGAGTGCGAACGCGAAACGAAGGCAAAGACGAGAAAGAAAGTATGAAATTGTGTGTGGGTAAAAAAAGATTTACGAATGCGGCTAAAGATAAACCGCATTCGTAAATCAAAATAATTTAAAAAATGCCACCACATTTTTTACGAAAGCGGGTAGCGCAAAAACTGCACTAAATAAAGAGTATCCTTTTCTGCTTTTTGCACTAGTGTCATCACCTTTCTTTATAAGTTTAATACCCAAAATTACATCCATGGGACCAAGGTCCTTCATGTCAAAATTACTTGACACTAAATCTTTCACAGTTTTTATAATTTTTAGATTGCTACCTAATTTAATATGTCAACTACATATAAGCATAAACATCATCATCATATTGTTTTACATACACATATTTATTATTATTATTATTATTATTATTATTATTATTATTATGCAAACCGTATAAAAAAATTACTTGATTAAATTTTTAATGTCATTTCTTTGGTGCTTGTTTTAGAACATATAAAGATTTAACAAGTTTACATACTTTATTTTCTTTTTCGAGATCTATAAAGCCCTCGGGTTCATTCATATATATTTTCTCTTCTAAATCACCATTTTAATATCCATTTGATAAATTTATAAAAAAAAATACAAAAAATTGTACTTAAAACTCTAATAGTAGTAACTTTTGAAAAAGATGAATATGTATCAAAGAAATATACACCTCTTGGCAACCAATAACAATAAGTCTTGCCTTAAATTTGTCTATAAATCTATTAGTTCTTAATTTTTTTCTTAAAAACTCATTTACATCCAATACTTTTACAACCAGGAGGAAGCTTAATTAAAAACCAAGTTTTATTTATTTAAAAGAATTCATTTCATTATATACAACTTCTTTACAAAAATTCAAGTCTACGTCCACGAACAGAGTTTCACTATCAGTATCCTTAGATATTACAACACAAATTTTCTCTCTAAACTTGACCACAAAAATCTCAACTGTTACGTTACATATAAATGTGAAGTTCACGTTACAAGACAGAAAGTAATTGTCATACAACTTCCTACTATGTGCGTTTCTCATACAAACCAACCACGTATGCAGCAGTTGAGTTTAAAATACCATGAGGCGCCAACAGTTACAGGGAAATTAAATAAAATAAGCAGACAAAACAAAACAAAAATTCTCCACAGACGCTTATACTCACCAGACGATGATACCCATCAAACGATGATAGCCATCAGATGAATACTATCCGTTTGAAAATCTTGAACCATTAGACAATGAAACATCTAGATGATCTAGGAACTTGAAACTTAGATTTTTACCTGAACCAAACTTAACATATCTCCACAATGGTTTAGTATAAACCTCCTGAGTGATAAAACACTTTAAAATTTCAAGTCCATTATAGACTTTAAACACCAATCAACTGGCTTAGATTCAAACAATGAAAGAAATTACTGCCAGAAAATACCTTCGTGATCATATCAAATGGATTATGACCTGTCGAGACCTTTACCACCTTCACAGGTCCACGAAAAATTTCTTCTCTCATGAAGTGTAGCTTCACATCAATGTGTTTCGTTCTTTCATGATAAGTTTGGTTCTTTGACAATTGTATTGCACTACCGTTATCACATTGAACTCTTACAACTTGATCTTACATCTTCAGCTCTTTGGCTAGGCCCTTAAGCCACTAGGCTTCTTTTACTACTTCAGTTATGACAATATACTTTTCTTCTGCGGTTGACAAAACCACTACCTTTTGGAGACTGGTCTTCCAATTGATAGCAATACCATAAGCATTAAGCACATAGCTAGTGAGTAATTTTCTAGTGTCCAAAGACCCTACAAAATCTCAGTCTATAAAGCCTTCAAAGGTGTACCGTCCAGGTCATCGGGTGTGATGACGTGGACAAGAGAAAGGTAGGTGGTCAAGAAGTCAACATAGGCATCGTATAGTCAACATAGCGCAAGAGATACGACGCTTAAGTTAAAGCCCAAGTGGCCGCAAGGTTATACATTGCACTCCAGATAAGGGAAGTCCATGGGCCGGATACGCTAAGATCCTAAAGATAGCGGCGCAAGGACCTTCTCCAAGGAACCCTAGATAATAGCAAGCAACGCAGAGGTAAACCCTAGTTTTCACCTATATAAAGGGCACGAAGAGCCCTAGTAAGGTACACTTTCATAGTTATACAGAGCACTAAACCCTAGTTGTTCTTGACGGCACACCCAGCTGTGAGCACAAGGCAATTAGGGCAACACAGTTTAGCCACACAATTCCAGTTATTGAGATAATCATACAATTTTCAGTCACTTTGGTGTTTCTCGCTAGCTGACTTGAGCGTCGGAGTGCAAACAGCCGCGAGGGCGCCCCTTTGTTCTTCTTTTTCAGGTACTCATATACAAGAGAGAACGAAGGTGCTCTAGCTCGTGAGTACAAGCCACTCGTAAAGACGACCCAGGTCAACCGGCCGGAACAAAAGGGAACATCTTTGACAGATCGTCTAACTCTACCATAAATCAAGAATTTTCAAAGTGATCCCTTCAAATATCGAAGGATACACTTAAGAGCATACCAATGTGCTCTTCTTGGGTTAGACGTAAACATACTACCAACACTCACAAGCGATGTAGAAATAGGTTTCAATTTTGTTATGCCAAACCTTTCAAGATTTTTTTTGAGATAGGTCTCCTGAGACAAATACAAACAAATATAGAAAAATATTATCTTGGATTTTTCAATAAAAAGAATAATGAATATTTTTCTCTTTAAGAATGTAAGTAAAAAGACAAAGATGAGAATAAATGAAATTTGATCAAACCAAACAATTCTTATGACAAACAATAACAATACATGGTCGAGAGCTTGTTTCTTTGTCAAAATAATATTTGTTCCTCTCTCAAGATACAAAATCTTCTAGATCAATCAAGTGTATCGAAGAATCTATGAACCTTATGAACACCAATGTTTTAAGAAAATAATAATAATAATAATAGAAAAAAGATTGAAAATTTTTATAAGAGTGGTTGTGTCGTTGTCATTTTATTTTCTTGCTTTGGGTTTAAAATATAATAAGTGCAAAAATCACAAAAGTAACATTCGAAAAATATTGAAGCAATGTTTACCCATAAAAGTAATAGTCTATAAAACTAATAATAACCTGGGATTGAAATTATTATTTTTTAAATTATACTAATATTTTTAACATGTTCGTCTTCCTCACCAAAATAATAAACTTGTAAATGGTTGTAAGAACTATCACTAGTACAAAAAGATTCATAAAAGACCCCTTACAAAGACGGTTTAGAAATAACCATAGTTATAAAATGCACGATGGTAATTTTGTAATTAACTGCACAATATCATGACGGTTCCCTAAGTTATTGTCTTTATAAGACATTTCTGGCACGTATCACGATGGTTCCAGTACTTGTGTACTGGCCAAGACCTCGATCATTGGCACCAAAGAAAGACATCGATCATCGGCGCCAGAGAAAGACATTGAACATTGGACATTTGTGGTATGATAGTAATGGTGGACCACGTAAGCTGGGCCCCACAAACAGTATGAGTTAACACTAGATACCAAAAAGACCTAAGTCACGAGAGGATCATGCATGGGGTGTGTATGGTACATTCGGGTACGACACAAGAAAGTGTTCCTTGGAGGCGCTAAGACCCGTTAGGGTTAGGGTTTCCAAGGAAAGACTACATGCCTGGTACATGAGAACTTAGGGCACGTACATAACAGATGATTCCGCAGCATTGGTACATGAGTAGGTGCATGCACTCTAGAAAAGGAAATTCATATGCGCTAGAATACGCTAAGATTGTGTAATAGCGGCACAAGAACATTCTCCCATGAATCCTAAGCCCACTAAGAGACGTGGGAACAAAACAGAAGTAACCCTAGATACAACCTATATAAAGGGTGGTAAGAACCCTAGAAAAGGTACGTCGTTTCTAAGACTGAAACTGCTTTACACACATTATTGTTTCTTTAGCCCTTACTGACTTAAGTGTCAGAGTGCAAACGGCCGTAAGGGCGCCCCTTTGTCTTTGCAGGAAAGGCGTTCTTCAACCCAAGGAAACTTGACTGAAAGAGGAGACAACCGGGGCCTGGGGTTGCCGTTAGAGTCAACCGACAACCAAGTCAACTGGCGAGAACATTTGGCGTCCACCGTGGGGCCCGATAAAACTAGGTCCCATTCACAATCGTGTTGAGAGCCACCATCAACAAGAGAAGCACGAGGCAAGGATCTGCTGCGCCTGCAGGAGGGGACAATGTCACCATGCAACAACTCATGGAGACCATACGCGCCCTTCAGGATGCGGTAGCAGCGTCTAGAGTCGATCAGGATCGTTTCCAATTTGACTTGGCCACATCGCAAGCGAACAATGAAGAGTTGCACAGAACCAATGAGGAGCTGAGCAGGAATTTGCAGAATGTATGCACCGTGGATGAGCGAGCCTCGCCCCTACCAGTTAGGGCTCACCCAATGTCGTTCTCTCAGGTGATCATGGACAATGTGATACCAGCCATGTTCATGGGCCCAAAGGTCACCTTCATAGGTGTAGAGGACCCAGAGGCGCATATCACAGTGTTCCACACCCAGATTATGCTTTTAGGAAGCTCCGATGCTGTGTACTATAAGTTATTCATGAGCACGCTGGCAGGCACAGTGTTGGACTGGTTCGTCAGTCTTCCTGACGAACATATTACTTCGTTCGACCAATTCACAACGCTGTTTAGAGAACAATACATTGTCAATCGGGCTCCCCCTCCAATCTCTTACGATCTCTTTGACGTAAGGCAATACCAGGGAGAGTCATTGAAAGAGTTCTTAAATAGGTTTGGAGTACAAGTGGTGAAACTACACACCAAGGACGAAGCCATGACGGTGCATGCCTTCACCAAAGGAGTGCTGCCAGGGGCTTTCAGCGACTCGCTGATAAGATGTTGCCCAAAGACATTTTGCGAGATTAGGCGTCGAGTTGTGGCACACATCGTCGCAGAGGACCGGCTTACAGAAAAACACGGTAGCGTTTTCCCCGTCCGACCTCGGGGAACAGGTCGTCCTCAGCCCACGAAGGTACATGAGGCCACGAAAGAGAAGAAGGCCCCGGGAGAACATCCACCGTACGAAGCAAGGAAGCCCCAAACCAGGGCACGCACGAGAGAGAACACCCCACCCAGACACAATTTTCGGGCTCCTTCAGCTTATAACATTCTTTTGGGCAGACCTTCTTTTAAAAGGATTGGAGCAGTGGCCTCATCGAGGCATATGAAGATGAAGTTGTCTTCCCTTGAAGGAGTCGTGATCACCATGAAGTCTGATCAGAAGGAGGCCAAGAGGTGCTGTGAGAATAGCCTCATGACCAAAAGTGGAGTGTGCTCAGTCACTACCCAACCTCCAAGGGAAGAAGGGGTCACCCGTCTCGAGATCGCCCGGGAGAGACGACCCGAGCTTGTAGAGGAAGTGCTGGAGAGGGAGATCGGGGGTAAGATGTTCAAACTTGGCAGATCTCTGGGCCAAGAAGCCCAGGACCAGATTGTCGAGGTCATAGCACGACACATGGATGCTTTTGCATGGTCAGCGTCAGACATGCCAGTCATCGACCCCGATTTCTTGTGTCATCACCTCACCATGGACCCAAAGGTCCGACCTGTCCGCCAGAGATGGCCAAAGTTCAATGATGATAGGCAACTGGTCATCAGAGAAGAGACCCAGAAGCTGCTGACCGCTGGCCATATCAAGGAAATCCAATACCCCGAGTAGCTAGTAAACGTAGTGTTGGTCAAGAAGGCCAGCGGGAAGTGGAGGATGTGTGTGAACTTCACAGATCTTAACAAAGCTTGTCCGAAGGACTCCTACTCGGTGCCTAGCATCGACGCCCTGGTATACAGTGCCTCAGGGTATAGACTCCTTAGTTCATGACGGAGCTCTCCTGTTACTGTTACAAAGTGATGCCCTTCGTGCTTAAGAATGTAGGGGCGACCTACCAGCGTGATGGAAGAGGCCCCAACACCAATCCTTTGAAAGGCCACCTAAATATCAAAATAAGGCAACCACTAGAGTTATGGTCAAAGAGGGGCCAAGAGAACACATTTTAAATGTCATAAACTCTAGCTCAACATAAATATTTTAAGTGACGCTTTCTGAACCTTAATTTTCCACTAGTGCTTTTTGGTTTTTCAAATCAATTCTAGTGCCTATCTTTGGGTTCCTTTTGTGTGCCAACCTTTGTTGAGTGCCTATTTTTTATTTGCTTGTCCAATATCATTCTGAACTCCTTCTAAGTTGTGTCATATCATTAAATCCAGTTATTGTGGTACTTTTCAAATTTAATTTGTTTCTTGCTTTCTTTTCTTGACCTTTAAAATTGTTGGTGGATGAATTTCAATTGGTGCTTGTTAAGTGGAAATTGACTTGATGTGAGTCTAGCTCTACTTAGTAGGTACTGTTTTGAAGAATTTAATTGCTTAAATCATAAGAGGTTAAGGCAAGGAGCAACAACAAATACAAATATAAAAAACCATACACTTTGAAGGGCACAACAAAGAAGAGCAAGAACAAGTCAAAGGAGTGCATAGTTTAGCAAGCTGAAATTAAATTTGTACAATTCAATTTCTTTGAGTTGTAATTACATTTCACCTTTGTTTAATTAGTGGATTAATCACGCTTCGAAAAAGAATTGTGTGAAGTTTTTGAGGGATAGTTTTTGGCTAAGGCAAGACTTGGTACTTGATCCTGCCTGTTGACCAGAACGCGAGAGCCTTGCCTTGTCAAAGGTAGCTTCCTCTGGATCGACTTTGCACCGTGTTAGCTCCTGTCCTTCACCTTGATTCACCCCAAGAACCTGCAAAAGACAGAACGGCGCCGCTGCGGCCGATCGCGCTCCGACGCTTAAGTCAGCGACTGAACCACCAAAATACTAAGAGGAAAACTAAGAACTTCATGAACCGTGCAATGTTCTCTCTCAGCGTACTCAAGTTCTCGCGAGCGTAAAAGAAGTATTCTAAAACCATACCTCAGAAGTTCGTTAGGATCCCTTATATACCTGTGCGCTTTCTCTCTCCTAACAGTTACACATCTGGACACGTGGCTCGCATCCAGCTGTACACGTGTCACCATCTGGAGCATCCTCTGCTTGAGCATCCTCTGCTTGAGCGTCACTTCTTACTCCTCAGGCTGTTCGACTAAGTTACCTATGCAGGAAGCAACTCAGCGTATAGCTGCCTTGGAGCGCGATCTCTTCTGTGTGGCAAGTACGGGTGTCATCACATACACCTTCCCTGTGGTCTCGTCGGCCGCCATTATATTCTACTTCACTTACTTCACTGTGCATGTTCGGGTAAGCTGTTCCCTGACCTCAACCTCTGGCCAGCTAGGGAATGACCATCTGATAACTTCATCCTTCGCCTCGAAAGCCTGGAACAAGCTTTCCTGATCTTTCGGCGATGTCCTCCTCTAGGCGATCTCCGATCGCCTTGTCGCCTGGGTTCACATCCGGCGACTACGACACAAACTCGGTGACCGCCGGTTTAGGTATGCTAGAGATCGGGGCACGCCATCTTAACGACTGGCAACTACACGAGCCCCCCCGACTTCCTTCCCTTCTACCAGTCAGGCGTCCCATTCAACACGCCTGATGTGATTCCAATAGCCATATAGAGAAAGGTTCTTGACCTTCTTAGGAGTCACCTTGAGTTAGACATTATAGAGGCACTTTTCTTAGAGTTGGATCATTGTTCTAAGACAAGAACTCACCAAAAACTAGTACCAAATCCCAAACTCATTTGGATGAACCAATTTTAGTCAAATTGAACCAAACAAAAGAGTAAGAAAAGAAAAGGAACAAGATGAATGGACTGAAATATAAAACTGCCGAACCAAAACTCATAAAAAAAACAGCAAGAACACCAAACCAAAACTCAAGAACACAAGCTAACAAAAACAATAGAAAGAGAAGAAAGGAAGGAGAAGAGAGTGCTCATGAAGATGGAAGAATGTTGGATGATCTCGCCACTAGAAGTGTGGAATGCTCCTAGATGAGAGTGATGCCGCCACTTGAGGACTCCAATGATCCATCAAGATAAGACTAGAGAAGAAGGCTCAAAGCTCTCCAAAATTCACTCAAAATTTGAGTAGAGTTTTCTTAGATTAATTCCAATCTCAATTTTACAAAGAGAGCACCTCTATTTATAGCCTAAGGTGCTGAAAATGCAAGCTAAACATTTCAAAAATTCCCTCCTAAAACTAGCTAAAACCGGCGCCTAAACCATGCATGAGGAAGGTGTGACTCTTTCCTTCACTTTGGCACCTCCTATTCTACTCCTACACCTATCTACTAATACACCCCCCCTCCTAAAGCTCCTAACTAAAGCCTAAAAGATGCTAAAACAAAAGAGGTTTCTAATGTTTCCCTCTAAGCACCTTCAACTAAAGAAATTACAAAAAGAGAAAATAAATGTCCTTTAGCTCCCAAAGCTTTGAACATGCTTCTTGTAATCCTTTGAGGTGGACTTTGACCTCCATGGGCGTCCTCCATTTGTGCCTCCACCTCTTCTTGATCTTGTTGATTGGCCTCCATGTCCTCTTGAGCTTGATCTCCATCATACTCCCCGAGTTGGAGAGAATTCGACCACGAATTCTGGAGACCTACAGAAAAGGGAGTTAGATCGCTGACATTAAAAGTATGACTACCTAAGAATGTATCAGGCATATCTAACTCATAAGCATTGTCATTAATCCTCTTGAGGACTTGGAAAGGTCCATCCCCTCGAGGCATTAGTTTGGACTTCCTTTGAGTAGGAAAACGATCCTTCCTCAAGTGAAGCCAAACCCAATCGCCCTCATCAAACAACAATGCTTTTCTCCTTTTATTGGCAAGTTTAGCATACTTGCCAACCTTCTTCTCAATTCTCTTCTTGATGTCTTTATGCAAAGTTTTCACAAAAGAAGCCTTTTCATCCCCATCTTTGCACAAGACATCTCCAAGAAGGGGAATAGGAAGAAGATCAAGAGGTGTTAGGGGATTAAACCCATAGACCACCTCAAAAGGAGAATGGGAGGTGGTAGAATTTACTACTCGGTTATATGCAAACTCAACATGGGGTAGTAAATTCTCCCACACTCTAGGATTCCCCGAAATAAAGCATCTCAATAGTTGTCCCAAAGTTCTATTCACCACCTCGGTTTGACCATCAGTTTGTGGGTGGCAAGTGGTAGAAAATAAAAGCTTAGTTCCAAGCTTGCCCCACAAGGTCTTCCAAAACTGACTCAAGAACTTAGGATCTCTATCGGACACTATAGACCTAGGAATCCCATGCAAGAGAACCACTTCTTGAAATAAGAGGTTTGCAATGTGGCATGCATCATCCACTTTGTGGCAAGGAATAAAGTGAGCCATCTTTGAAAAACGATCCACTACCACAAAAATGGAGTCCTTTCCCTTTGATGTCTTGGGTAAGCCTAAGATGAAATCCATAGATATATCTACCCAAGGAATTGAAGGGATAGGAAGAGGAGTATAAAGACCATGGGGATGCATTTTAGACTTAGCTTTGCGGCAAGCTATGCATTTATCACACAAACTATGAACATGTTTATGCATATGTGGCCAAAAGAAATGTTCATGCAACACATCCAAAGTTTTAGCAACCCCAAAATGTCCCATTAAACCCCCCTCATGAGCTTCTCTAACAAGAGATAATCTAATAGAGCTTTGGGGAACACAAAGACGTTTTCCTTTAAAAAGAAAGCCATCTTGAATAAAAAAGTCTTTGTGTCCTCCTTTAAGACACTCTTGATAGATGGGAGAAAAATCAAGGTCATCATGATAAAGTTCCTTAATGTGATCAAAACCAAGATATTGAGAGGTTAAAAGATTTAGCAAGGTGTATCTTCTAGAAAGAGCATCTGCCACAATATTTATTTTGCCTTGCTTGTGTTTGATCACATAAGGAAATTGCTCAATGAATTCCACCCACTTAGCATGCCTCTTGTTAAGTTTGTTTTGGCTTTTCAAATATTTAAGAGATTCATGATCACTATGTATCACAAACTCTTTGGGAAAAAGATAGTGTTGCCAAGTAAACAAAGCCCTAACAAGTGCATATAATTCCTTATCATAGGTGGAATAGTTGAGATGACTTCCCTTCAATTTCTCACTAAAATAGGCTATGGGGTGGCCCTCTTGAAGGAGAACAGCCCCAATACCTATGCTTGAAGCATCACACTCAATCTCAAATGTCTTAGTGAAATTAGGAAGGGCCAAGATGGGAGCATTAGTCAATTTTTCTTTCAAAGTATCAAAAGCATTTTGTTGTGCTTCTCCCCAATGAAAGACCACATCCTTTTTCACTATGTCATTGAGTGGTGCGGCAATGGTACCAAAGTTTGGGACAAATCTTCTATAGAAAGAAGCAAGCCCATGAAAACTTCGGACCTCATTCAAAGATTTCGGTGTAGGCCAATTTTGAATGGCCACCACCTTTGTTTTGTCCACATGGACCCCTTTACAACTCACAACAAACCCTAGGAATTCTATATGATCAAGAGCAAACATACATTTAGCAAGGTTAGCATACAAATGTTCCTTCCTAAGGGTTTCCAAAACTTGCCTAACATGCAACCTATGGTCATTCAAAGATAAGCTATAAATGAGAATGTCATCAAAGTAAACCACAACAAACTTACCAATGAAAGGTCTAAGAACATGATGCATGAGGCGCATGAAGGTACTTGGTGCATTAGTTAAACCAAAAGGCATAACTAACCACTCATATAAACCAAAGTTGGTCTTAAAAGCCGTCTTCCATTCATCACCCGGTTTGATACGGATTTGATTGTAGCCGCTTTTAAGATCAATCTTTGAAAAGATTTTAGAACCATGTAATTCATCCAACAAATCATCTAGTCTAGGTATGGGATGCCTATACTTAATGGTTATGTTATTTATGGCCCTACAATCCGAACACATTCGCTATGTGCCATCCTTTTTTGGCACTAAGATGATAGGCATAGCACAAGGACTCATGCTATCTTGCACCCACCCTTTCTCAATCAAAGCCTCAACTTGTTGGCGAATTTCCTTGGTTTCACTTGGATTGGTCCTATATGCTGGAAGATTTGGTAAAGAAGAGCCCGGTATCAAATCAATTTGGTGCTCAATCCCTCTCAAAGGTGGAAGTCCATTTGGAGGATCTTGAAACACATCTTGGAACTCTTCTACCAAATTTTCCAAGCAATGAGAACTATCAACAAGTGATTCTACTCTAAGAGTTCTAGGGATGGCTAAAAAAAGAGGATGATGAGCCACTATTTCCCTTTCAATTTCACTCCTAGACACAAGGAGTGTAGGCTTAGAACTCTTATCTTTTTTATCTTTTTCACTCTCCCTCTTTTTCTTCATGATAACTTGGTCCTCATGGACTTCTCTTGGAGAGAGAGATTTTAAAGTAACCTTCTGACCATGGAATTCAAAAGATAGTTTGTTGGTAAAGCCATCATGTAAAACTTTTCTATCAAATTGCCAAGGCCTTCCCAAAAGAACATGAGTGGCTTCCATGGGCACAACAACACATAATACCTCATCTTTGTATTTTCCAATGGAGAAATGGATGAGGACTTGTTTATTAACAATTATTTCTCCTACTTCACTAAGCCATTGTAATTTGTAGGGCTTTGTATGAGAGATAGTAGGCAATCCAAGCTTATCTACTACTCTTGTACTAGCCACATTTGCACAACTACCCCCATCCACTATCAAGGAACAAACGTTGTTTTGAATAAGACATCTTGTATGGAAAATATTTTCCCTTTGACTTTCATCAAAAGGTTGTGAAACTTGTCCAAAAAGTCTTCTCACAACTAACAAGTCCCCTTCAAGTGGACATTCACTCTCTTCCTCACTAGATGCATGAGAATGCAATGAATGCTTAGGAGAATCCGAATCATGCTCACTAACTACAATGCCCTCATGCATGTACATACTTCGTTTGGAAGGACAATTTGCAGCAATATGACCATAACCCATACATTTAAAGCATTTAGTATTAGATGTTCTAGTGGGAGACTTAGGTCTAGAAGTTGATGGCTTAGATTCCTTGGGTTTGAAAGAAAAATCTTTGGAAGGATGTTTAGAAAAAGAAGTTTTGTTTCTCCAAGACTTGGAGTAGTATCCATCATTGGAAGCATTTTTAAAATAGTTTTTCTTAGCAAGTGGGGCTTCCACCTTCATTGCAAGATGAACTAAAGAGCCCAATGATGAATACTCTTGTAACTCAACAATGTCTTGAATATCCTTCCTAAGACCACTCACAAACCTAGCAACCATGGCTTCTTCACTTTCTTCTAATTCAATTTTAAGCACAAGTGTCTCAAGCTCCTTATAATATTCATCCACATTTAGCGTGCCTTGTTGAAACTGTTGGAGTCTCAACATGAGGTCTTTCCTAAAATGTGGGGGCACAAACCTAGCGCGCATGTGATCCTTTAAAGAGTTCCAAGAGACCACGGGAGGACCCTTGTGATAGATAATGTCCTTTACAATTCCATGCCACCATTTCATGGCATAATCACTAAACTCTAGGGTGGCTAGCTTGAGCTTATGCTCATCTTGGATCTCATGGATCTCAAAAATTTGTTCACACTTAGCCTCCCAATCTAAATATACATTTGGATCACTAGAACCATTAAAACAAGGTAACTTGACCGAAGGAAGCTTGGACTTTGCATCATGATAGAAGCCATTGCCGTAGTGAATTCTTTCCCCTTGGTGATGATGTCTTTGTCCATGGACTTGGGGTGGAGGTCTCCTTCTCCTATGCTCATCTTCATGGCCAACATCATTTGAAGAAGCTTTTGAAGATGGTCTATGAGAATGATGTCCATCATGGATAGAAGGAGATGGTCTAGCTTGTTGGACCTCCATCTTTTGCATTTTCTCCTCCAACCGTCTAATTGTTCTTTGAGCTTCATGTAATTCACCAAGAATTGAAGCTTTGGAAGGAGAATTCTGCTTGTAGGATGCATCACTTGAAAATCCAGCCATTTGTAATTAAAAACAGCAAACACACAAAACAGCAAACAAGTTAAAAAATTAGCAAAAACAGTGAGCTTTGCAATTGAAACTGCCGAAGTGAAATGAGGTAGAAAAAGAGGTCACTCTCAAAGAAATAATGTTCTTGCACCAATCTGATTTTGAGGCCTTGGAATCCTTAAATGAAAGATGTCAAAGCAAGCACACCAATCTCAAAAGCAACCACCACAAAACCAATGAAACAATAAAGACAAACAAGAAAAGGTATAAGCAAAGAAAGGTAATTGCAAAAGGAAAACTATATGTGAGACAAACTCAAAGAGTAAGAATGAAAGACAATCAAGAAAATAAAGAACTCAATGAGAAAAGTAGGCACACAAAAGAATACTTAAGGAAAAGTTCTAGAGTAGATGAAGAAAACAAAAATTAGCTACTGGAATTTTTTTTTTTTTTTTAAAAGGCAAACTGTGCTTGATATTCACTGATTTAACTGGAATGAAGTAGAGCGAACTGGATTATGAAATTTAAACCACAGAAACTAAAAGATGTTAACTCAATAATGGCACTGGAATCAATTAAAAACAGTAAGCCAATTGAGAGAAATAAATTTTTCAAAATCGCTGCCAGATTACCGTATTTTTTTCGGCAGAATTGTACACTTTTTTTATTTTATTTATCATTTTTTGTGTACTTCGTATTTTTGAATGATTCTTTTTTCTATTCTTTTCTAACACTTTGAATATCTCAAATCCAGAATTTCAGAATTTTCCAGTAAGTAAATCAATTGAAATAAGGAAAAACAGTAAGCACTTTTTTCAGAAACAGAGGAATCCTAATAGGAATAAAAAAAACAGGATTATGAACTAGCAAAGACATAATAGAAAATGATGTATTGGAACTTGTATAGGTCTAGAATACAAGAATGAACTCAATTCTAAAAAGAAAATGCACAAAGGATCAATATCAATTCAGAAAATTATAGACACTAAAGCAAGAAACAATCAAAACAAGAAAAGTACTACTAGAAGTAATGACAATTATGGAATAACATGACTAAGACAAAACTTGACATGATTACAAAATTAAAAGACACATCACAAATTTTAACAAGTGAAAGGAAGCTTAAGGTAAACCCTAGGAAGGATAATGCCATTTCAAAAGAGCAACCATACTCATAAGAAGAATGAGTGCCATAAACCTTTTCACAAACACATGGTATAAAAGAAAAACAGCAAGAAAACTCAATTAATTCCTAAAACAGAAACTTAAATTGCAAGAAAAATAAAGAGCTCTTGAAATAAAGTGCACACAACTCAACAATTAAACAAGAAGAACCTAAGACTCATGATACCACATGATGTGATTCTAATAGCCATATAGAGAAAGGTTCTTGACCTTCTTAGGAATCACCTTGAGTTAGACATTATAGAGGCACTTTTCTTAGAGTTGGATCATTGTTCTAAGACAAGAACTCACCAAAAACTAGTACCAAATCCCAAACTCATTTGGATGAACCAATTTTAGTCAAATTGAACCAAACAAAAGAGTAAGAAAAGCAAAGGAACAAGATGAATGGACTGAAATATAAAACTGCCGAACCAAAACTCATAAAAAAAACAGCAAGAACACCAAACCACAACTCAAGAACACAAGCTAACAAAAACAATAGAAAGAGAAGAAAGGAAGGAGAAGAGAGTGCTCATGAAGATGGAAGAATGTTGGATGATCTCGCCACTAGAAGTGTGGAATGCTCCTAGATGAGAGTGATGCCGCCACTTGAGGACTCCAATGATCCATCAAGATAAGACTAGAGAAGAAGGCTCAAAGCTCTCCAAAATTCACTCAAAATTTGAGTAGAGTTTTCTTAGATTAATTCCAATCTCAATTTTACAAAGAGAGCACCTCTATTTATAGCCTAAGGTGCTGAAAATGCAAGCTAAACATTTCAAAAATTCCCTCCTAAAACTAGCTAAAACCGGCGCCTAAACCATGCATGAGGAAGGTGTGACTCTTTCCTTCACTTTGGCACCTCCTTTTCTACTCCTACACCTATCTACTAATACACCCCCCCTCCTAAAGCTCCTAACTAAAGCCTAAAAGATGCTAAAACAAAAGAGGTTTCTAATGTTTCCCTCTAAGCACCTTCAACTAAAGAAATTACAAAAAGAGAAAATAAATGTCCTTTAGCTCCCAAAGCTTTGAACATGCTTCTTGTAATCCTTTGAGGTGGACTTTGACCTCCATGGGCGTCCTCCATTTGTGCCTCCACCTCTTCTTGATCTTGTTGATTGGCCTCCATGTCCTCTTGAGTTTGATCTCCATCAACGCCTATATTATAGCTTGCTGCCACGTCATCAATTCCGACTACCTGGGCGGTACACAAGCCCCCTAGTCTTAAGCGAAGACTTGTCCAGCGAAAAGACTAAGAGGTCACATCACTACCGATCTACGTGGCGCTTGGCACGGAATTCCAAATGTTCGTACCCTCTGCTTTTCTAACGCTCCACCAAACCCCTTTTTCCAATCGCTCGACACGTGGCTTCATCAACGGTCATCTTCAGCTGTCGTTTGCGCTTCCAAAAACGTTTGAAAAACCCTTAAACCCTTTCATTTCCACTGTTTCATCATCTCTCTGCATTCTCAAACGCTCTGAGTTTTCTCTGCGAACCCACGACGCTCCTCAACTCTCTCAATCTCCAACTCCCTTCAACGCTCATCTGATCGTCGAAAGGTACCTCTTTTACTTCTTCTGTTGATATTTGCTGCATTTTAACCGATTCGCATCATCCATTATCTGTCTGGTGCATACGCTGTGGGTTGTTTCCTCCTCTTCTTCCCTCTCGTAACTTAGGGCTTCGTCTTCCATTACATTCGTCACAACGAACTCCCGTTCGTTCGTTCTCCATTCTTCGCCCACAATCGAGTCATTCTCTGTAACCTTTGTTCATCCTTTTTCCTTTTTCCTTTGCAGTTCCTGCGATGGCTCGCACGAAAATCACCGCGAACCCTCCTCCTCCATCGCGAAACCCTCCACCCCAAGCACATAACCTACCACGAGCATCTGGTGCTCCTTCTACGCAGGCTGAGAGGCCTGCAACTTCTCACTCCAATCTCCCTCAGGCAACTCCACCAGTCGCCGGAGGAGCCTCCATTCCCACACAAGACTACAAGAAGCTCTACCCGTGGGCCACCTCAGCTTTGTTGAAAGAAACCTCTTCCATAAACACAGAGTTGGGCGTGCACCGACTAAGGAAAGGGGACCAATCCGAGCTCTCATTCCATAAGGAGCATGACAGCAAAATGGCCGTGCTGCCTTGCCACCCGGATGAATCGATCTGCGCCGACGATAAAACGAACAACGACGAGCTGTTCTGCTTCCTCTACGCGACGTTCTTCAAGAAGGTGAAGCTCTGACTTCCCTTCACTCGCTACGAGAGGGAATTATTAACCGAGCTCGATATCGCCCCCACCCAGCTTCATCCCAACAGCTGGGCGTTCGTAAGGGTGTTTCAGATCATGTGCGCACACCTGGGATTGCCAGCTTCGGTTGACGTTTTCCTCTTCCTTTTTGAAGCTAAGAATCCAGGAGACCGCCTCTAGATTAGCCTGAACGGGATTGCTGGGAGGTCAATCCTCTCCATCTTCCAGCAATCTTACAAAGATTGGAAAGGAAAATTCGTGAAGGTGTGCGCCAATGACCAAGATCCTTCTCTGCTCGACGGCTTCCCCTTGTACTGGGTACACAAGGGGAACAAAGACGCCAAAGAGAGCTTTAGGAGGCCCAGAAGTCCTGACAACATGGGCGAGCTAGACAAAGATCTATGTCTTTTCTGGAAGAAAGTAGTAGCCGCCAACATCACCTTTCCCACCTCCTCAATAATCTCCTTCGAGTTCTCCGAGGGCCAACTCGAAGCTCATAGGTTAGCCTTTACCTCGACACTTAGGTTTTCGTTTTGTGTTGGGACTGATTTCGCATCTCTGTTATCTACCATCGGGCGTCCTGCTTGTTGCGTACTAGACTTGGTTTTTAATTCATGCGCCATTTGTTTGCATTATTCACACACATACTCGTATATTTTGTTTTTGCTCTTGTGCTTACTTGTCTATTCTTACCCTGTGCAGACTTCATGTTGGGCAAAGGCAAATTAGCTGAACTGAGGGCGCTCGCCCAAACTCATAAGTTGGTGACGGGTTCCCAAACCGTGCCCAACTCGGTGGTGGAGATCGCCGCTGCCCAGGGCAGATCGCCTCCTCAAGGTCCAGCTCCTCCAGAGACACTGCCCGCCCTTCAACGAAAAAAGCTCATCTTGAGGAAACCAAAGAGGAAAACCCCTCAAGTGGTTCAAGAGGATGAGGATGACGAGGCGACTGAGGACGGCCTTGTCACCAAAAGAAAAAGGGTGGCACCTTCTTCACCACCCGCTCTCCCAACACCAACACCGCCCTCTCCCCCAGCTCCAACACCGCCCTCTCCCCCAGCTCCAACACCGCCAGTCCAAGCAACACCCTTGGCGGTCGCGCTCCCTGTGGTTGAAGGCAGCGAGCCCAACTTCATAGAGAACCCTCCTAGCGCCTCCACGCCGTTTGTATCTGCTGGAGAGGGTCCTCCTTCAACCACCTCGATTGCTGGAGCCGCACCAGGTGGGGATGAAGGTGCCCACAACTCGCCGATACTCATAACCGAGTCCCCCACTTCACCACCACGCCAGGAATCCCCCCTCGCTCTACCAACTCAAGAGGGTGGTGGTGAAAGCCAGCATCAGGCTCCTTCAGCACCTCCACCAACAGCAGCTGCAAGCCTTCCCCCCCTTGGTCAAAGAAGTTTGGGGGCCCTTCACTGCTAAACTCAAGATGATGGCAGAGGACCTCCCCTCGATCGTAACAAAGGTTGTGAAGAGCTCAAACAAAAAGCTTCAGGACGAGATCTCAACACTCCAGGAGGAGAATCGCCTGATAAGGATTGAGGCAGAAAAACTGTCTTGCAATCTAATGATGGCAGAGATCGATCACTCAAGGGTGGAGGATGCCATGAGTGCTGAGCTGAGGGTTGCACGCAAGGAGGCCTCCGATCTGCACCAGAAACTGCACCTCCTAGCTCAAGAGAAAATCGAGCTGGAGAGTAAGCTGGTTCCCTATAGGCTCAAGGTGGCCAACTTGGAGGCATCAATGAAAGCGGATGCAGCCAAGGTAGAGAACCTTGAAAAAAGGTCGGCTGATCGGGAGGTTCTCCTTGGAAAGGTCGAGAAGGAGAGGGACGACGCCGTGGATGAGCTCGCCAAGGCTCGAGAGGAAAACAAGAGAACTGTTGCAGAGCTGGCCCAGACGCGGGACGAAGGCAAGAAGGTTGCTGAAGACCTTGCTCAAGCTCGTGGGGAAACTGAAGAACTGAAGAAACGAGCTGACGAGCTGAAGCAACAAACCGAGGAGCTCAAGCAGCAAACCGAAGAGCTCGAGCAAAGCTCCGCCCAAGTCCTTGCCGCCGGGTTCGACGCCGCCCTGGAGCAAGTCGCTTGCCAGTACCCCGAGCTCGACCTCTCCATGGTGTCAATATGCAACGAAGTGGTGGATGGGAAGATCGTGCCTTCTGAAGATTAATCGCTTCCCTCCATCACTTAATTCCTGAGATTCAGCGCCTATTTCTTTTTGCATGATCTTTACTTGTAATAATTCTTCTTTTCTTCTTATGCATTTGAACTGATACCGCTTCTATTATAACTTCTTCCGCTTTTGCGCCTTGTCTCTCTGTTTACTTCGCTATTCCTTGTAGAAATCGCTTTAAAGAAATTAACTTAGCGATTCCTCGGGCTCCATCGTTTACTCACTGATCTGCTCCATCGAAATGGGCCCTTACTTCCTTGAACGGTGTTCTCTTTGAACCTACCTTAGCCATCCTTTAAACTTCTTCCACCCTTTACACCATACCTGAACTCGTTCAAGACGAGAAGGATTTTATCTTGCCTGAACTCGCTCAACGACGAGAAGGTCTTTATCTTACCTGAACTCGCACGACGGCGAGAAGGTCTTTATCTTGCTTGAACTCGCTCGACGGCGAGAAAGTCTTTATCTTGCCTGAACTCGCTCGACGGCGAGAAGGTCTTTATCTTGCCTGAACTCGCTCGACGGCGAGAAGGTCTTTATTTAGTGCCTCTACTTTGCCCAGGGATTACATCTCCTCTTCCCTGGATGCACTGAGGACTTTCAATCTGTTCTCGCCTGCACTCGCAGAAAGTCGAGGAGGACTTTTATCTCTTTCTCGCTTCAGAACGCGCGAGGGCGTTAAGGTCTTTTAATCATTGTTGGTGCCTCCGATCGCCGAAAAACGATGAGGACTTTAAAACTTTAACTGATGCCGCCGATCGCCGAAAAGCGAGGGGGACTTTAAAACTTTAACTGTGCCGCCAATCGCCGAAAAACGATAGGGACATAAAAACTTTAACTGAGAGCATGCACCTTTCTACAAGCCTTCAACATAAACATGCATGCAAACTCAAAAACTTTAAGCTTGAAAACTCTTCTTTTATTGGGTGGCCTCATTAAAAACCCTCCTTAGGGAAAAAAGAGTGCCCCCTTCAAACTGTTTTAACAGAAAGCTTGCATATCTCTTCGTGTTTGTTTTTACTTACAAAGCTTTAACTGTAATATAACTTGAGGTGTGTGGCATTCCAAGTGCGAGGAATCGCCCCTCCTTCCAATGTCTCTAGGCGGTAGGTGCCGTTCCCGAGTGCCTCGATTATTCTGAACGGTCCTGTCCACTTAGGCGATAACTTGTTTTCCATCTCGTACTGGTGGGCCTTCCTCATCACTAGGTCGCCCTCTTTAAACTGCCTTGGCATCACCTTCGAGTTGTATCTTCGTTCGATCCTCCTTTTCACTGCCTCGGCTTTTACTCTCGCCTCCTCCCTGACCTCATCCAGCAAATCCAGATTCAACCTTCTTTCTTCATTCGAGTGTTCCGCTACGAAGTGCTGGAATCTCGGCGAGTTCTCCTGGATTTCCACTGGAATCATTGCGTCGCATCCATAGACCAGGCTAAACGGGGTCTCATGGGTTCCTGACTGCTCGGTGGCGTGGTACGCCCAGACTATGCGGGGTACCTCCTCAGCCCATGATCCCTTGGCTTTCTCTAGCCTTCTCTTCAAGCCTCTTAGCAACACCCGATTGGCGGACTCTACTTGGCCGTTTGTTTGAGGGTGATCGACGGATGCAAACACCTGCTGACTTCCCACCTCTTCGCACAACTTCTTCAGCAGGTGACTTGCAAACTGAGTCTCGTTGTCTGACAACAGGCGTTTAGGCACACCAAACCGGCACACGATGTTCTTCCATACAAAGCTCTCGATCTTGTGTGCGGTGATCTGGGCTACTGGTTCTGCTTCGATCCACTTGGTGAAATATTCAATTGCCACCACCAAGTACTTCATCTGCCTGATCGCCAATAGGAAAGGTCCCAGGATGTCAATTCCCCACGTATGAAACGGCCAAGGGCTGTAAATCGACTTTAACTCTTCTGGAGGCGCTTTGTGCCAATCGGCGTGCTGCTGACATTGCTTGCAACATTGTGCATACCTCTTGCAGTCCTCCCTCATTGTTGGCCAGTAGTAACCTACACGGAGGGTTCTTGCAGCCAGAGCTCGACCCCCGACGTGACTTCCACATATCCCTTCATAGAGCTCGGCCATAATTCTTGTACATTTTTCTCCGTGCACACATTCCAGGAGTGGGTGTGTGAACCCAAACCTATACAACTCGCCATCAATCATTGTGAACTTGCTGGAGTTCTTCTTTATCTTCCTAGCCTCCGTCGGATCCAGCGGGAGAAGGCCGTCTGCTAGGCATCGCTGGTACTGTGTTATCCACGTGTCTGGCTCATGCGTAGCACAGACCTGCGTCATGTTCAGCCTCTCCCCCCGACATGCTCTTATTCTCGGCGATCTCAAGGTCTCTTGAGTCAAAGACCTGTGACTCCTCGCCGCTTTCTCCATCGACTTGCTTATCTGAAGAACCAGGTGGTCTGCCACAAATGCTCTAGGCATCTTCAGAGTTTCTTGGATCACCGTCCTCTGCCTACCTAGCCCCCTTGCCCGAACTGGCGAGCTTAGCTAGCAAGTCTGCTCGGGCATTCTGTTCTCTGGGCACATGCACTACTTCAAACGAGACAAAGGAACCCTTCAATTCCTGCACGTACTTCAAGTAAGCCGCCATTTGTGGATCCTTGGCCTGGAACTCGCCTGTTACTTGTCTCGTGACTAATAACGAGTCACTCTTAGCCATCAGTACCCTAGCTCCCATCTCCTTGGCCAGCAAGATTCCGGCGATCAACGCCTCGTACTCTGCTTGATTGTTGTTGGCTTTGAAGGCAAACCTCAGGGACTATTCTATCAGCACGTCGTTGGGCCCTTCCAGAATGACTCCAGCACCGCTACCCTGCTGGTTCGACGATCCGTCCACCGAGAGCACCCAACGAAAATCATCCCCTTCAACTCGCGCTGCTTCTGACGAGAGTTCGACCAGAAAATCGGCGAAAATTTGTCCTTTGATCGGACCTCGGGGCTCATACTTGATGTCGAACTCCAACAGCTCCACCACCCACTTCACCATCCTCCCAGCTACATCAGGCTTCTTCAGGACTTTCTGGATGGGCAAGTCGGTCATCACCAGCACTGTAAAACTGTGAAAATAGTGGCGCAACCTCCTCACCGAAAATACCACAGCCAGTGCAACTTTCTCCAAGGCCTGATACCTCACCTCCGGGCCTTGCAACACCTTGCTGAAGAAATAAACAGGCTTCTGAGCCTAGTATTGGTCTTGGGCGAGCACCGCACTCACCGCCCTCTCAGTCACAGCAAAATACAACCTGAGAGGGGTTCCCACCAACGGTTTGCAAAAAACCGGCGGGCTCGCCAGGTACTCTTTAAGCTTGACGAAGGCCTCTTCACACTCCTTCGTCCAGGGAAACTTATTGTTTCGCCTTAAGCACTGGAAGTACGGATGGCCTTTCTCTCCGCTAGCCGACACGAAACGAGACAGGGCGACCATCCGACCTGTAAGTTGCTGCACCTCCTTCATGGTAGTCGGGCTCCTCATCGCCAAGATGGCAGCACACTTATTAGGATTTGCCTCTATTCCCCTTTCAGTTAAGAGGAATCCCAAGAACTTCCCTGCCTCCACGCCAAAAATGCACTTCTCGGGGTTCAGCTTTAACCTGAACTTGGCGATTGTGGTGAACAACTCCTCCAGGTCCGCAACGTGCTTGCTCTTTTCCGGCGAGGTCACGACCATATCATCCACGTACGCTTGCACATTCCTTCCCAGCATTGGTGCAAGTACTCTATCCATCAATCTTTGGTATGTGGCGCCCGCGTTCTTCACCCAAAGGGCATCACCTTGTAGCAGTAGCACGATCTCTCGGTCATGAAGGCGGTCTTCTCTTCATCCATGGGATGCATCTTTATCTGGTTGTACCCCGAGAAGGCGTCCAGGAAACTCAGCAACTTACACCCTGCAGCGCTGTCGACCAGGGCGTCTATGCTTGGCAAAGGATACGAGTCCTTTGGGCAAGCCTTGTTCAGGTCAGTGAAGTCGACACACATGCGCCACTTCCCATTGCTTTTCTTTACCAGCACGACATTGGCCAACCACTCTGGGTACTGGACTTCCCTGATATGGCCTGCGGCGAGGAGCTTCTGTGTTAAATCCCTGATCGCCTGCCTCCTCTCCTCGTTAAACTTCCTTCTTCTCTGCCGCACTGGTTTGACCTGGTTGTCCATTGCTAGGTGATGGCACAAGAAGTCGGGGTTGATTCCCGGCATGTCTGAAGCAGACCATGCAAAAGCATCCAGATGCCGCTCTATCACCTTGGCGACCTGGTCTTGGAGTTCAGCCTCCAAAGATCTTCCCAGCTTGAAGACCTTTCCCCCGATCTCCCTTTCGAGCCACTCCTCGACGGGTTTGGGTCTGGTTTCCCTGGCGATCACCGCCCTGGCGATTCCCAGTTCCCTCGCTTCCTCTAGGCGGTTCCTCGCCTCTTCTTCCCGATCGGCGTTCTCCCCCCTTGCTTCAGCATCTACCATGACGACATCGCTGCCGGCGGTCGCCTCCATCGTCGTCGACCTGGGCTTCACACCGGGAGGCGAGGTGGTCGTGATGTAACTTACTGACCTCTTATTCTTCAGGCTATTCTCATAGCACTTCTTTGCTTCCTTCTGGTCAGATTTGATGGTGATCACCACCCCCTCCATAGACGACAACTTCACCTTCATGTGCCTGGTCGAGGGCACAACTCCTATTCTGTTGAGTGTTGGTCTTCCCAACAGAATGTGTACCGTCCCGTATCAGGGCGTTGACTAAGTCAAGGTCAAAGTCAACAACAGGAAAGTCAAAGTCAGCTCGAGGTGTCGCCCAGATGTAGAGACGCCAAGAGGAAGGTCACAGACGTCGCTAAGGCAAGGCGTCGCCTAAGCGAAGGCGTCGCCTAGCTGAAGGCGTCGCCTAGGTGGAGGCGTCGCCTAGGTGAAGGCGTCGCCTAGGTGAAGGCGTCGCCCTGGTGAGGGCGTCGCCAGATTAAACAGTGTAAAAGCAAGGCAATCACGGTGTGGTTCCCCGATACCCATGGGTAGGAAAGACCATGGAGGGAGCGACGTCGTGGGAAAGCCTCAGGTCCCGATATCTCGGGAAAGTAATAAAGAGAAAGGAAAGGTGGCTCCAAGGCCATAGTAATAGTACCAGTGAAGGGCAGCCTGACTCGCGAAGTACCCCTGCCGCCCCAGAGACGCCTTCGGGACAGATACGACCCAAGAGGAAGGTCACGCCTAGGATAACCGGGTGCAGGGTGTGAGAGGAAGGCAGATACGCTCTCAGAGTAAGTGGCTAGATACTTGGGGGCATGAGTTGGCACCCAAAAAGCCACCCCTAGCGCAGTAGCACTCCCAAGCAGGAGGACCCACACGTAGAAACGTCCCCAGATGGGCAGAAACGCCCCCAGATGGGGTCAAGGCATCGTGAGGCCCTCCACGTGTATGACAGCAATGCCGGAATAGAAACACCCTCTAGTCAGGTGCCAGGTAATTAAAGATATTCAATACAGTTTCCCTTTTTGGCATTCAGGTACTATTATGGCTCCCAAGCGTTTCAACGTCTTAAATGCGCTACGTTTCATAATTAAGCGCTTTAATGCGCGCGTTACGTTTGAGTTTAAAGGCGCTTTAAGGCGCTTTAAATGCTGGGGGCAGTTTAAATAGCGCTGAGAATGTCGGAAAAAGGGTTGGGAACCTTTGGCAAATTTAGGAGAAACTCTCTGGTTGCTTGCCCGTGCCTTAGGATTACGTACAAGTGACTAGAGAATATTTTTGCCGAAAGGAGACAATACACACACATATACACAGTTCCTTTACCACCCTTCAGAGTGCCACACGCGGTGCTCAGATACGGGTGAACAGTTTTTTGGTGTTTCTTGCTGGCTGACTTGAGCGTCGGAGTGCAAACGGCCGCTAGGGCGCCTCTTTGTCCTCTTTTTTGCAGGAAATTTGCAGGCATTCAGTGGGAAGGAGTCCTTAGCTGACGATTGAGGCCACGCACGAAGACGTCCCGGTCAACCGGACGGAACAGAATGTTATATGCTGAGGGAGCATTCACGACGAGGTACTTGATTTTCTCCATCCTCGAGCCCGCCTCATCCGTGAATGTAGTTCTTAACTCGATGTACCCCCTGACCTCCACCTGATCGCCAGTGAACCCATACAAGCACCCTCCATAGGGCCTCAGCTGGTCAAGGGGTAATTGTAGCTGTGTGAAAGTCGGCCAGAACATCACATCTGCCGAGCTTCCTTGGTCCACGAGTACCCTGTGGACCTTCCTTCCCGCTGTGACAAGCGAGATAACTATCGGATCGTTGTCATGAGGCACAACGTCCCTAAGATCTTCTCTCGTGAACGTAATGTCCACATCTGGCGAGTGGTCCTCGAACATGTCCACCGTCATCACAGACCTTGCATATTTCTTCCTCTGTGATGCGGTGCATCCACCACCCGAGAAACCTCCTGCGATGGTGTGGATCTCTCCATGAGTGGGCATCTCATGCTGCTGAGCCTCACCACCCGCCGGCTGGGAGCTCGACGCGGCCCCCGTCCTCCTGTCCAGCAGGTAATCATTCAAGAAACCGCTCTTGACCAGGTCGTCGAGCTGGTATCCCAGTGCCAAACCAGAATCAACAGTGTGACCAAAACTCTGGTGGAACTCGCACCAGGCGTCTGGTTTTGGTCCTAACACCTTGTCGCCCACTTTCTCAGGTGCCTTAAGCCTAGCCGCTATGTTGAGAATGGCGATCAGATCCGCTAACCCCATGACAAACTTATGCTTTGGCGGGCGATTGTACTCCCTGGGGCGCCCTGGGCCCCTTCCCTTGTTTTTCCTTGGATCATAAGGATGGCGAGTCCTTTGATCCCTCTTGGCCGCCGCTATCTCCAGCACCCTCTATGGCTGGATCCTGGTCTGGGCGCGTGGCCTAGCAGGGGCCACTCTCCCTCTCTTCTCGGCGACTTCACTTTCGTCGGCGATGTGGGCCACCGCAAGTCGCCTAACCTCAGCAAACGTGGCGGGGTGAGCCTTGATCAGCGCCTCACAGAAAAGGTCCTGGCAACACGCCCTTTTTGAAGGCATATACCAGCATCTCCTCGTCTTTCGCAGGCGAGCGGACCATCTGTGCTCCAAAACGATTCAGATAGTCCCTGAGGGACTCTCCCTGGTATTGCCTTATGTCGAACAGGTCTTAAGACACCCTAGGTGGCACCTTGTTCACAATGTACTACTCGACGAAAAGCTTTGAAAACTGCTGGAAATTGGTTATGTGACATGTAGGCAAGCTCACAAACCATTCCAGCGCTGTTCCCTGGAGCGTGCTCACAAACATTTTGCAATATACAGCATCCGAGCCTCCTGACAACATCATCTGCGTGTGGAACGTGGTGAGATGTGCCTCAAGGTCCTCCACGCCGGTGAAAGTAGCCTTCACAGGTACCACGCTCGCAGGGATAGGCGTGTCTGTGATCGCCTGAGCAAATGGCATAGGGAAAATGCGAGGTG
Source organism: Phaseolus vulgaris (assembly GCF_051622355.1). NCBI lineage: Eukaryota > Viridiplantae > Streptophyta > Magnoliopsida > Fabales > Fabaceae > Phaseolus > Phaseolus vulgaris. The sequence goes on from NC_143504.1 coordinate 33,914,855, forward strand.
GCGACGACAGTGCGACCTCTTCAGTGACCGGGCGTCCTCTCTGCTCCTGAAGAGCTTTGCGCAACTCCTCAGTCACTTTGCTGAGCTCTTCATTCCTGGCCTGAGAGGCGACTAGGTCCTCATGCATCTTTGCCTGCTCTATGCGCGAGGCCTCCACATTCGCCTGCAGCGCACGCATGATCTCCATCATCTACGCCATGGTCATGGCGCCTTCAGCAGCAACTGGCACAACTGGACTTGAACGGTTGCTTCTCATCTTTCTCATGAAAACTCAGCAAAACAAAATTCGACGAACAGAACCTCCTTCAGCAACGATCAATCCAACAATTAACCGGTTAGAAACTCTCAAACTCCCTAAAACCTCCGCAAACGCAACTGCAACAGCACGCCGATAGATTCGGACGCCGAAACCTTCACAGAAACCTGCAACTTCACCACGAAACTACCGCTTCTCCAGCAAGCTCCCGATGCACTAACCTGAAACGCAATCGAACGGGAAAAGCACCGAACAACCGATTGCAAACCGCGCGAACAGCAAGAAACTCCAAGAAAACCGATCGAAAGCTTGAACGAACGGTGGGAAACCTCACACTACCGATTAAAACCCAAACGAACGGTAGGAACCTCGAATTCACCGAATAAAACTCGAACGAACAGTGGAAAACACGAATTCACCAAGCAATACTCGAATGAACGGCGGAAAATGGTTGCACCAGCACACAACCACACAGAAACTGCAGAAAACTCCAAGAACTCACACTGTGGATAGGGACAGGTTTTACATGGCCCCACGGTGTGCGCCTGATGATCCTTCCTGTTGACCAGAACGCGAGACCCTTGCCTCGTCAAAGGTAGCTTCCTCTGGATCGACTTTGCACCGTGTTAGCTCCCGTCCTTCACCTTGATTCACCTCAAGAACCTGCAAAAGACAGAACGGCGCCGCTGCGGCCGATCGCACTCCGACGCTCACGTCAGCGACTGAACCACCAAAATACTAAGAGGAAAACTAAGAACTTCAGGAACCGTGCAATGTTCTCTCTCAGCGTACTCAAGTTCTCGCAAGCGTAAAAGAAGTATTCTAAAACGCGCGTACCTCAGAAGTTCATTAGGATCCCTTATATACCTGTGCGCTTTCTCTCTCCTGACAGTTACACATCTGGACACGTGGCTCGCATCCAGCTGTACACGTGTCACCATCTGGAGCATCCTCTGCTTGAGCGTCACTTCTTACTCCTCAGGCTGTTCGACTAAGTTACCTATGCAGGAAGCAACTCAGCGTATAGCTGCCTTGGAGCGCGATCTCTTCTGTGTGGCGAGTACGGGTGTCATCACATACACCTTCCCTGTGGTCTCGCCAGCCGCCATTATATTCTACTTCACTTACTAACTATGCATGTTCGGGTAAGCTGTTCCCTGACCTCAACCTCTGGCCAGCTAGGGAATGACCATCTGACAACTTCATCCTTCGCCTCGAAAGCCTGGAACAAGCTTTCCTGATCTTTCGGCGATGTCCTCCTTTAGGCGATCTCCGATCGCCTTGTCGCCTGGGTTCACATTCGGCGACTACGACACAAACTCGGTGACCACCGGTTTAGGTATGCTAGAGATCGGGGCACGCCATCTTAACGACTGGCGACTACACGAGCCCCCCAACTTCCTTCCCTTCTGCCAGCCAGGCATCCCGTTCAACACGCCTATATTATAGCTTACTGCCACGTCATCAATTCCGACTACCTGGGCGGTACAGTACTTAAGAAGCCCTAGTGACTCACCTCTCTTACCTGGAAAGCTACCTTCACTACCTTTCCCCTTCTTTCTTGAAGTAAACACTTTTAAACACAAATCTTTAGTCATGTCAACCCACTCCTATAAATCTAATGAAAGTGATATGAAGTCCATTAAATCTCTTTTAAAACAACTTTCCAAGGACTTTCAAACACTTTCTATAGACAATTGTAGAATGAGGCCAAAATTAACGAATTGACTAAAGCAAAGGATGAGATTTCTCAAAAATAAAATAAAAATACGTTCTCATGCATCTAACTCTAAAGATCATGATTCTCTTGGGGAGGAAAGCCTTAGGATAAATGAGTATTATCAACCACCCCCTAGGAGAAATAAAAGAGATAGGAAAGAACAAGAGAGCCCAAGAGAGGTTAGGGAAGACCTACCCTATTTCCATGGAAAAGAAAACGTAAAAGTATACCTAGATTGGGAAATGAAGGTAGAACAACTTTTTGCTTGCCATAGAGTGAGTGAAGAAAGAAAAGTGCCCCTAGCCACTCTTTGTTTTCAAGGAAACTCTATGTATTGGTGGACATCTTTAGAAAGAGATAGGCGTCTTCATAGGGAACCTCCCATAGAGTATTGGAATGACCTTAGGGGAGCCCTAAGGCGCCGCCATATACCCTCCTACTATAATAGGGAGTTGATGGACAAGCTCCAAAGACTCCAACAAAGAACAATGAGTGTAAAGAAGTATAGGCAAAAGATGGAGCTTTATATGATGAGAGCCTCCATTAGGGAGGATGAAACCACCACCATAGCTAGATTCTTAAGTGGGCTAAATCTTGAGATAAGGGATAGGGTTGAACTTTTACCTTATCAAGACTTGAATGACTTGGTTCAACATTGTATCAAAGTTGAACAACAAAATTTAAGGAAAACTTCAAGTCAAAGGGGAAGGTTCATATCCTAACTCCTATCCCAAGAGAGATATTAAAAGGGAGGAGAGTACATCTAAGGAAACACCAAAAGAGACTCCTAAACCCTTAAGTAAAGATATGCTCACTCTACCCTTACACACTAGGGATGTTAAATGCTTTAAATCCTTTGGAAGAGGACATGTGCAAGCTCAATGTCCCAACCAAAGAACCTTGTTTTTAAAAGGAATAGATGAATATACTAGTGGTGATGACGAACCTAGTGAGAAAGAAAAAGGTGGAGATGAAGAAAGAGTGTATCCTTTAGAGGGGGAATTATTGATGATTAGAAGAACCCTCAACAATCAACCTAGTGCAACCATGGAAACACAAAGAGAGAACATCTTTCACACAAGATTTAAAGTTTTAGAAAACATATGTTTTCTTATTGTGGATAGTGGTTCATGCTGCAATTGTTGTAGCACTGGGTTGGTTGAAAAATTAATTCTACAAATAGTCCCTCATCCTAAACCTTACAAGTTTCAATGGATAAATAAAGATGGGAAACTAAGTGTAGATAAACAAGTGAAAGTCGAGTTTTCTATAGGTAACTACAAAGACAATGTTTTAAGTGATGTAGTTCCTATGGAAGCTTGCCACATCTTATTAGGTAAACCATGGCAATTTGACAAAAAAACCTTGCACAATGGTCTAACTAACGAGATAACTTTCACTCACCAAGAAAAGAATTTTATACTTTATCCCTTATCACCTTCACAAGTGGTAGAGCATCAAGTACAAATGAAAAAAAAAAAAAAGAGGAAGAAAAAATAACAAAAATAGAAAACCAAGAAAACTCCCTTAGATAGAAAAAGGAGTGGGAGAAGGTCATTCAACAAGAAGAAAACATTAAAAACACATTTGAAAATATGATTCTTGTTGAACAACCTTCAAGTCTTGTTAAAGGAACACATAGAAAAATTCCTAAAGAAGTTAATAACGAAAATTTAGAACAAAAGAGGAAACACCTAGAAAGAAAAATTTTGTACTCCTCTTTAAAATTTTGTGAAAAGTTGCCAAACACAAAAGAAAAACAAGAGAAATGGCAACTTAGTAAAATTGATTTTCAAACTAACACCTTTGCTTTGTTTGATGATTCCCATAGGTGGACGTTTGATCCGGGAGGACAAGCATAGTTGAAGAAGCAAGAGGCTGCTATCCGAGATCAAATCTGTAGATCTGAGGATAGATCTTCTCAAGAAGGAGGAGATGATGGACACCATCCAGCCACATCCATCCCCCTAGCCATGAAGAAAAAAAAAGCAATGGATTTGAGGACAAATCCTTTTCAAGAGGGAGGGGATGATGGAAGAGGCCCCAGCACCAATCCTTTGAAAGGCCACCTAAATATCAAAATAAGGCAACCACTAGAGTTATGGTCAAAGAGGGGCCTAGAGGACACATTTTAAATGTCATAAACTCTAGTGTAGAATAGTTTTTAAAATAGCATAGTTTAATTTCTTTTTGTAATTGTGTTGAAACATGCAAAGAGGCACCTAGAAGGCTAAATCTTAAGTTTAACTAGGATTTCCTAATTAAACTAAAGTCTAGCCCACACATAGACATCATGGAGCGTAAGTTCTAGGCCTTTTCACACATGGAAGGATTCTAGAACCTACCTCCACATGTGTGCTCTCATTTAGGCGCCAACTACATTTCATTTGGTGAGAATTTGCCTTTCATTTGACTCTTCATTTCCAACCTCCTAGTCCTATATAAGGAGAGCTTGGGTGCTGAAATTGTAAGATTATTTTGAGTAATGAAATGTTGCCAAAATGTTCCATTCTTACTCCTTGCCTAAAATCTCTTAGGATTTAGGTCTTTAATCTTCCCAAAACCGCACCTCAAAGAGAGTTGGCCGAACCTCTCTCACTTTCACACTCTTCATGCACCTCTAAGGCTTACACAACTCTTAGGAGAGCCTTATTCCACCTCAATCCATGGATGCTTCTGCTATTTCCACATCAAAAACGCAAAGATGAAGAGCTCAACCTATCACAGCGACTGATGGAATGAGTACTTGCGCCCATGATAGGGCGAAATGTCCAGGCATACGTGGACGACATGGTGGTCACCTCTCAGGTGAAAGACCAACATGTCGGCGATTTGGAAGAGCTATTTACTACAATAGCTAAATGCAGGCTGAAGTTGAACCCTAAAAAGTGCGTGTTTGGGTAGAGGCAGGCAAGTTCTTAGGGTTCCTACTCACTAAGCGTGGGATAGAGGCTTCAGAGAATCAAATAAAGGAGGCTTTTATTAAGGGAGGAAGAGGACATCCACCCTCACATTTGAAGTTCTTCCTTCTAGTCTTCTCAAAATTAAAAGAAGACATAAAATAAAGTAAGGATCAAGCCTAAAGCCAAAGAAGTCTACAAGCCGTCAAAGAATGGGCTTCAAATAAATATCTCTCTTTATAGTTTCTTTTATAAAATGTAGAATGTTTAAATATATAGTTTTTAGGAAGGTGCTTAGAGGGAAACCTTAGATACTTCTTTTGTAAAAGCATCTTTAGGCATTAGTTTAGAATTTTCTAGAAGGTGACTCTTCATGCTTCACTTTAGGTGCAAGAAGTGAGTAGCATGCAAGGCACTTTTGGTTAGCTTGTTTTGTAAGCTTCATGACCAGCCCTTGCTCCTATAAAAGGAGGGTTTAGGTCCTTCATAATGCAGATTTGGAATTTGTAGTAAAGAAACTCTCCCAATTTGGTGATTGAGTGAGTGAGATTTGATTTCTCCTCTTCCTAGTCTCAACTTGAGAGCCTTGGTTCCCTCAAGTGGCGGCAATTCACACTTATCTTGGAGCAATCACACTTCAAGTGGCGTGTTCATCAATCAAGTTCTTCATCCACATAAGTTTCCTCTCTTCTCCATTTAGTTCTTCCATTTCCATGTCCATATGAACTCTAAAACAAGTGTAGTTTCTTTTATTCGGTTCATCTTCCTTTTCTTGCACTTTTGTTCGGTTCTTTTCAATTTCTTACTGTTTTAATTCAGTTCAGTAGCTCCTTTTCATGTTTTGTCCGGTTCAATTGCTTTCTTTAGAGTTTTAATCGGTTCATTTACTTTCTTGTTCAATTTAATCGGTTCAATTGGCAAGAAATGGGTCTTCCATGTGAGTTTGGTGTTTGGTGCAAGTTTTGGTGAGTTCTTGAAACATAGAACATTGATCCATCTCTATAAAAGTGCCTATTCAATCTCCAACTCAAGTTGATTCCATAAAATGTCAAAGAATCATCTATATCTGGCTATTGGAATCACATCATGTGGTATCATTAGTCTTAGGTTTGTTCTTGTTTAATTTTTAGTTGTGTTGCACTTTTAATTCAAGAGCTCTATCTTCTTGTTGTTTCTTTTCTGTTTTTAGGATTATAATTGAGTATTCTTTCTGTTTTCTTAATTGTGCCTACCAAATGTTTGTGTTTTTTCCTTTTTGAATCCATACAAGTTTTGGCATAGTCATGTTTTTCCAAGAATGTCATCACTTCTTGTAGTACTTTTATTGCACTTTTTGTTTCTTGCTTTGGTGTAATACAGTTTTCTGCATTTGTATCTTGATCCTTTGTGCATTTTCTGTTTTAGAATTGAGTTCATACTTGTATTTTTGACCTATACAAGTTCCTATACATCATTTTCTATTATGTCTTTTCTAGTTCTTAATTTTGTTTTTCATTCCTGTTAGGATTCCTCTGTTTTCTGAAAACGTGCTTACTGTTTTTCCTTATTGCAATTGATTTACTCACTGGAAAGTTCTGAAATTCTGGATTTGTGTTCTTCAAAGTGTTATAAAAGCATGTAAAAAAGAAGTACTAAAAAATTCAAAGTACACAAAAAATGATAAATAAAATACAAAAAGTGTACAATTCTGCCGAAAAGAATACGGTAATCTGGCAGCGATTTTGAAAAATTTATCTCAATTAATTGGCTTACTGTTTTCAAGTAATTCCAGTGCCATTATTGAGTTAACATCTTGAAGTTTCTGTGGTTTAAATTTCATAATCCAGTTCCCTCTATATCATTCCAGTTAAATCAGTAAACATCAAACACAGTTTGCATAAAAAATATTTTCCAGTAGCTTGTTTTTGTTTTCTTCATCTACTCTAGTGCTTTTCTTTAGGTACTCTTTTGTGTGCCTACTTTTTCATTGAGTTCCTTATTTTCTTGCTTGTCTTTTATTCATTAATCTTTGAGTTTGTCATACATCTAGTATTTCTTTTGTTATAGCCTTTTATTGCTTATACCTTTTCTTGTTTGTCTTCATTGCTTCATTGGTTTTGTTGTGGTTGGCTTTGAGATTGGTGTGCTTTGCTTTGACATCTTTCATTTGAGGATTCCTAGACCTCAAGATCAGATTGGTGCAGGGACATTATTTCTTTGAAGAGTGACTTCTTGTCAAGCCAAATTCACTTCGGCAGTTTGCTACCAAATTATTTTTTGCTAACTTTGTTTTCTTAACTTTGTTTGCTGTTTTGTTGTTTGCTGTTTTCTTTTATACATGGCTTCATATTATAGCAGTGGTTCTTCCAAACAGCATTCTTCTAGCAAAGCTGCTGGTCTTGATGAATTAAAAAAGGCAAAACAAACCATTAATCTCAATGATGAAGCTATAAGAAAGTTGGAGGAAAGATTGCAAACACTTGAAATGAAGCAAGCTAGGTCCTCTCATTCTATTCATGTAGAGCATCATCATCATAGACCTTCATCAAGAGGCTCTTCCAATGATCATGGACGTGAAGAAGATCATAGAAGAAGGAGACCTCAACCCAACTTTCATGGATTTAGACCATCTCATGCTCATGAAGATAAACGTGAAGATGGCTACTACCGAAATGCAAAGGCTAAGCTACCTTCTGATGTGATTCCAATAGCCACATAGAACAAGATTCTTGACACTTTGAGGAATCACCTTGAGCTGGAAAATGTAGAGGCACTTTCTTAGAAGTTGGATCATGGTTCTAAGATCAAGAACTCACCAAAACAAGTACCAAATCCCAAACTCATTTGGATGAACCAAATATTGTCAAATTGAATCAACAAAGGAGAAGGAAAAGAATAAACCGAACAGAATTGAACTTAAAACAAAAGAACCGAACAGAATTTAAAAACTAAACAGAATAAAGGTGCTGGAAAATTATAGGAACCGAAACAAAAACAACTCAAAACTCAAGGCAACAAGAACAAATTGAAGAAGAAGAAAGGAAGGAGAAGAGAATGCTCATGAAGATGGAGGAATGGTTGGATGATCACGCCACTAGAAGAATGGATGCTCCTAGATGAGTGTGGAAGCCGCCACTTGAGGAAACCATGGTCCTTCAAGATAAGACTAGAGAAGAAGCTCAAAGCTCTCCAAATGCTCACTCCAATTTTGAGTATAGTTTCTTTAGATAAAATTCAAATCTGCATTTTACAAAGGAAGCACCTCTATTTATAGCCTAAGGTGCTGAAAAATAGGTGGGAAATTTCAAATAAACTCATTTGAAATTCCCACCAAAAACAAGTCACATGGGAGGTGTGACCTTTTTCTACTATGACACCTCCCAAAAACTACACCTACACCACTCTCCTAAGTCACATGGACAATGTGACTTTATTTTACATTTTCACACACCTTTATTTAATAACCAAACCTCCTAAAACTATACAAGAGTATTTCAAAGCTTGGCCTTGCCCCTCATGGGATGGACTTGGGCTCTTTGGGCTTTGGCCTTATTGGGCTTGGGCTTGGGCTTTGGGCTTGGGCCTCATCTTTATTTTATTTCTTCTTTTAATTTTGAGAAGACTAGAAGGAAGAACTTCAAATGTGAGGGTGGATGTCCTCTTCCTCCATTAATAAAAGCCTCCTTTATTTGATTCTCATCACCTTCGGTCCAACTTCCTTGTTTCAATGGCTCTAGTGATCCTAATGTATATTTAGATTGGGAGGCTAAGTGTGAACAAATATTTGAGACCCATAAGATCCTTGATGAGCACAAATATAAGCTAGCCACCTTAGAATTTAGTGATTATGCCAAAGAATGGTGGCATACAATTGTAATTGTACCGCCCTGGTAGTCGGGAGTAATGACATGGCGTCGAGCTATTATATAGGCGTGTTGGACGGGACACCTGGTTAGCAGAAGGGAAGGAGGTCGGGGGATTTGCGTAGTCGCCAGTTATTAAGTTGGCGTGCTCCGATCTCCATCATACCTAAAACCGGCGGTCACCGAGTTGAAGATGAAGTCGCCAGATGTGAATCCAGGCGACCAAGTGATTAGAGATCGCCAAAGCAAGGACATCGCCGAAGATAAAGGTAGATGGTCATTTCCTAGTTGGCCAGAGGATGAGCTTGGGAGATAGCCCACTTACACGGTGAAGCAGGTAGGGCAGATCATGAAGGCGACCGGCGAGACCACAGGGAAGGTGTGTACGAAGGCACCCGAACTCGCCATCCAGAAGAGATCGCGCTCCAAGGCATTTATGCACTGAGTATACCATGCATAAGTAACTTAGCCAAAGAAGAGTCAGAAGTAGCGCCCAAGTCAAGGATGCTCCAGATGAAGGCACGTGTACAGCTGGATGCGAGCCACGTGTCCAGATGTGTAACTGCCAGGAGAGAGAAAGTGCCCAGGTATATAAGAGTTCTCAACGAACTTCTGAGGTACGCACGTTCAGATTGTTTCTTTACACTTGCGAGTCTTGAGTACACTGAGAGAGAACTGGTACGGTTCCTTAGAGTTCTTAAGTAATTGGTGGTTCAGTCACTAACTTAGGCGTTGGAGTGCGATCGGCCGCAGCGACGCCGTTTCGTCTTTTGCAGGTTCTTGAGGTGGATCGCGGTGAAGGACGGAGGCAAACACGGCGCATACGTCGATCCAAGTTTGACGAGGCAAAGCTCCAGCGTTTTGGTCAACAGGCAGGATCATCAGGCGCCCACCGTGGGGCCGTGTAAAACCTGTTCCCATCCACAACGTGAGTTCTTGAAGGTTTCTGCAGTTTCTGTGTGGTTGTGTGCTGGTGCAACCATTGTCCGCTGTTCATCTAGGTTTCGTTCGGTAATTTCGCGTTTTCCACCGTTCGTTTGGGTTTTTGTTCAATGAGGTGAAGTTTTCCGCTGATTGCGCGAGTTTCGTTCGGTGAGATCTGAGTTCTTTGGCTCGTTTGGATTTTCGTGGGAGAAGCGTCGGTTTTTGGTGAAGTTGCGGGTTTCTGTGGAGGTTTTCTGTGTTCTTGAGGTTTCTTTCGAAGTTTCGCGAAGTTCTGACCGATTGATCGCGGAATCGATCGTCGCTGAAGGAGGTGTTGTTCATTGCACTCTGTGATTCGTCAAGTTTTCATGAGAAAAATGAGAAGCAACCGTTCAAGTCCAGTTGCGTCTGTTGCTGCTGAAGGCACCATGACTATGGCGCAGATGGTGGAAATCATGCGTTCGCTGCAGGCGAATATGGAAGCCTCGCGCATAGAGCAGGCGAGAATGCACGAGGACCTGGTCGCCTCTCGGGCCAGGAATGATGGGCTTAGCAGAGTGACTGAAGAACTGTGTCAAGCTCTTCAGGAGCAGCGAGGGCGTCTAGTCGCTGAAGAGGTCGCGCCGTCGACGCCGCCTCGCGTTTTTCCTATGCCTTTCGCTCAGGCGATTACCGACACGCCTATCCCTGCGAGCGTAGTACCTGTGAAGGCTGTTTTTACCGGCGTGGAGGATCCTGAGGCACATCTCACCACGTTCCAACGCAGATGATGCTGTCATGAGGATCAGACGCCGTGTACTGCAAGATGTTTGTGAGCACACTCCAGGGAACGGCGCTGGAATGGTTTGTGAGTCTGCCTACGGGTCACATAACCAACTTCCAACAGTTTTCAAAGATCTTCGTCGAGCAGTATATAGTGAACAAGGCACCGCCCAGGGTGTCTTATGATTTGTTCGACATAAGGCAGTATCAGGGAGAGTCCCTCAGGGACTACCTGAATCGTTTTGGGGCGCAGATGGTCCGCTCGCCAGCCAAAGACGAAGAGATGCTGGTCTACGCATTCAAAAAGGTCGTGCTGCCGGGACCATTCTGCGAAGCTTTGATCAGGGCTCACCCTGCCACATTTGCTGAGGTCAGGCGACTTGCAGTGGCCCACATCGCCGATGAAAGTGAAGTCGCCGAGAAGAGGGGAAGCGTGGCTCCCGCTAGGCCACGTGCCAAGACCAGGATCCAGCCACAGAGGGTGCTGGAGACAGCAGCGGCCAGGAGGGATCAGAGGACTCGCCATCCTTATGATCCAAGGAAGAACAAGGGCAGGGGCCAAGGGCGCCCTCAACCAGCACGCCGAGAGTACAATCGCCCGCCAAAGCACAAGTTTGTCATGGGACTGGCGGACCTGATCGCCATTCCCAATATATCAGCTAGGTTGAAGGCGCCCGAGAAGGTGGGCGACAAGGTGCTAGGACCAAAGCCAGACGCCTGGTGCGAGTTCCACCAGGGCTTTGGCCACACCGTGGACTCATGTTTAGCTTTAGGATACCAGCTCGACGATTTGGTCAAGAGCGGGTTCCTGAATGATTATCTGCTGGATAGAAGGACGGGGGGCGCGTTGAGCTCCCAACCAGCAGGTGGTGAGGCTCAGCAGCACGAGATGCCTACCCATGGGGAAATCCACACCATTGCAGGAGGTTTCTCGGGTGGTGTATGCACCGCATCACAGAGAAAGAGGTATGCGAGGTCTGTGATGACGGTGGATATGTTTGAGGACCACTCGCTGGATGTGGACATTACGTTCACCAAGCAAGATCTTCGGGACGTTGTGCCTCATGAAAACGATCCCATAGTCATCTCGTTGATCACAGCAGAAAGGAAGGTCCACAGGGTTCTGGTGGAGCAAGGAAGCTCGGTAGACGTGATGTTCTAGCCGACTTTCACGCAGTTGGAGCTGCCCCTTGACCAGCTGAGGCCCTATGGAGGGTGTTTGTATGGTTTCGCTGGTGATCAAGTGGAGGTCAGGGGGTACATAGAGTTGAGGACTACGTTTACAGATGAGGCGGGTTCAAGAACAGAGAAAATCGAGTACCTTGTCGTAAATGCTCCCTCAGCATACAACATTCTGCTGGGAAGACCCACGCTCAACAGAATAGGCGCTATACCGTCGACCCGGCACATGAAGGTGAAGCTGCCGTCTATGGAGGGGGTGGTGAATATCATCAAATCCGACCAGAAAGAAGCAAAGAAGTGCTATGAGAATAGCCTGAAAAACAAGAGGTCTGTGAGTTATGTGACAACCACCCCGCCACCCGGTGTGAAGCCCAGGCCGACGGTAATGAAGGAGAACGCCGGAGGCGACGTGGTGATGGTAGATGCTGAGCAGGGGGAGGGGAACGCCGGTCTAGAGGAGGAAGAGGCGAGGAATCACCCTGAGGAAGCGACGGAGCTGGGAATCGCCAGGGCAGTGATCGCCAGAGAAACCAGACCAAAACCCGTCGAGCAGTGGCTCGAAAGAGAAATCGGGGGAAAGATCTTCAAGCTGGGAAGATCTCTGGAAGTTAAACTTCAGGACCAGATCGCCAAGGTGATAGAGCGGCATCTGGATGCGTTTGCATGGTCCGCTTCGGACATGCCCGGGATCGATCCCGACTTCTTGTGCCATCATTTGGCGATGGACAACCAGGTGAGACCAGTACGACAGAGGAGAAGGAAGTTCAATGAGGAGAGAAGACAGGCGATCAGGGACGAAACACAGAAACTCCTCGCTGCAGGCCACATCAGGGAAGTCCAGTACCCCGATTGGCTGGCCAATGTCGTGCTGGTGAAGAAGAGCAACGGGAAATGGCGCATGTGCGTCGACTTCACCGATCTGAACAAGGCTTGCCCAAAGGATTCGTACCCTTTGCCAAGCATAGACGCCCTGGTGGACAGTGCTGCACGGTGTAAGTTGCTGAGTTTCCTGGACGCCTTCTCGGGGTATAACCAGATCAAGATGCATCCCATGGATGAAGAAAAGACTGCCTTCATGACCGAGAGATCGTGCTACTGCTACAAGGTGATGCCTTTTGGGCTGAAGAACGCGGGGGCCACGTACCAGAGGTTGATGGATCGAGTACTTGCACCAATGCTGGGAAGGAATGTGCAAGCGTACGTAGATGACATGGTCGTGACCTCGTCGGAGAAGAGCAAGCACGTTGCGGACTTGGAGGAGTTGTTCACTACGATCGCCAAGTTTAGGTTGAAGCTGAATCCCAAGAAGTGCATCTTTGGCGTGGAGGCTGGGAAGTTCTTGGGTTTCCTCTTGACTGAGAGAGGAATAGAAGCCAACCCCGATAAGTGCGCGCCATCTTGGCGATGAGGAGCCCGGCTACCGTGAAGGAAGTGCAGCAACTTACAGGTCGGATGGCCGCCCTGTCTCGTTTCGTGTCAGCTAGTGGAGAGAAAGGCCATCCGTATTTCCAGTGTTTAAGGCGGAATAACAAATTTGCCTGGACGAAGGAGTGTGAAGAAGCCTTCGTCAAGCTTAAAGAGTATCTGGCGAGCCCGCCGGTTTTGTGCAAACCGCTGGTGGGAACCCCTCTCAGGTTGTATTTTGCTGTAACTGAGAGGGCGGTGAGTGCGGTGCTCGCCCAGGACCAAGATCAGGCTCAAAAGCCTATTTATTTTGTTAGTAAGGTACTGCAGGGCTCCGAAACGAGGTATCAGGCCCTGGAGAAGGCTGCACTGGCGGTAGTCTTTTCGGCGAGGAGGTTACGCCACTATTTCCATAGCTTCACGTTGCTGGGAGGATGGTGAAGTGGGCAGTGGAGTTGTCGGAGTTTGATATTAAGTATGAGCCCCGAGGTCCGATTAAGGGACAAATCTTCGCAGATTTCGTGGTCGAGCTCTCATCTGAGGCGACACGAGTTGAGGGGGATGACTTTCGTTGGGTGCTTTCAGTGGATGGATCGTCAAACCAGCAGGGTAACGGTGCTGGAGTCATCTTGGAGGGACCCAACGGCGTGCTGATCGAACAATCTTTGTGGTTTGCCTTCAAAGCCAGCAACAATCAAGCAGAATATGAGGCGTTGATCGCCGGTATCTTGCTGGCTAAAGAGATGGGAGCTAGGGTGCTGATGGCTAAGAGTGACTCGCTGTTAGTCACGGGACAAGTAACAGGTGAGTTCCAGGCTAAAGATCCACAAATGGCGGCTTACCTGGAGTATGTACAGGAATTGAAGAGTTCTTTTGTCTCCTTTGAAGTGGTGCATGTGCCCAGAGAGCAGAATGCCCGAGCTGACTTGCTAGCTAAGCTCGCCAATTCAGGCAAAGGGGGTAGGCAGAGGACGGTGATTCAAGAAACTCTGAAGACGCCGAGAGCATTTGTAGCAGATCACCTGGTTCTTCAGATAAGCAAGTCGACGGAGAAAGCGGCGAGGAGTCACAGATCCCTGACTCAAGAGACCTTGAGGTCGCCAAGAATAAGAGCATGTCGGGGAGAGAAGGTGAACATGACGCAGGTCTGCACGACCCATGAGCCAGACACCTGGGTAACACAGTACAAGCGGTGCCTGGCGGATGGCCTTCTCCCGCTGGATCCGACGGAGGCTAGGAAGATAAAGAAGAATTCTAGCAAGTTCACAATGATTGACGGCGAGTTGTACAGGTTTGGGTTCACTCACCCACTCCTGGAATGTGTGCACGGGGAAAAATGTACAAGAATTATGGCAGAGCTCCATGAAGGGATATGCGGAAGCCACGTCGGGGGTCGAGCTCTGGCCGCAAGGACTCTCCGTGCAGGTTACTATTGGCCAACAATGAGAGAAGATTGCAAGAGGTATGCGCAGTGCTGCAAACAATGCCAGCAGCACGCCGATTGGCACAAGGCGCCTCCTGAGGAGTTGAAGTCGATTTACAGTCCTTGGCCGTTTCACACATGGGGAATCGACATCCTGGGACCATTCCCGCTAGCGATCAGGCAGATGAAGTACTTGGTGGTGGCGATTGAATATTTCACCAAGTGGATCGAAGCAGAACCAGTGGCCCAGATCACCGCACACAAGATCGAGGGTTTCGTGTGGAAGAACATTGTGTGCCGGTTTGGTGTGCCCAAGCGCCTAGTTTCGGATAATGGGACTCAGTTTGCAAGTCACCTGTTGAAGAAGCTGTGCGAAGGGGTGGGAATTCAACAAGTATTTGCATCCGTCGAGCACCCTCAGACGGATGGCCAAGTAGAGTCAGCCAATCGGGTCCTACTGAGAGGGTTGAAGAGAAGGCTAGAGAAAGCCAAAGGAAGTTGGGCTGAGGAGGTACCCCGTATAGTTTGGGCGTACCACACCACCGAGCAGTCAGGGACCCATGAGACCCCGTTCAGCCTAGTCTATGGATGCGACGCAATCCAGTGGAGATCCAGGAGAGCTCGCCGAGATTCCAGAACTTCGTGGAGGAAGACTCGAATGAGGAAAGAAGGCTGAATCTGGATTTGCTGGATGAGGTCAGGGAGGAGGCGAGATTGAAAGCTGAGGCGGTGAAGAGAAGGATTGAACGAAGATATAACTCAAAGGTGATGCCAAGACAGTTCAGAGAGGGCGACCTGGTGATGAGAAAGGCCCACCAGTACGAGATGGAGAATAAGCTGTCGCCTAAGTGGACGGGACCGTTCAGAATAACCGAGGCGCTCGGGAACGGCGCCTACCGCTTAGAGACACTGGAAGGAGGGGCGATTCCTCGCACTTGGAACGCCACACACCTCAAGTTATATTACAGTTAAGAACTTTGTAAGTAAAGACAAACACGAAGTTATATTACAATGTTTCTGTTAAAACAGTTTGGAGGGGGCACTCTTTTTTCCCTAAGGAGGGTTTTTAATGAGGCCACCCAATAAAGAATAGTTTTCAAAGTTTAAAGTGTTTTAGATTGCATGCGTGTTGTTTTTCGGAAAGTTTTGAAGAAAGACCTTGTCACTTATATGTGATTTAAGGCAAGTTGAAGTTATGTTGCATGCTTTCTAAAAAGTTTCAAAGTCCTCATCGTCTTTCGGCGATCGGAGGCACCAGTTAAAGTTAAAGTCCTCATCGTCTTTCGGCGATCGGAGGCACCAGTTAAAAGACCTCAACGCCCTCGCGCGTCCTGAGGCGAGATAAAGACCTCCTCGCCGTCGAGCGAGTGCAGGCGAGGAAGAGTAAAAAGTCCTCAGTGCTTCCAGAGGAGAGAAGATGTAGCCTCTGGGGCAATGTAGAGGCGCCAGTAAAAAGTCCTCAGTGCTTCCAGAGGAGAGAAGATGTAGCCTCTGGGGCAATGTAGAGGCGCCAGTGAAAAGTCCTCAGTGTTTCTGGGGAGAGAAGATGTAACCCTGGGGCAATGTAGAGGCACGAGTTAAAGACCTTCTCGCCGACGAGCGAGTTCAGGCGAGTTAAGGACCTTCTCGCCGATGAGCAAGTTCAGGCAAGATAAAATCCTTCTCGTCTCGAACGAGTTCAGGTATGGTGTAAAGGGTGGAAGAAGTTTGGAGGGTGGCTAAGGTAGGTTCGAAGAGAACGCCTAGCCACCCGGTCTTTTGTTCTGAAGCTTAGGGAGGTAGAGAAGGATCCGAAAGGCGCCTCTACCCCCAGAAAAAGGAACAATGGCCTAGTTGTGAAGGCAAGGGGAAGCTGGTATCGCCAAGAGTCTTTGACGACCAGGAGAAATTCAAGCGATGGCGAGAAAGCCAAGGCCCGTTTTCATAAGGCCGATTAGATGAGCTGTGTCTTAAGCCACTGGTTGGGTTGAAGTTCGTTATTTGAAGAGCGATTTCACGCTAAGGTTCATTACCTTGAGATTACAAGTTGTTAGAGTGATTGTTGTTCGAAGGTCAGTGGTTTGAAGCAATTAGGAATCGCGCTCGTGGAGTTACTAAGTTAATTTCGTTGAAGTGAATTATACGAGGAAAGATAAGGCAGACAAAGAAGTTGTAAGAAGAAGACTTTATAATAAAGTATGATTAGTTCGAGATACATGTACAGAAAAAGGGAAAGTTTATTACAAGTATGTGTAAGGGAGAAAACAAAGGGATAATGGATGGGGGGAAGCAACTAGTCTTCAGAAGGAACAATCTTCCCGTCCACCACTTCGTTGTTGAGAGACACCATGGAGAGATCCAAGTCGGGGTACAGGCAGGCGAATTGTTCCAAGGCAGCGTCGAATCCAGCGGCGAGAATCTGGGCGGAGCTCAGCTCAAGTTCTTCAATTTGTTTCTTAAGCCCCTCGTTCTGCTGCTTCAGCTCTTCAGCTTGTTTCTTGAGTTTTTCAATTGTTTCCCGAGCTTGAAGAAGGTCTTCAGTAACCTTCTTGGATTCCGCTTGCGCCTGGGCCAGCTGTGTGGTGATCTTCCCATTTTCCTCTTTGGCCTCGGCGAGTTTGGCCATGGTGTCGTCTCTCTCCTTTTCAACTTTTCCCAAAAAGACCTCCATGGCTGACCTTTTCTCGAGGTTTTTTACCCTGGCGGCATCTGCTTTGATCAACGCCTCCAGGTCAGCCACTTTGACGCGATAGGGTACCAGCTTGCTCTCCAGCTCGATCTTCTCTTGAGCTAAGAGCTGCACCTTATGGCGTACATCGGTGGCCTCCTTGCGTGCCACCCGGAGCTCAATGCTCATAGCATCTTCCACTTGGGAGTGATCGATCTCGGCGAGCGTTAGATTGCATGATAACCTCTCCGCCTCAATCCTTATGGTGCGATTCTCCTCTCGGAGTGTGAAGATGTCATCCTGGAGCTTCTTGGTGGAACTCTCCACAGCTTTGGATATGATGGAGGGGAAATCCTCCGCCATCATCTTCAGTTTTGCTGAGAAGGGCTCCCACACCCTTTTGACCTCAAGAGAGAGGCTTGCTTGTGGAGGCACTGGGGGGGCTTGTTGTTGGTTCTCACCGCCACCTTCTTGAGTTGGTTGTTCAATGGGTGCTTCTTGGCGTGGTGGCGACGTCGGGGATTCAGTGATGAGGATAGGCGAATTGTGAGCACCCTCATCCCCGACTGGTGCGGCATTTGCGGTTGAGGCGTTTGAAGGAGGACCCCCTCCAGCTGATACATAGGGCGTGGAGGTGCTCGGGGGGTTCTCCATAAAGTTGGGCTCGGCAGCCTCAACCACAGGAAGCGCAGATGCCAGAGGAACTGCTTGGACTGGTGAGGTGGGAGCTGGAGCAGGAAGCAGCGTGGGAGGTGGCGCTGGTGTAGAAGGTGGTGTTGATGTTGGAAGAGGAGGTGGAGCAGATGGTGAAGAAGGCGCCACCCTCTTCCTCTTGGTGATAAGGCCATCTTCAGTCGCCTCATCGTCTTCTTCGTCATCCTCTTGGACAACCTGAGGGGTTTTCCTCTTTGGTTTCCTGAGGACGAGCTTTTTGCGCTGTTGTTGGGCGGGCTGGGCAACCGAAGGAGCTGGGCCTTTAGGGGGCGATCTCCCCTGGGCGGCGGCGATCTCCACCACTGAGTTTGGCACGGTTTGGGAACCCGACGCCAACCCGTGGGCTCGGGCGAGTGCCCTCAACTCAGCCAGTTTTCCCTTGCCCAACATGAGGTCTGCATGATGCAAAGGAACATGGGTCAGCTCAGAGAGAAAGAAAAACGCATAAGTCAGTATGCAAGAAAGGCAGATAAGTGATGCAGAAAATAAAACCAAAGTCTTGTGCACAATAGACAAGACGCCCAGCAACAGTTAACAGAGGGATAGCACAAGGCAAAGACTTAAATGTTGAAGCGCTAACCTATGCGAGCCTCGAGTTGATCTTCGAAGAACTCGAAGCAGATGAGCGCAGTGGTAAGGAAAGTGATGTTGAGGTCTGCCACGCTCTTCCAAAAGAGGCACAGATCCTTGTCCAAGGCTCCCATGTTGTCGAGGCTCCTTGGCCTCCTGAAGCTTCCCTTGGACTCTTTATTCCCCTTGTTTACCTAATACAAGGGGAAGCCATCGAGCAGCGAGGCGTCCTTGTCGTTTGGGCGCACTTGGACAAACTTTCCTTTCCAATCCTTGTAGGATTGCTGGAAGATGGAGAAGATCGACCTCCCAGAAATCCCATTCAGACTCACCCAGAGGCGATCTCCTGGATGCTTGGCTTCAAACAAGAAGAGAAAAACGTCCACTGACGCTGGCAGTCCCAAATGTGCGCACATGATGTGGAACGCCCGCACGAATGCCCAGCTGTTGGGATGGAGCTGGGCGGCGGCGATGTCGAGCTCGGTAAGTAGCTCTCTTTCAAAACGAGTGAAGGGAAACCTAAGTTTCACCTTCTTGAACAGGGTGGTGTATACGAAGCAGAACAACCCGCCGTTGTTCCCTTTGTCGTCGGTGCACTCTGGCAAGTCGGGGGGGCAAGGTAGCACCATCATCTTGTCGTCATGCTCCTTGTGGAACGACAGGTGGGGGTCCTCCCCTTTCTGCAATCGGAGAACTGTTCCAGCAGAATTTACTGAGGAAGTTTCCTTCAGCAAAGTCGGGGTGGCCCATGGGTATAGCTTTTTGAAGTCGGGGGAAGGAACGGAGGCACCTCCGGCAACTGGTGGCGTAGCCTGAGCCAGGTCAGGACGAGGGGCTGCAGGCTTCTCAGCCTGGGAAGAAGAAGCACCAGGTGCTTGTAGGGGATTGTGTGCTTGAGATGAAGGGTTTCGTGACGAGGGAGGAGGACTTGGGGTGATCTTTGAGCGAGCCATCGCGGAAACTGCAAAGGAGAAAGAAAAGGAAAGGTGAGCAGGGTTCGCAGAGGCTGACTCGATCGTGAAAGAAGGGTGAGAAACGAACGAACGAAGGTTCGTTGTAACGAAGACGAAGCCCTAAGTTACGAGAAAGGAGAAATAGGAGAAACAGCCCACAGCGTATGCACCAGACAGATAATGGATGATGCGAATCGGTTAAAATGCAGGAAAAATCAGCAGAAGAAGTAAAGGGAGTACCTTTTTATGATCGGAAGAACGATGAAGGAAGTTGAGGATTCAGGAGGATGAAGAGCGTCGTGAGTTTTCGCAGAAGAAGCTTGGAGCGTTTGAGAAAGCAAAGAGATGATGGAACAATGGAAGTGAAATGGGTTTAAGGGTTTTTCAAATGGGTTTTGGAAGCGCAAACGACAACTGAAGGCAACCGTTGATGAGGCCACGTGTCGAGCGATTGGAAAAGTGGTTGGTGGAGCGTCAGGAAAGCAGAAAGTACAACCGTTTGGAATTCTGCGCCAGCGCCACGTAGATCGGTATTGACGTGACTCCTTTAGTCTTTTCGCTGGACAAGTCTTCGCTTAAGACTTAGGGGCTTGTGTACCGCCCTGGTAGTCGGGAGTAATGACGTGGCGTCGAGCTATTATATAGGCGTGTTGGACGGGACACCTGGTTAGCAGAAGGGAAGGAGGTCGGGGGATTTGCGTAGTCGCCAGTTATTAAGTTGGCGTGCTCCGATCTCCATCATACCTAAAACCGGCGGTCACCGAGTTGAAGATGAAGTCGCCAGATGTGAATCCAGGCGACCAAGTGATTAGAGATCGCCGAAGCAAGGACATCGCCGAAGATAAAGGCAGATGGTCATTTCCCAGTTGGCCAGAGGATGAGCTTGGGAGATAGCCCACTTACACGGTGAAGCAGGTAGGGCAGATCATGAAGGCGGCCGGCGAGACCACAGGGAAGGTGTGTACGAAGGCACCCGAACTCGCCATCCATAAGAGATCGCGCTCCAAGGCATTTATGCACTGAGTATACCATGCATAAGTAACTTAGCCAAAGAAGAGTCAGAAGTAGCGCCCAAGTCAAGGATGCTCCAGATGAAGGCACGTGTACAGCTGGATGCGAGCCACGTGTCCAGATGTGTAACTGCCAGGAGAGAGAAAGTGCCCAGGTATATAAGAGTTCTCAACGAACTTCTGAGGTACGCACGTTCAGATTGTTTCTTTACGCTTGCGAGTCTTGAGTACACTGAGAGAGAACTGGTCACGGTTCCTTAGAGTTCTTGAGTAATTGGTGGTTCAGTCACTGACTTGGGCGTTGGAGTGCGATCGGCCGCAGCGGCACCGTTTCGTCTTTTGCAGGTTCTTGAGGTGGATCGCGGTGAAGGACGGAGGCAAACACGGCGCATACGTCGATCCAAGTTTGACGAGGCAAAGCTCCAGCGTTTTGGTCAACAGGCAGGATCAGTAATGGACATTATGTATCGCAAGAAACCTACCGTGGTTTCTTGGAATACTTTGAAAGAGTATATGCGCGCGAGGTTTGTTCCTCCTTCTAGGAAGGAACACTTGTTGAAGTTCCAAAGGCTTCCTCAAGGACATAGGATGGTAGATGAATACTTTAAAGATTTTGAAACAACTTTGACTAAAATGAATATGCATGCTAATGAAGAGTCAAAGATAAAATGGTTTGTCCGTGGTTTAAGAAGAGATATTAGAGAATTTATAGAATTAAATGAGTACTCGTCTTTGAAGCAAGTGCTTCGCATAGCCATCAAGATGGAATTATATCTTTTGAAAATCACGTCTACAAAACAAGTTTCTACTACAAATTCTTCTACTCCTAAGTCACCTACCAAAACTTCCAATATAAAATGTTTTAAATGTTTAGGTTTTGGGCACATAGTTCTTCATTGTCCACAAAAAACCTTAATGACAAACAAGGTAAAACAAGACCTACCTCACCCACCTCCCTCACGTAAAAATGAAAAAGACAAAGAAAGCCAAGTTGACATGAGTCTTATCCTTTCACCTCCAAGGTGTTTTCTTTCCTTATCTTTTTCATTACCCAAGGTTTCTATTTCAACACCATCTTGGTTAAAAAGTGTTAGGGATGATTTCATACCTCCTAATGGTTTTCACCATTTAAGAGGTCTTTTTCCAAAAGATATCATCATTCCCAAACAAATTTTTCCAACTTGGTCGATTTATAGAACCTCCTTTTCTGAACTCCCATTGTTTACAAATGATAAGTCATGTTTACATTTTTCTTCCACTTTTAATTGTAAAACTAAACTGACTTTGTTATATGTAGGGTTTCAGAATTCGTGGACGAATTCTCTCCAACTCGAGGCGTATGATGAGAATCAAATAAAGGAGGCTTTTATTAAGGGAGGAAGAGGACATCCACCCTCACATTTGAAGTTCTTCCTTCTAGTCTTCTCTAAATTAAAAGAAGACATAAAATAAAGTAAGGATCAAGCCTAAAGCCAAAGAAGTCTACAAGACGTCAAAGAATGGGCTTCAAATAAATATCTCTCTTTATAGTTTCTTTTATAAAATGTAGAATGTTTAAATATATAGTTTTTAGGAAGGTGCTTAGAGGG
The DNA here is from genome assembly GCF_051622355.1 of Phaseolus vulgaris. Taxonomy (NCBI): domain Eukaryota; kingdom Viridiplantae; phylum Streptophyta; class Magnoliopsida; order Fabales; family Fabaceae; genus Phaseolus; species Phaseolus vulgaris. The sequence goes on from NC_143504.1 coordinate 33,936,751, forward strand.
AAACCTTAGATACCTCTTTTGTAAAAGCATCTTTAGGCATTAGTTTAGAATTTTCTAGAAGGTGACTCTTCATGCTTCACTTTAGGTGCTAGAAGTGAGTAGCATGCAAGGGACTTTTGGTTAGCTTGTTTTGTAAGCTTCATAACCAGCCCTTGCTCCTATAAAAGAAGGGCTTAGGTCCTTCATAATGCAGATTTGGAATTTGTAGTAAAGAAACTCTCCGAATTTGGCGATTGAGTGAGTGAGATTTGATTTCTCCTCTTCCTAGTCTCATCTTGAGAGCCTTGGTTCCCTCAAGTGGCGACAATTCACACTTATCTTGGAGCAATCACACTTCAAGTGGCGTGTTCATCAATCAAGTTCTTCATCCACATAAGTTTCCTCTCTTCTCCATTTAGTTCTTCCATTTCCATGTCCATATGAACTCTAAAACAAGTGTAGTTTCTTTTATTCGGTTCATCTTCCTTTTCTTGCACTTTTGTTCGGTTCTTTTCAATTTCTTACTGTTTTAATTCAGTTCAGTAGCTCCTTTTCATGTTTTGTCCGGTTCAATTGCTTTCTTTAGAGTTTCAATCGGTTCATTTACTTTCTTGTTCAATTTAATCGGTTCAATTGGCAAGAAATGGGTCTTCCATGTGAGTTTGGTGTTTGGTGCAAGTCTTGGTGAGTTCTTGAAACATAAAACATTGATCCATCTCTATAAAAGTGCCTATTCAATCTCCAACTCAAGTTGATTCCATAAAATGTGAAAGAATCATCTATATCTTGCTATTGGAATCACATTAGAGGCTAACCCTGAGAAGTGTGTTGCAATCATAGTTATGCGAAGCTCGATCTCGGTGAAGGAAGTGCAGCAGTTGACAGGGTGGATGGCCGCTCTGTCCAGATTCGTGTCAATAGGGGGAGATAAGAGGCATCCCTATTTCGAATGCCTCAAGAGAAATAGCAGGTTAATCTGGACCAAGGAGTGTGAGGATTCGTCCTCAAATTGAAGAAGTACTTAGCCACCCTCCCAATATTGTGCAAGCCACAAACAGGCACCCCACTTCGATTGTACTTCGCAATCACAGATCGGGCGATCAATTCGATCCTAGGCCAGGAGCAGGATCAGGTACAAGACCAATATACTTCATAAGTAAATTATTGCAAGGGTCTGAGGTGAGGTACCAGGCCATAGAGAAGGCAGCGTTGGCAGTAGTGTTTTCAGCGCGAAGACTTCGCCACTACTTCCAGAGCTTCACAGTGATCTTGATGACAGACATGTCCATTCGCAAGGTCTTACAGAAGCCTGATGTGCCAGGATGAATGGTGCACTGGGCGGTGGAACTATCGGAGTTCGATGTGCAGTACGAACCCAGAGGCCCTATCAAAGGCCAGGTTTATGCTGACTTCGTGATAGAGCTCTCCTCAGCAGCCACGCATCAAGAAGGAGCAGATTTCAGGTGGGTCCTCTCCTTAGATGGGTCCTCAAACCAATAGGGAGTGGGGCTAGTGTCATCTTGGAAGGACCAAATGGGTTGCTGATCGAGCAGGCCGTGTGGTTTGCTTTCAAGGCCAACAATAACCAGGCAGAGTATGAGGCCCTGATAGTTGGAATGCTCCTAGCTAAAGTGATGGGGGCGAAAAGTTTAATGGCGAAGAGTGACTCCATGTTGGTAACAAAGTAGGTTACAGGAGAGTACCAAGCCAAGGACCCCCACATGGCCACATACCTACAATATTTTCAAATTTTGAAGGAGACTTTCACGGTGTTCGAGTTAGTACATGTCCCTCGAGAACAAAATGCCCGAGTTGACTTGCTAGCAAAGCTAACCAGTTCAGGCAAGGGGGGCAGACAGAGGACAATCATACAGGAGACCCTGAGGACACCTCGAACATCCACAGATGACACAGCGGAAGTCCAGCAGATAAGCACCTCAGAGGGTGTTAAGAGAAGTCATCGGTCATTAGCTCAGGAAACCCTGAAAACACCCAAAATAAGCTCATACACTTTACCAGGGGAAGAGTCAAAGCAAGTTTTCCTGGTTTATGGAGACGAAACCTAGATGACGCCCTATCGACGCTGCTTGGTTGATGGGATACTCCCGCTGGAACCCATAGAGGCCAGAGTAGTCAAAAAGAATTTGAGCCAATACAACCTGATCGACGAGGATTTGTTTAGACATGGGTTTACTCACCCCACCCTGATATACGTAAGTGGTAAGCAGTGCACATGCATTATGGCATAATTTCACGAAGGGATATGCGGGAGTCACATCGGTGGGCGAGCTCTCTCGTCGAAGGGTGTCCGTGCCGGGTATTATCGGACAACCATGAGGGAAGACTGAACGAGGTATGCACAGCGATGCAAGCAGTGCCAACAACATGCTAACTGGCACAAGGCGCCCCCATAAGAGTTGAGATCGATCTGTAGCCTATGGCCGTTTCATACCTGGGGAATCGACATTCTGGGGCCGTTCCCTTTAGCAGTGCGGCAAATGAAGTACCCCGTGGTTGCCATTGAGTACTTCACAAAGTGGATAGAGGCTGAGCTAGTAGCGCATATCACACCCCATAAGGTCCAACACTTTGTGTGGAAGAACATAGTATTCCGCTTCGGGGTCCCAAAGCAGTTGTTGTCCGATAATGGCACCTAGTTTGCAAGCCAACAATTGGGCAAGTTGTGCATAGAGCTGGGGATAAAGCAGTTGTTTGCACCAATCGAACACCCCCAGACGAACGGGCAGGTCAAGTCTGCGAACAGAGTTCTGCTCAGAGGTTAGAAAAGAAGGCTGGAGAAAGCCAATGGGACATGGGCATAAGAAGTTCCTAGAATTGTGTGGGCTTACCACACCACTCCCAAGTCCACTACCAAAGAGACGCCCTTTAGCTTGGTATATGGTTCAGACACGATGGTTCCTGCAGAAATCCAGGAGATCTCACCACGTTTTCAGAACTTTGTGGCTGAAGAATCTAACGAAGAGAGAAAGGTGAACCTGGATCTACTGGATGAAGTCATGGAAGAAGCGAGGATCAAGGCAGAAGCCTTGAAGAGAAAGGTGGAGTACAGGTACAACTCTAAGTTGAGACCTCGGCAGTTCCAGGTCGCCAACCTTGTGATGCGAAAGGCCCACCCATACTAGTTAGAAAACAAGTTGTCTCCCAAGTGGATTGGTCCCTTCCGTGTGACAGAGGCCCTTGGGAATGGAGCATACAGGCTCAAGAGTTTAGAAGGTGGAGCAATCCCTCATACATGGAACGCAACCAACCTTAAGTTTTATTGCAGTTAAGTTATTGCATTGTACACAATTTTAGGGGACATTCTTTTTCCCTTATAAGGGTTTTTTAATGAGGTCACCCAATAAAATTTTAGTAATCCAGTTAAAGAGAAATATTTTGTAGAGTGCAGTTAATGAACCTCTCCTTTGGGTTAGAAACCTCAAGATTGGGAGTAGTATGGTTCTTTGTGAGCCTCCCTCTTGAGTAAGAACACCAAGGTCGAGAACAGTACGGTTCACCAATCAAAATCCTCCCCTACCTTTGTACAGTTGGGGCGAGGTCAGTAAAACGAACTTCTCCCTTGGGTTTGATACGCCAAGATCGGGAATAGTATGGTTCACCAATCAAAGTCCTCCCCTACCTTTGTACAGTTGGGGCGAGGTCAGTAAAACGAACCTCTCCTTTGGTTTGATACACCAAGATCGGGAATACTATGGTTCCTAAGTGAGCCTCCCTCTTGTGTGAGTTCACGAAGGCTGAGAACAGTATGGTTCACCAGAGAAACCCTCCCTTGCCTCTATACGGCAAGGACGAGGTCACTAAAACGAGCATCTCCCTTGGGTTAGGAACACCAAGACTAGGAATAACATGGTTCTTAGTGAGCCTCCCTCTTGTGTGGGAACGCCAAGGTCGATAACAAAACAATTGCCAGTTAAAATTCTCTCCGGCTAGGGCATGGACATAAAGAAAGACCTCTTCCTTGTATTGTAAGGCAAGGCTAGATTGGGTTCTAGTCACATGTCTCTTTTATCCCTGTATGGAAAGGTCGAGCCTAGCTAAGTGAAAATCTCCCTCGTCTTGTAAGGCAATGTAGAGAGTGGCCGGTGCCTAGTTGAAGATCTCCCTTGACCTTATGAGTCAAGGTTGAAGAGCAGCATCTCCCTTACCTTTGTTTGGCAAAGGATAGGGCGAAGTAAGAGCTTGGGTAAGCATTGCCTCTACCCTAAGACGATAAGACTAAAGTCAACAAGCGGTAAGGAAGCGTGCTACCTAAGACAGAAAGACCCTAAAGGCATTGATTAAACGTGCTACCTAAGGCAGAAATACCCTGAAGGCGTTATTAGTTTAAGCAAGTCAAGCGAAGCAGTTAACAATGACGAGGGGAACGAGATCAGATAGGAAGCAGATTTCGTAAATATAAGTAATCTATATATACAAGTTATCAATATGTTCGTCAAGCAGTTAAATTACAATAAGAAAGGAATCACTCCTTGGCATCGACCAGCCGCCCATCAACGATCTTCTTTGATAAGCCGGTTTGGGAGAGATCCACCCCAGGATACGCGCAGGCAACCTGGGCCTTGGCATCCTCAAACCCAGCCGCATAAGAATCAGCAGCATCATTGGTGATCTCCTCCTTGGTTTGATTGAAGAGTTCGTCCTTGCGGACTAACTCTCCCTCCAGCTGGCCAAGCCACACCTCCTACTAGGTCGCCCTTTCCTCCAGCCTTGCCATCTTAGCCTGGGACGCCTCAACTTTCTCCTGCAAGTCGATGACCTCATTTCGGAGAGACAAGACCTTCAAATGAGAACTTAGGGCCTCCTGGGACTTCTTGAAGAAAAGCCTCTTGGTCTCCTTTTTGGTTTGGCGAAGGTCTGTCACCTCGAGATATAGTGCGGTCTCCCGTTATTTGAGCTTTTTGATCTGGAGTGCGTCTTGACTTGTTGCCTCCCTCAACTCATGCATCCCAGTATGCAATTCTTGCACCTTGGTCATGGCAAGACTGGATGCGACGAGGAATTCCCCAAGGCCCTTAGTTTCACGCCCTTACAGGGGTCTTCGCCCAGGCTCCACCATCTCCCGGTCGTGGAAGGATTTAAGGGCCTATTGGAGGAAGGCAAGCAGTTCCGCAGTAGGAGGTGAGCCAGGATCACTTCTAGGGGCACTCTCCCCTCCCCCCCGCGTTCGTTTCCTCTTGAAGACGGGGCCAAAACAGGTGTCCTCGTCCTCAGAGGCAGTTGCCTCCACTACCCCCTTCTGCCTATGATCCATATGGGCTAAAGCAGAAGGGCTTGGGCAGTGGTAGCAGCAGGAGGAGCATCAACAAGAGTCGAGGCATCGGCATTAGATGGGTCAGGGGCAACTTTGCGTTTGAGGGCTATCTCAGCAAGTTGCCTCCTCTTTTCAGCATTGAGCACCATGCCTGCACAAGAAAACAACAATGCATAAGAAGCTAAACCAACACAGTATGCAAGTAGCGACAAGTATGAAGCAGAAACAGAAAAGGTACCAATGTAGCCCTTGAGAGCCTTGGGGTTGTACTCGAGATTGATCAGCTCCACAGTGTTAAACACCGCCCCCGAATTGGAGAAAAACTTGCATATCTCTCGGTCTTGCGGGGCCAAGTCCTCAAGGCTCCTAGGCTTCTTGAGCCCTGGTTTCTCCACCCAGTAGAGTGGGAACCCATACAGCAAAGTAGGATCATGCTTGTTGCAGCATATCTTAAAGAACTTCCCTTTGAAGCCCTTATAAGACTGTTGGAAGAGGGTCAGGAGAACTCTCCCTACCACCCCATTGAAGCTCATCCACAACTTCTTCCTAAGGTTCTTCGCCTTGAAGAAGTAGAGGAAGACGTCCACAAATGGCGTATGGCCAAGGTGGTTACAAAGGATGGCGAAGGCCTATACAAAGGCCCAGTTGTTGGGGTGCAGCTGGGCAGGGGCCATGTTGACCTCAGTTACGAGAGCATGCTTGGATCCCGTGAAAGGAAGGCAAAGTTTGAGCCGCTTAAAGGAGGTGGCATACATGAAGAAGAAGGGTTTTTCGGGGGTCGCGCGGTTGTCGACACACACGAGTTTACCCTCCTTACAGGGCAGAACCTTCACATAAACATCATGCTCGCTCCCGAAGACGTGGAACTTCTTGTCAGACTCGCTTTTCTTGTACGCATCAATGTCCTTAAAGGTGTTTATTTAATAAGTTTCAGCCAGAAGGTATCGGGAGCCCAGTGATAGAGTGATTTGTAGTCGATGGAAGGTGGAGGGTTTGGTATTGTTCTCGCCGGTTGACTCGAACGACAGCCTCAGGCCCCGCCTGTCTCCTCCTTCAGTCAAACTTCCTTGGGTTGAAGAACGCTTTCCTGCAAAGACAAAGGGCGCATTTATAGTTGTTTGCACTTCGACGCTCAAGTTAGTAAAGGCTAAAGAAATAGTATTGTATATAAAGCAATTTCAGTCTTAGCAACGTCATACCTTGCTAGGGTTCTTACCACCCTCTTTATTAGGGGTGGCAAAGCGGGGCAGCCCGCCCCGCATAGGCCAGCCCTGCACTTGGCCCGCAAAAATGCGGGGCGGGTTGGCCCGCCCCACAAAGTTATTGCGGGTTAGAATTCCCGACCCGCCCCGCATAAGAGCTAGCCCGCGGGTTTGCGGGGCAGTCCGCAGTTTTTCTTTTTAAAATAAATATTATTTTTTTTACATTTTGTTCTTAAAAAATTGTCAAATTACACCTATATATTTGTTCCTATCAAATCCAATTTTTTTTTTCTTCCTTTTCAAACATAGTCAAACATCAAAAAATTAAACATTAAGATAAATATCAAATATCACTATTCTTCCACTTCCAAAATATTAAACATACCTAATTCCAAAACATTAAACATAAACATAAACATTAATTAAAAAACATTAAACATAAACATTATTGACATTCTTCCATTTCAATAACATTGCATGTCGCCTTAGAAGAACTTTCATTCATTTTTTCATAATTATAATCTTCTCCGTCATCTGCACACATTAAAAAATGACATTTTTTTCTTGCGGGTTAGCGGGTTGAAAAGGTTAGCCCGCCTCGCGTTTTTTACCTGCGGGCCGCGGGCCGAGCCGCATGGCCCGCCCCGCTTTGCCATCCCTACTCTTTATAGGTTGTATCAAGGGTTACTTATGTGATATGCTCCCACGTCTCTTAGTGGGCTTAGGGTTCCTGGGAGAATGTCCTTGCGCTGCTATTACACAATCTTAATGTAATTTGGCACATAGGACTTCCCTTTTCAGGAATGCAAAGACCTAACAACGTAGCCACCAAGGTACCTACTCATGTACCAACGTTGCGACATCATCTGTTCTGTGGGTGCCCTAAGTATTCACGTGCCATGCATGCAGTCTTTCCCTAGAAACCCTAACCCTAACGGGCCTTAGTGCCTCCAAGGAACACTTGCTTGTGCCGTACCCGAATGTACCATACACACCCCATGCATGATCCTCTCATGACTTAGGTCCTTTTTGGTATATGGGTGTTAACTCATACTATTTGCGGGGCCCAGCTTACGTGGCCCATTATTACTGTTGGACCACCGAGGTCCAATGTCTTTCTTTGCCACCGATGACCGATGTCTTTCTCTGGCGCCGATGACTGAGGTCTTGTTAGTACAGGTGTAGTTTTGGTCAGTACAGGAGAAAAAAGAAGAAAAAATAAAGGTTTAGAGGAGGAAAATGGCGCGACTCAGGAAAACCAGAAAAACAGAGACACAAAAATGAATAACATAAATCAAAAAGTGCGAAAATATAAATAGTCCCAGAACAGTTATAGCATGCTATGAACATCGAAATCATAAAGTAAGGGCAATCGTGGAGTAAAAAGCATACCTTTGAATAAGTTAGGGTTCGAAGGTTGAAGTGTTCGAAGAAGAAGAGATAGCGTTTCCAGAGTAAGAAATGCTTGAGAAATGCTAAGTGAAGTAATGAAATAGTGAAGGAGCGTAGGGGTTTGAAGAGTTTAACATATACGAAGAAGCGCATGCGGCAACGAGCCTTAGCCATTGATCTTGCCACGTGTACGCTGATAAAAAAGTATGGTAAGATATCACTTCGATGCAGTTCGAGCCTGGGGAGCTTGTGTACTGGCCAAGACCTCGGTCATCAGTACCAGAGAAAGACATCGGTCATCGGGCCATAGAAAGACATCAGACATTTGTGGTTTGATAGTAAAGGTGGGTCACGTAAGCTGGGCCCCACAAACAGTATGAGTGAACACCCAGATACCAAAAAGACCTAACTCACGAGAGGATCATGCATGGGGTTTGTATGGTACATTCGGGTATGACACAAACAAGTGTTCCTTGGACATGCTAAGGCCCGTTAGGGTTAGGGTTTCCAAGGAAAGACTGCATGCATGACACGTGAAAACTTAGGACACCTACATAACAGATGATGTCGTAGCGCTAGTATTTGAGTAGGTACCTACCCTGGCGACTACGCTGTTAGGTCTATGCACTCCAGAAAAGGGAAGTCCTCCTATGTGCCAGATTACGCTAAGATTGTGTAATAGCGGCGCAAGGACAATCTTCCAGGAACCCTAAACCCACTAATCGACATGGGAACAAAACAGAAGTAACACTAGATATAACCTATATAAAGGGTGGTAAGAACCCTAGAAAAGGTACGCCGTTTCTAAGACTGAAACTGCTTTACACACATTATTGTTTCTTTAGCCCTTACTGACTTGAGCGTCGGAGTGCAAACGGTCGTTAGGGCGCCCCTTTGTCTTTCCAGGAAAGGCGTTCTTCAACCCAAGGAAGTTTGACTAAATGAGGAGACAGGCGAGGCCTGGGGCTGTTGTTAGAGTCAACCGGCAACCAAGTCATGCCTCGTCCCCGTGCGCGCCTCCATCGTCGCACGCCCCGTCACTGCACGTGCCTCTGTCTCAGTGAACTCCCAGCCACACTCGCGCGCACGCCTTTGTCACCACACGCGTGCGCCCATCGTGTTGTGCCAACTCACCGCGTGCGCCTCTGTCTTAGTGAACTCCCAGCCACCGCTCGTGCGCACGCCTCTGTCAGCACTAGCATGCGCCCCATCACCGTTTCACCGTGTCCACAAGTAACGCCAACTTCCCCTTCTTCCTGTGCTGCTTTTTTGCCTTGTCATTGCCCCGTAAGCCTCTGCGCCAACATTCCCACATTTCCGTTGAAAGGCGCCAACTTCTCTGCCAGTTTTGTTTCGCTCCATTTTCAGGTTAGTGTTTTTTTTTATTTAATAATATATTAAATTTTATTTTGTATATATTTTGTTATTTAATAATTATTAGATATGTTTTTATATATTGTTTAAATGCATTGAATGTTCCGATTTTGAGTCTGGAGATGTCTGACCTTCGACAATTTTGATTTAGTTTTTAATGATTAGATGTTGTTTTTACATATTGAATGTACTGATTCTGAGTCTGAAGGTGTCTGACCTTCGGCAATGTTGATTTAGTTTTTAATAATTAGATTGAACGTACTGATTCTGAGTCCGAAGGTGTTCAACCTTCGGAAATAATGAATTAGATAGTACATTTGATTATATGGAATACGTTGATTCTGAGTCCGGGGGCGTTTGACTTTTGCTAATTTTGATTTAGATTTTCTTAGTTTACCAATTCTATGGATCGGAGTTGGATTAATACACCAAGGATAAGTGATGCTTACTGTATTGGACCAGAGCGTCGGGCTCAGTGCTCGGTGATCGGACATCAACATTTGCGTCAAGCAGGTCAACTCGGTGGTCTGGTCGTGATAATGGGCCACGAAAGTGGGTCTCAAGTATGTGTGCGCTGAGGTTCATTCATATACTCAATGTGTATGAGGCATGGTCAACGAAAAATTGTGAGTGGTGTGTTTAGTACATTTGGGTCAAGCACAAGTAAAATATTCTCTAAAAACGCCAAATTCAAATAGCGCAAGCGTTTTGCAGATAACTTGCAAGCATGATATGTAAAGGCATGTACACCTCCAGTGGACAGATGGGCCCCCTGATGTTGGTACATGAGTTGGTAGCCTAGGGACCATGCTGATAAGATTATGCACTCCAAGGAGGAAAGATTATGGCGGTTGTCATACTAAGATTGTGCGCATTGTAACAGACTCTCCTCCCATCAAACCTACTTTCACTCGAGATAAGGTTCTCGTGAGAGAAGGGTTGTTACAAGAAGTAACCTAAAAGTAGTCTATAAAAGGGACTTCAGATCCCTGGTAAAGGTACACCGTTTCTAAGACTAAAACTACTTGATTACTTACTCATTGTTTCTATAAGCCCTGTACTAACTTGATCGTCGGAGTGCAATCAACAAGTAGGGCCCCCTCTGTTTCAAACGGAGTTGCGTTCCAACACCGAAAGGAAAGAGCAAATCCCAGTAGAGGCAGACGGAGTCACAATTTGTTCCCAGACGACGACCTGGTCAACCGGCAAGAACACTTACGAAAAAGGGGTCAAAAATTCTTACAGTTTGCGCAACATAATGCCATTAGTAATCATAATGGAGAATAAGGTGTCCTTGTGTCAATTGTTTGAATGGAAGGATATTAAGTGTTTCCGAATTTAGAGAACATCTTTTGTGTGATGGATTTTTGAAAAATTATACAACATGCACCTGGCATGGTGAATTGTTAGACTTGCCAACTGTGCACGGAGATTCGGAGGAAGTTGATTTCTCAGTGAATGATAGATTAGAAGAAATGATTCTTGATGTGGGAGTAGAATCTTTTGCTAATGTAGTTTTCAAAAATATGTCTAATGATGCAGAGACTCCTTTCTATCCTGGTTCAACTAACTTCACACGATTATCAGCAATGTTAAGGTTGATGAATTTGAAGGCAATGGATGAATGGGCCACATAATTGCTCCAATTGCTTAAGGACATGCTTCCAGAAGGAAATACCTTACCCGACAAACAAAATACTTTGTTCGATGGGTATGGAGTATAAAAAAATACATTCATGTCCTAACGATTATATTTTATACAAAATGAGCATGAATATTTAAAAAGATGCCCCAGGTGTGGTTTGTCACGTTATAAGGTTAAAGTTGGTCAGAATGATGAAATTGATGAATTCACAAAGGAAGGTCCTCCTGCTAAGGTTGTTTGGTATCTTCCAATAATTCCAAGGCTTAAGAATTTTTTTGCAAATACAGATGATGCTAAAAACCTTAGGAGGCATGCAGATAATAGAAAATGTGATGGACTACTTCGTCATCCAGCTGATTCTTTACAGTGGAAGAAGATTGATAAAGAATTTCCAGAATTTGGAAAAGAATCAAGAAACTTAATACTTGGATTGGCAACTGATGGAATGAATCCCTTTGGAAATTTAAGTAGCAATCATAGCTCATGGCCCGTTTTGTTAGTGATTTACAGCTTACCTTCTGCTTTGTGTATGAAGCACAAATACATGATTTATCTATGATGATCTCTGTTCCAAAATAACCTGGAAATGACATAGATGTTTATCTTAATCCATTGATTGAATATTTGAAGTTATTGTGGAATGAAGGGGTTGATGTGTTTGACGCGTTTAAGAATGAATCTTTTCGATTGCATGCAATGTTATTTTTTACTATCAATGACTTCCCTGCATATGGGAACTTGTCAGGTTATAGTGTGAAAGGCCATAGAGCATGTCCAATATGTGAAGACAAGACATCTTATGAGCACTTGAAACACGGAAGAAAAACCGGGTATCTTGGGCATCGTAGATTTCTAAAGAAATACCATTCGTATCGTAGATTGAAAAAAGCTTTTAACGGATACCAAGAACATGATATTTGTCCCACTCCCTTAAGTATTATTGAAATTTATGAAAAGATAAAAGAAAATGTTAATGTGACTTTTGGAAAAATGAAGAAGAAGCAACCTGTGAGTGAAATATGGAAGAAGAGATCAATCTTTTTTTATCTTATGTATTGGTGTAAGTTAGATGTCAGACACTGTATAGATGTAATACACATAGAAAAGAATTTGTGTGACAGTCTAATAGGAACACTTCTGAACATTAAAGGAAAAACAAAGGATGGTGTGAATGCACGTCTAGATTTGATTGAGATGAATATACGAGAGGAATTGGCACCACGAGAGAAATTGGTAAGCGTACATACTTGCCTGCGACGTGTTACACTTTGTCAAAGAAAGAGAAAACAAGTTTTTGTGAATGTCTTAAAGATGTTAAAGTACCATAAGGCTACTCTTCAAATGTGAAGAGTCTTGTATCTATGAATGATTTGAAACTAATTGGCTTAAAGTCTCAAGATTGTCACGTTCTAATGCAACAATTACTACCGGTGGCTATTCGTGGAATCTTACCAAAAAATGTTAGGCATACAATCACTCAACTATGTTCATTTTTCAATTCCATATGTAGTAAAGAGATTGACTCTCAGAAGTTGGATGGACTTGAAGAAGAAATAATTGTTATCTTGTGTCAACTTGAGATGTTTTTTCCTCCGTCTTTTTTTGATATCATGGTACACTTAGTTGTTCATCTTGTAAGAGAAATCAGATTGTGTGGGCCAATTTATATTTGATGGATGTATCCACTTGAACGATACATGAAGATTTTGAAGGGATATGTAAAGAATCAATGTCATCCAGAAGCTTCCATTATTGAAAGATACATTTCAGAAGAATCTATTGAGAGTACTTGTCAAAAGCTAGATCTATAGGAGTTCCTGAAAAATGTTGGCACCCTCGTAGATTGATAAGTAAATCTTCAAAAGGTGTACATGTCATAAGCAAATCTAGAGAAGAGGTTCTGCAAGCACACTTGTATATCCTAATTAACACTGATGAGGTATTATCATACTTAGATACACACAAAGACATTGTCAAATACAAAAATCCCAGACAATCAGAAAAATGGGTGTTAATTGAGCATAACAAAACTTTCATGTCATTGTTTAAGCAACAAATCATGAATGATCCATCAGCATCTGAAACATTAACTTTCATGTCATGGTTGTTTGTTTTTCACAAAGTCTTGAGATGATAGGAGTACAGTGCAAAATAGAGGAGTCACCTTGGAGGCAGAGTCTATGCAGTTTTCAACTGCAAATGATTAAAATCTTGTTGTGGGATCAATGCCTTATTATTGTGTCATAGTAGAGATTTAGGAAGTTAATTATACCAAATTTACTGTACCTGTTTTCAAATGCAAGTGAGTTGACAATAAAACTGGTGTCAAAGTTGATGAATCATGAATGACTTTGATTGACTTTCGAAAGATAGTTTATCATGACGAACCATTCATAATGGCCCATCAAGCTTCCCAAGTTTTCTATATCCAAGATCCTACGTCTAAACACTGGTTTGTTGTGCTACATGGAAAAAAAGAACATAATGACCCAGAAGATACAAACAATGACATTTGTGAGATTGAATCACTTACAAGAACGACCATCAATAAAAAGTACGAGGATGTTGTTGATGTTGTACATGCAACTCGAAATGATCATGACGAAAGAATATATATTTGTATGTGCATGTGATTCATGTTTAGTTTTACAATATATAATTTTTATTATATTTCATATTCTTGATGCTTATCATATTTGTTTGATAACAGGAACATGGCATATGATAAAGTTTCTCGTCAAAAACTGGTAGAGGACCTGCAAGATTAAAGAATATGTTTAAGAAGATAAATAAAGATGACAAAATACCATTGTCTATTGATGTCAACACTAGTGTGGCCACTGGGCCATATGCAAAGAAATTTAGCAGTTATCTCGAAGTACTTTTTCGTGAAAGGATCTCTATCTTAACTGAGTCCTGGGATCGCGTGACCGAGCACAAAAGAAACATGATTTGGCAAGATATTCTGGTATGTAATTGTTTTTACTTTGTTCAATATAAAGTTCTTTTATACTTTGTTCAATCCGAAGAAAGCAAAAGACAATGAGGCACATAATGATACCCCACACTTATTATCCCGTGGTGGTTATAAGTTGTTAGAGCAGGAGATGCTTGAAGAAAAGATTAAAGCACAATCTACTTCCATTGAGAAAATGAATAGTGAGGATTCTTTGAGTCCTCCATCCCCACCACCCCGACATAAGATGTGGAAGGGTGCCCGTATAAAGCCATCAGGGACATGGAGTTCTAAGTCTACAGAACAAACAGGTGAACGAATTGTAAGAAATATGTTTTCTATGTTTTATTTTAAATTCAATGTGTTGAAGTTTTACAATTTCTTTTCAATTGTTTTAGGATTCTCTTGCTGAGCAATCAACACAGGGGACTTTTAATCCATGTGGTTGCGAAGATATTCTTAATGTTGCTCTCGGACTACCAGAGCACCCTGGACGTGCTCATGTAGCTGGATTTGGGGTTGGAATTTGGTGATACTTTGACCTTCATCACATAGCAAGGAACAATCGTCCAATCAACCTAGTCAGAAGTATTTACTATAGTTAGGTGAACAAATAAAGTTTGAGGTAAATCAAGAGCTTAGAGAAAGTTTAATGGAGGAGTTTAATAAGCAGATGGAAAGGGAGTTTGAAAAGCGGTGGGAGGGTTTAGGACTCTCGCAGAAAGCACCTACTGTGCTAGAAGATGAACCACCTCCGCCTCTAGTTAAGAAAGTCAGCACTAAAGACTTGTTCAGCGGTTGATCTATCGGGAGATGACTTTGGCTCAACTAGCCAATGCGATTTATTTGTTGAGTATAATTCCTTGACCCGATTCGTTACCCTGGATAAGTGTTATGAAAGGGTCACAATGTTACATAATGTGCCTCTTCCTTCTAATTTCATAAAGGTCATGGTGGATAAGGTCCTTTATGGTGATGTTGCAGTTCTTGTGCCGACATCAGAGGTGACAATTATAACAGAGGCATTACATACTTTCGTTGCTTAACCTAGACATCTCGTTAGACCTATAGACTCTACGGTATATCTTTGCACTAACACTAATAGGATTATATTATATATATATATATATATATATATATATATTACATTCTAACTAATTTAAGTATTTATTTGTTTGTTGATAAGTAGCAGGAACCTAAGACAAATCTGCCTCTGCGAAAGAAGACAAAATTCTCCATTAATGATCCTGTGGAGGCATTGGTGGAAATTGCTACAGCTTTAAATACAACCTTCGTAGAGGTTCCATGGGATGCCAATGTTTTTGGAAGGCATAGTGATGTATCGTTGTACTTTCACATGTCTGATTTGTGGGACTTTGCATCCAGAAATCAAGAGATTAATATAACAGTTCTGTAATTATGGATGATGTAAGTTCAAATATTAAAATCCTTATACTTTTGATTTATTTAATATATTAGTACTAACTTATTGAAATTTAAGTATATTTGTGGATTATGCTTTGATGAGGGGAAACATGATATGTAAATGGGTTTTTAAACCCTCAAGTCATTCAATTAATTGAAAACAAGAAGTCAGAAACACAAACATACATCACCACTGCCTTAAAAAATGGAGGAAAACGAATTTATTTTGCTCCGTACATCCATGAGTAATTTCTTATTTATTAAATAAGTTATACTAAATTATTCAAATAAGAGAAACTAACTGATTTGTTATATAGGTGTCATTGACAACTATTGATCATATTTTTTTCAAGATCATACTACTGCATGGTTTTACTTTTTGCATAAAAAAAACCCTATCTATTTTAAACACATTATAGATGGGTACGAAAATTTCATTTAACATTTATTATTACTTATACATTATATAATGTTATGTAATCTAACATGAAATCTTATTATTTTAGTGCATACTCTGGATATAACATGTTAAGTGGGAGGGGAAGTGCAAACGCATAAAGACTCACTTGGATATACCTTAAGGTATTTAAAGTATATTTGTTCAATCAATTTAATGTGTCTCAATCATTCATTTAATACATTTATTTTCACATGCAGTCCAACAGGCAATCCAGAAGTTATGAGCGCGGTTATAATGTTATGCAGTGGATGTCGACTATTATGCAAGCTGCAATTGATAGAGGTTGAGATCAGGTAATACCTCAATTCAAAAAACACTTTGAAATTCGGAGTTTATTATTCATGCACTAATTCAAAAAATTTCAAATGTCATAGTTTTTCAACAACCAACAGTCGCTAGGTTCGGAAGCATTGGAGTACGTGAGAACAACATGATCAAAGTATTTTGTAACCATGTATAACACCTTAGAATAGATAAATTATTATAATGACATAGAACTTTTTCATATATTAACAAAACTATTTGTAGAATGTTATAATTTGTTGTATGTATTTTCCACATTTAACTTATGATTTTAAATGTTTTGATTTTCTGAAAATTGGATATTTTATGCAGATTTGAGGTGTATAAATAAAAAATATTTTCTTAAAAAAAACATATATAACGACGGTTCCATGTGGAACAGTCTTTAAAAATCATGTTCTCTTTAAAAAAGAGACATACTTAAAAGTATTATTTTCTTAAAAAAATATTTATTTAGTAGCTATTTATAACGTCGGTTAAGGGATCGTCGTTATATCACATTTTTAATGACGGTTTCAAATGACTACTTCATAATGACGGTTTCAAAATTGTTTTTGTATGTACTTTTTAACCGCCGTCAATGTATCTCTTTGTACTAATGTATCATTCATTTGATTCCATGTCTCCACTTTTGAACAAACTTTTTGCATCTCTAAACTTTAGAGATTGTACAAGAATAGAATTGAGTTAAATATTAAAACCTAATTGCATACCATGCATTGATAAGTTCCTTTCTCCAACCTTGTAAAGTCTAGTTTTTTTTATCATATCTAATTCTGGCAAAAAAATACTTCAATATAAATCTTCTTTTGAAGTTTTCCAAACCAATATCTCACTTTTTGGTGTTCATCACCTACCTTATGTCCATCCACCAAATTTTAGTTTCACCTAATAACTTATAACTTATGGATATCATGTGAAATCTTCTTCTCTTTTAGACAAACTATGACTTTGAAAATCTTCTCAACTTTTCTAACCCATTTATATGAAAACTTAAGTTTTGACTTTCCACTAAATTTAGAAGGATTATGCCTTATAAACTTAATAAACTCAAACTGATGTAGATTGTTGGGTTGTCTTGGTAACCTTTACTACTAGTCTCCATTTGATGTAGGGTTGCATGATATTGATTTGTCATGGTGACATTTTGTTGTTGAAGAGTTGTGGTTATCATCTTCATAGTCCTGATTATTTGGGGAATACTTTAAGGAGGATGGATAGAAGTATAAGGTTTAGGGAGTCTAGTTGTCATTCTTAACACATGCAAAAACTAGTTAGCAAAATAAATTAAAATACATTGATGGTAAGTATCATATTTCAATAATATTTCATATTAAAAGATAGACACTTATGGATTTTTATTGATAAAATAATTAAAATTCAACCCTTAATTTAGAAATTTAAACATCTTTACATATTTTGTGATTATAAGTTGAATGAGAACAATTTATTCTAAAATTTGTGTTAATTTCGGGATTTTAGGGTAAAATGGAGATGAAAGAACTAAAGGCGAACGGACAAAATGAAAAGGGAAAGTTGGAACATTGGAAACTCGCTCAAGACTCGTCCAAGGCTCACCCAAGCGAGTTCACTCTAGTGAAGTTGGGTTTTTTCTCGTCAAACTCACTCAAACAAGTAATAACTCGCTTAAGCGAGATGTCACTTAGTCCAAGCCCAACTAGGTTAAATATAAGGCGTGAGGCATAACCCTAGACATCATTTGGAGAATAGAAACAAATAGAAAACCCTAAATAAGGTAGCCATCAAGGAGAAACATCTTGGATCTTCTTTTCCTGCTTTTCATGCTTGTAATGGCCAACATGAGTGGCTAATTCTTCCCTTTGGGATTGGGAGTAATCTATTCAAACTCTTATGTATTGAGGTTATATTTATCTATAATATTTTATTTCTTGATTGATGATTTATATTATCATTTTATTCTCAAAGCTTGAATTATTCATGGTTTTGATCCTTAGATTTGACCAGAGAGTCTAGAATCTGACCTAAATGATAATGCCTTACATATTTGAATGTTAGGAATAGATTTGAAATATTAATTGCTTTATAACATTTTCTCATAATGATAAGGAGATTTTGTAAATGATCTTGCAGGGGATTCGAACGTCGAAGGATTCGCCACGTCAAACTCTATCTTCCACCTCCTCAACCGCGACAAGTGCAAGAACGCTTCAGGAACTCCACAAGAACTCCAAGCAAACCTGCGAAACACACCAAACGGTGCCTCCAGCGGCCGATTGCACTCCGACGCTCAAGTCAGCCTTACAAAACCACCAAAGAACTAAGAATCTCTGCGAGACTCGTGTGCACTCTGTGTGTGTGTAAACTAGTAACTTCCAAGAATGAATCTTACCTCCCTCTGCATGAGCGCGGAATGCCCTTTATATACTCTGTTGCGCGCCTAAGTTATCCATGCATGAAGTAACTTAGCGTGTTTCTTCCACTAGGTAGCTCGTGCAACCTCGGTGTGAAAACCAAGTGTGGCTTGGCTAAGCGCACGCACTAGGCATTACCTACCGTGTGAACGATCACCTCTGCTTTGTACCATGCAAGTCATGGGTTAAGAAGCACCAATCACCGACTGGCTTACTAGCTCTCTTAGGCCACTCTCGTGCATGTCACCACAAAGCTCATAACTTCTCCTTTCTCGGATACCCTGTCACGCCAGGCTCGCATGCAACGCTCTCGCTGGGAAACGTCCTTTGTTTCCAGCTTAACTGCGTGCAACACGAAAACCCGATGACCATCGCTCACACCAGATGATCGATCGGTGCACCATAGGGCCACACCTTCTGCTTCCAGGCGCTTATCTAGGCGCTGATCGCGCATCCTCTCTGACCACCACCCCCTGATCACCGATCACCACCCTGGGTGACTCTCTCAATGACACATCTGCTTCCCTGGCCCACGTGTTCCACTAAGAACGGTCCACGTGGCTATCCTTTGTTGATGTCACCGACTACCGATGACCGACCGGATCAGTAAATATGTCAGGAATTAATATTTATGAGACTCTTTTAATATATTTTTTATTACTAGTTACTCCTTATGCTAATCCTTGAGTGAGTTGTCTTATATTGTACCGCCCTGGTAGTCGAAAGTGATGACGTGGCACCAAGCCACAGTGTAGGCGTGTTGACAAGGCGCCAGAGTTGCAGAAGGGAAGGAAGTCGGGGGATTCGTGTAATCGCCAGTTATTAAGTTGGCGTGCTCCGATCTCCAGCATACCAGGCGATCGCCCAGTTGAAGATGAAGTCGCCAGATGGTAAACTCAGGCGACCAAATGATTGGAGATCGCCAGAACAAGCACATCGCCGAAAATGAAGGTGGTGCAGATTATGAAGGCGGCCGGCGAGACCACAGGGAAGGTGTACGAGAGCACCCTAACTCGCCAATTCCAGTAGAGATCGCGCTCCCAAGTTAGCTATGCACTGGGCAGTACCATGCATAAGTAACTTAGCCAAAAACAGAGTCAGAAGCAACGCCCAAGTCAAGGAGGCTCCAGATGATGGCACGTGTACGACTGGATGCAAGCCACGTGTCCAGGTCTGTAACTGCCAGGAGAGAAAAAGTGACCAGGTATATAAGAGTTCTCAACGAACTTTCTGAGGTACGCACGTTCAGATTATACTCTTTACGCTTGCGAGTTCTAGAGCTTACTGTGAGAGAGAGCATTGCACGGTTCCTCGAGATTTCTTGAGTGTTCTTGCTCTTAGTATTTGGTGGTTTGGTCACTGACTTGGGCGTTGGAGTGCGATCGGCCGCAGCGGAGCCGCTCTGTTCTTTTGCAGGTTCTTGAGGTGGATCTCGAAGAAGGACGGAGGTTTGAAGCGGTGCACACGTCGATCCTTTGACGAGGCAGGTTCCAGCGTTCTGGTCAACAGGCAGGATCATCAGGCGCCCACCGTGGGGCCGTGTAAAACTTGCTCCCATCCACAGCGTGAGTTCTTGGAGGTTTTCGTAGTTTTCTGCGTGGTTGTGTGCTGGTGCAACCATCGTTCGCTGTTCGCTTGAGAGTTGTTCGGTGATTTCGCGTTTTATACCGTTCGTTTGGATTTTTGACCGGTGAAGTGAGGTTTTCTGCTGTTTACGCGTGATTTGTTCGGTGGAGTTTGAGTTCTTTCGCTCGTCTGGTTATCCGTGGGGAAAGCGGTGGTTTCTGGTGGAGTCGCAGGTTTCTTTGAAGGTTTGCGGTGTTCTTGAGTTTTCTTGCGGAGTTTCGCACAGTTTTTTCCGATTGATCGTTGAATCGATCGTAGCTGAAGTAAGTGTTGTTCGCTGCATTCTGTGATTCGCTAAGTTTCATGAGAAAAATGAGAAGCAATCGTTCAAGTCCAGTTGCGCCCGTCGCTGCTGAAGGCGCCGCCGCCATGACCATGGCGCAGATGGTAGAGATCATGCGCTCGTTGCAGGCAACTGTGGAAGCCTCGCGCATAGAACAGGCGAGAATGCACGAGGACCTTGCCGCCTCTCGGGCCAGGAATGACGAGCTTAGCAAGGTGACTGAGGAGCTGCGTCAAGCTCTTCAGGAGCAGCAAGGGCGTTCTGTTGCTGAAGAGGTCGCGCCGACGTCGCCACCTCGTGTTTTTCCTATGCCTTTCGATCAGGCGATTACTGACACGCCTATTCCTGTGAGCGTGGTTCCGGTTAAGGCTATTTTCACCGGCGTGGAGGATCCTGAAGCTCATCTCACCACATTCCATACGCAGATGATGCTGTCAGGGGGATCAGACGCCGTGTATTGCAAGATGTTTGTGAGCACGCTCCAGGGAACGGCGCTGGAATGGTTTGTGAGCCTGCCTAACGATCACATAACCAGCTTTCAACAGTTCTCGAAGATTTTCGTCGAGCAGTACATCGTGAATAAGGCACCGCCCAGGGTGTCTTACGACCTGTTTGCTATAAGGCAGTATCAGGGAGAGTCCCTCGGGGACTACCTGAATCGTTTTGGGGCGCAGATGGTCAGATCGTCGGCCAAGGATGAAGAAATGCTAGTTTATGCATTTAAGAAAGGCGTGCTGCCGGGACCATTCTGCGAGGCGTTGATCAGGGCACACCCCGCCACGTTTGCTGAGGTCAGGCGACTTGCGGTGGCCCACATCGCCGACGAGAGCGAAGTCGCCGAGAAGAGAGGAAACGTGGCCCCCACTAGGCCACGCACCCAGACCAGGATCCAGCCGCAGAGAGTGCTGGAGACAGCGGCGGCCAGAAGGGATCAGAGGACTCACCATCCTTATGATCCAAGGAAGAACAAGGGCAGGGGCCAAGGACGCCAGCAGCCAGCACGCCGGGAATACAATCGCCCGCCTAAGCACAAGTTTGTCATGGGATTGGCGGATCTGATCGCCATTCCCAATATATCCGCTAGGTTGAAGGCGCCAGAAAAGGTGGGCGATAAGGTGCTGGGACCAAAGCCAGACGCCTGGTGTGAGTTTCACCAGGGCTTTGGCCATACAGTGGACTCGTGCTTAGCATTGGGATACCAGCTCGACGATCTGGTAAAGAGCGGGTTCCTAAATGACTATTTGCTGGACAGAAGGACGGGAGGTGCGTCGAGCTCCCAACCAGCAGGTGCTGAAGCTCAGCAGCACGAGATGCCTACGCACGGAGAAATCCACACCATTGCAGGGGGTTTCTCAGGAGGTGGATGCACCGCATCACAGAGGAAGAGGTACGCGAGGTCTGTGATGACGGTAGATATGTTTGAAGACCACTCGCCGGAAGTGGATATTACATTCACCAAGCAAGATCTTCGGGATGTTGTGCCTCATGACAACGATCCCATAGTAATTTCACTGATAACAACAGGAAGAAAGGTCCACAGGGTGCTGGTGGACCAAGGAAGCTCGGCAGATGTGATGTTTTGGCCGACTTTCACGCAGTTGGAGCTGCCCCTTGATCAGTTGAGGCCCTATGGAGGGTGTTTGTATGGGTTCGCTGGTGACCAGGGGGAGGTCAGGGGGTACATAGAATTGAGGACAACGTTTACAGATGTGGCGGGTTCAAGAACGGAGAAAATCAAATACCTCGTTGTAAACGCTCCTTCAGCATACAACATCCTGTTGGGAAGGCCCACGCTCAACAGGATAGGTGCCATACCGTCGACCCGGCACATGAAGGTGAAGTTGCCGTCCATGGAGGGGGTGGTTATCACCATCAAATCCGATCAGAAGGAAGCAAAGAAGTGCTATGAGAATAGCCTGAAAAACAAGAGATCGGTGAGTTACGTAACGACCACCCCGCCTCCTGGTGTGAAGCCCAGATCGACGGTAATAGAAGAGACCGCCGGAAGGGACGTGGAGATGGTGGATGCTGAGCTAGGGGATGGGAATGCCGGTCTGGAGGAGGAAGAGGCAAGGAATCGCCCTGAGGAAGCGAGAGAACTGGGAATCGCCAGGGCGGTGATCGCCAGAGAAACCAGACCAAAACCCGTCGAGCAGTGGCTGGGGAAAGATCTTCAAGCTGGGAAGATCCCTGGAGGTTGAGCTCCAGGACCATATCGCCAAGGTGATTGAGCGGCATCTGGACGCGTTTGCATGGTCCGCTTCGGACATGCCCGGGATCGATCCCGACTTCTTGTGCCATCATCTGGCGATGGATAACTTGGTGAGACCAGTGCGACAAAGAAGAAGAAAGTTCAACGAGGAGTGGAGGCAGGCGATCAGGGATGAAACACAGAAACTCCTCGCTGCAGGCCACATCAGGGAAGTCCAGTACCCTGAGTGGCTGGCAAATGTCGTGCTGGTGAAGAAGAGCAACGGGAAATGGCGCATGTGCGTCGATTTCACTGACCTGAACAAGGCTTGCCCAAAGGATTCGTATCCTTTACCAAGCATAGACGCCCTGGTAGATAGTGCTGCAGGGTGTAAGTTGCTGAGCTTCCTGGATGCCTTCTCGGGGTATAATCAGATCAAGATGCATCCCATGGATGAAGAGAAGACAGCCTTCATGACGGATAGATCGTGCTATTGCTATAAGGTGATGCCGTTTGGGCTGAAGAACGCGGGGGCCACGTACCAGAGGCTGATGGATCGAGTACTTGCACCGATGCTGGGAAGGAACGTGCAAGCGTACGTCGATGACATGGTCGTGACCTCGTCGGAAAAGAGCAAGCACGTTGCAGACTTGGAAGAATTGTTCACGACGATCGCCAAGTTCAGATGAAAGCTTAATCCAGAGAAATGCATTTTCGGCGTGGAGGCTGGAAAGTTTTTGGGTTTCCTCTTGACTGAAAGAGGCATAGAGGCCAACCCTGATAAGTGTGCCGCCATCTTGGCGATGAGGAGCCCAGCTACGGTGAAGGAAGTTCAACAGCTAACAGGTCGGATGGCAGCCCTGTCTCGCTTCGTGTCAGCTAGCGGAGAAAAGGGCCATCCCTATTTTCAGTGCTTGAGGCGCAATAACAAGTTTGTTTGGACGAAGGAGTGCAAGGAAGCCTTCGTCAAGCTGAAGGAGTATCTGGCGAGCCCGCCGGTTTTGTGCAAACCGCTGGTGGGAACCCCTCTCGGGTTGTATTTTGCTGTAACTGAGAGGGCGGTGAGTGCGATGCTCGCCCAGGATCAAGATCAGGCTCAGAAGCCTATTTATTTTGTGAGTAAGGTGTTGCAGGGCCCCGAGACGAGATATCAGGCCCTGGAAAAGGCTGCGCTGGCTGTGGTATTTTCGGCGAGGAGGTTGCGCCACTATTTCCATAGCTTGACCATACTGGTGATGACTGACCTGCCCATCCAGAAGGTCTTGAAGAAGCCTGACGTTGCGGGAAGGATGGTGAAGTGGGCAGTAGAATTGTCAGAGTTTGATATTAAATATGAGCCCCGAGGCCCGATCAAGGGGCAAATCTTTGCGGATTTCGTGGTCGAGCTCTCATCTGAGGCGACACGAGTTGAAGGGGACGATTTCCGTTGGGTACTCTCGGTGGATGGATCGTCGAACCAGCAGGGTAGCGGTGCTGGAGTCATCTTGCAGGGACCCAACGGCGTGCTGATCGAACAATCTTTGAGATTTGCCTTCAAAGCCAGTAACAATCAAGCAGAATATGAGGCGCTGATCGCCGGGATTTTGCTGGCCAAAGAGATGGGAGCCAGGGTGCTAATGGCTAAGAGTGACTCGCTGCTAGTCACAGGGCAAGTAACAGGCGAGTTCCAGGCTAAAGATCCACAAATGCCGGCTTACTTGGAGTATGTGCAGGAATTGAAGAGTTCCTTTGCCTCCTTTGAAGTAGTGCATGTGCCCAGAGAGCAGAATGCCCAAGCTGACTTGCTAGCTAAGCTCGCCAGTTCAGGCAAGGGGGGTAGGCAGAGGACGGTGATTCAAGAAACTCTGAAGACGCCGAGAGCTTTTGTGGCAGATCACCTGGTTCTTCAGATAAGCAAGTCGACGGAGAAAGCAGCGAGAAGTCATAAGTCCCTGACGCAAGAAACTTTGAGATCGCCGAGAATTAGAGCATGTCGAGGAGAGAAGGTGAACATGACGCAGGTCTGCGCTATCCATGAGCCAGACACCTGGATAACACAGTACAAGCGGTGCCTGGCAGATGGCCTTCTCCCACTGGATCCGACAGAGGCTGGGAAGGTAAAGAAAAATTCTAGCAAATACACGTTGATTGATGGCGATCTGTACAGGTTTGGGTTCACTCACCGACTCCTGGAATGCGTACATGGCGAGAAGTGCACGAGAATCATGGCAGAGCTCCACGAAGGTATATGTGGAAGCCACGTCGGGGGTCGAGCTCTGGCCGCGAGGACTCTCCGTGCAGGTTACTACTGGCCATCGATGAGAGAAGACTGCAAGAAGTATGCCCAGTGTTGCAAACAATGCCAACAGCACGCCGATTGGCACAAGGCGCCTCCCGAGGAGTTGAAGTCGATCTACAGCCCTTGGCCGTTTCATACTTGGGGAATCGACATCCTGGGACCATTCCCGCTGGCGATCAGGCAGATGAAGTACTTGGTGGTGGCGATTGAGTATTTCACCAAGTGGATCGAAGCAGAACCAGTGGCTCAGATCACCGCACACAAGATCGAAGGATTCGTGTGGAAGAACATTGTGTGCCGGTTTGGTGTGCCTAAGCGCCTGGTGTCGGACAATGGGACTCAGTTTGCAAGCCACCTGTTGAAGAAGCTTTGCGAAGGGGTGGGAATTCAACAAGTGTTTGCATCCGTCGAGCACCCTCAGACAAATGGCCAGGTGGAGTCAGCTAATCGGGTGTTGCTGAGAGGTTTGAAGAGAAGGCTAGAGAAAGCCAAAGGAAGCTGGGCTGAGGAGGTACCCCGTATAGTCTGGGCGTACCACACCACCGAGCAGTCAGGAACCCATGAGACCCCGTTCAGCTTGGTCTATGGGTGTGATGCAATGATTCCAGTAGAGATCCAGGAGAGCTCGCCGAGATTCCAGAACTTCGTAGAGGAAGACTCGAATGAAGAGAGAAGGCTGAACCTGGATCTACTGGATGAGGTCAGGGAAGAGGCGAGATTGAAGGCTGAAGCGGTGAAGAGAAGGATTGAACGAAGATATAACTCGAAGGTAATGCCGAGACAGTTTAGAGAAGGCGACCTGGTGATGAGGAAAGCCCACCAGTACGAGATGGAGAATAAACTGTCGCCCAAGTGGACTGGACCGTTCAGAATCACCGAGGCGCTCGGGAACGGCGCCTACCACTTAGAGACATTGGAAGGAGGGGCGATTCCTCGCACCTGGAACGCCACGCACCTGAAGTTGTATTACAGTTGAGAACTTTGTAAGTAAAGATAAACACGAAGTTACATTACAATGTCTCTGCTAAAACAGTTTGAAGGGGGCACTCTTTTTTCCCTAAGGAGGGTTTTTAATGAGGCCACCCAATAAAGAGAAGTTTTCAAAATACAAGTTGTTTTAGATTGCGTGCCTGTTGTTTTCAGAAAAGTTTTGAAGAAAGACCTTGTCACTTATATGTGACTCAAGTCAAGTTAAAGATATATTGCATGCTTTCTAAAAAGTTTTAAGTCCTCATCGTTTTTCGACGATCGGAGGCATCAGTCAAAGTTTTAAGTCCTCATCGTTTTTCGGCGATCGGAGGCATCAGTTAAAGTTTTAAGTCCTCATCGTCTTTCGGCGATCGGAGGCATCAGTTAAAAGTTTTAAGTCCTCATCGTTTTTCGGCGATCGGAGGCATCAGTTAAAGTCCTCATCGTCTTTCGGCGATCAGAGGCACCGGTGAAAAGTCCTCAGTGTTTCTGGGGGCGAGAAGATGTAACCCCTGGGGCAATGTAGAGGCAAGTAAAAGACCTTCTCGCCTATGAGCGAGTTCAGGCGAGTTAAAGACCTTCTCGCCTATGAGCGAGTTCAGGCAAGATAAAATCCTTCTCGTCTCGAACGAGTTCAGGTATGGTGTTAAGGGTGGACGAAGTTTGGAAGGTGGCTAAGGTAGGTTCGAAGAGAGCGCCTAGCCACCCGGTCTTTTGTTCTGAAGTTCAGGAAGGTAGAGGAGGATCCGAAAGGCGCCTCTACCCCCAGATAAAAGAACAATGGCCAAGGTGAAACCAGAAAGAAGCTGATATCGCCAAGAGTCTTTGGCGACCAGGAAAAGTTCAAACAGTGGCGAGAAAGTTAAAGACCCGTTTTGATGAAGCAGATCGGGTGAAGCAATGTTTTAAGCCAGTAGTTGAGTTAAAGTTTGTTGCTTGAAGAGTAATTTTTACGCTAAGGTTAATTGCCTTGAGATTACAAGTTTCAAAGCGATTATTATTTGAAGTTGAAGTGGTTCGAAACAGTCAAGTATAAGATCGTGCCTACGAATTTGCTAAGTCTTTTCTTTGAAGTAAATCACGCAAGGAAAGTTAAAAGCAGACAAAGAAGTTACAAGAAGAAATGCCAAGGTAATTTCATTAAGTAAATACCCGTTCGGGCACATATACAGAAAGAGGGAAAAAGTTTATTACAAGTTACATACAAAGAAAAAGCATAAAGGTGGTGGATGAGGGGAAATTGATTAGTCTTCAGCGGGAACCACTTTTCCATCCACCACCTCATTGTTAAGAGACACCATGCTGAGATCCAGATCGGGGAACAAGCAGGCGAACTGTTCCCGTGCAGCTTCGAATCCAGCAGCCAGAATTTGGGCGGAACTCAGATTAAGCTCTTCAATCTGCTTCTTGAGTTCTTCAGTTTGTTCCTTCAGCCCCTTATTCTGCTGCTCCAGCTCTTCAACTTGCTTCTTGAGTTGTTCGTTGGTTTCTTGAACCTGGAGAAGGTCTTCAGCAACCTTCTTGGATTCTGCTTGCACCTTGCCCAGTTCAGCAGCAAGCTCCCCTTTTTCCTTGTTGGCTTCGTCGAGCTCAGCCATGGCGTCATCCCTCGCCTTCTCCACCTTGCCAAGGAAGATCTCCCGGTCGGCTGACCTTTGCTCCAGTTTCTTCACCTTGGCGGCGTCAGTTTTTATGAGAGCCTCCAGGTCAGCCACCCTGACACGATAAGGAACAATCTTGCTCTCTAGTTCGATCTTTTCTTGAGCCAGTTGCTGCACCTTATGGCGGAGTTCAGTGGCCTCCTTGCGCGCCACCCTGAGCTCGGTGCTCATTGCGTCTTCTACTCGGGAGTGTTCAATCTCCGCGAGTGTCGGATTGAAGGACAACTTCTCCACCTCAACCCTCATGGTGCTATTCTCAGTTCTAAGGTTGAAGAGGTCATCCTGGAGCTTCCTGGTGGAGCTCTCCACAGCTCTGGTTATGATGGCGGGGATGTCTTCTGCTATTGTCTTCAGCTTGGCAGATAAAGGCTCCCACATCCTCGTGACCTCAAGAGGGAGGTTTGCTGCTTGTAGAGGCGCCGGGTGGGCCTGTTGTTGGTTTTCGTCGCCACCTTCTTTAGTTGGTTCTTCAGCAGGCGCTTCTGGGCGTGGTGGCGACGTCGGGGATTCGGTGATCAGAATTGGAGAGGTATGGGCTACCTCATCCCCGATTGGAGCAACATCTGCGGCTGAGGCATTTGAAGGAGGACCCCCTCCAGCTGATACATATGGCGTGGAGGCGCTCGGGGGGTCCTCCATGAAGTTTGGCTCGGGGGCCTCAACCGCAGGTGGCGCAGTTGCCAATGGAATGGCTTGGACTGGTGAGGCAGGAGCTGGTGGAGATGGCAGAGTTGGAGGTGGAGCAGGCGTGGATGGAGGTGTTGATGTTGGAAGAGGGGGTGGGGCAGGTGGTGAAGAAGGTGCCACCCTCTTCCTCTTCGTAACAAGGCCATCTTCGGTGACCTCGTCGTCTTCTTCCTCCTCCTCGTGAACTACTTGGGGAGCTTCCCTCTTGGGCCTTTTGAGGACAAGTTTTTTGCGTTGGGCGGCGGGTTGGACATCGGAGGGAGCTGTACTCTTAGGTGGCGATCTACCTTGAGCAGCGGCGATCTCCACCACAGAGTTTGGCACTGTTTGAGAGCCCGTTGCCAACCCGTGGGTTCGGGCGAGCGCCCTCAATTCAGCGAGTTTGCCCTGGCCCAACATATTATCTGCATAGAGCAAAAATGCATGGGTTAGTTCAGAGAGAAAATCAATGCATAAGGCAGTATGCAACAGCAGAGCAGATAAAGAGTGCAGAAAAATAAAACCAAAGTCTTGTGCACAACGCACAAGACGCCCAGAAACAGTTAACAGAAGCAGTATTAAAACAAGAACTTAGGCGTTCTAACCTATACGAATATCGAGTTGGTCCTCGAAGAACTCGAAGCTGATGAGCGTGGTGGTGAGGAAGGTGATGTTGGCGTCCGCCACACTCTTCCAAAAGAAACAGAGATCTTTGTCCAAGGCGCCCATGCTATCAGGACTTCTGGGTCTCCTGAAGCAGCTCTTGGACTCTTTGTTCCCCTTGTTCACCCAGTACAAGGGGAAACCGTCGAGTAGGGAAGCGTCCTTGTCGTTGGGGCGCACTTGGACGAACTTCCCCTTCCAGTCTTTTTAGGATTGCTGAAAGATGGAGAGGATCGACCTCCCAGCAATCCCATTCAAGCTTACCCACAAGCGGTCTCCTGGGTGCTTGGCTTCAAAGAGGAATAAGAATACATCTACGGATGCTGGCAACCCCAGATGGTCGCACATCACTTGGAACGCTCGCACAAACGCCCAGCTGTTGGGATGGAGCTGGGCGGCGGCGATGTTGAGCTCGGTGAGGAGCTCCCTCTCGAAATGAGTAAAGGGAAACTTTAGTTTCACCTTCTTGAATAGAGTTGTGTAGACGAAGCAGAAGGGCCCGTCATTGCTCGCCTTATCGTCGGCGCAAACTGGCAGGTCGGGGGGGCAAGGTAGCACCGTCATCTTCTCATCGTGCTCCTTGTGGAATGTTTGGTGAGGCTCATCCCCCTTAGTCAATCGCAAAACTGCCCCAGCAGTGTTCATGGAAGACGTTTCCCTTAACAGGGTCGAGTTGGCCCAGGGATAGAGTTTTTTGAAGTCTGGTGGGGGGACGGGGGCTCCTCCGGTGACAGGCGGAGTCGCCTGGGCCAGGTTGGGACGGGAAGGTGCAGGCCTCTCAGCCTGAGAAGATGAAGCGCCGCGTGCTCGCGGTGGGTCGTGTGCTTGTGAGGAAGGATTTCGCGATGAAGGTGGAGGATTTGGGGTGATCTTTGAGCGAGTCATTGTCGAAGCTGCAAAGGAAGAAGAAAAGGAAAAATGGTCAGGGTTCGTAGAGGCTGACTCGATCATGGGAGAAGGGTGAAAAACGAACGAACGTAGGTTCGTTGCAACGTTTGACGAAGCCCTAAGTTACGAGAAAGGAGAAATGGAAAAACAACCCACAACGTATGCACCAGACAGTTACAGGATGATGCGAATCGGTTAAAATGCAGGAAAAACCAGCAGAAGAAGGAAAGGAAGTACCTTTTTATGATCAGGAAGGCGATGAAGGATGCTGGTGATTCAGAATGTTGAAGAACGCTGAGAGCTTTTTTGCAGAAGAAAGTTAGAGCGTTTGTGAAAGCGAAGTGAAAAGTGATGGAACAATGGAGTGAAAATGGGTTTAAGGGTTTTTCGAAATGGGTTTGGGAAGCGCAAACGGTAACTGAAGGTAACCGTTGATGAAGCCACGTGTCGAGCGATGGGTGAGGGGTTTGGTGGAGCGTCAGAGAAGCAGAAAGTACAACCGCTTGGAATTTTGCGCCAGTGCCACGTAGATCGGTGTTGACGTGACTCTTTCAGTCTTTTCGCTGGACAAGTCTTCGCTTAAGACTGGGGGGCTTGTGTATCGCCCTGGTAGTCGGAAGTGATGACGTCGCACCAAGCCACAGTGTAGGCGTGTTGACAAGGCGCCAGAGTTGCAGAAGGGAGGGAAGTCGGGGGATTCGTGTAATCGCCAGTTATTAAGTTGGCGTGCTCCGATCTCCAGCATACCAGGCGATCGCCCAGTTGAAGATGAAGTCGCCAGATGGTAAACTCAGGCGACCAAATGATTGGAGATCGCCAGAACAAGCACATCGCCGAAGATGAAGGTGGTGCAGATTATGAAGGCGGCCAGCGAGACCACAGGGAAGGTGTACGAGAGCACCCTAACTCGCCAATTCCAGTAGAGATCGCGCTCCCAAGTTAGCTATGCACTGGGCAGTACCATGCATAAGTAACTTAGCCAAAAAGAGAGTCTGAAGCAGCGCCCAAGTCAAGGAGGCTCCAGATGATGGCACGTGTACGACTGGATGCAAGCCACGTGTCCAGGTCTGTAACTGCCAGGAGAGAGAAAGTGACCAGGTATATAAGAGTTCTCAACGAACTTTCTGAGGTACGCACGTTCAGATTATACTCTTTACGCTTGCGAGTTCTAGAGCTTACTGTGAGAGAGAGCATTGCACGGTTCCTCGAGATTTCTTGAGTGTTCTTGCTCTTAGTATTTGGTGGTTCGGTCACTGACTTGGGCGTTGGAGTGCGATCGGCCGCAGCGGCGCCGCTCTGTTCTTTTGCAGGTTCTTGAGGTGGATCTCGAAGAAGGACAGAGGTTTGAAGCGGTGCACACGTCGATCCTTTGACGAGGCAGGTTCCAGCGTTCTAGTCAACAGGCAGGATCATATATGATATTAAAAGGTCAGGTTTTCAAAGACCAAATACAAATTGAATCAGAGATTGAAAAGGTAGCCGGGAAGAGAAAAGAAAAACAAGGAGAAATTAAAGAAGAATCTTCAACTACTTCTTCCCTTCTAATTGAAATTTTTCAAGAAAGCACTATGGTTGAAGAGAAAGCACCACAACCTAGAAGAACACTTAGAGATTATGCTATGCACTGGAGACCAAGGCATTTTTCTAATATTGCAATACCTGCTACCACTAAATCCTTGGATATGAAACCTGTATTCCTTAGTTTGATCAGTACCCATCAATTTACAGCAATAGACCATGAGGATCCATATACACATTTGTGTAAATTCTATGAATTGGTGGAAACAATTGGCTTTCAATCTAGTGATATTGAAACTGTTTATCTGCGGGGGGTTTTTCCTTTCTCATTGGCATGAAAAGATAAGGAATGGCTCAAATCACATCCAAATTAGAGCCTTACCAATTGAAAGGATGTAGAGGAAAAAAATATACAAAGATTTTTCCCCTATCCCGCTACATCAAAGCAAAGTCTGATATTTCTATGTTAAGACAAGGATCAGATGAGGAGGAAAAAAAAGAGAGAAAACTTGAGAAACTAGAGAAGAGTGCTCTAATTCTGGATTTGCCTTATCCACATGCTCCATCAAGGAAGAATAAGGAACGACAATTGATATCCTTAAGAGATTGGAGATCAATATCCCTTTTACTGAAGCTTTGGAAAGATGCCGAATATAAAAATTCCATGAAGGAGTTGCTGACAAGAAGAGGAGTTTCATATATGAAGAGACTATAGAGTTGCAGGTCGGTTGCAATGCTATTATTTATAAATCCTTGCCCTTAAAATCCAATCCATGAAGTTTTAATATTCCTGTACCGCCCTGGTAGTCGGAAGTGATGACGTGGCATCAAGCTACAGTATAGGCGTGTTGACAAGGCGCCAGGTTGGCAGAAGGGAAGGAAGTCGGGGGGCTCGTGAAGTCACCAATTATTAAGTTGGCATGTTCCGATCTCCAGCATACCAGAATCGGCGATCACCAGGTTAAAGATGAAGTCACCAGATGTAGACTCAGGCGACCTAGTGATTGGAGATCGCCAGAGCAAGCACATCGCCAGAGATGAAGGTGGTGCAGATTATGAAGGCGGCCGGCGAGACCACAGGGAAGGTGTATGAAGGCACCCTAACTCGCCAGTTCCAGTAGAGATCGCACTCCCAAGTTAGCTATGTACTGGGCAGCACCATGCATAAATAACTTAGCCAAAAAGAGAGTCAGAAGCAGCGCCCAAGTCAAGGAGGCTCCAGATGATGGCACGTGTACAGTTGGATGCGAGCCACGTGTCCAAGTCTGTAACTGCCAGGAGAGAGAAAGTAACCAGGTATATAAGAGTTCTCAACGAACTTTCTGAGGTACGCACGTTCAGAATACATTCTTTACGCTTGCGAGTTATAGAGCTTACTGTGAGAGAGGATTTGCACGGTTCTTGTTCTCTTAGTATTTGGTGATTCGGTCACTGACTTGGGCGTTGGAGTGCGATCGGCCGCAGCGGCGCCACTCTGTTTCTTTGCAGGTTCTTGAGGTGGATCTCGAAGAGGAACGGAGGTGTGAAGCGGTGCGCACGTCGATCCTTTGACGAGGCAGTTTCCAGCGTTCCGGTCAACAGGCAGGATCATCAGGCGCCCACCGTGGGGCCGTGTAAAACTTGCTCCCATCCACAGCGTGAGTTCTTGGAGGTTTTCGAAGTTTTCTGCGTGGTTGTGTGCTGGTGCAACCATCGTCGCTGTTTACTTGAGATTTGTTCGGTGAATTCACGTTTTACACCGTTCGTTTGGGTTTTTGATCGGTGGAATGAGGTTTTTTCTGTTGTTTCCGCGCGATTTGTTCGGTGGAGTTGAGTTCTTTCGCTCGTTTGGTTGTCCGTGGGAAGAAGCAGTGGTTTCTGGTGGAGTTGCAAGTTTCTTTGAAGGTTTGCGGTGTTCTTGAGTTTTCTCGCGGAGTTTCGCACAGTTTTTCCGATTGATCGCTGACTCAATCGTAGCTTAAGTAAGTGTTGTTCGCTGCTTTCCGTGATTCGCTGAAGTTTCATGAGAAAAATGAGAAGCAATCGCTCAAGTCCAGTTGCGCCCGTCGCTGCTGAAGGCGCCGCTGCCATGACCATGGCGCAGATGGCAAAGATGATGCGTTCGTTGCAGGCAACTGTGGAAGCCTCACGCATAGAGCAGGCGAGAATGCATGAGGACCTGGTCGCCTCTCGCGCCAGGAATGAGGAGCTCAGCAAGGTGACTGAGGAGCTGCGTCAAGCTCTTCAGGAGCAGCAAGGGCGTTCTTCTGCTGAAGAGGTGGCGCCGTCATCGCCACCTCGTGTTTTCCCTATGCCTTTTGTTCAGACGATTACTGACACGCCAATTCCTACGAGCGTGGTTCCGGTTAAGGCTGTCTTTACCGGCGTGGAGGATCCAGAGGCTCATCTAACCACGTTCCATACACAGATGATGCTGTCGGGAGGGTCAGACGCCGTGTATTGCAAGATGTTTGTGAGCACGCTCCAGGGAACGGCGTTAGAGTGGTTTGTGAGCCTACCTAATGGTCACATAACCGATTTTCAGCAGTTCTCGAAGGTTTTCGTCGAGCAATACATCGTGAACAAGGCACCGCCCAGGGTGTCTTATGATCTGTTTGATATAAGGCAGTACCAGGGAGAGTCCCTCAGAGACTACCTGAATCGCTTTGGAGCGCAGATGGTCAGATCGCCGGCCAAGGATGAAGAAATGCTGGTCTATGCATTCAAGAAGAGCGTGCTGCCAGGACCATTCTGCGAGGCCTTGATCAGGGCTCACCCTGCAACGTTTGCTGAGGTCAGGCGACTTGCGGTGGCTCACATCGCCGACGAGAGTGAGGTCGCCGAGAAGAAAGGGAGCGTGGCTCCCGCTAGGCCACGCGCCCAGACCAGGATCCAGCCGTAAAGGGTGCTGGAGACAGCGGCGGCGGCCAGGAAGGACCAGAGGACTCGCCATCCTTATGATAGGAGGAACAAAGGGAGGGGCCAGGGACGCCAGCAGCCAGCACGCCGGGAATACAATCGCCTGCCTAAGCACAAGTTTGTTATGGGATTGGCGGACCTGATCGCCATTCCCAATATATCTGCTAGGTTGAAAGCGCCTGAAAAGGTGGGCGACAAGGTGCTGGGACCAAAGCCAGACGCCTGGTGCGAGTTTCACCAGGGCTTTGGCCACACTCTGGACTCGTGTTTGTCCTTAGGGTATCAGCTCGATGATCTGGTTAAGAGCGGGTTCCTAAATGACTATCTGCTGGATAGGAGGACGGGGGGAGCGTCGAGTTCCCAGCCAGCAGGTGGAGAAGCCCAGCAACACGAGATGCCTATCCACGGGGAAATCCACACCATTGCAGGAGGCTTCTCAGGTGGTGGATGCACCGCATCGCAGAGGAAGAAGTACGCGCGGTCGGTGATGACAGTGGATATGTTTGAAGATCACTCGCCGGAGGTGGACATTACGTTCACCAAGCAGGATCTTCGGGACGTTGTGCCCCATGACAACGATCCCATAGTCATTTCGTTGGTTACGGCGGGAAGGAAGGTCCACAGAGTTCTGGTGGACCAGGGAAGCTCGGCAGACGTGATGTTCTGGCCGACTTTCACGCAGCTGGAGTTGCCCCTTGACCAGCTAAGGCCCTATGGAGGGTGCCTGTATGGGTTCGCTGGTGACCAGGTGGAGGTCAGGGGTATATTGAGTTGAGAACCACGTTTACGGATGAGGCTGGGTCGAGGACGGAGAAAATCAAGTACCTCATCGTAAACGCTCCTTCAGCATACAACATCCTGTTGGGAAGGCCCACGCTTAACAGCATAGGCGCCATTCCGTCGACTCGGCACATGAAGGTGAAGTTGCCGTCCATGGAGGGGGTGGTGATCACGATCAAGTCTGATCAGAAAGAAGCGAAAAAGTGCTATGAGAATAGCCTGAAAAACAAGAGATCAGTGAGTTATGTAACAACCACCCCACCTCCCGGTGTGAAGCCCAGATCGACGGTAGCGGAAGAGACCGTCGGAAGGGACGTGGAGATGGTGGACGCTGAGCTAGTGGAGGGAGACGCTGGTCTGGAGGAGGAAGAGGCGCGGAATCGCCCTGAGGAAGCGAGAGAGCAGGGAATCGCCAGGGCGGTGATCGCCAGAGAATCCAGGCCAAAACCTATCGAGCAGTGGCTCGAGAAAGAGATCGGGGGAAAGATCTTCAAGCTGGGAAGATCTTTGGAGGTCGAGCTCCAGGACCAGATCGCCAAGGTGATTGAGCGGCATCTGGACGCGTTTGCATGGTCCGCTTCGGACATGCCCGGGATTGATCCGACTTCTTGTGCCATCATCTGGCGATGGACAACTTGGTGAGACCAGTGCGACAAAGAAGAAGAAAGTTCAACGAGGAGAGGAGGCAGGTGATTAGAGATGAAACACAGAAACTCCTCGCTGTAGGCCACATCAGGGAGGTTCAGTATCCTGAATGGTTGGCAAATGTCGTGCTGGTGAAGAAGAGTAATGGGAAATGGCGCATGTGCGTCGATTTCACCGACTTGAACAAAGCTTGCCCGAAGGATTCATATCCTTTACCAAGCATAGACGCCCTGGTGGATAGTGCTGCGGGGTGTAAGTTGTTGAGTTTCCTGGATGCCTTCTCGGGGTATAATCAGATCAAGATGCATCCCATGGATGAAGAAAAGACAGCCTTCATGACGGAGAGGTCGTGCTATTGCTATAAGGTGATGCCGTTTGGGCTGAAGAACGCGGGGGCCACGTACCAGAGGCTGATGGATCGAGTACTTGCACCGATGCTGGGAAGGAACGTGCAAGCGTACGTCGATGACATGGTCGTGACCTCGCCGGAAAAGAGCAAGCACGTTGCCGACTTGGAGGATTTGTTCACGACGATCGCCAAGTTCAGATTGAAGCTGAATCCAGAGAAATGCATTTTCGGCGTGGAAGCGGGGAAGTTTTTGGGTTTCCTCTTGACTGAAAGAGGCATAGAGGCCAACCCCGACAAGTGTGCCGCCATCTTGGCGATGAGGAGCCCAACTACGGTGAAAGAAGTCCAGCAGCTAACAGGACGGATGGCAGCCCTGTCTCGCTTCGTATCAGCTAGTGGAGAGAAGGGCCATCCCTATTTTCAGTGCCTGAGGCGCAACAATAAGTTTGTTTGGACGAAAGAGTGCGAGGAAGCTTTCGTCAAGCTGAAGGAGTATCTGGCGAGCCCGCCGGTTTTGTGCAAACCGCTGGTGGGAACCCCTCTCGGGTTGTATTTTGCTGTAACTGAGAGGGCGGTGAGTGCGATGCTCGCCCAGGATCAAGATCAGGCTCAGAAGCCTATTTATTTTGTGAGCAAGGTGTTGCAGGGCCCCGAAACGAGATATCAGGCCCTGGAGAAGGCTGCGCTGGCTGTGGTATTTTCGGCGAGGAGGTTGCGCCACTACTTCCATAGCTTCACAATACTGGTGATGACTGATCTGCCCATCCAAAAGGTCTTGAAGAAGCCTGACGTTGCAGGAAGGATGGTGAAGTGGGCAGTGGAATTTTCGAAGTTTGATATCAAATATGAGCCCCGAGGCCCGATTAAGGGGCAAATCTTTGCAGATTTCGTGGTCGAGCTCTCATCTGAGGCAACGCGAGTTGAAGGGGACGATTTCCGTTGGGTACTTTCGGTGGATGGATCGTTGAACCAGCAGGGTAGCGGTGCTGGAGTCATTTTAGAAGGGCCCAACGGCGTGCTGATCGAGCAATCTTTGAGATTTGCCTTCAAAGCCAGTAACAATCAAGCAGAGTATGAGGCGCTGATCGCCGGGATTTTGCTGGCCAAGGAGATGGGAGCTAGGGTGCTGATGGCTAAGAGTGACTCGCTGCTAGTCACAGGGCAAGTAACAGGCGAGTTCCAGGCTAAAGATCCACAAATGGCGGCCTACCTGGAATATGTGCAGGAATTGAAGAGTTCCTTTGCCTCCTTTGAAGTAGTGCATGTGCCCAGAGAGCAGAATGCCCGAGCTGACTTGCTAGCTAAGCTCGCCAGTTCAGGCAAGGGGGGTAGGCAGAGGACGGTGATTCAAGAAACTCTGAAGACGCCGAGAGCATTTGTGGCAGATCACCTGGTCCTTCAGATAAGCAAGTCGACGGAGAAAGCAGCGAGAAGCCATAAGTCCCTGACGCAAGAAACTCTGAGATCGCCGAGAATTAGAGCATGTCGGGGAGAGAAGGTGAACGTGATGCAGGTCTGCGCTACCCATGAGCCAGACACTTGGATAACACAGTACAAGCGGTGCCTGGCGGATGGCCTTCTCCCGCTGGATCCGGCTGAGGCTAGGAAGGTAAAGAAGAATTCTAGCAAGTACACCTTGATTGATGGCGATCTGTACAGGTTTGGGTTCACTCACCCGCTCCTGGAATGTATACATGGCGAGAAGTGCACGAGAATCATGGCAGAGCTCCACGAAGGTATATGCGGAAGCCACGTCGGGGGTCGAGCTCTGGCCGCGAGGACTCTCCGTGCAGGGTACTATTGGCCATCGATGAGAGAAGACTGCAAGAAGTATGCCCAATGTTGCAAACAATGCCAACAGCACGTCGATTGGCATAAGGCGCCTCCCGAGGAGTTGAAGTCGATCTATAGCCCTTGGCCGTTTCATACCTGGGGAATCGACATCCTGGGACCTTTCCCGCTGGCGATCAGGCAGATGAAGTACTTGGTGGTGGCGATTGAATATTTCACCAAGTGGATCGAAGCAGAACCAGTGGCCCAGATCACCGCACACAAGAATGAAGGTTTCGTGTGGAAGAACATCGTGTGCCGGTTTGGAGTGCCTAAACGCCTGGTGTCGGATAATGGGACTCAGTTTGCAAGCCACCTGTTGAAGAAGCTTTGCGAAGGGGTGGGAATTCAACAAGTGTTTGCATCCGTCGAGCACCCTCAGACAAATGGCCAGGTGGAGTCAGCTAATCGGGTGTTGTTGAGAGGTTTGAAGAGAAGGCTAGAAAAAGCCAAGGGAAGCTGGGCTGAGGAGGTGCCCCGTATAGTCTGGGCATACCATACCACCGAGCAGTCAGGAACCCATGAGACCCCGTTCAGCTTGGTCTATGGGTGTGACGCAATGATTCCAGTAGAGATTCAGGAGAGCTCGCCGAGATTCCAGAACTTTCGTAGAGGAAGACTCGAATGAAGAGAGAAGGCTGAACCTGGATCTACTGGATGAGGTCAGAGAGGAAGCGAGATTGAAGGCTGGGGCGGTGAAGAGGAGGATTGAACGAAGATATAACTCGAAGGTGATGCCAAGGCAGTTTAGAGAAGGCGACCTGGTGATGAGGAAGGCCCACCAGTACGAGATGGAGAATAAACTGTCGCCCAAGTGGACTGGACCGTTCAGAATAACCAAGGCGCTCGGGAACGGCGCCTACCGCTTGGAGACGCTGGAAGGAGGGGCGATTCCTCGCACTTGGAACGCCACGCACCTGAAGTTGTACTATAGTTAAGAGCTTTGTAAGTAAAGACAAACACAAGTTATATTACAATGTCTCTCTCTGATGAAACAGTTTGAAGGGGGCACTCTTTTTTCCCTAAGGAGGGTTTTTAATGAGGCCACCCAATAAAAGAAGAGTTTACGAAGTATAAGGCGTTTTCAGATTGCATGTTTGCTGTTTTCCAAAAAGGTTTTGAAGAAAGACCTTGTCACTTATACGGGATTTAAGGCGAGTAAAGATATATTGCACGCTTTCTAAATAGTTTTTAAGTCCTCATCGTTTTTCGGCGATTGGAGGCATCAGTTAAAGTTTTTAAGTCCTCATCGTTTTTCGGCGATTGGAGGCATCAGTTAAAGTTTTTAAGTCCTCATCGTCTTTCGGCGATCGGAGGCACCAGTTAAAAGACCTCAACGCCCGCGCGCATTCCGAGGCAAGTAAAAGACCTCCTCGCCGTCGAGCGAGTGCAGGTGAGAAAGAGTGAAAGTCCTCAGTGTTTCTGGGGGCGAGAAGATGTAACCCCTGGGGCAATGTAGAGGCACCAGTGAAAAGTCCTCAGTGTTTCTGGGGACGAGAAGATGCAACCCCTGGGGCAATGTAGAGGCACCAGTGAAAAGTCCTCAGTGTTTCTGGGGGCGAGAAGATGTGACCCCTGGGGCAATGTAGAGGCAAGTGAAAGTCCTCAGTGTTTCTGGGGGCGAGAAGATGTAACCCCTGGGGCAATGTAGAGGCAAGTAAAAGTCCTCCGTGTTTCTGGGGGCGAGAAGATGTAACCCCCGGGGCAATGTAGAGGCACGATTCAAAGACCTTCTCGCCTATGAGCGAGTTCAGGCGAGTAAAAGACCTTCTCGCCTATGAGCGAGTTCAGGCGAGTTAAAGACCTTCTCGCCTATGAGCGAGTTCAGGCAAGATAAAATCCTTCTCGTCTCGAACGAGTTCAGGTATGGTGTATAGGGTGGAAGAAGTTCTGAGGGTGGCTAAGGCAGGTTCGAAGAGAACGCCTAGCCACCCGGTCTCTTGCTCTGAAGCACAAGGAGGTGGAGAAGGATCCGAAAGGCGCCTCTACCCCCAGATGAAAGAGCAATGGCCAAGGAGTGAAGGCAGGAAGAAGCTGGTGTTGCCAAGAGTCTCTGGCGGCCAGGAAACGAACAAGCAATGGAGAGAAGTCAAAAACCCGCTTTGATGAAGCAGATCGGGTGTAGCGGTGTTATAAAGCCAGGGGTTGAGTTAAAGTCCATTGCTTAAGGTATCATTTTACGCTAAGGTTTATTGCCTTAAGTTACGAGTTGATCAATGTGATTATTATTCGAAGTTGAGATGGTTTGAAACAGCCAAGTACAAGATCGTGCCTACGAGATTACTAAGTTATTTCGTTAAAAGTAAATCATGCAAGGAAAGTTAAAGGTAAACAAAGGGGTTACAAGAAGAAATGCGAAAGTAACTTCATTGAGCAAAGTATCAGTTCAAGAGAATACACGCCAACTTGGTAAATACATGTCCAAGAAAATGTGAGTTTATTACAAAAGTATATGCAAGGAAAAGGCACGAAAGTAGCAGATGGAGAGAATCGTTTAATCTTCAGCAGGAACCACCTTTCCATCCACTACCTCGTTATCAAGAGACACCATGCTGAGGTCCAGGTCGGGGAACAAGCAGGCAAATTGTTCCCGTGCAGCTTCGAATCCAGCGGCTAGAATTTGAGCAGAGTTCAGCTTGAGTTCTTCAATCTGCTTCTGAAGTTCCTCAATCCGCTTCTTGAGATCTTCAGTTTGCTCTTTCAGCTCCTTATTCTGTTGCTCCAGCTCTTTAACCTGTTTCTTGAGTTGTTCATTGGTCTCTTGAGCCTGGAGAAGGTCTTCAGCAACCTTCTTGGATTCCGCTTGCACTTGGGCCAATTCAGCAGCTATCTTTTCCTTCTCTTTGTTGGCCTCGTCGAGATCAGCCATGGCCTCGTCCCTCGCCTTTTCCACCTGTCCAAGGAGTTTCTCCCGGTCGGCTGACCTTTGCTCTAGTTTCTTTACCTTGACGGCGTCAGTTTTTATAAGAGCCTCCAGGTCAGCCACCTTGACGCGATAGGGCACAATCTTGCTCTCCAGTTCAATCTTTTCTTGAGCAAGCAGTTGCACCTTGTGGCGAAGGTCAGTGGCCTCCTTGCGCGCCAGCCTGAGCTCGGTGCTCATTGCATCCTCCACTCGGGAGTGTTCAATTTCCACGAGCGTCAGGTTGAAGGACAACTTCTCCACCTCGACCCTCATGGTGCTGTTTTGAGTTTTGAGGTTGAAGAGGTCGTCCTGGAGTTTCTTGGTGGAGCCCTCCACGGCTCTGGTTATAACGGCGGGGATGTCATCTGCTATCGTCTTCAGCTTAGCAGATAGAGGCTCCCACATCCTTGTAACCTCGAGAGGGAGGTTTGCTGCGTGTAGAGGCGCTATGGGAGCCTGTTGTTGGTTCTCGTCGCCACCTTCCTTAGCAGGTTCTTCAGTAGGCACTTGTTGGCGTGGCGACGGAATCGGGGATTCGGTGATCAGAATCGGAGAGGTATGAGCAACCTCATCCCCGATTGGAGCAACCTCCGCAGGTGAAGCATTTGAAGGGGGACCCCCTCCAGCTGATACGTATGGTGTGGAGGCGCTCAGGGGGTCCTCCATGAAATTTGGCTCTTGGGCCTCAACTGCAGGTGGCGCAGTGGCCAGCGGGATCGCTTGGACTGGGGAAGCAGGAGCTTGTGGGGGTGGCGATGATGGAGGAGGGGCAGGCGTGGATGGTGGCGTTGACGTAGGAAGTGGGGGTGGTGCAGGTGGTGCAGGTGGTGAAGAAGGTTCCACCCTCTTCCTCTTTGTGACAAGGCCGTCTTCAGTGGCCTCGTCGTCGTCCTCTTCCTCTTCGCGGATCACCTGAGGAGCTTTCCTTTTGGGCCTCTTGAGGACTAGTTTCTTGTGTTGGGCGGGTTCCTTAGGTGGCGATCGCCCGTGGACGATGGCTGTCTCCACCACCGAATTGGGCACTGTTTGAGAACCCGTCGCCAACCCGTGGGTTCGGGCGAGCGCCCTCAATTCAGCAAGCATACCCTTGCCCAACATGTTATCTGCATGGGACGAAAATGCATGGGTTAACTCAAGGAGAAGATAAGTGCATAAGGCAGTATGCAGCAAAGCAGATGATTGGTGCAGGAAAAATAAAAAACCAAAGTCTTGCGCATAACGCACAAGACGCCCAGAAACAGTCAAATAGAAGCAGTATTAAAACAACAGTTTAAATGTTCTAACCTATTCGAATTTCGAGTTGGTCCTCGTAGAATTCGAAGCAGATCAGGGTGGTGGTAAGGAAAGTGATGTTGGCATCCGCGACCCTTTTCCAGAAAAGGCAGAGATCTCGGTCCAACGCTCCCATGCTGTCAGGACTTCTGGGTCTCCTGAAGCAGCTCTTGGACTCTTTCTTCCCCTTGTCCACCCAGTACAAGGGGAAGCCGTCGAGTAGGGAGGCGTCCTTGTCGTTAGGGCGCACCTGGACGAATTTCCCTTTCCAATCTTTATAGGATTGTTGGAAGATGGCAAAGGTGGACCTCCCAGCAATCCCATTCAAGCTAACCCATAGGCGGTCTCCCGGGTGCTTGGCTTCGAAGAGAAATAAAAACACGTCTACGGATGCGGGCAACCCCAGGTGGTCGCACATCACTTGGAATGCTCGAACAAACGCCCAGCTGTTGGGGTGAAGCTGGGCGACGGCAATGTTGAGCTCGGTAAGGACTTCCCTCTCGAATCGGGTGAAGGGAAACTTCAGTTTCACCTTCTTGAATAGCGTTGTGTAGACGAAGCAGAAGGGCCCGTCAGCACTCACCTTGTCATCAGCACAAACGAGCAGATCGGGGGAGCAAGGCAGCACTATCATTTTCTCATCGTGCTCCTTATGAAACGTTTGGTTGGGCTCATCCCCCTTAGTCAGTCGCAAAACTGCCCCAGCAGTGTTCACGGAAGACGTTTCCTTCAACAGGGTCGAGTTGGCCCAGGGATACAGGGTTTTGAAGTCCGGCAAAGGGACAGGGGCTCCGCCGGCGATAGGTGGAGTCGCCTGGGCCAGGTTAGGGCGGGAAGACGCAGGCCTCTCAGCCTGGGAGGATGAAGCGCCACGAACTCGTGGTGGGTCGTGTGCTTGTGAAGGGGGGTTTCGTGATGAAGGAGGAGGATTCGGGGTGATCTTTGTGCGAGTCATTGTTGCAGCTGCAAAGGAAGAAGAAAAGGAAAAATGATCAGGGGTTACAGAGGCTGACTCGATCATGGAAGGAAGGTGAAAAACGAACGAACGTAGGTTCGTTGCGATGATTGACGAAGCCCTAAGTTACGTAGAAGGAGAAATGGAAAAAGCAACCCACAGCGTATGCACCAGGCAGTTACAGGATGATGCGAATCGGTTAAAATGCAAGAAAAACCAGCAGAAGAAGGAAAGTAGGTACCTTTTGATGATCAGGAAGACGATGAAGGTTGATGATGATTCGGAATGTTGAAGAGCGCTGAGAGAGTTTTTGCAGGAGAAGGTGAGAGCGTTTGAAGATACGAAGAAAAGTGATGGAACAGTGTGGAGTGAAAATGGGTTTAAGGGTTTTTTTGAAATGGGTTCGGGAAGCGCAAACGGTAACTGAAGGTAACCGTTGATGAAGCCACGTGTCGAGCGATGGACGAGGGGTTTGGTGGAGCGTCAGAGCAGCAGAAAGTACAACTGCTTGGAATTCTGCGTCAGTGCCACGTAGATCGGTGTTGACGTGACTCTTTCAGTCTTTTCGCTGGACAAGTCTTCGCTTAAGACTGGGGGGCTTATGTACCGCCCTGGTAGTCGGAAGTGATGACGTGGCATCAAGCTACAGTATAGGCGTGTTGACAAGGCGCCAGGTTGGCAGAAGGGAAGGAAGTCGGGGGGCTCGTGAAGTCGCCAATTATTAAGTTGGCATGTTCCGATCTCCAGCATACCAGAATCGGCGATCACCGGGTTAAAGATGAAGTCGCCAGATGTAGACTCAGGCGACCTAGTGATTGGAGATCGCCAGAGCAAGCACATCGCCAGAGATGAAGGTGGTGCAGATTATGAAGGCGGCCGGCGAGACCACAGGGAAGGTGTATGAAGGCACCCTAACTCGCCAGTTCCAGTAGAGATCGCACTCCCAAGTTAGCTATGTACTGGGCAGCACCATGCATAAATAACTTAGCCAAAAAGAGAGTCAGAAGCAGCGCCCAAGTCAAGGAGGCTCCAGATGATGGCACGTGTACAGTTGGATGCGAGCCACGTGTCCAAGTCTGTAACTGCCAGGAGAGAGAAAGTAACCAGGTATATAAGAGTTCTCAACGAACTTTCTGAGGTACGCACGTTCAGAATACATTCTTTACGCTTGCGAGTTATAGAGCTTACTGTGAGAGAGGATTTGCACGGTTCTTGTTCTCTTAGTATTTGGTGATTCAGTCACTGACTTGGGCGTTGGAGTGCGATCGGCCGCAGCGGCGCCGCTCTGTTTCTTTGCAGGTTCTTGAGGTGGATCTCGAAGAGGAACGGAGGTGTGAAGCGGTGCGCACGTCGATCCTTTGACGAGGCAGTTTCCAGCGTTCCGGTCAACAGGCAGGATCAATTCCAATAGCCATAGGTGATTTATCTGTGGACAAGGCTTTATTAGATTTGTGGGCTAGTATCAATTTAATGCCTCTAGTTAT
The DNA here is from genome assembly GCF_051622355.1 of Phaseolus vulgaris. Lineage (NCBI taxonomy): Eukaryota > Viridiplantae > Streptophyta > Magnoliopsida > Fabales > Fabaceae > Phaseolus > Phaseolus vulgaris. The sequence goes on from NC_143504.1 coordinate 33,981,013, forward strand.
ACTGAAAATGATAGGTGATGTGGAGGTTAAATCCACCAGGATGACACTACAATTAGTTGATAAATCAATCAAGTATTTGTATGGTGTGGTTGGAGATGTTCTTATTAAGGTGGACAAATTCACTTGGCAAGTTATTGTTGATGTTGATGAGGGGAAACTTAAAGTGAGAGCTCAAGATGATGATGTAACTTTTAATGTTTTTGGTGGTTTGAAACATTCTAATACAGGGAAAGATTGCTTAAAAATAGATGCAGCAAAGGAAATTCATTCCTTTGCTGCTTGGTAGACCTTGATACTTGGCAGACCCTTCATGAAAATTGCTAGAGTTATTGTTGATGTTGATAAGGGAAAACTTAAAGTGAGAGCTCAAGATGATGAGGTAACTTTTAATGTTTTTTATGGTTTAAAACATTATAATACAGGGAAAGATTGCTTAAAAACATATGCAACAAAGGAAGTCATTCCTGAAACTAAAGAACAGTTGGACCTTTCAAATATCTTAGCAAAAATTATACATCATTGTACTTCACAAGCAATTGAAAAGGAAAAAAGAGCTTGTACCAGAATATGTGGAAAAGCAACTCACTCATAATGATTCATCTACGTTATCAAACCAAAACATAAAGCATAACAACCCACCTTCCATAAGTTTATCTTACATATGTTCAATTGTAAGAAACTCATTATTGAAATAAAAGAAACCCATAGAAATTGTAAATATGTGAAGAGAAAAAATATCAAGTTAATTAACCAATTTTAATATAAATTTATTTAATAATTAAAAATAATCACATTTATACCTACCAAATACACTATAAACATCATTAGATATATTTATATTAGAAGACAACTTCTGAAAAATGGTATCAAATCATACTTGTCAGGCATATAACAATCATATGTTAACTTTATGATAGATCTCATATATCAATTTCTTATGATCATATGAACTCCTATACATCTTATCAAATATAATTGACTATCACTCATGATTAGATGATAGAAAACTTTCATCGACTTTCATCAAATAATACATTCTTCTATATGACTTATGTTATCAATAAAACTTAGATATCTTATTAAATTTCTCAACTTAATGCTCAAATAAACACATTAACTTAGTAAATATCCTTGGTAACTACTAACTTTACACATCTTATCACAACAAATCACTTTAATATTCACATTTAATCAGATTATCACATGCTTCCATCTTAGAAGTCACTAAATAATCATCAACCATTGAAATCATAATAACCCACATAAGTTCGTAAAAGAGTTTTAATTGAGTTCTTTGATGCTAAGAAAGATCACTTGAGTGAGAGATTCTCGCTTGAGCAATATTATTCAACATGAGAGAAATTTATTCAACTTTATCCTCACTCAACTGATGGATCATCACATGAGTAACCAATCTTTTTACTTGAGTGATAATCTATCAAGAGAAGAGAGAATTAATTTAGCTTCTTCCTCGTTCAAACAACTAACTATCGCTTAAGCTTTTAAATATTAATGCTCGAAGTTCAAACAAGGAGTCTTTGACACTAAGTTAATCATTTATCGAACCCACATAAACCCTAAACCCTAAAGTATAAACCTTAACTTAGCAATATAGGTAGATATCATCAACTCACAAACCAACTCAATTTCGACTAAAACTCAACAATTTTCATTCAAACGTATCTTTATCATTTCATTTCCAAATTCAAACATTTTTTTAAGTTGAAATTGAATATAATCCTCATAATTTATCTGTAGACATCATAGTTCAAATCAATTTTAATACTGTGAGTATTAAATCTCACCAACAATCTTAACATGTACACATCCATTATTTTACAATCATCTAGGTCATAATATAATATTATATTTCAGCTTTAACAACAAAATATTTAATTATATATGTTTCAAACAATATTCAACTATTCAAACAAAATAACAAAATCAATCATTTAATTTCAAAACATATAATCTCATTTAAACTCAGAAAGTATTTTATGCTAAAGTTATTTTAGGTTATTTTTTCTTACTTATAAACGTCACAATCAAGGGAACTCTACTTTTATAATAGAGCACAATTTACATTCATAGATCTTTTGGTTACTCTTTAAAACCCAATATAACAAACAAACACTCCAGTCCAAACTTAGATTAAAAAAATATTTATTTTTCTCAGTTGACTATACACATGATGAATTCCTAGACCATATATAAAACAAACAAAAAACCATAAATACAAAAAATAGAAAACTTATCTAATAAAAATTTGTTCGATTAAAATACATACAATTCTATTTACCTCCTAAATATACATATATTTCTATTTACCCTAACCAAATGTTAAAAAGTAAAAATGATAAAGGATTTTTAAAAAACCATAGATAGAAAATAGATAATTTAATTTAAGTTTTGTTAGAAAAATGAAATTATTTAAATATTTAAATGAATTAATACCATCACGAGCTTTTATATTTTACAAAATATAAGATAAACCTTACAGGTGGAGTTCTAATGTTGTTGAATTCGCAATTTTATTTAACTCGTTGTTTTTTGTCTATTCACTATTTTTCATGAATCTAATTATCTTTTTTATCTAAATATCTATTCACTATTCGCAATGTTTGTTTATTTTGCTTTCTTGTTATTAGAAAATAAATTATCATTAATGAATTAATTAGGAGAAAACAAAATCGTGTATAGAAAAGACATAAAAAATGTTAAAGCAGTTTTGGACAAACATGTAATCTAATCCACCCAAACCCTATAAACTAAAGAAAATAGTAAATGAAAATAGAATCGTGACTTTTAAAATTTATAAGTAAACAACTACACCACATCAGCGGAACGCTAAGTAGAACGTTAATTAGCCCGCTTATATTTAATTAAAGCATATAACTCAGTTCATTTTACTTTTATTTTTTTTTAGAAGTTTTTATGTTAGGTAATACTATACAACTTAGACATCTCAGCTATGCTGACACATCAAGTAACAACAATCATTTGTCATCACATAGAAAAAGATACATAGGTAGACTATACCTATTCATAAAAAAATCTAAGAACAGACTAGATGGAAGTCTATTACACCAATGAAATGATTCTTTATAAATAAATCCTAAATTAGCCAACTATCGGCACACACATTCCCTTCACGAAAAATATGAGTAACCCTAAACCTGATTTTTCCACAATAATTAAAACAAGTATTCCATCGATTATAAAACATTAGTCCTAGCAGTAAACGCAACACAAACCAAGACAGAATCACATTCAAGCCAGACATTGGTAAGCCCCATCTTTTGAGTTTGCTCCATAGCATGTATAACTACATAAAACTCAACAACCATAGCAGTCTGAACTTCAAGAAACGCAGAGAAAGCACCAATAAACTCCTCCATACTCCCACGGAAAATACATCCACTATTAGCAAGACCAGGATATCCCCTAGCAGCCCTATCAGTGTTAATTTTAACCCAGCCTGGTGAAGGGAACTCCCATATAATAGAAAGAGGACAAAGAACTTTACTAATACGAGTATTAATACCAAAAAACTTAATCACATTGAAATTCAACATATCATTCTTCATTGAAGGTTTAGACGAATCTCCCACTAGACAAGTTAAATCTTTAATTACCGAAATAGTCTTAGAAACATCAATCTTATCTTGAAATCTAGCATAATTCCTCGTACACCATATCATCCAAATAGAAAAAGTTATCACAACAAACTTAATCAATTTAACCAAAAGACTACCATCACTCTTAATAAAAGAAAGAAGATCAACCTTATTAGAGCAATGAGAAAGTAAGAAAAATTTGTCGAACCCAACTCCAAATATACAAAGCATTAAAACATTCAAAAAATAAATGTTGAATAGATTTCTCGCGCTTTTCACAAAGCATAAACATAGAACATAAATGCAAACCTTAATTCTGAATATGTTGATCTGTAGGAACCCGCCCATGAAAAACTTTCCAAAGTACTAGAGTTTTGGAAGGCGGAATAGATGAAAACCAAATGAGTTTACCCTAACCACATGTAACTCTTGGTTCCAAGAAAAAAGTCCTAGCCGATTTAAGAGTGAAATGACCAGACTCTTCTAGAATCCAATTAGGAATATCCTGTTCTTCCCTAACCATAATATGATTAAAAAATGAGGCATCTACTGTAAAGACAAGGGAAAATTCCAATCACAACCTGTCCAAAACTGAGATTGTATTTGGAATGCTAGTACCATCAGATAACTTTGCAATATTTGCTAAAGAAGTAGTAGAACACCATTTATCATTCTAGAAATTAATAAAAAAAGTACTTGTACCAACAGTCCAATAAGTATAATCAAGTATAATAAAATAAAACTGCTTAATTCCAAGTCAAAGAGATGAGGATCTATAAACCATTCTAAACTCATATTTTGATTTAAGAACCTTGGCTTTCAGGAGAAAAGACCAAGGTATGTTGCTATAGGCAAAGTTCCAAGCAAGCTTAAGAAGATATGCATTATTTTCATGACGACGATTAATAAACCTCCATTCTCAAGAGGAGAACAAATCGTATCCCAATTAATGGTAACTATGCATTTTTTCAGAATATCACCAGTCTAAATAAAACTTCGACACCACTATTACACTTGCTTAAGAAGTGAAACAGGTAATTTATACATATTAAAGCTGTAAGCTATAAATTTAGTAATCACCGTATTGACCAACTGAATCTGACCCATCATCCTAAGAGATTTATTTTTCCAAGATGCTAACTTCAATTTGACTTTATCAGCCAAAGGTTGAAGAAATCGACACTATGGAGCACCAACAAAGATAGGCACTGCTAAATAATTGAAAGAAAAACAACCATGACTACAAGAAAGAATACGTTGAATTTTGGTGACAAATCTTGCAGAATTATACATGGTGAAAAAACTACTCTTAGAATTATTAACATATTGACAAGAAAAATCACCATATGTTTCAAGAAAAATACTCAAATTTCTGAAAGACTTGTTATCTCCCCTTCAGAAAACAAATATATCATCAGCATACAAAATATGAGAGGGAGAGAGATAACCTTGTAGACCTGTCATATGTAGAATTTTCTTATCATTCACAAGCTTAGAAATACCTCTACTAAGAACTTCCTTTGCAAGACAAATAATTAAATGAGACAAAGGATCACCTTGTCTAACACCTCTACTACAAAGAAAAAAAAACCCATCAAACTACCATTTATTCTGATAGAAAGCATAGTTGAAAGGAGAATTGTACGAATCCAACCGACAAACAAGGGGTGAAAACCAAAGCGTATCAAAATTTATAATAAGAACTTCCAACTCAGAGTATCAAAAGCTTTATGAATATAACTTTGTAAGTCACATTACCTCCTCTAACCTTTTTAGAAAGCATGTTAATAACTACAGAAGCAATACCAATGCAATCCCAAATTTGTGTACCATGCACAAACTCATATTGATTAGGAGAAATGAAATTATTCTAGTAGCCACATGTGCAAGCCTATCTGCCAGTATCTTAAAAATAATCTTAAACTTGAAATTAGAACAGTAATTGCACTGTAATCTTTAATGGAGTCAGCACCCTGAATCTTAGGAATAAGAGATAACACATTAGTGTTCATTCTAGGGAGAACCCAGTTTTGTTTAAAAAACCTGTTGAACAACATTGCAAACATTTGTCCCAATAATTTCCCAGCAAGAATGATAGAAAACACCACCAAAACCATCAGGATCAGGAGCATTATTACCATTAAGATTATAAATAGCATTCTTGATTTCCAAAAAATCAAGACATTTAACCAACATCATATTCTCCTCAGAGAAAACTAACTCGGGAATATAAGACCCAATAAAATTTTCCATATTACTTGTATCTGAAACATTAGAAATAGACTCAGCATAAATATTTTTATAAAAGTCCAAAATATGATCCTCAGTGAGTTTAGGATCCTCAGTAGCCTCATTATCAATCCATAGACGTTGAATCCCACTATAATTATTTCTCCTTTTGACCACAGCATGGAAAAAAAACAGTATTTCGATTTCCAAACAAATATTGACAGTGAAGAGCATGATCAAGCTCCTCTTTAGCAATCTTTTCTTAATAGAGAAGTTCATCAATATCAAACAAATTAGCGATCTTTATGTTTTGTTATTTGGTTAAATTATTTTTTATAAATAAAAAAATATTATTTTCTTATACTCGTAAATGTGACTAACACCAAAAATTTAAGGTTATTATAGTTACTTTATAATTTTGATTTTTTTTTAAAAGTGATCCAACTAATTTAATATTTATAATAGATAATATTGACTAAACATGAATTTCATCATAGATCATTGCTAAATATTTATTGTTTTAGTATAATAGAATATTTATTAATAGCCATGTTAAAAAAAATCAATTAAAAACTATAAAAAAATAGTTATCTATGAAGTATGTAAATATTTTATATTTGTAATATGTATAAAATAAAAATGCCATGTGGAAATTATAAGGAAATTTGGTCGATTCGATGATTCCTTCGTGGCTAATATTCCCTTTGGGTTTATAAAAAACCACATTGTCAATGTCATTAATTTTATTGAAACAATAATTTGTTAATTAAATACTTTACACAGATGGCAAAGTACTAAATATTACAGATAAATGGTCTTGGAAGTTGCTGAGAACTTCTCTATGCCTTTCAGGACAGATCAAGTATTGTGTAAGGCAAGGCAACACTTAATCTAATTTTTTATTTACTTCGATATGTTTGAGTTTATATCTTATTCCTAAATTTGTACATTAGCTAATTTAATATTTTCTTAAAAAACTTTAGCTATATAACTTTGAATAGTAGTTTTTCAATTATAATGTTATAGTTAGGTTTTTAGGATATTATATACATAACATATTTATAAAGTATGTGTAATATATTTATTTAATTTTACTTAACGTTAGTAAAAAAAACATGTTATCGTCTGATTTATGATTTTGATGATAAAATATAAGACATTTAATACAGAACGTATTTTATAATTCAACATTTTTTGGTATAACAAATTTAAGTTTTATATTTATAAAAAAAAATGTTTACTTGTAATAATAAAATTCAGCACTTTCAAAAAACAACAGTGTCTAGTCTATAACAGTTCATAGCTTGTGATGATATTTAAAAATTAACGAGGTGTACATCAATTTGATGAATCATTTTGTGAGTCATGCTGAACAAGAAAATAAAAATGTCTTTATCATGATACGATACGTCGTTTCTATTGCCTTCCCTTTACGTCTTTATTTTCTAGAAACAAAAATAAATATTATTATTATTAGTTTGAGTAGAAACTACACGTATCTTCCCTTGACAATTTGATTTTTTATATATTTTTTTTAATCAAGGAAAATGATTTAGTTAAGTTGAAAAAAAAAATGTATTTGTTAATGTAGAAAGATAAATAAGAAATTGGTTTGAAGAGAGTAATCCAAAACAGAAGGAAAGGAAGTTGCTTGGAAAGAAAAAGAAAAGGGAGAAGGGGGGAATGCCAATTGTCAAAGTCAACTGACCACAATCCAATCCAATGGATACAAAGTCATGGGATTTGGATTTGGCCAATGTCCTCATTCCTACATGCGCGTCCTGTGAATTTAATGTTGGACGCGGTTTCGCTTTTGATGTTATCAATGGCTACCTATCATCATCATCATCATCCATCTTAGGCCCACTCTGTTCATCAAATGCATATAAGTTCCAACACATTCATAACCTTTGGTGCCCTTCTATTTGTCCTCACCCTTCTCTCCATCACTTTCTCACACTATTAATTTGTCTTCTATTAGGGCTGAAACCGCGTTATTACTTATTTATTGCATTCACTTTCTTAATTACTATTTCGTTATCATAACTATTCATTTAATACTCATATTTTCCTGTGTCTATGAAAATAAAATAAAAAATTAGTGTGTACTTTTAGAATATATAAAGATCACATCTATTTAATTATGTTTGTACTAATTCAATTTTGATTTGATACAATCGATAATTTATAATTTGTAGTTATACATATACCTGTTAGCAAAATCTAAAACAGCTAGACAAGAACTCGTGGAAACTAATAATAAGATAGACAAATTTTTAATCTATAAATTATTTTGATCTGAACAAATGGATATTTCATTTAACAAAAAATCAAACGTTGATTCAATACAGTGTAAGATATTAACTTCTTCTACTATCCGCTCACATTAATAAGTAACTGAAAAGAATCTACGTATTTGTATTATATGCATTTAAAATATTAAATATATAAATTTTATATTTACAAATTTCAAATTTTCTTTGGGTGGGATTGAATATTTAAAAATTAAAAAATTTAAAATGTAGTCGAAGAAGTTTACACATATAATATATTTTTTTATATTTAAAGCAATGCTTATATTGATTTTAGACTTTAACCCCATTATTATTAACTACGACTAATTTACAAGCAAAATGAAGTTGATTCTATAGATGATTTGAAATTCTACGAGGTAAATTCATAATTCAGTTTTTAGTAATTATTATTAAGTATATATTCTAAGTGTTTTGAATTTTATTTTAGAATTTTTTTATTTTAATCCTAATAAATAGAATAATTTGACTGTTTCTAGAAAGTAATTGATAAAAAATTAATATTTCATTAAGAAAGATTATTTTATTTAAAAATATCACTTAAAAAGGAATTTTCTCACTTAAATGAGCATAATTTGATGAGAAAATATGAAAAAAAAAATGTCTTCTTAAAGGATTATTTTTGTTTGTTTAAATGAAGCTACTTGAATACATGTTGGTTATTTAGGCGGGGAGTTGCTAGAATGAAAAAGATTGTAAATATCTTTAGTTTTACCCCATTAAGATTATAATAAATAAAGATATAGGAGGAGATTTTATATAACAGTTTCACTGTAATAATTATGATTAAAATAAATAAACAAAAACACACCTTGATAGTTGCCGTTTTCATAATTTATTAAAATTAGTTTATTGGAGACCGTATAATTTCAAATAGATGATAGCTGTAACAAGTCATCTCTCAATAAATTTTAATAATTAAAATAGGAGGGGTTGAGATTGTTATAAAAAATATTAAATAAATAATTGTAGAACAGTTAAGAAAACAGCAGGTTGACTCTTAACTTCGTTCCATAATAATTCAACACTAATTATCTTAAGATTCTCACACTGAACTTAAAGTAACAAACATCAATCAAAATTAATAGAATCTTATTAGCAGGACACACGTCTAGCAAGATAAACGTCTACTGACATCTTCAATATCTCATTTGTCTCCAAACACGTCTACCCATAAGATATTTATCTTTTAACCCTTGAACTAAGTGAATACGAGATTGATTAGAACTAAGTGAACTAAACTAGAACTCTAATAAAGAAGAGAACTAAATCCTCAATAATCATTAAAAAACAATTCCTTAACAAAAAAAATAGAATTTAAAAAGATGATACTTTCTAACACAAATTGTTATAGAGAATTTTAAGAATAAAAATTTATTGAACAAAAATCTCAAAATTCATTGCAAGATCACAAGAAAATCAATCAAAAAGATTTTATCCTTCCATACAGAGGCAAAACGAAAAGATTTCATAGAAGAAAATAAAGAAAACTAAGGAAACTCTAATGCTTTGATTTTTTAATGTCGTTGTGAATCTTTGAAGCTCGATGATTTTTCCTTGAAGCTTGTCTCTTTTTTATAGGTTTTTCTGCTTCAAGGATCTCAAAAAAATATTTTGATTTCTCCACTTCTAACTTTTCAGAATTCTTGAAATATATATATTAATAACTAATTGAAGGATATATTCAATAATCAATCGTATCTCTCATTTCTTTTAAATATTTTTTGAATACCTTACACATACCAAAAATATCTATGAAATGCATCCTTATATGTACCCTCATAATAATGGTGACACAAATAATGCATCCATATATGCGTCACCCTCATTATGGTGACACATGTAGGGATACATTTTAAATATAGATCAATCCCACAAAGAGTACTCACTCAATTCTCATACTCACCTATATACTCATAATTTATTTTGTTCCCACTGACTTAAGTGTTGAAAATCTTCTACAAGTGGATTTCTCATCATTGTCTTCAGAGACATCAACGATCATATCTTGAGATCATAACCCGGCTTGCTAGGAAAACCACATTCCCTTACCTCGAAAGATCTACGTTCTTTTCTTATAAGAACAATAAAGAAGTAGAAATTGAAGAAAAGAGAAAAAAAAAAAGTAACTCAATAAGTTAGATTATTGGTCAAATTTTACAATGAAGGAAGAAAATAATTTTAGATATTTGAATTTAAGGAGTAGGAAAAATGAGAAATGAAGACGAGAGAATGAAAAGCAAAATAAGTTTTATTTTTCTATTTTGCAAAAGAAAAAGAAATAAAATTTTCATATTTTTTTTTATATAAAGTTTTCATGTTAAGCATTATTATGCAACTTGATATCTCAGCTAAACTGACACCCCAAGTAACAATAATCATCTATGAAAAAATATTATTAAAAGAAAAAACAAAAAGAAAGAAAATACAAAAAAAAAATATGGGGGATTAGACAAAAATTCATATATTTACAAAAATGATATATAGGTAAACTAACTCTTTATTTTCAACTTTTTTTTCCAGATCCATTTTTAATTTATATCACACTCTTACATTATCATAAAAAAATTAGTCCCTACAATTTACATTATTTTGGTAGGTAAAAAGATCCTAATTTCTCAAAGGGGGTTCAAACATTCTGTATCAACTTCTAATTAGTAGAATTACTCCCTAGTGAGAACATTAATGACTAATTTTAATTTAGTTTTATCATATTTTTGCATTGTGCATCAATTGTACCATGACATAGGTTAAGTAAGTCAAGTCATGAATGATGCTTATATTGTTATAAGAGTATCTCTAACATAATCACCGTAACATTTAACTTGATGATAATCATCAATCTAACAATTGATATTAGATTGAAGTTTGATTCTCAATGTAGAAATTGTTAGGAAGAGATTCTTCTAGATTAGGTATACAGGCATTCCAACCCATTTTAGTAGAGGGGCGTGCTATTTGTTTGCATCCATTAGTTTGTAAGGTTGCATCAATTATACTATCGTGTAACTTCAATGAAGAAGAACACATATTAATTTTAAAAAAATTTATTCTACAATATTAATTGTTTTATTATAATTTGTAAAATATTGAGGTTATAATAAATTAATTTAGGTTAATTTGTGTAAGAAAATAATATTTGTGTAATTTAGTGAGATAATGATATAATTTACTAAAATAAGTTTATTTTGTGAGTCATTTATATTAGGAATAGTTTTGTGAAGTTCAAAATTGACATCTTTATTGTACCGGTCGATACCGAACGAGCCATTCTCGGCCAAGGTGACATACCGCCCTAGCCAAAGGACACCTCAAGGCACACAATAAATAATAGTAATGACAATTACAATAGCACTTAATTAGTCAAATTCATATCCTGAAATATGCGGGAAATATATCTGACGAATCCGTCAACAATTGATTAACTGAAAACTGCACATCTTTATTAATTAGGGACCTCGATACATGTTAGTTAATAACTGATATCCGACCCATTACCATAAGGGCCCGTAACTAACACTATAAATAAAGCCCTCTGCGGAGGTGTAAGGTACGTTTTTCATATTCTACCAGAATACACTTAAATCATAGCACTGAATTGAGCGTCGGAGTGCAATCGCAAGTACCCCCGACCGGCAGAGCATCAATAGCGAAGGAAGGAAGCTTGAAGAAACTCAAGGATTACCGACACGTCAACAATGGTACAACAAGTTTCAAGTACAATCTGGGTCCCTTTTTGTCCATACAGATACATTTATATTATAATTTATCACATACAATCTTTTCAATTTTTATATTATATTTGGTTAGTGAAAAAAGAATACAAACACACTAATCTCTTTATGAAGTGAGCCTTGGGTTCTATATTGAGTAAAACTTTCTCAAGTTTTAACTCATTTTGTTTCTACATTTTTTTTTATTAGCAATCAAGAATATATATATAGATAAGAAGTACTTTAGGGGTGATTCAACCCTTATACAAAAAGGTATGAGCAGTCTAACTGCAAAACATCTTTGAACCATCTAAAAAAACAAAACAAATCCAAATAAAACCATACAAAACCTGACATATTTACATAGTACCATTTTTACCTTGTAGTTTTTAATGAAAAAAAATAATACAATATTGTTACATGTTTTTCTCAACTTTCTTTGATGGAAAATTAGATAAAACAATCAGAGAGAGGAGATAAAAATTATATTTCTTACCCCTCCTAAAATCATTAAGAACGACTGAGGGGATTCTCTCTGCCTAACTATTAGGATCCTACAGAAAAGTTTGTCACAAAAAAATTATTTAATAACTAGTATTGATATCCTAAGAAACGAAGAACTCTTTTTTATATAATTAAAAATTATAATAAATAATTTTTTTAAATACATACATTATATTATTATGGATTTTAAAATTATTTTAGAAAAGTAATTATATAAAATATTTATATTACTATTTAATTTTATATTATAATTAATGGACGTAAGTTAAACATACTTAGAGAAAGATTTGGAATTTGGAATTTAAGATCAAGTGTATATTTACCCTCAGAAACATAGGATATATTTTAATAGTAAAATGACGCACAATTATGACATATATAAACACACAATAATAATTAAAAAAAACATATGTAGAAAATAAAATTGATACTTATTGTCTCATGAAATTACAAACAAGGGAATGAATGAGATTTTTTTTTCTCAGCGAATGAATGAGAATTTATCTCTACTTACTGTTAGAGTTTTTCGTCCAATATTGAAAATTATTTAGTTGTAGAAAGAAATTTTATAATAATCAGACAAAAGCAAGAGCTCCTAGTTCGAGTACTTAGCAAATGTGTATCTTGTCATAAACTCACTCATATAATAAGCATAAATGATTAATATCAATTAAAATAACACAACAAATATTTATAATTAATATAATAATAAACAATTCAAAATTCACAACATTCCAACCACACACTGAAGGAAGTACATATAGGCAAACAATTTTAGGTTGAAATTTATCAATCAGCCTTAATGATGTGATTGCGATGGTGAAGTCATTTGGATCACTAGATAAAGGTCGAAATGATCCAGAAAATAATAATTAGGCTGTTTCTTCCTGCACCCTAACAAATTTATTCCTGCACCTATCATTTTAAAAAAAAACTATTTTACCCCTTTAAAACATGAATTTTGAATTGCTCTTTCCAGAATATTTTCGGAATATATTTCCCGAAATATATTTTATTAGTTCCGGATTTACCAATCTAGAAATAAAAGAAAATGTGTTTTAGAAAGGATATTTTACGGAATCTCTATTCCAGAAAATTTTTGCTTATGAAACCCCTATGTCGGAATTATCCAACACTATGAAAGGATATTTTCGGTATTTTAAAGAATTTAGAGGTGCAGGCAGAAACTCCCTAATAACAACTAATAAAATGTGCTTTTTTTTTCTAATATGGATATATATATAGCCGTGAAGGCCCAATTTTAATGGAGGAGAGTTATGAGACAAGTTTGGGGGAGTTTCTTCTTCAATTCCAACAAATTTCTCCCTCTACTACATTATTTTTGAAAAAAAAAATTCTATTTTAAAATAGTTTCTGAATTTCTTTATTCGAAAACATTTTGATGTTTTCGGAACATATTTTCCAAAATCATAAAATATATTTTCAGGAAACATTTTTCAGAATAATTTTTTTATAGCATATTATATATGTTATGGAATGTATTTTTCAGAATAATTTTTTCATAGTATATTATGAAAAAACGAAAAATCAAATAAGATATTTTGATCATTTCACTTAATTGATGGGATGCAGGTGCAGGAAGAAATACCACATGTTTGAACTATTTAGTAAATAGTTTATATGTTTAAATGATTAAAAAAATCAAAATCAAAATTGATGACACCTAATTTAGTATTTGGAATACTTTTAACATAAAATAAATAAAACAGGAGATGTAATTAGACGTTTAATGTAGCTTAAAATTTAAGTAATTTTTTTCTTTTAACGTGACTAACTATCTTATATATTTCAAACACTGAAAAACTCAACTAATTTAACGAGGATGCTGAATAAATGAAGAGATATCTCGTGCTAAAAAGTTTCTTTTTTATAATAAAGTCCATGAACTACTAGAGAATTTGAAGGTCTATTACAGAAGTTTCATCCTAAATTAGCCCTTTTATTTATATTTGGTAGTTATTTCCTCCATCGGATCAAATTAGAATTTACACTCATTTTTTTTATCTAAAATGACAAAAATACTTTTAAATAAAAGAAGGATGTATATCAGAATATTTCTTAATTCTTGTCCAAGAGCAGGTTTACGAGAAATATTTTTTTAATTGTCAGAATCTTTTTCTGAAATATATTTTTGAATTTTGTTTTTTGGAATTGATTTTTTAAAATAAAATATATTTCTTGATTTTGTTTTTTAAAATGTACTTTTTATGTTTTCAAATTATATTTTCAGAATAAGATTTTGAATTTTATATTAAAGCTTCATTCTGAAACATAAAAATTATTCCAAATTTATTTTCAGAATGTATTTTTTTGAATTCTGAATATTCATTTATAGAATAGAAGACAACTTAGAAATTTAAAAAGGAATGAGATGTAAGTAACAATTTATAAGGTGTAGGAAGAATTTGTCATTATATTATTTTTATATATAAATCTTTAGGGGAGAATCTGCAGACTAATATTGATGCAGTTTTAATTTCTATAACATGCATAAACAAGCTTTTCCATTCCCAGTTATACAAAGTAAATTATTCCTCTAGTCTTTAATATAATTAAGACACTTCAAATACAATAACACGTATCTATAAAAAGTATTTTAGTTGAATTTTTATTTTTCAGTATCAAATTAATTTTCATTATTAATAAATTTTAACATTTTCTCCATAGCATTCATTAATACAAAACATAAATGCTCATAATATTTAATAGATATAAATCAAGAAAAAAAAATTAAGTTGTATAAAACTTATAAAATAGATCAATAATTTATTTTAAAATGTGTTTTATAATAAGAATAGGAAGAAACAGCTTAATGTGATCAGCGTACATCTTTTTGATATTGCTACTGCTGCTATTTTGAATTCACTGCAAAATAAGCTTTGTTTATGAATATCTTTATGTGTATTATGTGATTTAGAAGAAGCTTCAATATATACAGCATGGAGCAGCAGCTAGCAACTAACTTGGAAAACAACTCATCATAAGTATAACCTACTGTTATCTACAATTCATCATCTGCATGATCCACACAGACTGTATAAACACAGAATGATTTATGCAGTGTACTTGAAAAATATATTTCTAAGTTTTAGCATGTGATTTGGCCAAAATCTTATTTCTTCATTTCTCATTATTTTCATCCCACAAGCAAAGGGATATAATACTTACATTCTAACCAACCAAGCGCCAACATTGACAATGGTGAAATAACTTCCAAATGACATTCAAAGGTTAATTCACTATAACACCAAGGGAGATCGACATTCAGCTATCCCTAAAGGATTATATTCATACTTGTATTCTTCCTCACACTAAAGTGAGCACCAAACACTTCTTCCAATGTACCAAACATTTACTAATTGTAGTCACGTTCATCAGGTCATGCTTTAGCACCAAAAAATGATTGCTGGAAGAGCAGGGAAACAAAAGAAAGATTGTAAACATATCGCAAAATATTGTTCAATGGTTTATAGACAAGGACATGCTCTGTTATTGGCTACAAAAAGAATAAAACACAAGAATCTTCATAAGTTTCAATTTTGTTTTTGATAAGGGACATCAGCTCCACTATACATTATGTAATCCCAAATCCATGAAAAGATCAACTATTTAAATTTATAATTATAATTAGGGAGTTTTTCTTATTTATTATGAAACATAGACAACTCCCTCTATGAGAAATCCAGACATTACTTACAAGTTACAACTAAAATATGAACATAATATAGATTTGTGGTCTTTGGTCCATGTTATTTATCTCTACCCGAAGTCACATTGAATTCCTGTCAGACGAGAGCTAACAAATCTGCATAAAGTTGCCATTCTTTCTCTGTAAATATGGCTTACCAAAAATAATCATATTTTTTTGTAAACTCTATATATTTGATCCATATATTTCTAATCTTCCAAGGAACTAAAGCTACATTCTTTGAATTTATGACGTAGCAAACGTGTTCAAAGAATCTGAGTGTGACATACAATGAGCTAAAGACACTGGGTTTGGGACTAACATTAATACCGCACCAGCCGTTAACCTAAATTACTCACTTAGTCCTTTGACAAAAATTAGTGCATGAAGCTCCCACAAATTTAGGTGTCTATAGGGTTACATGGAGACAACCTTATCCAAAGTGAGCAGAAAGGCTATTTCCACTGCTAGAATACATTAATACACTGAAGAAAAGTTATTGTTATGCCCCGCCCTTAAGAATCCTGTTTTATACTTGAACTTGATATTACTTAATAGTCACGTTTTAACTATTTCCTCAAGGTTTTCAGCACATATCTATGCTTAAAACTCAAATTAATTTCTGCTACATTAATTTACCCTTTTTTGTTGAATAGTTGCAAGGTATGGAATGGATTCAAGGAATCAAAATACCTTGGCTTTTGTTGGAGTACTAGGCTTAACTGTGGTAGTGCTCCCAAAACGAAATATACTAGGCTTTTTTTCTACAGGCTTCAATATTTGAAAAGAGCAAACGAGTGACTCATCAACAGTCATCATTGCACCAGCATTGTCAAACTCTCCACAGTAATTAGGTGCCGAGAAGATAGTTACAAGTTGTCTGTCAGCAAAGAATTCATATCCGTCTTCCACAACCTGTGACATGGAACATATACAATCAGCATATTGTACATTTTGGATTTCCAGCATTATAATCACACATTGGAAAAGAATATGAAACCTGATGGGCCCTGCAAATCAAATCAAGATCATGCTTCTGAAGGAATTCTGTCACCCTGTCAACACCAAATGTATAGGAAACTCCACGTTCATTTTCTCCCCAACCCCGAATGTCACTGCTAGGATCAGACCAAAGGAGGTCACATAGTAGACCAGTTTCGGGCACTTCAGAAGGACGCGGCAAACTCTTTATCTGATTTAAATTGTGTAACTCAGGAGAGAGTCCACCATGCATGCAGAGTATTTTTTCATCAATTAGAGCTGCCACTGGCAAACAGTTGAAGCATTCTGTGAACACTTTCCAAAGCTTCACATTGAATCTTCGTTTACACTCATCATAAAATCCATAGATGCGGTTTATAGAAGCACATTCATGGTTGCCCCTCAGAAGAAAGAAGTTATTAGGATATTTTATTTTATAAGCCAGAAGGAGACATATAGTCTCCAAGCTTTGCTTCCCACGATCAACATAGTCCCCTAAAAATAAGTAATTAGAACGAGGAGGCAACCCACCGTACTCAAAAAGTCGCAGAAGGTCAGAATATTGACCATGGATATCTCCTGGTAACACAGAAATGAAACAAAATATCAGTTTCAATCTTGAATAACAAAATATGAATTTCATTCAGGACCAAAAAATAAAAAGTCATGCACGATGGTTACCTACAACTTTTAGCCCAAACTCCAAATCTTATTGTCAATACGGGATGCTAATGTTCACCTAGATGTAAAATCATTTAAAAAGAAGACAGTGCCTAGCAGTTAACATGGAAATTTAGACTGCGTGACAGATAGAACTACTATTTGGAATAATATTCCCTCTCTTAATAGTGAGAACCAGTTCTAAAATGTAAGTTGGTTAGGGAGTGAATATAAGGTGAAAATGAGAGGTAACAGGTAGGAGGTAGAGGAGTATTTTCACATGAAGCTACTTGAAAAGTTGGAAAGCATAGAACTTTAGCTTATGCACCCAGGGATTGAAGTATTTTGGCACATGAGATAGACAATTTTTTGTTACGTATAATGCACCTCCATAGATTTAAACTTGAGACATTTTGAAAATCAATGATCGATTGGAATGAACTAGGATTAAAATCATTAATTCCGACCTCATCCACAAAAGCTTTATTAAACTAGCAATATATTATTAGAAACTAGAGGGTTGAAACTAGAAGACAAGAATGAAGAATGAATTATGGAGAAAATCATGCAAGCAATGTCCAGAAAAACAGTGATATAGAAATTTTACTCAATAACTTATGAGTGCTTAACAGCAAATTATTTCAGTATAAATTTCATAGGTTGTATAGCAGTAAAAAACTTTAACTACTTTCGGAACTTGTTTATACCGGGAGAAGATAATATTAGATGGTCTTGGACTATTTTATAACCCCTGTTAATCTTTTGTATGTCATATAATGAAAATGTTATTAATTCTTTATTGTACAATTTGAATGTGTTATGTAGACATCGGTTAGAACCATAGACATGTGATGGTTTAGGATTAATTTCTTTACCGGCAGACATGCTTCTCAACTCGTAGTAAATTAAGGTACTTGAGTTGCAGAGGGAACAAATTCATGTTTCAGTATTTACAAGTGAAAATATGTGAGACATTTGCTACTACAATTGACGAGTTTTGGTTTCCATAATAAACAAATCCACACACAAATGTTTTGCTTTGTTAAAGTCCTTGTGAAGATAATTAAGTATCTTGAAAGATTCTTATTCATTCTATAATAAATCCTGACTTAGATAAAGCTTGATGCAGTAGGTTATGAGAAAACCTCAGTTGAATTTAGCACACTTCTATTTTTAAAAAGTAAGACGAGCAAAGGCATCACAATAGAGGAAGAATCCCAACTATGTTGCTATCTCTAACCCTGTCAATTAACACACCAAACTTCTATGAAGCAATCACTTTAACAGAATAAGAAGAGACAAATTAACATCCCTAAAATAGAATTTAACAATTTAGCATACCTCTCTCAAGGGAAGGGTCTCTTTTAGTTCAATATGATAAAATATGAAGCAATCTAAAGAATCTAATAGAAAATCGTATTTTTAGGTACGCAAGATATTAATATATCAAACATGAATGGACAAGAATTCTGAGGTCTAGGAAAGGTCAGACAAACACAACCTTATCAACAACAACCTCATCAAAGTCAACATTATCAACAATAATAATAACCAAGCCTTATCCCATTTTAGTGAAGACAGAGGTAGCTTCACAGACTACACGATTCACTTAAAGACCAAAGTTTCAGATGATACACACCCCTAACAATATAAGAAAAGAAAGAGTTGTGCAGACCACATCTATTCAAAGCCATAAAATTTATAACTGTTTTTTTCTTTTTAAGATCACTCCACTCATCATTAACCATTTTCATATATATATATATATGATTCCATGAGTTTCTTATAGATTGTTTGAAAGATTTTCTAAGTTACTTTTTTTTCTCAATTTTTTTATATGCTGACGTATATATCAATTAGAAGTCCTGACTTCATAAGAAAATGCACTTTTTATAATAAAGATTTCTTGCTAAATAAGATCAATTTGATGGTCTCAATCACTATATTTGTAAAGATAAAATAAATGTTGATTTTTCACTATAAAATGTTGATTTTTCTCCTTATTATATATAATAATTTCATAAATATTAACGTTTTCAAAATTGTAAAGTATAATAAGTTAATCAATATAATAAATTAATCTAATAAATATATAAATATCATTTTTTATAGGGGTGCATTAAATCACTACAAGAAAATCATGAAATAAAAACCAATTTTAGAGACAAAAAATAATTAGTTGTTATATTAACTAAATTAGATACCATTTTAGAAACTAAAAAAACTTTTGGTTTCTAAATTAGTTTATATTATTGTTAAATGGTTTTTAAATTGGTATCTAATTAGCTACCAAAGTTTTTGCTACCAAATTTAAAATATAAATAATTGGTAGTTAAAACCTTGGTAGCTAATTAGATATTAATTTAGAAACTATTTAACAATAATAGAAACTAATTTAGAAACCAAATTTTTTTTAGTCTCTAAAATGATCTCTATTTAGTCACTATAACAACTGATTATTTTTTGTCTCTATAATTGGTTTCTATTTCACGATTTTCTTATAGTGAATCACTCATGTTTAGCATCAACAAACTGGTTAATGTTTTATTGCTTTCACAATTGTAAGTAGGGTTGACAAAACCAGCCAGGACGACCCACTATCATTTAGGTGAGACAGGTTACCTTTTTGAACCCGCCAACATGTATTGGTCTGACCTGTCTAACCCACTAACCTGAGAGGTGGTAGGCGGGGCCAACCTGCATTTTTATTTTTGGCATTTTTAAAGAGGACTCTCATGCTTTTGGAATAAAAATTGTTTATTTAAATTAATTTCTTTATACATCATTTGATTCATTGAAGTATTGTTGATAACTACTTTAATTTGTTAGGTATTAAACCTTCTTTCATTAGAATATTAAAATTTGATTTAATTTTATTTCTCTTTCTTGTATTTTTATTGTACAAAAAGTTATATCAATGATTATAATCAAGTAAATAGATCTAAAAAAATTACATAAAAAGAAAAAAATTGAAAAGTGGCAGACCAGCCCGCCAACCTATCAACTCGTCCTGTGATAGGGCGGGTTACTATTTTCAGCCTGCACAATCTTGGAGAGTCAACACGCCAACGACAACGACAGGTCAAACCAAAATAGGTCGGGATGACCCATTTTACCACCTTTTATTCTAAGACTTGTTTTGTCATTTCAATTTAAAGACACTCTATTGTTTGTATTTAATAAAAAAATTATTTTAAAATTTTCCTTACCTTCGGTTATTATTCTCCTCTAGAAAGTGCTTCTCAAATTTGCACTCATTGGTTCCCGCTTCTAAAATTTTCGCTCACTACTTATTTTCCTTCTTCCCCCTTTTGCTTCTTTCTTTGCTTTTCTTCTTTGTTTATTACAAGCCTGCAACTCAACAATACTGTGCTCACGGTGATGCAACTCAACACAACATAGGTTTTTTCTTTCTTTTTTCTTCCCTCTTCTATAATTTTTGTGTAACTTATAGAGTGTATATGCACTTGATCTTTCACCTAAAATGGAATGTTAAGATTACTTGATCATCGGGGATGTTAAGATTACTTGATCTTCTTCCTGAAACAGGATGTTAAGAGTGAGATATATTATTTGTTCCTCATTTCTCTATTTATATTTACTTTTTTAATTAGAATGGATTCATGAATGCTTTTTGTGTGAGGGACGTGTATAAGGGGGTGGACTGTGTCATCTCTGACGTGTCTAAGAACAAGTTTGTATCTGGCTCAAATAGGTATATCAAACACCGCGTCGTTCATGCATCCGCGATGTGCCTGTGTCGAAGATGTGTCCGAAGCACGAAAACGGAGCCTCCACATTGTGTCAAAACTTCATAGGTCAAGGTCAATAGCAATTTAAATATGCATTCCTCTCTTAACCTTCCAATGTGCCTTTTAAGAACAAAAATGTGATGAAACTTTGAGCTCCCAAAATAGGCAATACCCAGAAGGCAATGATTGACCCTAACAATACTCTCTCAACGAATTTGAGATTGGAACAACATTGACGTTGTTTGTGGGGATAGAAAAGTACGAATCATCATTCCCTTAGTCCTTCACAATCCTCATTTTCTTAGTCCTCAATGGGGGGTTGTTCTAGTACACCCAATAATCTCACATCATTTAGGAGTTGAGGTCAAGAGTAATCTAAATACATCTTTCTCCCTTAACCCTATAAGAAACCTTTTAAGAAAAAAATTGTGATCAAACTCCGAACTATAAAATGGAAAAAATCTTAGATGTGGTGATTAATCTCAACGATGTTATTTCAATGGACTTAGAATCGGAACATTGACATTGTCTGTGGAGTAGAAAAGTGGTTCTAAGTATGAACTTTTGTTCCCTTACTATCGAGAGGTCTTATTTTAATACTTTGGATTCCGTGATTGAATCTAGTGATTTTATCTGAGCAGACTTGATGTGAATGAACTTAATTAAGAGCAAGATACATCAAATTTGATCTCCAATTCAATAATAACACACCATAACTGATTTGTTTTGTACTAAAAGAATTATCCCATAGCTTTAACTTGTTTTTTGTCATACAGAAGATCATAAAATTGAGACGATCATAGAAAAATAAAATTGAGCAAGAAATAGAAACATGTGGTCGAGGGGGAAAGAAAAGAAAAGTACCACAGATCTTGAGTGGTGCGTCGAGTTCCAAGAGGTTGGGCTGGTTGGAGAAGATATCCCTGGAGACAAGACAAAGCTGCTTGATTTCAGGCTCAGAAAGTTGCACCTGCTTGCCGGGTCTGCCTCTGACTTCGAGCAGCTTATTGATGATACCATCAAGAACCCCACGTTCCATTCGGAGTCTGAGGTCTCAAAAGTCAAAATAAGAAAGGAAAGAACAAAGTGAAAGGAAAGAAAAAGAGGTAGTAGGTAAGGTAATAACAGCAGTTTGAAGTTGCGAGTAGTTGGTTGTCTATATATTGACAACGATCATCTTAGCTTTAAGTCAAATTCAAGTAGAAGAGCTTAATCATATTCGGGTTTTCTGAGTAGAAGAGCTTAAGAAAGGAGTGGAGGGCGTTGAAAAGTGGAAAGTGAAAAGAACATATTCGAACGCGTAGAAGAATAAAGTGGGAGCCAGGTGAGTGCGTTGAGGTCCCAGAAATACAAGGGAACTTGTTTCACATCACTTCTCCTGTTTTTTTCCCAAACTAAATGGCCCAATTGCTAAATCATCATATTTTTCAACGCGTAAAACAGGTACCCACCCACTTCTCACTGCATCATTCTTTCTGTCCTAATCAATTTAATTAGGTACTTACTATTTAAGTAACGTCAACTACTTCTTTCTTATTCAGTTTTAGATAATAATTATAAGAAAAATAACTCTTCAAAGATATTAAATCATAAAATCGCATACAAAACGAAGTATATATACGTGTAACTAAACAAATTAATCTCTTACCATGAGTCCTACGTCTACCTATTTTATACCAACCTTGAGGATAGAGACTGCAGAAGATATTCACATAATTTATGCATATAAATATTTTTTTTAGTGTATGCAAGTATTGCAAACTATATGTTCAAGTTTAATAACAATAATTTTTATTGTTTTCAATATTTGATTTAGTTAGGTTCAAATTTTACAATCCAATTGAAAGATTGCCTTATCAAAACAAGAACATCTTAGCTGCCAGGAATCGTAGGCTGGGCTGGTCCGTGGGTCTGATTTCGGGAATCTTGGTGAACTAACTTCTTTTGAGTTTTTATTGTGATTGTCGTCAGACACGAATTTTTTTAGTACGGTAGAATTGGGTTAAATGAACCTAAAAGAATAATGGCATAAAGTATACTTGTGCGAATATTAAGTCCTAAACAAGTTGACGAGTTTTTTTAAAAAATAAACAAAATTACTAATTGTTTAAAATAAATTTTTAAATAAAATTATACAAATTTCACCTTTTAAGTGAGTTTTATAAAATTTAATTAAATTTAAAAAATTATTTGACAGAAGAAATAAAGTAAATATTTCGAGGAACAAAGTTACTTAAAACATTTAATCCATCTCTTTTTTCGTGATACTTATTCGAACCACAATCATCCTCTGACAGAAGAGTTGAAATTCCAACTTGTTCCATAAAATTAAGAAAAAAAAGGGTTTAAGAGGTTTGCTTGGATGATCTAATTTGTTTTATCAGCCTAATTTTTTGGGTCTGATTAGAGCTATTTGTGATTAATTAACTAAAATCCATCGGTCATCTGTTTAGATTTTTTGTAGTATATAATCATAAACTATCATGTATACTAATACTGTTGATTTTTTATAATAGTAATTTTAAAAAATTTAATTATTTGATCGTGTATAAACTTATACCAATAATAATGTATACAGATTAAGGTATTTGTTCTATTTTTTTCATCTCATTATCTCAAACATTTATCTATTTCCTCATCTTGAATGGCCTTTTTTTTCAAAGGCCGAAGAATGTCACACATGTTTTAATGGCTTTAAAAAAATAAATATTCATAAAAATATTTCAAAATTTTGAAGCATTACTTTTAATAATGAGATTCTCCACTTAATTACAAACATTTTGCGTGAAAGGTTAAACGCCTCTGTGTGGCATATCACAACTTGACATGGTGACGTGAAAAATGATAAAGTACACAAATCTCATTTCTAACGTGGCATGATTTAAATTCCTTCATTTATTCTCCTTGTTTTTTAGTTTCTTATACAGTGGTAGTCTCCTTGCGTTTCCGTGGTCTCCTTTGATTTTGGTGTTGGCGTCCAACAAATAGTGTTTGGTCATTTATCTCAAGTGGTGGTCTCCTTGTGTTTTCATGGTCTCCTTTTATTTTGGTGTTGGTGTCCCACAAATAGAGTTTGGTTATTTATCTCAGGGGCGGTCTCTGATTGTCATTTGTGTGATTTCGAATCAATTTTTTTTTGTGATTTCAAATCAAGTTTTGAGAGTATTATGAAATCTTTGGTATTTTGATATCTAACTAGTGAGAGCTTGTCCAAAAGTTATACATACAATTAGTTGAATCTACAATGATTACTTACATCTAATTAGAAACAGAAACACAACAGAAAATTTAGAGGAAAGAACCTCAAAGTTATAAACTATTGGGGATAGGTGGAGTTGAAACTTGTATTTAATGTATTCAGTCCATTGAAGAATGAAAATCAATCTTTTGAAGAAGATGTCATTATATGCATCTTTGTGCTTTTGTGTCTGTTTATTTATGTTTATCAAGGTAAATAATCTATGAAAATCCAAGAATCATGTTTTGAAATATTTGTGTTTAGAACTTTGTATTGGGATTGAGAAAATTTCAAATGATTGAAATTTTACTTTAATTTGTTAAAATTACTTAAAACCTCAAAAAGTTATGTAGAGATGTTTAATATGTTAAAACTTGTTATTTAACAAATTGAAATCTCTTTGTTTTAAGGATGATATTATTTGTTATGGTTTTAACATATTAGAGATTCAAATTAATCCATTGTTTTCACTTTAAGTGAAATCAATCGGTTGAATTGAGTTTTTAATCCATTAAAAATAACTTAATAGCTTAAAAGACATTTTTCCTGTGAGGATTATAAAAACGTATTTTGAAAACTTTTTTGTACACTGACTTTAACATTTTCAGAAACAAAGAAAATTTATTTTTGAGAGCACAATTTACATTGAGTAAATTCTTTTGATTCTTGGAACTTTATTTGAGCTTTCTTTGATTACTTTCCTTGATTGTAGAAAGTTTACCTGAATTTCCATAACCTGTTTATTTATATGTTGTAATTCAGGTGTAGTTGTTCTTTAATTCACTTGTTTATAGAATTCTTGTATAGATATGATTTTTTATTTTTATTTTTTTTAAAGCAGTAGGGTGTTGCTTGTGATATAAGTCATACGTGTAGAGTACAAGAGTGACTATAGTGTGAGTCTTGTTTGTAAAGATTCTTGGATATAGTGATCTCAATTAGTGTGTATGAGGGACTACATGTAGCTCTTAAGGAAGAATGAACCAATATAAAAATCTCTATGTGTTTCTCATGCTCTCTCTCTTTTTACATTTATGTAATTTGATTTTAAGTGTTTCTTGTGTGTTCAAAAATTCAACTGATTAATTGTGTGATCTGGTAAAAGTAAATTGGTAAAAAATTATGATTTCTACTAGATTTATGTGATAGTGGTTCTTCAAAGCATATGACTAGAGATGCTTCAAAATTTATCAATATGAAACTAAAACATAAGGGTTTTGTCACATGATGACAACAATAAAGGATGGATTCTCGACAGAGGTAATGTAGGTAATGAGGACTCAATGATAATTAAATATGTATTGTATGTACAAGGACTGAAGCACAACTTACTAAGCATCAATCAACTTTGTGACAAAGGATATCAAGTTATCTTCGAGCCATATTCATGTATGATCTGTGAAGGAACTTCAAGATATGTCTTACTTGTAGGTAAAAGGGTAAATAATGTGTACAAGTTATACATTACAAACATTGAATCTAAAATTGAATGCTTATTATCAAGAACGAAAGAATATTGATTATGGCATAGAAGAATTTCTCACATTCACATGCATCACTTGAATAAGTTGATTTCTAAAGATCTTGTCGTAGGTATTCCAAAACTAAAGTTTGAGAAGGATAAAGTATGTGAAACATGTTAGAAAGGAAGACAAACTAAAACTTCTTTCAAATTAAAAAAAAAAAAGTTTCAACTTTTAGATCTCTCGAGCTGCTTCACATGGACTTATTTGATCCTTTCAGAATTATGAGTCTTTGAGGAAATTACTATGCATTAGTTGTTGTAAATTATTTATCTAGGTTTACATGGAATTTATTCATTGCATCCAAAAATGATACCTTTTTCAACTTTCAAAAAGCTTACAAAGCTTTTACAAAATGAAAACTGCAACAAGATTTGTAAAATTAAAAGTGATAGGGAGTTTCAAAATGAAAATTTTAATTCATTTTGCGAAAAAAATGGTATTCAACACAAATTTTCTGCACCTAAAACTCTACAACAAAATAGAGAAGTTTAAAGAAAGAACAAATCATTGGACGAGTTGACTAGGACAATGTTAAATGAATATTTTCTTCCTAAATATTTTTGGGTTTATGTTGTCAGCACAACTTGATGTTTCGAAATCGCCACCATCAGCGCCTCCGCGAAAGGATTTGTTCACATTCTTTCTGAGTTCGATTTATCCAATGTCCTTTGATTTGATTGGATTTGATTTGATTTGATTGGATTGGTATGATTTACTTATGTTGATTTTTGGGTCTTAGATATTTCAGTTGTGGTGAATTTCATTCCGAATTGTTGTCTTAATGATTTGATAAATAAACTCTAGCAATTTGTAATTTGTGGAGCACGACTCTTCACTGAAGAAGATTACGTAGGAGATTTTGATGTGATACAAATGTTTTATGAGTAGAAACTTAAGGAGATTTAGGGTGAGCCAATCTGATATAGCATGGGTGAAGAATGTCGTACATCATGCTTGCTTGGATCCCTTGCTTACCAATAAATCGCAAACAAAAAACCTTGCAGATTGTTGCAGATCTCCAACCAGAAAACATAACACAAGGATATACTGGAGTAGAGAATTGTGTATTTTAAGTAGTAGCACATCACTACCAATTTAAATAAGAGTTTTAAGTAGTAGTATTTTAGCTAGTTTTCTAAATAAGAGTTTTTCCGTGAGTGAACTTGGTTTACCTAAGGTGCTGTTTAAAGTTGATGTGAGTAATTGGCTTATTATATAAATATATTTGTAAAAAAAAAGTACCTCAATTTGTTGTGGTCAACTAATGCAATATCAATATATTTCCCTGACAATAAGAGAATAGAAATCTCTTCTGTAATAATTGACCTGTAAGAAGATGGACATTGGAAAATTTTCAGAAGTTGGAAAAGTTATTGTAGTTTTTTTATTAAGTTAGTCAGTTAGAGGGGATTTCAAAGGTAAATAAGTAGCAGGAGAATGTAAAGGGAGGCAACCTATCTAAAATCATTTGGAGATTGAGCTTTTGCTATGTGATTCCTAACAAAAGGTTTGTTGACTACTTGTAAAGAAACCAAGCCATAAGCAAATAAAATCTCCACACAGAAGTAAAACTATTAAGATAATAGCCAAAAAGTTACACATGTCATTTTCCTCCAATTCCAACATATCTACCACAAAGATCATTTTACAAAGCCTAATAAAAAGTTGATTTTATGTTACTTGATGAGAATTATTATTATGTGAACAGGGAAATGTGAACAGAGCACGGGGAGGATGAGAATCTATGTTACTTGATGGTTGCTGGAAGAGGTATGGATCTATCGCATTCAAATTATCTCCTCCTAGCTCTCTTTCATCTCCTGTCTTGAGAATCTTGTTGAATAGCAAGTATATGGGCCACATCAATGACCAAAGTGAGTGTGATAAGTTTAATTTTAAACAGAGATTCAGGACAGGAAATAGGGTGTCCCAGTCATGTATGTGAAGTATCAACCAAGTGGGTAGAATTGCTTCAGTTTTGGAGATGTGATGTGTGTTTCTGTTTTTATTTAGTGTATTTATTGTGAGAATTCAATAGGTTTAGAGGGAGCTCAATAGGTCAGACATGTAGCATACCCTGGCTGGAGGAATACAAATCATGGTTTCCTAAATATCCACCCAAGACCACACTACTATATTTAAATGGATAATTATAAATCAAATTGAATTAATTCCTTTTATCTCTCATCAATACAGTGTTTATAAAATCTCACATTTCTTGCTTTTGATGTTTTGCATACGAACTAGCTCTTCCTTTCCTCTGTTTCCTTCTTGACTGTGTTCTGGGGGTAAACACACATGTCCATTTGCTTTCTCTCCTCAAAGCATGCTCATACAGAAAAGTAAGGTGAGTTTGTAATCTGAGTTTCTAGTGAGTATCTCTCTCTGTTAATTTTTTGTTGATGGCTTAAGTAAATAGAAGTTTATATAGGAAAAAAAGGTAAGGAAGGGGTGGTGGGATCATGGTTACAGTTGGCCAATCTGGCGAAGCCCTACAGAAGGGTTGCAGAAGCATAATGGAAAATTGTAGTGATGTTATCCTATTTCATGAAAAAGTACTGAGAAAACAATAGGTCTAATTTGAGTATTTTGTAAAAGAATAAAAGTTCTAGTTTAATCCATGTTTAATAAGACAAATAATTAGATTCATTATATAATTCAATTCAATGCTGGTTTACCTGCATGGTAAGTTATAACAATAATTGTTTGAAGCATTGTTGTCAAAATTGCAATATATTTTTTACTCACAAGATTGCATGATCTTGCAAGTTCACGTCTTCAAAAAATTTCCATGCCTAGCTTTCTAATCTAGTGGGATTGAAGTAAGATTGTCACACAAACTCATAGCATCAAGCTTGTAGAAGTTTGGACAATTTGGAGTCATAGCAAGGGCGAGAATTGCTCTTGAGGCAGCACCCAATTTATTGACTATAATTTTGTCTCTACCTTTTCCACTAACAATTCATTGACTCCAAATCGAATTGTCATTTCTTAAGGATGAATAGTCATTTTGTATACATATCTACTTAGTGACATTAGACACTCACGTACTTTGCATTTCATTTTATGTTTGAATTAAAGTGTAAATATATATATATATATATATATATATATATATATATATATATATTAGAGAGAAGTGTTGAACTTTATGGTTGTCAATACTGACCAGAACTTTATGTTAAACAAATTATTAAAACTTCGCAAAGAAATTAATCAGTAGAATTTGTAAGATTATGCAGGTTTAATGAAAATAGTTATGGTCATTCTTTCCTTTTTACAAAGAAAAACCAACTTTAGAATATTTGATGCTTTGTTTTGGTCTGTTTGGTTTAAACTACTAAAACTGAAAATAAAACCAAATTAAGAATTTTTGTTTAGGATTTTTTTGTTTGAGTATAATTACTCGTGTGTGTTGAGAAGAAATTATGTATGGAAAGAAGGGTGTTAATACTAGGACATAAACATCCAATAACCTATATTTTGGAAAGATATATAATATTAGCTCTAAAATTGATATTATAAAAATAACTAGAAAGTATTGAGTTTATCTTATAAGATATTTTGATATATATTTTTTACTTCACTGTACAATCTTGTGCATAAATATACCTTGGACAATAATGTAAAAAATTGAAACATCCTTAATATTTATTTTTTATTACTTAAATTTATGTAATTTTTTGTTACTGATAAAAATCTGTAAAAGAAAATGCAATTCCAAGTAATTATTTATAATTTTAGCATAATAAGAATCAGAATTGAAAATTTAAATATTATCTATATTCTTCAAAGTATATATATATATATATATATATATATATATATATAAACAAAAAAAAATATTAATCAAAAGTAAAAAAGAAACAAAAATACTAATCAAATTTATTTGTTTCTAAATTTTAAGAACTTAGTTCTCCATATGATTTTAAGATATGTGAATCTCTTCATGGACAATAATTCATGAAATATAAATTCATATATCAATATTATAAAATTTAAAAATTTATAGAACTTATATTACATAGTTTCAATAATCTCTTACATTTTCTTTTATTGTACATCTAATACATAAAAATATACATAAGAAAAATTGGACAAATATTAGTACAGTTATACATAAATATTTAGAGAAATGTAATTAGATAGTGAGAAAAATAAATACTCATTTATTTTGTTTTTTTTGTTCATGTTAGATATACAACCCAACCCAATGAACAAAAAATTCTCCTTAGAAAATAACTAGAAACTATTAGTGGTACATGTGTAATTTAAATCTTGGTTAAACACCTATTATCATTGATATAAATAGGCACCAAGACATTACTTTTTCTTGAACAAGCCAAATTTGCATGTATATTTGAGTTTTTTTTAGAATAAAATAGTTTTGAATTTGAAATATTATTAAAATTTGGTAATTCTTTATGTTGATATCTGTAATAATTTAACTGAATTAAATTGAATCAATAAAATATTTAATGTAATATATAAATATTGGAATCTTAATTATAAAATTAGGGCAGTTTAATATCACTCTAACAATAACAATACATGTAATGAGTCATTATTTAAAAGATATTACAGTAGATATTTGTAGAACTATACAGTATAATATATACAATAAGGAACACAGCAGCATAAATATTAATAGGGATTCCAATTTGATCAAATAATAAAAAACAGTTTTTGAAAGGTATTGCAAATTACATAGGTGCAGAGAAATATATGAAAATACCAATTGATAAATATTATGTTATTTTATATAGACTTTTATCTTTGGGTAATTGTTTTGGATTTATGGACTCTATATATTTTGATAAAGTCATTAGGACGAGTAAAATTTATTTATGGACTGAGTTGAATATTGTAAGTTTATGAATGTGATTTTTTTATTGAAAATAACTATTTTATAATAGAAATGGAATATCCTTTAAATATTCTTATTTTTTTAAATAATAAAATTGTGATTTTGTGGATAGATGGATACACGTAAAAGCTATGTTACATTTGAGTCAAATATAATGATTTAGAAAGTGTGAATCAGTTTTGAAGAAACACATTCTAGTTGAATCCATATATATGTTTGAATATAATGTCTTAATCTTGCATTTTGTAAGATTATGCAGGTTTTCACATGGATATGGTGGGATTGGAGTAAGATTGCCCAGACAAACTCAGGATCATATGGAGCTTGTTCCAACCTTTCTTTCAAAGGATCCACAACATGAACTATGCTTCCTCTTGTTCAATTTCGTCAAATATGGAGGACAAGGTAACTCAAATGGAAAATTAGCTTGCAATTGTGAAAAAACAAATGAACACTTTGTTTGCATATATTGCTTGACATCTAATTTGGTTCATGCATCCACCAATGAGGTATTAATATATTGAAATATTTATTGGTGTCTTTTATTTTATAATTATAAACATACAAATTCATTAACTTAAAATTATTTATTTCAGGCATCAGATTATGGAAGTGGTGCTCCATCACCTAATTAAGTAATAGGATCAAGTGTTGGAAGCAAAACTGATTAGGGATGTGTCTTTTAATTTTAAACTTGATTAAGGATGTATGAACTTTTGAACAATTATGTGTTGTAATTTTAAACTTGATTAGGGATGCATGAACTTTTTATGTGTTTTAATTTTCAATTACATATAAACTTTTGAACATTATTATGTGTGCTTTAATTTTTAATGAAATGAATGGATGATTATAACTTTATACATTATTTTAATTTATTATGAAAAAGTGGTGGTTAAATTTTATAATTGTATAAAACAGATTATAAAAAAGATTATAAAAAAGTGGTGGATAAATTTTATTTATTCAGAATTAAAATTACGTCAGTTAAAAACGCCACTACTTACGTATATTATGGCGCCATAATCTTCTTCAATGAATGTAAATTGCGACAGTTATAACTGACACTACTTACATATAAAAATCGTCACTACTTACACTATGTTTAAAGTGGCGGGTGTTGCGGCGGATAGCATAAAACTGCCACATTAAACTTTGTGGCGGCCAGTTCTATGGTGGTTTTGAAAACCGCCACAAGCGTATATTGTGGCGGTTATAAACGCCAGTTTATACGAAAATAACCGCCACAATATACACTTTTTTTGTAGTAATCAAGAAGAAGGCATTGACTATGATGAACATATGCACCAATAGCTAGATTAGAGGTTGTTAGACTACTTCTGGAATTTTCTTGTATGAGTGGTTTTAAGTTGTTTCAAATGGATGTCAAAAGCACATTTCTCAATGGATTCATTAATGGGGAAGTCTATGTTTCACAACCTACTGATTTTGAAGATCACAAACATCTTGAACATGTCCACAAGCTCAAGAAGGCACTCATTCTATGGTCTTATAAAAAGCTCCAAAACAAGAGTTTTAACAACTTTCATTTATCTCAAAACTATGAGAGAAGAAAGGTTGACAAAACTTTTTATCTAGAAAGAAAACTCAAATATCATTCTTGTTCAAGTATATGTAGATGACATTATTTTTGGAGAAACTAATGATTGTGAGGAGTTTGTGTTAGCTATGCAGAGTGAATATGAGATGTCAATGATGGGAAGCTATCATACTTTCTTGGTTTACAAATAAAGCAACTTGCAAATGGAACTTTCCAAGAGTCAATCCAAATATTGATTGATTTGACATTTTAAAGAAGTTTGTGATGAAAAACTGCAAGGAAGCATCAATACCTATATCATCCAGTTGTTACCTTGGTGTTGTTGAAAAGGGAAAATCAGTTGATCAAACAAAGTACAAAGGACTGATTGGATCATTGTTATATCTCATTGGTAGTAGACATGGCAACATGTTTGTTGCTTCTCTTTGTGCAAGATTTTAGTCATGTCCTAAGGAATCCCATTTCACTACAACAAAGATAAATTTGAAATATCTCAAAGGAACCAAGGATGTTGGACTATGATATCTAGTAATGTTTTAATTAATATCGTTGGATTTTATGACTCTTATTTTGTAGGATGTAAATTGGTCAGAAAGAGCACTAGTGGTATATGTCACTTGCTTGGATCAAGTTTGATATCATGACATAGTAAGAAGCAATCATGTGTCCTTATTTCAAATGTTGAAGTTGAATAAATTGTAGTTGGTAGTTGTTGTCCTCATATCTTGTGCCTTAAGGAGCAACTTGAAGATTTTGGTGTAAAACTCGGTAAGATACATTTATTTTGTGATAATACTAGTGCTATTCACTATAAGAAAAAAACTCAATTTTCCATAGATAAATTACTCACTGAGATTTATATGTAAATTTATCTTACATTAAAAAATTCCGTAGGTAATATTATTACTCATTGGAAGAAAGAGAAAGTGAAAAAGTGGGTCACAAAAAAGCCTTACCTTCGGATGTAAGGGATGGGAAAACAAAAATCCCTAGATAATCTTATATTTAATCCATAGGTAAAATTAACCAAATAAAAAATGGCAAAAAACCCAAATGTCCTGGCGCCTAAATTTCAAAGAGAAGAAATTGGAAGAAATTTAAAGACACTTTATTCCAACTTTTTTTTCCAAATCCAAAACATAGCAGTGCCCAAAACCTAACCCTTTTCCAAATCCTGAATTGTAAATCCCCATTCTCGCCGACAATGTGCCACAACTTTGCCTCCAATAGTGAATCAATAACTAGCATTGTCACAGCTTCAACCACTGCCAGGTTCATTTGGAACAAGACGCTTAAGGTACGAACAATCTTTAGTATGATATTTGCTTAAAAGGAGCATAACCATTTATTTTTTTTTCAATTTCCTGAATTGTTGAAAAATGAGCTTCCAAAGGGTTAAAAGATGGGAGAGAAAAAGGGAGTCAGAGGTACCAGTCTTTCTTTTGTTGATCCATTCTCTCAATAACGACTTTCATCCCCAAGGCTTAAGTGTCATTTTGTTTAAATATAGCATACAAAGGTTCATTTATGACTTTTTGTAATATTGGAGGGGTAGAATAGTTGTGAAATCATCATTCTCCTAGTCTTGATAATGGTTAATTTGGTTGCTTTTTACTCATTGATTGATGACTGGAACGAGGAATGCCCACCGTTCAATAACACCAAAAACCAACCCTTTTTTTTAGATTTCGTTAGTTGTCCACCGAGATAAAGGAAATAGGTAGAAAATAAAATTACTGGTCTCTATTGAGATTAAAATACTGTAACTATAACAATAAAACTTGTTTATTGTATTTGATGAATCTAAAATAGAATCCTTCTTTTAGGCTTTCAAAGCTACTGGTCCGAGAATGACAACTTCCACTTGGATTAGATGTAGTGGAAGGCCCACTGGAATTGGCTCTTATACATTAGTGACTATGATTACAATTCTTTTATACTAATTTTTTGCCTTTTCATGTAGTTCATTCTATTTTTTATAATAGGATATCTACATCTACTCGTGTTTTTTCTTTTTAAATAAATATATTTATCTTTCAAAAAAATTTAATGGATTATGTTTTTTTATTTCTTATTTTGTGAAGTATGACTTATATTGTATCTTATTCTTTGTTTTTTTTTGTGCAATTATTTCTTATTACTTTTTCGTTGCATGACTTACACCGTATTGTCCTTCACACTTTTGGATTATAAATTGATTAGATATCATTTAAAATGTTTCTTCACCATTTGTTCTGGACTTGTGGTTAGGTATATAGATATGATGATTGCAAATCTAGAGGTAGTAGATGTACTTCGTTCGTTAAAGAGTAAATGTGCTTCATCTTCCAAACTTCTCTATCTCCTAAGAATTTAAATTGGTTTTCAACTATTTTTAAATAATTGTTATGTTGTAGATTCATTAAGTTTATTTTATATCCTGTTACATGTCTCTTAATTTTTTATTTTTTTTATCAGTAAAGAATGAAATTAAATACAAAAGGGGTATTCCAACCCTTTTACATAAACCAAATCACATTAAGAATCTCCAAGAATAAAGAGATGAACAAACACCCCAGAAACAATAGAAAGATAATGTTTGTTGCATAAGCTACACATCCTATTCCAGCTAGCACCGTGCTCGTATTGGAATGCTATAAGCACTGCAAACTGCAGCTACAAAACCATCAAAATACACCAAAATATTGGTTATCTCCACCACCTCATTGACATTCCTTCTACCCAACTTGCAGTGGCACGATTGTAGCACTTGTCACAAAATTAATCACTTCAATGCAGCATCTTCCATTCGCTCCTTTTTGGACTTTGGCTTCCCCCTGTTTGCTCCTTTTAAGCTCACTTTTATCAGAAACCAACTAACCACTTGCCAGGGTCCATCTCGCACTTAGATTGGTTGGAGTTTACAACTTCGACTCACATTCCCCAACATGTCTGAATCCCCACCACAACCTCTACTGCTACCATCCAAATGTGAGACCACTAGTTGAGCAAACACACTTAGGGATTTCCACAACAACCAAAACACCACATAACAAACACAGTTTTTGTTTCCTGCAAAAAGAACCATGAACCAACATACACCCTGCCTATATTGATTTGTTATAAGACACATCAAAACAGAATCCTCCATCATGTCCTTAACATTCCTTTTGACTCCCTTTGCATACAAGCACATATTTCCTTTCCATCTTGCACCAGCTGTAGGCCGTGACAAACTCACCAACACCTCCAACCAACTATAAATCCAGTATAGGCCATAGTCTTAAAACTTTTGGCATCTGGGAGTCCTAATTATAACTTCTAATGCAAAGCATTGGATTAAGAATCCAGTGTAGAGAGGGGCGAGAGAGGAGGAGGAGATTCGGAGAAGACAGGTGGAGCGTCGTTATCATCAGCACTTGGCAAAGTCTTCTACAACTTTCTTCTTTTCAAACTTTCCAGAAAATCATGGTGAATATGAAATGTTCAGACTGTTTCAGAAATGGGCCGGGGTTAAAGAAGTTTTCATCTCTAAACGCTTGAACAGATGGGGTAGAAGGTTTGGTTTCGTAAGGTTTTTTGAGGTGGGTAATGCTCTAAGCTTGGAGAGGGAGTTAGACAACTGCTTCATCGGAAACATGAAACTTCACGTTAATGTACCAAGGTACAAGAGGGAAAGCTTCGAGAGTAAAGGTAGTGTTCATTCGCTGGAGGAGAAAAGTAGAAGTGGTGGGCCTCCCTTTCGAAACACACAGAGGAAGAACAAGGAGGTGTGGATGGAGAAAAGAGGGAAAGAAGTTATTGGGAATGAAGTAGGGAAGGATGTTATCGGAAACGGTCTATGTAAGCAATCATACGCTGATGTAGTAAGAAGGCCATTTCGTGATGCTTGGAAAGGGCCTTCTTTTACGACTAAAGCGAGTATCTTACCGTGGATGAAGAACAACATGGTTGGTCACATGAAGCCGAAGTGCGAACATG
The DNA here is from genome assembly GCF_051622355.1 of Phaseolus vulgaris. Lineage (NCBI taxonomy): Eukaryota > Viridiplantae > Streptophyta > Magnoliopsida > Fabales > Fabaceae > Phaseolus > Phaseolus vulgaris. Next base: position 34,017,642 of record NC_143504.1, read on the forward strand.
AGGCTCTGCAAGAAGAATGTTTTAAGGGAGGGTTGAGCATGTTTATAATACGTTTTTTGGGAGACAATCTTGTTTTGTTGTCATCTAAGTCCGGCGAGAAAATAGAGGATATAGTAAAGTCTAATGTTGAATGGTTCAATTGTTTCTTTGAGGAACTTAAACCTTGGTCAGAATCTCTCGTGGTCAGTTACAAGCGGGTGTGGATCAGATGTTATGGGCTGCCTATTCACTTATGGAGCAAGGAGTGTTTCTTGAAAGTGATAGAGGATATGGCAACGCTGATGGAGGTGGATGAAGCCACTTTGGATTGAACTCGGGTGGAGTATGCGCGGTTTCAAGTAAGAATTTTGAGATCTCGTAAGGTAGATTTGTCCAAAGGCTTTTGGATTAATGGGTGTCTGTATAATATTACGCTGGAGGAAGAGATGAACTATTATGATGGAGTCAAGTTCGGGTGTAATTGTGAACATAGTCTTGAAGGATCATCGGATAGCGTATCTTCTTTTGAGACTTTTGTTGAAGATTCTCTTTTCTCGGCGAATCTGAGTAATGAAAAGGGGGGGAACGGAGAAGGAAGCAGGGGGTGGTCGGAGGAAAACAAAAGGGAAGGGAAGGGGTGGTCTACGAATAAGAAAAAAACGGGGATAGAAAAGGAAGGTGCAGAAGATCTTGTGTCAGGTCAGGGAAAGGCTGTTTCATCTTTCACAAAAAAGGAGGTGAGTTTGCAGGGAGGATCAGAGGAAGGGACAACAGCCACTCAGCAGGTCAATGTGGCGTGTGGGGATATACAAAGTTCCCTGGTCAACTTAGTAAAAGTGGGGGAGTCTACTAACTCCCTAAACGAAAGCCCAGTGTTATCTAAGGCCCATTTGCAGTTTAGCGGATCAGAGGCCCATGTGGACATCGAAACCAGGCGTGCACCAGTTTCAGGAAAATTTCTCGAAAGCGTCTGTGCATTGGGGCCTGATGATGTACAATCACCAACACCAGAGAGCCCGAGGGTGGAGCAACCATTGAAGCACTCTTTTATTGTTAATGAAGGGGGTGATTGTTCGCTGAGTAGGGTAAACAACTCTCTATCTGAATCGAGTAGCTGTCGGAAGCTTATGATCAGTAAAGGACGCGAGGGAGATTTGGGGGAGAAGATGTGTGGCGCTGATAGCGGCGGGGAGGACCTTACAGAGGTGGCTGACCATCAAACCCCTGACAGAGTACGCCATCTACGTGCGCTATGGAAGCAAGGGGGTCGAACAATCCAGAGACGGTGGCATTCCAAAGGGGGCACGGGATCACTACACTCCGGGAATAGATACCCAACCAGGTCACGTTCTTTAACTTATGCGTTGTCAGATTCAGAAATTGTTGAATGTAATAACCGAATTAGGAAAGAAGCTGTCGAATCCGAATCAGTTAGGATATGGGAATTGGCAAAAAGGTTAGGAACGACATGTCCATGGGGAGATGTCATGATGTTACAAGAAGTGGAGGTGATGGAGGATAGGGATAGACAAGTCTTGAGTAAGATGAAGAAGGGTACGAAAACAGGTTGTTGATGATTATTATCAATTTAAATATCAGAGGGCTAGGAGGAGGGGTTAAAGCTAAATATCTTAAGCATATTATTTACAAGGAAGGTGCCGAGTTTGTGTGTTTGCAGGAGACAAAAGTTACGGATTTCTCTGATTCTAAATGCTTTGCCTTATGGGGGGATAATAAAATTGGTTGGGTACTTAATGAAGGAGAAAATAGGGCAGGAGGTATTCTCTCTATGTGGAACAAAGAAGCGTTTGAGTACAAGTCTCATGTTAAAGGAAGAGGCTTCATAGCTGTATCTGGGACTCATGTCAAAATGAACTGCCTATGCGTAATTGTGAATGTGTATGCAACATGTTCGGTTAGTGATAAAGTAGTCATGTGGGATGCCCTGTCAATCATTAAGAGTGCTAATCATAATGAGGTGTGGTGCTGTTGCGGGGATTTTAATGTTGTTAGATCTATGGAGGAAAGGAAAGGTGTTAGAGGTTTTTCCAGTCAGAAGAAAGAGATTAGAGATTTCAATGAGTTTATTGATAGGAAGGTGTTGGTGGAATTACCTCTCGTAGGTAAAAAGTTTACTTGGTTTAAGTCAGGTGGGTCCGCCAAAAGTAGGCTAGACAGATTCTTAGTATCCTTGGAATGGTTACAAAGGTGGCCTACGAGCAAGCAGTATGTTTTGCAGAGGGAAGTTTTCGATCATTGTGCTATAGTGGTCAAGTCTTGGGATAAAGATTGGGGACCTAGACCCTTCAAAACTATTGACGCTTGGCTTATGGAACCTGAATTTAAGGACTTGGTGAAAGGAAAGTGGAACAATTATGAGGTACAGGGGAACAGTATGTCCAGGCTCAAAGATAAATTGAAGTTATTGAAAAAAGACATCAAGGAGTGGAACAAGAGTGTTTTTGGAAATATTGAGGAGTGTAAGCGTGAAATCATGATGGAGATTGAGAACCTTGATGTCAAGGATGCTGAATGTGATCTTTTGGAAGGGGAGAAATTGAGAAGGTGGGAGTTACTTAGCCAAAAAAAGAGCTTAGATAAAAAGATGGAATCTTTAAATAGGAAGAAAGCTAGATCTACTTGGTATAAGCATGGGGATTCAAATTCCAAGTATTATCACTCTATTATTAGATGGAGGAAGCTTAGGAACGAAGTCAAAGGCGTTGAAATAGATAATCAGTGGTGCGAAGAACCGGAAGCCGTGTGTAGGGAAGTGAAACGTGTCTTTGAACAGAGGTTCAAGGCCACTCCTGATCATGGTGTTAGACTTGGTCTTGTGGACTTCATGACTCTTCCAGAGGTGATTAGCCTGAAAATGGTAGAGGATTTCTCAGAGGAGGAGGTCAGGGCTGCAGTGTGGATGTGTGAGGGATCAAAAAGTCCGGGTCCAGATGGCTATAACTTTAATTTTATCAAAAGTAATTGGGAGACTCTAAAGGAGGATATTTTGGAAGCAGTGTACATGTTTCAAGAATCTGGGAGCTTTTCTAAGGGCTGCAATGCGTCATTTATTGCTCTTATTCCTAAAATGAAGAATCCTGTTTTGATTGAGCACTTCAGATCTATATCCTTAGTGGGAGCTCTTTATAAGATTATCACTAAGGTTTTATCATGCCGTATCAAGGAAGTCATGCATTTGGTTATTGATGATGTGCAGTCAGCTTTCTTGGAAGATAGGGGTATGCTAGACAGTGTCGTGATGGCAAATGAGGTAATTGAAGAGGTCCGAAGAAATCGGAAGAGTGGGGTGTGCCTGAAGGTAGACTTTGAAAAGGCCTATGATTCAGTTAGGTGGACTTTTCTGCTAGACATGTTACAGAGGATGGGGTTTCATAGCAAGTGGATTAAGTGGGTGAAAGGATGCTTGGAGACGGCTACGGTGTTAGTTCTGGTTAATGGTAGTCCAACAGAGGAGTTCAGACCTACGAGGGGGTTGAGGCAAGGAGATCCTCTGGCGCCGTTTTTGTTTCTCATTGTAGCTGAAGGGCTGGCGGGTTTAGTTCGTAAAGCTGTAAAGGAGGACCTGTTAAGAGGTATCAAGGTGGGGAGAGATAAGGTAGACTGCTGCTTATTGCAATTTGCAGATGATACCGTATTCTTATGTGAAGACTCCTTTTCCAATGTCTTTACAATTAAGGCGATTCTTAGAGTCTTTGAGATGGTTTCTGGGCTCAAAGTTAATTTCTATAAATCAAAGATAACAGGGTTAAAGGTAGATCGAAGCAATCTTGAGCTATATACGAAAACTCTCAATTGTGATATCATGCAAATACCTTTTGTTTATTTGGGAATGCAAATTTGTGGTAATCCAAGGAGGATTCAATTTTGGGATCTAGTGGTGGAAAAAGTTAAAGCCAGGCTTAGTGCGTGGAAAGGAAAATGTCTATCGTTTGCTGGTAGGTTATGTCTGATTAAGTCGGTTTTAACTTTTATACCTTTATTTTATTTGTCGTTCTACAAAGCACCAACTACAGTCTGTGATAAGATTTCTAGTATACAGAGGAGGTTTCTTTGGGCGTGGGGCAAAGATAGCAAATACATTGCCTGGGTTCGGTGGGAAAATGTGTGCAAATCAAAGGAGGAAGGGGGATTGGGGGTTAAGGATATTAAGAAGTTTAATCGGGCTTTGCTAGCAAAATGGAAGTGGAGGATGATGAGTGAAGAAGAAGGGAAATGGAAAGAGATCTTGGTATCTAAGTACTATAATGGTTCGGTTAATATTCAACGTTGTGGTAAAAATTATTCCTGGTGGTGGAGTGACCTTGGAAAGGTATGCGAAGAAGGAGAAGGTGAGGGTTGGTTCCGTAACCATGTTCCATGGAAAGTGGGAAACGGGGACAAAATCAGGTTTTGGGAAGATACATGGTTGGGCAATAATAAGCTCAAATTTATGTTTCCTACATTGTATACCATATCCCTAGAGCAAGGAAAATTGGTGGGTGAGGTAGGCACGTGGGGGGAGTTAGGCTGGTCCTGGAGGTTAGGATGGAGAAGGACTAGATTTGAGTGGGAAACTAGTGTAGAGGAAGAAATGATGAACCTCAGGGACGCTGAGGATATTATTGAATGGAGTGGGGATCCCAAAGGTGTGTTTTCTGTCTGATCTGCATATCTAACTCTGTGTAACTATCCCAATGACAACTCGACTAATGTTTTCTCGCTGTTGTGGCAAGACAAAGCGGTACCCAAGGATGTGTGTACAGCATGGAGGGTCCTAATTGGGAGGTTACCAACGAATGATAACCTCATAAGGAGAAGCCTTGCTATCAACTCCTTAGTGTGTGTTTTTTGTAAGGCTACTGAAGAATCAGCTCAACATATTTTTTTGACGTGTTTGTGTGCACAAAAGATCTGGGTTCTTTGCCTGCGGTGGATGGGTATAGTGTCTGTGCAGCACAAGGATCTCTGAGTGCATTTTGAGAGCTTTCATCTTCCTCACTTAACCAATCAGCAGAATCAAGTCTGCAAGGGTCTGTGGATCGCAATTATTAGGAGCATATGGGATCAGAGAAATCTGATTGTGTTCAAACAAGGGATTCTGGATGCTGAAGAAATTTTCCACTCAGCTCAATTGGCCACGTGGTTATGTTTGAAGTTTGGTACGGCTCCATTTAGTTTTTCTTTCTCAGATTGGATTCTTAGTCCAATCATTTGTATGCATGGTTTTTGATATGAGGGTAGGCGTTGAGATGATCCTGTACTGATGCGTTAACTTTAAGGTATCTGTGCTAGTTGGAAGGTCGGTAGGTGCGGTGGAAATGAGGGAAAATTGTAGGACTTAATTTTAAGGAGAAACAGGGTGCTGCAGGGTGGAATATGTGCTGGTTTTGTGTTGTTTCAGTAAAGGAAATATAACTCTTGATGAAGGTTATCTTTTTTTTTTCCTACCTATCTGCAGGTTTATTGGTGAAGGTGTGGTAAGGAGTTAAGGTACTTCTTGGTGTAGAGAAGGAGCTGGTTCAAGAGCTGCCACAGGGATGTTTTTGGGTGAGTGAGGTGGTTTGCACGAATCGTGGTCACTGCTAGAAGTCATGGGGAAGTATGTCAGTTTGCTGGTGCTCCTGATTTTTACACTTTTAGGGGCTTAAAAGAAAGTTGTGTTGGGGGTAGCATATGAAGACACGTAACAGAAGAGGCTAGGTGGGCAAGACATGCTTGTATTGAAGATATGGTTAAATAGGTGGATGAGGGGTTGTGTATATGCTTTTTCTGTTTTTTAAAATGTTTACTTGCCTTTGTCTTGTGTTACTTGGTCTTTTGTATATTGGTTGGGGTACTCCTGAAGTACCCCTTTTTATTCAATTGTATTCTTTGCTGATAAAAAAAAAAAAGAATCCAGTCTACAAAAGAATAAGTAAAGGAATGCACCTTGTGCTTCATCCAAAGCCAGGATTTGAGTTGAGCCTTCTGAAACACCTCCTCCGCATCTACTAGCCCTTTTTTGAATACAATCAGGTTCCTTTGGTCCCAGATACACCTAATAACAGATGCCCAGACACCTTTCCATACCAGGTTTTGCTTCTTGCTAGCATTGCTCAGATAAAAACTCATAAAGTGCAGATTTAAATCATTTTGTTGAACAGAAGAGATACATATCCATTTGAAGCACAAAGACCATACCCATTGTGCGTATTTACACTCCAAGAAGATATGTTGACAAGACTCCTCCTTAACCTGACACATTGCACATATTGTAGATTCCATCATCACCCCTCTCCTACTCAAACTCACCCTTGTTGGGATTCTATCCAGCAGCACTCTCCAAGCTGTCACAATCACATTTGGGAATGCCTTAGTCTTCCAAAGGAGATTAAACACATCGGATTGGGTTCCACGAGACTGCTTGGCAAGGCACTCATAAGCAGAATTCACAGAAAAAAGGCCTGGTTCTTCCTTCCCCCACACCTGCACATACACGTCATTCCTTCTCATTAGTGCCCCTGATAGTAGTGTAAAAAGGTATGCTTCCAGTGATAATTCCCACTCAACTCTGGCACGCCTCCATGACAGCCTCCATCTCTAATCCGAATTAATCCACACGCCAACTTCACCCACTATTTTCCCCTGGTTTAAGGATAGGGAGAACAGTCTAGGAAACAAGGATTTTAGATCAGAGCTCCTAACCCACACCTCCTCCCAGAACTTTACTTTGTCTCCACACCCTAGTTTCCAACTTAGCTCTTCTTGAAACCATCATTTTCCTCCTCCCTCCTTGCACACTTTATAGAGATCTTTCCACCACCAAGATTGGAGTTTGACTAGTGTATGGACGCTTCTAGGCTCCAACCCATACTTTGAGTCCAATAACTCCTTCCATCTTCCCTCCTCTTGAGATATACAACGCCATCTCCATTTAGCTAGGAGAGCATGGTTTAACTTTCGTATTTCTCTTAAACCCAATCCTCCCTCCTCTTTAGGTTTGCACACATCTTCCCAACTAACCCAACAAATTGGCTTGCTTTCTTTCCCCCAACCCCACAAGAATCTCCTATGGATAGAGGTAATCCTCTTACAGACTGAGTCAGGGGCTTTGAAAAGGGAGAGATAATACAGAGGTATAGCAGATATGACAGAGTTGATAAGCCAAATTCTCCCTACCATGGATAAAAATCTCTCTTTCCACACACTGAGCTTCGCTTTTAACTTGTTAACGGTCGGATCCCATAATTGCTTCTTCCTGGGGTTACCTCCCACTTCAAGGCCCAGATATTTAAACGGTACTCCCATTTGTTTGCAGTTCAACGTCTTTGTATAACATGCTACATCACTACTTTGAACATTGATGCCTGCAAGCTTTGACTTATGGGAGTTGATCTTCAACCCTGAGGCTAATTCAAACCCCCTTAGGATGGCCTTCAAGGTTACCACGTTGTTGAAGGAGTCTTCACAAAGAAAAATAGTGTCATCCGCAAACTGGAGGATGCACACCTCAATCTCCTTCCTTCCAAACTTGAGGCCCGTCAGCAAAGTGGTTTTGCTAGCACTTCTAACTATCCAAGCAAGGCCTTAAGCTACAACTAGGAAAAGGAAGGGTGCAAGTGGGTCTCCTTACCTTAACCCTCTAGTTGGCTTGAATTCCTCTGTAGGGCTCCCATTGACTAACATAGACACAGTGGCGGATTCCAAACATCCTTTAATCCATGCGATCCAGAGGTTGTGAAACCCCATCCTGGATAACATATCATATAAGAACGCCCATCTAACCGAGTCATATGTTTTTTCGAAGTCCACCTTTAGGCACAACCCTCTTCTCCCACTTCTCCTTAAATCCTCAACAACTTCATTGGCTATAAGAACACTGTCTAAGATCCCTCTTCCTTTCACAAAGATTGATTGGCATTCATGTATCAAAGAGGACAACACCTTCTTCATTCTACTAGCTAAAATCTTCGAAATAATCTTGTACATAGCTCCAACTAATGAGATGAGTCTCTATTGCTCGAGCTTGGACGGGTCCCTAACTTTAGGAACCAAAGCTATGAAAGAGGCGTTACAGCCCTTCAGGATACTTCCCGTCTCATGAAACAGGGACAACGCTGCCACAAAATCTTCTTTTAGCAACTCCCAATTCTTTTTGATGAAGTTAAAGTTATAACCATCTGGGCCCGGACTTTTTGTACCTTCACACTACCACACTGCATCCGTAATCTCTGTCTCAGAGAAAGATGCTAGGAGACCCCCGTTATCAGTCGGAGATAGCTACTTGAATTCAACTTCATCCAGTCTTACCCCTAAATCTTTCGTTGCTTTGAATCTAGCTTCGAAAAGCTTCTTTGCTTCTGAACGGACAATGCTTGGTTCCTCACACCAATGGTCCCCCACCTGGATGCCCTTCACTTCATTTCTGAGCCTTCTCCACCTCAAGGAGGAATGAACGAACCTAGTATAGGAATCACCATTCTTGAACCAGTTAGCTCTCGCCTTCTGGCAACTGAGAGATTCAATTTTCTTATCATTCTCTCCATGTCTCTTAATTGAGTTATAATTATTTTTTGTTTCCATGTTTCTTATAAGTTAATTGAGATATCTTATTCTCACCTTTTTGTGTTGATATGATCTAACTTTACAAGAAGATTATCACAAACTCCAAAGACCATTCAAGGCTAGGTCAATCATCTCAGGTTGGGAGATCAGACCCCACCATCCATCAGAAGATTCTCAGAAGAAGAACACCCAAACATGGGTCAGACTATCAATTGCTCTTCCATATAGTATTTTTAAGACAAGATTAAAATGTAATAAATTTGGCTCACCTTTGCCCAATTAGAAGAAGAATAAGCTAGCTTAGGCTTCTAGAAGATCACTCATGTGCACACTTTTGACCTAGTTTCTAGAACCCTTTCCATGCGTGCGACATTCTTTAGGTTAACCTAGATTCTAGAAAGCTTTCTTCACATGTGTCACCCCTACCCTTCTCTCTTGCTCACCAAGGCACTCATATCTATAAATAGGGTGTCTCCCCTCTTGTAAATGACATTGAAATTGAAATAAAGAAACTCCATCAGAGTGATTCCTTGTGTGGTTTCCAAATTCTCTCTGATTCTTATCTTGAGCAAAACATCAGAGTGATTCCTTGTGTGGTTTCCAAATTATCTTTGAGTCTTATCTTGAGCAAAGAATGCTTCAAGTGGGGACTCCCCCTCACTCATCTTGGAGCTCCCTCCCCCAAGTGGTGTGACTCACTCCCACTTTCCCCATATCCATAAGCTTCCTTTCATCTTAATCTTTCCTTTATTCTTCCTTCCATTTTCACATATGTCATTCCATTATTTGGTTATGTTTCTTTAAATTCCGCCCTTATGTTATCTTGTTTTTAATTCCTTGTTCATCATCATCATCATCTTGCTTGTGTTTTTTCTTTTGCTCTTTTGAAAAGAACCTTCATACTTACTTAACCACTTGGTTAAGTTCATGTCTTGTGACAATCTTCACTGAGTTTCACCTATTATTGTTAATCACAATCTTAATCCAAGTAAAAATGCTAAAAAACATGTGCCAAGCTAAAATCAACTCACACGTGTTGCGACTATTTTCTATCTATTATTGTTCTTTTCTATATAGATACGTGGAATATTTTGAATCAGAGAATATGTTACACTTTTAATGTTTTTCTTGTTAATATAATATATAAAAAATTAATATTATATAATCAAAAGCTTAATATTATAAACATAAAATATTTAGATTTTCATGTTCTATGTTGCGAATATGAATGTAACGTGTATTGATGACATAATAACATATGAATTGTCAAATACCGCATAAAATCCAACAAAAGAATGGACATTCAATGTGAACTCTCAAAGGTTAACAATAAATTCAATTTTCGAAATGTGTAATAAGGTAAGCATGATATTTTAAACATAATGAAACTTTTGCATTTTTTTCCATCCTTGTATCAAACATTTGTAAAATAAGATGAATTGGAAAAGTCAACAAGATTATGTCAACCATCCATAAGATTCGCATTGCAAAAACTTCTTTTAATTTTTGTCTGAGCTTGAGGGAAAATTAAATATTTGTCTCCCATTGATGTTTGAATTATGTAGCAGATGGGATGAGAAAAGGGAGGGTAAGGATTTCAAATAAAAGAAATGTTTTAATATGTTAGATGTTTGTTAGGCTTTTAATTTTTCCTATGCGAGGTGAAAAAATAATTTTGAAGAAGGAGATAATGAATGCAAGATAAGAAAATTATTTGCAAACAATTTTGTTGTGTAGAAGATATTTTCCACAAACTTGAGGAACTTAATGGTATGTAGAGGGTTTTTGTTTGTTGTATGTACCTCTTAGGTTGGTTGGGTTTTATTTTCTAAACATAAACCCTAATGCTTTTTTTTTTCAACCTAGTAGATGATTTGTGAATGACTGAGAAATATAATTACGGTGTGGTTATCTATGATAATTTGGTTGAAAGTCTTTGTCAAACGTCTAATTGTTTGTTGCAAGAAAGGAAGTCATAACAATTGCATTTTGTAGGATGCCTATTTGTATCACAAGTATGTTATTAGTTTGGACATTTTTGTTATGATTTGATTTTTTTATTTAATTATTTATTCATTGGTGAAAGAATGTGTTCAATGTATTGTAATCATAGGTGTGGGCTTTAGAATATGTATTGAAATATCATGCACAATATAATGATTTTGCCAGTATGTTTCCTTGATTGCTGAAGTGGATTGATGTGACCATTTGCAAGAAAACTATTTTATGTTCTTTTAAGGATAATTATATAAGTATTATTTGTAATTAATGGTGATTATTATGTATAATCATATTAATGGATTGTTTGTTATGTGAATTGTAGGTTGTTAAATATTTGACTTTAACGAGTGCAAAGGTTGCACTTGATGTTGTAAGGGAAGCAATTGAAGAAGATAATAAGAGAGGTTGGTGGTCCAACTATTGTGGTTATGATATAAACAATATTATTGTTGATAATAAAGAACTATTGAAGAAAAACAAAATAGTGAAGGCATTAATTTCAAAACTTGAGTATTAGGTAGTTTAATTGAAAGAGTTGGTAATGGACTGAGAAGTTGGTAAGAAAAATGATGATGAAAACCATGAGCAAGGTAAATGTGAATCAAGAGAGGAAAATTTGAAAATGGATAAGGTGGAAGTGGATAATGTAGTAATTGATGAAGGTGCTAGCCCAAATGAAATTTAATGTGAAGGTGTTGTCCCAAATAAATTTCAACCTGAAGGTGTTGGTCCTGTTGAATTTCAATTTGAAGGTGCAAGTTATGTTGAACCATCAAACATATGTACACTCAAATATAAAGGACCCACAAAAGTTAGTGTTGATGGTCTAACTTAATTTGGGCGCATGTCATTTAAATAGCTCAGTAAAACATGCAAAATTTAGTGATCAATTTAAATATTTGGTTAAGTTACCTTAGAACATGGTTAAACTGGTATTCGAGAGCCACATTGGTTGGGGTAGACATATGACAATAATGCAAATGTCATGCTTAAATTTGTCCAAACACAATGGTTAAGGTGAAAAACTTCATGTTTATTAGAAATAGAAAACATTAATAACAAGGTTGAGATACTGGTTAAATAGGAAAGAGTTTGGTTAAAACAGTTCCTTATGATAATGTAAATTGTATTAGATGGTAACTGATGGAGATCAAGCTCAAGAGGACATGCAGGCCAATCAACAAGATCAAGAAGAGGTGGAGGCACAAATGGAGGACGCCCATGGAGGTCAAAGACCACCTCAAAGGATTACAAGAAGCATGTTCAAAGCTTTGGGAGCTAGATGACATTTATTTTCTCTTTTTGTAATTTCTTTAGTTGAAGGTGCTTAGAGGGAAACATTAGAAACCTCTTTTGTTTTAGCATCTTTTAGGCTTTAGTTAGGAGCTTTAGGAGGGGGGTGTATTAGTAGATAGGTGTAGGTGTAGTTTTTGGGAGGTGTCATAGTAGAAAAAGGTCACACCTCCCATGTGACTTGTTTTTGGTGGGAATTTCAAATGAGTTTATTTGAAATTTCCCACCTATTTTTTCAGCACCTTAGGCTATAAATAGAGGTGCTTCCTTTGTAAAATTCAGATTGGAATTAATATAAGAAAACTCTACTCAAATTTTGAGTGAACTTTGGAGAGCTTTGAGCCTTCTTCTCTAGTCTTATCTTGATGGATCATTGGAGTCCTCAAGTGGCGGCATCACTCTCATCTAGGAGCATTCCACACTTCTAGTGGCGATATCATCCAACATTCTTCCATCTTCATGAGCACTCTCTTCTCCTTCCTTTCTTCTCTTTCTATTGTTTTTGTTAGCTTGTGTTCTTGAGTTTTGGTTTGGTGTTCTTGCTGTTTTTTTTATGAGTTTTGGTTCGGCAGTTTTATATTTCAGTCCATTCATCTTGTTCCTTTGCTTTTCTTACTCTTTTGTTCGGTTCAATTTGACTAAAATTGGTTCATCCAAATGAGTTTGGGATTTGGTACTAGTTTTTGGTGAGTTCTTGTCTTAGAACAATGATCCAACTCTAAGAAAAGTGCCTCTATAATGTCCAACTCAAGGTGATTCCTAAGAAGGTCAAGAACCTTTCTCTTCTAAGCTAGTGGAATCACATCATGTGGTATCATGAGTCTTAGGTTCTTCTTGCTTAATTATTGAGTTGTGTGCACTTTAATTTCAAGAGCTCTTTAATTTTCTTGCAATTTAAGTTTCTGTTTTAGGAATTAATTGAGTTTTCTTGCTGTTTTTCTTTTATACCAAGTGTTTGTGAAAAGGTTTATGGCACTCATTCTTCTTATGAGTATGGTTGCTCTTTTGGAATGGCATTATCCTTCCTAGAGTTTACCTTAAGCTTCCTTTCACTTGTTAAAATTTGTGATGTGTCTTTTAATTTTGTAATCATGTCAAGTTTTGTCTTAGTCATGTTATTCCATAATTGTCATTACTTCTAGTAGTACTTTTCTTGTTTTGATTGTTTCTTGCTTTAGTGTCTATAATTTTCTGAATTGATATTGATCATTTGTCCATTTTCTTTTTAGAATTGAGTTCATACTTGTATTCTAGACTTATACAAGTTCCAATACATCATTTTCTATTATGTCTTTGCTAGTTCATAATCCTGTTTTTTATTCCTATTAGGATTCCTCTGTTTCTGAAAAAAGTGCTTACTTTTTTTCCTTATTGCAATTGATTTACTTACTGGAAAATTCTGAAATTCTGGATTTGAGATATTCAAAGTGTTAGAAAAGAATAGAAAAAAGAATCATTCAAAAATACGAAGTACACAAAAAATGATAAATAAAATAAAAAAAGTGTACAATTCTGCCGAAAAAAATACGGTAATCTGGCAGCGATTTTGAAAATTTTATTTCTCTCAATTGGCTTACTGTTTTTAATTGATTCCAGTGCCATTATTGAGTTAACATCTTGAAGTTTCTGTGGTTTAAATTTCATAATTTAAATTTGTCCAAACACAATGGTTAAGGTGAAAAACTTCATGTTTATTAGAAATATAAAACATTAATAACAAGGTTGAGATACTGGTTAAATAGGAAAGAGTTTGGTTAAAACAGTTCCTTATGATAATGTAAATTGTATTAGATGGTAACAATATAAGAACATAACTAGGCAAGGATAAGGACTCGTAGAATTTAGTGAAACACAGTTCATGTTTTACTCATTCAACATTTAGTGTTAATCATGTAGTCACATTTGGTTAAGTAAACTAATAGTTTTGGTTAAACTAGTATTGGAGAGCCACTTGGGTTGGGATTGACACATGAAAATAATGTAAAGGTCATGGTTGTATGAGCCCAAGAAGAATGCTGAAAGTAGAAAACATCATGTTTACCATTAATAAAAAAACATTTATTAACAAGGTTGAAGAAGTTGGTTAAATCAGTTGGGATGTTAGTTAAACTAGTTCCCTTTGATACTGAAAATTGTATTAGATGGGAACAATATAAGAGCATGACTAGGCATCGCTAAGTAGGGATGACAATGTGAGCTGCCCCGCCCCGCATTTGACTCGCAAAATGCGGATCGGGTTGGCCTGTTCCACATGGAATATGCGGGCTGATTTGACTAGTCCGCCTCGCATAAGAGTTGGACTGTAGGTCGTGGGCCAGCCTGCATAAGAAATATTTTTTTAAAAATTTAATAAAAAATATTTTTTTAAATAGAAATTTTGAATAAATTTAGTTTTTTTTTATTTAGATGCATTAGGTAAATGGTCTCACAATATTATTCTCACGACACATGCATAATAATATGTGAGTAAAAATTCTAGAATGTGAAACATGAGGTTGCGAAAATGAATATGGGGGTACAAAAAGAAATTTCTAGATTTTTAAGTTATGCAGGTTATGCGAGCCAACCCGCCCTGTCCCGCATTTGGCCTGCACAGACTACGGGTTATGCAAGGTAGGCCTAAGCGAGTCAGCAAGTTGGAATTGGCAGCGCACTCCGCGTTTTTGTCAACAAAACCACAGGCTGGTCTGCCCTGCTTTGTCGTCCCTATGGCTAAGGACCCATGGAAGGTCAGTAAAGCAATTGCCATGTTTTACACATCCAAAATTTAGTGCCCAATCATTAAATAAGTTTTGGTTAAGTAAGCTCAAAGCTTGGTTAATTTGGTATTGAAAAACCACATGGACTGGGGTTAACACATGTCAGTAATGCAAACTTGATGGTTGTATGTGCCTAAGAAGAATGGTAAAAGTTGAAAACTTTATGTTTATTAGAAATATAATGCATTGGTTAATAAGGTTGAACATTTTAGTTAACTCAGTATACAGTTGGTTACACCAGTTTTCTGTGAGGCTGTAAATTATATCATATAGGAAGAAAAAGCATGACTAGGCATGACTAAGAATCCATATAAGAATTGTTAGTGTACATATTTCTAACTATTTACCATTTTTAATAGTATACAATGGTCCAATTATTTGTTAGTATGTTAAAGTAAAAGTGTCTAAGTGAGAATTGTTAGTATACAACTCATCCATTGTAATAATCATATTAGCTAGAGTGTTGGATGATAACACACATCTAATGAACGGTGCAAACACTATAAATTCTTATAATATTCATTTATTTGTGTAGAACTATTAATAAGATTTCTCTAGTTGTGTTTCTGTAAGATGATCTCTCGAGCTTCTTTTCGACGATTCAAATTCCTTATCAATCGAATGTGATTGTCCATTGTGCATCTTCTCTTTTTGTTTTCCGTGATGTGATCGTCCTTATTTTGATGCCTAATTCAAAAATTTCTTCATACAACTATAACTATACATTTTTAAAATACTAAGTGAACTTAAAAATTTAAAATGAAATCTTTTGATTTAGTTATATAAACTATTATTAATATTTATGTTAGTCATGGGGGAAGTTTTGTGAGACTATTGTGGATAGAGCTTGTTGAATCATTTTTGTTTTGGGACTACTTCTTCCTACACCTCCATCACTTCTTTCTCCACCTCCATAAATTTTAAAATTCTCAAAATTACCTTTAAGTAAAAAGATAAAAATAGAAACAATGTTTTACACTACGGATTACGTAATCTGGAAGTCAAAAAGTACAACTTTCGGATTACATAATTTGAAAGTAAAAAATTACTACTTCCAGATTACGTAATCTGGAACCTATTTAACAACTCAAAATACCGGATTATGTAATCCAAAACTTATGTAAGAAAATAAATCTATCGGATTACGTAATCTGAAAGTAAAAAATTACCACTTCCAGATTATATAATCCAAAATCTATTTAACAACTAACAATACTGGATCCCATAGTCTAGAACTTATTTAAGAAAATTGGTTCCAAATTATGTAATTAAGAAGTGTTAATTTTTTACTTCCAGATTACGTAATCCGATAAGTTTATTTTCTTACATAAGTGCTATATTATGTAATTCGGTATTGTAAGTTGTTAAATAGGTACTGAATTACGTAATCTGGAAGTGGTAATTTTTGACTTTCAGATTACATAATCCGGAAGTTATAAAACATTACTTCTATTTTTATCTTTTTACTGAAGGGTAATTTTAAAATTTTAAAATTTTTGGAGGTGGCCGAAGAAGTGATGGAGGTGCAGGAAGAAGCATTCTTGTTTTGGTTGGATTAAGTGTCTTTTTAGTTTAAATGGATCAGAGTTGACCCATTGGGTTTGAGTGACAGGCCTCCCTACTAAGCAAGTTGGACCAAGTAATTTGTTTTTGTTTCTGCATCTAGATTTATTTATGAATTAATTAAATTACCAAGGATTTGATTTTGACCTATAACTGGTTGTAAATTTTATACACAAACTATGTAACTACACTCTGATAATACCTTTTCAAAGGCACTTTTTATCATGTGTCAATACATGATCAGACTCCTTTTAAGAAATATGATTAGAAGTAAAAAAATAATTGCACTAATTAACTATATGAAACCTACTCTTTTACACCCCACAAAAATAATATATTATTAGAAGGGGCATTTTTTATGCTATTTTACAGTGAGGATTTTCCTACTTCACGGAATTTTGGTTGAAAACAGTGACGTAAGAACTATAATTATCTCTAAGGGTCTTAATCATGTTCACCAAACCTAAACACGAAATCAATAATGGATCTAGCTGTTTCCCTCTGATATTCTAGAAAATAGCTAGGAAAGCAAAGAAGACAGATCACATAAACCTTTTTAGATTTTACAGATGCCAACATATTCATTTAAACCTCAGATTCAATATTGGATTTGTTAATGAAAGTACTGCATGATTAATTGTAGGAACTTAGTGAAATTTAATTTCAAATATATTTTTTTAAGTATTTTAGTAACTAGTCGGTCAACAACTACAGTTGAGAGAAATTAGTCTCTCATATAAGATATTAGGAAAATTGTCACAGACAAAAAATATAAACAAAATCGAGGGTTTGTTTAATATTATAGCTTTATTTTTTTTCCATTTATGATTAAATTCAATTTGTAACCAAGTCTCGTCCATTTGCATATTCATTGTTAAACTAATAAGTAATTGAAAAAAATGAACAGTTTATTGACTTTTGGGTAAGAAGCAAAAGCTATACCTATACTTGCTTCAATTAATTTCAAAGACTAGTTAACATGTCACTTTCTCCCACAAAACATACATACCTCTCAATATGGCTATATATTATAGTTTTTATGAGTACGGAGTAAAGTATGAAATAAAATAATGGATCTAAATTTTGATGTGCATTAAAATCAACTTTTTAACTCAATTAACAACTAATTCCTTCTTTAGGATTTGTTTACTTATGAATTTACAATTCACAAACAAAGATTAAAGATTTCGAAGGATATTAATTATTTAGATTGAGAATTTTGTGAGAAGAAAATAAGAGAATATAAGTATGAACGAATATATTTTCTCCTCTTAAGATAAAGAGAAACAAAGAAAAATTATATCACATGAAACTATTTTTAAATTTATCCTTACAATAAATTTAACTAAATCAAATATTTTAATAAAATGAAATAATAGTTAATAATAACAGGATTTTGTTAATACAAAATATATACTATTTATAATAAATAAATAATATAATTATTATTATTTATAATAAATAAATCATATAGTTATTATTATTATAAATATAATAATATTATTTACATTTAATATAAAAGAAATTTCTAATTATAATTTTTAAATTTATAAATTTATAAATTATTTATTTCCATATAACAATTGACAATTTTTACATATATTCAAAATTTTACAGGTAAATTATTTGTTCTTCAAGTGATTCGTAACTTTTTCATAAATTAATTATTAAACTATATTAGATTATACTACTAATAATTTTAATTCATTCAAATTTTAAAAAAAAATACTTAATATTTGATTATTCTATTTTTTTTAAAGAAAAGAGTAAATTTAAAATCATCATTTTACATTTAAAAATAATAATAATAAAAATACTCTCACAATCATCACATTGTCAACAAATTTTCATAAACTTTTTTCACAAATCCATTCTAACGTACCCTACTCCAAACACATTAACTTTCTTCATATTTTCTCTTAAATCCTCACACATCCACCCTCCCAAATCCCCATACTTTCACTCCTCAATCTAAACACAACCTTAATAAAAAAATTATTAAAAAAAATATAATAATAATTTTTTTTTATAGAAACTTTCAAGTTATGCATCACTATAGAAGTTAACATCAATAATCTTCCCCTAAAATATTTTTCTTAAGAAATGATTTAGATGCCTAAATGTTATATGTGTTGGAAATAATGTGCTCAAATTTGGCAGATAGTGAAACCTTTTCAAATCCAAATTTGGCCAACGCAGAAACAGCTTGAGACAGATTAAATATAAGTATCATAATATTACATTTGGAAGATTTAAGTTAATAACATTTGATATGAAATTAATAAACCTCATTTTTATAAACTAATTTTATAATATTAAATTAAATTTAAAGTTCCGTCTTAATACCATATCTTTATATTGTTTAATTTTTGTGTGACGACAAAAAATCAAGCAGATTTCGTGATTTATTATGTAAAGAAACACTGATACGTTGATTGGTATGCATTATTACATTGAATTATTATAATTTTTAATACATACTAATTTTTACTAATAAAAATATTATTTGTGATTTTATATACTTGTCAATTACATGTAGGGTGATAAGAAAATATAATAGGTTAAAATTTATTTTTGAATATAATAAATCAGATAAACAAATTGAGTAAATTATTTGGATTCATTAAAAAGTTAATTCAAAATTAGATCTAATTCAATATATTTAATAAAAGTTAATTCAATTTATCCATTATTTTCCTTTATATATATATTCAATTAGTCCATAAAAATATATTTAATAAATATAAGAAAATATATTATTTGATATATGGTTTTAGGATAGATGGATATCTAACCATGCAATTAATAATTAAAAAATAAATTTAAACTAAATTTAAAAAATGAAAAAATTGTAAAAAAGATTTTAAAATATAATTTTAAAAACTTTGAAATATAATTTTAAAAACTTTAAAAATTATGATTGTTTTAAATTTATTTTGATCTATTAAGTATTAATAGAATGAGTCATTAAAATTTTAAAAATATTTTATTGAATCTTTGACTATCAAGCAATAAATTTCATGTAATATATTTTTACTATGTTAATAATAAATAAATTTATTTACAGATGGATAAATAAAATATTGAAGATGTGGCGGTGGAAGTCGTAGTTCATGTGGCTCAAAGAAACTTTTTATCTAGCGTGGGTGTAAAAGTGTACCAGCTTATGATGGAAATTGAGTAAACTCAATTCAGCGTACTCTTTTCAACTATAGCATATTTCTGAGTTAGGTACATTAACTTATTTAAGTATTTTATTTTATTTTATATATTTAATATAATATAATTAAAGTTGATTGACTTGATTTATTTATTTAAATAATACAATTAAAATAGTTATATATTTTAAGTATTATTATATTATAAATTAAGGATCAAAGAGTAAAATTGAATATATATTTTCGCTTAAATTTATGTGATTAAAAAATTCTTATTAGTATTTTATAATATTAAAAGACTATTATTTTGAAATTAAAAAAAAACACCTTTTGCATAATTTATTTCTGTCAAACATGACTATTTTAGTGGGATATTTCCTCTACCCACCTTCTACTCCATGCACATACTTAAACACTTTTAAATATTTTTATTTTTTTAAACTAATTTAGCCAAGGGAAGATTGTTCCGCGGGCCATTTCAAAGACCGAATGTCGCGTTATTACGTTCAAATATATTTTGTTAGCAAATGAGACATTTTTTACTCGTGAAAAAATCATCTCACTAATACTCTTTATAAAAAAATATGTTAATATTTTTATTATTGAGTAAAATTGGGTGTTAATTTTTCGATAAAAATACGTAATTTTTTATATAATAATATTATAAATGTTATCAAAAAGAGTATAAAAAACATTTTGTACGTATTTTTTTGATTTTTTTTAATAATTAATAATTTTTCACTAATAGGAACGTAACATTAGATAGTTTTGTGATGGTGCTATCGCTTAATTTAAAAATAATCAAATCTAACTGATATTTTTAAACACAGTTTTATGAACAAACATTATTGATATTACGTTTTATTTTTATTTTTTTCACGGAGGTAGTAGCAAAATGTTTCCATTTTTGACGGAGAATATTATATGTTTCCATTTGGATAAAAGTAATTTTATTATGATTGGAGTAATTTTTGTTTTATTATATAACCTTATGAGAAAGAGCAGGTTGTGGTGTATGATTGGAGTGAATACGGGTGGTCATTATTTCATCAGCTTCTCGTGACACCTTTTACTCCACCAATCATCCCAACCTCCCTCCATCCTTTCTTCATTTTTTATTTTCACCATACAAAATACCAAGAGATCAATTTTATTCATTCTGAAAAACTAACAAATAAATTATATATATATACATTAAAATTTGAAAATGAAAAATAAATAATAGAACCATACTATCAAATTATAACAGTTATCAAAATAAAATAATTTAATAATTAAAGACAAGCAAGTAATTGATTAATTAGAAGAAAAAAAATATATAACTTGGACTCTTTTATTAATTTGATCCTCTGCAGTGTACTAATTAGAAACAAGTGATATAACTACTATTTTTTTAATTTTATCCTATGTTTTACTCAGATCTGTAATTATTGCACAATAATTAATCCTACTGTCAGAACACATAGTTCTCAGGAGACTCCATTGAACTTTAATGGGTAGAAAATCCACTCAGGGGTACTCAATATAGAAAGAAATTGCTGATATTTTGATATTCCAATTAATTACACCTACTTAATAATTTAATAAATTAATATTTTAATTATATTTATTTTATATTTTCATTTAAAATACTAATATATATTATTATATTATTACAATGGACTATTAAGAGAATGGTTTTACATTTCCAGGTGTCAAAAGTATTCTTTTAAATAAAAACCACAAATTATACCTGCCACACTTTTGACTTTTTATTGGGATTTAAATATTATTTTGTATACAGTTAATAATAAAATAAGAAAATATAGATGATTTTGACAGAAAATTTTGTGATATCTCTCCCTATAAATGCTTTTTCGTAGTTAGGAGTTTCTTCGCCACAAGCTGTCTCACATGACTTCTTTACACTCACTCACGTTGCTCCTTCTTGGAGTGGTGTTTGTCACTACTCCAGTGGTGGCTAATTTCAACATACCCATTTATGAGCCTCCCCCAATAGAGATACCACCCATCTATGAACCTCCACCAACTGAAATACCACCGCCATTATATAAACCCCCATTCATCCCTCCTCCACTCTTCCACCCTCCATATGAGAACCCACCACCAGTCTTTCAACCTCCTTATGAGAAACCACCACCAAAGTATCAACCACCGCATGAGAAACCTCCACCAGTGTACGAACCTCCTCATAACAAACCCCCTCATGAAAAGCCACCACCACTATACAAACCTCCTCATGACAAACCACCACACGAGAAGCCACCACCAGAATATCAACCTCCCCACGAAAAGCCACCACCAGTGTATCAACCTCCTCACCAGAAGCCACCTCCAGAGTATCAACCTCCACACGAGAAGCCACCACCACTGTATCAACCTCCTCACCAGAAGCCACCACCAGAGTATCAGCCTCCCCACGAGAAGCCACCACCAGTGTATCAACCTCCTCACAAGAAGCCACCACCATTCTGTCAACCTCCTCTCGTAGAACCACCACCAGTATATCACCCTCCTCACGTGAAGCCACCACCAGTATATCAACCGCCTCACGTGAAGCCACCACCAGTGTATCAACCTCCTCTCGTGAAGCCACCACCAGTATATCAACCTCCTCACGAGAAAACACCACCAGTGTATGAACCTCCTCTCGTGAAGCCACCACCAGTGTATCAACCTCCTCTCGTGAAGCCACCACCGGTATATCAACCTCCTCTCGTGAAGCCACCACCGGTATATCAACCTCCTCACGAGAAGACACCACCAGTGTATCAACCGCCTTATAAGAAGCCACCACCAGTGTATCAACCTCCTCATGTCAAGCCACCACCCGTATATGAACCTCCTCTCGTGAAGCCACCACCGGTGTATCAACCTCCTATCGTGAAGCCACCACCAGTGTACCAACCCCCTTATGAGAAGCCACCACCAGTGTTTCAACCTCCATATGAGAAGCCCCCACCACTATTTCTACCCCCTTATGAGAAACCGCCACCAGTGTTCGAACTTCCTTACCCACCGGGTTGCAGTCCCCCACCCTATGGTCACTTTCCACCATCCAAGAAAAACTAATAACAAGTGGCGGCTGTGATGTGTTTTAGAGGGATCGTTTGTCAGATAAAGTTTTGTTTTGTTAGGGAAGCACTTTTAAGACTACAAGCTCAACCTGCTCCTTCTGCATGCAATTGTTCTTAAAAATAAAGGCTCTATGCCTCTGCACAATAACTTCAATTTCCCTTTCAACAAAGATATGTTAATGTCTATTATTGGGTTCATCAATGACTACAATTAGTTTTTCTTTGTGCTATTAAATCTAAGTTGAAAACAAATTAAACTTAGTTATATGTATGAACTTCATATTCAGTGGGATCAATAGTGCCAATGCAATGCGTGATGTTGTTTCGTATGTAACTCATATATACACTCTTTACTTTTCATTTTATTGAAATACTACTTATATATACGTAGTTCTTAGATTAAAAATAAATAGTTCAAAGAAAGAAAAAATTAGAGTAAATTGGTCCTCTGTGTATATATTGGTTAATAATAAATACTCTTGTGTACCGACTTTCACTGTATAATTAATATAAAATTTACTAATAGCTAATTTATTAAAGAAATTGATAAACTAAATTTTCATGAATTTTTATTTGAAAATAATATGTTTTTATTTACAATACACAACTAAAATTTTCTTTTTATGCAGTGAAGTCAGGTTTTACCATGATCTACGAGGAATAACTTTGTTTGTGTATCATATTTACTCAGATACACAAACACCTAATTTTCTACACTACACCATTCTATACTAATAAAATTAAATTTTTATTTTAAAATATAAATAATTTGAAATGAATCAATAAGAAATTAAAAATATTATTTTTTCTATTAGGTGTTAGAAGGATGTAGGAAAATTGAAAGATGTAGATTTAAAATTGTTTTCAGCTTAAATTGGGTGTGAGAGACAAATAAGTACTCCATTTGTTATTTTATTATAATAGTTAGTTTTGATTTTTTTTTTATCTAAAATGAGAAAAATATTAATAATTGTTGTTTATTAGTCAAATTAAAATGATTTCAGTATAAATCGTCTACCCATTATTAGACCGGTTTAACACTAAAGATATAATAGTATAATAAGGTTAGATGACCTCAAGTAGTTTTCTAATGAATTCAATAGTAAATCTAGTCAATCATGTCAGAATGTATGACTTTAAACTAGAGGGGAGGGGGTGAATGGTTTAAAAAGAGTTTTCGCAAACTTTTAAGTCTAGAATGAAATTACTTCTAGAAAACTTGATTCAGAATTCAGTTTGCCAAAAACACAAAGCAATTTAGCACACCACCAGAAAAATAATCGGTTGTTTTGCAGAAACAATCGGTTGTTTATACCAGTTTACAATATAAATTGAAATTAAAGAGTTCAAGGGATAGAGAAATTGAACACACATGTTTATACTGGTTCACTCTTAAACCAAGAGCTACATCCAGTCTTCTGAGAAACCACTGGGGAATCCACTAAGCAATCAACCCTAGATTACTTACAACATCACCAAAGAAGTGACCTTGATCCCCTCAAGACACACACTTCATTTGGCTCAGCACAAACACCACTAAGAATGCTAATCTTGACAACCTCAAGAACACACAACACTTCTTAGCTTCACACACAGAGTTTCTTCAAAGTACAAAAGGATTACACTTGTTATAGAAAGGTCTAAAATCAATACAAGATGAAAATCCTATTCCACACTCTCTTGAT
Organism: Phaseolus vulgaris; assembly: GCF_051622355.1. Lineage (NCBI taxonomy): Eukaryota > Viridiplantae > Streptophyta > Magnoliopsida > Fabales > Fabaceae > Phaseolus > Phaseolus vulgaris. Next base: position 34,041,701 of record NC_143504.1, read on the forward strand.
CCAAGCAATCACAAAGCAAACTTCAACTCTTGAAAAGCAAAAATCAGTGAAAAACTCAAATCTATTTTTCTTTTATTAAATCTCTGTTCTTGTTTGTTACAAACATAACAAACTATTTATTGCTTTCAAAGACTGGTCAAAGCATTTAAAACTGGAGCGTAATCAGTTATAAAATCATTTAATGCTTAGTCAAAGCACAAAACAGTTTTCTGTTATGGTCCCAAAACAAACAATCAGTTGAATACTCTAATCAATCGGTTGTTTTGGTTTGACAACAAGTCAACCATCAAAAACAGTTTTCAACCTTTCTAAAAACACCTAAGTATAAAACAATCGGTTGTTTTGACAAAACAATAGGTTGTTTTTCACTTAGTTTGAAAAACACTTTCAATTAAAAGGTTTAAGAATGCTTAAGCTTTGGATTCAATCAAGAGTGGATTTACACAAAAAATCTACCCCAAATCCTATTCTAAAACACCTATGCAACAGCAAGCACAACCAACCTTCCATCAAACTTCAAAGGGTTTGGATTCTTCAAAGCTTGAACACACTTGATTCAACAATCTCCCCCTATTTGATGAAGACTAATCCCTGGTTGCTTGTGTTGGATTTGATTGAATCTGAAGCAATTCATGCAAGACAAAGTTTAAGCAAAGCACAATATCTCTGATAGAGGGTTAGAGCAAAAACAGAAACAGTATATCAGCAGCATTAAAACCAGCAAAAATAAGGCTTACTTAAACACTCATACACAAAATAGAGTTTGCAAAAATATAAAAGATAATGAAAGACAACACAACATAAAATCTCCCCCTATTTGTCTTCACAAATAGACAAAAAAAGAGAGATGAAAACATAATTGTTCCAGATTTTACAGAATTGAAAAAACAGAAGGACTTAAACTGATACAAGACCAAAAACAATCGGTTGTTTTGTGAATTCAACCGGTTGCTTTTACTTTAATCATCGTTGCCATACTGGAGTTCAAAAATCTGATTCTGAACAACTTCTATCTGTTCATCCAAGGTCATAAACCGTGTATCCATGTTGTTGAACCTGTTGTCTATACTCTGGAAGTTGCTTACACACAAATCATGAAGATTTATTTGGTTCTCAGCAAAACCATCAAGCCTATTTACCATGTATCTTTCAAAAGAAGACATGGATGGCATTTCATCTTCTTGATTTCCTGCACTGGTTCCAACACCTAGATTGATCTCAGGTTGTTCCTCATGGTGAAAATCCATGTCAGCAGCTTGATCTTTTTCATCAAAATCAGCAGCTGCAGCACTTGATGAAGCACCATGATCTCCTTCTTTACTCACCCATTTCCAATTTATTTTGGTGAATCACATCTTGCTAAGAGAGCCATTGTTCATCTCTTGTGTTGACTTAATCAGCTCAAATGTCTCATCCTCAAGATTCACTTCAAAATAGAGCAAGAATTTAGAGATTAAAACAACATAGGGATAGTGATAATCACTTAACCTCATGGCTTTTTGCATGTGTTCTTTGATGATGTGGATCCAATTGATTTTGATCTTCTTCATGATGCAGTAGATGCATACAAGGTCTTCTTCTGTTAGGACAGAATGGTTGCTCCCCCTTGGAGTAAGAATCCAAGTTACAATAAGAGCAAGCACCCTTTCATCTAGCTTTAAGCCTCCAACCGAACAAGTTCTCACTTGGGCATTTTGATTCTTCAAGCAACTCTTGTAGTATTGGACTTTGTTAAAATCCTCCACTACTCCAAGATTTCCCTTGTTGATTCTTAGTCTAGCATATTTTAGATCAACAACAACAGTCCACACATCATAAGTGATCTCCATGTCAACTCCCTTCACATGAGAAACAAGGTTGTTTCCCTCAAACTTGAGATTGGTGTAGAATACCCGGATCAAATCAGGGTATATGTTCCTCTTCATCTCCAAGAACCTTCTTAGAGATTGATCTTTGAGCAACTTCCTCACATTATCTAGCTTTTGGCTTTTCAACAATCAAAGGAAACAACTTTGGGGTTGTTAATCACCTTTGTGCTAGTTTCAAACCAATACCTTTCAATGAGCTCATTGTCTCCAGAAAACCAGCCCTCTAATCTCCCTCCAGACCTTACAACTCTGGTTTTGACCCTCTTTGATGTAGGAGGAGTTGATTCCATGATAGCAGAAAAAAAGGGCAAAGAAGACTCACACAAGGAGAGCAAGAGATGTTGCAAGAGATGACTCAATTGATTGTTCTTGTGAGAGAGAACAACTGCAATAGAATTTAAAGAAACACAGAACCAAACTGCATTCAATGATGTGAGTGGGTTTCAGTTTTTCAGAGAGAAAAGACTTGACCAAGACCTGCACATAAAACATAAGAAAAAGCAGAAAATCACATGGTCATCAAATGTGATCTTTGACTAGTCATAAAGGCTCTTAAATTTTCAAGATTTTGGAATATATTCCTTTATGACATGTTGTAACTTCCTCCAGAACGTGATCAACTTTCAACACTGCTTTATTGACTAAGGATTCTTTCATAATTGAGATCTGCAACAGACAAAATTCAAAAAAAAGAATTAAATCCATTCTTTCACAGTGCTGTCAGAGAGGAAACAATCGAAACAATCGGTTGTTTTTCTGCAGCAGCAAAACAAATTTTGAATTTTAAGAATTTACAGATAGAATTCAGTGTAGATGAAATTAAGCATTTAACCAGACTTATTAAGCATGAAAAAGAATTTTAAAAGGAATTAAAGATAGAGATAAAGAAGGTATTATCCTTTATGATGTTCCTTCAATGAGTCATATGCCTTTTGGTCAAGAAGTCTCTTTTGAATATTGAGTACCTTGGACTGATACATAACATTGATTCAACTTCAATGTTGATATTTTCCTTCCAAGAACCTGATCAGATGACTCAGTGCCTCATGTTTCTCTATATTCCCAGCATAAACATGAATTCAAGCAACAAGGTTTGGTCCCCTTACAAATGTGGGTCCTTTTGGTTTACTTTTATCATATGAAACCTCACAACCTTTGGGAATCCATTTCATAAAGCCTCTGGGAACAGAAAATTTATTTATTTTGCAGAATCTAACAGAATGGTCTTTCTTCATGCAATAAAAGAATGTAACAACTGTTAGAATGTATGGCTTTAAACTAGAGGGGGGGGGGGGGAGGGTGAATGGTTTAAAGAGGGATTTCGAAAACTTTTTAGCCTTGAATGAAATTACTTCGAGAATATCTTGATTAAGAAATCAATTTTTCAAAACACAAAGCTAAAAGCACAACACCAACAAAACAATCGGTTGTTTATACCAGTTTACAAATATCAAAACTGAATTTAAAGAGTTAAGGGATAGAGAAAATGCACACAGAGAGTTATACTGGTTCACTCTAAACCCAGAGCTACATCCAGTCTTCTCAGAAACCGCTGAGGAACACTACTAAGTACTCAAACCTAGATCACTTACAAAACAACCAAGAAAGTGACCTTGATCCCTTCAAGACACACACTTCTTTTGGCCAACACACCAACACTAAGAATGCTGATCTTGATCCCCTCAAGAACACACAACACTTCTCAGCAAACAAAGGTTCTTGTTCAACAAATACAAGGATTACACTTGTTACAAAAGCAAATCTGAAATCAATACAAGAGAAAATCCTATCTCACACTCTTTGATCAATCTCAATCTCTAAGCAATCTCAACTCTTTGAAAATCTCAAAACTTGTGTAAGTCTTAAAACTCAAATCTGTTTTTCTGAATATATTCAAAGATATTGTTTGTTATCAAATCTTAACAAACTATTCATTGCATTTAAAGATTGGTCAAAACATTAATAACTGGAGCGTAAACAGTCAGAAAATCATTTAATGCTTAGTCAAAGCACAAACCATTTTTCTGTTATGGTACCAAAACAAACAATCGGTTGTTTCCACGAATCAATCGGTTGTTTTGGTTTTGACAGCTCAACCATTTGAAAAACAGTTTTCAACCTTTTCTAAAAACACCTAAGTATAAAACAATCGGTTGTTTCGACAAAACAATCGGTTGTTTTTCACTTAGTTTGAAAAACACTTTTCTTTTAAAAGATTGAGAATGCCTATGCTTTGGATTCAATCAAGAGTGGATTACATAACTCAATCTACCCCAGATCCTTTCTAAGACAGCTCAGCAACAACAAGCACAACCTTCAACATCCTTTAAAGGGTTTTGGATTCTTCAAAGCTTGAACACCACTTGGTTCAACAATCTCCTCCTATTTGATGAAGACATATCCCTGGTGCTTGTGTTTGATCTGATTGAATCTAAAGCAGTACCTACAAAAGAAAAACATATATACCATCCAATGCTTCTTACAGCAGCAGGTTGGATTTTCACACATTGAAAGTATAAAACCTGATAAACAATCGGTTGTTTCTATTAGCAGCAACAGAAAATAGTTTTATATCAGAGATTTTAATCAGTATTAAACAGTTTCAGATAAGGATACACAAGACCAAATTATTCTCCCCCTATTTGTCTTCACAAATAGACTTTAACAGTAATAAAACAGATTTAAGAGAGATTATTAAGATCAAGGATACCTAACTCATTTCTTAGGAAGAAAAAGCTCTCTTTTGGTAGTGGTTTCTTGAAGATGTCAGCTAACTGCAGTTTGGTCTCCACAAACTTCACTTCACAGTTCCCATTGTTTACATGATCCCTAATGAAATGATGCCTTATCTCAATATGTTTGGTCCTTGAGTGCTGAATCTGATTTTTAGTAAGATTGATGGCACTTGTGTTATCACACATCAAAGGAACTTTGTTGATATGTAATCCAAAGTCTGTTAGTTGTTGTTTGAGCCACAAAATCTGTGCACAACAGCTTCCAACAACAATATACTCAGCCTCAGCAGTAGAGAGAGCAACACAAGCTTGCTTCTTGCTATGCCATGAGATTAGGCTTGAGCCAAGAAGGTGGCAAGTGCCACTTATGCTTTTTCTATCTAGCTTGCAACCTGCAAAGTCAGAATCTGAATAACCAATTAAATGCATTGGAGAGTGAGAAGGATACCATAACCCAACATATGATGTTCCTTTGAGATATTTCAGAATTCTTTTTGCAGCTTTGAAGTGTGACTCTTTAGGATTTGCTTGATATCTAACACATAGACACACCACAAACATGATGTCCGGCCTACTAGCTGTTAGATAAAGCAAATAGCCAATCAATCCTCTGTATTTGGTTTGATCTGCACTCTTTCCAGCAGTATCAACATCCATGTAGCAGCTTGATGGCATTGGAGTGCTTGCTTCTTTGCAACTCTCCATTTCAAATTTCTTGAGAATCTCCTTGCAATACTTTGATTGACATACAAAGATCCCATCCTTTGTTTACTTAACCTGTAATCCAAGAAAGAAAGACAGTTCTCCCATCATAGACATTTCAAACTCACCTTTCATTGCAGCCACAAATTCTTCACACAACCTATCTTGTGTAGCACCAAAGATGATGTCATCAACATAGATTTGCACAAGAATTATTTCTGAATTTGACTTTTTGATGAAGAGAGTCTTGTCTACCATTCCCCTTTTATAAACATGAGATAGCAGAAAGTTACTAAGCCTCTCATACCACTGCCTTGGAGCTTGCTTCAGTCCATACAAAGCTTTCTTCAACTTGAAGACATGGTTGGGATGTTTATAATCTTCAAAGCCCGGTGGTTAATCTACATACACTTCCTCATTGATGTAGCCATTCAAGAAGGCACTCTTGACATCCATTTGGAAGATTTTTAAACCACTCATACAAGCAAAAGCGAGATGCAGCCTCAGCCTCCAACCTTGCAATAGGGGCAAAGGTTTCACCATAGTCTATGCCCTCCTCTTGACTGTAGCCTTTGGCAACTAGCCTTGCTTTGTTCCTTGTGATCACACCATCTTCATCCAACTTGTTCCTGAAAACCCACTTCGAATCTATAATATTCATTTCATATGTTCTAGGGACAAGAAACCATACCTCATTCCTTGCAAACTGATTTAACTCTTCATGCATAGCTTCAACCCACTTTTCATCCTTGAGAGCCTCATGAATTGACTTAGGTTCAATTTGAGAGACAAAAGATGTGTGCCTGCAGAAGTTTGAGATGGAGCTATGTGTGGAGACACCTTCCTTTATCTGCCCTATGATGTTTTCCACTGACAGATCTCTAGGAATCCTCCACTCTTTGGGCATCTCACTCTGTTGTAGAATTTCAATCGGTTGTTTCTACGAATCAACTGGTTGTTTTTATGCACAGATTTCTAGCTTCTCCAAACTGATGCTCCGTTCATCCTCTTCAGCTCTAGTCTTCGGGATTTGGATGTTTTTGTGATCTACCTCATCAAAGACAACATGAACTGATTCTTCTACAGTCATCAACCTCTTATTGTAGATTCTATATGCATAACTTGTGAGAGAATACCCTATAAAGATGCCAAGATCCGCTTTCTCATCAAACTTCCCCAAGTTTTCCTTTCCATTGTTGAGAATGAAACAACTACAGCCAAAAACTCTGAGATGGTTGATGTTAGGCTTCCTTCCATTGAAGAGTTCATATGGAGTCTTCTTCAAAATGGGCCTAATAAGCACTCTATTCATCACATAACAAGAAGTGCTCACTACATCCGCCCAAAAGTACTTAGGAAGAGATGATTCACTAAGCATTGTCCTTGCTAGCTCTTCAAGAGACCTGTTCTTCCTCTCTACCAGACCATTCTGTTGTGGAGTTCTTGGTGCAGAGAAATTGTGCAGAATCCCCATCTTTTCACAGAACTTGCTAAACTTCTCATTTTGGAATTCTCCTACATGATCACTTCTAATAGAGCCTATGTTGCAGTTCTTTGTATTTTGCAACCTTCTTGCTAGCTTCTTGAATGCAGAAAACGCATCACTCTTTGATTCCAAGAAAAGAGTCCAAGTGAACCTAGAAAAGTCATCAACAATATCAAGAGCATAATAATTTCCACCAAGACTCAGTTCTTGAGGGTCCAAAGAGATCCATGTGAAGAAGTTCAAGGGGTTTTAAAGAAGAAACAACATTTTTTATTTTAAAAGAACTTTTCACTTGTTTCCCTTTTTGGCACGCTTCACAAATGTGATCCCTCTCAAACTTGAGCTTTGGTAGCCTAATCACAAGATCCCTTGAAATTAACTTGTTCAAGTGATTCATGTGAATATGAGCAATTCTTCTATGCCAAAGCCAAGATTCATATTTCTTGGATAGAAGATATCCAATTGAACATGGTGAAGAGATATCTAGAAGATACACATTATTGACTCTCTTACCTACCAACATTACCTCTTTGGTGTTGGGTAGACAGATTTCACATGTGTTTGACTTGAACATCACTTGATATCCCTTGTTACATAGTTGGCTAATGCTCAACAGATTGTGCTTTAGACCATCTACATAGAGCACATCATGGATGACCAAGATGTCTTTGTCTCCTATGGATCCTTTGCCAAGAATCCTTCCTTTGTTGTTGTCCCCATAGGTGACATGCCCTTCTTACTTAAAGGAGATGCTTAGGAACTTTGATTTGTCCCCTGTCATGTGCTTGGAACATCCACTGTCCAAGTACCATTGTTGCTTGCTCTCCTCCAAGATTTCCTACAAAGAAGATTTTCAAGCACAAAGATTTGGTCCCCTTATGAATGTGGGTCCATTTGGTTTACATTCATCAATTGAATCTTTAGTGCCCTTAGGAACAACATATTTTCTGATTTTACAGAACCTCACAGAATGGCCTCTTTTCATGCAATAGAAGCATGTAATAATCAGTTGTTTCGATGGTCCAATCGATTGTTTTTCTGGCATTTTCGAAAAAGATTTTGAAAATCTATCCTTTTTGTTTTGTGGGTTAAAACCCAATCAAGCTGTACCGTCCCGTATCAGGGCGTTGACTAAGTCAAGGTCAAAGTCAACGACTGGAAGGTCAAAGTCAACTCAAGGTGTCGCCCAGGTGTAGAGACGCCAAGAGGAAGCGTCGCCAAGGCAGGACAAGGCGTCGCTAAGGCAAGGCGTCGCCTAGGTGAAGGCGTCGCCTAGGTGAGGGCATCGCCTTGGTGAAGGCGTCGCCCAGGTGAGGGCGTCGCCAGATCCAACAGTGTAAAAGCAAGGCAATCACGGTGTGGTTCCCCGATACCCATGGGTAGGAAAGACCATGGAGGGAGCGACGTCGTGGGAAAGCCTCAGGTCCCGATATCTCGGGAAAGTGATAAAGAGAAGGAAAAGGTGGCTTCAAGGCCATAGTGATAGTACCAGTGAAGGGCAGCCTGACTCGCGAAGTACCCCTGCCGCCCCAGAGACGCCTTCGGGACAGATACGACCCAAGAGGAAGGTCACGCCCAGGATAACCGGGTGCAGGGTGTGAGAGGAAGGCAGATACGCTCTCAGAGTAAGTGGCTAGATACTTGGGGGCATGAGTTGGCACCCAAAAAGCCACCCCTAGCGCAGTAGCACTCCCAAGCAGGAGGACCCACACGTAGAAACGTCCCCAGATGGGCAGAAACGCCCCCAGATGGGGTCATGACGTCGTGAGGCCCTCCACGTGTATGACAGCAATGCCGGAATAGAAACACCCTCTAGTCAGGTGCCAGGTAATTAAAGATATTCAATACAGTTTCCCTTTTCAGCATTTAGGTACTATTATGGCTCCCAAGCGTTTCAACGTCTTAAATGCGCTACGTTTCGTAATTAAGCGCTTTAATGAGTGCGTTACGTTCGAGTTTAAAAGCGCTTTAAGGCGCTTTAAATGCTGGGGCAGTTTAAATAGCGCAGAGAATGTCGGAAAAAGGGTTGGAACCTTTGGCAAATTTACGAGAAACTCTTTGGTTGCTTGCCCGTGCTTTAAGGTTACGTACAACTGACCGGAGAAGATTTTTGCCTGAAGGGGACAACACACACATATACACGGTTTCTTTTACCACCCCCAGAGTGCCATACGCGGCGCTTAGAGACGTGGGTGGACAGTTTTTGGTGTTTCTTGCTGGCTGACTTGAGCGTCGGAGTGCACACGGCCGCTAGGGCGCCTCTTTGTCCTCTTTTTTGCAGGAATCCACGGGCAACCGGCGGGAAGGAGTCCCCAGTTGACTGTTGAGGTCGTGCACGAAGACGTCCCGGTCAACCGGACGGAACATTTGGCGCCCACCGTGGGGCCGATATAAAACATCAGTCCCATCACAAGTTCGAGGAAATTTTACCAAGTTACAGTAACGTTGAAGGAGGTTGGAGTGACAATGGCCCCCACCAGACGAAGAGCAGCGCGCGTAGCCCCAGCAGACCTATCCATGCAGCAAGTCCTGGAAATAATGAGGGGGCTGCAGCAGGACATGGCGGATTCGAAGATGGAGCAGGAGCGCATGCAGGCAGACCTTGACGCCTCGCATGAGCGCAACGAAGAGCTCCACCGTGTGAATGAGGAGTTGCGCCAGGGCCTGAGAAACGATCGAAGGCGGCCTGGGCAGGACGAGACGGAGAACCATTCCCCACCAAGGGAGTTTTCCACTCCTTTCTCGCAGGAGATCCTAGATGCAGCGATCCCGAACACGTTCGCGGGACCCAAGGTAATCTTCACTGGGATGGAGGACCCAGAGACGCACCTTGCCGCATTTCACACACAGATGGTCCTGATAGGTGGTTCTGATGCTGCCAAGTGCAAGCTCTTCTTGAGCACCCTGACCGGGATGGCTATGGACTGGTTCATTAGCCTCCCCGAGGGCCATATCACATCTTTCCGCCAGTTGTCGCGATTATTCAGAGAACAATACTTAGCCAACAAAGCCCCGCCGCCGGTCTCCTACGACCTGTTTGATGTGAAGCAATATCAGGGGGAGACCCTGAAGGAGTATATCAATCGCTTCGGGGCCCAGGTTGTGAAGGTTGGTACAACAGAGGAGCCTATGATTGTGTACGCATTTGTGAAAGGCGTATGCCCCGGCCCCATTGGAGAATCTATTATCCGCAATCGCCCTAGGACCTTTGCTGAATTACGGCGTAGGGCGGTAGAGCACATTGCTTCGGAAGGGGAGGTATGTGTGAAGCGCACCAGCGCCGTACCCCCACGCCCGAGGGGACCAACGCGAGTTCAACCCGTCAGAGTCAATGAGACCACGACGGGGAGAAAGAAGTCAGAGGCGAGACGCCCCTACGAGGCCAGAAAGCCCCAGCCTCGGGGCTCAGCAGGAGGCGAACGCCCCGCCAGAGAAAGAGCAAGACCGGCGAGGTACAACTTCGTGGTTGAGTTGAAGGATTTGATTGCCGTGCCCAACATAGCTGAGAGGCTGAGGCGACCGGCGAAGACCGACAAGGTGTTAGGGCCTTGTAAAGAGTCTTGGTGCGAATTCCACGAGGCTTTCGGGCACCAAATTGACAATTGCCTGTCGTTGGGCTACCAGCTAGATGAGCTGGTAAGGACTGGGTTTTTGAAAGATTATGTCGCAGATTCCCCAACGATCGCACCTTGCCGTCGCCGGCAGATGAGCCAGCGCACGAGATGCCAGTGCTTGGCGAGGTCCATACCATTGCTGGAGGTTTCTCTGGCGGAGGGGCCACCGCCTCCCAGCGGAAGAAATACACGAGGGGGGTAAATTCAGTCGAAGACAGGCTCTCAGGGGAGCCATGGGAGTCAGATATCGTGTTCACACGACGAGACCTCCGAGATGTGGTACCCCACGACAACGATCCCGTTGTCATCTCTGTTGTCACGGCCGGAAGGAAGGTTCACAGAGTGCTTGTTGATCAAGGAAGTTCGGCAGACGTCATGTTTCTGTCGACCTTCAACAAATTACGGTTGTCCCCCGATCTGCTGAGTCCCTATACGGGATGTTTGTATGGGTTCGGGGATAACCAGGTAGAGGTCCGGGGGTACCTGGAGTTGAGGACTACGTTCACAGACGGAGAGGCCTCCCGCACCGAGAGTATCCGGTACCTCGTCGTGAACGCTAATTCTGCCTACAATATTTTGCTGGGCAGGCCGGCGTTAAACCGGTTAAGCGCAGTGTCCTCCACCCGTCACATGAAGATGAAGCTACCAGACCTTAGTGGCCGGGTGATAGTCATCAGATCAGACCAGGAGGAGGCGAGGAAATGCTACGTAAACAGCCTGAAGACGAAGAGAGGCGTTTTCATGGTGTACGAACGTCCGCCGAGCGCGGACGCAATGATGATTGAGGCGACGCCTGCTGGGCTGACGCTTGAAGAGGCCATAGCAGAAAGGGCGATGCCCGAAGCAGATGTGCCAATGGAGGAGGCGCCCGTGGAAGAGGCGGTGCCCCCCGAAGAAGCGGCACCCGTAGAAGAAGCGGCGCCCGCCGAAGATGATAATAGGGAGCAACCTGCAGCTAACACCCTAGAAAGGGAGATTGGCGGCAAAGCTTTCAAGTTAGGAAGCTCGCTAAGTCCAGAAGAACAGGAAGGGGTGGCAGGAGTGATTTCGCGCCACCTGGACGCCTTCGCATGGTCCGCCTCGGATATGCCGGGCATCGACCCCGATTTCCTGTGTCACCACCTCAGCATGGACGCCACGGTCCGCCCCGTGCGTCAGAGAAGGAGGAAGTTCAATGAGGAGCGACAACAGGTGGTGAAAGATGAAACGCAGAAGCTGCTGAGTGCTGGCCACATTAGGGAGATTCAGTACCCCGAGTGGCTCGCCAACGTCGTCTTGGTGAAAAAGGCGAGCGGAAAGTGGAGAATGTGCGTTGACTTCACGGACCTGAACAAGGCGTGCCCAAAGGATTCCTATCCGTTGCCCAGCATCGACGCCCTAGTGGACAGCGCGTCTGGCAGCAAGGTGTTAAGCTTCCTGGACGCCTTCTCAGGGTATAACCAAATCAAGATGCACCCCAGAGACGAGAGCAAGACTGCGTTCATGACTGAAACATGCAGTTATTGCTATAAGGTGATGCCCTTCGGGCTCAAAAATGCTGGCGCCACGTACCAAAGGTTAATGGACAAGGTCCTGGCGCCAATGCTTGGGAGAAACGTATACGCTTATGTAGACGACATGGTGGTGGCGTCGCAGAACAGGGTGCAGCACATGGCAGACTTGGAGGAGTTGTTCAACACAATATCCAAATACCGCCTCAAGTTGAACCCCGAGAAGTGTGTTTTCGGGGTAGAGGCCGGTAAATTCTTGGGTTTTCTGCTCACCGAGAGGGGGATAGAGGCGAACCCCGACAAATGTGCGGCTATTATCGCCATGCGGAGTCCGACGTCGGTAAAGGAGGTTCAACAGTTAACAGGGCGAATGGCGGCGCTCTCGAGGTTTGTTTCCGCCGGAGGAGAAAAGGGGCACCCGTACTTCCAGTGCCTCAAGAGAAACAGTCGCTTTGCATGGACTGAGGAATGCGAAGCGGCTTTCGTTAAGCTGAAGGATTACCTGGCGACGCCTCCAGTTCTCTGCAAACCGGTAACGGGCGTGCCCCTCCGGTTGTATTTTACTGTAACAGATAGGGCCATCAGTTCTGTGTTGGTCCAAGAGCAGGACCAGAGCCAGAAACCCATCTACTTTGTAAGCAAGGCCTTACAGGGAGCTGAGACAAGGTACCAAGCACTGGAGAAGGCGGCGCTGGCGGTAGTGTTCTCGGCTAGGAGGCTCCGTCATTACTTCCACAGTTTTACGGTGGTGGTAATGACCAACCTCCCTATACAGAAGGTGCTGCAGAAGCCCGATGTGGCAGGAAGAATGGTACGCTGGGCAGTGGAACTGTCAGAATTCGACATACAGTACGAGCCTAGAGGATCCATCAAAGGGCAGGTGTACGCGGATTTTGTAGCAGAACTTTCGCCCGGAGGTGAGCAAGAGGTGGAAGCGAGTTCACAGTGGCTGCTCTCGGTTGATGGCTCCTCAAACCAACAAGGGAGTGGTGCGGGAATAGTGCTGGAAGGACCCGACGGCATACTGATCGAGCAGGCCTTGCGTTTTGCCTTTAAGGCAAGTAACAATCAAGCAGAATATGAAGCCCTGATTGCAGGAATGCTCTTGGCCAAGGAGATGGGCGCTCAGAATCTCCTAGTGAAGAGCGACTCCCAGTTGATTACGGGGCAGGTGTCGGGTGAGTTCCAGGCGAAGGACCCATAGATGGCGGCGTATCTAAAATACGTCCAGTTGTTGAGAGGGGCGTTCAACGCTCTTGAGTTGATACACGTCCCGAGGGAGCAGAATGCCAGAGCTGACCTGCTCGCAAAGCTGGCCAGCTCAGGCAAGGGGGGTAGACAGAGGACAGTGATCCAGGAGACACTCAAAGCTCCGTGTCGATTCGTGGAAGACAACATGGTGGATGTCCTCCAGATTTATGCATCAAGGGGAAGGCCGAGGAGTCACTCCTCTTTGACCCAAGATACGCAGAGGGCGCCCCGCATCAGTATATACGCGGGTGTGTCTGAGGAAGAGCGGATGCAGGTCTGTGTCCTGTCCAAGGGAGACACCTGGATGACGCCCTATAAACGATACCTGGCGGATGGGGCTCTTCCAGTGGACCCTGAGGAGGGTAAGAAAATCAAAAGAAATGCCGCAAGGTATACATTGGTGGATGGGGTGCTGTTCAGACACGGTTTCACTCACCCTATCCTAACATGCGTCAGTGGCGATGAGTGCACCAGGATAATGGCGGAGCTACATGAAGGCATCTGCGGAAGCCATGTAGGAGGGAGGTCCTTGGCCTCCAAGGTAATACGCGCAGGGTTTTTCTGGCCAACGGTGAAAGAGGATTGCGCACGGCACGCCCAGCGGTGTAAGCAATGTCAGAAGCACGCCAACTGGCACAAGGCGCCACCAGAAGAGTTGCGGTCCATATACAGCCCGTGGCCTTTCCACACATGGGGAATTGACATCTTGGGCCCTTTCCCACTAGCAATCAGGCAGATGAAGTATCTGATCGTCGCCATCGAATACTTCACTAAGTGGATAGAGGCGGAGCCCGTGGCACAAATCACCGCGCATAAGGTACATCATTTCGTGTGGAGAAACATTGTGTGTCGCTTTGGCGTACCTAGGCGCCTGATATCTGACAATGGGACCCAGTTTGCCAGTCAGCAGTTGAGAAATCTGTGCGCTGAAGTGGGAATCAAGCAAGTGTTCGCGTCGGTTGAACACCCCCAGACCAATGGGCTAGTAGAGTCAGCAAACAGAGTCCTTCTGAGGGGGTTAAAAAGAAGGTTAGAGAAGGCCAAAGGGGCGTGGGCGGAAGAGGTGCCAAGGATTATATGGGCATACCACACCACGCCCCAATCCTCTACTATGGAGACGCCTTTCAGTTTGGTGTACGGGTCGGACGCGATGATTCCAGTAGAAATACACGAAAGCTCACCGCGTTTCCAAAGCTTTGTGGTGGAGGAATCTAATGAGGAGAGGCGGGTAAACCTGGATCTGCTAGAAGAGGCCAGGGAAGAAGCTAGAATAAAAGCTGAAGCGACGAAGAGAAGAGTGGAGCGGCAATATAGCTCTAAAGTAAAGCCACGACAGTTTCAGGTGGGCGACCTAGTGATGAGGAAAGCTCACCCTTACGAGTTGGAGAATAAGCTGTCTCCCAAGTGGACCGGGCCCTTCAGAGTTACTGAGGCTAAGGGCAACGGTTCGTACAACCTGGAGACTTTAGATGGAGGCCCTATCTCGCGCAGTTGGAATGCGGCCAACTTAAAATTTTATTTCAGTTGACTTATGTAAGAAGAATGTAACAATTTAGTTGAAGGGGACGCTCTTTTTCCCTTTCGGGGGTTTTTTAATGAGGTCGCCCTAATAAATGTTAAAACCAGTTGACAAAAAGAAGTGCCTTGGTTTTCAGCCTTTATCTTTCCTTGTTTGAAGATTATGTGATGCGCCGCCTAGGCCATGGCGTCGCCAAGTAAGAAGGCGTCGCCCAGAAAGAAGGCGCCGCCTAGATAAGGGCGTTGCCCTGAGAAGGCGTCGCCCAAGTGAAGGTATGCAGCGTTAGAAGAACGAGACGAAAGGAAAGCGCGCGGTATATGAAGCATATGCAAAGTAAAGTGGCGTTGCAAAAGAATTATGATATTGAAAGGTGGTTGTTACAAGCAATGTTCAGTACAAACGGAGCAAACGCTACAAATCATGCAAAAACACAAACGGCCCACTTCTCAGCGCTCATCAGAGTCATCACTGGAGGAAGGCGAAGCCCCTTTCCCAGCCCGCAGCGCTCGAGTAAGTCGTGCCCTCTTTTCTTGGCCTATTTTCGAACCTGCACAAAGGGAAAAGATGTGTTAGAGACACCATGAAGGAAGACAGGCACAGTTAGAAAGGAACGAAGGCCGAAGTCGCCTAAGGCAGTGGTTCTTACTTATGTACTTCTCAAGAGTCCTAGCGTTGGACTCCAAGCTGATCACCGTAGCAGAGTTAAAACCTCCCGCCTCAGCAAGAATCCGACAAGCTATTTGATCACTTGGAGCCAGATTCTTGAGGGGTTTGGCTTTGAGGACCTTTTCCTCTCTCACCCAGTACAACGGAAACCCATCAAGGGCGTCGGGAACAAGATCAGTACAGCAGATCTTGAAGAACCGGCCTTTCCACCCCGTGAACGAGCTTTGGAAGGGTGTGAAGAGAACTCTTCCGGGAACATTGCTGAGAGTTACCCAGAGGTTGTGTCTCTGTCTCTTCACCTCAAAAAAGTGAAGAAAGAGGTCAACCGAGGGTGCACAACCCAGAAACCCAAAGAGGACATCGAAGGCCTTGACAAAGGCCCAGCTGTTGGGGTATAACTGGGCTGGAGCCACGTTGATCTCCGTCAGCAGTTCCTTCTCGAACCAGGAGAAGGGTAAGCGCACCCCGATGGTCTTGAACACCACCTGGTAAAAGTAAAAGAAAGGGACCCCGTTGTTGGCCCGTTCGTCTCCACACACTGGCTCCCCTAGAGTGCAAGGGAGCACAGCGATGTCGTCATCGTGCCTCCTCGCGAAGGCCCGGTGGTCGTAAGAACACAACTCCCCTTTGTGTTCCCGTACGGCCCTGGTGGAGAGCAAGCATGAACACTCATCAAGAAGTTCGCTCAAGGCCCAAGGGTACAAGTCTTTGGGACGGACCCTGGAGGAAGCATCGTGAGAAGACATTCTTTAACAAGATCAGGATGGCTAGAAATGCAAGGGTTGAGCGAGGGGAGCGAAGGTTAGAACAGCCCTTCGACAGAGAAGAAAGGGTGCAAGAAGAAAGAACGCAAGTAGGTTATGAAGAGTGAGAAAACGATGAAGATAGTTCCAGAGCTTGAAGAGTTAAATAAAGCGGTTAGAGCGCCAAACGACGTGAATGGACGCACCGCACGATTGATACACGTGGCAGAAGATGAAAGGATGACGCTGGCACCACTGGTTTAAATCAGAAAATGTCCCGTCAACAGAATATCCAATGGTACGATCCGCCGTCGAAAATGAGTCAGGGGCATAGCCGGAGTCAGGACTTGATGAAATGACCGAATGTCCCACAAACCATACAAGTAGCGCCACGTGGATCAAGTCGAATGACAGAAGGTCCCATCAGCTATACAAGGAGCGCCACGTGGATGGCACAGACAAAGCCTTGGGCTCTTCGCTGTTATCAAGCGTTGACCAAGGCAAGAGTTAAGGTCAATGTCGAGGTAAAGGTAACGCCCGAGGCGTTGCCAGGAAGGACGTAAAGGGCGACGACAGCGCGAGATGTTGCGGGCGTCGCCAACCCAAATACCGACAGGCGTCGCCTCCCCGATACCCACAGGTAGGAAAGACTGTGGAGGGAGACGAAAGCAAAGAAAAGCAAAGTTAGTCACAGGCGTCGCCTCCCCGATACCCACAGGTAGGAAAGACTGTGGAGGGAGGCGAGACCGCCGAGCGCCAGCGAGTCACTGGCAGGGTGTTCCCCGATACCTATGGGAAGGAAAGACCATGGAGGGAACAGACCCCCCCACGGCACTCGGCGTTTTAGACACCCGGGACGATACGGTGCTGCTCTAGCAGGCCTCTCCTTAGGCGTGGGCGCCGAGCGTTAGAGATCAAGGGAAAGACCTTTCGGTATCAGAGACGTCCCGAGGACGATACGGCTTCACTAAGTGAGCCTCTCCATGGGCGTGAGGGTTGGCGCGCAACCTTTCCCGGTCATACCAAACCGCCCAACGAAGTGAAAGAAATGGGCAGAACACGGATAAAATAGTCGAAGCATGTGGAGGGAAAAGAGAATGAGATCGCATAGACAGAATCGTATGTGGCAGAGAAATAAATGCAACCATACGGACATCCTAAATCAGTGACAAGAGTACAAATAGTTCAAAGAATTACAAGTTTTGGCGGATGAAATCAAAAAACGAAGGTAAAGAATGAAGAGTTGAGCTTGAAGAGGAAGGTGGCGGATGAGAAGCAGCGGTTCAGTCGTTCAAGTCCATGGGCACGACCTTCCCGTCAACAACGTGGTGTGTGGGGTCGCAGTTCGACAGGTTGACGCCAGGATTCTCGCAGGACGCCTGGGTTAGGGCCTCTTGTGATGGCATTTTCATGTGTTCTTCTTGAATCAAAGTAGAAAATAAGGTGCGGAAGCAATGGGTGAGATGATCAAGACCCTCCTAGGAGTTGTGTTGGCCTTGTAGGTGCATGATGAGTATGGTGTTTGAGTGGTTCGGCCAGCTCAAGGGAGAAGGTGAAAGGATTGAAGTTTAGAGCCTAGATTTCTAGGAGAAGTAAAGCTTGTGCACAAAAATGGCAGCATAACCTTACTCAATTAAACTTGAAAATACAAGGTGTAGGCTCCTCCTTTTATAGGCTAAGGAGGACCATAATGCAACCCTAATGCTAGCCAAATGAAATGTAAATGTGAAGCACATGGGTGCACATGGCACATGGGTGCACATGGGGAGGGGTGTGTCTAGTTTTTATGCTCACCCCCTCCATGGTCTTTCTAGAATGTTTCACACAAATATGCTTTCTACACTACTCTAATTACTAAGCACCCCTAATGGGCCTTTATGTAACAATTACAAAGGTCTTATCTTCCCAAAACCGTAGCTTTGACCCATGTGTATGTGAAGCTAGACGGTCTAGAAGGAATCCTCATCATGGCCTAGATGCTCCTTATGTAGCCGCTCCTCATCATGGCCTAGACGCTCCTCTTCATGGGCTAGACGCTCCTTTATGAGTCTAGACGCTCCTCATTATAGGCTAGACCGTCTAGTCTTGGAGCCTTGGCTTTCATCGTGTGGTGAGCTTGGGCCCTCCTCCATCATCTTGGAACCCCTCCTCGAAGGTACCCGCCATCTCCTGGATAAGGGACTTTTTCTCCTTCTCCAGTTCCTCAATGGTGGCGTCTCCAGAGGCCACTTGTTTCTCCAGAGCCTCTTTCTCCACGCGAAGCCGGCTGACCTCGACCTGTAGTTTGTCGTGGTCAGCGCGAAGAAGGTCCATAGCTTTGGCCTGGGTGGCCATTTCCCCCTCCATCAGCTCCGCCTTGGCAGTTTGTTCACAGCAACGGTCCTTCAGGTCCTTTTGAGTTTCTGCGTCTGCTTTGACCAATTCCTGAAGACCCGCTACCTGTACTTGGAGAGCAACTTCACGAGCGTAGAAGTCAGCCTGGAGCTCCAAGGCCTCTGCCAGTTTCCTCTCAGTTTCTGCCCTGGACTCTTGTGCTTGTTTCAGAGAGGAACAATAAGCCTCGTTCTGGCGTCCCAGGGCCTTCATCTCCTCTTCCAGGGTAGTTGCTTTCGTTTCCAAGGCCTGGAGAGTTTGAGCTTGCAAGACAGCGTTTCTGGCCTGGGAGCGCCATTCAAGAGCCACCGCCAAGAAGGCCCCCAAATAGAAAGGCATACCTTCCCTCCTGTCGGTACCTTCTGGCATAGTCCCGCCACTGAAACCCCTCATCAGATGCATGATTGGAGGGGGGATGACAATGAAGTCGGGGGCGGCAGCATCGGGAGCCGGGGAAGCAGTGGTTTCTGGCGGTGGCAGAGGAGGGGCAGATTCGGCGCCTTCGCCCCTTTCCTCTTGGAGAATCATGGGAGGGAGTGAGGTTGCGCTTGGAGGGTTGTCCATAAAGGGGTTCCCTCCCTGCGGCGGCGTCTCTACCAGAAGAGGAACCCGCGCGGATTTTCTCCTCCTGAAGGGTGCCACGCCTTCTGATTCCTCATCATCTGACAAAATCTCCAAAACCCTTTTTCCTTTGTCGAGAGGGGTTGGAGCCGGTGATGAGGCCGCAGCTAGGGGAACGGCGGCGATAGGCGGAGGAGAATTGGGAGTCGGAAGCACTTTGGAGCCAGGTGGAGACGCCGGAGATGGGCTAGAAGAAGCTTCAGCGGTGACTGGAGGTGGCGGTGATGGAGCCGGTGGGAGAACCGGATTGGCAGCAGGGCTGGAGGAGGCGCCTGCCTTGGCGGCACGAGCCTCCTTCAGTGCTTTCGCCAACATTATTCTTTTGGAAGTGCCCATCACCGATCCTACATCAAGACAGGCCAAACAACAAGGATTAGTACTAGAGCAGTTATGTGAATTCACAATACAGGAAGAGATGTGAAATGCATGTAACACTGTACAGCGAACAGGTAGCATCAGTTTAATTCAGATGAATCAGAAGGAAGACTCTATAGCCAAACAACAACCAATGCATCATAAATCACTAAGGGCAAATACCGAAGTAGGTAGAAAGCCCATCGGCATTGAATTCGTTCGCGATGAGCTTGGCGGTATCGAAGACTATCCCCAGTCCCGCCAAGGCTTTGCATACATCCCGGTCAGGCGGGGCAAGTTCATCCAGAGCCAAGGGCTTCATAGTTATGGGTTTGTCTGTCCAGTACAGGGGAAAGCCCTCTAGAATGGTAGGATCGCGCTTGGTCGCGCGTACCTTGAAAAATTTCCCCTTCCAGCCTTTGAACGAATTCTGGAAGAGCGTAAGGATGATGAGCCCTGCGATCCCAGAAAAGCTCATCCAGAGGCTTTTCCCTTGCTTCTTTACCTCGAAGAAGTGAAGAAAAACGTCCACAGAGGAGGGAACACCTAGGTAGCCGCAGAGAATTTGGAACCCCCTCACGAAAGCCCAGCTGTTGGGATGGAGTTGGGCGGGAGCAGTGTTTATCTCTGTCAGTAGCTCTTTTTCCAAGGGAGTGAGGGGCAGACGCAGGCCCACCCTTTTTAGCACCATTTGATAGAGGAAGAAGAAAGGGCATCCCCCAGTATCCCGGGAGTCCGCGCAAACGGGCATCCCAGGTCGCACACGGCTTACCAAGACTTGAGAGTCATGACTTTTGTGGAAAGCATTGAAGTTATAGAGAGCAGGGTCCCCCCTGTGGGCCTCCACGTCCTCAACGGAGTTCAGGAGGGAACATTCGTCTAGAAGTTCATCGGGGGCCAGTCATATTCGCCCTTGTAATAAGACTTAGGGAGCGGGGGAGGCGCAGTGGTCTTGGTTTTCGCCATAAATGCCAATGCTGAAGATCAAAAGAGAAAGAAAGGGTTCAGAGAAAATGGGTTGGGGAGAAGAAAAGGGGAAAATGGAAGAACCCTAGGAGCGCCCTACCCACAAGAGAACGAAGGGAAGCGAAAGGAACAACGAAGCATACAAACAATATCCAGAGAAATACGAGAATAACAACAGTCCCAGGCAGTTTCCTATAATGCGACGACAGTGAAGAGTTGTGAGTGCTCGAAACCATACCTTTGTTGTTGAAATGGAAGCAGTAGGAGAGCGCAGGAAGGGGAGAATCGCAATTGCAGAGAAAAAAGGTTTTGGAGGCGATGAACAGTGCGAAGCAGCAGAATGAATGAATGTAACAGTAGGGTGAGCGCGGGGTTTGGAGTAACTTAAACGTTACATTTCGTAACCCAAGAGGCGCTAACTAAGGGCTGCAGGATCGGGCCACGCGTCAGAGGGTCGATTGCCCAGGGGAAGCGCAAAGGTCTCTAAAGGGGGGCCACGCGATGGGCCACGTGGCGCGCGATCAAGGGTAGCCCAAAAGGTGTAATCATCCCCATTTCAGGGAATGTCCAATCGGTCATTAAGAATACCCCTGTGGTTCAGAAAATGTCGCGTCAGTAATTCGAAAATTTGCTGAGTCAGCAGAGAATGACACGTCATCAGGAAGGCACGTGGATGGCGGGGGCAAGGCTTTAGTCTTTGCGCTGAAGACAAGTGTTCGGCTTAAGACTGGGGGGCTTATGTACCGTCCCGTATCAGGGCGTTGACTAAGTCAAGGTCAAAGTCAACGACTGGAAGGTCAAAGTCAACTCAAGGTGTCGCCCAGGTGTAGAGACGCCAAGAGGAAGCGTCGCCAAGGCAGGACAAGGCGTCGCTAAGGCAAGGCGTCGCCTAGGTGAAGGCGTCGCCTAGGTGAGGGCGTCGCCTTGGTGAAGGCGTCGCCCAGGTGAGGGCGTCGCCAGATCCAACAGTGTAAAAGCAAGGCAATCACGGTGTGGTTCCCCGATACCCATGGGTAGGAAAGACCATGGAGGGAGCGACGTCGTGGGAAAGCCTCAGGTCCCGATATCTCGGGAAAGTGATAAAGAGAAGGAAAAGGTGGCTTCAAGGCCATAGTGATAGTACCAGTGAAGGGCAGCCTGACTCGCGAAGTACCCCTGCCGCCCCAGAGACGCCTTCGGGACAGATACGACCCAAGAGGAAGGTCACGCCCAGGATAACCGGGTGCAGGGTGTGAGAGGAAGGCAGATACGCTCTCAGAGTAAGTGGCTAGATACTTGGGGGCATGAGTTGGCACCCAAAAAGCCACCCCTAGCGCAGTAGCACTCCCAAGCAGGAGGACCCACACGTAGAAACGTCCCCAGATGGGCAGAAACGCCCCCAGATGGGGTCATGACGTCGTGAGGCCCTCCACGTGTATGACAGCAATGCCGGAATAGAAACACCCTCTAGTCAGGTGCCAGGTAATTAAAGATATTCAATACAGTTTCCCTTTTCAGCATTCAGGTACTATTATGGCTCCCAAGCGTTTCAACGTCTTAAATGCGCTACGTTTCGTAATTAAGCGCTTTAATGAGTGCGTTACGTTCGAGTTTAAAAGCGCTATAAGGCGCTTTAAATGCTGGGGCAGTTTAAATAGCGCAGAGAATGTCGGAAAAAGGGTTGGAACCTTTGGCAAATTTACGAGAAACTCTTTGGTTGCTTGCCCGTGCTTTAAGGTTACGTACAAGTGACCGGAGAAGATTTTTGCCTGAAGGGGACAACACACACACATATACACGGTTTCTTTTACCACCCCCAGAGTGCCATACGCGGCGCTTAGAGACGTGGGTGGACAGTTTTTGGTGTTTCTTGCTGGCTGACTTGAGCGTCGGAGTGCACACGGCTGCTAGGGCGCCTCTTTGTCCTCTTTTTTGCAGGAATCCACGGGCAACCGGCGGGAAGGAGTCCCCAGCTGACTGTTGAGGTCGTGCACGAAGACGTCCCGGTCAACCGGACGGAACACCAGCTTTTCCAAAAACACATTTTTGAGATGCCAAGACATTCTCAAAGTTGGATTGACCTTTAGAAAGCTTATCCACAGTTTTAACAAGATAGTGGACCTTCTTTTCAAGATTTTCGAAATTTTCACAAACAAGAGTATCACACTTGCAAGAGGAGTTTTTGTAAATGATCTCAAGGTTTTCAAAATCTGTTTTTGAATTTTCTAATTCCTCTTCCAGTGATTTTACTCTTTTTTCAAGCCAACTATTCATTCCCTTTAACCGATTGTTTAAAAGGGCCAATCAGTTGGCTTCTTCATGCGTTTCTTGAAAGGCATTACAAAAAAAAGTGTATATTGTGGCGGTTATTTTGGTATAAACTGACATTTATAACCGCCACAATATACACTTGTGGCGGTTTCCCAAACCGCCATAGAACTGGCCGCCACAAAGTTTAATGTGGCGGTTTTACGCTACCCGCCGCAACACCCGTCACTTTAAACATAGTGTAAATAGTGACGGTTTTTATATGTAAGTAGTGTCAGTTATAACTGTCGCAATTTGCATTCATTGAAAAAGATTCTGGCACCATAACATACGTAAGTAATGTCAGTTATAACTGTCGCAATTTACATTCATTGAAGAAGATTCTGATGCTGTAATATACGTAAACAATGGCGTTTTTAACTGACGTAATTTTAATTCTGAATAAATAAAATTTAACCACCACTTTTTTATAATCTTTTTTATACAATTATAAAATTTAACTACCACTTTTTCATAATAAAATAAAATAATATATAAAGTTATAATCATCCCTTCCTTTCATTGAAAATTAAAACATGTGTTTCTTGTGAAATTTGTTAGTTTATTTAGTTAGTTTGTTTAATAATGTTTCAAGGCAAAATTAAATTTAGTTTGACTAAAACCCCATTGGGGAGTGAAAATAGAAATAATAATAATTGAAAAGCAAAAGGTGAAGCATTAGAAGATCCATGAAGTGGACCCATTAACACTGCACACTCACCAAAACCCTTAATTCAATCATTCTTTACTGAACTTTTCTTAATTACTTAATTAACAATCCTTTATCAGAATGAAAATGTCCATGGAAGATTCGGTTGTTGAGATATAGTCCTCTGTCTTTGTCACTTTACCATCAAGTACTCTCCACCATTTTCAATTTCTCATCCAAGCTTCACGGATAAATGCTTATTTCTCTTAATTATCAAAGATAATTCTAAAATGTAATCTATTTAGAGATTACTGAAAATGTGGGATATCTTAGTTCATGAGCAATTTGAAATCGAAGGTTAGGTCTTGAAGTTCATTAGTTAAGACTAATCAGTGTACTAAAAATGATCATAAGTGAGTAGCTGTGTAATGATTATGATAATTTATTAGGCTAAAAAAAACATATAGATTAAAAAATAGATGAAGATTAACAATAAAAGTAACTAGAAGGATGAGAACTAGATATGTAGGATATTACATGGAAGACAACTGATTTTATCAGTGCTTCATCTTCTTCTTCCAGTCTCTTCTCCTGAAATCATTATAAATGAACTTGAATTATTGAGGAAAATGATAATTAAAGAATGCTTCACAATTACAATTGAACAAATAATATGGATTGAAAACCAATGTATATTCTTGCACTGTCGAGTTTCCAATTGATGTAAATATATAGATACAGAAAGAGGCAAGACACTTGCCTAGAACCCTAACCTGAAATTGGGTGGTAAGAACAAAGGAAATGGGCTCTTTGTGCCATTGCATTTCAACCTTGATTTTATCAAGGAACGACTACCAATAAATTACCTTTCAAACCGAGCTTAAGTTTTAAAAATTGTATATATTCGTGAACAATAATAATTAACCCTTACTTCAAAAACAGGAAATTTCTTGTACAAACTACAGAGCAAATAACTATATGACAAGTAGTTTTCTCTTACCTTATCAGCTGTTGTGCGCTGCAGAGCCTTCATCATTTTATCAACCGAAATTTTCTTCACTTTAGAAATAGAAGCCTAAATTAGAGTCCTCCGCAATCCACACAATATTTCATCATAGAGGCCTTCTTCTCCCATCTCGTGTAGTGCCCCGGCAGAAGCCACGTAGCATCTTCCCATCATTGTTGATACTTCAATGTTCACCAGAAGATCCCATTGGCAAAGCATAAACACAACGACAATAGATTATTATGCCATGGATCACTATTTCAATTAATCAAGAAAAATTTATTGGTTGCCATGGATTGATATTTCAATAAAGAATAAAAATAATTATTATGCCACATGTAAAAAGTATTGATTCGCTATTTCAATCAGGAAAAATCTTATTGGATAAGGCACATGTAAATTCGCTTAACGTCTAATTGAATAACTAATTCATAAGTATAATACCTTTAAAATCCCATATCTCGATTTTACCTTTAAAGAATGTAACTACCGATGAACTCTCCACCTTGCATCTTCTCCCTGTAAGATTACCAAAAAGTTCAGATTGATACCAACTTCTTAAATCAAATTAATCGGAAAATAAGATAAATTCTTCATTCTGCTGCAAACCGATTCTGTTTAAATTTTCAAAAACAAATATGCAGTTGTTGTTTTATCTTCAATTATGGGAAATGAAACACCTAAACCCTATCGAGTGTAAATTGATGGATAACACATGATTTCACCAAGCTCACGT
This sequence comes from Phaseolus vulgaris, assembly GCF_051622355.1. NCBI lineage: Eukaryota > Viridiplantae > Streptophyta > Magnoliopsida > Fabales > Fabaceae > Phaseolus > Phaseolus vulgaris. Next base: position 34,066,766 of record NC_143504.1, read on the forward strand.
TTCTCCTTTTCTCCCCCACCAAAATAACAACCTGAAAATGCTAGCATATCCGGTTCAAGCCTGTCATAAATCAATCATGAACATTGTTGCCAGTGGCAATTATTATGACTTCCAAACTTGTGTCATTTATAATATTTCATAATTTTGAGAGAAACAAGAAGTTGAACATGATATCATGGAATTTGACGAAGGAGAGAACATAGACCTTATCGTCGATGAGGGTGTCATCGCGGTTGTAGTGGACGAAGGTGACGGGCATGGAGTGGTCGTTGATGATTTGGAAGCATTTTCCGATCTTCTAATCCGGCATAATCAACCCTTCTTCATTCAAGAAGACCTAGCCGCCACTGCAACAACAATTTTACCAACCTTGCACCTTCCGCCAGAACCCTCCCTTCACAATACGACATCCTCGACATCGTCGGCCCCATCGACATTCTCACCGACTGCCTTAGCCTCTGGCGGCGGCGACAATGATGGACAGGACGAAGGACGATAATGAGAAGGGTTAGGGTTTTTTGATAGGGGTTGGAGGGTTTGCGGTAATGAGAGGGAGAGAGAAGACTTAGGGTTCTAAGAGATGGCTCGGAAAAGAGTTTGAAGGAATGCTCAATGTGAATCGTGAAAGGATTTGCAGTAAGGAGAGTGAGAGGATAAGGGTGAAGGAGTTAAAGTGTGAGGTCTCTAATGGGGGAAAATTTGGAAAAAAGTAATAGTATGGAGGAGAAAAAAATGTGGGATACTATTTCTACGGAGAATTGTGACGTTTCTAAAAATGTTGTATTATATGCATAATTGTGGCAGTTTTTAATAACCGCCGTATTAAAACCGTCAGAGTTTACAAGTTTTTTTGTAGTGAGGCTTGAAGTAATTGACCATAATTTTCAGAGTTTGAGGAGTTAGATGAACTTAAACTACTTGAGTCATCCTCCTTTCTGGCCATGAAGCAGAGGTTGAGGCTTTTCTTGTTTTGCCTTCTTTTCCTTCTTGCTTGACTTTTTGACCTTGCCTCATTTGGTTCATTGTTTCCATGAGCAGCCTTGAGTGTGTCCCACATCTCTTTAGCAGTTTTGCATTTTGATACCCTGAAAAACTCATTAGATGTTTTGAACAGTACAATCAAGCTTGGCCATTTTACATTCATCATTGGTCCATTGAGACCAAGGTTTTGCAATGAAAGAACCATTCTTTTTAATTTTTGGAATGTAAGGACCATTCTCAATTGAATCCCAAATTCCTTGATCAATAGATTTCACAAAGATTTTCATTATGACTTCCCAATACTTGTAATTCAATCCGCATAATAAAGGTGGTTTGTAGATTGAAGCACCTTCCTCAAAAGATTGTTTTCCAGCCATAGCAAAATTTTTTTTTGGATCAACTTGAATAACTTTCAAGAACCAACCTCTTGATGCCAATTGTTAGAATGTATGGCTTTAAACTAGAGGGGAGGTGAATGGTTTAAAGAGGGATTTCGAAAATTTTTGAGCCTTGAATGAAATTACTTCGAGAATATCTTGATTAAGAAATCAGTTTTTCAAAACACAAAGCTAAAAGCACAACACCAACAAAACAATCGGTTGTTTATACTAGTTTACAAATATCAAAACTGAATTTAAAGAGTTAAGGGATAGAGAAAATGCACACAGAGAGTTATACTGGTTCACTCTAAACCCAGAGCTACATCCAGTCTTCTCATAAACCACTGAGGAACACCACTAAGTTTTTTTTTTATATTTTTTTTATCAGCAAGAGGAACACCACTAAGTAATCAAACCTAGATCACTTACAACACAACCAAGAAACTGACCTTGATCCCTTCAAGACAAACACTTCTCTTGGCCAACACACCAACATTAAGAATGCTGATCTTGATCCCCTCAAGAACACACAACACTTCTCAGCAAACACACAAAGGTTCTTATTCAACAGATACTAGGATTACACTTGTTAGAGAAGCAAATCTGAAATCAATACAAGAGAAAATCCTATCTCACACTCTTTGATCAATCTCAATCTTTAAGCAATCTCAACTCTTTGAAAATCTCAAAACTTGTGTAAGTGTTAAAACTCAAATCTGGTTTTCTGAATATATTCAAAGATGTTGTTTGTTATCAAATCTTAACAAACTATTCATTGCATTTAAAGATTGGTCAAAGCATTAATAACTGGAGCGTAAACAGTTAGAAAATCATTTAATGCTTAATCAAAGCACAAACCATTTTTCTATTATGGTACCAAAACAAACAATCGGTTGTTTCCACGAATCAATCGGTTGTTTTGGTTTGGACAGCTCAACCATTTGAAAAACAGTTTTCAACCTTTTCTAAAATCACCTGAGTATAAAATAATCGGTTGTTTTGACAAAACAATCGGTTGTTTCGACAAAACAATCGGTTGTTTCGACAAAACAATCGGTTGTTTTTCGCTTAATTTGAAAAACACTTTCCTTTTAAAAGATTGAGAATGCCTATGCTTTGGATTCAATCAAGAGTGGATTACATAACTCAATCTACCCCAGATCCTATCTAAGACAGCTCAGCAACAATAAGCACAACCTTCAACATCCTTCAAAGGGTTTTGGATTCTTCAAAGCTTGAAACTGGTTGTTTCGACTTAACAATCGGTTGTTTTACTGGCTGTTTTGGAAAATTCTTTGAAAACTTATCTTGCCTGTTTTGTGGATTAAAACCTAATCCAGTTCTTCCAAAAACGCAGTTTTGAGATGCTAAGACATTCTCAAAGTTGGATTTTCCTTTTGAAAGCTTATCCACAGTACTCACAAGATAATGCACTTTCCTTTCAAGATTTTACAATTTTCAGAAATGAGAGTGTCACACTTGCAAGAAGAGTTTTGCAATGAGTTTCTAGATTTTCAAAATCACTTTTTGAATTTTCCAGCTCTTCTTCAAGTGCCTTAACTCTCTTTTCAAGCCAGCTGTTAAGCTCTTTCAATCGGTTGTTTGAGAGAACCAATCTATTAGCTTCATCATGTGTTTCTTGAAAAGCTTCAAGCAATTCACTATAATTTTCAACATTTAGAGAAGCACATGAACTTACATCACTTGAACTACATGACTCATCATCCCCTTCTACAATGAAGCATATGTTTGCCTTTTCTTCCTGACTTGATGATGAGCTTGATGAGGAGACTTCATTCTCATCCCAAGTGATCCTGCCTGTTGACCAAAACGCTGGAGCTTTGCCTCGTCAAACTCGGATCGACGTATGCGCCGCGTCAACCTCCGTCCTTCACCGCGATCAACCTCAAGAACCTGCAAAAGACGAAACGGCGCCGCTGCGGCCGATCGCGCTCCGACGCCCAAGTCAGTGACTGAACCACCAATTACTCAAGAGTAAAACTCAAGAACTCTAAGGAACCGTGACCAGTTCTCTCTCAGTATACTCAAGACTCGCAAGCGTAAAGAAACAATCTGAACGTGCGTCCCTCAGAAGTTCGTTGGGAACTCTTATATACCTGGGCACTTTCTCTCTCCTGGAAGTTACACATCTGGACACGTGGCTTGCATCCAGCTGTACACGTGCCTTCATCTGGAGCATCCTTGACTTGGGCGCTACTTCTGACTCTTCTTTGGCTAAGTTACTTATGCATGATACTACTCAGTGCATAGTTGCCTTGGAGCGTGATCTCTTCTGGATGGCGAGTTCGGGTGCCTTCGTACACACCTTCCCTGTGGTCTCGCCGACCGCCTTCATGATCTGTACTACCTGTTTCACTGTATACGTTCAAGTGTGCTATCTCCCGAGCTTCATCCTCTGGCCAGCTGGGAAATGACCATCTGCCTTCATCTTCGGCGATGTCCTTGTTTCAGCGATCTCTAATCACTTGGTCGCCTGGATTCACATCTGGCGACTTCATCTTCAACTCGGTGACCGCCGGTTTAGGTATGGTGGAGATCGGAGCACGCCAACTTAATAACTGGCGACTACGCAAACCCCCCCGACCTCCTTCCCTTCTGCCAACCAGGTGTCCCATCCAACACGCCTATATCATAGCTCGACGCCACGTCATTACTCCCGACTACCAGGGCGGTACACCAAGCTATGTAAGCCCTTTTTGACTTTCCCTTCTTTTCTTTGTAGCTTGACTTCTTCTCCTTGCTTTCTTTATTTGGGCAATCTGCCTTTATATGCCCTTGCTCACCACAACCAAAACAAGTATAGTTATTGGAATTAAAATCATTGGATTTTTTGTTTCCATACCTTTCTTTGTTGGAGTCTTTGTTGCGGTTCCTTTTCAAGATTTTGTTAAACTTTCTAGATAGCAAACTAAGGTTCTCTTCATCACTTTCATCATTGGATTCTTGCTTGCTTTTGTGCTTGACATCTTTTAAGGCAATACTCCTTACATGCTTGTCTTCACTTTCTTGAACATTGAGTCTATTCATCTCTAACTCATGTTCCCTAAGCTTGCCAAACAAAGAAGCCATACTTAATGATGTTAGATCTTTTGATTTAGATATAGCAGTTACCTTAGGTTGCCATGACCTATCAAGACATTTGAGGATCTTGATGTTTAGCTCTTCTTTTTCAAAGGTTTTCTCAAGTCTCATGAGGTGATTGATGATGTGAGTGAACCTCTTCTGAACTTCAGCAATGGTCTCACCCTTGAGCATTCTGAACATTTCATGAGTTACCTCCAAGGTGTCCCATATTTCCTTTGCTGATTTGCATTGAGAGACCTTGAAAAATTCATCTGAATTCAAGGTAGAAGTTATTATGCTTTTAGCAATGCAATCAAATTTGGCCTTCTTACTTTCAGAATCAGTCCATTGAGGCCAAGGTTTTTCAATGGAAGATCCATCTTTTTCAAATTTTGGAACAAAGGGGCCATTTTCAATTGCATCCCAAATACCTTTATCAAGTGATTCCACAAAGATTTTCATTATGACTTTCCAAAATTGGTAGTTCAAACCACAAAACAGAGGTGGTCTGTTGATTGAAGCACCTTCTCCAAAAGGTAGTCTATCAGCCATATAAAAACAGTTTTAGGATCACACTTGAATAAATTTCAAGAACCAAGCTCTGATACCAATTGTAAGAATGTATGGCTTTAAACTAGAGGGGGGTGAATGGTTTAAAGAGGGTTTTCGCAAACTTTTAAGTCTAGAATGAAATTACTTCTAGAAGACTTGATTCAGAATTCAGTTTGCCAAAAACACAAAGCAATTTAGCACAGCACCAGAAAAATAATCAGTTGTTTCGCAGAAACAATCGGTTGTTTATACCAGTTCACAATATAAACTGAAATTAAAGAGTTCAAGGGATAGAGAGATTGAACACACAGGTTTATACTGGTCCACTCTTAAACCAAAAGCTACATCCAGTCTTCCCAGAAACCACTCGGGAATCCACTAAGCAATCAACCCTAGATTACTTACAACACCACCAAAGAAGTGACCTTGATACCCTCAAGACACACACTTCCTTTGGCTCAACATAAACACCACTAAGAATGTTGATCTTGACAACCTCAAGAACACACAACACTTCTCAGCTTCACACACAAAGTTTCTTCAAAGTACAAAAGGATTACACTTGTTACAGAAAGATCTAAAATCAACACAAGATGAAAATCCTATTCCACACTCTCTTGATCCAAGCAATCACAAAGCAAACTTCAACTCTTGAAAAGCAAAAATCAGTGAAAAACTCAAATATGTTTTTCTTTTATTAAATCTCTGTTCTTGTTTGTTACAAACATAACAAACTATTTATTGCTTTCAAAGACTGGTCAAAGCATTTAAAACTGGAGCGTAATCAGTTATAAAATCATTTAATGCTCAGTCAAAGCACAAAACAGTTTTCTATTATGGTCCCAAAACAAACAATCAGTTGAATACTCGAATCAATCAGTTGTTTTGGTTTGACAACAAGTCAACCATCAAAAACAGTTTTCAACCTTTCTAAAAACACCTAAGTATAAAACAATCGGTTGTTTCGACAAAACAACAGGTTGTTTTTCACTTAGTTTGAAAAACACTTTCAATTAAAAGGTTTAAGAACGCTTAAGCTTTGGATTCAATCAAGAGTGGATTTACACAGAAAATCTACCCTAGATCCTATTCTAAAACACCTATGCAACAGCAAGCACAACCAGCCTTCCATCAAACTTCAAAGGGTTTGTATTCTTCAAAGCCTGAACACACTTGATTCAACAAATCAGTGTTCAAAACTTATTTGCAAGCAAAAGGTTAAAAATAACAATAAAGGTCAAAGGGGACGTTGAGAGGAGAAAATTAAGATAGACGATAATAAAACGGTAAAAAAAACATGTTTACTCTCAAGTTCATTCAACAATGAATTCTTCACTAGTTATCTTAAAATTTTCAATCTTTAAATTCTCACACAGATGTCAAACTTAATCTGATGGCAGAAATCTCAGGTCAAGACCAACCACTAGAGCTTTGGCAAGGAGGGTACAAGAAGATTGGGACTCAGCTACTGATGACAGAGACACTCTCCTATTTTAAAAAATTCCATGACCTAGTTTAATTTCTTATAGTAGGATTTTAATTTTCTTGCTTAAAAGTATAGTAGGAAATTTACTTGTAATTTTTTTTTTTAATTTAATTAGAGTTAGGATTAGGCATCTAAAATCCACCTATGGTATAATTGGGCTTAATTGCAGCCCAATAAAATCATAGGCCGGTCATTAGTCCTAATTAGGTCACATAGAGAACACTTGATCATGCTTGCCTTGTGACTCTAATTAGGCACCTATTTTCAAACCTTTCTAGCATTTGATTTCCCTCCCTTTTTGTAACCTTTGGCCGACCTCCTACACCAATTAAGGAGCAACTTGGTTCATGTTTTATAAAATATATGAGTGTTATTTTGCCAATTTTTCAAGCTTAAGCACTCATTTGTCTAAACCTCTCTAGGATAGACACCTTGGTCTTCTTCTTCACTCTCCAAGTGATATGGCTAAACCAATCACTCTTCTCACTCTTCATGCAATTACAAGGAATCCATAGCTCCAATGGAGTCATCATTGATCCATCTCTTCCACTAGCTTCCGTAAATTTCCTTGAAAATTCAAGAAAAACATCAATCGGATGAGAGAAACCTATCATAATCAAATAAACGTTAATCAAATTCAAGAGAATCTTATCATCAAAACAAATGTCAATTGACGTATTCAATATCTCACTCCACTACAAAAATAACATTGATTAGCTACTATAAATAAATGTGGCCAAAAAAACAGATAAAATTAGTGTAGGCTAAGCCCACACTAAAAATAAATAAAAACTTAACTTCGACTAAATAAATGTTATCCCTACACTAAATTTTTTAAAATAAATAAAAGCAGAAACAAATAATTAGCGTTTTTCTAGAAACACAAATGAAGAAAATATATATTTTTTAAATTTAAAAATTTATAATATAAATAAAATATATTAAATTAATGTATGTACTGCACAAGGTTTTTTTATTTAGATTAGTGTGATGTGAGGGATGCAATCCTGACTAAGCCTGTTGTGTCAGCTTAACGAAGGGTTACATAAATGAAAAAGAAAATCACTAAAAAATGTATAAGCGAATTTTATGTCTATAATCTCTATCTCTCGCCTACACTCGTTCTCTCCAAATCTTCTCTCAAAATCCCCAATCGTGGTTCCTAAATTCCCAACACTATCGGTGTGAGCTTGGAAGTCCTACCTGGTAAGTAAATTCTCAAACCCTTTATGTTTGAAGGGTGAAGTGACAAATCCTAATTTGCGAGTGAAGCATTTGCGAAGGGGTGAGTTTGAATCCATAATCTTAAAGGTGGAGGCATGCGAAGGTTGTTGTCGTGAGGAGGCAGAGGCTTTGGGGGATGGAGCTGAAACCCTAAAGGTGAGTTTCGTCAATTTATGCATAGCAAATGTAGAGTACAATGGCCATTTTTTTTATATTTTGATGCAATTTTTATTCAGATTAATTGGTGTGGTTCTTTGGGAAAGGCTTGTGGTGTGGAACTGAAAGCTCTATTTAGGTGAATTTTTGTTGGTTGTAACTGTGACGGTTTATTATTTGTTTGTAGTGTGTTATTTTTTATCGCGTTGTTTTGTGGTTCAAATTTATGGTGATTAGTTTGTAACTGAGTATAACATTTGGTCCATTAGTCCAAGTATAAAGAATACTGAATTTAAGTATATTTTAGGCATATTTTGATCATTTTCATGACACATTTAATAATTTATAAAAATAATTGCACAGTTGATTTTGTTAATGTGTCTACAACACATTATCCACCTTTTGTGGTCAATGCTTTGAAAAATTCTTTCCAAAATGAATTCTTGGATTTTTGTCTCCAATAGAAGAACCAATGTGTTGCATTCTCCTTTTTTCTACAGTGGAATTTCCAATTTAAGTTTACCTATAAAAGGAGCATTCTCATTTTTGTTCACTACACTAGCACAAAATGAATAAACAATGACTATTTATTTAATGCGGTTTTAGGGTTAGCCGCTGTCATTCAAAACGCGGTGGCATTTTTTAAATTAATTTCATTTACGAATGTGACTATTTGTAATAGCTGCATTCTTAAATCAAAATGCATGATTTATTAATGCGACTATTTAAATAGCCGCATTCTTAAATCAAAGCGCATGATTTACGAATGCGACTATTTATAATAGTCGCATTCTTAAATCATTTTTTACCCTAATTTTGAAGCGCGCCACTTACGCTTTCATACTTTCTTTCTTTTTTCTCTTTGTTTTTGCTTTGGTGTTCCTCTCTTCTTCTGCGAGTTTCATTGTGTTGTCGTACCATTGTAAGTTTATTTCAATTTTCTCTCTTTCTTCTTCACCAATGGTTTATAAATTTTTTCGTTTCACTTATTTGTTTGTTTTCTTGCATTGGCGAAGGGTTCTCTGACGTTTCATTTTCTCTTTTGTTTCTGCTCTCGTGCTTTGATGGAGATCAAGCTCAAGTGGACATGGAGGCCAATCATCAAGAGCAAGAAGAGGTTGAGGCTCAAATGGAGGACGCTCATGGAGTTCAAAGCCCACCTCAAAGGCTTACAAGAAGCATGTTCAAAGCTTTAGGAGCTAATGGACGTTTATTTTCTCTTTTTGTAATTTGTTTGTTTGAAGGTGCTTAGAGGAAAACATAAGAAACCTCTTTTGTCAAAGCATCTTTAGGTCTTTAGTTTAGGAGTCTTAGGGGGGTGTGCGTTTAGTAGAGAGGTGTAGAGGTAATAGGGAGGTGCCAAAGTGAGAGAGGAAGTCACACCTTCCTCATGCTTGGCACCACTTTCATGTATTTGGGGGGAATTTTGGATTTAATTAGCTTTGCATTTCAGCACCTCTAGGCTATAAATTAAGGTGCTGCCCTTGTATTTTTCAGATTGGAAATTTGTATTAATGAAACTCTACTCAATTTGAGAGAGAATTGGAGAGCTTTGTGCCTTCCTCACTTAGTTTTATCTTGAGTGTTCTTGGTTACCTCAAGTGGCGGCATAGCACACTCATCTTGGAGTCTCCATCCTCTAAGTGGCATGATCATCCAACCATTCCTCCATCTTCATGAGCTCTCTCTTCTCCTTCCTTCCTTCTCTTTTTATGTTCATGTCTTAGCTTGATTCTTTGCTTTTTTAGTTCGGTACTTCATTTCTTTTGTCTATTGCTTCGGTTCATTTCACTTTTGTCGTTCATCTTTGCTTCTTCTTCTTTTCTAGTTGTTGTTTTTGGTTCAATTTGACAATACATGGAACTTCCATATGAGGTTTGGGTTTTGGTACTAGTCTTGGTGAGTTCTTAAACATAGAACCTTGATCCAATTCTATGAAAAAGTGCCTACCTCATATCCAACTCAAGTTGATTCCTAAGAATGTCAAGAATCATTCATATTGTGCTATTGGAATCATATCATGTGGTATCTAGAGTTTAGGTGTGTTCTTGTTTAATTTTTGAGTTGTGTTGCACTTTAATTCAAGAGCTCTATAATTCTTGTTGTTTAAATTTCTGTTTTTAGGCTTATTTTGAGTTTTCTTGCTGTTTTCTTAATTGTGCCTATCATATGTTTGAGTATTTTCCTTTTTGAATCCATACATGTTTTGTCATTGTCATGTTTTTCCATAATTTTCATCACTTCTTGTAGTACTTTTATTGAATTTTTTGTTTCTTGCTTTGGTGTCATATAATTTTTCTGAGTTTGATATTTGATCCTTTGTGCATTTTCTGTTTTAGAATTGAGTTCATACTTGTATTTTAGACCTATACAAGTTCCTATACATCATTTTCCATTATGTCTTTGCTAGTACTTAATTCTGTTTTCTGAAAACGTGCTTATTATTTTTCCTTATTGCAATTGATTTACTCACTGGAAAATTCTGAAATTATGGATTTGTGTTCTTCAAAGTGTTAGAAAAGAGTAGAAAAAAAGTACTAAAAAATTCAAAGTACACAAAAAATGATAAATAAAATACAAAAAGTGTACAATTCTGCCGAAAGAAATACAGTAATCTGGCAGCGATTTTGAAAAATTTATCTCCATTAATTGGCTTACTGTTTTTGCGTAATTCCAGTGCCATTTTTGAGCTAAGATCTTGAACTTTCTGTGGTTAAAATTTCATAATCCAGTTCGCTTTATTTCGTTCCAGTTAAATCAGTGAACATCAAGCACAGTTTGCATAAAAATAAATTTCCAGTAGCTCTGTTTTTGTTTTCTTCATCTACTCTAGTGCTTTTCTTTAAATATTCTTTGGTGTGCCTACTTTTTCATTGGAGGTGCAACAAGCTAGGCCATCTCACTCTATCAATGGTGGGCATCATTCACATAGACCTTCTTCAAGAGGTTCTTCAAATGACTTTGGCCGTGAGGAGGACCATAGGAGAAGGCAAACTCCACCTCAATTCCATGGACATAGACATCACAATCAAGGGGAGAGACATCACCGTGGAGTTGGACACTACCAAGATGCAAAGGCTAGGCTACCTTCAGTCAAGCTTCCTTGTTTTAATGGCTCTAGTGATCCTAATTTGTATTTAGATTGGGAGGCTAAGTGTGAACAAATATTTGAGATCCATGAGATCCAAGATGAGCATAAACTTAAGCTAGCCACCTTAGAGTTTAGTGATTATGCCATGAAATGGTGGCATGGTATTGTAAAGGACATTATCTATCACAAGTGTCCTCCCGTGGACTCTTGGAACTCTTTAAAGGATCAAATGCGCGCTAGGTTTGTGCCCCCACATTTTAGGAAAGACCTCATGTTGAGACTCCAACGGTTTCAACAAGGCACGCTAAATGTGGATGAATATTACAAAGAGTTAGAAACGCTTTTGCTTAAAGTTGAATTAGAAGAGAGAGAGGAAGCTATGATTGTTAGGTTTATGAGTGGTCTAAGGAAGGATATTCAAGATGTTGTTGAGTTACAAGAGTATTCACCATTGGGTTCTTTAGTTCATCTTGCAATGAAGGTGGAAGCCCAACTTGCTAAGAAAAATTCTTTTAAAATTTTTCCCAATGATGGTTACTACAACAATTCTTGGAGGAACAAAAAGTATTTTTCAAAATTTCCTTCTAAAGATTCTTCTTTCAAACCCAAGGAACCTAAGCCATCTACTTCTAGGCCTAAATCCCCAATTAAATCGTCTAGTAAGAAATGCTTTAAGTGTATGGGTTATGGTCACATTGCGGCTAATTGTCCTTCTAAAAGGAATATGTTTGTGCATAATGGCATGAGTGAGCATGATTCGGATTCACCTAGGCATTCTTCACCTTCTAGGGCGTCTAGTGAGAATGAGAGTGAGAGTCCACTTGAAGGAGATTTGTTAGTTGTGAGAAGACTTCTTGGACAAGTTTCACAACCTTTTGATGAAAGTCAAAGGGAAAATATTTTCCATACAAGATGTCTTATTCAAAACAACATTTGTTCTTTGATAGTGGATGGGGGTAGTTGTGCTAATGTGGCTAGTACAAGAGTAGTAGATAAACTTGGATTGCCTACTATCTCTCATACAAAGCCCTACAAATTGCAATGGCTTAGTGAAGTAGGAGAAATTGTTGTGAATAAACAAGTCCTCATCCATTTCTCCATTGGAAAATACAAAGATGAGGTATTATGTGATGTTGTGCCCATGGAAGCTACACATGTTCTTTTGGGAAGGCCTTGGCAATTTGATAGAAAAAAATTTCATGATGGCTTTTCCAACAAACTTTCTTTTGATTTCCATGGTCACAAGGTTACTTTAAAATCTCTCTCTCCTAGAGAAGTCCATGAGGACCAAATCATCATGAAAAAAAAGAGGGAGAGTGAAAAAGATAAAAAAGATAAGAGTTCTAAGCCTACACTTCTTGTGTCTAGGCATGAGCTTCAAAGGGAAATAGTGGTTCACCATCCTCTTTTCTTAGCCATCCCTAGAACTCTTAAGCTAGAACCACTTGTTGATAGTCCTCATTGTTTGGAAAATTTGGTAGAAGAGTTTCAAGATGTGTTTCAAGATCCTCCAAAAGGACTTTCACCTTTGAGAGGGATTGAACACCAAATTGATTTGATACCGGGCTCTTCCTTACCAAATCGTCCAGCCTATAGGACCAATCCAAGTGAAACCAAGGAAATTCTCCAACAAGTTGAGGCTTTGATTGAGAAAGGGTGGGTTCAAGATAGCATGAGTCCTTGTGCTATGCCTATCATCTTAGTGCCTAAAAAAGATGGCACATGGCGAATGTGTTCGGATTGTAGGGCCATCAATAACATTACAATTAAGTATAGGCATCCCATACCTAGGCTTGATGATTTGTTGGATGAATTGCATGGTTCAAAAATCTTTTCAAAGATTGATCTTAAAAGCGGCTACAATCAAATTCGTATCAAACCGGATGATGAATGGAAGACGTCTTTTAAGACCAACTTTGGTTTGTATGAGTGGTTAGTTATGCCCTTTGGTTTAACTAATGCACCAAGTACCTTCATGCGCCTCATGCATCATGTTCTTAGACCTTTCATTGGTAAGTTTGTTGTTGTTTACTTTGATGATATTCTCATTTATAGCTTATCTTTGAATGACCATAGGTTGCATGTTAGGCAAGTTTTAGAAACCCTTAGGAAGGAACATTTGTATGTTAATCTTGCTAAATGTATGTTTGCTCTTGATCATATAGAATTTCTAGGGTTTGTTGTCAGTAGCAAAGGGGTCCATGTGGACAAAACAAAGGTGATGGCCATTCAAAATTGGCCTACACCGAAAACTTTGAATGAAGTCCGAAGTTTCCATGTACTTGCTTCTTTCTATAGGAGATTTGTACCAAACTTTGGTACCATTGCTGCACCTCTCAATGATATAGTGAAAAAGGATGTGGTTTTTCAATGGGGAGAAGCTCAACAAAAAGCTTTTGAGACTTTAAAAGAAAAATTGACTAATGCTCCCATCTTAGCCCTTCCTAATTTCACTAAAACATTTGAGATTGAGTGTGATGCTTCAAGTATAGGCAATGGGGCTGTCCTCCTTCAAGAGGGCCACCCCATAGCTTATTTTAGTGAGAAATTGAAGGGAAGTCATCTCAATTATTCCACTTATGATAAAGAATTATATGCACTTGTTAGGGCTTTGTTTACTTGGCAACACTATCTTTTTCCCAAAGAGTTTGTGATACATAGTGATCATGAATCTCTTAAGTATTTGAAAAGTCAAAACAAGCTTAACAAGAGGCATGCTAAGTGGGTGGAATTCATTGAGCAATTTCCTTATGTGATCAAACATAAGAAAGGCAAAGTAAACATTGTGGCGGATGCACTTTCTAGAAGATATACTTTGCTAAATCTTTTAAGTTCTCAATATCTTGGCTTTGATCACATTAAGGAACTTTATCATGATGAACTTGATTTTTCTCTCATCTATCAAGAGTGTCTTAAGGGAGGACACAAATATTTTTTTATACAAGATGGCTTTCTTTTTAAAGGAAAATGTCTTTGTGTCCCTCAAAGTTCTATTAGATTATCTCTTGTTAGAGAAGCCCATGAGGGGGGTTTAATGGGTCACTTTGGGGTTGCTAAAACTTTGGATGTGTTGCATGAACATTTCTTTTGGCCTCATATGCATAAACATGTTCATAGTTTGTGTGATAAATGCATAGCTTGTCGCAAAACTAAATCTAAGATGCATCCCCATGGTTTATATACTCCTCTTCCTATCCCTTCAATGCCTTGGGTTGACATATCTATGGATTTCATCTTAGGATTACCCAAGACATCAAAGGGAAAGGACTCCATTTTTGTGGTAGTGGATCGTTTTTCAAAGATGGCTCACTTTATTCCTTGCCACAAAGTGGATGATGCATGTCATATTGCAAACCTCTTCTTTCAAGAAATGGTTCGCTTGCATGGGATCCCTAGATCTATAGTGTCTGATAGAGATCCCAAGTTCTTAAGTCACTTTTGGAAGACCTTGTGGGGCAAGCTTGAAACTAAACTTTTATTTTCTACCACTTGCCACCCACAAACTGATGGTCAAACCGAAGTGGTGAATCGAACTTTGGGACAACTATTGAGATGTTTTATTTCGGGGAATCCTAGAGTGTGAGAGAATTTACTACCCCATGTTGAGTTTGCATATAACCGTGTAGTAAATTCTACCACCTCACATTCTCCTTTTGAGGTTGTCTATGGGTTTAAACCCTTAACACCTCTTGATCTTCTTCCTATTCCCATTGTTGGAGATGTCTTGTGCAAAGATGGGGATGAAAAGACTTCTTTTGTGAAAACTTTGCATAAAGACATCAAGAAGAGAATTGAGAAGAAGGTTGGCAAGTATGCTGAACTTGCCAATAAAAGGAGAAAAGCATTGTTGTTTGAGGAAGGTGATTGGGTTTGGCTTCATTTGAGGAAGGTTCATTTTCCTACTCAAAGAAAGTCCAAACTAATGCCTCGTGGGGATGGACCTTTCCAAGTCCTAAAGAGGATTAATGACAATGCTTATGAGTTAGATATGCCTGATACATTCTTAGGTAGTCATACTTTTAATATCAGTGATCTAACTCCTTTTTCTGTAGGTCTCCAGAATTCGTGGTCGCATTCTCTCCAACTCGGGGAGTATGATGGAGATAAAGCTCAAGTGGACATGGAGGCCAATCATCAAGAGCAAGAAGAGGTTGAGGCACAAATGGAGGACGCTCATGGAGTTCAAAGCCCACCTCAAAGGCTTACAAGGAGCATGTTCAAGGCTTTAGGAGCTAATGGACGTTTATTTTCTCTTTTTGTAATTTCTTTGTTTAAAGGTGCTTAGAGGGAAACATAAGAAACCTCTTTTGTGAAAACATCTTTAGGTCTTTAGTTTAGGAGTCTTAGGGGGGTGTGCGTTTAGTAGAGAGGTGTAGAAGTAATAGGGAGGTGCCAAAGTGGGAGAGGAAGTCACACCTTCCTCATGCTTGGCGCCACTTTCATGTATTTGGGGGGAATTTTGGATTTAATTAGCTTTGCATTCAGCACCTCTAGGCTATAAATTAAGGTGCTGCCTTTGTATTTTTCAGATTTGAATTTTGAATTAGAGAAACTCTACTCAATTTGAGAGAGAATTGGAGAGCTTTGTGCCTTCCTCACTTAGTCTTATCTTGAGAGTTCTTTGGTTACCTCAAGTGGCGGCTTTGCACACTCATCTTGGAGTCTCCATCCTCTAAGTGGCGTGACCATCCAACCATTCCTCCATCTTCATGAGCTCTCTCTTCTCCTTCCTTCCTTCTCTTTTTATGTTCATGTCTTAGCTTGCTTCCTTTGCTTTTTCAGTTCGGTTTTCTAGCTTCTATTGCTATTTGCTTCGGTCTTTTACTTTCTTCCGATTCATCTTTGATTCTTTTTCTGTTCTTATGCTTTTTGTTCGGTTCAATTTGACAATACATGGAACTTCCATATGAGTTTGGGTTTTGGTACTAGTCTTGGTGAGTTCTTGATCATAGAACCTTGATCCAATTCTATCATAAAGTGCCTATCTCTTATCCAACTCAAGATGATTCCTAAGAATGCCAAGAATCATTCATATTGTGCTATTGGAATCATATCATGCTTCCTCTCGTTTTCTACGAGCCTTCATTGTCTTCTTTGTGCCATTGTAAGTTCGTTTTGAGTTCTCTTTCTTCTTCACCATTGGTTTATATATATTTTTTCGTTTCTCTTATAAATTTGTTTTCTTGTATTGAGAAGGTCACCACTTCATTACCTATTGTTTGGGTTTTTGCTATGCCATATTTGCTCTGTTGTTGCTGCTGCCACCGCTATTGCTGCCTTAGGGTTTATGGTTTTAATTTTTTTTAAAATTAAATAAGAATGCGGCTATTTAACATAGTCGCATTTATAAATCGCATCTTCGATTTAAGAATGCGTGCTGATCAAGTGCGACTATATAGCCGCCCTTATAAATGTAAAATAGCCGCACTTGTTTTGCCTTTCTGCACTAGTGCTAGAATTCGTTATTTACACAAAATCCAAATTCCTAACCTTCTTTTGCTGAAACCAAGGCTCAATATAAAGGAAAATACCATTTATTCATAAGTTATAATAGAAAATAGGAAAACAATAATAACTAACACTATAATAGATAATATAAACTATATTTATCCTTAATTTAGTCTTTTCATTCTCTTATAATAAACATATATAGGTTTTTTATGTAACAAGATCCAACCGTTTCACTATGCACATTAAAGTCATGAAAAGAAATTCATAATTGATCCTGCCTGTTGACCAGAACGCTGGAAACTGCCTCGTCAAAGGATCGACGTGTGCACCGCTTCAAACCTCCGTTCTTCTTCGAGATCCACCTCAAGAACCTGCAAAGGAACAGAGCGGCGCCGCTGCGGCCGATCGCACTCCAACGCCCAAGTCAGTGACCGAATCACCAAATACTAAGAGAAAACTAAGAACAGGAACCGTGCAAATTCTCTCTCACAGTAAGCTCTATAACTCGCAAGCGTAAAGAGTGTAATCTGAACGCGCGTACCTCAGAAAGTTCGTTGAGAACTCTTATATACCTGGTCACTTTCTCTCTCCTGGCAGTTACAGACCTGGACACGTGGCTCGCATTCAGTCGTACACGTGCCACCATCTGGAGCCTCCTTGACTTGGGCGCTGCTTCTGACTCTCTTTTTGGCTAAGTTACTTATGCATGGTACTGCCCAGTGCATAGCTAACTTGGGAGTGCGATCTCTACTGGAACGGGCGAGTTAGGGTGCTCTCGTACACCTTCCCTGTGGTCTCGCCGACCGCCTTCATAATCTGCGCCGCCTTCATCTTCGGCGATGTGCTTGTTCTGGCGATCCCCATTCACTTGGTCGCCTGAGTTCATCATCTGGCGACTTTATCTTCAACTAGGCGATCGCCTGGCATGCTGGAGATCGGAGCACGCCAACTTAATAATTGGCGATTACACGAACCCCCTGACTTCCTTCCCTTCTGCAACTCTGGCGCCTTGTCCACACGCCTACTTTGTGGCTTGGTGCCACGTCATCACTTCTGACTACCAGGGCGGTACACAAGGCCCCAGTCTTAAGCGAAGACTTGTCCAGCGAAAAGACTGAAAGAGTCACGTCAACACCGGTCTACGTGGCACTGACGCAGAATTCCAAGCGGTTGTACTTTCTGCTTCTCTGACGCTCCACCAAACCCCTCACCCATCGTTCGACACGTGGCTTCATCAACGGTTACCTTCAGTTACCGTTTGCGCTTCCCAAACCCATTTCGAAAAAACTCTTAAACCCCATTTCACTCCACTGTTCAATCACTTTTCTTCGTATTCTCAAACGCTCTCACCTTCTCCTGCAAAAAACTTTCAGCGTTCTTCAACAATCTGAATCACCAGCATCCTTCATCGTCTTCCTGATCATCAAAAGGTACCTCCTTTCCTTCTTCACCTGGTTTTTCTTGCATTTTAACCGATTCGCATCATCCTGTAACTGTCTGGTGCATACGTTGTGGGTTGTTTTTCCATTTCTCCTTTCTCGTAACTTAGGGCTTCGTCAATCGTTGCAACGAACCTTCGCTCGTTCGTTTTTCACCCTTCTCCCATGATCGAGTCAGCCTCTGCGAACCCTGATCATTTTTCCTTTTCTTCTTCCTTTGCAGCTTCGAGAATGACTCGCTCAAAGATCACCCCGAATCCTCCTCCTTCATCGCGAAACCCCTCTTCTCAAGCACTCAACCCACCGCGAGCACGCGGTGCTTCATCTTCCCAGGCTGAGAGGCCTGCACCTTCCCGCCCCAACCTGGCCCAGGCGACTCCACCTATCACCGGAGGAGCCCCCGTCCCCCCACCAGACTTCAAAAAACTCTACCCCTGGGCCAACTCGACCCTGTTGAGGGAAACGTCTTCCGTGAACACTGCTGGGGCAGTTTTGCGATTGACTAAGGGGGATGAGCCTCACCAAACATTTCATAAGGAGCACGATGAGAAGATGATAGTGCTACCTTGCCCCCCCGATCTGCCCGTTTGCGCCGACGATAAGGCGAGCAATGACGGGCCCTTCTGCTTCGTCTACACAACGCTATTCAAGAAGGTGAAACTAAAGTTTCCCTTTACACGTTTCGAGAGGGAGCTCCTCACCGAGCTCAACATCGCCGCCGCCCAGCTCCATCCCAACAGTTGGGCGTTTGTGCGAGCGTTCCAAGTGATATGCGACCATCTGGGGTTGCCAGCATCCGTAGATGTATTTCTGTTTCTCTTCGAAGCCAAGCACCCGGGAGACCGCCTATGGGTTAGCTTAAATGGGATTGCTGGGAGGTCGATCTTCTCCATCTTTCAGCAATCCTATAAAGACTGGAAGGGAAAGTTCGTCCAAGTGTGCCCCAACAACAAGGACACTTCCCTACTCGACGGTTTCCCCTTGTACTGGGTGAACAAGGGGAACAAGGAGTCCAAGAGCTGCTTCAGGAGACCCAGAAGTCCTGATAGCATGGGTGCGTTGGACAGAGATCTCTGCCTCTTTTGGAAGAGTGTGGCGAGTGCCAACATCACCTTCCTCACCACCACCCTAATATGCTTCGAATTCTTCGAGGACCAACTCGAAGTTCGTATAGGTTAGAACATTTAACCCTTTGTTTTGATACTGCTTCTGTTAACTGTTTCTGGGCGTCTTGTGCGTCACGCGCATGACTTTGGTTTTATTTTTCTGCACTCTTTATCTGCTTTGCTGTTGCATACTGCCTTGCGCATTGACTCTTCTCTCTGAACTAACTCCTGCATTTTCGCTCTATGCAGATAATATGTTGGGCCAAGGCAAGCTCGCGGAATTGAGGGCGCTCGCCCGAACCCACGGGTTGGCGACGGGCTCTCAAACAGTACCAAATTCGGTGGTGGAGATCGCCGCCGCACAGGGTCGATCGCCACCTAAGGGCCCAGCTCCCTCCGATGTCCAGCCCGCCGCCCAACGTAAAAAACTTGTCCTCAAAAGGCCCAAGAGGAAAGCTCCCCAGGTAGTCCACGAGGAGGAGGAAGAAGATGACGAGGTCACCGAAGATGGCCTTGTTACAAAGAGGAAAAGGGTGGCACCTTCTTCACCACCTGCCCCACCCCCTCTTCCAACCTCAACACCTCCATCCACGCCCGCTCCACCTCCAACTTTGCCATCTCCACCAGCTCCTGCCTCACCTGTCCAAGCCATTCCACTGGCAACTGCGCCACCTGCGGTTGTGGCCCAAGAGCCAAATTTCATAGAGGACCCCCCGAGCGCCTCCACGCCATATGTATCAGCTGGAGGGGGTCCTCCTTCCAATGCCTCAGTCGCAGATGTTGCTCCAATCGGGGATGAGGTTGCCCACACCTCTCCGATTCTGATCACCGAGTCCCCGACGTCGCCACCACGAGCAGAAACGCCTACTGAAGAACCAACCAAAGAAGGTGGCGACGAAAATCAACAACAGGCCCACCCAGCACCTCTACAAGCAACAAACCTCCCTCTTGAGGTTACGAGGATGTGGGAGCCTTTATCTGCTAAGCTGAAGACGATAGCAGAAGACATCCCCGCCATCATAACCAGAGCCGTGGAGAGCTCCACCAGGAAACTCCAGGACGACCTCTTCAACCTTAAAACTGAAAACAGCACTATGAGGGTCGAGGTGGAGAAGTTGTCCTTTAACCTGACACTCGCGGAGATTGAACACTCCCGAGTAGAGGACGCAATGAGCACCGAGCTCAGAATGGCGCGCAAGGAGGCTACTGAACTCTGCCATAAGGTGCAGCAACTGGCTCAAGAAAAAATCGAACTAGAGAGCAAGATTGTGCCTTATCGCGTCAGGGTGGCTGACCTGGAGGCTCTCATAAAAACCGACGCCGTCAAGGTGAAGAAGCTGGAGCAAAGGTCAGCCGACCGGGAGATCTTCCTTGGCAAGGTGGAGAAGGCAAGGGATGACGCCATAGCTGAGCTCGACGAAGCCAATAAGAAAAAAGGGGAGCTTGCAGCTGAACTGGGCAAGGTGCAAGCAGAATCCAAGAAGGTTGCTGAAGACCTTCTCCAGGCTCAAGAAATCAACGAACAACTTAAGAAGCAAGTTGAGGAGCTGGAGCAGCAGAATAAGGGACTGAAAGAACAAGCTGAAGAACTCGAGAAACAGATTGAAGAGCTTAAGAAGCAAATTGAAGATCTCAATCTGAGTTCCGCCCAAATTCTGGCTGCTGGATTCGAAGCTGCACGGGAACAGTTCGCCTGCTTGTTCCCTGATCTGGATCTCAGCATGGTGTCTCTAAATAATGAGGTGGTGGATGGTAAAGTGGTGCCCGCCGAAGACTAATCAATTTACTCCATCCACTGCTTTTATACTTTCTCTTGTGTATAATTTGTAATAAATTTTATATCTTCCCGCACATATGTTCAGAACTGGTATTTACCTTTAATGACAAAAGTCTGCGCATTTTCCCTCACGACTTCTTCAACTGCTTTAACTTTTCTTGCGTATTTTACTTCAAAGAAAAGACTTAGCGAAATTGTAGGAACGATCTTTTACTTAACTGCTTCGAACCACTCCAACTTCAAACAACAATCACTTTAACAACTCGTAATCTTAAGGCAATTAACCTTAGCGTAAAATCATTCCTCAAGCGACAAACTTTAACTTAGCTTACTGGCTTAAATACTGCTTCATTCGATCTGCTTCATCAAATCGGGTCTTTCAACTTTCTCGCCACTATTTGAACTTTTACTGATCGCCAAAGACTCTAGGCGATATCGACTTCTTTCCGGCTTCACGCCTTGGCCATTGCTCTTTGATCTGGGGGTAGAGGCGCCTTTCGGATCCTCCTCTACCTTCCTGAACTTCAGGACAAAAGGCCGGGTGGCTAGGCGCTCTCTTCGAACCTGCCTTAGCCACCTTCCAAACTTCGTCCACCCTTAACACCATACCTGAACTCGTTCGAGACAAGAAGGATTTTATCTTGCCTGAACTCGCTCGTGGCGAGAAGGTCTTTAACTCGCCTGAACTCGCTCATAGGCGAGAAGGTCTTTTACTTGCCTCTACATTGCCCTAGGGGTTACATCTTCTCGCCCCCAGAAACACTGAGGACTTTTCGCTGGTGCCTCTACATTGCCCCAGGGGTTACATCTTCTCGCCCCTAGAAACACTGAGGACTTTTCGCTGGTGCCTCTACATTGCCCCAGGGGTTACATCTTCTCGCCCCCAGAAACACTGAGGACTTTTCACTCTTCCTCGCCTGCACTCGCTCGACGACAAGGAGGTCTTTAACTCGCATCAGGATGCGCGAGGGCGTTGAGGTCCTTTAACTTTAAATGATGCCTCCGATCGCCGAAAAACGATGAGGACTTAAAACTTTAACTGATGCCTCCGATCGCCGAAAAACGATAAGGACTTAAAACTTTAACTGATGCCTCCGATCGCCGAAAAACGATGAGGACTTAAAACTTTTTAGAAAGCAAGCAATATATCTTTAACTTGCCTTGGGTCACATATAAGCGACAAGGTCTTTCTTCAAAACTTTTCTGAAAACAACAAGCACGCAATCTAAAACAACTTGTACTTTGAAAACTTCTCTTTATTGGGTGGCCTCATTAAAAACCCTCCTTAGGGAAAAAAGAGTGCCCCCTTCAAACTGTTTCAACAGAGACATTGTAAAGTAACTTTGTGTTTATCTTTACTTACAAAGTTCTCAACTGTAATACAACTTCAGGTGCGTGGCGTTCCAGGTGCGAGGAATAGCCCCTCCTTCCAATGTCTCTACGCGGTAGGCGCTGTTCCCGAGCGCCTCGGTTATTCTGAACGGTCCAGTCCACTTGGGTGACAGTTTATTCTCCGTCTCGTACTAGTGGGCTTTTCTCATCACCAGGTCGCCTTCTCAAAATTGTCTTGGCATCACCTTCGAGTTATATCTTCGTTCAATCCTCCTCTTCACCGCCTCAGCCTTCAATCTCGCCTCTTCCCTGACCTCATCCAGTAGATCCAGGTTCAGCCTTCTCTCTTCATTCGAGTCTTCCTCTACAAAGTTCTGGAATCTCGGCGAGCTCTCCTGGATCTCTACTGGAATCATCGCATCACACCCATAGACCAAGCTGAACGGAGTCTCATGGGTTCCTGACTGCTCGGTGGTGTGGTATGCCCAGACTATACGGGGCACCTCCTCAGCCCAGCTTCCCTTGGCTTTTTCTAGCCTTCTCTTCAAACCTCTCAACAACACCCGATTAGCTGACTCCACCTGGCCATTTGTCTGAGGGTGCTCGACGGATGCAAACACTTGTTGAATTCCAGGCGCTTAGGCACTCCAAAAAGCGGCACACGATGTTCTTCCACACGAAACCTTCGATCTTGTGTGCGGTGATCTGGGACACTGGTTCTGCTTCGATCCACTTGGTGAAATATTCAATCGCCACCACCAAGTACTTCATCTGCCTGATCGCCAGCGGGAAAGGTCCCAGGATGTCGATTCCCCAGGTATGAAACGGCCAAGGGCTGTAGATCGACTTCAACTCCTCGGGAGGCGCCTTGTGCCAATCAGCGTGCTGTTGGCATTGTTTGCAATATTGGGCATACTTCTTGCAATCTTCTCTCATCGATGGCCAGTAGTAACCTGCACGGAGAGTCCTCGCGGCCAGAGCTCGACCCCCGACGTGGCTTCCGCATATACCTTCGTGGAGCTCTGCCATGATTCTCGTGCACTTCTCGCCATGTACACATTCCAGGAGTGGGTGAGTGAACCCAAACCTGTACAGATCGCCATCAATCAACGTGTACTTGCTAGAATTTTTCTTTACCTTCCTAGCCTCTGTCGGATCCAGTGGGAGAAGGCCATCTGCCAGGCATCGCTTGTACTGTGTTATCCAGGTGTCTGGCTCATGGATAGCACACACCTGCGTCATGTTCACCTTCTCTCCTCGACATGCTCTAATTCTCGGCGATCTCAGAGTTTCTTGCGTCAGGGACTTATGACTTCTCGCTGCTTTCTCCGCCGACTTGCTTATCTGAAGAACCAGGTGATCTGCCACAAATGCTCTTGGCGTCTTCAGAGTTTCTTGAATCACCGTCCTCTGTCTACCCCCCTTGCCTGAGCTGGCGAGCTTAGCTAGCAAGTCAGCTCGGGCATTCTGCTCTCTGGGCACATGCACTACTTCAAAGGAGGCAAAGGAACTCTTCAATTCCTGCACACACTCCAAGTAAGCCGCCATTTGTGGATCTTTAGCCTGGAACTCGCCTGTTACTTGCCCCGTGACTAGCAGCAAGTCACTCTTAGCCATTGGCACCCTGGCTCCCATCTCTTTGGCCAGCAAGATCCCGGCGATCAACGCTTCATATTCTGCTTGATTGTTACTGGCTTTGAAGGCAAATCTCAAAGATTGTTCGATCAGCACGCCGTTGGGTCCTTCCAAAATGACTCCAGCACCGCTACCCTGCTGGTTCGACGATCCATCCACCGAGAGCACCCAACGGAAATCGTCCCCTTCAACTCGCGTTGCCTCAGATGAGAGCTCGACCACGAAATCTGCAAAGATTTGCCCCTTGATCGGGCCTCGGGGCTCATATTTAATATCAAACTCTGACAATTCTACTGCCCACTTCACCATCCTTCCCACAACGTCAGGCTTCTTCAAGACCTTCTGGATGGGCAGGTCAGTCATCACCAGTATGAAGCTATGGAAATAGTGGCGCAACCTCCTAGCCGAAAATACCACAGCCAGCGCAGCCTTTTCTAGGGCCTGATATCTCGTCTCGGGCCCCTGCAACACCTTACTCACAAAATAAATAGGCTTCTGAGCCTGATCTTGATCCTGGGCGAGCACCGCACTCACCGCCCTCTCAGTTACAGCAAAATACAACCTGAGAGGGGTTCCCACCAGCGGTTTGCACAGAACCGGCGGGCTCGCCAGATACTCCTTTAGCTTGACGAAGGCTTCCTCGCACTCCTTCGTCCAAACAAACTTATTATTGCGCCTCAGGCACTGAAAATAGGGATGGCCCTTTTCTCCGCTAGCTGACACGAAGCGAGACAGGGCTTCCATCCGACCTGTTAGCTGCTGGACTTCTTTTACCATAGCTGGGCTCCTCATCGCCAAGATGGCGGCACACTTATCAGGGTTGGCCTCTATGCCTCTTTCAGTCAAGAGGAAACCCAAAAACTTTCCAGCCTCCACGCCGAAAATGCATTTCTCTGGATTAAGCTTTAATCTAAACTTGGCGATCGTCGTGAACAATTCTTCCAAGTCCGCAACGTGCTTGCTCTTTTCCGGCGAGGTCACGACCATGTCATCGACGTACGCTTGCACGTTCCTTCCCAGCATCGGTGCAAGTACTCGATCCATCAGCCTCTGGTACGTGGCCCCCGCGTTCTTCAGCCCAAACGACATCACCTTATAGCAATAGCACGATCTCTCCGTCATGAAGGCTGTCTTCTCTTCATCCATGGGATGCATCTTGATCTGATTATACCCCGAGAAGGCATCCAGGAAGCTCAACAACTTACACCCTGCAGCACTATCTACCAGGGCGTCTATGCTTGGTAAAGGATACGAATCCTTTGGGCAAGCTTTGTTCAGGTCGGTGAAATCGACGCACATGCGCCATTTCCCGTTACTCTTCTTCACCAGCACGACATTTGCCAGCCATTCAGGGTACTGGACTTCCCTGATGTGGCCTGCAGCGAGGAGTTTCTGTGCTTCGTCCCTGATCGCCTGCCTCCTCTCCTCATTGAACTTTCTTCTTCTTTGTCGCACTGGTCTCACCAAGCTATCCATCGCCAGATGATGGCACAAGAAGTCGGGGTCGATCCCGGGCATGTCCGAAGCGGACCTTGCAAACGCGTCCAGATGCCGCTCAATCACCTTGGCGATCTGGTCCTGGAGCTCATCCTCTAGGGATCTTCCTAGCTTGAAGATCTTTCCCCCGATTTCTCTCTCGAGCCACTGCTCGACGGGTTTTGGTCTAGTTTCTCTGGCGATCACCGCCCTGGCGATTCCCAGTTCTCTCGCTTCCTCAGGGCGATTCCTTGCCTCTTCCTCTTCCAGACCGGCATTCCCCTCCCCTAGCTCAGCATCCACCATCTCCACGTCCCTTCCGGCGGTCTCCTCTGTTACCGTCGATCTGGGCTTCACACCAGGAGGTGGGGTGGTTGTTACGTAACTCACCGATCTCTTGTTTTTCAGGCTGTTCTCATAGCACTTCTTTGCTTCCTTCTGATCGGATTTGATGGTGATAACCACGCCCTCCATGGACGGCAACTTCACCTTCATGTGCCGGGGCGATGGTATGGCACCTATCCTGTTGAGCGTGGGCCTTCCCAACAGGATGTTGTATGCGGAAGGAGCGTTTACAACGAGGTATTTGATTTTCTCCGTTCTTGAACCCGCCACATCTGTAAACGTTGTCCTCAATTCTATGTACCCCCTGACCTCCACCTGGTCACCAGCGAAACCATACAAACACCCTCCATAGGGCCTCAACTGGTCAAGGGGCAGCTCTAGCTGCGTGAAAGTCGGCCAAAACATCACATCTGCCGAGCTTCCTTGGTCCACCAGCACCCTGTGGACCTTCCTTCCTGCTGTTATCAGCGAAATCACTATGGGATCGTTGTCATGCGGCACAACATCCCGGAGATCTTGCTTGGTGAATGTAATGTCCACTTCCGGCGAGTGGTCTTCAAACATGTCCACCGTCATCACAGACCTTGCGTACCTCTTCCTTTGTGATGCGGTGCATCCACCTCCTGAGAAACCCCCTGCAATGGTATGGATTTCTCCGTGCATAGGCATCTCGTGCTGCTGAGCTTCAGCACCTGCTGGCTGGGAGCTCGATGCACCCCCCGTCCTTCTGTCCAGCAAATAATCATTTAGGAACCCGCTCTTTACTAGATCGTCGAGCTGGTATCCCAATGCTAAGCACGAGTCTACTGTATGGCCAAAGCCCTGGTGAAACTCACACCAGGCGTCTGGCTTTGGTCCCAGCACCCTGTCGCCCACATTTTCTGGCGCCTTCAACCTAGCGGATATATTGGGAATGAAGATCAGATCCGCCAATCCCATGACAAACTTGTGCTTAGGCGGGCGATTGTATTCCCGGCGTGCTGGTTGGTGGCGTCCTTGGCCCCTGCCTTTGTTCTTCCTTGGATCATAAGGATGGCGAGTCCTCTGATCCCTTCTGGCCGCCGCTGTCTCCAGCACTCTCTGTGGCTGGATCCTGGTCTGGGCGCGTGGCCTAGTGGAGGCCACACTCCCTCTCTTCTCGGCGACTTCGCTCTCGCCGGTGATGTGGGCCACCGCAAGTCGCCTAACCTCAGCGAACGTGGCGGGGTGTGCCCTGATCAACGCCTCGCAGAATGGTCCTGGAAGCACGCCTTTCTTAAACGCATAGACTAGCATTTCTTCATCCTTGGCCGGCGATCTGACCATCTGCGCCCCGAAACGATTCAGGTAGTCCCTGAGGGACTCTCTCTGATACTGCCTTATATCAAATAGGTCGTAAGACACCCTGGGCGGTGCCTTATTCACGATGTATTGCTCAACAAAAATCTTCGAGAATTGCTGAAAACTGGTTATGTGACTGTTAGGCAGGCTCACAAACCATTCCAGCGCCGTTCCCTGGAGCGTGCTCACAATTATCTTGCAATACACGGCGTCTGACCCCCCTGACAGCATCATCTGCGTATGGAACGTGGTGAGATGAGCTTCAGGATCCTCCACACCGGTGAAAACAGCCTTAACCGGAACCACGCTCGCAGGAATGGGCGTGTCAGTAATCGCCTGATCGAAAGGCATAGGAAAAACGCGAGGTGGCGACGACGGCGCGACCTCTTCAGCAACGGAACGCCCCTGCTGCTCCTGAAGAGCTTGACGCAGCTCCTCAGTCACTTTGCTAAGCTCGTCATTCCTGGCCCGAGAGGCGGCCAGGTCCTCGTGCATTCTCGCCTGCTCTATGCGCGAGGCTTCCATAGTTGCCTGCAACATCTGCGCCATGGTCATGGCGGCGGCGCCTTCAGCAGCGACGGGCGCAAATGGACTTGAACGATTGCTTCTCATTTTTCTCATGAAACTCAGCGAATCACAGAATGCAGCGAACAACACTTACTTCAGCTACGATCGATTCAGCGATCAATCGGAAAAAACTGTGCGAAACTCCGCAAGAAAACTCAAGAACACCGCAAACCTTCAAACAAACCTGCAACTCCACTAGAAACCACCGCTTTTCCCGCGGATAACCAAACGAGCGAAAGAACTCAACTCCACCGAACAAATTATGCGTAAACAGCAGAAAAACCTCACTTCACCGATCAAAAACCCGAACGAACGGTATAAAACGCGAATTCACCGAATAAATCTCAAGCAAGCAGCGAACGATGGTTGCACCAGTACACAACCACGCAGAAAACTTCGAAAACCTTCAAGAACTCACGCTGTGGATGGGAGCAAGTTTTACACGGCCCCACGGTGGGCGCCTGATGATCCTGCCTGTTGACCAGAACGCTGGAAACTGCCTCGTCAAAGGATCGACATGTGCACCGCTTCAAACCTCCGTTCTTCTTCGAGATCCACCTCAAGAACCTGCAAAGGAACAGAGATCGCACTCCAACGCCCAAGTCAGTGACCGAATCACCAAATACTAAGAGAAAACTAAGAACAGGAACCGTGCAAATTCTCTCTCACAGTAAGATCTATAACTCGCAAGCGTAAAGAGTGTAATCTGAACGCGCGTACCTCAGAAAGTTCGTTGAGAACTCTTATATACCTGGTCACTTTCTCTCTCCTGGCAGTTACAGACCTGGACACGTGGCTCGCATCCAGTCGTACACGTGCCACCATCTGGAGCCTCCTTGACTTAGGCGCTGCTTCTGACTCTTTTTTTGGCTAAGTTACTTATGCACGGTACTGCCCAGTGCATAGCTAACTTGGGAGTGCGATCTCTACTGGAACGGGCGAGTTAGGGTGCTCTCGTACACCTTCCCTGTGGTCTCGCCGGCCGCCTTCATAATCTGCGCCGCCTTCATCTTCGGCGATGTGCTTGTTCTGGCGATCCCCATTCACTTGGTCGCCTGAGTTCATCATCTGGCGACTTTATCTTCAACTAGGCGATCGCCTGGCATGCTGGAGATCGGAGCACGCCAACTTAATAACTGGCGATTACACGAACCCCCCGAATTCCTTCCCTTCTGCAACTCTGGCGCCTTGTCCACACGCCTACTCTGTGGCTTGGTGCCACGTCATCACTTCCGACTACCAGGGAGGTACAATAATTAATACTTTTCATTGGTCCTTTGGATGTTAATTTGCATGTCCTTGAGATAAATTCCAAAAGGATGAGTCAATAATCAATTTTCCTCCAACTTATAAAAGCAAAGTCAAGTTTGAAACTGATTATGCTTTTGTTATGTTTTCCATTGGCAACTCCTCTAACCTGTCATGACATGTATCCACTGAGACTACTTTAATAGGAAACTAAAATGGATGTATGATGTCTTATTCTTATATTCAACCATCTCACTGCATTTCTTACAACTTTGTCATGTAGACACCAAGGTTCTGACAAACCTTACTTTTCCATTCAGTTCAAATATTCCTTATGATCCACCTCTCTAGTGCATTAGTCTAAAACTCAAACTTAAATCACACTAACCTATAAATTAGTATGCCCCCATTGTTTTTTTTTTTAAAAAAAAATATATTATATTTTGAAAAGGTTCAACATAATATTTTTTTTTTATAAAAGCTCTCATGAGAAAAGAAGTTTAAAGACATTGTCATAGATACATCTCATGTTTAAAAGTTAAGTCTAAGATAATGTCTCGTGGACTTTACACTCCTTTACCTTTTGCCAGTGCTCCTTAGGAATATATAAGCATGGATTTCATATTAGGACCTCCTAGGACACAAAGAGATTTTGATTCCATCTTTGTGTAGTGGATAGGTTTTGTAAGATGACTCATTTTATACCCTACCATAAAGTGGATGATGCTAACAACATCTCTAGGCTATTCTTTAGAGAAGTCGTAAGATTTCATGGTTTACCTAAGACCATAGTTTTGGATAGAGATCCTAAATTTGTTGAACATTTCTGGAGAACTCTCTGGGAAAGGCTAGGAACTCAGTTGAACTTCTCAACTTCTTATCATCCTCAAACGAATGGACAAACAAAAGTTATAAATAGATCTCTCTCAACTTGCTTAGGTCAATCATGAAGTTGGGATGAGTACCTTCCTCATATTGAGGTTGCATATAATAGAGTGGTTCATAAGACTACTAATATTTCTCCATTTGAGGTTGCATGTGGATTTAATCTTCTTACTCCTTTGGATTTGTTACCTCTGTCTAATCCACAAGAATTTGTGCATAATGAAGGAGTAACAAAAGCCAAATTAGTAAAGAAATTGCATGAGAGGATTACAACCCAAATACATAAACAAACAAAGAAATATATAAAACATAACAATAAGGGGAAAAGAGAAATAATTTTTTAAGAGGCTGGGTTTGACTTCACCTTAGAAAAGATAGATTCCCTAGTCAAAGGATGTCTAAGCTTAGTCCCCGGGGAGATTGTCCTTTTCAAGTCCTTAGGAAAATAAATCATAATGCATATCAGTTAGACCTGGCTGAGGAATATGAAGTATATGTTACCTTCAATGTTATGGATCTAACACCTTTTGTAGGTAATGCAAATGAAGAGGTAAAGACATGTGATTTGAGGTCAAATCCTCTTCAAGATGGAGGAGATGATGGTAGAAGGCCAAGCTTAGGACCAACCATTAGGTTAATGGTAATGAAGATTCGAGAAGATTGAGACTTTGCTACTGATGGCAGAGACACCCTTTTATACATATTCAAAAATGTCATAACCTAGTGTAGTTTCTTTAGAGTAGAATTTATTTCTCTTGTAAAAGTAGAGTAGGAAAAATAGTTTTAAATTTTCTTAACTGTAATTAGGGTTGAATTACGTATCTAAAAAACCAACCTAGATTAAATCGGGGTTTCATTAAGACCCCTAATTTAACCTAGGCCGGTCATTTAACCTAAAAAGAGTCACATGAAGCACACTTTGGTCATGCTTGAAATATGACTCCAAATAGACCTCAATTTCAAACCTATTTCATTTGATTTTTCCCACTCAAATTGTGGAAGGCAAGGCCAAACCTCTTCACTATAAAAGGAGGTGTTTGACTCTCATTTTATAAGATCAATTATATGAGTGAATTGTTGCCAAGTTTGCTAACCTTCTCACTCTCTTGTCTAGACCTCTCTAGGATAGACATATTTGGTCTTTTCCTTCACCTCTCCAAGTGATATGGCCCCACCAATCACTTTCCCTACTCTTCATGCACCTTCAAGGAGTCCATAGCTCCATTGGAGCCATCATTGTTCCATCTCTTCCATCAAGCTTCCGCCAACTCATCAAAATTCCAAGAAATCAAATTGGCAATGAAGGCAATGCTATCACCTCATGTAACAACAATCATCTTTCATCACATGAAAAAAGTATTATTAAAAGAAAAAAAGAAAGAAAATACAAAAAATATGGGGGACTAGAGCAAAAGCCATATGTTAACAAAAACGATACATAGGTAGACAATATCTATTCATAAAGAATTATAAGAACAAACTAGATGGAAGCCTATTATACTAATGAAATGATTCTCACCTAAATGCTAAGAGGAATTCAAACCTCACTAACACCTCACACTATTTGTGCACAGTAACTCTTCTTCTATTAATTTCAACATGAAAATACAATGGGTAGTAGGCCTCCTATTTATAGGTGAAGGAGCCTTGGAAAACAAGCAAGAGGGGTAGGAAGGGAAAAAATTGGCAGCCTTAGGGTTTGACTAAGTCAAACCCGCACCCTAGGCTTATCCTTCTAGAAACTATGTCAAAATGCCTTCCTAAAGGGTTAGGACAAGCTAAAATGATACCAACATCCCCTATTATGCTAAAGACACCTTAATTTAGCCTATCTTTGCTATTTGGGCCCCTAAAGTGAGCCCAAATTATTTACAAACATATTCTATTTTTTTAAGAAAACCTAAAGGAAGAACTTCTGATATTTTGGTTTATAGCTTCTTCTTCTTTTGCTGATTCTTTATCAAGGCTTAGTGGGGCCTGACTTTGTATCTTGAGATGACTGACCCTTTTGGGAAGTGCTTGTTGTGTCCTTAGTCATTTGTCGGTTTGTATCATGCTTCCCAGGTTCGAAAGAATTTGTCCTTGAATTTAGAACTCCTGTAAATAACATAGTGAGTTTGTTCACATGATTTGTATATGGTAGGTGTGAAACACACTTATGTTCATTAAGCTTAAGGAGATTACATGGTTGAATTCTAGCTACATGCCACGTTTGGAAAGAATATTTGGGGATGAAATGATTTTGGGAGAATCCTTTTAGAATGTGATAACTGATCCTGCCTGTTGACCAAAACGTTGGAGCTTGCCTCGTCAAACTTGGATCGACGTATGCACCGCTTCAACCTCCGTCCTTCGTCACGATCCACCTCAAGAACCTGCAAAAGAACAGAGCGGCGCCGCTGCGGCCGATCGCACTCCAACGCCCAAGTCAATGACTGAACCACCAAATACTTCAAGAGTAACACTCAAGAACTGTCAAGGAACCGTGAACCAGTTCTCTCTCACAGTATACTCAAGAACTTGCAAGCGTAAAGAATACAATCTGAACGTGCGTCCCTCAGAAGTTCGTTGGGGAACCCTTATATACCTGGGCACTTTCTCTCTCCTGGCAGTTACACACTTGGACACGTGGCTCGCATCCAGCTGTACACGTGCCATCATCTGGAGCCTCCTTGACTTGGGCGTTGCTTCTGACTCTCTTTTGGCTAAGTTACTTATGCATGATACTACTCAGTGCATAGCTGTCCTGGAGTGCGATCTCTACTGGATTGGCGAGCTAGGGTGCCTTTGTACACACCTTCCCTATGGTCTCGCCGGCCGCCTTCATAATCTGCACCACCTTCATCTTCGGTGATGTGCTTGCTCCGGCGATCTCTAATCACTTGGTCGCCTGAGTTTACATCTGGCGACTTCATCTTTAACCCGGTGACCGCCGGTTCTGGTGTGCTGGAGATCGGAGCACGCCAACTTAATAACTGGCGACTACACGAGCCTCCCGACCTCCTTCCCTTCTGCCAACCTGGCGTCTTATCAACACGCCTATACAATAGCTTGATGCCACGTCATCACTTCCGACTACCAGGGCGGTACACAAGCCCTCCAGTCTTAAGCAAAGACTTGTCCAGCGAAAAGACTAAAGGAGTCACGTCAACACCAATCTACGTGGCACTGGCGCAGAATTCCAAACGGTTGTACTTTCTGCTTTTCTGACGCTCCACCAAACACTCCTCCCATCGCTCGACACGTGGCTTCATCAACGGTTACCTTCAATTGCCGTTTGCGCTTCCCAAACTTATTCGAAAAACCCTTAAACCCATTTCGCTCCACTGTTCCATCACTTTCTTCGTATTCTCAGACGCTTCAACTTTCTTCTGCAAAAGCTCTCAGCGTTCTTCAACCTCCTGAATCACCAACTTCCTTCATCACTTTTCCGATCATAAAAAGGTACTTCCTTTACTGCTTCTGCTGGTTCTTCCTGCATTTTAACCGATTCGCATCATCCTTTAACTGTCTGGTGCATACGCTGTGGGCTGTTTTTCTCTGTTTCTCCTTTCTCGTAACTTAGGGCTTCGTCTTCGTTACAACGAACCTTCGTTCGTTCGTTTTTCACCCTTCTTTCATGATCGAGTCAGCCTCTGCGAGCCCTGATCACCTTTTCTTTTCTTCTTCCTTTGCAGCTTCCGCAATGACTCGCTCAAAGATCACCCAAAATCCTCCTCCTTCGTCACGAAATCCCTCATCTCAAGCACACAACCCACCGCGAGCACGTGGTGCTTCTTCTTCTCAGGCTGAGAGGCCTGCACCCTCCCGCCCCAACTTGGCTCAGGCCACTCCACCCGTCGCCGGAGGAGCCTCCGTTCCTTCTCCAGATTTCAAAAAACTATACCCATGGGCCACCTCGACCTTGCTGAAGGAAACCTCCTCAGTAAACTCTGCTGGGGCGGTTCTTCGACTGACGAAAGGGGATGAGCCTCACCAATCGTTCCACAAGGAGCACGACGAAAAGATGACGGTGCTACCTTGCCCTCCGACCTGCCAGTTTGCGCCGACGACAAGGGGAACAACAGCGGGTTGTTCTGCTTCGTCTACACCACCCTGTTAAGAAGGTGAAACTTAGGTTTCCCTTCACTCGCTTTGAAAGGGAGCTTCTCACCGAGCTCGACATCGCCGCCGCCCAGCTCCATCCCAACAGCTGGGCGTTCGTACGGGCCTTCCAGATCATGTGCAACCACTTGGGGCTGCCAGCGTCAGTGGACGTCTTCCTCTTTCTTTTTGAGGCCAAGCACCCAGGAGATCGCCTGTGGGTGAGTTTGAACGGGATTGCTGGGAGGTCGATCCTCTCTATCTTCCAGCAATCCTACAAAGACTGGAAGGGCAAGTTCGTCCAGGTGCGCCCCAATGACAAGGACGCTTCTCTGCTCGACGGTTTCCCCTTGTATTGGGTAAACAAGGGGAACAAAGAGTCCAAAGGCAGCTTCAGGAGGCCAAGGAGTCCTGATAGCATGGGTGCCTTGGACAGGGACCTATGCTTCTTCTGGAAGAGTGTGGCAGACGCCAACATTACCTTCCTCACCACCACGCTCATCTGCTTCGAGTTCTTCGAAGATCAACTCGAAATTCGCATAGGTTAGAACTCACCTCAACGTCTAAGTCTTTATTTTGACATTACCTCTGTTAACTGTTTCTGGGCATCTTGTGCGTTGTGCGCAAGACTTTGGTTTTATTTTCTGCACCATTTATCTGCTTTTGCTGCATACTGCCTTATGTGTTTACCTTTTCTTCTGAACTAACCCATGTATATTTGCAACTCTCTGAGCTAACTCATGTATCTCTGCAATATGCAGATCGTATGTTGGGCCAAGGAAAACTTGCTGAACTGAGGGCACTCGCCTGAGCCCACGGGTTGGCATCGGGTTCCCAAACCGTGCCAAACTGTGTGGTGGAGATCGCCGCTGCTCAGGGCAGATCGCCACCCAAAGGCCCAACTTCCTCTGAGGCCCAACCCGCCAACCAACGCAAAAAGCTTATCCTCAGGAAACCAAAGAGGAAAGCCCCCCAAGCAGTCCACGAGGAAGAAGAAGAAGATGATGAGGCGACTGAAGACGGCCTCATCGTTAAGAGGAAGAGGGTGGCGCCTTCTTCACCATCTGCTTCACCCCCTTTTCCAACATCAACACCACCATCCACACCTGCTCCACCTCCAACATTGCTTACTCCACCAGCTCCCGCCTCGCCAGTCCAAGCGATTCCATTGGCGTCTGCACCTCCTGTGGTTGAGGCCGCCGAAGCCAACTTCTTGGAGAACCCCCCGAGCGCCTCCACGCCTTACGTATCAGCTGGAGGGGGTCCTCCTTCAAACGCCTCAACCGCAAACGCTGCACCAATCGGGGATGAAGGTGCTCACCACTCTCCAATTCTTATTACTGAATCCCCGACGTCGCCACCACGCCAACAAGCACCCGCTGAGCAACCAACTCAAGAAGGTGGCGGCGAAAACCAACAACAGGCCCACCCGGTGCCTCCACAAGCAAACCTCTCTCATGAGGTCAAGAGGATGTGGGAGCCCTTCTCAGCAAAACTAAAGATGATGGCGGAGGATTTCCCCTCCATTATATCTAAAGCTGTGGAGAGCTCCACCAGGAAGCTCCAGGATGACCTCTTCACACTCCGAGCTGAGAATAACTCCATAAGGATTGAGGCGGAGAGGTTATCCTGCAATCTGACACTCGCCGAGATCGAACACTCCCGAGTAGAAGATGCCATGAGCACCGAGCTCCGGGTGGCGCGCAAGGAGGTCACCGATCTACGCCATAAGGTGCAGCTCTTGGCTCAAGAGAAAATTGAGCTGGAGAGCAAGCTAGTACCTTATCGCGTCAAAGTGGCTGACCTGGAGGCCTTGATTAAAACTGACGCCGCCAAGGTGAAGAAGCTTGAACAAAGGTCAGCCGATCGGGAGGTCTTCCTGGGGAAGGTGGAAAAGGAGAGAGATGACACCATGGCTAAGCTCGTTGAAGCCAACAAAGAGAACGGGAAGATCGCCGCTGAGCTGTCCCAGGTGCAGGCGGAATCCAAGAAGGTTGCTGAAGACCTTCTTCAAGCTCAGGAAGCCATTGAAGAACTTAAGAAACAAGCTGAAGAGCTGAAGCAGCAGAATGAGGGGCTAAAGAAACAAATCGAAGAACTGAAGCTGAGCTCTGCCCAGATTCTTGCTGCTGGATTCGAGGCCGCCCGGGAACAGTTTGCCTGCTTGTTCCCCGATCTAGATCTTACCATGGTGTCTCTCAACAACGAGGTGGTGGACGGGAAGGTTGTTCCTGCTGAAGACTGATTGATTCCCCCCATCCACTACCTTTATGCTTTCTCCTTTCATATGATTGTAATAGACTTTCCCCTTTACTGTATATGTGCTTTGAACTGATGTTTATTTAATGATAAAGTCTTTGTATTTCCTCTTGCAACTCCTTTGTCTGCTTTATCTTTCCTTGCACGATTTACTTCAAGAAATTAACTTAGCGATTTCGTAAGAGCGATCATATACTTAACTGCTTCGAACCACTTCGATTTCGAATAACAATCACTCTAACAACTTGTAATCTCAAGGCGATGAACCTTAGCGTAAAATCGCTCTTCAAATAACGAACTTCAACTCAATCAATGGCTTGAGACACCGCTCACCTGATCTGCTTCATCAAAACGGGCTTTTGACTTTCTTGCCATTGCTTGAATTTCTCCTGGTCGCCAAAGACTCTTGGCGACATCAGCTTTTTCCTGGCTTCATAACTTGGCCATTGTTCCTTCATCTGGGGGTAGAGGCGCCTCTCGGATCCTTCTCTACCTCCCTGATCTTCAGAACAAGAGACCGGGTGGCTAGGCGTTCTCTTTGAACCTACCTTAGCCACCCTCAAAACTTCTTCCACCCTTTACACCATACCTGAACTCGTTCGAGACGAGAAGGATTTTATCTTGCCTGAACTCGCTCATAGGCGAGAAGGTCTTTAACTCGTGCCTCTACATTGCCCCAGGGGTTACATCTCCTCTCCCCCAGAAACACTGAGGACTTTTCGCTGGTGCCTCTACATTGCCCCAGGGGTTACATCTTCTCCCCCCCAGAAACACTGAGGACTTTTTACTGGTGCCTCTACATTGCCCCAGGGGTTACATCTTCTCCCCCCCAGAAACACTGAGGACTTTTTACTGGTGCCCCTACATTGCCCCAGGGGTTACATCTTCTCCCCCCTAGAAACACTGAGGACTTTTCACTCTTCCTCGCCTGCACTCGCTCGACGGCGAGGAGGTCTTTATCTCGCCTCAGGACGCGCGAGGGCGTTGAGGTCTTTTAACTAGTGCCTCTGATCGTCGAAAGACGATGAGGACTTTAACTTTAACTGGTGCCTCCGATCGCCGAAAGACGATGAGGACTTATAAACTTTAACTGGTGCCTCCGATCGCCGAAAGACGATGAGGACTTTAACTTTAACTGGTGCCTCCGATCGCCGAAAGACGATGAGGACTTAAAAACCTTTTAGAAAGCATGCAATATGTCTTTAACTTGCCTTAAATCACATATAAGTGACAAGGTCTTTCTTCAAAACTTTGGAAAACAGCAAGCATGCAATCTAAAACAACCTTAAGCTTCGAAAACTCTTCTTTATTGGGTGGCCTCATTAAAAACCTTACTTAGGGAAAAAAGAGTGCCCCCTTCAAAACTGTTTTAACAGAGACATTGTAGTATAACTTCGTGTTTGTCTTTACATACAAAGTTCTCAACTGTAATACAACTTGAGGTGCGTGGCGTTCCAAGTGCGAGGAATCGCCCCTCCTTCCAATGTCTCTAAATGGTAGGCGCCATTCCCGAGCACCTCGGTTATTCTGAACGGTCTCGTCCACTTAGGCGACAACTTATTCTCCATCTCGTACTGGTGGGCCTTCCTCATCATCAGGTCGCCTTCTCTGAACTGTCTCGGCATCACCTTCGAGTTATATCTTCGTTCAATCCTTCTCTTCACCGCCTCAGCTTTTAATCTCGCCTCTTCCCTGACCTCATCCAGTAGATCCAGGTTCAACCTTCTCTCCTCATTCGAGTCTTCCTCCACGAAGTTCTGGAATCTCGGCGAGCTCTCCTGGATCTCCACTGGAATCATTGCGTCACACCCATAGACCAAGCTGAACGGGGTCTCATGGGTTCCTGACTGCTCGGTGGTGTGGTACGCCCAGACTAGACGGGGTACCTCCTCAGCCCCGCTTCCTTTGGCTTTCTCTAGCCTTCTCTTCAAACCTCTTAGCAACACCCGATTAGCTGACTCTACTTGGCCATTTGTCTGAGGCTGCTCGACGGATGCAAACACTTGTTGAATTCCCACCCTTTCGCACAGCTTCTTCAACAGGTGACTTGCAAACTGAGTCCCATTGTCCGACACCAGGCGCTTGGGCACACCAAACCGGCACACAATGTTCTCCCACACGAAACCTTCGATCTTGTGTGCGGTGATCTGGGCCACTGGTTCTGCTTCGATCCACTTGGTGAAATACTCAATCGCCACCACCAAGTACTTCATCTGCCTGATCGCCAGCGGGAAAGGTCCCAGGATGTCGATTCCCCATGTATGAAACGGCCAAGGGTTGTAGATCGACTTCAACTCCTTGGGAGGCGCCTTGTGCCAATCGGCGTGTTGTTGGCATTGTTTGCAACACTGCGCATACCTCTTGCAATCTTCTCTCATTGTTGGCCAGTAGTAACCTGCACGGAGAGTCCTTGCGGCCAGAGCTCGACTCCCGACGTGGCTTCCGCATATCCCTTCATGGAGCTCTGCCATAATTCTCGTGCATTTCTCGCCATGCACACATTCCAGGAGTGGGTGAGTGAACCCAAACCTGTACAACTCGCCATCAATAAATGTGAACTTGCTATAATTCTTCTTTATCTTCCTAGCCTCTGTCGGATCCAGCGGGAGAAGGCCATCTGCCAGGCACCGCTTGTACTGTGTTATCCAGGTGTCTGGCTCATGGGTAGCGCAAACCTGCGTCATGCTCACCTTCTCTCCCCGACATGCCCTTATTCTTAGCAACCTCAAGGTCTCTTGAGTCAAGGATTTATGACTCCTCGCCGCTTTCTCCGTCGACTTGCTTATCTGAAGAACCAGGTGATTTGCTACAAATGCTCTCGGCGTCTTCAGAGTTTCTTGAATCACCGTCCTCTGCCTACCCCCCTTGCCTGAACTGGCGAGCTTAGCCAGCAAGTCAGCTCGGGCATTCTGCTCTCTGGGCACATGCACCACTTCAAAGGAGGCAAAGGAACTCTTCAATTCCTGTACATACTCCAGGTAAGCCGCCATTTGTGGATCCTTAGCCTGGAACTCGCCTGTTACTTGCCCCGTGACTAGCAGCGAGTCACTCTTAGCCATCAGGACCCTTGCTCCCATATCTTTGGCCAGCAAGATCCCGGCGATCAGCGCCTCATATTCTGCTTGATTGTTGTTGGCTTTGAAGGCAAACCTCAAAGATTGTTCGATCAGCACGCCGTTGGGTCCCTCCAAAATGACTCCAGCACCGCTACCCTGCTGGTTCGACGATCCATCCACCGAGAGCACCCAACGGAAATCGTCCCCTTCAACTCGTGTTGCCTCAGATGAGAGCTCGACCACGAAATCTGCGAAGATCTGTCCCTTAATCGGGCCTCGGGGCTCATACTTAATATCAAACTCTGACAGCTCCACCGCCCACTTCACCATCCTCCCAGCAACGTCGGGCTTCTTCAAGACCTTCTGGATGGGGAGATCGGTCATCACTAGAATTGTGAAACTATGGAAATAGTGGCGTAACCTCCTCGCCGAAAATACCACAGCCAGTGCAGCCTTTTCCAGGGCCTGATATCTCGTTTTGGGGCCCTGCAACACCTTACTAACAAAATAAATAGGCTTCTGAGCCTGATCTTGGTCCTGGGCGAGCACCGCACTCACCGCCCTCTCAGTTACAGCAAAATACAACCTGAGAGGTGTTCCCACCAGCGGTTTGCACAAAACCGGCGGGCTCGCCAGATACTCCTTCAGCTTGACGAAGGCTTCCTCACACTCCTTCGTCCAGGCAAACTTGTTATTCCGCCTTAAACACTGGAAATATGGGTGGCCCTTCTCTCCGCTAGCTAACACGAAGCGAGATAGGGCGGCCATCCGACCTGTGAGCTGTTGTACTTCCTTCACCGTGGCCGGGCTCCTCATCGCCAAGATGGCGGCACACTTATCCGGGTTGGCTTCTATTCCTCTTTCAGTTAGGAGAAATCCCAAGAACTTTCCAGCCTCCACGCCAAAGATGCATTTCTCTGGATTCAGCTTCAACCTGAACTTGGCGATCGTCGTGAACAATTCCTCCAAGTCCGCAACGTGCTTGCTTTTCTCTGGCGAGGTCACGACCATGTCGTCCACATATGCTTGCACATTCCTTCCTAGCATCGGTGCAAGTACTCGATCCATCAACCTCTGGTACGTGGCCCCCGCATTCTTCAGCCCGAACGGCATCACCTTGTAGCAGTAGCACGATCTCTCGGTCATGAAGGCAGTCTTCTCTTCATCCATGGGATGCATCTTGATCTGGTTATACTCCGATAAGGCATCCAGGAAACTCAACAACTTGCACCCTGCAGCACTATCCACCAGGGCATCTATGCTCGGTAAAGGATATGAGTCCTTTGGACAAGCCTTATTTAGATCAGTGAAATCGACGCACATGCGCCATTTCCCGTTGCTCTTCTTCACCAGCACGACATTGGCCAGCCACTCAGGGTACTGGACTTCCCTGATGTGGCCTGCAGCGAGGAGCTTCTGGGTTTCGTCCCTGATCGCCTGCCTCCTCTCCTCGTTGAACTTCCTTCTCCTTTGCCGCACTGGTCTCACCAAGTTGTCCATCGCCAAATGATGGCACAAGAAGTCGTGATCGATCCCGGGCATGTCCGAAACGGACCATGCAAACGCATCCAGATGCCGTTCTATCACCTTGGCGATCTGGTCCTGGAGCTCAACCTCCAGGGATCATCCCAGCTTGAAGATCTTTCCCCCGATCTCTCTCTCGAGCCACTGCTCGACGGGTTTTGGCCTGGTTTCTCTGGTGATCACCGCCCTGGCGATTCCCAGCTCTCTCGCTTCCTCAGGGCGATTCCTCGCCTCTTCTTCCTCCAGACCGGCGTTCCCCTCCCCCAGCTCAGCGTCCACCATCTCTACGTCTCTTCCGACGATCTCTTCTATTACCGTCGATCTGGGCTTCACACCGGGAGGCGGGGTGGTTGTTACGTAACTTACCGACCTCTTGTTTTTCAGGCTATTCTCATAGCACTTCTTCGCTTCTTTCTGGTCGGATTTGATGGTGATCACCACCCCCTCCATAGACGGCAACTTCACCTTCATGTGCCGGGTTGATGGTATGGCGCCTATTCTGTTGAGCGTAGGCCTCCCCAACAGAATATTGTATGCTGAAGGAGCGTTCACGACCAGGTATTTGATTTTTTCTGTTCTCGAACCCGCCTCATCTGTAAACGTAGTTCTCAACTCAATGTACCCCCTGACCTCCACCTGGTCACCAGCGAAACCGTACAAACACCCTCCATAGGGCCTCAGCTGGTCAAGGGGCAGCTCCAACTGCGTGAAAGTCGGCCAGAACATCACGTCTGCCGAGCTTCCTTGGTCCACCAGAACCCTGTGGACCTTTCTTCCTGTTGTGATCAACGAGATGACTATGGGATCGTTGTCATGAGGCACAACGTCCCGAAGATCTTGCTTGGTGAACGTAATGTCCACATCCGGCGAGTGGTCTTCAAACATATCCACCGTCATTACAGACCTCGCGTACCTCTTCCTCTGTGATGCGATGCATCCACCCCCTGAGAAACCCCCTGCAATGGTGTGGATTTCCCCGTGTGTAGGCATCTCGTGCTGCTGAGCCTCAGCACCGGCTGGCTGGGAGCTTGACGCGCCCCCCGTCCTTCTCTCCAGCAAATAGTCATTTAGGAACCCGCTCTTGACCAGATCGTCGAGCTGGTATCCTAAAGCCAAACATGAATCCACGGTGTGGCCAAAGCCCCGGTGAAACTCACACCAGGCGTCTGGCTTTGGTCCCAGAACCTTGTCGCCTACCTTCTCGGGCGCTTTCAACCTAGCTGATATGTTGGGAATGGCGATCAGGTCCGCCAATCCCATGACAAACTTGTGCTTAGGCGGGCGATTGTATTCCCGGCGTGCTGGTTGTGGGCGTCCTTGGCCCCTGCCCTTGTTCTTCCTTGGATCATAAGGATGGCGAGTCCTCTGATCCCTTCTGGCCGCCGCTGTCTCTAGCACCCTCTGTGGCTGGATCCTGGTCTGGGCGCGTGGCCTAGCGGGAGCCACGCTTCCTCTCTTCTCGGCGACTTCACTCTCGTCGGCGATGTGGGCCACCGCAAGTCACCTAACCTCAGCAAATGTGGCGGGATGGGCCCTGATCAATGCCTCGCAGAATGGTCCCGGCAGCACGCCCTTCTTGAATGCGTAGACCAGCATTTCCTCATCTTTGGCCGGCGATCTGACCATCTGCGCCTCAAAGCGATTCAAGTAGTCCCTGAGGGACTCTCCCTGATATTTCCTTATATCAAACAAATCGTAAGACACCCTGGGCGGTGCCTTATTCACGATGTACTGCTCGACGAAAATCTTCGAGAACTGTTGGAAGTTGGTTATGTGACCTGTAGGCAGGCTGACAAACCATTCCAGCACTGTTCCCTGGAGTGTGCTCACGAACATCTTGCAGTACACGGCGTCTGATCCTCCTGACAGCATCATCTGCGTATGGAACGTGGTGAGATGAGCCTCAGGATCCTCCACGCCAGTGAAAACAGCCTTAACAGGTACCACACTCGCAGGAATAGGCGTGTCAGTAATCGCCTGAGCGAAAGGCATAGGAAAAACACGGGGCGGCATCGACGGCGCGACCTCTTCAGCAATAGGACGCCCTCGCTGCTCCTGAAGAGCTTGACGCAGCTCTTCAGTCACCTTGCTAAGCTCATCATTCTTGGCCCGAGAGGCGACCAGGTCCTCATGCATTCTCGCCTGCTCTATACGCGAGGCTTCCACATTCGCCTGCAACAAACGCATGATTTCCACCATCTGCGCCATAGTCATGGCGCTGGCGTCTTCAGCAGCAACAGGCGCAACTGGACTTGAACGGTTGCTTCTCATTTTTCTCATGAAACTCGACGAATCACAGAGTGCAACGTATCAACACTTCCTTCAGCGACGATCGATTCAACGATCAATCGGTCAGAACTTCGCGACACTTCGCAAGAAAACTCAAGAACACAGCGAACCTCCACAGAAACCTGCAACTCCACCAGAAACCACCGCTTCTCCCACGAAAAACCAATACGAGCCAAAAACTCAAATCTCACCGAACAAAACTCGCGTAAGC
Organism: Phaseolus vulgaris; assembly: GCF_051622355.1. Classification (NCBI taxonomy): domain Eukaryota; kingdom Viridiplantae; phylum Streptophyta; class Magnoliopsida; order Fabales; family Fabaceae; genus Phaseolus; species Phaseolus vulgaris. The sequence continues at coordinate 34,109,723 of NC_143504.1, forward strand.
AGGAAAAAACTTCCCCTCACCGAACAAAAATCCAAACGAACGGTGGAAAACGCGAAATCACCGAACAAAACTTAGATAACAGCGAACAGTGGTTGCACCAGCACACAACCGCGCAGAAAACTGCAAAAACCTCCAAGAACTCACGCTGTGGATGGGAACAGGTTTTACACGGCCCCACGGTGGGCGCCTGATGATCCTGCCTGTTGACCAAAATGTTGGAGCTTGCCTCGTCAAACTTGGATCGACGTATGCACCGCTTCAACCTCCGTCCTTCGTCACGATCCACCTCAAGAACCTGCAAAAGAACATAGCGGCGCCGCTGCGGCCGATCGCACTTTAACGCCCAAGTCAGTGACTGAACCACCAAATACTTCAAGAGTAACACTCAAGAACTGTCAAGGAACCGTGAACCAGTTCTCTCTCACAGTATACTCAAGAACTTGCAAGCGTAAAGAATACAATCTGAACGTGCGTCCCTCAGAAGTTCGTTGGGGAACCCTTATATACCTGGGCACTTTCTCTCTCCTGGCAGTTACACACCTGGACACGTGGCTCGCATCCAGCTGTACACGTGCCATCATCTGGAGCCTCCTTGACTTGGGCGCTGCTTCTGACTCTCTTTTGGCTAAGTTACTTATGCATGATACTACTCAGTGCATAGCTGTCCTGGAGTGCGATCTCTACTGGATTGGCGAGCTAGGGTGCCTTCGTACACACCTTCCTTGTGGTCTCGTCGGCCGCCTTCATAATCTGCACCACCTTCATCTTCAGCGATGTGCTTGCTCTGGCGATCTTTAATCACTTGGTCACCTGAGTTTACATCTGGCGACTTCATCTTTAACCCGGTGACCGCCGGTTCTGGTGTGCTGGAGATCGGAGCACGCCAACTTAATAACTGGCGACTACACGAGCCTCCTGACCTCCTTCCCTTCTGCCAACCTGGCGTCTTATCAACACGCCTATACAATAGCTTGATGCCACGTCATCACTTCCGACTACCAGGGCGGTACAATAACCTTTAGGAGGTTTTTGAATATCATCCGTAAACTTTTTAATCAAATATGTCAAGTATTTAGAATGTTTAGGTAATGAAAAAGAAAGGAAGAAAAACACATTTGAGGTGATGTGATGATACCCGTGTTATCTTGTCCTTCATTTTCTCTTTCATTTTCATTTTCGGTTTTTGTTTTAATTTGGTCTTGATTTACTTCTTGTAACATTGTGGTTCTTTTATTTGGACAATTGGCAGCTATGTTCCCATGACCTAAACATTTGAAACATTTTGTGCTTGAAGTTTTGGTGGGTGACTTGGGGGTAGAGGTAGAAGGATTATGTTTAGAAACTTTTTGGTGAGAAGTGGTTTCTTTTGAAAAATTGGAAGGAGGAGTTTTTGTATAATTTTTGTTTGTATCCTTCCATGAAGATTTGTAGAAGCCATGATTATTAGTATTTATGAAAGTTGTTTTCTTCAAAAGTTGTGATTCCACCTTGGTGGCTAGGTGAAACACTTTCTTTAAAGAAGAGTACTCATATAATTCTACAATATCTTGAATTTCTCTCCTCAAACCACTTACAAACATAGCTATCTTGGACTCTTCATTATCATGCATATTAATTTTAGTCAAAGTTGTTTCTAAGTCTTTAAAGTATTCGTCTACCATCTTAGGTCCTTGATGAAGGCGTTGTAGCTTCAACAAGATTTCCTTCCAATAAGGAGTAGGAACAAACCACGAGCGCATACATGCTTTCAAATCATACCAAGAGACAACGACTGACCTCTTGTTTAGCCCAATGTTCATTACAGTTTGTTGCCACCATTGGATGACATAGTGTAAAAAAAATAGGGAAGCTAACCTAACCTTTTGGTCCTCGGTGACCTTATACACATTAAAGAGATGTTCAACTTTAGCTTCCCATTCTAAATACAAAGTAGGGTCATTGGACCCATTAAAACTAGGTAACTTTACAAAATCAAAAGAATGTTGTGGTTGGTGTTGATGGTGCCGTTTGTCAAAATTGTGCACTCTCCAAACATGTTCTTGACTCCCATAGTGCATGGAATGTCTAGTTGCTATTGGCAGCTCCCATCTCTTTTCTTGAGTTTGCCTTGCTTGAGCTTCTTCTAGTCTTTGCAATCTTTTTGCTATTTGGGTTTCCTCGTCTTTGTGGACCATTCGATTCTTAACTTCCACAAGTTCTCCCAAAAGGTGGGCTTTGTGATGTGATTGTGGTTTTTAAATTCACTTTAAGAAAGATGAGTCATAATTCACAAGTGAACAAACAATTAGTGAAATAAAAGTTAGTAAAAAGACTCTCAAGTTTGCGTGACTTTTGGAGAGAACACTCAAAGAAATTTTTCTCCACTTCACAAAGGTCTTTCTTGAGGTTGAGAACTCTCAAATGAAAAAGGTCAAAGCCTTAAACACTTGATCTTAAAGGAAGCGACCACAAAACTTGAGGAAAAGAAATAAGAGACGAACAAGAAAAGCTTAAGCAAGAAAAGCTAAATCAAATTTGAGAAAGAGATTATGCCAAAACTTGAAGAAAGACAAACAAGAAAAAGGCACACAAAAAGGACTCAAAGATACTGATCCTGCCGGCAACTCGAACGTGGAGGAATCGCTTTGTAGTGCTCTCTGTCTCGTCTACGCGACTGCGTTCTCTGCAAAGTCACCCTCAGAACCTTCTCTTGATGCTCCAAACGTGACCTGCAAAACACACAGACGGCGCCTCTAGCGGCCGTTTGCACTCCGACGATCAAGTTAGACCACAGAACCACCAATGAGAAAAACTAGTAGTGTGTGTGAAAACTCTTGCTCTCTAATTTTTCGTATCCCCTCAATCTCTCCCTGATTGTCTTTTATGTCTCTCTCTCTGCTTCTGGGCATAACAGAATTCTGTTATGCTTTTCTGGCATGTGTCAGAACCCTGTTATGCTTTTCAGAGACAGTGTACCTGCAGAATCAGTAGAGTGTGGGTGTCTGTGCATGTCCGCGCGTCTCTGCGCTTGGCTGCGCTTGTCTGTACCTGTCTGTACCTTTAGTGGTACGGAGTGCACCTTTATCTGGACCGCACCCCTCTCAGTTGATGACGCGTGGAGGCATGCGACTCGCATCTAACCACACACGTGTCACTTACTGGAAGGGATCTAGCGCCTCTCTTTGCGTGCTAAGTTATTCCCTTGCGGAGTAACTTAGCATATTTCTTTCATCTAGGTAAATCGCATACTCTCAGGAGAACGCCAGGTGTGGCCGGTCTAGGCACACTCACCAAGCGTTGCTCTCTGTGTAGACGACTTACCCTTCACGCACGTAATGGGTTGAGGGAGTCACCAATCACTGATCGGTTTACTAGCTCCCTCAGGCCACTCTCATGCGCGATTCCCTGAGATGTGCTCATGCGAGGTCCATGTGTAACGCTCTCGCTGGGAACCTCAGTCCCAGTTTAACTGCGTGTAACACGAGACCCCGATGACAATGCACCCGATGACTGATCAGTGCTCTATTTGCTTCTCGCGTTCTGCCCCCAGGCGTGAGTCTGGGAACTGGTCTGTTGGTGGCCACTTGGCTACTGACCACCGATCACCGTTCTGGGTGATATGTCCCCTGACCTCTCTGCCGCCTGATCTGTCGATGGTCACTTGGTTACTGAACCCCGATCACCGCTCTTGGCGATCGCCTCCCTGGTCTCTCTGTCACCTGGTCCACGTGTCACCCTGCGAGTGGTCCACGTGGTTCTCTGCTGCTGACGTCATCGACTACCGATGACCGATCGGATCACAAGCCCCCAGTCTCGAGTCGTGAACTCGTTCTCAGCGAAGAGACTAAGTGGTCGCGCCCTCAGTCCACGTGGCAAGTGGGACCGCATCACGTGCTGCTTCTTTAACGTTTGGGCTTCCTTTCTTAATCTTGCGACACGTGGCCCCATCGACGGCCAGCGTGGTGTGCCGCTAGCGCTTCTCTTATTCAAATTGGCGCGCTCCTTCACTGTTCCTTCATCTTCTTCAATCGATTCTCAGACTTCCTGCGAACTCTTTCTCTGCGCACCCATCTTTCTTCAAGTTTTCTGCTTCCAAACCTCTTGCGATCATCCAAAGGTATGGTTTTTCTTCTTCCTGGGTCTATTTAGGTCATCTTTACCGATTGCATTTATCTTTCTCGTTACCATGCATTCATCTTCTCTATTTTCCCTCTCTCGACCCACGCTAGGGTTTTTTCGCGTTTTCGCTCTGACTTCTGCTTCTTCTTCTTCCTCTTTTCACCTGGGCATCTCTTTCTCCTTCCCCTTCTCTGTTTTTACAGAAACATTCATCATTCCCTCTTCTTCCATTCATTCTGACTTTTCGTTTTTCCTCCATTTGCAGCTATCTCGCGATGGCTCGCTTGAAACAAACCGCACGTATCATTGCCTCATCTTCTGGTGCACAGCCTTCCGCGAGTGCGCCAGCTCCACCACCGCCTGTCGCCACCTCCTACCACGACAACGCCAGGGTCTATGACTGGGCCCCCCTGGCGTTGCTTGCCGAAACCTCTACCCTACTGCCCCAGGGCCACCTCACGTCCCTGCTGAGCCACAATCCCGATGAGCCTTCCTGCGCCATCGACAGAGAAAACGACTTTAACATCCAAATCCGCATTCCTCCTCGAGGGATGCCCATCTGTGCGGACGATAGGGCCACCAATGGGGTGCCCTTCGTCTTCATCTACTCCGCTATCTTCAAAAGGTTGAAGTTGCGCCTCCCCTTCACCTTTTTCGAAAAGGAACTGATGATGGAGTTGAACGTCGCGCCCTGCCAACTCCATCCAAATGCCTGGGCCTTCATCCGGGCATTTCAGATCCTCTGCAATTATTTCGGGCACAACGCCTCCGTGGATGTGTTCCTCTATTTCTTCGAGGCGAAGAATCCTGGGGACAGGTCCTGGGTTAGCCTGAACGGGGTTGCTGGACGGGTGCTCCTGGGCCTATACCAGCAATCCTTCAAAGACTGGAAAGGCAGGTTCTACATGATATCTGCCACCCCACAAAGTCCAAATCTGCTCAAGGGGTATCCCCTCTACTGGGTTCCTGGGGTTGAATTCAAGAAGCCCAAAGACCTTGAAGTCATGGCCCCCTACGAGCGCGAGCTATGTGGGCTGTTCCTGGGGGCCAAGTACAACTCCGCTCGACTCATCAAAGATGAGTTCGATGTGTTGGCCCTGAAGAAGTACATAGGTAGCGCTTCTTCCACCTCTTAGGATACTTGCACCTTCTCATGCATGCTTTTATGTGTTTTGACTTACCTGCATAACTTGAGCATCTAACTCTTCCTTTTCTCGTCTGTGTAGATTCAATGTCGGGGAAAGACAGGAGGCTAGCCTTGCTGGAGCTTGCCAAGCGTCGGGGAACCAAGGGAACTGGCTCCTCCTCTTCTACCACCGAGCCCATTGCAGCCCCTCCTCTCTCGGTCGCGCCAGCTGAAGGCCCCGAGCAAGGGAGGAAAAGAAAAAGACTGGTGAAGGCTTCTACTTCACTTGCTGCTGCTGCTGCTGCCTCAACTGAAGAGGAAAGCTCTGGCTCTCCTCTTATACACCTCCAGAGGAAAATGCCAGCGGTCGAGGGGGCTTCGTCTCTCCAGCCTGGGGAGATCGAGGTGGTGGAGGTAGAGGAAGGTTCACCCCCTCCTCCCTCTACTCAACCTGCCTCAGAGCCCACATGCCTTCCTTCTCCATGCCAACAGTTGCCTCCAACTTCTCAACTGCCATCTTCCCCCCCAGCAAGCCAATCACCTGGCCCATCTGCTCATCCTGCTGGGGGCGCTTCTGCTCAACCTGGGGGTCCCCCACCACCACTGCCAATCTCCATTGCCACTGCTGAATGTGGTGGATCCAGCTCGCGCCCAAGCGCCTCTGGAGCCAGCCACAAGAACTTTAGCAGGGTCATCACCCTGGTTCGGCAGCTCATTAGCAACCGGGAGCTCGTCGAATGGAATGGTGATGAGGTGGACATGCACCTGGCCAGGCAGATGGTGCTCTCTTTGGAGTTTTCCACCCAGCACCGCAAGCAAATAGCCCTGGAGAAGAGGGTGAAGGAGCTTGAGCACGACAAGGAGTCACTGCGAAGTGACTTCGAAGCTGCTCAAGGGTCTGTAGAGCTGATGCGGGGCATGGTGGAGAAAGCTAGGAGGGAGTACCTAGCGCAGGTCCAAGAGACCATCAAGACGGAGATCTTGATGGAGCAGACTGTGAGCTCTCTGGACTGTGCGGTGGTGGAGCTACGGGCCGAGACCTCCTCCCTATGCCAACTGAACTCTCAACTAGTGGGGGAGCTCGAGTCCACCAAAGTAGCGGCTGCTGCTGGAGAGAAAAAACTTGAGGAGGTGGCGGGCAAACTGTCTGAAGCCAAGGGCCAACTAGAAGAAGCTGCCTCCTCCCTTGCTGCCCTTACCACTGAGAGAGATGCTGCGGAGGCCTCAAAGCAAAAACTGGAGGCGGAGAAGGCTGATTTGATGAACGTGGGTGCTGATGCCCTTACTGACGGATTCGAGCTAGCACTCGAGCAAGTCCGATGCGTTCTCCCAGACCTGGACCTCTCGCAGTTCAGCATTTATCATGAAGTGGTAGATGGAAAGCTCACCCCTCCTGCCCCTTGATCTCTTTTCTTTCTTGTAAACTCTTACTTCTGCACAACTTTTCTTAGTACTCAAAATTTGTATAAGACTTGGTTGTGAATATATACTCTCTACTTGTATAAGTTTCTTCTCTTGTATTTTTCTTGAGTTTCACTTTTCTTTATGCACACGACTAACTGTTAGCTAGCTTAGGTTCAGCGCGATCTTAAGCTTTGTCTTTCCCTTTGCACACGACTAAGTGTTAACCAGCTTAGGCCTAGCGCGATCTGCCTCCCTTGTTCTTGGCCTCTACTTGATCACGACTAGCTATTCCCTTAGTCTTGTGTTTAACAGTTCTTGTGCGCTGCTTTGCACCACTAACCAATCACTGACGACTCATCAGTGATCGTTCTTCGATCTTCACTTAGCTTCTCTGTCGCTCTAGCGCTAAGTGCATAGAGGACCTTGACATTGATCGCTCGAGGTGATGCCTTGTTTTGGGGAAAGAAAAGTGTTTCTCGCTGACCCCTCTTACTTTCCCCAAGGTCATCACCCTTCGGCGGATTGAGTCGTTCATTCCCTGCCTCACTCCTGGGGTGAGAAGGGTTTCAGACTAAGAGCCTTACTGGGCCAATATTGGTGTATGCCAAGTGGGTAAGGACATTTGTCAAAGTCTTTCCTTTCCCTCTCTTGGTCTTACTAGCACCCCTGGCCTTTCGAACCCTTAACTGCTTGCGCTCACACCTGGGGTGAGGAAGACTTAGATCGGTGCCAGTACTTGCGCCTAGGGCAAGTAAGGCCTAACCGATCACCTGCACTTGCTCTTGGGGCAAGGAGGATTTTGACTTTAATACTTGCGCACACTTGATATGCTGGAAATTTTTTCTTTAATTGGGTGGCCTCGTTAAAAACCCTCCTTAGGGAAAAGAGTGCCCCCTTGTCTGTTCAACTGTTTCCACCACATACAAAGCATGTATCTTTAGCGCGAGAACGCAACTACTTTACAACTTAACTGAAGTAAAATTTTAAATGGGTGGCGTTCCACGTTCTGGGGATTGCTCCTCCCTCCAGAGTTTCTAGCCGATAAGCTCCGTTCTCCAACGTCTCAACAACTCTGTATGGGCCTGTCCACTTTGGAGACAACTTGTTTTGCATGTCATTCTGATGCGCCTTTCTCATCACCAGATCACCTTCCTGGAAGCGCCTGGGCCTCACTTTAGAGTTGTGCCTCCGCTCTACTCTTCTCTTTACGGCTTCAGCACTGACTCTGGCTTCTTCTCGCACTTCGTCCAGCAGGTCGAGATTCACCTTACGTTCTTCATTGGACTCTTCAGCAATGAAGTTCAAGAATCTGGGGGAGTTCTCCTGTATTTCCACGGGAATCATGGCGTCTGTCCCATAGACAAGGCTGAAGGGTGTCTCATGGGTGCTGGACTGTGGGGTGGTATGGTAAGACCATACAATTCTGGGGACCTCCTCTTCCCAGCCTCATTTGGCCTTGTCCAGTCTTCGCTTCAGCCCCTGAGCAGTACTCGATTGGCCGACTCCACCTGCCCATTGGTTTGTGGGTGTTCCACTGAAGCGAAAACCTGCTGTATCTTTAACTCTTCACACATCTTCCTCAGTTGATGACTCGTGAACTGGGTGCCATTGTCGGAGACCAACCTCTTGGGTATTCCGAAGCGGCAGACGATGTTCTTCCAGACGAAGTGCTCGACTTTCTGTGCGGTGATGTGTGCAACTGGTTCTGCCTCCACCCACTTGGTGAAGTACTCGATGGCCACGATGAGAAACTTCATCTGCCTTATCGCCAGGGGAAAAGGTCCTAGGATGTCGATCCCCCATGTGGGGAATGGCCACGGGCTATGGATGGACCTCAACTCCTCAGGGGGTGCCTTGTGCCAGTCTGCATGCAGTTGACACTGTTTGCAGCGCTGAACAAACCTTATGCAGTCTTCCTTCAGCTTTGGCCAGTAGTACCCCGCACGGAGTATCCTACTTGCCAAAGCGCGACCACCTACGTGGCTTCCGCACACCCCCTCGTGCAGCTCAGACATGAGTCTGGTGCATTGCTCGCCGTGCACACAGATCTGCACAGGGTGAGAAAATCCAAATCTAAAGAGGTTTCCATCTATTAGAGTAAACTTCCTTGAACTCCTCTTTATCCTTTTTGCCTCTGCCACGTCGAGCGGGAGTACACCATCTTCCATCTTCTAAGTATAACTGGTATGGCGTTATCCAGGTGTCGGGTTCCTTCTCCGCGTGGACCTCCATCGACTCATCGGTCTTCAACGGTCGCGATCTCACCCTCGGTGCTCTCAGCGTTTCTTGGGTCAACGACCGATGACCGATCGTTAGACGCTCCATTGATTTGCACACATGGAATACCTGGTTGTCCGACACGAACGCCCGCGGTACCTTCAAGGTCTCCTGAATGACGGTCCTCTGCTTCCCCCCTTTGCCTGAGCTGGCCAGCTTGGCAAGCAGGTCTGCTCTGGCATTTTGCTCTCTTGGCACATTTACCAATTCGAATTCGGTGAAGGACGTCTTCAGGAGCAGTACATACTCCAGGTAGGCTACCATCTGGGGATCTTTTGCTTGGAACTCCCCTGTAACCTGCCCGGTGACCAGCAAAGAGTCGCTTTTGGCCAGCAGATTTCTTGCTCCCATTTCTCTTGCTAACAACATTCCTGCGATCAGGGCTTCATACTCCGCCTGATTGTTGCTAGCTTTGAAGGCAAAGCGGAGGAACTGCTCGATCAGTACCCCGTTTGGGCCTTCCAGAATGACTCCAGCGCCACTCCCCTGCTGATTAGAAGAACCGTCCACCGATAACACCCATCGGAAACCTAAGCCTTCTGCAGGTGTCGCGATCGACGACAGCTCGACTACAAAGTCCGCGAACACCTGCCCCTTGATCGGTCCTCGAGGCTCGTACTGAATGTCAAACTCTGACAATTCCACCGCCCACTTGACCATCCTGCCTGCTACATCAGGTTTCTTCAACACGTTTTGGATAGGCAAATCAGTCATCACCACCACTGTGAAGTTGTGGAAGTAATGCCTAAGTCTTCTGGCTGAAAACACCACCGCCAGGGCAGCCTTCTCGAGCGCCTGGTACCTTGTTTCAGGGCCTTGCAGCACCTTACTCACGAAGTAAACAAGCCTCTGGGTCTGGTCTTGCTCTTGCACCAAGACTGAGCTGACTGCTCTCTCCGTCACAGCGAAATATAGACGAAGAGGGATGCCTACCTGAGGTTTTCGCAAGACTGGTGGGCTCGCCAGATACTCCTTCCGTTTGATGAAGGCCTCCTCGCACTCCTGTGTCCAGAGGAATCTGCTGTTGCGTTTAAGACACTGGAAGTATGGATGACCTTTCTCCCCTCCAGCGGACATAAACCGGGACAAAGCCGCCAAGCGACCGGTGAGCTGCTGCACTTCCTTCACCGTCGTTGGGCTCCTCATTGCCACGATTGCCGCACACTTCTCTGGGTTAGCTTCGATTCCCCGCTCTGTTAAGAGGAAACCCAAGAACTTCCCAGCCTCCACACCAAAGATACATTTCTCAGGGTTGAGCTTCAGCCTGTACTTGGCAATGGTGGTGAATAGTTCTTCCAGATCGGCTGCATGATGCTTCTTCTCTTGGGACGTAACCACCATGTCATCTACATAGGCATGTACGTTCCTTCCCAGCATGGGCGAGAGCACCCTATCCATGAGCCGCTGGTAGGTAGCCCCCGCGTTCTTTAACCCGAATGGCATGACCTTGTAGCAATAGCAAGACCGTTCCGTCATAAACGCGGTCTTGCCCTCATCCATGGGGTGCATCCTGATCTGGTTATACCCCGAGAAAGCGTCCAAGAAGCTGAGTAATTTTCCCCCTGATGCGCTATCAACCAGGGCGTCTATACTGGGTAAGGGGTAAGAATCCTTGGGGCACGCCTTGTTGAGGTCAGTGAAATCCACGCACATTCTCCACTTACCGCTCGCCTTCTGAACCAGCACCACATTCGCTAGCCACTCGGGGTACTGGATCTCTCTGATGTGCCCTGCAGCAAGGAGCTTCTGCGCTTCGTCGTGGATCACCTTCCTCTTCTCTTCGTTGAATTTCCTTCGCCTCTGTCGCACTGATCGAACCTTGGGATCCATCGACAGACGATGGCAAAGGAAATCGGGGTCGATTCCTGGCATGTCGAATGCTGACCATGCAAAGGCATTCATGTGCTTCTCAATCACACCCACGATCAACCTTCGCTCTTCTTCAACGAGGGATCCCCCTAATTTGAACTTTTTCCCCCCGATGTCCACTTCGACCCATCCTTCAGCTTGGTGGGGCCTTCTCTCACTGGCGATGACCGCCCTCGCGACCCCTGACTCGCGAGGAGCGAACGCGCCTTCCTCTTCTTCTTCAACTTGGGCTACCTGGGAGCCCCCCACCGCAGCGCTTTCCACCCTCTGAGCGCCCTGTGTCTCCCTAACCACCGATCGCTCTTCGCGCGCACCTGGTGGTGGTGTTGTAGTGACATGACATACACTTCTCTTCTGCTTCAGGTTGTTCTCATAACAGCGTCTAGGCTCAGCCTGATCCGACTTGATGGTTATCACGGTTCCCTCCATCGACGGCAGTTTCAACTTCATGTGCCTCGTTGATGGTATTGCGCCCAACCTATTGAGTGTTGGCCTCCCCAACAAAATGTTGTACGCAAAAGGGGCGTTCACCACCAAGTACTTTATCCTTTCAGTGCGGGCTGTCGTCCCATCAGTGAACGTTGTCCTCAGCTCAATGTATCCCCGCACCTCTACCTGATCTCCTGCAAAACCGTAGAGACACCCGGTATACGGCCTCAGCTGATCAGGGGACAACTGCAACTTGTTAAACGTTGGCCAGAACATGACGTCTGCCGAGCTTCCTTGATCTACGAGTACTCTGTGCACTCGTCTTCCTGCTGTGATGAGGGAAATGACCACAGGGTCGTTGTCGTGTGGGACAACGTCCCGTAGATCAGCTTTCCTGAAGATAATATCTACTTCAGGGTAATGGCTCTCATTTACCGCATCTACCGCCATTACCGACCGAGCGTACCTCCTTCTCTGTGACGCTGTGCATCCCCCACCGGAGAAGCCTCCCGCGATTGTTTGCACTTCCCCATGTACAGGGACTTCATGCTGCTGTTCTCCGGTCTGGGATCCCGACGCGCGATCACCCTGCGGCTCACGCAGATAATCTGCTAGGAACCCAGACTTCACCAACTCTGCCAGTTGATGACCCAATGCCAAACAGGAGTGAAGTGTGTGGCCAAAGGCCTGGTGAAACTCACACCACTCATTCTTCTTTCTACCAAGTACCTTATCAGTCTTCTCTGGTACGCGTAGTCTTGCTGCTACAGCAGGAAGGGCGATGAGATCCGCCAATCCCACCATGAAATTGTATCTTGGGGGTGCGTTATTCTCCCTTGCACGCCCCCTGCTCTGATCTTTGCCTGGTGCATAGGGACGAGGTTTTTCCCGCACCTTTTTCCCCTCCTTGGCCTCATGCACCCTTGCTTGCTGCGGTTTCCCTGGTCCTCCACGCGGTCTTGGTGGTGCAGCACTTCCTCTTTTCTCAGAAACCTCTGTTTCTGCCACTATGTGCGCCACCGCACGTCGTCGGATCTCTGCAAAGGTGCTGGGATGGCTCCTGATGAGAGACTCGCTGATGGGGCCAGGCAGCACTCCCTTCTTAAACGCGTGCACCAGCATATCTTCATCTTTGCTGGGCAGTCTAACCACTTGTGCTCCAAAGCGGTAGAGGTAGTCTTTCAGCGACTCACCTTGGTACTGTCGCACGTCGAACAAGTCGTATGACACCACTGCAGTTGCTTTGTTGACGATGTATTGCTCAGTGAAGAGCTTTGAAAACTGAGAGAAAGACGTGATATGCCCTTCTGGTAAACTCACGAACCACTCCATGACGATTCCGCTCAGTGTGCTCATGAACATTTTGCAGTACACAGCGTCTGAGCCCCCAGACAACATCATCTGGGTGTGGAACGCCGTCAGATGCGCCTCCGGGTCTTCTACCCCCTTGAACGACGCCTTCACCCCCACCAGGTTGGGAGGCACCATGGTTCCCATGATTTCAGGGGAGAATGGCATGGGGAACGCTCTTGGAGGTGATGGCTGCCTAGACGTTCTTTCGTCAACCACGTGTTCCCTCTGTGCCTGCAACGTCCTCCTTAACTCTTCATTGACGCGATTAAGCCCGTCGTTCCTGCTTTGCGACGCGGCCAACTCCGTCTGCATCCTTTCTTGTTCAGCTTTTGACGCTGCGGCGTTATCCTGTAGCGTGCGCACCATTTCCAGGACCTGCGCCATTGTCACAGCTCCTTCGTCAGCAGACGGCGCAGGTGATGGTTGTCTATTTCTTGGCATCTTTCCCTATCAAAGAAGTTGGTAAAACTCTGGTAAGCTTCAAAACTGTGGTGTATATGGGACCACGATTCACTCGAGCCCCACGGTGGGCGCCAAATGATCCTGTCGGCAACTCGAACGTGGAGGAATCGCTTTGTAGCGCTCTCTATCCCGTCTACGCGACTGCGTTCTCTGCAAAGTCACCCTCAGAACCTTATCTTGATGCTCCAAACGTGACCTGCAAAACACACAGACGGCGCCTCCAGCGGCCGTTTGCACTCCGACGATCAAGTTAGACCACAGAACCACCAAAGAGAAAAACTAGTAGTGTGTGTGAAAACTCTTGCTCTCTAATTTTTCGTATCCCCTCAATCTATCCCTGATTCTCTTTTATGTCTCTCTCTCTGCTTCTGGGCATAACAGAATTCTGTTATGCTTTTCTGGCATGTGTCAGAACCCTGTTATGCTTTTCAGAGACAGTGTACCTGCAGAATCAGTAGAGTGTGGGTGTCTGTGCGTGTCCGCGCGTCTCTGCGCTTGGCTGCGCTTGTCTGTACCTGTCTGTACCTTTAGTGGTACGGAGTGCACCTTTATCTGGACCGCACCCCTCTCAGTTGATGACGCGTGGAGGCATGCGACTCGCATCTAACCACACACGCGTCACTTACTGGAAGGGATCTAGCGCCTCTCTTTGCGTGCTAAGTTATTCCCTTGCGGAGTAACTTAGCATATTTCTTTCATTTGGGTAAATCGCATACTCTCAGGAGAACGCCAGGTGTGGCCGGTCTAGGCACACTCACCAAGCGTTGCTCTCTGTGTAGACGACTTACCCTTCACGCACGTAATGGGTTGAGGGAGTCACCAATCACTGATCGGTTTACTAGCTCCCTCAGGCCACTCTCATGCGCGATTCCCTGAGATGTGCTCATGCGAGGTCCATGTGTAACGCTCTCGCTGGGAACCTCAGTCCCAGTTTAACTGCGTGTAACACGAGACCCCGATGACAATGCACCCGATGACTGATCAGTGCTCTATTTGCTTCTCGCGTTCTGCCCCCAGGCGTGAGTCTAGGAACTGGTCTGTTGGTGGCCACTTGGCTACTGACCACCGATCACCGTTCTGGGTGATATGTCCCCTGACCTCTCTGCCGCCTGATCTGTCGATGGTCACTTGGTTACTGACCCCCGATCACCGCTCTTGGCGATCGCCTCCCTGGTCTCTCTGTCACCTGGTCCACGTGTCACCCTGCGAGTGGTCCACGTGGTTCTCTGCTGCTGACGTCATCGACTACCGATGACCGATCGGATCAGATACTTACTAAAATTTTAACAATGAAACATTTTCTTTAGAAATTGCTAAAGCAAAAGGATAATAAATTCCACTATGGTTGAAATTAATTTGCCAATCAAGTTGAATCCAAATTTGGAAAATGTTTTTCTTTAGTAATTGACACCACAAATTTGCGTTTTCATTTTTTTTATACTAGTTTTTGAATTATGGAAATGAAATGTCCATACTTTTTAATCATGCATAATTTCCAATAACTCCAATTTTCACAAAAATTTTGGGATTCTACATAATTGAACACTTGAAATCTTTTTATTTGGAACTTAAAATCTACTTATACTAAAACAAGTTTCTAATTACTTCTCAAACTTTTAAAATTAAAAGCAAAGTAAATAGAATCAAAGTAAGGACTCCTAGAACACTAATAAACATATGACTCAAAGAAAAAGACAAGAACACAATAAGACCTAAAAAAAAATAACAATCCAAAAGTGAAACAAAGCTATGGAAAATAAAACAAGAAAATTGCAAGGAAAATAAAAGGCTAAAAATTAAATTGCAAGAATGTAAAGACAAAAATTTAAAGGTACTTGAATTTAAAGACAAGAAATTAAAGGTGCTAGAATGTAAAGTACCAATCAACTCAAAGCAAAATAAGCTCAAGAACCTAAGCTCTGATAACCACATGATATGAGTTGATTTTAGGATTGTTTATTTTATGGTGTGACACTTTACTTAGATTGAGATTTTAGGAATATAAGAGTGAAGACCTTAGGAAAATCCCCACTGGATATTGATATTAACTTAACCAAGTGGTTAAGTAGATGTGAAGGTTCATTTCACAAAGGCAAAGAGCAAAAGACATTGAACATAAAATGGTGAGAATGGATGTAAAACTCAATTGATAAAGATAAAACCGAGAGCAATACAATAAAGGAAACAAAAACAATGAACATAAAATGGAAGGAAAATATGAAGGAGAATGGAAGAAGGAAACTTATGGAAAATGAGAGTGATGTTCACGACACTTGATGGGTGGTAACCATCAAGATCAGTGGAAGACCGCCACTTGAGAGCTTCATTCTCATCAAGATAAGACAAAGGGTGAGGAGATAGCACTCACTCAAGCTCACACAATATTTGTGCAGAGTAACTCTTCTTCTATTAATTTCAACTTGTAAAATACAATGGGTAAGCCTCCTATTTATAGGTGAAGGAGCCTGGGAAAACAAGCAAGAAGGATAGGATGGGAAAAGGGGAAAAATAGGCAGCCTTAGGGTTTGACTAAGTCAAACCCGCATCATAGGCTCATCCTTCTAGAAACTAGGTCAAAATGTCTTCCTAAAGGGTTAGGAACAAGCTAAAATGACACCTACACTCCCTATCATGCTAAAGGCACCTTATTCTAGCCTATCTTTGTTATTTGGACCCCTAAAGTGAGCCCAAATTATTTACAAACAAATTCTATTTTTTTTAAGAAGACTAAAAGGAAGAACTTCTGATATTTTGGTTTATAGCTTCTTCTTATTTTTTTTATTCTATCTCGAGGCTTGGTGGGGCCTGGCTTTGTATCTTGAGATGACTGGCCCTTTTGGGAAGTGCTTGTTGTGTCCTTAGTCATTTGTCGGTTTGTATCACTCTGCAAGACAGAAAAGCAAAGGAGATAATGGATCACCTTATTTAACACTTTATTACAAGGAAAAAAAACCCACCAAACTACCATTTATCTTGATAGAAAGCATAGCTAAACGAAGGATTGTACTAATCCAACCAACAAATGAGGGATGAAAACCAAAGCGTGTCAAAACTAATAATAAGAACTTTCAACTCACAGTGTCAAATGCTTTATGAATATCAACTTTGTAAGCCACATTACCTCCTCTAACCTTTTTAGAAAGCATGTTAATAGCTTCAGAAGCCATATCAATACAATCCTGAATCTATCCACCCTACACAAACCCATATTGATTAGGAGAAATGATTCTAGCAGCCACAATTGCAAGCCTATCCGCTAGAATTTTGGAAATAATCTTAAATTTGAAATTAGCAACAACAATTGGCATGTAATCTTTAATGGAATCAACACCCTGGATCTTAGGAATAAGAGATACCACATTGTTGTTCATTCCAGGAAGAACCCATTTTTGTTTAAAAGACTGTTGAAAAGCTTTGCAAACATCCGTCCCAATAATGTCCCAACAAGAATGAAAGAATACATCATCAAAACCATCCGGACTAGGAGCACTATTACCATTAAGATTAAAAACTGCATTTTTAATTTTCAAAGAATCCAGGCATTTAATCAACATAATATTCTCCTTAAAGGAAACCAGTTCAGGAATACAGGAATATAAGTACCAATAAACTCTTCCATACTACCTGTATCATGATCATTAGAAATAGACACAACATAAAGATTTTGATAAAAATTCAAAATATGATCCTCGATGAGTTTATGATCATCAATAACCTCATTATCAATTTGTAGGTGATGAATCCCACTAGAATTATTTCCCCTCTTTACCACAACATGGAAAAAGTCGTATTTCTATCCCCATCTTTAAACCATAGCATCTTGGTCATCTCTTTCCAAAACAAATATTGATAGTGAAAAGTATGTTGTGCGATGCTAAACTGATAATAATACTGATTTTGAGTCAGTTTTTAATTATTTGAGTCTATTTATCACCCACGTTATTTTTCATTTTTCTTGTAGTGCTCATCTCTAAGCATTAACTCGTGAGATGTTTATCTTTTATCCCATGAACTAAGCGAACAAGAGAATGATTACAACTAAATGAACTACTCAAGAATTCTAATTAAAGAAGAGAATTTAATCATCAACAAGCGTTCAAAAACAACTCATTAACAAAAACCAAAATTTAAAAATATCATGCCTTTCTAACACAAAACTATATCAAATAAATTTAAGAATAAAATTTTATTAAACAGAAAAGTCATAATTTATTACAAAATCACAAGAGAATCAATCTAAAGGGGTTTATTCTTACATACAGAGGCAAAACAAAATAATTACAAAGAAAAAAATAAAAGAAAACCCTAATGCATTGTTTTTTTAACGCCATTTTGATGATTTCTCCTTGTATCTTTTTATAGGTTTTTCTGCTCCAAGGATCTCGAAAAAAATGGTTTAGATTTTGTACACAGTTTCTCAATTTCCAACTTTCCAAAATTTTTGATTTTTTTTTCTATTTAATCTCCAACTTTATTTCTTTGTATCTTCGCGAATAATTTGTTTTGAGATATTGTAGATTTTATTATTTTATTCTTTTCCTCAAATTTCGTTTCCCGTTGTGATTCAGAGAGACAATTTGGATTTTCCCGTCATTCGGCTCTAGTCACACGCTCCTATCTTTTTTTTTTAATTTTATGTTTTTAAAATTTTATTTAAACATATTTTTTTAAATGCTTTTTTTAAATAATTTATTTAAAAAATTAATTTCTATATAAATATTTTTTTTGAAATATTTTTTTAATAACTTGATTAATAAATTAAAATTAACAACTTCTAATTTTTACTTTTTAAAGTTTCTTTTCCTTTTATAAAACTTTTTATAAAAGTATTTTTAAATATTTTTTTTTGTATAATCGAAGATTTTAAAAAAACATCATACTTCCACTGACATTCATACATAAACATTTTACTTCCAAAAGACATATGCACTTATTTAAACTCAGAGATTTGCATCTGTCATACTACTTCTACTATGAAATCCACACAACTATATATAAAAATATGAATCCGTTCATCATGTATGACAAGATTAATCCATATGATATGCTTTAATCAGTCATATTTCAAACCTCATACTCAGTCATATGAATCTCTTTCTACTTTTACCACCTAATAATCTTCATCTATATGATCTTCTAGAAGAATATCTAATCAATGCACATCCTAATCATCTTAACATGGTATTTCTTTTCCTAAAAATATTATGAATCAATTTCATTTCCACATGATTCACAATTCATCTCAGTCATTGATACAATCCAAGTCAACAAGGAGATGACCAAGGACTCAAATTACCATTCACACTATGAGAAGTCATCTCAACTTTCAAGTGAAGACCCCACCAATGATCTAACAAACCTCACCAGAAGGAGAAATGGGCAAAGACCAGAGCATCAAATGTTCTTCCTTTTGGTCTTCTTAAGAATAAAACATGTTGTAAATAAATTGGACTCACTTTAGGGGTCCAAATAGCAAGATAGGTTAAAATAGGTGTCTTTAGCATAATAGAGGAGTGTAGTTATCATTTTAACTTGTTTTTCCTAGTTTCTAGAAGAAGTGGAACCAAAGGCAGCCCCTCATACATTTACCATCCTATCATTGCTCATCTTATTTTCCAAGGCACCCATTCCTATAAATAGGGTGCCTTACTCCATGTATTTTCAAGTTCAATTTTGATATAGAAGGAAAACTCTGCACAATTTGAGTGAGACTTGTGTTCTCTTAGCTTAGGTCTTATCTTGTGAGAGTTGAGAGCTCTTCAAGTGGTGGCCCTCCACACTTATCTTGGAGAATCCACACTCCAAGTGGCGTGTTCTTCTCTTGTCCACCACCATAAGCTTTCTTTCCTTCATCTCTTCTTCCATTTTCCATTACACCTTTGTTCTTTGTGTTTATGTTCTTGTTTTGTTCTTCCAATTTTAATTCGGTTTCCTTCATCATATTTGTTTCTTTTATGTCTTTTTAATTCCATAATATGCATCATCTTCACCATATAATGTGTTTTTCCTTTTTCCTTTGGAAGTGAATCTTCACACTTACTTAACCACTTGGTTAAGTTCGTGTCCAGTGGGGATCCTCCCTAGGTCTCACCTTATATTTGCTAAAATCCAAATCATAAACAAAGTGTCACTCTTAAAATGGATAAATCTAAAATCAACTCACATTACTCATCCACATACCATTCAATCGCACATAAATTTATACTTTTTAAAACTTTTAGAAAATATCAACAATAATAACATAACATTTAAAATTTCATAAATCAATTGAACATATAATGATTATTTGCTTTACATTTTGATAAACATTAGATTTACTTGTTTTATACACTTAAGTGCATGAATTGAATAAAATATTAGCCTTTAGAAAGTTGTAATCATTTACAATTTATAAAATGATAATTTGTTTATAGGATTTAATTCCATTTCATGGATATAAAAAAGAAATAAAAAAGGTAGTTGAGCAAAAATGAAAAATGCTATGAAAATGGCTTGAGCTCAGGATGCATGTGCTACGCCTAGGATGTTAGCGCTGAGCACCAGGTGTTGGCGTTAAGCACAATGTTGGCATTAAGCTCATTTGGGGTAAAGAACACCCAAAAAACTCCCCTTAGCACATGAAAATTTTGTTGACTGTATTTGAGGCTGAGAACTCCCCAAGCACACTTTAGCTCAAATCCATTTAGCGCAAGGAAATTGTGATGAGCGAATTTGAGGCCAAGAGTACCCCAAACAGTGCAACCAAATCTGCTGACGCAAGGAAATTATACTCAGCGATTTTGAGGTCGAGGACATGTATAACACATTTAAAATTACAATTTAACAAGTAAAAACCAAGACTTAACTTCAAAATACACATCACAATCAATTTCAATCATCAATCACTTATCCAATTGTTTAGAAATTTCAATCATTTTCATTAATTAACATATATTTGAATCAACAAAGCAAACCATGCAATAATTTTGGAACTTGTGACCATGTCACTTTCATATCCAGATAACACTAACTTCCCTTACCTGATTAAAATGATGACCACTCAAAAAAAGTTTTAACTCCTAAAGAAAACATGAATGACTTAACCTGCACCACCAAGTCCTAATAAATTATCGGAGCACATCACTAGGATCATGAGCTAACAAAGACTAATCCTGAAGCCACAGACACTACATGTAAAACATGTCTATTCTAAACCTTAAACCCTAAACATAAATAATTGATTTTACTATTTATATTATTTTATTTTATTTTAATAATAAAATATTCAAATATTATTTTTAATTATATAAACTTCTACTTTAAAGCTATTTTCTAGTTTATAACTTACAATTTCATTAAAATGAAATATTTTATTAAAATAGAAGTGTTGTGTTTTGAAAGCGACTTTATCTTGAAGTAATGTTTTTAAAACACAACTTACCAATTTTTTTGATAAATTTTCTAAATAGTTATACTCATTTAATAAAAAATGGACAAAATAATAGTCTATTATTTAGTAAAAATTGTACACGTTTAGTAAAAATATATATTGTATATTATTTGATCCAATGTAATAATATTTTAGTTTTTTTTATATGTCCACATCCCCAAGCATGGATATGGGTGGGTTCCAAAATCTATTTGATTTGAGTGTATTATTGAGAAGATTACTTGGCACAATGAAATCAATGTTTATTTGCATTGATAAAAGCTTTTATCCAATTAAGTATACCTCTCTAACTTTGATGAATTTCAAACATCATCTTGAAGGTGTACCACAAACTATGTGCCTTACAGTGTAACCATTGCCTTTTTCACACGTATTAAGGATTGCCCAAATCACACCTACTACTTGCTCGCTTTTCTTCCATACCTTTCTCTTTTATTTGTATTTCATGTATTATATTAACTTTCAATCATAACTTTTCATGATTCTATCCACAAAAGTACTACTATAAATGCATGCCCCACTTTATGTGCTTTGAACTTTTTATTACATGCCAAGTGGAAGGAGGTGTCTTCCTGTGATTTTCGTTTTTCAGATTAAACTTTCTTTACAAAAAATTATTACTAGTAGTTTTACAAGTTTTCTAACACGGACCGAATACGATTTCTCACAAATTAAATTCTTTATATAAATAACTAGCAAAAATACTTTCATTTCCGTGTATATGTATATATATATATATATATATATATATATATATTATTTATATCTTTACTATATTAAATATATAAGATTTTATTATTTTTATGAGTAATTAATTAAAAGATAATATATATATATACATATAATTTTATAGTATTAAAAACTTATGGACATTACTTAAAAAGTTTATTTAGTTATTTTGAAATAAAAGAAAATATTCATTTATTTATTTCATTAAATAAATAAATTAGTTTTTATTTATTGAAGGATAAAAATTATCTAATTGAAAGATAATATTTAAGAGTTATAAAAAAATTGTTTTTAGATAATGGTATAGGTAATAAATTCTAATTTAAAACTTAAAATAAGAATAAGTTTATTTAGATAAGTATTTTTTAAACGAGTTTATTGTGAAAACAAAATAATCTTCTACCTGATAAACAATCCAATCTGATTACTTATGTAATAATTAATGAATATTTATTATTTCCTTTGTTAAATAAAATATTATTATAAATTGTTAATTAGTTGTTATTTGTAAAAGTTTCAAAATTTTGATCTATTTGAAAATAGTTTCAATTCCATAGTTAATTAGATTTTGTAACTTTAGATTTCACAAAAAATAGTTTTAATTGATAATACTTTATATGATTTATATGAATGTATTATAAGTTAATTTGTTTAGGATACAAGTAAAAGAAATATTATTGTTGAAGTATGTAAGAATAAAAGATATGTGTGATGAGAGGAGACTACGAAGAGTTGGGTCGAGTTGAATATTTTCTTGAAGAGTTATCACCTATTTATAAGTATTCTTGAATTCACATCATTAAGAAAATATTCAACAATTATTATGAGATGTAAATGACTTTTATACTAGTATCTAATAATCACACTAGTAACCTATGACTAAATGATTTGATTTATGTGTCTTAAATATTTATTTAAATTAGCAGCTATTACTCTTAACGAATGTAACTGTAATAGATGGTAAGTACATAAGTCCCCCCATCTCGAAATCCAATCCAAGAAGAATTACAAGTGCATCAATTTGAAGGATGAACAAGTTCGGGGTTGGACCTGTTTGGGTTTAGCGTAGGTTAACTCTTGATTTCAATTTCGATTGGTGTTTGTTAATCATTTTGATCTAACAATTTATATTTTTTTTTACAGTTTGTACTCGGAAAATATAGTAATTGGCAATTCGGTTCAAGTTTGAGAAAACTTTTTTATTATCATTTGATCTTATCTAAGTATTGTTGATTTGATTACCATTTGGTCTCGAGGTGCTACTTGACTGCTTAAGTTTGAAAAAAAAAATCCCAATGATTTCGGTTAAGAACTATTTATTCGATGATTGTTTCTCTAAGAATGTTGTTAAATTGTTTGGTCTTTTATTAAATTTTTGAAGATTTGATCTTGTTTGATCTAAGTAAAAGCGTCAATCATCTTTGATATCAGTTAACAATTTATAATAAGTATCATTATTAACAGGTTATGTTTGAAAATAAACTTTTATTTCAAAACAATAAACCTCATTAAAACTACCTGAAAAAATTCTCCTTAGGGATAAAAAATGAGTTGAGCTTTTGTCTATCTATTTAGGATTTGTGGACAAGGGACAAGTTTTTAACCGAGGCCCATGGTGGGCGCCTAATGTTCTTAACTTTATGATCTTGGGTTCAAACCCCACAATGAACGTCAAATGTTCTTACAGAAAATGGAGTTGGAGAGTTTCAAGGTGGAGAAGAAAAAATTCACTACAAGCAAATCATTAAATAGAAACTAATTAACTATCAATTTAGAAACTACTTATTAATAATAAAAACTACTTTAGATATCAATAATTTTGTTAGTCTCTAGAATTGTAAGGATCTAGAAAATAACCTTAGAGTAGAAGTGGTATATTTTAAATGATACCTGGATCTTTTATTATTAAAATGAAAGGACATATAAATAGAAAATTTAGTTATTCAAGTTTCATTTTTAAAATTACCACCATCTCTCTAAAAGTTTCCTCTTTCCTTTCTCTCCCTTCTCTCTAAGATTCTGATATCCTCACTTATCAGTTTGGCGATCGGAGTCTGCCATTGGACTCTTGGCAGCGAAGACTATAAGACTGCCCGATCAGAATCTCTGATAGATGTGGCGATCGAAGTCTGCCATTGGACTCCTGGCAGTGAATCCTATAAGATTGTTCGATCAAAATCTCAGATAGAGTAAGTTCATTTTTGACCCCTTTTTCTTTTGAGTTAATTTTGGTCTTATTAGATTTATGCTTTGCATATGATTCTTTTAGCTTCAGGGTTAATTTTGTTAACAAAGGGTCCTAGTTATATAGTTAGATTTTTATCAGGATTATGTGGTGCAGGTTAAATTTCCTTTAGCTTTTGGTAGATTTGGATCCACTAGTGAGCATCAGCTAAAGTTCAGGTAAGGGAAGCTAGTTTTAAATTGCCAATAGAATCCTAGGCTAGAAGATCTGGATGTGGGGGTGACGTGGTCACCAGTTTCAAATTTTCTTGCAGGATCTCTTGTTTTTGTGTAGATTGGAAATTGTTTGAGATTGAAATGAAAAATTTAGATATAGTAGATGGTGTAGAATATATATAAGTTTGGAATTGAATGAATTACTGAATGTATTTGAAAAAGGTTTGTGATGATTTTTTTTTACAATTTCAGAGCATATATTTTGATTATTTCGTGATGATTCAGTTTATGAACTAAAGATTGTTTGTGACAATTTTTAAAGTAAATTGTGAGTTGATTATTTGGAGAATTGCTATGTTGATTGTAATATGAATTCTGGTGATTTTGAGATAAATTAGTTGTTGGATTTAACAATTGGTGATCAAACTTTAATTTTCATGTTGTGGCTTCCCCATCCTTTTTATTAAATAATGTTGGATACGTGGTGCTAGGTATATGTAAAGTAAAAAGAAGAACATTTATTGTTCATGCTCTTTTCTTTCATTCTGTAAATGCTATACAATGTTGGATAATACTTTTCTTTTCTCCTTTTGTAATTGGTGTAACAATCTTGCAATAATTCTAAATATTTAAAGTATTACCATACATGTTGGAATTAGTTCTTCTTTGTGGAAATTTGAAGAAGTTGAGAGCTGTTGGATATAGTTGTAGTTGAGAGATAATTTTCTTTCATTCTCCTTTTATTGTCTCTCTTTTTGGATAGTAAAACTTGATGTTATTTAGATACACTTTGGAGCCCTTTTGATTCAAGACATTTATATGATTTGTAAATGAATTGTTGTGTGTTTTGGAAATTCTAAAATTTGGAATGATTTGATTGTTTGATGTTGGAGATTGTGATGTTTAGAATATGAATTTTAATCAAAACATAGTATTTTCAGGAAAGAAAATATCGTTTTAAGATTGTTTAGGATGTGCATTGACTAGGGATTTGTCTAGAATGAGATATCCTGACTCTCCTGAGATAATGGAATCATATAGATGAAGTTATTCAGGTGGTGAGAGTCGAAGGAGGTTCATATGAATGGGTAAGTTGTTTGAAAGATAACTAACTTGACCTGTTATATGAGTTAACCCTGTCATACTAGGAGAGATATGATATTGAGATTCTTTATGCACATAGCTGTGTGGATTTCAAAGTAAGATAGTATGACAGGTGCAGATCTTTGAGTCTAAGTCAACGCACGAGTCTTCCGGAAGTAGAGTCAAGTGTCTATGTGTTGTGAGTTAGTAGAAGTCTGACAAATGAAAGATGAATTATATGAATGTAATAGACACTTGATGGTTTGAGAAATCATATGAGAATTGATGAATTATGCTTATTAATTTGAAATTTAAATTATATCAAAACTTTTTATATAGATAGCTTACCCTGTTATTTTTTTGTATTTGTTTCTTTATCTGTGATGATCGTATTTTACACGGGAGCAAATGAGATTGCAGGTAATAGAGCTCCTTAGTGAGCAGCTGAAGGATGAAATAGTTTTATTTAAATGCTTTGTTTTGTTGTTAAAACTTTTGATGTATATATTAAATCCCTATGAAGAGGGATATTTGTTTTGAGATACACATATGAGAAAGTATTATATGTTTATTTGTAATTAAATATTGCTTGTTTTACTTTTATTTCTTTACATATGGGTAAAATTAAGGATGTTACAAAAATAATATATATTTTAGTCAATATAGTGAATAATTATTTTTTGTCTTTAAAATTAATCTATATTTAACAATTTTCTTGTAGTGATTCCTCTACTCGAACTTTGTGGTGTTAAACGATCCTAAGAAAGGGGGGAGATCCATTAGCAAAGACGGTCTAATGCAAGAGTAAGAATATAAGATATTTATAAGTATAAGAGAATAAGAAAAGTTTATGCAAGTTGAATACTTATTTAGAGTTATCACTTATTATATCTTCTTGAATTCTAACCATTTATAATATTATTATGAGATATAAATAATTTTAATACTAATAACCTATAATTATTGGCCACCTATGAATGAATTATGGTCCAATTTATTTCTCTTTTAAATACTATATTAAATAAGTTTTTTTATTGGTGTGGATATATGAAACTGTAATTAAGAATATGTACAATTTCTATTTTTTTTATTATTGTCTTTTTTTCTTTTTTTTTTTACTGTCAAACTTTTCAGAGTCAATCCAAAGAAATCATAAAAGTTAACTATTTTTATTTATCAGCAAATAATAAAAATAAAGTAAGAAAAAAATACTTCTGTGATATTTTAACCCTTATACAATTAAAAAAATTAACTATTTTTAAAATATAAATTACTAATTAGTTTGAAACCTTTGTCTTGAAACATTTATTAGCTTTATTTTTTTATATAAAAAAACCCAATCCTAACCTAAGCCATAGTCAAATATCACAAACTTGTGTTTCAATAAATTGTTTCGAAATAAACAGATAAACATACTTATAATTAATTTATTAAAATGTTTCACGTCATATTCAATAAGTGGTTTTTTTTAAATAACTTTTTTCACTACAATAATATATTAATAGTTCAGAATATGATTATTAAGAAACGGAATCCTGAACATAATTTGATATATTTTTGTAAAAAAAATAATTAAACCGAAATCTAAATTGGATTTTATTTTTAAATTTGTATTTATAAATAGAAAGAAAATAATTATAAATTTTTAAATTTTTTAAAATAAAAGTATTATCTTGAAATAAATGTAAATGTAAAATTGTAAAAATAAATCTTATATTAAAAAATATTGATTCAATTTTAATTTGTTTATTTATACAATTACATTTTTTTTAATCATACACATAATTATTAAAATAATTATGGTAATAATAATAGGATAAAAAAATAGGGAATACTGTTCTTTATAAAAAAAATATTTTTATTACTTATTATTTTTCTTTGAATAATTATTTACAAAATAATTATTACAGTTATAAGTATTTTAATTGTTATATTTATTATTCAAAAATTAATAATTTAAATTATGCAAAAAAAAATTTTAAAAATTATTTCTTTTTTCTATAAAATTTTCTAAACGAAAATTACAAAAATAAACTATTTCAAAATTTATAAATATTTATTTTGTTAAAGAATTTTTCGTATTTACATTTTGTCTAAATAATTATTAAATTTTTTTTTTTAAATAATTATTTCTTCGTTTTATGCTGTGCCTTTCTCATGTAGGCTACTAATCACTAATGAAGTTTGATTCCTTAAATAAAATCTTATTTCTATAATGGTTATACAATGATTTATATAATAATATATTTATCTGTGCTTTTATTGCATATCGTTTATCACATCATACTTTTATATATGAGCTGGTATGCTAGAGGGCAAAAGACCGACAAGCCCAATGATTTTTAGGAAAATCTTTTAAGTAGTAATTAATTTTACTTATTTTTTAAGATAATGAGACGTAAATATAATAAGTAAATATTAATAATTAAAAATAAAATTTGAATATAATCAATAGATCTATTCTGAAGTGAAAATAAGGTAATGAACTTATTATACTCATTAAGATAATTAATGAACTCTTAAAAAATGAAAATTAACAAGTTTTGGAGTATCTGCATGTAACTCAAACCTATGCGCGTCATAAATAAGAACAGAATTGAAAAGCAAAGAGTAAGGAGTGAAGTGGTGGAAAGATACTAGATGTACCCTCCCCTACATTTTGTGTAAGAGAAATACATAAATACAAAACATAATGTTATATTGATAATCAGGCGAATTTTTCATCAATAATAAAAAGTCGTCTTAAAACTATTTAATTCGTCTTCTTCTTCTTTTAATTTGCCGTGCGTGATGAGAAGGGTCCAATTATTTCTTTATTGGGCCTACGTCCGGTAATGAAAAATGGCAGATTCTTTCTGCATCCCTATATTTTTCTTCCTGCACCGTCGCAATTTTTAAATCCCAAAACTGACCTTCACCTTTTATTTAAAATCGGGATCTGGGAGTGTGCTATGGATTCATCAATCCAGAGGTGAATCATGTTGCTTTCTGGATAATGGGGTGTTCTGGATGTAAAGTTTGCATAAATTGTTAATTTCTGGATTGCTAAATCTGGAAGCCTAATTTCTATTACATATTGGTGGATCCAGAATGATTTTTTTTTTTCAATTATAGATTTATGAATTTCATATTTTGAATTTAAGATTGATGGATCCGGAATGATTTTTTAGTTATGGATGTTCTGCATTTTTTTTATTTTGGATTAACACTGTCATCATGTACTATCGGAAACACCAATCCAGGAGGTTACTGGATGCATCAATCCAAAATTGTACCAGAAGCATTAATCAAAACTTTTACCAGAAGCGCCAATCCAAAAATTTACCGAATTTCGTAATCCAGAATGCAAAAAAATAAATGTACAATTTTTATATAAGAATGATTTTATCTTCGCAGAACATTATTCCAAGAAGAAAAATATAGGGGTGCAGGAAGAAAACTGCCATACATGAAAAATATGGTTTGAGTTGGGCCTCTTTACGTCCTCTGGTAGAAAAGAAAACACTGTATAGGTTATTTTTCACTGAACCTCTATAGCTTCTCCGGACATCCTTATTTTTCACGAAAAGACTATTTTATTTTTAATAAATAATTCTGAATTCCAAAATATTATATTTTTTATTTATATTTTTGAATTCTATAATCCAAAATATATATATTTTTCTTTAAAAAAATATTATTTCAAATTTAAAATCTGAAAGATATTTTCAGATCGAATAATAATTTTTATATTATAAAATTCGTAGTAATTTTTTATTATAATATATATTTTGGATTATATAATTTAAAAAATATTTTTTAATATGAAAATATCTTTTAAATTGTGTAATTAAAAATATAATTTTAAAATATATTTTGAATTGTACAATTTAAAAGATATTTAAAAGATATTTATGAATTTAAAATTACTTTTCAAATTATGCAATTCAAAATATATAGTATAATAATTTTTTTTACATAATTTATAATTTGATATAAAAAAAAATCTTAATATACACTCTCGAAATGATAAGATTGAAATTTAAAAAATATATAAAAGTACAGGAGAGAATTTGCCCAAAAATAAAGTCTTATTTGTGAGGGTGTATTTTCAAAATCACAAATTCAACAAAACTATTATATTATGAAGATTGAATGTTCAATGTTGAAAAGATCTTACATGAAAAGAAAATTATAAGATTTCCAACATTCAAAATGAGTTCTTGTACAATGATAAAGAAAAATTATATTTTAAACTTTTTCCTACTAAAAAAAATCAAGAATCTACACAAAATGTTATTTAAAATCTCAAAATAAAATAAACTATTAAAGTAAAAATTAAATAAAATTAAGATATATAATATTTTACTTGATAAAAAGGCTATCAGGAAATAGGGTCAGATCTCAAAATAAAATATTACATTAAAAATGCTCTAACGCATTAAATTCAGCAACTTGAAAACACTTAATAAATTGTGAAAGATGTAGATTAGATGGGCATGTGAAATAGATAGTTGTGAGGTGAAGTAAAATTAATATGGTTAGCCTAAAAAACTAACAAATGATGAAATTGATATATTGAATGGAAGATTCGAGGAAAACTCAAATGAATTTATGTACCAAACAGAAGCTAAAAAATAAAGTAAAGATAAAAACATGTGTTTTAGCTTAATCTTTTTTCAGTCCAAGTGTGAAGTCGGTTTTAACTTTGGTGGATGGTGAAGGATCAATGCCTACAACTTTCGTAATTTGGACCCCAAGAGAGTTTGTAATTAACGCAACACTTGATTACTTGTGAAAAATGTCCTCTTTTAGTATAATTAAATAAAATTACTTGATTAGTCGTTAAACAGATTATAATGAGAATCATTTGGGTATTTGTATTTGTCTTTTAAATTGTTGAATTGGTGACCAATTTCAATGAACCATGGGAGTGGAACCCACACCATATCAAAGTAAGTAATTTATTTTCCACAGAAGTATTATCAAAAGCAATCCTAATTATCACTTCCAAACACATTACATTCTTATTTGGACTCATTATATATCTGTCCTTCAAATTTATCATTCATCCCGTGACAACTAGCGATGATAATGTAGTATGGATTGTTGATCTGTAATTCATTATAAAAAATGTAAGGGAGATTCACTATTTTGATATGCTGATTTGTTTAGGTTTGTTTCGCATCATTCACAATTTATGTAGGCTTGGTACGAGGTGGATAATAATAAAAATGGTGCTTTTCTGCAGCCCATCAATTCTAGAAATCGAATTTCATAAGCAAAATAGTTGTTTTAGATTCCATAAGGTAAAATAGTTGTTTTGGAATATTTTTTTCTCTCTTCTGAATTTTCATTTCCACAATTCACTTTTATGTTATGGAAATAAAATTCCAAAATTGATGAGATTCAAGAAGAAATTTGATGGACTGTAGGAAGAAACATCTTAATAAAAAGTACAAAATTATCTTCTCCAACTTTTGGTTCTCATCAATGTCATGTTTCTAATCACATCATGTGCTCTCATGACTCCTGCCATCCCAAACACCTTTTCAGTTCATAGAGTGATAGAAATATTAAGAAAATGTAAAGCCATTGAAGAAATTATTAAATTGAAAAAAATTTAAAGAGTTACAAAGTGGTCATAGTTATGCAAATTGAATATTGTCACGTCAACACTACTACCATGCAGTTTGCAAACAAGATAACGAGTATTTTCTCTATATATTACAAATATATTAATATTTTTTATTTTTAATAAAATTTAAATTTTTTTATGCGGACTAACACATAAGTCCATGGACTTTCTCTTATGTGGGACAAATCAATAGAATCATCCCACATTATTTCAACAGAATGAGTCAACCCAACCCAATTTTTATGGATCAATTAAAACGAATTAATATGGGACGGGTCAACCCATATTTTCACCCTAGTGATAACTATATTTCTTTGTTAAGTTAATGAAACTACTCTAACCACATCAACTAGTGAAATAAAAAGATAATAACTACAATTTATTGAATATTAATTTTTTTTGACATACACCTTAATTATAAATAATATCATTTGAATAATAAAAATAAGTGAAATTAAACTACTTAATCAAGTTATTGACCTGATTTTTTTAAATTTATATTTTTTATTTTAATATGTTTTACATAATTAAAAACAATCATTAAGTTCTTCAAACATTTTAATAAGATTTGTTCTTTTCAGACTCTATAATTAAAAATATTTAGGAACTCAAGAAAAAAATCAAAATATTTTGAATGATTTAGATAATAAAAATCAGTAAAAACGATCAAACCTTACTTGTGTACAATTATACAACTTTTCGTATTGTGATATGTTGTTATGGATCCACTCACAGCATAGTTTTACTAATTTTGGGTAAGTGTATAAATTTTTTAACGTACCTCATTTAGTATTAAGATGATGTGTAAATTCTTTAAAAATAAAATAAGTAATTTTTTTATTGAAATGTGTTAAAAGAAATAGTTCAAAAAAATCATAGTTGTTCCTGTCGGTTGACTTGGTCGCCGGTAGACTTATGCGGGCGAGTTTTGACTTTGTCTGCCTCTTCCTGGAATCTGTGCTTTTCTTAGCTGTCTAGATGTCATTCCTGTTGAGACAGAGGGCACCCTAACAACCGATCGCACTCCGACGATCAAGTCAGTACAGGGCTTATAAGAAACCAGAAGTATATAATTTAATGCTTAGTAAAGTGTTAGCCAAGCATTAGAAACAACGTACCGTAACCAGGGATCTTGAGTCCTTTTTATAGAGTGTCGCTAAGTTACCTCTTGCGGTAACAACTTCTGTTACAAGAATCTTATCTTGAGTAAGGACATATTTAATGAGAGAAGATCCCGCTTCAGTGTGTGTAATCTTAACAACACAACTACACAGAATCTTATCTCCTAGGAGTGTATCAAATCTTAAAAGAATAACCACCTGGATACCCACTTGGGTATCGTTCCCCAGGATCATATCTGTTTTCAAGTACATTCACATGCTTTGTGTATAATAGTACCATGCATATGCCATTACATATCGGCATGCAAATACTCTATCAAGCCCTGTCTCGATCAGTCCTCGGTCATCAACTCAGAGACTGACCTCAGACATCGCGCACCGATGCTTGGTAATGGAAGGGGACCACGTCAGGTGGGCCCCAGACGCACCTACTAGGGGATTGGTTAGTCTTGTTGGGTTCAATAGTGTCAAAGTTCAAGGGGGGGGGGGGGTGAATTGAGTTTTTAAAACTTTCGCACAGATTCAGTTTTTAGCACAGTACAAAGAAAATAAATCAATTTATTTAACAGTGAAAAAATTTATTTTTATACTGCTTATGTATTAAGAGTTTATATCAATTGAGTGATTTTTTATTTTAAGCAAATTGATTCGCAAGCTACACTCACATTGATTTTAGAGAGGAACAATGAAAAACAAAATCAGTGAACTTCAACTTTTAAAGCAAATGATAAACGTTCAATTACAAGCTTGACAGTTCATACACTTTTTAAAAGAACCAAAACAGATTTTCCAGAAATCAAGAACAGAACGAACAAGCCCAGAAAGAACAAATTTATTTTTAATTGAGCAGATTCAATTTCTGACAGATTAACAAATAAAGCAGTAAAAGAGTGTAGGGATGAAGAGAAATTGAACACACAACAATTATACTGGTTCACTCAAATGAGCTACATCCAGTCTCACCTAATTCAAGGTGAAATCCACTAAACAAACGGATCACAACACTTACACAACCACTGTTTTTGAACCCTACATTAACTTGACACACTTTGCTGAAAAACACTATTCCAGCACACACAACTCTTCAAGAAACCTTATCGAGAAGAGTTTTACAATCACACTTTACAAGTAATTGAGATATGAAATGAATACACCTGATAGAGTATGCAGAAATCTGCCTTAGACCAGTAGAACAGATTTCTCACACAGTGACAACACCTCTAGCCAAGCATTAGAACCAACCAAGAACAAGCAAACTTTGTAATTTGAAAAATCTTTCAAGAACTCGTGCCAATCCTCTGAAATCTCTTTTGTCTCAGTTGTAAAAAACCAGTTTTCTCAACTATCTCAACTCCATTTTAAAGCCAGAACGAACTCTCTTTTTATTGGAAACATTTTATAACAAACTTTCAAAAAACAGTTAAAACTGTTACAAAAAGAATAGATTGAAAATAAAATGAACAGATTTATTTTCAAAGGTAGTGAGAAATTTTGTTAGATGTAGGAGACTTAGTCAAACACCCTGGTGCAAGGATAAAGCTGTGAAAAACCTTTTAAGAAAAACATGACACCAGACTAAAAAGAATCTATTCATTTATAGAGGATTTCATTTTCAAAACGATAACAAGAACTTTTTAACAAGAGAAACACCATCGTTTTGATGGAATGAAAACTTAGTTAAGATACTTGATGCATAAAACATGATTTTCAAAAACACTTAATCAAGGCATCAATTGAATCTATTTATTTAGAAAAGAACAGATTCATTTTCTATGCAGTAAAGGATATTTTTTCAAAACATGTGAAAAACATTTTCATAAAACTTGTGGTTGCTCTTATCACATGGTCAGGGGTTAAGAGGTGAGTTACCCAACAAAAAGCCTACTTTAACCAACCTCTAATCTATACCTAAGACATCCTTAAAGAAAATACAAACACTAAGGAAAAATACACATTTGGCTTCATCTAACACTTTGTCCTTGAAGGGGCAACATCCATCTTCAACAATCTCCCCCTGTTTGATGGTAGATAAATCCCCACAGCTCAATTGCTTTAAGAAGAGAACAACACCTGTACTGCATCAAACACCAAACTACAAAAGTTGAAACAATTCATAACATGAATAAGTTTTAAGGTGCAGATTGTAACTCCCTGTATCACCTAACACGGTGAGCCATTTTTCTCCCCCTTTGGATTCTTCAAACAACATCGAGAAATATAAATCCAAATAACAATCAAACATAACAATCCAGAAAACATTACAGATTGTTCAACAGAAACAGAATGCAAAAGCATAAACTAGGCAAAAGATAAGCATAGAAACAAGGCACTTCTAATCCTTGTAGTACAGTTATGCCAACTGCACTTGAACACCCTCAATCTGATCATCAAGATGCTGGAACCTGGCTTGAGTTGTCTCGAAATAGACCCTCTGTTCCTCTGACACGACATCAAGACGATACAGAACCTGCCTCTCAAACATGGACATGGGTTCAACTTTGTATTCTGGAGCTTGATAGGCAACAAGAGCATTTTGGGGAGTTTCAGCAGCATCTTCATTCATTGACTGTGGTGCAGGTGAATCTCCTCTGATTTCTGTAGATGGAGAACTCATTCTTTGACTCCTAGCATGATCAGTAGGTGATTCTTCTCTGTATGAGTGATGGATTACATAGCAAGACTGTTCCGCAGCTTGAACAGTATCATCTTCCATAGGAACAACATCATCTTCATCTTCATTGTTGAGATTTGAGGCTTCACGTTCCTCTCTGTGAGTCCTGCTTTTGTGAAACACCCAGCAGCCTTCCACTTTGTGAAACCCCATCTTAATGAGAGGGACATTTTCAATCTCACTCACAGCCTTGATAGTCTCGTTCCTCTCATTAGAAGTATCAACACCAAAATAGTCAATCAATTTTGAAACAAGGATAGCATAAGGAAATCGATAATCAGCTAACCTTTTGGATTTTTTTCAGCATATGTTCCATTATAATGTAAACCCAGTTAACTTTGATCATGTTCATAATGAAATATAGTAGGATTAAATCTTCCTCATGCAACACAACATGATTTGTCCCTCTAGGAATGAGTTGCCATGCAATGATATATGCAAGTAATCTTGGGGTTAAATTCAGGTTACCTGCATGGAACCTGTTCACACTTAGGGATGGATCTCTTACACAGCTTCGATAGTACTGAATATTGTTAAATTCCTGAATCCCATTTGTATTTCCTTTGCCAACCTTCAAACCAACATACTTGATTCCAGCCACTAAATTCCATACTTCATTGGTGACTTTCATCTTAATCCCTTTCACGTAGGACACCAGATTTTTCCCATCCTGAGTCAGATTGGTGTAAAACACCTTCACTAGATCAAGGTATACATTACCACTCATTTCAAGAAGCTGCTTCAACCTTTGATGCTTCAAAGCATATCTGATTTCAGCCAGATTCTCTGTTTTTAGTCAAGAGAACTCTAGAACTTTAGGAATGTTGATTTGCTTTCTACTCATCTCATGGATGTAGGCGGTTATCCCCTCATCATCTCCAACAAACCAGTTTTCCAATACTCCTTGAAAGTTATTTTGCTTGTTCTGTTGCTTTTTTTTTTGACGTGATGAAGAAGCCATGATTGAACCAGAGTTGGGTCTGGAAACACAACTTGAACCAAATTAGTGCATAGTAATAAGCATACAGTACGAAATCACCAAAGAGAGAACATTACCTTTTGATTCAAATGATGAGCAGTCAATGTGAGTAACACTTTTACACAGATTTATATTGGAAAATAGAAATAGGTTGATGATGTTGAACCTTGTGATGTTCAATGTTTTGAAGAATCCAAATCTTTTGAAGGATGTTGAAGCCTCTGCTTTACTTGATGTTGCTGTGCTGGTTTAAGCTTTGTTCTGGGGTAGTTTATATGTTGTAATCCACCTTTGTATTAAATCTCAAGCAATTAGCATCTCAATCCTTATCAAAGTAAAATGTTTTTCAAACTAAGTTGAAACAATCGATTGTTTTGTCGAAACAACCGATTGTTTATACTTAGGTGTTTTGAGAAAGATTGAAAACTGTTTTTGAATGGTTGAAATTGTTAAGTACCAAAACAACCGATTGATTCGAGGAAACAACCGATTGTTTGTTTTGGAACCATAACAGAAAAACTGTTTTGTGTTTGACTGAGCTTTAAATGATTTAACTAAATACGCTCCAGTCATTAAATACTTTGACCAATCTTTTAAAGCAATTTAAGAGTTTGTTAAGATTTGATAACAAACTATATCTTTGTATAAATTCAGAAAAACAGATTTGAGAAAAAAAGGAATCTTTTGACAAAGTTTTTCTAAAGAGTTTTTCAAAGTGCTGAGATTGCTTAAGAATTTGTGATTGATCAAGGTGTTGGAATAGGATTCTACTTGTATTGATTTCATATATTCATCTGTAACAAGTGTAATCTGTTGAACAATTCGTTTCTGTGTTTTGCTGAGATTGGCTGTGTGTTCTTGAGGTGTTCAAGATCAACAATCTTAGTGTTGGCCAAGGAGAGTGTGTTTCTTGAGGTGTTCAAGGTCATTCTCTTGGTTGTTGTGTAAGTGATCAAGGTGTGATTACTTAGTGTATTTCCTCAGGGTTCTGAGAAGACTGGATGTAGCTCTGGATTTGGAGTGAACCAGTATAAACAACTGTGTACAATTTCTCTATCCCTATCTCTTTAAATTCAGTTTTGTCTTTTTGAAACTGGTATAAACAACCGATTGTTTCGCTAAAACAATCGATTGTTTTTCCAGCTTTGTGCTTTTGTTGTTTGTTTTGAAAAACTGAATCCTTAATCAAGGTTCTTTTGAAGAATTTTCATTCTAAGGTTAAAATTTTACAAAAATCTTTCTTAAACAATTCACCCCCCTCTCGTTTAAGGCCATATATTCTAACAGATGAAGCAGTTAAGAGCAGATATGCACGAGGATTTTATTCCTTGTATATGTGCAGAGAATCTTTGAAAAGGGGCAACTAATATTTTGAATCACGATGCATGCATATCACACCACAATTTAACTAGCAAATGCATCAAATCAGTTACAAAACCATGACCAAAATCGTCAAAGATTTAGTGGTTAATACCCACTAAGTCAGTCAATCAGTCAAAGATCAGATGTTAAATTTTCTCTTTCTTAGTCATCAATGTATACCAGTATCTGACAAAAAATAAACACGTTTAATTGCGAATAAATAGATTTAATTTTTCACTGCAGAGCACAATTAACATTTATAATACCCAATTCATTCAGCAGGAAATTAAATCTATCTTTGGCCACGGGTTTTGTAAACAAATCTGCAAGCTGTAAATCAGTACTAATGAACTTAATCTCACAGGTTCCATTTGATATGTGTTCTCTTAGAAAGTGATGTCTTATTTCAATGTGTTTTTTCCTTGAATGCATAATAGGATTTTTAGTTAAATTGATGGCATTTGTGTTATCACATAGCAAAGGTATATTGTTAAGTAAGATACCAAAGTCATTAAATTGCTGCCTTAGCCATATGGTTTAAGTACAACAACTCCCCGTTGTAATGTACTCTGCTTCAGCAGTAGAGAGAGCAACACACGCTTGCTTTTTGCATTGCCATGAGATCAAGCTTGATCCAAGCAAGTGATAGGCACCTCTGATGCTCTTCCTATCAATCTTGCAACCTGCAAAGTCTAAATCAGAGTAGCCAGTCAAACTTAATGAAATGTTACCTGGATACCACAAGCCAACTTCTTTTGTTCCTTGCAAATATTTCAGAATCCTTTTAGCAGCATTGAAATGTGATTCTTTTGGAGCAGATTGGAAACGAGCAAACATGCACACTGCAAACATTATTTCAGGTCTGCTGGAAGTGAGATACAATAAGGATCCTATAAGACCTTTGTACTTAGTCTCATCCACAGGATTTCCAGAAGTATCATGATCCAAATGACAGCTTGTTGAGAAAGATGTGCTGATTGGTTTGCACTTGTCCATACCAAATTTTCTCAGCAGATCTTTGCAATACTTAGCTTGATTTAAGATTATGCCATCCTTGAGTTGTTTGACCTGCAAGCCTAGAAAATAATTCAACTCACCCATCATAGACATTTCAAACTCACTCTTCATGATTTCCACAAAAGTTTCACACAATTCTCCAATGTTTGATCCAAATATGATATCATCCACATAGACTTGCACTAGAATTGTGCCATCCTCTTTCTTCTTAATGAACAAGGTTTTATCTGATGTGCCTCTGTCATAGCCTTGTGAGGTAAGGAAATCAGTTAACCTCTCATACCATTGCCTAGGAGCTTGCTTAAGCCCATAGAGAGCTTTCTTGAGTTTGAACACATGTCCTGGATGTTGATGGTCTTCAAATCCTGGTGGTTGTGAAACAAATACTTCTTCATTTATATAACCATTCAAGAAGGCACTCTTCACATCCATTTGGAATAGCTTGAATCCTTTGATGCAGGAGAAGGCAATGAGCAGTCTGACAGCTTCAAGCCGAGCCACTGGTGCATATGTTTCATCATAGTCTATTCCCTCTTCTTGATTATACCCTTTAGCCACTAGTATAGCCTTATTTTTGGTAATCAACCCATGCTCATCCATCTTGTTTCTGAATACCCACTTTGTTCCAATGATGTTCATTTAAGGTATTCTAGGAACAAGAGTCCATACCTCATTCAGAGCAAATTGATTCAGTTCCTCTTGCATAGCCAGAATCCAGTTACTGTCCTTGAGTGCTTCATTCAGATTTTTAGGCTCCACTTGAGATACAAAGGCCATTATCTCACAGAAATTACTCAGAGACTTCCTAGTTGAAACTCCTTTCTCAATATTCCCAATGACATTATCAAGGGTTAGATCTCTTGGAGTTTTCCATTCTTTTGGCAAACCTGCAGAAATAGTAGGTTCTTGGACAACATGTGAGTCAGCAGTATCAATATGAATCAATTCATTTTTATTTAAAACAGATTTTAAATCATCACATTCCAGGTCATCTATAACAGTTTTAGGTATGCTATGATCAGTTTCATCAAATACAACATGCATTGATTCTTCTACTGTGAGCAATCTTTTATTGAAGACCCTATATGCACGACCATTCAAAGTGATCCGGTCGGTCATCGGTAGTCGGTGACATCAGCAAAGGATGGCCACGTGGACCGTTCTTAGTGGAACACGTGGGCCAGGGAAGTAGATGTGTCATTGAGAGAGTCACCAAGGGTGGTGATCGGTGATCAGGGGGCGGTGGTCAGAGAGGATGCGCGATCAACGCCTAGATAAGCGCCTGGAAGCAGAAGGCGTGGCGCTATGGGGCACCGATCGGTCATCTCGGTGAGCGATGATCGATCGGGGTTTCGTGTTACGCACAGTTAAGCTAGAAACGAAGGGTGGTTCCCAGGGAAAGCGTTGCATACGAGCCTTGTGTGGCAGAGTATCAGAGAAAGGAGAAGTTATGTGCTTTGTAGTGCCGTGCACGAGAGTGGCCTAAGAGAGCTAGTAAGCCAGTCGGTGATTGGTGTTCTCTTAACCCATAACGTGCATGGTGCAAAGCAGAGGTGATCGTTCACACAGTAGGTGATGCCTAGTGTGTGCGCTTAGCCAAGCCACACTTGGTATTCACACTGAGGTTGCACGAACCACCTAGTTGAAGAAACGCGCTAAGTTACTTCATGCACGGTTAACTTAGGCGCGCAACAGAGTATATAAAGGGCATTCCACGCTCATGCAAAGGGAGGTAAGATTCATTCTTGCAAGTTACTGGTCTACACACACACAAAGTGCACACGAGTCTCACATAGATTCTTAGTTCTTTGGTAGTTTTGCAAGGCTGACTTGAGCGTCGGAGTGCAATCGGCCGCTAGAGGCGCCGTTTGGTGTGTTTCGCAGGTTTGCTTGGAGTTCTTGTGGAGTGCTTGGAGCATTCTTGCACTTGTCGCGGTTGAGGAGGTGGAAGATAGAGTTTGACGTGGCGAATCCTTCGACGTTCGAATCCCCTGCAAGATCACAAAGCATAGCCAATATGAATACCTTCATCAAATTTTGCATCAAATTTTCCCAAATTCTCTTTACCATTATTCAGTACAAAGCATTTACATCCAAATACTCTCAGGTGACTCACACTAGGTTTTCTACCCTTATACAATTCATATGGTGCTTTCTTAAGGATAGGTCTAATTAAGGTTCTGTTTAACACATAAGCTGCAGTATAGACTGCATCTGCCCAAAAATACTTAGGAAGCTTAGATTCGTTTAACATAGTTCTAGCAAGTTCCTCTAATGATCTGTTTTTCCTTTCAACTACACCATTCTGTTGGGGAGTCCCAGGGGCTGAAAAGTTATGTGATATCCCATGTTTTTCACAAAACCTTTCAAATTTAACATTTTGAAACTCACCCCCATGATCACTACGAATGGATTTTATACAACAACCATTTTCATTTTGTAAAACCTTTGCTAATTTCTTAAAAGCTTTGTAAGCATAATTTTTATATGCAAGAAAGAGAGTCCATGTGTATCTAGAATAGTCATCCACAATAACCAAAGCATACAGATTTCCAGCCAAGCTAGTAACTCTAGAGGGTCCAAACAAATCCATATACAATACATCCAATGGATTTTTAGTAGAAACAATGTCCTTTGAATTGAAGAAAGATCTAATTTGTTTACTTTTCACACAAGCATTACAAAGCCTATTATCCTGAAATTTAATGTTAGGCAAACCACAAACAAGATATTTGGATTTCAATTTATTTAAGTGATTAGGGTGAATGTTAGCTAACCTCCTGTGCCACAGCCAAGACTTATCACTTTTAGACAACAAACATTCATTTAAAGAATCAGTTTCCAGAATATCCAGGAGATATATGTTATTCACTCTCTTATCAGTAAACAACACCTTACCAGAGGAGTCATTTGAGATTGTGCAGCCATTTGACTTTAAGTTTACCTTGTATCCTTTGTCACATAGTTGGATGATACTTAGAAGGCTATGCTTGAGTCCTTCCACACAAAGCACATTCTCAATAGTGGTTGAATTTCCAGCTCCAATAGTTCCTCTGCCCATAATTCTTCCACGGTTATTGTCCCCATAGGTTACATGTCCCTCTGCCTTGAGCTTTAAGCTGGTAAATTTGGTCAGGTCACCAATCATATGTTTTGAACATCCACTATCCAAATACCATTGGTTTCTCCTGCTGCCTTTCTGCAAAACAGAGCAAAAATAATATAAATGGTACCCTTTTCAGTATAGGGTCCAGCAATGATTAAAACCTTTCCTTTGGTAGCCATTTGGCCAAGTTTTTAGGGACAAGGTATTTTTTAGCAATACATGACGTAAAGGTATGTTCAGATTTCATACAATAAAAGCAAGTAACATGAGATGCCTTTTTGCCACTGTTAAAGGATGAAAAACCTGTTTTTGCTGGAACAAAAAAACTTGAAAGCTTTTTAACATTGGTTACATTTCCAGGGTTATAACCAATTCCATTTTTGTTAAAAACAACATTCTGTGAACCTAGAAGAGACTCAAGATTCTCTCTTCCCTTAGTGAAATTAGACAGGGTTTTCAACAAATACTCCACTTGTTTTTCCAACTTTTTACAGTTTTCACAGGTTTTTAGACAAGCATGCAAGCATGTTAATTCAAGACTTACAAGATCAGTTTTAGCCTTATGCAGTTCTTCCTCAAGTGATTTTACTTTAGGTGCAAGCACATTATTTACCTTTTGCAACTTACTGCATATTACAACCAATCTATTTGCCTCATCATGTGTTTCTTTGAAAGCAGCAAGCAATTGATCATAATTGTCAGATTCCATAGAGAATTCACTCACTGAATCAGAGATTGATCCTTCATCTTTTATCATGAAGCACAGATTGGTTTCTTCACTTTCAGTTGAAGAGCTACTTGTTGAAGACACTTCATTCTCTTCCCAAGAGATGTAAGCTCTTATCCCCTTGCTCCTTTCAACCTTCTTGCTGGCTGATTTGTCCTTTGATTGATTGTTTGGACAGTCCATCTTGATATGCTCTGTTTTACCACAACCAAAGCAAGTGTAGTTAGAGGAATTTGATTCATTCAATTTAGGATACCTTCTTTTCTGTTGGTTCCTATCTCTGCTTTTCTTCTTTAGGAATCTACTGAACCTTTTTGTGAGTAGGATGATTGTTTCATCATGTTCAACATCTTCTTTCTTCTCATTGATGTCACTCTGTGCACTTGCTTTCAGTGCAAGTCCCTTGGGTTTCCTTTCCACTGTTTCTTACTCTTTTTTGAGCCTTTTGAGCTCCAACTCATGCTCCATTAATTTCCCAAATAGTGCAGCAGTGGACAACTTTGACAGATCACGACTTTCTGATATGGCAATCACTTTAGGTTGCTAGCTTCTATCAAGGCACTTCAACACTTTTATGTTAAGTTCCTCTTTGTCAAATACCTTTCCCAGTCCAGTAAGATGATTCACAATGTGGGTGAACCTTTTCTGTACATCAACAATGTTCTCTTCATGTTGCATCCTGAATAGTTCATACTCTTGGATGAAAGAGTGTTTTCTTGATCTCTTCACATCCTCAGTGCCTTCATGAGTAACTTTCAAGACTTCCCACATCTCCTTAGCTGAATTTGATCCGGTCGGTCATTGGTAGTCGATGACGTCAGCAGAAGATGACCACATAGACCACTCGCAGGGTGACACGTGGATCAGGTGGCAGAGAAATCAGGGAGGAGATCACCCAGTACGGTGATCGATGGTTAGTAACTGAGTGGCCACCGACAGATCAGTTCCAAGATAAACACCCGGGGGAGAACGCGAGAAGCAATAGAGCACCGATCAGTCATCGGGTGCATGGTCATCGGGGTCTCGTGTTACACGCAGTTAAACTGGGTCTGAGATTCCCAGCGAGAGCGTTACGCATGGACCTCGCATGATCATACCTCAGAGAAAGAAGAGCTCCTCGTCGGTATAGTCGTGCACGAGAGTGGCCTGAGGGAGTTAGTAAATCGGTCAGGGATTGGTTACTCTCTCAACCCATTACGTGCATGGCATCGTGAAGGGGAAATCGTGTATGCAAAGAGCAATGCTTGGTGAGTGTGCCTAGTCCAGCCACACCTGGCGTTCTCCTGAGAATGAGCGATTCACTCAGATGGAAGAAACGCGCTAAGTTACTCCGCAAGGGAATAACTTAGGCACACAAAGAGATGCGCTAGAGCCCTTCAGGTGGTGGCATGTGTACGGTTAGATGTGAGTTGCATGCCTCCACGTGTCGCTGTCTAAGAGGGGCGCGACCCAGATAAAGGTGCACTCCGTGTCGTGAAAGGTACAGACAGAAAACCCAGACACCCACGACCCTAACTGTGGTACGTTTTCGTACAAAAGCATAACAGAATTCTGACACACGCAGAGAACAGCGTAACAGAATTCTATTAGGCACAGACACAGAGGGAGATAAAAAGGGAATTAGAGAGAAATACAGACACACTTTTTTACAAACATTTTTTTTTAGTGATTCTGTGATCTAACTTGAGCGTCGGAGTGCAAACGGCCGCTAGAGGCGCTGTCTGTGTGTTTGCAGGTTGCGTTCGGAGTTCCCAGAGGAGGAGGTTCTAAGAGTATTCTTGCAGATAGCACAGTTGCCATAGGCGGGGCAAGGAAGCGACAAGGCAATTCCTCCACGCTCGAGTTGTTGTGTACCGCCCTGGTAGTCGGGAGTAATGACGTGGCGTCGAGCTATTATGTAGGCGTGTTGGATGGGACACCTAGTTAGCAGAAGGGAAGGAGGTCGGGGGGTTTGCGTAGTCGCCAGTTATTAAGTTGGCGTGCTCCGATCTCCAGCACACCAGAACCGGCGGTCACCGGGTTAAAGATGAAGTCGCCAGATGTAAACCCAGGCGACCAAGTGATTAGAGATCGCTGAAACAAGGACATCACCGAAGATGAAGGCAGATAGACATTTCCCAGCTGGCCAGAGGATGAGGTCGGGGGACAACTTGCTTGAGCATACACGGTGAAACAGGTGGTGCAGATCATGAAGGCGGCCGGCGAGACCACAGGGAAGGTGTGTACGAAGGCACCTTAACTCGCCAATCCAGAAGAGATCGCGCTCCAAAACAACTATGCACTGAGTAGTATCATGCATAAGTAACTTGGCCAAAGGAGAGTCAGAAGTAGCGCCCAAGTCAAGGATGCTCCAGATGATGGCACGTGTACAGCTGGATGCGAGCCACGTGTCTAGATGTGTAACTGCCAGGAGAGAGAAAGTGTCCAGGTATATAAGAGTTTCCAACGAACTTCTGAGGTACGCACGTTCAGATTGTCTTCTTTACGCTTGTGAGTTCTTGAGTATACTGAGAGAGAACTGGTTCACGGTTCCTTAGAGTTCTTGAGTGTTACTCTTAGTAATTGGTGGTTCAGTCGCTGACTTGGGCGTTGGAGTGCAATCGGCCGCAGCGGCGCCGTTTCATCTTTTGCAGGTTCTTGAGGTGGATCACGACGGAGGACGGAGGCAAACACGGCGCATACGTCGATCCAAGTTTAACGAGGCAAAGCTCCAGCGTTTTGGATTTACAGGCAGGATCATCAGGCGCCCACCGTGGGGCCGTGTAAAACCTGTTCCCATCCACAGCGTGAGTTCTTGGAGGTTTTTGCAGTTTTCTGTGTGGTTGTGTGTTGGTGCAACCATTGTCCGCTGTTCATCTAGGTTTTGTTCGGTAATTTCGCGTTGTCCACCGTCCGTTTGGGTTTTTGTTCGGTGAGGTGAAGTTTTCTGCTGCTTACGCGAGATTTGTTCTGTGAGATATGAGTTTTTTGGCTCGTTTGGATTTCTCGTGGAAGAAGCGTTGGTTTTTGGTG
Organism: Phaseolus vulgaris; assembly: GCF_051622355.1. Classification (NCBI taxonomy): domain Eukaryota; kingdom Viridiplantae; phylum Streptophyta; class Magnoliopsida; order Fabales; family Fabaceae; genus Phaseolus; species Phaseolus vulgaris. The sequence continues at coordinate 34,153,994 of NC_143504.1, forward strand.
GAGTTGTGGGTTTCGGTGGAGGTTTTCTGTGTTCTTGAGGTTTCTTTCGAAGTTTCGCAAAGTTCTGACCGATTGATCGCTGAATCGATCGTCGCTGAAGAAGGTGTTGTTCATTGCACTCTGTGATTCGTCAAGTTTTCATGAGAAAAATGAGAAGCAACCGTTCAAGTCCAGTTGCGCCCGTTGCTGCTGAAGGCGCCATGACTATGGCGCAGATGGTGGAAATTATGCGTTCGTTGCAGGCGAATGTGGAAGCCTCGCGCATAGAGCAGGCAAGAATGCACGAGGACCTGGTCGCCTCTCGGGCCAGGAATGATGAGCTTAGCAGAGTGACTGAAGAACTGCGTCAAGCTCTTCAGGAGCAGCGAGGGCGTCCAGTCGCTGAAGAGGTCGCGCCGTCAACGCCGCCTCGCGTTTTTCCTATGCCTTTCGCTCAGGCGATTACCGACACGCCCATTCCTGCGAGTGTGGTACCTGTGAAGGCTGTTTTCACCGGCGTGGAGGATCTTGAAGCTCATCTCACCACGTTCCATACGCAGATGATGCTGTCAGGAGGGTCAGATGCCGTGTACTGCAAGATGTTTGTGATCACACTCCAGGGAACGGCGCTGGAATGGTTTGTGAGCCTGCCTACAGGTCACATAACCAACTTCCAACAGTTTTCGAAGATCTTCGTCGAGCAGTACATCGTGAACAAGGCACCGCCCAGGGTGTCTTATGATTTGTTTGACATAAGGCAGTATCAGGGAGAGTCCCTCAGGGACTACCTGAATCGTTTTGGGGCGCAGATGGTCCGATCGCCTGCCAAAGATGAAGAGATGCTGGTCTACGCATTCAAGAAGGGCGTGCTGCCGGGACCATTCTGCGAGGCATTGATCAGGGCTCACCCTGCCACGTTTGCTGAAGTCAGGCGACTTGCGGTGGCCCACATCGCCGATGAGAGTGAAGTCGCCGAGAAGAGGGGAAGCGTGGCTCCCGCCAGGCCACGTGCCCAGACCAGGATCCAGCCACAAAGGGTGCTGGAGATAGCGGCGGCCAGGAGGGATCAGAAGACTCGCCATCCTTATGATCCAAGGAAGAACAAGGGCAGGGGCCCAGGGCGCCCTCAACCAGCACGCCGGGAGTACAATCGCCCGCCAAAGCACAAGTTTGTCATGGGATTGGCGGACCTGATCGCCATTCCCAATATATCAGCTAGGTTGAAAGCGCCCGAGAAGGTGGGTGACAAGGTGCTGGGACCAAAGCCAGACGCCTGGTGTGAGTTTCACCAGGGCTTTGGCCACACCGTGGATTCGTGCTTGGCTTTAGGATACCAGCTCGACGATCTGGTCAAGAGCGGGTTCCTAAATGACTACTTGCGCGTCGAGCTCCCAACCAGCAGGTGGAGAGGCCCAGCAGCACGAGATGCCTACACACGGGGAAATCCACACCATTGCAGGGGGTTTCTCGGGTGGTGGATGCACCGCGTCACAAAGAAAGAAGTACGCGAGGTCTGTGATGACGGTGGATATATTTGAAGACCACTCGCCGGATGTGGACATTACGTTCACAAAGCAAGATCTTCGGGACGTTGTGCCTCATGACAACGACCCCATAGTCATCTCGCTGATCACAGCAGGAAGGAAGGTCCACAGGGTTCTGGTGGACCAAGGAAGCTCGGCAGACGTGATGTTCTGGCCGACTTTCACACAGTTGGAGCTACCCCTTGACCAGCTGAGGCCCTATGGAGGGTGTTTGTATGGTTTCGCTGGCGACCAGGTAGAGGTCAGGGGGTACATAGAGCTGAGGACTACGTTTACAGATGAGGCGGGCTCGAGAACAGAGAAAATTAAATACCTTGTCGTAAACGCTCCTTCAGCCTACAACATTCTGCTGGGAAGACCCACGCTCAACAGAATAGGCGCTATACCGTCGACCCGGCACATGAAGGTGAAGTTGCCATCTATGGAGGGGGTGGTGATCACCATCAAATCCGACCAGAAAGAAGCGAAGAAGTGCTATGAGAATAGCCTGAAGAACAAGAGGTCGGTGAGTTACGTAACAACCACCCCGCCTCCTGGTGTGAAGCCCAGATCGACGGTAATAGAAGAGACCGCCGGAAGAGATGTGGTGATGGTGGATGCTGAGCTGGGGGAGGGGAACGCCGGTTTAGAGGAAGAAGAGGCAAGGAATCGCCCTGAGGAAGCGAGGGAGCTGGGAATCGCCAGTGCGGTGATCGCCAGAGAAACCAGGCCAAAACCCGTCGAGCAGTGGCTCGAGAGAGAGATCGGAGGAAAGATCTTCAAGCTGGGAAGATCTCTGGAGGTCGAGCTCCAGGACCAGATCGCCAAGGTGATAGAGCGGCATCTGGATGCGTTTGCATGGTTCGCTTCGGACATGCCCGGGATCGATCCCGATTTCTTGTGCCATCATTTGGCGATGGACAACCAGGTGAGACCACTACGACAGAGGAGAAGGAAGTTCAACGAGGAGAGGAGGCAGACGATTAGAGACGAAACCCAGAAGCTCCTCGCTGCAGGCCACATCAGGGAAGTCCAGTACCCTGAATTGCTGGCAAATGTCGTACTGGTGAAGAAAAGTAATGGGAAATGGCGCATGTGCGTCGATTTCACTGATCTGAATAAGGCTTGCCCAAAGGACTCGTATCCTTTACCAAGCATAGACGCCCTGGTGGATAGTGCTGCAGGGTGTAAGTTGTTGAGTTTCCTGGATGCCTTCTCGGGGTATAACCAGATCAAGATGCATCCCATGGATGAAGAGAAGACTGCCTTCATGACCGAGAGATCGTGCTACTGCTACAAGGTGATGCCGTTTGGGCTGAAGAACGCGGGGGCCACGTACCAGAGGTTGATGGATCGGGTACTTGCACCAATGCTGGGAAGGAATGTGCAAGCATACGTGGACGACATGGTCGTGACCTCGCCAGAGAAAAGCAAGCACGTCGCGGACTTGGAGGAGTTGTTCACTACGATCGCCAAGTTTAGGTTGAAGCTGAATCCTGAGAAGTGCATCTTTGGCGTGGAGGCTGGAAAGTTCTTGGGTTTCCTCTTAATCGAAAGAGGAATAGAAGCCAACCCTGACAAGTGTGCCGCCATTTTGGCGATGAGGAGCCCGGCCACCGTGAAGGAAGTACAACAGCTTACGGGTCGGATGGTCGCCCTGTCTCGCTTCGTGTCGGCTAGCGGAGAGAAGGGCCATCCATATTTCCAGTGTTTAAGGCGCAATAACAAATTTGCCTGGACGAAGGAGTGTGAGGAAGCCTTCGTCAAGCTTAAGGAATATCTGGCGAGCCCGCCGGTTTTGTGCAAACCGTTGGTGGGAACCCCTCTCAGGTTGTATTTTGCTGTAACTGAGAGGGCGGTGAGCGCGGTGCTCGCCCAGGACCAAGATCAGGCTCAAAAGCCTATTTATTTTGTTAGTAAGGTGCTGCAGGGCCCCGAAACGAGGTATCAGGCCCTGGAGAAGGCTGCACTGGCTGTGGTATTTTCGGCGAGGAGGTTGCGCCACTATTTCCACAGTTTTACGATACTGGTGATGACCGACTTGCTCATCCAGAAGGTCTTGAAGAAGCTTGACGTTGCTGGGAGGATGGTGAAGTGGGCAGTGGAGCTGTCGGAGTTTGATATTAAGTATGAACCCCGAGGTCCGATCAAGGGACAGATCTTTGCAGATTTCGTGGTCGAGCTCTCGTCTGAAGCAGCACGAGTTGAGGGGGATGACTTCCGTTGGGTGCTTTCAGTGGACGGATCGTCGAACCAGTAGGGTAGTGGTGCTGGAGTCATCTTGGAGGGACCCAACGGCGTGCTGATCGAACAATCTTTGAGGTTTGCCTTCAAAGCCAGCAACAATCAAGCAGAATATGAGGCGCTGATCGCCGGTATCTTGTTGGCTAAAGAGATGGGAGCTAGGGTGCTGATGGCCAAGAGTGACTCGCTGCTAGTCACGGGGCAAGTAACAGGCGAGTTCCAGGCTAAAGATCCACAAATGGCGGCTTACCTGGAGTATGTACAGGAATTGAAGAGTTCCTTTGTCTCCTTTGAAGTGGTACATGTGCCCAGGGAGCAGAATGCCCGAGCTGACTTGCTAGCTAAGCTCGCCAGTTCAGGCAAGGGGGGTAGGCAGAGGACGGTGATTCAAGAAACTCTGAAGACGCCGAGAGCATTTGTAACAGATCACCTGGTTCTTCAGATAAGCAAGTCGACGAAGAAAGCGGCGAGGAGTCACAGATCCCTGACTCAAGAGACTTTGAGGTCGCCAAGGATAAGAGCATGTCGGGGAGAGAAGGTGAACATGACGCAGGTCTGCACGACCCATGAGCCAGACACCTGGGTAACACAGTACAAGTGGTGCCTGGCGGATGGCCTTCTCCCGCTGGATCCGACAGAGGCCAGGAAGATAAAGAAGAATTCTAGCAAGTTCACAATGATTGATGGTGAGTTGTACAGGTTTGGGTTCAGTCACCCACTCCTGGAGTGTGTGCACGGGGAAAAATGTACAAGAATTATGGCAGAGCTCCATGAAGGGATATGCGGAAGCCACGTCGGGGGTCGAGCTCTGGCCGCAAGGACTCTCTGTGCATGTTACTATTGGCCAACAATGAGAGAAGATTGCAAGAGGTACGCGCAGTGCTGCAAACAATGCCAGCAGCACGCCGATTGGCACAAGGCGCCTCCCGAGGAGTTGAAGTCGATTTACAGCCCTTGGCCGTTTCATACATGGGGAATCGACATCCTGGGACCATTCCCGCTGGCGATCAGGCAGATGAAGTACTTGGTGGTGGCAATCGAATATTTCACCAAGTGGATCGAAGCAGAACCAGTGACCCAGATCACCGCACACAAGATCGAAGGTTTCGTGTGGAAGAACATTGTGTGCCGGTTTGGTGTGCCCAAGCGCCTGGTGTCAGACAATGGGACTCAGTTTGCAAGTCACCTGTTGAAGAAGCTGTGTGAAGGGGTGGGAATTCAACAAGTGTTTGCATCCGTCGAGCACCCTCAGACGAATGGCCAAGTAGAGTCAGCCAATCGGGTGTTGCTAAGAGGTTTGAAGAGAAGACTAGAGAAAGCCAAAGGAAGTTGGGCTGAGGAGGTACCCCGTATAGTCTGGGCGTACCACACCACCGAGCAGTCAGGAACCCATGAGACCCCGTTCAGCCTGGTCTATGGATGTGACGCAATGATTCCAGTAGAGATCCAGGAGAGCTCGCCGAGATTCCAAAACTTCGTGGAGGAAGACTGAAATGAGGAGAGAAGGCTGAATCTGGATTTGCTGGATAAGGTCAGGGAGGAGGCGAGATTGAAAGCTGAGGCGGTGAAGAGAAGGATTGAACGAAGATATAACTCGAAGGTGATGCCAAGATAGTTCAGAGAGGGCGACCTGGTGATGAGGAAAACCCACCAGTACGAGATGGAGAATAAGCTGTCACCTAAGTGGACGGGACCGTTCAGAATAACCGAGGTGCTCGGGAACGACGCCTACCGCTTAGAAACATTGGAAGGAGGGGCGATTCCTCGCACTTGGAACGCCACGCACCTCAAGTTATATTACAGTTGAAAACTTTGTAAGTAAGAAAAACACGAGGAGCTTTACAATGTTTCTGTTAAAACAGTTTTGAAGGGGGCACTCTTTTTTCCCTAAGGAGGGTTTTTAATGAGGCCACCCAATAAAGAAGAGTTTTCGAAGCTTAAAGTTGTTTTAGATTGCATGCTTGTTGTTTTCCGAAAGTTTTGAAGAAAGACCTTGTCACTTATATGTGATTTAAGGCAAGTTAAAGATATATTGCATGCTTTCTAAAAAGTTTCTAAGTCCCCATCGTCTTTCGGCGATTGGCGGCATCAGTTAAAGCTAAAGTCCTCATCGTCTTTCGGCGATCGGAGGCACTAGTTAAAAGACCTCAACGCCCTCGCGCGTACTGAGGCGAGATAAAGACCTCCTCGCCGTCGAGCGAGTGCAGGCGAGGAAGAGTAAAAAGTCCTCAGTGCTTCCAGAGGAGAGAAGATGTAGCCTCTGGGGCAATGTAGAAGCACCGGTGAAAAGTCCTCAGTGTTTCTGGGGGAGAGAAGATGTAACCCCTGGGGCAATGTAGAGGCACCAGTGAAAAGTCCTCAGTGTTTCTGGGGGAGAGAAGATGTAACCCCTGGGGCAATGTAGAGGCACCAGCAAAAAAGTCCTCAGTGTTTCTGGGGGAGAGAAGATGTAACCCCTGGGGCAATGTAGAGGCACGAGATAAAGACCTTCTCGCCGACGAGCGAGTTCAGGCGAGTTAAAGACTTTCTCGCCGACGAGCGAGTTCAGGCGAGTTAAAGACCTTCTCGCCGATGAGCGAGTTCAGGCAAGATAAAATCCTTCTCGTCTCGAACGAGTTCAAGTATGGTGTAAAGAGTGGAAGAAGTTTGGAGGGTGGCTAAGGTAGGTTCGAAGAGAACGCCTAGCCACCCGGTCTCTTGTTCTGAAGCTTAGGGAGGTAGAGAAGGATCCGAAAGGCACCTCTACCCCCAGATAAAGGAACAATGGCCGAGTTGTGAAGGCAGGAGGAAGCTGATATCGCCAAGAGTCTTTGGCGACCAGGGGAAATTTAAGCAATAGCGAGAAAGTCAAGACCCGTTTTGATAAGGCAGATCAGATGAGCGGTGTCTTAAGCCATTAGTTGAGTAGAAGTTCGTTAGTTGAAGTTGAGTTAAGGTTCATTACTTTGAGGTTACAAGTCGTTAGAGTGTTATTGTTCGGAAGTCGGTGGTTCGAAGCAGTTAAGTATACAATTGCGCTTACGAAGTTACTAAGTTAATTTCTTTGAAGTAAATTATACAAAGAAGAGATAACGCAGACAGAGAAGTTATAAGAAGAAGTACAAAGACTTTATCATAAAGTACGATCAGTTCAAGGTACATATACAGAAAAAGGGAAAGTCTATTACAATTATGTGTAAGGAAAAAGCATAAGAATCGTGGATGGAGGGAAGCAATCAGTCTTCAGAAGGAACAACCTTCCCGTCCACCACCTCGTTGTTGAGAGACACCATGGAAAGGTCCAAGTCGGGGTACAAGCAGGCGAACTCTTCCCGGGCGGCCTCGAATCCAGCAGCGAGAATCTGGGCAGAGCTCAGCTCAAGTTCTTCAATCTGTTTCTTTAGCCCCTCGTTCTGCTGCTTCAGCTCTTCAACTTGTTTCTTGAGTTCTTCAATTGTTTCCCGAGCTTGAAGAAGGTCTTCAGTAACCTTCTTGGATTCCGCCTGCACCTAGGCCAGCTCTGCGGCAATCTTCCCGTTTTCTTCGTTGGCTTCGGTGAGCTTGGCCATGGTGTCGTCTCTCTCCTTCTCCACCTTCCCCAAGAAGACCTCCCGATCGGCTGACCTTTTCTCGAGGTTCTTTACCTTGGCGGCGTCTGCTTTGATCAACGCCTCCAGGTCAGCCACTTTGACGCGATAGGGTACAAGCTTGCTCTCCAGCTCGATCTTCTCTTGAGCCAAGAGCTGCACCTTATGGCGTAGATTGGTGGCCTCCTTGCGTGCCACCCGGAGCTCAGTGCTCATAGCATCTTCCACTCGGGAGTGATCGATCTCGGCGAGCGTTAGATTGCAGGATAACCTCTCCGCCTCAATCCTTATGGAGCGATTCTCCGTTCGGAGTGTGAAGATGTCATCCTGGAGCTTCTTGGTGGAACTCTCCACAGCTTTGGATATGATGGAGGGGAAATCCTCCGCCATCATCTTCAGTTTTGCTGAGAAGGGCTCCCACACCCTCTGGACCTCAAGAGAGAGGTTTGCTTGTGGAGGCACCGGGGGGGGGGGGGGCTTGTTGTTGGTTCTCGCCGCCACCTTCTTGAATCGGTTGTGGAATGGGTGCTTCTTGGCGTGGTGGCGACGTCGGGGATTCAGTGATAAGGATTGGAGAGTTGTGAGCACCTTCATCCCCGACTGGTGCAGCGTTTGCGGTTGAGGCGTTTGAAGGAGGACCCCCTCCAGCTGATACATAAGGCGTGGAGGCACTCGGGGGGTTCTCCATGAAGTTAGGCTCGACGGCCTCAACCACAGGAAGTGCGGACGCCAGAGGAACCGCTTGGACTGGCGAGGTGGGAGCTGGTGGAGGAAGCAGTGTTGGAGGCGGAGCGGGTGTGGAAGGTGGTGTTGATGTTGGAGGAGGAGGTGGAGCAGATGGTGAAGAAGGCGCCACCCTCTTCCTCTTGATGATGAGGCCATCTTCAGTCGCCTCATTGTCTTCTTCTTCTTCCTCATGAACCACTTGAGGGGTTTTCCTCTTTGGTTTCCTGAGGATAAGCTTTTTGCGCTGATTGGCGGGCTGGGCCCCAGAAGGAGTTGGGCCTTTGGGTCGCGATCTGCCCTGTGCAGCGGCGATCTCCACCACTGAGTTTGGCACAGTCTGGGAACCCGACGCCAACCCGTGGGCTCTGGCGAGCGCCCTCAGTTCAGCTAGTTTTCCCTGGCCCAACATACGATCTGCATAATGCAAAGATACATGGGTTAGCTCAGAGAAAAAGATAAACGCATAAGTCAGTATGCAGCAAAAGCAGATAAGTGATGCAGAAAATAAAACCAAAGTCCTGTGCACAACAGACAAGACGCCCAAAAACAGTTAGCAGAGGTAATGTCAAGGTAATGACTTAGACGTTGAGGTGAGTTCTAACCTATGCGAACTTCGAGTTGATCTTTGAAGAACTCGAAGGAAATGAGCGTAGTGGTGAGGAAAGTAATATGGCGTCTGCCACGCTTTTCCAGAAGAAGCACAGATCCTTGTCCAAAGCACCCATGTTGTCAGGACTCCTTGGCCTCCTGAAGCTTCCCTTGGACTCTTTATTCCCCTTGTTTACCCAATACAAGGGGAAGCCGTCGAGCAGCGAGGCGTCCTTGTCGTTTGGGCGCACCTGGACAAACTTGCCTTTCCAATCTTTGTAGGATTGCTGGAAGATAGAGAGGATCGACCTCCCAGCAATCCCGTTCAGACTCACCCACAGGCGATCTCCTGGGTGTTTGGCTTCGAAAAGGAAAAGAAAAACGTCCATTGACGCTGGCAGCCCCAGATGGTCGCACATGATCTGGAACGTCCGCACGAATGCCCAGCTGTTGGGATGAAGCTGAGCAGCGATGATGTCGAGCTCGGTCAGTAGCTCCCTTTCAAAGCGAGTGAAGGGAAACCTAAGTTTCACCTTCTTGAACAGGGTGGTATATACGAAGCAGAACAACCCGCCGTTGTTCCCTTTGTCGTCGGCGCACACCGGCATGTCGGGGGGGCAAGGTAGCACCATCATCTTGTCGTCATGCTCCTTGTGGAACGACAGGTGAGGCTCGTCCCCTTTCTTCAAACGAAGAACTGCCCCAGCAGAGTTTACTGAGGAAGTTTCCTTCAACAAGGTCGGGGTGGCCCATGGGTATAATTTTTTGAAGTCGGGGGAAGGAACGGAGGCACCTCCGGCAACCGGTGGCGTAGGCTGAGCCAGGTCAGGACGGGAGGTTGCAGGCCTCTCAGCCTGGGAAAAAGAAGCACCAGGTGCTCGTAGGGGGTTGTGTGCTTGAGATGAAGGGTTTCGTGACGAGGGAGGAGGATTTGGGGTGATCTTTGAGCGAGCCATCGTGGAAGCTGCAAAGGAAAAAGAAAAGAAAAGGTGATCAGGGTTCGCAGAGGTTGACTCGATCGTGAAAGAAGGGTGAAAAACGAACGAACGAAGGTTCGTTGTAACGAAGACGAAGCCCTAAGTTACGAGAAAGGAGAAATAGAAGAAACAGCCCACAACGTATGCACCAGACAGTTAATGGATGATGCAAATCGGTTAAAATGCAGGAAAAATCAGCAGAAGAAGTAAAGGGAGTACCTTTTTATGATCGGAAGAACGATGAAGAAAGTCGAGGATTTAGGAAGTTGAAGAGCGTCGTGAGCTTTTGCAGAAGAAACTTGAAGCGTTTGAGGAAACGAAGAAGTGATGGAACAGTAGAAGCGAAATGGGTTTAAGGGTTTTTTCAAATTGGTTTTGGAAGCGCAAACGACAATTAAAGGTAACCGTTGATGAAGCCACGTGTCGAGCGATTGGAAAAGTGGTTGGTGGAGCGTCAGGAAAGCAGAAAGTACAACCGTTTGGAATTCTGCGCCAGCGCCACGTAGATCGGTATTGACGTGACTCCTCTAGTCTTTTCGCTGGACAAGTCTTCGCTTAAGACTGGGGGGCTTGTGTACCGCCCTGGTAGTCGGGAGTAATGACGTGGCGTCGAGCTATTATGTAGGCGTGTTGGATGGGACACCTGGTTAGCAGAAGGGAAGGAGGTCGGGGGGTTTGCGTAGTCGCCAGTTATTATGTTGGCGTGCTCCGATCTCCAGCACACCAGAACCGGCGGTCACCGGGTTAAAGATGAAGTCGCCAGATGTAAACCCAGGTGACCAAGTGATTAGAGATCGCCGAAACAAGGACATCGCCGAAGATGAAGGCAGATAGACATTTCCCAGCTGGCCAGAGGATGAGGTCGGGGGACAGCTTGCTTGAGCATACACGGTGAAACAGGTGGTGCAGATCATGAAGGCGGCCGGCGAGACCACAGGGAAGGTGTGTACGAAGGCACCTTAACTCGCCAATCCAGAAGAGATCGCGCTCCAAAACAACTATGCACTGAGTAGTATCATGCATAAGTACCTTAGCCAAAGGAGAGTCAGAAGTAGCGCCCAAGTCAAGGATGCTCCAGATGATGGCACGTGTACAGCTGGATGCGAGCCACGTGTCCAGATGTGTAACTGCCAGGAGAGAGAAAGTGTCCAGGTATATAAGAGTTTCCAACGAACTTCTGAGGTACGCACGTTCAGATTGTCTTCTTTACGCTTGTGAGTTCTTGAGTATACTGAGAGAGAACTGGTTCACGGTTGCTTAGAGTTCTTGAGTGTTACTCTTAGTAATTGGTGGTTCAGTCGCTGACTTGGGCGTTGGAGTGCGATCGGCCACAGCGACGCCGTTTCGTCTTTTGTAGGTTCTTGAGGTGGATCACGGCGGAGGACGGAGGCAAACATGGCGCATACGTCGATCCAAGTTTAACGAGGCAAAGCTCCAGTGTTTTGGATTTACAGGCAGGATCAGTTAATGACGAAATTATGATGTTCTTGGCTACAAGATCATATTGAGCCTTCTTCTTTTCACTCTCACTCCATTCAGATCTTGGTTTCACCACTTCTTCATCCATGACATCCTGCATTGGCACATAAGGTCAATGGACCACAGCCTCCCAAATACACGAGTCAATAGATTCCATGAAAATTTTCATTCTGATTTTCCAAAAAGCATAATTCATCCCATTGAACATAGGGGGTCTATTGATAGATGATCCCTCATCTATTATTGCAAACACTTTAAACTCAGACATTATTGCAAACAAACTTGAGTAAAATACAAGTCCTAGCTCTTGATACCAATTGTTGGGTTCAACAGTGTCAAAGTTTAAGAGAGGGGGGGGGGGGTGAATTGAGCTTTTAAAACTTTCGCACAGATTCAGTTTTTAGCACAGTACAAAGAAAATAAATCAACTTATTTAACAATGAACAAATTTATTTTTATACCACTTATGTATTAAGACGTTTATATTAGTTGAGTGATTTTTGATTTTAAGCAGATTGATTCGCAAGCTACACTCACATTGATTTTTAGAGAGGAAGAATAAAAAACAAAATCAGTGAACTTCAACTTTTAAAGCAAGTGATAAACGTTCAATAACAAGCTTGACAATTTATTGGGTAAACTTCCACAGATCAAACGGTTCCAAATGTATTCAACAATTGATACACTTTTTAAAAGAACCAAAAAAGATTTCCCATAAATCAAGAACAGAACGAACAAGTCAGAAAGAACATATTTATTTTTAATTGAACAGATTCAATTTTTGACAGATTGACAGATAAAGGAGTAAAAGAGTGCAGGGATGAAGAGAAATTGAACACACCACAATTATACTGGTTCCCTCAAATGAGCTACATCCAGTCTCACCTAATTCATGGTGAAATCCATTAAACAAACGGATCACAACACTTACACAACCACTGTTCTTGAACCCTACAAGAACACACATTTTGCTGAAAAACACTATTCCAGCACACACAACTCTTCAAGAAACCCTATCAAGAAGAGTTTTACAATCACACTTTACAAGTAATTGAGATAAGAAACAAATACACCTAATAGAGTATGCAAAAATCTGCCTTAGACCAGTAGAACAGATCTAACACAGTGACAACACCTCTAGCCAAGCATTAGAACCAACCAAGAACAAGCACACTTTGTAATTTGAAAAATCTTTCAAGAACTCGTGCCAATCCTCTGAAATCTCTTTTGTGTTAGTTGTAAAAAACAAGTTTTCTCAACTATCTCAACTCCATTTTAAAGCCAGAAGAAACTCTCTTTTTATAGGAAACATTTTATAACAAACTTTCAAAAAACAATTAAAGTTGCTACAAAAAGAACAAATTGAAAATAAAATGAACAGATTTATTTTCAAAGGCAGTGAGAAATTTTGTTAGATGTAGGAGACTTAGTCAAACACCCTGGTGCAAGGATAAAGCTGTGAAAAACCTTTTAAGAAAAACATGACACCAGACTAAAAAGAATCCACTCATTTATAGAGGATTTCATTTTCAAAACGATAACAAGAACTTTTTAACAAGAGAAACACCATCGTTTTGATGGAATGAAAACTTAGTTAAGATACTTGATGCATAAAACATGATTTTCAAAAACACTTAATCAAGGCATCAATTTAAGAAAAGAATCTATTTATTTAGAAAAGAACAGATTCATTTTCTATGCAGTAAAGGATATTTTTGCAAAACATGTGAAATACATTTTCATAAAACTTGTGCTTGCTCTTATCACATGGTTAGGGGTTAAGAGGTGAGTTACCCAAAAAAAAGCCTACTTTAACCAACCTCTAATCTATACGTAAGACATCCTTAAAGCAAATACAAACATTAAGGAAAAATACATATTTGGCTTCATCAAACACTTTGTCTTGAAGGGGCAGCATCCATCTTCAACAAGTCTTTGGATATTGGTATCCTAAGCCCCGATGTTGGAGATCAATATCGGACCTCGCCAGTAGAGGGAGAAGATCGGACATCGGTGGTCTGAACGTTGTAGAGGGCTACGTAAGGTGGGCCCTAGAGTTATGCTAAGTTAACAGTTAAGACATGAGATATGTGGGAAGCCTAAGTCACGAGGGATCCATGCACGTGGTGTGTATAATGCATGAAGGTACACGTTGCTTATGAGCACGTTGGCAGGCGTGACGTTGGAGTGGTTTGTAAGCTTTCCCAACGGCCATATCACCACCTTCGACCAGTTCGCGACACTATTTAGGGAACAATACCTTGTCAACAAGGCTCTTACCCGACTTTCTTATGATGTCTTCGACATTAAACAGTACCAGGGGGAGTCCATGAAGGACTACTTGAACAGATTTGGGGTCCAGGTGGTAAGGCTAAAACCCACTGATTAGACCATGACGGTGCATGCCTTTGTCAAGGGAATGTTGCCAAGACCTTTCAGCGAATAGCTGTTAAGGTTCTACCCGTAGAAGTTCACTGAGAATAGATGACGAGCATTGGCACACATCGCTGCAGATGATTGAGTAATGGAGAAACAAGGTCTTATCGGCCCTATTCGACCTGGAGCAGCAGGACGACCTCAACCTATGAGGGTGCACGAGGCAACCACGGAGAAAAAATGAGTGGGAAAATCCTGTGAACGAACCCAGGCGGGGACGCGCACACGAAGGGACCCGCCCCCGAAGCATAATTTTTGAGTGGAGCTCAAGGAGTTGATCGCTATCCCGAACATAGCAGCGAGGCTGAAGGTGCCCGCGAAGACCGACAGGAAGATGGGGCCCAACAAGAACACTTGGTTTGAGTTTCACCAAGCAAATGGCCACTACATACGCAATTGCTTGGCCCTGGCACACCAACTAGATGAGCTGGTGAAGAACGGTTTTTTAAAGGATTATCTTCAAGAGCCGCAAAACGATCAGGCGTTGGTAACTACAGGGGTAGATCAGGGGCACAAGGTTCCTATTCACGGGGAGGTAAACACAATCTCAAAAGGGTTTTTAGGGGGAGGATGCACCGCCTCCCAGCGAAAGAAGTACGCATGAGAGGTGATGGCGGTGGAAGCACAACAGGTAGATCAAACCCTCGATGTCGACCTCGTCTTCACCAAGGCTGACCTCTAGGATGTCATACCCCATGACAATGACCAGATGGTGATTTCGCTAGTCACAGTAGGAAGGAAGGTGCACCGTGTCCTCGTGGATCAAGAAAGCTCGGCCGATGTGATGATCTGGATGACCTTCAACAAGTTACAACTGTCCACAGACCAGTTAAGGCCTATATCGGATGTTTGTATGGTTTCGCAGGAGACCAGGTGGAGATGCATGGGCATATAGAGTTGAGGACGACCTTCACGGATGGCACGACTTTGCGCACTACCAACATCAGGTATCTTGTTGTTAATGCTCCATCGGGCTACAATATACTCTTAGGTAGACCAACTTTAAATAGGATCGAAGCAGTCGCCTCCACGAGGAATATGAAGATGAAGTTTCCTTCCCTTGAGGGTGCAGTGATCACCATCAAGTCTGACTAAAAAGAGGCTAAGAAGTGCTACGAAAATAGCCTTAAGACAAAGAGAGGGGTGTTCGCTGTTACGACCCAACCTCCAAGTGAAGAAGGGATCACTCGTGCAGAGATTGCATGGGAGAAACAACCTGAACCTGCCGGAGATGTAGTAGAAAGAGAGATCGGTGGGAAGATGTTCAAACTTGGCCGATCTTTGAGCCAAGAGTCGCAGGATCAGGTTGCTGAGGTCATAGTGCGACACCTTGATGCTTTCGCGTGGTCTACCTCTGACATGCCCGACATAGACCCCGATTTCCTGTGTCACCGTCTCACCATGGATCCCCAGGTCCGACCTGTTCGCTAGAGAAGGCGAAAATTCAATGAAGAAAGGCGTCAGGTCATACGTGAAGAGACGGAGAAGCTGTTGAAGGCTGGCTACATTAGGGAGATTCAGTACCCCAAATGGCTAGCCAATGTTGTATTAGTAAAGAAGGCCAGCGGGAAGTGGAGGATGTGCGTTGACTTCACGGACCTCAACAAGGCATGTCCGAAGGACTCCTACCCGCTGCCCAGTATTGATGCCTCGGTGGACATCGCCTCTGGATGCAGACTCCTTAGCTTCCTAGATGCCTTCTCTGGTTACAACTAGATCGTGATGCACCCCAGGGACGAGTGCAAGACAACGTTTATGACAGAGCTATTTTGTTATTGCTACAAGGTCATGCCCTTTGGGCTAAAGAACGCAGGTGCCACCTACCAGCAGTTGATGGACAGGGTACTAACGCCCATGTTAGGGCGAAATGTCCAAGCATATGTGGACGACATGGTGGTCACCTCTCAGCAGAAGGAGCAGCATGTAGCCGACCCAGAAGAGTTGTTCACCATGATAGCGAAGTATAGGTTGAAGCTGATCCCAGAGAAATGAGTGTTCGGGATTGAGGCATGCAAGTTCTTAGATTTCCTACTCACTAAAAGTGGGATAGAGGCAAATCCTAAGAAGTGCCTCGCGATAATAGCCATGAGGAGCCCGATCTTGGTGAAAGAGGTGCAACAGTTGACAGGGCGCATGGCCGCTCTATCCAGATTCGTATGGGCAAGGGGAGACAAGGGGCACTCTTACTTCTAGTGCCTGAAGAGAAACAACAGGTTCGTGTGGACCCGGGAGTGCGAAGAGGCGTTCGTAAAGCTAAAGGAGTACTTGGCCAGTTCACAGGTGTTGTGCAAGCTAAAGTCAGGTACCCCACTCCGCCTATACTTCGCAGTCACAAAGAAGGCGATCAGTTCGGTCCTATTGTAGAAGCAAGACCAGATGCAGAGGCCGATCTACTTCATCAGCAAGGTGTTGCAAGGGCCAGAAGTGAGATACCAGGCCTTAGAAAAGGCAGCTCTGGCAGTAGTATTCTCAGTGCGAAGACTTCGCCACTACTTCCAAAGCTTCACCGTGATAGTGATGACAGACCTCCCGATCCGTAAGGTTTTACAAAAGCCAGATGTGGCAGGTAGAATGGTGCGATGGGCAGTAGAACTGTCTGAGTCTGACGTACAGTATGAGCCTAGAGGCCCCATTAAGGGCCAGATTTACGCTAACTTTGTAGTAGAGCTCTCCTCGGCAGCCACACACCAAGAAGAAGCAGGTTTCAGATGAATGCTTTCTGTAGATGGTTCCTCAAACCAACAAGGTAGTGGGGCTGGTGTCATCTTGGAAGGACAAGATGGGTTGCTGATTGAATAGGCCGGTTTGCTTTCAAGGCCAGTAACAACCAAGCATAATATGAGGCCCTGATCGCTGAAATGCTGTTGGCCAAGGAGATGGGAGCAAAGGGGTTGCTAGCAAAGAGTGACTCTTTGTTAGTCACAGATCAAGTCACGGGGGAGTACCAAGCTAAAGACCCTCAAATGGCCGCATACCTAGAATACGACCAGGTCCTGAAGGAGTCGTTCAAGGTGTTCGAGTTAGTCCACTTACCCAGAGAACAGAATGCTCGAGCTGACTTGTTGGCGAAGCTCGCCAGTTCGGGCAAGGGGGGCAGGCAGAGGATAGTGATTCAGAAGACCCTGAAGATACCTCGAACTACCACGGACAACGTGGTAGAAGTCCAACAGGTTAGCACATTGGAAGGGATGAGGAGGAGTCACCGGTCATTAAAATAGGAGACGGTGAAAACACCCAAAATAAGCAGGCACCCAGTTGCTCGAGAGATATCTTCGCAAATTTACCAAGTTGAATCAGGAGAAACTTGGATGACGCCCTACCAACGCTACTTGGATGATGAAGTACTCCCGCTAGAACCCGCAGAAGCTCAAAAAAGGAAGAAAAATTTGAGCAAGTACACCCTGATCGATGGGAAGTTGTTCAGGCATGGATACACCCATCCTATCCTATTATGTGTAGATGGTGAACAATGTACGCGCATCATGGCAGAACTACATGAAGGGATATGCGGTAGCCACATCGGCAACCGATCTCTCTCACCGAAGGCCATCATGCAGGGTATTATTGGCCAACCATGAGGGAGGATTGCACGAGGTACGCCCTGATGAGAATCAACTAAAGGTGGCTTTTTATAATGAAGAACAAGATCATTCGCCTTCATATTTAAAGTTTTACTTGTTAATCTTTGCAAAAGATAAAGCCCAAGCCCAAGCCCAAGAAGGCCAAAGCCCACAAAAGCCCAAAGTCCATCCCATGAAGGGCAAGGCCAAGTATTAAATAAATATTGTTTAGAAAGGTGCTTAGAGGGAAACATTAGAAACCTCTATTGTTAAAGCATCTTTTAGTCTTTAGTTAGGAGTCTTAGGGGGGGTGTGTTAGTAGATAGGTGTAGGAGTAGAAAAGGAGGTGCCAAAGTGAAGGAAGAGGTCACACCTTCCTCATGCTTTGTTTTAGGCGCAAATTCTAGAAGCTTTTTGGGAGGGAGTTTTTTGAATTTGTGTAGCTTATATTTCAGCACCTTAGGCTATAAATAGAGGTGCTCTCTTTGTATTTTTCAGATTGGAATTAATCTAAGAAAACTCTACTCAAATTTTGAGTGAACTTTGGAGAGCTTTTGGAGCCTTCTTCTCTAGTCTTATCTTGATGGATCAATGGAGTCCTCAAGTGGCGGCATCACTCTTATCTAGGAGCATTCCACACTTCTAGTGGTGAGATCATCCAACATCCTTCCATCTTCATGAGCACTCTCTTCTCCTTCCTTTCTTCTCTTTCAATTGTTCATGTTGTCTTGTGTTCTTGAGTTTTTTTGGTTCAGTTTTTCTGTTTTTCCAGCACCTATGTTCTGTTCTCGCCTTTTAATTTCAATTCTGTTCGGTTCCTTTTAGTTTCTCTTCTTTTTTGGTTCAATTTGACTAAAATTGGTTCATCCAAATGAGTTTGGGATTTGGTACTAGTTTTTGGTGAGTTCTTGTCTTAGAACAAATGATCCAACTCTAAGAAAAGTGCCTCTATAATGTCCAACTCAAGGTGATTCCTAAGAAGGTCAAGAACCTTTCTCTATGTGGCTAGTGGAATCACATCATGTGGTATCATGAGTCTTAGGTTCATTCTTGTTTAATTGTTGAGTTGTGTGCACTTTATTTCAAGAGCTCTTTTAATTTCTTGCAATTTAAGTTTCTGTTTTAGAATTTTACTTGAGTATTCTTGCTGTTTTTCTTTTACACCAAGTGCTTGTGAAAAGGTTTATGGCACTCATTCTTCTTATGAGTATGGTTGCTCTTTTGGAATGGCATTATCCTTCCTTGAGTTTACCTTAAGCTTCCTTTCACTTGTTGTTAAAATTTGTGATGTGTCTTTTAATTTTGTAATCATGTCAAGTTTTGTCTTAGTCATGTTATTCCATAATTGTCATTACTTCTAGTAGTACTTTTCTTGTTTTGATTGTTTCTTGCTTTAGTGTCATATATTTTTCTGAATTGATATTGATCCTTTGTGCATTTTCTTTTTAGAATTGAGTTCATACTTGTATTTTAGACCTATACAAGTTCCAATACATCATTTTCTATTATGTCTTTGCTAGTTCATCATCCTGTTTTTTTATTCCTATTAGGATTCCTCTGTTTCTGAAAAAAAGTGCTTACTGTTTTTCCTTACTGCAATTGATTTAATTACTGGAAAATTCTGAAATTCTGGATTTGAGATATTCAAAGTGTTAGAAAAGAATAGAAAAAAGAATCATTCAAAAATACGAAGTACACAAAAAATGATAAATAAAATAAAAAAAGTATACAATTCTGCCGAAAAAAATACGGTAATCTGGCAGCGATTTTGAAAAATTTATTTCTCTCAATTGGCTTACTGTTTTTAATTGATTCCAGTGCCATTATTGAGATAACATCTTGAAGTTTCTGTGGTTTAAATTTCATAATCCAGTTAGCTCTACATCATTCCAGTTAAATCAGTGAATATCAAGCACAGTTTGCCTTTTAAAATTTATTTTTTTTCCAGTAGCTAATTTTTTGTTTTCTTCATCTACTCTAGAACTTTTCCTTAAGTATTCTTTTGTGTGCCTACTTTTCTCATTGAGTTCTTTATTTTCTTGATTGTCTTTCATTCTTGCTCTTTGAGTTTGTCTCACATATAGTTTTCCTTTTGCAATTACCTTTCCTTGCTTATACCTTTTCTTGTTTGTCTTTATTGTTTCATTGGTTTTGTGGTGGTTGCTCTTGAGATTGGTGTGCTTGCTTTGACATATTTCATTTGAGGATTCCAAGGCCTCAAGATCAGATTGGTGCAAGAACATTATTTCTTTGAGAGTGATCTCTTTTTTCAGCCTCATTTCACTTCGGCAGTTTCATTGCCATAGCTCACTGTTTTTGCTAATTTTGTTTCTTAACTTGTTTGCTGTTTTTAATTACAAATGGCTGGATTTTCAAGTGATGCATCATACAAGCAGAATTCTCCTTCCAAAGCTTCAATCCTTGGTGAATTACATGAAGCACAAAGAACTATTAGACGCTTGGAAGAGAAAATGCAAAAGATGGAGGTCCAACAAGCTAGACCATCTCCTTCTATCCATGATGGGCATCATTCACATAGACCTTCAACAAGAGATTCTTCCAATGACATAGGCCGTGAAGAGGACCATAGGAGAAGGAGAACTCCACCCCAATTCCTTGGACATAGACATCACAACCAAGGGGAGAGACCTCACTACGGCAATGGTTACTACCAAGATGCAAAGGCTAGGCTACCTTCGGTCAAGCTTCCTTGTTTTAATGGCTCTAGTGATCCTAATGTATATTTAGATTGGGAGGCTAATTGTGAACAAATATTTGAGATCCATGAGATCCAAGATGAGCATAAGCTTAAGCTAGCCACCCTAGAGTTTAGTGATTATGCCATGAAATGGTGGCATGGAATTGTAAAGGACATTATCTATCACAAGGGTCCTCCCGTGGACTCTTGGAACTCTTTAAAGGATCAAATGCGCGCTTACTTCGTATTTTTGAAATCATGTGCACGCACTTGGGACTACCGGCCTCGGTAGATGTCTTCCTTTTCCTGTTCGAGGCCAAGAATCCTGGAGATCGCCCATGGGTGAGCCTGAACGGAATCGTTGGGAGGTCGATCCTCTCTATCTTCCAGCATTCTTATAAAGATTGGAAGGGAAAGTTCGTCCAAGTGCGCCCAAACGATCAGGACCCTTCGCTGCTCGATGGCTTTCCCTTGTACTAGGCAAACAAGGGAAGTAAAGACTCCAAAGAAAGCTTTAGAAGGCCAAGAAGTCCTGACAACATGGGCGAGTTGGACAGGGACCTCTGCCTTTCCTGGAGGAGTGTAGCAGCTGCCAACATAACCTTTCTCACCTCCTCCATAATCTCCTTCGAGTTCTTCGAGGGCCAACTCGAAGCTCACATAGGTTAGCACTTACCTCAACATCTGGGTTTTTTGTCTTGCGCTGCATCTCTGTTATCTGTTATTGGGCGTTCTGCTCGCTGCGCACCAGACTTGGTTTTTATTTCCTGCACCATCTGTTTAACTCTTTTACCTACGCATTTATACACTTCACCTTTGCCTTGCGCTTACTTGTATATTTTTGCACTGTGCAGATCTCATGTTGGGCAGAGGAAAATTGGCTGAACTGAGGGCGCTCGCCCGAACCCACAAATTGGCATCGGGGTCCCAAACCGTGCCAAACTCGGTGGTGGAGATCGCCGCTGCCCAGGGCAGATCGCCCCCTAAAGGCTCGACTCCTCCAGAAGCACTGCCCGCTCCTCAACGAAAGAAACTCATCTTGAGGAAACCAAAGAGGAAAACTCCTCGAGTGGTCCAAGAAGATGTAGAAGAGGACGATGAGGCAACAGAGGATGGCCTTATCACCAAAAGGAGAAGGGTGGCACCTTCTTCACCACCTGCTCCACCTTCCCTTCCAACACCAACACCGCCTTCTCCACCAGCTCCAACACCAACGCCGCCTTCTCCCCCAGCTCGAACACCGCCAGTCCAAGCAGTACCTTTGGCGGCTGCACTACCTGCGGTTGAGGCTAACGAGCCCAACTTCATGGAGAACCCTCCGAGCGCCTCCACGCCGTTCGTATCCGCTGGAGAGGGTCCTCCTTCAACTGCCTCAATCGCCGAAGCTGCGCCAGGTGGGGATGAAGGTGCTCATAACTCGCCAATAATCATCACCGAGTCCCCAACATCGCCACCACGCCAAGAAGCTCAAACTCAACAACCAATCCAAGAGGGCGGTGGTGAGAGCCAGCATCAGGCTCCTTTGGCGCCTCCACCAACAGCGGTTGCAAACCTTCCCCTCGCGGTTAAAGGTATATGGGGGCCCTTCACAGCTAGGCTTAAAATGATGGCAGAGGACCTCCCCTCTATCATATCCAAGGCTGTGGAGAGCTCCAACAAGAAACTTCAGGACGATATCTCCATACTCGAAGAGGAGAATCGCCTGATAAGGATCGAGGCGGAGAAATTGTCTTGCAACCTCATGATGGCCGAAATCGAACACTCAAGGGTGGAGGACGCCATGAGCACCGAGCTGAGGGTGGCGCGTAAGGAGGCCACCGATCTGCGCCAGAAGTTGCACCTCCTAGCTCAAGAGAAAATCGAGCTGGAGAGCAAGCTGGTTCCCTACCGTCTCAAGGTGGCTGACCTGGAGGCATCAATCAAAGCGGATGCAGCCAAGGTAGAGAACCTTGAGAAGAGATCGGTAGATCAGGAGGTTCTCTTGGGAAAAGTTGAGAAGGAGAGGGACAACGCCGTGGCTGAGCTCGCCGAAGCTAGAGCGAAAAATGCAAAGATCGCTGCAGAGCTGGCCCAGGCGCGGGAGGAAAACCAGAAGGTTGCTGAAGACCTCGCTCAAACTCGCAGGGAAACTGAAGAACTGAAGAAGCGAGCTGACGAGCTGAAGCAGCAAACCGAGGGGCTCAAGCAACAAAACGAAGAGTTTGAACTGAGCTCCGCCGAAGTCCTCGCCGCCGGGTTTGATGCTTCCCTGGAGCAATTCGCTTGCCAGTACCCCGAGCTTGACCTCTCCATGATCTCAATATGCAACAAAGTGGTGGATGGGAAGATCGTCCCTTCTGAAGATTAGCTGCTTCCCTCCATCACTTATTTATCTATTCTCTTTGCACAAACTTTGTAATAGCTTTCTTTCTTTGTACTTAAACTGATGCCACTTATCATGAATCTCTCTACTTTTCCATATGATCTCTCTTGTTTGCCTCGCTTTTCCTTGTAAAAATCGCTTAAACGAAATTGACTTAGCAATTTTACGGGCGTAATTGTTTACTTACTGCTTCGAGCTCGACCGAACTACCAATTCTCGAACGATAGTATCTTAATAACTCGTGAACTTTAAAGCAACGATCTTCATTGTAAAACTACTCACTAAACAACAAGTTTCAGCCCAACTGATAGCTTAAGGCATAGCTCACCTGATCTGCTCCATCAAAAAGGGCCCTTACTCATGCCATCGCCTGGATTTCTTCTGATCGCCAGAGGGTCTTGGCGATGTATGCTTCCTCTTGCCTTCACCACTTGGCTATTGTTCCCTCATCTGGGGGTAGAGGCGCCTTTCGGATCCTTCTCTAGCTCCCTGAGCTTCAGAACAAGGAACCGGGTGGCTGGGCGTTCTCCTCGAACCTACCTTAGCCACCCTCTGAACTTCTTCCACCCTTTACACCATATCTGAACTCGTTCAAGACGAGAAGGATTTTATCTTGCCTGAACTCGCTCGACGGCGAGAAGGTCTTTAACTCGCCTGAACTCGCTCGACGGCGAGAAGGTCTTTAACTCGCCTGAACTTGCTCGACGGCGAGAAGGTCTTTAACTCGCCTGAACTCGCTCGATGGCGAGAAGGTCGTTAACTCGCCTGAACTCGCTCGACGGCGAGAAGGTCTTTAACTCGTGCCTCTACATTGCCCCAAGGGCTACATCTTCTCTCCCCTGGAGGCACTGAGGACTTTTTACTGGTGCCTCTACATTGCCCCGGGCTACATCTCCTCTCCCCTAGGGGCACTGAGGACTTTTTACTGGTGCCTCTACATTGCCCCGGGCTACATCTCCTCTCCCCTGGGGGCACTGAGGACTTTTTACTGGTGCCTCTACATTGCCCCGGGCTACATCTCCTCTCCCCTGGAGGCACTGAGGACTTTTACTCTTTCTCGCCTGCACTCGCTCGATGGCGAGGAGGTCTTTAACTCTTTCTCGCCTCAGAGCGCGCGAGGGCGTTGAGGTCTTTTAAATGTTGCTGGTGCCTCCGATCGCCGAAAAACGATGAGGACTTTTATCTTTAACTGATGCCGCCACTCGCCGAAAAACGATGGGGACTTAAAAACTTTTTAGAAAGCATGCAGTATATCTTCAAACTTGCCTTAAATCACATGCGAGTGACAAGGTCTTTCTTCAAAACTTTCGCAACAACAACAAGCATGCAATCTAAAACACTTTAAACTTTGAAAACTCTTCTTTATTGGGTGGCCTCATTAAAAACCCTCCTTAGGGAAAAAAGAGTGCCCCCTTTCAAACTGTTTTAACAGAAACATTGCAAAGCTCTTCGTGTTTGTTTTTACTTACAAAGCTTTTAACTGTAATACAACTTGAGGTGCGTGGCGTTCCAAGTGCGAGGAATCGCCCCTCCTTCTAACGTTTCTAAGCGGTAGGCGCCGTTCCCGAGCGCCTCGGTTATTCTGAACGGTCCCGTCCACTTAGGCGACAACTTGTTCTCCATCTCGTACTGGTGGGCCTTCCTCATCACCAGGTCGCCTTCTTTAAACTGCCTTGGCATCACCTTCGAGTTATATCTTCGTTCAATCCTTCTTTTCACTGCCTCAGCTTTTAATCTCGCCTCTTCTCTAACCTCATCCAGCAAATCCAGATTCAACCTTCTTTCCTCGTTCGAGTCTTCTGCTACATACTTGGTGAAATATTCAATTGCCACCACCAAGTACTTCATCTACCTAATCGCCAATGGAAAAGGTCCCAGAATGTCGATCCCCCATGTATGAAACGGCCAAGGGCTGTAAATCGACTTCAACTCCTCGGGAGGCGCCTTGTGCCAATCGGCGTGCTGCTGACATTGCTTGCAACATTGTGCGTACTTCTTGCAGTCTTCCCTCATTGTTGGCCAGTAGTAACCTGCACGGAGGGTTCTTGCGGCCAGAGCTCGACCCCCGACGTGACTTCCGCATATCCCTTCATGGAGCTCGGCCATAATTCTTGTACATTTTTCTCCGTGCACACATTCTAGGAGTGGGTGTGTGAACCCAAACCTATACAACTCGCCATCAATCATTGTGAACTTGCTATAATTCTTCTTTATCTTCCTAGCCTCTGACGGATCCAGCGGGAGAAGGCCATCTGCCAGGCATCGCTGGTACTGTGTTATCCACGTGTCTGGCTTATGCGTAGCGCAGACCTGCGTCATGTTCACCCTCTCTCCCCGACATGCTCTTATTCTCGGCGATCTCAAGGTCTCCTGAGTCAAAGACCTGTGACTCCTCGCCGCTTTCTCTGTCGACTTGCTTATTTGAAGAACCAGGTGATCTGCCACAAATGCTCTGGCTAAAAAAAGAGGATGATGAGCCACTATTTCCCTTTCAATTTCATGCCTAGACACAAGGAGTGTAGGCTTAAAACTCTTATCTTTTTTATCTTTTTCACTCTCCCTCTTTTTCTTCATTATGACTTGGTCCTCATGGACTTCTCTAGGAGAGAGAGATTTTAAAGTAACCTTGTGACCATGGAATTCAAAAGAGAGTTTGTTGGTAAAGCCATCATGTAAAACTTTTCTATCAAATTGCCGAGGCCTTCCCAAAAGAACATGAGTGGCTTCCATGGGCACAACATCACATAATACCTCATCTTTGTATTTTCCAATTGAGAAATGGATGAGGACTTGTTTATTTACAACTATTTCTCCTACTTCACTAAGCCATTGTAATTTGTAGGACTTTGTATGAGAGATAGTAGGCAATCCAAGCTTATCTACTACTCTTGTACTAGCCACATTTTCACAACTACCCCCATCCACTGTCAAAGAGCAAATGTTGTTTTGAATAAGACATCTTGTATGGAAAATATTTTCCCTTTGACTTTCATCAAAAGGTTGTGAAACTTGTCAAAGAAGTCTTCTCACAACTAACAAATCCCCTTCAAGTGGACATTCACTCTCTTCCTCACTAGATGCACTAGAATGCAATGAATGCTTAGGAGAATCCGAATGATGCTCACTCACTACAATGCCTTCATGCATGTACATACTTCGTTTAGAAGGGCAATTAGCAGCTATATGACCATAACCCATACATTTAAAACATTTAGTATTAGACGTTCTAGTGGGTGATTTAGGCCTAGAAGTAGATGGCTTAGTTTCCTTGGGTTTGAAAGAAGAGTCTTTGGAAGGAAATTTAGAAAAAGACTTTTTGTTTCTCCAAGACTTGTTGTAGTAACCATCATTGGGAGCATTTTTGAAAGAATTTTTCTTAGCAAGTTGGGCTTCCACCTTCATTGCAAGATGAACTAAAGAACCCAATGATGAATACTCTTGTAACTCAACAATGTCTTGAATATCCTTCCTAAGACCACTCACAAACCTAGCAATCATAGCTTCCTCACTTTCTTCTAATTCAATTTTAAGCACAAGCGTCTCTAGCTCCTTATAATATTCATCCACATTTAGCGTGCCTTGTTGAAACCGTTGGAGTCTCAACATGAGGTCTTTCCTAAAATGTGGGGTCACAAATCTAGAGCGCATGTGATCCTTTAAAGAGTTCCAATAGTCCACGGGAGGACCCTTGTGATAGATAATGTCCTTTACAACACCATGCCACCATTTCATGGCATAATCACTAAACTCTAAGGTGGCTAGCTTAAGCTTATGCTCATCTTGGATCTCATGGATCTCAAATATTTGTTCACACTTAGCCTCCCAATCTAAATATACATTAGGATCACTAGAGCCATTAAAACAAGGAAGCTTGACCGAAGGTAGCCTAGACTTTGCATCTTGGTAGAAGCCATTGCCATAGTGATGTCTCTCCCCTTGGTTATGATGTCTATGTCCATGAAATTGTGGTGGAGTTCTCCTTCTCCTATGGTCTTCTTCACGGCCAAAATCATTTGAAGAAGCTCTTGTTGAAGGTCTATGTGAATGATGCCCATCATGGATAGAAGGAGATGGCCTAGCATGTTGCACCTCCATCTTTTGCATTTTCTCTTCCAAGCGTCTAATGGTTCGTTGTGCTTCATGTAATTCACCAAGGATTGAAGCTTTGGAAGGAGAATTCTGCTTGTAGGATGCATCACTTGAAAATCCAGCCATTTGTAATAAAAAAAAAACAGCAAACACACAAAAACAGCAAACAAGTCAAGAAACAAAATTAGCAAAAAACAGTGAATTTGGCAATGCAATTGCCGAACTGAATTTGGCCAGAAAATAGGTCACTCTCAAAGAAATAATGTCCTTGCACCAATCTGATCTTGAGATCTTGGAACCCTCAAATGAAAGATGTCAAAGCAAGGCACACCAATCTCAAAGCCAACCACAACAAAACCAAAGAAACAATAAAGATAAACAAGAAAAAGTTTAAGCAAAGAAAGGCTAGATCAAAAGGAAAACTAGATGTTTGACAAACTCAAAGATTAATGAACAAAAGACAAGCAAGAAAATTAAAGAACTCAATGAGAAAGTAGGCACACAAAAGAATACTTAAAGAAAAACACTAGAGTAGATGAAGAAAACAAAAAATTAGCTACTGGAAAATATTTTTTTATGCAAACTGTGCTTAATTTTCACTGATTTAACTGGAATGATATAGAGCTAACTGGATTATGAAATTTAAACCACAGAAACTTCAAGATGTTAACTCAATAATGGCACTGGAATCACTTAAAAACAGTAAGCCAATTAATTGAGATAAATTTTTCAAAATCGCTGCCAGATTACCGTATTTTTTTCGGCAGAATTGTACACTTTTTGTATTTTATTTATCATTTTTTGTGTACTTTGAATTTTTGAGTACTTCTTTTTTCTATGCTTTTATAAGACTTTGAATAACACAAATCCAGAATTTCAGAATTTTCCAGTGAGTAAATCAATTGCAATAAGGAAAAACAGTAAGCACGTTTTCAGAAAACAGAGGAATCCTAATAGAAATGAAAAACAGAATTATGAACTAGCAAAGACATAATGGAAAATGATGTATAGGAACTTGTATAGGTCTAGAATACAAGAATGAACTCAAACTAAAACAGAAAATGCACAAAGGATCAAATATCAAACTCAGAAAATTATATGACACTAAAGCAAGAAACAACAAAAGCAATAAAAGTACTACAAGAAGTGATGACAATTATGGAAAAACAAGACTAAGACAAAACTTGTATGGATTCAAAAAGAAAAATACTCAAACATATGATAGGCAAAAGAATTAAAACAGCAAGCAAACTCAAATAAGCCTAAAAACAGAACCGAAAATTGCAAGAAATTAAAAGAGCTCTTGAAATAAAGTGCTACACAACTCAACAATTAAACAAGAACAGACCTAAACTCATGATACCACATGATATGATTCCACTAGCACAATTAGAATGATTCTTGACATTGTTAGGAATCATCTTGAGTTGGTTATGAGATAGGCACTTTATCATAGAATTGGATCAAGGTTCTATGAACAAGAACTCACCAAAACTAGTGCCAAAACACAAACTCATATGGAAGTTCCAATTATTGTCAAATTGAACCGATTAAAGTTGAAAAAGGCAAATGCACCGAACATAATACTTAAGAATTGAAATGAACCGAACATATGAGCTAGAAAAACAAAGGAACAAGATGAATGGACAGAAACATCAAAGGACCGAACAATAAACAGCAAAACAACAAGAACACCGAACAAAAATTTCAAAGAAGCAAACTAAGACATGAACAATTAAAAAGGAAGAAGGAAGGAGAAGAGAAAGCTCGTGGAGATGGATGTATGGTTGGATGATCACGCCACTAGGAGGATGGAGACTCCAAGATAAGTGAGCAAGCCGCCACTTGAGGTAACCATGGAACCATCAAGATAAGACTAGTGAAGAAGGCACAAAGCTCTCCAATGCTCTCTAAAAAAAAAATGAGTATAGTTTCTTTAGTCTAAATTCAAATCTGCAATGTACAAGGGCAACACCTTTATTTATAGCCTAGAGGTGCTGAAATGCAAGCTAAGAGAATTCAAAATTTCCTCCTAAAATCAAATGCAACCAGCGCCTAAAACAAGTCATGAGGAAGGTGTGATCTCTTCTCTCCCTTTGGCACCTCCTTATTTACTCCTGCACCTATCTACTAACGCACCCCCCTTCCTAAGACTCCTAACTAAAGACTAAAAGATGCTTTAACAATAGAGGTTTCTAATGTTTCCCTCTAAGCACCTTCAACCAAAGAAATTACAAAAAGAGAAAATAAATGTTCCCTAGCTCCTAAAGCTTTGAACATGCTTCTTGTAAGCCTTTGAGGTGGGCTTTGACCTCCATGGGCGTCCTCCACTTGAGCCTCAACCTCTTCTTGGTCTTGATGATTGGCCTCCATGTCCACTTGAGCTTGATCTCCATCAGAAGGCATCTCTTCGCCTTTAGGGGTGCTCTCTCCCCCACCTTCGTGAATGACAAGGTGGCGCGGGGAGGAGGCGCAATGAGGGTTATCCCTGAAAGCTGGAGTCCCACCAGATGCAGAAGGAGAAGGAACTGCGACCTCGCCCATCCTTTGCCTTTTGTACACAAGGTCGATGCACGTGTCCTCGTCATTCGATTCAACAGCCACCACCCCTTTCTGCCTTTCATCAGCAGGGGCTGGTACGATTGTTTAAGGGGCAGAGGTAGCTGAAGTTGGAGGAGTCCCAGGTGTTGAAGTGCCCACACCAGCGGCGGCCGCCCTGCGCTTGGCAAGAAGGTCGGCCAGTTTCTTCTTCTTGTCCTTGCTGAAACCCATATCTGCATAGAAACGTCAAGTTAACACATGAAATAATGACAAGGCAAGATTAATGCAAGCAAGAGTAAAACGAGACAAGAAGCATGGGAACAAGAGGAATACCAATACATTTCTTAAGATTTTTTGGGCTAAACTCACGTTTGAGTAACTCCAAGGTACTAAATGGATTTTGGAGTCCAGATAAGAACTCACATATTCCCCGCTCCTGAGGGGGAAGATCTTCAAGACTTCGGGGACTCTGAAGGTTCGGTTTCTCCGCCCAGTATAGGGGAAACCCATATAAAAGGGCGGGGTCTCTCCGGTTGCTCCGAATCTTGAAGAAGTTCTTCTTGAACCCCTTGTAGGATTGCTGGAAGAGCGTCAGGAGCACCCTTCTAGTAACACTGTTGAAGCTAACCCACAACTTCTTCCCAGGGCTTTTAGCTTCAAAGAAGAAGAGGAAAACATCCACTGACGGCGTATGGCCGAGACTGTGGCAAAGAATGGAAAAGGCCCTTACGAACGCCCAACTGTTGGGATGCAGTTGGGCGGGGGCGACGTTCACCTCTGTCAGGAGTGCCCGCTCGAAAGGGGTGAAAGGTAGTCGAAGCCCGAGCCTTCGGAAGATGGTGGAATTTATCGGCAAGCCACTATCCTCACAAATTTATCGTGGTCTTTGCCAAAGACGCGCGATTTGTGGCAATTTTGTTTTTTCCTATAGGCGGCTATGCTCTCAAGGGAGTTAAAGGTAGAAGTCTCCTCTAGAAGAGCCATCGGTGCCCAACGATACAGGGACTTATAGAATGAAGCAGAAGGAGGGGGAATTGGCGAGGAAGATGGAACAGAGGATGGTGACGAAACTGAGCTAGAGCCCGAAGAAAGAGTGGGAGTGGCTTCCTGTTGGGTCATCTTAGATAAGGAAGCTAAAAAGGAGAAGAAAAAGAGAAACTTTAGAGGAAGAAGGTGGCGTAACTTGATGGAACCAGAGAAAACCAGAAAAATAGAGACTCAAAGCATAAACAGAGGAAACGAATGTGCAGAGAAATGCAGAAATCATAAACAGACCCAAGCAGTTATAAGCATGTTACAAGCATCAAAATCATAAATAACGAAGTGATTAGTGAGTAAAAATCATACCTTTGAATATGGAGGTTCGAGGGTTTTGAGTTTTTGAAGAGAGAGAAGAGAGCGTTTTTCGTAGAAATACTAAGAGAAGGTTCGCGTAAGTGAAGTAATGGAACAGTGGGAAGAGTGTAAGAGTTAAAGGGTTTGAACAGTGCACGAAGAAGTTCGAGTGCCAACAAGTCCCAACCGTTGATCTTGACGTGTATGTTGATTAACGAAGAATGGTGAGATGTCACTTCGGTGTACTGTTCACGCCCGTTACCCAGTGCCACGTAGGTCGCCCAGCGCAATCACTTAGTCTCTTCACTGAAACAAATTACAGCTAGAGACTGGGCGCTTGTGTCCTGACTAGTTCTCGGTCATCGACTCAGAGACTGACCTCAGACATCGCACACCGATGCTTGGTAATGGAAGGGGGCCACGTGAGGTGGGCCCAGACGCACCTACTAGGGGATTGGTTAGTCTTTGGATATTGGTATCCTAAGCCCCGATGTTGGAGATCGATATCGGAGCTTGCCAGTAGAGGGAGAAGATCAGACATCGATGGTCTGAACGTTGTAGAGGGCCATGTAAGGTGGGCCCTAGAGTTGTGCTAAGTTAACAGTTAAGACATGAGATATGTGGGAAGCCTAAGTCACGAGGGATCCATGCACGTGGTGATGGAAGAGGCCCAAGCTCAGGCCCTAGTTCAAGCCCAACAACTAGGTCCATGGCAAAGAGGATTCAAGAAGATTAGGACTCTGCTACTGATGGCAGAGAAACTTTGCTTTATATGTTCAAAGAGGACCACAAGAAGTAAAGCCCAATCCATGAGAGCTAGTTTCTTTATTTGTAATTTCAATAGAATAGGGTTCCTTTAGCATAATGGGGGAGGTGTGCTTATCATTATAGATTGAGTAAAGCCTTTTAGGGTAAGTGTTAGAATTGATGGCTTTAAACTAGAGGGGGGTAAATTGTTTAAAGAGGGTTTTTGCAAACTTTTAAAACAAGAATGAAATTATCTCAAGAAACAATTGATAAGAAATTCAATTTGCCAAAACAGCAATAAAAAACAACAGTACCAGAAAAACAATCGGTTGTTTCACAGAAACAATCAGTTGTTTATACCAGCAAACAACAAACAAAACTGAATTTAAAGAGTTAGGGATAGAGAGATTGCACACAAATGTTTATACTGGTTCACTCCAAATCCAGAGCTACATCCAGTGATATGATTCCAATAGCAAGGATAGATGATTCTTTGACATTCTATGGAATCAACTTGAGTTGGAGATAGCTTAGACACTTTTAATAGAATTGGATCAAGGTTCTATGTTTCAAGAACTCACCAAAACTTGCACCAAACACCAAACTCACATGGTAGATCCATCTATTGCCAATTGAACAGATTAAAAATGTGTAAAAAGGCAAATGAACCGATTGAAACTCTTAAGAAAGCAAATGAACCGAACAGAACATGAAAAGAAGCTACTGAACCGAATTAAAACAGAAACAATTGAAAATAGCCGAACATAAGTGCAAGAAAAGGAAGATGAACCGAACAAAAGAAACTAAGACATGTTTATGCTTCATATGAATATGGAGATGAAAGAAAGAAGAACTTATAGAGATGAAGGACTTGGTTTGATGGTCACGCCACTTGATGGTGAAGGCTCCAAGATAAGTGAGCTAGTGCAGCCACTTGAGAGAACCAAATGCACTCAAGATAAGACAAGGTGAAGGAGAAGACAAGTTCGTACAAATTCTTTCTCAAATTGAGTAGAGTTTCTCTATTACTAATTTCCAATCTGCATTATGAAGGACCTAAGCCCTCCTTTTATAGGAGCAAGAGCTGGTCATTTACATAGCTTATTCCCTAAGCTACCCAAAATGCTCCTAAGCTTACGCCCCCCTTACTAAGCTCACTCTCCAAGCTTCTAGAATTTTCTAAACTAAAGGCTAGAGATGTTTTTACAAAAGAGGTGTCTAATGTTTCCCTCTAAGCATCTTTCTAAACACTATTCTATATTATTTACAATTTAAAAGTAACTATAAAGAGAGATATTTAATTGAAGTCCATTCATGAAAGCTTGTAAACTTCTTTGGCTTTAGGCTTGATCCTCTCTTTATTTTATGTCTTCTTTTAATTTTGAGAACACTAGAAGGAAGAACTTCAAATGTGAGGGTGAATGCCCTCTTCCTTCATTAATAAAAGCCTCCTTTATTTGATTCTCATCATCCAGTCTTCTCAGAAACCCTGAGGAAATCCACTAAGCAATCACACCTTGATCACTTACACCACAACGAAGAAAGTGACCTTGATCACCTCAAGACACACACTCTTTTTGGCCAACACACAAACACTAAGATTGTTGATCTTGATCCCCTCAAGAACACACAACCAATCTCAGGAAACACAGAAACGAAACTTGTTTCACAGAGTACAAGGATTACACTTGTTATAGAAGATAATCTGAAATCAATACAAGCAAAATCATATTCCACACACTTTGATCAATCACAAACTCTAAGCAATCTCAGCTCTTTGAAAAACTCAAAAACTCTTTTCAAAATCTTGTAAAAGATTGTTACTCAAATATGTTTATTCTGAATTTATTCAAAGATGTTGTTTGTTATCAAATCTTAACAAACTCTTAAATTGAATTAAAAGATTGGTCAAAGCATTTAATGACTGAAGCGTAAGAAGTTAAATCATTTAAAGCTCAGTCAAAGATAAAACAATTTTTCTGTTATGGTCCCAAAACAAACAATCGGTTGTTTCCTCGAATCAATCAGTTGTTTTGGTTCTAACAATTCAACCATTTGAAAAACAGTTTTCATTCTTTTCTCGAAACATCTAAGTATAAACAATCGGTTGTTTCGACAAAACAATCAGTTGTTTTAACTTAGTTTGAAAACATTTTACTTTCAAAAAGATTGAGAATGCCTATGCTTTAGATGTAATCAAAAGGTGGATTACAACACCCAAACTACCCAGAACTAAACTAAAACAACACAACAACAACAAACACAACAAAGGCTTCAACATTCTTCAAAGGATTTGGATTCTTCAAAGCTTGAACACCACATGGTTCAACAATCTCCCCCTATTTGATGAAGACAAATCCCTGATGCTTGTGTTGTACCTGATTGAATCCGAAGGAGTTCCTGCAAGATACAGTTTTGAACAAAGCATAGAACTTTTGATATTTGGTTAGCACAGATATAAGAATTAAAGTTCAGAGCTAAATATCATAAACAAATATTACTAACCAGTTGAAAAACAGATATAACCACAAAAAACAATCGGTTGTTTCGATATATCAACCAGTTGATTTTCTTCATTCATCATCATCAGCAAACTGAAGATCAAGGATTTGGTTCTGGACAGCTTCGATTTGTTCATCTAGAGTCATGAAGCATGCATCCATGTTGTCAAACTTGTTGTCAATCCTCTGGAAATTACTAACCCAGAGATCACGGAGGTTTCTTTGATTTTCAGCAAAGCTATCAAGCCTATTCACCATGAGTCTTTCAAAAGGAGACATGGTTTGCATCCTTTCTCTTGATTTCCAGCACCAGCACTAGGTCCAGCATCTTGATAATCTTCAGGTGGATCTTCATGTTGAACATCCATATCAGCGGGCTCATCTTGTTCAAGATCAGCAACACCACTAGATGAGGCCCCAAGATCACCATCCTTGCTAATCCATTTGCCACCTACTTTGGTAAAACCCATTTTGCTGAGTGATCCATTGTTCAACTCTTGTGTTGACTTGACCAACTCAGATGTTTCATCTTCAATGTTCACTTCAAAATAGAGTAGAAATTTAGATACCAAAACAGCATATGGATAGTGATAGTCACATAACCTCATAGCGTTTTGCATGTGCTCTTTGATGATGTGGATCCAATTGATTTTGATCTTCTTCATGATGCAGAAAATATATACCAGATCTTCCTCAGTAAGAACAGAATGATTACTCCCCCTTGGAGTTAAAATCCAAGTCACAATGAGAGCAAGCAATCTTTCATCAAGCTTTAGACCTTCAACCGAGCATGTTCTCACTTGAGCATATTAATTCTTCAAGCAACGCTTGTAGTATTGGATTTTGTTAAAATCCTCCACTACACCAAGATTTCCCTTGTTGATTCTAAGCCCAGAGAACTTGAGACCAGCAACAGCAGTCCATACTTCATGAGTTATCTCCATTTCTACACCTTTCACATGAGAAACTAGATTGTTTCCCTCAAACTTTAGGTTTGTGTAGAACACCCTTACCAAATCTGGGTAAATGTTTCCCTTCATCTCCAGGAACTTTCTGAGAGAATGATCTTTGAGCAGCCTCCTTACATTCTCAAGCTTTTGACTTTTCATCAATCAAAGCACACAACCTTGGGGTTGTTTATCTTTTTGATACTTGTTTCATACCTATACCTCTCAATAAGATCATGGTCTCTAGAAAACCAGCATTCTAGCCTTCCTCCAGACCTTACAGCTCTGGTTTTGACTCTCTTTGAGGTGGGAGAAATTGATTCCATGATGGCAGAGAAGAAAACAGAAAAGAGCCCACTTTACAGATTTTTGCAAGAGATGTTGCAATTGGTTGTTCTTGTGGAAGAGATCAGCTGCACCAAATTTTATAGCAGAAAAAGAATCAATTAGCATTCAATGTTATGAGTGGGTACCTGATTTTCAGAGAGAGAGGACTTTACTCTGCCCTGCACATAAAACGTCAAAAAAAGATGAAAATCACATGGTCTTCACATGTGATCTTTGACTAGTCATTAAGGCTCTTGAATTTCCAAGATTTTGGAATATATTCCTTTGTGACTGTTGTAACTTCTCTCTGAACGTGATCAACTTTCAACACAAATTCTTTGACCAAGATTCTCTCTTTGAATTGATCTGCAACGGATAGAAATTCAAAATAGCAATTAAAAAGATTTCTTAACAGTGCTGTCAGACCCAAAACAATTGGTTGTTTCGAAGAAACAATCGGTTGTTTTTCTGCAGTAGTTAAAACTGATTTTGAATTTTAACCATGAGCAGAAAGAGTTCAAAGCAGATGGCATTAAGCATATTAAAAAGATTTTTAACCATGAGAAAGAACTTTTAAACAGAAATTAAGAACAAATAAAGGAAAGTCTTATCCTTATGTTAATTCTTCAATGAGCCATGTGCTTTATGATCAAGAAGCCTCTTTTCACTGTTGAGGTCCTTTGGACAAATGCATAACATTGATTCAGCTTCAATGATTGTCTTTTTCATCCAAGAACTTGATCACATGACTTAGTCCTTCACACTTCTTTAGAATTCCTGCACAAACATGAGTTCAAGCAACAAGATTTGGTCCCTTCACAAATGTGGGTCCAATAGATTTCTTTTTCTCATTTGGAACCGCACATCCATTTCATGTAGCCTCTAGGAACAAAGAATTTTCTTATTTTGCGGAATCTAACCGAATGACCCTTTTTCATGCAATAAAAGCATGTAACAACCGGTTGTTTCGAATTAACAATCGGTTGTTTCACTAGCTTTCTTGATTTTTTTTTTTGAAAATTTATCTTGTTGGTTATGTGGATTGAAGCCCAAACCAACCTTTCCAAAAACACATCTTTAAGATGCCAAGGCATTCTCAAAGTTAGATTTCCCCTTTGAAAGCTTGTCCACATTTTCAACAAGATAGTGAACCTTTTTCTCAAGATTTTCACAATTTTCGCAAATGAGAGTGTCACACTTGCAAGAAGCATTTTTTAAATGTTTTTCCAGATTTTTGAAATCATTTTTAGATTTTTCAATCTCATCTTCAAGTGATTTCACTCTCTTTTCTAGCCAGCTGTTAAGTTCTTTCAATCGGTTGTTTGAAAGAACCAATCGATTAACTTCATCATGAGTTTCTTGAAAAGCTTCAAGTAATTCACTGTAATTTTGTTCATTCAAGGAAGCACATCAACTTACCTCACTTGAGCTGCAAGATTCATCATCATCTTCAGCAACCAAGCAGATGTTTGCTTTCTCTTCTTCACTTGATGAAGAACTTGACGATGACACCTCATTTTCATCCCAAGCTATGTAGGCTCTTTTTGTCTTGCTTTTCTTTTCCTTGTAGCTAGGCTTTTTCTCCTTGCTCTTGTTTGGACAATCTGCCTTTATATGACCTTGCTCACCACAACCAAAACAAGTATAGTTATTGGAATTCAAATCATTGGATTTCTTGTTTCCATACCTATCTTTGTTGTTTTCTTTGTTGCAGTTTCTCTTTAGGAATTTGCTGAACTTTCTTGACAGTAAGCTAAGGTTTTCCACATCACTATCATCACTCTCTTGAACATCGAGTCTATTCATCTCTAACTCATGTTCCCTAAGCTTTCCAAACAAAGAAGCAACACTTAATGATGTTAGATCTTTAGATTCGGAAATAGTAGTTAGCTTGGGTTGCCATGCTCTATCAAGACATTTCAAGATCTTGATGTTCAACTCTTCTTTATCAAAGGTCTTGTCAAGACTCATGAGATGATTGATGATGTGCGTGAATCTTTTCTGCACCTCAGCAATTGTTTCTCCTTTAAGCATTCTGAACATCTCATACTCTTGGATTAGAGCATGCTTCCTAGCTCTATTCACCTCATTTGTTCCTTCATGAGTGACTTCCAAGGTGTCCCACATTTCTTTTGATGATTTGCTTTGAGAGACCCTGAAAAACTCATCAGAATTTAAAGCAGAGGTTATAATATTTTTGGCAATGCAATCGAATTTGGCGTTTTTGCTTTCTGCATCAGTCCATTGAGACCATGGCTTCTCAATGAAAAATCCATCTTTTTCAAACTATTCCCGCCGGTTGACCAGATGCGTCTTTGTGCGTGGCTTGTCCTCGCGAGCTAGGCCACCTTCGTTCTGCTCCGTCTGTGAGTACCTGAAAAGAAGTGGACAAAGGGGCGCCCTCGCGGCCGTTTGCACTCCGAAGATCAAGTCAGCTAGCGAGAAACATCAAAGGGACACACCTCCGTATCGGAACACCGTGAACGGACGCTCTGAAGGTGGTCCAAAAAACTGAGTAACTGAATAACTAGTGCTTTCGGCCCTAACTGCTTGTGCGTGTTGAAGATGGATGAAGCTCATCTCTATCTAGTCTTAGTGTGTTTGATGTAGATGTTAGCTAGGTTGCTTTGTAGGTTGCTGTATGTCTTAGATGATCTTGTCCTTTAAGGTTGTGTGTATTCAAGGTTGCCTTTTGCTGCATGACCCATCCTAGATGCCAAATCAAGGTAGTAAGATCAAGCTCATGATGTGGTTAAACGGTTTTGGAAAAGCTTTTGAAAGTTTTCATAAATGGTTTGATTCAATACAAAAATAAATTTGTTTTATTGAGAAGCAATCAGTTTATTTCTTTTCTATTAAAGGCTTTTCGAAATTCTGTTAGGGCACCAAAGGTACACCTCAGTCTGTTATTTCAGTTAAGTTGAGCTCGCAGCTTTATCATCGTTTAACCTGTTGTTTTCCAAAATCAATCTGTTGTTTTGCTAACTGCTCTATAACTGTTTTTTAAAAGTGGTTAGAAACTGTTCTCTATAAAAAATAAAATGTCCTTCTCACGTAAAGGGATGCTGAACAATCACAGTTTTAACAGAGATACAACATTTTGTGTGAGAGAAAGTGAATTGGAAAGTGATCCGATCGGTCATCGGTAGTCGATGACGTCAGCAGCAGAGAACCACGTGGACCACTCGCAGGGTGACACGTGGACCAGGTGGCAGAGAGGTCAGGGGGACAATCGCCAAGAGAGGTGATCGGTGGTCAGTAACCAAGTTACCACCGACAGATCAGGCGGCAGAGAGGTCGGGGGACGGAGTATCCAGAATGGTGATCGGTGGTCAGTAGCCAAGTGGCCACCAACAGACCAGTCCTCAGACTAACGCCTGAAGGCAGAACGCGAGAAACAGATAAACACTGATCAGTCATCGGGGTATTGTCATCGGGGTCTCGTGTTACACGCAGTTAAACTGGGACTGAGGTTCCCAGCGAGAGCGTTACGCATGGATCTCGCATGAGCACACCTCAGGGAATCATGCACGAGAGTGGCCTGAGGGAACTAGTAAACCAGTCAGTGATTGGTGATTCCCTCAACCCATTACGTGCGTGGCGTTGTGAAGGGTAAGACGCCTACGCAGAGAGCAACGTTTGGTGAGTGTGCCTAGACCAGCCACACCCGACGTTCTCCCAAGAGTATGCGATCTGCCCAGATGAGAGAAACATCCTAAGTTACTCCGCGAGGGCGTAACTTAGGCACACAAAGAGAAGCGCTAGAGCCCTTCCAGTAAGTGACACGTGTGTGGTTAGATGTGAGTTGCAGGCCTCCACGTGTCATCATCTGAGAGGGGTGCGGTCCAGACAAAAGAGCACTCCGTACCACTAAAGGTACAGACAGGCGCAGCCAAGCGCAGAGACGCACAGACTCTCACGCTCCCCACTGCTGATTCTGAAGGTACGCTTTCTCTGAAAAGCATAACAGGGTTCTGACACATGCCAGAAAAGCATAACAGAATTCTGTTATGCCCAGAAGCAGGGAAAGAGAGATAAAAGAGAGAATCAAGGTGAGAGTGAGGGAGGGACAAAAAACAGAGTGCAAGAGTTCTCACACACACGCTACTAGTTTTCTAGTCTTTGGTGGTTCTGTGGACTAACTTGATCGTCGGAGTGCAAACGGCCGCTAGAGGCGCCGTCTGTGTGTTTTGCAAGTCACGTTTGGAGAAGCAAGAGAAGGTTCTGAGGGTGATCCTGCAGAAGACGCAGTCGCGTAGACAGGGCAGAGAGTGCTACGAAGCGATTCCTCCACGTTCGAGTTGCCGGCAGGATCATTTGGCGCCCACCGTGGGGCTCGAGTGAATCGTTGTCCCATATATACCACAGTTTTAAAGACTTACCAGAGTCTTATCAGTTTCGATTGATAGAGAAAGATGCCTAGAAACAGACAACCATCACCTGCGCCATCCGCTGACGAAGGAGCTGTGACAATGGCGCAGGTCCTGGAAATGGTGCGCACGCTGCAGGATAACGCCGCAGCGTCAAAGGTTGAACAAGAGAGGATGCAGACGGAGTTAGCTGCGTTGCAAAGCAGGAACGACGAGCTGAATCACGTCAACGAGGAGTTGAGA
Organism: Phaseolus vulgaris; assembly: GCF_051622355.1. Classification (NCBI taxonomy): domain Eukaryota; kingdom Viridiplantae; phylum Streptophyta; class Magnoliopsida; order Fabales; family Fabaceae; genus Phaseolus; species Phaseolus vulgaris. Next base: position 34,193,232 of record NC_143504.1, read on the forward strand.
AGGACGCTGCAGGCGCAGAGGGAACACATGGTTGACGAAAGGGTGTCTAGGCAGCCCTCACCTCCAAGAGCGTTCCCCATGCCATTCTCCCCTGAGATCATGGCAACCATGGTGCCTCCCAACCTGGTGGGGGTGAAGGCATCGTTCAAGGGGGTAGAAGACCCGGAGGCGCATCTGACGGCGTTCCACACCCAGATGATGTTGTCTGGGGGTTCAGACGCTGTCTACTGCAAAATGTTTATGAGTACGCTCAGCGGAATCGCCATGGAGTGGTTCGTAAGCCTACCAGAAGGACACATCACGTCTTTCTCCCAGTTCTCGAAGCTCTTCACTAAGCAATACATCGTCAATAAGGCACCTGCCGTGGTGTCCTACGATCTGTTCGACGTGCGCCAATACCAGGGGGAGTCGCTGAAGGACTACCTAAACCGCTTTGGGGCACAAGTAGTTAGATTGCCCAGCAAAGATGAAGATATGCTGGTGCACGCGTTCAAGAAGGGAGTGCTGCCTGGCCCCTTCAGCGAGTCTCTCATCAGGAGTCATCCCAGCACCTTCGTAGAGATCCGACGACGCGCGGTGGCGCACATAGTGGCAGAAACAGAGGTTTCTGAGAAGAGAGGAAGTGCTGCACCACCAAGACCGCGTGGAGGGCAAGGAAAGCCACAGCAAGCGAGGGTGCATGAGGCCAAGGAGGGGAAGAAGGTGCAGGAAAACCTCGTCCCTATGCACCAGGCAAAGACCAGAACAGGGGGCGCGCAAGGGAGAATAATGCACCCCCGAGGTACAACTTCATGGTAGGATTGGCGGATCTCATCGCCCTTCCCGCTGTAGCAGCAAGACTACGAGTACCAGAGAAGACAGATAAGGTACTTGGAAGAAAGAAGAATGAGTGGTGTGAGTTTCATCAGGCTTTTGGCCATACACTTCATTCTTGTTTGGCCCTGGGACACCAATTGGCAGAGTTGGTGAAGTCTGGTTTCCTAGCAGATTACCTGCGTGAGCCGCAAGGTGATCGCGCGTCAGGATCCCAGACTGGAGAACAGCAGCATGAAGTCCCTGTGCATGGGGAAGTGCAGACGATCGCGGGAGGCTTCTCGGGTGGGGGATGCACGGCTTCACAGAGAAGGAGATACGCTCGATCAGTAATGGCGGTAGATGCGGTAAATGAGAGTCATTACCCCGAAGTGGACATCATCTTCAGGAAAGCTGATCTACAGGACATTGTCCCACACGACAACGACCCTGTGGTCATTTCTCTCATCACTGCGGGAAGGCGAGTGCACCGAGTACTCGTAGATCAAGGAAGTTCGGCAGACGTCATGTTCTGGCCAACATTCAACAAGTTACAGTTATCCCCTGACCAGCTAAGACCGTATACTGGTTGTCTCTACGGTTTTGCAGGGGATCAGGTAGAGGTGCGGGGATACATCGAGCTGAGGACAACGTTCACTGACGGAACGACAGCCCGCAATGAAAAGATAAAGTACCTGGTGGTGAATGCCCCTTCTGCGTACAACGTTTTGTTGGGTAGGCCAACACTCAATAGGTTGGGCGCAATACCATCAACGAGGCACATGAAGTTGAAGCTGCCGTCGATGGAGGGAACCGTGATAACCATCAGGTCAGATCAGGCTGAGGCAAGACGCTGTTATGAGAACAGCTTGAAGCAAAAGAGAAGTGTGTGCCACGTCACCACAAAACCACCACCAGGCGTGCGCGAAGAGCGATTGGTGGTCAGGGAGACACAGGGCGCTCAGAGGATGGAGGATGCTGCGGTGGGGGGCTCCCAGGTAGCCCAAGTTGAAGAAGAAGAGGAAGGCGCGATCACCCCTCGCGAGTCAGGGATCGCGAGGGCGGTCATCGCCAGCGAGAGAAGGCCCCACCCAGCTGAGGGATGGGTCGAAGTGGACGTCGGGGGAAGAAAGTTCAAGTTAGGAGGATCCCTCGCTGAAGAAGAGCGGATGCTGATCATGGGTGTGATTGAGAAGCACATGAATGCCTTTGCATGGTCAGCATCCGACATGCCAGGAATCGACCCCGATTTCCTCTGCCATCGTCTGTCGATGGACCCCATGGTTCGACCTGTGCGACAGAGGCGGAGGAAATTCAACGAGGAGAAGAGGAAGGTGATCCACGACGAAGCGCAGAAGCTCCTTGCCGCAGGGCACATAAGAGAAATCCAGTACCCCGAGTGGCTAGCGAATGTGGTACTGGTTCAAAAGGCAAGCGACAAGTGGAGAATGTGCGTGGACTTCACTGACCTCAACAAGGCGTGTCCCAAGGATTCTTACCCCTTACCCAGTATAGACGCTCTAGTCGATAGCGCATCGGGGGGAAAGCTACTCAGCTTCTTGGACGCTTTCTCGGGGTATAACCAGATCAGGATGCACCCAATGGATGAATGCAAGACTGCGTTTATGACGGAACGGTCTTGCTATTGCTACAAGGTCATGCCATTCGGGTTAAAGAATGCAGGGGCTACCTACCAGCGGCTCATGGATAGGGTGCTCTCGCCCATGCTGGGAAGGAACGTGCACGCCTATGTAGACGACATGGTGGTTACGTCCCAAGAGAAGAAGCATCATGCAGCTGATCTGGAAGAGCTATTCACCACCATTGCCAAGTACAGGCTGAAGCTCAACCCTGAGAAATGCATTTTCGGTGTGGAGGCTGGGAAGTTCTTGGGTTTCCTCTTGACAGAGCGGGGAATCGAAGCTAACCCGGAGAAGTGTGCGGCGATCGTGGCAATGAGGAGCCCAACGACGGTGAAGGAGGTGCAGCAGCTCACCGGTCGCTTGGCAGCTTTGTCCCGGTTTATGTCCGCTGGAGGGGTGAAAGGCCACCCATACTTCCAGTGTCTCAAACGCAACAGCAGATTTCTCTGGACACAGGAGTGCGAGGAGGCCTTCGTCAAGTTAAAAGGGTACCTGGCGAGCCCACCAGTCTTGCGGAAACCCCAGGTAGGCATCCCTCTTCGTCTATATTTTGCTGTGACGGAGAGAGCAGTCAGCTCGGTCCTGGTGCAAGAGCAGAGCCAGGCCCAGAGGCCTATTTACTTCGTGAGTAAAGTGCTGCAAGGCCCTGAAACGAGGTACCAAGCCCTCGAGAAGGCTGCTCTGGCGGTGGTGTTTTCAGCCAGAAGACTCAGGCATTACTTCCACAGCTTCACAGTGGTGGTAATGACTGATCTGCCTATCCAGAACGTATTGAAGAAACCTGATGTAGCAGGCAGGATGGTCAAATGGGCAGTAGAATTGTCAGAATTTGATATTTAGTACGAGCCCCAAGGACCGATCAAGGGGCAGGTGTTCGCGGACTTTGTAGTCGAGCTATCATCAATCGCGACACCTGCAGAAGGGCTAGATTTCCGATGGGTGTTATCGGTGGATGGCTCCTCTAATCAGCAGGGAAGCGGCGCTGGAGTCATCCTGGAAGGACCAAATGGGGTACTGATCGAGCAGTCCCTCCGCTTTGCCTTCAAAGCTAGCAACAATCAGGCGGAGTATGAGGCCCTGATCGCAGGAATGTTGCTAGCAAGAGAAATGGGAGCAAGAAATCTGCTGGCCAAGAGCGATTCGTTACTGGTCACCGGGCAGGTTACGGGGGAGTTCCAAGCAAAGGATCCCCAGATGGCAGCCTACCTGGAGTATGTGCAGCTCCTGAAGACGTCCTTCACCGAGTTTGAGTTAATGCACGTGCCAAGAGAGCAAAATGCCCGAGCAGACCTGCTTGCCAAGCTGGCTAGCTCAGGCAAGGGGGGGAAGCAGAGGACTGTCATTCAGGAGACCCTGAAGGTGTCGCGCGCGTTCGTATCAGACAACCAGGTGCTTCATGTATACAAGTCAATGGAGCGCCTAACGATCGGTCATCGGTCGTTGACCCAAGAAACGCTAAGAGCACCGAGGGTGAGATCGCGACCCTCAAAGACCGATGTGTTGATGGAGGTCCATGCGGAGAAGGAACCCGACACCTGGATGACGCCATACCAGCTATACTTAGAAGATGGTGTACTCCCGCTCGATCTGGCAGAAGCAAAAAGAATAAAAAGGGGTTCAAGTAAGTTTACTCTTATAGATGGAAGCCTATTTAGATTTGGATTTTCTCACCCTGTGCAGATCTGTGTACACGGCGAGCAATGCACCAGACTCGTGTCTGAGCTGCACGAGGGGGTGTGCGGAAGCCACGTAGGTGGTCGCGCTTTGGCAAGTAGAGTACTCCGCGCGGGGTACTACTGGCCAAAGCTGAAGGAAGATTGCATAAGGTTTGCTCAGCGATGCAAACAGTGTCAACTGCATGCAGACTGGCACAAGGCACCCCCTGAGGAGTTGGGGTCCATCTATAGCCCGTGGCCATTCCATACATGGGGGATTGACATCTTAGGACCCTTTCCCCTGGCGACAAGGCAGATGAAGTTCCTCATCGTGGCCATCGAGTATTTCACCAAGTGGGTGGAGGCAGAGCCAGTCGCACACATCACCGCACAGAAAGTTGAACATTTCGTCTGGAAGAACATTGTCTGCCGCTTCGGAATACCCAAGAGGCTGGTTTCCGACAATGGCACCCAGTTCACAAGTCATCAGCTGAGGAAGATGTGTGAAGTGTTAAAGATACAACAGGTCTTCGCATCAGTGGAGCACCCGCAAACCAATGGGCAGGTGGAGTCAGCAAACCGAGTGCTGCTCAGGGGGCTGAAGCGAAGACTAGACAAGGCCAAAGGAGGCTGGGAAGAGGAGGTCCCCAGAATTGTATGGTCTTATCACACCACCCCACAGTCCAGCACCCATGAGACACCCTTCAGCCTTGTCTATGGGACAGACGCCATGATTCCTGTAGAGATACAGGAGAGCTCCCCCAGATTCCTGAACTTCGTTGTTGAAGAGTCCAACGAAGAGCGTAAGGTAAATCTGGATTTGCTAGACGAAGTGCGAGAAGAGGCCAGAGTCAGTGTTGAAGCTGTGAAGAGAAGAGTAGAGCGGAGGCACAACTCTAAAGTGAGGCCGAGGCGCTTCCAGGAAGGTGATCTGGTGATGAGAAAGGCGCATCAGAATGACATGCAGAACAAGTTATCCCCAAAGTGGACAGGCCCGTACAGAGTGGTGGAGACATTGGAGAACGGAGCCTATCGCCTAGAGACTTTGGAAGGAGGAGCAATCCCCAGAACGTGGAACGCCACCCATTTAAAATTTTATTTCAGTTAAAGTTGTACAGTAATGGCGTTCTCGCGCTAAAAGATACATGCTTTGTATATGGTGGAAACAGTTGAACAGACAAGGGGGCACTCTTTTCCCTAAGGAGGGTTTTTAACGAGGCCACCCAATTAAGGAAAAATTTCCAGCATATCCAGTGTGCTCAAGTATTAAAGTTGAAATCCTCCTTGCCCCAGGTGCAAGTGCAGGTGATTGGTTGGGCCCTACTTGCCCTAGGCGCGAGTACAGGCACCGATCTAAGTCTTCCTCACCCCAGGTGTGAGCGCAAGCAGTTAAAGGTTTGAAAAGCCAGGGGTGCTAGTAAGACCAAGGGAGGGAAAGGAAAGGTTTTGACAAAACGTCCTTACCCACTTGGCATACACCAATATTGGCCCAGTAAGACTCTTAGTCCGAAACCCTTCTCACCCCGGAGTGAGGCAGGGAATGAGCGACTCAACCCGCCAAAGGGTGATGACCTTGGGGAAAATAAGAGGGGTTAGCGAGAAACACTTTTCTTTCCCCAAGACGAGGCATCACCTTGAGCGATCGATGTCAAAGTCCTCTATGCACTTAGCGCTAGAGCGACAGAGAAAGCTAAGTAAAGACTAAAGAACGATCACTGATGAGTCGTCAGTAATTGGCTAGTCGCGCGCAAAGTGAAAGACAAAGCTCAAGATCGCGCTAAGCCTAAGCTGGTTAACACTTAGTCATGTGCGAAAGGAAAGGTAAAGCCCAAGATCGCGCTGAACCTAAGTTAGTTAACAGTTAGTCGCGTGAATAAAGAAAAGCGAAGCTCAAGAAAAATGCAAAAGAAAAACTTATGCAAGAAAAGAAGCATTGAGATATTACATTCATAGCCAAGTCTTATACAATTCCAAAGTGCAAAGAAAAACTGTGCAGAAGCTAAATTTACAGAGAGGAGAAGGGTTTAAGGGGCAGGGGGGATGAGCTTTCCATCCACCACTTCATGGTAGATGCTGAACTGCGAGAGGTCCAGGTCTGGGAGAACGCATCTGATTTGCTCGAGTGCTAGCTCTAATCCATCTGTAAGGGCATCAGCACCCACGTTCATCAAATCAGCCTTCTCCACCTCCAGTTCTTGCTTTGAAGCCTCCGCAGCATCTCTCTCAGTGGTGACGGCAGCAAGGGAGGAGGTAGTTTCAGACAGTTTGCCCACCACCTCCTCAAGTCTCTTCTCCCCAGCAGCAGCTGCTTCTTTGGTGGACTCGAGCTCCCCCAATAGCTGAGTGTTCTGTTGGCGCAGGGAGGAAGTCTCGGCCTTAAGCTCCACCACCTCGCAGTCCAAAGAGCTCACCATCCGCCCCATCAAGATCTCCGTCTTGATGGTCTCTTGGACCTGCGCTAGGCATTCCCTCCTAGCCTTCTCCACCATGCCCCGCATCAGTTCAACGGACCCTTGAGCAGCCTCGAAGTCACTTCGCAGTGACTCTTTGTCGTGCTCAAGCTCCTTCACCCTCTTCTCCAGGGCTATTTGTTTGCGATGTTGGGTGGAGAACTCTAGAGAGAGCACCACCTGCCTTGCCAGGTGCATGTCAACCTCATCACCATTCCACTCGACGAGCTCCCGGTTACTTATGAGCTGTCGAACTAGGGTGATGACCCTGCTGAAATTCTCGTGGGTGGCCCCAGAAGCGCTTGGCGCGAGCTGAACCCACCACATTCAGCAGTGGCGGTAGGGATTGGCAGCAGTGGTGGTGGTGCACCCCCAGTTTGGGCAGAAGCACCCCCAGCAGGATGTGCGGATGGACCAGGTGATTGGCCTGCTGGGGGGGAAGATGGCAGTTTGGCAGTTGGAGGCAACTGCTGGCCTGGAGAAGGAAGGTTGGTAGGCTCTGAGGCAGTTTGAGCGCAGGGAGGAGGGGAAGACCCTTCCTCTACTTCCACCACCTCAATCTCTCCAGGCTGGAGAGATGAGGCCCCCTCAACTGCCCCTCTTTTCCTTTGGCGGTGTACAAGAGGAGAGCCTGAGCTCTCCTCTTCAGTTGAAGCAGCAGCAGCAGCAGTTGAGATGGAAGCCTTCACCAGCCTTTTCCTTTTCTTCTCTTGCTCGGGGCCTCCAGCTGGCGCGACCGAGAGTGGAGGGGCTGCGATGGGCTCAGTTGTAGAGGAAGAGGAGCCAGTGCCCTTGGCTCCCCTACGTTTGGCAAGCTCCAGTAAAGCTAGCTTCCTGTCCTTCCCCGACATTGAGTCTGCATAAATGGAAAAAGGAAGAGTTAGATGACCAAGGTATGCAAGTAAGTTAAAAAACACATAAAAGCATGCATGGAAAGGTGCAGGTATCCTAAGAGGGAAAGGAAGAGCTACCTATGTACTTCTTTAAGGCCACCACATCGAACTCGTCTTTGATGAGACGAGCAGAACTGTATTTGGCCCCCAGGAGCAGCCCGCACAGCTCGCGCTCGTAGGGGTCCATAGCTTCGAGGTCCCTGGATTTCTTGAACTCAACTCCAGGAACCCAGTAGAGGGGGTACCCCTCGAGCAGACTTGGACTTTGAGGGGTAGCAGATATCATGTAGAATCTGCCCTTCCAATCTTTGAAGGATTGCTGGTACAGGCCCAGGAGCACCCGCCCGGCAACCCCGTTCAGGCTGACCGAGGACCTGTCCCCAGGGTTCTTCGCTTCGAAGAAGTAGAGGAAAACATCCACAGAGGCGTTTTGCCCGAAATAGCTGCAGAGGATTTGAAATGCCCGGATGAAGGCCCAGGCATTTGGATGGAGTTGGCAGGGCGCGACGTTTAACTCCATCATCAGCTCCTTTTCGAAGAAGGTGAAAGGGAGGCGCAGCTTCAACCTCTTGAAGATAGCGGAGTAGACAAAGACGAAGGGCACCCCATTGGTGGCCCTGTCATCCGCGCAGATAGGCATCCCTCGAGGAGGGATGCGGATTTGAATGTTGAAGTCGTTCTCCCTGTCGATGGAGCAGGAAGGCTCATCAGGATTGCGACTTAGCAGGGACTTGAGATGGCCCTCGGGCAGTAGAGTGGAGGTTTCGGCGAGTAATGCCAGGGGAGCCCATTCGTAGACCCTGGCATTGTCGTGGAAGGAGGTGGCCACAGGCGGTGGTGGAGCTGGCGCACTCGCGGAAGGCTGTGCACCAGAAGAAGAGGCAAGGATGCGCGCAGTTTGTTTCAAGCGAGCCATCGCGAGATAGCTGCAAATGGAGGAAAAACGAAAAAGTCAGAATGAATGGAAGAAAAGGAGAAGATGAATGCTTCGGTGAAAACAGAGGGGGGAAAAGAGAAGGAGATGCCCAGGTGAAAAGAGGAAGAAGAAGAAGCAAAAGCCAGAGTGAGAGTGTGAAAAAACCCTAGCGCGGGTCGAGAGAGAGGAAAAGGAGAAGATGAATGCATGATGACGAGAAAGGTAAATACAATCGGTAAAGATGACCAAAAAAGGGCCAGGAAGAAGAAAAACCATACCTTTGGATGATCGCAAGAGATTCGAAGCAGAAAACTCGAAGAAAGATGGGTGCGCAGAGGAGAAGTTCGCAGAGAGTCTGGGAGTCGAATGAAGAAGATGGAGGAACAGTGAAAGGGCGCGCCAATTTGAATAAGAGAAGCGCTAGCGACGCACAACGCTGGCCGTTGATGGGGCCACGTATCGCGAGATTAAGAGAGGGAGTCCAAACGTTAAAGAAGCAGCACGTGAGGTGGCACGTGAGGCGGCCCCACTTGCCACGTGGACTGAGGGCACGACCACTTAGTCTCTTCGCTGAGAACGAGTTCTCGACTCGAGACTGGGGGGCTTGTGATCCGATCGGTCATCGGTAGTCGATGACGTCAGCAGCAGAGAACCACGTGGACCACTCGCAGGGTGACACGTGGACCAGGTGGCAGAGAGGTCAGGGGGACGATCGCCAAGAGAGGTGATCGGTGGTCAGTAACCAAGTTACCACCGACAGATCAGGCGACAGAGAGGTCGGGGGACGGAGTATCCAGAATGGTGATCGGTGGTCAGTAGCCAAGTGGCCACCAACAGACCAGTCCTCAGACTAACGCCTGAAGGCAGAACGCGAGAAACAGATAAACACTGATCAGTCATCGGGGTATTGTCATCGGGGTCTCGTGTTACACGCAGTTAAACTGGGACTGAGGTTCCCAGCGAGAGCGTTACGCATGGATCTCGCATGAGCACACCTCAGGGAATCATGCACGAGAGTGGCCTGCGGGAACTAGTAAACCAGTCAGTGATTGGTGATTCCCTCAACCCATTACGTGCGTGGCGTTGTGAAGGGTAAGACGCCTACACAGAGAGCAACGTTTGGTGAGTGTGCCTAGACCAGCCACACCCGACGTTCTCCCAAGAGTATGCGATCTGCCCAGATGAGAGAAACATCCTAAGTTACTCCGCGAGGGCGTAACTTAGGCACACAAAGAGAAGCGCTAGAGCCCTTCCAGTAAGTGACACGTGTGTGGTTAGATGTGAGTTGCAGGCCTCCACGTGTCATCATCTGAGAGGGGTGCAGTCCAGACAAAAGAGCACTCCGTACCACTAAAGGTACAGACAGGCGCAGCCAAGCGCAGAGACGTACAGACTCTCACGCTCCCCACTGCTGATTCTGAAGGTACGCTTTCTCTGAAAAGCATAACAGGGTTCTGACACATGCCAGAAAAGCATAACAGAATTCTGTTATGCCTAGAAGCAGGGAAAGAGAGATAAAAGAGAGAATCAGGGTGAGAGTGAGGGAGGGACAAAAAACAGAGTGCAAGAGTTCTCACACAAACGCTACTAGTTTTCTAGTCTTTGGTGGTTCTGTGGACTAACTTGATCGTCGGAGTGCAAACGGCCGCTAGAGGCGCCGTCTGTGTGTTTTGCAGGTCACGTTTGGAGAAGCAAGAGAAGGTTCTGAGGGTAATCCTGCAGAAGACGCAGTCGCGTAGACAGGGCAGAGAGTGCTACGAAGCGATTCCTCCACGTTCGAGTTGCCGGCAGGATCAGAAAGGTTTTGCAAAGGTTTTTCAAAAGTGAAATACATGTGAGCTTGTTCTTGAAGAACCTTGTGCTAGATGAAGGTGCTGGTACTGTCTTGGAGAAAATAGAACAACTGGTTTATGTTCTTGCAACATTGCTTCAGGTGTAATCTTTTCCTTATTCCTTCTTGTATTGGTTCTGAGCGTTAGTCACTCTAGATAGGGTTTCTTGGAGTGCAAGGTATGCTGGAATAGTGTTTTTCAGCCTTGATAGTTGAGGTTCTTGAAGGGTTCAAGAACTGCTGTGTGTTTGTAATTGATTGTATTAGTTTTTAGTGGATTACACCTTGGAGTGAGGTGAACTGGACATAGCTCTTGATGAGTGAACCAGTATAAAAATTCTTGTGTGGTTCTTCTCTCATCCCTGCACTTAATTCTGTAATTTCACATAATCTGTCAAGAAAGGAATCTGTTATATTGAAACTAAATCTGTTAATTATGGACCTGGTTAGATCTGCTGTTCTAACTTGTTAATCGATCCTCCAATCATAAATCAAGCTGTTGTGTGAATCTGTAATAAGATAAGAAGAGTAAACTGGTTTCTTTAACTAAGCTGTAACATTTGGTTCATTACTCTAGATGGCTTATGTTAAGTAAAAATTGATTAATTCTGTACCTTAAACTGCAACTTTATAAACAGTGAAGGGTAATCAATTTGGTTCTGATATTGCTGCTAGTTGATCTAAACTGTGCTGATCTTGTTTTAATTGTGCCAGATTCATCTGTAAAAACAATTTGTTCCTTTTAATATCAATCTGTTCTTTTCACCTATGTTACATAGTAAGTTAGATTGTTTGGGAAAATTTGATAAGCTCAATTCACCCCTCCCCTCTTGATCTTAGACACTGCTTAACTCTAACAATTGGTATCAAGAGCTAGGGCTTGTATTTTTCTCAAGTGTATGCATGATGTATGAGTTTAAAATGCCTTTTGCTGAAGGTGCGTCTATTAATAGACCTCCTATGTTTGGTGGTGTTAACTATGCTTTCTGGAAAATCAGGATGAAAATTTTTATGGAGTCTATTGACATGGGAATTTGGGATGCAGTGGTCAGTGGACCTTTCATACCTATGCAGGTTGTCAAAGAAGAAACAATAAAGAAGCCTTGGTCTGAATGGAGTGAAACCGAGAAGAAGAAGGCACAATATGACTCCTTAGCCAAGAATATCATCACTTCTGCACTGAATATGGATGAGTTCTTTAGAGTCTCTCAATGCAACTCAACTAAGGAGATGTGGGAGGTACTAGAGGTAACTCATGAAGGGACTCATGATGTGAAATGGGCAAGGAAGCACTCACTAATTCAGGAATACGAACTATTCAGAATGCAATCAGAAAAAAGTATTGCAGATGTGCAGAAACGATTTACACATATTGTAACAACAATCTCAAAATCCAGAGATTTATCCAAGATATCCACTGCTGCACTTTTTGGAAAGCTGATAGAGCATGAAATAGAGCTGAAAAGATTGAAAGAACAAGAAACCGTGGAGAAGAAAGCCAAAGGAATTGCCCTGAAAACTACCATGGAACATGATACAAGTGAGGAAGAAGTTGATCCTGAACATGATGAGACTTTGAGTCTGCTCACCAGAAAATTCAGTAGGTTTCTTAGAAAGAAAAACCGTGACAAAACTCAACAAAGAAAGAGGTACTCTAAACCCAATGATTCGAATTCTTCCAATTGCACTTGTTTTGGATGTGGTAAACCAGGTCATATAAAGGTTGATTGTCCAAACAATCAAAACAAAGAAAAATCAGCAAGCAAGAAGAGTGAAAGAAGCAAAGGCAAAAGAGCATACATCTCATGGGAAGAAAATGATGTATCCTCATCTAGTAATTCCTCAACCGAAAGTGAGGAAGAAAATTTGTGCTTTATGGTGAATGAGGAAGAATATAAATCTGATTCAGTAAGTGATTTTTCTACTGATTCTGAAAATTATGATCAGCTGTTAATTGCATTTAAGGAAACCCATGATGAAGCAAACAAATTAGCTGTAATTTGCAACAGATTTGTTCCGTCCGGTTGACAGCGACGTCTTCGTGCACGACCTCAACCGTCAGCTAGGGACTCCTTCCCACTGGTTCTCTGTGGATTCCTGCAAAAAAGAGGACAAAAAGGCGCCCTAGCGGCCGTTTGCACTCCGATGCTCAAGTCAGCCAGCAAGAAACACCAAAACTGTTCACCTACGTCTCTGAGCATCGCGTATGGCACTCTGAAGGTGGTAAAAAATAACTGTGTATTGTCTCCTTCAGGCAAAAATGTTCCCCAGTCACTTGTACGTAACCTTGAAGCACGAGCAAGCAACCAGAGAGTTCCCGTAAATTTGCCAAAAGTTCCAACCCCGTTTCCAACATTCCCCGCGCTATTTAAACCTCCCAAGCATTTAAAGCGCCTTAAAGCGCTTTTAATCACAAACGTAACGCACCCATTAAAGCGTTTAATTAGAAAACGTAGCGCATTTAAGACGTTGAAACGCTTGGGAGCCATCATAGTACCTGAACGCTCGAAACGGAAACTGTATTGAATGACTTTAATTACCTGGCACCTGACTAGAGGGTGTTTCTATTCTGACATGGCTGTCGTACACGTGGAGGGCCTCACGACGCCATGACCCCATCCGGGGGCGTTTCTGCCCACCTGGGGACGTTTCTACGTGTGAGTCCTCCTGCTTGGGAGTGCTACTGCGCTAGGGGTGACTTTTTGGGTGCCAACTCATGCCCCCAATCATCTAGTCACCTACTCTGAGAGCGTATCTGCCTTCCTCTCGTACCCTGCACTCGGTTACCCTGGGCGTGACCTTCCTCTTGGGTCGTATCTGTCCCGAAGGCGTCTCTGGGGCGGCAGGGGTACCTCACGAGTCAGGCTGCCCTACACTGATGCTTTCACTATGGCCTTGAAGCCACCTTTTCCTTCTCTTTATCGCTGCCCCGTGCTATCGGGACCTGAGGCCTTCCCACGGCGTCGCTCCCTCCTTTGTCTTTCCTACCCATGGGTATCGGGGAACCACATTGTGATTGCCTTGTTTCAGCACGGTTTGATCTGGCGACGCCCTGGTTGGGCGACGCCTTCACCTAGGCGACGCCTTGCCTTGGCGTCTCTCCACCTAGGCGACGCCTTGCGTTGACTTTGACTCTCCAGCCGTTGACTTTGACCTTGACTTAGTCAACGCCCGGATACGGGACGGTACACAAGCCCCCCAGTCTTAAGCCGAAGACTTGTCTTCAGCACAAAGACTAAAGCCTCGCCCACGCCGTCCACGTGCCCTCCTGATGACGTGTCATTCTCTGCTGACTCAGTAATTCTTCGAATTACCGACGTGACACTTTCTGAACCACAAGGGTATTCTTAATGGCTGATTGGACATCCCCTGAAATGGGAAAAATAATGTCCTTTGAGGCTGCGCTTAATCGCGTGCCACGTGGCTCATCGTGCGGTCATCTTTAAGAACCTCTTGCGCTCCCCTTGAGCGCTTAATCTTGCAACACGTGGCATCATCACACGGTTATCATTTGTTGACCCTCGCGCTTCTCGTAACGTTTAAGTTACCCAAACCCCGCGCTTGCCACTACTGTTACATCCACTTTCTCTGCCCTTTCTCACTGTTCATCTTCTCTGAATCCCTTCTCTCGCGACCCCTGTTCATTCGTGCTTCCGCTCTCCACGCCCTTCAGCCCCCAAAGGTACGGTTTTTTCCCTCCTTGATGATTCTCTTCACTGTATGAACTGCCTGGGACTGTCCATATTACCGCATTTCTTTGGATATCGTTTGTATGCTTCTTTGTTCCTCTCGTTCCCCTTCGCTCTCGTGTGGGTAGGGCGCTCCTAGGATTCTTCCATTTTTTTCCCTTTTCTTCTTCCAACCCCTTTTCTCTGAACCCTTTCTTTTTCTTTTGATCTTCAGCTTTGGCATTGATGGCGAAAACTAAGACCACCGCGCCTCCCCCGCTCCCTAAGTCTTATTATAAGGGCGAATACGACTGGGCTCCCGACGAACTTCTGGACGAATGCTCCCTCCTAAACTCTGTTGAGGACGTGGAGGCTCACAGGGGGGACCCTGCGCTTTATAACTTCAACGCCTTTCACAAAAATCACGACTCCCAAGTCCTGGTATGCTGGGTGCGGCCTGGGATGCCCGTTTGTGCGGACTCACGGGATACTGGGGGAAGCCCCTTCTTCTTCCTGTATCAAATGGTGCTCAAGAGGGTGGGCCTGCGTCTGCCCCTTACTTCTTTCGAAAAAGAGCTGCTTACAGAGATAAACACTGCTCCCGCCCAGCTCCACCCCAACAGTTGGGCTTTCGTGAGGGGGTTCCAAATTCTCTGCGGCTATCTAGGTGTTCCCTCTTCTGTAGACGTTTTTCTTCACTTTTTCGAGGTAAAGAAACAGGGGAAGAGCCTATGGATGAGCTTTTCTGGCATCGCTGGGCGCATCATTCTTACGCTCTTCCAAAATTCGTTCAAAGGATGGAAGAGGAAATTCTTCAAGGTACGTGCGACCAAGCGCGATCCTACCATCCTAGAGGGCTTTCCCCTATACTGGACGGATAAGCCCATAACCATGAAGGCCCTGGCTTTGGATGAGCTTACCCCCTCCGACCGGGATGTGTGCAAAGCCTTGGCGGGACTGGGGGTAGTCTTCGATACCGCCAAACTCATCGCGAACGAATTCAACGCCCATGGGCTTTCTACCTACTTTGGTATCTGCCCTTGATTGTTTATGATACATTAGTTGTTGTGGTTATCTGCGTGTGTTTGGCCATAGAATTTCCCTTCCGCTTCATCTGAACCAACCTTTACTCTACTATTTTTCGCTGTTGCAGGTTCAGTGATGACTTCCTCGAGGCGGCTGGCTCTTGCCAAATTTTTGAAGAAGGAAAAATCTACCAAAGAAGGTGGGGACGTCGTCGCCCCCGACGTGCCCACCGTCGCTTCCCTGCCGATTCCTCCACCATCTGCTTCTCCTCCTCCCATTGCTGCGGTTCCATTAGCCATGGCGTCAACCCCTGCCTCAGCGCGCCCTAACAAAGGGAAAAGGGTGTTGATAGTAGATTCTGACAGCGAAGACTCGGGTACTGCCCTGGTTTCCCATAAGAGGAGGGTTACGGGTCTCATTGCCTCACGCTGCGCCCCCCGGCGATGGGAACTCTCTCAGGGACGATCCTCCCAGTGCCACCTCACCGCCGCCTCCGCCAGCCCACGAGGAGCGAGAGGAAAGGATTGACTCGGTTCCCCCGCCTTCGCCGTTGCCGCATCGTGACGCAGCTGAAACGTCGGGCTCCGCCCCTCCTGTATCAGTCCCTGGCTCGACTTCGCGCAAACCCCGGATTCCTCGCTCCATTCATAGGGAGTTGACGCAGGGCTTCACCGAAGGAATGACGCCGACTGATCCTCAAAAAGGGGGAGGCATGCCTTACTATATGGGGGCCTTCCTGGCGGTGGCAATCAAGTGGCGCACTCAGGCTCGAAATGCTATCAAAGGGAGGGAGGTTCTCCGCAAGCTGAGAGAAGAGGTGGTGGCGTTGAAGGAGGAGAAGCAAAACTGGGGACTCAAGGAGGAAGCTTCCCAATCTCTGCTAAAACTGACCCATGAGGGCAGGGAGGGAGCTGAGGCGTACGCGCGAGAACTGGAACAGGCGCATGCCGCTCAACTAGCCCAGCTCACCTCCTATCAAATCCAAAACATTGGCCTCCAGGAGGCGGCTCTTACATCCGAGGTGCAGCGGAGAAAACTTGATGAGTTGGATGCTGCTTGGAGGCGTAAGCTAGGTGAGAGAGAGGACGCCTTGACTGCGAAGGTTGAAGCTTTGAGCCTTCTTCAAGCCGAGGCTAACAAGCTCCGGGTGGAGAAGGAATTCCTAGAGAAGCAATTGACATCCAAGGATTCCAGGATTACCGAATTGGAGGGGGAGGTCGAAGAACTAACTGGGGAGATGGCGGGGACGTTTGAGGAGGGCTACCAAGAGGCTTTGACCCAGGCGTTCTGCGAGAACACGGGCATCAATATTTCGAACTGCGACCCCACACACCATGTCGTTGACGGGAAGGTCGTGCCCATGGACTTGGATGACTGAACCGTTGTCTCTCACCCGCCGCCTTCAGCTTCCAGCTTAATTCCTTTATACTTTACCTTCGTTTTTTATTTCCTCTATTAAAACTTATAATTCTTTGAACTATCCGTACTCTTGTTACAAAACTGGGTGTTCGTATGATTGCTTTTGTGCCTTCGCGATATAGAATCCTGCCTGTGCGTTCTTCCTCTCATTCTTTACCTTCGCGCGCGCTTCGGTTATTTTATTTGTGTTCCGCCTATTTCTTTCACTTCGTTGGATGGCCTTGTATGTCCGGGAAAAGTCACGTGCCGACCCTCACGTCCATGGAGAGGCTCACCTAGTGACGTCGTATCGTCCACAGGGTGTCTCTAACACCGAAATGGTTCCTTCCTTGATCCTTGGCACCCGGCGCCCACGCCAAAGGAGAGGCCTGCTACAGCAGCACCGTATCGTCCCCGGGTGTCTAAAACGTCGAGTGCTTTGGGGGGGTCGTTCCCTCTATGGTCTTTCCTTCCCATAGGTATCGGGGAACGCCCTGCCAGCGATTGGCTGGCGGTTTGGCGGTCTCGCCTCCCTCCACAGTCTTTCCTACTTGTGGGTCTCGGGGAGGTGACGCCAGCAACTAACTCTGCCCCCTTCAATTTCGTCTCCCTCCACAGTCTTTCCTACCTGTGGGTATCGGGGAGGCGACCCTGTCGATATTTGGTTGGCGACGTCTCACGCTGGCGTCGCCCTTCACGTCCTTCCTGGCGACGCCTCGGGCGTTCCCTTTACTTCGACGTTGACCTTGGTCCTTGCCTTGGTCGACGCTTGATGACAGCGAAGAGCTCAAGGTTTTGTCCGTGCCCTCCGCGTGGCAATTCTTGTATGGCTGATGGGACGTTCCGTCATTCGACTTGATCCACGTGGCGCTGCTTGTATGGTTGATGGGACATTCAGTCATTCCATCAAGTTCTGACTCATGCTGTGCCCCTGATTCACTTTCGACGGCGCATCGTACCACTGGATGTTCTGTTGATACGACGTTCTCTGATTTTAACCAGTGGTGCCAGGGTCATCCTTCCATCTTCTGCCACGTGGACCAATCGTGCGGTGCATCCATTCGCGTCGTTTGGCGCTCTAACCGCTTTATTTAACTCTTCAAACTCTGAAACTATCCTCATCATTTTCTCACTCTCCATAACCCACTTACGTTCTTTCTTCTTGCACCTTTCCTTCTTGCACCCTTCCTTCTCTCACGAAGGGTTGTTCCAGCATTCGCTTCCCTCGCTCAACTCTTGCATTTCTGGCAGTCCCTACACTCTTGACAATCCCTGATCTTGTTAAAGAATGTCTTCTCACGCTGCTTCCTCCAGGGTCACTCCCAAGGACTTGTACCCTTGGGCTTCAAGTGAAGTTCTTGACGAGTGTTCATGCTTACTCTCTACCAGGGCCATAAGGGACCACAAAGGGGATTCGTGTTCCTATGACCACCGGGCCTTCGCGAGGAGGCATGACGACGACATCGCTGTGCTCCCTTGCACTCTAGGGGAGCCAGTATGTGGAGACGAACGGGCCAACGAAGGGGTCCCTTTCTTTTACTTTTACCAGGTGGTGTTCAAGACCATCGGAGTGCGCCTACCCTTCTCCTGGTTCGAGAAGGAACTGCTGACGGAGATCAACGTTGCTCCGGCCCAGTTATACCCCAATAGCTGGGCCTTCGTCAAAGCCTTCGACATTCTCTTCGGGTTTCTGGGTTGTGCACCCTCGGTTGACCTCTTTCTTCACTTCTTTGAGCTGAAGAGGCAGAGACACAACCTCTGGGTAACTCTCAGTAACGTACCCGGGAGAGTTCTCTTCACACCCTTCCAAAGCTCATTCACCGGGTGGAAAGGCCGGTTCTTCAAGATCTGCTGTACTGACCTTGTTCCCGACGCTCTGGATGGGTTTCCACTGTACTGGGTGAGAGAGGAGAGGGCTCTCAAAACCAAACCCCTCAAGAAGCTGGCTCCAAGTGATCAAATAGCTTGCCGGATTCTTGCTGAGGCGGGAGGTTTTGACTCTGCCACTGTGATCAGCCTGGAGTTTAACGCTGGGACTCTCGAAAAGTACATAGGTAAAAGTCGCTGCCCTAGAAACTCCGGCCTTTGTTGTTTTCTGTACGTGCATGTCTTGCCTCATGGTATCTCTGACACATTTATTTCCCTTGGTGCAGGTTCGAAAATAAACCAAGAAAGGAGGACACGACTTACTCGAGCTCTGCGGGCTGGGAAAGGGGCTTCGCCTTCCTCCAGTGCTGATTCTGATGACCACTGAAAAGTGGCTCTTTTGTGACTTGCATGAGTTGTAATATTCGCCCCATTTGGGCTACTTCAATTGTATTGAGCATTGCTTGTAACACCAACTTTTTCTATATCAATCGATTTTTGTAACGTCACTTTACTCTGCATACATTTCGCATATTGTGTGCTTTCCTTCGCCCTGTTCATCAATGGCGGCCGCCTCCATCCAGGCGACGCTTTCTTTCTTGGCGACGCCTTCTTTCTTGGCGACGCCTTCTTTCTTGGCGACGCCTTCTCTTGGCGACGCCTTACCTTACTTCAAACGGAGAAAGATACAGGCTAAAAACCAAGGCACTTCTTTTTTCTCAAATTGGTTTTACCTTTTATTAGGGTGACCTCATTAAAAAAACCCCCGAGAGGGAAAAAGAGCGTCCCCTTCAACTAAATTGTTACATAACTGCTTACATAAATCAACTGAAATAAAATTTTAGGTTGGCTGCATTCCAACTGCGCGGGATAGGACCTCCATCTAAAGTCTCCAGGTTGTACGAACCGTTACCCTTAGCCTCAGTAACTCTGAAGGGTCCGGTCCACTTGGGAGTAGGTCGCCGACCTGAAACTGTCGCGACTTTACCTTAGAGCTATATTGCCGCTCTACTCTTCTCTTCGTCGCTTCAGCTTTTATTCTAGCTTCTTCCCGGGCCTCGTCTAGCAGATCCAGGTTTACCCGCCTTTCTTCATTGGATTCCTCCGCCACAAAGTTTTGAAAACGTGGCGAGCTCTCATGTATTTCTACCGGGATCATCGCGTCCGACCCGTAAACCAAACTGAAAGGCGTCTCCATAGTAGAGGATTGGGGCGTGGTGTGATATGCCCATACGATCCTTGGTACCTCTTCCGCCCACGCCCCTTTGGCTTTCTCTAACCTTCTTTTTAACCCCCTCAGCAGAACTCTGTTTGCCGATTCTACCTGCCCATTAGTTTGGGGGTGCTCAACTGATGCAAACACCTGTTTAATGCCTACCTCAGCGCATAGGTTTCTCAACTGTTGACTGGCGAACTGGGTTCCGTTGTCGGATATCAGCCGCCTAGGTACGCCAAAACAGCACACAATGTTCTTCCACACAAAATTTTGTACTTTGTGCGCTGTGATTTTTGCCATGGGCTCTGCCTCTATCCATTTGGTGAAGTATTCGATGGCAACGATCAAATACTTCATCTGCTTGATCGCCAGTGGGAAGGGGCCCAGGATGTCGATTCCCCATGTATGGAAAGGCCACGGACTGTATATGGATCGCAACTCTTCTGGCGGCGCCTTGTGCCAGTCGGCGTGCTTTTGGCATTGCCTACACCGTTGGGCGTGCCGTGCGCAGTCCTCTTTCACTGTTGGCCAGAAGAAACCTGCGCGTATTACCTTGGAGGCTAAGGATCTTCCCCCTACGTGGCTCCCGCAGATGCCTTCGTGTAGTTCCGCCATTATCCTGGTGCACTCATCGCCACTGACGCATGTTAGGATAGGGTGAGTGAAACCGTGCCTGAACAGCACCCCATCCACCAAAGTATATCTTGCGGCATTTCTTTTGACTTTTTTACCTTCTTCAGGCTCCACTGGGAGAGCCCCATCCGCCAGGTATCGCTTGTAGGGCGTCATCCAGGTGTCTCCCCTGGCCAGAACGCATACCTGCATCTGCTCTTCCTCAGGCACACCCGCGTACATGCTGATGCGGGGCGCCCTCTGCGTATCTTGAGTCAAAGAGGAATGACTCCTCGGCCTTCCCCTTGATGTATAAATCTGGAGGACATCCACCCTGTTGTCTTCCACGAATCTACGCGGAGCTTTGAGAGTCTCCTGGATCACTGTCCTCTGTCTACCCCCCTTGCCTGAGCTGGCCAGCTTTGCAAGCAGGTCAGCTCTGGCATTCTGCTCCCTCGGGACATGTATCAGCTCAAGAGCGTTGAATGCTCCCTTCAACAACTGGACGTATTTCAAATACGCCACCATCTGTGGGTCCTTCGCCTGGAACTCACCCGACACCTGCCCCGTAATCAGCTGGGAGTCGCTCTTCACCAGGAGGTTCTGTGCGCCCATCTCCTTGGCCAGGAGCATTCCTGTTATCAGGGCTTCATACTCTGCCTAATTGTTACTCGCCTTGAAGGCGAAGCGCAGGGCCTGCTCAATCAGTATGCTGTCGGGTCCTTCCAAGACTATTCCCGCACCGCTCCCTTGTTGGTTGGAAGAACCATCAACCGAGAGCAGCCACTGTGAACCCACTTCCACCTCTTGCTCACCTCCGGGCGAAAGTTCCGCTATAAAATCTGCGTACACCTGCCCTTTGATGGATCCTCTAGGCTCATACTGGATGTCGAATTCTGACAGTTCTACCGCCCAGCGCACCATTCTTCCCGCCACATCAGGCTTCTGCAGCACTTTCTGTATAGGGAGGTTGGTCATCACCACCACCGTGAAGCTGTGGAAGTAATGACGGAGCCTCCTGGCAGAAAATACTACCGCTAGCGCCGCCTTCTCTAGCGCTTGGTACCTCGTCTCAACTCCCTGTAACGCCTTGCTTACGAAATAGATGGGTTTCTGACTCTGGTCCTGCTCCTGGACTAACACAGAACTGATGGCCCGCTCCATTACGGTAAAATATAACCGGAGGGGCACGCCCGTTATCGGCTTGCAGAGGACCGGTGGCGTCGCCAGGTACTCCTTCAGCTTAATGAAAGCCGCTTCGCATTCATCAGTCCATGCAAAGCGGCTGTTTCTCTTGAGGCACTGGAAATATGGGTGCCCCTTCTCTCCTCCGGCGGAAATAAACCTCGAGAGCGCCGCCATCCGCCCTGTCAGCTGTTGCACCTCCTTTACCGACGTCGGACTCCGCATGGCGACAATCACCGCGCATTTGTCGAGGTTCGCCTCTGTCCCCCTCTCTGTGAGCATAAAACCCAAGAACTTACCGGCCTCGACCCCGAAAACACACTTCTCAGGGTTTAACTTGAGGCGGTACTTGGATATTGTGACGAACAACTCCTCCAGGTCCGCCATGTGCTGCGCCCTATTCTGCGACGCCACCACCATGTCGTCTACATAGGCGTACACATTCCTCCCGAGCATTGGCGCCAGGACCTTGTCCATTAACCTTTGGTACGTGGCGCCCGCATTCTTCAGCCCAAAAGGCATCACCTTATAGCAGTAGCTGCAGGTCTCTGTCATGAATGCAGTCTTGCTCTCGTCTCTTGGGTGCATCTTGATTTGGTTGTACCCTGAAAAGGCGTCCAGGAAACTCAGCACCTTGCTGCCGGACGCACTGTCTACCAAGGCGTCGATACTGGGCAGCGGATACAAGTCCTTCGGGCATGCCTTGTTCAGGTCCGTGAAGTCAACGCACATCCTCCACTTTCCGTTCGCCTTTTTCACCAAGACGACGTTGGCGAGCCACTCAGGGTATTGAATCTCCCTGATGTGGCCAACACTCAGCAGCTTCTGCGTTTCGTCTCTCACCACCTGCTGTCGTTCCTCATTGAATTTTCTCCTTCTCTGACGCACCGGGCGGACCGTGGCGTCCATGCTGAGGTGGTGACACAGAAAATCGGGATCGATGCCAGGCATATCCGAGGCGGACCATGCGAAGGCATCCAGGTGGCGTGAAATCACTTCCGCCACCCCTTCCTGTTCTTCTGGGCTCAGCGAACTCCCTAGCTTGAATGTCTTGCCGCCAATCTCCCTTTCTACGGCATTAGCCGTTGGCTGTTCCCTGCTATCATCCTCGACGGGCGCCGCCTCTTCTACGAGCGCTGCTTCCTCAGGGCTTTCCTCCATTGGTGCATCAGCTTTGGGCGTCGCCTTCGCTGGTAGGGCCTCGTCAGGCGTCGACCCAGCGGGCGCCGCCTCAACCATCGTCGTGTCCGCGCTGGGCGGACGTTCATACACCATGAACACGCCTCTCTTCGTTTTCAGGCTGTTCTAATAGCATTTCCTTGCCTCCTCCTGGTCTGACCTGATGACTATCACCTGGCCATTGAGGTCCGACAGCTTCATCTTCATGTGACGTGTGGAGGACACCGCGTTCAGACGGTTTAACGCCGGTCTGCCCAGCAAAATATTGTAGGCAGAGTTGGCGTTCACGACAAGGTACCGGATGCTTTCGGTACGGGAGGCCTCTCCGTCTGTGAACGTAGTCCTCAACTCCAGGTAACCCCGGACTTCCACCTGGTTATCCCCGAACCCATACAGGCATCCCGTATAGGGACTCAACAAATCGGGGGACAACCGTAACTTATTAAAGGTCGACAGAAACATGACGGAGATAGTCATGACGGCTGTGACGGAGAAACATGACGGCTACCGAACTTCCTTGGTCGACAAGCACTCTGTGCACCTTCCTTCCGGCTGTGACGACTGAGATGACAACGGGGTCGTTGTCGTGGGGTACCACATCTCGGAGGTCTCTTCTTGTGAACACGATATCCGACTCCCATGGCTCCCCCGAGAGCCTCTCTTCGATTGAATTTACCCCCCTCGCGTATTTCTTCCGCTGGGAGGCGGTGGGTCCCCCGCCGGAAAAACCTCCAGCAATAGTGTGGACCTCGCCAAGCACAGGCATCTCGTGTGCTGGTTCTTCTGCCAGCGGCGACAAGGTGGCGGTCGTGGCGGGCTCCGCGACATAGTCTTTCAAGAACCCAGTTCTCACCAGCTCATCTAGCTGGTAGCCCAACGACAGGCAGTTGTCAATGTGGTGCCCGAAAGCCTCGTGGAATTCGCACCAAGAGTCTTTACGAGGCCCCAACACCTTGTCGGTCTTCGCCGGTCGCCTCAACCTCTCAGCTATGTTAGGCACGGCGATCAAATCCTTCAACTCAACCACGAAGTTGTACCTCGCCGGTCTCGCTCTTTCTCTGGCCGGGCGATCGCCTCCTGCCGGACCCCTGGGCTGGGGCTTTCTGGTCTCGTAGGGGCGTCTCGCCTCTGGCTTCTTTCTTCCCGTCGTGGCCTCATTGACCCTGACGGGTTGAGCTCGTGTCGGTCCCCTCGGGCGTGAGGGCACGACGCTGGTGCGCTTCACACACACCTCTCCTTCAGAAGCAATATGGTTTACCGCCCTACGCCGTAGTTCAGCGAAAGTCCTAGGGCGGTTGCGGATGATGGATTCTCCAAAAAGACCGGGGCATACGCCTTTCACAAACGCGTACACGATCATAGGCTCCTCTGTCGTACCAACCTTCACGACCTGGGCCCCGAAGCGATTGATATACTCCTTCAGGATCTCCCCTTGATACTGCTTCACATCGAACAGGTCGTAAGAGACTGGCGGCGGGGCCTTGTTTGCTAAGTATTGTTCCCTGAACAATCGCGACAATTGGCGGAAAGATGTGATATGACCCTCTAGGAGGCTAATGAACTAGTCCATAGCCATCCCGGTCAGGGTGCTCATGAAGAGCTTGCACTTGGCAGCATCAGAACCGCCTATCAGGACCATCTGTGTGTGAAATGCAGCAAGGTGCGTCTCTGGGTCCTCCATCCCGGTGAAGATCACCTTGGGTCCCGCGAACGTGTTCGGGATCGCTGCGTCTAGGATCTCCTGCGAGAAAGGAGTGGAAAACTCCCTTGGTGGGGAATGGTTCTCCATCTCGTCATGTCCAAGCCGCCTCCGATCATTTCTCAGGCCCCGGCGCAACTCCTCATTCACACGGTGCAGCTCTTCGTTTCGCTCATGCGAGGCGTCAAGGTCTGCCTGCATGCGTTCCTGTTCCATTTTCGAATTCGCACGGCCATCACTTAACGCCTCTCGCACTCCTCAAGTTAACGTTAGATCTTTCAAAAACGCGCACTCCAAACCACTGTTTCATTCACTCTTCGCATTCTCTCCACTGTTCATCTTCCCAAACTTTCTCTGCAACCTTCGCTCTCTCTCGCCCTTTCGATCTTCGAATACCCAGATACTCGAAAGGTATGATTTTTCTCCTTCAATGGCTCTCCCTTTAACTTTCGTACTGATATAACAGCCTGGGCCTGTTTATTTTCCTTGCATTTCTTGTGTTCTTCTCCTCTCCTCCACATCTCTTCATTCTTTCCTCTTTTCTAGATTTCTCGCGTGGGTAGGAGTCCTCTTAGAGTTTCGTCCCATTTGCTTCTTTGAACTTGCTAAGCCTTTGCTTTGTCCTTCCTTCTTCAGATTTTTCATCAACTATGGTACGTACTGAAACGACGGCCAATCCTCCTCCCCCCGGGGTCAACTATAAGGCTCAGTATCCCTGGGCCTCTGATGAACTCCTAGCCGAGTGCACAACCCTAACCACTGTTGGAGACGTGGAGGACCATATTGGCGACCCACGGTTATACAATTTCAATGCTTTCTATAGCGTCCACGACTCCCACGTCTTCGTTCGTCATGGCACCCCCGGGGAGCCTGTGTGTGTTCGATAGGTCCAACGGTGGGAAACCCTTTTTCTTCCTTTATCAAATAGTGCTCAAGCGCGTTGGTCTGCGCCTTCCTTTTACAAACTTCAAAAGGGAGCTGCTTACCGAAATCAACACAGCCCCTGCCCAGCTACACCCCAACAGCTGGGCATTCATCAGGGCCTTCGAGATTCTGTGCGGGTACTTGGGCATTCTGCCCTTCGTGGACGTCTTCCTTCATTTCTTTGAAGTGAAGAAGCATGGGAAAAGCCTTTCGGTAAGCTTTTCCAGAGTCGCTGGCAGGATACTCCTCACCCTTTTCCAGAACTCGTACAATGGGTGGAAAGGCCAATTCTTCAGGGTGTGTTGCACCAAACACGACCCCTAGATGGCTTCCCCTTGTATTGGGCGGAGAAGCCAAAGCTGCTTAAGCCCAAATCTTTGGATGAACTGACCTCTGCTGATAGAGAGGTATGCGTGGCTTTGGCCAGCCTGGGAGTCGTCTTCAGCACCGTGAAACTCATAGCTTGCAAGTTTAACGCGGACGCCCTTTGTGGGTACTTTGGTAGGAAAATCTACACCCCTACTTGTCTTCTTTACATTCGCCTCTTGATGTGTTTTCTCTGATTGATGTGTGTGCTGCTTATCTGCCCAATTTTCGTATGTGCTATATGTGCCTTCTCGTTTAACTGGTGTTAGCTCTAACCCTTGCTCTCTTGTTTGCCTGGTGCAGCATCGGTAATGGACTCCTCGAGGCGAATTTCACTGGCCAAGACCTTGAGGGATCACCCCAAGGCAACATCTGCGAAGGCCGGCGCCTCCAGCACCCCTATCACTGAGTCCAACCGTCCTCCATCACCAACACCACACACCGCCCAAACACCCAATTCTCCCAATTCTCTCCAAACACTTAACTCACCCCCACCAATCGCTGCAGTCCCCCTGGCTGTGGCTGCCAATCTCACCCCAGCCCCCCTGGACAAGGGCAAGGGTGTCCTTGTGGCCCCCTCTGATGACGAAGACTCTGGCGAGGGGCAGGTCTTCAAGAGGAGGAGGACCAACAGGGTCATCTCTTCACGATCTCCCTCCCCCCAACATGGAGAGTCGCTGAGGGACAACCTTTCCAGTGCCACATCTCCTCCACCACAAATGGGCCAAGAGGAGGGGGCAGAGTCCGCGCTCCCACCAACACAAACTGCTGCACAAGCTTCCGCCCCAGAGGTCTTGACGATTCCCCCGACGATCGTGCAACTAATGAGGGGGTTCAATCAGAGGTCGTCGGGGAGTTCTTTTGGCGAGGCTAAGAAGGAAGGCATGCCCTACTATACGGGGGCTTCCTCGCTATTGCACTCGACTGGCGCGCACAAGCAAAAACCAAAGCCATCGAGATGCAAACCCTTCAGGGCCTCAAGCGAGAGGTGGAGAAGGAATTTCTAGACTAGCAGCTAGTCTCCCAAAACTCCAAGGTCGAGGAGCTGGAGAAGTCCAACAAGGAACTCCTTGACGACATGGCCGGCACCTTCGACGAGGGGTTCAAGGAGGCTCTGGCCCAAGCTACATGTGAGAACCCAGGGATCAACACCTCCAACTGTGACCCTGGCAATCATATTGTCAACGGGAAGTGGTGCCCCTCGACCTTGGGGATTGAGCTTCATTTCATTAATCTTCATTTTGTAAACTTGTATCTTCTAACATTTTACAATACTCTAAACTTTATCTGTGACTCTGACATTTAATCTTATTTAAAAGATTATTCGAGCTTTATCTTTACATCCCCGGGTACCTTCAGTTTCTATGCTCTACCGCTTTCTTTGCTAAATTGAATGCGTTATTACCCCTACATTTCTTCAACGCTTTGACTATGACTCTTTAGGTAGCACGCGACCTTCTCTCTTACTCTTACCTTCTGTGTCGCGATGCATACTCTCCCCCTGGTCTTTTACTTAGACTCCACTTGGCCTTCGTATCTGCGAGGGATCTTCCTCATAAAGGCATCGCCTGCCTCGTCATTGCCCAAAGGCAAAGGAGGATTTGATCTCATCTATGGCCTCAACATCGCTCAAAAGCGCAGAGGGCGTATCTGTTCATTCTGGGGCCTCGACGTCGCTCGAGGGCGAGGGAGGACTTTATCTGTTCATCTCTGGTGCCTCAATGTCGCTCAAGGGCAAGGAGGACTTATCTCTTCTATGGCCTCAACATCGCTCAAAGGCGCAGAGGGCTTATCTCACCTGCACTGGGTGTCCACGCTCGAGGAGAGACCTGCTCTGGGTGTCCTCAACGTGTCTAAACACCTGGGGCAAAAATCGCGCTTTGGTGCCCACGCCCATGAAGAGGCCTATACAACAACGCCGTATCATCCATCGGGTGTCTAAAACACCAAGGCAACTTAGCCCTTGATGCCCACGCTCAAAGCAAACACCCCCCGCCACTTCCTCGCGAGGTGTCTAAACATCAGACACCGCGGCTAGCTATTCATACATGAGGAGGGGGCGTCTCGAAGGAATCCCTTAACCCCTACTCAAGGACTAGGCGCCCGGATTTCAACTTATATCTCAACATACCTGTCGTCTTGATCTATGGGTATGAGCATGCGCTCCAGCTACTTGCTCTGAATTTTGATGTTTGCTTCCTTTCCTGGCGGCGCCTACACCGGGCGACGTCTTAACTTGGCGACGCCTCATCTTGGCAACTCTTCTTGGCGGATGCTTGTCTGGGCGGCACCTTATCTTTGGCGACACCTCTTCTTGGCGACGCCTCACCCTAGCGACTCCCCATCCTGGCGACGCCTCCTCTTGGCGACGCCCACACCTGGCGATACCTTGATTTTTTGACTTGAGTTTCTCTAATCTTTGATCTTACATCGCGTGAGAGGGAAAAGCTGAGACATAGTTTTCTTGAACCTCTTTTCCTTTATTCGGGTGACCTCATTAAAAAAGCCCTTAGAGGGAAAAAGAGTGTCCTTGTTACAATTCAACTGAAATAAAACTTTAAATTTGCCGCATTCCAGCTGCGTGGGATGGTGCTCCCCTCTAGAGTCTCTTGATTCTACGAACTGTTTCCCTTGGCTTTGGTTACTCTGAAGGGTCCGGTCCACTTGGGAGACAACTTGTTCTCCAACTCGTAAGGATGAGCCTTCCTTATGACCAGGTCGCCAACTTGGAACTGCCGCAACTTCACCTTAGAGTTGTACTGATGCTCTACTCTTCTCTTCACGGCTTCAGCCTTTATCCTTTCTTCCTCTCTGGCCTCGTCCAATAGGTCTAGATTTACCCTTCTTTCCTCATTGGATTCTTTTGTCACAAAGCTTAGGAAATGTGGAGAACTCTCGTGAATCTCTACTAGGATCATGGCATCTGACCCGTATACTAGGCTGAATGGCATCTCCATGGTGGAAGATTGAGGCGTGGTGTGGTAAGCCCACACGATCCTTGGTACTTCTTCTGCCCACGCCCCTTTAGCCTTCTCAAGTCTTCGCTTCAATCCCCTCAGCGAAACTCTATTTGTTGACTCTACCTGTCCATTCGTCTGGGGGTGTTCGGCTGATGCGAACACCTGTTTGATTCCCACTTCTGCACACAACTTCCCCAACTGTTGGCTCGCAAACTGAGTGCCATTATCTGATATGAGACGCCTTGGCACCCCGAAACGACACACAATGTTCTTCCAAACAAAGTGTTGTACTTTGTGTGCAGTGATCTGTGCCACTGGTTCTGCCTCTATCCACTTCGTGAAGTACTCGATGGCGACTATCAAATACTTCATCTACTTTATTGCCAGGGGAAAAGGCCCCAGAATATCAATTCCCCATGCACGGAAAGGCCATGGGCTGTAAATCGATCTCAGCTCCTCTGGAGATGCCTTATGCCAGTCTGCATGCATTTGGCATTGCTTGCATCGCTGGGCGTATCTTACACAATCTTCCCTTACTGACAGCCAATAAAACCCTGCACGAATCACCTTGGAAGCTAATAATCTTCGCCCCACGTGGCTTCCACAAATCCCCTCGTGAAGCTCTGACATGATCCTCGTACACTCATCCCCACTCACACATGTCAGGATTGGGTGCGTGAACCCATGCCTAAATAGCACTCCATCAACGAGGGTGTACCTTGTAGAGTTCTTCTTTATCTTTTTCCCTTATCCAGGCTCTGCTGGAAGAATTCCATCTGCAATGTATCGCCTATAAGGCGTCATCCACGTGTCGCCTTCCTCCAAGGCGCATACATGCACGCCCTTTTCTCCTTTGGGCGATGCCGCGTAGGTGCTGATGCAGTGATGGAGATCAAGCTCAAAAGGAAATAGAGGCCAAAGATCAAGGACAAAAGGAGGTAGAGGCCGAAGTTGAAGAAGCTCAAGGAGACACTACCTTACCTCAAAGGCTTACAAGGAGCAAGTTTAAGGAATTAGGAAGTAGTGGTAGATTGGTTTCTCTTTTTATAGTGTCTCCTGTATAAAAAGTAGAATGTTTAAATAGAAAGGTGCTTAGAGGGAAACATTAGACACCTCTTTTGTAAAAGCATCTTTAGGCTTTAGCTTAGAAAATTCTAGAAGCTTAGGCGTTAGCTTAGGAGAGGCGGTAGCTTAGGAGACTTTTGAGTAGCTTAGGATACAAGCTTTGTAAAGCTAATGACCGGCCCTTGCTCCTATAAAAGGAGGGCTTGGGTCCTTCATAATGGAGAATTGGAATTTGTAGTATCAAACTCTCCCAAATTGGTGATTGAGTGTTGTACCGCCCTGGTAGTCGGAAGTGATGACGTGGCACCAAGCCACATAGTAGGCGTGTGGACAAGGCGCCAGAGTTGCAGAAGGGAAGGAAGTCGGGGGGTTCGTGTAATCGCCAGTTATTAAGTTGGCGTGCTCCGATCTCCAGCATACCAGGCGATCGCCCAGTTGAAGATGAAGTCGCCAGATGGTAAACTCAGGCGACCAAGTGATTGGAGATCGCCAGAACAAGCACATCGCCGAAGATGAAGGTGGTGCAGATTATGAAGGCGGCCGGCGAGACCACAGGGAAGGTGTACGAGAGCACCCTAACTCGCCCGTTCCAGCAGAGATCGCACTCCCAAGTTAGCTATGCACTGGGCAGTACCATGCATAAGTAACTTAGCCAAAAAGGGAGTCTGAAGCAGCGCCCAAGTCAAGGAGGCTCCAGATGGCGGCACGTGTACGACTGGATGCGAGCCACGTGTCCAGGTCTGTAACTGCCAGGAGAGAGAAAGTGACCAGGTATATAAGAGTTCTCAACGAACTTTCTGAGGTACGCGCGTTCATATTACACTCTTTACGCTTGCGAGTTATAGAGCTTATTGTGAGAGAGAATTTGCACGGTTCCTGTTCTTAGTTTTCTCTTAGTATTTGGTGATTCGGTCACTGACTTGGGCGTTGGAGTGCGATCGGCCGCAGCGACGCCGCTCTGTTCCTTTGCAGGTTCTTGAGGTGGATATCGAAGAAGAACGGAGGTTTGAAGCGGTGCACACGTCGATCCTTTGACGAGGCAGTTTCCAGCGTTCTGGTCAACAGGCAGGATCAAGTGTAGTGAGAACTTGCCTTCTCCTCTTCCTAGTCTCATTTTGAGAGCCTTGGTTCCCTCAAGTGGCTGCAATTCACACTTATCTTGGAGCTTTCACACTTCAAGTGGCGTGTTCATCAACCAAGAACTACAACCACATAAGTTTTCTTTCTTCTCCATCTTCTCATTCCATATCCGTGCCTATATGAACTTCAAAACATGTCTTAAGTTCCTTTCTTGCTTTCTATTCGGTGTTCTTGCTTAGTTTCATGTTTCAATCGGTTCATCTTCTTTCTTCCTTGCTTTTGTTTGGTGCATTTCATTTGTGAAGCATTTCAATTGGTTCCTTTCATTTCTTAAGCAATTTAATCGGTTCATTTGCTTTCCTTCATCTTTTAATCGGTTCAATTGACAAGAAATGGAACTTCCATGGGAGTTTTGGTGTTTGGCGCAAGTTTTGGTGAGTTCTTGAAACATAGAACATTGATCCATTTCTATAAAAGTGCCTCTTCATTCTCCAACTCAAGTTGATTCCATAAAATGTCAAAGAATCATCTATATCTTGCAATTGGAATCATATCATGTGGGGTGCCCTCGCCGTATCTTGAATCAAAGACCGATGGCTCCTTGGCTTTCCTCTTGCCGCGCTAATGTGAAGGACATCCACCCTGTTGTCCGCCATGAACTTTCGCGGCGTTTTGAGGGTCTCTTGGATGACTGTCCTCTACCTTCCCCCCTTGCCTGAGCTGGCCAGCTTGGCAAACAGGTCAGCTCTGGCATTTTGTTCTCTAAGGACATGCACCAGCTCTAACGTAGCGAAGGCTCCCTTCAACATTTCGACGTACCTCAAGTACGCAGCCATCTGTGGATCCTTTTCCTGGTACTCCCCTGTTACTTGTCCTGTGACCAATTGGGAATCACTCTTCGCCAAGAGGCTTTGAGCGCCCTTTTCTTTGGCCAACAGCATCCCCGCAATCAGCGCCTCGTACTTCGCTTGGTTATTGCTTGCTTTGAAGGCGAAGCGTAGGGCTTGCTCGATCAACACTCCGTTAGGCCCCTCCAAGATTATTCCAGCGCCACTCCCCTGCTGGTTGGAAGACCCATCCATTGAGAGCATCCATTGTGATCCTAACTCCACCCCCTGAGGGTCTCCTTCTGGTGAGAGCTCTACCACGAATCTGCATAAACTTGCCCTTTGATGGACCCCCTGGGTTCATACTGGATGTCAAACTCTGACAGCTCCACTGCCTAACGAACCATCCTCCTAGCTACATCCGGCTTCTGAAGTACTTTCTAGATGGGGAGATTCATCATCACCACCACTGTGAAAATAATGGCGGAGCCTTCTGGCTGAGAACACCACTGCTAATGTCGCCTTCTCCAGTGACTGGTACCTCAATTTTGGGCCTTGCAAGGCCTTGCTTACGAAGTAAATGGGCCTCTGCACTTGGTCTTGCTCCTGAACCAGCACAGAGCTGATGGCCCATTCTGTTACTGCAAAGTATAATCGAAGGGGGACGCCAGCCCGTGTTTGCAAAGTACAGGTGGCGTCGCTAGGTACTCCTTTAACTTGAGGAATGTTGCTTCACACTCATCTGTCCATGCAAAACGGCTATTCCTCTTTAAGCACTGGAACTAAGGGTGGCCCTTCTCCCCTCCAGCAGACACAAACCTTGACAGGGCCGCCATCCTCCCAGTCAATTGCTGAACTTCTTTAACTGAGGCTGGGCTCCTCATGGCGATGATAGCTGCACACTTATCAGGGTTCGCCTCTATTCCCCTCTCAGTGAGCATAAATCCCAAGAACTTCCCTGCTTCCACGCCAAAAACGCACTTTTCTGGGTTTAATTTGAGGCGGTACTTTGATATGGTAGCAAACAACTCTTCCAGATCCGCTGCGTGCTGCCCTTTCTCGTGCGAAGTCACCACCATGTCATCTACATAGGCCTGCACGTTCCTTCCCAGCATAGGTGCAAGGACCTTGTCCATTAGCCTTTGGTAGGTGGCGCCTGCATTCTTCAACCCAAATGACATCACCTTATAATAGTAGGTGACACGCCTTGTTCAAATCTGTGCAGTCAACGCACATTCTCCAGTTCCCATTTGCTTTCTTCACCAGGACGACGTTGGCCAGCCACTCAGGATATTGTATCTCCCTGATGTGGCCAGGACTTAATAATTTGTGCGTCTCCTCCTTTACCACGAGGCGCCTTTCCTCGTTGAACTTCCTCCTCCTCTGTCGTATAGGACGGACCTTGGCGTCCATGGTGAGGTGGTGGCACAAAAAGTCTGGGTCGATGCCTGGCATGTCGGAGGCGGACCATGCGAACGCATCTAGATGGTGCACAATCATTGTTGCTACTGCATCCTATTCCTCCTAGCTCAACAAGCGCCCTAGCTTGAATATCCTCCCGCCAATCTGTCTCTCCACCACGTTGTTCTCTGGTTGGTCCCCGCTACCTTCTTTTATAGTCGCCGCCTCGTTGGCTTCTCCAAGCGAGGCCCCCTCTGCTACTTTCTGCATGGGCGAGTCCCCCTCGGATACCTCCTCCATCGGCGAGGCGTCGCCACCTCTTTCCTCTATGGGCGAATATTCTCTAGGCGTCGCCCCTGTGGGTCTGGCTCCCAAGGGCCCTACCTCCATCGGGGTATCTGAAATGGGTGGTCGTTCAACCACCATGACCACTCCCCCCTTCCTCTTTATCTCCAGTATTGTTTGTGAGAACGACGCGGAAAAC
Source organism: Phaseolus vulgaris (assembly GCF_051622355.1). Lineage (NCBI taxonomy): Eukaryota > Viridiplantae > Streptophyta > Magnoliopsida > Fabales > Fabaceae > Phaseolus > Phaseolus vulgaris. The sequence continues at coordinate 34,226,368 of NC_143504.1, forward strand.
CCCCTTGGTGGAATAAACTGCTCAGGCTCACTTATGTCGTGATGCTCTAAATTGTGGTGCCCTCCACGGCGCAACTCCTTATTTGCGCGATGCAGCTCCTCATTTGTGCGGTGGAGCTCTTCATTTCTCGTCTGAGATGCCGCGAGCTCCGCGTGCATGTGCTCTTGCTCCACTTTTGACGCTGCCATTGCTTCTTGCAATCCCTGCATCATACCCATGAGCTGCTGCATGGTCACCTCTTCACTCTTAGCGCCTGCGGGCCTCATTTTTGCGGTTTATGGAAACCTTCCCAACTGTCGAGCAACTTGGGAACTGGAACTGGTGGACTGTACTTGTGATGGGATTGATGTTTTAAATCGGCCCCACGGTGGGCGCCAAATGTTCCCGCCAGTTGACCGGATGCGTCTTTGTGCGTGGCTTGTCCTCGCGAGCTAGGGCACCTTCATTCTGCTCCGTCTGTGAGTACCTGAAAAGAAATGGACAAAGGGGCGCCCTCACGGCCGTTTGCACTCCGACGATCAAGTCAGCTAGCGAGAAACATCAAAGGGACACACCTCCGTATCGGAACACCGTGAACAGACGCTCTGAAGGTGGTCCAAAAAACTGAGTAACTGAATAACTAGTGCTTTTGGCCCTAACTGCCTGTGCGTACAGTGGGTGCGCCAACCAGACAACTAGGGTTTCTCTGTGTGTGTGAAACTGCGAGAATTAGGTCCAAAATCGGATCCCCGTCTCAAACGTCTAAAGCCCCTTTTAAACACCTCCAGCATTTAAAGCGTCTTAAAGCGCATTTAAAGTGTATAAAAACGTTCAACGCGTTTAAATCATTTAAAGTGCTTTAAAGCGTTCGAAACATAAACTAAATTAATGCGTACCTTAGCAAACTTTCAGGGAAACTGATATACCATGATGTTTCAATGCTTTCTGCTATGTGTTATTCTGACATGATCGCTACTCTTCGTGGAGGGCCTTACAGCATCGTAACCCAACTTAGGGATAATCCATCGTGTAAGTCCTCCTCCTTGGAGTGCATCTGGCGCAAGGGGGTGACTTTCTGGGTGCCAACTCATGCGCCCCAACCTCTAGTCACTCGTCCTTGGAGCATATCTACCTTTCTCTCGTACCATGCACGTGGTTTTCCCCTGGGCGTGGCCCTCTCATGGGTCGTATCTGTCCCAGGGTCTCCCAGCGGTGGCGTGGGTACTTCACGAGTCAGGTTACCCCCTACTGGTACTAGAACTATGGCCTTGAAGCCACCTTTCTCTTCTCTTCATTACTGTTCTGAGGTACTGAGGCCTGTCACAGTGTCGCCCCCTCCACGGTCTTTCCTTCCCATGGGTGACGCGTACACCTAGCGACGTCTTAAGCGGTCAACCTGTTGAGTTCCTCCCCTTGGGCCCCTTGATGGGTCCCACCATATGTTGACTTTGACTTTGACTTTGGTCAACGCCCGGGGACGGGACGGTACACAAACTTTGGGACAAAAGGACCATTTTCAATTGCATCCCAAATTCCTTTGTCAAGTGATTCCATAAATATTTTCATTCTCACTTTCGAAAATTGGTAGTTCAAACCACAAAACAGAGGTGGTGTGTTAATTGAAGCACGTTCCCCAAAAGGTAGTCTATCAGCCATTTTAAAAACAGTTTTAGGATCAACTTGAATAACTTTCAAGAACCAAGCTCTTGATGCCAATTGTTAGAATGGATGGCTTTAAACTAGAGGGGGGTGAATTGTTTAAAGAGGGTTTTCGCAAACTTTTAAAACAAGAATGAAATTATCTCAAGAAACAATTGATAAGAAATTCAATTTGCCAAAACAGCAATAAAAAATAATAGTACCAGAAAAACAATCGGTTGTTTCACAGAAACAATCGGTTGTTTATACCAGCAAATAACAAACAAAACTGAATTTAAAGAGTTAGGAATAGAGAGATTGCACACAAATTTTTATACTGGTTCACTCCAAATCCAGAGCTACATCCAGTCTTCTCAGAAACCCTGAGGAAATTCACTAAGCAATCACACCTTGATCACTTACACCACAACCAAGAAAGTGACCTTGTTCACCTCAAGACACACACTCTTTTTGGCCAACACACCAACACTAAGATTGTTGATCTTGATCCCCTCAAGAACACACAACAAATCTCAGCAAACACATAAACGAAACTTGTTTCACAAAGTACAAGGATTACACTTGTTATAGAAGATAATCTGAAATCAATACAAGCAGAATCCTGTTCCACACACTTTGATCAATCACAAACTTTAAGCAATCTCAGCTCTTTGAAAAACTCAAAAACTCTTTTCAAAATCTTGTAAAAGATTGTTACTCAGATCTGTTTTTCTGAATTTATTCAAAGATGTTGCTTGTTATCAAATCTTAACAAACTCTTAAATTGCATTAAAAGATTGGTCAAACCATTTAATGACTGGAGCGTAAGCAGTTAAATCATTTAAAGTTCAGTCAAAGATAAAACAGTTTTTCTGTTATGGACCCAAAACAAACAATCAGTTGTTTCCTCGAATCAATCGGTTGTTTTGGTTCTAATAGTTCAACCATTTGAAAAACAGTTTTCAATCTTTTCTCAAAACATCTAAGTATAAACAATCGGTTGTTTCGACAAAACAATCGGTTGTTTTAACTTAGTTTGAAAACATTTTACTTTCAAAAAGATTGAGAATGCTTATGCTTTAGATTTAATCTAAAGGTGGATTACAACACTCAAACTACCCCAGAACTAAACTAAAAAAGCACAACAACAACAAGCACAACAAAGGCTTTAACATCCTTCAAAGGATTTGGATTCTTCAAAGCTTGAACACCACATGGTTCAACAGTAAGAAGTTAACATAGATTCTAGAACTTTGCTCCTAGGATGTGCCATTGACTTTAGTCAAAAACCCTAGCAGCCGCTCTTTTGTGTATTCCCCATCCTACTCCTTGTTCTCCAAGGGACTTGCACCTATATAATAGGGTGCTAGGCTCATGTTTTGTAAGATCAATTTTATGAGTAAAATGTTGCCAAATATTGCAAGCTTCTACTTCCTTTTCTAGTCTCTCTAGGTTAGACACTTTGATCTTCACCTCCACCTTTCTCCAAGTGATATGGCCCAACCAATCACTCTCCATACCTTTCATGCACCTACAAGGAACCCATAGCTCTATATGAGCCCTCCTTTATCCATCGCATCCATTTCTTCCGCCACTCTTTTCAAATCTCCATTTAGAACAACCCATCTTTTGGTATCAACCCATCATTTGGTATTTAGAGCTTTGGTTCTTCAAGAGATAAGTGTTCTCTTAATTTTATTTTTGAGTTTTCTTCAAATCCGTGTTTTTCATCTTACCTTGATTGTCTTGCTGTTTTTTATGTCATTTTAATTGTGTTGCTGTTTTTAAATTGCTGTACGGTTTTATTTTGGTTCAAGTTGTTCTTGAGCTTCCAAACTGTTTTTAGGTTCCATTGAGTATTTTTGTGTTGGGTGTTTTTGTTTTTAATTTTATCGGAGTCTTATTGATGTTTTAATCGGTGCAAAGTGTTTGTGGTTAAGTCTTTTTTATTTTTGAATCCATACAAGTTTTGTCAAAGTCATGTTCATCCTACAATGTCATAAATTGCTAGTGGTGCCTTTTATTGTTTATTTGGTTGCTTGATTTTGATTTTGAGTGCAGTTTATATTTCTGTTTTTGAAGCTTTGGTGCTTTTTATATTTTCATATTTGAGTTCATACTTGTGTGTTAGTTCCATACAAGTTCTTTTCCAATAATTTCCATTGTGTTTTTGAAGTTTCCTTGTTGTTTTCTAATACCAATTTAGGAGTTCTTTGTTTTCACTATTACTGTGCTGGTTGGAATCTTTTCCAGAAATTAATTATGTGGGTGAAAAATTCTGAAATTTTGGATTTGAGTAGTTGTATGTGTTGAGAAAAAGTGAAAAAAAAAGAATTACATCAAAATTCAAAATACAAAAAAATGATAAATGAAATACGAACAGAGTGCAAAAATTCTGACTCTAGAAAAACGGTGATGCGACAGTGATCTTGAAAAAAATATTACAATTATTTGGCTCACTTTTTTGGTGAAATTCTAACGCCTATTTTGAGATAAAACATTGAAGTTTTTGTGGTTAAAATTTAAAGCTCAATTTTGAAGTATTCTGTCCAGCATAAATTTGGGAAGTTGTGAAAAATTTACACACAAAAATTTTGTAGTGCTGTTTTGGTTTTATTCATCTATTCTAGTTCCATTCAATAGGATTCCACTTTGTGTGCTACCTTTTCTTGTGTGCCTTAATTTTTTTCTTGTCAATTTTATTGAATACTCTTTCAAGTCATGTCAAATATCAATTCCCTTTGTTGTAGTCCTAATTTTTAAATTAAGTTTTTTTGCTTTAAACTTGCTTGACCTAATGTGCTTTGGTGAGTAGTAGAGCTAAAATGTTGTTTTGGTGAAAGCTATATCACTAAAAGGGAGCTGGATTAAAGATTCAAGGTTGAATAACCTAAGGAGACAAAGCAAGGGACAACAACAACCTCACTTGAAAAATACACAAATATACACAAAGGAACTAGAAGTGAAGGAGTGCATAGAATAAGACTTTAATTTTTATGCATAAAAAAAATTGTTGACCTAATTTCATTGTATTTCTTTGAGTTGTAATTTGTAAGAACTTTGATTAATTAGTGGATCAATACGCTTTATTCGGTGAGTGTGTCTTCAAGGTTCCAAAGTGCCAAGAAGCCTCACCTTAGGATTCAACTAGTTTTAAAGCTTTCTAGATAGCAATTTTCTTGTGTGATTTATTGCTTTACATTGTTTTCTTGCATAAAACTTTGTTTTCCTCTTTGATTGTGCTCTTAGTGAATTACTTAGAGAAGGGTTTGTGAAAGTATTGTGGAATAGAATATGGCTAGGAAAGGCTTGGTACTTAAGTGATCCAAGGGATCCACCTCCCTTTCCTGGGAATCTACCTACGATACTCCACCTATCTTTCTTTTGGTAAATTGCTTCTAACACATAACTTTCAACATGGCTTCTCATTCTTCTAGTCCAAGTGAAAGTGATAGAAAGTCTATAAAATCTCTTTTAAAACAATTAGCCAAAGACTTTCAATCACTATCACATAGACAATTGCAACATGAGGCCCAAATCATAAAAGATAAAAAAGAGGAGTTGAAAATTGTGAAAGAAAAGGATGAATACATTAGAAACTTAAAAAAATCACATGCATCACATGCATCTAGTTCTAGGTCGAGTGACTCACATGCTGAGGGGAGTCTGAGAGTTAATGATTATTATCAACCTGCACGAAGAAGAACTAGAAGAGAGAGTCACAAAGAGACTAGGGTAGACCTACCTCATTTTTATGGAAAGGAAAATGTTGAAACATATCTAGATTGGGAAATGAAGGTAGAACAACTTTTTGCTTGCCACCATGTTAGTGAAGAGAGGAAAGTACCCCTAGCCACCTTAAGCTTCCATGGGAATGCTTTGTATTGGTGGACAGCCCTAGAGAGAGTTAGGCACCTCCACAAGAACACTCCCATAGAATATTGGAATGACCTTAGGGGAGCCTTGAGATACCGCCATATTCCTTCATACTACAATAGAGAGTTAATGGACAAGCTCCAAAGACTCCAACAAAAGAACATGAGTGTAGAGGAGTATAGGCAAAAGATGGAGCTTTACATGATGAAAACCTCTATTAGGGAGGAAGAAACCACCACCATAGCTAGGTTCCTCAGTGGTCTCAATCTTGAGATAAGGGATAAAGTGGAACTCTTGCCCTATAGGGACTTGAATGACTTGATCCAACTTTCTATAAAAGTTGAGCAACAAAATTTGAGAAAAGGATCAAGTCGCAAGGAGAGTTCTTACTCTAACTCTTATCCCAAGAAAGAGTATATAAAAGAAAGGGAGGATAGTCTTTCAAAAGATAAACCCAAAGAAACTTCCAAAAGTGTAGGAAAAGATGTGTCTACCTCACAACCCCACAATAGAGATATGCAGTGCTTTAAGTGTCTTGGTATAGGTCATATAGCATCCCAATGCCCAAATAGACGAACCATAATCTTAAGAGAGAGGGGTGAGTATAGTAGCCAAGATGATGAGTCTAGTGTTAGAATGTATGGCCTTCAACGAGAGGGGGGTGAATTGTTTAAAGGGGTTTTTCGAAAAACTTTTAAGGTAGAATAAAATTCTTTGAATGAAACTTGATCAAAAATTCAGTTAACCAAGATATAAAGCATAAAACAGCAAAGTACTAGAAAAACAATCGGTTGTTTCTGCGAAACAATCGGTTGTTTATACAAGTAAAACAATAACAACTGAATTTAAAAGAGTTTAAGGGAAGAAAGAGATACACAAACAATTTATACTGGTTCACTCTTAAACCAAGAGCTACATCCAGTCCCCAGAATCCACTGGGCAATCAATTACATATTACACACAAACACCACCAAAGAAGTGACCTTGATCCCCTCAAGAAACACACTTCCTTTGGCTCAGCACACACCAAGAATATTGATCTTGACAACCTCAAGAGCACACAACCCTTCTTGGCTTTACAACACCAGAATGTACAAAGTATTCAGAACGAATTACACTTGTTACAGAATGAACTGAAATCAATACAGATGTAATCCTATTCCACTCTCTCTTGCGAAAATTAAAGCTTAAAGGTGAAAACTCAAATCTTGAAAGCAATCTCTGAAAAACTCAAATATGTTTTTCTCTGTACCGCCCTGGTGGTCGGATGCGATGACGTGGCATCCTATTACAGTGTAGGCGTGTCGACAAGGCGCCAGGTTGACAGTTGGGAAGGAAGTCGGGAGGCACGTGTAGTCGTCGATGGTTTAGTTGGCGTGTTCTGATCTCCAGCTTACCCGAGTAGGCGATCGCCAGGTTGAGAACGAAGTCGCCGGATGCAGACTCGAGCGACCAGGCAGTCGGAGATCGCCAGAACAAGCACATCGCCGAAGTTAAAGGAGAAGCAGATTATGAAGGCGGCCGGCGAGACCACAGGGAAGGTGTATGAAGGCCCTACCTCGCCAGTTTCAGTAGGGATCGCACTCCTGAGTTAGCTATGCACTGGGCAGCACCATGCATAGGTAACTTAGCCAAAATGAGAGTAGAAGTAGCGCCAAGTCAGGGAGCCTCCAGATGATGGCACGTGTACGGTTGGATACGAGCCACGTGTCCAAGTCAGTAACTGCCAGGAGAGAGAAAATCACCAGGTATATAAGAGTTCCTAACAGATTTCCTAAGGTACGCACGTTCAGTTCATACACTTTACGCTTGCGAGTGACAGAGCTGTTTGTGAGAGAGATTTGCACGGTTCCAGTTCTTAGTATTTGGTGATACCGTCACTGACTTGAGCGTCGGAGTGCGATCGGCCGCAGCGGCGCCGTATCGTTTCTTTGCAGGTTCTTGAGATAGATCCAGAGGAGGAACGGAAGTGAGAAGCGGCGCGCACGTCGATCCTTTGAGGAGGCATTCTCCAGCGCTCCGGTCAACAGGCAGGATCATCAGGCGCCCACCGTGGGGCCGTGTAAAACGTGCTCCCATCCACAGCGTGAGTTCGTGGAAGTTTTCGAGGTTTTCTGCGCGGTTGTGTGCTGGTGCAACCGTCGTTCTTGGTTTCTTTGAGTTTCGTTCGGTGAAGTTTGTGTTTTAAACCGTTCGTTTGGTTTTTCGATCGGTGGATTCGAGTTCTTTCGAGTGGTTGTTTGGTTCGCGGGGAAACGGTGGTTTTGGTGAAGCTGCGTTTTTCTTTGAAGGTTCGCGGTTTCTTGAAGTCCCTGCGCAGTTTCTTGAATCTTCTCCGATCGGTCGTTGTTTCGTTCGTGGTTGAAGTGTTATTTGCTGTACTTCTGTGGTTCGCTGAAGTTAATGAGAAAGATGAGAAGCAATCATTCCAGTCCCGTGGCTCCCGTCGCAGCTGAAGGCGACACCGCCATGACCATGGCGCAGATGGCAGAAATGATGCGCTCATTGCAGGCCACTGTAGAAGCCTCGCGCGTCGAGCAGGCCAGGATACATGAAGACCTGGTCGCCTCTCGCACCAGAAACGAGGAGCTCAGCAAGGTAGCTGAGGAGCTACGTCGAGCTCTTCAGGAGCAGCAGGTTCGTTCTTCCGCTGAGGAGGTGGCACCGTCGACGCCGCCTCGTGTCTTCCCAATGCCTTTCATTCAGGCGATTACCGACACGCCAATTCCCACGAGCGTGGTCCCGGTTAAAGCTGTTTTTACTGGCGTGGAAGATCCAGAGGCTCATCTGACCACGTTCCACACACAGATGATGCTGTCAGGGGGGTCGGATGCTGTCTATTGTAAGATGTTCGTGAGCACGCTCCAGGGAACGGCGATGGAGTGGTTTGTGAGCCTGCCTAATGGCCACATAACTAATTTTCAGCAATTCTCGAAAATCTTTGTCGAGCAGTATATTGTGAACAAGGCACCGCCCAGAGTGTCCTATGATCTGTTTGATATAAGGCAGTACCATGGGGAGTCCCTCAGAGACTACCTCAATCGCTTCGGGGCGCAGATGGTCAGGTCGCCGGCCAAGGATGAAGAAATGCTGGTTTATGCCTTCAAGAAGGGCGTGCAGCCAGGGCCATTCTGCGAAGCCTTGATCAGGGCTCATCCAGCGACGTTTGCTGAAGTCAGGCGACTTGCGGTGGCTCACATCGCCGACGAGAGTGAGGTCGCCGAGAAGAGAGGCAGTGTGGCTCCCGTCAGGCCACGCGCCCAGACCAGGATCCAGCCACAGAGGGTGCTGGAAACGGCAGCGGCGGCCAGAAAGGATCAAAGGACTCGCTATCCTTACGATAGGAGAAACAAGGGAAGAAGCCAAGCGCGCCAACCGCCAGCACGCCAACAACCAGCGCGCCGGGAATACAATCGCCCGCCTAAGCACAAATTCGTCATGGGACTAGCGGACCTGATCGCTATCCCTAACATATCTGCTAGATTGAAGGCGCCCGAGAAGGTGGGCGACAAGGTGCTGGGGTCGAAGCCGGACGTCTGGTGCGAGTTCCACCAGTGCTTTGGCCACAACCTGGACTCGTGTTTGTCTTTAGGGTACCAGCTCGACGACCTGGTTAAGAGCGGCTTCCTAAACGACTATCTGCTGGACAGAAGGACCGGAGGAGCGTCGAGTTCCCAGCCGGCAGGGGGAGAAGCCCAGCAACACGAGATGCCTATCCATGGGGAGATCCACACCATTGCAGGGGGTTTTTCAGGTGGTGGATGCACCGCATCGCAGAGGAAAAAGTACGCGCGATCGGTGATGTCGGTGGACATGTTTGAAGATCACTCGCCCGAAGTGGACATTACGTTCACCAAGCAGGATCTTCGGGACGTTGTGCCTCACGACAACGATCCCATTGTTATTTCGTTGATCACGGCGGGGAGGAAGGTTCACCGAGTTCTGGTGGACCAAGGAAGTTCGGCAGACGTGATGTTCTGGCCGACTTTCACGCAGCTAGAATTGCCCCTTGACCAGCTAAGGCCCTATGGAGGGTGCTTGTATGGGTTCGCTGGCGACCAGGTGGAGGTCAGGGGGTACATCGAGCTGAGAACCACGTTTACCGATGAGGCTGGGTCGAGGACGGAGAAAATCAAGTACCTCATCGTAAACGCCCCTTCAGCATATAACATCCTGCTGGGAAGGCCCACCCTTAACAGGATAGGCGCAATTCCATCGACTCGGCACATGAAGGTGAAGCTGCCGTCCATGGAAGGGGTGGTAATCACGATAAAGTCTGATCAGAAGGAAGCGAAAAAGTGCTATGAAAATAGCCTGAAAAATAAAAGATCAGTGAGCTATGTCACAACCACCCCACCGCCCGGTGTGAAGCCCATACCGCCGATAATGGAGGAGGCCGCTGGAAGGGACGTAGAGATGGTAGATGCTGAGCTGGGGGAGAGGAATGCTGCCCTGGAGGAGGAAGAGGCGCGGAATCGCCCGGAGGAAGCAAGGGAACTGGGAATCGCCAAGGCGGTGATCGCCAGAGAGTCCAGGCCCAAACCCGTCGAGCAGTGGCTCGAGAAGGAGATCGGGGGGAAGGTTTTCAAGCTCGGAAGATCTCTGGAGGTCGATCTCCAGGACCAGATCGCCAAGGTGATTGAACGGCATCTGGACGCGTTTGCCTGGTCCGCTTCGGACATGCCCGGGATCGATCCCGACTTCTTGTGCCATCATCTGGCGATGGACAACATGGTGAGACCGGTGCGGCAAAGAAGGAGGAAATTTAATGAAGAAAGGAGGCAGGCGATCAAGGATGAGACCCAGAAACTCCTCGCTGCAGGCCACATCAGGGAAGTCCAGTACCCTGAGTGGCTGGCAAATGTCGTGCTGGTAAAGAAGAGCAACGGGAAATGGCGCATGTGCGTCGATTTCACCGACCTGAATAAGGCTTGCCCAAAGGATTCGTATCCTTTACCAAGCATTGATGCCCTGGTTGATAGTGCTGCAGGGTGCAAGCTGCTGAGTTTCCTGGACGCCTTCTCGGGCTATAATCAGATCAAGATGCATCCCATGGATGAAGAAAAAACAGCCTTCATGACGGAGAGGTCGTGCTACTGCTATAAGGTGATGCCGTTCGGGCTGAAGAACGCGGGGGCCACGTACCAGAGGCTGATGGATCGAGTACTTGCACCGATGCTGGGAAGGAACGTGCAAGCTTACGTCGATGACATGGTCGTGACCTCGCAGGAGAAAAGCAAGCACGTTGCAGACTTGGAAGAATTGTTCACAACGATCGCCAAGTTCAAGTTGAAGCTCAACCCGGAGAAATGCATTTTCGGCGTGGAGGCTGGAAAATTTTTGGGTTTTCTCTTGACTGAAAGAGGGATAGAGGCCAACCCGGACAAGTGTGCCGCCATCTTGGCGATGAGAAGCCCGACTACAGTGAAAGAAGTCCAGCAGCTGACGGGTCGGATGGCGGCCCTATCCCGCTTCGTGTCAGCAAGCGGAGAAAAGGGACATCCCTATTTCCAGTGTCTGCGGCGCAATAACAAGTTCGTTTGGACGAAAGAGTGCGAGGAAGCTTTCGTCGAGCTGAAGAAATATTTGGCGAGCCCGCCGGTTCTGTGCAAACCACTGGCGGGAATCCCTCTCAGGTTGTATTTCGCTGTGACTGAGAGGGCGGTGAGTGCGGTGCTCGCCCAAGACCAGGATCAGGCTCAGAAGCCTATTTATTTCGTGAGTAAAGTGTTGCAGGGCCCAGAAACGAGATATCAGGCCCTGGAGAAGGCTGCATTGGCTGTGGTGTTTTCGGCGAGGAGGCTGCGCCACTATTTCCACAGTTTCACAATACTGGTGATGACTGACCTGCCCATCCAGAAGGTCTTGAAGAAACCTGACGTTGCAGGAAGAATGGTGAAGTGGGCAGTCGAGTTGTCAGAGTTTGACATTAAATATGAGCCTCGAGGCCCGATCAAAGGGCAAATCTTTGCAGATTTTGTAGTCGAGCTCTCTTCAGAGGCGACGCGGGTTGAAGGAGATGATTTCCGTTGGATACTCTCGGTGGATGGATCGTCAAACCAGCAGGGTAGCGGTGCTGGAGTCATATTGGAAGGACCCAACGGCGTGCTGATCGAACAATCGTTGAGATTCGCCTTCAAAGCCAGCAACAATCAAGCAGAGTATGAGGCCCTGATCGCCGGGATTCTGCTGGCTAAAGAGATGGGAGCCAGAGTGCTGATGGCTAAGAGTGACTCGCTGCTAGTCACAGGGCAAGTAACAGGCGAGTTCCAGGCTAAAGATCCACAAATGGCGGCTTACTTGGCGTATGTGCAGGAATTGAAGAGTTCCTTTGCCTCTTTTGAAGTGGTGCATGTGCCCCGAGAACAGAATGCCCGAGCTGACCTGCTTGCTAAGCTCGCCAGTTCGGGCAAGGGGGGTAGGCAGAGGACAGTGATTCAAGAAACTTTGAAGACGCCGAGGGCATTTGTAGCAGATCACCTGGTCCTTCAGATAAGCAGGTTGACGGAGAGAGCAGCGAGAAGCCATAAGTCTTTGACGCAAGAAACCCTGAGATCGCCAAGAATTAGAGCATGTCGAGGAGAGAAGGTGGACGTGATGCAGGTCTGCGCCACCCACGAGCCAGACACTTGGATAACACAGTACAAGCGGTGCTTGGCAGATAGTCTCCTCCCGCTGGATCCAGCAGAAGCTAGGAAGGTAAAGAAAAATTCCAGCAAGTATACATTGTTTGATGGCGATCTGTACAGGTTTGGATTCACTCACCCACTCCTGGAATGTATACACGGCGAGAAGTGCACGAGGATTATGGCAGAGCTCCACGAAGGAATATGTGGAAGTCACGTCGGGGGTCGAGCTCTGGCCGCAAGAACTCTCCGTGCAGGCTACTATTGGCCATCCATGAGAGAAGATTGCAAGAAGTATGCCCAGTGCTGCAAACAATGCCAGCAGCACGCCGATTGGCACAAGGCACCTCCCGAGGAGTTGAAGTCGATCTATAGCCCTTGGCCGTTTCATACTTGGGGAATCGACATCCTGGGACCTTTTCCACTGGCGATCAGGCAGATGAAGTACCTGGTGGTGGCGATTGAGTATTTCACCAAGTGGATTGAAGCAGAACCAGTGGCCCAGATCACCGCGCACAAGATCGAAGGCTTCGTATGGAAGAATATTGTGTGCCGGTTTGGAGTGCCTAAGCGCCTGGTATCAGACAATGGGACTCAGTTTGCGAGCCACCTGTTGAAGAAGCTTTGCGAAGAGGTCGGAATTCAGCAAGTGTTTGCATCCGTCGAGCACCCTCAGACTAATGGCCAGGTGGAATCAGCTAACCGGGTGTTGCTGAGAGGTTTGAAGAGGAGGCTCGAGAAAGCCAAGGGGAGTTGGGCTGAGGAGGTACCCCGAATAGTTTGGGCGTACCACACCACCGAGCAGTCAGGAACCCATGAGACCCCGTTTAGCTTGGTCTATGGGTGTGATGCCATGATTCCAGTCGAGATTCAGGAGAGCTCGCCGAGATTCCAGAACTTTGTAGAGGAAGACTCGAATGAAGAGAGAAGACTGAACCTGGATCTGCTGGACGAAGTCAGGGAGGAGGCAAGGCTGAAGGCTGAGGCGGTGAAGAGAAGGGTCGAGAGAAGGTACAACTCAAAGGTGATGCCAAGGCAGTTTAGAGAAGGCAATCTGGTGATGAGAAAGGCCCACTAGTACGAGATGGAGAATAAGCTATCACCCAAGTGGACTGGACCGTTCAGAATAACCGAGGCACTCGGGAACGGAGCCTATCGCTTGGAGACGTTGGAAGGGGGGGCGATCCCTCGTACCTGGAACGCCACACACCTGAAGTTGTACTATAGCTAAGAGCTTTGTAAGTAAAGACAAACACGAATATTACATTGCAATGTCTCTGTCAAAACAGTTTTAAGGGGGCACTCTTTTTTCCCTAAGGAGGGTTTTTAATGAGGCCACCCAATAAAAGAAGAGTTTTCGAAGTATAAGGTGTTTTCAGATCGCATATGTGTTATTTCCAAAAGTTTCGAAGAAAGACCTTGTCATTCGTACATGATTTGAGGCACGAAAAGATATGTCGCGTGTTTTCTAAAGTTTTAAAGTCCTCATCGTTTTTCGGCGATTAGAGGCACCAGTTAAGTTTTAAAGTCCTCATCGTTTTTCGGCGATTAGAGGCACCAGTTAAGTTTTAAAGTCCTCATCGTTTTTCGGCGATCGGAGGCACCAGATGGAAGACCTCAACGCCCTCGCGCGTTTTGAGGCAAGTTAAAGACCTCCTCGCCGTTGAGCGAGTGCAGGCGAGAAAGAGAAAAAGTCCTCCGTGTTTCTGGGAGCGAGAAGATGTAACTCCCGGGGCAACGTAGAGGCAAGTTAAAGACCTCCTCGCCGTTGTGCGGGCGCAGGCGAGAAAGGTCCTCAGTGCATCCAGGGGGGAGGAGATGTACGCCCTGGGCAAGTTGAGGCACCGGATAAAGTCCTTATCGCCGTTGTGCGAACTAAGGCCCATCAAAGACCTCCTCGCCGTCGAGCGAGTGCAGGCGTGAGAAAGAAAAGGTCCTCAGTGCATCCAGGGGGGAGGAGATGTACACCCTGGGCAAGTTGAGGCACCTGACAAAGTCCTTCTCGCCGTCGAGCGAGTTAAGGCCGTTTAAAGTCCTTCTCGCTGATGAGCGAGTTCAGGCGAGTAAAAGTCCTTCTCGCCGATGAGCGAGTTCAGGCGAGTTAAAAGACCTTCTCGCCTGTGCGCGAGTATAGGCAAGATAAAATCCTTCTCGTCTTGAACGAGTTCAGGTATGGCGAAGAGGGTGGAAGAAGCTTGAAAGGTGGCTAAGGTAGGTTCGAAGAGAACGCCTAGCCAGCCAGTCTTTAGCTCTGAGGTTCAGGGGAGGTAAAGGAAGGTCCCAAAGGGCATTTCTGCCTCAGATAAAGAGATGACTGCCAAAGCCTGAGGCTAAGGAAAGCTGGTGTTGCCAAGAGGTCTAGGTGATCGCGAAAGTTCAAACACGGCGAGAAGGTTGAAAGACTTGTTTGATAAAGCGGGTCAAGTGGGATGTTGTTTGAACCAATGATTGAATCACAGTTCATTGCTTGGAACTTTTCTTACGATCAGGTTAGTGCCTCAGGGGTACAAGTTGTTTAAAGCGATTATTGCTTAAGTTTGAATCAGCTCGAAGAAGTTACGCCAAAGGTCATGTTTGCAAAATCGCTAAGTTAAGCGTAGCAGAGTTAGGCATACAAAGAAAGTAAAGCGCTCAAGAGAAGTCAGAAGACATATCCAAATTTCGCTATTGAGATAAGTAGCTGTTCAAAATACATGTGCAAGAGTTTTTACAAGATAAATACAAGTGAATTCATAAAGAGGCAGATGGGGTAGAGTTGGTTGAGCCTTCGGCGGGAACGACCTTCCCATCTACTACTTCGTTGTCTAACGACACCATGCTAAGGTCAAGATCAGGGAAGAGGCATGCAAACTGTTCTCGAGCGGCATCAAACCCAGCAACCAGAATCTGAGCAGAGCTTAGCTTAAGTTCTTCAATTTGCTTCTGAAATCCTTCAACCTGCTGCTTAAGCTCCTTGTTCTGCTGCTCCAGCTCTTCGACCTGTTTTTGGAGTTGTTTGTTGGTCTCTTGAGCTTGAAGAAGGTCGTCAGCCACCTTCTTAGATTCTGTTTGAGCCTGGGCCAACTCGGCAACCATCTTCACCTTCTCGTTGTTTGCCTCGGAGAGATCAGCCATGGCGTCGTCTCTTGCTTTCTCTACTTGCCCAAGTAGCTTCTCGCGGTCGATCGACCTTTGCTCCAGCTTCTGTACCTTGTCGGCATTGGCTTGAATTTGAGCCTCCAGGTTGCTCGCCTTGGTACGCAGAGGCACGATTCTGCTTTCAAGTTCGACCTTTTCTTGGGCAAGTTCATGGACTTTGCGACGAAGGTCAACAGCTTCCTTGCGCGCGAGCCTAAGCTCGGTGTTTAGGGCATCCTCCACTCGAGAATGTTCCATTTCCGCGAGCGTTAGGCTGAATGACACCTTCTCCACCTCGACCTTCATTGTGCTGTTCTCGGTCTTGAGGTTATAGATGTCATCCTGTAGCCGCCTGGTGGAGCTCTCCACAGCTTTCGTTATGATTGATGGGATATCCTCTGCAATGGTTTTGAGCTTAGCAGTCAGAGGTTCCCACATCCTCGTGACCTCGAGAGAAAGATTTGCAGCTTGGAGAGGCGCCAGGGGGGCTTGTTGAGGGTTCTCGTTGCCGCCTTCCTTAGCAATTTTTTCGGTGTTTGCTTCTTGGCGCGGCGACGCGATCGGGGACTCGGTGATTAGGATTGGAGAGGTGTGAGCGGCCTCATCCCCGATTGGAACGACTCCTGCAGCTGAGGTGTTGGAAGGAGGGCCCCCTCCTGCTGATATATGTGGAGTGGAGGCGCTCGGGGGGTCCTCTAAGAAGTTTGGCTCTTGGGCCTCAGTTGCAGGTGGCGCAGTGGCCAATGGGACTGCTTGGACTGGTGGTGAAGGGGCTCGTGGCGTTGGCGATGAGGGAGGAGGGGCAGGTGTTGACGGTGGTGTTGAAGCTGGAAGAGGGGGTGGGGCAGGTGGAGAGGGTGGTGCCACCCTTGTCCTCTTTGTAACGAGGCCATCCTCAGTGACCTCGTCGTCCTCTTCCTCATCCTCTTGGACAACTTGGGGGGCCTTCCGCTTTGGCCTCTTAAGGACCAGTTTCTTTCGTTGGGCGGGCGCCTTAGGCGGTGATCGCCCCTGGATGATGGCCTTCTCGACCGCTGAGTTGGGAACCGTCTGGGAGCCGGTCGCCAACCCATGATTGCGGGCGAGCGCCTTTAAATCGGCGAGCATGTTCTTACCCAACATGGTGTCTGCATGAAATGAAAGTGTATAAGTTAGCTCAAAGGAGAAAGGGGTAAGTATACAAGACAATAAGACAGCAAAGCAGGCATATGCAGAAAAGATGAAACCAAAGTCTTGTGTGTATTGCACAAGACGCCCAGAAGCAATATCGGAAGCATGTCAAGACAAGGATGTAGCGTCCTAACCTATTTGGAATTCCAACTGGTCCTCAAAGAACTCGAAGGAAATCAGGGTGGGGGTCAGGAATGTTATGTGGGCATCTGCCACCCTCTTCCAGAAGAGACAAAGGTCTCTGTCCAAAGCTCCCATGCTATCAGGACTTCTGGGCCTCCTGAAGCAGCTCTTGGACTCTTTTTTCCCCTTGTCCACCCAGTACAAGGGGAAACCGTCGAGAAGGGAAGGGTCTTTGTCGTTTGCGCGGACCTGGATGAACTTCCCCTTCCAATCCTTATACGACTGCTGGAAGATGGTGAAGATGGATCTCCCAGCAATGGCGTTCAGGCTGACCCACAGGCGATCTCCTGGGTGTTTGGCCTCAAACAGAAATAAAAATACGTCCACTGACGCAGGCAACCCCAGGTGGGCGCACGTTACCTCAAAAGCTCGGACGAACGCCCAGCTGTTGGGGTGAAGCTGGGCGGCAGCGATATTGAGCTCGGTTAAGAGTTCCCTCTCAAATCGAGTGAGAGGGAACCTGAGTTTAACCTTCTTGAAGAGAGTGGTGTAGACGAAGCAGAAGGGCCCGTCGGCGCTCACTTTATCATCTACGCACACTGGCAGAGTGGCTGGGCAAGGTAGCACTATCATTCTCTCATCGTGCTCCTTGTGGAATGATTGGTGGGCCTCGTCCCCATTGGTCAATCGCAGAACCGCTCCCGCGGTGTTCACCGACGACGTTTCCTTTAAGAGGGTTGAGTTAGCCCATGAGTATAACTTCTTGAAGTCTGGCAGTGGGGTGGGGGCTCCTCCAGCGTTTGGTGGAGTCGCCTGGGCCAGAGTGGTTTGAGAAGACGCGGGCCTCACAGCCTGCGATGAGGGAGCACCACGAACTTGCGAAGAGTCGTGTGCTTGTGAAGGGGGGTTTCGCGCTGACGGAGGGGGGTTCGGGGTGATCTTCGTGCGAGTCATGGTAGCAACTGCAAACGAAGGAGGAAGGAAAAATGATCAGGAGGGTTACGAAGGCTGACTCAATCATGAATGGAAGGTGAAAGACGAACGAATGTGAGTTCGTTGCGACAATCGGCAAAGCCCTAAGTCACGCAGAAGGAGAAATGGAAAAACAGCCCACAACGTATGCACCAGACAGTTATAGGATGATGCAAATCGGTGAAAGTGCAAGAAAACCCAGCAGATAAAGGAAAGTAGTTACCTTTCGATGATCGGGAGAATGTTAAGGGGAGTTGGTGATCTAGAGCGTCGAGGAACGTCGAGAGCTTTCGCAGAAGAGAAGGAGAGTGTATGCAAGTGTGAAGAAAGTGATGGAACAGTAGGAGCGTAAGGGGTTTAAGGGTTTTCGAACGGTTTTGGGAAGCGCTAACGGCAGATGAAGATGGCCGTTGATGAGAGCCACGTGTCGAATGATGCGCGAAGAGTTTGGTGGGGCGTCAGAGCAGCAGAAAGTACCACCGCTTGGAATTCTGCGCCCATGCCACGTAGACCGGTGTTAACGAAGGCTTTTTCAGTCTTTTCGCTAGACAAGTCTTCGCTTAAGACTGGGGGGCTTGTGTACCGCCCTGGTGGTCGGATGCGATGACGTGGCATCCTATTACAGTGTAGGCGTGTCGACAAGGCGCCAGGTTGACAGTTGGGAAGGAAGTCGGGAGGCACGTGTAGTCGTCGATGGTTTAGTTGGCGTGTTCTGATCTCCAGCTTACCCGAGTAGGCGATCGCCAGGTTGAGAACGAAGTCGCCGGATGCAGACTCGGGCGACCAGGCAGTCGGAGATCGCCAGAACAAGCACATCGCCGAAGTTAAAGGAGAAGCAGATTATGAAGGCGGCCGGCGAGACCACAGGGAAGGTGTATGAAGGCCCTACCTCGCCAGTTTCAGTAGGGATCGCACTCCTGAGTTAGCTATGCATTGGGCAGCACCATGCATAGGTAACTTAGCCAAAATGAGAGTAGAAGTAGCGCCAAGTCAGGGAGCCTCCAGATGATGGCACGTGTACGGTTGGATACGAGCCACGTGTCCAAGTCAGTAACTGCCAGGAGAGAGAAAATCACCAGGTATATAAGAGTTCCTAACAGATTTCCTAAGGTACGCACGTTCAGTTCATACACTTTACGCTTGCGAGTGACAGAGCTGTTTGTGAGAGAGATTTGCACGGTTCCAGTTCTTAGTATTTGGTGATACCGTCACTGACTTGAGCGTCGGAGTGCGATCGGCCGCAGCGGCGCCGTATCGTTTCTTTGCAGGTTCTTGAGATAGATCCAGAGGAGGAACGGAAGTGAGAAGCGGCGCGCACGTCGATCCTTTGACGAGGCATTCTCCAGCGCTCCGGTCAACAGGCAGGATCATTCTCTTTCCTTGTTTGTTATAAAACATTAACAAACTATTTATAGCTTTCAAATATTGGTCAAAGCATTTAAAACAGGAGCACATTCAGTTTGAAAATCATTTAAAGCACACTTAACTAACAAAACAAATTCTGTTAAGATTTTCAAACAAACAATCAATTAATTTCAAGAAACAATCGATTGTTTTGGTTTGATAGCAAGTCTATCAACCAAAACAATTTTCAACCTTTTCAAAAACACCTAAGACTAAAACAATCGGTTGTTTCGACAAAACAACAGGTTGTTTTTCACTTAGCTTGAAAAACACTTTAAACTTAAAAGATTTGAAAACACTTAAGCTTTAGATTCAACATAGAGTGGATTACAAAGATAAACTACCCATATCCTACTCTAAAACACAGCAACAACTTCAAGCAACTTTAGCCTTCTATCAAACACTAGGATTTGGAATTTTAAAAGCTTTTGATCACACTTGATTCAACAATCTCCCCCTATTTGATGAAGACAAATCCCTGGTTGCTTGTGTTGGACTTGTTTGAATCTGAATTAGTTCCTGCAAAACAGAACTTTATGCAATATACAACATCTATGGCTGCAGGTTAGAATAACACATAAATCTTGTGTTTTGCTTAACTAAAACAGCAGAAAAACCAACCAAAAAGGCAGCACACCATAAAGCATCAGCAGCAGCAAGCAGCAAAAACATTAATCACTTAAATAGATAGAGTTTGCAGACCTTAAGACAACACAACATAAAATCTCACCCTATTTGTCTTCACAAATAGGCTATAAGAGGAGATAAAACAGAAATTGTTCCAGATAAAATAGAATTTTAAAAGAAATAGCATTTAAACTGTTAAAGAGCAAAAACAATCGGTTGTTTCGAGCATTCAACCGGTTGTTTTTCTCCTGTCATCCTTGCCATATTGCAGCTCAAAGATCTGGTGCTGAACAACTTCATTCTGTTCATTCAGGGTCTGAAAGCGAGTGTCCATGCTCTGGAATCTGTTGTCAATGCTCTGGAAATTTGTAACACAAAGATCATGGAAATTTCTTTGATTTTCAACAAAGCCATCAATTCTATCCACCATGTATCTTTCAAAAGAAGACGTAGAAGGAATCTCATCCCTTAGATGTCATGCACTTGTTCCAGCATCAAAGTTAGTTACAAATTGTTCTTCATTGTGGATATCCATATCAGCAACTTGATCTTCTTCATCAAAATCAGCAGCTGCTGCACTTGATGAACCACCATGATCACCATCTTTGCTCACCCATCTTCCATTTATCTTAGTGAATCCCATCTTGCTTAGTGAACCATTGTTCACTTCTTGTGTTGATTTAACCAACTCAGAGGTTTCATCTTCAAGATTTACTTCAAAATAGAGCAAGAATTTAGAGATTAAAACAGCATAGGGATAGTGGTAGTCACTTAACCTCATGGATTTTTGCATATGTTCTTTGATGATATGAATCCAATTGATCTTGACCTTCTTCATGATGCAGTAGATATAAACAAGATCTTCTTCTATTAAAACATAATGGTTGCTCCCCCTTGGAGTTAGGATCCAAGTGACAATGAGAGCTAACACCCTTTCATCTAACTTTAACCCTCCAACAGAACAAGTTCTCACTTGTGCTTGTTGATTCTTCAAACAAATTTTGTAGTATTGGACCTTGTTGAAATCTTCCACAACTCCAAGATTGCCTTTATTGATTCTAAGACCAGCATATTTCAATCTAGTTATAGCAGCCCATACATCATGGGCAATCTCCATGGCTACACCTTTAACATGTGAAACAAGGTTGTTTCCTTCAAACTTTAGGCTTGTGTAGAATACCCGAATCAAATCTGGATAAATGTTTCCCTTCATCTCCAAGAATCTCTTCAGCAACTGATCCTTGAGAAGCTTTCTCACAATGTCCATGTTTTGGCTTTTCAACCAATCAAAGGAGACAACTTTTGGATTGTTGATTACCTTTGTGCTTGTCTCAAAGCGATACCTCTCAATAAGCTCATTATCCCATGAAAACCAGCCCTTAAGCCTCCCTCCTGACCTTACAACCCTTGTTTTGATCCTCTTTGATGTAGGTGGAGTGGACTCCATGACAGCAGAAAAAAGAGGCAAAGGCTCACACACAAAGAGAGAAAGAGATGTTGCAAGAGATGGATCAATTGGTTGTTTTTGTGAAAGAAAACAACTGCAACTGATTTTATAGCAAATCAGATACTTTCTTTGATCCTTTGGTGATTGTGGCTTTCAGTCTTCAAGATGACAAACTGGTCCAAGCACTGCACAAAAAACGTCAGAAAAGAACAGAAACACACATGGTCAACACATGTGATCTTTGACTAGACATAAAGGCTCTTGAATTTCCAAGATGATCCTCCCGGCAACTCGAACGTGGAGGAATCGCTTCGTAGCACTCTCTGTCCTATCTACGCGACTGCGTTCTCTGCAGAGTCACCCTCAGAACCTTCTCTCAGATGTCTTCAAATGTGACCTGCAAAACACACAGACGGTGCCTCTAGCAGCCGTTTGCACTCCGACGATCAAGTTAGTGCACAGAACCACCAAAGATTAGAAAACTAGTAGTGTGTGTGAAAAACTCTTGCTTTCTGTTTTTCGTCTCCTCCACTCTCACCCTGATTCTCTCTTTTATCTCTCTTTCTCTGCTTCTGGGCATAACAGAATTCTGTTATGCTTTTTTGGCATGTGTCAGAACCCTGTTATGCTTTTCAGAGAAAGCGTACCTTCAGAATCAGCACTGGGAGCGTGAGAGTCTGTGCATGTCTGCGCGTCTCTGCGCTTGGCTGCGCCTGTTTGTACCTTTAGTGGTACGGAGTGCACTTTTGTCTGGACCGCACCCTTCTCAGATGGTGACACGTGAAGGCCTGCAACTCACATCTAACCACACACGTGTCATTTACTGGAAGGGCTCTAGCGCTTCTCTTTGTGTGCCTAAGTTACGCCCTTGCGGAGTAACTTAGGATATTTCTCTTATCTGGGCAAATCGCATACTCTTAGGAGAACGTCGGATGTGGCTGGTCTAGGCACACTCACCAAACGTTGCTCTCTGCGTAGGCGACTTACCCTTCACGATGCCACGCACGTAATGGGTTGAGGGAATCACCAATCACTGACTGGTTTACTAGTTCCCTCAGGCCACTCTCGTGCATAATTCCCTGAGGTGTGCTCAAGCGAGATCCATGCGTAACGCTCTCGCTGGGAACCTCAGTCCCAGTTTAACTGCGTGTAACACGAGACCCCGATGACAATACACCCGATGACTGATCAGTGTTTATTAGTGTTTATTTGCTTCTCGCGTTCTGCCTTCGGGCGTCAGTCTGAGAACTGGTCTGTTGGTGGCCACTTGGCTACCGACCACCGATCACCATTCTGGATGATCTGTCCCCCGACCTCTCTGCCGCCTGATCTGTCGGTGGTCACTTGGTTACTGACCACCGATCACCGCTCTTGGCGATCGTCTCCCTGACCTCTCTGCCACCTGGTCCACGTGTCACCCTGCGAGTGGTCCACGTGGTTCTCTGCTGCTGACGTCATCGACTACCGATGACCGATCGGATCACAAGCCCCCCAGTCTCGAGTCGAGAACTCGTTCTCAGCGAAGAGACTAAGTGGTCGTGCCCTCAGTCCACGTGGCAAGTGGGGCCGCCTCACGTGCTGCTTCTTTACCGTTTGGACTTCCTCTCTTAATCTCGCGACACGTGGCCCCATCGACGGCCAGCGTTGTGCGTCGCTAGCGCTTCTCTTATTCAAATTGGCGCGCTCTTTCACTATTCCTCCATCTTCTTCATTCGACTCCCAGACTCTCTGCGAACTTTTCCTCTGCGCACCTTTCTTTCCTCAAATTCTCTGCTGCCAAATCTCTTGCGATCATCCAAAGGTATGGTTTTTCTTCTCCCTGGCCCCTTTTTGGTCATCTTTACCGATTGCGTATATCATTCTGGTTATCATGCATTCATCTTTTCTATTTCCCTCTCTCGAACCCGCGCTAGGGTTTTTTCACGCTCTCACTCTGGTTTCTCCTTCTTCTTCTTCCTCTTTTCACCTGGGCATCTCCTTCTCCTTTCCCTTTTCTTCCATTCATTCTGACTTTTCCGTTTTTCTTCCATTTGCAGCTATCTCACGATGGCTCGCTTGAAACAAACTGCGCGCCTTATTGCCCCATCCTCTGGTGCACAGCCTTCTGCGAGTGCGCCAGCTCCACCACCGCCTGTTGCTACCTCCTTCCATGACAACGCCAGGGTCTACGAATGGGCTCCCCTAGCATTGCTCGCTGAAACCTCCACCCTGCTGCCCAAGGGTCATCTCACGTCCCTGCTAAGCCACAATCCCGACGAGCCTTCCTGCTCCATCGACAGGGAAAATGACTTCAATATCCAAATCCGCATTCCTCCTCGAGGAATACCCATCTGCGCGGATGACAGGGCCACCAATGGGGTGCCCTTCGTCTTCATCTACTCCGCGATCTTCAAGAGGTTGAAGCTGCGCCTCCCTTTCACCTTCTTCGAAAAGGAGCTGATGATGGAGTTAAACGTCGCGCCTTGCCAACTCCATCCAAATGCCTGGGCCTTCATCCGGGCATTTCAGATCCTCTGCAGTTATTTCGGGCATAACGCCTCCGTGGACGTGTTCCTCTACTTCTTCGAAGCGAAGAACCCTGGGGACAGGTCCTGGGTTAGCCTGAATGGGGTTGCTGGACGGGTGCTCCTGGGCCTGTACCAGCAATCCTTCAAAGACTGGAAGGGCAGATTCTACATGATATCTGCTACCCCTCAAAGTCCAAATCTGCTCGAGGGGTACCCCCTCTACTGGGTTCCTGGAGTTGAATTCAAGAAATCCAGGGACCTCGAAGCTATGGCCCCCTATGAGCGCGAGCTGTGTGGGTTGCTCCTGGGGGCCAAGTACAACTCCGCTCGCCTCATCAAGGATGAATTTGATGTGGTGGCTCTGAAAAAATATATATGATCCTGCCGGCAACTTGAACGTGGGTGAATCGCTTCGTAACACTTTCTGCCCTGTCTTCGCGACTGCGTCTCCTGAAGAACCACCTTCTGAACTCTCTCTCTCTCTTCTCAGGTGGCTTCAAGATGTGACCTGCAAAATACACAGACGGCGCCTCTAGCGGCCGTTTGCACTCCGACGATCAAGTTAGTTCAACAGAACCACCAGAAACTCGAAACTTAGTAAAATGTGTGTGTGTAAAACTTGCGCTCTGTTTTTTTTTTTTTGTCTATCTCCCCCTCACTCTCACTCTGATTCTGCCTTTTATCTCTCTTTCCCTGCTTCTGGGCATAACAGAATTCTGTTATGCTTTTCTGGCATGTGTCAGAACCCTGTCATGCTTTTCAGAGAAAGCGTACCTTCAGAATCAGCAATGGGGAGCGTGAGAGTCTGCGCATGTCTGCGCTTGGCTGCGCCTGTCTGTACCTTTAGCGGTACGGAGTGCTCTTTTGTCTGGACCGCACCCCTCTCAGATGGTGACACGTGGAGGCCTGCAACTCACATCTAACCACACGCGTGTCACTTACTGGAAGGGCTCTAGCGCCTCTCCTTGTCCGCCTAAGCTACGCCCTTGCGGAGTAACTTAGGATGCTTCTCTTATCCGGGTAAATTGCACATTCTTAGGAGTGGACGTCGGGTGTGGCTGGTCTAGGCGCACTCACCGAACGTTACTCTCTGTATAGGCGACTTACCCTTCTGGATGACACGCACGTAGTGGGTTGAGGGAATCACCAATCACTGACTGGCTTACTAGTTCCCTCAGGCCACTCTCGTGCATGGTTCCTTGAGGCGTGCTCATGCGAGGTCCATGCGTAACGCTCTCGCTGGGAACCTTAGTCCCAGTTTAACTGCGTGTAACACGAGACCCCAATGACAATACACCCGATGACTGATCAGTGTTTATTTGCTACTCGCGCTGTGCCTCCAGGCGCGAGTCTGGGAACTGGTCTGCTGGTGGTCACTTGGCTACTGACCACCGATCACCATTCTGGGTGATCTATCCCCCGACCTCTCTGCCGCCTGATCTGATCGGTAGTAACTTGGCTACTGACCACCGATCACCTCTCTTGGCGATCGTCCCCCTACCTCTCTGCCACTTAGTCCACGTGTCACCCTGCGAGTGGTCCACGTAGTTCTCTGATGCTGACGTCATCTACTACCGATGACCGATCGGATCAATATAGGTAGCTCTTCTTGCTCCTCTTAGGATACTTGTCTCTTCTCATGCATGTTTTTATGTGTTTTCTAACTTACTTGAATAACTTGGCCAACTGACCCTTCCTTTTCTCGTCTATGTAGACTCAATGTCAGGAAAGGACAGGAGGCTGGCTTTGCTAGAGCTTGCCAAGCGTAGGGGAACCAAAGGCACTGGCTCCTCCTCTTTTACAACTGAGCCCATTGCCGCCCCTCCACTCTCGGTCGCGCCAGCTGAAGGCCCCGAGCAAGGAAAGAAAAGGAAAAGGCTGGTGAAGGCTTCCACTTCGCTTGCTGCTGCTGCCACTGCTGCCTCAACTGAAGAGGAGAGCTCTGGCTCTCCTCTTGTACACCGTCAGAGGAAAAAACCAGCAGTTGAGGGGGCTTCGTCTCTCCAGCCTGGGGAGATCGAGGTGGTGGAAGTAGAGGAAGGGTCTCCCCCACCTTCCTGTGCTCAACCTGCCTCAGAGCCCACCAGTCTTCCTTCTCCAGGCCAGCAGTTGCCTCCAGCCTCTCAACTGCCATCTTCCCCCCCAGTAGGCCAAACACCTGGTCCATCTGCTCCTCCTGCTGGGGGTGTTTCTGCCCAAACTGGGGGTGCACCACCACCACTGCTGCCAATCTCTACCGCCACTGCTGAATGTGGTGGGTCCAGCTCGCGCCCAAGCGCCTCTGGGGCCAGCCACGAGAACTTCAGCAGGGTCATCACCCTGGTTCGACAGCTCATAAGCAACCGGGAGCTCGTCGAATGGAATGGTGATGAGGTGGACATGCACCTGGCCAAGCAGGTAGTGCTCTCTCTGGAATTTTCCACCCAGCATCGCAAGCAACTAGCCCTGAGAAGAGGGTGAAGGATCTTGAGCACGACAAGGAGTCACTGCGAAGTGACTTCGAAGCTGCCCAAGAATCTGTAGAGTTGATGCGAGGCATGGTGGAGAAAGCTAGGAGGGAGTACCTAGGCAGGTCCAAGAGACCATCAAGACGGAGATCTTGATGGGGCAAGCTGTTAGCTCTTTGGACTGCACGGTGGTGGAGCTGCGGGCCGAGACCTCCTCCCTACGCCAACTGAATTCTCAATTAGTGGGGGAGCTCGAGTCCACCAAAGAAGCAGCTGCTGCTGGGGAGAAAAGACTTGAGGAGATGGTGGGCAAACTGTCTGAAGCTGCCTCCTCCCTTGCTGCCGTTACCACTGAGGGAGATGCTGCGGAGGCCTCAAAGCAAAAACTGGAGGTGGAGAATGCTGATTTGATGAATGTGGGTGCTGATGCCCTTACTGATGGATTCGAGCTAGCACTCGAGCAAATCAGATGCGTTCTCCCAGACCTGGACCTCTCGCAGTTCAGCATCTATCATGAAGTGGTGGATGGAAAGCTTATCCCTCCTGCCCCTTAGTCTTTTCTCTTCTCTGTAAATTTAACTTCTGCACAATTTTTCTTATTACGCAAAAATTTGTATAAGACTTGACTGTAAATACAAACTCTCAATGCTTCTTCTCTTGCATAAGTTTCTTCCCTTGTATTTTCTTTGAGCTTCACTTATCTTTATGCGCGCGACTAACTGTTAGCTAGCTTAGGTTCAGCGCGATCTTGGGCTTTATCTTTCCTTTCGCGCACGACTAAGTGTTAACCAGCTTAGGCTTAGCGCGATCTGCTTCTTTTACTCTTTTGCTTCTACTTGATCACGACTGGCTATTCCCTTAGCTTGGTGTTTGACAGTCCTTGTGCGCTGCTTTACACCACTAACCAATCGCTAACGACTCATCAGTGATCGTTCCTCGATCTTCACCTAGCTTCTCTGTCGCTCTAGCGCTAAGTGCATAGAGAACCTTGGCATCGATCGCTCGAGGTGATGCCTTGTTTTGGGGAAATAAAAGTGTTTCTCGCTAACCCCTCTTACTTTTCCCCAAGGTCATCACCCTTCGGGGCGTTGAGTCGTTCATTCCCTGCCTCACTCCTGAGGTGAGAAGGGTTTCGGACTAAGAGCTTTACTGGGCCAATATTGGTGCATGCCAAGCGGGTAAGGACATTTTGTCAAAACCTTTTCTTTCCCTACCTTGGTCTTACTAGCACCCCTGGCTTTTCAAACCTTTAACTGCTTGCGTTCACACCTGGGGTGAGGAAGACTTGGATCGGTGCCAGTACTTGCGCCTAGGGCAAGTAGGGCCTAACCAATCACCTGCACTTGCACCTGGGGCAAGGAGGACTTTTAACTTTAATACCTGAGCACACTTGATATGCTGGAAATTTTTCTTTAATTGGGTGGCCTCGTTAAAAACCCTTCTTAGGGAAAAGAGTGCCCCCTTGTCTGTTCAACTGTTTCCACCACATACAGAGCATGTATCTTTTAGCGCGAGAACGCCATTACTGTACAACTTTAACTGAAATAAAATTTTAAATGGGTGGCGTTCCACATTCTGGGGATTGCTCCTCCCTCCAAAGTCTCTAAGCGATAGGCTTTGTTCTCCAATGTCTCCACCACTCTGTACGGGCCTGTCCACTTTGGGGATAACTTGTTATCCATGTCATTCTGATGCGCCTTTCTCATCACCTTTCTAGAAGCGCCTGGGCCTCACTTTAGAGTTGTGCCTCCGCTCTACTCTTCTCTTCACAGCTTCAGCACTGAATCTGGCCTCTTCTCGCACTTCGTCTAGCAGATCCAGATTCACCTTACGCTCTTCATTGGACTCTTCAGCAACGAAGTTCAAGAATCTGGGGGAGCTCTCCTGTATCTCCACAGGAATCATGGCGCCTGTCCCATAGACAAGGCTGAAGGGTGTCTCATGGGTGCTGGACTGTGGGGTGGTGTGATAAGACCATACAATTTTGGGGACCTCCTCTGCCCAGCCTCCTTTGGCCTTGTCTAGTCTTGGCTTCAGCCCCCTGAGCAGTACTCGATTTGCTGACTCCACCTGCCCATTGGTTTGTGGGTGTTCCACTGAAGCGAAAACCTGTTGTATCTTTAACTCTTCACACATCTTCCTCAGCTGATGACTTGTGAACTGGGTGCCATTGTCGGAAACCAGCCTCTTGGGTATTCCGAAGCGGCAGACAATGTTCTTCCAGACGAAGTGCTCGACTTTCTGTGCGGTGATGTGTGCGACTGGCTCTGCCTCCACCCACTTGGTGAAATACTCGATGGCCACGATGAGGAACTTCATCTGCCTCACCGCCAGGGGAAAGGGTCCTAGGATGTCAATCCCCCATGTATGGAATGGCCACGGGCTATGGATGGACCTCAACTCCTCAGGGGGTGCCTTGTGCCAGTCTGCATGCAGTTGACACTCTTTGCAACGCTGAGCAAACCTTATGCAGTCTTCCTTCAGCTTTGGCCAGTAGTACCCCGCGCGGAGTACTCTACTTGCCAAAGCGCGACCACCTACGTGGCTTCCGCACACCCCCTCGTGCAGCTCAGACATGGGTCCGGTGCATTGCTCGCCGTGCACACAGATCTGCACAGGGTGAGAAAATCCAAATCTAAAGAGGTTTCCATCTATAAGAGTGAACTTACTTGAACTCCTCTTCATCCTTTTGGCCTCTGCCGCATCGAGCGGGAGTACACCGTCTTCTAAGTATAGCTGGTATGGCGTTATCCAGGTGTCGGGCTCCTTCCCCGCATGGA
The DNA here is from genome assembly GCF_051622355.1 of Phaseolus vulgaris. Classification (NCBI taxonomy): domain Eukaryota; kingdom Viridiplantae; phylum Streptophyta; class Magnoliopsida; order Fabales; family Fabaceae; genus Phaseolus; species Phaseolus vulgaris. The sequence goes on from NC_143504.1 coordinate 34,255,081, forward strand.
CCTCCATCGACTCATCGGTCTTTGACGGTCGCGATCTCACCCTTGGTGTTCTCAGCGTTTCTTGGGTCAACGACCGATGACCGATCGTTAGACGCTCCATTGACTTGTATACATGAAGCACCTGGTTGTCTGATACAAACGCGCGCGGCACCTTCAGGGTCTCCTGAATGACGGTCCTCTGCTTCCCCCCTTTGCCTTAGCTGGCCAGCTTGGCAAGCAGGTCTGCTCTGGCATTTTGCTCTCTTGGCACGTGCACTAATTCAAACTCGGCGAAGGACGTCTTCAGGAGCTGCACATACTCCAGGTAGGCGGCCATCTGGGGATCTTTTGCTTGGAACTCCCCTGTAACCTGCCCGGTGACCAGCAAAGAGTCGCTTTTGGCCAGCAGATTTCTTGTTCCCATTTCTTTTGCTAGCAACATTCCTGCGATCAGGGCTTCATACTCCACCTGATTGTTGCTAGCCTTGAAGGCAAAGCGGAGGGACTGCTCGATCAGTACCCCGTTCGGTCCCTCCAAGATGACTCCCACGCCGCTCCCCTGCTGATTAGAGGAGCCATCCACCGATAATACCCATCGGAAGTCTAATCCTTCCGCAGGTGTCGCGATCGACGAAAGCTCGACGACAAAGTCTGCGAACACCTGCCCCTTGATCGGTCCTCGGGGCTCGTACTAGATGTCAAATTCTGACAATTCCACCGCCCACTTGACCATCCTTCCTGCTACATCAGGTTTCTTCAATACGTTCTGGATAGGCAGATCAGTCATCACCACCACTGTGAAGCTGTGGAAGTAATGCCTGAGTCTTCTGGCTGAAAACACCACCGCCAGAGCAGCCTTCTCGAGGGCCTGGTACCTTGTTTCAGGGCCTTGCAGCACCTTACTCACGAAGTAAACAGGCCTCAGGGTCTGGTCTTGCTCTTGCACCAGGACTGAGCTGACTGCTCTCTCCGTCACAGCAAAGTACAGACGAAGAGGGATGCCTACCTGAGGTTTTCGCAAGACTGGTGGGCTCGCCAGATACCCCTTTAACTTGATGAAGGCCTCCTCGCACTCCTGTGTCCAGAGAAATCTACTGTTGCGTTTGAGACACTGGAAGTATGGGTGACCTTTCTCCCCTCCAGCGGACATAAACCGGCCGCCAAGCGACCGGTGAGCTGCTGCACTTCCTTCACCGTCGTTGGGCTCCTCATTGCCACGATCGCCGCACACTTTTCTGGGTTAGCTTCGATTCCCCGCTCTGTTAAGAGGAAGCCCAAGAACTTCCCAGCCTCCACACCAAAAATGCATTTCTTAGGGTTGAGCTTCAGCCTGTACTTGGCAATGGTGGTGAATAGCTCTTCCAGATCAGCTGCATGATGCTCCTTCTCTTGGGACGTAACCACCATGTCATCTACATAGGCGTGTACGTTCCTTCCCAGCATGGGCGAGAGCACCCTATCCATGAGCCGCTGGTAGGTAGCCCCCGCATTCTTTAACCCGAATGGCATGACCTTGTAGCAATAGTAAGATCGTTCCGTCATAAACGCAGTCTTGCACTCATCCATGGGGTGCATCCTGATCTGGTTGTACCCCGAGAAAGCGTCCAAGAAGCTTAGTAGCTTTCCCCCCGATGCGCTATCAACTAGAGCATCTATACTGGGTAAGGGGTAAGAATCCTTGGGGCACGCCTTGTTGAGGTCAGTGAAGTCCACGCACATTCTCCACTTGTCGCTTGCCTTTTGAACCAGTACCACATTCGCTAGCCACTCGGGGTACTGGATTTCTCTGATGTGCCCTGCGGCAAGGAGCTTCTGTGCTTCGTCGTGGATCACCTTCCTCTTCTCCTCGTTGAATTTCCTTCGCTTCTGTCTCACGGGTCGAACCACAGGGTCCATCGACAGACGATGGCAGAGGAAATCGGGGTCGATTACTGGCATGTCAGATGCTGACCATGCGAAGGCATTCATGTGCTTCTCAATCACACCCACGATCAGCCTTCGCTCTTTTTCAACGAGGGATCCCCCTAATTTGAATTTTTTCCCCCCGATGACCGCCCTCGCGACCCTAACTCGCGAGGAGCGATCGCGCCTTCCTCTTCTTCTTCAACTTGGGCTACCTGGGAGCCCCCCACCGCAGCATCCTCCATCCTCTGAGCGCCTGGTGTCTCCTTGACCACCGATCGCTTTTCGCGCACGACTGGTGGTGGTTTCGTGGTGACGTGGCACACACTTCTCTTTTGCTTCAAGCTGTTCTCATAACAGCGTCTTGCCTCAGCCTGATCCGACTTGATGGTTATCACGGTCCCCTCCATCGACGGCAGCTTCAACTTCATCTGCCTCGTCGATGGTATTGCGCCCAGTCTATTGAGTGTTGGCCTCCCCAACAAGACGTTGTACGCTGAAGGGGCGTTCACCACCAGGTACTTTATCTTTTCAGTGCGGGCTGTTGTTCCGTCAGTGAACGTTGTCCTCAGCTCGATGTATCCCCTCACCTCTACCTGATCTCCCGCAAAACCGTAGAGACACCCGGTATATGGTCTTAGCTGATCAGGGGACAACTGTAACTTGTTGAATGTTGGCCAGAACATGACATCTGCCGAGCTTCCTTGATCCACGAGTACTCTATGCACTCGTCTTCCCGCTGTGATGAGAGAAATGACCACAGGGTCGTTGTTGTGCGGGACAACGTCCCGTAGATCAGCTTTCCTGAAGATAATGTCCACTTCAGGGTAATGACTCTCATTTACCGCATCCCCCACCAGAGAAGCCTCCTGCGATCGTCTGCACTTCCCCATGCACAGGGACTTCATGCTGCTGTTCTCCAGTCTGGGATCCTGACGCGCGATCACCCTGTGGCTCATGCAGGTAATCTGCTAGAAACCCAGACTTCACCAACTCTGCCAGTTGGTGTCCCAGCGCCAAACAGGAGTGAAGTGTATGGCCAAAGGCCTGGTGAAACTCGCACCATTCATTCTTCTTCCTTCCAAGTACCTTATCTTTCTTCTCCGGTACTCGTAGTCTTGCTGCTACAGCGGGAAGGGCGATGAGGTCCGCCAATCCCACCATGAAGTTGTATCTTAGGGGTGCGTTATTCTCCCTTGCACGCCCCCTGCTCTGCTCTTTGCCTGGTGCATAGGGACGAGGTTTTTCCCGCACCTTTTTCCCTTCCTTGGCTTCATGCACCCTTGCTTGTTGTGGCTTTCCTTGCCCTCCACGCGGTCTTGGTGGTGCTGCACTTCCCCTCTTCTCAGAAACCTCTGTTTCTGCCACTATGTGCGCCACCGCCCGTCATCAGATCTCTGCAAAGGTGCTGGGGTGGCTCCTGATGAGAGACTCGCTAAAGGGGCCAGGCAGCACTCCCTTCTTAAACGCGTGCACTAGCATATCTTCATCTTTGCTGGACAATCTAACCACTTGTGCTCCAAAGCGGTTGAGGTAGTCTTTCAGCGACTCACCTTCGTATTGACGCACGTTGAACAAGTCGTATGACACCACTGCAGGTGCTTTGTTGACGATATATTGCTCAGTGAAGAGCTTTGAAAACTGAGAGAAAGACGTGATATGTCCTTCTGGTAAACTCACGAACCACTCCATGGCGATTCCGCTCAATGTGCTCATGAACATCTTGCAGTACACAGCGTCTGAGCCCCCAGACAACATCATCTGGGTGTGGAACGCCGTCAGATGCGCCTCCGGGTCTTCTACCCCCTTGAACGATGCCTTCACCCCCACCAGGTTGGGAGGCACCATGGTTCCCATGATCTCAGGGGAGAATGGCATGGGGAATGGTCTTGGAGGTGAGGGCTGCCTAGACACCCTTTCATCAACAATGTGTTCCCTCTGCGCCTGCAGCGTCCTTCTCAACTCTTCGTTGACGCGATTCAGCTCGTCGTTCCTGCTTTGCGACGCAGCCAACTCCATCTGCATCCTCTCTTGTTCAACTTTCGACGCTGCGGCGTTATCCTGCAGCGTGCGCACCATTTCCAGGACCTGCGCCATTGTCACAGCTCCTTCGTCAGCAGATGGCGCAGGTGATGGTTGTCTGTTTCTAGGCATCTTTCTCTATCAAAGAAACTGATAAAACTCTGGTAAGCTTTAGAACTGTGGTATATATGGGACAACGATTCACTCGAGCCCCACGGTGGGCGCCAAATGATCCTGCCGGCAACTCGAACGTGGAGGAATCGCTTCGTAGCACTCTCTGTCCCGTCTACGCGACTGCGTTCTCTGTAGAGTCACCCTCAAAACCTTCTCTCAGATGTCTTCAAATGTGACCTGCAAAACACACAGCCGGCGCCTCTAGCGGCCGTTTGCACTCCGACGATCAAGTTAGTCCACCACAGAACCACCAAAGATTAGAAAACTAGTAGTGTGTGTGAAAAACTCTTGCTCTCTCTTTTTCGTATCCCCCCACTCTCACCCTGATTCTCTCTTTTATCTCTCTTTCTCTGCTTCTGGGCATAACAGAATTCTGTTATGCTTTTTTGGCATGTGTCAGAACCCTGTTATGCTTTTCAGAGAAAGCGTACCTTCAGAATCAGCAGTGGGAGCGTGAGAGCCTGTGCATGTCTGCGCGTCTCTGCGCTTGGCTGCGCCTGTCTGTACCTTTAGTGGTACGGAGTGCACTTTTGTCTGGACCGCACCCTTCTCAGATGGTGACACGTGAAGGCCTGCAACTCACATCTAACCACACACGTGTCATTTACTGGAAGGGCTCTAGCGCTTCTCTTTGTGTGCCTAAGTTACGCCCTTGCGGAGTAACTTAGGATATTTCTCTTATCTGGGCAAATCGCATACTCTTAGGAGAACGTCGGATGTGGCTGGTCTAGGCACACTCACCAAACGTTGCTCTCTGCGTAGGCGACTTACCCTTCACGATGCCACGCACGTAATGGGTTGAGGGAATCACCAATCACTGACTGGTTTACTAGTTCCCTCAGGCCACTCTCGTGCATGATGCCCTGAGGTGTGCTCAAGCGAGATCCATGCGTAACGCTCTCGCTGGGAACCTCAGTCCCAGTTTAACTGCGTGTAACACGAGACCCCGATAACAATACACCCGATGACTGATCAGTGTTTATTTGCTTCTCGCGTTCTGCCTTCGGGCGTTAGTCTGAGAACTGGTCTGTTGGTGGCCACTTGGCTACTGACCACCGATCACCATTCTGGATGATCTGTCCCCCGACCTCTCTGCCGCCTGATCTGTCGTTGGTCACTTGGTTACTGACCACCGATCACCGCTCTTGGCGATCGTCTCCCTGACCTCTCTGCCACCTGGTCCACGTGTCACCCTGCTAGTGGTCCACGTGGTTCTCTGCTGCTGACGTCATCGACTACCGATGACCGATCGGATCACAAGATATGGAATATATTCCTTTATGACATCTTGTAACTTCCTCCAGAACACAATCAGGCTTTCAAGACTGCTTTATTGACTCAAGATCCTTTCATTATTGAGATCTGCAACCGACAAAATGCATAGAGAAATTAATTCAATTATTTCACAGTGCTGTCAGAGAAGAAACAATCGGTTGTTTCGAGGAAACAATCGATTGTTTTTCTGCAACATGTTGACAAATTGTGATTTTCAAGCATAGACTGAGAAAGGTTCAAAAACATATGTAAATGCTTATTTGAAAAAGAAAATTAAACATGATTCAGTAATTAAAAAACAAAGAAAAAGTTAAGGTAGGTCTTATCCTTTTATGAAGTCCCTTCAATGAGACATTGTTTGTGATCAAGAAACTTCTTTTGACTTTTGAAAAGGCTTGAACTAGTACACACCCTCAATTCAGTTCCAGTCTTAATCCTTTCTTTCCAAGAACCTGATCAGATGACTCAGAGCTTCATGTTCTTCTAGTATCACTGCATAAAAATGAATTCAAGCAACAAGGTTTGGTCCCCTTACAAATGTGGGTCCATTTGATTTATTTTTATCATTTGAAACCTCACAACCTTGGGGAATCCATTTCATAAAACCTCTGGGAACAGAATATTTCCTTATTTTGCAGAATCTGATTAAATGGCCTCTTTTCATGCAATAAAAGCATGTAACAACCGGTTGTTTCGACTTAACAATCGGTTGTTTTACTTGCAGTTTTGAAAATTTCTTTGAAAAATTGTCTTGCTTGTTCTGTGGATTAAAACCTAATCCAGCTCTTCCAAAAACACAATTTTGAGATGCCAAGACATTCTCAAAGTTGGATTTTCCCTTTGAAAGCTTATCCACAGTTCTAACAAAATAATGAACTTTATTTTCAAGATTTTCACAATTTTCACAAATAAGAGAGCCACACACATGAGAAGAGTTTTTGCAATGTTTTTTATGTTTTTCAAAATCAATTTTTGATTTTTCCAGCTCTTCTTCAAGTGTCTTAACCCTCTTTTCAAGCCAGTTGTTAAGCCCTTTCAATCGGTTGTTTGACAGAACCAATCAGTTAACTTCTTCATGAGTTTCTTGAAAAGCTTGATGCAATTTACTATAATTTTCCGCACTTAGGGAAACACATGAACTTACATTGCTTGAGCTACATGACTCATCATCTCCTTCTCCAATCAAGCATATGTTTGCCTTTTCATCTTCACTTGATGAGGAGACTTCATTTTCATCCCAAGCAATATATGCTCTTCTTGATTTTCCCTTTTTCTCCTTGTAGATTGATTTCTTTTCATTGCTTTCTTTGTTTGGGCAATCAACTTTTATGTGCCCTTGTTCACCACAACCAAAGCAAGTATAATTGTTAGAATTGAAATCACTAGTTTTCTTGTTGCCATACCTTTCTTTGTTGGCTTCTTTGTTGCGATTTCTTTTCAAGAATCTACTAAACATTTTGGACAGCAAACTGAGGTTTTCTTCTTCACTTTTATCACTTGACTCTTGCTTGTTTTTGTGCTTGGCAACTTTCAAGGCAATGCTTCTCACATGCTTGTCTTCACTTTCTTGAACATTGAGTCTATTCATTTCTAACTCATGTTCTCTAAGCTTACCAAACAATGAAGCTGTTGTCAAGGATTCCAAATCTTTTGATTCATAAATTGTTGTCACCTTAGGTTGCCATGATCTATCAAGACACTTGAGGATCTTGATGTTTAGTTCTTCTTTATCAAAGGTTTTTCCAAGGCTCATAAGGTGGTTGATGATGTGGGTGAACCTCTTTTGTACTTCAACGATTGACTCACCCTTAAGCATTCTAATAATTTTATATTCCTGAATTAGAGTATGCTTTCTAACTCTCTTCACATTATTGGTTCCTTCATGAGTCACCTCCAAAGTGTCCCACATCTCCTTGGCCGATGAGCATTGAGAAATCCTGAAAAATTCATTTGAATTTAAGGCAGATGTTATGATGTTCTTAGCAATACAATCAAATTTGGCCTTCTTGTTTTTAGAATCAGTCCATTGAGACCAAGGTTTTTCAATGGAAGATCCATTTTTTACCAATTTTGGAATAAAAGGGCCATTTACCTAAGAGTAAAACAATCGGTTGTTTCGACAAAACAACAGGTTATTTTTCACTTAGTTTGAGCAACACTTTAAACTTAAAAGATTTGAAAACACTTAAGCTTTAGATTCAACAAAGAGTGGATTTTAAAGATAAACTACCCAAATCCTACTCTATAACACAGCAACAACTTCAAGCAGCTTCAGCCTTCCATCGAAGACTAGGATTTGGATTCTTCAAAGCTTTTGATCGCACTTGATTCAACATCTAGTGGGGAAGAAGAGAAAGAAGATAGTGAGGGGGCATATCCTTGTGAGGGAGAATTAATGATGATCAGAAGAACCCTCAACAATCACCCTAGTGTGAACCATGAAACACAAAAAGAGAACATCTTTCATACAAGATGTAAAGTTTTAGAAAACATTTGTTCTCTCATTGTGGATAGTGGTTCTTGCTGCAATTATTGTAGCACTAGGATGGTTGAAAAACTTGATCTACAATTAGTATCTCATCCAAAACCTTACAAACTTCAATGGATCAATGAAGATGGGGAACTAACTGTAGACAAGCGAGTAAAAGTTAGTCTTTCTGTGGGGAACTATAAAGATGAGATTTTATGTGATGTAGTACCCATGGAAGCCTGTCATATCTTATTGGGAAGACCATGGAAATTTGATAAGAAAGATATGCATAATGGTCTTACCAACAAGATTACTTTTACTCATAAGGAAAAGAAATTTTTACTTTATCCTTTAACACCCTCACAAGTGGTAAAGGACCAAGTAAAAAGGAAACTAAAAAGAGAAAATGAGAGAAAAAAAAAGAAAATAGAAAAACTAGAAAAATACCTTAGAGAGAAAGCTGAGGTGTGGGAGAAGAGTGTTCCTTCCCACAAGGTCATTCAGAAAGAAGAAAAATTTGAAAATAAAATTGAAAAAATACTTCTATCTGAACGACCTTCAGGCCACCTTCTTTGTAAAGGAACACTTGCATGCACTGCCACACTTTCTACAGTTTGTGAGCTACCTCATCAAGTCCAAAAACTTTTAAAAGAACTTGGTGATATATTCCCTAAGGAAGGACCCATTGGACTTCCACCTGTTAGAGGTATAGAACACCAAATAGATTTAGTTCCGGGAGCTAGTATACCAAATAGACTGGCTTATAGAACTAATCCTGAGGAGACTAAGGAGATAGAGTCACTAGTTCAGGAATTGTTGGATAAAGGCTGGGTTCAAAGGAGTCTAAGTCCTTGTGCTGTACCTGTTTTGTTGGTGCCAAAGAAAGATGGCAAGTGGAGAATGTGTTGTGATTGTAGGGCCATCAACAATATCACCATCAAATACAGGCATCCAATTCCTAGACTTGATGATATGCTTGATGAGTTGCATGAGTCAACTAGATTTTCTAAAATTGATCTCAAAAGCGGATATCACCAAATAAGAATCAAAGAGGGTGATGAGTGGAAAACTTCTTTTAAGACCAAATTTGGATTATATGAGTGGTTAGTGATGCCTTTTGGACTCACTAATGCACGTAGCACTTTCATGAGGCTTATGAATCATGTCCTTAGGGATTTCATAGGTAAATATGTAGTGTTTTATTTTGATGATATATTAGTATATAGTCAAAGCCTACAGTCCCACCTAAGTCACCTTGGGGAGTTTCTTTTAGTGCTTAGGAAAAATAGTTTGTTTGCTAATATAGATAAGTGCACTTTTTATGTAGATAGTGTAGTGTTTCTAGGTTTTATAGTAAACAAAAATGGGGTACATGTTGACCCCTAGAAAATCAAAGCCATCCAAGAGTGGCCAACCCCATAAAATGTAGGAGATGTTAGGAGCTTTCATGGTCTAGCAAGTTTTTATAGGAGATTTGTTCCTAACTTCTCAAGTCTAGCTTCACCACTCAATGAGTTAGTGAAGAAAGACACTCCATTTTGTTGGACGGAGAAGCATGAGCAAGCCTTACAAAGGTTGAAAGTTGAACTCACTAATGCACCCATTCTAGCTTTACCAAACTTCTAAAAAACTTTTGAGCTAGAGTGTGATGCATCGGGAGTAGGAATAGGTGTTGTGTTCTTGCAAGGTGGGCACCCAATTGCATATTTTAGTGAAAAACTTCATGGTGCTGTCCTCAACTATCCTACCTATGACAAAGAGCTTTATGCACTTGTGAGGGCCCTACAAACTTGGGAACACTATCTAGTCTCAAAAGAATTTGTCATACATAGTGATCATGAGTGTTTGAAATAATTGAAGGGTCAACACAAGTTGAACAAGAGACATGCAAAGTGGATGGAATTTCTTGAGCAATTTCCATTCAAATACAAGAAGGGCAATACAAATATTGTGGCAAATGCTCTATCAAGGAGACATGCCCTCTTTTCTAAACTTGGAGCCCAAATTCTTGGATTTGAAAGCATACCTGAACTTTATAAAGAAGATCATGATTTTGCACCCACTTTTGTTGAGTGCCAACATAGATCACAAGGAGCTTTTTATGTTTTTTAGGGGTACTTATTTAAAGAAGGGAAACTTTGCATACCCCAAGGAACACATAGAAAACTCCTTGTAAAAGAAGCACATGAAGGAGGACTCATGGGCCATTTTGGAGTTGATAAAACTCTTGAGCTTTTAAAAAGAAAATTCTTTTGGCCACACATGAGGAAAGATGTCCAAAGACATTGTCATAGATGCATTTCATGTTTAAAAGAAAAATCCAAGACAATGCCTCACGAACTCTACACTCCTTTACCTTTTTCAAGTGCTCCTTGGGAAGATATAAGCATGGATTTCATATTAGGACTTCCTAGGACACATAGAGGTTTTGTTTCCATCTTTGTGGTAGTGGATAGGTTTGGCGATGGCTCATTTCATACCTTGCCATAAAGTGGATGATGCTAGCAACATCTCTAAGCTCTTCTTTAGAGAAGTGGTAAGACTACATGGTTTACCTAAGACCATAGTTTCGGATAGGGATCCTAAATTTGTAAGCCATTTCTGGAGAACTCTTTGGGAACGGCTTGGAACTAAGTTGACTTTCTCAACTTCTTGTCATCCTCAAACAGATGGACAAACTGAAGTTGTAAATAGATCTTTTTCCACTATGCTTAGGTCAATCACGAAAGGAAACCACAAATCTTAGGATGAGTACCTTCCTCATATTGAGTTTGCATATAATAGAGTAGTTCATAAAACTACTAACATTTCTCCATTTAAGGTTGTGTATGGGTTCAATCCTCTTACTCCTTTGGATTAGTTACCTCTACCTAATCCACAAGATTTTGTGCATAAGGAAGGAGTAACAAAGGCTGAATTTGTAAATAAAATGCATGAGAGGATTAAGAACAAAATACAACAACAAACAGAGAAATACAAGAAACATAGCAATAAGGGGAAGAGAGAGGTGATTTTTGAGGAGGGAGATTGGGTTTGGCTTCACCTTAGAAAAGTTAGATTCCCTAATCAGAGGAAGTCTAAACTTAGTCCCCGGGGTGATGGTCCCTTCCAAGTTCTCAAAAGAATCAATAATAATTGTACCGCCCTGGTAGTCGGAAGTGATGACGTGGCACCAGGCCACAGAGTAGGCGTGTAAACAAGGCGCCAGAGTTGCAGAAGGGAAGGAAGTCGGGGGGCTCGTGTAGTCACCAGTTATTAAGTTGGCGTGCTCCGATCTTCAGCATGCCAGGCGATCGCCCAGTTGAAGATGAAGTCGCCAGATGGTAAACCCAGACGACTAAGTGATTGGAGATCGCCAGAACAAGCACATCGCCGAAGATGAAGGCGGTGCAGATTATGAAGGCGGCCGGCGAGACCACAGGGAAGGTGTACGAGAGCACCCTAACTCGCCCGTTCCAGTAAAGATCGCACTCCCAAGTTAGCTATGCACTGAGCAGTACCATGCATAAGTAACTTAGCCAAAAAGAGAGTCAGAAGCAGCGCCCAAGTCAAGGAGGCTCCAGATGGTGGCACGTGTACGACTGGATGTGAGCCACGTGTCCAGGTCTGTAACTGCCAGGAGAGAGAAAGTAACCAGGTATATAAGAGTTCTCAACGAACTTTCTGAGGTACGCGCGTTCAGATTACACTCTTTACGCTTGCGAGTTATAGAGCTTACTGTGAGAGAGAATTTGCACGGTTCCTGTTCTTAGTTTTCTCTTAGTATTTGGTGATTCGGTCACTGACTTGGGCGTTGGAGTGCGATCGGCCGCAGCGGCGCCGCTCTGTTCCTTTGCAGGTTCTTGAAGTGGATCTCGAAGAAGAACGGAGGTTTGAAGCGGTGTGCACGTCGATCCTTTGACGAGGCAGTTTCCAGCGTTCCGGTCAACAGGCAGGATCAATAATGCATATCAAATTGACCTGCCTGAAGAATATGGAGTACATACTACCTTCAATGTTATGGATCTAACACCTTTTGCAGGTAGTGAAGATGAAGAGGTAGAAGCATGTGATTTGAAGACAAATCCTCTTCAAGAGGGAGGGGATGATGGAAGAGGCCCATGGATACGGCATTGACTTTAGTAAAAAACCCTAGCAGTCGCTCTTTTGTGTATTCCCCATCATACCCTTACTCCTTATTCTCCAAGGGACTTGCAACTATATAATAGGGTGCTTGGCTCATGTTTTGTAAGATCAATTTTATGAGTAAAATGTTGCCAAATATTGCAAGCTTCTACTCCTTTGTCTACTCTCTCTAGGTGAGACACTTTGATCTTCACCTCCACCTTTCTCCAAGTGATATGGCCCAACCAATCACTCTCCGTACCTTTCATGCACCTACAAGGAACCATAGCTCTATACGAGCCCAACTTGATCCATCACATCCATTGCTTCCGCCACCCTTTTCAAATCTCCAAGAAGAACAACCCATCTTTTGGTATCAACCCATCACGTGGTGTGTATAGCGCATGAAGGCGCAACACGTATGAGTAATCCTGGCAAGCGTTAAGGCCCATTAGGGTTAGGGTTGTTGAAGTTGGAGGAAACTTCTTCCCTACCAAGGCTTGATGTGTGTTTGATGAAGAAAATGGCTTGAGTGCTTTGAAGATTGTAATAGGTTTTTAGATTCATTTGTAATTAGGCTTGTAAGTGTGTATGATTGCCTTTTGCTGTGTAACCTATCCTAGATGCCTAACCAAGTCTAGATCAAGCACATGATGTGGTTAAATGGTTTTTGAAAAGCCTTTTAAATTTTTTTAAACAGTTTTAAAACAGTACACAAATAAATCTGTTTTATGGAGAAAGAATCTGTTTATTTCTTCTCTGTTAAAAAGGCTTTCGTTAAATGGTTTTTGAAAAGCTTTTTAAATGGTTTTAACAGTTTTAAAACAGTACACAAATAAATCTGTTTTATGGAGAAAGAATCTGTTTATTTCTTATCTGTTAAAAGGCTTTTCTAAATTTCTGTTAAGGCACCAAGGGAAAGCTCAGTTCGTTATTTCAGTTAAGATGAGCTGGCTTGTGTGTTATACTTTAATCTGTTATACTGTGAAAGAACAGGATTATTCTTTGGTCTGCTGAAAGGTTTTTCACAAGTTAGTTAGGGCACCAAAGGTACCACTCAGACAGTTATTTCTGTTAAGCTGAGTTGGCAGTTTTCACAAAATAAATCTGTTAAGTTCAAAACTGAATCTGTTGTTTTCTTAACTGCTTTTCAACTAGTTTTTGAAAAGAAGTTAGAAACTGTTTTCTATATAAACAATGTCTCTCTCACATGGATAAGTGCTGAGGAATTACGCTTTTGACAGGGATCAAACAACTTCCATGTGAGAAGAAGGATTGAAAGAGTTTTTTGAAAGGTTTTCCAAAGAGATTTTCAAGTGTGCTTGTTCTAGGAAACCTTGAATCTTGGTGAAGGTGCTGGTGCAGTTCTGCAGCAAATTGAACTACTGGTTTTGAGTTCTTGCATCTTCTTTTCAGGTGTAATCTTTCCTTTATTCTGTTTTGTAAAGGTGTAAGTGTTAGTCACTCCTTGATAGGGTTTCTTGGAGTGCAAGGTGTGCTGAAATAGGGTTTTTCAGCATTGTGTGTATTGTTCTTGTAGTGTTCAAGAACTGCTGGTTTTGTAAGTGATTGGCACTGTTTTTAGTGAATTCCACCTTGGGGTAAGGTGAGACTGGATGTAGCTCTGTATGAGTGAACCAGTATAAAAACGTGTGTATCTTGCATTCTCATCCCTGCACTCTTTTCTGGTTTTTGCTTAATTCTGTCAAGAACTAAATCTGTTCTTTTGAAATTGAATCTGTTAATTCTGGGTTAAGCGAAAACTGTTCTTCCTGATTTGTTAAAGTTTTCTGATCATAAACAAGGTTGCTGCATATAATGGTTTAAGTGAATTGTGAACAAACTGACCATTCATTAAAACCTAAGAAAGGATCATACTTCTTGAAATCTTGTGTTGTGTAAATTTTGGTTGATTTCTAAGCATAGCTGTATCCTGCATCCTCACAATATTAAGCTGATCTGGTTCTGTCATAATTCTCTGTTGATCACAATTTTACATTGAACAAAATTCAAATTGTGCCAAGACTGCTCTGAAGAATCAATCTGTTTCATGTAAAAACAATCTGTTCTTTTTGCCTCTGGAATACTGAAAAATTGTGTGCTCTTGCGAAAATTTTATAAGCTCAATTCACCCCTCCCCTCTTGAACTTAGACACTAATAGACCCAACAATTGGTATCAAGAGCTAGGGCTTGTATTTTGCTCAAGTGTGTGTATGATGTCTGAGTTTAAAATGCCTTTTGCTGAAGGTGCATCTATTAATAGACCTCCTATGTTTGGTGGTGTTAACTATGCTTTCTGGAAAATCAGGATGAAGATCTTTATGGAATCTATTGACATGGGAATCTGGGATGCAGTGGTCAGTGGTCCTTTTATACCTTTGCAGGTTGTCAAAGATGAAACAATAAAGAAGCCTTGGTCTGAATGGAGTGAAACTGAGAAGAAAAAGGCCCAATATGATTCTTTAGCCAAGAATATCATCACATCTGCACTGAATATGGATGAGTTCTTTAGAGTCTCTCAATGTAACTTAGCAAAGGAGATGTGGGATGTACTAGAGGTGACTCATGAAGGGACTGATGATGTGAAACGGGCAAGGAAGCATTCACTCATTCAGGAGTATGAGCTGTTCAGAATGCAATCTGAAGAAAGTATTGCAGATGTGCAGAAACGATTTACACACATTGTAAATCACCTCACTGGCCTTGGTAAAGTCTTTGACAAGGAAGAGCTTAACATTAAGGTATTAAAATGTCTTGATAGGAACTGGCAGCCTAAGGTAACAACAATCTCAGAATCCAGAGATTTATCCAAGATGTCCACTGCAGCACTTTTTGGAAAGCTGATAGAACATGAAATTGAGCTGAAAAGATTGAAAGAACAAGAAACAGTGGAAAAGAAGGCCAAAGGAATTGCTCTGAAAACTACCATAGAACATGATACAAGTGAGGAAGAAGGTGATCCAGAACATGATGAGACTGTGAGTCTGCTCACCAGGAAATTCAGCAGATTTCTCAGAAAGAAAAACCGTGACAGAACTCAGCAGAGAAAGAGGTATTCCAAACAACCTATTGATTCAAATTCTTCCAATTACACGTGCTTTGGATGTGGTACACCAGGTCATATAAAAGCTGACTGTCCAAACAATCAAAGTAAAGAAAAATCAGCAAGCAAGAGGAGTGACAAAGGAAAAGGTAGAAGAGCATATATCTCATGGGAAGAAAATGATGTATCCTCATCAAGTAATTCTTCAACTGAAAGTGAAGAAGCACATCTTTGCTTCATGGTGAATGATGAGGGATCCAACTCTGACTTAGTAAGTAATTTCTCCACTGATTCTGAAAATTATGATCAACTGCTATTAGCCTTTAAGGAAACACATGATGAAGCAAACAGGTTGGCTATAATGTGCAACAGGTTGAATAGAGTAAATAGGGTACTTGAACCAAAGGTTAAAGCTCTTGAAGAAGAACTGCACAAAGCTAAAACTGAATTAATTAGTCTTGAATTGACATGTTTACATGCATCAATTAAAACTTGTGATAATTGCAAAAAGCTGGAAAAACAGGTTGAGTATTTGTTGAAAACGCTTTCAAACTTCACTAAGGGAAGAGAAAATCTTGAAACCTTATTAGGTTCACAGAATGCTGTTTTCAATAAAAATGGTTTAGGATATAATTCTGAAATGAAAGGTAATGTGAAAAAGTTGTCCAGTTTCTTTGTTCCTTCCAAAACAGTTTTTTCCTCCTTTAGTAATTCAAAAACAATGCATACTGCAACATGTTTTTATTGTATGAAATCTGGTCATGTATCTAGAACATGTAAGGCTAGAAGATATCTTGTTCCTAAAGGATTGGCCAAATGGCTTCCTAAGGAAAGGTGTTAATCATGTTGGACCCTAGACTAAAGGGGTACCATATGTGCTAAATTTGTTGTGGTGCAGAAAAACAGCAGGAGAAACCAGTGGTATCTAGACAGTGGCTGCTCAAAGCACATGACAGGTGATGTGACTCAGTTCATAAATCTGAAACTCAAAGCTGAAGGGCATGTCACATATGGAGATAACAATAGAGGAAAAATTCTTGGAAGAGGAAATGTTGGTACTAAAGACTCAACTACTATTGAGAATGTCCTATATGTTGAAGGGCTAAAACATAGTCTTCTAAGCATTAGCCAGCTGTGTGACAAGGGATACAAGGTCAATTTCGAAGCAAATACTTGTACAATTTCATGTGAAAATTCTGGTAAGGTGCTGTTCACTGGAAAAAGGGTAAACAACATTTATCTCCTAGACATTATAAAGAACTGTTCTGAAAATGAGTGTTTGCTATCTAAAAATGATGAGTCATGGTTGTGGCATAGGAGACTAGCTCACATTCACACAAATCACTTGAATAAGCTAAAATCTAAGGAACTTGTCTCTGGTTTACCAAACATAAAGTTTCAAAATAACAGATTGTGTGATGCCTGTGTAAAGGGAAAACAGATTAGAACTTCTTTTAAATCAAAAGATATGGTTTCTTCAAATAAAGCTTTGGATGTTTTGCATATGGACCTGTTTGGACCATCTAGGACTGCTAGCTTAGCTGGAAATTACTATGCTTTGGTGATTGTTGATGACTTTTCAAGATATACATGGACTTTGTTTCTTGCTTCTAAAAATGATGCATATAAAGCCTTTAAGAAACTTGCAAAGGTTCTGCATAATGAGAATGAAAATAGGATAAAACAGATTCGTAGTGATCATGGGGGAGAATTTCAAAATGCAAAGTTTGATAAATATTGTGAAAAACATGGGATCATACATAGTTATTCTGCTCCTAGGACACCCCAACAAAATGGTGTTGTTGAAAGAAAGAATAGATCACTAGAAGAGTTAGCTAGGACTATGCTAAATGAATCTTGTTTACCTAAATACTTTTGGGCTGATGCTGTATATACTGCTTCTTATGTGCTTAACAGAACATTGATTAGACCAATTCTTAAGAAAACTCCCTATGAATTGTATAAAGGTAGGAAGCCTAGCATTAGTCATCTTAGAGTGTTTGGCTGCAAATGCTTTGTTTTAAATAATGGTAAAGATAATATGGGGAAGTTTGATCCTAAATCAGATGAAGGAATATATATTGGTTATGCTATAAATGGTCATGCTTATAGAGTATATAACAAAAGATTGCTTGCTGTTGAAGAATCTATACATGTTGTGTTTGATGAAACAGATTTTTCTGTGCCCAAATCTGTTGTGGATGAACCTGGTATGGATGATTTAAGAACAATTATGCAACAAAATCAGTCTAATGAGCTTGATGCTACTAATCCAAATTCTGTCAAAGAATCTACTGTGAATGCAGGACTGCCTAAAGAATGGAAGACTCCAAGGGATCTCACTCTTGACAATGTAATTGGTAAAATTGAGAAAGGAATCTCAACAAGGAATTCACTCAATAACTTCTGCAGAACAGTAGCTTTTGTGTCACAGATTGAGCCTAAAAGCTTGGAAGAAGCACTGCAAGACAGCAATTGGATAACAGCAATGCAGGAAGAGCTGAACCAGTTTGAATACAATGAAGTGTGGACTTTGGTTCCAAGGAAGCATGAGATGAACATCATAGGAACCAAGTGGGTGTACAGGAACAAGATGGATGAACATGGAGCTATCACTAGAAATAAAGCAAGACTGGTTGCTAAAGGGTATAACCAAGAAGAAGGTATTGATTTTGGTGAAACCTATGCACCAGTAGCACGTCTTGAAGCTGTCAGACTTCTTCTAGCATTTTCTAGCATACAAGGCTTCAAGCTATTTCAAATGGATGTCAAGAGTGCATTTCTAAATGGCTACATCAATGAAGAGGTGTTTGTATCTCAGCCTCCAGGGTTTGAAGATCACAAGAATCCAGAACATGTGTTCATGCTTAAGAAAGCCTTATATGGATTAAAGCAAGCACCTAGGCAATGGTATGAAAGGCTAAGTGAATTTCTGCTGTCTCAAGGTTATAGCCGTGGCAATTCAGATAAAACTCTCTTTCTAAAGAAGAAAAGTGAAGATATCATACTTGTGCAAGTCTATGTAGATGATATTATCTTTGGATCCACAAATGAAGAGATGTGTGAAGACTTTGTGAAAACCATGAAAAGTGAGTTTGAGATGTCAATGTTAGGAGAAATGAATTTCTTCCTTGGTCTACAAGTTAAGCAACTCAAGGATGGGATTTTCATAAGTCAAGAAAAATACTGCAAGGAACTGCTCAAGAAGTTTGATATGAATCAATGCAAAGCAATCAGCACTCCTATTTCAACAAGTTGTCAGCTGGATCAAGATTCTGCAGGAAAATCAGTGGACCAAACGAAATATAGGGGTTTAATTGGTTCCTTATTATATCTAACTGCCAGCAGGCCTGACATTATGTTTGATGTATGTCTATGTGCTAGATATCAATCTGATCCAAGGGAATCACACTACAATGCAGCAAAGAGAATTCTGAAATATTTGCAAGGATCTAAGGATGTTGGATTGTGGTATCCTAACAAGGTATCTTTGAATTTGATTGGCTTTTCAGATTCTGATTTTGCAGGCTGCAAAGTTGATAGGAAGAGCAGAAGTGGGACTTGTCACATGCTTGGATCAAGTCTAATCTCTTGGCATTGCAAGAAGCAAGCCTGTGTTGCTCTCTCCACAGCAGAAGCAGAATACATAGCTGCTGGAAGTTGTTGTGCTCAAACCTTATGGCTAAGGCAGCAGCTAAGTGATTTTGGTATTCTGTTAAATAACATACCTATAAAGTGTGATAATACAAGTGCCATAAATCTGTCTAAGAATCCTGTCATGCACTCAAGGACTAAATACATTGAAATTAGACATCACTTTCTAAGAGAACATATAGCTAATGGAACATGTGATATACAATTCATTGGTACTGAATTTCAATTAGCTGATCTATTCACTAAACCACTTGCTAAAGACAGGTTTCACTTTCTTTTAAATGAATTGGGTATAATTAGCTTGAATTGTCCTCTGCAGTGAAAATTTCAATCTGTTGTTTTATGTTTTAACATGTTTCGTTCTCTGTTTCAGAAATCACAGCTGTGACTAGGAAAGAGAAAGATTTATTTTTCTCTCTCTCACTTTATTATTGACTACTTTTACGGTTATTGACCAGCAGATCCATGCAAATTAGTGTGTGGGTATCCTAACTAATTGGATTTTGTGTAGATGCAACAAATTTGATGTACCAAAATCAGGTTCCAAGATATTCTTACGTGAATCCACACCTGAACCTGCTGCACCATTGGAATAAAATCTGTAGCATATCTGTGGGATTTGATTTTTCTTCAAAATTCATTATTTCCAAAATCTGATTACATTGCCCTTAATTAAAATTTGTGCTTTTCAATTTTGGTTTGATAATTCTATATAAACCTAGCACAATTTAGCTCGTCTCTCACACCATCTCACTTGCACTATAACCTGTCCAGGTGCACATTGCTTCACCACAGGCTTTGTTACTGCTTTTGAATAATAATCTGTAATGTCTTTCTTCTAGAATTGCATGGTAATGTGTTGATGCAGGGAAGAACAGATTAAGCATGGCATCCTCCTCACATAGAAAGAAGAAATCCAAGGAGCAATCTCAAAGTAGCCAAGGCATCCTGGAAAACTGGTTTGCTGGAGATTCAGATGCAATGACAAGGTTCATACATGAGACTGGAAGGAAGCAAATCAATGTACCCAAGCTGCTTGAGTTCTCATGGCTGAGAAAGGAGAATCTGATAGAAGCCAAAGACTTGCTCAAGCATCAAAAGCTGAAAGGGTTTCTGGAGATGAATGGAAATGTTTATCCAGACCTTGTGAAGGTGTTTTACTGCAACCTTGAACAAGAGGGTAAAAATCTGGTTTCCCATGTAAAAGGAGTAAAGCTGAAGATCACTAGGGAAATCTGGAGCAGTGTGGGTGGAATCAAATATTCAGGACTGAAAGTGAGCAAAGGAAATACTGCTGGAATTCAAGGATTCAACAAAATGCAATTTTATAGAAGCTGTGTGAGAAATCCCACTGAACCAGTAGCTAGGTATCATGCAGGATGAAGATGGTTGGGTTTTTAGAAGGAATGCTGGACAAAGGGCTGAGCAAGAAGCTGCTCCACAAGGAAATGAAGAAGAAGAAAATGCTGATGGTGTGCAACACATGGACGAATCACCAATACATTCTGCTGAACATGAAGATGTTGCTGCCACTAGTCAGAATGCAATAGTTGCATATGAGGCACCTGAACACAGAGGTGAACCTCTGTCTATGTTTGAAAGACAAGTGCTAAGCAGGCTGGACACACTCACATATGAGCAGAAAGCACACTATGAAATGACCTACGCCAGGTTTCAACACTTGGATGACCAACTTGAAGGAGTTCAAGTGCAGCTAGCTGAGCTTTATTACAACAACAAGTGATCCTATTTCTAAGTCTTTATCTTTTATATGTTGTTGAGCAATTTGAAATTAATCTGTACTGTGTGAAGGTTTTAGTTGTTTTGTGGTTTGTAATGAACCTCTATGGTTTATTGGTTTTATTTGAACTGTTATGTATGGCTATTATTTTTTCTGTGATATTTTGTGCTCTCATTCTGTTTGATGAATCCAAAGGGGGAGAAGAATAGCCTAGTACAGAACAGCCTAAGAATAGCCTGGTACAGATTCTGCAGATGATATTCACAGTGGCTGCTGATATAATTCAGATGTTAAATCTGCAGGTATATCATTTCTAAATCTGTTGTTCTGCTTTAACACCTGTTTTCTGTGTATATGGTTCTGTACAGATTTGGTCATGATCTTTCTTCAAAGCTGTGCAAAGCAAAGGGAATTTGTCTCCATCAAACAGGGGGAGATTGTTGAAGCTGGAGGAAGCTTCTTCCCTACCAAGGCTTGATGTGTGTTTGATGAAGAAAATGGCTTGAGTGCTTTGAAGATTGTAATAGGTTTTTAGATTCATTTGTAATTAGGCTTGTAAGTGTGTATGATTGCCTTTTGCTGTGTAACCTATCCTAGATGCCTAACCAAGTCTAGATCAAGCACATGATGTGGTTAAATGGTTTTTGAAAAGCCTTTTAAAATGTTTTTAACAGTTTTAAAACAGTACACAAATAAATCTGTTTTATGGAGAAAGAATCTGTTTATTTCTTCTCTGTTAAAAAGGCTTTCGTTAAATGGTTTTTGAAAAGCTTTTTAAATGGTTTTAACAGTTTTAAAACAGTACACAAATAAATCTGTTTTATGGAGAAAGAATCTGTTTATTTCTTCTCTGTTAAAAGGCTTTTCTAAATTTCTGTTAAGGCACCAAGGGAAAGCTCAGTTCGTTATTTCAGTTAAGATGAGCTGGCTTGTGTGTTATACTTTAATCTGTTTTACTGTGAAAGAACAGGTTTATTCTTTGGTCTGCTGAAAGGTTTTTCACAAGTTAGTTAGGGCACCAAAGGTACCACTCGGACAGTTATTTCTGTTAAGCTGAGTTGGCAGTTTTCACAAAATAAATCTGTTAAGTTCAAAACTGAATCTGTTGTTTTCTTAACTACTTTTCAACTGGTTTTTGAAAAGAAGTTAGAAACTGTTTTCTATATAAACAATGTCTCTCTCACATGGATAAGTGCTGAGGAATTACGCTTTTGACAGAGATCAAACAACTTCCATGTGAGAAGAAGGATTGAAAGAGTTTTTTGAAAGGTTTTCCAAAGAGATTTTCAAGTGTGCTTGTTCTAGGAAACCTTGAATCTTGGTGAAGGTGCTGGTGCAGTTCTGCAGCAAATTGAACTACTGGTTTTGAGTTCTTGCATCTTCTTTTCAGGTGTAATCTTTCCTTTATTCTGTTTTGTAAAGGTGTAAGTGTTAGTCACTCCTTGATAGGGTTTCTTGGAGTGCAAGGTGTGCTGAAATAGGGTTTTTCAGCATTGTGTGTATTGTTCTTGTAGTGTTCAAGAACTGCTGGTTTTGTAAGTGATTGGCACTGTTTTTAGTGAATTCCACCTTGGGGTAAGGTGAGACTGGATGTAGCTCTGTATGAGTGAACCAGTATAAAAACGTGTGTATCTTGCATTCTCATCCCTGCACTCTTTTCTGGTTTTTGCTTAATTCTGTCAAGAACTAAATCTGTTCTTTTGAAATTGAATCTGTTAATTCTGGGTTAAGCGAAAACTGTTCTTCCTGATTTGTTAAAGTTTTCTGATCATAAACAAGGTTGCTGCATATAATGGTTTAAGTGAATTGTGAACAAACTGACCATTCATTAAAACCTAAGAAAGGATCATACTTCTTGAAATCTTGTGTTGTGTAAATTTTGGTTGATTTCTAAGCATAGTTGTATCCTTCATCCTCACAATATTAAGCTGATCTGGTTCTGTCATAATTCTCTGTTGATCACAATTTTACATTGAACAAAATTCAAATTGTGCCAAGACTGCTCTGAAGAATCAATCTGTTTCATGTAAAAACAATCTGTTCTTTTTGCCTCTGGAATACTGAAAAATTGTGTGCTCTTGCGAAAATTTTATAAGCTCAATTCACCCCTCCCCTCTTGAACTTAGACACTAATAGACCCAACAAGGGTTACCAGGGAAAGCTGCATGCATGGCACGTGAATACTTAAGGCACCCACAAAGCAATGGCGCAAGAGATTAGGTGCATAAGTTGGTTCCCAAGCGGTCACTCTATTATTTGTTGCACTCTAGTTAAGGAAAATTCACGTGTCAGATACGCTAAGATTATGCAAATAGCCGTGCAAGGACGTTCCCCAAGGAACCCTAGATAAGAGTAACAAAACATAGGTAAACCCTAGTTTCAACCTATATAAAGGGTGCTAAGAACCCTAGCAAGGTACACAGTTTCTAAGACTGAAGCTAATATACACTCTTGTTGTTTCTTTGTGCTAATACTGACTTGTGTGTCGGAGTGCAAACGACTGCTAGGGTGCCCCTTTGTGTTTGCAGGTGAGAGGTTTCTTGATCAAGGAGGTTCGATTCTCAGGCGGAGATAGAAGGGCCAAAGGCTACCATTGGAGTCAACCGGCGAAGTGAGTCAATCGGCAGGAACAAGCCCTAACACACTTTGGGCTTAAGCTGATAGAATACCATTTACTTTCTATAGACCCAAATGCACTACCTTTAACACACTTCCGCTGACCTACTAGGCCTTATATAAGAAATATTATACCAATACATGAATAAGAATTAATATGCACATACCCGAGCCCTAGCCACGTAACGACCGAGCTGACCTGCCTATGGTAGACGCCGATGTCTGATCTCCAAGAACTGAGCTCTATGCGCTCTGGTCCATTACACAAGCCCCCCAATCTCAAGCTGAACTTGTTTCAGTGAAGAGACTAAGTTGCTCGCCCACGGCGACCTGCGTGCCTTGTGAATTGCATGCCGGACACAATGTCTTGAGGTGATGTCTCACCATACTCCATCGTGAGCATACACGTGGCCACATAAATGGCTAGAACGCATTGTCGCTTACATACCAGATATCGAATTCTGATAGCTCTGCATACCACCCTATCATGCGCCCTACAAGATCTGGTTTAGATAAAATTTTAAAGATTGGGTAGTTAGTCCTTACCGTGATAGTATGGTTTTGGAAGTATGGTCTCATCCGTCTGGCTATTAGGACGATGGCGAACGTGACCTTCTCTATCATTGGTACCTCGTCTCCGCTACGTGGAGCGTCTAGCTGACGAAGTAGACTGCGTTCTCCTCCTTCTCAACCTCTTGTACGAGAACCATGTTGACTCCCTCCTCCAAAACCGACAGATAAACTATTATCGGTTGGTCGGGTCTGGGCTTCTGAATCATCGTTGGTGAGGATAAAAATGTCTTTAGTTGTTGGAATATGTCTTCACATTTGTCATCCCAGCTAAACTTGGTTGCCTTTCTCAGCAATTGTACCATCGATCGAGTACGTTCGACCAACCGAGGGACGAACCTCGAGAGGACGGTAAGGCACCCGATGAGTTGCTGCACCTCCTTCACATTCTGAGGACTTCTCATCTTGATTATCGCCTGACATTTATCCGAATTATCCTTAGTTCCCTTATGTGTCAACATAAAACCCATAAACTTCCCTCCCTCAACACCGAACACACTTCTCCGGGTTGAGCCTCATGTTTGTCCTCCTTAGAGCTTCAAAGACTTCCTCCAAGTCCTTGATGTGTTGGTCACATGAGTCCAACTTCACCACTATGTTTTCCATGTAAACCTCCATGTTCCCGCCAATCATCCCTTTGAAGACCTTGTCCATGAACCTTTGGTAGGTCACTCCAAAATTTTTCAGGTCGAACAACATTATCTCTTAGTAATAATTCGCACCATTCATCATGAAGGCGGTCTTCTCCCTGTCCCTTGGATGCATGTTTATCTAGTTGTAGCTAAAATATGCGTCCAAGAAGTTGAGAATTTTGTGTTCGGTTACACCATCTACCAGCTTGTCGATGCTAGGAAGCGGATATGAATCCTTTGGGCATGTGTTGTTGAGATTCGTGTAGTGGACACACATCCTTCATTTACCGTTAGCCTTGGTGACCATGACTATGTTGGCCACCCAAGTGGTGTACCAAGCCTCTCGTATAAACCTGATCGATAGGAGGTTCTCGACCTCTTCCTTCGCTGGCAACCTCTTATCCTCCCCAAGCTTGCGTTTCTTTTGGGCTATCGGTCGTGCCTCCTTGTAAACCAACAACTTGTGTGTGATGATATTCGGTCTTATCCCCGACATATCAGATGTTGTCCATGAAAAGATATATGCATTATTCTTCAATGACTGGTGTACTTCCTCAACCTCGGTAGCCACTATGATTGTTCCCACGCAAGTGGTATAATCTTCGTCGAGCATAGGTACTTGGCGAAGATCCTCCTTGGTTTCGAGCCTCAGCTCGACAGTTCAGGGATCAAGGTCGATGAGAGAAATCGTATGCTCCCTGTGCTCTGGTTGAACTTCTCTTTTAGGGGACTTCCGCCCTCCAGAGGATTTCCTCTTGGGGGATCGGTTCCACCTTCAGGCTCGCCGCATAGCACACTCGTGCCACTTTCTGAACTACATGTACCGTTCGAATGTCTCCCGAGGCTAACAGAAACTTCATGGCCAGATGTGGGGTGAAAATGATTGCCCTCAATTTATTGATTGACAACTAACTGAGTAAGATGTTGTAGGAGGTGTTGAAATCTTTCACCAGATACCAAATTTTGATAGTTTTTCTTGCCTCACTGATGTGAGTTGATTTTAGATTGGCACATTTTAGAGGTTACTCTTTTGTTTAAGATTTTTGATATTAACAAATTAAGGTGAGAACCCAAGAAGATCCCCATTGAACACGAACTTAACCAAGTTGTTAACTGTGAAAGTTCACTTCTAGAGGGCAAAGAGAGAAACACAATATGGTGATTATGATGATGAATGTAAATTGTGGAAATGGAAAGAACGTAAGATTAAGAAAGACAAGTGATAACCAAAATTAAAAGACAAATATGATATCATAAATAGGAAGGGATGAAGAAAGCTTATGAGGAGAGATCCCACACCACTTGGAGAAGGAGGTACTCCAAGATGAGTGATAATGAAATGCTACCCAACTTGCTAGCTCATTTCTCTTCAATTTCTCACTCTCAAGTTTGCACTTCTATTAGTGTTTTGCTTGAATCTTCTTAGGAGTTGGCCTAACCTCTCTTAAGCTTCATTATCATTCTCCATACACCAATACTTCACAATTTATTTCACTCATTTTACCCACCCAATCCCACCAAATTCCGCACAAAACAAAAGACTCATAGGAATGCAAGCTAGGATTGCATCATTTGGTATCAAGAGTTTAGGTCTTCAAGAGATAAGTTGTTCTAACTTTTGTTCTTCCATTTTCGTGTTGTTTCTGATTCTTTAGAATATCTTGAATCCATTTTAAATGTGTTTCCACCGTTTAAATGTGTTTTTTTTTTAGTTTAACCGGTTCAAATAACTTGTTCTTTCTTGAACCATCTATATTGGTGTTTAGGAATTCTTTTTGAGTTTATCTTGTGTGCTTTTGATTTTTTGTTGAGTCTTCTTTCATTTTCTTTTGGTAAAAACGGTTGATGTTGGTTTCATTTTTATTTCATGATCCATTTTTAGTTGTCTAAAGTCATGTTGTTTCCATATTGTCATAAAATCAAGTAGTCCTTTGTTTGATTTTTTGTTTCTTGTTTTTACAATGAATATCTATGTGGTTTGAGTTTTTTTTGTGCCTTTTGTGTTCTCTTCTTTTATGTTTTTGAGTCTCTTATCTTGTCGTTAGATCATTAACAAGTTCATTAGAGTTAGGTTTCTATTAGGTATTGAGTTTCAATTCTTTTTTTCAAATCCCCTATGTTTCTTCTTTTCCAGTTTTTGTGAAATTTTGTCTCAGTTGTGAGAATTTATGGTGGGTTTGTGTTTTGGTAAAAAAAAATGAAAAACTTGAGAGGGCAGCAATTGAAGACAAGAATCAAGTTGATATAAAGAGAAGGAAGATTTGAGAACTTGAAGAAAAGGAATTCAAAAGATATTGTTTTATTTTTTACTTTGTATCACAAAACCTTTTTAGTTCCTTTAGTGTCTTTAATTTTCGTGCTTTCTTTGTGCTTGGGAAAATGCTCTCATAGCAATCGCATCAAGACATTGTAATAATCAAATATGTTCATTAGTAGGTGAAAATGTGTCAAGGGGCTCAAAGTGTCACTTGCACTTTCACATAGGATACGTCTAGTTTACTTTCTTCATCCTTTTTTTTCTTTAATTCCTTTTTGTTTAATTTCTTTCTTTCCTTTTTTTTATAAGTCTTCGTGATACCTAGGTGATTGCTCTCCTTTTGCAGAGTATCTTCCTTTAATCACTAGGACGCCTTGCAAACATCACATTTAGGGAAATTTTTTTTTTTGAAGTTTCTTTTGAGGAAACACTTTTGTTAACACTATCCGAGGTAAACTCTGGCTATGGAAAGACTTGATATTTAAGCAGTCGTACTGACTCACCTCTCTTTTCTGGGAGTGAACTTGGATATAGTTTGACTTGTTGACCTTGATTGAAACTTCACCAAGTCTAAAACTTATATGTGAAAATATTTTATTACTCATTTGAAATATTTTTTTTTTTGTGAAAATAATTTCTTTTTAATTTCAAAATGAGTTGTCATTTACATGCATCAAGTGTACAAGGAAGTAATAGGGAACAAGAAGACGCCTATGGGTGGAGAGAGGATAATAGAATTTTGAGAGAAGATAAAGATAGAAAATGGGATGAGATAAAATAAATGTTTGGCAAAATGGTTCTCAACCAAAATAAGGACAAAAGTTTTGAAGAAGAAAGACCTATTCATAGAAGAAAGATTTATAACTCCCATTATCCAAAGAAAGGAAGGGGTGTTTTGAGCCTATAAGTTTATATTATTCTATAGAGCTTGAATTATGCATTCCCTACTTTGATGGAAACAAAAATGTTGAAGATTATTTAGAATAGGAGACAAAGCTTGATTAAACTTTTAAGAAATACAAAAGTGAATGAATATACTGGATTTTTCTTGGTTACCCTATATTTTCAATAATACGCTACGTCTTGGTGGCAACAAAGGCCATTTGATGATAGAATTGGTACAACATCAAAAGTAGAGTATTTGAGTGATTTAAAGGCGTGTATGAGAAGAAAATTTGTTCCGCCTTCATATGATAGAAAAAGAAAGCTTATAGAAGAAATGAAAGAGCTTGTTAGAATAGGAAAAAAATTTGTAGAAGGAGAAAAATAATACGTTAGAAGAGAAAAAAGAGTTTAAAGAAAAATTACAAGCTTTTGTCAGAAAGAAAGAAGAGAAAGAAAAAAAGAGAAAGAGAGGAAAACGAAAGGAGAGATAGATAAGAGAAAGAAAAGAGAGAAAAAGTGATGATATAAAAGGAAAGGATAGAAAAGTCCTTGTCTGAAGCTGAACCAAATACTGATAACATTTTTCCTTCTATAAAAAACCTCGCGAGGAAGTTCTTGTAGAAAAAATTGTGTCTGAAGCTGAACGAGATATGGATATAAATTGTTCCTCCACAAAAAATACAGATGAATGTTTGATTCAAAAGGAAGAAGAGGAAACCCACAAAGAAGAAGAGTACACCCCCTGCAAGCATAGTTGAGAAAAGAATCCTTAAAGGGGGATTGCAATACTTTGAACTCTTCTTTTCAATTATATAATGCTCATTCTTCTTCACAAAAATCTCAAAAACAACGCTTTGTGATGTTGTTGCCTAGTTTGGGTAACAAACAACACAAAGTGAACAAAAATATTTTTGAAAATGGTCCTATATTTTTCTTTAAATTTTTTTATAAAAATAAAGGACCTTATTTCTGTTTTCTTTTCTTTTGTTTTAATTTTTTTAATAACTAAAATTATCTCATATTTGTTGAAGAAGTTCTTTGATGACTCAAAATCTCCACGGATTGCTTGAAGGCTGATTGTAGCCTAGTTGGGTGTGTTCTAGGGTAGTTTGAATTTGTTAATTCACTCTTAGTTTGAATTCAAAGCTGGTTTTATTCAAATCTTTTTTAAAAGAGTGTTTTATGAAGAAGCAGGAAACATAATCAGTTGTTTTATTGTTTCAATCGGTTGTTTCATACTTAAGGTTTTTGAAACTGGTTTTGGCAGATTGGAATTTGGTTGACTTTGCTGTCAAACCAATTCAATCGGTTATTTCGACAAAACAACCTACTATTTTTTTTAGTTGCCTTAACAGAATTTTGTTAAGTTAGTTAAATCTGCTTTAAATGATTTGAAACTGATTTGTCTTTTATAATAAATATTTTCAACTTCTAATTGGAGTATATATGTCATGTTTTACGCTCATAACATTAACACTTACAAGATCAGTTTATGAAATAAAGTTTTCTCCAAGATTGCTAAAGGCTTTGGATAATTCTCTAAGAGTGAAGTAGGACTAACTGTGTACTTTGATTTTATTTGTACCAGGTGTGATCAATCCTATTTCTTTTTCATTTGTAATTCTGTAAGTACTGGTGTTCACAGAGTCAGAGGGTGTTCTGATCTGTGGTGTGCCAAAGGAAGTGTGTGTTCTTGAGGGGATCAAGATCACTTCTTTGGTGGTTTGTGTTTGGAATGTGGTTTTTAATAACTTAGTGGATACCCAGAGGTTTCTGGGAACTGGATGTAGCTCTTGGTGTAAGAGTGAACCAGTATAAAATAGTTTGTGTGATTCTTTCTCTCCCTTAACTCTTTTATAACTGCTTTTAGTTGTTTTTGTATTCTGCTGATAAAAACAACCGGTTGAATCGCATAAACAGGCAATTGAATTCCTGGAATTCAACTAAAACTATTTTATAACTTGTGTTCTTTCATTCCTTTGGGTATGATTCTTCTTTGACTTTTTTCATACCTTTAATCTTTGAAAAAAACGTTTAAAAACAATTCATCCCGTCTTGTTTAAGGGCCTTAATTTTAAAAATATTTGTTTTGATGTCTATTGTAGATTGACATTTGATCCAGGAGCAAAATAACAAATAAACAGAGGTTGTTGTTATTGAACATCTTCAGGACCTGAGGACAAATCCCTTTTTCAAGAGGAATGGTCTAATGGAGGACCATCCGGAAGGATACATATTGGACCTTTAACTAGGGCCATGGATAGAAGAATGGAAGAAGAAGAAGGAGTTCAAAAAACTTTATTTTTATAGAGATTTAATTTTTAACTTTTTCTTCCAAATTTCCTAGTCTTATAAATTTGTACAAAGTAGTATAGGCTTTATTTTGGGCTTGCATTTCGGCCATTATCTTAGGCCATCTTTTAGGTCAATTTTTCCAATTAGAGTAGGGTGTAAATAGAAAAAGAAAGAGTCTAGCTAGAGTTACAATTGGGCCTCCTTTGACCCAATGCAACTCTAGACCATCTGAAGAGTGTTTTTAGGGTTAAAGCTTGCACCTTGGCTGCCCATAGTACTATAAATACAAGTGCTAGCCCCCTTGTAAATCAGATTTTAATTGATAATGAAATACTGCCCAAGTTGCTAGCTCATTTCTCTTCAAATTCTCACTCTCAAGTTTGCACTTCTATTAGTGTTTTTCTTGAATCTTCTTAGAAGTTGGCCTAACGTCTCTTAAGCTTCATTATCACTTTCCGTACACCAATACTTCTCAATTTCTTTCACTCATTTTACCCACCCAATCCCACCAAATTCCACACCCCAAAATACAAAACAAAAGACTCATAGCAATGCAAGCTAGGATTGCATCAACTCCCATCTCCTTTCTCTAGCTTGTCCCTTTTGAGTCTCTTATAATCTTTGCATCCTTTCCACTAGGTTCCTCATTTCCTCTTCTTTGTGGGCCAAGCTTCTTTTGGCATCCGCAAGCTCCCTCATAAGATGTTCTTTTTTAGGTGATTGTAGCTTTGAAGACACTCCCGAAGACAAATAAGCCATAATTTTTCAGAAAAGAAAGAAAACACTTAGTGAAAATAACAATTTAATCCACTCACTTACTTGTATCACTCGGCTATTTAGTAAAGGAGGGAAAAATTTTAATTCACTCAAGAAAGATTTGCACTCTAAAAAGGTCTACACTATGTAGCAACACTTCAAGTCAAAGATGTCAAAGCTCTTTTCACTTGCTCACCAAAGAAACCTAACAAAACTTTAAGAAAATTTTAAAGACCAGCAAGAAAATTTGAAAGAAAGAAAGCTAAACCAAAATGGAAGTAAGATAATGACAAAACTTAGAGAAGATAAACAAGAAAATCACTTAGGAAGACTCCAAGATACTTACTTAACCTTTAATTATGAAGGTTTAATGTCCCTAGAAATTGTGAAAGCAAGAAGGATTAAATTCTACAAGTATGAAAACAATTTGCCATATACTTAGAATCCTCTTTAGTAATTGGCAATGTGAAAATTGAAATGTGAATGCTCTCAATTTGTTTTTCTCTTTGTTTTTATGGATTCAAAATTTTCGTATCCTTTTTTTCTTCATGCATATTTTAATTCACTTTTTAATTTTAGAAAAAAGATATTCGGTTGGGATTCAATTAATATGAACACTTGCAGTCTATAATTGTAATTAAATCGGCCACTACTCAGACAACTTCTAATTTGTTGTAGCTCTTCACAATTAAAATCAAAATAAGTAGAATGAATTTAAGACTCGTAGAACACTAAGAACATAGACTCAAGAAAAAGATGTAAGGAAAAAAAATGGACAAAAAAAAAATCAAAAGCATAATTTAAAGTGCTCAATGAATAAAAATATGGAATTGTAAAAGACAAGAATTTAAATGTGCTGAAAATTAAAGGCAAAAATCATCTCTGAAAAGATAAGCACAATTTAAAACCATGCTCTGATTACCACATGATCTGAGTTGATTTTAGATTGACACATTTTAGAGGTTACTCTTTTGTTTAAGATTTTTTAGATTAAAAAATTACTGTGAGAACCAAAAGAAGATCCCCACTGGACATGAACTTAACCAAGTGGTTAAGTAAGTGTGAATGTTCACTTCTAGAAGGCAAAAGGAAAAAAAAAACCTATAATATGATTATTAAAATCAATTAGAAAAATGATTAATTTTTATATATAGATATAATATATTCATATTTATTAAAATAAATTATAAATTTATACTTTTAATATAAATATGTGAATAATAATATTTGATTTGATTCTAAATATTAGTTTACATGCAATTTGTCTTTTATTCAGATTATTGATAGATATCTTAAGTACTATATTGGATCCAAAAATTTTAACATTTTAAGAAAAAATTATGTAATTTAACCATTATTATTATTATTATTATATGTATGTTATTATATGTGTATTCGTAACTTTTAGATATTAAATATCACTAAGAAAAAATGAGATAAAAACATTTTCTCTCACCAGCTATCAGTTTCAACGTACAATTTTAATAATTAAGTTACATTAAAAAATATATTAAACAAATTCAAATTTATAACTCAATTTTCAGGACTTACAAATTACTAATCTTGATTTGTAATTAATATAAAACTAAAAAAAGCATATAATAATAATAAAAAAAGAAGAATAAGATGAGAAACTACTGTAACAAACCTAAGAAAATATTTATTTTGTAATTTCTTCCCTCTTCTCTGACATAATGCCATATTGACGTCAGAACGCATCCATCCTCCCTCGTCAACGCCCACATCAATGTTAACATCAAGATATTCTACAAAAGGTCGTGAGAACATCCATGTAGCGTCGGTTGACTTCAAAGGCAAGAGGTGTCTCCTCCTTCTCCTGGCGAATTCTGTGCTTCCCTGGGATGTTGGAAGATGGCTCCGCTGAAACAGAGGGCCCCTACCTGTTGATTGCACTCCGACGATCAAGTCAATTAAGGGCTTATAGAAACAATAAGTAAGTAAGTAGTTTCAGTCTTAAAAACAGTGAACCTTTACCAGGTATCTCATCTCCCTTTTATAGACTGCTTTTTTAGGTTACCTCATTGTAACAACCCCTTCTCTCACGAGAACTCTATCTCGAGTGAAAGTGGGCTTGAAGGGAAGCATTCTGTTACGTTGTTACACAATCTTAGTGTAACAACCACCAAGAATCTTCCTCTTTGGAGTGCGCAATCTTAACAGCATGGTCGCCAAGGGTACCAACTAATGTACCAGCATTATAGGGCCCATCTGTTACTGTGGGCGCCCTAGTCCTTTACGTATCATGCATGTAGCTTTCCCCTGAAAACCCTAGCGCCTTTGGGCCTTGGCGTCTTCAGGGGACATTTGCTTGTGCTAGACCCGAATGTACTATATACACTACATGCACTTTCTCGTTGACTAGGTCTTTCATATATACGGGCTTTAACCCGCGCATCTCTGGGGCCCACTATCTTGATCAGACCACCGAGCTGACCCGTCAATGTCTGCCAATGCCGAAGTCTGATGTCTTGTCCAATACTGATATGAATCTGATAGCAAGGTATAAATGATTCTTTGACATTTTATGGAATCAACTTGAGTTGGAGAATGAATAGGCACTTTTAATAGAATTGGATCAATGTTCTATGTTTCAAGAACTCACCAAAACTTGCACCAAACACCAAACTCACATGAAAGACCCATTTCTTGCCAATTGAATCGATTAAATTGAACAAGAAAGCAAATGCACCGATTAAAAAGCTTAAGAACTGAAATGCACCGAACAAATTAAGAAGAAATGAAGAAGAAACAATTGAATCCAGCAAAAGAGCATAAGAACTGAACACTACATGAATTTAAGCTCAAAACACCGAATAGAAAGATCCTATACATGTTTTTGAATTCGAATGAACTTGGAAATGAAATGAAAAGATGGAGAAGAGAGGAACTTATGAGAATGGAGAGCTTGGTTGATGGTCACGCCACTTGAAGTGTGAAGGCTCCAAGATAACATGAAGTGTGATGGTCCTATTTCTCCTTGTCTCTCCCTTTATCGCTCCCTGCCTCTGCCCTGGCCTGATTCCTGAATTCCCTTAGCTCTTCCAGCTGCATGAACTTAGCGGCTCTCTACCTAAGCTCATGCAGGTTTGCAGCTTGCTCCATGCACAACCTATCACCAAACGGCCCCGACCAAAAGGCTGTGACCATGAGATGCATGGCCACGTCCGGACTCAGATTCTGGATGTTTAGAGCTACCTTTTCGAACCTCTCCATGAACAACCTCATTGATTCTCCCCTTTTTTGGTGAATATTGACTTGGGCAAAAGAGGTCAGGTGATGCGGTCGGTTGGTGGCGAACTTCATCCTTAACTTGGACACCAACGTCTTGAAATAGTCGATGGATCTTGGAGGAAGCCTTGTAAACCAGATCAAGGCTCCTCCCTGGATGTGAGTTGGTATGTGAAAAGACACTTTCAAGAATTGGATCAAGATTTTATTACCATTCAAGAACTCATCAAGAACACAAAAGAACACAATATTTGAAATAAGAACGCAACAAGAATTAAAACTACCGATTGGAACACAACAAAGAACAAAACCTACTAATTGAAACTCAAGAATTCAACACAGCGGTGGGTTTCTATGAAAACCGAAACAAGAACCATGAACAATGGAAAGGAACCGAACAAAGTGCAGACAAGTGCAATAAATGAAAAGAAAAAACAAAAGGAAACAATTGAACTGATTGGAATTGAAAAACTACAAGAAAACAACAAATGGGTAATTATGGAAGATGAAAGGAGATGGACTTATGTGGTTGATGATCCTTGGAATGTTCACGCCACTTGAAGGGTGGAGAAGCTTCAAGATGAGTAGACGCCGCCACTTAAGAGTCCCAAGAACCTCCCAAGATAAGACTAGGAAGAAGAGTAGAGAACAAGTCTCACACAACTCTTTCACCAATTTGGTATAGTTTCTTTACTAAAAAATTCAACTTTCAACTTATGTTTATAAAAGAAGCAAACCCCTACTTATAGTGTAGAGGCCGATCATATGAAAAGGCATAAAAGGCATGGGAAGGCAAATGAAAAGGCCATCCAACAAGTCACATGCTACATGAAAATGTGACTTTTGGTACTACTACTCTTCATAAAATCCTATACTCCTATTCATGTTCTATTTTTAAAACTATTCTAAATATTTTACAAAGAGATACTAGTTGGGCTTGGGCCTCATCTTTTGAGAAGACTAATAAGAAGAACTTTAAATGCTTTGGGCTTTGTCCATTTCTTCTATTGATGAAGTCTTTATTTGTTTGTGGAGATGACCCTTCATGTATAGCATCCTTGGTCATCTTCATTTATTTTTGGTTTACATCATCCCTTCAGCAAGGTTGGGAACAATTGGCACAGGATTGCGCTATCCGAGGTGTAGAAGCTCATGGGCATTGTGTACACATCCATGTGCTCGTCAGGTTCAGTCTTCCCGTCATAATGATGCATGTAGAATCCCTTCCATACATCTAGCAGTTGTGCCCCCATTATGTGGTCGGTGAATGGATGTCGTCGAGATACATCGAATGTACTGGTCGTACGGTGTTGATTTCCGGCGGCTCCTCAACAGTTTCAGGACTGGTAGGGTGGATGAAGGACTTCCCAGCTGGATTGCCTGGTCTGACAGATGGACCTCCTTCCACCCACTTCCTTTTCATCTCATCATTCTCCCTCTAGATCTCTTCTTCATTCTTTTGCTGCATCTCCTCATTCCTTGTCTTCATCTCTACCATCTCTCTACAGAGACATCAAGAGCATCATCTACTGAGCATCTGACATCTTCTTGTTCACCATGCTTCTAGTCGACACCAACTATTTTCTTCTTCGCACTAATTCTCTCCACCCCACGGTGGGCGCCAATTGTTCTCTAACGGGGTTGGAACCAAAAGAATAATTCAAACACTCTTTGGTCGGTCGATCTGCACCTCACTCCCTTTTCTCGGCTGAACTCTCACTCGCTCTTCCACCCCTCTTCCTTGTTAGCTTCAGACTCAGATGGTACCTACAAAAGGTACTCCGACACTAAAGTCAGACTTTAGCACTCGACACTCAAAATTTAGGATTGGATGATTGCATAGCTGAGACTTTGGGATATGTGCTAATTTATACAATTATTGTGTGCCCATTGTCGTTAATGGGCTTAATAAAAGGAGATTAACAAATGCTTGGTCATTAATCAACCTCGTTGTTAGTCATATCAGTCAATCTGGACCAGATGCCGAGTCAAGGTCTCAGTCATGCTGACTGTACCAGTACAATAATATTTGTATATATCGAACACATTGATTCTAAGTCCCGAGGTGTCTAATCCTCGACAACTTTAATTTAGTTGTATTATTTGTATATATTGAACACGTTGATTCTGAGTTCGGGGGTGTCCGAACCTTGACAATTTTGATTTTGATTTTCTTAGTTTACTAGTTCTATGGATCAGAGATGGATTAATATACCATGGATAAGTGATGCTTACGAAAGAGGGGTGGAAGAATTCATACAGTTTGCACAACATCATGCCGTTAGTAATCATAATGGAGTAAAAATAAGGTGTCCTTGTTTCAATTGTTGGATTGGAAAAATATTGAGTATTTTCGAAATTAGAGAACAACTTGTGTGTGATGGATTTTTGAAAAATTATACAACATGGACATAGCATGGTGAATTGTTACACTTTCAAAGTGTGCACGAAGCTTAAGAGTTTGTTGATTCTTAATGGACGATACTGTAAGAATTAATGGCCTAAACAAGAAGGGGGGTGAATTGTTTAACAAAATATTTTCACAAATGTTAGCTAAGGATGAAGATTTATGAAGAATTACAGAAAGAGCAATCAAGGAAGCTAAGAAATCAAAGTTGTTAAAACTGTTTGCAGAAAAATAATCGGTTGAAATTTCAATTTAACCGGTTGTTTATAGCAATAGAGACAAAAAAAAAACACATCAAATAGTTTGTAATGAGTGAGAGAGAGAGAAAATCACACAATCAATTATATTGGTTCACTCCTTACCAGAGCTACATCCAGTCCCCAGAAAACCACTAGGTATTTCACTAAGTAACCAACAATAGATTACAATCACACAACACCTCAAAGAGGTGATCTTGACCACACAAGAACACACACCTTCTTTGCCTTTTCACATAAACACAGTCAGAACAATCCTCTAACCTTACAGATTTACTGTTTTACAAGTATAAAAAATGAAAAACAATTACAAGAATAGAAGGAACAAATTACACCTGGTGTACAGGAAATCACAGAGTTCTAATTCACTTCTTGAACCAATTGCACAACCTTAGGAAATCTTGCAAAGCTTGAATCAAATCTTCCCCAAAACAGTTTCTTAATCTCTCTTTCTGTATTTTCAATTATGGAGGGTAACCCAGTTTTATAGCTCTTCAAACTAGCTGTTTTAGGCAGTTAAACACGAGCCAAAACAGTTTCAAATTAACTGAAAACAGATTTAACAGGTTTTTGAAAAGCTGTTAAGAAATTCAAAAATCAACCGGTTGAAATGTTGTTTTAATCGGTTGAATTAGTTTTGACAGTTAGTCAACCAAGTCAAAAACAATTTGAAAACCCTCCAAACAAGTTGGGTGTAAAACAACCGACTAAATCGAGAAATCAACTGGTTGTTTTTCACTTAGCTTAGAAAAACACTTTTCATTTTAAAAACTAGATTGATTCAACTGTGCTTTGGATTAAGAATGAATTTTACAAATTCTAAACTACCTAGAACTAAACCCCAAACAGCAGCACAGGCATCAAGTTCTCTTCACAGATTTGAAGGCATCAAAGCTTCATTTTCAACATTCTCCCCCTATTTGATGAAGACAAATCCCTGGGTTGCTTTGGAATGCTTTGTTTAGAATTTAGCACAATCTGCAATCAAAAACAGATGTAAAAACACAAGATAATCTATTTCAGATACATCAAGCACCACAAAACCTGTTTCCACTAGGTGATTTCCAAAGAGGAAGATCAACCAAATTAGTGTGAAAACCAGATACACATACATAGGTGCAGCAACAGAAAAACAAACAATTAAAATAAAGGAATAACTAGCTAAAATTATCAGAGTTATATCAGCAACTAGAAACAGTTAAGGCAATGTTCTTCCTGTAAATCCACTGCAAAATAATGCAGAAATTTAGAAATCAAAATGGCATAGGGATAATGGAAATCACTTAACCTTGTTTCTTTTTGCTTGTGGTCCTTAAAGATGTGAATCAAATTCAGCTTTACTTTAATCAGAACCAAATATTCTTTGGAAATAGTGGAATGGTTGCTGCCCCTTGGTGTGAGCATCCAGGAGATGATGAAGGCAATGAGCCTTTCATCCAGCTTTAATCCTCTAACAGAAAAATTCCTCACTTTTGAGAGAGGATATTTAAGGCAACTCTTGTAGAATTTCATCTTGTTAAATTCTTTCACCACTCCTATATTACCTTTATTGATTCTCAGTCTAGTGTACTTCAACCCGATTATGCTAGTTCAAACCTCATGGGTAATCTCAATGTCCACCCCTTTAACATGAGAGCAAAGATTATCACCATTAAATTGAAGGTTTGTATAGAATACTTTTACCAAATCTGGATATTTCCAAACATTTCAAGAAACCCCTTCAGCATTTGCTCCTTCAACAGGTTCCTTACTTCAATGAGCTTTTGCTGCTTCATCCAGCTGATGGAAATCAGTTTAGGAATATTGATTATTTTCCTACTTGTCTCATGTAGGTATTTCTCAATCAATTATGTTTCTCACGCAAACCAACTTTCAAGTTTACCTCCGCATCTCACAGCCCTTGTTTTCATCCTTTTGGATGACGGAGGGGTTGGTTCCATAATTCAGTGAGAGAAAAAGAGTGTAGGCAAACTGCAGAAACAGATTAGAGCAGAAGAGAAAATAGCTGGT
This sequence comes from Phaseolus vulgaris, assembly GCF_051622355.1. NCBI lineage: Eukaryota > Viridiplantae > Streptophyta > Magnoliopsida > Fabales > Fabaceae > Phaseolus > Phaseolus vulgaris. The sequence continues at coordinate 34,293,380 of NC_143504.1, forward strand.
TGTTTCTTGTGAAGAAAAACAACTAATAACCACACTAATTTATAACCAGAAAAAGGCAGTCAAAGCTTTGGCATTTAATGGGTTGAAATTCAAACGAAAAAGAATCAAATTAGAGGCAATAAAGCAACCTGTAAGACCCTAAAAGAAAGCACAAAGAGAGAAATCACATGCTGATTTGACCAACCTTAAAAAGGTTTAAATTTCCAATACAAAGAGGAATATATTCTATAAAGAGTAGTAATTGCACAGAATACATGTTCAAAGCATTAATAAATGCACCATTGACTACCAACGACACTGGTTTGATCAGAAATATGAATCAAAGCACAAAGAATTATAGCAGATTTGACCACAGTGTTGCCAGGGCAGAAATAATCGGTTATTTCGTGAAAACAATCGATTGATTTTCTGTGACAACAATTTGAGTTTTAATAAAATCAAATTCTTCAAAAGAAACTAAAAAGACAAAGATACATATTAAAGTACATAATGTTTGCTTGAGAATAGAAGAAATACATAACAAAATAATCCAGAAGCTAAATGTGAAATCACGAAATTGGATTTAAAACAAAATGTTCAAGCATAGGAAAAACAAGAATTATCCTTCAAGATCATTGTACAGATTTGAAACAATTCATAATTCCAAAACCAAGGCTCTATCTTGAGTATTTGCATCCATGAAAGCGAGAATATACAAATCCTTCAATATGGAAGCAAAGTCTTGTAAAGAGAACATATCAAGTACCAAGATTTGATCCTTCAAAAAATTTGGATCCATAAGTGTTAGTTTGATCATAAGAAACTTTATGAAACTTATGAATCCACTTTAATATGCAATTGGAACAAGAAATTTCCTTATTTTGCAGTATCTAACAAAATTCCATCTTTTCATACAATGGAAGCAAGAAACAATCAGTTGTTTCGAGTTTTTAACCGATTGTTTTTATGCAAAGGTTGAAAACAGTTTTGAACTTTTACTGTTCTTGTTTTGTGGATAAAAACCAAGACCTGATTTTCCAAATACACAACTTTGAGATGTTAGCACACTCTCAAAATTTGATTTTCCTTTTGTGAGTTTATCCACAGTTTTCACAAGATAAAAAACTTTGTTTTCAAGGATTTTGCAATTTTCACAAGAACTTGAGTCATACTCACAAGAAGAGGTTTTGTAAATAAGTTCAAGATTTTCAAAATCATTCATGGAATTATCCAGCTCTTCTTCTAAGCTTTTAACTCTAGTTTACAGGCAGTTGTTCAAACCTTTTAATCTATTGTTTGTGAGAGCCAACTTATTTGCCCATTCATGAGTCTCTTTAAAAGCCTCAAGAAGTTGATAATAGTTGTCACCTTTAGATAAAAAAGATGACCTAACACTACTTGATGTTGATTCCTTCAAACACAGATTAGATTCTGCATCTTCTGAATAACTGGAATATGACACTTCATTGTCATCCTAAGCTACCTAGGCTTTCTTGGTTGTTCCTCTTCTTTCTCCTTTGAATTCTGTTTTCTCTTTGTTCTCATTATTAGCACAATCTACCTTGATGTGTCCCTGCCCACCACAGCCAAAGCATGTGTATTTGCTAGCATTGAAATCATTCACTTTCTTGGAATTATACCTTTTAGAAGATTGACCTTTGTTGTTCTTCTTCAAGAATTTGCTGAACCTTTTTTATAGCAAACTCATTGTGTCTTCTTCACTGTCACTAGAATCTTGATATCTTTTGTGCCAGCTATTTTCAGGGCTATTCCTTTGATGTGTTTATCCTCACATTCTTGGACAAACAACCGATTCATTTGAAGTTCATGTTCCCTTAGCTTACCAAACAATAAGGTTGTTACCATGGATGTTAGATCCTTTGATTCAGAAATGGCAGTAACCTTTTGATGTGAGTTGATTAGGAGATGAATCATTATGTGACACTTTTAGGAATTAGGATCAAGATTCTTCAAGCAATTCAAGAACACAAACAAAGACAATGAAGAACAACACAAACCGAATAGAAACCCATTTCAAGAAGATGAACCGATTGAAAACAAACTAAAGACACATGAACCGATTTGAACATCAAACAAGCAATTCCAACCGATTAAAACAAGAAATAAAAACAAACTACTGAATTAAAATCAAGGATAAGAACTTTCTACCGATTGAAAATAAGAACAAATGAACAAGACATGTTTAGAGTTTGATATGGAATGAAAATGGAAGAAGAAGATGAAAAGGTTGGAAAGACTTATGTGGTTGATGCAAAGGGAATGGTTCACGCCACTTGGAAGGTGAATGGCTCCAAGATGAGTGAGGAATGCCGCCACTTGAGAGCTCCCAAAGACTCACAAGATAAGACTAGGAGAAAGAGAACAAGTCTCACAAAATCTCTCTCAATTTGAGAAGAGTAACTTTACTTCAAAGTTCAATATTTAATGTGTCTTTACAAGAGCCAAGCACCTCCTTATATAGATTAGAGGTTCGGTCATAACAAGGCAAAGGGAAGTGAAAAGGCATTGAAAATGCCGCCCAAAAAGTCACATACTCCATGGAAAGTGTGACTTTTGGTACTACTTCTAATAAGTCCTATACTCCTTTTCATACTTCCATTTTATGTTCTATTTTAAATATACTCTAAAGAAATTACAAATGTTAAGAACACTGGTAGGAAGAACTTCAAATGTTTTGGTCCTTGACCATTCCTCCTATAGATGGCATCTTTATTTGCTTGTTGAGATGATCCTTCAAGTTTAGCATCCTTGGTCATCTTCATGTGTTTTTGGGTCACATCACCTTTGGCGGCCAAGACCTGTCAAGAAACTTTAAAATTTTAATGTTCAACTCCTCTTTGTCAAAGCTTTTTCCAAGACTCATTAGGTGATTCAAAATGTGAGAAAAACGTTTATGCACATAAAAAATTGTTTCCCCTTTTTGCATCCTGAACAATTCATATTCTTGGATGAGAGCATGCTTTCTTGCCCTCTTCACATCATTGGTTCCCTCATGTGTGACCTCAAGAATATCCCACATTTCTTTTGCAAAGTTGCATTGTGACACCCTGAAAAATTCATCACAGCTTAAAGTAGAAGTTATGATATTTTTTGCAATCCAATCAAACTTGGCTTTCTTACTATCAGTCTCCGTCCATTCTCTATAGCTTCACAAATTCCTTTATCTGTACAACTTACCTCCTGCTTTCTGTATGAAGTGCAAATGCATCATGTTATCTATGATGATCTCTAGTTCTAAACAACCTGGAAATGACATAAATGTTTATCTTAATCCATTCATTGAAGATTTAAATATTTTGGAATGAAAGGGTTGTTGTGTTTGACGCGTTTAAGAATGAATATTTCCGATTGCATGCAATGTTATTTTGTGCTGTCAATGACTTCCTTGCATATGGAAACTTGTCAGGTTATAGTGTGAAAGGTCATAAAGAATGTCCAATATGTGAAGAGAATACATCATATAAGCAGTTGAACCATAGAAGGAAGACCGTGTATCTTGGGCATCGTATATTTCTAACAAAATACCACCCATATCGTAGATTGAAAAAAGCTTTCAATGGATACCAAGAACATGGATTTTTTCCCACAACATAAGTGGCCTTCAAATTTATGAAAAGATAAAAAATGTTAATGTGCCTTTTGGAAAAAATGAAGAAGCAAATTGTGACTGAAATATGAAAGAAGAGATCAATCTTTTTTTATCTTTCGTATTGGTGTAAGTTAGATGTCAGACACTGTATATATGTAGTGCATGCAAAAAAGAATGTGTGTGACAATTTAATAGGAACACTTCTAATCATTAAAGGAAAAACAAATGATGGTGTGAATGCACGTCTGGATTTGACTGAGATGAATATTTGAGAGGAATTGGCACAACGAGAAGTTGTGATGAGAATCAAATAAAGGAGGCTTTTATTAATGAAGGAAGAGGTCATTCACCTTCACATTTGAAGTTCTTCCTTCTAGTCTTCTCAAAATTAAAAGAAGACATAAAATAAAGATGAGGCCCAAGCCCAAGCCCAAGAAGGCCAAAGCCCAAAAAGCCCAAGTCCATCCCATGAGGGGCAAGGCGAAGCATTAAATAAAAGAGCATAATTTGATTTACTCTTGTAGGAGGTGTGGATATTAAATAAATGAGTATGAATATGTAAAATAAAGTCACATTGTCCATGTGACTTAGGAGAGTAGGTGTAGGTGTAGTTTTTAGGAGGTTTCATAGTAGAAAAAGGTCACACCTCCCAAGTGACTTGTTTTTGGTGGGAATTTCAAATGAGTTTTATTTGAATATTCCTACCTATTTTCCAGCACCCTCACACTATAAATAGAGGTGTGGGCTCTTGTAAAATTCAGAATTGAGATTGGAATTTGGCTATAGAGAAACTCTACTCAAATTGAGAGAGAATTGTGAAAACTTTGTCTTCTCCTACACCTTGTCTTATCTTGAGTGCCTTGGTTTTCTCAAGTGGCGGCATTTGCTCACTTATCTTGGAGCCTTCACACTCCAAGTGGCGTGACCACCAACCAAGCTCTCCATCTTCATAAGTTCTTTTCTCCTTCATTTTTTCATTTCATCTTCATGTCATACGAAATTCCTAAACATGTGTACCGTCCCGTATCCGGGCGTTGACTAAGTCAAGGCCAAAGTCAACGACTGGAGAGTCAAAGTCAACGTAGGGCGTCGCCTAGGCGGAGAGACGCCAAGTGTCAGCATCGCCAAGAGGAAGCGTCGCCAAGACAAGGCGTCGCCTAGGTGAAGGCGTCGCCCAACCAGGGCGTCGCCAGATCAAACAGTGCTAAAGCAAGGCAATCACAGTGTGGTTCCCCGATACCCATGGGTAGGAAAGACCATGGAGGGGGCGACGCCGTGGGAAGGCCTCAGGTCCCGATAGCTCGGGGGAGCGATAAAGAGAAGAAAAAGGTGGCTTCAAGGCCATAGTGATAGCATCAGTGTAGGGCAGCCTGACTCGTGAAGTACCCCTGCCGCCCCAGAGACGCCTTCGGGACAAATACGACCCAAGAGGAAGGTCACGCCCAGGGTAACCGGGTGCAGGGTACAAGAGGAAGGCAGATACGCTCTCAGAGTAAGTGACTAGATGATTGGGGGCATGAGTTGGCACCCAAAAAGTCACCCCTAGCGCAGTAGCACTCCCAAGCAGGAGGACTCACACGTAGAAACGTCCCCAGGTGGGCCGAAACGCCCCCAGATGGGGTCACGGCGTCGTGAGGTCCTCCACGTGTACAACAGCCATGTCAGAATGGAAACACCCTTTAGTCAGGTGCCAGGTAATTAAAGTCATTCAATACAGTTTCCCTTTCGAGCATTCAGGTACTATAATGGCTCCCAAGCGTTTCAACGTCTTAAATGCGCTACGTTTTTAAATACGCTGATTGAGTGCGTTACATTCGTAATTAAAGGCGCTTTAAGGCGCTTTAATGCTTGGGTAGTTTAAATAGCGCGGAGAATGTTGGAAACGGGGTTCGAACTTTTGGCAGATTTACCAGAACTCTCTGGTTGCTTACTCGTGCTTCAAGGTTACGTACAAGTGACTGGGGAATATCTTTGCCTGAGGGAGAGAACACACACACAATACACAGTCCATTTTACCACCTTCAGAGTGCCATACGCGGTGCTCAGAGACGTAGGTGAACAGTTTTGGTGTTTCTTGCTGGCTGACTTGAGCGTCGGAGTGCAAACGGCCACTAGGGCGCCTCTTTGTCCTCTTTTTTGCAGGATTCCACAGGTAACCAGTGGGAAGGAGACCCTAGCTGACGGTTGAGGTCGCGCACGAAGACGTCCCGGTCAACCGGACGGAACAACATGGTTAGCTTCTTTATGTTTGGTTCATTTCTATTCTAGCTTGTTTTGTTCGGTTCAATTCTGTATTTGAAGCATTCTATTCGGTTCTTTTGCTTTTAAACACATTTTAATCGGTTCAATTGGCAATAGATGGATCTTCCATGTGAGTTTGGTGTTTGGTGCAAGTTTTGGTGAGTTCTTGAAACATAGAACATTGATCCAATTTTATTAAAAGTGCCTATTCTTTCTCCAACTCAAGTTGATTTCATAGAATGTCAAAGAATCATCTCTACTTTGCTAGTGGAATCATATCATGTGGTATCTAAAGTTTAGGTTTGTTCTTGTTTAAATTTGAGTTGTGTTGCACTTTTAATTCAAGAGCTCTATAATTCTTGTTGTTTATCTTTCTGTTTTTAGGCTTAATTTTGAGTTTTATTGTTGTTTTCTTAATTGTGTCTATCATGTGTTTGTGTCTTTTCCTTTTTGAATCCATACAAGTTTGGTCATAGTCATGTTTTTCCAAGAATGTCATCACTTCTTGTAGTACTTTTATTGAATTTTTTTGTTTCTTGCTTTGGTGTAATACAGTTTTTTTTTCCTGAACTTGTGTCTTGATCCTTTGTGCATTTTCTGTTTTAGTATTGAGTCCATACTTGTATTTTAGATCTATACATCATTTCCATTATGTCTTTGCTAGTTCTTAATTCTGTTTTTCATTCCTGTTAGGATTCCTCTGTTTTTCTGAAAACGTGCTCACTGTTTCGATTTATTGCAACTGATTTACTCACTTGAAATTTCTGAAATTCTGGATTTGTGTTTCTCAAAGTGTTATAAAAGAGTAGAAAAAAAGAAGTACTTAAAAATTCAAAGTACAAAAAAAATGATAAATAAAATATAAATAGTGTGCAATTCTGCCGAAAAAATACGGTAATCTGGCAGTGATTTTGAAAAGTTTATCTCAATTAATTGGCTTATTGTTTTTGAGTTATTCCAGTGCCATTGTTGAGCTAAGATCTTAAACTTTATGTGGTTAAAATTTCATAATCCAGTTCGCTTTATATCATTCCAGATAAATCGGTGAACATCAAGCACAGTTTGCACAAAAATATTTTCCAGTAGTTCTGTTTTTGTTTTCTTCATCTACTCTAGTGCTTTTCTTTAGGTATCTTTTTGTGTGCCTTCTTTTTCATTGAGTACCTTATTTTCTTGCTTGTCTTTTATTCAATACTCTTTGAGTTTGTCATACATCTAGTATTCCTTTTGTTATAGCCTTTTCTTGCTTATACCTTTTCTTGCTTGTCTTTCATTATTCATTGGTTTTGTGGTGATTGGCTTTGAAGATTGTGTGCTCTTGCTTTGACATATTTCATTTGAGGTCACTCAAGGCCTCAAGATCAGCTTGGTAAAGGGAGCATTCTTTCTTTGGAGTGATTTACGTGACACTTCACTTCGGCAGTTTGGTTCCAATTTATTTTGCTAACTTTGTTTTCTTCACATTGTTTGTTGTTTTGTTTGCTGTTTTCTTTTATAAATGGCTTCATATTCCAGCAGTGGTTCTTCCAAACAGCATTCTTCTAGCAAAGCTTCTGCTCTTGATGAATTAAAAAAGGCAAAACGAACCATTAATCTCAATAATGAAGCTATAAGAAAGTTGAAGGAAAGATTACAAAGAGTTGAAATGAAGCAAACTAGGTCCTCTAAATCAATCAATGGAGAACGTCATTCTCATACACCATCATCTAGAGGTTCTTCCAATGATCATGGCCGTGAAGAGGAACATAGAAGAAGGAGGCCTCACCATCATTCTCATGAAGAGAGCTATAACCGTGACCAAAGATATCACCAAGTGTACCGCCCTGGTAGTCGGAAGTGATGACGTGGCACCAAGCCACAGAGTAGGCGTGTTGACAAGGCGCCAGAGTTGCAGAAGGGAAGGAAGTCGGGGGATTCGTGTAATCGCCAGTTATTAAGTTGGCGTGCTCCGATCTCCAGCATACCAGGCGATCGCCCAGTTGAAGATGAAGTCGCCAGATGGTAAACTCAGGCGACCAAGTGATTGGAGATCGCCAGAGCAAGCGCATCGCCGAAGATGAAGGTGGTGCAGATTATGAAGGCGGCCGGCGAGACCACAGGGAAGGTGTACGAGAGCACCCTAACTCGCCAATTCCAGTAGAGATCGCGCTCCCAAGTTAGCTATGCACTGGGCAGTACCATGCATAAGTAACTTAGCCAAAAAGAGAGTCAGAAGCAGCGCCCAAGTCAAGGAGGCTCCAGATGGTGGCACGTGTACGACTGGATGCGAGCCACGTGTCCAGGTCTGTAACTGCCAGGAGAGAGAAAGTGACCAGGTATATAAGAGTTCTCAACGAACTTTCTGAGGTACGCACGTTCAGATTACACTCTTTACGCTTGCGAGAACTTGAGTACGCTGAGAGAGAATTTTGCACGGTTCCTGTTCTTAGTTTTCTCTTAGTATTTGGTGATTCAGTCGCTGACTTGGGCGTTGGAGTGCGATCGGACACAGCGGCGCCACTCTGTTCTTTTGCAGGTTCTTGAGGTGGATTCTGAAGAAGGACGGACGTTAGAAGCGGTGCACACGCCGATCCTTTGACGAGGCAAGGTTCTTGCGTCCTGGTCAACAGGCAGGATCATCAGGCGCCCACCGTGGGGCCGTGTAAAACTTGCTCTCATCCACAGCGTGAGTTCTTGGAGGTTTTCGTAGTTTTCTGCGTGGTTGTGTGCTGGTGCAACCATCGTTCGCTGTTCGCTTGAGATTTGTTCAGTGATTTCGCGATTTATACCGTTCGTTTAGATTTTTGATCGGTGAAGTGAGGTTTTCTGCTGTTTACGCGTGATTTGTTCGGTGGAGTTTGAGTTCTTTCGCTCGTTTGGTTATCCGTAGGAGAAGCGGTGGTTTCTGGTGTCGTTGCAGGTTTCTTTGTAGGTTCGCGGTGTTCTTGAGTTTTCTTGCGGAGTTTTTTTCGATTGATCACTGAGTCGATCGTAGCTGAAGTAAGTGTTGTTCGCTGCATTCTGTGATTCGCTAAGTTTCATGAGAAAAATGAGAAGCAATCGTTCAAGTCCAGTTGCGCCCGTCACTGCTGAAGGCGCCGCCGCCATGACCATGGCGCAGATGGTAGAAATTATGCGCTCGTTGCAGGCAACTGTGGAAGCCTCGCGCATAGAACAGGCGAGAATGCACGAGGACCTGGCCGCCTCTCGGGCCAGGAATGACAAGCTTAGCAAGGTGACTGAGGAGCTGCGTCAAGCTCTTCAGGAGCAGCAGGGGCGTCCTGTTGCTGAAGAGGTCGCGCCGTCGTCGCCACCTCGTGTTTTTCCTATGCCTTTCGATCAGGCGATTACTGACACACCCATTCCTGCGAGCGTGGTTCCGGTTAAGGCTGTTTTCACCGGCGTGGAGGATCCTGAAGCTCATCTCACCACGTTCCATACGCAGATGATGCTGTCAGGGGGATCAGACGCCGTGTATTGCAAGATGTTTGTGAGCACGCTCCAGGGAACGGCGCTGGAATGGTTTGTGAGCCTGCCTAACGGTCACATAACCAGTTTTCAACAGTTCTCGAAGATTTTCGTCGAGCAGTACATCGTGAATAAGGCACCGCCCAGGGTGTCTTACGACCTGTTTGATATAAGGCAGTATCAGGGGGACTCCCTCAGGGACTACCTAAATCGCTTTGGAGCGCAAATGGTCAGATCGCCGGCCAAAGATGAAGAAATGCTAGTCTATGCATTTAAGAAGGGCGTGTTGCCGGGACCATTCTGCGAGGCGTTGATCAGGGCACACCCAGCCACGTTTGCTGAGGTCAGGCGACTTGCGGTGGCCCACATCGCCGACGAGAGCGAAGTCGCCGAGAAGAGAGGAAGCGTGGCCCCCACTAGGCCACGCGCCCAGACCAGGATCCAGCCACAGAGGGTGCTGGAGACAGCGACGGCCAGGAGGGATCAGAGGACTCGCCATCCTTATGATCCAAGGAAGAACAAGGGCAGGGGCCAAGCAACCAGCACGCCGGGAATACAATCGCCCGCCTAAGCACAAGTTTGTCATGGGATTGGCGGATCTGATCGCCATTCCCAATATATCCGCTAGGTTGAAGGCGCCAGAAAAGGTGGGAGACAGGGTGCTGGGACCAAAGTCAGATGCCTGGTGTGAGTTTCACCAGGGCTTTGGCCATACAGTGGACTCGTGCTTAGCATTAGGATACCAGCTCGACGATCTGGTAAAGAGCGGGTTCCTAAATGACTATTTGCTGGACAGAAGGACGGGGGGCGCGTCGAGCTCCCAATCAGCAGGTGGAGAGGCTCAGCAGCACGAGATGCCTACACACGGAGAAATCCACACCATTACAGGAGGTTTCTCGGGTGGTGGATGCACCGCATCACAGAGGAAGAGGTATGCGAGGTCTGTGATGACGGTGGATATGTTTGAAGATCACTCGCCGGATGTGGACATTACGTTCACCAGGCAAGATCTTCGGGACGTTGTGCCTCATGACAACGATCCCATAGTCATCTCGTTGATCACGGCAGGAAGAAAGGTCCACAGGGTGCTGGTGGACCAAGGAAGCTCGGCATATGTGATGTTTTGGCCGACTTTCACGCAGCTAGAGCTGCCCCTTGACCAGCTGAGGCCCTATGGAGGGTGTTTGTATGGGTTCGCTGGTGACCAGGTGGAGGTCAGGGGGTACATAGAATTGAGGACAACGTTTACAGATGTGGCGGGTTCAAGAACGGAGAAAATCAAATACCTCGTTGTAAACGCTCCTTCAGCATACAACATCCTGTTGGGAAGGCCCACGCTCAACAGGATAGGTGCCATACCGTCGACCCGGCACATGAAGGTGAAGTTGCCGTCCATGGAGGGGGTGGTTATCACCATCAAATCCGATCAAAAGGAAGCAAAGAAGTGCTATGAGAATAGCCTGAAAAACAAGAGATCGGTGAGTTACGTAACGACCACCCCACCTTCTGGTGTGAAGCCTAGATCGACGGTAACAGAGGAGACCGCCGGAAGGGACATGGAGATGGTGGATGCTGAGCTAGGGGAGGGGAATGCCGGTCTGGAAGAGGAAGAGGCAAGGAATCGCCCTGAGGAAGCGAGAGAACTGGGAATCGCCAGGGCGGTGATCGCCAGAGAAACCAGACCAAAACCCGTCGAGCAGTGGCTCGAGAGAGAAATCGGGGGAAAGATCTTCAAGCTGGGAAGATCCCTGGAGGTTGAGCTCCAGGACCAGATCGCCAAGGTGATTTAGCGGCATCTGGACGCGTTTGCATGGTCCGCTTCGGACATGCCCGGGATCGACCCCGACTTCTTGTGCCATCATCTGGTGATGGATAACTTGGTGAGACCAGTACGACAAAGAAGAAGAAAGTTCAACGAGGAGAGGAGGCAGGCGATCAGGGACGAAACACAGAAACTCCTCGCCGCAGGCCACATCAGGGAAGTCCAGTACCCTGAATGGCTAGCAAATGTCGTGCTGGTGAAGAAGAGTAACGGGAAATGGCGCATGTGCGCCGATTTCACTGACCTGAACAAAGCTTGCCCAAAGGATTCGTATCCTTTACCAAGCATAGACGCCCTGGTAGATAGTGCTGCAGGGTGTAAGTTGCTGAGCTTCGTGGATGCCTTCTCGGGGTACAATCAGATCAAGATGCATCCCATGGATGAAGAGAAGACAGCCTTCATGACGGAGAGATCGTGCTATTGCTATAAGGTGATGCCGTTTGGGCTGAAGAACGCGGGGGCCACGTACCAGAGGCTGATGGATCGAGTACTTGCACCGATGCTGGGAAGGAACGTGCAAGCGTACGTCGATGACATGGTCGTGACCTCGCCAGAAAAGAGCAAGCACGTTGCAGACTTGGAATAATTGTTCACGACGATCGCCAAGTTCAGATTAAAGCTTAATCCAGAGAAATGCATTTTCGGCGTGGAGGCTGGAAAGTTTTTGGGTTTCCTCTTGACTGAAAGAGGCATAGAGGCCAACCCTGATAAGTGTGCCGCCATCTTGGCGATGAGGAGCCCAGCTACGGTGAAAGAAGTCCAGCAGCTAACAGGTCGGATGGCAGCCCTGTCTCGCTTCGTGTCAGCTAGCGGAGAAAAGGGCCATCCCTATTTTCAGTGCTTGAGGCGCAATAATAAGTTTGTTTGGACGAAGGAGTGCGAGGAAGCCTTCGTCAAGCTGAAGGAGTATCTGGCGAGCTCGCCGGTTTTGTGCAAACCGCTGGTGGGAACCCCTCTCAGGTTGTATTTTGCTATAACTGAGAGGGCGGTGAGTGCGGTGCTCGCCCAGGATCAAGATCAGGCTCAGAAGCCTATTTATTTTGTGAGTAAGGTGTTGCAGGGCCCCGAGACGAGATATCAGGCCCTGGAAAAGGCTGCGCTGGCTGTGGTATTCTCGGCGAGGAGGTTGCGCCACTATTTCCATAGCTTCACCATACTGGTGATGACTGACCTGCCCATCCAGAAGGTCTTGAAGAAGCCTGACGTTGCGGGAAGGATGGTGAAGTGGGCAGTAGAATTGTCAGAGTTTGATATTAAATATGAGGCCCGATCAAGGGGCAAATCTTTGCGGATTTCGTGGTTGAGCTCTCATCTGAGGCGGCACGAGTTGAAGGGGACGATTTTCGTTGGGTACTCTCGGTGGATGGATCGTCGAACCAGCAGGGTAGCGGTGCTGGAGTCATTTTGGAAGGACCCAACGGCGTGCTGATCGAACAATCTTTGAGATTTGCCTTCAAAGCCAGTAACAATCAAGCAGAATATGAGGCGCTGATCGCCGGGATTTTGCTGGCCAAAGAGATGGGAGCCAGGGTGCTAATGGCTAAGAGTGACTCGCTGCTAGTCACAGGGCAAGTAACAGGCGAGTTCCAGGCTAAAGATCCACAAATGGCGGCTTACTTGGAGTATGTGCAGGAATTGAAGAGTTCCTTTGCCTCCTTTGAAGTAGTGCATGTGCCCAGAGAGCAAAATGCCTGAGCTGACTTGCTAGCTAAGCTCGCCAGTTCAGGCAAGGGGGGTAGACAGAGGACGGTGATTCAAGAAACTCTGAAGACGCCAAGAGCATTTGTGGCAGATCACCTGGTTCTTCAGATAAGCAAGTCGACGGAGAAAGCAGCGAGAAGTCATAAGTCCCTGACGCAAGAAACTCTGAGATTGCCGAGAGTTAGAGCATGTCGAGGAGAGAAGGTGAACATGACGCAGGTGTGCGCTATCCATGAGTCAGACACCTGGATAACACAGTACAAGCGGTGCCTGGCAGATGGCCTCCTCCCACTGGATCCAACAGAGGCTAGGAAGGTAAAGAAAAATTCTACCAAGTACACGTTGATTGATGGCGATCTGTACAGGTTTGGGTTCACTCACCCACTCCTGGAATGCGTACATGGCGAGAAGTGCACGAGAATCATGGCAGAGATCCACGAAGGTATATGCGGAAGCCACGTCGGGGGTTGAGCTCTGGCCGCGAGGACTCTCCGTGCAGGTTACTACTGGCCATCGATGAGAGAAGACTGCAAGAAGTATGCCCAGTGTTGCAAACAATGCCAACAGCACGCCGATTGGCAAAAGGCGCCTCCCGAGGAGTTGAAGTCGATCTACAGCCCTTGGCCGTTTCATACCTGGGGAATAGACATCCTGGGACCTTTCCCGCTGGCGATCAGGCAGATGAAGTACTTGGTGGTGGCGATTGAGTATTTCACCAAGTGGATCGAAGCAGAACCAGTGGCCCAGATCACCGCACACAAGATCGAAGGTTTCGTGTGGAAGAACATTGTGTGTCGGTTTGGAGTGCCTAAGCGCCTGGTGTCGGACAATGGGACTCAGTTTGCAAGCCACCTGTTGAAGAAGCTTTGCGAAGGGGTAGGAATTCAACAAGTGTTTGCATCCGTCGAGCACCCTCAGACAAATGGCCAGGTGGAGTCAGCTAATCGGGTGTTGCTGAGAGGTTTGAAGAGAAGGCTAGAGAAAGCCAAGGGAAGCTGGGCTGAGGAGGTACCCCGTATAGTCTGGGCGTACCACACCACCGAGCAGTCAGGAACCCATGAGACCCCGTTCAGCTTGGTCTATGGGTGTGATGCAATGATTCCAGTAGAGATCCAGGAGAGCTCGCCGAGATTCCAGAACTTCGTAGAGGAAGACTCGAATGAAGAGAGAAGGCTGAACCTGGATCTACTGGATGAGGTCAGGGAAGAGGCAAGATTGAAGGCTGAAGCGGTGAAGAGAAGGATTGAACGAAGATATAACTCGAAGGTGATGCCGAGACAGTTTAGAGAAGGCGACCTGGTGATGAGGAAAGCCCACCAGTACGAGATGGAGAATAAACTGTCGCCCAAGTGGACTGGACCGTTCAGAATAACCGAGGCGCTCGGGAACGGCGCCTACCGCTTAGAGACATTGGAAGGAGGGGCGATTCCTCGCACCTGGAACGCCACGCACCTGAAGTTGTATTACAGTTGAGAACTTTGTAAGTAAAGATAAACACAAAGTTACATTACAATGTCTCTGTTAAAACAGTTTGAAGGGGGCACTCTTTTCTCCCTAAAGAGGGTTTTTAATGAGGCCACCCAATAAAGAGAAGTTTTCAAAGTACAAGTTGTTTTAGATTGCGTGCCTGTTGTTTTCAGAAAGTTTTGAAGAAAGACCTTGTCACTTATATGTGACTTAAGGCAAGTTAAAGATATATTGCATGCTTTCTAAAAAGTTTTAATTCCTGATCGTTTTTCGGCGATCGGAGGCATCAGTTAAAGTTTTAAGTCCTAATCGTTTTTCGGCGATCGGAGGCATCAGTTAAAGTTTTAAGTCCTAATAGTTTTTCGGCGATCGGAGGCATCAGTTAAAAGTTTTAAGTCCTCATCGTTTTTCGGCGATCGGAGGCATCAGTTAAAGTTCTAAGTCCTCATCGTCTTTCGGCGATCGGAGGCACGAGTTAGAGTTAAAGTCCTCATCGTCTTTCGGCGATCGGAGGCACTAGTTAAAAGACCTCACGCCCTCGCGCGTCCTGAGGCGAGTTAAAGACCTCCTCGTCGTCGAGCGAGTGCAGGCGAGGAAGAGTGAAAAGTCCTCAGTGTTTCTGGGGGCGAGAAGATGTAACCCCTGGGGCAATGTAGAGGCACCAGTGAAAAGTCCTCAGTGTTTCTGGGGGCGAGAAGATGTAACCCTTGGAGCAATGTAGAGGCATCAGCGAAAAGTCCTTGGTGTTTCTGGGGGCGAGAAGATGTAACCCCTGGGGCAATGTAGAGGCAAGTAGAAGACCTTCTCGCCTATGAGCGAGTTCAGGCGAGTTAGAAGACCTTCTCGCCTATGGGCGAGTTCAGGCGAGTTAAAGACCTTATCGCCCATGAGCGAGTTCAGGCAAGATAAAATCCTTCTCGTCTCGAACGAGTTCAGGTATGGTGTCAAGGGGGGACGAAGTTCGGAAGGTGGCTAAGGTAGGTTCGAAGAGAGCGCCTAGCCACCCGGTCTTTCGTCCTGAAGTTCAGGAAGGTAGAGGAGGATCCGAGAGGCGCCTCTACCCCCAGATCAAAGAACAATGGCCAAGGCATGAAGCCGGAAAGAAGCTGATCGCCAAGAGCCTTTGGCGACCAGGAAAAGTTCAAACAGTGGCGAGAAAGTTAAAAAACCCGTTTTGATGAAGCAGATCGGGTGAAGCAATGTTTTAAGCCAGTAGTTGAGTTAAAGTTTGTTGCTTGAAGAGTAATTTTTACGCTAAGGTTAATTGCCTTAAGATTACGAGTTGTTAAGGTGATTGTCGTTTGAAGTTGAAGTGGTTCGAAACATTTAAGTATAAGATCGTGCCTACGAAATCGCTAAGTTAATTTCTTGAAGCAAGCTGTGCAAGGAAAGTTAAAGCAGTTGAAGAAGGCATAAGAGGAAATACACAGACTTTGTCATTAAAAGTAAATATCAGTTCAGAACATATGTACGGGAAGATATAAAGTTTATTACAAGTTATACACAAAAGGAAAGTATAAGGGCAGTGGATGGAGTAAGTTGATTAGTCTTCGGCGGGAACCACTTTTCCATCCACCACCTCATTATTAAGTGACACCATGCTGAGATCCAGATCGGGGAACAAGCAGGCGAACTGTTCCCGTGCAGCCTCGAATCCAGCAGCCAGAATTTGGGCAGAGCTCAGATTAAGTTCTTCAATTTGCTTCTTAAGCTCTTCAATCTGTTTCTTGAGTTCTTCAGTTTGTTCTTTCAGCCCCTTATTCTGCTGCTCCAGCTTTTCAACTTGCTTCTTGAGTTGTTCGTTGGTTTCTTGAGCCTGGAGAAGGTCTTCAGCAACCTTCTTGGATTCTGCTTGCACCTTGCCCAGTTCAGCAGCAAGCTCCCCTTTTTCCTTGTTGGCTTCGTCGAGCTCAGCCATGGCGTCATCCCTCGCCTTCTCCACCTTGCCAAGGAAGATCTCCCGGTCGGCTGACCTTTGCTCCAGTTTCTTCACCTTGGCGGCGTCACTTTTTATGAGAGCCTCCAGGTCAGCCACCCTGACGCGATAAGGAACATTCTTGCTCTCTAGTTCGATCTTTTCTTGAGCCAGTTGCTGCACCTTATGGCGGAGTTCAATGGCCTCCTTGCGCGCCACCCTGAGCTCGGTACTCATTGCATCTTCTACTCAGGAGTGTTCAATCTCCGCGAGTGTCAGATTGAAGGAGAACTTCTCCACCTCAACCCTCATGGTGCTATTCTCAGTTCTAAGGTTGAAGAGGTCATCCTGGAGCTTCCTGGTGGAGCTCTCCACAGCTCTGGTTATGATGGCGGGGATGTCTTCTGCTATCGTCTTCAGCTTGGCAGATAAAGGCTCCCACATCCTCGTGACCTCAAGAGGGAGGTTTGTTGCTTGTAGAGGCGCTGGGTGGGCCTGTTGTTGGTTTTCGTCGCCACCTTCTTTAGTTGGTTCTTCAGTAGGCGCTTGTGGGCGTGGTGGCGACATCAGGGATTCGGTAATCAGGATTGGAGAGGTATGGGCAACCTCATCCCCGATTGGAGCAACATCTGCGGCTGAGGCATTTGAAGGAGGACCCCCTCCAGCTGATACATATGGCGTGGAGGCGCTCGGGGGGTCCTCCATGAAGTTTGGCTCGGGGGCCTCAACCGCAGGTGGCGCAGTTGCCAATGGAATGGCTTGGACTGGTGAGGCAGGAGCTGGTGGAGATGGCAGAGTTGGAGGTGGAGCAGGCGTGGACGGAGGTGTTGATGTTGGAAGAGGGGGTGGGGCAGGTGGTGAAGAAGGTGCCACCCTCTTCCTCTTCGTAACAAGGCCATCCTCGGTGACCTCGTCGTCTTCTTCCTCCTCCTCATGGACTACTTGGGGAGCTTTCCTTTTGGGCCTTTTGAGGACAAGTTTTTTGCGTTGGGCGGCGGGTTGGACATCGGAGGGAGCTGGGCCCTTAAGTGGCGATCGACCCTGTGCGGCGGCGATCTCCACCACCGAGTTTGGCACTGTTTGAGAGCCCGTTGCCAACCCGTGGGTTCGGGTGAGCGCCCTCAATTCAGCGAGTTTGCCCTGGCCCAACATATTATCTGCATAGAGCAAAAATGCATGGGTTAGTTCAGAGAGAAGATAAATGCATAAGGCAGTATGCAACAGCAAAGCAGATAAAGTGTGCAGAAAAATAAAACCAAAGTCTTGTGCACAACGCACAAGACGCCCAGAAACAGTTAACAGAAGCAATATTAGAACAAGAGCTTAGGTGTTCTAACCTATTCGAATTTCGAGTTGGTCCTCGAAGAACTCGAAGCTGATGAGTGTGGTGGTGAGGAAGGTGATGTTGGCGTCCGCCACACTCTTCCAAAAGAAACAGAGATCTCTGTCCAAGGCGCCCATGCTATCAGGACTTCTGGGTCTCCTGAAGCAGCTCTTGGACTCTTTGTTCCCCTTGTTCACCCAGTACAAGGGGAAACCGTCGAGTAGGGAAGCGTCCTTGTTGTTGGGGCGCACTTGGACGAACTTTCCCTTCCAATCTTTATAGGATTGCTGGAAGATGGAGAGGATCGACCTCCCAGCAATCCCATTCAAGCTTACCTACAGGCGATCTCCTGGGTGCTTGGCTTCGAAGAGGAATAAGAACACATCTACGGATGCTGGCAACCCCAGATGGTCGCACATCACTTGGAACGCTCGCACAAACGCCCAGCTGTTGGGATGGAGCTGGGCGGCGGCGATGTTGAGCTCGGTGAGGAGCTCCCTCTCGAAACGAGTAAAGGGAAACTTTAGTTTCACCTTCTTGAACAGAGTTGTGTAGACGAAGCAGAAGGGCCCGTCATTGCTCGCCTTGTCGTCAGCACAAACTGGCAGGCCAGGGGGGCAAGGTAGCACTACCATCTTCTCATCGTGCTCCTTGTGGAATGTTTGGTGAGGCTCATCCCCCTTAGTCAACCGCAAAACTGCCCCAGCAGTGTTCACAGAAGACGTTTCCCTCAAGAGGGTCGAGTTGGCCCAGGGATACAGGTTTTTGAAGTCTGGTGGGGGAATGGAGGCTCCTCCGGTGACAGTTGGAGTAGCCTGGGCCGGGTTGGGGCGGGAAGGTGCAGGCCTCTCAGCCTGGGAAGACGAAGCACCGCGTGCTCGCGGTGGGTTGAGTGCTTGAGAAGAGGGGGTTCGCGATGAAGGAGGAGGATTCGGGGTGATCTTTGTGCGAGTCATTGTCGAAGCTGCAAAGGAAGAAGAAAAGGAAAAATGATCAGGGTTCGCAGAGGCTGACTCGATCATGGGAGAAGGGTGAAAAACGAACGAACGTAGGTTCGTTGCAACGATTGACGAAGCCCTAAGTTACGAGAAAGAAGAAATGGAAAAACAACCCACAACGTATGCACCAGACAGTTACAGGATGATGCGAATCGGTTAAAATGCAGGAAAAACCAGCAGAAGAAGGAAAGGAGGTACCTTTTGATGATCAGGAAGACGATGAAGGATGCTGGTGATTCAGAATGTTGAAGAACACTGAGAGCTTTTTTGCAGGAGAAAGTTAGAGCTTTTGAGAATACGAAGAAAAGTGATGGAACAGTGGAGTGAAAATGGGTTTAAGGGTTTTTTCGAAATGGGTTTGGGAAGCGCAAATGGTAACTGAAGGTAACCGTTGATGAAGCCACGTGTCGAGCGATGGGTGAGGGGTTTGGTGGAGCGTCAGAGAAGCAGAAAGTACAACCGCTTGGAATTCTGCGTCAGTGCCACGTAGATCGGTGTTGACGTGACCCTTTCAGTCTTTTCGCTGGACAAGTCTTCGCTTAAGACTGGGGGGCTTGTGTACCGCCCTGGTAGTCGGAAGTGATGACGTGGCACCAAGCCACAGAGTAGGCGTGTTGACAAGGCGCCAGAGTTGCAGAAGGGAAGGAAGTCGGGGGATTCGTGTAATCGCCAGTTTTTAAGTTGGCGTGCTCCGATCTCCAGCATACCAGGCGATCGCCCAGTTGAAGATGAAGTCGCCAGATGGTAAACTCAGGCGACCAAGTGATTGGAGATCGCCAGAGCAAGCGCATCGCCGAAGATGAAGGTGGTGCAGATTATGAAGGCGGCCGGCGAGACCATAGGGAAGGTGTACAAGAGCACCCTAACTCGCCAATTCTAGTAGAGATCGCGGACGTTAGAAGCGGTGCACACGCCGATCCTTTGACGAGGCAAGGTTCTTGCGTCCTGGTCAACAGGCAGGATCACCAAGCGTTCAAAGTTTCTTGTGAAAAAGTCCCTAGTTTTAATGGTGATAGTGATCCTAATGTGTATTTAGATTGGGAAGCTAAGGTTGACCATTATTTTCATGTGTATAACGTCCAAGATGACCAAAAACTTAGTTTTGTTTCTTTATCCTTTTTGGACTATGCCAAAGAATGGTGGCATAAAATTGTAATGGACATTATATATCGCAAGAGACCTCCCATTGTTTCTTGGAATGCTTTGAAAGAGTGTATACGCGCAAGGTTTGTTCCTCCTTCTAGGAAGGAACACTTGTTGAAGTTCCAAAGGCTTCCTCAAGGACATAAGATGGTAGATGAATACTTTAAAGATTTTGAAACAACTTTGACTAAAATGAATATGCATGCTAATGAAGAGTCAAAGATTAAATGGTTTGTACGTGGTTTGAGAAGAGATATTAGAGACTTTGTAGAATTAAAAGAATATTCTTCTTTAAAGAGAGTGTTTCGCAAAGCCCTCAAGGTGGAATCATATCTTTTGAAAAAAACTTTCAAATATACTGATGATGATGATTTCTACAACTCTTCTAGGAAGGATGCAAACAAAGTTTCTACTCAAATTTCTCCTTCCAATTTTTCCAAACAAACCATGTTTCCAAAAAAGTTTCTACTACAAATCTTTCTACTCCTAAGTCACCTACCAAAACTTCAAATATCAAATGTTTTAAATGTTTAGGTTTTGGGCACATAGCTCTTCATTGTCCACAAAAGAAAATCTTAAAGATAAACATGGTAAAACAAGACTTAATTCACCCACCTACCACAAGTAAAAATGAAAAAGACAAAGAAGGCAAAATTGACATGGGTCTTATCCTTCCACATCCAAGGTGTTTTCCTTCCTTATCTTTTTCATTACCAAAGGTTCTTACTTCAACACCATCTTGGTTAAAAAATGTTAGGGATGATTTGTTCATACCTCCTAATGGTTGTCACCATTTAAGAGGCCTTTTTCCAAAAGATATCATCATTCCCAAACAAATATTTCCAACTTGGTCGATTTATAGAACCTCCTTTTCTGAAATTCCATTATTTACAAATGATAAGTCATGTTTTTCTTTTTCTTCCACTTTTCCTTGTAAAAGTAAACTGACTTTGTTATATGCAGGAATTCAAAATTCGTGGACGAATTCTCTCCAACTCGAGGAGTATGATGAGAATCAAATAAATGAGGCTTTTATTAATGAAGGAAGAGGTCATTCACCTTCACATTTGAAGTTCTTCCTTCTAGTCTTCTCAAAATTAAAAGAAGACATAAAATAAAGATGAGGCCCAAGCCCAAGCCCAAGAAGGCCAAAGCCCAAAAAGTCCAAGTCCATCCCATGAGGGGCAAGGCCAAGCATTAAATAAAAAAGCATCATTTGATTTACTCTTGTAAGAGGTGTGGATATTAAATAAAGGAGTATGAATATGTAAAATAAAGTCACATTGTCCATGTGACTTAGGAGAGTAGGTGTAGGTGTAGTTTTTAGGAGGTGTCATAGTAGAAAAAGGTCACACCTCCCATGTGACTTGTTTTTGGTGGGAATTTCAGATGAGTTTTATTTGAATTTTCCTACCTAATTTCCATCACCCTCACACTATGAATAGAGGTGTGGGCTCTTGTAAAATTCAGAATTGAGATTGGAATTGGGCTATAGAGAAACTCTACTGAAATTGAGAGAGAATTGTGAAAACTTTCTCTTCTCCTACACCTTGTCTTATCTTGAGTGCCTTGGTTCTCTCAAGTGGTGGCAGTTGCTCACTTATCTTGGAGCCTTCACACTCCAAGTGGCGTGACCACCAACCAAGCTCTCCATCTTCATAAGTTCTTTTCTCCTTCATCTTTTCATTTCATCTTCATGTCATACGAAATTCCTAAATATGTTTAGCTTCTTTATGTTCGGTTCATTTCTGTTCTAGCTTGTTTTGTTCGGTTCAATTCTATATTTGAAGCATTCTATTCGATTCTTTTGCTTTTAAACACATTTTAACCGGTTCAATTGGCAATAGATGGATCTTCCATGTGAGTTTGGTGTTTGGTGCAAGTTTTGGTGAGTTCTTGAAACATAGAGCATTGATCCAATTCTATTAAAAGTGCCTATTCTTTCTCCAACTCAATTTGATTCCATAGAATGTCAAAGAATCTTCTCTACTTTGCTAGTGGAATCATATCAATTTGGTAAACGTACATACTTGCCCACAATGTGTTAGACTTTTTCGAAGGAAGAGAAAATAAGTTTTTGTAAATGTCTTAAAGGTGTTAAGGTACCACAAGGATACTTTTCAAATGTTAAGAGTCTTGTATTTATGAATTATTTGAAACTAATAGGCTTAGAGTCTCATGATTCTCACATTCTAATGCAACAATTACTACCGGTGACTATTCATGGAATCTTACAGAAAAATGTTAGGCATACAATCACTCGACTATGTTCATTTTTCAATTCGATATGTAGTAAACAGATTGACTCTCAAAAGTTGGATGAACTTGAAGAAGAAATTATTGTTATCTTGTGTCAACTAGAGATTTTTTTCCTCCATCATTTTTTGATATCATGGGACATTTGGTTATTCATCTTGTAAGAGAAATCAAATTGTGTGGGCTAGTTTATATGCGATGGATGTATCCAGTTGAACGATACATCAATATTTTGAAGGGATATGTGAAGAATCAATGTCATCCGGAAGCTTCCATTATTGAAAGATACAATTCAAAGGAATCTATTGAGTTTTGTTCTAAGTACTTGTCAAAAGCCAAATCTACCGGTTTCCTGAAAAATGTTGGCATTCTCGTATATTGATAAGTAAATCTTCTAAAGGTGTACATGACATAAGAAAATCTAGAGAAGAGGTTTTGCAAGCACATTTGTATATCCTGAATAATACTAATGAGGTGTTACCATACTTAGATACATATAAAGACATTGTCAAATATAAGAATCTAAGGCAATTAGAAAAATAGGTGTTAATTTAGCATAACAAAACTTTTATGTCATGGTTTAAGCAACAAATTATGTATGATCCATCAGCATAAGAAACATTAATGATCCTGCCTGTTGACCAATACGCTGGAGCCTTGCCTCGTCAAACCTGGATCGACTTCTGCGCCGTGTTAGCCTCCGTCCTTCACCGTGATTCACCTCAAGAACCTGCAAAAGACAGAACGGCGCCGCTGCGGCCGATCACGCTCCGACGCCCAAGTCAGCGACTGAACCACCAAATACTAAGAGAAAACTCAAGAACTCTAAGGAACCGTGCAAAATTCTCTCTCAGCGTACTCAAGTTCTCGCAAGCGTAAAGAAGTAATCTAAACGTGCGTACCTCAGAAGTTCGTTAGAATCTCTTATATACCTGTGTACTTTCTCTCTCCTGACAGTTACACATCTGGACACGTGGCTCGCATCCAGCTGTACATGTGTCACCATCTGGAGCATCCTTGACTTGGGCGCCACTTCTTACTCTTCAGGCTTTTGGCTAAGTTACTTATGCATGAAACAACTCAGTGCATAGCTGCCTTGGAGCGTGATCTCTTCTGCGTGGCGAGTACGGGTGCCTTCATACACACTTTCCCTGTGGTCTCGCCGGCCGCCTTCATGATCTACTTCTCTTGCTTCACGGCGCATGATTAGGTAAGCCGTTACCCGACCTCAACCTCTGGCCAGCTAAGAAATAACTATCTGACGACTTCATCTTCGGTGATGTCCTTGCTTCGGCGATCTCTAACCACTAGGTCGTCTGGGTTCGCATCCAGCGACTACATCACAAACCTGGTGACCGCCGGTTTAGGTATGCTAGAGATCGGAGCACGCCAACTTAATAACTGGCGACCACACGAGCCCCCCGACTTCCTTCCCTTCTGCCAGCCATGGGCCCTCCTCAACACGCTTACATAATAGCTTGCTGCCACGTCATCACTTCCGACTACCAGGGCAGTACAAATTATGCATAACAAAACTTTTATGTCATGGTTTAAGCAACAAATTATGTATGATCCATCAGCATAAGAAACATTAACATGGCTTGCAAACGGTCTAAAGTTTGATGTTGTTCTGGTTATGAAGTGTACCGCCTAGGTAGTCGAAAGTGATGACGTGGCAGCAAGCTATAATATAGGCGTGTTGAACGGGACACCTGGCTAGCATAAGGGAAGGAAGTCGGAGGGCTCGTGTAGTCGCTAGTCGTTAAGTTGGCGTGCCCCGATCTCTAGCATACCTAAACCGGCGGTCACCAAGTTTGTGTCGTAGTCGCCGGATGTGAACCCAAGCGACAAGGCGATCGGAGATTGCCGAGAGGAGGACATCGCCGAAAGATCAGGAAACCTTGTTCCAGGCTTTCGAAGCGAAAGATGAAGTTGTAAGATGTTCATTCCCTAGCTGGCCAGAGGTTGAGGTCAGGGAACAACTTACCCGAACATGCACGGTGAAGTAAGTGAAGCAGATCATAATGGCAGCCGACGAGACAACAGGGAAGGTGTGTATGATGACACCCGTACTCGCCACACAGAAGAGATCGTGCTCCAAGGCAGCTATACACCGAGTTACTTCCTGCATGGGTAACTTAGTCGAACAGCCTGAAGAGTAAGAAGTGACGCTCAAGCAGAGGACACTCTAGATGGTGACACGTGTACAGCTGGATGCGAGCCACGTGTTCAGATGTGTAACCGTCAGGAGAGAGAAAGTGCACATGTATATAAGAGATTCTACCGAACTTCTGAGGTACGCGCGTTTAGAACACTTCTTTACGCTTGGAGAATACTTGAGTGACGGAGAGAGTTTTTGCATGGTTCCTTGAGTTCTTAGTTTTCTCTCTTAGAGTTTTGGTGGTTCCGTCACTGACTTGAGCGTCGGAGCGCGATCGGCCGCAGCGGCGCAACTCTGTCTTTTGCAGGTTCTTGAGGGGAATTGAGGTGGGAATGACGGAAGCTAACGCGGTGCAAAGCCGATCCAGAGGAAGAATACCTTTGACGAGGCGAGGCTCTTGCGTTCTGGTCAACCGGCAGGATCATCAGGCCCCCACCGAGGGGCCGTGTAAAACCTGTCCCCATCCACAGCGTGAGTTCTTGACGTTTCTGTAGTTTCTGTGTGGTTGTGTGCTGGTGCAACCATTTTCCACCGTTCGTTCAAGCTTTTGTTCGGTGATTTCAAGTTTTGCACCGTTCGTTCGAGCTTTGTTCGGTGAATTCGAGTTTTCTGCCGTTCGTTTGGGTTTTAATCGGTAGTTTGAAGTTTCCACCGTTTGTTCGAGCTTTCGATCGCTTTTCTTGAAGTTTCTTGCTGTTTGCGCGGTTTTTAATCGGTTGGTTTGAAGTTTTACCATTCGTTCGCGTTTCCGGTTGGTGAATCGGGAGTTTTGCTAGAGGAGCGGTAGGTTCATGGTGAAGTTGCAAGTTTCTATGAAGGTTTCGACGTCCGAATGTATCGGCGTTCTGTTGTGGTTGCGTTTTTGGAAGTTCTTGGGAGTTCGGGAGTTTCTGGCCGATTGATTGCTGGATCGATCGTTTGCTAGAGAAGGTTTCGTTCGTTGAAGTTTGGTCTGCTGATTTTTCATGAGAAAGATGAGAAGCAACCATTCAAGTCCCGTTGTGCCAGTTGCTACAGAAGGCGCCATGACCATGGCGCAGATGATGGAGATCATGCGTCCGCTGCAAGCGAATGTGGAGGCCTCGCGCATAGAGCAAGCAAAGATGCATGAAGACTTGGTCGCCTCTCAGGACAGGAATGAAGAGCTCAGCAAAGTGACTGAGGAGTTGTGTCAAGCTCTTCAGGAGCAGAGAGGACGCCCAGTTGCTGAAGAGGTCGCGCCGTCGTCGCCACCTCGCGTTTTCCCTATGCCGTTTGCTCAGGCGATCACAGACACGCCTATCCCTGCGAGTGTGGTACTTGTGAAGGCTTCTTTCACTGGGGTGGAGGACCCTGAGGCACATCTCACCACGTTCCACACGCAGATGATGCTGTCAGGGGGCTCGGATGCTGTATATTGCAAGATGTTTGTGAGCACGCTCCAGGGAACAGCGCTGGAATGGTTTGTGAGCTTGCCTACAGGTCACATAACCAATTTCCAGCAGTTTTCGAAGCTTTTCGTCGAGCAGTACATTGTGAACAAGGCGCCACCTAGGGTGTCTTATGACCTGTTCGACATAAGGAAGTACCAGGGAGAGTCCCTCAGGGACTACTTGAATCGCTTTGGAGCACAGATGGTCCGCTCGCCTGCCAAAGACGAGGAGATGCTGGTATACGCCTTCAAAAAGGGTGTGTTGCCGGGACCTTTCTGTGAGGCGCTGATTAGGGCTCACCCCGCCACGTTTGCTAAAGTTAGGCGACTTGCGGTGGCCCACATCGCCGACGAGAGTGAGGTCGCTGAGAAGAGAGCAAGCGTGGCCCCTGCTAGGCCACGTGCCCAGACTAGAATCCAGCCGCAGAGGGTGCTGGAGACGATGGCGGCCAAGAAGGATCAAAGGACTCGCCATCCTTATGATCCGAGGAAGAACAAGGGAAGGGGCCCAGGGCGCCCCAGGGAGTACAATCGCCCACCAAAGCACAAGTTTCTCATGGGGTTGGCGGATCTGATCGCCATTCCCAACATAGCAGCCAGGCTTAAGGCACCTGAGAAAGTGGGCGACAAGGTGTTGGGACCAAAACCAGACGCCTGGTGTGAGTTCCACCAGAGTTTTGGTCACACCGTTGATTCGTGTTTGGCCCTGGGATACCAGCTCAACGACCTGGTCAAGAGCGGTTTCTTGAATGATTACCTGCTGTACAGCAGGACGGGAGGTGCGTCGAGCTCCCAGCCGGCGAGTGGCGAGATTCAGCAGCACGAGATGCCCACTCATGGCGAGATCCACACCATCGCTGGAGGATTCTCGAATGGTGGATGCACTGCGTCACAGAGGAAGAAATACGCAAGGTCTATGATGACGGTGGATATGTTCGAGGATCACTCGCCAGATGTGGACATCACGTTCACAAAAGAAGATCTCAGGGACGTTGTGCCTCACGACAACGATCCCATAGTTATCTCGCTCGTCACAGCGGGAAGGAAAGTCCACCGGGTGCTAGTGGACCAAGGAAGCTCGGCAGATGTGATGTTCTGGCCGACTTTCACGCAGTTGCAATTACCCCTTGACCAGCTGAGGCCCTATGGAGGATGCTT
Organism: Phaseolus vulgaris; assembly: GCF_051622355.1. Taxonomy (NCBI): domain Eukaryota; kingdom Viridiplantae; phylum Streptophyta; class Magnoliopsida; order Fabales; family Fabaceae; genus Phaseolus; species Phaseolus vulgaris. Next base: position 34,320,013 of record NC_143504.1, read on the forward strand.
ATATGAGTTCGCTGGCGATCAGGTGGAGGTCAGGGGGTACATTGAGCTGAGAACAACGTTCACGAATGAGGTGGCATCGAGGACGGAGAAAATCAAGTACCTCGTTCTGAATTCCCCCTCAGCCTATAACATTTTGTTGGGGAGACCAACCCTCAACAGAATAGGAGTTGTGCCCTCAACTAGGCACATGAAGGTTAAGTTACCGTCAATGGAGGGGGTGGTGATCACCATCAGATCTGACCAGAAGGAGGCGAAGAAGTGCTATGAGAATAACCTCAAGAATAAGAAGTCAGTGAGTTACATCAGCACGACGCCACCCCCGGTGTGAAGCCCAGACCAACAGAATGGCGAGTTGTTGATGCGGCGATGGAAGTGGCCGCCAGAGGCGATGTCACCATGATGGAAGTTGTGGTTGAGGGAGAGAGCGTCGGACGGGAAGAAGAAGCGAGGAACTGACCAGAGGAAGCGAGGGAATTGGGAATCGCCAGGGCGATGATCGCCAGGGTAGCCAGACCCAAACCCGTCGAGGAGTGGCTCGAAAGGGAGATCGGGGGAAAGGTCTTCAAGCTGGGAAGATCCTTGGAGGCTGAGCTCCAAGACCAGATCGCCAAGGTGATAGAACGGCATCTGGATGCTTTTGCATGGTCTGCTTCAGACATGCCGGGAATTGACCCCGATTTCTTGTGTCACCATTTGGCAATGGACACACAAGTTAGACCAGTGCGGCAGAGAAGAAGAAAATTTAACGAGGAGAGGAGGCAGGCGATCAGGGATGAAACACAGAAGCTCCTCGCCGCAGGCCATATTAGGGAGGTCCAGTACCCTGAGTGGTTGGCTAATGTCGTACTGGTGAAGAAGAGCAATGGGAAGTGGCGCATGGGCGTCGACTTCACTGACCTGAACAAGGCTTGCCCAAAGGATTCGTACGTAGATGATAGGTTGTGCTACTGTTACAAGGTGATGCCCTTTGGGCTGAAGAATGCGGGGGCCACGTACCAAAGATTGATGGATAAGGTACTTGCACCAATGTTGGGAAGGAATGTGCAAGCGTACGTAGATGATATGGTCATGACCTCGCCAGAAAAGAGCAAGCACGTTGCGGATCTGGAGGAGTTGTTCACCACAATCGCCAAGTTCAGATTAAAGCTGAACCCCGAGAAGTGCATTTTTGGCGTGGAGGAAGGAAAGTTCTTGGGATTCCTCTTAACTGAAAGAGGAATAGAAGCAAATCCTGATAAGTGTGCTGCCATTTTGGCGATGAGGAGCCCGGCTACCGTGAAGGAGGTGCAGCAACTTACAGGTCGGATGGCCGCCCTGTCTCGTTTTGTATCAGCTAGCGGAGAGAAAGGCCATCCGTATTTCCAATGTTTGAGGCGAAACAACAAGTTTGTCTGGTCAAAGGAGTGTGAAGAAGCCTTCGTGAAGCTTAAAGAGTACTTGGCAAGCCCGCCGGTTTTGTGTAAACCCTTGGTAAGAACCCCTTTCAGGTTGTATTCTGCTGTGACTGAGAGGGCAGTGAGTGCGGTGCTCGCCCAAGATCAAGACCAGGCTCAGAAGCCTATTTATTTCGTCAGCAAGGTGTTGCAAGGCCCGGAGGTGAGGTATCAGGCCTTGGAGAAAGCTGCTTTGGCTGTAGTATTTTCGGCGAGGAGGGTGCGCCACTATTTTCACAGTTTTACAGTGCTGGTGATGACCGACTTGCCCATCCAAAAAGTCCTGAAGAAGCCTGACGTAGTTGGGAGAATGGTGAAGTGGGCGGTGGAGCTGTCGGAGTTCGACATCAAGTATGAGCCCCGAGGTCCGATCAAGGGACAGATTTTCGCCGATTTTGTGGTCGAGCTCTCGTCGGAAGCAGCTCGAGTTGAAGGGGATGATTTTCGTTGGGTGCTCTCGGTGGACGGATCGTCAAACCAGCAGGGTAGCGGTGCTGGAGTCATTCTAGAAGGGCCCAACGGCGTGCTGATAGAACAATCCCTGAGGTTTGCCTTCAAAGCGAGCAACAATCAAGCAGAGTATGAGGCGTTGATCGCCGGAATCTTGCTGGCCAAGGAGATGGGAGCTAGGGTGCTGATGGCTAAGAGTGACTCGTTATTAGTCACGGGACAAGTAAAAGGCGAGTTCCAGGCCAAGGATCCACAAATGGCGGCTTACTTGGAGTATGAGCAGGAGTTGAAGAGTTCCTTTGTCTCGTTTGAAGTGGTGCATGTGCCCAGAGAGCAGAATGCCCGAGTAGACCTGCTAGCTAAGCTCGCCAGTTCGGGCAAGGGGGGTAGGCAGAGGACAGTGATCCAATAAACTCTGAAGACGCCTAGAGCATTTGTGGCAGACCACCTGGTTCTTCAAATAAGCAAGTCGACGGAGAAAGCGGCAAGGAGTCACAGGTCCTTGACTCAGGAGACCTTGAGGTCGCCCAGAATAAGAGCATGTCGGGGGTAGAGGGTGAACATGACGCAAGTCTAGAATGTGTGCACGGAGAAAAATGCACTAGAATCATGGTCGAGCTCCATGAAGGGATATGTGGGAGTCACGTCGGGGGTCGAGCTCTGGTTGCAAGAACTCTCCGTGCAGGCTATTACTGGCCAACGATGAGGGAAGACTGTAAGAAGTATGCACAGTGTTGCAAGCAATGTCAGCAGCACGCTGGTTGGTACAAAGCGCCTCCAGAAGAATTAAAGTCAATTTACAGCCCTTGGCCGTTTCATACGTGGGGAATTGATATTCTGGCACTACAAGAAAAAAAGGTTTTAGTGGAGGTTATTTAGCGGAGGTTAACATAACCTTAGGAATTGATTTAATTAATGGAGGTTTTTTTCTAAAACCTCAACAAAATAACGGAGGTTTTTTAACCTTATTTAAATTCCAAAGGTTTATTATAAAACCTTGGCAAAATGACGGAGGTTTTTTTAACCTTCATTAATTTCCGAAGGTTTATTTTAAAATCTCCGCAAAATAACTGAGGTTTTTTTAACCTTCATTAATTTCCATAGGTTTATTTCCAAACCTCTGCAAAATAACGGAGGTTTTTTAACCTTAGTTAATTTTCAAAGGTTTACTTTAAAACCTCTGCAAAATAGTTGAGGTTTTTTAACCTTTGTTAAGTTTCATTAATTTATTCTAAAATCTCATAAAAAAATAATTGAAGAAATAATTTTAATATATTTGATAACTAAATTCTTAAAGTTTTTGAAAATGTAACTTTAAACATATAAATTTTTTTAAAAATATTATTGATTTTAAATATTTATTTAATTAAAATTAATTTTTATTTATTTATTTTATATAAATATTTTTAATAAAAAAAGAAAAATTATCTTTTTTTTTTTAACTTTTCCATGTATTTTCAAACCTCAGGAAAATACTCACACTTTTTACAACTTTGGACTAAAATGTTCATTCTCCTCTTCCACTTCCACAGTACTTCTCATCCTCTACCATAGCTTCTCATCCACCGGACCTGTTTCTCCTCCACCAGATCTGTTTCTCCTCCTCCACCGGATCTGTTTCTCCTCCTCCACCACGAACCTGCTTCTGCTGCTTCACCACGGACCTGCTTCTGCTGCTTCACCACGGTAATTTGTTTCTTCTTCTAAGGGAGTGCAGGGTTATGGTTCAGGGTGTTTCTGCTTCTAGGGTTATGGTTCATAGTTAAATCTGCTCCAGCTCAAAAAAGAAAAGAAAAAAGGATCCCAACCATTTGTTTTCATTCACTGTTTCTGATCCAGTTTTTCCAGTTATTATGTTTTCACATTTGTTTTCAATTCTGCTTTCGGTAGGTTGCTTGGGCATATCTATGCTTGCGGTCCATGGATGCATAGATTCCAAGATAAAGACAAAGGCTTATTAGAGAAAGGACTAGTTCAAATCAAACTGGTCCTTAAATCTTGTTTTTTTGTTGTTTGGTGATCCTGACGCTGATATGGCTTTTATTATTGGGACCTATCTTCCTTTGCGTTTTGATAATGCACATGGTTGTCCTGATTCTTGCAGATTATGCACTTTCATTAAAACTGAAAATGCCATGCTTAAATTGTGATACAAATTCCTAAGAGGAGATATTTTGTTGAGTTTAATGAACATGCAGTAGTATTATTCGCCCATGGGACCTTTCCCATTGGCGATCAGGTAGATGAAGTACTTGGTGGTGGCGATTGAATACTTCACCAACTGGATTGAAGCAGAACCAGTAGCCCAAATCACCGCACACAAGATTGAGAGCTTTGTATGGAAGAACATCGTGTGCCGGTTTGGTGTGCCTAAGCGCCTGGTGTCAGACAATGGGACTCAGTTTGCAAGTCACCTACTGAAGAAGTTGTGTGAAGAGGTGGGAATTCAGCAGGTGTTTGCATCCGTCGAGCACCCTCAGACAAATGGCCAAGTAGAGTCCGCCAATCGGGTGTTGCTGAGAGGTTTGAAGAGAAGGCTGGAGAAAGCTAAGGGGTCGTGGGCTGAGGAGGTACCCCGCATAGTTTGGGCGTACCATACCACCGAGCAGTCAGGAACTCATGAGACCGCGTTCAGCTTGGTCTATGGATGTGATGTGAATGTAACTACAAGAACACATGATTCTTGACATTCTTAGGAGCAACTTGAGCTGCATTTGAAAGGCACTTTACTTTAGAATTGGATCAATGTTCTAATTCAAGAACTCACCAAAACTTAGCACCAACCAAGACTCATATGGAAGTCCATGTATTGTCAAATTGAATCAAACACAAGGAATGAAGAACAAGAATTAAAAACTGGACAGAATTGAAAAGCTAGCTACTGAACCGAAAAGAAACAAATAACAAAGCTGGAAAAGTAAATGTAAACGGTAGAAAATGAAGGAAGAACACTAGGAATTAAAACTACCGAATGGAAAATTGAAGAAAAGGAAGAAGAACACTTATAGGAAGATGCTTGCTGGATTTTGAGAATTGGAAGAAGCCATTCACGCCACTTGGAACCTTGAACCAAGATAAGTGATGGAGTGCCACCACTTGAAGCTCACCATAGCTCACAAGATAAGGCAAAGAAGAAGAAGACTCAAAACTCACAAATTCTCACCAAATTTGAGTATAGTCTCTCTACTATAAAATTCCAATCTGAAAAATACAAAGAGAAGCACCTTATTTATAGCCTATGAGGTGCTGAAAATGCAAGCTAAATGGCACACAAATGCAATGAAAGTCGGCGCCAATCTAGACAATGAAGGAAGTGTGACTTTCCTTCCTAGATTGGCACCCCCTAAGCTCCTATCTACACTCCCCCCTAGACTCCCTTACTACTTACACCTTTTTATTACATCCACACCCTTATTCTACAAAAGAAATAAGAAGAGCCATTTTATTATACTCTTGTCCCAAAGCTCTTGCCATGCTCCTAGTAATTCGTTGGGCTTGGGCCCCTTGTTGGGCTTGGACCCCTTGATGGGCTTGGGCCCCTTGTTGGGCTTGGGCTTCATGGGCTTGAGCATCCTCTACTTGGTTTCCATCATACTCCCCGGGTTTGAGAGAATTCGTCCACGAATTTGGGAAACCTGCAGCAAAAGGAGTGAGATCAGTAACATTGAAAGAATTACTACCAGGATAAGTAGAGGGCATATCTAACTCATAGGCATTATTATTAATCCTCTTGATGACTTGGAAAGGGCCATCACCACGAGGCACAAGTTTGGACTTCCTTAGAGAAGGAAATCTATCCTTTCTCAAATGAAGCAAAACCCAATCATCGGGCTCAAAGATTAATGCCTTTCTCCTTTGGTTGGCAGTGTCAGCATATTTACCAACTTTCTTCTCAATTTGTAACTTGATGCGGTTATGCAAATCTTTAACAAAAGATGCCTTTTCAAAACCGTCTTTGCATAGAACCTCATCAAGTACAAGAATGGGAAGAAGATCTAGAGGTGTGAGGGGATTAAACCCATAAACAACCTCAAAAGGAGAATGGTTAGTGGTGGAATTCACTACTCTATTATAGGCAAATTTAATATGAGGTAGTAAATCCTCCCAAGCCCTTGGATTCCCGGAAATAAACCATCTCAATAATTGACCCAAAGTTCTATTAACCACTTCGGTTTGACCATCAGTTTGGGGGTGGCAGTAGTAGAAAACAGAAGTTTGGTGCCAAGTTTCCCCCATAAGGTCCGCCAAAAGTGACTTAAGAACTTAGAATCCCTATCAGATACTATACTTCTAGGAAGTCCATGCAAACGAACAACTTCCTTGAAGAAGAGATTTGCAATATGGCATGCATCATCCACTTTGTGGCATGGAATAAAATGAGCCATTTTAGAAAAACGGTCCACTACCACAAAGATGGAATCCTTACCTTCGATGTCTTGGGTAGTCCTAAGATAAAATCCATAGAAATATCAACCCAAGGCATTGTAGGGATAGGAAGAGGGGTATATAAACCATGGGGTTGGACCTTAGATTTAGCCTTCCTACATGCTATACATCTATCACAAAAGGTATGTACGGATTTGCGCATGTGAGACCAAAAGAAATGTTCATGCAATGTTTCTAAGGTCTTAGCTACCCCAAAATGTCCCATAAGCCCACCCTCATGAGCCTCTCTAACAAGAGATTGTCTAATGGATCCTTGGGGAACACAAAGTCTTTTTCCTTTGAAAAGAAAACCATTATGTAAGAAAAAGTCTTTGTGACCTCCCTTGGAACACTCTGGATAGATTAGAGAGAAATCTAAGTCATCATGATAAAGTTCCTTTATGTGATCAAAACCTAAATATTGAACATTTAAAACATTTAACAAGGTATATCATCGTGAAAGAGCATCGGCCACCACATAAGGAAATTGCTCAATAAACTCCACCCACTTAGCATGTCTCTTATTAAGCTTGCTTTGGCTTTTCAAATATTTAAGGGACTCATGATCACTATGAATCACAAATTCCTTTGGAAAAAGATAATGTTGCCAATTTTGCAAAGCTCTAACAAGAGCATAAAGTTCTTTATCATAAGTGGAGTAATTGAGTTGACTCCCTTTGAGTTTCTCACTAAAATAAGCGATGGGGTGTCCTTCTTGAAGGAGGACGGCCCCAATGCCTATATTAGAGGCATCACACTCTATTTCAAATGTCTTAGCAAAGTTAGGAAGGGCTAGAATGGGGGCTTTAGTTAATTTATCCTTCAAAGTTTGAAAAGCGTTTTCTTGCTCTTGTCCCCACTTAAAAACCACATCCTTCTTTACTATGGCATTTAAAGGTGTGGCAATTGTACTAAAGTCTTTCACAAACCGCCTATAAAAACTAGCGAGTCCATGAAAACTTCGTACTTCATTGACATTGGTGGGTGTAGGCCAATGTTGAATTGCTGCAACTTTTGTTTGATCTACATGCACCCCTTTATGACTAACCACAAACCCTAGGAAGTCTATATGATCTAATGCAAATAAACATTTAGCATGGTTAGCATACAATTTCTCCTTCCTAAGGGTTTCTAGAACTTGTCTAACATGGGACTCATGATCTTCTAAGGACAAGCTATATATAAGAATATCATCAAAGTAAACCACAACAAAGTCCCTGCGCAGTTTCTTGAATCTTCTCCGATCGGTCGCTGATTCGTTCGTGGTTGAAGTGTTATTTGCTGTACTTCTGTGGTTCGCTGAAGTTAATGAGAAAGATGAGAAGCAATCGTTCCAGTCCCGTGGCTCCCGTCGCAGCTGAAGGCGACGCCGCCATGACCATGGCGCAGATGGCAGAAATGATGCGCTCATTGCAGGCTACTGTAGAAGCCTCGCGCGTCGAGCAGGCCAGGATACATGAAGACCTGGTCGCCTCTCGCGCCAGAAACGAGGAGCTCAGCAAGGTAGCTGAGGAGCTACGTCGAGCTCTTCAGGAGCAGCAGGTTCGTTCTTCCGCTGAGGAGGTGGCACCGTCAACGCCGCCTCGTGTTTTCCCAATGCCTTTCATTCAGGCGATTACCGACACGCCAATTCCCACGAGCGTGGTCCCGGTTAAAGCTGTTTTTACTGGCGTGGAAGATCCAGAGGCTCATCTGACCACGTTCCACACACAGATGATGCTGTCAGGGGGGTCGGATGCTGTCTATTGTAAGATGTTCGTGAGCACGCTCCAGGGAACGGCGATGGAGTGGTTTGTGAGCCTGCCTAATGGCCACATAACTAATTTTCAGCAATTCTCGAAAATCTTTGTCGAGCAGTATATTGTGAACAAGGCACCGCCCAGAGTGTCCTATGATCTGTTTGATATAAGGCAGTACCATGGGGAGTCCCTCAGAGACTACCTCAATCGCTTCGGAGCGCAGATGGTCAGGTCGCCGGCCAAGGATGAAGAAATGCTGGTTTATGCCTTCAAGAAGGGCGTGCAGCCAGGGCCATTCTGCGAAGCCTTGATCAGGGCTCATCCAGCGACGTTTGCTGAAGTCAGGTGACTTGCGGTGGCTCACATCGCCGACGAGAGTGAGGTCGCCGAGAAGAGGGGCAGTGTGGCTCCCGTCAGGCCACGCGCCCAGACCAGGATCCAGCCACAGAGGGTGCTGGAAACGGCAGCGGCGGCCAGAAAGGATCAAAGGACTCGCTATCCTTACGATAGGAGAAACAAGGGAAGAAGCCAAGCGCGCCAACCGCCAGCACGCCAACAACCAGCACGCCGGGAATACAACCGCCCGCCTAAGCACAAATTCGTCATGGGACTAGCGGACCTGATCGCTATCCCTAACATATCTGCTAGATTGAAGGCGCCCGAGAAGGTGGGCGACAAGGTGCTGGGGTCGAAGCCGGATGTCTGGTGCGAGTTCCACCAGTGCTTTGGCCACAACCTGGACTCGTGTTTGTCTTTAGGGTACCAGCTCGACGATATGGTTAAGAGCGGGTTCCTAAACGACTATCTGCTGGACAGAAGGACCGGAGGAGCGTCGAGTTCCCAGCCGGCAGGGGGAGAAGCCCAGCAACACGAGATGCCTATCCATGGGGAGATCCACACCATTGCAGGGGGTTTCTCAGGTGGTGGATGCACCGCATCGCAGAGGAAAAAGTACGCGCGATCGGTGATGTCGGTGGACATGTTTGAAGATCACTCGCCCGAGGTGGACATTACGTTCACCAAGCAGGATCTTCGGGACGTTGTGCCTCACGACAACGATCCCATTGTTATTTCGTTGATCACGGCGGGGAGGAAGGTTCACCGAGTTCTGGTGGACCAAGGAAGTTCGGCAGACGTGATGTTCTGGCCGACTTTCACGCAGCTAGAGTTGCCCCTTGACCAGCTGAGGCCCTATGGAGGGTGCTTGTTTGGGTTCGCTGGCGACCAGGTGGAAGTCAGGGGGTACATTGAGCTGAGAACCACGTTTACCGATGAGGCTGGGTCGAGGACGGAGAAAATCAAGTACCTCATCGTAAACGCCCCTTCAGCATATAACATCCTGCTGGGAAGGCCCACTCTCAACAGGATAGGCGCAATTCCATCGACTCGGCACATGAAGGTGAAGCTGCCGTCCATGGAAGGGGTGGTGATCACGATAAAGTCTGATCAGAAGGAAGTGAAAAAGTGCTATGAAAATAGCCTGAAAAACAAAAGATCAGTCAGCTATGTTACAACCACCCCACCTCCCGGTGTGAAGCCCAGACCGCCGGTGATGGAGGAGGCCGCCGGAAGGGACGTAGAGATGGTAGATGCTGAGCTGGGGGAGAGGAATGCTGGCCTGGAGGAAGAAGAGGCGCGGAATCGACCGGAGGAAGCCAGGGAGCTGGGAATCACCAAGGCGGTGATCGCCAGAGAATCAAGGCCCAAGCCTGTCGAGCAGTGGCTCGAGAAGGAGATCGGGGGGAAAGTTTTCAAGCTCGGAAGATCTCTGGAGGTCGATCTCCAGGACCAGATTGCCAAGGTGATTGAACGGCATCTGGACGCGTTTGCCTGGTCCGCTTCGGACATGCCCGGGATCGATCCCGACTTCTTGTGCCATCATCTAGCGATGGACAACATGGTGAGACCGGTGCGGCAAAGAAGGAGGAAATTTAATGAAGAAAGGAGGCAGGCGATCAAGGATGAGACCCAGAAACTCCTCGCTGCAGGCCACATCAGGGAAGTCCAGTACCCTGAGTGGCTGGCAAATGTCGTGCTGGTAAAGAAGAGCAACGGGAAATGGTGCATGTGCGTCGATTTCACCGACCTGAATAAGGCTTGCCCAAAGGATTCGTATCCTTTACCAAGCATTGATGCCCTGGTTGATAGTGCTGCAGGGTGCAAGCTGCTGAGTTTCCTGGATGCCTTCTCGGGCTACAATCAGATCAAGATGCATCCCCTCGATGAAGAAAAGACAGCCTTCATGACGGAGAGGTCGTGCTACTGCTATAAGGTGATGCCGTTTGGGCTGAAGAACGCGGGGGCCACGTACCAGAGGCTGATGGATCGAGTACTTGCACCGATGCTGGGAAGGAACGTGCAAGCTTACGTCGATGACATGGTCGTGACCTCGCAGGAGAAAAGCAAGCACGTTGCAGACTTGGAAGAATTGTTCACAACGATCGCCAAGTTCAAGTTGAAGCTCAACCCGGAGAAATGCATTTTCGGCGTGGAGGCTGGAAAATTTTTGGGTTTTCTCTTGACTGAAAGAGGGATAGAGGCCAACCCGGACAAGTGTGCCGCCATCTTGGCGATGAGAAGCCCGACTACAGTGAAAGAAATCCAGCAGCTGACGGGTCGGATGGCGGCCCTATCCCGCTTCGTGTCGGCGAGCGGAGAAAAGGGACATCCCTATTTCCAGTGTCTGCGGCGCAACAACAAGTTCGCTTGGACGAAAGAGTGCGAGGAAGCTTTCGTCAAGCTAAAGGAATATTTGGCGAGCCCGCCGGTTCTGTGCAAACCATTGGCTGGAATCCCTCTCAGGTTGTATTTCGCTGTGACTGAGAGGGCGGTGAGTGCGGTGCTCGCCCAGGACCAGGATCAGGCTCAGAAGCCTATTTATTTCGTGAGTAAAGTGTTGCAGGGCCCAGAAACGAGATACCAGGCCCTGGAGAAGGCTGCGTTGGCTGTGGTGTTTTCGGCGAGGAGGTTGCGCCACTATTTCCACAGTTTCACGATATTGGTGATGACTGACCTGCCCATCCAGAAGGTCTTGAAGAAACCTGACGTTGCAGGAAGAATGGTGAAGTGGGCAGTCGAGTTGTCGGAGTTTGACATTAAATATGAGCCTCGAGGCCCGATCAAAGGGCAAATCTTTGCGGATTTCGTAGTCGAGCTCTCTTCAGAGGCGACGCGGGTTGAGGGAGATGATTTCCGTTGGGTACTCTCGGTGGATGGATCGTCAAACCAGCATGGTTTGGAGGACTCTCCACTAGAGAAATGAGCCATGAGCAGAAAATACACAAAAACAGAAAACAAAACAGTGAAAGAAACTTGTTAGACAATTAAAAAACAGTGAGATATAGGTTGCTGGAAATTGCCCAAGAAAGCACTCAAACCACTCCAAGAAAATATTTTGTCCTCAACCAAGCCTTTCTTGTGGAATGGAGTAGCTTCAAGTGAAATATGTCACAGCAAACCAACTTACTTAAGAACAAGTCTCCACACAACTTTTAAGAAGAACAAAAAGACAAGCAAGAAAAAGGTGTAAACAATAAAAGCTAAACCAAAAAACAGAGAGTAATGTATGACAAACTAGAAAGAATATGAATGAAAGACAATCAAGAAAAATAAGGAACTCAATGAATAAAGAAGGCACACAAAAAGAGTCCTAAAGAAAAGTGCTAGAGTATATTAAAGAAAACAGAAAACAGCTACTGGAATTTTTTTATTTTTTTTAAAGCAAACCGTGCTATGTTTACAGATTTAACTGTACCGATTGAAAGCGAACTGGAATGTGAAAAATTAACCACAGAAACTTCAATGTCTTAACTCAAAAATGGCACTGGAATGAGGTAAAAACAGTAAGCCAATTCAGAGAAATAAATTTTTCAAAATTGCTGCCCAATTACCGTATTCTTTTCGGCAGTATTGTACACTTTTCGTATTTTATTTATCATTTTTTTTTGTGTACTTGGAATTTTTGAGTGATTCTTTTTTCTATGCTTTTGTAACACTTAGAAGTATGTAAATCCAAATTTTCACAAATTTCCTATGAGCCAATTAATTGCAGTAAATTGAAAACAGTAGCACGTTTGTAAGAAAACAGAGGAGCCTATTTAGGAATGAAAAACAGTATGATGAACTAGCAAAGACATAATGGAAATTGTGTAAAGGAACTTGTATAGAATGAAAATACAAGCATGAACTCAATATCTAAAAATGAAAATGCACAAAGGATGAAGCAATAAACTAAAAAAAAAACAGAAAGTAAACCAAAGCAAGAAACAATTAAAGCAATAAAAGTACTACTAGAAGTAATGACAATTATGGAATAACATGACTAAGACAAAACTTGACATGATTACAAAATTAAAAGACATATAACAAGATATAGCCACAAGTGAAAGGAAGCTTAAGGTCTGCTCTAGGAAGGAGAATGCCATTCCAAAAGAGCAGCCATACTCATATGAACAATGAGTGCTAGAATCCTTTTCACAAACACCTGGTGTAACAAAAGAAAACAGCAAGAAAACTCAAAATAAATCCTAAAACAGAATGGTAAACAACTTGAATTAAAGAGCTCTTGAAAGTAAAGTGCAATACAACTCAAAATTTAAGCAAGAAACAAGCCTAGACTCCTGATACCACATGATGTGAATGTAACTACAAGAACACATGATTCTTGACATTCTTAGGAGCAACTTGTGTTGGATTTGAAAGGCACTTTACTTTAGAATTGGATCAATGTTCTAATTCAAGAACTCACCAAATCTTAGCACCAACCAAGACTCGTATGGAAGTCCATGTATTGTCAAATTGAATCAAACACAAGGAATGAAGAACAAGAATTAAAAACTGGACAGAATTGAAAAGCTAGCTACTGAACCGAAAAGAAACAAATAACAAAGCTGGAAAAGTAAATGTAAACGGTAGAAAATGAAGGAAGAACACTAGGAATTAAAACTACCGAATGGAAAATTGAAGAAAAGGAAGAAGAACACTTATAGGAAGATGCTTGCTGGATTTTGAGAATTGGAAGAAGCCATTCACGCCACTTGGAACCTTGAACCAAGATAAGTGATGGAGTGCCACCACTTGAAGCTCACCATAGCTCACAAGATAAGGCAAAGAAGAAGAAGACTCAAAACTCACAAATTCTCACCAAATTTGAGTATAGTCTCTCTACTATAAAATTCCAATCTGAAAAATACAAAGAGAAGCACCTTATTTATAGCCTATGAGGTGCTGAAAATGTAAGCTAAATGGCACACAAGTGCAATGAAATTCGGCGCCAATCTTGACAATGAAGGAAGTGTGACTTTCCTTCCTAGATTGGCACCCCCTAAGCCCCTAAACCCTAAACCCTAGACTCCCTTACTACTTACACCTTTTTATTACATCCACATCCCTATTGTACAAAAGAAATAAGAAGAGCCATTTTATTATACTCTTGTCCCAAAGCTCTTGCCATGCTCCTAGTAATTCGTTGGGCTTGGGCCCCTTGTTGGGCTTAGACCCCTTGATGGGCTTGGGCCCCTTGTTGGGCTTAGACCCCTTGATGGGCTTGGGCCCCTTGTTGGGCTTGGGCTTCATGGGCTTGAGCATCCTCTACTTGGTTTCCATCAGGATGTGATGCGATGATTCCAGTTGAAATCCAGGAGAGCTCGCCGAGATTCCAGAACTTTGTGGCGGAAGACTCGAGCGAAGAAAGAAGGCTGAATCTGGATTTACTAGATGAGGTCAGGGAGGAGGCAAGGGTAAAGGCTGAGGCAGTGAAAAGGAGGAATGAACAAAGATATAACTCGAAGGTGATGCCAAGGCAGTTTAGAGAAGGCGACCTGGTGATGAGGAAGGCCCACCAGTACGAGATGGAAAACAAGTTATCATCTAAGTGGACAGGACCGTTCAGAATAACCGAGGCGCTCGGGAACGACGCCTACCGCTTAGAAACGTTGGAAGGAGGGGCGATTCCTCGCACTTGGAACGCCACACACCTCAAGTTATATTACAGTTAAAGCTTTGTAAGTAAAAACGAACATGAAGAGATTTGCAAGCTTTATGTTAAAACAGTTTGAAGGGGGCACTCTTTTTTCCATAAGGAGGGTTTTTAATGAGGCCACCCAATAAAGAAGAGTTTTCAAAGTTTAAAGTTTCTAAGATTGCATGCTTGTTGTTTCGAAAGTTTTAGAAAAGACCTTATCACTCGTACGTGATTCAAGGCAAGTTTGAAGTTATGCTGCATGCTTTCTAAGAAAAAGTTTTAAAGTCCCCATCGCTTTTCGGCGATTGGCGACATCAGTTAAAGTTTTAAAGTCCTCATCGTCTTTCGGCGATCGGAGGCACCAACGACGACTAAAGACCTTAGTGCTCTCGTGCGTTTGGAGGGAAGAAAAGAAAAGACCTCCTCGCCCTCGAGCGAGTGCAGGCGAGAAAGGTAAAAGACCTCCTCGCCCTCGAGCGAGTGCAGGCGAGAAAGAGAAAAATTCCTCAGTGCATCCAGGGGGGAGGAGATGTACACCCTGGGCAAGTTGAGGCACCAGATAAAGTCCTTCTCGCCGTCAAGCGAGTTCGGGCAAGATAAAGTCCTTCTCGCCGTCGAGCGAGTACAGGCAAGATAAAGTCCTTCTCGCCGTCGAGCGAGTTCAGGCCAGATAAAGTCCTTCTCGCCGTCGAGCGAGTTCAGGCCAGATAAAGTCCTTCTCGCCGTCAAGCGAGTTCAGGACAGATAAAGTCCTTCTCGCCGTCGAGCGAGTTCAGGCGAGATAAAGTCCTTCTCGCCGTCGAGCGAGTTCAAGCAAGAAAAAGTCCTTTTCACCTCAGAGTGAGTTCAGGCAAGATGAACTGAAAAGTCAGGGGTGTTCGTGACCTTAAACGGCGGGAAAGGAAGGAAAACGCCTTTCCCCCTTTAAGTAAAACATCAATATTGACTTAGTAAGACCAGAAAAGACTTCCACGCTTGTAGGCGGTGTGAAGGCAGATAAAATCCTTCTCGTCTTGAACGAGTTCAGGTATGGCGTGAAGGGTGAAAGAAGTTTAAAGGATAGCTAAGGTAGGTTCAAAGAGAACACCTCGCTATCCGGCTTATTGTTCTGAAACTCAAGGAGGTAGAGAAGGATCCGAAAGGCGCCTCTACCCCCCACATGAGGGAACAATAGCCAAGTTATGAAGGCAAAGAAAGCTTACATCGCCAGAACCCTATGGCGATCAGAAGAATTCCAGGCGATGACAGGAGTAAAGGCTAACCTTGCCGGGCAGATCAGGTAAACTGTATTGTGATACCGGTTTAAGTTAAAACCTGATGCCTTGTAAGTAGCTAATTGCCTTAAGTTTGCAAGTTACATTAAATGTCATCGCTTGAAGGTTAATAAGTTGCTCAAGTTTTACTTTGAGTTAACAGTTGATGAATTGTTATAAGATTGATAGTTTGCTCGAGTTCAAAGCAGTGAGTAAACGGTTAAGCCCGAGGAATCGCTAAGTTAATTTGTTTAAAGCGAGTTCTACCGGTTAGTTGATCAACCATACAGCGAGTAAGAAAGCAGATGAAGGTTAAGGAATGCGAAGTAAACAGAAAGACGAGGCGCAAAGGCGGAAGAAGTTATATAAAAGCAGTGTCAGTTCAAATACATAATGATCCTGCCTGTTGACCGGAACGTTGGAAACTGCCTCGTCAAAGGATCGACGTGTGCACCGCTTCAAACCTCCGTTCCTCTTCGAGATCCACCTCAAGAACCTGCAAAGAAACAGAGCGGCGCCGCTGCGGCCGATCGCACTCCAACGCCCAAGTCAGTGACGGTATCACCAAATACTAAGAGAACAAGAACCGTGCAAATCCTCTCTCACAGTAAGCTCTATAACTCGCAAGCGTAAAGAGTATATTCTGAACGTGCGTACCTCAGAAAGTTTGTTAAGGACTCTTATATACCTGGTGGCTTTCTCTCTCCTAGCAGTTACAGACTTGGACACGTGGCTCGCATCCAACCGTACACGTGCCATCATCTGGAGGCTCCTTGACTTGGCGCTGCTTCTACTCTCATTTTGGCTAAGTTACTTATGCATGGTACTGCCCAGTGCATAGCTAACTTGGGAGTGCGATCTCTACTGGAACTGGCGAGTTAGGGGCCTTCATACACCTTCCCTGTGGTCTCGCCGGCCGCCTTCATAATCTGCTTCTCCTTCATCTCTGGCGATGTGCTTGCTCTGGCGATCTCCAATAACTAGGTCGCCTGAATCTACATCTGGCGACTTCATCTTTAACTCGGTGATCGCCGATTCTAGTAAGCTGGAGATCGGAACACGCCAACTTAACAACTGGCGACTACGCGAGCCCCCCGACTTCCTTCCCTTCTGCCAACCTGGCGCCTTGTCAACACGCCTATACTGTAGCAGGATGCCACGTCATCACTCCCGACTACCAGGGCGGTACACAAGCCCCCCAGTCTTAAGCGAAGACTTGTCTAGCGAAAAGACTGAAAAAGTCACGTCAACACCGGTCTACGTGGCACTGACGCAGAATTCCAAGCGGTTGTACCTTCTGCTGTTCTGACGCTCCACCAAACCCCTCACTCATCGCTCGACACGTGGCTTCATCAACGGCTCTCTTCATTTGCCGTTTGCACTTCCTAAACCCATTTCGAAAAAACTCTTAAACCCATTTTCACTTCACACTGTTCCATGACTTTCTTCGTGCTTGCAAACGCTCTAACATCCTTCTGCGAAAACTCTCAACGCTCTCCAACACTCTAGATCACCATCTTCCTCCATCGTCTTCCCGATCATCGAAAGGTACCTACTTTCCTTCATCTGCTGGTTTTTCTTGCATTTTCACCGATTCGCATCATCCTGTAACTGCTTGGTGCATACGCTGTGGGTTGCTTTTTTCATTTCTCCTTCTGCGTATCTTAGAGCTTCGTCAATCGTCGCAACGAACCTACATTCGTTCGTTTTTCACCTTCCTTTTATGATCGAGTCAGCCTCTGTAGCCCCTGATTATTTTTCCCTTTCTTCTTTCTTTGCAGCTGCAACCATGACTCGCTCAAAGATCACCCCGAACCCTCCTCCTTCATCACGAAACCCCCCTTCACAAGCACACGATCCACCATGAGTTCGTGGCGCTTCATCTTGCCAGGCTGAGAGGCCTGCGTCTTCCCGTCCTGTTCCGGCCCAGGCGACTCCACCTATCGCCGGAGGAGCCCCCGTTCCCCTGCCAGACTTGAAAACTTTGTATCCCTGGGCCAACTCGACCCTTCTGAGGAGACATCCTCTGTGAACACTGCGGGAGCAGTTTTGCGGCTAACTAAGGGGGATGAGATTAATCAATCTTTTCACAAGGAGCACGACGAGAGGACGATGGTGCTGCCTTGCCCCCCCGATCTGCCTGTTTGCGCCGATGACAAAGTGAGCGCCGACGGGCCCTTCTGCTTCGTCTACACGACCTTATTCAAGAAGGTGAAACTCAAGTTCCCTTTCACCCGATTCGAGAGGGAACTCCTTACTGAGCTCAACATTGCCGCCGCCCAGCTTCACCCCAACAGCTGGGCGTTTGTTCGAGCTTTTCAAGTGATGTGCGACCACCTGGGGTTGCCCGCTTCCGTGGATGTATTTCTGTTCCTCTTCGAAGCCAAGCACCCAGGAGACCGCCTGTGGATCAGCTTGAACGCGATTGCTGGGAGGTCCATCTTTGCTATCTTCCAGCAATCCTACAAGGACTGGAAGGGGCAGTTCGTCCAAGTGCGTGCGAACGACAAGGACGCCTCCCTTCTCGATGGCTTTCCCTTGTACTGGGTGGACAAGGGGAAGAAGGAGTCCAAGAGCTGCTTCAGGAGGCCCAGAAGTCCTGACAGCATGGGAGCATTGGACAGAGATCTCTGTCTCTTCTGGAAGAGGGTGGCGGACGCCAATATAACTTTCCTTACCACCACCTTGATATGCTTCGAATTCTATGAAGATCAGCTAGAAATTCGAATAGGTTAGGACATTTAAACTATTGCTTTGATACTGCTTCTGTTTAGCTGTTTCTGGGCGTCTTGTGCGTTATGCGCAAGACTTTGGTTTTACCTTTCCTGCACATACCATCTGCTTTGCTGTTCTACTACCTTATGCACTTATTTTCTTTTCCTTGAGTTAACCCATGCATTTTCGTTCCATGCAGACAACATGTTGGGCACAGGCATGCTCGCTGAATTGAAGGCGATCGCCAGAAACCACGGGTTGGCGACCGGTTCTCAAACGGTGCCCAACTCGGTGGTGGAGTCTGCCATCGTCCACGGGCGATCGCCACCCAAGGAACCTGCCCAACGCAAGAAACTGGTCCTTAAGAGACCTAAAAGGAAAGCCCCTCAAGTCATCCATGAGGAGGAAGAAGAGGATGACGAGGTCACCGAGGATGGCCTCGTTACGAAGAGGAAGAGGGTGGCACCTTCTTCACCACCTGCTCCACCCCCTCTTCCAACCTCAACACCACCATCGACGCCTGCTCCTCCTCCATCATCGCCACCCCCACAGGCTCCTTCCTCACCAGTCCAAGCAATCCCACTGGCCACTGCGCCACCTGCAGTGGAGGCCCAAGAGCCAAACTTCCTGGAGGACCCCCCAAGCGCCTCTACACCATATGTGTCAGCTGGAGGGGGTCCCCCTTCAAACGCCTCCGCTGCAGAAGGTGCTCCAATCGGGGATGAGGTTGCTCATACCTCTCCGATTCTAATCACCGAATCCCCGATCCCGTCGCCACGCCAGGAAGCAACTACTGAAGAACCTGCTAAGGAAGGTGGCGACGAGAACCCACAACAGGCCCACCTGACGCCTCTCCAAGCAGCAAACCTCCCTTTGAAGGTCACCAGGATGTGGGAGCCTCTAACTGCCAAGCTGAAAACCATAGCAGAGGATATCCCGGCGATCATAACCAGGGCTGTGGAGGGCTCAACCAGGAGGCTCCAAGACGACCTCTTCAACCTCAAAACCGAAAACAGCACCATGAGGGTCGAGGTGGAGAAGTTGTCCGCCAATCTGACGCTCGCGGAGATGGAACACTCCCGAGTAGAAGACGCCATGAGCACCGAGCTCAGATTGGCGCGCCAGGAGGCCACTGACCTTCGCCACAAGGTGCATCAACTTGCCCAAGAGAAGGTCGAATTGGAGAGCAAGATCGTGCCTCTTCGCGCCAGGGCGGTCGACCTGGAGGCTCTCATGAAAGCTGACGCCGCTAAGGTGCAAAAACTGGAGCAAAGGTCGATCGACCGAGAGAAATTACTTGGGCAAGTGGAAAAGGCGAGGGACGACGCCATAGCTGATCTTGCCGAGGCCAACAAAGAGAAAGGAAAGGCAGTCGCTGAACTAGGCCAAGCGCAAGCGGAAACCAAGAAGGTTACTGAAAACCTTCTCCAGGCTCAAGAGACCAACGAACAACTCAAAAAACAGGTTGAAGAGCTGGAGCAACAGAATAGAGAGCTGAAAGAGCAAACTGAAGACCTCAAGAAGCGGATCGAGGAACTTCAGGGGCAAATTGAAGAACTCAAGCTAAACTCTGCTCAGATTCTGGCTGCTGGATTCGAAGCTGCGCGGGAACAATTTGCTTGCCTATTCCCCGACCTGGATCTCAGCATGGTGTCGCTGAACAATGAAGTAGTAGATGGAAAAGTCGTTCCTGCTGAAGACTAATCAACTCTTCTTCATCTACTACCTTCGTGTTTTCCCTTGTATTATTCTGTAACAAACTCGTGTATATGTGCTTTTAACAGATACTTATCTTAATGACAAAGTTTGGGTATTCCTTCTCCTGACTTCTTTAAGCGCTTTAACCTTCTTTGCATGTTTAACTTTGTCGGTTTTAACTTAATGCTTTTGCAAACACGAGCTTTGACTTAACTGCCTCGAACCACTTCAAACTTAAGCAATAATCACTTTAACCAACTTGTACTCTTAAGACAACTAACCTTATCGTAAGAATATCCCTCAAGCAACGAACTGTAACTCAGTTACTGACTCAAAACACCGTCCCACTCGACCTGCCTTATCAAACAGGTCTTTCAACCTTCTCGCCGCTGTTTGAACTCTTCCCGATCGCCAAGGACACTTGGTAATATCAGCTTCTTTCTGGCCCCATGCTTTGGCCATTGTTTCTTTATCTGGGGGTAGAAACGCCTTTTGGGATCCTTCTTTACCTCCCTGAACTTCAGAACGAAAGACCGGGTGACTAGGCGTTCTCTTCGAACCTACCTCAGCCACCTTCCAAACTTCTTCCACCCTCTGCACCATACCTGAACTCGCTCGAGACGAGAAGGATTTCATCTTGCCTAAGCTCGCATGTAGGCGAGAAGGTCTTTAACTCGCCTGAACTCGCTCATCGGCGAGAAGGTCTTTAACTCGCCTGAACTCGCTCATCGGCGAGAAGGTCTTTAACGTGCCTGAACTCGCTCATCGGCAAGAAGGTCTTTAAACTCGCCTCTACGTTGCCCCAGGGGTTACATCTTCTCGCCCCCAGAAACACGGAGGACTTTTTCTCTTTCTCGCCTGCACTCGCTCAACGGCGAGGAGGTCTTTATCTTGCCTCTACATTGCCCCAGGGGTTACATCTTCTCGCCCCCAGAAACACGGAGGACTTTTTCTCTTTCTCGCCTGCACTCGCTCGACGGCGAGGAGGTCTTTTAACTGGTGCCTCCGATCGCCGAAAAACGAAGAGGACTTTAAAAACTTTAACTGATGCCTCCAATCGCCGAAAAACGATGAGGACTTAAAACTTTAACTGGTGCCTCCAATCGCCGAAAAACGATGAGGACTTAAAAACTCTAACTGGTGCCTCCAATCGCCGAAAAACGATGAGGACTTAAGAACTTTTTAGAAAACACGCGATATATCTTTACTTGCCTTAAATCACGTACAAGTGACAAGGTCTTTCTTCAAAACTTTTGGAAAATAGCACACATGCAATCTGAAAACGCCTTATACTTCGAAAACTCTTCTTTTATTGGGTGGCCTCGTTAAAAACCCTCCTTAGGGAAAAAAAGAGTGCCCCCTTCAATTGTTTCATCAGAGACATTGTAATATGACTTTGTGTTTGTCTTTACTTACAAAGCTCTTAACTATAGTACAACTTCAGGTGCGTGGCGTTCCAGGTGCGAGGAATCGCCCCTCCTTCCAGCGTCTCTAAGCGGTAGGCTCCGTTCCCGAGTGCCTCAGTTATTCTGAACGGTCCGGTCCACTTGGGTGACAGTTTATTCTCCATCTCGTACTGGTGGGCCTTCCTCATCACCAAGTCGCCTTCTCTAAACTGCCTTGGCATCACCTTCGAGTTGTATCTTCGTTCAATCCTTCTCTTCACGGCTTCAGCCTTCAACCTCGCCTCTTCCCTGACCTCATCCAGTAGATCCAGGTTCAGCCTTCTCTCTTCATTCGAGTCTTCCTCTACGAAGTTCTGGAATCTCGGCGAGCTCTCCTGGATCTCCACTGGAATCATGGCATCACACCCATAGACCAAGCTGAACGGGGTCTCATGGGTTCCTGATTGCTCGGTGGTGTGGTACGCCCAGACTATACGGGGTACCTCCTCAGCCCAACTTCCCTTGGCTTTCTCAAGCCTTCTCTTCAAACCTCTCAGCAACACCCGATTAGCTGACTCTACCTGGCCATTTGTCTGAGGGTGCTCGACGGATGCAAACACTTGTTGAATTCCCACTCCTTCGCAAAGCTTCTTCAACAGGTGGCTTGCAAACTGCGTCCCATTATCCGACACCAGGCGTTTCGGCACTCCAAACCTGCACACGATGTTCTTCCACACGAAACCTTCGATCTTGTGTGCGGTGATCTGGGCCACTGGCTCTGCTTCAATCCACTTGGTGAAATACTCAATCGCCACCACCAAGTACTTCGTCTGCCTGATCGCCAGCGGGAAAGGTCCCAGGATGTCGATTCCCCAAGTATGAAACGGCCAAGGGCTATAGATCGACTTCAACTCCTCGGGGGGTGCCTTGTGCCAATCGGCGTGCTGTTGGCATTGTTTGCAACACTGGGCATATTTCTTGCAATCTTCTCTCATAGATGACCAGTAGTAGCCTGCACGAAGAGTCCTCGCGGCCAGAGCTCGACCCCCAACGTGGCTTCCGCATATACCCTCGTGGAGCTCTGCCATGATCCTCGTGCACTTCTCGCCGTGTACGCATTCCAGGAGTGGGTGGGTGAACCCAAACCTGTACAGATCGCCATCAATCAAGGTGTACTTGCTAGAATTCTTCTTTACCTTCCTAGCCTCAGTCGGATCCAGCGGGAGAAGGCCATCTGCCAGGCACCGCTTGTACTGTGTTATCCAAGTGTCTGGCTCATGGGTGGCGCGGACCTGCATCACATTCATCTTCTCTCCTCGACATGCTCTAATTCTCGGCGATCTCAGAGTTTCTTGCGTCAGGGACTTATGGCTTCTCGCTGCTTTCTCCGTCGACTTGCTTACCTGAAGGACCAGGTGATCTGCTACAAATGCCCTTGGCGTCTTCAGAGTTTCTTGAATCACCGTCCTCTGCCTACCCCCCTTCCCTGAGCTAGCGAGCTTAGCAAGCAAGTCAGCTCGGGCATTCTGCTCTCTGGGCACATGTACTACTTCAAAGGAGGCAAAGGAACTCTTCAATTCCTGCACATACGCCAAGTAGGCCGCCATTTGTGGATCTTTAGCCTGGAACTCGCCTGTTACTTGCCCCGTGACTAGCAGCGAGTCACTATTAGCCATCAGCACCCTAGCTCCCATCTCCTTGGCCAGCAGAATCCCGGCGATCAGCGCCTCATACTCTGCTTGATTGTTGCTGGCTTTGAAGGCGAACCTCAGAGATTGCTCGATTAGCACGCCGTTGGGTCCTTCCATAATGACTCTGTTGGGTTTAATAGTGCCAAAGTTCAAGAGGGGGGGTGAATTGACCTTTTAAAACTTCTTCGCAGAAACAGTGTTTAACCCAGTTTTACAGAAAATAAATCGATTTATGTGAAAATGAACAGATTTATTTCAGCACTGTTTTTCTGTTTGAAACGCTTTTAATACAGCAAGGTTAATCACAAGACTATGCAGTGAGAATTTCCAGCAGCACACACACAAATATCAGATTTGAAAAAAACAGTGAAACACAAAAACAGCAAGCTTCAATTTCAAGCAAGTGATTAAGGTTCAATTGATAACATGCTAGTTAATTGAGTGACCTTTGCAAACAAGCTGTTCCAGTGACTTTTAACAGACTATGAGTGTTCTTCTTGATGTCAAGAAATTTTCCAGAAATTAAGAACAATGAATCACAAAACAGCAAGCTTCAACATTAAGCAATTTGTTTAAGGTTAAATTAGTAGCATTGACAGTTTCTTGAACAGCCTATCACAGTCAATCTGTTCCAATGGTTTTAGCAGATTATGTATGTTCTTATCAGATTCAAACACCTTTTTCAGAAATCAAGAACAGTATGCACAGTGCCCAGAAAGAACAGATTTATTTTCAATTGAACAGATTTATTTCTTTGTTGTTTTATCAATTATGCAGAAACGAAATTGCAGAGAGAGAGAGAGAATGAACACAAGCAATTATACTGGTTCACTCAACCTGAGCTACATTCAGTCTTCACCAACAACAGGTGGAATTCACTAACACACAGTACAATCAAGTACACTTCCCACTGTTCTTGAAACCTACAAGAACTTAGGTACTCTTGCTGAAAAAACCTATTTCAGCACTCACACACACACATCCACTCTCCAAGAACACCTATCAAGAAGAGGGATCAACCAAACTATTACAAGTAATAAGAAGTGAAACGACTACACCTGATTGAGGTAACAAAGATCAGCCTTAAACCAGTAGGCAAGATTGCTAGAACAGTAGCTGCACCTCACACCAAGGTTTTGGAACCAAACCAAGAACAAGCACTTTGTGATTTTTGAAATCTTTGAAGAACAAATGCTAATCCTTGAAAACACTTAACTCTCTGTTGTCAAAACTTGTTTTTTGCAAATGTATAAACTGTTTGAATCATTGTTAAACTCAGAAAACAAGTTTGCATTTTATAGAAAGCCAGCTTATAACAGAATTTTGAAAAACAGTTAAAGCTGTTATAAAATGAACAGATTGAAAATAAAATGAACAGATTTATTTTCAAAAAGCAGTTAGAGAATCTGTTAAGTGAGGAGACTTAGTCAACCATTCTGGTGCAGAGATAAAACTGAAAACGTTTAAGCTTGTCATGGCACCAGAGAGAAAAAGAATCTATTCATTTAGAGATGAACAGATTTATTTTTCAAAACGAAAACAGAGAAAGTTTAACTATTTGAAACTCAGTCGTTTTGAAAAGAAGAAGACTTAGTCAAAATACCTGATGCGCAAAAAACAAATTTTTACAAGACTTTAGCCAAGGCATCAGTGAAGAAAATGAATCTGTTTATTTAGAAAAGAACAGATTTATTTTTATGCAGTAAAACGTGTTTTTGTGTAAAACATGTGAAAAATAGTTTTAGAAAACTTATGCTTGTTCTTAACACATGGCCCGTGGTTATGAGGTGAGTTACTCAGCAAAAAGCTACTCTTAGACAACCTCTAAGCACTAACTAAGACATACTTAAAGCAAAGCACAAATACATGGAAAGTACATAAATGTCTTCATCAAACACTACATACAAGTCTTCATCAAACACAATCTTGAAGGGGCAGCAACCATCTTCAACAATCTCCCCCTGTTTGATGGAGACAAATCCCCATAGCTAACCTCATAGCATTGTTGCTTTAAGTACCTGCACTGCACCAGACTTTAAACCAGAAAATAGCAATATTGCATAACATGCAGAATTTGTTTAAAGGTGCAGAATCAACTCCCTGTTTCAGCTAGCATCACCTAGCATGGTGAGCTATTTTTCTCCCCCTTTGGATTCATCAAACAACATATAAGCATAGGGAATAAAGGGATATAAAGCAGAAACCACAATCATAATAGTTTAGAAACAGAAAACCAAATTGTTCAGCATTACAGAAACTTGAAAACTGATAAAGAAAGCATTAAAAATAGAAAACTACTGATTCTTGTAGTAAAGCTCTGCAAGCTGTGCCTGAACCCCTTCAATCTGATCATCAAGGTGTTGGAACCTTGCATGAGTAGTCTCAAAGTGTGCCCTTTGTTCTGCAGACATGACATCAAGACGGTACAGCACTTGCCTCTCAAACATAGACATTGGTTCTCCACGGTATTCTGGACTTTGATAGGCAACTATGGCATTTGCAGCAACTTCCTCATGTTCAGATTGGGCAGCAGGTGAGTCATCATCCATAGAAACAGCTTCATCCACATCCTCATGTTCTGCTTGAGAGTCCTTCTCCTTGAGAACCACCCACTTGTTTTCAATTTTGTGAAAACCCATTTTGGTGAGAGTTGAAGTATCAATCTCACTTACAGCTTTGATAGGGTCATTTCTCTCATTTTTAACATCAACACCAAAGTAATCAATTAATTTGGAAACAAGAATAGCATAGGGAAATCGGTAATCAGCCAACCTTTTTGACTTGAGCATGTGTTCATTGACAATGAACACCCAGTTTACCTTAATCTGGTTCATGATGCAATATAGGAGAATGAGATCCTCTTCATGTAAGACAGCATGGTTTGTCCCTCTTGGAATCAGTTGCCAAGCTATGATGTATGCAACTAGACGTGGAGTGAGGTTCAAATGCCCTGCATGGAATCTGTTTATGCTCTCTGTAGGATTCCTCATGCAACTTTTGTAATATTGCAGCTTGTTGAATTCTGAAATTCCACTGGTATTTCCTTTTCCAACTTTCAGTCCAGCATATTTTATTCCAGCCACAGAATTCCACACCTCACTTGTGATCTTCATCTTTGTCCCTTTCACATAAGAGACAACACTCTTCCCATCCAATGTGAGGTTAGTATAAAACACCTTAACCAAGTCAGGATAGACATTACCCGTTAATTCCATCATCTTTTTCAGTTTCTGGTGCTTCAACACAGCCCTTGTTTCTACCAATTTTTCAGATTTCAGCCAGTTGAAATCCAACACCTTGGGTATGTTGATCTGCTTCCTGCTTGTTTCATGAATGTAGGCATTGATGCCTTCTTCATTTCCAGCGAACCATCCTTCTAACACACCTTGAGAAGTGGTTTGCTTTCCCTTGCCTTTCTGTTTTTGTCTTGAAGACGAAGCCATGGTAACCTGAATTCTTTTCTTGATTTCAAATGGTGAGAATAGAAAGAGAATGGCCAATGTGGGTAGCAAGTATTCACACAGATTTATAGCAGAATAAATGGATTGATATGGCAGTTATGAGTGGATATGCATGAAGATTTTATGCTTCTGAATTTGTGCAGAGAATCTTTGAAAATATGCACCAAATCTTTAGGGTCACGATGCATACACTCAAATTCTTATTGAGCACCCAAACCATCAAATCGGTTACATAACCATAACCAAAACCGTCAAAGGTACAGAGGTTAATGCCCACTAAATCAGTCAAGCAGTCAAAGATCAGAATTTCTCTTTCCTAGTCATCAATGCATATCAGTGCAGAAAATAAACACATTTAATTGCGAATAAACAGATTTAATTTTTCACTGCTAGGTACAATTGACATTTATAATACCCAATTCATTAAGCAGAAAATTAAACCTATCTTTGGCTAATGGTTTCGTGAACAAATCAGCAAGTTGTAAATCAGTACCAATGAACTTAATATCACATGTTCCATTAGATATGTGTTCCCTTAGAAAATGATGCCTAATTTCAATGTGTTTGGTTCTTGAATGCATAACAGGATTTTTGGTTAAGTTGATTGCACTTGTATTATCACACAGCAGAGGTATATGGTTAAGTAAGATACCAAAATCATTCAATTGTTGTCTTAGCCATATAGTTTGAGCACAGCAACTCCCTGCTGCAATATATTCTGCTTCAGCAATGGAAAGAGCTACACAAGCCTGCTTTTTGCATTGCCATGAGATCAAGCTTGATCCAAGCAAATGACAGGTTCCACTTGTGCTCTTCCTATCAATTTTGCAACCTGCAAAATCTGAATCAGAATATCCAGTTAAGCTTAATGAAATGTTACCTGGATACCACAAGCCAACTTCTTTAGTTCCTTGCAAATACTTCAAAATCCTTTTGACAGCATTGTAGTGTGATTCTTTAGGAGCAGACTGAAACCTTGCACACATGCACACTGCAAACATTATATCTGGCCTGCTGGCAGTAAGATACAACAGTGATCCTATGAGTCCTCTGTATTTGGTTTCATCAACAGAAATTCCAGCTTCATCATGATCCAAATGACAGCTTGTTGAGAAGGGTGTGCTGATTGGTTTACACTTGTCCATTTCAAATTTCTTCAGCAGATCCTTGCAATACTTAGCTTGACTTAGGAAAATGCCATCCTTGAGTTGTTTGACCTGCAAGCCTAGAAAATAGTTCAACTCACCCATCATTGACATTTCAAACTCACTCTTCATGACTTTCACGAAAGCTTCACACAATTCTCCATTGTTTGATCCAAAAATGATGTCATCCACATATACTTGGACTAGAATTGAGTCATCTCCTTTCTTCTTAATGAACAAGGTCTTATCTGATGTGCCTCTGTCATAGCCTTGTGAGGTGAGAAAATCACTTAGCCTCTCATACCATTGCCTAGGAGCTTGCTTGAGTCCATAGAGAGCCTTTTGGAGTTTGAACACATATTCTGGATGTTGATGGTCTTCAAAACCTGGTGGTTGTGAGACAAATACCTCTTCATTTATATAGCCATTTAGAAAGGCACTCTTCACGTCCATTTGAAATAGCTTGAACCCTTTGATGCAGGAGAAGGCAAGCAGCAGTCTAACAGCTTCTAACCGAGCCACTGGTGCATATGTCTCATCATAGTCTATTCCTTCTTCTTGATTGTACCCTTTAGCTACAAGCCTAGCCTTGTTTCTGGTGATCACTCCATGCTCATCCATCTTGTTTCAAAATACCCATTTTGTTCCAATTACATTCCTCTTTGGTATTCTAGGAACAAGAGTCCAGACCTCATTAAGAGCAAACTGATTCAGTTCCTCTTGCATAGCTAAAATCCAGTTGCTGTCCTTAAGAGCTTCTTTCAAATTCTTGGGTTCAACTTGAGATACAAAGGCCATTGCTTCACAGAAATTGTTCAAAGATTTTCTAGTTGACACTCCTTTCTCAATGTTTCCAATGACATTATCAAGGGTTAAGTCTCTTGGGGTTTTCCACTCTTTTGGCAAACCTGCAGCTGCAGTAGATTCTTGTATAGCATGTGTATCAGCAGTATCAAAATGAATCGATTCATTTTGATTTAAAACAGATTTAAATTCATTACTGTCAGGTTCATCAGCAGCAGTTTTAGATACACTATGATCAGTTTCATCAAAAACAACATGCATTGATTCTTCTACTATGAGCAACCTTTTATTGAAGACTCTATATGCATGACCATTCAAAGCATAACCAATGTGCACACCTTCATCAGATTTAGCATCAAACTTACTAAGATTTTCTTTGCCATTATTCAATACAAAGCATTTACACCCAAATACTCTAAGGTGGCTTACACTAGGTTTTCTGCCCTTATACAATTCATATGGGGTTTTCTTAAGAATTGGTCTTATTAAGGTCCTATTTAAGACATAACCTGCAGTATAAACAACATCAGCCCAAAAATACTTAGGAAGCTTAGATTCATTTAACATAGTTCTAGCAAGTTCCTCTAGTGATCTATTTTTCCTTTCAACTACACCATTTTGTTGGGGTGTCCTAGGGGCTGAAAAGGTATGAGCTATCCCATGCTTCTCACAGAACCTCTCAAACTTAGTATTTTGAAACTCTCCCCCATGATCACTTCGAATTGATTTAATGCAGCAACCATTTTCATTTTCCAGAATTTTTGCTAATCTCTTAAAGGCAGTGTAAGCATCATGTTTATGTGCAAGAAATAAAGTCCATGTAAATCTAGAGTAATCATCCACAACAACTAAAGCATACAAATTTCCAGCCAAGCTAGCAACTCTAGATGGACCAAATAAGTCCATATGTAACACATCCAATGGATTTTTGGTAGAGACAATATCCTTTAACTTGAAAGAGGATTTGATTTGTTTACCTTTCACACAAGCATCACAAAGCCTGTTGTCCTGAAATTTAATGTTAGGCAAACCAGAAACTAAATCTTTAGATTTCAATTTATTCAAGTGATTTGTGTGTATGTGAGCTAACCTCCTGTGCCACAACCAAGACTCATCACTTCTGGACAGCAAACACTCATTTGAAGGGTTAGTTTCCATGATATTCAACAGATAAATGTTATTCACTCTCTTACCAGTAAACAGTACCTTACTAGCTGAATTACTTGAGATTGTGCAGCCATTTGACTCAAAATTCACTTTGTATCCTTTGTCACAAAGCTGACTTATGCTGAGAAGACTATGCTTAAGTCCTTCTACATACAACACATTCTCAATGGTTGTTGAGCTCCCTGTTCCAACAGTTCCTCTGCCCAAAATCCTCCCTCGGTTATTATCACCATAGGTTACATGTCCTTCTGCTTTGAGCTTTGGGCTGGTGAACTTTGTAAGATCTCCAGTCATATGCTTGGAACAGCCACTGTCCAAGTACCACTGGTTTTTCTTGCTTCCAATCTGCAAAACAGAATAAAAAATATACAAATGGTACCCTTTTCAGTATAGGGTCCAGCACAGATTAACACCTTCTCTTTGGTAGCCATTTTGCTAAGTTCTTAGGCACAAGATGTCTTCTAGCAATGCAAGACCTAGATGTATGACCAGACTTCATGCAGTAAAAACAGGTTACATGAGATGCCTTTTTGCCACTGTTAAAAGCTGAAAAAACTAATTTTGCTGGAACAAAAAAACTTGAAAGCTTTTTGACATTGGTTGTATTTCCAGGGGTATAACCAAGTCCATTCTTATTGAAAACAGCATTCTGTGATCCAAGGAGAGACTCAAGGTTTTCTCTGCCCTTGGTGAAATTGGAAAGGGTTTTCAGTAAATATTCCACTTGTTTTTCCAATCTTTTGCAATTTTCACAGTTTTTAATAGAGGCATGCAAGCAAGTCAGTTCAAGGCTTACCAAATCTGTTTTGGCCTTATGCAATTCTTCCTCAAGTGTTTTTACTTTAGGTGCAAGCACATTATTTACCTTTTGCAGCTTATTGCATATTACAGCTAGCCTATTGGCTTCCTCATGTGTTTCCTTGAAGGCAGCAAGCAAATCATCATAGTTATCAGAATCAGCAGAAAAATTACTTACTGATTCAGAGCTTGACTCCTCATCCTTCATCATGAAGCACAAATTATTCTCCTCATCTTCTGTTGAAGAGCTGCTAGTTGAGGATACTTCATTTTCCTCCCATGAGATGTAGGCTCTTCTTCCTTTGTTCCTTTCAAATTTCTTGCTGGCAGATTTGTCCCTTGTTTGATTGTCTGGACAATCTGTTTTGATATGCCCTATTTTGCCACATCCAAAGCAAGTATATTTAGAGGAATTTAAATCATTGGGTTTAGGATACCTTCTTTTCTGCTGGTTCCTGTTTTTGCTTTTCTTCCTCAGAAATTTGCTAAATCTTTTTGTAAGAAGGTTGATTGTATCATCATCTTCAGCATCTTCCTTTTCTTCCTTGATCTCATCCAATTCAGTTGCTTTCAGTGCCAAACCTTTGGGTTTTCTCTCTGTTGTTTCCTGTTCTTTAAGTCTTTCAAGCTCTAGCTCATGCTCCATCAGCTTTCCAAACAGTGCAGCAGTTCCCAATTTTGACAGATCACGGCTTTCAGAGATAGCTGTCACCTTTGGTTGCCAGCTTCTGTCGAGGCACTTCAATATCTTTATGTTGAGCTCCTCTCTATCAAATTCTTTTCCCAGGCCAGTGAGGTGATTCACAATGTGGGTGAATCTTTTTTGCACATCAGCAATGTTCTCTCCGGGTTGCATTCTGAACAGCTCATACTCTTGGATGAGTGCATGTTTCCTTGACCTTTTTACATCCTTAGTCCCTTCATGAGTCACTTCTAAGACTTCCCACATCTCCTTTGCTGACTTACATTGAGATATTCTGAAGAACTCGTCCATTGTCAATGCAGAGGTTATGATATTCTTGGCCACAAGATCATGTTGAGCCTTCCTCCTTTCAGTCTCATTCCACTCTGATCTTGGCTTTTCAACTTGTTCATCCTTGACAATCTGCATTGGCACATAAGGTCCATTGACCACAGCTTCCCAAATTAATGCATCAATGGATTCCATAAAAATTCTCATTCTAACTTTCCAAAATGCATAATGCAATCCATTAAACATAGGTGGTCTATTTACAGCAGAACCCTCAGCAAAAAGCACATTAAACTCAGACATTTTTAAAAACAAACTTGATTAAACTACAAGTCCTAGCTCTTGATACCAATTGTTGGGTTTAATAGTGCCAAAGTTCAAGAGGGGGGGTGAATTGACCTTTTAAAACTTCTTCGCAGAAACAGTGTTTAACCCAGTTTTACAGAAAATAAATCGATTTATGTGAAAATGAACAGATTTATTTCAACACTGTTTTCTGTTTGAAACGCTTTTAATACAGCAAGGTTAATCACAAGACTATGCAGTGAGAATTTCCAGCAGCACACACACAAATATCAGATTTGAAAAAAACAGTGAAACACAAAAACAGCAAGCTTCAATTTCAAGCAAGTGATTAAGGTTCAATTGATAACATGCTAGTTAATTGAGTGACCTTTGCAAACAAGCTGTTCCAGTGACTTTTAACAGACTATGAGTGTTCTTCTTGATGTCAAGAAATTTTCCAGAAATTAAGAACAATGAATCACAAAACAGCAAGCTTCAACTTTAAGCAATTTGTTTAAGGTTCAATTAGTAGCATTGACAGTTTCTTGAACAGCCTATCACAGTCAATCTGTTCCAATGGTTTTAGCAGATTATGTATGTTCTTATCAGATTCAAACACCTTTTTCAGAAATCAAGAACAGTATGCACAGTGCACAGAAAGAACAGATTTATTTTCAATTGAACAGATTTATTTCTTTGCTGTTTTATCAATTATGCAGAAACGAAATTGCAGAGAGAGAGAATGAACACAAGCAATTATACTGGTTCACTCAACCTGAGCTACATCCAGTCTTCACCAACAACAGGTGGAATTCACTAACACATAGTACAATCAAGTACACTTCCCACTGTTCTTGAAACCTACAAGAACTTAGGTACTCTTGCTGAAAAAACCTATTTCAGCACTCACACACACACATCCACTCTCCAAGAACACCTATCAAGAAGAGGGATCAACCAAACTATTACAAGTAATAAGAAGTGAAACGACTACACCTGATTGAGGTAACAAAGATCAGCCTTAAACCAGTAGACAAGATTGCTAGAACAGTAGCTGCACCTCACACCAAGCTTTTGGAACCAAACCAAGAATAAGCACTTTGTGATTTTTGAAATCTTTGAAGAACAAATGCTAATCCTTGAAAACACTTAACTCTCTGCTGTCAAAACTTGTTTTTTGCAAATGTATAAACTGTTTGAATCATTGTTAAACTCAGAAAACAAGTTTGCATTTAATAGAAAGCCAGCTTATAACAGGATTTTGAAAAACAGTTAAAGCTGTTATAAAATGAACAGATTGAAAATAAAATGAACAGATTTATTTTCAAAAAGCAGTTAGAGAATCTGTTAAGTGAGGAGACTTAGTCAACCATTCTGGTGCAGAGATAAAACTGAAAACGTTTAAGCTTGTCATGGCACCAGAGAGAAAAAGAATCTATTCATTTACAGATGAACAGATTTATTTTTCAAAACGAAAACAGAGAAAGTTTAACTATTTGAAACTCAGTCGTTTTGAAAAGAAGAAGACTTAGTCAAAATACCTGATGCGCAAAAAACAAATTTTTACAAGACTTTAGCCAAGGCATCAGTGAAGAAAATGAATCTGTTTATTTAGAAAAGAACAGATTTATTTTTATGCAGTAAAACGTGTTTTTGTGTAAAACATGTGAAAAACAGTTTTAGAAAACTTATGCTTGTTCTTAACACATGGCCCGTGGTTATGAGGTGAGTTACTCAGCAAAAAGCTACTCTTAGACAACCTCTAAGCACTAACTAAGACATACTTAAAGCAAATCACAAATACATGGAAAGTACATAAATGTCTTCATCAAACACTACATACAAGTCTTCATCAAACACAATCTTGAAGGGGCAGCAACCATTTTCAACAGACTCCAGCACCGCTACCCTGCTGGTTCGACGATCCATCCACCGAGAGTACCCAACGGAAATCGTCTCCTTCAACTCGCGTCGCCTCTGACGAGAGCTCAACCACGAAATCTGCAAAGATTTGCCCCTTGATCGGGCCTCGGGGCTCATATTTAATATCAAACTCTGACAACTCTACAGCCCACTTCACCATCCTTCCCGCAACGTCAGGTTTCTTCAAGACCTTCTGGATGGGCAGGTCAGTCATCACCAGTATTGTGAAGCTATGGAAGTAGTGGCGCAACCTCCTCGCCGAAAACACCACAGCCAGTGCAGCCTTCTCCAGGGCCTGATATCTCGTTTCGGGGCCCTGCAACACCTTGCTCACAAAATAGATAGGCTTCTGAGCCTGATCTTGATCCTGGGCGAGCACCGCACTCACCGCCCTCTCAGTTACAGCAAAATACAACCTGAGAGGGATCCCCACCAGCGGTTTGCACAGAACCGGCGGGCTCGCCAGATACTCCTTCAGCTTGACGAAAGCTTCCTCGCACTCTTTCGTCCAAACGAACTTATTATTGCGCCGCAGACACTGAAAATAGGGATGCCCCTTTTCTCCGCTAGCTGACACGAAGCGAGTTAGGGCTGCCATCCGACCTGTTAGCTGCTGGACTTCTTTCACCGTGGCTGGGCTCCTCATCGCCAAGATGGCGGCAGACTTGTCTGGGTTGGCTTCTATTCCTCTTTCAGTCAAGAGGAAACCCAAAAACTTTCCAGCCTCCACGCCGAAAATGCATTTCTCCGGATTGAGCTTTAATTTGAACTTGGCGATCGTCGTGAACAATTCTTCCAAGTCTGCAACGTGCTTGCTTTTTTCTTGCGAGGTCACGACCATGTCATCGACATAAGCTTGCACGTTCCTTCCCAACATTGGTGCAAGTACTCGATCCATCAGCCTCTGGTACGTGGCCCCCGCGTTCTTCAGCCCAAACGGCATCACCTTATAGCAGTAGCACGACCTCTCCGTCATGAAGGCTGTTTTCTCTTCATCCATGGGATGCATCTTGATCTGATTATATCCTGAGAAGGCATCCAGGAAACTCAGCAACTTACACCCTGCAGCACTATCGACCAGGGCATCTATGCTTGGTAAAGGATACGAATCCTTTGGGCAAGCTTTGTTCAGGTCGGTGAAGTCGACGCACATGCGCCATTTCCCGTTACTCTTCTTCACCAGCGCGACATTTGCCAACCATTCAGGGTACTGGACTTCCCTGATGTGGCCTGCAGCGAGGAGTTTTTGTGTTTCATCTCTAATCGCCTGCCTCCTCTCCTCGTTGAACTTTCTTCTTCTCTGTCGCACCGGTCTCACCAAATTATCCATCGCCAGGTGATGGCACAAGAAGTCGGGATCAATCCCGAGCATGTCCGAAGCGGACCATGCGAACGCGTCCAGATGCCGCTCAATCACCCTGGCGATCTGGTCCTGGAGCTCGACATCCAGAGATCTTCCCAGCTTGAAGATCTTTCCTCCGATCTCCTTTTCGAGCCACTGCTCGACAGGTTTTGGCCTGGATTCTCTGGCGATCACCGCCCTGGCGATTCCCTGCTCCCTCGCTTCCTCAGGGCGATTTCGCGCCTCTTCCTCCTCCAGACCAGCATTCCTCTCGCCCAGCTCAGCGTCCACCATCTCCACATCTCTTCCGGCGGCCTCCTCTGTTATCGTCGATCTGGGCTTCACACCGGGAGGTGGGGTGGTTGTTACATAACTCACTGATCTTTTGTTTTTCAGGCTATTCTCATAGCACTTTTTCGCTTCTTTCTGGTCAGACTTGATCGTGATCACCACCCCCTCCATAGACGGCAACTTTACCTTCATGTGCCGGGTCGACGGGATTGCGCCTATCCTGTTAAGCGTGGGCCTTCCCAACAGGATGTTGTATGCTGAAGGAGCGTTCACAATGAGGTACTTGATTTTCTCCGTCCTCGACCCAGCCTCATCTGTAAACGTGGTTCTCAGCTCAATGTACCCCCTGACCTCCACCTGGTCACCAGCGAACCCATATAGGCACCCTCCATAGGGCCTTAGCTGGTCAAGGGGCAACTCCAGCTGCGTGAAAGTCGGCCAGAACATCACGTCTGCCGAGCTTCCTTGGTCCACCAGAACTCTGTGGACCTTCCTTCCCGCCGTAACCAGCGAAATAAATATGGGATCGTTGTCATGAGGCACAACGTCCCGAAGATCCTGCTTGGTGAACGTAATGTCCACTTCCGGCGAGTGATCTTCAAACATGTCCACTGTCATCACCGATCGCGCGTACTTCTTCCTCTGCGATGCGGTGCATCCACCACCTGAGAAGCCCCCTGCGATGGTGTGGATCTCCCCGTGGATAGGCATCTCGTGTTGCTGGGCTTCTCCACCTGCTGGCTGGGAACTCGACGCTCCCCCCGCCCTCCTGTCCAGCAGATAGTCATTTAGGAACCCGCTCTTAACCAGATCGTCGAGCTGATATCCCAAGGACAAACACGAGTCCAAAGTGTGGCCAAAACATTGGTGGAACTCACACCAGGCGTCCGGCTTTGACCCCAGCACCTTGTCGCCCACCTTCTCAGGCGCTTTCAACCTAGCAGATATGTTAGGAATGGCGATCAGATCCGCCAGTCCCATGACAAACTTGTGCTTAGGCGGGCGATTGTATTCCCGGCGTGCTGGTTGCTGGCACGCTTGGCTCCTTCCCTTGTTCCTCCTATCGTAAGGATGGCGAGTCCTCTGGTCCTTCCTGGCTGCCGCTGCTGTCTCCAGCACCCTCTGCGGCTGGATCCTGGTCTGGGCGCGTGGCCTGGCGGGAGCCACGCTTCCTCTCTTCTCGGCGACTTCATTCTCGTCAGCGATATGAGCCACCGCAAGTCGCCTGACTTCAGCAAACGTCGCAGGGTGAGCCCTGATCAAGGCCTCGCAGAATGGTCCTGGCTGCACGCCCTTCTTGAAGGCATAGACCAGCATTTCTTCATCCTTGGCCGGCGATCTGACCATCTGCGCTCCAAAGCGATTCAGGTATTCTCTGAGGGACTCTCCCTGGTACTGCCTTATATCAAACAGATCATAAGACACCCTGGGCGGTGCCTTATTCACGATGTACTGCTCGACAAAAATCTTCGAGAACTGTTGGAAATTGGTTACGTGGCCGTTAGGCAGGCTCACGAACCACTCAAACGCCGTTCCTTGGAGCGTACTCACGAACATCTTGCAGTAGACGGCGTCTGACCCTCCTGACAGCATCATCTGTGTATGGAACGTGGTGAGATGAGCCTCAGGATCCTCCACGCCGGTGAAAACAGCCTTAACCGGAACCACGCTCGCGGGAATGGGCGTGTCCGTGATCGCCTGAATAAAAGGCATGGGAAAAACACGAGGTGGCGACGATGGCGCAACCTCTTCAGTGGAAGAACGCCCTTGCTGCTCCTGAAGAGCTTGACGCAACTCCTCAGTCATCTTGCTGAGCTCCTCATGCATTCTCACCTGCTCTACGCGTGAGGCTTCCACAGTTGCCTGCAACGAGCGCATCATCTCTGCCATCTGCGCCATGGTCATGGCAGCGGCGCCTTCAGCAGCGACAGGTGCCACGGGCGCGACCGGACTTGAGCGATTGCTTCTCATTTTTCTCATGAAACTCAGCGAATCACAGAGTGCAGCGGACGACACTTACTTCAGCTACGATCGAATCAGCGATCAATCGGAGAAAACAGTGCAAAACTGCGCAAGAAAACTCAAGAACACCGTAAGCCTTCAAAGAAAACCACAACTTCACCAGAAACCCTACGAACAACCGATCGAGCGAAAGAACTCAAACTCCACCGAACAAATCACGCGCAAACAGCAGGAAACCTCGCTTCACCGAGCAAAACTCGGAACGAACGGTGGAAAAATGCGAACTCACCGAACGAAACTCAGACAAACAGCGAACGATGGTTGCACCAGCACACAACCACGCAAAACTTCGAAAACCTCCAAGAACTCACGCTGTGGATGGGAGCAAGTTTTACACGGCCCCACGGTGGGCGCCTGATGATCCTGCCTGTTGACCGGAACGCTGGAAACTGCCTCGTCAAAGGATCGACGTGTGCACCGCTTCAAACCTCCGTTCCTCTTCGAGATCCACCTCAAGAACCTGCAAAGAAACAGAGCGGCGCCGCTGCGGCCGATCGCACTCCAACGCCCAAGTCAGTGATGGTATCACCAAATACTAAGAGAACAAGAACCGTGCAAATCCTCTCTCACAGTAAGCTCTATAACTCGCAAGCGTAAAGAGTATATTCTGAACGTGCATACCTCAGAAAGTTCGTTAAGGACTCTTATATACCTGGTGGCTTTCTCTCTCCTGGCAGTTACAGACTTGGACACGTGGCTCGCATCCAACCGTACACGTGCCATCATCTGGAGGCTCCTTGACTTGGCGCTGCTTCTACTCTCATTTTGGCTAAGTTACTTATGCATGGTACTGCCCAGTGCATAGCTAACTTGGGAGTGCGATCTCTACTGGAACTGGCGAGTTAGGGGCCTTCATACACCTTCCCTGTGGTCTCGCCGGCCGCCTTCATAATCTGCTTCTCCTTCATCTCTGGCGATGTGCTTGCTCTGGCGATCTCCAATAACTAGGTCGCCTGAATCTACATCTGGCGACTTCATCTTTAACTCGGTGATCGCCGATTCTAGTAAGCTGGAGATCGGAACACGCCAACTTAACAACTGGCGACTACGCGAGCCCCCCGACTTCCTTCCCTTCTCCCAACCTGGCGCCTTGTCAACACGCCTATACTGTAGCAGGATGCCACGTCATCACTCCCGACTACCAGGGCGGTACACATAAGAAGAAAAATTACAAGTAAAGTTCGTACAAACAAAAATAAGCAACAAGCTTTCAAAGAGCAAAGTGATGGAGGGAGACAATTAATCTTCAGAAGGCACGATCTTCCCATCCACCACTTCGTTGCAGATGGACACCATGGTCAGATCAAGCTCGGGGTATTGGCAATCAACTTGCTCCAGGGCGACGTCGAACCTGGCGGCAAGGACTTGGGCGGAGCTTTGCTCGAGCTCTTTGGTTTGTTGCTTCAGCTCGTCAGCTTGTTTCTTCAGCTCTTCAGTTTCCCCGCGAGCTTGAGCAAGGTCTTCAACAACCTTTTTGCCTTCGTCCCGCGCCTGGGCCAGCTCTGCAGCAGTTTTCTTGTTTTCCTCTTGAGCTTTGGTGAGCTCGGCCATGGCGTCGTCCCTCTCCTTCTCAACCTTCCCGAGGAGGACCTCCCGATCAGCTGACCTTTTTTCAAGGTTCTCCACCTTGGCCGCATCTGCTTTTATTGATGCCTCCAAGTTGGCCACCTTGAGCCTGTAGGGTACCAGCTTACTCTCTAGCTCAATTTTCTCTTGAGCTAGGAGGTGCAGTTTCTGGCGCAGATTGGAGGCCTCCTTGCGTGCGCCCCTTAGCTCAGCGCTCATGGCGTCCTCCAGCCTTGAATGATCAATTTCTGCCATCATCAGGTTGCAAGACAGTTTTTCTGCCTCAATCCTTATCAGGCGGTTCTCCTCCTAGAGCGCTGAGTTCTCGTCCTGAATCCTCTTGTTCGAGTTCTTCACAGCCTTCTTTATGATTGAGGGGAGATCCTCTGCTATCATCTTTAGTTTAGCTGTGAAGGGCCCCCAGACCTCTTCGATGGAGGGGGGAAGGCTTGCAGTTGCTGCTGGTGGAGGTGCTGGAGAAGCCTGGTGCTGACTTTCACCACCACCCTCTTGAGTTTGTAGAACAAGGGGGCCTTCTTGGCGTGGTGGTGAAGTGGGAGATTCGGTTATAAGTATTGGCGAGTTGTGGGCACCTTCATCTCCACCTGGTGCGGTCCCGGCAATAGAGGTTGTTGAAGGAGGACCCTCTCCAGTAGATACGAATGGTGTGGAGGCGCTTGGAGGGTTCTCTATGAAATTAGGCTCGCTGCCTTCAACCACAGGGGGCGCGACTGCCAAGGGTGTTGCTTGGACTAGCGGTGTTGGAGCTGGGGGAGAGGGCGGTGTTGGTGTTGGGAGAGCGGGTCGTGAAGAGGGTGCCACCCTTTTTCTTTTGGTGACGAGGTCGTCCTCAGTCGCCTCGTCATCCTCATCCTCTTGTACCACTTGAGGAGTTTTCCTCTTTGGCTTCCTCAAGACAAGCTTTTTTCGTTGGGGGGCGGACAGTGTCTCCGGCGGAGTTGGACCTTGGGGAGGAGATCCGCCCTGAGCAGCGGCGATCTCCACCACCGAGTTGGGCACGGTCTGGGAACCCGTCGCCAACTTGTGGGTTCGGGCGATCACCCTCAATTCAACTAGTTTGCCTTTTCCCAACATGAGGTCTGCACAGGGTAAAAAATAGATGAGTAAGCACAAAAGCAAAGGCAAAATATACGAGTATATGCACGAATAACGTAAACAAGTGGCACATGAATTAAAAACCAAGACCAGTACGCAACAAACAGGACGCCCAATGATAGATGGTAGAAATGCGAAGTCAGTCCCAACACAAACGAAAACCTTGGTGTCGAGGTAAGGGCTAACCTATATGAGCTTCAAGTTGGCCCTCGAGGAACTCGAAAGAGATTATTGAGGAGGTGGGGAAGGTAATGTTGGCAGCTGCTACACTCTTCCAGAAAAGACAGAGATCTTTGTCTAGCTCGCTCATGGTGTCGGGAGTTCTGGGCCTCCTAAAGCTTTCTTTGGCATATTTGTTCCCCTTGTGTACCCAGTACAAGGGGAAGCCATCGAGCAGGGAGGGATCTTGGTCGTTGGTGCACACCTTCACGAATTTTCCCTTCCAATCTTTGTAAGATTGCTGGAAGATTGAGAGGATTGATCTCCCAGCAATCCCATTCAGGCTAATCCAGAGGCGGTCTCCTGGATTCTTAGCTTCGAACAGGAAGAGGAAAACGTCAACTGAAGCTGGTAGTCCCAAGTGTGCGCACATAATTTGGAACGCCCTTACGAACGCCCAGCTGTTGGGATGGAGCTGGGCGGGGGCGATACCGAGCTAGGTTAACAGCTCTCTCTCGAAACGAGTGAAGGGAAGTCTGAGCTTCACCTTCTTGAAGAACGTCGCATAGATGAAGCAGAACAGCTCGCCGTTGTTCGCTTTATCGTCCACGCAGATCGGCTCACCCAGGAAGCAGGGCAACACGGCCATTTTGCTGTCGTGCTCCTTATGGAATGTGAGCTCGGATTGGTCCCCTTTCCTTAGTCGGTGCACGCCCAACTCCGTGTTTATTGAAGAAGTCTCTTTTAACAAAGTTGAGGTGGCCCAAGGGTAGAGTGCCTTGTAGTCCTTTGGAGGTAGGGGCGCCTCCGGCGACTGGCGGAATTGCCTGAGCGGGATTGGCGTGAGAAGTTGCAGGCCTCTCAGCCTGGGAAGAAGGAGCGCCAGATGCTCGTGGTGGGTTACGCGCTGGTGGAGGATTTGCCCCAGGAGCAACCCTACGTGCTTGGGGTGGAGGGTTTCACGACGAAGAAGGAGGGTTCGCGGTGGATTTTGTATGAGCCATCGCAGGAACTGCAAAGGAAAATGAAAGGGATGAACCAAGGTTACAGAGAACGACTCGATTGAGGACGAAGAAAGCAGAACGAATGAACAGGAGTTCGTTGGGACGAACGTGATGGACGACGAAGCCTTGAGTTACGAGAGGGGA
Organism: Phaseolus vulgaris; assembly: GCF_051622355.1. Classification (NCBI taxonomy): domain Eukaryota; kingdom Viridiplantae; phylum Streptophyta; class Magnoliopsida; order Fabales; family Fabaceae; genus Phaseolus; species Phaseolus vulgaris. The sequence continues at coordinate 34,360,961 of NC_143504.1, forward strand.
GAAAAGGAGAAAACAGCCCACAACGTATGCACCAGACAGATAATGGATGATGCGAATCGGTTAAAATGCAGCAAACATCAACAGAAGAAGTAAAAGGGGTACCTTTTGATGATCGGATGAGCGTTGAAGAGAGTTGGAGATTGAGAGAGTTGAGGAGCATCGTGGGATGTAGAGAAAATACTTAGAACTTTTGAGAATGCAGAAAGATGATGGAACAGTAGGAAGTGCAAAGGGTTTTGGGGGTTTTTTGAACGTTTTCGGAAGCGCAAACGACAGCTGAAGATGACCGTTGATGAAGCCACGTGTCGAGCGATTGGAAAAAGGGGTTTGGTGGAGCGTCAGAAAAGCAGAGGGTACGAACGTTTGGAATTCCGTGCCAGCGCCACGTAGATCGATAGTGATGTGACCTCTTAGTCTTTTCGCTGGACAAGTCTTCGCTTAAGACTGGGGGGCTTGTGTACCGCCCAGGTAGTCGGAAGTGATGACGTGGCACCAAGCGATAATATAGGCGTGTTGAACGGAACACCCGGCTGACAGAAGGGAATGAAGTCGGGGAGCAAGTGAAGCAGGTCATGATGGCGGCCGGCGAGACCACAGAGAAGGTGTGCATGGTGACACCCCGTACTCGCCATGCAGAAGAGATCGTGCTCCAAGGCAGCTATACGCCGAGTTACTCCTTGCACGGGTAACTTAGTCGAACAGCCTGAAGAGTAAGAAGTGACGCTCAAGCAGAGGACGCTCCAGATGGTGACACGTGTACAGCTGCATTCGAGCCACGTGTTCAGATGTGTAACCGTCAGAAGAGAGAAAGTGCACAGGTATATAAGAGATTCTAACGAACTTCTGAGGTACGCGCGTTTAGAACACTTCTTTACACTTGGAGAATACTTGAGTGACGGAGAGAGTTTTTGCACGGTTCCTTGAGTTCTTAGTTTTCTCTCTTAGAGTTTTGGTGGTTCCGTCACTGACTTGAGCGTCGGAGCACGATCGGCCGCAGCGGCGCCACTCTGTCTTTTGCAGGTTCTTGAGGTGAATCGAGGTGGGAATGACGGAAGCTAGCGCGGTGCAAAGCCGATCCAGAGGAAGAATACCTTTGACGAGGCGAGGCTCTTGCGTTCTGGTCAACCGGCAGGATCAATAGGCATTATTGACAACTTTTAATCATATATGTTCAAGATCATAACACTGCATGATCTTAAACACATTGTATATAGGTATGACAATTTCATTTAACATTTATTATTACTTATACATTACCTAATGTTATGTATTCTAACATGAAATGTTATTATTTCAGTGCTTATTTTGGATATAACATGTTGAGTGGGAGGAAAAATGAAAATACAAAAAAAAATCACTTGGATGCACCTTAAGATATTTAAAGTATATTTTTTTACTCATTTTAATGTCTCTCATTCATTCATTTAATGTTGTAGTGCAATAAGCAATCTAAAAACTATGTGTGCGATTATTATGTTATGCATTGGTTGTCGACTATTATGCAAGCTGCAATTGATAGAGATTTGGATCAGGTAATACCTTAATACAAAAACACTTTAAACTTTGGTGTTTATTATTCATATACTAATTCAAAAAAAAAAAAATTCTAAAGTCACAGTTTTTCAATGACCCACAACCACTAGATTCGGAAGCATTGGAGTATGTAAAGACAACATGGTCAAAATATTTTGTAACCATGTATAACACCTTAAGATAGATGAAAGATAAGAATGACATAAATTTTTTTCATATATTTGTAGAACTTTTTGTTGAATGTTATATGCACTTAATTTATTGTATGTAGTCTTTGATATTTAATTATGATATTATATGCATTATTGTTATGAAAATTTAATATTTTATGCAGGATTAAAGCATATAAATAACAATACAACAATTTTTTAAAAAAAAATACATTTTTAATGACAGTTTAACCCAAAGCATTTAAAAAAAAACCAAAAAAGTGTACTAAATTAATTATGGAACCCATTTATAACGACGGTTCTCCTAGAATTGTCTTTAAAAATACAGTTTTTTTATTATTTATTTCCTGTTTATTTTCCATAATAACGATGGTTTCTACGTTTGTCTTTAATATTCTTTTTGTAACGAAGGTTCCCGAACCGTCGTCATAAACTTTTGATTTATAATGACACCTAAAATAATGAGGGTTCCCAAACTGTCTTTGTATCATCTTTTTAGCCATCGCTAAAGCAGTTTTTTGTAGTAGTGAAAGTGATAGGCGAGGACTCACTAGACTAGAGTCTACAGTAAGCTACAAAGGAGACTATCATAAAGAGAGCTCAAGATCAAATTGTATGGCTATAATTGGGAAACATAACAACATTCAAGTTGAAAGTTACATAACCCTATCACATTTATTTAAAGGTGCAAAACTCAGTGATGTGAGTTAATTTTAGGATTGTACATTTTATAGTGGCATTTTGTTTATGAGTTATTGTTTTAGGCAGAATGTGGTGAGAAACCCAAAAAATATTCCCACTGGACACAAACTTAACCAAGTAGTTAAGTAAGTGTGAAGGTCCACTTCTAGAGATAGAAACCGAATAAGGAATTTAAAGAACTTAAATGGAAAGAACAAAAGATAGAAACCGAATAAGGAAAGAAGGAAAGGAATGGAAATGGTGCAATGGAATAAAAAAAGAAAAGATGAAAGTTAGAGAAAGCTTATGGAGGGAGGCAATGAATCACGCCACTTGGAGGATGGGCTACTCCAAGATGGGTGGTGAAGAGACGCCACTTGAGATGTTATGCACTCAAGATTGGGCCCAAGGATGGGAGACTCAACTCACTAAACACTCTGACAGAGTTTCTTTTCTATTTTAAAATTCAATGTGTTCTTTACAAGAGAGGAGACACCCTATTTATAGATATAAGTGCCTTGGAGAGGAGGAGAGGAATGGTAGGGGTGTAAATGACTACAAGCTTGTAGAAACTAGGTCAACTGTGAGCACATGGGGAATTCTTCTAGAATCTAGGTCAAAAGTGAGCACATGGGTGAGTTTTAGAATCTAGGTTAAGATGGGCTTTTGGCTCAAGCCCAATTTACTAAGTATACCTTCTTCTAGCTTATTTTTCTAATTGAAGCTTATAGTGAGCCCAATTTATTTACTTAACTTGTCTTGTAAGAAGAGTAGAAGGAAGAATAACTGATATTTTGGTTCATGTCTGGTTCTCCCTTTGCTGAGGCTCTTCTGAGATTTGGTGGGGCATTGTCTTGTATGTTGAGATGACTAGCCTTAGGCATCTTCTTATGGAGTTGGTTTGTATCACTTAGTAAAGAAGAGAAGCAAATGTAGAGAAAATTCAAACTAAACCTTAGGTCCCACTTAGTCACACATTCCATGTGACTAGGTGTATTAAACATTCATCCAAACCTAGCTTGGCATGGAAGGGTGTTATTATAACCAACCTAAGGTTTCTCTTGCACCAAGAGAAGCCCAATTGACACCCTAGGTAAGTTTTAAAACCATAATTCTAACCTAGGCTACAATAAACACAAATACAAGTCCAAAATCCTATACAAGACCCAAATTATTTAACAAATACTAACTCAAACAAAATGATAAAAGTTTAACCTTGTTGAGCTCAACTGAATCTCACTCAAAATAATGACGTAGATGTAACAACATGGTAGTTTCTTGGATTGTGCACTTCATATCTTTCCTATTAGCCAGAACATTCTCTGAATGTACTAGACTGAGGAGATATGGAATGATCTCTCAAGTTTTGATATTTTCAAAGGGACTTTCTTTGGGTTTCAAATTTACAAATGCAGGCTTCATCTCTCAAGCAAGGAGATCTTTCAGTGACAGAGTTTTTCACAAAACTTAGAGTGATCTAGAATGAGGTCAACGGTGGAGGACCTGAAATGAAGAAGAAAAAAACTTAACAATAATTTTTTTTTAAAATAAATAAAGAGAAGAATGCAGAGAAGACCAACGATGAGACTTTGAAAGCGGAGGGAGTGAGGGGCGGAAATGATGAATACAATGGGGGTATAGGTGGAGGCCCTAGGGGCAAGACTCGTCGCGACGAAGTGATTTGAATTGATTTTAGATTGGAACATATTTTAGGAGTTTCACTTTTGGATTATGATTTTGATTAGTAGAATATGCTGAAACTTAAAGATGATTGTCACTGAATACGAACTTAACCAAATATTTAAGGAAGTGTGAAGGTTCTCATCTAGAGAGCAAAAGAGAAAACATAATTTAAAGGTGGGAATGATGCTTGAGGAATTGAAACTACAAAAGATGACAAAGACAATATAAGTACTGAATTTAAAAGAGTAAGACAAAAACACAAATGAAAGGAAATGGCCGTAATGGAAGAAGGAAAAGAGAAAGAGTAAGGAAAGCTTATGGAGAATGGAGATGATGGTCATGCCACATGGGATGGTGGGAAATTCCATGAGTGGTGAAAAGTCGCCACTTAGAGTATGCTCTCACAAGATAAGACCCACAATTTAGGAGAAAATACTCACTAAACACTCAAGCAGAGTTTCTTTTCTATTTCAAATTCAAGGTCGAAAATATAAAAGGCAAGGCACCCTATTTGATGTCAGTTGATTTTTAGGATTACACATTTTAGTTGGTTGCTCTTGTTTATGATTTTGAGATTAGAAATTTAAGGTGAGAACCTTAAGAAGATTCCCACTGGACACAAACTTAACCAAGTGGTTAAGTAAGTTTGAAGGTTCACTTCAAAAGGTCAAAGAGAAAAATACAAGAATAAGGTGATTATGATGCAAGGGGTGAAATTTAAGAACAATGGAAGTAAATGAGGAATGAAGCTGACCCAAAGGAAGTGACATAAACAAGTAACATAAATGGTGCAAGGAAGGATGGAAAAAGAGATGAGGTGAAGGAAGCTTATGGTGAAAATGGTGAAGATGATCACGTCACTTGGAGGGTGGGAAACTCCAAGATAAGTGAAGGAAGAGTCTCCACTTGAAATGCTCACACACTCAAGATAAGACCCAAATTATTTAGGAGATAAAGCTCATTAATCACTCAAGCAGAGTTTCTTTACTATATTCAAAATCCAAGTGAAAATACATGAGACAAGACACCCTATTTATAGGAAGGGGTGCCTTGGTAGGTAAGATGGATGAAGGGTAGAAATAGCAAGGGAGAGGGGCTGCCTAGGGTGTTGATTATGGTCAAAACTGCACCTTTAGGCATAGCTTCTAGAAGGTAGGTTTAAAACCCTAATTCTAGGTGCCTTGTCTTGAAAAGGTGGGCTTGGTACAAGCCTATTTCGGTAAGTACACTCCCTTTTATGCTATGTGAACCTACTCTAGCCTAATTTGCTATTTGGACCCTAAAAGTGAGCCAAAATTATTTACAAACATGTTTTTTTTTTCCTTTAAGAAGACTAGAAGAAATAACAGTTGATGTTCAGGTCTATGCTAAGTTTTTTATCTAGTGAGGTCCGTCTGATTGCTGAGATGACTGCTCACAGTGTGAATTGTCTCTTGAGTCCTTGGTCATTTTCTTGGCTACTTAGATTGTATCATTATTTATAGGAGAGGGTGCCTTGGTGGCAAAAGTGAGAGGAGGGGTGGAAAAGGCAAGAAAACTTCTAGAAACTAGGTTAACCTAGTGGGTCGCCTAAGCTAGAGAAAACTTCAAAAAATTAGGGTAAAAAGAGTGAGCAAAGGGGTGGTCAAAGGTTTCTAGAAGCTAGGGAGAGTTGGGATTGACTCAGGCGCAATTTATGCTAAGTGCACCCTAATCTACTGAAATTTAAAACAAAGAAATTGTTGAATCAAGTGTGTTCAAGCTTTGAAGAATCCAAACCCTTTGAAGGTGATGGAAGGCAGGATGTGCTTGTTGTTGCTGAGCTGTCTTTGGATAGGATCTGGGTAGATTATTTGTGTAAATCCACTATTGATTGAATCCAAAGCTTAAGCATTCTTAAACCTTTTAATTGAAAAGTGTTTTTCAAACTAAGTGAAAAACAACCTATTGTTTTGTCGAAACAACCGATTGTTTTATACTTAGGTGTTTTTAGAAAGGTTGAAAAATGTTTTTGATGGTTGACTTGCTGTCAAACCAAAACAACCGATTGATTCGAGCATTCAACCGATTGTTTGTTTTGGGACCATAACAGAAAACTGTTTTGTGCTTTGACTGAGCATTAAATGATTTTATAACTGATTACGCTCTAGTTTTAATTGCTTTGACCAGTCTTTGAATGCAACAAATAGTTTGTTCAGTTTATGTAACAAACAAGAAATTAGTTTTAATCAAAGAAAAACAGAAGTTTTTCACTGATTTTTCTTTTGAAGAGTTGGAGATTGCTTTGAGATTGCTTGGATTAAAGAGAGTGTGATATAGAATTTTCATCTTGTATTGATTTCAGATCTTTTCTGTAACAAGTGTAATCCTTTGTACTTTGAAGAAACTTTGTGTGTGAAGCTGAGATGTGTTGTGTGTTCTTGAGGTTGTCAAGATCAGCATTCTTAGTGGTGTTTTGTGTTGAGCCAAAGGAAGTGTGTGTCTTGAGGAGATCAAGGTCACTTCTTTGGTGGTGTTGTAAGTACTCTAGGGTTGATTGCTTAGTGGATTCCCCAGTGGCTTATGGGAAGACTGGATGTAGCTCTTGGTTTAAGAGTGAACCAGTATAAACCTGTGTGTTCAATCTCTCTATCCCTTGAATTCTTTAAATTCAGTTTTATATTGTGAACTGGTATAAACAACTGATTGTTTCTACGAAACAACCGATTGTTTTTCTGGTGTTGTGCTTATTTGCTTTATGTTTTTGGCAAACTGATTTCTTAATCAAGTTTTCTCAAAGTGATTTCATTATAGACTTAAAAGTTTGCGAAAACCCTATTTAAACCTTTCACCCCCCTCTAGTTTAAAGTCATACATTCTAACAAAGATCACCACTTTGTGTTTGTGTGTGTTGTAATCTGTGATTGATTACTAGTGGAACCCAGTGGTTGTTCTGGGAACTGGATGTAGCTCAAGGTTGAGTGAACCAGTATAAATTGGCTGAGTAATCTCTCTCTCTCACTCCTTATAAACTGTTTGTTTTAATTCTTCTTTTGCTGCTACCATAAATAACCGGTTAAAACAAAGTTTGAACAAATTGAAAATTCTGCAAACAGTTTCTTTTACATTGTTTGATTGGCTTCCTTGATTGCTTAATATGTGAATGTTGATAAAGCTTCATTCTTATTCATTATTTGCGAAAATATTTTGATAAATAATTCACCCCTCTCTTAGTTAAGTCATTAATTCTAACACAAGGACAAAGAATCACATGCTTACGTATAGGAAATTTGATCATCTGGAAGTGATTGGCTATACAAATTTAGATTTTGCTGCTTGTATGGATACAAGAAAGTCCACATTTGGTTATGAGTATTTCATAGAAAAGTGTGAAGCAGTCAGTCATCCCTGCATCCACCATGGAGGCTGAATTTGTGACATACTTTGAGGCCATAGTTTAGGCTAATTGGTTGTGGAATTTTATTTTAGAACTTGGAATTGTTGACAGTATTGCCAAGCCGTTGAGAATTTATTATGATAATTTCGTAGTTGTCTTCTTTTCTAAAAATGAGAAGTATTCGAAAGGTGCTAAACATTTGGAATTGAAATACTTTGTCATTAAAGAGAAAGTTCAGAAATATAGAGTGTCAATAAAACATATTAGCACTGATCTTATGATTGCTGACCATTTAACAAAAGGGTTACAACCCAAAACATTTATTGGTCATGTTGAGAATATGGGCATTATGTTTACTAGTGAATGATAAATATTATTATTAATTCATATTTGCCACTCTCAGCTTATTGATATATCAATGTTTCTGAAATCTATGTTTTCTACTTTATGTATATGCAAGCAAATTATGGTGTGGAAAACAAATTATGTTATTGTTGATGAAAATGACGTTACGTTTGAACTCAATATGGACTTCTCATTATAAAGTCATATTAGGCAGAAAGGATGATATAGTAGTATATGGAAGGAAATGTGTTGATTAAATGACATGTAAATGCCATGACTCTTATTATTTATGTATCATTGATTTTGATTGATGATAGAACAAATTTACGTAAGGTCTTTCAATGCGCATTATGATTTATGTAATTATTAAATCATAAAAGTATTATAGCTCATATGAGTCAAGTGAGAGAATGTTAGAAAATTATGTAAATTAGTTTTATAATGTGGTTGATTAAATAGAGTTTGGGCTTTGGGTCTGTATATGATTTAATAAAATAAAAGGCTCATTAGTTATTGTGATATGTTATATATACATATACATAATATAAATCCAATCTGATGGAGATTGAGAAATAATAGAAACGGGTTTTGCCTCTGTAAATGAGGTTGTCTCAATGGCTGACCATCAAGAAAGAGTGTGACAAGAACAAGAATTACAACAGATAGATTGAGAAAAGGAGATAAAAAGAAACTACTCACATAGGGATTCTCATGGATCAAGGTAAGTGCTTATCTCTATTATAATCTTGATCCTGTCGTCAACTCAAGCGTGGAGGAATTGCTTTGTCGCTTCCTTACCCCGCCTATGCAACTGTGCTATCCGCAAGAATGCTCTTAGAACCTTCTCCGGGAACTTCAAACGCAACCTGCAAAACACACAGACGGCGCCTCTAGTGGCCGTTTGCACTCCGACGCTCAAGTTAGGTCACAGAACCACCAACAAAAAAATGTCACTGAATCTCTCTCTGATTCTCTTTTTTCTCTCTCTCTGTGTCTGTGCCTAACAGAATTCTGTTACGCTATCCTCTGCGTGTGTCAGAATTTTGTTACGCTATTGTGCGAAAACGTACCAAAATGAGTAAAAACGTGGGGGTGTACCTTTCACGACGCGGAGTGCACTTTTATCTTGGCCGCGCCTCTCTCAGATGGTGACACGTGGAGGCATGCAACTCACATCTAACCGTACAGGTGCCACTACCTAAAGGGCTCTAGCGCATCTCTTTGTGCGCCTAAGTTATTCCCTTGCGGAGTAACTTAGCGTGTTTCTTCCATCTGGGTGAATCACACACTCCCAGGAGAACGCCAGGTGTGGCTGGACTAGGCACACTCACCAAGCATTGCTCTTTGCATAAACGATTTCCCCTTCACGATGTCATGCACGTAATGGGTTATGAGAGTCACCAATCACTGACCGGTTTACTAACTCCCTCAGGCCACTCTTGTGCACGACTATACTGGCGAGCAGCTCCTCTTTCTCTGAGATATGATCATGCGAGGTCCATGCGTAACGCTCTCGCTGGGAATCTCAGTCCCAGTTTAACTGCGTGTAACACGAAACCTCGATGACCATGCACCCGATGACTGATCAGTGCTCTATTGCTTCTCGCGTTCTCCCCCCAGGTGTTTATCTTGCAACTGATCTGTCGGTGGCCACTCGGTTACTGACCACCGATCACCGTTCTGGGTGATCTCCTCCCTGATTTCTCTGCCAACTGATCCACGTGTCACCCTGCGAGTGGTCCACGTGGTTATCTGCTGCTGACGTCATCGACTACCGATGACCGACCGGATCACAAGCCCCCCAGTCTCGAGCTGTGAACTCGTTCTCAGCGAAGAGACTAAGTGGTCGCGCCCTCGGTCCACGTGGCAAGTGGGGCCACATCACGTGCCACCTCACATGTTGCCTTTTAACGTTATGATTTCCTCCCTTAATCTCGCGACACGTGGACGCATCAACGGCCAGCGTGGAGTGTCGCTAATGCTTCCCTCATTCAAATAGGCGCGCGCTTTCACTGTTTCATTATCTTCTTCAATACTCCAACTCTCAGACTTACTTCAAATCTCCTCTCTGCGCGCCCAACTTTCTTCAAGCTTTCTACCTCAAGACCTTCCGCGATCATCTAAAGGTATGACTTTTCTTCTTCCTTGATCCATTTAGGTTTTTTTTTTCACCGATTGCATTCACCCTTTTCACTACCATGCATTCATCTTCTGTGTTTTTCTTCTTCTCAACCCGCGCTAGGGTTTTTTGCGTTTCTCACTTCGCTCTCTACTTCTCCCTCTTCCTCTTCTTCGCCTGGACCTTTCTTTCTTCTTCCCTTCCTCTGTTTTTCACCGAACCATTCATCATTGCCTCTTCTTCCGTTCATCTGACTTTTTGCTTTCCTCCATTGCAGTTATCTCGCAATGGCTCGCTTGAAGCAAACTGCTCGCATCGTCGCCTCATCCTCTGGTGCACAGCCTTCAGCAAGTGCACCAGCGTCACATCCACCTGATGCAACTTCCTATCAGGACAACCCCAGGGTCCATGACTGGGCTCCCCTAGCATTGCTGGCCGAAACTTCCACTCAACTACCGAAAGGCCACCGCAAAACCCTTATGAGCAACGACCCTGATAAGCCCTCCTGCGCCATCGACAGGGAGAATGATTTCAACATTCGTATACGCATTCCTCCTCGAGGGATGCCAATCTGCGCGGACGATAGGGCTACCAATGGGGTGCCCTTCACCTTCATATACTCCGCCATCTTCAAAAGGTTGAAACTACGCTTGCCCTTCACCTTCTTTGAGAAGGAGCTGATAATGGAGTTGAACGTCGCCCCTTGCCAACTCCATCCGAATGTCTGGGCTTTCATACGGGCATTCGAGATCCTCTGCAACTACTTTGGGCATAACGCCTCTGTAGACGTCTTCCTACATTTCTTCGAGGGGAAGAACCCTGGGGATAGGTCCTGGGTCAGCCTGAATGGAGTTGCTGGACGAGTGATCTTGGGCCTGTACCAGCAATCGTTTAAAGATTGGAAGGGCAGGTTCTACATGATATCTACTACCCAGCAAAGCCCAACGCCACTCGAGGGGTTTCCCCTTTATTGGGTTCCTAGAGTCGAGTTTAAGAAGCCCCGGGGCCTTGAAGCCATGGCTCCCTACGAGCGCGAGCTGTGTAGGTTGCTCCTAGGGGCAAAATATAACTCGGCCCTTCTCATCAAACACGAGTTTGATGTGGTGTCTCTGAAAAAGTACATAGGTAGGCTCTTCTTCTTGCACCTCTTAGAATACTTGCACACTCTCATGCATACTTGCATAACATTTTATCCACTTGCATAATTATGCCATCTAACTCTTCTTTTTACCCTTGATGTAGACATGACTTCAGGGAAAGATAGGAGGAGGGCACTACTGGAGCTTGCCCGGACCATGGGTGCCAAGGAGACTGGTTCTTCCTCCTCTACCACCGAGCCCATCGCGGCTGCACCTCTCTCGGTCGCGCCAGCTGAAGGCCCCGAGCCAGAGAAGAAGAGAAGAAGGATAGCAAAGGCCTTTCCCGCAACTGTTGCGGCCGCTGCTGCTCCTACCCCCTCAACCGAGGAGGAGAGTTCTGGCTCTCCTCTTATACATCACAAGAGGAAACACCAAGAGGTTGGGGGGCTTCATCCCTTAGGCCTGGGGAAATCGAAGTGGTGCAGATCGAGGAGGGTTCACCCCCACCTCCTCCTACTCAACCTGCCCCAGCACCAACTTCCTCCCCCTCCCCTCAGCGCCTACCATCTCCAACGCCCCAACTTCCGTCTCCAGCATCACTTCCACCCCCACCCCCAGCGGGCCAAGCTATTGGTCAACCCACTCCACCTGTTGGGAGTGATTCTGCCCACTCGGGGGGTTTCCCAAGACTTCCTACATGACCACCGCCGCCAACCTCTGCTGCTACTGCTGAAGGTGGTGAGGCCAGCTCGCAGCCAAGCAGCTCTGGTGCTAGCAATGAAAACTTCAGTCAAGTCATTCCCTTGGTTCGACATTTCATACGCAGCTGGGAGCTTCTCGAATGGAGTGGGCAAGAGGTGGACATGCACTTGGCCAAGCAGATAGTGCTTTCCCTAGAGTTTTCCACCCAGCACCGCAAGCAACTGGTCCTGGAGAAGAGGGTCAAGGAGCTTGAGCACGACAAGGAGTCACTGCAGAGTGACTTTGATGCTGCCCAAGGGTCCATAACCCTGATGAGGGATACGGTGGAAAAATCCAGGAAAGAGTACCTATCGCAGGTCCAGGAGACCATCAAGACTGAGATCTTGATGGGGTAAGCTGTCAATACTCTGGACAGCGAAGTGGTGGAGCTGAGGAGCAAGATAATCAACTTGGAGGCTGAGACTTCCTCCCTACGCCAACTGAACTCACAACTAGCGGGGGATCTCCAGTCTACCAAGGAGGAGGCCACTGATGGGGGGAAGAAACTTGAGAAGGCAGTGAGCGAGCTCTCTGCAGTGAAGGTCGAGCTTGCCGAAGCAAAGGGCAAATTGGAAGAAGCTGCCTCTTCCATTGCTTCCCTCACCACTGAGAAGAACGCCTTGGAGACTTCAAAGCAAGAGGTCGAAGCTGAGAACGCCGAACTTATGAACTTGGGTGCTGACGCCCTTGCTAATGGGTTCGAGCTGGCATTCGAGCAGATTCATTGCGTTCTTCCAGATTTGGACCTTACGCAGTTCAGCATCTACCACAAAGTAGTAGATGGCAAGCTCATTCCTCCTTCTTGAGTGTTCTTCTCGTAATTTCATATTTATGTACAATTCTTGTACTTGAAACTTGTATAGACCTTGGTGTGAATATATACTTGCTTCAGCTATATGTTTCTTCTCTCGTATCTTCTTAAGCTTCATCTTTCTTTTTGCACACAACTAACTGTTAACTAGCTTAGGTTTAGCGCAATCTGTACTCTTTGATCTTGGCCTCTACCTTGATCACGACTAACAACTCCCTTAGCTTTGTCTTTAACAGTTCTTATGCACAGCTTCGTACTATATGACTGACTAGGCATAGTCTGTCTGCTTCGGCTTGTTGTGTAAGAACTTGTTTGGAAAAGCTTCCTCCGACAAGGCACTACCCACTAGCATATCCACCAACAACTCATCAGTCATCGTTCTTCGGTCTTCTCCTTGCTTCTCTGCCGCTCTAGCGCTAAGTGCATAGAGGACTTTGACATCAATCGTCAGAGGTGATGCCTTGTTTTGGGGGAAGAAGAGTGTTTCTCGATAGCCCCTCTTATCTTCTCCAAGGTCATCAACCTTGGGCGGATCGGGTCGTTCTTTCCCTGCCTCACTCCTGGGGTGAGAAGGGTTTAAACTAAGAGCTTTACTGGGCCAATATTGGTATATGCCAAGTGGGTAAGGACGTTTGTCGAAATCCTTCCTTTCCCTCTCTTGGTCTTACTAGCACCCCTGGCTTTTCAAACCCTAGTCGCCTGCACTCACGCCTGGGGTGAGGAGGACTTAGATTAGCGCCCATACTCGCGCCTAGGGCGAATAAGGCCTAACCGATCACCTGCACTCGCACCTGGGGCGAGGAGGATTTTAACTTGAAAACTCTCGCACACTTGATATGCTGATAATCTTTTCATTGGGTGGCCTCGTTAAAAACCCACCTTAGGGAAAAGAGTGCCCCCTTATCTGTTCAACTGTTTTCAGTATATACACTGAGTGTGCCTTTAGCGCGAGAACGCAACTACTTTACAACTTAACTGAAATAAAATTTCAAGTGGGTGGCGTTCCACGTTCTGGGGATTGTCGGAGACCAGCCTCTTGGGTACTCCGAAACGACAGACAATGTTCTTCCAAACAAAGTGCTCGACTTTCTGTGAGGTGATGTGCGCGACTGGTTCTGCCTCCACCCACTTGGTGAAATACTCGATGGCCACGATGAGGAACTTCATCTGCCTTATCACCAGGGGAAAAGGTCCTAGGATGTCGATTCCCCATGTGTGAAATGGCCACGGGCTATGGATGGACTTCAACTCCTCGGGAGGTGCCTTATGCCAGTCTGCGTGAAGTTGATACTGTTTGCAACGCTGAGCATACCTCACGCAGTCTTCCTTCAGCGTTGGCCAGTACTACCCCGCGGAGGATCCTACTTGCCAAAGCACGACCACCTACATGACTTCCGCATACCCCCTCGTGTAGCTCTGACATAAGTCTAGTGCATTGCTCGCCATACACGCAGATCTGCACAGGATGAGAAAACCCAAATCTAAACAGGTTCCCATCAATCAAAGTAAACTTACTCGAGCTCCTCTTTATTCTTTTTGCCTCTGTCGGGTCAAGTGGGAGTACACCATCTTCTAAGTACAACTGGTACGGTGTTATCCACGTGTCGGGCTCCCTAACAGCGCAGACTTCCATCGCCTCATCGGTCTTTGTCGGTCGCGCTCTAACCCTCGGCGCTTTCAACGTCTCTTGAGTCAGTGAACGATGACCGATCGTCAGACGCTCCATCGATTTGTACACTTGAAGTACCTGATTGTCTGACACGAATACTCGCGGTACCTTCAAGGTCTCCTGAATGACGGTCCTCTGTTTTCCCCCCTTGCCTGAGCTGGCCAGCTTGGCAAGCAGGTCTGCTCTAGCATTTTGCTATCTCGGCACATGAACTAGTTCAAACTCGGTGAAGGACGTCTTCAGGAGCTGTACGTATTCTAGGTAAGTTGCCATCTGGGGATCTTTCGCCTGGAACTCCCCTGTAACTTGCCCGGTGACTAGCAAAGAGTCACTCTTAGCAACCAGACTTCTTGCTCCATTTCTCCTGCTAGCAACATTCCTGCGATCAGGGCTTCATACTCCGCCTGATTGTTGCTAGCCTTGAAGGAAAAGCGGAGGGACTGCTCGATCAGCACTCCGTTCGGGCCTTCCAAAATGACCCCAGCAACGCTCCCCTGCTGATTGGAGGAGCCATCCACTGATAATACCCATCGGAAGTCTAAACCTTCTGAAGGTGTCGCGACCGACGACAGCTCGACCACAAAGTCGGCGAACACCTGCTCCTTTATCGGTCCTCGGGGCTCGTACTGAATGTCGAACTCTGACAATTCCACCGCCCACTTGACCATCCTTCCCGCTACGTCTGGTTTCTTTAGCACCTTTTGGATGGGCAAATCTGTCATTACCACTATTGTGAAGCTGTGGAAATAATGTCTGAGTCTTCTCGCTGAAAATACCACCGCCAGGGCAGCCTTCTCGAGGGCTTGGTACCTTGTTTCAGGGCCTTGCAGTACCTTACTCACAAAGTACACAAGCTTCTGAACCTGATCTTGCTCTTGCACCAGGACTGAACTGACTGCTCTCTCCGTCACAGCAAAGTATAGACGAAGAGGGGTGCCCACTTGTGGTTTACGCAAGACCGGTGGGCTTGCCAGGTACTCCTTCAACTTGATGAAGGCCTCCTCGCACTCCTGTGTCCAAAGGAATCTGCTGTTGCGCTTAAGACACTGGAAGTACAAATGACCTTTCTCCCCTCCAGCGGACATAAACCGGGATAATGCTGCAAACCGACCGGTGAGTTGCTGCACCTCCTTCACCGTCGTTCGACTCCTCATCGCCACGATTGCTGCGCACTTCTCTGGATTAGCTTCGATTCCACGCTCTGTCAGGAGGAAACCCAAGAACTTCCCAGCCTCCACACCAAAAATACATTTCTCAGGGTTGAGCTTCAACCTGTACTTGGCGATGGTGGTGAATAATTCCTCCAGATCGGCCACATGATGCTCCTTCTCTCGGGATGTGACCACCATGTCATCTACATATGCATGCACGTTCCTTCCAAGCATGGGCGAGAGCACCCTATCCATAAGTCGCTGGTAGGTAGCCCCCGCATTCTTCAGCCCGAACGGCATTACCTTGTAGCAGTAGCAAGACCGTTCAGTCATGAATGTGGTCTTGCATTCATCCCTGGGGTGCATTCTGATCCGGTTGTATCCTGAGAATGCATCCAAGAAGCTGAGTAGCTTCCCCCCTGATGCGCTATCCACTAGAGCGTCTATATTGGGTAGAGGGTAAGAATCTTTGGGGCATGCCTTGTTGAGGTCAGTGAAGTCCACGCACATCCTCCACTTGCCGTTTGGCTTCTGCACCAGTACCACGTTCGCTAGCCACTCAGGGTACTGGGTCTCCCTGATGTGCCCTGCGGCAAGGAGCTTTTGCGCTTCGTCGTGGATCACTTTCCTCCTTTCTTCGTTGAATTTCCTTCGCCTCTGACGCACAGATCGAACTTTAGGATCCATCGATAGGCGATGGCAAAGGAAGTCAAGGTCGATTCCTGGCATGTCAGATGCTGACCATGCGAACGCGCCCATGTGCTTCTCGATCACCCCGGCGATCAGCCTTCGTTCTTCTTCACCGAGCGATCCTCCCAACTTGAACCTTTTCCCCCTTATATGTACTTCTACCCACCGCTCAGCTGGGTGGGGTCTTCTCTCGCTGGCGATGACCGCCCTCGCGATCCCTGACTCGCGAGGAGTGATCATGCCCTCCTCCTCCGCTTCCACCTGAGCTACCTGGGAGCCCCCCAGCGTAGCATCCTCCATCTCCTGATCGCCATGCGTTCCCCTAACCACCGATCGCTCTTCGAGCACACCTGGCGGTGGTGTTGAGGAGACATGGCATATGCTCCTCTTCTGCCTGAGGCTGTTCTCATAACAGCGTCTAGCCTCAGCCTGATCTGACTTGCTGGTTATTACGGTCCCCTCCATCGACGGCAGCTTCAGCTTCATGTGCCTCGTCGATGGCACTGCACCCAACCTATTGAGTGTTGGCCTTCCCAGCAAGATGTTGTACGCAGAAGGGGCGTTCACCACCAAGTATTTTATCTTTTCGGTGCGGGCTGTCGTCCTCAGCTCAATGTACCCCCGCACCTCTACCTGATCCCCTGCAAAGCCGTAAAGACACCCGGTATACGGCCTTAGTTGATCGGGGAACAGCTGCAACTTGTTGAACGTCGGCCAGAACATGACGTCTGCCGAGCTCCCTTGGTCTACGAGCACTCTGTGCACTCGCCTTCCTGCTGTGATGAGGGAGATGACCACAGGATCGTTGTCGTGCGGTACAACGTCCTGTAGATCAGCTTTCCTGAAAGTGATGTCTACCTCGGGGAAATGGCCCTCGTCTACCGAGTCCACGGCCATAACCGATCGAGCATACCTTCTTCTTTGTGATGCGATGCACCCCCCACCGGAGAAGCCTCCCACAATCGTTCGCACCTCCCCGTGCACAGGGATTTCATGCTGCTGTTCCCCTGCCTGGGCTCCTGATGCGCGATCACCCTGCGCCTCCCGCAGGTAATCTGCCAGGAACCCAGACTTTACCAACTCCGCCAGCTGGTGTCCCAACGCCAAGCAGGAGTGGAGTGTGTGGCCAAAGGCTAGGTGAAACTCACACCACTCGTTTTTCTTCCTCCCGAGTACCTTATCTGTCTTCTCTGGTACTCGGAGTCTTGCAGCTATGGTAGGAAGGGCGATCAGATCCGCCAACTCTACCATGAAATCGTATCTTGGGGGTGCATTATTCTCCCTTGCACGCCCCCTGCCCTGGTCCTTCCTGGGTGCATAAGGATGAGGTTTCCCCTGCACCTTCTTTCCCTCCTTTGCCTCATGCACCCTCACTTGCTGATGTTGCTTCCCCTGTTGTACCGCCCTGATGGTCGGATGCGATGACGTGGCACCCTGTTAAGGTGTAGGCGTGTTGACAAGGCGCCAGGTTGACAGTCGGGAAGGAAGTCGGGAGGCACGTGTAGTCACCGATAGTTAGGTTGGCGTGTTCCGATTTCCAGCTTACCAGAATAGGTGATCGCCAGGTTGAGGACGAAGTTGCCAGATGCAGACTCAGGCGACCAGGCAGTCGGAGATCGCCAGAACAAGCACATCGCCGAAGTTAAAGGAGAAGCAGATTATGAAGGCGGCCGGCGAGACCACAGGGAAGGTGTATGAAGGCCCTACCTCGCCAGTTTCAGTAGGGATCGCACTCCTGAGTTAGCTATGCACTGGGCAGCACCATGCATAGGTAACTTAGCCAAAATAAGAGTAGAAGTAGCGCCAAGTCAGGGAGCCTCCAGATGATGGCACGTGTACGGTTGGATACGAGCCACGTGTCCAAGTCAGTAACTGCCAGGAGAGAGAAAATCACCAGGTATATAAGAGTTCCTAACAGATTTCCTAAGGTACGCACGTTCAGTTCGTACACTTTACGCTTGCGAGTGACAGAGCTGTTTGTGAGAGAGATTTGCACGGTTCCAGTTCTTAGTATTTGGTGATACTGTCACTGACTTGAGCGTCGGAGTGCGATCGGCCGCAGCGGCGCCGTATCGTTTCTTTGCAGGTTCTTGAGATAGATCCAGAGGAGGAACGGAAGGGCGCGCACGTCGATCCTTTGACAAGGCATTCTCCAGCGCTCCGGTCAACAGGCAGGATCATCAGGCGCCCACCGTGGGGCCGTGTAAAACGTGCTCCCATCCACAGCGTGAGTTCGTGGAGTTTTTCGAGGTTTTCTGCGCGGTTGTGTGCTGGTGCAACCGTCGTTGGCAGTTTCTTTGAGTTTCGTTCGGTGAAGTTTGTGTTTGTGCCGTTTGTTTGTCTTTCAATCGGTGGAGTGAGGTCTTTTGGTGCTTGCGCGCAATCTGTCTGGTGGAGGTTCGAGTTCTTTGGTGGTTTTCTGCGAAGGTTTGCGGTGTTTTTGGGTTCTTGCGCAGTTTCTTGAGTTTTCCCCGATTGATCGCTGGTTCGTTCGTGGTTGAAGTGTTATTTGCTGTATTTCTGCGGTTCGCTGAAGTTGATGAGAAAGATGAGAAGCAATCGTTCCAGTCCCGTGGCTCCCGTCGCAGCTGAAGGCGACGCCGCCATGACCATGGCGCAGATGGCAGAAATGATGCGCTCATTGCAGGCCACTGTAGAAGCCTCGCGCGTCGAGCAGGCCAGGATACATGAAGACCTGGTCGCCTCTCGCGCCAGAAACGAGGAGCTCAGCAAGGTAGCTGAGGAGCTACGTCGAGCTCTTCAGGAGCAGCAGGTTCGTTCTTCTGCTGAAGAGGTGGCACCGTCGACGCCGCCTCGTGTTTTCCCAATGCCTTTCATTCAGGCGATTACCGACATGCCAATTCCCACGAGCGTGGTCCCGGTTAAAGCTGTTTTTACTGGCGTGGAAGATCCAGAGGCTCATCTGACCACGTTCCATACACAGATGATGCTGTCAGGGGGGTCGGATGCTGTCTATTGTAAGATGTTCGTGAGCACGCTCCAGGGAACGGCGATGGAGTGGTTTGTGAGCCTGCCTAATGGCCACATAACTAATTTTCAGCAATTCTCGAAAATCTTTGTCGAGCAGTATATTGTGAACAAGGCACCGCCCAGGGTGTCCTATGATCTGTTTGATATAAGGCAGTACCAGGGGGAGTCCCTCAGAGACTACCTCAATCGCTTCGGAGCACAGATGGTCAGATCGCCGGCCAAGGATGAAGAAATGCTGGTTTATGCCTTCAAGAAGGGCGTGCAGCCAGGGCCATTCTGCGAAGCCTTGATCAGGGCTCATCCAGCGACGTTTGCTGAAGTCAGGCGACTTGCGGTGGCTCACATCGCCGACGAGAGTGAGGTCGCCGAGAAGAGAGGCAGTGTGGCTCCCGTCAGGCCACGCGCCCAGACCAGGATCCAGCCACAGAGGGTGCTGGAAACGGCAGCGGCGGCCAGAAAGGATCAAAGGACTCGCTATCCTTACGATAGGAGAAATAAGGGAAGAAGCCAAGCGCGCCAACCGCCAGCACGCCAACAACCAGCACGCCGGGAATACAATCGCCCGCCTAAGCACAAATTCGTCATGGGACTAGCAGACCTGATCGCTATCCCTAACATATCTGCTAGGTTGAAGGCGCCCGAGAAGGTGGGCGACAAGGTGCTAGGGTCGAAGCCGGATGTCTGGTGTGAGTTCCACCAGTGCTTTGGCCACAACCTGGACTCGTGTTTGTCTTTAGGGTACCAGCTCGACGATCTGGTTAAGAGCGGGTTCCTAAACGACTATCTGCTGGACAGAAGGACCGGAGGAGCGTCGAGTTCCCAGCCGGCAGGTGGAGAAGCCCAACAACACGAGATGCCTATCCATGGGGAGATCCACACCATTACAGGGGGTTTCTCAGGTGGTGGATGCACCGCGTCGCAGAGGAAAAAGTACGCGCGATCGGTGATGTCAGTAGACATGTTTGAAGATCACTCGCCCGAAGTCGACATTACGTTCACCAAGCAGGATCTTCGGGACGTTGTGCCTCATGACAACGATCCCATTGTTATTTCATTGATCACGGCGGGGAGGAAGGTCCACCGAGTTCTGGTGGACCAAGGAAGTTCGGCAGACGTGATGTTCTGGCCGACTTTCACGCAGTTAGAATTGCCCCTTGACCAGCTAAGGCCCTATGGAGGGTGCTTGTATGGGTTCGCTGGCGACCAGGTGGAGGTCAGGGGGTACATTGAGCTGAGAACCACGTTTACCGATGAGGCTGGGTCGAGGACGGAGAAAATCAAGTACCTCATCGTAAACGCCCCTTCAGCATATAACATCCTGCTGGGAAGGCCCACCCTTAACAGGATCGGCGCAATTCCATCGACTCGGCACATGAAGGTGAAGCTGCCGTCCATGGAAGGGGTGGTAATCATGATAAAGTCTGATCAGAAGGAAGCGAAAAGGTGCTATGAAAATAGCCTGAAAAATAAAAGATCAGTTAGCTATGTTACAACCACCCCACCTCCCGGTGTGAAGCCCAGACCGCCGGTGATGGAGGAGGCCGCCGGAAGGGATGTAGAGATGGTAGATGCTGAGCTGGGGGAGGGGAATGCTGGCCTAGAGGAAGAAGAGGCGCGGAATCGCCCGGAGGAAGCAAGGGAGCTGGGAATCACCAAGGCGGTGATCGCCAGAGAATCAAGGCCCAAGCCCGTCGAGCAGTGGCTCGAGAAGGAGATCGGGGGGAAGGTTTTCAAGCTCGGAAGATCTCTGGAGGTCGATCTCCAGGACCAGATCGCCAAGGTGATTGAACGGCATCTGGACGCGTTTGCCTGGTCCGCTTCGGACATGCCCGGGATCGATCCCGACTTCTTGTGCCATCATCTGGCGATGGACAACATGGTGAGACCAGTGCGGCAAAGAAGGAGGAAATTTAATGAAGAGAGGAGGCAGGCGATCAAGGATGAGACCCAGAAACTCCTCGCTGCAGGCCACATCAGGGAAGTCCAGTACCCTGAGTGGTTGGCGAATGTCGTGCTGGTGAAGAAGAGCAACGGGAAATGGCGCATGTGCGTCGATTTCACCGACCTGAATAAGGCTTGCCCAAAGGATTCGTATCCTTTACCAAGCATTGATGCCCTGGTTGATAGTGCTGCAGGGTGCAAACTGCTGAGTTTCCTGGACGCCTTCTCGGGCTATAATCAGATCAAGATGCATCCCATGGATGAAGAAAAAACAGCCTTCATGACGGAGAGGTCGTGCTACTGCTATAAGGTGATGCCGTTTGGGCTGAAGAATGCGGGGGCCACGTACCAGAGGCTGATGGACCGAGTACTTGCACCAATGCTGGGAAGGAACGTGCAAGCTTACGTCGATGACATGGTCGTGACCTCGCAGGAGAAAAGCAAGCACGTTGCAGACTTGGAAGAATTGTTCACGACGATCGCCAAGTTCAAGTTGAAGCTCAACCCGGAGAAATGCATTTTCGGCGTGGAGGCTGGAAAATTTTTGGGTTTTCTCTTGACTGAAAGAGGGATAGAGGCCAACCCGGACAAGTGTGCCGCCATCTTGGCGATGAGAAGCCCGACTACAGTGAAAGAAGTCCAGCAGCTGACGGGTCGGATGGCGGCCCTATCCCGCTTCGTGTCAGCGAGCGGAGAAAAGGGACATCCCTATTTCCAGTGTCTGCGGTGCAATAACAAGTTCGCTTGGACGAAAGAGTGCGAGGAAGCTTTCGTCAAGCTGAAGGAATATTTGGCGAGCCCGCCGGTTCTGTGCAAACCACTGGCGGGAATCCCTCTCAGGTTGTATTTCGCTGTGACTGAGAGGGCGGTGAGTGCGGTGCTCGCCCAGGACCAGGATCAGGCTCAGAAGCCTATTTATTTCGTGAGTAAAGTGTTGCAGGGCCCAGAAACGAGATATCAGGCCCTGGAGAAGGCTGCTTTGGCTGTGGTGTTTTCGGCGAGGAGGTTGCGCCACTACTTCCACAGTTTCACAATACTGGTGATGACTGACCTACCCATCCAGAAGGTCTTGAAGAAACCTGACGTTGCAGGAAGAATGGTGAAGTGGGCAGTCGAGTTGTCAGAGTTTGACATTAAATATGAGCCTCGAGGACCGATCAAAGGGCAAATTTTTGCAGATTTTGTAGTCGAGCTCTCTTCAGAGGCGACGCGGGTTGAAGGAGATGATTTCCGTTGGGTACTCTCGGTGGATGGATCGTCAAACCAGCAGGGTAGCGGTGCTGGAGTCATATTGGAAGGACCCAACGGCGTGCTGATCGAACAATCGTTGAGATTCGCCTTCAAAGCCAGCAACAATCAAGCAGAGTACGAGGCGCTGATCGCCGGGATTCTGCTGGCTAAGGAAATGGGAGCCAGAGTGCTGATGGCTAAGAGTGACTCGCTGCTAGTCACAGGGCAAGTAACAGGCGAGGTCCAGGCTAAAGATCCACAAATGGCGGCTTACTTGGCGTATGTGCAGGAATTGAAGAGTTCCTTTGCCTCTTTTGAAGTGGTGCATGTGCCCCGAGAACAGAATGCCCGAGCTGACTTGCTTGCTAAGCTCGCCAGCTCAGGCAAGGGGGGTAGGCAGAGGACAGTGATTCAAGAAACTTTGAAGACGCCGAGGGCATTTGTAGCAGATCACCTGGTCCTTCAGATAAGCAGGTCGACGGAGAGAGCAGCGAGAAGCCATAAGTCTTTGACGCAAGAAACTCTGAGATCGCCGAGAGTCAGAGCTTGTCGAGGAGAGAAGGTGGACGTGATGCAGGTCTGCGCCACCCATGAGCCAGACACTTGGATAACACAGTACAAGCGGTGCTTGGCAGATGGTCTCCTCCCGTTGGATCCAACAGAAGCTAAGAAGGTAAAGAAAAATTCCAGCAAGTATACACTAATTGATGGCGATCTGTACAGGTTTGGGTTCACTCACCCACTCCTGGAATGTATACACGGCGAGAAGTGCACGAGGATTATGGCAGAGCTCCACGAAGGAATATGTGGAAGTCACGTCGGGGGTCGAGCTCTGGCCGCGAGGACTCTCCGTGCAGGCTACTATTGGCCATCCATGAGAGAAGATTGCAAGAAGTATGCCCAATGCTGCAAACAATGCCAGCAGCACGCCGATTGGCACAAGGCACCTCCCGAGGAGTTGAAGTCAATCTATAGCCCTTGGCCGTTTCATACTTGGGGAATCGACATCCTGGGACCTTTTCCACTGGCGATCAGGCAGATGAAGTACTTGGTGGTGGCGATTGAGTACTTCACCAAGTGGATTGAAGCAGAACCAG
Organism: Phaseolus vulgaris; assembly: GCF_051622355.1. Classification (NCBI taxonomy): domain Eukaryota; kingdom Viridiplantae; phylum Streptophyta; class Magnoliopsida; order Fabales; family Fabaceae; genus Phaseolus; species Phaseolus vulgaris. The sequence continues at coordinate 34,384,247 of NC_143504.1, forward strand.
TGGCCCAGATCACCGCGCACAAGATCGAAGGCTTTGTATGGAAGAATATTGTGTGCCGGTTTGGAGTGCCTAAGCGCCTGGTATCAGATAATGGGACTCAGTTTGCGAGCCACCTGTTGAAAAAGCTTTGCGAAGGGGTCAGAATTCAGCAAGTGTTTGCATCCGTCGAGCACCCTCAGACTAATGGCCAGGTGGAGTCGGCCAACCGGGTGTTGCTGAGAGGTTTGAAGAGAAGGCTCGAGAAAGCCAAGGGAAGTTGGGCTGAGGAGGTACCCCGAATAGTTTGGGCGTACCACACCACCGAGCAGTCAGGAACCCATGAGACCCCGTTTAGCTTGGTCTATGGGTGTGATGCCATGATTCCAGTCGAGATTCAGGAGAGCTCGCCGAGATTCCAGAACTTTGTAGAGGAAGACTCGAATGAAGAAAGAAGACTGAACCTGGATCTGCTGGACGAAGTCAGGGAGGAGGCAAGGCTGAAGGCTGAGGCGGTGAAGAGAAGGGTCGAGCGAAGGTACAACTCAAAGGTGATGCCAAGGCAGTTTAGAGAAGGCAATCTGGTGATGAGAAAGGCCCACCAGTACGAGATGGAGAATAAGCTATCGCCCAAGTGGACTGGACCGTTCAGAATAACCGAGGCACTCGGGAACGGAGCCTATCGCTTGGAGACGTTGGAAGGGGGGGCGATCCCTCGTACCTGGAACGCCACACACCTGAAGTTGTACTATAGCTAAGAGCTTTGTAAGTAAAGACAAACACAAATATTACATTGCAATGTCTCTGTTAAAACAGTTTTAAGGGGGCACTCTTTTTTCCCTAAGGAGGGTTTTTAATGAGGCCACCCAATAAAAGAAGAGTTTTCGAAGTATAAGGTGTTTTCAGATTGCATATGTGTTATTTCCAAAAGTTTCGAAGAAAGACCTTGTCATTCGTACATGATTTAAGGCACGAAAAGATATGTCGCGTGCTTTCTAAAGTTTTGGAGTCCTCATCGTTTTTAGGCGATTAGAGGCACCAGTTAAGTTTCAAAGTCCTCATCGTTTTTCGGCGATTAGAGGCACCAGTTAAGTTTTTGAAGTCCTCATCGTTTTTCGGCGATTTGAGGCACCAGTTAAGTTTTTAAAGTCCTCATCGTTTTTCGGCGATCGGAGGCACCAGATGGAAGACCTCAACACCCTCGCGCGTTTTGAGGCAAGTTAAAAGACCTCCTCGCCGTTGAGCGAGTGCAGGCGAGAAAGAGAAAAAGTCCTCCGTGTTTCTGGGAGCGAGAAGATGTAACTCCCGGGGCAACGTAGAGGCAAGTTAAAGACCTCCCCGCCGTTGTGCGGGCGCAGGCGAGAAAGGTCCTCAGTGCATCCAGGGGGGAGTAGATGTATGCCCTGGGCAAGTTGAGGCACCGGATAAAGTCCTTATCGCCGTTGTGCGAACTAAGGCCCATCAAAGACCTCCTCGCCGTCGAGCGAGTGCAGGCGTGAGAAAGAAAAGGTCCTCAGTGCATCCAGGGGGGAGGAGATGTACACCCTGGGCAAGTTGAGGCACCTGACAAAGTCCTTCTCGCCGTCGAGCGAGTTAAGGCCGTTTAAAGTCCTTCTCGCTGATGAGCGAGTTCAGGCGAGTAAAAGTCCTTCTCGCCGATGAGCGAGTTCAGGCGAGTTTAAAGACCTTCTCGCCTGTGCGCGAGTATAGGCAAGATAAAATCCTTCTCGTCTTGAACGAGTTCAGGTATGGCGAAAAGGGTGGAAGAAGCTTGAAAGGTGGCTAAGGTAGGTTCGAAGAGAACGCCTAGCCAGCCAGTCTTTAGCTCTGGGAATCAAGGAGATAAAGGAAGATCCCAAAGGGCATTTCTGCCTCAGATAAAGAAATGACTGCCAAAGCCTGAGGCTAAGGAAAGCTGGTGTTACCAAGAGGTCTAGGTGATCGCGAAAAGTTCGAACGCGGCGAGAAGGTTGAAAGACTTGTTTGGTGAAGCGGGTCAAGTGGGACGTTGTTTGAACCAATGCTTGAATCACAGTTCGTTGCTTGGAACTTTTCTTATGATCAGGTTAGTGCCTCAGGGGTACAAGTTGTTTAAAGCGATTATTGCTTAAGTTTGAATCGGCTCGAAGCAGTTACGCCAAAAGTCATGTTTGCAAAATCGCTAAGTTACATGTTTGCAAAATCGCTAAGTTAAACGCAGCAGAGTTAAACATACAAAGGAAGTAAAGCGCTCAAAAGGAGTCAGAAGAAATGTCCAAGTCTCGCCATTAAGATAAAAAGCTGTTCAAAATACGTATGCAAGAGTTTTTTACAAGGCAAATATAGGTGAATTTATAAAGAAGCAGATGGGGTGGAATTGGTTGAGCCTTCGGCGGGAACGCCTTTCCATCTACTACTTCATTGTTTAATGACACCATGCTGAGGTCGAGATCAGGGAATAGGCATGCGAACTGTTCTCGAGCGGCATCAAACCCGGCAACCAGAATCTGAGCGGAGCTTAGCTTAAGTTCTTCGATTTGCTTTTGAAATCCTTCAACCTGCTGCTTAAGCTCCTTGTTCTGCTGCTCCAGCTCTTCGACCTGTTTTTGGAGTTGTTTGTTGGTCTCTTGAGCTTGAAGAAGGTCGTCAGCCACCTTCTTGGATTCTGTTCGAGCTTGGGCCAACTCGGCAGCCATCTTCACCTTTTCTTTGTTTGCCTCGGAGAGATCGGCCATGGCGTCGTCTCTGGCTTTCTCTACTTGCCCAAGTAGTTTCTCGCGGTCGATCGACCTTTGCTCCAGCCTCTGTACTTTATCGGCGTTGGCTTGAATTTGAGCCTCCAGGTCGCTCGCCTTGGTACATAGAGGCACGATTCTGCTTTCAAGCTCGACCTTTTCTTGGGCAAGTTCATGGACTTTGCGGCGAAGGTCAACAGCTTCCTTGCGCGCAAGCCTAAGCTCGGTGTTTAGGGCATCCTCCACTCGAGAATGTTCCATCTCCGCGAGCGTTAGGCTGAATGACACCTTCTCCACCTCGACCTTCATTGTGCTGTTCTCGGTCTTGAGGTTGTAGATGTCATCCTGTAGCCGCCTGGTGGAGCTCTCCACAGCTCTCGTTATGATTGACGGGATATCCTCTGCAATGGTTTTGAGTTTAGCAGTCAGAGGTTCCCACATCCTCGTGACCTCGAGGGATAGATTTGCAGCTTGGAGAGGCGCCAGGGGGGCTTGTTGAGGGTTCTCGTCGCCGCCTTCCTTAGCAATATTTTCAGTGGTTGCTTCTTAGCGCGGCGACGCAATCGGGGACTCGGTGATTAGGATTGGAGAGGTGTGAGCGACCTCGTCCCCGATTGGAACGATTCCTGCAGCTGAGGTGTTGGAAGGAGGGCCCCCTCCTGCCGATATATGTGGAGTAGAGGCGCTCGGGGGGTCCTCTAGGAAGTTTGGCTCTTGGGCCCCAGTTGCAGGTGGCGCAGTGGCCAATGGGACTGCTTGGACTGGTGGTGAAGGGGCTTGTGGTGCTGGTGGTGAAGAAGGAGGAGCAGGTGTTGACGGTGGTGTTGAAGCTGGAAGAGGGGGTGGGGCAGGTGGAGAAGGTGGTGCCACCCTTGTCCTCTTTGTAACGAGGCCATCCTCAGTGACCTCGTCGTCCTCTTCCTCATCCTCTTGGACAACTTGGGGGGCCTTCCGCTTTGGCCTCTTAAGGACCAGTTTCTTTCGTTGGGTGGGCGCCTTAGGCGGTGATCGCCCCTGGATGATGGCCTTCTCGACCGCTGAGTTGGGAACCGTCTGGGAGCCGGTCGCCAACCCATGATTGCGGGCGAGCGCCTTTAAATCGGCGAGCATGTTCTTACCCAACATGGTGTCTACATGAAATGAAAGTGCATAAGTTAGCTCAAAGGAGAAAGGGGTAAGTGTACAAGACAATAAGACAGCAAAGCAGGCATATGCAGAAAAGATAAGACCAAAGTCTTGTGTGTATTGCACAAGACGCCCAGAAACAATAACAGAAGCAATGTCAGGACAAAGATGTAGCGTCCTAACCTATTTGAAATTCCAACTGGTCCTCAAAGAACTCGAAGGAAATCAGGGTGGGGGTCAAGAATGTTATGTGGGCATCTGCCACCCTCTTCCAGAAGAGACAAAGGTCTCTGTCCAAAGCTCCCATGCTATCAGGACTTCTGGGCCTCCTGAAGCAGCTCTTGGACTCTTTTTTCCCCTTGTCCACCCAGTACAAGGGGAAACCGTCGAGAAGGGAAGGGTCTTTGTCGTTTGCGCGGACCTGGATGAACTTCCCCTTCCAATCCTTATACGACTGCTGGAAGATGGTGAAGATGGATCTCCCAGCAATGGCGTTCAGACTGACCCACAGGCGATCGCCTGGGTGTTTGGCCTCAAACAGAAATAAAAATACGTCCACTGACGCAGGCAACCCCAGGTGGGCGCACGTTACCTCAAAAGCTCGGACGAACGCCCAGCTGTTGGGGTGAAGCTGGGCGACAGCGATATTGAGCTCGGTTAAGAGTTCCCTCTCAAATCGAGTGAGAGGGAACCTGAGCTTAACCTTCTTGAAGAGAGTGGTGTAGACGAAGCAGAAGGGCCCGTCGGCGCTCACTTTATCATCGACACACACTGGCAGAGTGGCTGGGCAAGGCAGCACCATCATTCTCTCATGGTGCTCCTTGTGGAATGATTGGTGGGCCTCGTCCCCATTGGTCAATCGCAGAACCGCTCCCGCGGTGTTCACCGACGACGTTTCCTTTAAGAGGGTTGAGTTAGCCCATGAGTATAACGTCTTGAAGTCTGGCAGTGGGGTGGGGGCTCCTCCAGCGTTTGGTGGAGTCGCCTGGGCCAGAGTGGTTTGAGAGGACGCGGGCCTCACAGCCTGCGAAGAGGGAGCACCACGAACTTGCGTAGAGTCGTGTGCTTGTGAAGGGGGGTTTCGCGCTGACGGAGGGGGGTTCGGGGTGATCTTCGTGCGAGTCATGGTAGCAACTGCAAACGAAGGAGGAAGGAAAAATAATCAGGAGGGTTACAAAGGCTGACTCGATCATGAATGGAAGGTGAAAGACGAACGAATGTGAGTTCGTTGCGACGATCGACAAAGCCCTAAGTCACGCAAAAGGAGAAATGGAAAAACAGCCCACAACGTACGCACCAGACAGTTATAGGATGATGCAAATCGGTGAAAATGCAAGAAAACCCAGCAGATGAAGGAAAGTAGTTACCTTTCGATGATCGAGAGAATGTTAAAGGGAGTTGGTGATCTAGAGCGTCGAGGAACGTCGAGAGCTTTCGCAGAAAGGAAGGAGAGCGTATGCAAGTGTGAAGAAAGTGATGGAACAGTAGGAGCGTAAGGGGTTTAAGGGTTTTCGAACGGTTTTGGGAAGCGCTAACGGCAGATGAAGATGGCCGTTGATGAGAGCCACGTGTCGAATGATGCGCGAAGAGTTTGGTGGAGCGTCAGAGCAGAAGAAAGTACTACCGCTTGGAATTCTGCGCCCATGCCACGTAGACCGGTGTTAACGAGGGCTTTTTCAGTCTTTTCGCTAGACAAGTCTTCGCTTAAGACTGGGGGGCTTGTGTACCGCCCTGATGGTCGGATGCGATGACGTGGCACCCTGTTAAGGTGTATGCGTGTTGACAAGGCGCCAGGTTGACAGTCGGGAAGGAAGTCGGGAGGCACGTGTAGTCAGCGATAGTTAGGTTGGCGTGTTCCGATTTCCAGCTTACCAGAATAGGCGATCGCCAGGTTGAGGACGAAGTCGCCAGATGCAGACTCAGGCGACCAGGCAGTCGGAGATCGCCAGAACAAGCACATCGCCGAAGTTAAAGGAGAAGCAGATTATGAAGGCGGCCGGCGAGACCACAGGGAAGGTGTATGAAGGCCCTACCTCGCCAGTTTCAGTAGGGATCGCACTCCTGAGTTAGCTATGCACTGGGCAGCACCATGCATAGGTAACTTAGCCAAAATAAGAGTAGAAGTAGCGCCAAGTCAGGGAGCCTCCAGATGATGGCACGTGTACGGTTGGATACGAGCCACGTGTCCAAGTCAGTAACTGCCAGGAGAGAGAAAATCACCAGGTATATAAGAGTTCCTAACAGATTTCCTAAGGTACGCACGTTCAGTTCGTACACTTTACGCTTGCGAGTGACAGAGCTGTTTGTGAGAGAGATTTGCACGGTTCCAGTTCTTAGTATTTGGTGATACTGTCACTGACTTGAGCGTCGGAGTGCGATCGGCCGCAGCGGCGCCGTATCGTTTCTTTGCAGGTTCTTGAGATAGATCCAGAGGAGGAACGGAAGTGAGAAGCGGCGCGCACGTCGATCCTTTGACGAGGCATTCTCCAGCGCTCCGGTCAACAGGCAGGATCACCTGTCCTCCACGCGGCTTCGGTGGTGCAGCACTTCCTCTTTTCTTAGAAACCTCTGTCTCTGCCACTATGTGCGCCATCGCGCGTCGCCGGATCTCCGCAAAGGTGCTGGGATGGCTCCTGATGAGCGACTCACTGAAGGGACCAGACAGCATTCCCTTCTTAAACGCATGCACCAGCATATCCTCGTCCTTGCTGGGCAATCTAACCACTTGTGCTCCGAAGCGGTTGAGGTAGTCTTTCAGCGACTCACCTTGATATTGGCGTACATCGAACAGATCGTACGACACCACTGAAGGTGCTCTGTTAACGATGTACTGCTCAGTGAAAAGCTTCGAAAACTGATGGAAGGACGTGATATGACCCTCTGCCAGACTCACGAACCATTCCATGGTGATTCCACTCAGTGTACTCATGAACATCTTGCAGTACACGACATCTGCGCCCCCAGACAGCATCATCTGAGTGTGGAACGCCGTTAGATGCGCTTCTGGATCTTCTACCCCCATGAACGACGCCTTCACTCCCACCAGGTTGGGTGGACCACGGTTTTCATGATTTCAGAGGAGAATGGCATAGGGAACGCTCTCGGAGGCGATGGTGGCATCGACATCCTTTCTTCAACTGCGCATTCCTTTTGTGCCTATAACGTCCTTCTCAGCTCCTCATTAACGCGATTCAGCTCATCATTTCTACTCTGCGATGCAGCCAACTCCGCCTGCATCTTCTCTTGTTCAGCTCTCGACGCTGCGACATTGTCCTGCAGCGCACGCATCATCTCCAGGACCTGCACCATTGTCACAGCTCCTTCCTCACCAGATGGCGCAGGTGATGTTTTTCTGGTTCTCCTCATTTTCTCAGCAAAAAACTCAGCAAAAACTTTTAGAAACTTCAGAAACTTTGGTGTGGATGGGACCACGATTTACAGGGCCCCACGGTGGGCGCCAAATGATCCTGTCGTCAACTCAACCGTGGAGGAATTGCTTTGTCGCTTCCTTACCCCGCCTATGCAACTGTGCTATCCGCAAGAATGCTCTTAGAACCTTCTCCGGGAACTTCAAACGCAACCTGCAAAACACACAGACGGCGCCTCTAGCGGCCGTTTGCACTCCGACGCTCAAGTTAGGTCACAGAACCACCAACAAAAAAATGTCACTGAATCTCTCTCTGATTCTCTTTTTTCTCTCTCTCTATGTCTGTGCCTAACAGAATTCTGTTACGCTATCCTCTGCGTGTGTCAGAATTCTGTTACGCTATCCTCTGCGTGTGTCAGAATTCTGTTACGCTATTGTGCGAAAACGTACCAAAATGAGTAAAAACGTGGGTGTGTACCTTTCACGACGCGAAGTGCACTTTTATCTTTGTCGCGCCTCTCTAAGATGGTGACACGTGGAGGCATGCAACTCACATCTAACCGTACACGTGCCACTACCTGAAGGGCTCTAGCGCATCTCTTTGTGCGCCTAAGTTATTCCCTTGCGGAGTAACTTAGCGCGTTTCTTCCATCTGGGTGAATCGCACACTCCCAGGAGAACGCCAGGTGTGGCTGGACTAGGCACACTCACCAAGCATTTCTCTCTACATAAACGATTTCCCCTTCACGATGTCATGCACGTAATGGGTTAAGAGAGTCACCAATCACTGACCGGTTTACTAACTCCCTCAGGCCACTTTCGTGCACGATTCTACCGGCGAGTAGCTCCTCTTTCTCTGAGATATGATGATGCGAGGTCCATGCGTAACGCTCTCGCTGGGAATCTCAGTCCCAGTTTAACTGCGTGTAACACGAAACCCCGATGACCATGCACCCGATGACTGATCGGTGCTCTATTGCTTCTCGCGTTCTCCCCCCAGGTGTTTATCTTGGAACTGATCTGTCGGTGGCCACTCGGTTACTGACCACCGATCACCGTTCTGGGTGATCTCCTCCCTGATTTCTCTGCCACCTGATCCACGTGTCACCCTGCGAGTGGTCCACGTGGTTATCTGCTGCTGACGTCATCGACTACCGATGACTGACCGGATCAAATCTGATGTATGGAATGTGAGGGTTATAATTTGTAAGATCTTTATGATGATGATGATTATGTGCATTATTGTTTATTATTTTACACTTTTGATTTTACAGGTTCTTGTATCACAGAAATCAATTTATTGTTTGGTGTATACATTTATATTAATCATGTGCAAAAGCATATGAAAAAAAAAGGTGTTTCATAGAGGTAGGTGGTGTAAACCAATATTGTTGAGTCTTGTTTCATTTTTTATTTAGTTCCATATCTATTTTGGTATTTTTAATTTGAGTTTTAAATCTAACTCATGTTATCCAAGTCATGTTCATTCCATATATGTCATAAACTTCTAGTAGTACTGTGTTTCATTTTAGTTTCTTGATTTTGCAAGTCTACCACAAATTATTGTGTAATATGATTTGTTTTGAGTCTTCTCATGTGTTTTCATTTATGAATTTGACTCTCTTAGCTTGTTATTAGACCATTTAAAAGTTCTTTAGAGTTAGGTTTTCATTATGTCTCGAGTTATCATAACCTTCTTTCAATTCCATAGGTTTCCTTCTCTTCGTTGTTTGCTAATTTTTTGTATTGGCTGAAAAACATTACTGCAAGTTATATACACGTTTAAATGGTGCGAAATTTTATATATGAGAACTTCAGTATTTTGGAAATCTCCTATTAAAAATGCACATCTAAATTTGTAGTAAAAAAAATGATAAATGTTAAAAGCATATAAGTTAGTACTCAAACGACTCTCGGATTTTTATTTAGTGCATTTTATGAAATGCATATTTTTGAGGTGAATTTTTTTTTATAAGAAAAATTCAATCTATAGAAATTGAAATAATTTCTTGAATTAGTGCTACCAAAACAATTCTTAGTGAGTCTATTTCAGTGCGTCTTTAGGTTTCCAATTTGTGTGTTCATTGTTTTTCCATCTTTATTTGCTTATTTGTGTTTTCAAAACACTCATTGTTGTTGTCATATTTGTTGAAGATGGTTGCTGCCCCTTCAAGATTATGTTTGATGAAGACCTATATGTAGTGTTTGATGAAGTCTTATATGTACATTTGATATGTATTTTTGCTTTGCTTTAAGTATGTCTTAGTTAGTGCTTAGAGGTTGTCTAAAAGTAGTTTTTTGCTGAGTAACTCACCTCATAACCACTGACCATGTGATAAGAACAAGCATAAGTTTTCTAAAACTGTTTTTCACATGTTTTACACAAAAACACGTTTTACTGCATAAAAATAAATCTGTTCTTTTCTAAATAAACAGATTCATTTTCTTCACTGATGCCTTGGCTAAAGTCTTGTAAAAATTTGATTTTGTGCATCAGGTATTTTGACTAAGTCTTCTTCTTTTCAAAACGACTGAGTTTCAAATAGTTAAACTTTCTCTGTTTTCGTTTTGAAAAATAAATCTGTTCATCTGTAAATGAATAGATTCTTTTTCTCTCTGGTGCCATGACAAGCTTAAACGTTTTCAGTTTTATCTCTGCACCAGAATGGTTGACTAAGTCTCCTCACTTAACAGATTCTCTAACTGCTTTTTGAAAATAAATCTGTTCATTTTATTTTCAATCTGTTCATTTTATAACAGCTTTAACTGTTTTTCAAAAATCTGTTATAAGCTGGCTTTCTATAAAATGCAAACTTGTTTTCTGAGTTTAATAACGATTCAAACAGTTTATACATTTGCAAAAACAAGTTTTGACAGCAGAGAGTTAAGTGTTTTCAAGGATTAGCATTTGTTCTTCAAAGATTTCGAAAATCACAAAGTGCTTGTTCTTGGTTTGGTTCCAAAAGCTTGGTGTGAGGTGCAGCTACTGTTCTAGCAATCTTGCCTACTGGTTTAAGGCTGATCTTTGTTACCTCAATCAGGTGTAGTCGTTTCACTTCTTATTACTTGTAAAAGTTTGGTTGAATCCTCTTCTTGATGGGTGTTCTTGGAGAGTGGATGTGTGTGTATGAGTGCTGAAATAGGTTTTTTCAGCAAGAGTACCTAAGTTCTTGTAGGTTTCAAGAACAGTGGGAAGTGTACTTGATTGTACTGTGTGTTAGTGAATTCCACCTGTTGTTGGTGAAGACTGGATGTAGCTCAGGTTGAGTGAACCAGTATAATTGCTTGTGTTCATTCTCTCTCTCTCTGCAATTTCGTTTCTGCATAATTGATAAAACAACAAAGAAATAAATCTGTTCAATTGAAAATAAATCGGTTCTTTCTGGGCACTGTGCATACTGTTCTTGGTTTCTGAAAAAGCTGTTTTAATCTGATAAGAACGTATACAATCTGCTAAAAACCATTTGAACAGACTGACTGTGATAGGCTGCTTAAGAAACTGTCAATGTTATTAATTGAACCTTAAACAAATTGCTTAAAGTTGAAGCTTGCTGTTCTGGGATTCATTGTTCTTGGTTTCTGAAAAACTGTTTGGTTTCAATAAGAACACTGATAATCTGTTAAAGGCTAATAAAACAGGTTGTGTGTAATAGATTGTCTCACAAATTGTCAAGCCCTTAACTGAACCTAAATCACACGAATTGGAATTAAGGTTTGCTGTTTTGTGTGTTACACTGCTTTTCAATCTGATATCTGTGTGTGTGCATCTGGAGATTTTATCTGCATAATCTTGAGATTAACCTTGCTGAATTAAAAGTTTTTCAAACAAAAACAGTGCTGAAATAAATCTGTTCATTTTCACATAAATCGATTTATTTTCTGTAAAACTGTGTTAAACACTGTTTCTGCGAGAAAGTTTTAAAAGGTCAATTCACCCCCCCTCTTGAACTTTGGCACTATTAAACCCAACAATATTAATTCCAATTTGAGTTTAGCAATTTTAATTGAACTTTTCTGAATTTTACTTGTTGATCTTACTTGTTGATCTATTTTAGTGAAATTCTTCTTGTGTGAGGTATGAACTTGAAAGTTGTGAAGCTAAAATTCCTATTTGATGTTTCATGACTAAGACATAAATCAAGGGCTTATTTGGAGAGAGATACAAGTGAAGAATTAAGACAACTGTGAAAGAAGGAAGGCTGGACAAAGTGAAGGAGTATCATACAAAAGATCTTGTATTTGTGGAGTTGTATCACAAAACCTTTGAGGTTTTTTTTTTAATTTATTGTTTTCTTTTGTTGTTCGGGATAATTCTCTCAAAGCAATCACATTAAGAACATTGTAATAGTTAATCCGTGAATTAGATAGAGAAAGTGTGTCAAGGGGCTCAAAGTATCACTTGCACTTTCACATAGGACATGCCTAATTTATTTTTAGCATATGTTTCTTGCTTTTCTTTATTTCCTTATTTTTTAATTTCTTGTGTTCTTTTATTTTTAAATATCCATGGTACTTATGATTTTTCTCTTCATTTGTAGAAAACCTTTCTTTGGTTGCTAGAAAGCCTTGCACACACCACATTTAGGAAAAATTATTTTGAAGTTTCTTTTGAGGAAAATTGGTGAAACCTATTTTGGGAAAACTTTGGCTAGGAAAGAGATTGGTATTTAAGTGGTCCATGTGATTCACCACTCTTTCCTATGAGTTAACTTACAAAACACTTGAGTCTTTGACCTTGATAGAAACTTCCCAACTTCAAAACATATTTGTAACAACTTTTATCACTCATTCTTTGGATCAAATATTTTTATGAAAACCTTTTCTTTTATTAATTCAATATGAGTGATCATAATCATCCATCTAGTGTACAAGGAAGCAATAGGGAACAAGATGAGCCTTTTGGGTGGAGAAAGGAGATTAGATTTTTAAGTGAACAAAGGGTCGTCCTTCCTTCCTTTTATGAAAGAGTTGACATAGATGAATTTTTAGATTGGGAGATGAAGGTAAAGCAAATTTTTCATAGCCATCATGTAGAAGAAGATATAAAGGTATCCCTGGTTACACTGACCTTTTAGGGACAAGCAATTTATTAGTGGACTTCTTTAATGAAAGACCCTTTTATTAACATTCGATGATGGAATGAGCTTAGGATGACCTTAGAAGATGCCATGTTCCCTCTTACTATGAAAACGAGTTCATGAATCAACTCCAAAGACTCCGACAGAGAGTCTAAATGATAGCATCTCCTTCATCCAAATGGGTTTTTCTTGAAATTGAGTGAGAGATTAGTCTCCTTTTATTAACTCTTTCCTAGTGAGTTGGTAATATAACTAAACTCAACAAGCCGATGATCAAGGATACCACAAACACTTCACACCTAGGTCAACCATCTCAGCATACAAGACCAGACCCCACCAAACCTAAGAAGAGCCTCAGCAAAAGAAGAACCAGACATGGACTGGAATATCAACTGTTCTTCCTTCTAGTCTTTTTACAAGACAAGTTTATGTAAATAAAGTGGACTCGCTTTGGGGGTTCCAAATAGAAGGATAAGCTAGATGAGGGTGTACTTAGTATAATTTGGGCTTGTGCCAAACCCAAATACACCCACCTGTCATCCCATTTTCACTCATGTAAACCTACCTTCTAGAATCCCTCCCTTTGTTGCAGCATTGCCTAGGTTAACCTACTTTCTAAAACCTTCTTTGCCTTGGTCGTCCACTCCTCTCACTCTTGCTCACTAAAGCACCCTTTCTTATAAATAGGATGTCTTGTCTCTTGTATTTGGAACTTCAATTTGAATATACAAAAGAAATTTTTCTTGAGTGGTTAGTGAGCTTTGTTCTCCTAAAGGTTCTTGGGTCTTATCTTGTAAGGGCATATTCCAAGTGGCGACTCTTCACCACTCATCTTGGAATCCTCCGTCATTCCAAGTGATGTGTTCTTCCTTTCATCATCCAGCTTCCCTTATCTATTCATCTTTTCCTTTAATCATTTATGCCTTACCTTAAAATGTATGCTCTTTATTCCTCTATTCCATTCGGTCATTTCTATCTTATGTTATTTTAAATTCCGCAACTGATCATCTTCACTCTATAATTGTGTTTTCTCTTTTTCTCTCTATAAGAGAACCTTGACACTTACCTAAACACTTGGTTAAGTTCGTGTCTAGTGGCAATCTTCTTTGAGTTTATCACCATATTTGCTAATGCAAAAATCATAAACAAAAGTTCAACCTCTAAAAGGAACAATTCTAAAATCAACTCACATAAGTTAGCCTCACCTCTAGTTTCATAATATCCACTATTCCATTTTAATAACCAAATTATATCTCAATTCATCTAGCTTTTACACAACCATATTCTTCCATCTTCAACAAAAGTTTGAACTACAAATTTGCAATAAGAAGGATTCTATCATAAATAGTTTTTATAAGTTATATGGTTGTGTTGGCCATACTGGATCAATCTACTATAGGAATCATGGCTTCCCTACCAATCAAGACAACAAGAATACCATGAATAAGAAGATTTTCACTCATTATGGTTGGAATGGACATATTGTGGATGTTTGTTACAAAAAAGTGTTGGCAGAGCCCCCAAAAAGAGGACTAACTACTAGGGCAATGACTAGGAGAATACAAGAAGAGTGGGACTCAACTAAGCTAATTAGAGACATCCTCGTTTATATTTTTAAAGCCATGACCTAGTTGAAAGAATTATAATAGGATTTAAATTTCTTGTAAATAATTTGGGGCTTAAAAGTTGGGCCAAGTAGTATAGGATTTTGGGCTTATATTTGGCCTCAAGTAGACCAGGGTTAGGTTTAGGGTTTCTAAACCTACTTAAGGTTTAATTAGGTTCGATTTGGCCCATATTAAACCCTAGGCCAGCAAGAAAACTCTAACATGTCTAAGATAGTCACACGTACACATTACACTCACATGGTAAGTATGACTAGTCTATAAAAATTTGAATTCAAATTTCTTCCCCTTTTTTTTCCTTGTACATGGTCGGCCCTTCACCTTAAATAAGGGTGTTTGGCTTGTGAATTTTCATATTAAATATACTAGATTATACTGCTGAAATCTGTAGCTAAAACTCTCATCTTGTGTCTTTTCTTTAGGATAAACACCTTTTTTTATCTCTCTCACCATTCTTCAAATGATTAGGTTTCACCTATCACTCTTGATAAGCTCCTAATTTCAATAATATTTCATATTAAAATATAGGCACTTATGAGTATTAATTGCTAAAATAAATATAAAATAACCCATAATTTATGAATTTATACCTTTTTACATATTTTATGATCTTTATTTGAATAAGAATATTTTATTCCCAAATTTGGTGTCAATTTCAGGTTTATAGGAAGAATGGAGATGACTGGGTAAAGAAGAATAATATAAGCTAAAAGGAGAAAGCTTGAAGGCCCCAGAACGCACAAATGCACAAAAAGCCCAAATCAACATTAGAGCATCTTGCTCAAACGAGCCCATTCTCGCTTTGAGCGATAATGCTCCAGAAGCATTGGACAAAAATCGACACTTTGCTCGCTCAACCGAGCTATATCTTGCTTGAGCGAGACAACGCTAGACACATTGGCCTTTTTATGTTTTATTCAAAGGAGCCCATCAGTGTCACGCAAGAATTCACTTAACCCTAGCAAATTAGGTTAAATAGGGGGTTGAAGGCTCAACCCTGGTGTGCAAGATTGAGAGGAAAAAACCATTGAGTGACCTGTAACCCAATTGGGAGAATAAAAAGTGTTAGAAGATGTGTGGCTAATTCTACCCTGTGGATTTGGGAGTAATTTGTTCGAACTCTTATGTATTGAGGTAATATTTAAATATAATATTTTGTTCTTGATTAACTATTGGTATTATTATTTTGTTTCTAATTCTTGATCAGGAATCTTAAATTTGACTGGAAAGTATTTTTATGGTTCTAACCTAAACAATAATACTTAATATATTTGAGCTCTAGGAATAGACTTGAAATGTTAATTGGTATCAACGTCTAAGCTTGATTCTAATTTGTTTTTATAAATATGCGAGGAAACGATATTTAGGAAGCATCTTAATAATTTTATATGCGAGGAATCAATATAAATGATTTTTATACAGGGATCAATATCTATCAAAGGATATAATATTACCATGCTAATCAAAATACATAAGAGTGAGAAGGATGAAACATAATCCCTATTTTTCCAATTGAAGAAACAACTTTTTGCCTTGTTTTCTTGTTACTCATTGCCATCACGACAAATTCCAACAAACTTTTATTATTCTGTTTTATATTTAGTGAATATTTTACTTTATTATTCAATTGTTCCTTGTGGGTTCGATATCCGTCCTTAGGGACACATTATTACTTTTGACAACGTGGTGTACTTGCCGTAAAAATTCATCAACTCTCCACACACCTCTCGACTACTCCAAAGGTCACAAGACTCCTTGACTTCTTCCTTAACTCCAATCCTTCATTTCTTTTGCCAATTTATTCCAAGCAAATCAAGAACCAAGGCAAATCGTGAAGATGCATCCTATAAAAAAGCATGGGTTCCCTCCCGAACATAGGTTTCACAATAGAACGAATAATGCAATCAATAATGTTGAGGCTACAAAAGACATTAACAATGATCATATGAAGAACAACACCTTTTGACAATACTAATTGTACCGCCCTGGTAGTCGGAAGTGATGACGTGGCACCAAGCCACAGAGTAGGCGTGTTGACAAGGCGCCAGATTTGGAGAAAGGAACGAAGTCGGGGGGTTCGTGTAATCGCCAGTTATTAAGTTGGCGTGCTCCGATCTCCAGCATACCAGGCGATCGCCCAGTTGAAGATGAAGTCGCCAGATGATAAACTCAGGCGACCAAGTGATTGGAGATCGCCAGAGCAAGCACATCGCCGAAGATGAAGGTGATGCAGATTATGAAGGCGGCCGGCGAGACCACAGGGAAGGTGTACGAGAGCACCCTAACTCGCCAATTCCAGTAGAGATCGCGCTCCCAAGTTAGCTATGCACTGGGCAGTACCATGCATAAGTAACTTAGCCAAAAAGAGAGTCAGAAGCAGCGCCCAAGTCAAGGAGGCTCCAGATGATGGCACGTGTACGACTGGATGCGAGCCACGTGTCCAGGTCTGTAACTGCCAGGAGAGAGAAAGTGACCAGGTATATAAGAGTTCTCAGCGAACTTTCTGAGGTACGCACATTCATATTACACTCTTTACGCTTGCGAGTTATAGAGCTTACTGTGAGAGAGAACATTGCACGGTTCCTTGAGATTTCTTGAGCGTTCTCGCTCTTAGTATTTGGTGGTTCGGTCACTGACTTGGGCGTTGGAGTGCGATCGGCCGCAGCGGCGCCGCTCTGTTCTTTTGCAGGTTCTTGAGGTGGATCTCGAAGAAGGACGGAGGTTTGAAGCGGTGCACACGTCGATCCTTTGACGAGGCAGGTTCCAGCGTTCTGGTCAACAGGCAGGATCACTAATGTTCGGTTATCTCAGCAACAATATCATACTCTTATGACTCTCTTTCAACAGTTTAATAAAGAGATTAATTCTAGTACAACACAAGTCAATAAATCTGTTTCTTCACCTATTCAAAATTTGAGCCTTAAAGTTAAAAATAAAGGTAACTTTTATTCCATTGTCAGTCTAACTAGCACCAAAAACGTAAAATCTTATATTAGTGTATCCTTTTCTCTATCAAATTACTCTTCATACAAAATAATTGATTTTCTTATTGTGAATCTTCCTAATGAAAATCAGGTTTATGCCACTCATAAAAGAATTTTGAAAATTACTGATAAATTCATTCTTACGGATGTGCTTTTCATACCTTCCTTTTATGATAATATCATTTCCATATCCAAACTTGTGAGTAACAACAATTATAAGCTCGTTTTCTATTCAAAATCTTATGTTATTCAAGACATCAAGACCAATGAGAAGATTGGTATAGTTAAGGCTAAGGATGATTTATACACCCTCAATGAATGTTTTGGGCAAACTTATTGAATAAATTTTGTTGCTAAAACTCATTATGATGTTCAAAATGTTGAAATTTGTCATGCTAGATTTTGGCATTTGTCTATCGAAAGACTTCAGATTATCAATAAAAATTTCCATACATATCTAGTAGTAAAGATTTAATTTGTAACATTTTTCATGGTGCAAAATAGAAGAAACTTTCTTTTATTGTTAGCGATTCTTATGTTGAACAACCTTGCGATCTTAAGTCATTCTTCATCCTACAAGAGACTCATTGGAAAGTTGATGTACCTTACCAACACAAGTTGTGCATCTTCTTAGTGAATATGTATCAATTCCTGCTACCATTCATCATCAAGGGACTTAAGAATTTTGTGCTAGCTCAAATAAGCCTAGAGAAAGGTATATTTCTTGAGGTTAAGAGTGAAATTCAACTCAAGACTTATAGTGATTATGACTAGGTTGACTGCAATGATACAAGAAATCCAATTACTGTCTATATTGTCTATCTGAAAAATTCACCTATATCTTGGAGATCTAAGTTTCAAGAAGCTTCTCTTAAGTAAAATATAGAGCTAATGCCTCAATTACATTTGAATTGTAGTGACTCAATTATCTTCTTAATGATATAAAGGTTAGTTACAAACAATCTACTCTACTCTAGTGTAACAATCAATCTCTATTCATATTGTTTCTAATCAAATGCTACATAAAAAAAACAAGCATATGAACATATTGTTAGTGAAAAATTAAATGTTGGATTGATAAAACTACTTCCATTTTCTTCAAACGCTTCCTCCGTCTACCTTCACCAATTTGAGTTGCAAGTTGGGAATGGGTAATATATACTTCCAGCTTCATGGGGATCTCAAAAGAATTAGTTTCTGTTACGTTTGTTTTCATGTTACGTTTGTTTTCACCTTTTATAGTAGGTAACAACTTTCTGTGAATATAAAGTGCATCAGTTTTATTACTGATACACCCTTTTACTTATGATATCAAAAAAAATTCCTAGCTTTATTGCTCCTTTTCTCTGCTTCTTTTCTTTATGTTGATTTATTCTTGATTTCCTTTGATATGTCATGTTATTTCACACAAAGCCAGCATGTGCATCAAGTCTTGCTATTCACTTTTCTGATAGTTTGCTATCCTAAACAGTGAAAAGGAAGCAGTGTCCTGTATCGTTTTCTACATTGTTTTTCATTACACGGATAGGCTATTGAACGCATTACTGAGATTCTTTTTCGTGATGATGAATGCAACTTTAGTAATAAAAGCTCATCTCAATTATAATATTCTTAAAAACACATAATGTGATTTATTTATTCAGTTATGGGAAGAGCATGCTTAATTTGAGATGATTTGCAAATCTTTGAAGGGATGTTAATTGCTTTGGGTGGTATACTTTTGTACATATAATCCAAGTACAGTTAACAGTTAAGAAATCTGAGGATGGGACCACCAAGTCTCTCAGTGTTCTTTCATGTTTAAGCATGTTGGTGTCCAGAGCATGGGGGTTGTTAAATTGTGATAATTAACCATTGACTCTGCCTTCTAACTACAAAGATGAGACAACAAATACAGTGCCTTATTCCCATTTCATCATAGCTTCTAAAAACAATGGTGTGGTGAAAGGAGAATATTATAATTATGTTATCTCTGAAAGTTGTTAATTGATGTGGTTCATTGTGTTTAGCTCTCTTTCAATAAGAGGACAAATGTAGTACGCTGGATTGCCTTTCTCATATGAAGTCAATCCTATTCATAACAATTATGACACAACATAAGTAAAAGTTTAATGATTTCTCTTTACTTCCTAAACGTTTTCTAAAACTTTATTTTCGGTCTCTGAATAAAACTGGTTATCTTACTCTGTAATTTTACATTTGGTTAACATTTTAACCTTTGTTGTTAAGTAGACATTAGTTCTTACGTTTTATTTATTATAGTATTTATATATAATTATTTGGTAAATTATGTTCTTAGTTATTCATATTTTTTTAAACTTGTTTTTTTAATAGAATTGGTTCCTCGTCATTTTATATAATTAATTTTTAGACGTCAGTTACATGATAATATATTGTGAATTTGAAACAACTTTTAGAACATTAAAAAATTGTCGGTGAAAAATTGTCAAAGAAGACTTTAAAATTTGAAAAAATAAGCAACCCCTATAAATAAACAATTCACCTACATAAATCAACAACTATAAGGATTTAGCTGGGTATTATTTTATTTATATTTGTTGTGTATATATATATATATATAATTATATAATTATAGTGTAAGATAGAAATGATTTTATAATAAGAGTCCATAGAAAGAGTAGGGTAGTTGAACGGGTCTTCAGGTGGGCTTTTTATTGAAAACAAAGTCTTGGATGTGGGCATATCAAACCTAAAGTCCAAGAAAGAAAAAACTTTCTTCTTTGCCAAAAACAAGAACCTCATCTTTGACATAAAGAAATTTCTTTTTCTTCTCTTGCACTTTTCTCCATCTACCTAAAGAAGAAAACTCAACTCTTTTCCACATCTATAGTTGTTTCTCAATAGTAAAACCTAGTTAAAGGTAAAGTGGAATAAGGGTGAGTGAGTACTCTTTTACTTGCTTTCTTCAATATCCATTTTCCTCGTCAAAAGAAACATGAAATAAGGTCAATGAAAATTACATTACATATGTTGGTTC
The DNA here is from genome assembly GCF_051622355.1 of Phaseolus vulgaris. Classification (NCBI taxonomy): domain Eukaryota; kingdom Viridiplantae; phylum Streptophyta; class Magnoliopsida; order Fabales; family Fabaceae; genus Phaseolus; species Phaseolus vulgaris. Next base: position 34,404,114 of record NC_143504.1, read on the forward strand.
TATTGTCTAAGGTTGTGTTTGGATTCAGGAGTGAAAGTCTCAGGATTTGAGGAAGTGGATATGTGAGGATTTGAGAGAAAAGTATGAAGAAAGTGTGTTTGGATTAGAGTACGTTAGAGTGAATTTGTGAAGAATATTTATTGAAGTTTGTGATGATGTGATGATATTTTGATTTTTTAAAATGTATAAAATGTAAAATTATAAATTTACCCTTGTCTTTAAAAAATAGAATAATCAAATATTAGGTATTTTTTTGTAGATTTGAGTTAATTAAAATTATGTAAATTATTTCTGATACCGTTGAATAATTAATTTTGGAAAAAAATACGAGTTACTTAACGAAAAATAATTTACAAGTAAAATTATAAATATATGAAAAAAAATTAAATTGTTATATAGAAATAAATAATTTAAATATTCATAAATTTAAAAATTATATTTAAAATTTATTTTTGTATTAAATGTTTTTTTTCTCAGCAAAGAATGAAATTAAATTAAAGGGATAAAAGGGGTATCCCAACCCTTTTACACTTACCAGAACACATAATAATACCAAAATAAAAGAACACCCAAACAGAGGAAGATATATGTTGTTTACTGCTTAAGACTAGGGAACCTTACACCAGAAAACACCTTGGCTCTACTAGCTGCTAAAAGGAAGGCATACAGCACCCACAAAAAGACCCTTCAGGGTTTCCCGAAGGGAATAGGTACCTTCAGTACCATAAATCTTCCTCTCCGTCTTCCTATAGCTCCATATTGGGCATTGGTTCCACCCTTTAGGACTTACATATGGTCTTTTCAACAGACACAACTAATGTCCACAAAACAAGAAGTAAGCAACTAATCAGATTTTCACGACCAATTCCAAGATTTCACGCATCAGAACACATAGAACCAGCAACTCCCTGTTACTGTTGTACAACAAAAGGCGGAGCAGAAGCTTAAATAACTTAGAGCACCAGTAAATTAGCGTATGAACATTGGTGTAGGAGTCGGCCTTCGTACCTGCAAAAACTACAAACAACGTTAGCTAAAAAACTTTTGTTATCTGGTACGTGAAGACTTTGTTACATGTTGTGATGGAGATCAAATAAGGGAGGCTTTTATTAATGAAGGAAGAGGTCATTCACCCACATATTTGAAGTTCTTCCTTCTAGTCTTCTCAAAATTAAAAGAAGACATAAAATAAAGAGAGGATCAAGCTTAAAGCCAAAGAAGTCTACAAGCTTTCAAGAATGGGCTTCAATTAAATATCTCTCTTTATAGTTTCTTTTATATAAAATTGTAAATAATATAGAATAGTGTTTAGGAAGGTGCTTAGAGGGAAACATTAGATACCTCTTTTGTAAAGCATCTTTAGGCTTTAGCTTAGAAAATTCTAGAAGCTTAGGCGTTAGATTAGGAGAGGCGTTAGCTTAGGAGACTCTTGGGTAGCTTAGGAGACTCTTTGTAAAGCTAATGACCAGCCCTTGCTCCTATAAAAGGAGGGCTTGGGTCCTTCATAATTCAGAATTGATATTTGAAGTAACAAAACTCTCCCAAATTGGTGATTGAGTGTGATGAGAACTTGTCTTCTCCTCTTCCTAGTCTCATCTTGAGAGCCTTGGTTCCCTCAAGTGGCGGCAATTCACACTTATCTTGGAGAATTCACACTTCAAGTGGCGTGTTCATCAACCAAAAACTACAACCACATAAGTCATCTTTCTTCTTCATCTTCTCATTCCATTTCCGTGCCTAATTGAATTCCTAAACATGTTTTAGGTTCCTTTCTTGCTTTCTATTCGGTGTTCTTGTTTAGTTTCATGTTTCAATCGATTCATCTTCTTCCTTCCTTGCTTTTGTTCGGTGCATTTCATTTGTGAAGCTTTTTGATCCTGCCTGTTGACCGGAACGCTGGAAACTGCCTCGTCAAAGGATCGACGTGCGCACCGTTTCAAACCTCCGCTCTTCTTCGAGATCCACCTCAAGAACCTGCAAAGGAACATAGCGGCGCCGCTGCGGCCGATCGCACTCCAACGCCCAAGTCAGTGACCGAATCACCAAATACTAAGAGAAAACTAAGAACAGGAACCGTGCAAATTCTCTCTCACAGTAAGCTCTATAACTCGCAAGCGTAAAGAGTGTAATCTGAACGCGCGTACCTCAGAAAGTTCGTTGAGAACTCTTATATACCTGGTTACTTTCTCTCTCCTGGCAGTTACAGACCTGGACACGTGGCTCACATCCAGTCGTACACGTGCCACCATCTGGAGCCTCCTTGACTTGGGCGCTGCTTCTGACTCTCTGTTTGGCTAAGTTATTTATGCATGGTGCTGCCCAGTACATAGCTAACTTGGGAGTGCGATCTCTACTGGAACTGGCGAGTTAGGGTGCCTTCATACACCTTCCCTGTGGTCTCGCCGGCCGCCTTCATAATCTGCTTCACCTTCATCTCCGGCGATGTGCTTGCTCTGGCGATCTCCAATCGCTTGGTCGCCTGAGTTTACATCTGGCGACTTCACTTTCTACTGGGCGATCGCCTGGTATGTTGAAGATCGGAACACGCCAATCTTAACAACTGGCGACTTCACGAGCCCCCGACTTCCTTCCCCTCTGCCAACCTGGCGCCTTGTCAACACGCCTATACTGTAGCTTGGTGCCACGTCATCACCTCCGGCTACCAGGACGGTACACAAGCCCCCCAGTCTTAAGCGAAGACTTGTCCAACGAAAAGACTGAAATAGTCACGTCAACGCCGACCTACGTGGCACTGACGCAGAATTCCAAGCGGTTGTACTTTCTGCTTCTCTGACGCTCCACCAAACCCCTCACCCATCGTTCGACACGTGGCTTCATCAACGGTTACCTTCAGTTACCGTTTGCGCTTCCCAAACCCATTTCGAAAAAACTCTTAAACCCATTTTCACTCCACACTGTTCCATCACTTTTCTTCGTATTCACAAATGCTCTAACTTCCTCCTGCAAAAAACTTTCAGCGCTCTCCAACATTCTGAATCACCATCATCCTTCATCGTCTTCCTGATCATCAAAAGGTACCTACTTTCCTTCTTCTGCTGGTTTTTCTTGCATTTTAACCGATTTGCATCATCCTGTAACTGTCTGGTGCATACGCTGTGGGTTGCTTTTTCCATTTCTCCTTCTACGTAACTTAGGGCTTCGTCAATCGTCGCAACGAACCTTCGTTCGTTCGCTTTTCACCCTTCTCCTACGATCGAGTCAGCCTCTGCGAACCCTGATCATTTTTCCTTTTCTTCTTCCTTTGCATTTTAACCGATTTGCATCATCCTGTAACTGTCTGGTGCATACGCTGTGGGTTGCTTTTTCCATTTCTCCTTCTACGTAACTTAGGGCTTCGTCAATCGTCGCAACGAACCTTCGTTCGTTCGCTTTTCACCCTTCTCCTACGATCGAGTCAGCCTCTGCGAACCCTGATCATTTTTCCTTTTCTTCTTCCTTTGCAGCTTCGAGAATGACCCGCTCAAAGATCACCCCGAATCCTCCTCCTTCATCGCGACACCCCTCTTCTCAAGCACCCATCCCACCGCGAGCACGCGGTGCTTCATCTTCCCAGGCTGAGAGGCCTGCACCTTCCCGCCCCAACCTGGCCCAGGCGACTCCACCTATCGCTGGAGGAGCCCCCGTTCCCCTGCCAGACTTCAAAAAACTCTACCCCTGGGCCAACTCGACCCTGTTGAGGGAAACGTCTTCCGTGAACACTGCTGGAGCAGTCTTGCAATTGACAAAGGGGGATGAGCCTCACCAAACATTTCATAAGGAGCACGATGAAAAGATGATAGTGCTACCTTGCCCCCCCGATCTGCCCGTTTGTGCCGACGATAAGGTGAGCGCTGACGGGCCCTTCTGCTTCGTCTACACAACCTTATTCAAGAAGGTGAAGCTCAAGTTCCCTTTCACCCGTTTCGAAAGGGAGCTCCTTACCGAGCTCAACATCGCCGCCGCTCAGCTCCATCCCAACAGCTGGGCGTTTGTGCGAGCGTTCCAAGTGATGTGCGACCATCTGGGGTTGCCCGCATCCGTAGACGTATTTCTATTTCTCTTCGAAGCCAAGCACCCAGGAGACCGCCTGTGGGTTAGCTTGAATGGGATTGCTGGGAGGTCAATCTTCGCCATCTTCCAGCAATCCTATAAAGACTGGAAAGGGAAGTTCGTCCATGTGCGCCCTAACGACAAGGACGCCTCCCTACTCGACGGCTTCCCCTTGTACTGGGTGGACAAGGGGAAGAAAGAGTCCAAGAGCTGCTTCAGGAGACCCAGAAGTCCTGATAGCATGGGAGCGTTGGACAGAGATCTCTGCCTTTTCTGGAAAAGGGTGGCGGATGCCAACATCACTTTCCTTACCACCACCCTGATCTGCTTCGAATTCTACGAGGACCAACTCGAAATTCGAATAGGTTAGAACATTTAAACTGTTGTTTTAATACTGCTTCTGTTTAACTGTTTCTGGGCGTCCTGTGCGTTATGCGTAAGACTTTGGTTTTCTTTTTCTGCACCGATCATCTGCTTTGCTGCATTCTGCCTTATGCACTTATTTTCTCTCTGAGTTAACCCATGCATTTTCGTTCTATGCAGATAACATGTTGGGCAAGGGTATGCTCGCTGAATTGAGGGCGCTCGCCCGAACCCACGGGCTGGCGACGGGCTCTCAAACAGTACCGAATTCGGTGGTGGAGATCGCCGTCGCCCAGGGTCGATCGCCACCTAAGGGCCCAGCTCCCTCCGATGTCCAGCCCGCCGTCCAACGTAAGAAGCTTGTCCTCAAAAGGCCTAAGAGGAAAGCTCCCCAGATAGTCCACGAGGAGGAGGAAGAAGATGACGAGGTCACCGAAGATGGCCTCGTTACAAAGAGGAAGAGGGTGGCACCTTCTTCACCACCTGCCCCACCCCCTCTTCCAATCTCAACACCGCCATCCACGCCTGCTCCACCTCCAATAGTGCCATCTCCACCAGCTCTCGCCTCCCCAGTCCAAGCCATTCCGTTGGCAACTGCGCCACCCGCGGTCGAGGCCGCCGAAGACAATTTCTTGGAGGACCCCCCAAGCGCCTCCACGCCATATGTATCAGCTGGAGGGGGTCCTCCTTCTAACGCCTCAGCTGCAGATGTCGCTCCAATCGGGGATGAGGTTGCCCACACCTCTCCGATTCTGATCACCGAGTCCCCGACGTCGCCACCACGAGCAGAAGCACCCACTGAAGAACCAACTAAAGAGGATGGCGACGGAAACCAACAACAGGCCCCACCAGCGCCTCTCCAAGCAGCAAACCTCCCTCTCGAGGTAACGAGGATGTGGGAGCCTTTATCTGCTAAGCTGAAGACGATAGCAGAAGACATTCCCGCCATCATAATTAGGGCGGTGTAGAGCTCCACCAGGAAGCTCCAGGACGACCTCTTCAACCTTAAAACAGAGAACAACACCATGAAGGTTGAGGTGGAGAAGTTGTCCTTTAATCTGACGCTCGCGGAGATTGAACACTCCCGAGTAGAAGACGCAATGAGCACCGAGCTCAGATTGGCGCGCAAGGAGGCCACTGATCTCCGCCATAAGGTGCAGCAACTGGCTCAAGAAAAGATTGAGCTGGAGAGCAAGATTGTGCCTTATCGCGTCAAAGTGGCTGACCTGGAGGCTCTCATAAAAACTGACGCTGCCAGGGTGAAGAAATTGGAGCAAAGGTCAGCCGACCAAGAGACCCTCCTTGGAAAGGTGGAAAAGGCGAGGGATGACGCCATGGCTGAGCTCGCTGAAGCCAACAAGGAAAAAGGGGAGCTCGCTGCCGAATTGGGACAAGCGCAAGCAGAATCTAAGAAGGTTGCTGAAGACCTTCTCCAGGCTCAAGAAACCAATGAACAACTCAAGAAGCAAGTTGAAGAGCTGGAGCAGCAGAATAAGGAGCTGAAAGAACAAACTGAAGATCTCAAGAAACGGATTGAGGAACTTCAGAAGCAGATTGAAGAACTCAAGCTGAATTCTGCTCAAATTCTGGCTGCTGGATTCGAAGCTGCGCGGGAACAATTTCCCTGCTTGTTCCCCGACCTGGACCTCAGCATGGTGTCTCTTGATAACGAGGTAGTGGATGGAAAAGTGGTTCCCGCTGAAGACTAATCGATTCTCTCCATCTGCTACCTTCGTGCCTTTCCCTTGTATATAATTCTGTAATAAACTCGTATTTTCTTGTACACGTATTTTTGAGCTGATACTTTACTTAATGAAATTACTTTTGCATTTCTTCTTGTAACCTCTTCGTCTACCTTTAACTTTCCTTGTGTGATTTACTTCAAAGAAATAACTTAGTAATCTCGTAGGTACGATCTTGTACTTAGCTGTTTCGGACCATCTCAACTTCGAATAATAATCACTTTTATCAACTCGTAAACTTAAGGCAATGAACCTTAGCGTAAAATGATACTCCAAGCAATGGACTTTAACTCAACCCCTGGCTTTATAACGTCGTTACACCCGATCTGCTTCATCAAACGGGTCTTTGACTTCTCGCCATTGCTTGAACGTTTCCTGGTCGCCAGAGACTCTTGGCGACACCAGCTTCTTCCTGCCTTCACAACTTGGCCATTGCTCTTTCATCTGAGGGTAGAGGCGCCTTTCGGATCCTTCTCTACCTCCTTGTACTTCAGAGCAAGAGACCGGGTGGCTAGGCGTTCTCTTCGAACCTTCCTTAGCCACCCTCAGAACATCTTCCACCCTCTACACCATACCTGAACTCGTTCGAGACGAGAAGGATTTTATCTTGCCTGAACTCGCTCATAGGCGAGAAGGTCTTTAACTCGCCTAAACTCGCCCATAGGCGAGAAGGTCTTTAAATCGTGCCTCTACATTGCCCCAGGGGTTACATCTCCTCCCCCCCAGAAACACTGAGGACTTTTCACTGGTGCCTCTACACTGCCCCAGGGGTTACATCTTCTCGCCCCCAGAAACACTGAGGACTTTACTGGTGCCTCTACATTGCCCCAGGGGTTACATCTTCTCGCCCCTAGAAACACTGAGGACTTTTACTTGTGCCTCTACATTGCCCCAGGGGTTACATCTTCTCGCCCCCAGAAACACTGAGGACTTTTACTTGCCTCTACATTGCCCCAGGGGTTACATCTTCTCGCCCCCAGAAACACTGAGGACTTTTACTCTTTCTCGCCTGCACTCGCTCGTCGGCGAGGAGGTCTTTTACTTGCCTCAGGACGCTCGAGGGCGTGGAGGTCTTTTAACTGGTGCCTCCGATCGCCGAAAGACGATGAGGACTTAACAACTTTAACTGATGCCTCCGATCGCCGAAAAACGATGAGGACTTAAAACCTTTTAGAAAGCATGCAATATATCTTTAACTCGCCTTGAGTCACGTACAAGTGACAAGGTCTTTCTTCAAAAAATTTCTGAAAACAATAAGCATGCAATCTGAAAACGCCTTATACTTCGAAAACTCTTCTTTTATTGGGTGGCCTCATTAAAAACCCTCCTTAGGGAAAAAAAGAGTGCCCCCTTCAAACTGTTTTATCAGAGACATTGTAATATAACTTTTGTGTTTGTCTTTACTTACAAAGCTCTTAACTATAGTACAACTTCAGGTGCGTGGCGTTCCAGGTGCGAGGAATCGCCCCTCCTTCCAGCGTCTCTAAGCGGTACGCGCCGTTCCCGAGCGCCTCGGTTATTCTGAACGGTCCAGTCCACTTGGGTGATAGCTTATTCTCCATCTCGTACTGGTGGGCTTTTCTCATCACCAGGTCGCCTTCTCTAAATTGCCTTGGCATCATCTTCGAGTTGTACCTTCGTTCAATCCTTCTCTTCACCGCCTCAGCTTTCAGTCTCGCCTCTTCCCTGACCTCATCCAGTAGATCCAGGTTCAGCCTTCTCTCTTCATTCGAGTCTTCCTCTACAAAGTTCTGGAATCTCAACGAACTTTCCTGGATCTCCACTGGAATCATTGCATCACACCGATAGACCAAGCTGAACGGGGTCTCGTAGGTTCCTGACTGTTCGGTGGTGTGGTACGCCCAGACTATACGGGGTACCTCCTCAGCCCAGCTTCCCTTGGCTTTCTCGAGCCTCCTCTTCAAACCTCTCAACAACACCCGATTGGCTGACTCTACCTGGCCATTCGTCTGAGGGTGCTCGACGGATGCAAACACTTGTCGAATTCCCACCCCTTCGCAAAGCTTCTTCAACAGGTGACTTGCAAACTGAGTCCCATTGTCCGACACCAGGCGCTTGGGCACACCAAACCGGCACACAATGTTCTTCCACACGAAACCTTCGATCTTGTGTGCGGTGATCTGGGCCACTGGTTCTGCTTCGATCCACTTGGTGAAATACTCAATTGCCACCACCAAGTACTTCATCTGCCTGATCGCCAGCGGGAAAGGTCCCAGGATGTCGATTCCCCAGGTATGAAATGGCCAAGGGCTGTAGATCGACTTCAACTCCTCAGGAGACGCCTTGTGCCAATCGGCGTGCTGTTGGCATTGCTTGCTACATTGGGCATACTTCTTGCAGTCTTCTCTCATCGATGGCCAGTAGTAGCCTGCACGGAGAGTCCTCGCGGCCAGAGCTCGACCCCCGACGTGGCTTCCGCATATACCTTCGTGGAGCTCCGCCATGATTCTTGTGCACTTCTCGCCATGTATACATTCCAGGAGCGGGTGAGTAAACCCAAACCTGTACAGATCGCCATCAATCAGGGTGTACTTGCTAGAATTCTTCTTTACCTTCCTAGCCTCAGTCGGATCCAGTGGGAGAAGGCCATCTGCCAGGCACCGCTTGTACTGTGTTATCCAAGTGTCTGGCTCATGGGTAGCGCAGACCTGCATCACGTTCACCTTCTCTCCCCGACATGCTCTAATTCTCAGCGATCTCAGAGTTTCTTGCGTCAGGGACTTATGGCTTCTCGCTGCTTTCTCCGTCGACTTGCTTATCTGAAGGACCAGGTGATCTGCCACAAATGCTCTCGGCGTCTTCAGAGTTTCTTGGATCACCGTCCTCTGCCTACCCCCCTTGCCTGAACTGGCGAGCTTAGCTAGCAAGTCAGCTCGGGCAGTCTGCTCTCTGGGCACATGCACTACTTCAAAGGAGGCAAAGGAACTCTTCAACTCCTGCACATATTCCAGATAATCCGCCATTTGTGGATCTTTAGCCTGGAACTTGCCTGTTACTTGCCCTGTGACTAGCAGCGAGTCACTCTTAGCCATCAGCACCCTAGCTCCCAACTCCTTGGCCAGCAAAATTCCGGCGATCAGCACCTCATACTCTGCTTGATTGTTACTGGCTTTGAAGGCAAATCTCAAAGATTGCTCGATCAGCACGCCATTGGGCCCTTCTAAAATGACTCCAGCACCGCTACCCTGCTGGTTCGACGATCCATCCACCGAGAGTACCCAACGGAAATCGTCCCCTTCAACTCGCGTTGCCTCAGATGAGAACTCGACCACGAAATCTGCAAAGATTTGCCCCTTGATCGGGCCTCGGGGCTCATACTTAATGTCAAATTCTGACAATTCTACTGCCCACTTCACCATCCTTCCCGCAACGTCGGGCTTCTTTAAAACTTTCTGGATGGGCAGGTCAGTCATCACCAGTATGGTGAAGCTATGGAAATAGTGGCACAACCTCCTCGTCGAAAACACCACAGCCAGCGCAGCCTTCTCCAGGGCCTGATATCTCGTTTCGAGGCCCTGCAACACCTTACTAACAAAATAAATAGGCTTCTGAGCCTGGTCTTGATCCTGGGCGAGCACCGCACTCACCGCCCTCTCAGTTACAGCAAAATACAACCTGAGAGGGGTTCCCACCAGCGGTTTGCACAGAACCGGCGGGCTCGCCAGATACTCCTTCAGCTTGACGAAGGCTTCCTCGCACTCCTTCGTCCAAACAAACTTATTATTGCGCCTCAGGCACTGAAAATAGGGGTGGCCCTTTTCTCCGCTAGCTGACACGAAGCGAGACAGGGATGCCATCCGACCTGTTAGCTGCTGGACCTCTTTCACCGTAGCTGGGCTCCTCATCGCCAAGATGGCGGTACACTTATCGGGGTTGGCCTCTATGCCTCTTTCAGTCAAGAGGAAGCCCAAAAACTTTCCAGCCTCCACGCCGAAAATGCATTTCTCTGGATTAAGCTTTAATCTGAACTTGGCGATCGTCGTGAACAATTCTTCCAAGTCTGCAACGTGCTTGCTCTTTTCCGGCGAGGTCACGACCATGTCATCGACATACGCTTGCACGTTCCTTCCCAGCATCGGTGCAAGTACTCGATCCATCAGCCTCTGGTACGTGGCCCCCGCGTTCTTCAGCCCAAACGGCATTACCTTATAGCAATAGCACGATCTCTCCGTCATGAAGGCTGTCTTCTCTTCATCCATGGGATGCATCTTGATCTGGTTATACCCCGAGAAGGCATCCAGGAAACTCAGCAACTTACACCCTGCAACACTATCTACCAGGGCGTCTATGCTTGGTAAAGGATACGAATCCTTTGGGCAAGCTTTGTTCAGGTCGGTGAAATCGACGCACATGCGCCATTTCCCGTTGCTCTTCTTCACCAGCACGACATTCGCCAGCCATTCAGGGTACTGGACTTCCCTGATGTGGCCTGCAGCGAGGAGTTTCTGTGTTTCGTCCCTAATCGCCTGCCTCCTCTCTTCGTTAAACTTTCATCTTCTTTGTCGCACTGGTCTCACCAAATTATCCATCGCCAGATGATGGCACAAGAAGTCGGGGTCGATCCCGGGCATGTCCGAAGCGGACCATGCAAACGCGTCCAGATGCCGCTCAATCACCTTGGCGATCTGGTCCTAGAGCTCGACCTCCAGAGATCTTCCCAGCTTGAAGACCTTTCCCCCGATCTCTTTCTCGAGCCACTGCTCGACAGGTTTTGGCCTGGATTCTCTGGCGATCACCGCCCTGGCGATTCCCTGCTCTCTCGCTTCCTCAGGGCGATTCCGCGCCTCTTCCTCCTCCAGACCAGCGTTCCCCTCCCCCAGCTCAGCGTCCACCATCTCCACGTCCCTTCCGGCGGTCACTTCTGTTACCGTCGATCTGGGCTTCACACCGGGAGGTGGGGTGGTTGTTACATAACTCACTGATCTCTTGTTTTTCAGGCTATTCTCATAGCACTTTTTTGCTTCTTTCTGATCAGACTTGATCGTGATCACCGCCCCCTCCATAGACGGCAACTTCACCTTCATGTGCCGAGTCGACGGTATAGCGCCTATCCTGTTAAGCGTGGGCCTTCCCAATAGGATGTTGTATGCTGAAGGAGCGTTTACAATGAGGTACTTGATTTTCTCCGTCCTCGAACCAGCCTCATCTGTAAACGTGGTTCTCAACTCAATGTACCCCCTGACCTCCACCTGGTCACCAGCGAACCCATACAGGCACCCTCCACAGGGCCTTAGCTGGTCAAGGGGCAACTCCAGCTGCGTGAAAGTCGGCCAAAACATCACGTTTGCCGAGCTTCCCTGGTCCACCAGAACTCTGTGGACCTTCCTTCCCGCCGTAATCAACGAAATGACTATGGGATCGTTGTCATGGGGCACAACGTCCCGGAGATCCTGCTTGGTGAACGTAATGTCTACCTCCGGCGAGTGATCCTCAAACATATCCACTGTCATCACCGACCGCGCGTACTTCTTCCTCTGCGATGCGGTGCATCCACCACCCGAGAAGCCTCCTGCAATGGTGTGGATTTCCCCGTGGATAGGCATCTCGTGTTGCTGGGCTTCTCCACCCGCTGGCTGGGAACTCGACGCTCCCCCGTCCTCCTGTCCAACAGATAGTCATTTAGGAACCCACTCTTAACCAGATCATCGAGCTGATACCCTAAGGACAAACACGAGTCCAAAGTGTGGCCAAAGCCCTGGTGAAACTCACACCAGGCGTCTGGCTTTGGTCCCAGCACCTTGTCGCCCACCTTCTCAGGCGCTTTCAACCTAGCAGATATATTGGGAATGGCGATCAGGTCCGCCAATCCCATAACAAACTTGTGCTTAGGTGGGCGATTGTATTCCCGGGGTGCTGGTTGCTGGCGTCCCTGGCCCCTCCCCTTGTTCCTCCTATCATAAGGATGGCGAGTTTTCTGGTCCTTCCTGGCCACCGCCGCTGTCTCCAGCACCCTTTGCGGCTGGATCCTGGTCTGGGCGCGTGGCCTAGCGGGAGCCACGCTCCCTCTCTTCTCGGCGACCTCACTCTCGTCGGCAATGTGAGCCACCGTAAGTCGCCTGACCTCAGCAAACGTTGCGGGGTGAGCCCTGATCAATGCCTCGCATAATGGTCCTGGCAGCACACCCTTCTTGAATGCATAGACCAGCATTTCTTCATCTTTAGCCGGCGATCTGACCATCTGCGCTCCAAAGCAATTCAGGTAGCCTCTGAGGGACTCTCCCTGGTACTGCCTTATATCAAACAAATCATAAGACACCCTGGGCGGTGCCTTGTTCACGATGTATTGCTCGACGAAAACCTTCGAGAACTGCTGAAAATTGGTTATGTGACCGTTAGGTAGGCTCACAAACCACTCCAATGCCGTTCCCTAGAGCGTGCTCACGAACATCTTGCAGTACACGGCGTCTGACCCTCCCGACAGCATCATCTGCGTATGGAACGTGGTTAGATGAGCCTCTGGATCCTCCACGCCGGTAAAGACAGCCTTGACAGGGACCACGCTCGTAAGGATAGGCGTGTCAGTAATCGCCTGAGCGAAAGGCATAGGAAAAACACGAGGTGGCGACGACGGCGCAACCTCTTCAGCAGAAGAACGCCCTTGCTGCTCCTGAAGAGCTTGACGCAGCTCCTGTGTCACCTTGCTGAGCTCCTCATTCTTGGCGCGAGAGGCGACCAGGTCCTCATGCTTTCTAGCCTGCTCTATGCGCGAGGCTTCCACAGTTGCCTGCAACGAACGCATCATCTCTGCCATCTGCGCCATGGTCATGGCAGCGGCGCCTTCAGCAGCGACGGGCGCAACTGGACTTGAACGATTGCTTCTCATTTTTCTCATGAAACTCAGCGAATCACAGAATGCAGCGAACAACACTTACTTCAGCTACGATTGACTCAGCGATCAATCGGAAAAAACTGTGCGAAACTCCGCAAGAAAATTCAAGAACACCGCAACCTCCAAAGAAACCTGCAACTCCACCAGAAACCACTGCTCTTCCCACAGATAACTGATCGAGCGAAAGAACTCAACTCCACCGAACAAATTACGCGTAAACAGCAGGAAAACCTCCCTTCACCGATCGAAAACCCAAACGAACGGTATAAAACGCGAATTCACCGAACAAATTTCAAGCAAACAGCGAACGATGGTTGCACCAGCACACAACCACGCAGAAACTTCGAAAAACCTTCAAGAACTCACGCTGTGGATGGGAGCAAGTTTTACACGGCCCCACGGTGGGCGCCTGATGATCCTGCCTGTTGACCGGAACGCTGGAAACTGCCTCGTCAAAGGATCGACGTGCGCACCGTTTCAAACCTCCGCTCTTCTTCGAGATCCACCTCAAGAACCTGCAAAGGAACAGAGCGGCGCCGCTGCGGCCGATCGCACTCCAACGCCCAAGTTAGTGACCGAATCACCAAATACTAAGAGAAAACTAAGAACAAGAACCGTGCAAATTCTCTCTCACAGTAAGCTCTATAACTCGCAAGCGTAAAAAGTGTAATCTGAACGCGCGTACCTCAGAAAGTTCGTTGAGAACTCTTATATACCTGGTTCCTTTCTCTCTCCTGGCAGTTACAGACCTGGACACGTGGCTCACATCCAGTCGTACACGTGCCACCATCTGGAGCCTCCTTGACTTGGGCGCTGCTTCTGACTCTCTTTTTGGATAAGTTATTTATGCATGGTGCTGCCCAGTACATAGCTAACTTGGGAGTGCGATCTCTACTGGAACTGGCGAGTTAGGGTGCCTTCATACACCTTCCCTGTGGTCTCGCCGGCCGCCTTCATAATCTGCTTCACCTTCATCTCCGGCGATGTGCTTGCTCTGGCGATCTCCCATCGCTTGGTCGCCTGAGTTTACATCTGGCGACTTCACTTTCTACTGGGCGATCGCCTGGTATGTTGAAGATCGGAACACGCCAATCTTAACAACTGGCGACTTCACGAGCCCCCGACTTCCTTCCCCTCTGCCAACCTGGCACCTTGTCAACACGCCTACACTGTAGCTTGGTGCCACGTCATCACCTCCGGCTACCAGGACGGTACACATTTCAATCGGTTCCTTTCATTTCTTTAGCAATTTAATCGGTTCATTTTGCTTTCCTTCATCTTTTAATCGATTCAATTGACAAGAAGTGGAACTTCCATGTGAGTTTGGTGTTTGGTGCAAGTTTTGGTGAGTTCTTGAAACATAGAACATTGATCCATTTCTATAAAAGTGCCTCTTCAATCTCCAACTCGAGTTGATTCCATAAAATGTCAAAGAATCATCTATACCTTGCTATTGGAATCATATCATGTTGTCATTCTAGTTGGACCAGCACAAGCTAAACCGCACATACCAGCCCCGAAAGAAGCTATCTACACCTTGACTACAACACCACCCACGAGACACCTATCCTTTCATAGAATAGCACTAGAAAAATTCCAGCAACTCCACATGAAGGATTTCCACCTTACCAACTAAGGTAGTTTACTTTGCACACTTCATGGCTGGGAAAGACCCATGCAAACTACCCGGGATCCAAAAGTGATTATCCATTTGCCACTTGCTGCATCCAGAGCAATTTGGGCTCTTTCTTCCATACCAAAACACATGTTTAACAACTTGGGGAGAAATGATTTTGTGTATAAAAATTACTCTGAACGAGGTACAAAAGTAGATGCCCCACAACACCTCAAGGCAATACTTTTAAACCATGCACCAGCGTCCTTACACTTATAGCCTTAGAACCATGCTGACCTCTCTACACAAACTGTTTCCAGCTGCCACTCCACCAAACTGACAAAAACTTTTACCCCTCTAACTTCTTTAACATCAGTGGGCAACAAGGCTATAACCCAGAAAACTCAATTTACTTATCCCGAGCATTCCAATAACGCAGCGAGCAGATAATATTGTGGCTGTTGATCCCGAGAAAAAGCACTTACAAATATAGAGTATAAACAATGCAGTAAACCATCCCCCGAAACCCCCTAGCTCTCCAAGAAATACCTAACCACCTCACTCCAAATAAGCACCCCGTCAGCACCTACAGCTCACCCTCAGGCCACCTTCGGAAGCCACAACCCGCACTAGAAAACATGTAGGACATCCTTCACCTCAACCACCTGATTTAGGATGTAATTTAAAGTAAAAACCCCAGCCCAAGAGCCCCACTCACATCCTCCTTCATCTGTACTAGGTCACCCGCAGTAAAATACCCAGCAGACTTGTAGACATAGACAATTCACATACCTTTGTACTGTGAATATGAAATTTAACCATTGCACACCAAAACGACATAAGATAACCCACAACCTCCTAGCAACAGCTGACCCTCACTTGGCTACACCATCCAAACAAACCACACACCACTGCAGCGACCTATTTCTTCGCAAACCCACCCCCTTCAAGAAATTGGGAGATTTGCAATGCCTACTAGACCACCCACTCACACGACAAGGAGGCACTGGTACGGATTCAAAATCCAATCAGAGAAGGCATACGAGAAACCAGCTACCTTATGTTTTAACCACAACAGGACTGTAATTGAGCACTTTGAAGAATTTGATCAGCATCGGGGATCCCTTCCTTAAACACCACCAGATTTCTTTGTTTCCAAATGCAACTGACAATTGTCGCCCACAAACCTAACCAAACCTGATTCTATTTATTAGTGAGATGAATTAGGTGGAAATTCTCCATATGGTTCTTAATGCCTCTGTTTTGGGCTCCTAAAATGTCGATCCAACGGTAACACCTTGACCAAACACGTTGGGCGATAATACAGTCCAGGAAGAAGTGTTGAGAGGACTCTTCTAACATGTTACAAAACCCACCCCCTCCTGTTCTAGTTGGAATTCTATCCAAGGGTATTCTCCAAGCGGTGACAAGCACTTTCGGCATGGCTTTTGCTTGCCATAACTACAAAATACCCCTTCCTTTATACTGGAGTGTTGATGGTTAGCCAGGAATGAATAAGCGCACTTAACCGAAAAGATACCTTTCGGGTCCCCCTCCAGAGAAGATGGTCCTCCTTGTATTAAATGTAAATAGTATTATTATATTTATAATAATAATTATATATTTTTTCTCATTATAAATTATATATGTTTGTGTTATATTAAAATTTTATTTTATTGTTTCACTTTATTAATAATATCATTAAAATATCATTAAATATTTGTGTTAGTTAAATTTATGTAATAATTATAATATTTTTATTTAGATAATTTTAATATTATTTAATTTGTATTATATATATGTGACATATATAACAATATTAATAAAAATAAGGATAATTATGATTATTATTATTATGAAAAAGTTAATATATTTTATAATTAATTAAATATTTAAATATTTTTGCAATAGCACTATGTGCACGAAGTATCGTGGTTCTGCACACCACATCCGGTATAACTACATGATGATAAAGAATGATACGCAAACTGTTCATGCCGCTTTGACTTGGATGCCTTCGCACGTCTCTACGAGTTTCGCTTCACGAACGCCTTTGCTTTTATTCCAACGTTGTTCTTCCTCCGTCGCTAACACCTGAAATAGAGAGACAAATGGCGCCCTCGCGGTCGTTTGCATTCCGACGATCAAGTCAGCTACTGGACAGGAAACATCAAACACCTCTCGTCGCAGAACACCGTAAGGTCAATGTTCATAGAAATGTGTAACTCTTAATGCTCTTAAACTTGAAATCTGTAAAAATGTACCTTTCTGTTTATCGTAAAAACCTTATATACCTTCTCGATGTTCCTATCCACGTGTTAGCCTTAGACCTGTGAATTCTGTGGGCACTCATTAACAACAATGTTCCCGGGCTTAGAGCCTTCTCAGCGTGTAAGATTTCCCCATCAAAGTGCAGCGCGCGCGGGGGGTGACTGTTGGGTGCCAACTCATGCGCCCATTTTCTGAGTCATCCGCCCTGAGAGTTCCCTTCCTTCATCACGTGCCATGCATGTAGATCACCCTCTGGGACGTGACCCTCTCATGGGTCGTCTCTGTCCTAGTGGCTTTCCAACGGTGGTGCGTACTGTTGCGTCCTTACACCTCATGCACGGATCCCTCGTGAGTTGGGTCTCTCCCTTCTGGTACTGAGGGTGCGGCTTGAAAACCACCTTTCTTTATCTATTATTACTGTTTGGGGTGGCGAGGCCCGAGGCCTCACCGTGCCGGCTCCTCCACGGTAATCGCTACCCGTGGGATCAGGAAGGGACACTTTCTCTGGCTTACCAAACTCTTCTGGCGCCTTTATGGTGTTGGGCCTAGGCGACGCCCGAGGCCTCCACGCCCTTACCGTGTGCCGCCTCCTCCACGACCACTTCACCCCTGAGCGCCACCAAACTTCTTCCAGTCCCGCTACAGTTCCTATTAAACTCCACCTTCGGGTCCCACCGCGTTGACTTTGGTCAACACCCAAGGACCGTACGGTACATAAGCCCCCCAGTCTCGAGTTTGTACGATCCGTTCAGTGAAGAGACTATGGCCTCTCCCTACCGTCCTACGTGTCATTCTGTGACAGGACAGGCACAGTGCGCTAAAGTGACACCTTTCTACTCAAGTTGTAATCAACAGACACGTGGATCCATCATGCGGCTAAGGCTTAGCGTTGCTTGAGCTTCTTTGGTTATGTTAAGTTATCTTCAACACGCGCTCCACTTCACTGTTCCATTACTTGAAAACTTCTTACACAAGTCTCTCTCTCCTTCGCGTTTCTATGCTTCGCGCTTCTTCACAAAAAGGCATGATTTTTCTCCATTGATTGCTCCTTACTCTTGATATTATGATCCAATAAACTGTCTGTGACTGTTTAGATTCTTGCATTTTATGTTTCCCTCTGCATTTCTCCGTTCCCCTATTTATGGGTTTTCTTTGCGTGGGTAGGGTTTCTGGGTTTTCCCTTAGCTTCACGTCGCAACCCCATTTGCTGAACCTTTGCTTTTTCTTTTCTCAGCTTCCCTGACCATGGCGAGAACTAAAGTCACCGCCAACCCTCCACCTACTAGCACTAACTACAGAGCCTCGTACTCTTGGGCCTCTGATAGGCTCTTCGTGGAAACTTCTTCCCTTACCACCACCGCCGACTGGAGGGCTCACGTAGATAGCGAACCTTTAGGAAAGTCCTTCGGGAGGGTACACGACACCTACATCTCTGTTTTCCCCTGCACAGCTGGCTACCATGTCTGTGTTGATAACCGCTCTAATGACGGGGAGCCATTCTTTTACCAAACGGTGTTCAAGTGCATCGGTCAACGAGTCCGTTTCAACAACTTCGAAAGAGAGTTGCTCACAGAGCTCAATGTGGCCCCTGCCCAACTGCATCCCAATAGTTGGGCCTTCATTCGGGCCTTCTCTATCCTTTGCGGCTACCTTGGCCACGCTCCCTCAGTGGACATTTTTCTACACTTCTTTGAAGCCAAGAGCCCTGGGAATAACTTATGGGTAAGCCTGAGCGGTGTGACGGGGAGAGTCATATTCTCCTTATTCCTGCAATCCTACAAGGGATTTAAGGGAAAATTCTTCGGGGTGTGCTACGCAGATCAAGATCGCACAGCCCTTGTTGGCTTCCCGTTGTACTAGGTGGATAAGCTTAAATTCAAGAAGACAAAACCTTGGACGAACTCTCCTCAGCTGATCGTGAAGTATGCCAAGCCATGGCTAGCATGGGTGTGGTCTTCATCACCGCGGAGCTCATCAAGCGTGGGTGCGACCCCACTGCTCTTTCTAACTACTTGGGTATGGGGAACCTTTTACCAACCTTCCCTGCATATTACCTCGCTCATGCTTCCTCGTTCATTTGCTAACTCACATTCGTGCTTAACTCATTCTCATGCTTAACTGATGCCTGCTTTAACTGATACTCATACTTCACCTTGCTTATACCTGTTCTCATCTCCTCTTCTTTGGTACAGGGATGCTGATGACTGAAGAGAAACAAGCAAGACTTGCTGGGCTCTTCTCTCGTGGCGAGGCTGCCACAAGCAAGGCAGACCCTTCCTCACGCCCAGCTTCTTCTACTTTTCCTACCACACCTCTCGCCTCTCTTGTCCAAGCCACCCCGACGCCTGCTTCACCACAGCCAACACCAAACACCTCTTCTCCACACCCTGCTGCTGACCCCCTTCAACCACAAATAGCACCAGTCCCTACCTCTCCAACCCCTATCGCGGCTATCCCCCTAGCCACACTTAGGGCTTCACCTTCTCCAGCCCCCCTAGAGAAAAACAAAGGGGTGGTACTCATCCCTTCTGATGAGGATGAAGATTTTGTGGATGGCCCTGCCTTCAAGAGAAGGAGGACCAACACAGTTGCCACCTCTCATTCTTCATCCAACAGGCGTCTTGCCTCCCTCAGGGACAATCCTCCCAGCGCCTCCTCACCTTCATGCCCTCTTGCACTTGAAGAGGGAGCTGAGACCGTCCCAGATCCCTCTCCTGCACCTGCCCCCGAACTTCCATGGGTCATTCAGCACGTTCTGAGGGGCATTCAACAAGAGGCTCTGGGGAACTTGGATAATGGAGCGCTACCCGAAAACATGGCCCTCAGCCTTGGTGGGTTGCTTGCTCGTGCCAGCTTTTCTTCTCACCAGGCTGAGGTGAGGGCCAGAGAGCGGCAGACTCTTGCTGATGAACTGGCTCAGTTGAAGGAACATATGGCTACACAGGCCTAATGCTTCTTCATCCAAGAGGCCGCCCTCCTCACCGACGCGACCTCCAGCCTATGGTGTTGGGTTTGAAGATGCCTTCTCTCATATGGCTTGCAAACACCTTGAGGTTGACACTTCCTTCTTTGCTACGACCAACCATGTCGTCGACGGAGAGATCGTGCCCTGGGTCTTTCCTTAAAACACCTTTGACCTTCCTTACATGCAAGTTGTATTCTGAACAATATCTATATAACGAATATGCACTCTTTACTTTAACTGTTTGCTTCACATTTCCACTTGCGTGTTTGCTTACCTCCCCCACTAACAACGCTTCTGCTACTAACTTTAATTTCTATTCTGAGTAACTTGCTTTCTCGAACTATAAGTAGGACACCTTATCATCTTTTAACCTGGCTGTCAAAACAATCTATAACGAGACAAGTGTGCGAGGACCTTCAATTGTCCTTAACCTTCTTTCTTATTTGAGCATGGGAGCTCCCCCTCTTGGCACTCGCCTCGAACCTCTTGAGGCGTTCAACCTTAAGGGCATTACTGGCCTCACCATCGCTCAGAGGTGGAGGTGGCCCAAAGGGCGCCCCTGCCTCCCTCGGGGTGTCTAAACACCGGAGCAACCAGTTCACCACCAATCGGACCTTACTATCTGCTATTGATGCCCACGCCCGAAGAGAGGTGTGCCGAAGTAATGCCGCTCGTCCTCAGTGTGCCTAAACATCGAGACGGTCAGCATACTTGGTGCCCACGCTCAGAGGAAGTGCCCCCCGCTGCCTTCCTCGAGGTGTCTAAACACCAAGATGACCGGGGCACTAGGTGCTCATGCCCTAGGAGGGGGCGTCCCTAGGGATACCATCTCTCCAGATTGGGGTGTTGATATGAGCTGAATAGTCACTTAACAAGAAACAACACTTTAAGCAGGCTTAAGGACAAATCAATGGAGGACAATGTCATCCAAATGAAGAGCCAAACTCATATACATCATGAGTGCCATGGCCACTTGGTGATGGAGTTCCAAGATGAGTGAAGGAAGTCACCACTTGAAGCTCTCCAAAATCTCACAAGATGAGACAAAGCTAAGAGATCAAAATCTCACACAATTCTCTCTCCAAATGAGTAGAGTTTCTCTATATCAATTATCCAATTCTGAAATTTACAAAGGCAAGAACCTTATTTATAGCCTAAGAGGTGCTGAAATGAGAAGCTAATGAAATTCAAATTCCCCCCTAAATGACACTAAAATGGGCGCCAACTAGAGCATGAGGAAGGTGTGACTTCCTTTCTAGTTTTGGCACCTCCTATATTACACCTACACCCTCCCACTAAGTCACATGGACAATGTGACTCTCTCTAATACATTAACACCTATTTATTTAATATCCACACCACCTACAACTATACAAGAGAAATAAGAAGAGTCATCATTTGACACTCTTTTCCCAAAGCTCTTGCCATGCTCCTAGTGATTCTTTGGGCTTGGGCCCCTTCCTGGGCTTGGGCGTCGCCTACTTGGTTTCCATTAGGTGTACACACACCAAAGCGCCCGGTTCTCCGCTGATTTAGCTTCTCTCTCGCGCTTGATGTCCCTGCTCGAAGGAGGCGCCCCCCACCGCTTCCCTCGAGGTGTCTAAACATTAAGACTGCGGGTTCGTTTCTTACTGAACCGCGCCATCTTCACTCAGCACCTACGTACATCGTAATGAAAATTTACAGTTACATATGCTCTAACTGACTCTTTATTGGGTGACCCCATTAAAAAACTCCCGAGGGGGAAAAAGAGTGTCCCTTTAAACTGTATACAATGTAGAGTTTTCAACTAAAATAAAACTTGAGGTTTGCTGCGTTCCAAGTGCTAGGGATGGCGCCTCCCTCTAGAGTCTCGAGCTTGTATGATTCGTTCCCTCGTGCCTCAGTTACCCTAAAGGGACCAGTCCACTTGGGGGACAGCTTGTTCTCCAACTCGTACAGATGAGCCTTCCGCATTACCAAATTAGCAACTTGGAACTGATGGGACTTTACCTTGGAACTGTACTGGTACTCCACTATTCTCTTTAATGCCTCGGCCTTGATTCTCGCCTCCTCCCTGACCTCATCCAACAGATCCAGATTCACCTTTCTCTCCTCGTTGGATTCCTCGACTACAAAACTTTGAAAACGCGGCAAGCTCTCGTGAATTTCTACAGGGATCATTGCGCCTGACCCATACACCAGGCTAAAAGGCGTCTCCTTAATGGAGGATTGTGGTGTGGTGTGGTAGGCCCACACTATCCTGGGCACTTCTTCCGCACAGGTCCCTTTAGCTTTCTCGAGCCTCCATTTCAGTCCTCTAAGCAAGATTCTGTTGGCGGACTCCACCTGTCCGTTTGTCTGGGGGTGCTCGACAAACGCGAACACCTGCTTTATGCCGACCTCTGTACACAGCTTGCCCAACTGCTGGCTGGCGAACTGTGTGCCATTGTCGGAGACAAGACGCCTTGGTACGCCAAAGCGACATACGATATTCTTCCACACGAAATGTTGCACCTTGTGAGTCGTGATCTGCGCCACTGGCTCGGCTTCAATCCACTTTGTGAAGTATTCGATGGCCACTATCAAGTACTTTGTCTGCCTTATCGCCAACGGGAAGGGCCCCAGAATGTCGATTCCCCACGTATGGAAGGGCCACGGACTATAGATGGACCCCAACTCTTCTGGTGGCGCCTTGTGTCAGTCGGCGTGTTGCTGGCACTGCTTGCATCGTTGGGCGTACCTTACGCAGTCTTCCCTTACCGTCGGCCAGTAAAACCCTGCGCATAGTACCTCTGACGCTAGAGACCTCCCTGCAACATGGCTCGCGCAAAT
Source organism: Phaseolus vulgaris (assembly GCF_051622355.1). NCBI lineage: Eukaryota > Viridiplantae > Streptophyta > Magnoliopsida > Fabales > Fabaceae > Phaseolus > Phaseolus vulgaris. Next base: position 34,426,784 of record NC_143504.1, read on the forward strand.
CACCTTGTGGAGCTCAACAATTATTCTCGTACATTCATCTCCGCTCACACATGTCAAGATCGGGTGCGTGAACCCATGCCTGAATAGTGCTCCGTCCACGAGGGTATACCTTGCGGAGTTCCTCTTTATCTTTTTGCCCTCCTCGGGCTCTATTGGGAGTATCCCATCGTCAAGGTAGCGCCTATAGGGCGTCATCCACGTGTCCCCCTCCTCCAGCACACATACCTGCATAGGATCCTTCCCGTCTGGTGAGACAGGATAAACTCTTACGCTGGGCATCTTCAACGTGCCTTGAATCAACAACTGATGACTCTTCGCCCTTCCTTTAAACGTACTGATGTGGAGAACGCTTACCCTGTTATCTGCAACAAACGTTCGTGGCGTTTTGAGAGTCTTCTGTATGACCGTCCTCTGCCTTCCCCCCTTCCTCGAGCTGCCCAGCTTGGCGAGCAGGTCAGCACGGACATTCTACTTTCTCGGGACGTGTACCAGCTCGAACGCCACGAACGCCCCCCTCAAAACTTGAACATAGCCCAAGTATGCAACCATTTGTGGATCTTTCACTTGGTACTCCCCGGTCACCTGTCCCGTAACTAACTGGGAATCGCTCTTTGCCAATAGACTCCGTGCACCCATCTCCTTGGCCAAGAGCGTTCCAGCTATCAAGGCCTCGTACTCCGCCTGGTTATTACTTGCCTTGAAGTCGAACCTCAGGGCCTGTTCAAGCAACAACTCGTTCGGCCCCTCCAAGATTACGCCAGCTCCACTTCCCTTCTGATTTGAGGACCCATCCACCGAGAGTACCCACTTGAAACTCGCTTCCTTCTCCTGTCGTGCGCTTCCTGGCGAAAGCTCTGCCATGAAGTCCGCGTAGACTTGTCCCTTTATGGGTCCTCGGGGCTCATACTGGAAATCGAACTCTGATAGCTCCACCGCCCAGCGAATCATCCTTCCTGCCACGTCTGGCTTCTACAACACTTTCCGGATAGGCAGGTCCGTCGTCACCACCACCGTGAAGCTTTGGAAGTAATGACGGAGCCTCCTGGCCAAGAACACCACAACCAGTGCTGCCTTCTCTAAAGCTTGATATCTCGCTTCTGACCCTTGTAGGACCTTGCTCACGAAGTATATGGGCTTTTGGGCTTCTGCGCTTGGTCCTACTCCTGGACAAGTACCGAGCTGATCGCCCGCTCGATCACTGCGAAATACAACCGGAGGGGCACGCCCGTTTGTGGCTTACACAACACGGGAGGAGCAGCCAAGTACTCCTTAAGCTTGAAGAATACCGCCTCACACTCCTCGGTCCACATGAACCAATTGTTTCTTATTAAAAACTGGAAGTAGGGGTGCCCCTTATCTCCTCCAGCGGATACGAATCTGGACAGAGTCGCCATCCTCCCTGTCAGCTGTTGTACCTCTTTCACCAAGGCGGGGCTCCTCATGGCAAGGATCGCCACACACTTGTCTGGGTTCGCTTCTATCCCACGCTCGGTGAGCAGGAACTCCAAGAATTTACCCGCCTAGACCCCGAATACACACTTTTCGCGGTTCAGCTTCAGACGATACTTGGCTATGGTAGCGAACAACTCTTCCAAATCAGCTATTTGTTGTCCCCTTTCTTAGGAGGTCACCACCATATCGTCCACATAGGCCTGCACGTTTCTTCCCAACATGGGTGTCAGGACCTTATCCATCAACCTCTGATAGGTGGCGCCTGCATTTTTCAGGCTAAACGACATCACTGTGTAACAGTAACAGGATGTCTCGGTAATGAACACCATTTTGCACTCGTCACGGGGATGCATCTTAATCTGGTTGTACCCAGAGAACGTGTCCAAAAAGCTAAGCATCTTGCAACCTGAGGCGCTGTCTACCAACTCGTCGATGATTGGCAATGGGTACGAGTCCTTTGAGCACGCCTTGTTAAGGTCAGTGAAGTCTACGCACATCCTCCACTTCCCTTTGGCCTTCTTAACTAAGACCACATTAGCCAGCCACTCGGGATATTGAATCTCCCGGATGTGGCCGACGTTCAACAGCTTCTTCGTCTCTTCCTACACGACCAGTCGCCTTTATTCGTTGAACTTTCTTCTTCTCTGGCGCACTGGTCGGACCTTGGGGTCCATGGTGAGACGGTGGCATAGAAAGTCTGGGTCGATGCCTGGCATGTCCGAGGCGGACCACGCGAAGGCCTCCAGGTGGCGCGATATCACTTCTGCCACCCGGTTCTATTCCTCTTGGTCTAACGATCCGCCCAACTTGAACGTCTTACCACCGATTTGTCTCTCCACTACATTCTCAGCCGGCTCGAGCCGTCTCTCCCGAGCATTGTCTGCACGAGATATGCCTATGCGGTCCTCCTCCATGGGTATCGCCTCCGCAGGTGCCTCCTCCATGGGTACTGCCTCCAAAGGCGCCTCCTCCATGGGTGGGCGTTCCACCACCATGAATATATCTCTCCTCGTCTTAAGGCTATTCTCATAACACTTCTTGGCTTCTTTCTGATCGGATTTTATCACGATCACCTTCCCACTGAGATCGGGTATCTTCAACTTCATGTGGCATGTGGACGACACCCCTCTCAGCCGATTCAAGGCTGGCCTTCCCAGCAAGATGTTGTACGCTGAGTCGGCGTTCACAACCAAGTACCTTATGCTTTCGGTACGAGACGCAGTGCCGTCTATGAAAGTCATCCTCAGCTCCAGGTAGCCACGCACTTCCACTTGATCTCCGGCGAAATGATACAAACATCCCGTGTATGCCCTAAGTTGATCAAGAGACAACTGCAACTATTTAAACGTAGACCAGAACATCCCGTCCGCCGAGCTGCCCTGGTCTACGAGCACTCAGTGTACTTTCCTTCCCGCAGTTACGACCGAAACCACCATGGGGTCATTATCATGTGGGACGACGCCGCGTAGATCATCCTTTGTAAACGTGAGATCGACGTCAAGCGTGTCGTCCACCATCTGCTCTGCTAAGGACATTACTGAGCGCACGTACCTCTTGCGGTGGGAGGCAGTGCACCCTCCACCTGAGAATCCACAAGAGATGGTGTGGATTTCCCTGTGGATGGGCATCTCGTGGGCCTGGTCCCCCACTGATGTTGTTAAGGCCTCAGTCTCTGATGACCCCTCCAGGTAGTCATTTAGGAAACCGCTCTTCACCAGCTCATCCAGCTGATGACTCAGCACCAAACAATTGTTGATTGGATGTCCGAACGCCTGATGGAACTCGCACCATGCATCCTTGTGCGATCCCAACACCTTATCCGTCTTCGTCGGCATCTTCAACCTATCTGCTATGTTGGGCACAACGATCAAGTCTTTCAACTCCACCACGAAGTTGTGCCTCAACGACTTATTTCCCCCCGGGCGCCCCTTAGCCTGGGGCTTTCTGGCCTCGTAAGGCTGCTTCCTTTCCCGAGTCTTCTTGCCCGCCGTGGCTTCATGCACTCTCATGGGCTGTGCACACGACGGTGCACGAGGGCGCGCAGGGATCACGCACACGCGCTTTTCGACTACTTCTCCTTCTGTTGCGATGTGCGCCATCGCACGACTCCTGATTTCAGCAAAAGACTTGGGGCGACATCTGATGAGCGATTCGATGAACGGTCCAGGGCAAATTCCCTTCCTGAACGCATGGACTATCATTGACTCATCAGTGGTGTTGACTCTCACCACTTGTGCCCCAAAGCGATTAACGAACTCTTTCAACGTTTCTCCTAGATACTACTTCACATACGAAACGGGTGGGGGAGTGCGGTTTGCGATGTACTGTTCCTTGAACAGCTGCGATAGCTGCGCAAAAGAGGTCACGTGCCCATCTGAGAGACTGATCAACCAGTCCATCGCCACCCCCACTAAGGTGCTCATAAACAACTTCCACCTCACTGCGTCAGAACCGCCGACCAGCATCATCTGCGTGTGAAACGCAGTGAGGTGCGCCTCTGGATCCTCCACTCTAGTGAATGTAGCTTTCGGCCCTACGAACATGGGTGGTATTACTGCTTCCATGATTTACTGCGAGAAGGGCATGGGGAACTCTCTGGGAGGCATGAAGCATTCTCGATCCTCTGTTTCACGACTTCCAGACTGGTTGTGCAACCCACGATGTAACTCTTCGTTAGTGCGGTGCAGCTCTTCGTTTCTAGCTTGCGAAGCCGCAAGATCTTGCTGGATGCACTCCTGATCCGCCCTCGACGCTGCCATCGCCTTCTGCAGGCCCAGCATCACCCACATCACCTGTTGTAGGGTCAAAGCCTCATTCCCTGCACGCGCTGTAGCACTTTGCCTGGTATTCTTCATTCTTGGATGTTTCTTGGAGAATCTTGGACTGTCTTGCAAATCTTTGAGCTCTCTTTGATGAACCTGAGCAAACCCTGAAGATTCTTGATGAACTTTTCAAGAATCTTGAAAAACCTTAACCAACCTCCACAACTCTCACTGGATCTTCTACTTCCTGCGGTGGGACAGATGTTTTGGATCAGGCCCCACGGTGGGCGCCAAATGTTCTTGCCGCTTTGACTTGGATGCCTTCGCACGTCTCTACGAGCTTTGCTTCACGAACGCCTTTGCTTCAATTCCAACATTGTTCTTCCTCCGCCGCTAACACCTGAAATAGAGAGACAAATGGCGCCCTCGCGGCCGTTTGCACTCCGACGATCAAGTCAGCTACTGGACAGGAAACACCAAACACCTCTCGTCGCAGAACACCGTAAGGTCAATGTTCATAGAAATGTGTAACTCTTAATGCTCTTAAACTTGAAATCTGTAAAAATGTACCTTTCTACTTATCGTAAAAACCTTATATACCTTCTCGATGTTCCTGTCCACATGTTAGCCTTAGACCTGTGAATTCTTTGGGCACTCATTAACAACAATGTTCCCAGGCTTAGAGCCTTCTCAGCGTGTAAGATTTCCCCATCAAAGTGCAGCGCGCGCGGGGGGTGACTGTTGGGTGCCAACTCATGCGCCCATTTTCTGAGTCATCCGCCCTGGGAGTTCCCTGCCTTCCTCACGTGCCATGCATGCAGATCACCCTCTGGGACGTGACCCTCTCATGGGTCGTCTCTGTCCCAGTGGCTTCGCCACCGTGAATACCTGAAACAGTGAGACAAATGGGTGCCCTCGCGGTCGTTTTCACTCCGACGCTCAAGCCAGTTATGGCAGAAAACACCGTAACACTTCCCGTCGCAGAACACCACTAACTCTGTGCTCAGAGAAATGCGTAACTGAATTCTCTCGCTCTCAGTTCACTTGTGTGTAAAGTTTGAAAACGTACCTTAGTCTGTTAGTTGGCATTTAGACACACCAAGGACAAAACGACACTGCTTTCCAGTAGGCCTCTCCTCGGGCGTGGGCACCAAGCACACCTGTTGACATGGTGTTTAGACACACCGAGAACAAAACGACGCTGCTTTGTAAGAAGGCCTCTCCTCGAGCGTGGGCACCAAGCACCAGTAGGCTTCGGCCAAGATAAGTCCTCCTTCGCCTTTGAGCGATGTCGAGGCCAGTGACGCCCTTGAGGCTAGGCGCCTCATGGCCATAGAGAGCAAGTAAAGATCAACTGAAGAAGTCCCCACGAGTTGGGAAAAGAGAAGGGTCGAGGACAAGCGAAGGTCTATGCACGTTTGTTTTAGTAGTAAAGACTAGAAAGTGAAGACGCGTGCTACCTATCGTTCGAGAAAGAAGAAATACTCAACGCAAAGTTAAGTAACAGAAGTGTCGTTGTCAGAAGCAGTAAGTAAACACAAACAGAAATAACAGATTAAGATAAAGAAGGTAGACTCGCTGCCAGAATGTATAAACAGGTATCAAATTTACAACTTGCAGAATGAAGAAAGGGCTAGATGTTTTGAGGGAGGTCCCTTGGCACGATTCTTCCTTTGACGACGTGGTTGGCAGTAGCATAGTTCGAGGTGTCCATCTCAGGGTGTTCACAAACATCCTGAGACAAAGCATCCTCAAACCCTACGGCATAAGCATCCGCGGCGTCGTCAAGGAGCTCTCGTTCAACCTTCTTGGAGCGTTCAGCCTGGGCAGCCATCTCCTTCTCTATGTTTGCTAGTGCCTCAGTCTTTTCTGCAAGTTCTTTTTTGCTCTCCTTGAGAAGCTTGATTTGTTTAGTAAGTTCAGCCTTGAATGCCTCAAAGGCTTTGTTCTTAGCAGCGAGATCAGCCTCAACCTGACCCAAGCGCACTTCTCGAGTAACAGAGCGTTCCTCGAGGTTGGTCATCTTAGCTTTGGAAGCAGCAGCAGCATCTTTCAGTTCAGTTATCTCCACATGAAGGGGCACCACCTTGGTCATAATTGTGGCGTATTTCTGGGCCTCTTCATGGAGCTTCTTGTTGGCTGCCTCCTCAACTCTCTGCACCACACCCAGTGCCTCCTGCAGAGCAGCCTCTTACACGAAGAAGCAGTGAGCCTGGTTAACCATTTGCCCCTTTACCAATGCCAACTCATCAGCAAGAGCCTGGTGCTCCTTGGCCTTTACCTCAGATTGATGCAGCAATGAGTTGGCACGAGCAAAGAACCCACCAAGGCTAAGGGCTATACCCTGTTGAATCAAGTGGTGTTCAAGCTTTGAAGAATCCAAACCTTTTGAAGGATGATGAAGGCTGGTTGTGCTTGTTGTTGCTGAGTTGTTCTTTAGATAGGATATGGGGTAGATTTAATATGTAATCCACTCTTGATTGAATCCAAAGCATAAGCACTCTCAATCCTTTTAAAAGAAAACGGTTTTTCAAGCTAAGTGAAAAACAACCTATTGTTTTGTCGAAACAACCGATTGTTTTATACTTAGGTGTTTTTAGAAAAGGTTGAAAACTGTTTTTATGGTTGACTTGCTGTCAAAACCAAAACAACCGATTGATTCGTGGAAACAACCGATTATTTGTTTTGGTACCATAACAGAAAACTGTTTTGTGCTTTGACTGACCATTAAATGTTTTTCCAAATGTTTACACTCCAGTTATTAATGCTTTGACCAATCTTTAAATGCAATTAATAGTTTGTTAAGATTTGATAACAAATAACAACTTTATTTTACAAATAGAAAAACAGATTTGAGTTTTTCATAGATTTTGAGATTTGAATAGATTTTGAAAGAGTTGAGATTGCTTAGAAATTGAGTTTGATCAAAGTTTGTGAGATAGGATTTTCCCTTGTATTGATTTTAGATTTGTTCTGTAAACAAGTGTAATCCTTGCATCTGTTGAAAGAAACATTGTGTGTTTGCTGAGAAGTGTTGTGTGTTCTTGAGGGGATCAAAGTCACTTCTTTGGTTGTGGTGTAAGTGATCTAGGTTTGATTGCTTAGTAGAATTCCTCAGTGGTTTCTGGGAAGACTAGATGTCTAGATGTAGCTCTGGGTTTAGAGTGAACCAGTATAAACATATGTGTGCTTTCTCTCTATCCTTAATCTCTTTAAATTCAGTTTTAATATTTGCAAAATGGTATAAACAACCGATTATTTTTCTGGTGTTGTTGTTTTTGCTTTATGTTTTGGCAAACTGATTCCCTTAATATTTGTTTATCGAGGAAATTTCATTCTTGGATTAAAAGTTTGCGAAAACCCTCTTTAAACAATTTACCCCCCCCCCTCTAGTTTAAAGCTAACCATTCTAACAATTGGTATCAGAGCTTGGTTCTTGAAAGTTATTCAAGTTGATCCTAAAACTAGTTTTTAAATGGCTAATAGACTACCTTTTGGGGAAGGTGCTTCAATCAACAAACCACCACTGTTTTGTGGTTTGAACTACCAATTTTGGAAAGTGAGAATGAAAATGTTTGTAGAATCACTTGACAAAGGAATTTGGGATGCAATTGAAAATGGTCATTTTGTCCGAAAGTTTGAAAAAGATGGATCTTCCATTGAAAAGCTTTGGTCTCAATGGACTGATTCTAAAAACAAGAAGGCCAAATTTGATTACATTGCTAAAAACATAATAACCTCTGCTTTGAATTCATATGAGTTTTTCAGGGTCTCTCAATGCAAATCTGCAAAAGAAATGTGGGACACCTTGGAGGTAACTCATGAAGGTACAAATGAGGTGAAGAAAGCTAGGAAGCATACTCTAATCCAAGAGTGTGAGATGTTCAGAATGTTCAAAGGTGAAACAATTGTTAAAGTGCAGAAAAGATTCACGCACATCATCAATCATCTCATGAGCCTTGACAAGACCTTTGAAAAGGAAGAGCTAAACATCAAGATTTTGAAATGTCTTGATAGAGCTAGGCAACCAAAGGTAACTGCTATATCTGAATCTAAAGATCTAACATCCTTGAGTATGGCTTCTTTGTTTGGCAAGCTTAGGGAACATGAGTTAGAGATGAATCGACTCAATGTTCAAGAAAACAAAGACAAGCACGTAAGGAGTATAGCCTTAAAAGCCTCCAAGAACAAAGGCAAACAAGAATCCAGCGATGATAGTGATGAAGAAAACCTTAGCTTGCTACCAGAAATTTTAGCAAATTCTTGAAGAGGAACCGCAACAAGGACAACAACAAAGATAGGTATGGAAACAAGAAATCCAATGATTTTAATTCCAATAACTATACTTTCTTTGGTTGTGGTGAGCAAGGTCACATAAAGGCAGATTTCCCAAACAAAAGTAAGGAGAAAAAGCCTAGCTACAAGGAAAAGAAGAGCAAGACAAAGAGAGCCTACATAGCTTGGGATGAGAATGAGGTATCATCATCAAGCTCTTCATCAAGTAAAGATGAGAAAACAAACATCTGTTTGATTGCTGAAGATGATGATGAATCTTGCAGCTCAAGTGAAGTAACTTCTTGTGCTTCTTTAAATGAACATAATTATAGTGAATTGCTTGAAGCTTTTCAAGAAACTCACAATGAAGCTAATCGATTGGTGCTTTCAAACAATTGATTGAAAGAACTTAACAGCTGGCTGGAAAAGAGAGTAAAATCACTTGAAGATGAGATTGAAAAATCTAAAAATGATTTCAAAAATATGGAAACACATTTCAAAAATTCTTCTTGCAAGTGTGACACTCTCATTTGCGAAAATTGTGAAAACGTTGAGAAGAAAGTGCATTATCTTGTTGATACTGTGGACAAGCTTTCAAAAGGGAAATCTAACTTTGAGAATGTCTTGGCATCTCAAAGTTGTGTTTTTGGAAAGGCTGGTTTAGGCTTTAATCCACAAAACAAACAAGATAAGTTTTCAAAAGAAATTCAAGAAAGCCAGTAAAACAACTGATTGTTAAGTCGAACCAACCGGTTGTTACATGGTTTTATTGCATGAAAAAGGGCCATTCGGTTAGATTCTGCAAAATAAGAAAGTTTTTTGTTCCCAGGGGTTTCATGAAATGGATTCCTAAAGGATGTGAGGTTCCAAATGAGAAAAAGAAATCAATTGGACCCATATTTATGAAGGGACCAAATCTTGTTGCTTGATCTCATGCTTGTGCAGGAATTCTAAAGAAGTGTGAAGGACTGAGTCATCTGATCAAGTTCTTGGAAGAAAAAGACCAACATTGAAGTTGAATCAATGTTCTGCATCTGTCCAAAGGCCCTCAACAGTTAAAAGAGGATTTTTTATCACAAAAGCACACGGCTCATTGAAAGAACAACATAAAGGATAAGACCTTCCTTTTCTCTGTTCTTAATTTCTGTTTTTAACTTCTTTTTCATGTTTAAATATCTTCTTTAAAATGTTTAATTTCATCTGCTTTGAAATCTTTCTGCTCATAGTTAAAATTCAAAATCAGTTTTAACTGCTACAGAAAAACAACCGATTGTTTCCTCGAAACAACTGATTGTTTTGAGTCTGACAGCACTGTGAAGAAATCAATTTAATTTCTTTTTTTGAATTTCTATTCGTTGCAGATCAAATTAAAAAAAGAATCCTTGGTCAATGAACCTGTGTTGAATGCTGATTACGCTCAGAAGGAAGTTACAACAGTCATTAAGGAATATATTCTACAATCTTGAAAATTTAAGAGCTTTTATGTCTAGTCAAAGATCACATGTGAAGACCATGTGATTTTCTGCTTTTTCTGACGTTTTCAGTGCAGGGCATGGTCAAGTCTTCTCTCTCTGAAAATCTGGTACTCACTCATGTCATTGAATGCTTTTTGATTCTATAATTGCTATAAAATTTGTTGCAACTGATCTCTTCCACAAGAACAATCAATTGCAACATCTCTTGCATTTCTTGTGTGAGCTTCTCTCTGTTTCTTCTCTGCCAATCATGGACTCAACTCCTCCCACCACAAGAAGAGTCAAATCCAGAGCAGTAAGGTCTGGAGGAAGGCTGGAAGGATGGTTTTCTGGTGATAATGATCTAATTCAGAGGTATAGGTTTGAGACTAGCACCAAAGTGATAAACAATCCCAAGGTTGTTTGCTTTGATTGGCTGAAAAGCCAAAAGCTGGACAATGTCAGAAAGCTCCTCAAAGATCAATCCCTCAGAAAGTTCTTGGAGATGAAGGAAAACATCTACCTAGATTTGATAAGAGTTTTCTACACAAATCTCAAGTTTGAGGGAAACAACCTTGTTTCTCATGTAAAAGGTGTAGATATGGAGATCACATATGATGTGTGGACTGCAGTAGCTGGTCTTAAGTACTCTGGCCTCATAATCAACAAGGGGAACCTTGGAGTAGTGGAGGATTTCAACAAAGTCCAATACTACAAGAGCTGCTTGAAGAACCAAAATGCTCAAGTTAGGACTTGTTCGGTTGGTGGCTTAAGGCTTGATGAAAGGTTGCTAGCCCTCATTGTGACTTGGATTCTAACTCCAAGGGCGAGCAATCATTCTGTTCTTACAGAGGAGGACCTGGTGTACATCTTCTGCATTATGAAAAAGATCAGAATAAATTGGATCCACATCATTAAAGAGCACATGCAAAAGGAAATGAGGTTAAGTGACTGTTACTATCCATATGCTATTTTGGTTTCTAAATTTCTACTCTATTTTGAAGTGAACCTAGAGGATGAAACATCTGAGTTGGTCAAGTCAACTCAAGAGTTGAATAATGGATCTCTCAGTAAAATGGGATTCACCAAAGTAGGTGGCAAATGGATTAGCAAAGATGGTGATCTTGGTGCCTCATCAAGTGTTGTTGCTGATCTTGAAGAAGGTGAACATGCTAATGATATGGATTTTCAACATGAAGATCAACCTGAAGCAAATCAAGATGTTGGACCAAGTGCTGGTGCTGGAAATCAAGAAGAAAGAATGCAAACCATGTCTTCTTTTGAGAGACTCATGGTCAATAGGTTTGATAGCTTTGCGGAGAACCAAAGGAATCTCCATGATCTATGTGTCAGCAATTTCCAGAGGATTGATAACATGTTTGACAGCATGGATGCACGCTTCATGACCTTAGATGAACAGATTGAGGCAGTTCAGAACCAGATCTTTGATCTTCAATACGCTGATGATGAGTGAAGGGAAAAACAACCGGTTGATGTATCGAAACAATCGATTGTTTTTTATGGTTGTATCATTCTTTCTTGTTTTTCGTTTCTGCTTTTTAAATCTGATGTATTAAGAACAATTATCTTTTTCATCTCTTCTTTTTGTCTATTTGTGAAGACAAATAGGGGGAGATTTATGCTGTGTTTTGGTTTTAGTTACTATTCTCTGAAAAAATGTTTGTATGGGTGAAACCTTATAGGTTTTTGCTCTTATAGTGTTTGTGTTTTATGCCCTGATATTATGCTCTGAATTTTTGTTTCTCTGCTAACCAAATATCAGAAGTTTTATGCTTTGCTTAAAACTGTATCTTGCAGGAACTGTTTCGGATTCAATCAGGTATAACACAAGCATTAGGGATTTGTCTTCATCAAATAGGGGAAGATTTTTGAATCAAGTGGTGTTCAAGCTTTGAAGAATCCAAACCCTTTGAAGGATGATGAAGGCTGGTTATGCTTGTTGTTGCTGAGTTGTTCTTTAGATAGGATATGGGGTAGATTTAATATGTAATCCACTCTTGATTGAATCCAAAGCATAAGCACTCTCAATCCTTTTAAAAGAAAACGGTTTTTCAAGCTAAGTGAAAAACAACCTATTGTTTTGTCGAAACAACCGATTGTTTTATACTTAGGTGTTTTTAGAAAAGGTTAAAAACTGTTTTTATGGTTGACTTGCTATCAAAACCAAAACAACCGATTGATTCGTGGAAACAACCGATTGTTTGTTTTGGTACCTGATCCTGCCTGTTGACCAGAACGTTGGAACTTGCCTCGTCAAACTTGGATCGACGTGTGCACCGCTTCAACCTCCGTCCTTCGTCACGATCCACCACAAGAACCTGCAAAAGAACAGAGCGGCGCCGCTGCGGCCGATCGCACTCCAACGCCTAAGTCAGTGACCGAACCACCAAATACTTCAAGAGGAAACACTCAAGAACTCTCAAGGAACCGTGCAATGTTCTCTCTCACAGTATGCTCAAGAACTCGTAAGCGTAAAGAGTATAATCTGAACGTGCGTACCTCGAAAGTTCGTTGAGAAACCCTTAAATACCTGGTCACTTTCTCTCTCCTGCCAGTTACAGACCTGGACACGTGGCTCGCATCCTCGTACACGTGCCATCATCTGGAGCCTCCTTGACTTGGGCGCTGCTTCTGACTCTCTTTTGGCTAAGTTACTTATGCATGGTACTGCCCAATGCATAGCTAACTTGGGAGCGCGATCTCTACTAGAATTGACGAGTTAGGGTGCCTTCGTACACCTTCCCTGTGGTCTCGCCGGCCGCCTTCATAATCTGCACCACCTTCATCTTCGGCGATGTGCTTGCTCTGGCGATCTCTGATCACTTGGTCGCCTGGTTTACATCTGGCGACTTCATCTTCAACTGGGTGATCGCCGGTTTTGGTATGCTGGAGATCGGAGCACGCCAACTACATAACTGGCGACTACACGAGCCCCCCGACTTCCTTCCCTTCTGCAAATCTGGCGTCTTGTCAACACGCCTACACTGTAGCTTGATGCCACGTCATCACTTCCGACTACCAGGGCGGTACACAAGCCCCCCAGTCTTAAGCGAAGACTTGTCCAGCGAAAAGACTGAAAGAGTCACGTCAACACCGATCTACGTGGCACTGACGCAGAATTCCAAGCGGTTGTACTTTCTGCTTCTCTGACGCTCCACCAAACCCCTCACCCATCGCTCGACACGTGGCTTCATCAACGGTTACCTTCAGTTAACGTTTGCGCTTCCCAAACCCATTTCGAAAAACCCTTAACTCATTTTCGCTTCACTGTTCCATCACTTTCTTCGTATTCTCAGACGCTCCAACTCTCTTCTGCAAAAAAGCTCTCAACGCTCTCCAACCTCCTGAATCACCAGCATCCTTCACTCCTCTTCCGATCATAAAAAAAGGTACTTCCTTTCCTTCTTCTGCTGGTTTTTCCTGCATTTTAACCGATTCGCATCATCCTTTAACTGTCTGGTGCATACGTTGTGGGTTGTTTTTGCTATTTCTCCTTCTTCGTAACTTAGGGCTTTGTCTTCGTTACAATGAACCTTCGTTCGTTGGTTTTTTTCACCCTTCGTTCCTGATCGAGTCAGCCTCTGCGAACCCTGATCATTTTTCCTTTTCTTTTTCCTCTGCAGCTTCCGCAATGACTCGCTCAAAGATCACCCCAAATCCTCCTCCTTCATCACGAAACCCCTCCTCACAAGCACACGACCCACTGCGAGCACGCGGTGCTTCATCTTCTCAGGCTGAGAGGCCTGCACCTTCCCGCCCAACCCGGCTCAGGCTACTCCGCCTGTCACCGGAGGAGCCTCCGTCCCCCCACCAGACTTCAAAAAACTATATCCCTGGGCCAACTCGACCTTGTTGAGGGAAACGTCTTCTGTAAACACTGCTGGGGCAGTTCTGCGATTGACGAAGGGGGATGAGCCTCACCAATCATTCCACAAGGAGCACGACGAGAAGATGACGGTGCTACCTTGCCCCCCCGACCTGCTAGTCTGCGCCGACGACAAGGTGAACAAGGGTGGACCCTCTGCTTCGTCTACACAACCTTGTTCAAGAAGGTGAAACTCAGGTTTCCCTTCACTCGCTTTGAGAGGGAGCTTCTTACCGAGCTCAACATCGCCGCCGCCCAGCTCCATCCCAACAGCTGGGCGTTCGTGCGGGCGTTCTAGGTCATGTGCGACCATCTAGGGTTGCCAGCATCAGTGGATGTCTTCCTATTTCTCTTTGAAGCCAAGCACCCAGGAGATCGCCTGTGGGTAAGCTTGAACGGGATTGCTGGGAGGTCGATCCTCTCTATCTTCCAGCAATCCTAGAAAGACTGGAAGGGCAAATTCGTCCAGGTGCGCCCCAACGACAAGGACGCTTCCCTACTCGACGGTTTCCCCTTGTATTGGGTAAACAAGGGGAACAAAGAGTCCAAAAGCAGCTTCAGGAGGCCAAGAAGTCCTGATAGCATGGGCGCTTTGGACAGAGATCTCTGTTTCTTCTGGAAAAGTGTGGCAGATGCCAATATCACCTTCCTCACCACCACACTCATTTTCTTCGAGTTCTTCGAGGACCAGCTCGAAATTCGCATAGGTTAGAACGTCTAAGTCTTTGTTCTAACATTGCCTCTGTTAACTGTTTCTGGGCGTCTTTTGCGTTGTGCGCAAGACTTTGGTTTTATTTTTCTGCACTATTTGTTTGCTTTGCTGCATACTGCCTTATGCATTTATTTTCTTTCTGAGCTAACCCATGCACTTTTGCTCTATGCAGATAATATGTTGGGCCGGGGCAAGCTCGCTGAACTGAGGGCGCTCGCCCGAACCCACGGGTTGGCATCGGGTTCCTAAACCGTGCCAAACTCTGTGGTGGAGATCGCCGCTGCTCAAGGCAGATCGCCACCCAAAGGCCCAACTCCTCCCGATGTCCAACCCGCCAACCAACGCAAAAAGCTTGTCCTCAGGAAACCCAAGAGGAAAGCCCCCCAAGTAGTCCACGAGGAGGAGGAGGAAGACAACGAGGTAACTGAAGATGGTCTCGTCACGAAGAGGGAGAGGGTGGCACCTTCTTCTCCATCTGCTCCACCCCCTCTTCCAACATCAACGCCACCATCTACACCTGCTCCGCCTCCAACACTGCCACCTCCACCAGCTCCTGCCTCACCAGTCCAAGCAATTCCACTGGCGTCTGCGCCACCTGCGGTTGAGGCCCCCGAGCCAAATTTCATGGAGGACCCCCCGAGCGCCTTCACACCTTATGTATCAGCTGGAGGGGGTCCTCCTTCAAATGCCTCAACCGCCAACATCGCACCAATCGGGGATGAGGTTGCCCACAATTCTCCGATTCTGATTACCGAATCCCCGACGTTGCCACCACGCCAAGAAGCGCCTGCTGAGCAACCAACTCAAGAAGGTGGCGGCGAAAACCAACAACAGGCCCACCCGGTGCCTCCACAGGCAGGTCTCTCTATTGAGGTTAAGAGGATGTGGGAACCTTTCTCTGCCAAACTGAAGATGATGGCAGAAGACTTCCCCACCATTATCTCTAGAGCTGTGGAGAGCTCCACCAGGAAGCTCCAGGACGACCTCTACGCCCTTCGAACTGAGAACAGCACTATAAGAATCGAGGCGGAGAAGTTGTCCTGCAATCTAACACTCGCGGAGATTGAACACTCCCGAGTAGAAGACGCAATGAGCACCGAGCTCCGGGTGGCGCGCAAGGAGGCTACCGATCTCCGCCATAAGGTACAACTCTTGGCTCAAGAGAAAATCCAGCTGGAGAGCAAGATTGTACCTTATCGTGTCAAAGTGGCTGACCTGGAGGCCCTCATAAAAACTGACGCCGCCAAGGTGAAGAAACTGGAGCAAAGGTCAGCCGATCGGGAGGTCTTCCTTGGAAAGGTGGAGAAGGCGAGGGACGACGCCATGGCTGAGCTTGCCGAAGCCAACAAGGAAAAGGGGAAGATCGCTGTTGAACTAGGCCAGGAACAAGCAGAATCCAAGAAGGTTGCTGAAGACCTTCTCCAAGCTCAAGAAACCATTGAAAAACTCAAAAAACAAGCTGAAGAGCTGGAGCAGCAGAACAAGGAGCTGAAGGAACAAACTGAAGAACTCAAGAAACAGATTGAAGAACTTAATCTGAGTTCTGCCCAAATTCTGGTTGCTGGATTCGAGGCTGCACGGGAACAGTTCGCCTGCTTGTTCCCCGATCTGGACCTTAGCATGGTGTCCCTTAACAACGAGGTGGTGGATGGGAAAGTTGTTCCCGCTGAAGACTAAATGATTTCCCCTCATCCACCATCTTTACGCTTTTTCTTTGCATATAAATTGTAATAAACTTCATATTTTCTTGTACATGTGTTCTGAATCTGATACTCACTTTAATGACAAAGTCTTGGTATTCCTTCTTATAACTTCTTCAGCTGCTTTAACTTTCCTTGCACAATTTGCTTCAAGAAATTAACTTAGCGGTTTCGTAAGCGCGATCATATACTTAACTGCTTCGAACCACTTCGACTTCAAATAATAATCACTTTAACAACTTGTAATCTTAAGGCAATGAACCTTAGCGCAAAATCACTCTTCAAGCAACGAACTTTAACTCAACTACTGGCTTAAAACACCGCTAACCCGACCTGCTTCATCAAAACGGGTCTTTAACTTTCTCGCCACTGTTTGAACTTTTCTTGGTCGCCAGAGACTCTTGGCGATATCATCTTCTTTCTGGCTTCATACCTTGGCCATTGTTCTTTCATCTAGGGGTAGAGGCGCCTTTCGGATCCTTCTCTACCTTCCTGAACTTCAGAACAAAAGACCGGGTGACTAGGCGTTCTCTTCGAACCTACCTTAGCCACCCTCCAAACTTCTTCCACCCTTTACACCATACCTGAACTCGTTCGAGACGAGAAGGATTTTTATCTTGCCTGAACTCGCTCATCGGCGAGAAGGTCTTTTAACTCGCCTGAACTCGCTCATAGGCGAGAAGGTCTTTTAACTCGCCTGAACTCGCTCATAGGCGAGAAGGTCTTTTAACTCGCCTGAACTCGCTCATAGGCGAGAAGGTCTTTTAACTCGTGCCTCTACATTGCCTCAGGGGTTACATCTCCTCTCCCCCAGAAACACTGAGGACTTTTGCTGGTGCCTCTACATTGCCCCAGGGGTTACATCTTCTCGCCCCCAGAAACACTGAGGACTTTTCACTGGTGCCTCTACATTGCCCCAGGGGTTACATCTTCTCGCCCCCAGAAACACTGAGGACTTTTTACTCTTCCTCGCCTGCACTCGCTCGACGGCAAGGAGGTCTTTATCTCGCCTCAGGACGCGCGAGGGCGTTGAGGTCTTTTAACTGGTGCCTCCGATCGCCGAAAGACGATGAGGACTTAAAACTTTTTAGAAAGCATGCAATATATCTTTACTTGCCTTAAATCACATATAAGTGACAAGGTCTTTCTTCAAAACTTTCTGAAAACAACAAGCACGCAATCTAAAACACCTTTGAACTTCGAAAACTCTTCTTTTATTGGGTGGCCTCATTAAAAACCCTCCTTAGGGAAAAAAGAGTGCCCCCTTCAAACTGTTTTAACAGAGACATCGTAATATAACTTTGTGTTTGTCTTTACTTACAAAGCTTCTTAACTGTAATACAACTTCAGGTGCGTGGCGTTCCAAGTGCGAGGAATCGCCCCTCCTTCCAATGTCTCTAAGCGGTAGGCGCCGTTCCCGAGCGCCTCGGTTATTCTGAACGGCCCCGTCCACTTGGGCGACAGTTTATTCTCCATCTCGTACTGGTGGGCTTTCCTCATCACCAGGTCGCCTTCTCTGAACTGTCTCGGCATCACCTTCGAGTTATATCTTCGTTCAATCCTTCTCTTCACCGCCTCAGCTTTCAATCTCGCCTCTTCCCTGACCTCATCCAGTAGATCCAGGTTCAGCCTTCTCTCTTCATTCGAGTCTTCCTCTACGAAGTTCTGGAATCTCGGCGAGCTCTCCTGAATTTCTACTGGAATCATTGCATTACACCCATAGACCAAGCTGAACGGGGTCTCATGGGTTCCTGACTGTTCGGTGGTGTGATACGCCCAGACTATACGGGGTACCTCCTCAGCCCAGCTTCCTTTGGCTTTCTCTAGCCTTCTCTTCAAACCTCTCAGCAACACCCGATTATTCTGAGGGTGCTCGACGGATGCAAACACTTGTTGAATTCCCACCCCTTCGCACAGCTTCCTCAACAGGTGACTTGCAAACTGCGTCCCGTTGTCCGACACCAGGCGCTTGGGCACACCAAACCGACACACAATGTTCTTCCACACAAAACCTTCGATCTTGTGTGCGGTGATCTGGGCCACTGGTTCTGCTTCGATCCACTTGGTGAAACACTCAATCGCCACCACCAAGTACTTCATCTGCCTGATCGCCAGCGGGAATGGTCCCAGGATGTCGATTCCCCAAGTATGAAACGGCCAAGGGTTGTAAATCGACCTCAACTCCTCGGGAGGCGCCTTGTGCCAATCGGCGTGCTGTTGGCATTGTTTGCAACACTGTGCATACTTCTTGCAGTCTTCTCTCATCGTTGGCCAGTAGTAACCTGCACGGAGGGTCCTTGCGGCCAGAGCTCGAACCCCGACGTGGCTTCCGCATATACCTTCATGGAGCTCTGCCATAATCCTCGTGCATTTCTCACCATACACACATTCCAGGAGTGGGTGAGTGAACCCAAACCTGTACAACTCGCCATCGATCATTGTGTACTTGCTAGAATTTTTCTTTACCTTCCTAGCCTCTGTCGGATCCAATGGGAGAAGGCCATCTGCCAGGCACCGCTTGTACTGTGTTATCCAGGTGTCTGGCTCATGGATAGCGCAGACCTGCGTCATGTTCACCTTCTCTCCTCGACATGCTCTAATTCTCGACGATCTCAAAGTTTCTTGAGTTAGGGACTTATGACTTCTCGCTGCTTTCTCCGTCGACTTGCTTATCTGGAGAACCAGGTGATCTGCTACAAATGCTCTCGGCGTCTTCAGAGTTTCTTGAATCACCGTCCTCTGCCTACCCCCCTTGCCTGAACTGGCGAGCTTAGCTAGCAAGTTAGCTCGGGCATTCTGCTCTCTGGGCACATGCACTACTTCAAAGGAGGCAAAGGAACTCTTCAATTCCTGCACATACTCCAGGTAAGCCGCCATTTGTGGATCTTTAGCCTGGAACTCGCCTGTTACTTGCCCTGTGACTAGCAGCGAGTCACTCTTAGCCATCAACACCCTGGCTCCCATCTCTTTGGCCAGCAAAATCCCGGCGATCTGCGCCTCATATTCTGCTTGATTGTTACTGGCTTTGAAGGCAAACCTCAAAGATTGTTCGATCAGCACGCCGTTGGGTCCTTCCAGAATGACTCCAGCACCGCTACCCTGCTGGTTCGACGATCCATCCACCGAGAGCACCCAACGGAAGTCGTCCCCTTCCACTCGTGTCGCCTCAGATGAGAGCTCGACCACGAAATCCGCGAAGATTTGCCCCTTGATCGGGCCTCGGGGCTCATACTTAATGTCAAACTCTGACAATTCTACTACCCACTTCACCATCCTTCCCGCAACGTCAGGCTTCTGCAAGACCTTCTGGATGGGCAGGTCAGTCATCACCAGTATGGTAAAGCTATGGAAATAGTGGCGCAACCTCCTCGCCGAAAATACCACAGCCAGCGCAGCCTTTCCAGGGCCTAATATCTCGTTTCGGGGCCCTGCAGCACCTTACTAACAAAATAAATAGGCTTCTGAGCCTGATCTTGATCCTGGGCGAGCACCGCACTCACCGCCCTCTCAGTTACAGCAAAATACAACCTAAGAGGGTTTCCCACCAGCGGTTTACACAAAACCGGCGGGCTCGCCAGATACTCCTTCAGCTTGACGAAGGCTTCCTCGCACTCCATCGTCCAAGCAAACTTGTTATTGCGCCTTAAGCACTGAAAATAGGGATGTCCCTTCTCTCCGCTAGCTGACACGAAACGAGATAGGGCTGCCATCCGACCTGTTATCTGTTGAACTTCCTACACCGTAGCTGGGCTCCTCATCGCCAAGATGGCGGCACACTTATCCGGGTTGGCCTCTATGCCTCTTTCAGTCAAGAGGAAACCAAAAACTTTCCAGCCTCCACGCCAAAGATGCATTTCTCTGGATTCAGCTTCAACTTGAACTTGGCGATCGTCGTGAACAACTCCTCCAAGTCTGCAACGTGCTTGCTTTTTTCCGGCGAGGTCACGACCATGTCATCGACGTACGCTTGCACGTTCCTTCCCAGCATCGGTGCAAGTACTCGATCCATCAACCTCTGGTACGTGGCCCCCGCGTTTTTCAGCCCAAACGGCATCACCTTGTAGCAGTAGCACGATCTCTCCGTCATGAAGGCAGTTTTCTCCTCATCCATGGGATGCATCTTGATCTGATTATACCCCGAGAAGGCATCCAGGAAGCTCAACAACTTACATCCTGCAGCACTGTCCACCAGGGCGTCTATGCTTGGCAAAGGATATGAATCCTTTGGGCAAGCCTTGTTCAGATCAGTGAAATCGACGCACATGCGCCATTTCCCATTACTCTTCTTCACCAGCACGACATTTGCCAGCCATTCAGGGTACTGAACTTCCCTGATGTGGCCTGCAGCGAGGAGTTTCTGTGTTTCGTCCCTGATCGCCTGCCTCCTCTCCTCGTTGAACTTTCTTCTTCTTTGTCGCACTGGTCTCACCAAGTTGTCCATCGCCAGATGATGGCACAAAAAGTCGAGATCAATCCCGGGCATGTCCGAAGCGGTCCATGCAAACGCATCCAGATGCCGTTCTATCACCTTGGCGATCTGGTCCTGGAGCTCAACCTCCAGGGATCTTCCCAGCTTGAAGATCTTTCCCCCGATTTCTCTCTCGAGCCACTGCTCGACGGGTTTTGGTCTGGTTTCTTTGGCGATCACCGCACTGGCGATTCCCAGCTCTCTCGCTTCCTCAGGGCGATTCCTTGCCTCTTCTGTTACCGTCGATCTGGGCTTGACACCGGGAGGCGGGGTGGTTGTTACGTAGCTCACCGACCTCTTGTTTTTCAGGCTATTCTCATAGCACTTTTTTGCTTCTTTCTGATCAGACTTGATGGTGATCACCACCCCCTCCATAGACGGCAACTTCACCTTCATGTGCCGGGTCGACGATATGGCACCTATCCTGTTGAGCGTGGGTCTTCCCAACAGGATGTTGTATGCTGAAGGAGCGTTTACAACAAGGTATTTGAGTTTCTCCGTTCTTGAACCCGCCACATCTGTAAACGTAGTCCACAATTCTATATACCCCTGACCTCCACCTGGTCACCAGCGAAACCATACAAACACCCTCCATAGGGCCTCAGCTGGTCAAGGGGCAGCTCCAACTGCGTGAAAGTCGGCCAAAACATCACGTCTGCCGAGCTTCCTTGGTCCACCAGCACCCTGTGGACCTTTCTTCCTGCTGTGATCAACGAAATCACTATGGGATCGTTGTCATGAGGCACAACATCCCGAAGATCTTGCTTGGTGAATGTAATATCCACTTCCGGCGAGTGGTCTTCGAACATATCCACCGTCATCACAGACCTCGCGTACCTCTTCCTCTGTGATGCGGTGCATCCACCCCCTGAGAAACCCCCTGCAATGGTGTGGATTTCTCCGTGCGTAGGCATCTCATGCTGCTGGGCTTCTCCACCTGCTGGTTGGGAGCTCGACGCGCCCCCCGTCCTTCTATCCAGCAAGTAGTCATTTAGGAACCCGCTCTTAACCAGATCGTCGAGCTGGTATCCTAAAGCCAAGCACGAATCCACTGTATGGCCAAAGCCCTGGTGAAACTCGCACCAGGCGTCTGGCTTGGGTCACAGCACCTTGTCGCCCACCTTTTCTGGCGCTTTCAACCTAGCAGATATATTGGGAATGGCGATCAGGTCCGCCAATCCCATGACAAACTTGTGCTTAGGCGGGCGATTGTATTCCCGGCGTGCTGGTTGATGGCGTCCTTAGCCCCTACCCTTGTTCTTCCTTGGATCATAGGGATGGCGAGTCCTCTGATCCCTCCTGGCCGCCGCTGTCTCCTGCACCCTCTGTGGCTGGATCCTGGTCTGGGCGCGTGGCCTAGCGGGAGCCACGCTTCCTCTCTTCTCGGCGACTTCACTCTCGTCGGCGATGTGGGCCACCGCAAGTCGCCTAACCTCAGCAAACGTGGCGGGGTGAGCCCTGATCAATGCCTCGCAGAATGGTCCCGGCAGCACACCCTTCTTAAATGCATAGACCAGCATTTCCTCATCTTTAGCCGGCGATCTGACCATCTGCGCCCCAAAGCGATTCAAGTAGTCCCTGAGGGACTTTCCCTGATACTGCCTTATATCAAACAAATCGTAAGACACCCTGGGCGGTGCCTTATTCACGATGTACTGCTCGACGAAAATCTTCGAGAACTGTTGAAAATTGGTTATGTGACCGTTAGGCAGGCTCACAAACCACTCCAACCCCGTTCCCTGGAGCGTGCTCACGAACATCTTGCAATACACGGCGTCTGATCCCCCTGACAGCATCATCTGCGTATGGAACGTGGTGAGATGAGCCTCTGGATCCTCCACGCTGGTAAAAACAGCCTTAACAGGTACCGCCTTAACGCTCGTAGGGATAGGCGTGTCAGTAATCGCCTGAGCGAAAGGCATAGGAAACACACGAGGCGGCGTCGACGGCGCGACCTCTTCAGCTACAGGACGCCCTTGCTGCTCCTGAAGAGCTTGACGTAGCTCCTCAGTCACCTTGCTAAGCTCATCATTCCTGGCCCGAGAGGCGGCCAGGTCCTCATGCATTCTCGCCTGTTCTATGCGCGAGGCTTCCACAGTTGCCTGCAACGAGCGCATGATCTCTACCACTTGCGCCATGGTCATGGCGGCGGCGCCTTCAGCAGCAACGGGCGCAACTGGACTTGAACGGTTGCTTCTCATTTTTCTCATGAAAACTCAGCAAATCACAGAGAGTAACGAACAACACTTCCTTCAGCGACGGTCGATTCAGCGATCAATCGCGAAACTCCGCAAGAAAATTAAAAAACACAGCGAACCTCCACAGAAACCTGCAACTCCACCAAAAACCACCGCTTCTTCCACGGCAAACCAAACGAACCAAAGAACTCCAACTTCACCGATCAAATCTCTCGTAAACAGCAGAAAACTTCACTTCACCGAACAAAACTCGAAACGAACAGTGGAAATCGCGAAAACACCGAGCAAAACTAGATGAACAGCGAACTACGGTTGCACCAGCACACAACCACACAGAAAATTACGAAACCTCCAAGAACTCACGCTGCGGATGGGAACAAGTTTTACACGGCCCCACGGTGGGCGCCTGATGATCCTGCCTGTTGACAAGAACGTTGGAACTTGCCTCGTCAAACTTGGATCGACGTGTGCACCGCTTCAACCTCCGTCCTTCGTCACGATCCACCTCAAGAACCTGCAAAAGAATAGAGCGGCGCCGCTGCGGCCGATCGCACTCCAACGCCCAAGTCAGTGACCGAACCACCAAATACTTCAAGAGCAAACACTCAAGAACTCTCAAGGAACCGTGCAATGTTCTCTCTCACAGTATGCTCAAGAACTCGCAAGCGTAAAGAGTATAATCTGAACGTGCGTACCTCGAAAGTTCGTTGAGAAACCCTTAAATACCTGGTCACTTTCTCTCTCCTGGCAGTTACAGACCTGGACACGTGGCTCGCATCCTCGTACACGTGCCATCATCTGGAGCCTCCTTGACTTGGGCGCTGCTTCTGACTCTCTTTTGGCTAAGTTACTTATGCATGGTACTGCCCAGTGCATAGCTAACTTGGGAGCGCGATCTCTACTAGAATTGACGAGTTAGGGTGCCTTCGTACACCTTCCCTGTGGTCTCGCCGGCCGCCTTCATAATCTGCACCACCTTCATCTTCGGCGATGTGCTTGCTCTGGCGATCTCTGATCACTTGGTCGCCTGGTTTACATCTGGCGACTTCATCTTCAACTAGGTGATCACCGGTTCTGGTATGTTGGAGATCGGAGCACGCCAACTACATAACTGGCGACTACACGAGCCCCCCGACTTCCTTCCCTTCTGCAAATCTGGCGTCTTGTCAACACGCCTACACTGTAGCTTGATGCCACGTCATCACTTCCGACTACCAGGGCGGTACAGTACCATAACAGAAAATTGTTTTGTGCTTTGACTGAGCATTAAATTTTTTTCCAACTGTTTACGCTCCAGTTATTAATGTTTTGACCAATCTTTAAATGCAATTAATAGTTTGTTAAGATTTGATAACAAACAACAACTTTGTTTTACAAATAGAAAAACAGATTTGAGTTTTTCATAGATTTTGAGATTTGAACAGATTTTGAAAGAGTTGAGATTGCTTAGAAATTGAGTTTGATCAAAGTTTGTGAGATAGGATTTTCTCTTGTATTGATTTTAGATTTGTTCTGTAAACAAGTGTAATCCTTGTATCTGTTGAAAGAAACCTTGTGTGTTTGCTGAGAAGTGTTGTGTGTTCTTGAGGGGATCAAGATCAGCATTCTTAGTGTTGGTGTGTTGACCAAGAGGAGTGTGTGTCTTAAGGGGATCAAAGTCACTTCTTTGGTTGTGGTGTAAGTGATCTAGGTTTGATTGCTTAGTAGAATTCCTCAGTGGTTTCTGAGAAGACTGGATGTAGCTCTGGGTTTAGAGTGAACCAGTATAAACATATGTGTGCATTCTCTCTATCCTTAATCTCTTTAAATTCAGTTTTAATATTTGCAAATTGGTATAAACAACCGATTGTTTCTGCGAAACAACCGATTGTTTTTCTGGTGCTGTTGTTTTTGCTTTATGTTTTGGCAAACTGATTCCCTTAATATTTGTTTATCGAAGAAATTTCATTCTTGGATTAAAAGTTTGCGAAAACCCTCTTTAAAGAATTTACCCCCCCCCCCCCCCCCCCCCCCGCTAGTTTAAAGCCAACCATTCTAACATACCCTCCATCAGAGCCTCATTCGGTTCATTTCAATTCTTAAGTATTATGTTCGGTGCATTTGCCTTTTCTTCAACTTTAATCGGTTCAATTTGACAATAATTGGAACTTCCATATGAGTTTGTGTTTTGGCACTAGTTTTGGTGAGTTCTTGTTCATAGAACCTTGATCCAATTCTATGATAAAGTGCCTATCTCATAACCAACACAAGATGATTACTAAGAATGTCAAGAATCATTCTTCTTTGCTATTGGAATCACATCATGTCGTATCAAGAGTTTAGGTGTGTTCTTGTTTAATTGTTGAGTTGTGTAGCACTTTATTTCAAGAGCTCTTTTAATTTCTTGCAATTTAAGGTTCTGTTTTAGGCTTATTTGAGTATTGCTTGCTGTTTTAATTTTTGTGCCTATCATATGTTTGAGTATTTTCCTTTGTGAATCCATACAAGTTTTGTCTTAGTCTTGTTTTTCCATAATTGTCATCACTTCTTGTAGTACTTTTATTGATTTTGTTGTTTCTTGCTTTAGTGTCATATAATTTTCTGAGTTTGATACTTGATCCTTTGTGCATTTTCTGTTTTAGATTGAGTTCATGCTTGTATTCTAGACCTATACAAGTTCCTATACATCTTTTTCCATTATGTCTTTGCTAGTTCATAATTCTGTTTTTCATTCCTATTAGGATTCCTCTGTTTTTCTGAAAACGTGCTTACTGTTTTTCCTTATTGCAATTGATTTACTCACTGGAAAATTCTGAAATTCTGTATTTGTGTTATTCAAAGTGTTATAAAAGCATAGAAAAAAGAAGTACTCAAAAATTCAAAGTACACAAAAAATGATAAATAAAATACAAAAAGTGTACAATTCTGCCGAAAAAAATACGGTAATCTGGCAGTGATTTTGAAAAATTTATCTCAATTATTTGGCTTACTGTTTTTAAGTGATTCCAGTGCCATTTTTGATCTAAGATCTTGAAGTTTCTGTGGTTAAAATTTCATAATCCAGTTCGTTTAATATCGTTCCAGTTAAATCAGTGAACATCAAGCACAGTTTGCATAAAAAAATATTTTCCAGTAGCTAATTTTTGTTTTCTTCATCTACTCTAGAACTTTTCTTTAAGTATTCTTTTGTGTGCCTACTTTCTCATTGAGTTCTTTAATTTTCTTGCTTGTCTTTTGTTCATTAATCTTTGAGTTTGTCAAACATCTAGTATTCCTTTGTTCTAGCCTTTCTTTGCTTATACTTTTTCTTGTTTGTCTTTATTGCTTCATTGGTTTTGTTGTGGTTGGCTTTGAGATTGGTGTGCCTTGCTTTGACATCTTTCATTTGAGGATTCCAAGACCTCAAGATCAGATTGGTGCAGGGACATTACTTCTTTGAGAGTGACCTCTTTTTCTGGACAAATTCACTTCGGCAATTTGGGTGCCAAATTTATTGTTTTTGCTAACTTTGTTTCTTGACTTGTTTGCTGTTTTTGAGTGTTTGCTGTTTTTAATTTGCAAATGGCTGGCTATTCAAGTGGTTCTTCCAAACAGCATTATTCTAGCAAAGCTTCTGCCCTTGGAAAATTAAAGGAGGCCAAGCAAACCCTTACACAAAATGGTGAAGCTATAAGAAAGTTGGAGGAAAGAATACAAAGAGTTGAAATGAAGCACACTAGGTCCTCTAAATCAATCAATGGAGAACGTCATTCTCATACACCTTCATCTAGAGGCTCTTCCAATGATCATGGACGTGAAGAAGAACATAGAAGTAGGAGGCATCATCATCATTCTCATGAAGAGAGCTATAACCGTGACCAAAGATATCACCAAGTGTTCAACATTGCTTGTAAAAAAGTCCCTAGTTTTAATGGTGATAGTGATCCTAATGTGTATTTAGATTGGGAGGCTAAGGTTTACCATTATTTTCATGTGTGATCCTGCCTGTTGACCAGAACGTTGGAACTTGCCTCGTCAAACCTGGATCGACGTGTGCACCGCTTCAACCTCCGTCCTTCGTCGCGATCCGCCTCAAGAACCTGCAAAAGAACAGAGCGGCGCCGCTGCGGCCGATCGCACTCCAACGCCCAAGTCAGTGACCGAACCACCAAATACTAAGAGCAAGAACACTCAAGAACTCTCAAGGAACCATGCAATGTTCTCTCTCACAGTATCCTCAAGAACTCGCAAGCGTAAAGAGTATAATCTGAACGTGCGTACCTCAGAAGTTCGTTGAGAACTCTTATATACCTGGTCACTTTCTCTCTCCTGGCAGTTACAGACCTGGACACGTGGTTCGCATCCAGTCGTACACGTGCCATCATCTGGAGCCTCCTTGACTTGGGTGCTGCTTCTGACTCTCTTTTTGGCTAAGTTACTTATGCATGGTACTGCCCAGTGCATAGCTAACTTGGGAGCGCTATCTCTACTGGAATTGGCGAGTTAGGGTGCTCTCGTACACCTTCCCTGTGGTCTCGCCGGCCGCCTTCATAATCTGCATCACCTTCATCTTCGGCGATGTGCTTGCTCTGGCGATCTCCGATCACTTGGTCGCCTGAGTTTACATCTGGCGACTTCACCTTCAACTGGGCGATCGCCGGTCCTGGTATGCTGGAGATCGGAGCACGCCAACTTAATAACTGGCGACTACACGAGCCCCCCGACTTCCTTCCCTTCTGCGAATCTGGCGCCTTGTCAACACGCCTACACTGTAGCTTGGTGCCACGTCATCACTTCCGACTACCAGGGCGGTACACAAGCCCCCCAGTCTTAAGCGAAGACTTGTCCAGCGAAAAGACTGAAAGAGTCATGTCAACACCGATCTACGTGGCACTGACGCAGAATTCCAAGCGGTTGTACTTTCTGCTTCTCTGACGCTCCACCAAACCCCTCACCCATCGCTCGACACGTGGCTTCATCAACGGTTACCTTCAGTTACCGTTTGCGCTTCCCAAACCCATTTCGAAAAACCCTTAAACCCATTTTCGCTCCACTATTCCATCACTTTTCTTCGTATTCTCAAACGCTCCAACTTTCTTCTGCAAAAAAGCTCTCAGCGTTCTTCAACATTCTGAACCACCAACATTCTTCATCGCCTTCCTGATCACAAAAAGGTACTTCCTTTCCTTCTTCCGCTGGTTTTTCCTGCATTTAACCGATTCGCATCATCCTGTAACTGTCTGGTGCATACGTTGTGGGTTGTTTTTGCTATTTCTCCTTCTTCGTAACTTAGGGCTTCGTTAACGTTCACAACGAACATACGTTCGTTCGTTTTTCACCCTTCCTTCATGATCGAGTCAGCCTCTGCGAACCCTGATCATTTTTCCTTATCTTCTTCCTTTGCAGCTTCAACAATGACTCGCTCAAAGATCACCCCAAATCCTCCTCCTTCATCACGAAACCCCTCCTCACAAGAACACGACCCACCGCGAGCACGCGGCGCTTCGTCTTCTCAGGCTGAGAGGCCTGCACCTTCCCGCCCCAACCTGGCCCAGGCGACTCCTCCTGTCACCGGAGGAGCCTCCGTCCCCCCACCAGACTTCAAAAAACTCTATCCCTGGGCCAACTCGACCCTGTTGAGGGAAACGTCTTCTGTGAACACTGCTGGGGCAGTTTTGCGATTGACGAAGGGGGATGAGCCTTACCAATCATTCCACAAGGAGCACGACGAGAAAATGACGGTGCTACCTTGCCCCTCCGACCTGCCAGTTTGCGCTGACGACAAGGCAAACAATGATGGACCCTTCTGTTTCGTCTACACAACTTTGTTCAAGAAGGTGAAACTCAGGTTTCCCTTCACTCGTTTTGAGAGGGAGCTTCTCACCGAGCTCAACATTGCCGCCGCCCAGCTTCATCCCAACAGTTGGGCGTTTGTGCGGGCATTCCAAGTCATGTGCTACCACCTGGGGTTGCCAGCATCTGTGGATGTCTTCTTGTTTCTCTTTGAAGCCAAGCACCCAGGAGACCGCCTGTGGGTAAGCTTGAATGGGATTGCTGGGAGGTCAATCCTCTCCATCTTCCAGCAATCCTATAAAGAATGGAAGGGCAAATTTGTCCAGATACGCCCCAACGACAAGGACGCTTCCTTGCTCGACGGTTTCCCCTTGTACTGGGTAAACAAGGGGAACAAAGAGTCCAAAAGCAGCTTCAGGAGACCCAGGAGTCCTGATAGCATGGGCGCTTTGGACAGAGATCTCTGTTTCTTCTGGAAGAGTGTGGCAGACGCCAACATCACCTTCCTCACCACCACACTCATCTGCTTCGAGTTCTTCGAGGACCAACTCGAAGTTCAAATATGCTAGAACATTTAAGTTCTTGTTCTAATGCCACTTCTGTTAGCTGTTTCTGGGCGTCTTGTGCGTTGTGCGCAAGACTTTGGTTTTATTTTTCTGCACTATTTGTTTGCTTTGCTGCATACTGCCTTATGCATTGATTTTCTTTCTGAGCTAACCCATGCATTTCCGGTCTATGCAGATAATATGTTGGGCCAGGGCAAGCTCGCTGAACTGAGGGCGCTCGCCCGAACCCACGGGTTGGCATCGGGTTCACAAACCGTGCCAAACTCGGTGGTGGAGATCGCCGCTGCTCAAGGCCACCATCCACGCCTGCTCCACTTCCAACATTGCCTCCTCCGCCAGCTCCTGCCTCACCAGTCCAAGCAATTCCACTGGCAACTGCGCCACCTGCGGTTGAGGCCCCCGAGCCAAACTTCATGGAGGACCCCCCAAGCGCCTCTACGCCTTGTGCAACAGCTGGAGGGGGTCCTCCTTCAAATGCCTCAGCCAGACGTTGCTCCAATCGGGGATGAGGTTGCACATAACTCTCCAATTTTGATTACTGAATCCCCGACGTCGCCACCGCGCCAAGAAGCACCTGCTGAACAACCAACTAAAGAAGGTGGCGGCGAGAGCCAACAACAGGCCCACCCGGTGCCTCCACCAGCAAGCCTCTCTCTCGAGGTCACAAGGATGTGGGAGCCTTTCTCGGCCAAACTGAAGATGATGGCAGAGGACTTCCCCACCATTATAACTAGAGCTGTGGAGAGCTCCACCAGGAAGCTCCAGGACGACCTCTTCAACCTTCGAACTGAGAATAGCACTATGAGGGTTGAGGTGGAGAAGTTGTCCTTCAATCTGACACTCGCGGAGATTGAACATTCCCGAGTAGAAGATGCGATGAGCACCGAGCTCCGGTTGGCGCGCAAGGAGGCCACCGATCTACGCCACAAGGTGCAGCTTCTGGCTCAAGAGAAGATTGAGCTGGAAAGCAAGATTGTACCTTATCGCGTTAGGGTGGCTGACCTAGAAGCCTTAATAAAAACTGACGCTGCCAAGGTGAAGAAACTGGAGCAGAGGTCCGCTGATCGGGAGATCTTCCTGGGAAAGGTGGAAAAGGCGAGGGACGACGCCATGGCTGAGCTTGCTGAAGCCAACAAAGAGAAGGGGAAGATCACTGCTGAATTGGGCCAAGTGCAAGCAGAATCCAAGAAGGTTGCTGAAGACCTTCTCCAGGCTCAAGAAATCAACGAAAAACTCAAGAAGCAAGTTGAAGAGCTGGAGCAGCAGAACAAGGGGCTGAAAGAACAAACTGAAGAACTCAAGAAGTAGATTGAAGAACTTAATCTGAGTTCTGCCCAAATTCTGGCTGCTGGATTCGAGGCTGCACGGGAACAGTTCGCCTGCTTGTTCCCCGATCTGGATCTCAGCATGGTGTCCCTTAACAATGAGGTGGTGGATGGGAAAGTGGTTCCCGCTGAAGACTGATCAATTTCCCCTCGTCCACCACCTTTATGCTTTTCCTTTGTATGCAATTGTAATAAACTTCATATTTTCCTGTATATGTGTTTTTGAACTGATACTTATTTCAATGGCAAAGTCTGTGTATTTCCTCTTATGACTTCTTTAACTGTTTTAACTTTCCTTGCGCGATTTACTTCAGAGAAATGACTTAGTAATTTCATAGGCGCAATCATACACTTAACTGCTTCGAGCCACTTCAACTTCAAACAATAATCACTTTAACAACTCGTAATCTTAAGGCAATTAACCTTAGCGTAAAATTACTCTTCAAGCAACGAACTTTAACTCAACTACTGGCTTAAAACATTGCTTCACCCGATCTGCTTCATCAAAACGGGTCTTTAACTTTCTCGCCACTGTTTGGACTTTTCCTGGTCGCCAAAGACTCTTGGCGATATTAGCTTCTTTCTGGCTTCATACCTTGGCCATTGTTCTTTTATCTGGGGGTAGAGGCGCCTTTCGGATCCTTCTCTACCTTCCTGAACTTCAGAACAAAAGACCGGGTGGCTAGGCGCTCTCTTCGAACCTACCTTAGCCACCTTCCAAACTTCGTCCACCCTTAACACTATACCTGAACTCGTTCGGGACGAGAAGGATTTTATCTTGCCTGAACTCGCTCATAGGCGAGAAGGTCTTTAACTCGCCTGAACTCGCTCATAGGCGAGAAGGTCTTTTAACTCGCCTGAACTCGCTCATAGGCGAGAAGGTCTTTTACTTGCCTCTACATTGCCCCGGGGGTTACATCTCCTCCCCCCCCCAAAAACACTGAGGACTTTTCACTGGTGCCTCTACATTGCCCCAGGGGTTACATCTTCTCGCCCCCAGAAACACTGAGCACTTTTTACTGGTGCCTCTACATTGCCCCAGGGGTTACATCTTCTCGCCCCCAGAAACACTGAGGACTTTTCACTCTTCCTCGCCTGCACTCGCTCGACGGCGAGGAGGTCTTTAACTCGCCTCAGGACGCGCGAGGGCGTTGAGGTCTTTTAACTGGTGCCTCCGATCGCCGAAAGACGATGAGGACCTTAACTTTAACTTGTGCCTCCGATCGCCGAAAAACGATGAGGACTTAAAACTTTAACCGATGCCTCCGATCGCCGAAAAACGATGAGGACTTAAAACTTTAACTGATGCCTCCGATCGCCGAAAAACGATGAGGACTTAAAACTTTTTAGAAAGCATGCAATATATCTTTTACTTGCCTTAAGTCACATATAAGTGACAAGGTCTTTCTTCAAAACTTTCTGAAAACAACAGGCACGCAATCTAAAACAACTTGTACTTTGAAAACTTCTCTTTATTGGGTGGCCTCATTAAAAACCCTCCTTAGGGAAAAAAGAGTGCCCCCTTCAAACTGTTTTAACAGACACATTGTAATGTAACTTCGTGTTTATCTTTACTTACAAAGTTCTCAACTGTAATATAACTTGAGGTGCGTAGCGTTCCAAGTGTGAGGAATCGCCCCTCCTTCCAATGTCTCTAAGCGGTAGGCGCCGTTCCCGAGCGCCTCGGTTATTCTGAACGGTCCAGTCCACTTGGGCGACAGTTTATTCTCCATCTCGTACTGGTGGGCTTTCCTCATCACCAGGTCGCCTTCTCTAAACTGTCTCGGCATCACCTTCGAGTTATATCTTCGTTCAATCCTTCTCTTCACCGCTTCAGCCTTCAATCTCGCCTCTTCCCTGACCTCATCCAGTAGATCCAGGTTCAGCCTTCTCTCTTCATTCGAGTCTTCCTCTACGAAGTTCTGGAATCTCGGCGAGCTTTCCTGGATCTCTACTGGAATCATTGCATCACACCCATAGACCAAGCTGAACGGGGTCTCATGGGTTCCTGACTGCTCGGTGGTGTCGTACGCCCAGACTATACGCGGTACCTCCTCAGCCCAGCTTCCTTTGGCTTTCTCTAGCCTTCTCTTCAAACCTCTCAGCAACACCCGATTAGCTGACTCCCCCTGGCCATTTGTCTGAGGGTGCTCGACGGATGCAAACACTTGTTGAATTCCCACCCCTTCGCAAAGCTTCTTCAACAGGTGGCTTGCAAACTGAGTCCCATTGTCCGACACCAGGCGCTTAGGCACACCAAACCGGCACACAATGTTCTTCCACACGAAACCTTCGATCTTGTGTGCGGTGATCTGGGCCACTGGTTCTGCTTCGATCCACTTGGTGAAATACTCAATCGCCACCACCAAGTACTTCATCTGCCTGATCGCCAGCGGGAATGGTCCCAGGATGTCGATTCCCCAAGTATGAAACGGCCAAGGGCTGTAGATCGACTTCAACTCCTCGGGAGGCGCCTTGTGCCAATCGGCGTGCTGTTGACATTGTTTGCAACACTGCGCATACTTCTTTCAGTCTTCTCTCATCGACGGCCAGTAGTACCTTGCACGGAGAGTCCTTGCGGCCAGAGCTCGACCCCCGACGTGGCTTCCGCATATACCTTCGTGGAGCTCTACCATGATTCTCGTGCACTTCTCGCCATGTACGCATTCCAGGAGTGGGTGAGTGAACCCAAACCTGTACAGATCGCCATCAATCAATGTGTACTTGCTAGAATTTTTCTTTACCTTCCTAGCCTCTGTCGGATCCAGTGGGAGAAGGCCATCTGCCAGGCACCGCTTGTACTGCGTTATCCAGGTGTCTGACTCATGGATAGCGCAGACCTGCGTCATGCTCACCTTCTCTCCTCGACATGCTCTAATTCTCGGCGATCTCAAAGTTTCTTGCGTCAGGGACTTATGACTTCTCGCTGCTTTCTCCATCGACTTGCTTATCTGAAGAACCAGGTGATCTGCTACAAATGCTCTCGGCGTCTTCAGAGTTTCTTGAATCACCGTCCTCTGCCTACCCCCCTTGCCTGAACTGGTGAGCTTGGCTAGCAAGTCAGCTCGGGCATTCTGCTCTCTGGGCACATGCACCACTTCAAAGGAGGCAAAGGAACTCTTCAATTCCTGCACATACTCCAGGTAAGCCGCCATTGGTGGATCTTTAGCCTGGAACTCGCCTGTTACTTGCCCTGTGACTAGCAGCGAGTCACTCTTAGCCATTAACACCCTCGCTCCCATCTCTTTGGCCAGCAAAATCCCGGCGATCAGCGCCTCATATTCTGCTTGATTGTTACTGGCTTTGAAGGCAAATCTCAAAGATTGTTCAATCAGCACGCCGTTGGGTCCTTCCAAAATGACTCCAGCACCGCTACCCTGCTGGTTCGACGACCCATCCACTAAAGCACCCAACGAAAGCCGTCCCCTTCAACTCGTGTCGCCTCAGATGAGAGCTCGACCACGAAATCCGCAAAGATTTGCCCCTTGATCGGGCCTCAGGGCTCATATTTAATATCAAACTCTGACAATTCTACTGCCCACTTCACCATCCTTCCCGCAACGTCGGGCTTCTTCAAGACCTTCTGGATGGGCAGGTCAGTCATCACCAGTATGGTGAAGCTATGGAAATAGTGGCGCAACCTCCTCGCCGAAAATACCACAGCCAGCGCAGCCTTTTCCAGGGCCTGATATCTCGTTTCGGGGCCCTGCAACACCTTACTAACAAAATAAATAGGCTTCTGAGCCTGATCCTGATCCTGGGCGAGCACTGCACTCACCGCCCTCTCAGTCACAGCAAAATACAACCTGAGAGGGGTTCCCACCAGCGGTTTGCACAAAACCGGCGGGCTCGCCAGATACTCCTTCAGCTTGACGAAGGCTTCCTCGCACTCCTTCGTCCAAGCAAACTTGTTATTGCGCCTCAAGCAATGAAAATAGGAATGGCCCTTTTCTCCGCTAGCTGACACGAAGCGAGACAGGGCTGCCATCCGACCTGTTAGCTGTTGAACTTCCTTCACCGTAGCTTGGCTCCTCATCGCCAAGATGGCGGCACACTTATCAGGGTTGGCCTCTATGCCTCTTTCAGTCAAGAGGAAACCCAAAAACTTTCCAGCCTCCACGCCGAAAATGCATTTCTCTGGATTAAGCTTTAATTTGAACTTGGCGATCGTCGTGAACAATTCCTCCAAGTCTGCAACGTGCTTGCTTTTTTCTGGCGAGGTCACGACCATGTCATCGACGTACGCTTGCACGTTCCTTCCCAGCAGCGGTGCAAGTACTCGATCCATCAACCTCTGGTACGTGGCCCCCGCGTTCTTCAGCCCAAATGGCATCACTTTGTAGCAGTAGCACGATCTCTCCGTCATGAAGGCTGTCTTCTCTTCATCCATGGGATGCATCTTGATCTGATTATACCCCGAGAAGGCATCCAGGAAGCTCAACAACTTACACCCTGTAGCACTATCTACCAGGGCGTCTATGCTTGGTAAAGGATATGAATCCTTTAGGCAAGCCTTGTTCAGGTCAGTGAAATCGACGCACATGCGCCATTTCCCATTACTCTTCTTCACCAGCACGACATTTGCCAGCCATTCAGGGTACTGAACTTCCCTGATGTGGCCTGCAGCGAGGAGTTTCTGTGTTTCGTCCCTGATCGCCTGCCTCCTCTCCTCGTTGAACTTTCTTCTTCTTTGTCGCACTGGTCTCACCAAGTTGTCCATCGCCAGATGATGGCACAAGAAGTCGGGATCGATCCCGGGCATGTCCGAAGCGGACCATGCAAACGCGTCCAGATGCCGCTCAATCACCTTGGCGATCTGGTCCTGGAGCTCAACCTCCAGGGATCTCCCCAGCTTGAAGATCTTTCCCCCAATTTCTCTTTCGAGCCACTGCTCGACGGGTTTTGGTCTGGTTTCTCTGGCGATCACCGCCCTGGCGATTCCAAGTTCTCTCGCTTCCTCAGGGCGATTCCAAGTTCTCTCGCTTCCTCAGGGCGATTCCTTGCCTCTTCCTCCTCCAGACCAGCGTTCCCCTCCCCCAGCTCGGCGTCCACCATCTCCACGTCCCTTCCGGCGGTCTCTTCTATTACCGTTGATTTGGGCTTCACACCAGGAGGCGGGGTGGTTGTTACGTAACTCATCGATCTCTTGTTTTTCAGGCTATTCTCATAGCACTTCTTCGCTTCCTTCTGATCGGATTTGATGGTGATAACCACCCCCTCCATGGACGGCAACTTCACCTTCATGTGCCGGGTCGACGGTATGGCACCTATCCTGTTGAGCGTGGGTCTTCCCAACAGGATGTTGTATGCTGAAGGAGCGTTTACAACAAGATATTTGATTTTTTCCGTTCTTGAACCCGCCACATCTGTAAACGTTGTCCTCAATTCTATCTACCCCCTGACCTCCACCTGGTCACCAGCGAAACCATACAAACACCCTCCATAGGGCCTCAGCTGGTCAAGGGGCAGCTCCAGCTGCGTGAAAGTCGACCAGAACATCACGTCTGCCGAGCTTCCTTGGTCCACTAGCACCCTGTGGACCTTTCTTCCTGCTGTTATCAGCGAAATTACTATGGGATCGTTGTCATGAGGCACAACATCCCGGAGATCTTGCTTGGTGAATGTAATATCCACTTCCGGCGAGTGGTCTTCAAACATATCCACTGTCATCACAGACCTCGCATACCTCTTCCTCTGTGATGCGGTGCATCCACCTCCTGAGAAACCCCCTGCAATAGTGTGGATTTCTCCGTGCGTAGGCATCTCGTGCTGCTGAGCCTCAGCACCTGCTGGTTGGGAGCTCGACGCGCCCCCCGTCCTTCTGTCCAGCAAATAATCATTTAGGAACCCGCTCTTAACCAGATCATCGAGCTGGTATCCTAATGCTAAGCACGAGTCCACCAAAGCCCTGGTGAAACTCACACCAGGCGTCTGGCTTTGGTCCCAGCACCTTGTCGCCCACCTTTTCTGGCGCCTTCAACCTAGCGGATATATTGGGAATGGCGATCAGATCCGCCAATCCCATGACAAACTTGTGCTTAGGCGAGCGATTGTATTCCTGGCGTGCTGGTTGCTGGCGTCCTTGGCCCCTGCCCTTGTTCTTCCTCGGATCATAAGGATGGCGAGTCCTCTGATCCCTTCTGGCCGTCGCTGTCTCCAGCACCCTCTGTGGCTGGATCCTGGTCTGGGCGCGTGGCCTAGTGGGGGCCACGCTTCCTCTCTTCTCGGCGACTTCGCTCTCGTCGGCGATGTGGGCCACCGCAAGTCGCCTAACCTCAGCGAACGTGGCGGGGTGTGCCCTGATCAATGCCTCGCAGAATGGTCCCGGCAGCACACCCTTCTTAAATGCATAGACTAGCATTTCTTCATCTTTGGCCGGCGATCTGACCATCTGCGCCCCAAAGCGATTTAGGTAGTCCCTGAGGCACTCTCCCTGATACTTCCTTATATCAAACAAATCGTAAGACACCCTGGGCGGTGCCTTATTCACGATGTACTGCTCGACGAAAATCTTCGAGAACTGTTGAAAATTGGTTATGTGACCGTTAGGCAGGCTCACAAACCATTCCAGCGCCGTTCCCTGGAGCGTGCTCACGAACATCTTGCAGTATACGGCGTCTGACCCCCCTGACAGCATCATCTGCGTATGGAACGTGGTGAGATGAGCCTCTGGATCCTCCACGCCGGTAAAAACAGCCTTAACAGGTACCACACTCGTAGGAATAGGCGTGTCAGTAATCGCCTGAACGAAAGGCATAAGGAAAACACGAGGCGGCGTCGACGGCGCGACCTCTTCAGCAATAGGACGCCCTTGCTGCTCCTGAAGAGCTTGACGCAGCTCCTCAGTCACCTTGCTAAGCTCATCATTCCTGGCCCGAGAGGCGGCCAGGTCCTCGTGCATTCTCGCCTGTTCTATGCGCGAGGCTTCCACAGTTGCCTGCAACGAGCGCATAATCTCTACCATCTGCGCCATGGTCATGGCGGCGGCGCCTTCAGCAGCGACGGGCGCAACTGGACTTGAACGATTGCTTCTCATTTTTCTCATGAAACTTGGCGAATCACAGAATGCAGCGAACAACACTTACTTCAGCTACGATCGATTCAGCGATCAATCGGAAAAAACTGCGCGAAACTCCGCAAGAAAACTCAAGAACACCGCGAACCTCCAAAGAAACCTGCAACTCCACCAGAAACCACCGCTTCTCCCACGGATAACCAAACGAGCGAAAGAACTCAAACTCCACCGAACAAATCACGCGTAAACAGCAGAAAACCTCACTTCACCGATCAAAAATCCAAACGAACGGTGGAAAACGCGAAATCACCAAACAAATCTCAAACGAACAGCGAACGATGGTTGCACCAGCACACAACCACGCAGAAAACTACGAAAACCTCCAAGAACTCACGCTGTGGATGGGAACAGGTTTTACACGGCCCCACGGTGGGCGCCTGATGATCCTGCCTGTTGACCAAAACGTTGGAACTTGCCTCGTCAAACCTGGATCGACGTGTGCACCGGTTCAACCTCCGTCCTTCGTCGCGATCCACCTCAAGAACCTGCAAAAGAACAGAGCGGCGCCGCTGCGGCCGATCGCACTCCAACGCCCAAGTCAGTGACCGAACCACCAAATACTAAGAGCAAGAACACTCAAGAACTCTCAAGGAACCATGCAATGTTCTCTCTCACAGTATCCTCAAGAACTCGCAAGCGTAAAGAGTATAATCTGAACGTGCGTACCTCAGAAGTTCGTTGAGAACTCTTATATACCTGGTCACTTTCTCTCTCCTGGCAGTTACAGACCTGGACACGTGGTTCGCATCCAGTCGTACATGTGCCATCATCTGGAGCCTCCTTGACTTGGGCGCTGCTTCTGACTCTCTTTTTGGCTAAGTTACTTATGCATGGTACTGCCCAGTGCATAGCTAACTTGGGAGCGCTATCTCTACTGGAATTGGCGAGTTAGGGTGCTCTCGTACACCTTCCCTGTGGTCTCGTCGGCCGCCTTCATAATCTGCATCACCTTCATCTTCGGCGATGTGCTTGCTGTGGCGATCTCCGATCACTTGGTCGCCTGAGTTTACATC
The DNA here is from genome assembly GCF_051622355.1 of Phaseolus vulgaris. Taxonomy (NCBI): domain Eukaryota; kingdom Viridiplantae; phylum Streptophyta; class Magnoliopsida; order Fabales; family Fabaceae; genus Phaseolus; species Phaseolus vulgaris. Next base: position 34,465,421 of record NC_143504.1, read on the forward strand.
TGGCGACTTCACCTTCAACTGGGCGATCGCCGGTCCTGGTATGTTGGAGATCGGAGCACGCCAACTTAATAACTGGCGACTACACGAGCCCCCCGACTTCCTTCCCTTCTGCGAATCTGGCGCCTTGTCAACACGCCTACACTGTAGCTTGGTGCCACGTCATCACTTCCGACTACCAGGGCGGTACAATGTGTATAAGGTCCAAGATGACGATAAACTTAGGGTAGTTTCTTCATCCTTTTTGGGCTATGCCAAAGAATGGTGGCATAAAATTGTAATGGACATTATATATCACAAGAAACCTCCCGTGGTTTCTTGGAATGCTTTGAAAGAGCGTATGCGCGCGAGGTTTGTTCCTTCGTTTAGGAAGGAACACTTTTTGAAGTTCCAAAGGCTTCCTCAAGGACATAGGATGGTAGATGAATACTTTAAAGATTTTGAAACAACTTTGACTAAAATGAATATACATGCTAATGAAGAGTCAAAGATAAAATGGTTTGTACGTGGTTTGAGAAGAGATATTAGAGAATTTGTAGAATTAAATGAGTACTCTTCTTTAAAGAAAGTGTTTCGCAAAGCCATCAAGGTGGAATCCTATCTTTTGAAAACAACTTTCAAAAATCCTCATGATGATGATTTCTACAAATCTTCTAGGAAGGATGCCAACAAAATTTCTACTCAAAATTTTCCTTCCAATTTTTCCAAACAAACCTTGTTTCCAAAAAAAGTTTCTACTACAAATCCTTCTACTCCTAAGTCACCTGCCAAAACTTCAAATATCAAATGTTTTAAATGTTTAGGTTTTGGGCACATAGCTCTTCATTGTCCACAAAAGCAAATCTTCAAGCTAAACAAGGTAAAACAAGCCCTCACTCACCCACCTACCACAAGTAAAAATGAAAAAGACAAAGATGGTCAAGTTGACATGGGTCTTATCCTTTCACATCCAAGGTGTTTTCCTTCCTTATCTTTTTCATTACCAAAGGTTCTTACTTCTCCACCATCTTGGTTTAAAAATGTTAGGGATGATTTTTTCATACCTCCTAATGGTTGTCACCATTTAAGAGGACTTTTTCCAAAAGATATCATCATTCCTAAACAAATGTTTCCAACTTGGTTGTTTTATAGAACCTCCTTTTCTGAAATCCCATTGTTTCCAAATGCTAAGTCATGTTTTCCTTTTTCTTCCACTTTTAATTGTAAGAATAAACTGACTTTGTTATATGCAGGGATTCAGAATTCGTGGACGAATTCTCTCCAACTCGAGGAGTATGATGAGAATCAAATAAAGGAGGCTTTTATTAATGGAGATCCACCCTCACATTTGAAGTTCTTCCTTCTAGTCTTCTCAAAATTAAAAGAAGACATAAAATAAAGATGAGGCCCAAGCCCAAGAAGGCCAAAGCCCAAAGAGCCCAAGTTCATCCCATGAGGGGCAAGGCCAAGCTTTGAAATACTCTTGTATAGTTTTAGGAGGTGTGGTTATTAAATAAAGGAGTGTGAAAATGTAAAATAAAGTCACATTGTCCATGTGACTTAGGAGAGTGGTGTAGGTGTAGTTTTTAGGAGGTGTCATAGTAGAAAAAGGTCACACCTCCCATGTGACTTGTTTTTTGTGGGAATTTCAAATGAGTTTATTTGAATTTTCCCACCTATTTTTCAGCACCTCTAGGCTATAAATAAAGGTGCTTAGCTTGTACAATTCAGATTTGAATTTAGACTAAAGAAACTATACTCATTTTTTGAGAGAGCATTGGAGAGCTTTGTGCCTTCTTCACTAGTCTTATCTTGATGGTTCCATGGTTACCTCAAGTGGCGGCTTGCACACTTATCTTGGAGTCTTCATCCTCCTAGTGGCGTGATCATCCAACCATACATCCATCTCCATGAGCTTTCTCTTCTCCTTCCTTCTTCCTCTTTAATTGTTCATGTCTTAGTTTGCTTCTTTGAAATTTCTGTTTGGTGTTCTTGCTGTTTTGCTGTTTTTGGTTCAGTCCTTTGATGTTTCTGTCCATTCATCTTGTTCCTTTGTTTTTCTAGCTCATATGTTCGGTTCATTTCAATTCTTAAGTATTATGTTCGGTGCATTTGCCTTTTCTTCAACTTTAATCGGTTCAATTTGACAATAATTGGAACTTCCATATGAGTTTGTGTTTTGGCACTAGTTTTGGTGAGTTCTTGTTCATAGAACCTTGATCCAATTCTATGATAAAGTGCCTATCTCATAACCAACTCAAGATGACTCCTAAGAATGTCAAGAATCATTCTTCTTTGCTATTGGAATCACATCACATACCCTCCATCAGAGCCTCATCCACCGAGCTCCCCAGGGTCTCTTGTTGATAGCCCCTCAGAACGTGCTGGACAACCCAGGGAAGCTCGGGAGCAGGTGTAGGGGTGGGCTCTGGAGTGGTTTCAGCTCCCTCCTCCAGGGCAAGGTAATTTGGGGGCGTGGAAGCGCTAGGGGGGTGGTCCCTCAGAGATTCGGCGTTCTTCTCAGAAGAAGAATGGGATACAGCCACCGTAGTAGTCCTTCTTCTCTTGAAGACTGGGTCCTCTGCAGAATCTTCGTCCTCGTCTGAGGGGACGATCACCACCCCTTTGTTTTTGGACAGGGGGGTTGGTAAAGGAGAGGTCCTGACTGTGGCTAAGGGAATAGCCGCGATCGGGATTGGAGAAGTATGGAGTGGAGTGGAATGAGAAGGAAGGGGGTTCTGTGTGGTTTGTGGAGATGTAGGTTGAGGGTTTGGCTGTGGTAAGGCAGGAGTTGGCGTGGTTTGGACGGGAGATATTGGAGAAGTGACAAGGGAAGAAGCAGGGGCTGGTTGTGTGGAGGTACCAACCCCACCTGAAGGGGCATTGCCACGAACCCTTCGCCGCCGTGAATACCTGAAACAGTGAGACAAATGGGCGCCCTCGCGGCCGTTTGCACTCCGACGCAGAACACCACTAACTCAGTGCTCAGAGAAATGCGTAACTGAATTCTCTCACTCTCGGTTCACTTGTGTGTAAAGTGTGAAAACGTACCTTATAGTCTATTAGTAGCAAAGTCTTATATACCTTTGCCCGTGTTTCTGCCACGTGTCTACCTCTGACTTAAGCCTATCTGTGGGTGCAGCCTCACGACACTGTAGCCCAAACTTAGGGGAATCCCAGTATGCAAAGCCATTCTCCCGGAGTGCATCCCGTGTGGGGGTGACTACTTGGGTGCCAACTCATGCGCCCATCCTCTGAGTCATCCGCCCTAGGGGCTCTTTAACTTCCTCACGTACCATGCATGTGGATCGCCTCCTGGAACGTGACCCTCTCATGGGTCGTCTCTGCCCCGAGGCTTTCCAGCGGTGGCGCGTACTGCCGCGTCCCCACACCTCATGCACGAATCCCTCATGAGTAGGGTCTCTCCCTGCTGAAACTGGGGGTGTGACTTGGAAGCCACCTTTCTCGTCTATTATCACTGTTTGGGGCACCGAGGCCCGAGGCCTCCACGCCCCTACCATGTCGCCTTCTACTGTGCTGCCCACTCCACGGTCATTCCTACCCGTGGGTGTCGGGGGGTGACACCACTCAGGCACAAGCACATTTTTAGTATGAACCCGGTCAACGCCCGAGGCCGGTCAACTCCCTTGCTTACTTCATAGCGCCCCTCACTATGTTGACTTTGGTCAACGCTCGAGGACGGGTCGGTACAACTTTGATATTTTAGTTTGAAATTGATTAAATAAATTTATGATCATATTTGAATAATTTCTTTAATGATTGCAATTGGATATTTGGCGATAGTTGAATTTTTAAAGTCTGTTCGTGAGTGATAATTTCTTAAATGGCAATTACTCTATCCGGATGAAATTTATCGTGTACGTGAAGTCATTAATGAAATGGGATATATTATTAATAGCTAGTTTTATTGCAAATATATTAATATTTTTAAATTTATAATCAAAATATATCCTAAACCTATTTAAACGTAATTATATGTTTTATCATTTAGTAATCCTTTAACGAATTTTACCACTAAAAATATTTCATGTATTTTATCATTATGTTTTTCTTAAACTTTCACACTTTTATAGAGTAATTGATGTTCACGTGTCCTTAAAAATGTTTAACAAATAAAACAGGACATTAGCATTTTGTTATATTTTTTAAATGACATTTTTTTCTTGATACGTCTTACACATTTAGCATATTGGTAGAATACACAAAAATTAATGGTGAAATGAGTTTTAAAAGTTTAGGTGGTAAAATTAGTTAAATAATGATAATTGAGATAAAGTATTGAGTTAAATCAAAATATTCAATAGTGTAAAGATTATTGGAAGATTAAAAATTGACAGTGCATCTAAAATATTATATAGTTGAGTATATTTTTCAGCCTTTTTATTTTTTTTTATACGAGTACTTAAAAAATGCTCGCTCCAAATGAAAGTAATCAACTTTTGGTGTTCGACTTTAGTGTGTATATATATATATATATATAAATAACATTTTCCTTTGAATATGGGATGTAAGGGTGACTTTTTTTAGCGTGTAAATAATTAATTTAAGGTATAGAGGTAGAAAAAAGAATGAATAAAGCAAAGTAAGGGCACGTGATTATAATAATTTGCAGATAAGTCATAAGATTACAGATGTTGGTCTAAGTGTCCAACCATTTGTATTAGACATCAGTTGGAAGAAGCTTCTTTTGCTTCAAAGTTGGACTGAAACAGTTGGAGAGGAAAAAAAAAGATGTTTTAAGGTTCTCTACTCTCCAACAGATTTGACAAATTTCTAGAAACCCCCACCAACTCATCCTATTTCCTTGAGTTTTCCTTTACCATAATTTCTTTTCTCCATAAAATATTGCGTCTAAGGGCTAATCCATTTTATCTCCTTATTTTTTTATTCCCTGAGGAACAAGAAAATTTTGGTACTTCATCTTCAGCTTAGCTAAAGTCTATGTTTCGTAGATGCGGTTGTGGTGACAGGACAAAATTAGCCTAACCTGCTGTCCAAGTAGCCCTGCCACTTGTTTTGAACACAATGAGATAGAAAAGTTTGAAAACTAATTACGAAAAACAAGCCTGTCCCGTGTCATGCACCACGTTCATAATCTCCTATGTCACCTTGATGGGACCACATCTCGCTTCATCAATCACAACCATTTTTCCATTATTACATCCGATCTTCTTAAAATTATACCTTCACCATAATATACCCCTTTCTTTCTTATCATCATATTAATTATGTGACAATATGTTTGGCAGAATTGGGGAAATTTTCACACACTGGAAGACAAAACGAGAGAGGTTGGCACTGATTGTATCTTGATACAGTAAAAAATAACTATACACCTGTGTATTAAATAACTCATTAAATTAATATTTTAATTGCATTTCTTTTATTTTTAATTTAAAATACTAATATATATTATTATTATTTATTTATAATAAGCTGTCCAATGCTTTTAGTTTTGAGAATGTAAACGTATGTTTTTTTCTTGGCAAAATGGATAAGAAACTGATTGTAATTTGTTCGTGTGTGCGGTGCGCGCACACGTGCCGCCTTCCCCGCACTAAACTCGACCATGCATGTTGACTTATAGTCCGATAAAGCTAAAACAACAGTCCCAGTCACCTCAATTAATATCGACAATTTGACATAAATTGTGCCCCACATAGATTACTTCATTCCTTATCGTCTTCTAAACTTTACAAAAAACAAGAAAATTCTCCAAGTCTAGTAGGAAAACTAAAAAAATAAAAAACCATGAAGAGATAAAAAGATACAGATTCAGAAGATGTTGAACTCTGTCATCAAAACATGACACAAGCATCTCAGCCATACAAGAACCAAAGAACAAAGAAGAAAAAGGAATTAACACTAACATAAAAAAGCCTAGGTAGAAACTATGCAGCGTGGGATATTTATAAGGTTATAAAAAACGTTGCGGAATTGGTGCTTGAGCCGCAGCGTGAAGGCTTTCGAGGTTTGGATTATAATTGAGGAATGAATGAATCAGAAGGAGGAGGGAATATGATCAGAGGACATCAACAACTGTTCCAAGTAGTCAGGACCAAGGTCTTCAAACACGACCGCATTGTCTACGGTACTCTGTTTGTTGTTTTTCTTTACACCAATTTTCCTCCGCAAGGAGTGTTTCCTCTTGAGAGCGACAACAGGGGAGCACCCTTCTTCACTGCTATCCACCGCGTAGTTCATCTCCCTAAGTGATTCTCTAACGATATCAACGGGGAAGTTCAGAATCGCGGCGGACCCGCGCATGGAAAACGCCGCTTGGTCGTAAGCCAAAGCCGCGGCTTCCGCGCTGTCGAATGTCCCAAGCCACACCCTCATCCCGTGCCGTGTGGAGTCCCTAATCTCCGCCGCAAACTTCCCCCACGGCCGTCGCCTCACTCCGCGGTAGGACTTCTCCTTTTGCGGCGCCGCACTCTCCTCAGAGCCCGCTCGGTCGGCGGTGCGCTCGGCTGTGGTGGCGCCGGCGATCATGCCGTAGAGGAGCATCTCCTCCGGGTCGTTCTCGTTGAAAGGGAGGTATCCCTCCCAGGAGAAGGCATCCGGAGAGGAAGATTCGGAGGAGAAATCGGAAGAGGGGGAGTTGAAGAAGGAGGATGAATCTATATCCATGTTTAGAAAACAAACAGAGTGAATAGTGAAAAGGAGAAGTAAGGTGTTGAGTTGCTCTGTTTTTCTCGTCTCTTTTGGTCCTGTCACCTCCTTTTATACCCGGTATTGGCCACCGTAAAATGGTAAAAGTCGCCGCTAAAGCGAATCGGATAAATCAAACGTTGGGTGAAAAGGGTGAAAAACGCAAAAGCATGCCATGATGCCACGGCAATTTTACATACTAGTAGTACTCTCTTTAACAAGACAACTTTGTTTTTCTCTCTTGTTTCACATACACTCATTAACAATTCCTTGTCTTTTCCAATCCTATTAATAAATATATTTGAGATACCAATATTTTTAAACATTAATAATTATATTATTAATGAACCACTACATCAAGCAATCAATTTTTTTTAACTGATATACAGCTATATTAATCACTCATTTATCGTTATCTCCACATTTTAATGATTAATCTCTGGAATACATATGTATTGCACTCTAGTATAGTATATTTAATTAATCCATAAAACAATTTTATTCAACTGAACACATTTAAAAATTAAATTTATCATAATGTGAATATATAAAAAAATTTCTATATGCTATTGGGGGAAGGATCTGAAGCTATAACTTATACTATTTTTTTTCTATTTTATTGTCGATAGCTAATTTTATTACATATTTTTAACTCAATAACTCAACATTTTATTTTTGGTTTATGAGATATTTGAATTAAGTTGTTTAATAGAAATTTTTAGGGAAATCCTTTTGCAGGTTTGCTAATCTATATATGTTATATAGGGAGCTATAAAAATTGATTTAATGTTAAGTTAAAAATAATTTGATTGATATTTAAGAGCAGGGCATAAACTTTTGGCGATGCAGCATTGTCTTTATGGAAAAAAGTAAAAAAAAATAAAAATGACGTAGTGGGGATGATATAGTGTGAGAAATGGGACCCTAAGAGGGGGATTGATAAGCACACGTGGGTCAATTAAGTGGATGTAGATGGCGGCCAGGTCAGAGATGCATTCTCGGGTAGTGGCTGACGTCTTATTATGACGAAATTTTTATTTAAATAATTCTCAAACATTTTATCGATATTTTTTTTATTATTATTACTATTTATGCATACAATAGAGGTTAGGAAAAGAAAATGTTAAGGATAAATCTCTTATGCTCAAGTCTCATTATTGATTGACGTAGGTCCCGGTGAATCCCGTCGAATACAAAGACCTAACATTAAATTATATTAAGAAAAGCATATAATTTTTTCGCAAATCTAACGGTGGGAAACTCTACATTTAAAATATCATGTTGTCTTTTTGCACTTTTTTTAAATACATGTTAGTAAACAGGAAACTACAAAACTAACATAAGATTAAATAAGTCAGAATTAAATGAGAAAAAAATGAAAACATATGAAAGAAAACGCTCTAAATGAATGATAAAACAAATTAAATAGACAGCAAAAACCTCCAAAATAATTTAGATGAAACATAGGGAAAATCATATAAAATAAAAAATGTATTTTATATAAAAAATAGAAAAGATGGTGAGGATAATCTTTTAAACGAGTGCGGATGAATCATGTAAATAATAAAAATAAATGAAAGAAAATGTTCAAATGGATAATAAGAACAATTTAAATTGATACGAAAAAATATTCAAATGAATTAGAGAAAACATATGAAAATTAATTAAATTTTAAAAAAATCTATGATTAAGAGAAAAGATGACGAGAACAATATTTTAAACGAGTGGGGATGAAATCAAGTAAATAAGAGAAAAGAATAAGGCACAGATTATTTGAATGAGACACAGAAAACTATGAGAATAAGATGAAAATTCGAAAAACAAAATATGTAAATTGATGAAAAAGTTCATACAAAAATTTACTGTTAATTTGAATAGTAAAAAATTTAAAGTAATTTATTTAGGAGATCTTAGCTTTTTAAAAAATTACTACTACTAAACAGACAATAAATATAAAGTGTTATGTTACCGTGTGTGACAATTGATTTTTTGGGCGCGGAGGACGAGAAAGACAACAACTACAATTATTTAAAATACATCTTTAATGCAATATTTACTTTCAAGTATTTTATTGATAATATGTTTGACAAAACAATTATGGTTGAGACTTAGATATGAATGAGAATTTTTTTAAAATAACTCATTTAACTAGGATCCAAACCTCAACAAATTTGAGACTTCTAAATTTTTTAAAACATTCTTTTGTCGGTTGATTCACATATTAATGCATTTATTTGTCATGAATATATAACAACTTCAATAAATACATAAAATCAAATGTAAATGAAATACACCTACAACTTAATTATAATGTATTATCTTTTGTCGTGATAGCTATAAGTTTTTACTTGACATTTTGGATTTTTATCTCTTTCAAAATTGTCTTTTTCCATTATTCGAAGAAATTTTAATGTATTTCCTTAACCTCAATTCTTATTTGTTTTTATTAAAAAAGCTATTTCTTAGTATTTCTTAATTCATTTAAGAACTTTGACAATGGTTTCAATGTTGTTTATGTTATTTTTTGGGTAAATAAAGTGAAAATAGTTTAAAATTATAATTAACTTGTGTTTTTACGTTACTTTTCACAGCATATAAGTTTAATAATATAAGGTTTTATTATACTAGCTTTTTACAAACTTGTTTCTATGTTATGCATGACTTAATTTTAATTTTGAAAAACAAATATTTAATTATTTATATCTAATAGATAAATTTATCAATAGATCCAATCAAGGAAAACAGACGGGGTTAGTCTGCCGTAGGGAAGAAGGGGAGGTGATCAAGAATACCAATGTATGGAGGACAAAGATTTGGAGTTTATGAAGAGCATAACAGGGGGTAATCTGAATGGTTTTTTATGTTGATTTTTAATATGAATATTAGAGGACTGGGGGGAGGAATAAAAGTCAGATATCTGAGGCGGTGTATATCTTTAGAGGAGGCAGAGTTTGTGTGCCTTCAGGAAACAAAAACAGTGGAAGTCACGGATGCTAGGTGTTTCTCGCGGTGGGGGGGGACAACAAAATTGGGTGGATTCATAATGAAGGGGTAAATGGCAGTGGAAGTCTTCTCTCAATGTGGCATAAAGAGGCTTTCGTCTATGAGAGTCATTCCTTGGGTAAGGGCTACATAGCTACAGTGGGTAGTCATGTGAAATCGGCCCAAAGGTGTTGTGTGGTAAATGTTTATGCCGCTTGCAATCTGAGAGAAAAGAAACTTCTTTGGGAGGAACTCTCTAGTTTCAAACTAGCCTCCCAGGTCGAAGTGTGGTGCTTTTGTGGAGATTTTAATGCAATTAGAAGCAGGAATGAAAGGAAAGGGGTGGATAGGGGGGATTTTTCCAGTGAGATAAATGGTTTTAATGACTTTATAAAGTCAAACTTGTTATTGGAGGTGCCTATTGTGGGGAAGAAATACACATGGTTTAAAGCAAATGGGACGGCGAAGAGTAGGATTGATAGAGTGTTAGTTTCCGAGGAATGGTTGCAGAGATGGCCGATGTGCAAGCAATATGTCCAACGGAGGGAAGTCTCGGATCATTGCGCTTTGATGATTAAGTGCATAGACAAGGATTGGGGTCCCAAACCTTTTAGAACTATTGATGCTTGGTTCTTAGAGAGAGGTTTCTTGGGGATGGTGGAGGGTAAGTGGAGGTCCTATGAGGGCCAAGGAAATGTCATAAAGGTGCTCAAGGAGAAGTTTAAACTCCTTAAACTGGATCTAAAAGTATGGAATAAGGATGTTTTTGGGAACTTGAATTCTACAAAGCAGTCCTTATTGCAGGACATTGAAAACCAGGATTGCCAGGATAGCCGAGGCTGTTTGGATGAGAGTCAGAAGAAGCTTAGATCAGATTTGGTAAGGAGGTTTTGGGAGAATGAAGCAAAGATTGAATCCCTTCTACGTCAAAAGGCTAGAACTAATTGGCTCAAATATGGTGACTCTTGCACAAGGTTCTTTCACTCGTCTTTAAGATGGAGAAGGCTTAGGAATGAAGTGAAGGGTGTTGATATAGGGGTTGTATGGTGTGAGGAACCATGCACTATTCGGCATGAAGCAAAGAATCTGTTTGAATCCAGATTTAAAGCAACGAAGGACCTTGGGGTGAGACTGGATGGGGTTGAGTTTAATTCTTTATCGCCAGAAGTAAGCCTGAGTATGATTGAGGCCTTTAGTGAGGAAGAAATCAAGGCAGCTGTATGGCAATGTGAGGGTATGAAGAGTCCTGGCTCATACGGCTTCAATTTCAACTTTCTCAAGAAGAGTTGGAATATTCTAAAATCTGATTTTGTGGCAGCGTTGAAGTGCTTTCATGAAACAGGTGTGATCCTGAAGGGGTGCAATGCTTCATTCATAGCATTAGTACCTAAAGTACGGGACCCGTGTAACCTTCATCAGTTTAGACCCATATCCCTAGTGGGTGCCATCTACAAAGTCATCTCAAAAGTTTTAGCAGGGCGAATAAAGAAAGTTCTACCTGCTCTTATAGATGGTAGTCAATCGGCTTTCATTGAAGGAAGAGGTCTGGTAGATAGTGTGCTTTTGGCAAATGAGGTGATCGAAGATATTAGAAGGAGAGGGAAGAGGGGTCTGTGCTTCAAGGTAGATTTTGAAAAAGCATATGATTCTATCAGATGGGAATTCCTGTACGATATGCTTCGAAGGTTGGGTTTCCATAATGTTTGGATAAATTGGATTAGAGGATGCATGGAATCAGCCACAGTATCATTACTTGTCGACGGAAGTCCCACGGAGGAGTTTAAACCCACTAGAGGGTTAAGGCAGGGCGATCCCATAGCACCTTTTCTCTTTATAGTGGTGGCGGAAGGCCTAGCTGGACTTGTTCGACAAGCAATGAGAGTGGATCTTCTATCCGGAGTTAAGGTGGGAACACAAGGAGGTAGATGTGTCTTTTCTCCAGTTTGCAGATGACACTCTCTTCTTTTGTGAGGACTCGTGGAGCAATGTGGTTGTAATGAAGTCTATCTTAAGGGGTTTTGAGGTAGCATCAGGGCTGAAGATCAACTTCCACAAATCAAGCCTAGAAGGTGTAAATGAGTAGTCTATTAATCTCCTTTGCTATTCAAAGTTTTTGAACTGTAATCAATCGGGAATACCTTTCAAATACTTGGGATTAGAAGTGGGAGGGAATCCAAGGAAGAAGGCGTTTTGGGAGCCTGTTCTCAACAAACTCAAAGCAAGGCTAAGTGTGTGGAAGGGGTGGTTCTTATTAATGGCAGGAAGGACGTGTGTTATAAAGTCTGTTCTCAATGCAATCCCCCTTTTCTATCTTTTAGTTTTCAAAGCGCCAGAGTCAATCTACAAAAGCATCATAAGTATTCAAAGGCAGTTTCTGTGGGGATGTGGCAAGGAAAATAGGCCTATTGCATGGGTGAGTTGGGAAGATCTTTGTAAAACGAAAGAGGAGGGAGGGTTGAGGTTAAAAGACATTAGAAAGTTCAACTTTGCTCTCTTAGGAAAGTGGAGATGGAGGTTTATGTCTCAAGAAAAAGGGAAGTGGAAGGAGGTGTTCGAGTCAAAGTATGGGGTGGAACTAGTAAGTCCCCATCTACCAGTAAAATACCAATCATGGTGGTGGAGAGATCTAGTAAAGGTGTGTAGGGAGGGAGGTGGTGAAGGATGGTTCCAGAAGGAGATACACTGGAAATTAGGTAGGGGGATAAGGTCAGGTTCTGGGAGGATGTGTGGGTTGGTGACACAAGCCTCAATTTCTTGTTCCAGAGACTATATTCGTTGTCGGTTAATCAGGAGTACAAAGTGGAAGATGTAGGGGTGTGGAAAGGTTCGGAATGGAAATGGAGGCTAGAATGGAGACGAGATAGATTCGAATGGGAATCGGAGCTGGAAGTAAACTTTGTCGAATATCTTGCAAGGGCTGATGTAAAGCAAGCCAAGAATGATATCCAAGTCTGGGGGACAGAGGATCTGGAGACATACTCAGTCAATGCAGATATCTTGTCTAATGGAAACGGAGGCACGTATCATGTAACTTTCGAGTCTTTATGGAGAGCAAAAACGTTTCCCACTGTTTTGTCAACAACTTGGAGGGTGCTTGTAAATAGGATCCCAACGAGGGAGGCGCTGAGTAGAAGAGGCGTTCAGATGAGTTCTGTAGTTTGTGTGCTATGTGAAGATAATGAGGAATCTTGCAAGCACTTGTTCTTAGAATGTGTGTATGCACAACAGGTGTGGTCTCTATGCCTCAAATGGTTAGGTATCACGTTAGTCCAACACAACGACCTTAAGGACCACTTTGTGAGTTTCCACGTAGCCCAAAGCAGTAGTAAGCAAAATTTGATCCTCAAAGGAATTTGGGCCGCTATCATGAGGTGTATTTGGGATCAGAGAAACTCAATTTTTTTTAAACAACAAGTTGTTGATGCTGAAGAGATTCTGCAGATGGCACAACTCAAGTCTTGGTTGTGGATGAAGCATAAAGCTGTTTTCCATTCATATTCGTTTGAGGATTGGTTACTTAACCCGTTTGTTTGTATTAAAAGTATAAAATAGAAGGGCACCACTATATAGAATGAGGTCGGTGTGGGAGCTTCTAAAAGGAGAGGAGATGGTTTCAGGGTGATGTGATCAGGAGGTTTTGGGTACCAAGTTTGATCCGAACATGTAGGTGCCTAAATCTGGTTCGTGTTGGAGGTCAAAAGTATATGTCTGGTTCTGTTTTGGTGGTTCGGATTGTTGCCACCATGGTAAACACTTATTACAGTTGAAGAACAGAAGATCAGATAATTGGAAGTGAGGGGCGATGTTGATGAGTTACGGGCTGAGCTGCAGGTGTATGGTCAAGAGAAAGGAGCGTAGTTGAGAAGGCCAACATGATCGCTGGTCGATGAAGCGGCGATCTCCGTGCGTGCGTAGTCGGTGGTCGCCGAAGTTATGCATCATCGCCGTTTTTGAAGAACAGAAGTTCAGATATTGGAAGTGAGGGGCGATGTGGATGAGGACACGTGGAAGGCCAACATGATCGCCGGACGATAAAGCGGCGTTCTCCATGCGTGCGTAGTCGGTGGTCGCCGAAGGTATCGCCGTACTTGAAGAACAGAAGATCATATAACCGGAAATCGCCGTGGTAGGCACATCGCCGGGTTTTCCAGAAAGCCTAATTGAAGCTGTTGGAGGTTTACGTATAAAACTGAAGAACTTGGCAGGGGGTAATTTATGTTCGCTGTTATAGTAGGTTGAGAGAGGCAGCACTAGCCATTGGGTGTGGAGGTTGCGGAAAGTCACTCTTCAAGTAGTAGTCAAACTGGTGGGAGGACCTAATGGTGTTATGGTGGTGTGAAATTGCTGTTTAGTGTTTTGAAGCAGTCCAACATTACAATAGTAGTAGTTTGGGGCTGTTTTTATGATATATCTTTTTTCCCTCCTGTTTTGGGATGCCTCTTGGAGGTCCTAAAAAACAGGGTTTGGGTTATGTAAAGGGTCCCTTAATTTAACTTAATTCTTTGCTGATAAAAAAAAAAGATCCAATTAGATAGAAAGTATATAATACGTTAGAAAGAAATAAATATTTATATATATAACAATATTGATATTATTTATATTTATTATCTCACATAAAAAAATTTAGAAGAGAAAAAATAAATTTGTATTATTATATTTCATTATGTAACCTCTGGTAAGAAATAAAAAACAAACTTCTCATATTTTCTCTCTCTGTCTATCTTATATATATATATATATATATTCTTTCTCTTTAATTTTTTTTCTCTATCTATTTTATAATCTAATTGCACCTCAGAGTAGCTAAGGGTTCATGTATCATTTCTATCCGATCAATTTTTCAAATCTATTTCCTCGAAATATTCATTACTCTATAATTTTTCTATGATTTTATCATCAATTTTGGTGGGGTGGGTTGGGAAAAGTGATCCTCTCAACTTGTTTTATCATATACTTAAATTTGGTTATGTTTGGATAATTTGTTCGAGGTTCGTTAGTTTAGTATAACATTCTTGACTTTCATTTTTGAAAGTTGTTTCGAAGATAAGTTTTTCAAGTAAGAAAAATTAGTTTGACCTTTCGATAGAACCATAGGTTAGAGGGTCTAGATGTGAAAGTGACGTGGTCAAAAGTTCCAAAATTCTCTTATAGGATTTGTTGTTAAGTAAAATAGACATGGATTGATTGAAATTGAATTTGAAAGTATAAAACAAATAGATTTTGATAGTTTGGTAATTCAAATGTTAATTCTAATGGTGAAAGAAATTTTTCATGTTATTGAGTTGTGTTATGAATTGTTTGAATTTGATGAGAGTTCAAGTCAAATTCTAAGCAATGAAGTATCATATTGATTTTATATGTTTTATAAAATATAAATTTAAGTATTAAGTTTGTGAAATGAGTTAGTTTTAGAATTTCACATTTTTATGGGTTGCACTTTTGTTTAAAATTGTTGAATGATAAGCTCAAAGAAGTTGCCACTGGACAAGAATTTAACCAAGTGGTTAAGTAAGTGTGAAGATTCTCTTCTAGAGAGCAAAAGAGAAAACACAATTATAGAATGAAGATGATGATGACTTGTGAAATTAAATGAACAAAATGAAGCAAGAAATAAAGTTATGACCGAATAGTAAATGGAGAAAACAAGAAAATAAAGAGGAAGGATGAATGCGAAATGAAGAAAGGAAAAAGAATAAGGATTAGAAAAGCGTAACTCCCTCGTCGCAGCAGTGCAAACCCCCAAACTCTGCTCACTCCACGATGTGACCTCCTCAGCGACACACCCTACAGGGTAGTCGCGAGTGCCGCCGTCTCAAAATGCACTTGCATCGCGTGTAAACCCTAATGCACCACCAATGCCTAGTCGTCGCACCTCTGCACCACACAAATCCTAACCACTCCAAAGACCCTAGGAAGAAAGAGAACAGAGAACTAAAAATAAATTATCAAAATAAATATTCGTAAATTTAATATTTTAAACTTATTAGAATAATAATATTGATTAGAAAGGATATAGGTTGAGTTAGTTAGGTTGTTGTCTTTTGTCAATTGGTTCTGCACATCCCGCTTGAGTGTCAAACTAGTACTTGAATGTACTCAAGCTTGAGCTCCAAACCATGAGTGCATAAAGTCGTATTGGGGCTAAAGCGATAGCTCTCAACACTTAAGTGTGAAAATTAAAAAAAATTAGTGACATAAAAGTAGTGCCTACCTTCCTCTCTAAAAGCTCATCACTCAAACATATGACGAGAAACACAAAAACAAGGAATGTTTTTCTTACTTTATCGCTATCATATGCTCAAGCAATATGGTCCTTCATTCGAGGAACACTACATAGCTTGAGCGAGGTAATTCTACTAACATACATTATTACACAAAACTCCAGACTTTTGAATTATAAATATTTATTTTAATATTTATTCAATGTAGGAATGTGATATTTATTATTTACTTCAATGGTGTATGATATTGATGATTAATGGAATGTCTATGATTGATATACATGTATAAAATGTATGTGGTTAAGGTAATAAATCTTGGATGATACGTGGAACATCGTTTTAATGTGCTTATTAAGTATTATAACCTATATTAAAGAGATCTTCTAGATTCACTAAAAGTGTATTTTGATTGGGAGGGGATTTGTGAAGATTTGAGGAAGTGGATGTGTGAAAATTTGGAGAAAAGTATAAAGAAAGTGAGTGTTTTTGGATTAAGGTATGTTAGAGTGAATGTGTGAGGAAAGTTTATTGAAGTTTGTGCTTATTAAGTATTATAACCTATATTAAAGGCATCTTCTAGTTTCACTAAGGTTGTGTTTGGATTGAGGAGTGAATGTGTGAGGGTTTGAGGTACTGGATGTGTGAGAATTTGAGAGAAAAGTATGAAGAAAGTGAGTGTGTTTGGATTGTGGTATGTTAGAGTGGATTTTTTTAGGAAACTTTATTGAAATTTGTGAGTGATGTAATGGTTGTGAGAGTATTTTTATGTTTTTAAAATGTGTAAAATGTAAGATTACAAATGTATCCTTATCTTTAAAAAATAGAATAATCAAATATTAGATATTTTTGTGTAAATTTGGATTAATTAAATTATTAGTAGTTAATCCGATTTAGTTCAATAATTAATTTTTGAAAAAAAATACGAGTTACTTCACGAAAAAATAATTTACATGTAAAATTTTGAATATATGTAAAAATTCTCAATTGTTATATCGAAATAAATAATTTAAATATTCCTAAATTTAAAATTTTAATTAGAAAATAATTTTATATTAAATGTAAATAGTATTATTATATTTATAATAATTATTATTATATAACATGTTTATTATAATTAAGTATATATTTTTGTATTAAAATTGTTTTTATTACTAATTATTATTATTTCATTTTATTAAAATATTTGTGTTAGTTAAATTTATATTATAAGGATAAATTTGGAAATAACCCGATGCTGACATGACTCTCCCTTTGTTTCTATTTATTTTATAAGGGAAGATGATATTTTCTGTTCACGCCTATATTCTCTCCTTCTCTTTCCCACAAAACTCTGAATCCAAAATGACTGATATCCTCTCATATCTTTGAGTACATCCACAGAAGCAAACAAGCCCCAAGGGTGTGTTTGGATTGGAGAGAGGATGTGTGAGGATTTGAGGGAGTGAATGTGTGAAGATTTGAGAGAAAAGTGTGAAGAAAATGAGGTATTTGGATTAAGGTATGTTAAAGTGAATGTGTGAGGAAAGATTTTTGAAGTTTGTAAGTGATGTGATAGTTGTGAGAAAATTTTGAATATTTTTAATAATAAAATATGTACTGGTCGAACGTGCTCGGGGCCCGACCCGAGTACTTAAACACACTATCCTGACCCACCTAATCTATAAAGGCAAAATACTTAGCTTGGTCGAAAACAATAATAGGCCTAATGATGTGTTAAGGAGTCGGTCAGGCACTTTAATAAAGATAACTAAAATAAAAACAACTGAATGAGTGATGTGAGTTTATTTTAGGATTGCACATTTTAATTGGTTTCTCTTTGTTTATGATTTTTGGGTTTAGCAATTTATGGTGAGAAACTGATGGAAGAGGGCCAAGCATCACTACAACTGAAAGCCAACCACCCTGTCATATTGGGCCAATCACTAGGGCCATGGCTAGAAAGCTTGAAGAGGATTGGAACACTGCTACTGATGGTAGAGAGACCTATCTCTACATGCTCCAAGAAGCCAAGTTTCTAGCATAGAATAACATTTTACATTCTTATTAAAAGTAGCATAGATTATTTCTTTTGTAATTTTGTTGAACATGCAAAATGTTACCTAAAATGCTAACCTAAGTTTAATTAGAGTTTCCTACTCATAATTAAACTTAGGACCGGCCCACCTTAGCCCAAAGAGGAGCGTAAGGTTCTAGATCTCATTGCACATGATAGAATTCTAGAACCTACCTCCCATGTGCTGAATTTTAGGCGTCATCTCCATGTGCATAACATTTGAATTTCCCTCTCATTTGTGCCTTGTATAAACTGGCCTCCTAAGCTATTTAAGGAGTGCCTTGACTCTTAGTTTTGCAAGATTAATATACTTAGAGAATTGCTACCAAATTGTACCAATTTCACTTCTTGCCCAAAACCTCCTAGGTTAGGCTTTTAATCTTCACAAATTTCCCTTTCCAAGTAGAGTTGGCCTCACCACTCTCAATCCCTACCTCTCATGCACCTTCAAGGTCACCACCACTCTTAGGAGGACCTTGCTTCATCTTCAATCCATGATGCTTCCGCCATTCACCAACAAAATCCGAAAACTATGAAGGCACATCTCCATCATTTGGTATCTAGAGCCATGGTCTTCAAGAGCTAAGTGCCTAATTTCGTTTTAACTTTGGTGTTCATCTTGTTTCCGTGTTGTTCTTCATGAATCCTTGATTGTCTTGTTGTTTTTTAGTTTAATTTTGTGTTAGATGCTATTTTGGTTCAATCCAATCAGGGCATTCATGTTCAATTTGTTCTTGAGCTTCTATTTTGCAAATTTTGTGTAGGATCCGTATAGATTTGTGTGGCTGTTCTGTTTTTGGTTTATTTGAGTCTTATTTGCAACCATATAGATTTTTGAACCAAGTGGTGTTCAAGCTTTGAAGAATCCAAACCCTTTGAAGGATGTTGAAGCCTTGGCTGTGGTTGCTGTTGCTGTGCTGGTTTAGTATAGTTATGGGGTAGTTTGAGTGTTGTAACCCACCCCCTGATCGAATCTAAAGCATAGGCATTCTCAATCTTTGTGAAAGTAAAATGTTTTTCAAACCAAGTTAAAACAACCGATTGTTTTGTCGAAACAACCGATTGTTTATACTTAGATGTTTTGAGAAAAGATTGAAAACTGTTTTTCAAATGGTTGAGATGTTAAAACCAAAACAACCGATTGATTCGAGGAAACAATCGATTGTTTGTTTTGGGACCATAACAGAAAAACTATTTTATCTTTGACTGAGCTTTAAATGATTTAACTGCTTACGCTCCAGTCATTAAATGATTTGACCCATCTTTAAATGCAATTTAAGAGTTTGTTAAGATTTGATAACAAACAACATCTTTGAATATATTCAGAAAAACAGATTTGGGTAACAAGATTTTGTAAAGAGTTTTTGAGTTTTTCAAAGAGTTGAGATTGCTTAGAGTTTGTGATTGATCAAAGTGTGTGGAATAGGATTCTGCTTGTATTGATTTCAGATTATCTTCTGTAACAAGTGTAATCCTTGTACTTTGTTGAACAAGTTTTGTTTCTGCGTTTGCTGAGATTGGCTGTGTGTTCTTGAGGGGATCAAGATCAACAATCTTAGTGTTGGTGTGTTGGCCAAGAAGAGTGTGTGCCTTGAGGTGTTCAAGGTCACTTTCTTGGTTGTGGTGTAAGTGATCAAGTTGTGATTGCTTAGTGGATTTCCTCAGAGGGTTTCTGAGAAGACTGGATGTAGCTCTGGATTTGGAGTGAATCAGTATAAACATCTGTGTGCATTCTCTCTATCCCTAACTCTTTAAATTTAGTTGTGATATTTGTTAACTGGTATAAACAACCGATTGTTTCGGTAAAACAACCGATTGTTTTTACTAGTGTTGTGCCTTTTCCTTTATGTTTTGAAAAACTGATTTCTTAATCAAGTTTTTCTTGAAGTAATTTCATTCAAGGCTGAAAAAGTTGCGAAAACTCTCTTTAAACAATTCACCCCCTCTAGTTTAAAGCCATATATTCTAACAATTGGTATCGAGAGCTTGGTTCTTGAAAGTTATTCAAGTTTATCCAAAAATCGTTTTTCTATGGCTGGAAAACTATCTTTTGAGGAAGGTGCTTCAATCTACAAACCACCTTTATTCTGTGGATTGAATTAAAAATATTGGGAAGCAAGAATGAAAATATTTATGGAATCTATTGATAAGGAATTAGGGATTCAATTGAGAATGGTCCTTACATTCCAAAGTTTAAAAAGAATGGTTCTTTCATTGCAAAACCTTGGTCTCAATGGACCAATGATGAATTTAAGATGGCCAAGCATGATTGTACTGCTCAAAACATAATAGCTTATGCACTAGATACTAATGAGTTTTTCAGGATATCAAAATGCAAAACTGCTAAGGATATGTGGGACACACTCAAGGCTGCTCATGGACACAATGAACCAAAGGAGGCAATGACAAATAGTCAAGCAAGAAGGAAAAGAAGGCAAAATAAGAAAAGCCTCAACCTTTGCTTCTTGGCCAAAAAGGAGGATGACTCTGTTGAACCAAGTGGTGTTCAAGCTTTGAAGAATTCAAATCCTTTGAAGGATGATGAAGCCTTTGCTGTGTTTGGTGTTGTTGTGCTAGTTTAGTATAGTTCTGGGGTAGTTTGAGTATTGTAATACACCCCTTGATCGAATATAAAGTATAAGCATCTCAATCTTTGTGAAAGTAAAATATTTTCAAACTAAGTTAAAACAACCGATTGTTTTGTCGAAACAACCGATTGTTTATACTTAGATGTTTTGAGAAAAAGATTGAAAACTGTTTTTAAAATGGTTGAACTGTTAAGAACCAAAACAACCGATTGATTCGAAGAAACAACCGATTGTTTGTTTTGGGACCATAACAGAAAAACTATTTTATCTTTGGCTGAGCTTTAAATGATTTAACTGCTTACGCTCCAGTCATTAAATGCTTTGACCAATCTTTTAATTCAATTTAAGAGTTTGTTAAGATTTGATAACAAACTAGATCTTTGAATAAATTCAAAAAAACAGATTTGACAATTAATCTTTCACAAGTTTTTGCTAAGAGTTTTTGAGTTTTTCAAAAAGCTGAGATTGCTGAAAGTTTGTGATTGATCAAAGTTATGGAATAGGATTTTGCTTGTATTGATTTCAGATTATCTTCTGTAACAAGTTTAATCCTTGTACTCTATGTGAAACAAGTTTTGTGTCTGTGTTTGCTCAGATTGGCTGTGTGTTCTTGAGGGGATCAAGATCAACAATCTTGGTGTTGGTGTGTTGGCCAAGAAGAGTGTGTGTCTTGAGGTGTTCAAGGTCATTTTCTTGGTTGTTGTGTAAGTGATCAAGTTGTGATTGCTTAGTGGATTTCCTCAGGGTTTCTGAGAAGACTGGATGTAGCTCTAGGTTTGTTGTGAACCAGTATAAACATTTGTGTGCAATCTCTCTATCTCTATCTCTTTAAATTCAGTTTTGTTATTTGATAACTGGTATAAGCAACCGATTGTTTCGGTAAAACAACCGATTGTTTTTCCAGTATTGTGCTTTGCTTTATGTTTTTTGGTAAACTGAATTTCTTATCAATTATTTCCTGAGATAAATTCATTCTTGTTTTAAAAGTTTGCGAAAATCTTCTTTAAACAATTCACCCCCTCTAGTTTAAAGCCATCAATTCTAACAAACTCAAGTAGTGTAAGTTCATCAAACTCCTCAAACTCTGAAAATTATGGTCAATTGCTTCAAGCCTTTCAAGAAACACATGAAGAAGCCAACTGATTGGCTCTCTTGAACAATCGGTGAAAAGAAAAAGAACAGCTGGCTTGAAAACAGAGTAAAGACACTGGAAGAGGAATTAGAAAATTCAAAAACAGATTTTGAAAATCTTGAAATCATTTACAAAAACTCCTCGTGCAAGTGTGATACTCTAGTTTGTGAAAATAGCAAAAATCTTGAAAAGAAGGTCCACTATCTTGTTAAAACTGTGGATAAGCTTTCTAAAGGCCAATCCAACTTTGAGAGTGTTCTAGCATCTCAAAACTGTGTTTTTGGAAAAGCTGGATTGAGTTTTAATCCACAAAACAAACAAGATAGATTTTCAAAATCATTTTCGAAAATTCCAGAAAAACAATCGATTGGACCATCGAAACAACTGATTGTTACATGCTTCTATTGCATGAAAAGAGGCCATTCTGTGAGGTTCTGTAAAATCAGAAAATATGTTGTTTCTAAAGGTTTTATGAAGTGGATTCCTAAGGGCAATAAAGCTTTCATTGATGAGTGTAAACCAAATGGACCCACATTCATAAGGGGACCAAATCTTTGTACTTGAAAATATTTTTTGTAGGAAATCTTGGAGGAGAGCAAGCAACTGTGGTACTTCGATAGTGGATGCTCCAAGCACATGACAGGGGACAGATCAAAGTTCCTGAGTATCTCCTTTAAGTAAGAGGGTCATGTCACCTATGGAGACAACAACAAAGGAAGGATTTTTGGGAGAGGATCCATAGGAGACAAAGACATCTTGGTAATCCATGATGTGCTTTATGTAGAAGGCCTAAAGCATAATCTGTTGAGCATTAGCCAACTCTGTGACAAGGGATATCAAGTGATGTTCAAGTCAAACACATGTGAAATCTGTCTACCCAACACCAAAGAGGTAATGTTGGTAGGTAAGAGAGTTAATAATGTGTATCTTCTAGATATCTCTTCACCATGTTCAATTGGATGTCTTCTATCCAAGCAAGATGAATCTTGGCTTTGGCATAGAAGAATTGCTCATATTCACATGAATCACTTGAACAAGCTAATTTCAAAGGATCTTGTGATTGGGCTGCCAAAACTCAAGTTTGAGAGGGATCACATTTGTGAAGCATGCCAAAAAGGGAAACAAGTGAAAAGTTCTTTCAGAATTAAAAATGTTGTTTCATCTTTGAAACCTCTTGAACTTCTTCACATGGATCTCTTTGGACCCTCAAGAACTATGAGTCTTGGGGGAAATTATTATGCTCTTGTTATTGTTGATGACTATTCTAGGTACACTTGGACTCTTTTCTTGGAATCAAAGAGTGATGCCTTTCCTGCATTCAAAAAGCTAGCAAGAAGGTTGCAAAATACGAAGAACAACAACATTGGTTCTATTAGAAGTGATCATGGAGGAGAATTTCAGATTGAGAAGTTCAACAAATTCTGTGAGAAGATGGGAAGTCTGCACAACTTCTCTGCTCCAAGAACACCACAGCAGAATGGAGTGGTAGAGTGGAAGAACATGTCTCTTGAAGAGCTAGCAAGGACAATGCTTAGTGAATCATCACTTCCTAAGTACTTTTGGACAGATGCAGTGAGCACCTCATGTTATGTGATGAATAGGGTGCTTATAAGGCCTATATTGAAGAAAACTCCATATGAACTCTTCAATGGAAGGAAGCCTAACATTAGTCATCTCAAAGTCTTTGGCTGCAGCTATTTCGTTCTCAACAATGGAAAGGAAAACTTGGGAAAGTTTGATGAGAAAGAGGACCTTGGTATCTTCATAGGGTATTCACTCACAAGTCATGCATATAGAGTCTACAACAAGAAGTTGAGACCGTAGAAGAATCAGTTCACGTTGTCTTTGTTGAGGTATGATCCTGCCTGCTGACCAAAACGCTGGAGCCTTGCCTCGTCAAACCTGGATCGACTTCTGCACCGTGTTAGCCTCCCTCCTTCACCGCGATCCACCTCAAGAACCTGCAAAAGACAGAACGGCTCCGCTGCGGCCGATCACGCTCCGACGCCCAAGTCAGCGACTGAACCACCAATTACTAAGAGAAAAACTCAAGAACTCTAAGGAACCGTGCAAAGTTCTCTCTCAGCGTACTCTCGTTCTCGCAGTTGTAAAGAAGTAATCTAAACGCGTGCGTACCTCAGAAGTTCGTTGGAAACTCTTATATACCTGGGCACTTTCTCTCTCCTGACAGTTACACATCTGGACACGTGGCTCGCATCCAGCTGTACACGTGTCGCCATCTGGAGCATCCTTTACTTGGGCGCCACTTCTTACTCTTCAGGCTTTTGGCTAAGTTACTTACGCATGGAGCGCAAAGCTGCCTTGGAGCGTGATCTCTTCTGAGTGGCGAGTTCGGGTGCCTTCATATACACCTTCCCTGTGGTCTCGCCGGCCGCCTTCATGATCTGCTCTACCTGCTTTCCCGTGTATGTTCAAGTAAGCTGTCTCCCGACCTCATCCTCTGGTTAGCTAAGAAATGACTATCTGACAACTTTATCCTTTGCTTCGAGGGCCTAGAACAAGCTTCCCTGATCCTTCGGCGATGTCCTTCTCTCGGCAATCTCTAACCATCAGGTCGCCTGGGTTCACGTCCGGCGACTTCATATCAAACTCGGTGACCGCCGGGCTAGGTACGATAGAGATCGGAGCACGCCAACTTAATACCTGGCGACCGCTCGAGCCCCCCGACCTCCTTCCCTTCTGCCAGCCATGGGCCCCGCCCAGCACGCCTTCATAACAGCTTGCTGCCACGTCATCACTTCCGACTACCAGGGCGGTACACAAGCCCCCCAGTCTTAAGCGAAGACTTGTCCAGCGAAAAGACTAATGAAGTCACGTCACTACCGATCTACGTGGTGCTGGCGCAGAATTCCAAACGCTTATACTTTCTGCTTCCCTGACGCTCCACCAAACACCTTTCCAATCGCTCGACACGTGGCTTCATCAACGGTCATCTTTAGCTGTCGTTTACACTTCCAAAAAACCGTTTGAAAAACCCTTAAACCCATTTCATTTCCACTGTTCCATAATCTCTTTGCCTTCTCAAACGCTCTGAGTTTCCTCTGCAAACCCACGACGCTCTTCAACCCTCTCAATCCCCAACTCCCTTCAGCGTTCAACCGATCATCGAAAGGTACCTCTTTTACTTCCTCTGTTGATTTTTGCTGCATTTTAATCGATTCGCATCATCCATTAACTGTCTGGTGCATACGTTGTGGGTTGTTTCTTCTTCTTTCCCCTTTTCGCAACTTAGGGCTTCGCCTTCCATTTCTTCCATTACAACGAACTCTCGTCCGTTCGTTCTTCATCCTTCATTCACAATCAGATCAACCTCTGCAACCTTCGCTCACTTCTCTTTTACTTTTTCCTTTGCAGTTCCCGCGATGGTTCGTACAAAGATCACCGCGAATCCTCCCCCTTCGTCACAAAACCCTCCATCACAAGCGCATAACCCATCGCGAGCACCTGGTGCTCCCTCTTCCCAGGCTGAGAGGCCTGCAACCTCTCGCCCCGACCTGGCTCAGGCTACTCCACCGGTCGCCGGAGGAGCCTCCATCCCTACTCCAGACTATAAGAAGCTTTACCCCTGGGCCAGCTCAGCTCTGCTGAAAGAAACTTCTTCAATAAACTCTGCGCTGGCGGTGCTCCGACTAAGGAAAGGGGACCAGTCGAACCTTTCATTTCACAAGGAGCACGACAGTAAAATGGCCGTGCTGCCTTGCCATCCTGATGAGCCAATCTGTGCTGACGACAAAGCGAGCAACAACGAGTCGTTATGCTTCCTCTACGCGACACTTTTCAAGAAGGTGAAGCTCCGACTTCCCTTTACTCGTTTCGAGTGAGAGCTGCTAACTGAGCTCGACATCGCCCCTTTTAAACTGTTTTAATAGAAAGCTTGCAAACTCTTCGTGTTTGTTTTTACTTACAAAGCTCTTAACTGTAATATAACTTGAGGTGCGTGGCGTTCCAGGTGCGAGGGATCGCCCCTCCTTCCAACGTTTCTAAGCGGTAGGCGCCGTTCCCGAGCGCCTCGGTTGTCCTGAACGGTCCCGTCCACTTAGGCGACAGCTTATTCTCCATCTCGTACTGGTGGGCCTTTCTCATCACCAGGTTGCCTTCTCTGAACTGCCTTGGCATCACCTTCGAGTTATACCTTCGTTCAATCCTTCTTTTCACCGCCTCAGCCTTCACTCTCGCCTCCTCCCTGACCTCATCCAGCAAATCCAGATTCAGCCTTCTTTCCTCATTTGAGTCTTCCGCTACGAAGTTCTGGAATCTCGGCGAGCTCTCTTGGATTTCCACTGGAATCATTGCGTCGCATCCATAGACCAGGCTAAACGGGGTCTCATGGGTTCCTGATTGCTCGGTGGTGTGGTATGCCCAAACTATACGGGGTACTTCCTCAATCCACGATCCCTTGGCTTTCTCTAGCCTTCTCTTCAAACCTCTCAGCAATACCCGATTGGCCGACTCTACCTGGCCATTCGTCTGAGGGTGCTCGACGGATGCAAACACTTGTTGAATTCCCACCCCTTCGCACAACTTCTTCAACAGGTGACTTGCAAATTGAGTTCCGTTATCTGACACCAGGCGCTTGGGCACACCAAACCGGCACACGATGTTCTTCCACACAAAGCTCTCGATCTTGTGCGCGGTGATCTGGGCCACTGGCTCTGCTTCGATCCACTTGGTGAAATATTCAATCGCCACCACCAAGTACTTCATCTGCTTGATCGCCAATGGAAAGGGTCCCAGAATGTCGATCCCCCATGTATGAAACGGCCAAGGGCTGTAAATCGACTTCAACTCCTCGGGAGGCGCCTTGTGCCAATCGGCGTGCTGCTGACATTGCTTGCAACACTGCGTGTACCTCTTGCAGTCTTCTCTCATTGTTGGCCAGTAGTAACCTGCACGGAGAGTCCTTGCGGCCAGAGCTCGACCCCCGACGTGGCTTCCACATATCCCTTCGTGGAGCTCAGTCATGATTCTTATACATTTCTCTCCATGCACACATTCCAGGAGTGGGTGAGTGAACCCAAACCTATACAACTCGCCATCAATCATCGTGAACTTGTTGGAGTTCTTCTTTATCTTCCTGGCCTCCGTTGGATCCAGCGGGAGAAGGCCATCCGCCAGGCATCGCTTGTACTGTGTTACCCAGGTGTCTGGCTCATGGGTAGCGCAGACCTGTGCCACGTTCACCTTCTCTCCCCGACATGCCCTTATTCTTGGCGATCTCAAGGTCTCCTGGGTCAAAGACCTGTGACTCCTCGCCGCTTTCTCCGTCGATTTGCTTATCTGAAGAACCAGGTGATCTGCCACAAATGCTCTGGGTGTCTTCAGAGTTTCTTGGATCACCGTCCTCTGCCTACCCCCCTTGCCTGAACTGGCGAGCTTGGCTAGCAAGTCAGCTCGGGCATTATGCTCTCTGGGCACATGCACTACTTCAAAGGAGGCGAAGGAACTCTTCAACTCCTGTACATACTCCAGGTAAGCCGCCATTTGTGGATCCTTAGCCTGGAACTCGCCTGTTACTTGTCCCGTGACCAACATCGAATCACTCTTAGCCATTAACACCCTAGCTCCCATCTCCTTGGCCAGCAAGATACCGGCGATCAGCGCCTCATATTCTGCTTGATTGTTGCTGGCCTTGAAGGCAAACCTCAGGGACTGCTCGATCAGCACGCCGTTGGGCCCTTCCAAGATGACTCCAGCACCACTGCCCTGCTGGTTCGACGATCCGTCCACCGAAAGCACCCAACGAAAGTCATCCCCCTCAACTCGCGTGGCTTCTGACGAGAGCTCGACCACGAAATCTGCGAAAATCTGTCCCTTAATCGGACCTCGGGGCTCACACTTGATGTCGAACTCCGACAGCTCCACCGCCCACTTCACCATCCTCCCAGCTACGTTGGGCTTCTTCAGAACCTTCTGGATGGGCAAGTCGGTCATCACCAGTATTGTGAAGCTGTGGAAATAGTGGCGTAACCTTCTTGCCGAAAAAACTACTGCCAGTGCAGCTTTCTCCAGGGCCTGATATCTCATTTCGGGGCCCTGCAACACCTTACTGACAAAATAAATAGGCCTTTGGGCCTGATCTTGGTCTTGGGCGAGCACCGCACTTACCGCCCTCTCAGTCACAGCAAAATACAACTTGAGAGGGGTCCCCATCAGCGGTTTGCACAAAACCGGCGGGCTCGCCAGGTACTCTTTAAGCTTGACAAAGGCTTCTTCACACTCCTTCGTCCAGGAAAATTTGTTATTCCGCCTTAAACATTGGAAATACGGATGACCCTTCTCTCCGCTAGCTGACACGAAACAAGACAGGGCGGCCATCCGACCCGTGAGTTGCTGCACCTCCTTCACGGTTGTCGGGCTCCTCATCGCCAAGATGGCGGCACACTTATCAGGGTTGGCTTCTATTCCTCTCTCAATTAAGAGGAACCCCAAGAACTTCCCAGCCTTCACGCCAAAGATGCACTTCCCGGGATTCAGCTTTAACCTGAACTTGGCGATCGTAGCGAACAACTCCTCCAAGTCCGCAACGTGTTTGCTCTTTTCTGGCGAGGTCACGACCATGTCATCCACGTAGGCTTGCACATTCCTTCCCAGCATTGGTGCAAGTACCCGATCCATCAACCTCTGGTATGTGGCCCCGGCGTTCTTCAGACCAAAAGGCATCACCTTGTAGCAGTAGCACGACCTCTCGGTCATGAAGGCGGTCTTCTCCTCGTCCCTAGGATGCATCTTTATCTGGTTGTACCCCGAGAAGGCATCCAGGAAGCTTAGCAACTTACACCCTGCAGCATTGTCGACCAGGGCATCTATACTTGGCAAAGGATATGAATCCTTTGGGCAGGCCTTGTTCAGATCAGTGAAGTCGACGCACATGCGCCACTTCCCATTGCTCTTCTTTACCAGCACGACGTTGGCCAGCCACTCAGGGTACTGCACCTCCCTGATATGGCCTGCAGCGAGGAGCTTCTGGGTTTCGTCTCTAATCGCCTGCCTCCTCTCCTCGTTGAACTTCCTTATCCTCTGTCGTACCGGTCTGACCTGGTTGTCCATCGCCAAATGATGGCACAAGAAGTCGGGATCGATCCTGGGCATGTCCGAAGCGGACCATGTGAACGCATCCAGATGCCGCTCTATCACCTTGGCAATCTGGTCCTGGAGCTCAGCCTCCAGAGATCTTCCCAGCTTGAAGATCTTTCCCCCGATCTCCCTTTCGAGCCACTGCTCGACGGGTTTTGGTCTGGTTTCTTTGGCGATCACCGCCCTAGCGATTCCCAGCGCCCTCACTTCCTCGGGGCGATTCCTCGCCTCCTCCTCTCGACCGACGCTCTCCTCCCTCAACTCAGCATCCACCATCACCACGTCGCTTGCGGCGGTCTCCTCTATTACCGTCGGCCTGGGCTTCACACCGGGGGGCGGGGTGGTTGTCACGTAGCTCACGGACCTCTTGTTCTTCAGGCTATTCTCATAGCACTTCTTTGCCTCTTTTTGGTTAGATTTGATGGTGATCACCACCCCTTCCATCGATGGCAACTTCACCTTCATGTGCCTGGTGAAAGGCACAGCTCCTATCCTGTTGAGTGTTGGTCTTCCCAACAGAATGTTGTATGCTGAAGGAGCGTTCACGACGAGGTACTTGATTTTCTCTGTTCTCGAGCCCGCCTCATCCGTGAACGTAGTTCTCAACTCAATGTACCCCCTGACCTCCACCTGATCGCCAGCGAAACCATACAAACACCCTCCATAGGGCCTCAACTAGTCAAGGGGCAACTCCAACTGCGTGAAAGTCGGCCAGAACATCACGTATGCCGAGCTTCCTTGGTCCACCAGAACCCTGTGGACCTTCCTTCTCGCCATAATCAGCGAGATGACTATAGGGTCGTTGTCGTGAGGCACAACGTCCCGAAGATCTTGCTTTGTGAACGTAATGTCGACATCCGGCGAGTGGTCTTCGAACATGTCCACCGTCATCACATACCTCGCATACTTCTTCCTCTGTGACGCGGTGCATCCACCACCCGAGAAACCTCCTGCAATGGTGTGGATCTCTCCGTGAGTAGGCATCTCGTGTTGCTGAGCCTCACCACCTGCGGGCTGGGAGCTCGACGCACCCCCCGTCCTTCTATCCAGCAAGTAATCATTTAGGAACCCGCTCTTGACCAGGTCGTCGAACTGGTATCCTAAAGCCAAACATGAGTCTACGGTGTGGCCAAAGCCTTGGTGGAACTCGCACCAGGCATCTGGCTTTGGTCCCAACATCTTGTCGCCCACCTTCTCGGGCGTCTTCAGCCTGGCTGCTATATTGGGAATGGCGATCAGATCCGCCAATCCCATCACGAACTTATGTTTCGGCGGGTGATTGTACTCCCGACGTGCCAGTTGAGGGCGCCCCGGGCCTCTACCCTTGTTTTTTCTTGGATCGTAAGGATGGCGAGTCCTCTGATCCCTCTTGGCCGCTGCTGTCTCCAGCACCCTCTGTGGCTGGATCCTGGTCTGGGCACGTGGCCTAGCGGGGGCCACGCTTCCCCTCTTCTCGGCGACCTCACTTTCATCGGCGATGTGGGCCACCGCAAGTCGCCGAACCTCAGCAAACGTGGCGGGGTGAGCCCTAATCAACGCCTCACAGAAGGGTCCCGGCAGCACGCCCTTCTTGAACGCGTAGACTAACATCTCTTCATCCTTGGCCGGCGAGCGGACCATCTGTGCCCCAAAACGATTCAAGTAGTCCCTGAGGGACTCTCCTTGGTACTGCCTTATGTCGAACAGATCATAAGACACCCTAGGCGGCGCCTTGTTCACTATGTACTGCTCGACGAAGATCTTCGAAAACTGTTGGAAGTTGGTTATGTGACCCGTAGGCAGGCTTACAAACCATTCCAGCGCTGTTCCCTGGAGTGTGCTTACAAACATCTTGCAGTACACAGCATCCGATCCTCCTGACAGCATCATCTGCGTGTGGAACGTGGTGAGATGTGCCTCAGGATCCTCCATGCCGGTAAAAACAGCTTTCACGGGTACTACACTCGCAGGGATAGGCGTGTCCGTAAACGCCTGAGCGAAAGGCATAGGGAAAACGCGAGGCGGCGTTGACGGCGCGACCTCTTCAGCGACTGGACGCCCTCGCTGCTCCTGAAGAGCTTGACGCAATTCCTCAGTCACTCTGCTAAGCTCTTCATTCCTGGCCCAAGAGGCGACCAGGTCCTCGTGCATTCTTGCCTGCTCTATGCGCGAGGCTTCCACATTCGCCTGCAGCGAACGCATGATTTCCACCATCTGCGCCATAGTCATGGCGCCTTCAGCAGCAACGGGCGCAACTGGACTTGACCGGTTGCTTCTCATCTTTCTCATGAAAACTTGACAGATCGCAAGGAGTGACGAACAACACCTTCTTCGGCGCCGATCGATTTCAATCGGTCAGAACTTCGCTACACTCTGAAGAACTTCAAGAGCACAACTTCGACAGCAAAACCTTCACAGAAACTCGCGACTCCACCACAAACCACCGCTTCTTCCACAAAAATCCGAACGAGCGGCGAAACTTAGATCTCACCGATTAAAACTCGCGTAAGCAGCGAAAAACCTCACCTCACAGAACAAGAACTCAAACAAACGGCGGAAAACGCGAATCTACCGAACAAAGCTTAGATGAATGGCGAAAAATGGTTGCACCAGCACACAACCACACAGAAACTGCAGAAACTCCCAAGAACTCACGGTATGGATGGGAACAGGTTTTACACGGCCCCACGGTGGGCGCCTGATGATCCTACCTGCTGACCAAAACGCTGGAGCCTTGCCTCGTCAAACCTGGATCGACTTCTGCGCCGTGTTAGCCTCCGTCCTTCACCGCGATCCACCTCAAGAACCTGCAAAAGACAGAACGGCGCCGCTGCGGCCGATCACGCTCCGACGCCCAAGTCAGCGACTGAACCACCAATTACTAAGAGAAAAACTCAAGAACTCTAAGGAACCGTGCAAAGTTCTCTCTCAGCGTACTCTCGTTCTCGCAGTTGTAAAGAAGTAATCTAAACGCGTGCGTACCTCAGAAGTTCGTTGGAAACTCTTATATACCTGGGCACTTTCTCTCTCCTGACAGTTACACATCTGGACACGTGGCTCGCATCCAGCTGTACACGTGTCGCCATCTGGAGCATCCTTTACTTGGGCGCCACTTCTTACTCTTCAGGCTTTTGGCTAAGTTACTTACGCATGGAGCGCAAAGCTGCCTTGGAGCGTGATCTCTTCTGAGTGGCGAGTTCGGGTGCCTTCATATACACCTTCCCTGTGGTCTCGCCGGCCGCCTTCATGATCTGCTCTACCTGCTTTCCCGTGTATGTTCAAGTAAGCTGTCTCCCGACCTCATCCTCTGGTTAGCTAAGAAATGACTATCTGACAACTTTATCCTTTGCTTCGAGGGCCTAGAACAAGCTTCCCTGATCCTTCGGCGATGTCCTTCTCTCGGCAATCTCTAACCATCAGGTCGCCTGGGTTCACGTCCGGCGACTTCATCTCAAACTCGATGACCGCTGAGCTAGGTACGATAGAGATCGGGGCACGCCAACTTAATACCTGGCGACCGCTCGAGCCCCCCGACCTCCTTCCCTTCTGCCAGCCATGGGCCCCGCCCAGCACGCCTTCATAACAGCTTGCTGCCACGTCATCACTTCCGACTACCAGGGCGGTACAAGGTAGATCGCAAAATCAATCAAATCCCAAAGACCAGTGCTGAAGAAGATGAATAGAGCATCAGTTTGGAGAAGCTGGAAATCTGTGCAGAAAAACAACCAGTTTATTCGCAGAAACAACCGATTTGAAATTCTGCAACAGAGTGAGCTGCCCAAGGAGTGGAGGATTCCTAGAGATCTGTCAGTGGATAACATCATAGGGCAGATAAAGAAAGGTGTCTCCACACGTAGCTCCATCTCAAACTTCTGCAGGCACACAACTTTTGTCTCTCAAATTGAACCAAAGTCAATTGAGGAAGCTCTCAAGGATGAGAAGTGGGTTGAAGCTATGCATGAAGAGTTGAATCAGTTTGCAAGGAATGAGGTATGGTTTCTTGTCCCTAAAACTAATGAAATGAATATTATTGGTTCGAAATGGGTTTTCAGGAACAAGCTAGATGAGGATGGTGTGATCACAAGGAACAAAACAAGGCTAGTTGCCAAAGGCTACAATCAAGAAGAGGGCATAGATTATGGTGAAACCTTTGCTCCTGTTGCTAGATTGGAGGTTGTAAGGCTGCTGCTGGCTTTTGCGTGTATGAGTGGTTTCAAACTCTTCCAAATGGATGTCAAGAGTGCCTTCTTGAATGGCTACATCAATGAGGAAGTCTATGTAGATCAACCACCGGGCTTTGAACATCATAAGTATCCCAACAATGTCTTCAAGTTGAAGAAAGCTTTGTATGGACTGAAGCAAGCTCCAAGACAGTGGTATGAGAGGCTTAGCAACTTCCTGCTATCTCATGGATATGAAAGGGGAATGGTAGACAAGACCCTCTTCATCAAGAAGTCAAATGCAGAAATAATTCTTGTGCAAATCTATGTTGATGATATCATCTTTGGTGCTACACAAGATAGTTTGTGTGAAGAATTTGTGGCTACAATGAAAGGTGAGTTTGAAATGTCTATGATGGGAGAACTGTCTTTCTTTCTTGGATTGCAGGTTAAGCAAACAAAGGATGGGATCTTCTTAAGTCAATTAAAGTATTGCAAGGAGATTCTCAAGAAATTTGAAATGGAGAGTTGCAAAGAAGCAAGCACTCCAATGCCATCAAGTTGTTACATGGATGCGGATGCTGCTGGAAAGGGTGTAGATCAAACAAAATACAAAGGATTGATTGGATCTTTGCTTTGTCTAACAGCTAGTAGGCCGAACATCATGTTTGCAGTGTGTCTATGTGCAAGATATCAAGCAAATACTAAAGAGTCACACTTCAAAGCTGCAAAAAGAATTCTGAAATATCTCAAAGGAACATCATCTGTTGGATTATGGTATCCTTCTCACTCTCCAATTCATTTAATTGGTTATTCAGATTCTAACTTTGCAGGTTGCAAGCTAGATAGAAAGAGCACAAGTGGCACTTGCCACCTTCTTGGCTCAAGCCTAATCTCATGGCATAGTAAGAAGCAAGCATGTGTTGCTCTCTCTACTGCTGAGGCTGAATCAGCAAGGTTCCTTTGATGTGTGATAACACAAGTGCCATCAATCTTACCAAAAATCAGATTCAGCACTCAAGGACCAAACATATTGAGATAAGGCATCATTTCATCAGGGATCATGTAAACAATGGGAACTATGAAGTGAAGTTTGTGGAGATCAAACTGCAGTTAGCTGACATCTTCACAAAACCTTTACCAAAAGAGAGGTTTTTCTTCTTAAGAAATGAGTTAGGTATCCTTGATCTTAATAATCTCTCCTAAATCTGTTTTGATACATGCTAAAGTCTATTTGTGAAGACAAATAGGGGGAGAATTAATTGGTTCTTGTATATCTTTATCTGATACTGTATAATCTGTTAAAATCTCTGATATAAAAGTGTTTTCTGTTGCTGCTAATAAAAACAACCGATTGTTTCGTGTAAACAACCGATTGTTTATCATGTTTTATGCTTTGAATATATAAAAATCTAACCTGCTGCTGTAAGAAGCATTGGATAGTATAAATGCTATTTTTGCAGGAACTGCTTCAGATTCAATCAGATCAAACACAAGCACTAGGGATTTGTCTTTATCAAATAGGGGGAGATTGTTGAACCATGTGGTGTTCAAGCTTTGAAGAATCCAAACCCTTTGAAGGATGTTGAAGCCTTGGCTGTGCTTGCTATTGCTGTGATGGTTTAGTATAGTTCTGGGGTAGTTTGAGTGTTGTAATCCACCCCTTGATCGAATCTAAAGCATAGGCATTCTCAATCTTTGTGAAAGTAAAATGTTTTTCAAACTAAGTTAAAACAACCGATTGTTTTGTCAAAACAACCGATTGTTTATACTTAGATGTTTTGAGAAAAGATTGAAAACTGTTTTTCAAATGGTTGAGCTGTTAAAACCAAAACAACCGATTGATTCGAGGAAACAACCGATTGTTTGTTTTGGGACCATAACAGAAAAACTGTTTTATCTTTGACTGAGCTTTAAATGGTTTAACTGCTTACGCTCCAGTCATTAAATGCTTTGACCAATCTTTAAATGCAATTTAAGAGTTTGTTAATATTTGATAACAAACAACATCTTTGAATATATTCAGAAAAACAGATTTGGGTAACAAGATTTTGTAAAGAGTTTTTGAGTTTTTCAAAGAGCTGAGATTGCTTAGAGTTTGTGATTGATTAAAGTGTGTGGAATAGGATTCTGCTTGTATTGATTTCAGATTATCTTCTGTAACAAGTGTAATCCTTGTACTTTGTTGAACAAGTTTTGTTTCTGTGTTTGCTGAGATTGGATGTGTGTTCTTGAGGGGATTAAGATCAACAATCTTAGTGTTGGTGTGTTGGCCAAGAAGAGTGTGTGCCTTGAGGTGTTCAAGGTCACTTTCTTGGTTGTGGTGTAAGTGATCAAGTTGTGATTGCTTAGTGGATTTCCTCAGAGGGTTTCTGAGAAGACTGGATGTAGCTCTGGATTTGGAGTGAACCAGTATAAACATCTGTGTGCATTCTCTCTATCCCTAACTCTTTAAATTTAGTTGTGATATTTGTTAACTGGTATAAACAACCGATTGTTTCGGTAAAACAACCGATTGTTTTTACTAGTGTTGTGCCTTTTCCTTTATGTTTTGAAAAACTGATTTCTTAATCAAGTTTTTCTTGAAGTAATTTCATTCAAGGCTGAAAAAGTTGCGAAAACTTTCTTTAAACAATTCACCCCCCCTCTAGTTTAAAGCCATATATTCTAACAGAGTGCCTATTTGATTGCTTTTCAAATTTATTCCATATTCCTTCTAGTTGTGTCCTACAAATTAATCCATTTGCTGTTGTCCTATTTTTTAAATTTGAATTGTTCTTTGCTTTAAATTCTTGACCTCTAATTGTTGGTGAACAAAAATTCAAATTGGTGCTTGTTAAGTTAGAATTAACCTTGTGGTGAGTTCATCCCTACTTAGTAGGTACTGTTTTGAAGATTTTAATTGGCTAACCATAAGAGGTTAAGGCAAGGAGCTGCAGCAAATATAAATACAAACACCTACACATTGTAGAACACATCAAGGAAGATCAACCACAAGCCAAGGTGTGCATAGTTTAGGAAATCTGAATTTTATTTTGTGTAATTCAATTTCTTTTGTATTTCCTTTGAGTTGTAATTACACTCAACTTTAATTAATTAGTAGAATAATTACGTGTAGACGGTGAATGTGTCTTCAATGGATCCAAGTGTCTAGAAGTCTCACCTTAGGATTCGTCTAGTTTAAAGCTTTTTAGTTAGCAATCTTTAAATTGTGATTAGTTAATTGTTTTGCTTTAATTACTTTTTTGTATTGTTAATTGTTTTGCATTGTTTTCTTTGCATAAAATTGTTTTTTTATTTCTACTTGTGATTTACGTAGTTTACTTAGAAAAAAGGTTTGTGACAAGTTGTGAGGGATAGATTTTGGCAAGGAAAGACTTGGTACTTAAGAAGTCCTAGTGACTCACCTCTCTTTCCTGGAAAGCTACCTTCACTACTTTCCTTATCTTTTTTGGGGTAAAATACTTATAACACAAGTCTTTAACCATGTCTTCTCCATCTCGCGATTCTAATGAAAGTGATGTAACAATTCTTAAAACCCTTTTGGAAAAAGTTGCCCAAGATGTTCAAGCACTTTCATTTAGACAATTGCATCATGAGGCCCAACTTAAAGAAAGGGATTGCTATAATGCGAGATGATTTGAAAATGGCTAAAGATGAATACACTAAATCCAAAAAGAGTTCGCATACATCTATCTCTAGGGGTAATGAATCATATGGGGAACAAAGCCTTAGGATAAATGAATATTATCAACCACCCCCAAGAAGAGTTAGAAGAGAAAAGAAAGAAAGCCCTAGAGAGGTTAGGATAGATCTACCTCATTTCCATGGCAAAGAGAATGTAGAAACCTATCTAGATTGGGAAATGAAAGTAGAACAATTGTTTGTTTGTCACAATGTGAGTGAAGAAAACAAAGTATCCTTAGCCACTCTAAGTTTCCAAGGCAATGCTATGTATTGGTGGACGGCCCTTGAGAGAGAGGTGTCTTCATAAGGATCCTCCCTTAGAATATTGGATTGATCTTAGGGGAGCTTTAAGACGCTTCCATATTCCATCCTACTATAATAGGGAGTTAATGGACAAGCTCCAAAAACTCCAACAAAGAACCATGAGTGTAGAGGAGTATAGGCAAACAATGGAACTATATATGATGAAAGCCTCCATTAAGGAATCCGAATCCACTACCATAGCAAGATTTCTAAGTGGGGTTAATCTTGAGATTAGAGATAAAGTTAAACTTCTACCTTACCAAGACTTGAATGATTTGGTTCAACTATGTATCAAGGTTGAACAACAAAAGTTAAGGAAAACTTCAAGTCGTAAGGAAGGTTCATACTCCAACTCCTATCCAAGAAGATATTTTAAAAGGAAGTAGAGTACACCTAAAGAAAAATCAAAAGAAACTCCCAAAAGTGTAGGTAAAGATATGCTCACTCCACCCATTCGCACTAGGGATGTTAAGTGTTTTAAATGTTTTGGAAGAGGCCATGTGCAAGCTCAATGTCCAAATCAAAGAACTTTGTTTTTAAGGTGGGTAGATGAGTATAGTAGTTATGATGATGCACCTAGTGGGAAAGAAGAGGAGGAGAATAATGAGAGAGTATATCCTTATGAGGGGGAATTAATGATGATTAGGAGGACCCTCAACAACCAAACTAGCGTGAACCTAGAAACAGAAAGGGAGAACATCTTTCATACAAGATGCAAAGTTTTTGAAAACATATGTTCTCTCATTGTGGATAGTGGTTCTTGCTGCAATTGTTGTAGCGCTAGGATGGTTGAAAAGCTAAATCTACAAGTAGTCCCTTATCCAAAACCTTACAAACTTCAATGGATCAATGAAGATGGGGAACTAACTGTAGACAAGCAAGTGAAAGTCGAGTTTTCTATAGGTAACTACAAAGATAATGTTTTATGTGATGTAGTTCCTATGGAGGCTTACCACATCTTATTGGGTAGACCTTGGCAATTTGACAAGAAAACCATGCACAATGGTCTAACCAACGAGATTACCTTCACCCATAATCAAAATAAGTTTATACTCAATCCTTTACCACATTCCAAAGCTCTTTGTGGACCGGTGTCTCATGTGTTTGGTCCCTGATAGCAACCTTCCCTTTCGATTTTCCTGGTTAACCTCGAGATACTCCTTCAAGAACCCTTCCTTGATCAGGCTAGCCAATTGGTGACCCAAGGTTATGCATAGTTCAACATTGTGCCCAAATGCTCTATGGAGCTCGTACCAGGCATATGTTCGCGACCCCAAGTTTCGATCTGTCTTATGGGGGAACTTTAGCTTTTCTGCTACCCCTGGCATACTCAGGAGCTCTCTATAGGATACTCAGAATTTGGGCCGAGTTGATGATGTAGAGCATGGGAACTTTGATGTTTCAAATTCATGATGAAGCTTGAAGTTGTGCTGCTTTTGGTTTAGGTTTAGATTAGAGTGTTTAGAATCTATGTAAAGATCAGTTTTTGACCCTTGCACAAAGCTTGCCTAATCTGTTTTAAAAAGAAAAGTGTTTTTCTAAGCAAAGAGAAAAACAACCGGTTGAATTATCGAAATAACCAGTTTTTTGTCACTTGACTTGTTTAAAGGTTTTAAAACTGTTTTTGACTTGGTTATGTAACCACCTAACCAATTCAACCGGTTAAAACGTCTTTTCAGCCGGTTGATTTTAACATTTCATAGCAGCTTTTTGAAAACGTGTTAATATGTTTTGGATGTGAATCAAAACTGTTTTGACAATAAATGTTGCCTGGAACGACTAGTTTTTTGTGCTATAAATATAGCCTTTCTTTCAAAATAATAGACACAAGTTTTATATCAAACAAAGTGAGATTGAGATTGATTTGAAAGAAGCTTTTCAAAAGTTTTGCAAGATTGCTTTTTAGCTTTGCTCTGGTAGAAGATCTGATCATAGGAGTTCCTGGTTTCTGTAATCTCAGGTGTTTTCTATTCCTTTCATGATTCTTGTAATTGTACTTTCATAAACTTGTAAGTGTGTGTGAAATCCTATAAAGTCAGAGAGTGTTCTGACTTGAGGTATGTGGTTGCAAAGAGGGTAAGTGGGTCTTGTGGAGATCACCTCTTTGTGGTTGTGTTGTTGTAATCTGTGAGCGATTACTAATGGAACCCAATGGTTGTTCTGGGAACTGGATGTAGCTCAAGGTTGAGTGAACCAGTATAAAATTGGTTGTGTAAATCTCTCCCTCTCTCTCTCACTCCTTATAACTGTTTGTTTTAATTCTGTTTTTGTTGTTGCTATAAACAACTGGTTAAAACGTATTTTCAACCGGTTAAAATTATGTAAACAGTTTCTTAATCATTGTTTGATTGTTTTCCTTGATTGTTTTATCTGTTAATTGTGTTAAAGCTTCATTCCTAATCAATCTTTGCGAAATTTTTTGATAAACAATTCACCCCCCTCTTGTTTAAGCCATCAATTCTTACAATTGGCATCAAGAGTTAGGTTGTTGAAAAATATTCAAGTTCTGTTTTACTAAAAACTGTTTTACATGGCTGACAAGTTGCCTTTTGGGGAAGGTGCGTCCATAAGCAGGCCACCACTATTTTGTGGTGTAAATTACCAATTTTGGAAGGTAAGAATGAAAATCTTTATGCATTCCACTGATAAGGGTATTTGGGAAACAATTGAAAATGGTCTCTTTATACCTCAAGTTAAAAGAGATGAGGTTTTAATTGATAAACCTTCATCTGAATGAATTGAGGCTGAAAGCAAGAAAGCAAAGTTTGATTGGATTGCTAAAAATATATTAATTTTTGCCTTAATTTGTGATGAATTTTTCAGGGTATCACAATGTAGTTCAACAAAGGAAATGTGGGACATTCTTGAAGTCACACATGAAGGGACAAATGATGACAAGAGGGCCAGAAAGCATGCTCTTATCCAAGAGTATGAGCTATTTAGAATGCAGAAAGGAGAGACCATATGTGATGTGCAGAAAAGGTTCTCTCACATAGTCAATCATTTGATGAGCCTTGGTAAGTCTTTTGATAAAGAGGAGCTAAACATCAAGATCTTGAAGTGTCTTGATAGAACATGACAGCCAAAGGTCACTGCCATTTCAGAATAAAAGGATTTGAAATCAGTGACAATTGCTTCCTTGTTTGGTAAGCTAAGGGAGCATGAACTAGAGATGAATAAGAAGACTTGTATTAAGCATATTTTATCGGTGACTACACATGACCCATTAGAATCATATTGAAAAAATTCATCATCAACTTTCTACTCTCAAGGTGATTTGTTGCAACTACTTTCAATAGTCTAATGCATAGACCTCATCTACCTTCTTATCACTCAATAATTATCTTAATGTATGCAACTAAATCATAAGTAAAACATATGATATATCCTTCTTATAACGAGTTTCATATTTAATATTATGACTCATTTCGTGCCATATCATCCCAGGTACCCCTTATCACTCATCCAAAAAGGGTCATCACACCCATATAGGGTTACACATATAAAAGAATCATCACAACCTATAAAAGGGTCACACACCCATAAAAGAGTCGTCATATAAATTATATATAATAATCATCACAATGTATATCACACAAGATACACGCATCTTTTTATCATCCTCAATAACATATATACAAACATACACAAAACACTTGTATAAATCAACACAACAACATTTCAGCAACAAAGACACATCGTTTCAGTAGGTGCATCTCACTTGAGTGACTTTCCTTCCTTATACAAATGAAAAATCCTTCGCCTGAGTCCTTATCACTTTTGCGTGATCTTAGTGTTCTACTTGTTGTATAATCCAACAAGTTTTAGAAATATCAAACACATTGCCTCATCAATGCTTAGGTGACATAGTGTAGCTTGAGCACTAACACATAATTGCATGAACTCACAAATTCTAAAACCTGTTGCATCAGGGTCACAACACAACACTTGATGTGAGTTGATTTTAGGATTGAACATTTTATGGGTTGCACTTTGTTTAGGTTTTTTGAGATTAACAATTTAAGGTGATAACACAAAGAAAATCTCCACTGGACACGAACTTAACCAAGTAAGTGTGAAGGTTCACTTTTAGAGGGTAAAGAGAAAAACACAATATGGTGATTATGATGATGAAGGTAAATTGCAGAAATGGAAAGAACATAAGATGAAGAATGACAAGTGAAAACCAAAATAAAAGACAAGCTAATA
Source organism: Phaseolus vulgaris (assembly GCF_051622355.1). Classification (NCBI taxonomy): domain Eukaryota; kingdom Viridiplantae; phylum Streptophyta; class Magnoliopsida; order Fabales; family Fabaceae; genus Phaseolus; species Phaseolus vulgaris. Next base: position 34,506,478 of record NC_143504.1, read on the forward strand.
AGTGTCTAATTTCAGTGATATTTCATATTAAAATATAGAAACTTATGAGGATTTATTGCTAATTTACATTTAAAATAATCCATAATTTATGAATTTATACCTTTTTTACATTTTTTATGATCTTTATTTGAATAAGAGTATTTTATTCCTAAATTTGGTGTTAGTTGCAGATTTTTAGGGACGTTTGAAGATTTGGAGTAAAGGAGAATAATTTAAGCTAAAAAGAGAAAGTTGGAAGGTCCCAAAATGGAAAAAGATGCAAAGAAAGATTGAGCCATTTTTTATGTTTTATCACTTAGCCCATTAGCGCGACACAGCAAGCCACCTAACCCTAGAAAAGTAGGATACATAGGGGGCTAGAGGTTTAACCCTAGTGTGCCAAATTAGAGGAAAACACCATAGAGTGAATTGTAACCCAATTGGGAAAATGGAAGGTGCTAAAAGTATGCGTGGCTAATTCTACCCTTTGGGATTGGGAGTAATCTGCTCGAACTCTTATGTATTGAGGTAATATCTTATATATTCATATTCAATTCTTGATTGATTATTGGTATTGTTGTTTTACTTTTAACTTTCCGTGACAAATTGAGAATCCTAAATTTGACCGGAAGGTATTTTTAGAGTTTGGACCTAAACAACAATACTTAACATATTTGAGTGCTAGGAATAGACTTGAAATGTTAATTGCTATTAAACGTCTGAGCTTCGTTCTAAGTTGTTCTTATAATTATGCGAGGGATCGATAGTTAGGGGACATTCTTAAGAATTTTATATGTGAGGAATCGATATAAATAATTTTTATACGGGAATCAATTTCAATCAAAGAACTTAATATTGACATGCTATTCAAAATACATGAGAGTGAGAAAGATGAAACCTAATCCCTATTTTTCCAATTGAAACAACTAATTCTTTGTTTGTTTTCTTATTGATCAGTGTCAACATAACATAATTAATTCAAAACACTTTTTATTGTTCTATTTTTATATTTAGCGATTTTTGTATTCGATAATTCACTATTCCTTATGGGATCGATATTCGTCCTTAGGGAAAATTATTACTTCTGACGAATGCGGTGCACTTGCCATAGAAAGTCATCACAAGCATAATAATATAAAGAGGAATGGAATGGAAGGCACAAAAGGAAGACAAAAAGATGAAGGGATGAAGAAAGCTCATGGAAGAAGAAGGGATGTCACGCCACTTGGAGAAGGAGACACTCCAAGATGAGTGGTGAAATAGTCGCCACTTGAAGTGCTCACACACTCAAGATAAGAGCCACTATGAGAACTTTCAAGTCTCACAAAAACACTCTTGCAGAGTTTCTTTACTTACAAAATTCAATGTGTGAAATACTGATGACTTTTTACGGCAAGTGCATCGTGTTTGTCAAAAGTAATAATTGTCCCTAAGGACGGATATCAATCCCACAAGGAACAGTGAATTATCGAGTACAATAATCGCTAAATATAAAAACAGAACAATTAAAAGAGTTTTGAATTAATTGTGTTGGCACTGATCAATAAGAAAACAAACAAAGAATTAGTTGTTTCAATTGGAAAAATAAGGATTAGTTTCATCTCTCTCACTCTCAAGTATTTTGATTAGCATGTCAATATTAAGTTCTTTGATTGAAATTGATGCCCGTATAAAAATCATTTATATCGATTCCTCGCATATAAAATCCTTAAGAATGTCCCCTAACTATCGATCCCTTGCATAGTTATAAGAACAACTTAGAACGAAGCTCAGACGTTTAATAACAATTAACATTTCAAGTCTATTCCTAGCACTCAAATATGTTAAGTATTGTTGTTTAGGTCCGAACCCTAAAAATACCTCCCGGTCAGATTTAAGATTCTCAATTTGTCACGGAAAATTAAAAGTAAAACAACAATACCAATAATCAATCAAGAACTGAATATTAATATATAAAATATCACCTCAATACATAAGAGTTTGAGTAGATTACTCTCAATCCCAAAGGGTAGAATTAGCCACGCATACTTCTATCACCTTCCATTCTCCCAATTGGGTTACAACTCACTCTATCCTCTCAATCTGGCACACTAAGGTTGAGCCTCTAGCCCTCTATTTATCGTAGTTTTCTAGGGTTAGGTTGTTTATTGTGTCGCGCTAATGGGCTAAATGATAAAACATAAAAAAAAGGCTCAATCTTCCTTTGCATCTTTTTCCATTCTAGGACCTTCTATCTTTATCTTTTTAGCTCAAATCATTCATCTTTAATCCAAATCTCCAATCTTCCTTAGAAATCTGCAATTAACACCAAATTTGGGAATAAAATACTCTTATTCAAATAAAGATCATAAAAAATGTAAAAAGGTATAAATTCATAAATTAGGGATTATTTTATATGTAAATTAGCAATAAATCCTCATAAGTGCCTATATTTTAATATGAAATATTACTGAAATTAGTCACTTATCACTCTCCCCAACTTAGAATCTTGCTTGTCCTCAAGCAAAGTAAATGAATATATTTGAATTTAAATATCAAATAGCTTAATTCACTAAACAACAGATCAAATTAGAAACTTATGATGCTTCCAAATTCAAATATAGAAAATTATAGACACAATCAATTTCCAGAATCAAATCAAAACAAATAAATGACAATTCATCAAGGAATATCTTCTCATATGCTCACGGGTAAGTGTTTGTTTCTCTCTATTTTCACTGAATCATAACAAATCACAGTTGCTTTTCATTTCATCTTCAAATCACAAACATATTAGAAACATGAATCTTGAGGTCTTTTCCAGGGTTGTAATGAGGTTGGGCTTCCAAAAAATATTGGTTTTTCTTAGATAACAAAATGCACATATTAAAGAAGAAGAACATATCTACAATTCAATTATAGAGAACATATATGTTATCTAATTACCACTTTCTTTCGATGTCATATTTTCCCTCATTTTCTTTCTGACTTTTCATGATTTTCATGAAATTTTTCTATCTTTCTTTTCTATTTATTTTTATTCTTCTGTTCCTTTTTTTCTTTTCAATAATAGGAAAAGATTCTTCCTATTTTCAACTTTTTGACTTTCACAATCAGAACCAACCATTCCCTTTTCTATATGTATTGCATCTATGTTCTCCTTCCTTAAACATGCTAAAGGGTAGGAAATTATATCAATAAAGGTTAAGGTGCAATATTAACAAAAAAATTCTTGGCCCAAAGGGGATAAAAAAAATGGAATTCTAATATAAAGGTTGGCTTTTTGGCCCTGGCTCCTAATTAATACAAACAAATGCCTCAATCATCTTCATGCTCTTTTATGATGCAACAAAAATAAAAATTAAGCAACCACAACTGTCAAATCATCAGTAAAACTCTCAAAACTGTTTAAGGTTCACACACTCACTTGGTTTAAATGGTCTCATTCCTTTTTGTCTTGTCATTATCTGTCCTAATCAATCATCCTGTTAAATTTTCATGTATCATAATTTTAACTACATTTGAATAGGGATTCAATCATATTTTCTTTTCTAACCTGTGTCTAATTCATCTCACTACTTAATATTTAAAAACAAATTCTTTTTTCCACAATTCAAAATTAATATTCTAGTTATTTTTAATTTGAAAAAAAAAACTAGAAAACAAACAAATTAAAACTGAAATTTAGTCAAAAAAGATAATTCAAGACTTAAAATTACCAAACTAATAAAACAGGAAATTTATTCAAAATAAGCAATAAAAACAAACCAAACAAATAAGCAAATAAACATAAAACAAAATAACCGAAAAATAAAATAAATAAAATAAGAAAAAATCCAAATAACTGAAAAGAAAAGAGAATTAGAGAGATAAAACCATATTTTTGTTCAATCCTCTATTCTTAAGAAGTCATCCAGCATTTTGTTAAAATTTTTATCTACAGTCTTGCTTCATTTGCTGAATCTGCCCCCCTGAATAATAGAACCTGTCCCCAAGTCAAAAATACATAACCTGCAAAATGATTAGGAGGCATATAGGATTTTTTTTTTATTATTCTTATTTACTTTTCTTTTTTATTTTTTATTTTAAATAAAATCAGCAAAGGTAATAAAACAACATAAAACTAAAATGTGGACTGGGTTGCCTCCCAGTAAGCGCTCGTTTAACGTCATCTAGCTTGACGCCTGTTTATTTCAAGGTGGAATATCTCTATGATCCATCCTTTTGTACACATTCTTCCCCTGCATTAAAATTTTTAAGACCATTAAAAAGATTTAAAGTTACCTCTTCATCTTGACTTCTAACTTGAAGTTCTCCTTTGTCGACATCAACTATGATTCTAGCAGTCTTCATAAAGGGTCTTCCAAGTATCAAGGAACCTCCTCATCTTCTTTCATGTCCATCACAACAAAATCCACAGGAAATATGAATTTATCCACCTTGACGAGAACATCTTCAACCACACCATATGGATACTTGGTTACTTGATCAGCTAACTTTAAAGTCATCTTGGTGGGTTTAATCTCCAAATCACCTATTTTCTTCAACATTGCCAAAGGAATTATATTTACGCTTGCTCCCAAATCCAATAAAGCATTGGCTACTAATAAAGCACCTATAGACACGGGAAGGTTAAAACTCCCTAGGTCCTTGAATTTTTTAGGCAAGCCTTTTTGAATAATGACATTGTATCTATCCTCCAGCTCTATATTTTTTTCTTCAATATAGCTCCTATTCTTTCGAAATCTTTCAAATGTTGAATCTTGCTTCAAATTTCCTGCAAAATAATTTTTAGGGAGCAATTTATCAAAGAATTTTCTTTCCTTCTCGCTTTTTGAAGGAGAATGAGGATATGATAAATCTTTTTCAAAAAATCCTCTCTCCTTATTTTCACTTTTCTTCTTTATTTTTTCCTCCTCACTTCTCTCTTTCTCATCTCTCTTCCCCTCTATCTCATCTTTTTCTTCTTTTTCAGCCACTACATTATCGCAATGCTCTTTTGAATTGGTTTGCCTATTGACTGAAAACTGGCCACTTTGTTCCTCCACAATTTGTGAAATTTGTTTGGTCAGCTGTCTCATCTGGATCTCTATACTCCTAATCATGGCCATGCTATTGTCCTGCGCTCTCACAATATTGTCCTGCGCGCTCACAATCTTTGTCAGAGCGTCTTCAACTTTAATCATTCTTTCAAGCATGGATGGATCCTCAACTTCAGGTGAATTGTTCTGATAAAAATAGTGACCATTAGGATGAACACCTCCACAAAAATCACACCTGATTGACTGACTTTGGCTTTGAGATGAATGAACAACATATAATTGTTGGGGGAATTTAGCCATTTGTGCAGTTAGTTGCTCAATCTGCTGTGTCAGAATCTTATTTTTAGCCAAGAGTGCATTTTCTAACAACCCTTTATTCTGAAGATCTTGTCCATCATGTTGGGCTTTATAATCAGTTGATGCCAATGCATCAATAATTATTGTCGCTTGTTCTACATCAAGGGCCATCATTGTGCCACCAGCTGCAGCATCTAGGAGCATCTTTATGTCAGATCTGAGACCATTCAGGAATATGCTCAGTTGAGAAATATCTTCAAACCCATGATTTGGGCATTTTCTCAATATCATCTTAAATCTTTCCCATGTATCACAAAAGACTTCATTTGCTCCTTGTCTGAACATAGAGATTTCAGACTTTGCTTTGATGTAGCGAGAAATTGGAAAAAATCTTTGCAAAATTTTTTCCTCTACATCCTTCCAGCTAGTGAGGCTCTGATTTGGAAGTGATTTGAGCCATTCCTTAGCCTTTCCTGCCAATGAAAAAGAAAACAAGCGCATATAAACATTTTCAAGATCACCTGATTGAAAACCCATTGTTCCTACCAATTCATAAAATGTATCCAAATGTGAATATGGATCCTCATGTTCTATTGCTATAAATTGATAGGCACGGATGAGAGTGAGAAAATCGGAATTTATTTCCAAGGCCTTGGTAGTAGGTATTGCAATACTAGAAAAATGTCTTGGTCCTTGGTACATGACATAATCTCCAAGTGTCTTGCTGTTCTGTCATGTTGCTTTCTTCCTAAAACATATTAGTGGAGAGAAAAAAACAGAGAACTGTTTTTTCTTTAAAAAGAATAAAATAAAATAAATTTGAAGATAAAAATAAAAACAAAATATGTAAAATAAAATAAATAAATAAATAAAACCAAAAAACAAAAATAAAACACTAAAATGACGTTAAGAGAAAATTAACAAAAATATTCAAAAAAAAAATATAGATAAAATAAAAACTAAAAACAGAATAAAAGAAAACTCTAAAAACAAAAAATAACGTACAAAAAAAAACTAGAAATAAAATAAAATAAAATAAAGTTAAAAAAAAATTGAAAACTATAATTGTAAACAACTAATATTCTAACTAACTAGCTTACGTAGAAATAAAAACTAAAACTAATAATAAAATATAATTAAAATAAATAAATAACAGTTACGTAAACATAAATAAAACTATCTAAACTAATCCTAAAAAAACTAAAATAAAATATAATAAAACAAAATCAAAATCAAAATCAAAACAAAATAAAATCAAAATAAACTAAATTAAATAACGTAAAGAAAAGAAAAAAAATAATATAAAATTAACAACTTTTTTTTTAAACAGCAAATCTATACTAAAATCAAATCTAATTTTAATAAAATAAACAAAATCAAAACAAATAAAAAAAAAATATTTACAATATTTAGGAAATTATACTCAACAAATCAAATCTGGTCCCCGGCAACGGCGCCAAAAACTTGATGACTTTTTACGGCAAGTGCACCGTGTTTGTCAAAAGTAATAATTGTCCCTAAGGACGGATATCCATCCCACAAGGAACAGTGAATTATCGAGTACAATAATCGCTAAATATAAAAACAGAACAATTAAAAGAGTTTTGAATTAATTGTGTTGGCACTGATCAATAAGAAAACAAACAAAGAATTAGTTGTTTCAATTGGAAAAATAAGGATTAGTTTCATCTCTCTCACTCTCAAGTATTTTGATTAGCATGTCAATATTAAGTTCTTTGATTGAAATTGATGCCCGTATAAAAATCATTTATATCGATTCCTCGCATATAAAATCCTTAAGAATGTCCCCTAACTATCGATCCCTCGCATAATTATAAGAACAACTTAGAACGAAGCTCAGACGTTTAATAGCAATTAACATTTCAAGTCTATTCCTAGCACTCAAATATGTTAAGTATTGTTGTTTAGGTCCGAACCCTAAAAATACCTCCCGGTCAGATTTAAGATTCTCAATTTGTCACGGAAAATTAAAAGTAAAACAACAATACCAATAATCAATCAAGAACTGAATATTAATATATAAAATATCACCTCAATACATAAGAGTTTGAGTAGATTACTCTCAATCCCAAAGGGTAGAATTAGCCACGCATACTTCTATCACCTTCCATTCTCCCAATTGGGTTACAACTCACTCTATGGTGTTTTCCTCTCAATCTGGCACACTAAGGTTGAGCCTCTAGCCCTCTATTTATCCTAGTTTTCTAGGGTTAGGTTGTTTATTGTGTCGCGCTAATGGGCTAAATGATAAAACATAAAAAAAATGCCCAATCTTCCTTTGCATCTTTTTCCATTCTGGGACCTTCTATCTTTATCTTTTTAGCTCAAATCATTCATCTTTAATCCAAATCTCCAATCTTCCTTAGAAATCTACAATTAACACCAAATTTGGGAATAAAATACTCTTATTCAAATAAAGATCATAAAAAATGTAAAAAGGTATAAATTCATAAATTAGGGATTATTTTATATGTAAGTTAGCAATAAATCCTCATAAGTGCCTATATTTTAATATGAAATATTACTGAAATTAGACACTTATCAAATACACGAGGCAAAATACTCTATTTATAGGAGAAAATGTCTTGAAGAACAAGATAGAGGGGTAGGGGTGTCATTTGTAAGAAGCCTTCTAGAAGGTAGGTTAAAGAAACCCTAAACCTAGAAGCACTTGTCATGAAAGGTGGGCTTGACACAAGCTCAAATTACTAAGCACGCCCTACTCTAGTTTATTCTTTTATTTGAACCCTCAAAGTGAGCCGGATTTATTTACAAACATTTTTGTCTTATAAGAAGACCAAAAGGAAGAACATTTGATGCTCTGGTCTACCAACTCTTCTTTTGTTGAGGTCCTTTCGATATTTGGTGGGGCCTTGTCTTGAATGATGAGATGACTGATCACAGTGTGAGTTGTCTCTTGTGTCCTTGGTCATCTGCTTGGTTAATTGGGTTGTATCAACACTTGAACAATTTCTCATCGTTTTAGCTTCACTTGTTCCAACAGAGAGAAAATTGTCATAATCTTTCTTTCACTCAATCCTTAAGGCAAAATAAATTGAGTGATATGCTATATCTCTTGAGAGTTTATGCTATTGCTTGAGCAACATTGAACAATGGTAACTCATCGCTTGGGAATTGTTTGATTGGTAATATCAACATTGAGCAATATCAACCCATAAAGCATAAGTTTGACAGACAAAAAGTATAACATATCAATATTAACACATCAAAATCCAAAGCATTAATTCAAAATGCCCAGTATGACTATCTCATCTTCTTAACTCCAAAAAATCATATTTTGAATTTCCAACAATCATACACATAATTACATACACTACAAGAAAATCATTAAATAACAATCAAATTTAGAGACAAAAATTAATTAGTCACTATATTGACTAAATTAAATACTATTTTAGAGATTAAAAATTTATTGGTATCTAAAGTGGTTTCTATTATTAATAAAAATTTATAAAATGATTTCTAAATTGGTATCTAAATTAGTTATCAAAGTTTTAGCTACTAATATTTTAATTCTAAATCAGTCTTTAAAAGACTTATAAAGACTAATTTAGAATATAAAGTGGTTAGTAGCTAAAATCTTGGTAGCTAATGGTTAGATATCAATTTAGAAACTACTTTATAATTTTTTATTAATAATAAAAATTACTTTGATACCAAAAAAATTTTTAGTTAATAAAATAGTCTTTAATTTAATCAATACAATATTTAATTATTTTAGTATTTAAAATTAATTTTTATTTAATGATTTTTTTAGTAATAATCATAGTACACATTTTTACATTTTTATTCCAATATTCAACTTCAAGTGGATATTAACTTAAATCCCTAAATTGACAACATCTCTTCTTTATTAGATACTCAAAGAAAAGAAAAAGGAGAAGTTAAACTAACAGTAGAGAAGAAAATACTTACCTTGAGAAAAAATCTAATTAACTATCTTGATCTTCAGCTACTACCTCTAAAAGTTATAGTTTATTTGCAGAATAAATAATTTCAAAATTCTAGAGAGAGTTGAGAGAAAATAGAATTCTAGAAAGATAAATTTTTTAATGAAATAAATAATATATATTTTTAACTTATTTATAAACTCTTAATTCTTGATTTAATTTAAAATTTATATCTCTATTAAAATTCCATTTCTTATAAAGAGAGTATTATAAAGAATAATCGATCATATTTATTGAATGAGATTTTGATAGATGTAAGAATTTATATTTTTATACCGAACTAAAAGAGATACATTTTATGTTAATAATTCAAGTATATATCAATCTTTTTAGTAAAAACATATCTACAAATATTAAGGAAAATATAATTAATGTATCATTCAATTATAAATGGATCTTATAAAAAAAAATGAAAGAATTTTTCGAAAATAGTCTTACGAAAGGGTGTTTATAAACATCTAAAGGTGAAATAACTTTTTTTTTATTAGTTTGGTTTTCATAAACTTTGAAATAGTGTCTATTGTATCAATTAACTAACATACATTAAATAGGTTACATCATATATACTTAAATTTAGCATCGTATGACCGGATACAAGTTAAAACATGATAATAGGTATTACCTTTCAGACTGTAACAAATAACTACTACTGAAAGTAATAATTAAGTTCATTTGGGATGTTTAGAAGATAAATTTTTTCAAAGAATTATGGGTTACAACAACTTCAACAAATGCAAAGTATTTCATATGGAGACTTGGATTGCTAATATGGTAAATATGGATAATAGGGGTATTTTGTTAAGTTGAATGTTATGCCAATTATGTCAGTTAAGACAACACGTTTTTATTAAATGCAAAATAGTCTCTACAGTGTGGAATTTGTGTAACAATGGGTAGGGCTTAAAATAGTCTCAAATAACTGTTATTGGACATTTTCATTAGTTCATTTTCTCAAGTTTAAATAAAAAGTAAAATAAAATATCAAAAACAATGTTTTGGGATCACATAAATCGTTATGTTTAGGATTGTAGTCTATGATGGAAAAGAGATTTTTGGTCTGACACAATTGAAAGGATGGACATGAATTACAAACCTAAAAAAAAAAGAAGCTAATTTCTCATATCGAAATTGGTGTATGTATCCAAAATCCTATTTATTATCTGTATAAAATTAAACAATACATATTTACATATTACTCATAAAGGGTTTAATAGGGAATTGTTGGTGTTTTAAGTATGGTATAAATCTCATACATATAATTCGCGTAAGTGGTGAGTAGAGAATGAAACACCATGGTAATATCTACTGTTATTTTGTTAGCTTATGATGTGCAAGAGATAGGTATCAACAATGTCAAAAGCATGTGGTAAAGTGCGAAAACATATGCACCTGGATCTCAATATGTCTCCTGCAAAAATCAAAATGAGATGGATGTTGCATCATTTGTACAGGCGGAAAGAGTCTCAATAACAAGGTTGCTTCAAAATCAGAACATTTGTGATTATGGTCATGTGGATCTACAAATACATAATCTCAAAGGAGGAAAAGATTCAAAGATAGACGCTTTTGTAGTTTTAGGTACGGAGGATGAGGAGGTTATGTAGTATCCATACTACAAGTGATGTATGATTCTTATAATTTTGATGTAACGTGTCTCCATAATTCTTTATCAAGATATACATGTCTAGGTTAAATGAGCTTTTTTTTAAAGTACATTTTATAGGATGCGTTATAAATATAGTACATCATGTTTATGGGTTGGAGCACCCAATGGCTCCATTTAATTAATTTAATATTAATGATTAAAAAAATTAATTAAGTTTATTTAATGATATTATTTTTATACAATAAATGTAATTTTTTAAATTACTTTCAATTACATTTATCGATCAATGTGTTTAAGTTTAAATATAAGGATATTTAAAAAAATAGTGACATTAAATAGGGTTAAGGTGGATTTAATTTGTTTATAATTAAATTTACCTAAGATAAATCAATTTTACTAATATTTGAATAGAGAGAGCAAGGGTGAAAGGATTTAATTTTGATACACATGAAAGATTGGATGATGGAAATCAAATTTAGAGGAAACAATTTTTTTTAAAAGCTTTCATGTTAGGCATCACTATGTAACTTGACATCTTAGTTAGGCTGATACCTCAAGTAACAACAATCATCTACCATCACATGAAAAAAGTATTATTAAAAAAAAGAAAAAAAAGAAAAAACAAAAAAATATGGGGGGACTAGACCAAAACTCATATGTTAACAAAAACCATACATAGGTAGACTATACCTATTCATAAAAAAATCTAAGAACATACTAGATGGAAGCCTATTATACCGATGAAATACTTCTCTATGAATAAATCCTAAATTAGCCAACTTATCAGCACACGTCCCTTCACGAAAAATATGAGTAACCCTAAACCTGATTTTCCCACAGTAATTAAGACAAGTATTTCATCGATTACGAAACATGCACATAACATTAGTCCTAACAGTAAATGCAACACAAACCAATGCAGAATCACATTGAAGCCATACATTAGTAAGCCCCACCTTTTGAGCTTCCTCTATAGCATGTATAACTCCATAAAACTCAGCAACCATAGTAGTCTGAACTTCAACAAATCTAGAGAAAACACCAATAAACTTTCCCATACTCCCAAGAAAAATACCTCCACAAGTAGCAAGACCAGGATATCCCCTACCAACCCCATGAGTGTTAATTTTAACACAGCCTGGTGAAGGAAACTCTCATCTAACAGGAAGAGAACAAAGAACTTTACTAGTACGAGTATTAATACCAAAAAATTTAATCACGTTGAAATCCAACATATCATTATTCATTGAAGCTTTAGAAGAATTTCCCACTAGACAAGTTAAATATTTAATTATCAAAAACATCAAAGCATAATTCCTCATACGCCATATCATCCAAATAGAAAAAGTTATCACAACAAGCTTAATCAATTTAACCAAAGGACTACCATCACTCTTAATAAAAGAAAGAAGATCATCCTTATTAGAGAAATGAGAAGTAAGAAAATTTTGTCGAACCCAATTCCATATATGCAAAGCATTAGAACATTCAAAAAATAATTGTTAAATAGATTCCTCGTTTTTTTCACAAAGCGTACACATAGAAAATATATACAAACCTTTATTTTGAATATGCCAATTTCTAGGAAGCCATCCATGAAAAACTTTCCAGAGTACTAGAGTTTTGGAAGGTGGAATTGATGAAGACCAAATGAATTTACCCTTACCACAGGGAACTCTTGGTGCCAAGAAAAAAGTTCTAGCCGATTTAAGAGTGAAACGACCAGACTCATCTAGAAACCAATTAGGAATATCTTGTTCCTCCTTAACCATGATATGATTAAAATAATGAGGCATCTGTTGTAAAGACAAGGGAATATTCCAATCACAACCTTTTCGAAATTGAGAGACTGTATCCGAAATGCTAGCACCATCAGATAACCCTACAATATTTTCTAAAGAAGTAGTAAAACATCATTTATCATTCCAGAAATTAATAAAAGTACATGTACCAACAATCCAAGAAGTGTAATAAAGTATAGTAGAATAAAACTGCTTAATTCCAGGCCAAAGAGATGAGGATATATAAATCATTATAAACTCGTATTTTGATTTAAGAACCCTGACTTTCAGGAGAAAAGACCAACGCATGTTGCTATAAGCAAATTTCCTAGAAAGCTTAAGAAGATATGCATTATTTTCATGACGAAGATTAATAAGGTTCAAACCTCCATTCTTAAGAGGAGAACAAATCGTATCCTAATTCTCGGTGACTATGCCTTTATTTAGAATATCACCAGTCCAAATAAAATTTTGACACCACTGTTCAACTTGCTTAAGAAGTAAAACATGTCATTTATACATATTAAAGTTATAAGCTAGAAATTCAGTAATCATCATATTGACCAACTGAATCTGACTCATCATACTAAGAGATTTACCTTTCAAAGATGCTAGCTTCAATTTGACTTTATCAGCTAAAGGTTGAAGAAATCGACACTTTGGAGCACCAACAAAGATAAGCACTCCTAAATAATTGAAAGACAAACATTCAGGACTACAAGAAAGAATACGTTAAATTTTGGTGACAAATTTTGGTGACAAATCCATGGTGAAAAAACTACTCTTAGAATTATTAACATATTGACAAGAAAAATCACCATATGTTTTAAGCAAAATACTCAAATTTCTAAAAGACTTATTATCCCCCCTACAGAAAACAAATATGTCATCAACATATAAAATATAAAAGGGAGTGAGATAACCTTGCGAACTAGCCATATGTATAATTTTCTTATCATTCACAAGCTTAGAGATACCTCTACTAAGAACTTCCTCTTCATGACAGAAAAGTAAAGGAAACAAAGGATCACTTTGTCTTACACCTCTACTTCAAGGAGAAAAAAACCCACAAATTGCCATTTATTCTGATAGAAAGCATAGCTGAACAAAGAATTGTACTAATCCAACAGACAAACGAGGGGTGAAAATCAAAGCGTGTCAAAACTAATAATAAGAACTTCCACCTCATAGTGTCAAAGGCTTTATGAATATCGATTTTGTAAGCCACATTACCTCCTCTAACCTTTTTAGAAAGAAAGTTAATAGTTTCAAAAGCAATACCAATGCAATATTGAATCTGTCTACCTTGCACAAATCCATATTGGTTAGGAGAAATGATTCTAGCAGCCACAAGTGCAAGCCTATCCGCCAGTATCTTGGAAATAATCTTAAATATGAAATTAGCAACAACAATTGACCTGTAATCTTTAATGGAGTCAACACCCTGAATCTTAGGAATAAGAGATACCACATTATTGTTCAATCCATGGAGAACCCAGTTTTGTTTAAAAAGTAGTTGAACAACATTGCAAACATCTATCCCAATAATTTCCCAATAAGAATGATAGAAAACACCACCAAAACCACCAAGACCAGGAGCACTATTACCATTGAGATTAAAAACAATATTCTTGATTTCCAAAAAATTAGAGCATTTAATCAACATCATATTCTCCTCAAAGGAAACTAGCTCAGGAATTTAAGTACCAATAAAATCTTCCATATTAGTTATTCCAATCAAGGATACAAGAAAGATCATTAGTAGTAATCCAATCAAGGAATTCATTACAAGAAACCTGATTAGGAGACCCCCCCCTGCAGTCATCCGCCGAGAGCACAACATTATAATCTCTTAGAATACACCAAGGCCATGTGAAGAAAGTAAGATCCCTCCACAAAAACCGTCTAACCTAGTACTTGTTAGCACCATAAACACCTGCAAAGTTAAACATTTATCATGCAAAAGGTAAGTTATAGAAATAATTTGATCATTGACCAAGAAATTTTGGACAAGATTAGGAGCCGACAAACATCAAAGCTTAGCAGCTTTATTAACAATAGGAGACGTAGCCACCAAATGCATATTAACGGATTTCAAAAGGACATCGAAAGCATCAATGTTCGACATCATAGGTTCAACAAGAAAAACCAGGAGGGGTTTATGTAGTTTAAGTAAACTAATCAACATCAACACAGTTTTGTGGTTTCCCTGTCCTCTAACATTCCAAAAAAATGAAGAGACCTTCATTGAGACGTTGTAGAGAGAACTACCTTAGTAGGTTTTTTGGATTTACCAGTCCCTTTAGGTGGTCTCCATGGTTTTCGTTTAGTGCAAACTATTTCCTTCCCAGTATTATTGGCATGCTCCTCCATCTCATTAGGATCAACCCAAAATTTGGAGACAACCCGATTTTCAATAGTGATATGGTCATAATTAAATTTAACAATGGCAGTCAGAATAATTGACGCACCAATATTAGAATCACCTCCTACATCTATAGTTTCCAAACCATCAAGAGAGAAAAAGTGATTTTGCAGGACCAATGTATCATTATCGTGGAGTAATAGAGACCTCCACATGATGACCATCAATAGGAGTCTTGATTGATGCTTTAGTATCCTCAGATGATTTAACCCTCCGAGGAGAGGTAGGACGCGATGAAGATGGTATAGCCACAGGAGCAAAGACCTCCACATGATGAACATAAATGGGAGTCGTAACTAAATGTACAAGTTGTGACTCTGAGCCCTTTGGCTTGCATAACAACAGGTGAATTCCTTACCATCCCTGGTTCTGAAATATCTGAAGTGGGAGTGAACAACCCCTACCTGGATGAGGACCTATCTTGATCTGAGGCATACTCGAGAGAAGGCATCATCGATAATTTTATGATCGATTGATATATTACTATATATGAGTTATGAAATGGTGATATAAGTTCAACTTTGAAAACATTTTTTTTTTGCATTTGTGAGGTGCTCCCTCGGCTACAAATTGATTAACTTTTCGAAGATGAATGGAATAATAATGTGATGAAATAAGATTTGGTAAACGATTATAGTTTTGGTTGAAACTTGAAAAGTGAAAGGTGTATTTTAGTTGCAGCAAATGGTTGTGAGTGAATACCGACAAAAAGAATGGCCCCTTTATCTTGTTCGTCTATATATACACTGATGAATGAATTTTCTTGGAGAGAATCGTTTTGTCATGAGAAGTCACAATCTTTTTTGCATATAAAGCTTTCAATCACGGTTAGAAATGGGTGCATTGAATGGTCTAGATACATGCCCCTTTGAACTTGTTTCCAAGTCACCAAAACTAAGATTTTGGCTAAATGTGTTGAAAATAGAAAAAAAAAAGGACTTTTCCTTTCGGCATTAGCACACCAATACGCATCTTTGAAATCAAGGACTTTCATATACGTGCAGCTTCTACGAAAGCCCATTTTGGACTTAACTATTATTTAATGTCATTTTCACCAAACAGGACAAACCAATTTTTTTTCATTTTTTGCTAGATGTAATTTCCTTTGAATTTTAGTTTGGTGAATGGTTGAAAATGAGAGTACTTAGCCTCTTAATTAATTTGAATCCTCGTATAATTAATTCCTGGCCTCAACTATATCAACTAATTTTTATTAAATTATATTGTTAATGAGCATTGTAGCAAAGATGTGTTGATATCATGCACAGTTAACGGTTCAATAATTTGCGGTTGGAATCTTTATTTTTGTGAAGGAAACTTGAAGGAAGACGGCTTTCCCTTTTGCATGGGGACAAGGATGCAGATCTCCTTGCGATTACAATTCAAAACGATAAATAATTAAGGTTTTGACTTTTCTCTCTTTCTTACTCACAAATTCTAGGTGACATAGCCCTATGAAAATTCTAACCTTGACGTTTTAAAAACAAGTTTATTAATTTTGATAAACTTACTTCTTTATATAATATATATGTATAGTAATTTTTATAATAAAAATAACGTAATTTCCTTTTTTAAAAGCATTTTGACAAATGAATTTACGAGTGTTATATATATATATATATATATATATATATATATATATTATCTCTTTTTATATGTAATAAAAAAAATTATTGGTTTATTTAAATTGAGTTGCTATATTTTTTTGCAAAATAATTAAGATATTTTTAAGATTAAATTGTTAATTTTGAAACAATGAATAATCTTTTTTTTTTCTTCTCCCAATTTTTTTTTTTTACTTTCCATTATGCATAACGACATACTATCTATTAAAAATTGTTAATTTTAGAGATTAATGATCATATTTTTATTTTTTATTCTATGGTAAAATGAACATATAATTTATGTGTTTGTCAATTTTTAATATATATATATATATATATATATATATGTATATATTGATCCTGCCGGTTGACCTGAGTGCAAGAGTCTTGTCACGTCAAAGGTTTCTCCTTCTGGATCATCTTCGCACCACGTTAGCTTCTATCCTCTACACCTCAATTCTTCGCAAGAACCTGCAAAAAACAGAGTGGCGCCACTGCGGCCGATCGCGCTCCGACGCTCAAGTCAGTGACGGAATCACCAAATACTAAGAGAGAAAATCTAACTCAAGGAACCGTGCGCAGTGAATCTAAGTGTACTCAAGAGTATTCTCAAAGCGTACTCAAGTGTTCTGAAAAACGTACCTCAAAGTCTGTTAAGAGTTCCTTATATACCTGAGCACTTTCTCTCTCCTGACTGTTACACCTCTGGACACGTGGCTCGCATCCAGCTGTACATGTGTCACCATCTGGAGCCCCCTTCTACTTGAGCGTCACCTCTACTCTTCAAGCTATTCGACTAAGTTACCCATGCAAGGAGTAACTCGGTGCATAACTTCCTTGGAGCGCGACCCCTTAAGCGGCGAGTACGGGGTGTCACCATGCACACCTTCTCTGTGGTCTCGCCTGCCGCTATCACGATCTGCTTCACTTGCACATCGTGCATGTTCTGGGAAACTGTTCCCTTGCCTCGACCTCTAGCTAGGGAATGATCATCTGATAACCTCGTCCTTCGTACTTGTACCCCTTGAAAGCCTTAAGCAAGCCTTCCTGATCTTGCGGCGATGTGCCCCTTTCGGCGGTCTCTAACCACTTGATCGCCTAAAACTCACATACGGCGACCATGACGCAAGCCTGGTGACCGCCGGTTATACATACTAAAGATCGGAGAACGCCAAGCTAACAATTGACGACTACACAAACTTCCCGATGTACTTCCCTTATGTCAGCCAGGTGTCCCGTTCAACACGCCTATACCATCGCTTGCTGCCACATCATCGCTTCCGATTACCTGATCGGTACACAAGCCCCTCAGTCTTAAGCTGAGACTTGTCCAGCGAAAAGACTAAGAGGTCACGTCATCATCGATCTACGTGGCGCTGGTACGGATTTCCGTACATTCGTACCCTCTGCCTTTCTGACGCTCCACCAACCCCCTTTTCAATCAGACGACACGTGGCTCCATCAATGGTCATTTTCAATTGTCGTTTGCGCTTCCTAAAACATTCGAAAACCCTTAAACCGTTCGCGCTTTTCACTATTCCATCATCTTTCTTCATTCTCAAGCATTCCAAACGTTCTCTCTGCGAACCACGAAGCTTCTCGTCTCTCTGAATCTCCAACTTTCTTCATCGCTCATCCGATCACAAAAAGGTACCCCTTTTACTCCTCCTATTGGTATTTGTTGCATTTTAATCGGTTTGCATCATCCATTAACTGTCTGAAGCATACGTTGTGGGCTGTTTTTCTTTTTTCTCGTAACCTAAGGTTTCATCCCTGATAACGTCCATCCCAGCGAAACCTCAGTCGTTCGTTCTATCTTCTTGTTTCCCAATCGAGTCATTCTCTGCTAGCTTCATTTCATCCCTTTCTTTTTCCTTTGCAGTTCCTGCGATGGCTCACACGAAGTCCACCGCTAACCCTCCTTCTTCATTGCGAAACCCTCCACCCAAAACCAGTAGGGTTGTCCCTGGGATAAATCCTCCATCGATGCGCAACCCATCTCGAGCCTCTGGTGCTCCCTCTGCACAGGCTGAGAGGCCTGCTCCTTCTCATGCCAACCCTACCCAGGCGACTCCCCCACTCGCCGGAGGAGCCTCCCTTCCTCCGCAAGACTATAAGAAGCTCTACCCTTGGGCCACCCCAACTCTGCTAAAAGAGACTTCCTCGATAACCACCGAGTTGGGCGTGCACCGACTGAGGAAAGGAGATCAGTCCGACCTTTCTTTCCACAAGGAGCATGATAGCAAAGTGGTCGTGCTGCCCTACTGCCCGGGTGAACCGATCTGCGCGGACGGTAAGGGGAACAACGGCGAGTTGTTATGCTTTATCTACACTACCTTCAAGAAAGTGAAGCTTAGGCTTCCTTTTACCCGTTTCGAGAGAGAGCTACTGACCGAGCTCAACATCGCGCCCGCCCAGCTTCATCCCAACAGCTGGGCGTTCGTAAGGGCGTTCCAAATTATCTGTGCACACTTGGGGCTACCGGCTTCGGTGGATGTCTTTCTTTTTCTGTTTGAGGCTAAGAATCCCGGAGATCGCCTCTGGGTTAGCTTGAACGGGATTGCTGGGAGGTCAATCCTCTCGATCTTCCAGCAATCTTACAAAGACTAGAAGGGGAAGTTCGTCAAGGTGTGCCAAAACGACCAAGACCCTTCACTGCTCGCCGACTTCCCCTTGTATTGGGTAAACAAGGGAAATAAAGACTCTAAAGAGAGCTTTAGGAGGCCAAGAAGTCCCGACAACATGGAGGAGCTAGACAAAGATCTTTGTCTCTTCTGGAAGAGTGTGGCTGCTGCCAACATCACCTTCCCCACCGCCTCAATAATTGTTCTGCTTCATCTACACTACCTTCTTCAAGAAAGTGAAGCTTAGGCTTCCTTTTACCCGTTTCGAGAGAGAGCTACTGACCGAGCTCAACATCGCGCCCGCCCAGCTTCATCCCAACAGCTGGGCATTTGTAAGGGCGTTCCAAATTATCTATGCACACTTGGGGCTACCGGCTTCGGTGGATGTCTTTCTTTTTCTGTTTGAGGCTAAGAATCCCGGAGATCACCTCTAGGTTAGCTTGAACGGGATTGCTGGGAGGTCAATCCTCTCGATCTTCCAGCAATCTTACAAAGACTGGAAGGGGAAGTTCGTCAAGGTGTGCCAAAACGACCAAGACCCCTCACTGCTCGACGGCTTCCCCTTGTATTGGGTAAACAAGGGAAACAAAGACTCTAAAGAGAGCTTTAGGAGGCCAAGAAGTCCCGACAACATGGGGGAGCTAGACAAAGATCTTTGTCTCTTCTGGAAGAGTGTGGCTGCTGCTAACATCACCTTCCCCACCGCCTCAATAATTTCCTTCGAGTTCCTCGAGGACCAACTCGAAGCTCACATAGGTCAGCCCCTTCCTCAACACCAAGTCCTTCACTTCAAGTTAACACTAACTTAGCGTCTTCACCACTCTATTTTGGCATTCTATTATTCTGTGTTGACCTTGATCTTTCATCCATGTACTACTTGTGTCATCTCTATATGGATGCACTTGCATGTTTCACTTCTGCCTTGGTTGCTCATCTGTTCTTTACCTTGTGCAGATAACATGTTGGGGAAAGGAAAACTGGCAGAACTGAGGGCGATCACCCGATCTCACAAGCTTGCGGCGGGCTCCCAAACCATGCCCAACTCGGTGGGGGAGATCGCCGCTGCTCAAGGCAAGACTCCTCCCCGAGGTCCAACTTCTTCTGGGGTACTACCCGCCCCAAAAGGAAAAAATTGGTTCTGAGGAGACCCAAGAGGAAGGCTCCTCAAGTGGTGCAAGAGGAAGAAGAGGATAATGAAGAGACTGAGGATGGCCTCGTTACTAAGAGAACAAGGGCGGCCCCCTCTTCACCACCTGCACTCCAAACACCAACACCGCCTTCACCTCCAGCTCCACTACAACCAGTCCAAGCGACGCCCTTAGCACGCGCAAGGAAGCCTCCGACCTGCGCCAGAAACTGCATCTCCAAGTCCAAGAGAAGATCGACTTGGAAAGCAAGCTGGTCCCTCATAGGCTCAAGGTGGCAGACTTGGAGGCTGCAAAAAAGGCGGATGCGACCAAGGTGAAAAACCTTAAGAAAAGGTCAGCAGATCGGGAGGTTCTCCTTGGGAAGGTCGAAAAAGAAAGGGCCGAAGCTCGAGAGGAGGCCAAAAAGATTGTTGCAGAGTTGGCCCAGGCTCGGGACGAAGGCAAAAAGGCTGTTGAAGACCTAGCTCGAGCTCGTGAGGAAAAGGAAGAGCTGAAGAAGCAAACACAAGAGCTCGAGCAAAGCACTGCCCAAGTCCTCACCGCCGGGTTTGACGCCGCTCTGGAGCAAGTAGCATGCCAATATCCTGAGCTCGACCTTTCCATGGTGTCAATCTGCAACGAGGTGGTGGATGGGAAAATTGTACCCTCCGAAGACTAGCTACCTTCCTCCATCACCTCTTCTTTGTAAAAACTTTTATCTGTAATCTTACTGCTCACGTAACTTTTTACATTTGTGTGCAAACTCGAACAGTCGCTACTTCTTATATGATTTTCACTTCTCATATATCGTTTTCTATTTACTTTGCACGCTTTTACCTTTACTTGTTGTGTGGTTTACCAACATAACTGGTGAGACTTACCTAAACGAATTGACTCAGCAACATTCAAGCCTCACCTTTCACACACTGCTTCGATCTTGAATAAACTGTTAACCTTATAACAACTTATCAAACTGTTAACTCAAAGTAAACTTGAGCAACTATTAACTCTTTAGCGATGACATTTAATATAACTTGTGAACTCAAGGCAACAAACCTTAACATAAGTTACTTACTAGGCAACAGGTTTTAACTTAAACTAGTATCACAA
The DNA here is from genome assembly GCF_051622355.1 of Phaseolus vulgaris. Lineage (NCBI taxonomy): Eukaryota > Viridiplantae > Streptophyta > Magnoliopsida > Fabales > Fabaceae > Phaseolus > Phaseolus vulgaris. The sequence goes on from NC_143504.1 coordinate 34,528,044, forward strand.
TACAGTTTACCTGATCTGCCCAGCAAAGTGAGCCCTTATTCCTGTCATCACTTGGAACTCTTCTGATCGTCGTAGGGTTCTGGCGATGTGAACTTTCTTGCCTTCATAACTTGACCATTGTTCCCTCATCTGAGGGGTAGAGGCACCTTTCGGATTCTTCTCTACCTCCCTGAGTTTCAGAACAATGAGCTGGATAGTGAGGTGTTCTCTTTGAACCTACCTTAGCTATCTTTTTAACTTCCTTCACCCGTCACGCCATACCTGAACTCGTTCAAGACGAGAAGGATTTTATCTGTCTTCACACCGCCTACAAGCGTGGAAGCTTTCTCTGATCTTACTGAGTCAATATTGATGTTTCACTTAAAGGGGAAAAGGCGTTTTCCTTCCCTTCCCCCCGTTTAAGGTCACGAACACCCCTGACTTTTCAGTTCATCTTGCCTAAACTCACTCTGAGGTGAGAAGGACTTTTTCTGGTGCCTTAGCTTGCCTTGGGTGTACATCTCCTCCCCCCTGGACGCGCTGAGGACTTTTAATCTTGCCTCTATCTGCTTGTGCAGAGAGGTCTTTCAATCTGTTCTTGCCTGCACTCGCTCAAAGGTGAGGAGGACTTCTTCTCTTCTCACCTGCACTCGATCAAAGGTGAGGAGGACTTCTTCTTGCCTGCACTCGCTCAAAGTCGAGGAGGACTTCTTCTTGCCTGCACTCGCTCAAAGTCGAGGAGGACTTTTTCTTGCCTACACTCGCTCAAAGTCGAGGAGGACTTTTTCTTGCGTGCACTCGCTCAAAGTCGAGGAGGACTTTTTCTTGCCTGCACTCGCTCAAAGTCGAGGAGGACTTTTTCTCGCCTGCACTCGCTCAAAGTCGAGGAGGTCTTTTCTCTTTCTCGCCTGCACTCGCTCAAAGGCGAGGAGGTCTTTTTCTCTTTCTCGCCTGCACTCGCTCAAAGGCGAGGAGGTCTTTTTCTCTTCTTGCCTTAATACGCACGAGAGTGTTGAGGTCTTTAATCATCACTGGTGCCTCCGATCGCCGAAAGACGATGAGGACTTTAAAACTTTAACTACTGCCGCCGATCGCCGAAAAGCGATGGGGACTTTAAAACTTTAAATTGATGACACCGATCGCCGAAAAACGATGGGGACTTTAAACTTTTAACTGATGCCGCCAATCGCCGAAAAACGATGGGAACTTTAAAACTTTAAACTTAAAGCATGCAGCATAACTTCGTCGTTGCCTTAGATCGCGTTCGAGTGATAAGGTCTTTCTTCTGAAAACTTTAAAAACCACAAGCATGCAATCTTAGAAACTTTAAACTTTGAAAACTCTTCTCTATTGAGTGGCCTCATTAAAAACCCTCCTTAGGGAAAAAAGAGTGTCCCCTTCAAACTGTTTTAACAGAAAGCTTGTAAATCTCTTCATGTTCGTTTTTACTTACAAAGCTTTAACTGTAATATAATCTGAGATGCGTGGCGTTCCAAGTGCGAGGAATCGCCCCTCCTTCTAATGTCTTTAAGCGGTAGGCGCCATTCCCGAGCACCTTGGTTATTCTGAACGGTCCCGTCCACTTAGGTGATAACTTGTTCTCCATCTCGTACTGATGGGCCTTCCTCATCACCAAGTCGCCTTCTCTAAATTGCCTTGGCATTACCCTAGAGTTATACCTTCGCTCAATCCTCCTTTTTACTGCCTCGGCCTTTACTCTTGCCTCCTCCCTGACCTCATCCAGTAAATCCAGATTCAACCTTCTTTCTTCGTTCGAGTCTTCCGCCACAAAGTTCTAGAATCTCGGCGAGCTTTCCTGGATTTCAACTGGAATCATCGCATCACATCCATAAACCAAGCTGAACGGGGTCTCATGGGTTCCTGACTGTTCAGTGGTATGGTACGCCCAAACTATGCGGGGTACCTCTTCAGCCCACGATCCCTTAGCTTTCTCCAGTCTTCTCTTTAAACCTCTCAGCAACACCCGATTGGTAGACTCTATTTGGCCATTTGTCTGTGGGTGCTCGACGGATGCAAACACTTGTTGTATTCCCACCTCTTCGCACAGCTTCTTCAACAGGTGACTCGCAAACTGAGTTCCATTGTCCGATACCAGGCGCTTAGGCACACCAAACCGGCACACGAGGTTCTTCCACACAAAGCCTTCGATCTTATGTGCGGTGATCTGGGCTACTGGCTCCGCTTCGATCCACTTGGTGAAGTATTCAATCGCCACCACCAAGTACTTCATCTGCCTGATCGCCAATGGGAAAGGTCCCAGAATGTCAATTCCCCAAGTATGAAACGGCCAAGGGCTGTAAATTGACTTCAGCTCTTCTGGAGGTGCCTTGTGCCAATCGGCGTGCTGCTGACATTGCTTGCAACATTGTGCATATTTCTTGCAGTCCTCCCTCATCGTTGGCCAGTAATAACCTGCACGGAGAGCTCTTGCAGGCAGAGCTCGACCCCCGATGTGACTCCCACAGATGCCTTCATGGAGCTCGGCCATAATTCTTGTACATTTTTCTCCGTGCACACATTCTAGGAGTGGGTGTGTAAACCCAAACCTGTACAGCTCGCCGTCCATCATGGTGAACTTGCTGGAATTCTTCTTTATCTTCCTAACCTCCGTTGGATCCAGCGGGAGAACGCCATCTGCCAGGCAGCGCTGGTATTGCGTTATCCATGTGTCCGGCTTATGCGTAGCGCAGACCTGCCCCACGCTCACCCTCTTCCCTCGACATGCTCTTATTCTCGGCGATCTCAAGGTCTCCTGGGTCAAGGACCTGTGACTCCTCGCCGCTTTCTCCGTCGACTTGCTTATCTGGAGAACCTGGTGGTCTGCCACAAATGCCCTGGGAGTCTTCAGAGTTTCTTGAATAACTGTCATCTGCCTACCTGGTACTACCTCCGCCACCGAACCCTCCGGCTATGGTATTAATCACTTCTCGGCCTCTGTGGGTGTCGGTCTCCCCGCCTCTCGCCATCTCGCGGGCCTGGGGGGGGGGTTCGGTCTCGTCTCCTGACCGTTTGCTCCTTGCATGGGGAGCGGCGCGTTTCTCGGGTTCCGCGTACGAAGCGCCTGAGGTGCCCGGCTTGGATAAGTTCCTCAATTTTGTCCTTCAGGGCTTGTCACTCCTCGGTTGAGTGGCCGGTATTCTTATGGTACCGGCATCGTTTGTTGCGGTCGGCATTTTCTGGGCTCAAGGCCCTTCGTGGCGGTGGTATTAACTCGGCGCTCAGGGCCTCTTGTAAAATTTTGCTCCTCTCCGCGTTCAAAGGTGTGTAGCGGGAAAAACGGGGTTCGCGATTGTCCCTTTTCTGGTCCCGACCGGTTCGGGACCTTCCTGGCCGCTCTCTATCTTCTTTCTTTTCCCCGCTTGCCTCGGCTCGGGCGTTGTTTCTGAATTCACGAAGTTCCTCCAGCTGCATGAACTTGGCCGCTCGGCGTCTAAGGTCATCTAGATTGGTAGCAGGTTGCATGCACAGGCTGTCAGCGAACGGGCCGGGTCTGAGGGTGGTCAGCATGTGGTGCATCGCCACCTCAGGGCTGAGGTTGCGAATGCTCATAGCGGTCTTGCTGAACCGGTCGATGAACGTTCGGAGGGACTCTCCCCTCTCTTGACGAATGCCGACCAGGGCTATGGATGTTAGATGGTGGGGGCGGCTGGTTGCGAACTGGATGTCAAACTTAGCTACCAGTGTTTCGAAGCAGTCTATTGAGTGTGCTGGAAGTCTGGTGAACCAGCTCAGAGCGCTGCCCTTCAGTGAGGTTGGAAAGACTCGGCAGAATACTGTGTCGTCCGTGGTGTACAGGCTCATATGGGTCGTGTACGCGTCCACATGTTCATCTGGGTCGGTCGTCCCATCATAACGGTCCCTGTTAAAGCCTTTCCATTTGTCTGGCAAGGGGGTTTCCATGACACGGTCAGTGAAGGGATGGCGTCGGTCCGGGCCCGCTGGAGCGGTGGTGTTGATGGTCTTGCTGGGGTGGGATTCCCCATCCATCTCCAGGGTGAAATCATTCTTGGTGTCCTTCTCGGCCTGGACGCCGGCCCCGGTAGCGTGGGACCTGCCGGCCTGATTAGTCACAGCGAGGGATGGCACCCCCTCGACCAATCTTTTCATCCGCTTGTTTTCTTCTTGGAGGTTTTTGATCTCCTCTTCATTCTTCTTAGCCGTCTCCTCATGTGCCTTCTTCATCTCTGCTAGTTCCTTCTGAAGGGCCATCATCATTGCTGTTTGGTCTGCTTCGGTCATGCTTGCCATGCTGCGGGTTGATACCATCTACTGCTATGGTTGTTGCTGGCTCTCCTCGGCCCCACGGTGGGCGCCAATTGTTCTCGAATGAGGTTGGGGGCTGGGAGAACTATTGTCTTCGAACGTCGCTCGGTCGGTCGTACCTCACTTCCTCCTTCGGTTCTTCTCGCCGGATGACTCCTCAGGCGGGTGGGGTACCTGCAGATAGCACTCCAACGCTCAAGTCAGTGGGGTATCGTATTCGGCTGGCTGGAATACTGCAGATAATGACGTACCTTATTCCTTGGAATGCGTGATATTTATATTACCTTGATGGGCCCTCGCTGTTGGGCCGGATTAGGGGGTTGCTTAGCGATTAGGGTTGGATTAGGCCGTTTCCTAATCATGGGTTAACCTTCGTTAATCGGGTCAACCTTTGACTTGAGCTCTCTGTGTCGGTCGGCCACGTATGACACATGGTCGACCTCGTACCTTGGAGTATGGTCTTGACACATGGGTTGACCGGGTCAAGGGACCGACCGATCATCCCAGTACAATAAACATGTACTATTTATTAAATTTTATCTCTTTCTAAAAATAAATATAATTATAAAATATAAATGATTAAGTACAAAGTTTGTTATTATGTATAAATGCATAAATATAGAGGATAATGAATCAATCTCTATTTGTAGGCTTTTAGTTATAACTGGTTAAAAATATTAAAAAATAATTTTGAATATTATAATTTAGTTAGTTATAACTAAATCAGTTATCATGTATTGTTCTCCACATATGTTGAAAGAAGATATATCTTCAAATATCTCAGAGTTAAGATACGAATAAAATGTTAGTATTTAGGTTTATTATGAAAAAAATGCAATTATTCTCTTTGAAATTAGGTTTATCAATGTTGTCAATGTTCTCTTACAAAAATGCAATTGTTCTCACCTCAACATTACTCAAAAACTCATGTTTGTATGTTTGTGAATATCTAAAACTGAAGTAGTTGTTTTCGTAAGATGTCTAATCTGAATAATATTAATGAAATTAATGATATTAAATATATGAATATTATTAATAATTTTTATATTATTAATTATATTAATAATTTTTATATTATTAATTATATTAATAATCATACTAATAAGTATAATAATAATTATAACAAGACAACAAAATTTGATAGATGTAATGGTTAAAGCTTCTTTGGTCATTCAAGGGACTTGGTTTCAAGTCCCACCCGGTACAGTTTAACATTAATAATAATTATAATAGAATATATAATATTTGTGAATAATATAGTGTGAATAATAATTACTTATGCATGGTACTGCCCAGCCCATAGCTAACTTGGGAGTGCGATCTCTACTGGAACTGTCTGGTGCATACGTTGTGGGTTGTTTTTCCATTTCTCCTTTCTCGTAACTTAGGGCTTCGTCAATCGTTGCAACGAACCTTCGTTCGTTCGTTTTTCACCCTTCTCCCATGATCGAGTCAGCCTCTGCGAACCCTGATCATTTTTCCTCTTCTTCTTCCTTTGCAGCTTCGACAATGACTCGCTCAAAGATCACCCCGAATCCTCCTCCTTCATCGCGAAACCCCTCTTCTCAAGCATTCAACCCACCGCAAGCACGCGGTGCTTCGTCTTCCCAGGCTGAGAGGCCTGCACCTTCCCGCCCCAACCTGGCCCAGGCGACTCCACCTATCACCGGAGGAGCCCCCGTCCCCCCACCAGACTTCAAAAAACTTTATCCCTGGGCCAACTCGACCCTGTTGAAGGAAACGTCTTCCATGAACACTGCTGGGGCAGTTTTGCGATTGACTAAGGGGGATGAGCCTCACCAAACATTCCACAAGGAGCACGATGAGAAGATGATAGTGCTACCTTGCCCCCCCGATCTGCCCGTTTGTGCCGATGATAAGGCGAGCAATGACGGGCCCTTCTGCTTCGTCTACACAACGCTATTCAAGAAGGTGAAACTAAAGTTTCCCTTTACTCGTTTCGAGAGGGAGCTCCTCACCGAGCTCAACATCGCCGCCGCCCAGCTCCATCCCAACAGCTGGGCGTTTGTGCGAGCGTTCCAAGTGATGTGCGACCATCTGGGGTTGCCAGCATCTGTAGATGTATTTCTGTTTCTCTTTGAAGCCAAGCACCCAGGAGACCGCCTATGGGTTAGCTTAAATGGGATTGCTGGGAGGTCGATCTTCTCCATCTTCCAGCAATCCTATAAAGACTGGAAGGGAAAGTTCGTCCAAGTGCGCCCCAACGACAAGGACGCTTCCCTACTCGACGGTTTCCCCTTGTACTGGGTGAACAAGGGGAACAAGGAGTCCAAGAGCTGCTTCAGGAGACCCAGAAGTCCTGATAGCATGGGTGCGTTGGACAGAGATCTCTGCCTCTTTTGGAAGAGTGTGGCGGGTGCCAACATCACCTTCCTCACCACCACCCTGATCTGCTTCGAATTCTTCGAGGACCAACTCGAAATTCGAATAGGTTAGAACATTTAAGCCTTTGTTTCGATACTGCTTCTGTTAACTGTTTCTGGGCGTCTTGTGCGTTACGCGCAAGACTTTGGTTTTATTTTTCTGCACTCTTTATCTGCTTTGCTGTTGCATACTGCCCTATGCATCGACTTTCTTTCTGAACTAACCCATGCATTTTTGCTCTATGCAGATAATATGTTGGGCCAAGGCAAACTCGCTGAATTGAGGGTGCTCGCCCGAACCCACGGGTTGGCAACGGGCTCTCAAACAGTACCAAATTCGGTGGTGGAGATCGCCGCCGCACAGGGCCGATCGCCACCTAAGGGCCCAGCTCCCTCCGATGTCCAACCCGCCGCCCAACGTAGAAAACTTGTCCTCAAAAGGCCCAAGAGGAAAGCTCCCCAAGTAGTCCATGAGGAGGAGGAAGAAGACGACGAGGTCACCGAGGATGGCCTTGTCACGAAGAGGAAGAGGGTGGCACCTTCTTCACCACCTGCACCACCTCCTCTTCCCACATCAACGCCGCCATCCACGCCTGCTCCACCTCCAACTTTGCCATCTCCACCAGCTCCTGCCTCACCTGTCCAAGCCATTCCACTGGCAACTGCGCCACCTGCGGTTGAGGCCCCCGAGCCAAATTTCATGGAGGACCCTCCGAGCGCCTCCACGCCATATGTATCAGCTGGAGGGGGTCCTCCTTCCAATGCCTCAGCCACAGATGTTGCTCCCATCGGGGATGAGGTTGCCCATACCTCTTCGATTCTGATCACCGAGTCCCCGACGTCGCCACCACGAGCAGAAGCGCCTACTGAAGAACCAACTAAAGAAGGTGGCGACGAAAACCAACAACAGGCCCACCCAGCGCCTCTACAAGCAGCAAACCTCCCTCTTGAGGTCACGAGGATGTGAGAGCCTTTATCTGCTAAGCTGAAGACGATAGCAGAAGACATCCCCGCCATCATAACCAGAGCTATGGAGAGCTCCACCAGGAAGCTCCAGGATGACCTCTTCAACCTTAGAACTGAAAACAGCACCATGAGGGTTGAGGTGGAGAAGTTGTCCTTCAACCTGACACTCGCGGAGATTGAACACTCCCGAGTAGAGGACGCAATGAGCACCGAGCTCAGGATGGCGCGCAAGGAGGCCACTGAACTCCGCCATAAGGTGCAGCAACTGGCTCAAGAAAAGATCGAACTAGAGAGCAAGATTGTGCCTTATCGCGTTAGGGTGGCTGACCTGGAGGCTCTCATAGAAACCGACGCCGTCAAGGTGAAGAAACTGGAGCAAAGGTCAGCCGACCGGGAGATCTTCCTTGGCAAGGTGGAGAAGGCGAGGGATGACACCATGGCTGAGCTCGACGAAGCCAACAAGAAAAAAGGGGAGCTTGCTGCTGAACTGGGCAAGGTGCAAGCAGAATCCAAGAAGGTTGCTGAAGACCTTCTCCAGGCTCAAGAAACCAACGAACAACTCAAGAAGCAAGTTGAAGAGCTGGAGCAGCAGAATAAGGGGCTGAAAGAACAAGCTGAAGAACTCGAGAAACAGATTGAAGAGCTTAAGAAGCAAATTGAAGATCTTAATCTGAGTTCCGCCCAAATTCTGGCTGCTGGATTCGAGGCTGCACGGGAACAGTTCGCCTGCTTGTTCCCCGAACTGGATCTCAGCATGGTGTCTCTGAATAATGAGGTGGTGGATGGAAAAGTGGTTCCCGCCGAAGACTGATCAATTTACGCCATCCACTGCCTTTATACTTTCCTTTTGTGCATAACTTGTAATCAACTTTATGTCTTCCCGTACATATGTTCTGAACTGATATTTACCTTTAATGACAAAAGTCTGTGTTTTTCCTCTTATGACTTCTTCAACTGCTTTAACTTTCCTTGCGTGTTTTACTTCAAGAAATTAACTTAGCGATTTCGTAGGCACGATCTTTTACTTAACTGCTTCGAACCACTTCAACTTCAAACAACAATCACTTTAACAACTCGTAATCTTAAGGCAATTAACCTTAGCGTAAAATCATTCCTCAAGCAACAAACTTTAACTCAGCTACTGGCTTAAACACTGCTTCACCCGATCTGCTTCATCAAAACGGGTCTTTTAACTTTCTCGCCACTGTTTGAACTTTTCCTGGTCGCCAAAGACTCTTGGCGATTAGCTTCTTCCTGGTTTCATCTCGGCCATCATTCTTTGATCTAGGGGTAGAGGCGCCTTTCGGATCCTCCTCTACCTTCCTGAACTTCAGGACAAAAGGTCGGGTGGCTAGGCGCTCTCTTCGAACCTACCTTAGCCACCTTCCAAACTTCGTCCACCCTTAACGCCATACCTGAACTCGTTCGAGACGAGAAGGATTTTGTCTTGCCTGAACTCGCTCGTGGCGAGAAGGTCTTTAACTCGCCTGAACTCGCTCATAGGCGAGAAGGTCTTTTACTTGCCTCTACATTGCCCCAGGGGTTACATCTTCTCGCCCCTAGAAACACTGAGGACTTTTCGCTGGTGCCTCTACATTGCTCCAGGGGTTACATCTTCTCGCCCCCAGAAACACTGAGGACTTTTCACTGGTGCCTCTACATTGCCCCAGGGGTTACATCTTCTCGCCCCCAGAAACACTGAGGACTTTTCACTCTTCCTCGCCTGCACTCGCTCGACGACGAGGAGGTCTTTAACTCGCCTCAGGACGCGCGAGGGCGTTGAGGTCTTTTAACTGGTGCCTCCGATCGCCGAAAGACGATGAGGACTTTAACTTTAACTGATGCCTCCGATCGCCGAAAGACGATGAGGACTTAAAACTTTAACTGATGCCTCCGATCGCCGAAAAACGATGAGGACTTAAAACTTTAACTGATGCCTCCGATCGCCGAAAAACGATGAGGACTTAAAACTTTTTTTAGAAAGCATGCAATATATCTTTAACTTGCCTTGAGTCACATATAAGTGACAAGGTCTTTCTTCAAAACTTTTCTGAAAACAACAAGCACGCAATCTAAAACAACTTGTACTTTGAAAACTTCTCTTTATTGGGTGGCCTCATTAAAAACCCTCCTTAGGGAAAAAAGAGTGCCCCCTTCAAACTGTTTTAACAGAGACATTGTAATGTAACTTTGTGTTTATCTTTACTTACAAAGTTCTCAACTGTAATACAACTTCAGGTGCGTGGCGTTCCAGGTGCGCGGAATCGCCCCTCCTTCCAATGTCTCTAAGCGGTAGGCGCCGTTCCCGAGCGCCTCGGTTATTCTGAATGGTCCAGTCCACTTGGGCGACAGTTTATTCTCCATCTCGTACTGGTGGGCTTTTCTCATCACCAGGTCGCCTTCTCTAAACTGTCTTGGCATCACCTTCGAGTTATATCTTCGTTCAATCCTTCTCTTCACCGCTTCAGCCTTCAATCTTGCCTCTTCCCTGACCTCATCCAGTAGATCCAGGTTCAGCCTTCTCTCTTCATTCGAGTCTTCCTCTACAAAGTTCTGGAATCTCGGTGAGCTTTCCTGGATCTCTACTGGAATCATTGCATCACACCCATAGACCAAGCTGAACGGGGTCTCATGGGTTCCTGACTGCTCGGTGGTGTGGTACACCCAGACTATACGGGGTACCTCCTCAGCCCAGCTTCCCTTGGCTTTTTCTAGCCTTCTCTTCAAACCTCTCAGCAACACCCGATTAGCTGACTCCACCTGGCCATTTGTCTGAGGGTGCTCGACGGATGCAAACACTTGTTGAATTCCCACCCCTTCGCAAAGCTTCTTCAACAGGTGGCTTGCAAACTGAGTCCCATTGTCCGACACTAGGCGCTTAGGCACTCCAAACCGGCACACAATGTTCTTCCACACGAAACCTTCGATCTTGTGTGCGGTGATCTGGGCCACTGGTTCTGCTTCGATCCACTTGGTGAAATAATCAATCGCCACCACCAAGTACTTCATCTGCCTGATCGCCAGCGGGAAAGGTCCCAGGATGTCGATTCCCCAGGTATGAAACGGCCAAGGGCTGTAGATCGACTTCAACTCCTCGGGAGGCGCTTTGTGCCAATCGGCGTGGTGTTGGCATTGTTTGCAACATTGGGCATACTTCTTGCAGTCTTCTCTCATCGATGGCCAGTAGTAACCTGCACGGAGAGTTCTCGCGGCCAGAGCTCGACCCCCGACGTGGCTTCTGCATATACCTTCGTGGAGCTCTGCCATGATTCTCGTGCATTTCTCGCCATGTACGCATTCCAGGAGTGGGTGAGTGAACCCAAACCTGTATAGATCGCCATCAATCAACGTGTACTTGCTAGAATTTTTCTTTACCTTCCTAGCCTCTGTCGGATCCAGTGGGAGAAGGCCATCTGCCAGGCATCGCTTGTACTGTGTTATCCAGGTGTCTGGCTCATGGATAGCGCACACCTGCGTCATGATCACCTTCTCTCCTCGACATGCTCTAATTCTCGGCGATCTCAGAGTTTCTTGCGTCAGGGACTTATGACTTCTCGCTGCCTTCTCCGTCGACTTGCTTATCTGAAGAACCGGGTGATCTGCCACAAATGCTCTTGGCGTCTTCAGAGTTTCTTGAATCACCGTCCTCTGTCTACCCCCCTTGCCTGAACTGGCGAGCTTAGCTAGCAAGTCAGCTCGGGCATTCTGCTCTCTGGGCACATGCACTACTTCAAAGGAGGCAAAGGAACTCTTCAATTCCTGCACATACTCCAAGTAAGCCGCCATTTGTGGATCTTTAGCCTGGAACTCACCTGTTACTTGCCCTGTGACTAGCAGCGAGTCACTCTTAGCCATTAGCACCCTGGCTCCCATCTCTTTGGCCAGCAAAATCCCAGCGATCAGCGCCTCATATTCTGCTTGATTGTTACTGGCTTTGAAGGCAAATCTCAAAGATTGTTTGATCAGCACGCCGTTGGGTCCTTCCAAAATAACTCCAGCACCGCTACCCTGCTGGTTCGACGATCCATCCACCGAGAGTACCCAACGGAAATCGTCCCCTTCGACTCGTGTTGCCTCAGATGAGAGCTCGACCACGAAATCTGCAAAGATTTGCCCCTTGATCGGGCCTCGGGGCTCATATTTAATATCAAACTCTGACAATTCTACCGCCCACTTCACCATCCTTCCCGCAACGTCAGGCTTCTTCAAGACCTTCTGGATGGGCAAGTCAGTCATCACCAGTATGGTGAAGCTATGGAAATAGTGGCGCAACCTCCTCGCCGAAAATACCACAGCCAGCGCAGCCTTTTCTAGGGCCTGATATCTCGTCTCGGGGCCCTGCAACACCTTACTCACAAAATAAATAGGCTTCTGAGCCTGGTCTTGATCCTGGGCGAGCACCACACTCACCGCCCTCTCAGTTACAGCAAAATACAACCTGAGAGGGGTTCCCATCAGCGGTTTGCACAAAACCGGCGGGCTCGCCAGATACTCCTTCAGCTTGACGAAGGCTTCCTCGCACTCCTTCGTCCAAACAAACTTATTATTGCGCCTCAAGCACTGAAAATAGGGATGGCCCTTTTCTCCGCTAGCTGACACGAAGCGAGACAGGGCTGCCATCCGACCTGTTAGCTGCTGGACTTCTTTCACCGTAGCTGGGCTCCTCATCGCCAAGATGGCGGCACACTTATCAGGGTTGGCCTCTATGCCTCTTTCAGTCAAGAGGAAACCCAAAAACATCCCAGCCTCCACGACGAAAATGCATTTCTCTGGATTAAGCTTTAATCTGAACTTGGCGATCGTCGTGAACAATTCTTCCAAGTCTGCAACGTGCTTGCTCTTTTCCGGCGAGGTCACGACCATATCATCGACGTACGCTTACACGTTCCTTCCCAGCATTGGTGCAAGTACTCGATCCATCAGCCTCTGGTACGTGGCCCCCGCGTTCTTCAGCCAAACGGCGTCACCTTGTAGCAATAGCACGATCTCTCCGTCATGAAGGTTGTCTTCTCTTCATCCATGGGATGCATCTTGATCTGATTGTACCCCGAGAAAGCATCCAGGAAGCTCAGCAACTTACACCCTGCAGCACTATCTACCAGGGCATCTATGCTTGGTAAAGGATACGAATCCTTTGGGCAAGCTTTGTTCAGGTCGGTGAAATCGACGCACATGCGCCATTTCCCGTTACTCTTCTTCACCACCACAACATTTGCCAGCCATTCAGGGTACTGGACTTCCCTGATGTGGCCTGTAGCGAGGAGTTTCTGTGTTTCGTCCCTGATCGCCTGCCTCCTCTCCTCGTTGAACTTTCTTCTTCTTTGTCGCACTGGTCTCACCAAGTTATCCATCGCCAGATGATGGCACAAGAAGTCGGGGTCGATCCCGGGCATGTCCGAAGCGGACCATGCAAACGCGTCCAGATGCCGCTCAATCACTTTGGCGATCTGGTCCTGGAGCTCAACCTCCAGGGATCTTCCCAGCTTGAAGATCTTTCCCCCGATTTCTCTCTCGAGCCACTGCTCGACGGGTTTTGGTCTGGTTTCTCTGGCGATCACCGCCCTGGCGATTCCCAGTTCTCTCGCTTCCTCAGGGCGATTCCTTGCCTCTTCCTCTTCCAGACCGGCATTCCCCTCCCCTAGCTCAGCATCCACCATCTCCACGTCCCTTCCGGCGGTCTCTTCTGTTACCGTCGATCTGGGCTTCACACCAGGAGGCGGGGTGGTCGTTACGTAACTCACCGATCTCTTGTTTTTCAGGCTATTCTCATAGCACTTCTTTGCTTCCTTCTGATCGGATTTGATGGTGATAACCACCCCCTCCATGGACGACAACTTCACCTTCATGTGCCGGGTCGATGGTATGGCACCTATCCTGTTGAGCGTGGGCCTTCCCAACAGGATGTTGTATGCTGAAGGAGCCTATCCTGTAAACGAGGTATTTGATTTTCTCCGTTCTTGAACCCGCCACATCTGTAAACATTGTCCTCAATTCTATGTACCCCCTGACCTCCACCTGGTCACCAGCGAACCCATACAAACACCCTCCATAGGGCCTCAGCTGGTCAAGGGGCAGCTCTAGCTGCGTGAAAGTCGGCCAAAACATCACATCCGCCGAGCTTCCTTGGTCCACCAACACCCTGTGGACCTTTCTTCCTGCTGTTATCAGCGAAATTACTATGGGATCGTTGTCATGAGGCACAACATCCCGGAGATCTTTCTTGGTGAATGTAATATCTACTTCCGGCGAATGGTCTTCAAAAATGTCCACCGTCATCACAGACCTCGCGTACCTCTTCCTTTGTGATGCGGTGCATCCACCTCCTGAGAAACCCCCAACAATGGTATGGATTTCTCCGTGCGTAGGCATCTCGTGCTGCTGAGCTTCAGCACCTGCTGGCTGGGAGCTCGACGCACCCCCCGTCCTTCTGTCCAGCAAATAATCATTTAGAACCCGTTCTTTACCAGATCGTCGAGCTGGTATCCCAATGCTAAGCACGAGTCCACTATATGGCCAAAGCCCTGGTGAAACTCACACCAGGCGTCTGGCTTTGGTCCCAGCACCCTGTCGCCCACCTTTTCTGGCGCCTTCAACCTAGCGGATATATTGGGAATGGCGATCAGATCCGCCAATCCCATGACAAACTTGTGCTTAGGCGGGCGATTGTATTCCCGGCGTGCTGGTTGCTGGCGTCCTTGGCCCCTGCCTTTGTTCTTCCTTGGATCATAAGGATGGCGAGTCCTCTGATCTCTTCTGGCCGCCGCTGTCTCCAGCACTCTCTGCGGTTGGATCCTGGTTTGGGCGCGTGGCCTAGTGGGGGCCACGCTCCCTCTCTTCTCGGCGACTTCGCTCTCGTCGGCGATGTGGGCCATCGCAAGTCGCCTAACCTCAGCAAACGTGGCGGGGTGTGCCCTGATCAACGCCTCGCAGAATGGTCCCGGTAGCACGCCTTTCTTAAATGCATAGACTAGCATTTCTTCATCCTTGGCCGGCGACCTGACCATCTGCGCCCCAAAACGATTCAGGTAGTCCTTGAGGGACTCTCCCTGATGCTGCCTTATCTCAAACAGGTCGTAAGACACCCAGGGCGGTGCCTTATTCACGATGTACTGCTCGACAAAAATCTTCGAGAACTATTGAAAACTGGTTATGTGACCGTTAGGCAGGCTCAAACACAATCCAGCGCCGTTCCCTGGAGCGTGCTCACAAACATCTTGCAGTACACGGCGTCTGATCCCCCTGACAGCATCATCTGCGTATGGAACATGGTGAGATGAGCTTCAGGATCCTCCACGCCGGTGAAAACAGCCTTAACTGGAACCACGCTCGCGGGAATGGGCGTGTCAGTAATCGCCTGATCGAAAGGCATAGGAAAAACGCGAGGTGGCGACGACGGCGCGACCTCTTCAGCAACAGAACGCCCCTGCTGCTCCTGAAGAGCCTGACGCAGCTCCTCAGTCACCTTGCAAAGCTCGTCATTCCTGGCCCGAGAGGCGGCCAGGTCCTCGTGCATTCTCGCCTGCTCTATGCGCGAGGCTTCCACAGTTGCCTGCAACGAGCGCATAATCTCTACCATCTGCGCCATGGTCATGGCGGCGGCGCCTTCAGCAGCGACGGGCGCAACTGGACTTGAACGATTGCTTCTCATTTTTCTCATGAAACTCAGCGAATCACAGAATGCAGCGAACAACACTTACTTCAGCTACGATCGATTCAGCGATCAATCGGAAAAAAATGTGCGAAACTCCGCAAGAAAACTCAAGAACACCGCAAACCTTCAAACAAACCTGCAACTCCACCAGAAACCACCGCTTTCCCCGCAGATAACCAAACGAGCGAAAGAACTCAAACTCCACCGAACAAATCACGCGTAAACAGCAGAAAACCTCACTTCACCGATCAAAAACCCAAACGAACGGTATAAAACGCGAAATCACCGAACAAATCTCAAGCAAACAGCGAACGATGGTTGCACCAGCACACAACCACGCAGAAAACTTCGAAAACCTCCAAGAACTCACGCTGTGGATGGGAGCAAGTTTTACACGGCCCCACGGTGGGCGCCTGATGATCCTGCCTGTTGACCAGAACGCTGGAAACTGCCTCGTCAAAGGATCGACGTGTGCACCGCTTCAAACCTCCGTTCTTCTTCGAGATCCACCTCAAGAACCTACAAAGGAACAGAGCGGCGTCGCTGCGGCCGATCGCACTCCAACGCCCAAGTCAGTGACCGAATCACCAAATACTAAGAGGAAACTAGGAACAGGAACCGTGCAAATTCTCTCTCACAGTCAGCTCTATAACTCACAAGTGTAAAGAGTGTAATCTGAATGTGCGTACCTCAGAAAGTTCGTTGAGAACTCTTATATACCTGGTCACTTTCTCTCTCCTGGCAGTTACAGACCTGGACACGTGGCTCGCATCCAGTCGTACACGTGCCACCATCTGGAACCTCCTTGACTTGGGCGCTGCTTCTGACTCTCTTTTTGGCTAAGTTAGTTATGCATGGTACTGCCCAGTGCATAGCTAACTTGGGAGTGCAATCTCTACTGGAACGGGCGAGTTAGGGTGCTCTCGTACACCTTCCCTGTGGTCTCGCCGGCCGCCTTCATAATCTGCACCACCTTCATCTTCGGCGATGTGCTTGTTCTGGCGATCTCCAATCACTTGGTCGCCTGAGTTTATCATCTGGCGACTTCATCTTCAACTGGGCGATCACCTGGCATGCTGGAGATCGGAGCACGCCAACTTAATAACTGGCGATTACACGAACCCCCCGACTTCCTTCCCTTCTGCAACTCTGGCGCCTTGTCCACACGCCTACTCTGTGGCTTGGTGCCACGTCATCACTTCCGACTACCAGGGCGGTACAATCCTTACATAAAATTATTAGTGATAATTTTTCATCACTAAAACTAATTTTTCTGGTAGTGTTTTTATGTAAATTATGTATTAGTTTCATATATTTATCTATTACTATGGTATACTTTTTTCACCACTACAATTTAAGTTGTGGGTATGTTATGTTATTATATAGAATGTTTTGACCTTATATTTCAATTAGTGATAGGATCTGTACCGCCCAGGTAGTCGGAAGTGCTGACATGGCACCAAGCTACAGTGTAGGTGTGTTGACAAGGCGCCAGAGTTGCAGAAGGGAAGGAGGTTGGGGGGTTCGTGTAGTCGCCAGTTATTAAGATTGGCGTGTTCCGATCTCCAGCATACCAGGACCGGCGATCGCCCAGTTGAAGAAATGCTAGTCTATGCATTTAAGAAGGGCGTGCTGTCGGGACCATTCTGCGAGGCATTGATCAGGGCACACCCCGCCACGTTTGCCGAGGTCAGGCGACTTGCGGTGGCTCACATCGCCGACGAGAGCGAAGTCGCCGAGAAGAGAGGAAGCATGGCCCCCACTAGGCCACGCGCCCAGACCAGGATCCAGCCACAGAGGGTGCTGGAGACAGCGGCGGCCAGGAGGGATCAGAGGACTCGCCATCCTTATGATCCAAGGAAGAACAAGGGCAGGGGCCAAGGACGCCAGCAACCAGCACGCCGGGAATACAATCGCCCGCCTAAGCACAAGTTTGTCATGGGATTGGCAGATCTGATCGCCATTCCCAATATAACTGCTAGGTTGAAGGCGCCAGAAAAGGTGGGCGACAAGGTGCTGGGACCAAAGCCAGGCGCCTGGTGTGAGTTTCACCAAGGCTTTGGCCATACAGTGGACTCGTGCTTAGCATTAGGATACCAGCTCGACGATCTGGTAAAGAGCGGGTTCCTAAATGACTATTTGCTGGACAGAAGGACAGGGGGCGCGTCGAGCTCCCAACCAGCAGGTGTTGAGGCTCAGCAGCACGAGATGCCTACGCACGGGGAAATCCACACCATTGCAGGGGGTTTCTCAGGAGGTGGATGCACCGCATCACAGAGGAAGAGGTACGCGAGGTCTGTGATGACGATGGATATGTTTGAAGACCACTCGTCGGAAGTGGATATCACATTCACCAAGCAAGATCTCCGGGATGTTGTGCCTCATGACAACGATCCCATAGTGATTTCGTTGATAACCGCAGGAAGAAAGGTCCACAGGGTACTGGTGGACCAAGGAAACTCGGCAGACGTGATGTTCTGGCCGACTTTCACGCAGTTGGAGCTGCCCCTTGACCAGCTGAGGCCCTATGGAGGGTGTTTGTATGGTTTCGCTGGTGACCAGGTGGAGGTCAGGGGGTACATAGAATTGAGGACAACGTTTACAGACGTGGCGGGTTCAAGAACGGAGAAAATCAAATACCTCGTTGTAAACGCAACTTTAGCGTACAACATCCTGTTGGGAAGACCCACGCTCAACAGGATAGGTGCCATACCGTCGACCCGGCACATGAAGGTTACGAGAATAGCCTGAAAAACAAGAGATCGGTGAGTTACGTAACAACCACCCCGCCTACTGGTGTGAAGCCCAGATCGACGGTAACAGAAGAGACCGCCGGAAGGGACGTGGAGATGGTGGATGCTGAGCTAGGGGAGGGGAATGCCGGTCTGGAGGAGGAAGCGGCAAGGAATCGCCCTGAGGAAGCGAGAGAACTGGGAATCGCCAGGGCGGTGATCGCCAGAGAAACCAGACCAAAACCCGTCGAGCAGTGGCTCGAGAGAGAAATCGGGGGAAAGATCTTCAAGCTGGGAAGATCCCTCGAGGTTGAGCTCCAGGACCAGATCGCCAAGGTGATTGAGCGGCATCTGGACGCGTTTGCATGGTCCGCTTCGGACATGCCCGGGATCGATCCCGACTTCTTGTGCCATCATCTGGCGATGGACAACTTGGTGAGACCAGTGCGACAAAGAAGAAGAAAGTTCAACGAGGAGAGGAGGCAGGCGATCAGGGACGAAACCCAGAAACTCCTCGCTGCAGGCCACATCAGGGAAGTCCAGTACCCTGAATGGCTGGCAAATGTCGTGCTGGTGAAGAAGAGTAATGGGAAATGGCGCATGTGCGTCGATTTCACTGACCTGAACAAGGCTTGCCCAAAGGATTCGTATCCTTTACCAAGCATAGACGCCCTGGTAGATAGTGCCGCAGGGTGTAAGTTGTTGAGCTTCCTGGATGCATTCTCGGGGTATAATCAGATCAAGATGCATCCCATGGATGAAGAGAAGACAGCCTTCATGACGGAGAGATCGTGCTACTGCTACAAAGTGATGCCATTTGGGCTGAAGAACGCGGGGGCCACGTACCAGAGGTTGATGGATCGAGTACTTGCACCGATGCTGGGAAGGAACGTGCAAGCATACGTCGATGACATGGTCGTGACCTCGCCAGAAAAAAGCAAGCACGTTGCAGACTTGGAAGAATTATTCACGACGATCGCCAAGTTCAGATTAAAGCTTAATCCAGAGAAATGCATTTTCGGCGTGGAGGCTGGAAAGTTTTTGGGTTTCCTCTTGACTGAAAGAGGCATAGAGGCCAACCCTGATAAGTGTGCCGCCATCTTGGCGATGAGGAGCCCAGCTACGGTGAAGGAAGTTCAACAACTAACAGGCCGGATGGCAGCCCTGTCTCGCTTCGTGTCAGCTAGTGGAGAAAAGGGCCATCCCTATTTTCAGTGCTTGAGGCGCAATAACAAGTTTGCTTGGACGAAGGAGTGTGAGGAAGCCTTCGTCAAGCTGAAGGAGTATCTGGCGAGCCCGCCGGTTTTGTGCAAACCGCTGGTGGGAACCCCTCTCAGGTTGTATTTTGCTGTAACTAAGAGGGCGGTGAGTGCGGTGCTCGCCCAGGATCAAGATCAGGCTCAGAAGCCTATTTATTTTGTGAGTAAGGTGTTGCAGGGCCCCGAAACGAGATATCAGGCCCTGGAAAAGGCTGCGCTGGCTGTGGTATTTTCGGCGAGGAGGTTGCGCCACTATTTCCATAGCTTCACCATACTGGTGATGACTGGCCTGCCCATCCAGAAGGTCTTGAAGAAGCCTGACGTTGCGGGAAGGATGGTGAAGTGGGCAGTAGAATTGTCAGAGTTTGATATTAAATATGGGCCCCGAGGCCCGATCCAGGGGCAAATCTTTGCGGATTTCGTGGTCGAGCTCTCGTCTGAGGCGACACGAGTTGAAGGGGACGACTTCCGTTGGGTACTCTCGGTAGATGGATCGTCGAACCAGCAGGGTAGCGGTGCTGGAGTCATTTTGGAAGGACCCAACGGCGTGCTGATCGAACAATCTTTGAGATTTGCCTTCAAAGCCAGTAACAATCAAGCAGAGTATGAGACGCTGATCGCCATGATTTTGCTGGCCAAAGACATGGGAGCCAGGGTGCTAATGGCTAAGAGCGGCTCGCTGCTAGTCACAGGGCAAGTAACAGGCGAGTTCCAGGCTAAAGATCCACAAATGGCGGCTTACTTGGAGTATGTGCAGGAATTGAAGAGTTCATTTGCCTCCTTTGAAGTGGTGCATGTGCCCAGAGAGCAGAATGCCCGAGCTGACTTGCTAGCTAAGCTCGCCAGTTCAGGCAAGGGGGGTAGGCAGAGGACGGTGATTCAAGAAACTCTGAAGACGCCGAGAGCATTTGTAGCAGATCACCTGGTTCTCCAGATAAGCAAGTCGACGGAGAAAGCAGCGAGAAGTCATAAGTCCCTGACGCAAGAAACTTTGAGATCGCCGAGAATTAGAGCATGTCGAGGAGAGAAGGTGAACTTGACGCAGGTCTGCGCTATCCATGAGCCAGACACCTGGATAACACAGTACAAGCGGTGCCTGGCAGATGGCCTTCTCCCACTGGATCCGACGGAGGCTAGGAAGGTAAAGAAAAATTCTAGCAAGTACACATTGATTGATGGCGATCTGTACAGGTTTGGGTTCACTCACCCACTCCTGGAATGCGTACATGGCGAGAAGTGCACGAGAATCATGGCAGAGCTCCACGAAGGGATATGCGGAAGCCACGTCGGGGGTCGAGCTCTGGCCGCGAGGACTCTCCGTGCAGGTTACTACTGGCCATCGATGAGAGAAGACTGCAAGAAGTATGCCCAGTGTTGCAAACAATGCCAACAGCACGCCGATTGGCACAAGGCGCCTCCCGAGAAGTTGAAGTCGATCTACAGCCCTTGGCCGTTTCATACTTAGGGAATCGACATTCTGGGACCATTCCCGCTGGCGATCAGGCAGATGAAGTACTTGATGGTGGCGAGTGAGTATTTCACCAAGTGGATCGAAGCAGAACCAGTGGCCCAGATCACCGCACATAAGATCGAAGGTTTCGTGTGGAAGAACATTGTGTGCCGGTTTAGCGTGCCTAAGCGCCTGGTGTCGGACAATGGGACTCAGTTTGCAAGCCACCTGTTGAAGAAGCTTTGCGAAGGGGTGGGAATTCAGCAAGTGTTTGCATCCGTCGAGCACCCTCAGACAAATGGCCAGGTGGAGTCAGCTAATCGGGTGTTGTTGGGAGGTTTGAAGAGAAGGCTAGAGAAAGCCAAAGGAAGCTGGGCTGAGGAGGTACCCCGTATAGTCTGGGCGTACCATACCACCGAGCAGTCAGGAACCCATGAGACCCCGTTCAGCTTGGTCTATGGGTGTGATGCAATGATTCCAGTAGAGATCCGGGAAAGCTCGCCGAGATTCCATAACTTTGTAGAGGAAGACTCGAATGAAGAGAGAAGGCTGAACCTGGATCTACTAGATGAGGTCAGGGAAGAGGCGAGATTGAAGGCTGAAGCGGTGAAGAGAAGGATTGAACGAAGATATAACTCGAAGGTGATGCCAAGACAGTTTAGAGAAGGCGACCTGGTGATGAGGAAAGCCCACCAGTACGAGATGGAGAATAAACTGTCGCCCAAGTGGACTGGACCGTTCAGAATAACCGAGGCGCTCGGGAACGGCGCCTACCGCTTAGAGACATTGGAAGGAGGGGCGATTCCTCGCACTTGGAACGCTACGCACCTCAAGTTATATTACAGTTGAGAACTTTGTAAGTAAAGATAAACACGAAGTTACATTACAATGTCTCTGTTAAAACAGTTTGAAGGGGGCACTCTTTTTTCCCTAAGGAGGGTTTTTAATGAGGCCACCCAATAAAGAGAAGTTTTCAAAGTACAAGTTGTTTTAGATTGCGTGCCTGATTGTTTTCAGAAAGTTTTGAAGAAAGACCTTGTCACTTGTATGTGACTTAAGGCAAGTTAAAGATATATTACATGCTTTCTAAAAGGTTTTAAGTCCTCATCGTTTTTCGGCGATCGGAGGCATCAGTTAAAGTTTTAAGCCCTCATCGTTTTTCGGCGATCGGAGGCATCAGTTAAAGTTTTAAGTCCTCGTCGTCTTTCGGCGATCGGAGGCACAAGTTAACGTTAAAGTCCTCATCGTCTTTCGGCGATCGGAGGCATCAGTTAAAAGACCTCAACGCCCTCGCGCGTTCTGAGGCAAGATAAAGACCTCCTCGCCGTCGAGCGAGCGCAAGCGAGGAAGAGTAAAAAGTCCTCAGTGTTTCTGGGGGCGAGAAGATGTAACCCCTGGGGCAATGTAGAGGCACCAGTAAAAAGTCCTCAGTGTTTCTGGGGGCGAGAAGATGTAACCCCTGGGGCAATGTAGAGGCACCAGTAAAAAGTCCTCAGTGTTTCTGGGGGCGAGAAGATGTAACCCTTGGGGCAATGTAGAGGCACCAGTGAAAAGTCCTCAGTGTTTCTGGGGGCGAGAAGATGTAACCCTTGGGGCAATGTAGAGGCACCAGTAAAAAGTCCTCAATGTTTCTGGGGGCGAGAAGATGTAACCCCTGGGGCAATGTAGAGGCACCAGTAAAAAGTCCTCAGTGTTTCTGGGGGCGAGAAGATGTAACCCCTGGGGCAATGTAGAGGCACCAGTGAAAAGTCCTCAGTGTTTCTGGGGGCGAGAAGATGTAACTCCCGGGGCAATGTAGAGGCAAGTAAAAGACCTTCTCGCCTATGAGCGAGTTCAGGCGAGTTAAAGACCTTCTCGCCTATGAGCGAGTTCAGGCAAGATAAAATCCTTCTCGTCTCGAACGAGTTCAGGTATGGTGTTGAGGGTGGAAGAAGTTTGGAAGGTGGCTAAGGTAGGTTCGAAGAGAGCGCCTAGCCACCCGGTCTTTTGTTCTGAAGTTCAGGAAGGCAGAGAAGGACCCGAAAGGCGCCTCTACCCCCAGATAAAAGAACAATGGCCAAGGTATGAAGCCAGAGAGAAGCTGATGTCGCCAAGAGTCTTTGGCGACCAGGAAAAGTTCAAACAGTGGCGAGAAAGTTAAAGACCCGTTTTGATGAAGTAGATCGGGTGAAGCAATGTTTTAAGCCAGTAGTTGAGTTAAAGTTCGTTGCTTGAAGAGTAATTTTACGCTAAGGTTAATTGCCTTAAGATTGCAAGTTGTTAAAGTGATTATTATTTGAAGTTGAAGTGGTTCGAAGCAGTCAAGTATAAGATCGTGCCTACGAAATCGCTAAGTCATTTCTCTGAAGTAAATCGCGCAAGGAAAGTTGAAGCAGTCAAAGAAGTTACAGGAAGAAATACCAAGGTAATTTCATTAAGTAAATACCAGTTCGGGCACATATACAAAAAGAGGGAAAAAGTTTATTACAAGTTACATACAAAGAAAAAGCATAAAGGTGGTGGATGAGGGGAAATTGATCAGTCTTCAGCGGGAACCACTTTCCCATCCACCACCTCATTGTTAAGGGACACCATGCTGAGATCCAGATTGGGGAACAAGCAGGCGAACTGTTCCCGTGCAGCTTCGAATCCAGCAGCCAAAATTTGGGCAGAACTCAGATTAAGCTCTTCAATCTGTTTCTTGAGTTCTTCAGTTTGATCTTTCAGCCCCTTGTTCTGCTGCTCCAGCTCTTCTACTTGCTTCTTGAGTTTTTCGTTGATTTCTTGAGCCTGGAGAAGGTCTTCAGCAACCTTCTTGGATTCTGCTTGCACTTGGCCCAATTCAGCAGTGATCTTCCCCTTCTCTTTGTTGGCCTCGGCAAGCTCAGCCATGGCGTCGTCCCTCGCCTTTTCCACCTTTCCCAGGAAGATCTCCCGATCAGCGGACCTCTGCTCCAATTTCTTCACCTTGGCGGTGTCAGTTTTTATTAGGGCCTCTAAGTCAGCCACCTTAACGCGATAAGGCACAATCTTGCTTTCCAGCTCAATCTTCTCTTGAGCCAGAAGCTGCACCTTGTGGCGAAGATCGGTGGCCTCCTTGCGCGCCAACCGGAGCTCGGTGCTCATCGCATCTTCTACTCGGGAGTGTTCAATCTCCGCGAGTGTCAGATTGAAGGACAACTTCTCCACCTCAACCCTCATAGTGCTATTCTCAGTTCGAAGGTTGAAGAGGTCGTCCTGGAGCTTCCTGGTGGAGCTCTCCACAGCTCTAGTTATAATGGTGGGGAAGTCTTCTGCCATCATCTTCAGTTTAGCAGAGAAAGGCTCCCACATCCTTGTGACCTCGAGAGAGAGGCTTGCTGGTGGAGGCACCGGGTGGGCCTGTTGTTGGCTCTCGCCGCCACCTTCTTTAGTTGGTTGATCAGCAGGTGCTTCCTGAGGCGGTGGCGACGTCGGGGACTCAGTGATCAGAATTGGAGAGGTATGGGCCACCTCATCCCCGATTGGAGCAACATCTGCGGCTGAGGCATTCGAAGGAGGACCCCCTCCAGCTGATACATACGGCGTGGAGGCGCTCGGGGGGTCCTCCATGAAATTTGGCTCGGGGGCCTCAACCGCAGGTGGCGCAGTTGCCAGTGGGATTGCTTGGACTGGTGAGGCAGGAGCTGGCGGAGGAGGCAAAGTTGGAGGTGGAGCAGGCGTGGATGGAGGTGTTGATGTTGGAAGAGGGGGTGGGGCAGGTGGTGAAGAAGGTGCCACCCTCTTCCTTTTCGTAACAAGGCCATCTTCAGTGACCTCGTCGTCTTCCTCCTCCTCCTCGTGGACTACTTGGGGAGCTTTCCTCTTAGGTCTTTTGAGGACAAGTTTCTTGCGTTGGGCGGCGGGTTGGACATCGGAGGGAGCTGGGCCCTTAGGTGGCGATCGGCCCTGTGCGGCGGCGATCTCCACCACCGAGTTTGGCACGGTTTGGGAACCCGTTGCCAACCCGTGGGTTCGGGCGAGCGCCCTTAATTCAGCGAGCTTGCCCTGGCCCAACATATTATCTGCATGGAGCAAAAATACATGGGTTAGTTCAGAGAGAAAATAAATGCATAAGGCAATATGCAGCAAAGCAGATAAATGATGCAGAAGAATAAAACCAAAGTCTTGTGCCCAACGCACAAGACGCCCAGTAACAGTTAATAGAAGCAGTATTAGAACAAGAGCTTAAACGTTCTAACCTATTCAAATTTCGAGTTGGTCCTCGAAGAATTCGAAGCAGATGAGCGTGGTGGTGAGGAAGGTGATGTTGGCATCTGCCACGCTCTTCCAAAAGAAGCAAAGGTCTCTGTCCAGGGCACCCATGCTGTCAGGACTTCTTGGCCTCCTGAAGCTGCTCTTGGACTCTTTGTTCCCCTTGTTTACCCAGTACAAGGGGAAGCCGTCGAGTAGGGAAGCGTCCTTGTCGTTGGGGCGCACTTGGACGAACTTTCCCTTCCAGTCTTTATAGGATTGCTGGAAGATGGAGAGGATCGACCTCCCAGCAATCCCATTCAAGCTTACCCACAAGCGATCTCCTGGGTGCTTGGCTTCGAAGAGAAATAAGAAAACATCTACAGATGCTGGCAACCCCAGGTGGTCGCACATAACTTGGAATGCTCGCACAAACGCCCAACTGTTGGGATGAAGCTGGGCGGCGGCGATGTTGAGCTCGGTGAGAAGCTCCCTCTCAAAGCGAGTGAAGGGAAACCTGAGTTTCACCTTCTTGAATAGAGTTGTGTAGACGAAACAGAAGGGTCCATCATTGTTTGCCTTGTCATCAGCGCAAACTGGCAGGTCGGAGGGGCAAGGTAGCACCGTCATCTTCTCGTCGTGCTCGTTGTGGAATGATTGGTGAAGCTCATCCCCCTTCGTTAGTCGCAAAACTGCCCTAGCAGTGTTTACAGAAGACGTTTCCCTCAACAGGGTCGAGTTGGCCCAGGGATAGAGTTTTTTGAAGTCTGGTGGGGGAACGGAGGCTCCTCCGGTGACAGGCGGAGTAGCCTGGGCCAGGTTGGGGCGGGAAGGTGCAGGCCTCTCAGCCTGAGAAGATGAAGCGCCGCGTGCTCGCGGTGGGTCGTGTGCTTGTGAGGAAGGGTTTCGTGTTGAAGGAGGAGGATTTGGGGTGATCTTTGAGCGAGTCATTGGTGAAGCTGCAAAGGAAGAAGAAAAGGAAAAATGATCAGGGTTCGCAGAGGCTGACTCGATCATGGGAAAAGGGTGAAAAACGAACGAACGTAGGTTCGTTGCAACGATTGACGAAGCCCTAAGTTACGAGAAAGGAGAAATGGAAAAAACAACCCACAACGTATGCACCAGACAGTTACAGGATGATGTGAATCGGTTAAAATGCAGGAAAAACCAGCAGAAGAAGGAAAGGAAGTACCTTTTTATGATCAGGAAGGCGATGAAAGATGTTGGTGATTCAGAATGTTGAAGAACGCTGAGAGCTTTTTTGCAGAAGAAACTTAGAGCGTTTGAGAATACGAAGAAAAGTGATGGAACAGTGGAGCCAAAATGGGTTTAAGGGTTTTTTCGAAATGGGTTTGGGAAGCGCAAACGGTAACTGAAGGTAACCGTTGATGAAGCCACGTGTCGAGCGATGGGTGAGGGGTTTGGTGGAGCGTCAGAGAAGCAGAAAGTACAACCGCTTGGAATTCTGCGTCAGTGCCACGTAGATCGGTGTTGACGTGACTCTTTCAGTCTTTTCGCTGGACAAGTCTTCGCTTAAGACTGGGGGGCTTGTGTACCGCCCAGGTAGTCGGAAGTGCTGACGTGGCACCAAGCTACAGTGTAGGTGTGTTGACAAGGCGCCAGAGTTGCAGAAGGGAAGGAGGTCGGGGGGTTCGTGTAGTCGCCAGTTATTAAGATTGGCGTGTTCCGATCTCCAGCATACCAAGACCGGCGATCGCCCAGTTGAAGATGAAGTCGCAAGATGTAAACTCAGGCGACCAAGTGATTGGAGATCGCTAGAGCAAGCACATCGCCGAAGATGAAGGTGATGCAGATTATGAAGGCGGCCGGCGAGACCACAGGGAAGGTGTACGAGAGCACCCTAACTCGCCCATTCCGGCAGAGATTGCGCTCCCAAGTTAGCTATGCACTGTGCAGTACCATGCATAAGTAACTTAGCCAAAAAGAGAGTCAGAAGCAGCGCCCAAGTCAAGGAGGCTCCAGATGATGGCACGTGTACGACTGGATGCAAGACACGTGTCCAGGTCTGTAACTGCCAGGAGAGAGAAAGTGATCAGGTATATAAGAGTTCTCAACGAACTTTCTGAGGTACGCACGTTCAGATTATACTCTTTACGCTTGCGAGTTCTAGAGCTTACTGTGAGAGAGAACATTGCACGGTTCCTTGAGAGTTCTTGAGTGTTCTTGCTCTTAGTATTTGGTGGTTCGGTCACTGACTTGGGCGTTGGAGTGCGATCGGCCGCAGCGGCGCCGCTCTGTTCTTTTGCAGGTTCTTGAGGTGGATCTTGAAGAAGGACGGAAGTTTGAAGCGGTGCACACGTCGATCCTTTGACGAGGCAGGTTCCAACATTCTGGTCAACAAGCAGGATCAGGATCATATTAAGTTATATCAATTTGTTGTAAGCGAGTAATATATTGGAGATAAAATGTCAGATGTTAAACTCTATTTCTTATTGATTATATATCTAATAAATATATATTAAAGATTAAAAATCATGTTCTTGAGCTTTATCTCTTATGAAAACAAAATTATTAAAATGTACATGATAATAACCATTTAGAATATAATAATTTACTTATGTGATAATTAAATTAATATTTTTAATGCAGGTGGATACATAAAATATAAATTAAGTGGGTGGAACATTTTATTTAATTGATATTTTAAGGAGGAAAAAAGAGTTGTGAAAAATGTTAGTTATCTTTGTGTTGTATAGACCAAAGGAATGCTCTTGCTTAAGAAAATTTTACACAATGCTAGTTTTTGTTCAATCTCTTGACAAGGAGTTTAAACAAATTCTGGAATGACAATACTCTTAGAAGGACTACGTTTCATTTTTCAAGAGTTATTTTAAAACATTATCTTAATTAGTCACTAAGTCTGATCAACATAAACCAATATGAATTGAATAATGTATAATTAAGAATGTAACTGGAAACCATTTTAAAAATATTTTTTGATAAAATCTATGTTCAACATTTGAATTTTGGATTTCAAGAACACATGTATGAGTTGCTTATAATATATGATGACATATTATACAAATTAAGTTTTAGTTTTAGAACGTGTCATATTTTGGTATGCTCAATAATTTTATAACGTATAAGTATATGAGTTGATACTAAGGACAATTTGAATATATTTTTTCTCTTAAGTTTGTTGGAGATTTCACATTAAGTAGAGATAATATATATATATATATATATATATATATATATATAAATGGGTGCGCACTCCATCTTATAAGCCGGTTTAGTAAGGTTGACTTAAACTTAAAATTCACTTCTTAATATGGTTTCATATTCATTTAGAGTCTATCATATAAAGAATTTGCTGGGCTTATTAGGCTACACGCTATCAGGATGTTATCAGACCACCCATAATATATAGTTACACGAACCATTTGGCAGGTCTGGACGTGAGGGATCTGTGTTGAAGATCCCACAACGACTAGAAATAAAAAAATTTCATATATAGTATATAAGTGGGTGCAAACCTCACCTTATAAGTCGATTTTGTAAGGTTGAGTTCGACTTAAAATTCATTTCTTAATAAATTCTCTAAGATTTAAAGATAAAATCGTGGAATTTCATGCTTTAAAATGAATAATATCTCAAATGATGTAATTGACTATAACAATATTAATTCAATAAACTTGAGGTTGAAAGATTATTAATGTTGTATGTGGAAATGGAAAATAATTTTAAAGACGAATTCTCATTAGAGGTCTTGTTTTACTACGTTCAATAATTTCATATACACAGCATCATGTTACTTTAAATGTTATAAAAAATTATATTAACTATTCAAGAATATATATATATATATATATATATATATATATAAAATAATAAACTCCAACCACAACTGCGTCTTAAAAATACTTAAAACTAGAAAGAAATCTAATAAAAAGACTAGTCTCTCTTAATGTAACAAACTATATTTAAATCTTATTAAAAGTCTATATATATATATATATATATATATATTATTTTTTGTATTTATTTTAAATAATACTAAAGTTTAAATTCTAAATCTTTTTTTCCTGTGATAACAGATGATTGTTGTTATTTGAGGTCTTAAGCTAACTTAGATGTCAAGTTGCATAGTATTACCTAATATAAAACTTTTTATAAAAAAAAAATCTCTAAATTATTTTTCCTCTATTTTTCTTTACAGTGGATTTGTTATCATACTAGGACTACATAATGTTTTTGTAAATTATGGTCAATACCGGGTATATAAGCAGTAATTTCAAATTCAGAGGTTAAACGTACTCGGGCAACTTTTCGTAAGGCAAAGTTTGTTTTTTTGGTGTAATAGTGGAAAAGTTGACAGATAAGTCACCCTAGTTTCAAGTACTTCTGAATTTATTTATTTACTTTTACTCTTACATATTTGCAACTTGTTTCCAATAATATTTTATTTTCTTCATTTTTATTAAAATTGAAGAGGTATTTTTTATTAAAAAATGTCAGAATAATATGACTTGCATAAAAACTCTTTTGATAATACTAATTCTAATACAGTTTAAAAAAAAGTAACTTACGAATAATTAATTATTAAAGGAAACTCATATTATATATGCGATACAGGTTTACACTTTATAATTTAGATTTATAATATTTTTAGTAATATTAAATTAAGTTTAACGTCAAATTTTTATGTTATATTTTTTAGTTTTTTAATTTTGTAAAATTTTAGATTTCAATTCACAACATATACGCTCAACTAAAATTACTTATCATAAAATTACATTTAAATGTAATTTAATATAATAGTTTCAAATTTTAAAATAAATTTAATTTAATTTTAATAAATCTTTAAAATTTAATAAATTATAATATTTGACTTGATAAATTAAAGTAAGGTTATAGATAATTTTTAAATTTCACAATCAATTTTTAAATTTTATCTATTTTCAAGCTATATACTTATTTCTTCCTCAATTTTATTGTTTGAAAAATTGAGTCCATTGACTTTTTCTTGTAGCATTAAGAAATTGATCATAATTTGAATTAACTTTAAAGTGAGAAGAAATAGTCACACTACTATTTGTTGACTCATAATTAACTTTCTGTATCACTTTTTTTTTTTTTTTTATCAATTTCACTTGTATTGTTGATAGAACTTAAAGTATTCTACTCTCATGCTATATAGGTTTATTTAAAGGTTTCTTGCATTTCTGACTTTTAATCTGGTTTCATGTTGAACAAAGAAGAATAATGTTGAACAAATCATGTATACATGTTCTGTTTTTTTTTTAAGTCATTCTTGTATTGGAGAAATTTTGTCTAATGATGTTTCACAATAACCTTAAATATTTTTTTATTAATATATTTGAATTTTCATGACACTATAAAAAAATTATTAAATAAAAATCAATTTTAGAGATAAAAAATAATTAGTTACTATTGACTAAATTAGATACTATTTTATATACTAAAAAATTATTGTATGTAAAGGAGTTTTTATTATTAATAAAAAATTACAAATTACTTTCTAAATTGATATCTAATTAGTTACTAAGATTTTAACTACCGATTAGTTTAGATTCTAAAATTGGTACCTAAAACCTTGGTAGCTAATTAGAGTTCATGAGCACATTAATGCAAAGACGTATTTCAAGTAGCGGAACATGTAACATCGTGTATTAAGTATTGATGCCTATGTGGTAACAGAGATCTCCGAGCTTCACTGATGATCTAAGTCACATAGACTAAGATATCAGGTGGTGAGAAGCTAATAGGGGATTTCATGCACACTGTGACATATGAGATGCACGGCTTGGGTTGTATTGAACTTACCCTGATCCTTTCTGTTGGATTCGCTGGTAATCTTTGGATCAGGTGTTAGTCTCTGGTAGGACTTACTTAATACGGGTCTTCCGGAAGACATTTTTTGTTGAATATTCCGGATGTGTAGATCCATGTGAGATCTATGTGATTGTTTATTGTTGAGATTTGAAGAAAATTGAATAATTTGAGAAATTGATCATGTAACTTGGTTTTCTCTTTTGATTTAATTGTGTATGTTATAAAATTCTATTTTCACTAGCTTACCCTTGTTTTTCTTGTTGTGTTTGAACTGCGATGACTGTACTACGTACACGAGCAGATGATCTTACAGGTGTCTGAGGATCAGA
This sequence comes from Phaseolus vulgaris, assembly GCF_051622355.1. Classification (NCBI taxonomy): domain Eukaryota; kingdom Viridiplantae; phylum Streptophyta; class Magnoliopsida; order Fabales; family Fabaceae; genus Phaseolus; species Phaseolus vulgaris. Next base: position 34,559,086 of record NC_143504.1, read on the forward strand.
AGAGTTTTAAGGCGTTGATTTTGAAACTTATATTGTAAATATTTGTATTTCTATACGTCCTAATCACGTATTAGGAATGTTTTGGAAAACTGTAAGCTTGTATAGAAATATGTAGAACCGGTATTGTAATAGTTATATGTAAATTATGGGGTGTTACATTTAATGGTATCAGAGCGGTTCATCCTTAGGATAACCTGAGGGTAGTGGGTTTATTCTGTTTCTCCTGCGTGTAGATTTTTGTTTAAGTCTAGCCTCAAGACCTAGTTAACAGTTTCTAATAAGATGTTTCACAAAGTTGTTTTTCTTGAAATCTTGTTGTGTTCGAGTCAAGTTAATTGTTATGAATAAAGATGAAAGTATTAAGAATGAAAAGAATCTTGATAGAGTGGTGAGGGTGCACACTCATGACTGGATCAAGATTATTTTTTATCTTAATTCTAAACCGTTAGAGTACATTTTAGAGATAAGTCTTGATTGGTTTTGTATCTATTTTGTGTGATTATTTCTTTTAAGTTAATTTGTCTTAAAGATGTAGTTGGAAATTTTTAGTAATTTTTAATTCTTTACATGCTTAGTAGATGGCACGTAGACCACCTACTCCACCTCCACCAATAGATATGCCCAACTTAGCTCGGGCAATAGAGATGATGGCAACAACCTTGCAACAACAAAGTGTTACTATGACACAACAACATCAGGCCTCCCTTCATCAATTAGAAACAACTAGATTAGCAGCAGAAGCATCTCAGTTTCATCAACAACCCCATACCTTTAGTCTAGAGGACTTTCTGAGACACAATCCACCCAATTTAATGGCAAGGTAAATCCAGATGGAGCAGACCAGTGGGTGAGAGACATAGAAAGAATCTTTGAAGCTACTCAATGCCCTAAAGAGAGAAAGTTATCTTATGCCATCTATATGCTTATTGAAGAAGCTGAGTTTTGGTGGATAGGCTTGAAGAAAATGATGGAAGACAAAGGAGAAGATGCCACCTGGGAGAACTTTAAAGTAAGATTCCTAGAGGAGTATTTTCCCGATAGTGTCAGATATGCAAAAGAAATTGAATTCATGCAGCTGGAACAAGGAAAACCTTTCGGTCACTGAATATGCTACTAGGTTCAAACACCTAGCTAGATCTACACCCAGACCATGACTGAGGCTTGGAGATGTAGAAAATTTTGAGTTTGGGTTGAAGCAAGAACTTAAAGAAGTGGTGATTCCTATGTCCATTAGAGATTTCCCTGCTCTAATGGAGAAAGCAAAAATAGTGGAGTGTTTGAAAATTAGTAGCAAACTTGCTAAGCCTCAAGTGAGAGGACCTTCTAAAAGCACACCCAAATATGAAGATAAAAAGAAGCCTTATTCCAGACCTCAATCCTTCAGGAGTGGAGGGCCTACTTCTTAGTTGCTACCAAATGTCAAATGTTTTAGATGTGGTGGGGAACACATAGTTAAATTTTGTCCTCATCCAGTGCCAAACGTTACATGTGATAGATGTCATAGATATGGTCATGCTACAAAGGACTGTCGTGCCAGACTTCCAGTCCCAAATATTACTGGAGTGCAGCAAGATAATAAAAAAAAAAAACCCAAAGCTACTGGTAGAGTTTTTGCCATTAGAGGAGTTGAAGCTTCACAGTCTGATAGCCTTGTTAGAGGTATTTGTTCTATCCTTGGAACACAATTATCTGTATTGTTTGATTCTGGGGCAACCCATTCTTTTATATCTTTTGATTGTGCTAAGAAGCTTAAGTTGTCAGTCCGAGAGTTAGAATTTGAGTTGGTGGTATCTACACCAACAGAAGGTATTATAGTAACTTCTTCCATGTGTGCTGAGTGTCCAGTAATTATAGATGGGCAGAGATACAAAATCAACATGATTTGTATACCTCTAAAATATTTGGAGGTTATATTGGGAATGGATTAGTTGTCTTCTAATCATATCCTTATAGATTGCGGTCAGAAGAAGTTAATCTTCCCTGGATTAGAAAGAATGCAGGTTATCTCAGCTCATCAGTCTGAGAGAGAGATACAAGAAGGTGAAAACTGTTTTATGCTTTTGGCTTGTTCTATAGTTACAGATAAAGTCCAAAGAGAGATGTTTGTAGTTCAGGAGTTTATGGATGTATTTCCTAATGAGATTTCTGGACTTCCACCAAAGAGAGAGATAGAGTTTGCAATTGACTTGATTCCTGGAGCAGGCCCAGTGTCAATTTCTCCATACCGAATGGCACCAGCAGAGTTAGCTGAATTGAAGAAACAACTAGAAGACTTATTGGAGAAGCAATTCCTTTGACCTAGTGTTTCTCCATTGGGAGCTCCAGTGTTATTAGTGAAGAAGAAAGATGGTTCGTCACGTCTATGCATAGATTATAGACAATTAAACAAGTTAACAATAAAGAATAAATATCCTCTTCCTAGAATTGATGACCTGATGGATCAGTTGTATGGGGCAGTTGTGTTTTCTAAGATAGATCTGCGCTCAGGTTATCGCCAAATTTTAGTGAAAGCGGAAGATGTTCATAAGACTGCTTTTAGATCAAGGGATGGTCACTATGAATTTCTAGTTATGCCATTTGGTGTGACTAATGCTCAAGCTATTTTCATGGATTATATGAATCGGATAATCAGACCTTTTCTTGATAAGTTTATGGTAGTGTTCATAGATGACATCTTGATCTATTCTCGTACAAGGGAAGAACATGCAGAACATCTTAGAACGGTCCTGAACATTTTGAGGGAAAAACAGTTATACGCTAAACTTTCAAAATGTGACTTCTGGATGTCAGAAATACAATTTTTAGGACATGTCATCTTTGTACAGGGAATATCAGTAGATCCTTCTAAAGTGGAGGTTGTACTTCAGTAGGAGTGTCCTAAAACAGTTACGAAAATTAGAAGCTTTGTCGGGTTAGTAAGATATTACAGGAGATTTATATAAGGTTTTTCTAAAAGAATGGCTCCTTGACCCAATTGACTAGAAAGGATCATCCTTTTGCATGGACTGAACAATGTGAGAGAAACTTTGAAGAGTTGAAAAGAAGGTTGACTAATGCTCTTGTATTGACAATCCCTGATACCAATCAATCTTTTGAAGTTTTTTGTGATGCTTCCTATCAGGGATTGGGTTGTGTTCTGATGCAAAATAAGAAAGTTGTTGCCTACGCTTCTCGTCAGTTAAAGGTGCATGAAAGAAATTATCCAACTCATGATCTAGAATTGGCAGCAGTTGTCTTTGCTTTAAAAATATTGAGACATTTTCTTTACGGAGTTAGTTTTAATGTGTTTAGTGATCATAAAAGCTTGAAGTATTTGAATGACCAGAAGGAGTTAAATATGAGGCAGAGGAGATGGATTGAATTTTTAAAAGACTATGATTTTCAGCTAATATATCATCCTGGGAAGGCAAATGTTGTTGCAGATACGTTGAGTCGTAAAAAAATACAAATGTCGTCGCTTATGATTAGAGAGCTAGCATTGATTGAAGATATCAGGAGTATGAATTTGGAGGTTTCCATGTCTTCAAATTGCATTAGTTGTAATACACTTGTTATAACTAATGAATTTGTGGAGAAGGTGAAGGAGAAGCAGTTGGAAGATTCAAAATTGAAGAACTTCATGGGCTTATTAAATACTGACAAAGCTAAAGACTTATCTTTAGGAGTGAATGGTATTTTGAGATTCAAAAATAGAATATGCATACCAGAGGATAATGAACTAAAGCAAACAGTGTTATCTGAAGGTCATAAAAGCAAACTCAGTTTACACACAGGGATGACACAAGAATGATGCAGCCAAGTTTGTAGCTGCTTGCTTGACTTGTCAGAAATCAAAGATTGAACATCAATGACCTGAAGACATGTTAACTCAGTTAGACATTCCAGTGTGGAAGTGGGATAGCATCTCAATGGATTTTGTTACCCACTTACCACGTACTTTGCAGAAGCATGACTCTGTTTGGGTTATAGTGGACAGGTTGACAAAGACAACACACTTCCTACCTATATAATTGAGAATCTCTATGCGGAAGTTGGCCCAGATTTACATAGATGAAATAGTCAGATTGCATGGTGTACCCTTCAGCATAGTTTCAGATAGAGATCCCAGATTCACCTCCAGATTCTAGTAAACCACTAGTGCAGATAAGTAAAACAAATGCGGCTATTTACAAATGCGGTCATAGAACCGCATTTGATCAACACGCATTTGTAAATCTGGAATTTACAAATGCGGTCCTATGACCGCATTCATAAATCACATTTACAAATGTGGTTACCTAAAACAACCGCATTTGTATATTATTCTGAATTAGGGGTTTGGGGTTTAGGATTTATGAATGCGGACTTGGTAAACACCGCATTCATAAATCACTATTTACAAATGCGGTCATTTACCAAGACCGCATTTGTAAATACTGAATTCCCATTTACAAATGCGGTCATTTACTAAGACCGCATTTGTAAATGCGAATTCACTATTTACAAATGCGGTCTTGGTAAATGACCGCATTTGTAAATAGTGCTTTTTTTTTTTGGTACATCCTGTTTTGTGCAGAAACCATATATTTAAATAACCTGCATAATGATCAAACCCAGCCAGACAAATACAAAAATGTAGTAACCAATTGAAATCATCAAAATGTACATTTACAAGTGATCAAATTACATATAATAAAACCACTAATATTGTTTACTTATGCTAGAGTTATAAAAATTAATGAAGTATGTGGACCAAGAATCTCTAACATATGAAATGCCTTCCTCACTCATTGGTGTTTCTTCTGTGAATAACTGCATTGCAAAGTTGACATAAATTAGTTTCTAGATATATATATGTTCAAGAATTATAAAAATGATATAACATATACCTCCTTCCAACCAGTTTTAACACCTAGTCTTATAATGGTAATCATCCATTACATAATGTAATAGTCACACTCATAGCTTCCTGGTTGTTTATTACACTATATAATTCAATAAAAAGTAATATGTTAGTATATTGATAAACAATGATAATAGAGAAAGAAAAAAATTACAAACCTTTACTCTTATGTAGTTCAAATTATTTGAACTGGATCGACCTTTTAGGATGTTATATCCACGCCATGAACTGGTTAATACAAAAAACCTCGTTAGTAGATGGTTAATTAGTAACATATACAAAGTTAAGTTTATACTATACTTACGTATCAATGATATCCTTAAATTTTGTGGGCATCTTCTTATTTAGGGAACAGAACCACACAGCAGTCTTATCAACCATTGATAAGACAAGTAACTGCCAATGATGCCTATATGATCATTGAAAAGAGTTAGTAAATATTTAAAACATGAAATAATAATAATTGATGACATATAATTAAACTTACTCATTAATGTAAGGGCATAAATAAATTTGTTTTCCCTCTTTTTCCAGGATGTTAGTGATGTATGCTTGAGTCTCAGTTGAGTTTGGTCCAACGAGATTAGTATATGCAGGATCTACGAATCCACACATATTTTCCTTCCCCTCAGTGATACAGACTCTATGCAAAAACCTACAAGTTTTTAGTTAAAGCATAATCAATAATAATTTAACATAAAGTAAATTGAATAATAGGTAAAGATACTTACATCATAAAAAATTGAATTATACTTATATTGAGCTCCTGTTTCCCAGATATAAATTCTGATAAATCTGTGTTGTAAATCATCAGTGGCAGTTCAGTGTTGATTTGAAAAAATGTATTATCCCACGGAACTGGAAAAGGATCATTGCCAATCTGACTAGCAATGAGACGTAGGGAAGCCATAGGATCGTCAACTGGAACCTCACGCTTCTTTTTCGGACTTGGTGGCTGAAAAGGTTCCTACAAGATAAACAACATTTGTATTAAATTATATGTAATATATAAATATAAATAAAAAATAATATAATGAAACGAAATTATTACATGAGGTTCGGGCATAGATCGAATGAGCTCTCTGGGCCAGGCAACGAATGTCTGAAATGCATCGGCCACAGTGGTTACCTCATCTGAAGGTAGTGGAACACGAGCATCAGGAAATCGTACTTTTTCAACTGTTACCTTCGCCACATCAGGGGAGAGAGGAACGTTATGTAAGGTGGTGGCGTTTTTATAGACTTTTCCAAGTGCCACCACCCGAGGAAGTTTGCCGCCCACTACCAGTAGCTCACAATCCTCTGTCTGCCCATTGATATCATCCCCTGATGTTGGAGGAGCCGCACAACTCCCCTTTGTGCTCTTGGGAGTGGGACTAACAAGGGGTTCAATCGGCTCAGCACAAACTTGTTGCGATAGAAACTCTTGTCGCATTCGATCATTCTCCTTTTTCACCTCCAGCCACATCAAATCAGTCTCCTTTCTCATCTCCTCCATTATTTCTTCACGTAACTTAGTCTTCATTTGAGTTTCCTTCTTGGAGGAGGAGGATGGCTGTCGTTCTGAAACTCCAAAATAAAGTTTAATTCCGACCCCTTGTCCAGCGGCACGAACACGACCAGAGTGTTCAGGTCGTCCAATTGCTTCAACCAGGATATCGTGACTACCTTCAGCAACAAATGTACCGTCGGATTCCAAGGAATCCTGCAAGAGTACACAAAAATCATATTTTCAATCATTAATATAATTAATGCTTTAAAAAAATTGAAAATAACAAAAATAACTTACAATTTTTTCGATTATAACCCCGGATTGCTCGGAACTTGGTGCACCCGACTTTTTAATTCGGGCCCTCTTCCATTTTTCATGGCGAAAAGGTGGTGGAGGAGAAGTGACCCCTGTTTCCACATTCTCAGAATACGTCCCCTGTTGAGATTTCTCCTTTTCCACCATCAGTGTTTGCTCAAGTTTTCTATACCCCGAACGAGACATAACGTGCGGGGTAAGATTCTTCAAAGCTATCTCTTGAGCTTTCTTCCGACGATCCTGTCATAATTGAAATAAACAAACTGAAGTAAATAAGATAAACTTATTAATGTTATATAAACAAAAAAGTTACTTCACTTACCATCCAAGCCTCATTTTCACGGCTTTCTCTAAAAAGACGCCATGTCTCTTCATCAATATGTTGGTACTTTAAACATGGATTTTCGTCTTTAAGGTCGCCAAAAATGTATCTCGAAGTCAGTCTTGACTTAAAGGTACGAAATTTAAGTGCGATATTGGATAATATCTTTGATCGAAGCGGTTCCACATCAGGAATGTCAAAGTTTGCCTAGAAAATAACATCATCAAATTAAAATTAATTAATCAATATTAAAAAGCATTATATGATAACAATAATAATGTAAAGCTTACCAGAACATCCTCCCATAGCATGTTCCGATCAACCTCTGAAACCTCATCCCATGAATTAATCAAAATGGAGAGCCTCTCACGAGAAACAACTCCAAGATAGCTCATAAACTCATCTGCCTTAGGACCAAAAGCCACTCCAGTGTTGACGTCAATGTCAACATGTGTCTTCTCACCAGCAGCACGTCTCAATGCAAGACGCTTCAATCTAGTAGGTCCTCTACTGCCTCGTCCAGATCGAGGTCTGTCTGGAGTTTGGTCGTCATCCATGTCTCTGTTAAAAAAATTAGGTAACAAACATTAGTTAATGTGCATCGAATTAAAATCATATAAAAATAATACAAAAAATTCTAAATGTTTATTTACATGTTGCATGTGGGTTGAATGTTTATATGTAAATTCCTTCACTATGGTCTTTATGGGTTGCATGTACATCATCAAGTACATCGTCATCTTTATTAGTTATCATTGGTGTGAATGAACGAGTTTCGCCATATTCAATATCATCTATGGCTTCCCCTTGTTTTTTCCCGTGTAAAACGACATACCAATGTTCTGACGTAGGATCTTTCACATAGAAAACCTGAGATGCTTGTTGAACCATTATAAATGGCTCATCTCGATACCCTATCTTTCGAAAGTCCACTAGTGTGAATCCTGATTCATCAATTTTAACCCCACTTTTATTATCAACCCATTTACACTTGAAAACTGGAACGGAAAACTTAGTGTAGTCAATCTCCCATATCTCTTCTATAAACCCATAGTATGCCATTGATCCAAGTACTGGATTTGTATCTTTCGAAGTCGAAAACTGCATTAACTCGGCTTCAAGAGTAACACCAGAATTTTGAACTGTACTCTTTTCATCCAGGGACTTCGTGTAAAATATACAATTATTCACTTCGTACGATGTACATGAGATGACATCAAACTTCAATCCAGCAGCCAACCAAGTCAAGGTCTCTGATGCCATTGAATCCTTGAACACCTCATCTTTAAACCAAAGCATGAAAGTTCTATTATGTTCCATCAAGACCCATTTCTCTGCTTGTCTTGGGTTATTTGCCTTCACAATGGCTTTATGAGCTTCTATGTAAGGTACAACTTCATCTGTGTTATTCAATATGTACAAATGTGCTTGCAAGACTTCTGATCGAGATTTGCTTACAATATTCACACAACATAAACATTTACTTGTAGAACGCCTGTGGTGCCATGAATTAGCTGGAACACCTATTGGATTTGCTTTTGTCATGTACTCTGAACAAAATTCAATACTTTCTTCAGCTATGTACCTTTCAATCATTGAAGCCTCTGGACGATAATGATTTTTCACATAACCTTTCAAAATTTTCATATACCGCTCAACAGGATACATCCATCTTAAGTACACTGGTCCACACAATCTAACCTCTCTTACCAGATGCACCACTAGATGAACCATGATGTCAAAAAAAGACGGAGGAAAAAACATTTCCAATTCACACAAGATAACAACAATTTCATTTTGAAGTTCATCTAGTTTTGAGGGATCAATGACTTTACAACAGATGGAAGAGAAGAATGAGCACAAACGGGTTATGGTGTGTCTAACATTTTTTGGTAAGATCCCACGGATAGCTACCGGCAACAACTGTTGTATCAAGATGTGACAATCATGAGACTTCAACCCAATTAACTTCAAATCTTGCATTGACACTAGACTCTTCACATTTGAGAAATGTCCTTGTGGCACTTTCACACCCTTTAGACATTGACAAAAACTAATTTTTTCATCTTTTGACATTGTCTAACAGGCTGGGGGCAAATATGTACGCTTACCCATTTGTATGGGTGCCAACTCGCCGCGTATGTTCATCTCAATCAAATCTAAACGAGCATTTAGACCATCCTTCGTCTTCCCGTTAATGTTAAGAAGTGTACCAATTAAGCTATCACACACATTCTTCTCAACATGCATTACATCTATACAATGTCTGACTTCTAACCTCGACCAGTACGGAAGATCAAAGAAGATTGATTTCTTCTTCCAAATATTTGTCACAGATGACTTTTTTTTGGACTTGCCGAAGGTGTGGTCTATGTTATTTACCTTTTCGTAAACCTCAACACCGGTTAATGGAGTTGGTGGACCACTACCCTCTTGGTGTCCATTAAAGGCTTTTTTTAACCTCCGGTAAGGATGATGACTTCTAAGAAACCTCCGATGCCGAAGATATACTGTTTTCCTTCCATGTTTCAATTGTTGAGAAGCAGTGTCTTCTTCGCATATTGGACACGCTTTGTGACCCTTAACACTATAACCTGATAAGTTAGCATATGCCGGAAAGTCATTGATGGTGCAAAATAACATGGCATGAAGCTTGAAAGTTTCATTAGCAAATCCGTCAAATACTTCGACACCCTGGTCCCACATTAACTTCAAATCTTCAATTAGGGGACTTAGATAAACATCAATATCCTGGTTGTTTCGGACCGGATATCATCATAGACAACATCATGTATTTTCGCTTCATGCACAATCCAGGAGGTAAGTTGTAAATAACTAGTAATACAGGCCTTGAACTGTGATTTGTACTCATATTACCAAATGGATTCATTCCGTTTGTAAATAAACCAAGTCGGATATTTCTTGATTCTTTACCAAATTCTGGAAAGTCATCATCAAATTTCTTCCATTGAATAGAATCAGCTGGATGTCGGTACATGCCATCGCATTTCCTCTCATCTGCATGCCATCTAAGATTCTTAGCATCGTCTGGGTTTGCAAACAAACGCTTCATCCTTGGAATGATGGGAAGATACCACATAACCTTCATTGGGGGTCCATGCTTTTCCATGTCATCAATAGAATCATCATCTTTTTGTTTCAACTTATAACGTGATAACCCACACCTCGGACAACTTTTCAACAATTCAAAATCTTTCCGGTATAATATACAATCATTAGGACATGCATGTATCTTTTTGTACTCCATACCCATTGGACAAAGAATCTTTTTTGCCTCGTAATTACGATTAGGTAGACTATTTCCCTCTGGAAGCATATCCTTCAACAGCTGGAGCAATTCCGTGAAGCTTTTATCAGTCCATCCGTTTATTGCCTTCAAATTCATCAATCTTAACACCGCCGACAACCGTGTGAAGTTAGTTGATCCAGGATACAAAGGAGTCTCTGCATCTTTTGACATACTTTCATATCCATGCGCTTTTGCAAAACACTCAGCTCCCACATCACGAATCATGTCCTCCAATTGATCATCATCTCCATCATCGTGTACTGCTTCATCCATGGTAGAACCCACATATTCTTCAGTTACGGAAACACGTGGTAAATTTAATAATTCACCATGCCATGTCCAAGTTGTATAAGATCGAAGAAACCCATCACATAGCAGGTGTTCCCTCATGATATTCACATCCAGTATCCTTCCATTCAAACAGTTAACGCACGGACACCTGATCTTTGCTCCATCATGACCACTAATAATCGCGTTACGCTGCGCAAATTGTATAAATTCCTCTACTCCCCTTTCGTACTCATCACTTATACGAACAACATTAATCCAACTTCGATCCATTATATATTCTGGAATATAGTTAGGATTTTCTAATAATTAGTATTCTCTTCAATCTCACACATTTGCTGAGGGTCGAACACCCCCGGACTCAATCCAAACACGATATTTCTATTCTAAAAGTAACAATAACTAACATAACATAAAACTTTTATTAAAATGTAATTAACAACTAACTAAATATGTCACTTCTAAAATTAAAATTCTAGAACAAAGTTTAATACACTATAGAATTATAATTCCATAAAGATTAATATCATATTCATTTTTATTTAAGTAAAAGTAGTTTAAAGTGACAATTATAAAAAATAAATGATGCCAGGGAAAAAAAGAAAGATATGCAAAGAGAAAGTGCAAAAAATAAAAATAATTACATGCAGAATTAGTGTTGTATGCTCATATTCTAGTTATTTGTTATTTATTATATATACTATAAAAAAACCAGCGAACCCAATAGAACAGTAACCACCTATATGCAGAAAACGAGTAAGGAAACGAAATGACAATGCCAAGGAAGTGAATAATGACAATGACAAAAACGAAAACGAAAACAAACGTTGAAGCAGAGAGAGCTGAAACTTACAATGCAAAGCGGAGAGAGCTGAGAACGTTGAAACGAAGAGCGGAGAAGACGAAAGTGAAAGTGAAAACTAGTGGCGCGCTTCTATTTTTAGGGTAAAATTGATTTACAAATGCGGTTCTAGGGTAAGACCGCATTTGTAAATCAATTAAAATGAATTACAACTACGGTCATAGTAAAGACCGCATTTGTAATTGAATGAATTACAAATGCGGTCTTTACTATGACCGCAGTTGTAATTCAATTCAGAATGAATTACAAACGCGGTCTTTACTATGACCGCAGTTGTAATTCATTTTAATTGATTTACAAATGCGGTCTTACCCTAGAACCGCATTTGTAAATCAATTTAATTACAAAAATGCCACCGCGTTTTTTACAAATGCGTTTAAACGCAAAGCCGCACTAAATAAATGGTCGTTGTTTTCAAATTTTGTACTAGTGAACACTTCAAAAAGCTTTGGGGACTAAACTCATACTTAGTTCGGCATACCATCCTCAGACTGATGGACAATCAGAGAGAACTATCCAGTCCTTAGAGGATTTGCTTAGGACTTGTGTGTTAGATCATTTGGGCAGTTGGGATGAAATTCTACCACTGGTAGAGTTCACTTACAATAATAGTTACCACGCTAGCATAGGAATGGCTCCTTTTGAGGCATTATACGGAAGAAAGTGCAAGACACCTCTGTGTTGGTTTTAGGATGGTGAGAGTGTGTTAATTGGACCAGAATTAATACAACAAACCAATGAGAAAGTCAAAATGATTCAGGAAAGATTGAAAATATCTCTCAGCAGGCAAAAATCTTATGCAGATCAAAGAAGAAGACCTTTAATTATTCTCTGCGGGTGAGCATGTCTTTTTTAGAGTTACACCGTTCACTGATGTAGGAAGAGCACTCAAATCCAAGAAATTGACTCCTAAGTTCATAGGACCTTATCAAATTCACAGGAGAATAGGCCCTGTGGCTTACGAAATTGCTTTGCCTCCTCCTTTAGCTAACATTCACAATATTTTTCATGTATCTCAGCTAAGAAAGTATGTACCTGATCCCAGTCACATTCTAGAGTCTGATTCAATCCAGGTGAAAGAAAATTTGTCATTTGAAGTGAAGCCAATCAGAATTTTAGATTCACAAGTGAAACAACTTCTTGGAAGAAGTATTCTCATGGTGAAAGTATGATGGGATCTCATATCTGGAGATTCCACTTGGGAATTTGAAGAGGAGATACAAGCAACATACCCTAATCTCTTTCTTGGTAATTTCATTTTCGAGGACGAAAATTTTTGTAGTTGGAGATAATGAAACAGCGTGTTTTTTTTTTAAAACACCAACAAGAACCTTATCCCCCTGCACCACAGTACCTCTTTTATTTCTTTCTCTTTCTCTTTCTCTTTCTCTTTCTAAATCTTTCCCTTCTCTCTTAATTTTCCCCTCCCAATCTTCATCTATTTTAGAATCTGATCGGATCACGTTGTAGCTGACGAGTTAAGGAACATTTCTACCCGATCAGATTTTCAAACAGAGTCCGTAAATCTTGAAGCTTATCCAGACTGTGGGAAATAAAATTCTAGAAAGTTGCTTGGAAAGCAAGCAATTAAGGTAAGGGAAGCTAAATTTAATTTTTAATAGCACCCTAGGATAGAAGATCTGGATGCGGAAGGGACGTGGTCCCAATATTCAATTTCTCTTGCAGGGATGTTGTTTGTTTATATATTATTTAAATTTGTAAAAATATTAGATTTTGATGGTTTAATATTTATGGTGTTGTTTTCTTATGTTAATTACGCTTTTGAATGTTGTGGATCGTGTTTGGAATGATATTGTATGATGAAATAAAGGTGGAATTGAATTCATACATTTGGGATAATGTATGGACTGATGTTCGCTGTGTATTAAGTATTGATGTCAGGATAATGTATGGACTGATGTTTGTTGTGTATTAAGTATTGATGCCTATGTGGTAACAGAGATCTCCGAGCTTCACTGATGATCTAAGTCACATAGACTAAGATATCAGGTGGTGAGAAGCTAATGGGGGACTTCATGCACACCGTGACATATGAGATGCACAACTTGGGTTGTATTGAACTTACCCTGATCCTTTCTATTGGATTCGCTGGTAATCTTTGGATCAGGTGCTAGTCTCTGGTAGGACTTACTTAATACGGGTCTTCCGGAAGACGTTTTTTGTTGAATATTCTGGATGTGTAGATCCATGTGAGATCTATGTGATTGTTTATTGTTGAGATTTGAAGAAAATTGAATAATTTGAGAAATTGATCATGTAACTTGGTTTTCTCTTTTGATTTAATTGTGTATGTTATAAAATTCTATTTTCATTAGCTTACCCTTGCTTTTCTTGTTGTGTTTGAACTGCGATGACTGTACTACGTACACGAGTAGATGATCTTACAGGTGTCTGAGGATCAAAAGAGTTTTAAGGCGTTGATTTTGAAACTTATATTGTAAATATTTGTATTTCTATACGTCCTAATCACGTATTAGGAATGTTTTGGAAAACTGTAAGCTTGTATAGAAATATGTAGAACCGGTATTGTCATAGTTATATGTAAATTATGGGGTGTTACAGAACACATGATTTAAGGAATAACAATATCATACATCACTGTTCATGAACTCAATTAAGAGAATCAGAAACCAGAGACACATAATTGATGATGAAGCAATTATTTCCATATTCAACATCCAAGGTAATTACAGTGAAGCAAGTGACAAAGTTATGATTGAAGAATCAGTCATAGGCTTTAAAGGGTTAACGTTCATATCAAAGATAATAAAGGTAACAATTCAAATTATTTCGTATGCTCAGAGACCCAAAGAATATAATTAAAGCAAAAGTTGTGATATTCAATGTCTAACATGAAGAAGATGATGAACAATGCACGAGAATGAAGAATACCCAAAGATTACAATATTAAAGAATCATCATTCACATTTGAACTCATAGAAGAAACAATTCAAATATAATTAAAGTCCAAGACCCAGAAGAATCAATCAAAAGCGAAAATATTCATATCAAGCGTCTAATGTCAAAGTGAACAAAGAGAAGAATCAAAGCTTCAAGGATCACAATCTAAAAACTTATATAAACACTTTCAAGATGAAGAAGACACACACAAGTATACAAGAATACAAGGTTACTACAAGTGATTAAGCGTTCGATTGTGTACATTCTTTCTGAGAGAGTACTTTATATTTGTTGTTGAGGGCACTCATAGTTTGGGGAATGTGCCTTATTGTAAATCCTTCACTGTGTGAAGATAACCTTTGAGCTTTCACTATTTGCTCTCTTGTCGGGAGTGTTTTTCTCACTTGTTGGGAGGTCTTAGTTTGAGGGGGAGATTAAGACTTGTTGTCTAGAGAGGTGTTCAATACTTACTACCTGGAGAGGTATTTAATACTTTGCCTGGAGAGGTGGAAAGTACTTGTGTACCTAGAGAGGAGGAGAATAGTTGTTGTAACATGCCTAATTTTATTATATAATAATCATAATATGCATGAAATATCAAAATAAATATATAAACATAAACAAATATATATATATATATATATATAATTAAAACTCATACAAATTCTCAAAATGTAATCCCTCTTCATAGGTATTTTAATATTTACATACACATATCAAACAAAACACAAAGGAAATATAAGCATCTTCATCTCCCTACTATGTAACTCTCTCACCTGCAGCATAATCTGCTCTCGTGCAAATTAACACAATCATCACAAATTAAAGGAAACAAAGACAAAGCAAAACACATGGTAAGCTAGCTATTTTTTAGAATTCTAATATAAATTTAACTTTTATTAACAAGCATAATGCATCAAATTCTCATAATTTGTACAAAATCATCAAGTGTGTATCAACATTCATCATCCATATTACTCATGTCAGATATATATTGACTCACATACTCAAACACTTGACTCTACTTCCGGAAGACTCATGTATTGAAATTAACATTCAGAGACCTACACCTGTCATACTACCCACTGTGAATCCACACAACCATGTTCATAATCATCTCAATATCTTTTCATCTCATATGACAGGATAAATCCATATGATATGCTCTTATCGGTTCTTTCAAACCTCAGACTTAGTCCAATGAACCTCCTTTGACTCTCACCAACTGAATAACTTCATCTATATAATTCCATTACATCAGGATCGTCTCATTCACATGATACAAAAAATTCAACACACCCTAATAACAATCTCAACACAGTATTTCCTTTCTTGAAAATACTATCTCTTGATCACACTTTCACCTCATTACATACTTCAGTTAACACATCAATACACCATTCAATCACTTCATATTTTAAACTTTATAAGAAATTCAAATATATCACAAAATTCACTTAAACATAGAGCTAAGTTCCTTTAATCATATTTTTAAATAATTTAAAATTTGCACTTAAAAACAATAAGCAATAATAAACTAGGCTATCAAAAGAAAGAATAAAAAATTAATTTTTAAAGTTTTTTTACTGGCTTGAGCGAAAATTTGCTAGCGAGAATGGGTCTCGCCCAACAAAACTCCTCTCGCTTGAGCAAGTTTGAACCCTAGAATTTACCCCATTTTCGCCTAGGCAAGATTCCTTCTCACTTGAGAGAGAATGAACCTGAGAGTACCCCAACTTTTCATTCTATTCTTGCTTCAGTTAGAATTATCTTGCCTGAGCGAGATAAGTAGAAAAATCTGCCTAATTTCATCATACATATACAATCAAATTTAACAATTTAAACACACATATCTTATTCAACATGGTAGGAATACTCTCATTAATTCACTCTATCAATCTATAGAGAGTCATTATATCTAACCCAATTTACATCATTCAGAGTCATTCAAATTCAATACTCATTCAACATTTTCAGAGTCATTCAAACAATAACAAATTCAATACTCATTCACTTGAAAAGTAACTTACACTATACCAACTGTACAAATCAACCAATTTTTCAGATTCAAACAAAAACATCTAAGATAAATCTTACATATCAAAATCAACATTTTTACATTTTATTTTAAAAAAATCACTACATTATTAAAAAACAATCAATTCTGCAAACAAATTTTGGAACTAGTGACCACGTCACCCCCACATCCAGATCTTCTAACCTAGGGTTCTATTTGAAATTAAAACTAGTTTCCCTAACCTGATTTTGAGCAGGTGCTGACTACGAGTTCCAAAGCATATATAAAAATGGAATGTATTGATTATTCTAAGATATTAAGAGAATATTATTCAGTGATATATTTGCTCTGAAATATTGAAAATATTAATATCACTGTAAATCACAAAATTTTCTGAATGTGAGTTTAGGAATAATTAAGACGTAAAGGAGAACATGCACACTTTTCCTTATTGAGCGTCCAACGAACGTAATGAAAATGAAGTTATTGCAGAGCGCAACTCATGGAAAGTCATTAATGACATTCAAATATGCTTCAAATAACCAAAAAGAAAATCTCATAATAGATACAGTTAAAAAGAATACAAGTGATATAAAGCATTAAATACGCAAATAAGAACTTTCCTAATACAACGTCTAACATAGTGAGGAGTTAGTACAAAGTCCAGAATTGGATACAAAGTTCAAGAACGCATTAATGCAAAGACGTATTTCAAGAAACACAAAACATGATTCAAGAAATATCAATATCACACATCAACATTTACGAACTCAAGCAATTATTTCCCTATTTAGCATCGAAGGAAATTATAGTGAAGCAAGTGACAAAGATATGATTGAAGAATCAGTCACATGCTTTAAATGGTTAACTTTCACATTAAAGATCACAAAGAAAACAATTTAAATTATTTCATATGCTCGAAGACGCAAAAAATATAATCAAAGATAAAGTTGTCATATTGAATGTGAAACCTGAAGAAGATGATTAACAATGCACGAAAATGAAGGATACCCAGAGAATGCAATATTAAAGAATCAACATTCACATTTGGAATAAAAGAAGAAACAATTCAAATAGAATTAAAGTCTAAGATGCATTGGAATCAATAAAGAGTGAGGATTTTCATATCAAGCGTCCAATGTCAAAGTGAACAAAGAGAAGAATCAAAGCCTCAACAGTCACAATCTAAAACTTATATAAATACCTTGAAAATAAAGAAGACATTCACAGGTATACAAGAATACAAGATTACTACAAGCGATTTAGGATTTGAATGTGTATAGTCTTTTTGAGAGAATACATTATATATGTTGTTTAGAGCACTTATATTTCGGGGAGTGAGTCTTATTGTATATCCTTCACTTTGTGAAGATAACCCTATGAGCTTTCACTCTTTTCTCTCTTATTGAGAGTGCTTTTCTCAATTGTTGAGAGGTCTTAGTCTCAGGGAGATTAAGGCTTGCTGCCTGGAGAGATGTTTAATACTTGCTACCTAGAGAGGTGTTTAATACTTTTCCTAGAGAATTGGAGAATACTCATTACCTGGAGAGGTGTGTAATACTTAAGGGTCCTAAATGGGGAGTTTAAGAGGACTGGTTGAGCCCTAGTGTTTGGGGTGAACTAGTATAAATCTTTGTGTCCTTCATCTATTATATTTTGTGAATTATCTTGAGTTGGAAAGGCCAATTGAGTTCAAGCTCCATTCAACCTCCCTTTTTGGAGCCAATTGTACCTACAATAATAGCAGACATCTTAAGAGCATCAGAGAAACTAAAATTATCAACCTCTGTAAATATACTTTATTTTAGGGAACTTATATATGCTTGTGCAGTGGCCTCACTACTGGTGATGTCTCCATTGTTATTTTCGCAAAAACAACTTTATACAATCCTGACAAAAAAACAACAAATTGTTTTACAAAACAACAGGTTAAAATTTCCTTAACAGAATACTATTATAAGAAAAACAACAAATTAAAATTTCCACTTACACAAATTCAAAACCAATTTCAAGATATTCAAATAAAAGAAACTTTATGAGATTTTTCTTGAAAAAGAACAAATCATGATTTCAATCTTAGCTACCCAGATTTAACAGTTTAAAATACAAAAGAACAAATTGAAATTTTGATACAATTTTCAGTCAAGAAAATATAATAGATTATCTTCCCAATTAACAAATTAATTTTTTTAGAACAGAACCAGCAAATGAAAAACAATTGATTCATTTGTAAAACTGTACATTAAAAATTTCACACCAGATTACCCAGTTATGCAAAAAGGAAGTAGTGAGTAAGAAAGCTTTAAAGCACTCAAAGATTTATACTAGTTCACTCAAAACTGAGCTACATCCAGTCCCATCTCACACTAAGATGAATTTCACTAAACCACAATATTCTTTTACAAAAGATTGCTCAAGAACAACTATTTTTGAACCCTACAAGAACTACAAACACACCCTGTAAAACACTATTATAGCAATGTTATGCTTCAAGAAACACTATCTTAGAAGCAAATCAACACAACCTTACAAAAAAGAAGTGGTATGAAACAAATACACCTTTCTTGCAGACTTAGTAGACTTAAACAGGGACTTTGATGAATCCTTTGATCTCAAACTAGTGATGAAAATGACAACACAAAGAATTCTCAAAGACTCAAAGAACTCTCCGAAAATCAAATTCATTCAGAACTTTTTAAATATTTGTAAACAAGTATGTAAGTGTGTTTTTAAATAAGAAAACCAATCTTCCTTTTATAGACTTTACAACAAAAACAATTTTAGAAACAATTTTAAATTTGTTAAGAAAACAACAGGTGAAATGTGAAAATTGTTAGGTCTATTAGTGTCTAAGTTCAAGAGGGGAAGGGTGAATTGAACATATAAATTTTTTCGCAAATGCACACAGATTTTAGTATATCAGAAGAAAAAGAACAGATTGTTTTTAAAAGGAACAAATTGATTCTTCAGAACAGTCTAACACAATTTGAACTTGTTCAGATTAAAATTGCAATCAACCAGAGAGATATAACAGAATCAGATTGGTTAGCTTTTATCAACTTGAGGAATACATATTATGCCAAGAAATCAACCAAGTTTATTCAGCACAAGGTTTCGCAGTGAATGAATCTTTGTCAGGTTTTAATGAATAAGACTATTTGTTCATAAACCAATTAAAACCTCATATACAAATACCTTGTTAGTGTTTAGAGAACTTTAACAGATCAGGAAGGACAGTTTTTATTAAACCCAGAAATAACAAATTTGATCTCAAAAGAACAGATTTAGTTCTTGACAGAATTAAGCAAAAACTTGAAACGAGTGCATGGATGAAGGAGAAAGACAAGCAGGTTTTTATACTGGTTCACTAATACAAAGCTACATCCAGTTTCACCTTACTCCAAGGTGGAATCCACTAAAAACAGTATCAATCACTTACAAACACAACAGTTCTTGAACACTAGAAGAACAATACAACCAATGCTGAAAAATCCTATTTCAGCACACCTTGCACTCCAAGAAACCCTATCAAGGAGTGACTAACACTTACACCTTTACAAACCAGAATAAAGGAAAGATAACACCTCAAAATAAGATGCAAGAACTCAAAACCAGTAGTTCAATTTGATGCTGAACTGCACCAGCACCTTCACCAAGATCAAAGTTTTCCTAGAACAATTACACTTGAAAATCCCTTTGGAAAACCTTTCAAAAATTCTTTCCAATCCTTCTTCTCACATAGAAAGTGTTTAATCTCTGTCAAAAACGTAATTGCTCAGCATCCTTTCATGTGAGAGAAGCTTTTCTTTTTATAGAAAACAGTTTCTAACTTCTTTTCAAAAAATAGTTGAAAAGCTGTTATGAAAATAACATATTCAGTTTTAAACTGAACAGATTTATTTTATGAAAACTGCCAACTCAGCTAACTGAAATAACTGTCTGAGTTGTACCTTTGGTGCCTTAACTAACTTTCGAAAATCCTTTCAGCAAATCAAAGAATAAACCTGTTCTTTTACAGAGAAACAGATTTAATTTTGTGCAGTATCCTGATTTTTGGAGAAAACTCTAAAAAGCTTTTGGGAAAACTTTTAACCACTTCAAGTGCTTATTCTAGGCTTGGTTAGGCATCTAGGATAGATCATGTAGCAAAAGGCAACCTTACACATACACAAGCCTAAATACAAGATCATCTAAACCTATTACAAACTTCAAAGCAAACTAGATATTTTCTACATCAAACACACACTAAAACTAGGTAGAGAAGAAGCTTCATCCATCTTCAACAAAAATAACAGGTTGATTTTTCTGAAATACACTTGTTCAGATTAAAACAAATTTTTGAGTAGTTGAAACTAAAAAAGGAAACAAAACAGAAAATGGAAAAAAAACTAACTCAAAAACAACTTCTAGAAGAGAACACATCAAAAAAAAAAAATTAATCTACTGTTTCTTCAAATAACCAATTGAAAAATTCTACTTTTCAGGAAAAGAAAAAATTTAAACCATTTGAAAAACAATTTTCATCAAACATATTTAGTTGAGTAGCTTGAGATATCCAACAATCTCCCCTTGTTTGATGAAGACAAATAAACATTATTTAGTGGAGTGACGGTGACAAGACGAGAAGAAAGGAGAAGGTTGCACGATGAAGAAAGAGTGGAAATTTAATCCTATTTTTTTCCAGATCAATTGAAAAGGAAAGAAAGACCATAGAAACAAAGGAAATGAGATAACAGAATAAATATATGTTCGTGAGTGTGTGGACAAATAAAGCTGACTGAGAAAAAGGTTGAATTAACCATGATTTTATGCATTTAATTAATTAGACAGACAAGTAGATTGCTTGTCCCGTCCCCGATTGAGGAAACCCTGAGAGATAGAGCACCCACTCAGCTAGCCCAACCTTCTAAAAGGATGACTAGGAGCATGACACATGACCCAGGGCTAGGTCAGAATCAGTCCATAGTCAGTGCATCAAAGCCCATCATTCCTTAAGGATTACCCGGACCAAAGCCCACATGATTGGAGCTGAGCACCAGCTAGTTTCATTGTTTATAATTTCTGTAGAATAGGGTGTATTTAGTATAAATTGGACTTGAGTCAAATCCAACTCTCCTTATCTTCTAGAAACCTTGATCGCCCCTTTGCTCAATCCTTTTACCCTAATTTCTAGAAGCTTTCCCTAGCTTCGGCGCCACATTAGGTTTATCGTAGTTTCTAGAAAGCTTCTTGTCTTTTCCGCCCCTCCTCTCTCTTGTCCATCAAGGCACCCTCTCCTATAATTAGAGTACCCTGTCCCATGTATTTTCACCTTAAATTTATAATAGATTTAATAGAAAATAAATTTATCATAGTGTTTAGTAAGAAGTAATACATGACACACAATATTCACATTTCAAAGAAAACAAAATAACACTTCATAGTTATTTAATATACATTTAAAAACATCAACCTCATTATTTAGAAATATCTTAAAAGCCTTAATCAATACATTTTATATCAAGTACATAATATTAACGTAGGGTTTAAAAACCCTTATGCACAATATCAATCCATTGTCATAAAAACATACCATAAATACAATTCTTTCAAAAATTTAAAATACAAAATTTTCTTAATTTTTTTTAAATTTTTCTGTCATAATACAATTCTTTCAATTTCAAGAATATAGGATTTTTTTTTTCGTAATTTATTAAATCATTATATATTTTTTTTTCAATCTGTAAAACTTTGTCCTTATTGTGTTCGAATTATTTTAAAATTGAAATACATGATATATGTAATATCTTAAAAGAATATTTGTATTGATAAATAGTAATGATAAATAAATCAAAATTAAAAAAAAAAAGTGTCGTTGGTGAGGGTAGGTCTAGGTATAGGTATAGGTCTATCAATAGGACAGGAACCAAATCGGAGAGAAAAGTCCAAAATGAGATGACGTCACAGAATAGAAGTAAAGAAGTAATGTCCCCACCAAAGCATTTGAATAGTGTAGTTTTAGGCAAAGATGTTACAGATTCATGGAACATAGTCCATCCCTTCCCTTTACCCACCAAACTTTCCTTTCAAACTCTTGTTATCATTATCACTCTCCCGTGCCCTTCCCACCAACCTAATCACCTCCTCTATCTTCATCACGTGTCCCTTATCTGCTACAAACTTTTTTCTTCATTATTCTAAATGTGTTTCACAATGTCCTTCTACCACAACATGCATCATGTATAACAGCAGGGGATAAACGATCAAATTTAAACAGTATTGTTGTGTTTAGCCCCGTTTTCATAACCCATCCACAATCCAAGTACGATGTTTTGTTTTGTCATCATAAAGGACTACATCATAAACGTCAAACTTTCAATCAATATGTATATATATTATGGATTCTTACGTCTTGTTTTACAATACTAATTACCTTCCTTCCTTCTGCACTCTATCCGAGAGTGGTAAACACTATGCCAGGAGATTGAATGCTTCAAATTAAATTAAAATGTCTTGGAAAATAAGGAACAGTATTTATTAAATGTTTAGGACATTTTTTTAAAAAAGGTTATATTTTATGAGTGTACTGATTTAACTTCAAATTATAATGGCCAATTAATTTTATTTTTTAAAGTAGTTATTAGTACAAGAAAATTATTAATGAGTAATTAAAATTTTAGATAAAAATAATTAGTCACTATATTAACTCAATTAAATATTATTTCAGTCACTATACAATTATTGGTATTTAGAGTGATTTCTATTATTAATAAAAAATTATAAAATAGTTTTTAAAAGATTTTAGTTACAAATATTTTGAATTCTAAATTAGTCTTTAAAAGATTAATAGAGACTAATTTAGAATACAAAGTAGTTAGTAGATAAAATCTTGGTAGTTAATGGTTAAATACCAATATAAAAACTAATTGATAATTTTTTATTAATAAAAAAAAACTATTGTAGATACCAATATTCTTTTAGTTTATAAAATGATCTCTAATTTAGTCAATATAGTAACTATATATTTTGGTCTCTAAAATTAGTTTCTATCTAATGATTTTGTTGTAGTGCATATGGTAAAACATGTAAGGACCTAGAAAATAGTTTTTGAGTGGAAGTGATATATGTTAAATGACACCTGGATATTTTATTATTAAAGTTAAAAAAGTATATAAATAGAAAAATCAGTTATTCATGTTTCATTGTAAAAGAACCATCATCTCTCTATAAATTTTCTTTTTCCTTCCCGTACCTTCTTTCTAACTTTTTGAACCTCTTTGTCTTCAAAATGATGATTAGAGTCCGTCATTGGATTCTTGGCAGCAAATACTACAAGATTGTCCGATCAGAATCTTAGATAGAATAAGTTAATTTTTAATCTTTTACTTTGAGTCAGATTTTGAACTTGTTAGGTTTGTCTCAGTTAGGCTTTGCATGTGACACTTTCAAGATTAGTCTTTATTAGTTCAAAATTGTAGTGATATAGTTAGATTTTTTATCAGGACTATGTTGTGCAGGTTAAGCTACCATTGAGTTTTTGTAGGATTGGAACTTGATAAGTGTCATATTTCAGTATTATTTCATATTAAAATATAAACACTTATGGATATTTATTGATAAAATATCTATAATTTAATCCCTAATTTATGAATTTAAATATTTTTACATATTTTGTGACTATAATATGAATTAGAATGATTTATTCCCAAATTTGTGTTAATTTTAGAATTGTAGGGGAAAATAGAGATCAAAGGGCTAAAGGAGAATAAACAAGATGAAAAGGGAAGGTTGGAACGCTGATTCAACTCGCCCTAAACCCTAAGCCAAAAGCCTTCTAGAGGAACTCGCCCAAGTGAGCTCAATCTTGCCCAGATGATAAGTGCCTAATTTCAGTAATATTTCATATTAAAATATAGCCATTTATGAGTATTAATTGCTAAAATAAATATAAAATATTTCCTAATTTATGATTTTATACCTTTTTACATATTTTATGATCTTTATTTGAATAAGAACAATGTATTCCCAAATTTGGTGTTAATTTCAGGTTTTTAGGGAAGAATACAAATGATGAGGCTAAAGAAGAATAATATGAGCTAAAACGAGAAAGCTGAAAGGCCGCGAAATGCACAAGGGCACAAAAGGCCCAAATCATGTTTTCTTTGTTATCTTTGTTTTGATTTTACCTTTGAAAAATAATGTTTTCTTGCAGGAATTCTCGCCCAAGCGAGTCTAATCTTGCTTAGGCGAGTTAAACGACGAAAAGTGGGGTGCTCTCTGGAGTCATCTAGCTGAAGCGAGATAAATCTCGCTAAAGTGAGTTTTACGACGAAAAAATGAGTTACTTACAGGGATCTCGCTCAAGCGAGTAAATTTTCACTCAAACAAGCAATTTTTGAAGAAAAAAAAAAGAATTAATTTTTTTTCTTAAAGGTAACCCCCCTCCCTTATGTATTTTGACCAAGGGACAGGTTCTATTATTCGGGGGGGCAAATCCAACAAATAAACCAGGATCATCTACAACTATAGATGAAGATTTTAACACGGTAGATAAATTCTTAGGAAGCAAGGATTGAGCCAAAATATAATTTTGTCTTTGTAATTTTCTTTTATTTTCAGTTACTTGAATTTTGTTTATTTTTTATTTATTTTCAATTGTATTGTTTTTTGTTTATTTGCTTAGTTGTTTTATTTACTGCTTTAATTTTCTGTTATCTGCTTATTTGGTTATTTTTATGTTTTGAATTTCAATTTTAATTTAATTTGTTTTCTAGTTTATTTTTCTCAAATAAAAAAAATAAAATATTAATTTTGTTGTGAAAAAAAAAATGTGTTTAAATATTAAATAGTGAAATGAATTAGACACATGTTAACCGGACGATTGATTAGAACAAAAAATGACAAAACAAAAAGAAATGAGACTAATTAAACTAAGTGAATGTGTGATCCTTAAACGTTTGAGAGTTTTACTGATGAATTGACAGTCGTGGTTGCTTAATTTTTATTTTTTTGTTACATCATAAAACAACATGAAGATGATTGAGGCATTTGTGTTAATTAGGAACCCAGGGCCAAATAACCAACCTTTATCTTATTATAATTAATTTTTTTCGTATATCCCTTTTGAGCCAAGGATTTTTGTTGTTATTTCACCTTAACTCTTCAATGATATACTTTCCTATGTTTAAGGAAGGAGAACATAGATACAATTTACATAGAAAAAGGAATGGTTGGTTCTAATTGTGAAAATTCAAAAGGTTGAAAATAGTAAGAATCTAGTCCTATTGATGAAAAAAAAGAGAGACAAATTCCCAAAGAAAAAAAAAGAGGAAAATTCTGGCGGAACTTTATTACAGGGAGAAATGGTGTTTTCTCTGCCCATTTGAGTTTGAGTTGTTTTAAAATTGCACTATGTTTAATTTTGAACTGTTTTAGGTTTTGATGAAAGGTATGTGGTTTTTTTTATGCAACACTCCTAATCAAAATGCAGCAGCGACTTTGAGAATGGTCGTATTTCTTCCTTCAAAGCATTGGGGATTTGTCTCCAACAAACATGGGGAGATTGTTGAGGATAGTGAAGATTCTACTCAACTTTCATGAAAGAAGTTTTTCATGAAGAAAATATGTTTAAAGGTGTATAAAAATTGTATATCATGTTCAACCTCATATCTCATAGCCATGATGATGATCTTAAGCACAAGGATCTTTTAAAAGGAGTTTTAAAAATCTTCTCATATTTTACAAAATTGATTTTACTTCAATAAAATTTTAATATCTTGTTTGATAAAACAATTGATTCATTTGCACTGCACCAAAACTGTTTTGTTCTTTCAAAATTCTATTTTTTTTCTCCAAAATTCAGTTTTGTTCTTTCAAAATTCTATTTTGCCTCCAAAATTCAATTTTGTTCACATATTCAGTTTTTAACTTATCAAAATGCCTTTTCAAAATACAATATGTTCTTTCAAGTTTTAACCTATTGTTTTATAACAGCTTTTAAAAATGTTTTGGGCAAACTATTGTAATTTGAATCCTATAAAAGGATTGTTATATCATAGTTCAAATCATCCGTTGAAATTATAAAGTGCTTACACTTTTCAAGTAATTTTCATTGAGGTTCTCATGTAAGCTTAGTTTTTAAATAATTCTTGAGTCAGAAACAATATGTTTCTTCTAAAAGTAATCTATTTTAGTTTTGAAATTGCTTCCTGAACAAGAAAATCAATTTGTTTTTCTTTAAATAAATATGTTCTTTGTCTGTCAGGAGTTCTTAAATAGTGTATTTGCGAAAATTATCCTATGGACAATAAACCCCCTTCTTGAACTTAGACTCCCTTAATCTCAATACAATTATTCTTCAATCATGTTCTCTTAAGCAAAGAACTTCTCACTCAAGCGAAAAAAAAACACTAAAAACTCATCTCTCTCTCTCTGCCAATATCTCGTTCAAGTGAATCTATTCTCGCTCGAGCTAAAAGTCCATTCTTGTTTGATCTAAAAAAATAACTTATTCTTTAATTCTTTCTTTTATTTTCTTCTTGTCTTTTCAATTATTTGAATTATGTATGAATATATTTTTTTAATACAAATTGGATTGTGAAATTTATGAATAATATGGATTATATGAAGATGATGGAATTGTATGGAATGGAGATATTAAGTATTCATCTATGTTTTAACGGATATCCTCTAACTTCATTGATGATCTAAGTCATGTAGACTAAGATATCAGTAGGTGAGAAGTTGATGAGGAAGTTCATACACTGTGATCGCTTGTAGTCACATTGTACTGGATGTTTAAATATACCCTGATCATTTCTCTTATATTCACTTGTAAATCTAAGTCTTGGGTATTGGATCAGATGTTAGTCTAGAGTGTACTTAATACGAGTTTTCCAAAAGGCATCTGTTGGATATCTTTGATGTATGGATCCATGTGTGGTCCATATGATTATTGATGACGTTATTGGAATGAAATTGGGTTGTGGTGATTAGTATTGAATATTATATGATTATGATTGATGAAAAAATTAAATGGAATTATGTATATGAATCATTAATATGATTGATTATTTTTACTTATATTTTCATGTTAGAATTTTATTTTGATAGCTTACCATTGCGTGTTTTGTTTGTGTATGAATTGTTATGACTATACTATGTACATGAGCATATATATTTGCAGGTGTACAAGGGACTTTGAGAAAAGATTGGAGATCATTGTTTTCTTTTATTCCCTTTTTATTTTACTTTTTGTATATTTTAGAGTGCTACATTTATGGTATCAGAGCTGTTCATCCTAAGGATGACCCGATGTTAGTGGGTTTATTGTGTTTCTTTTGCACGTGAATTTTTTTTTTTAAGTTTAGTTTAAAGACATATGCAAAATGTTTCTAGTATTGGATGTTTAAAAAGTGATTTTTGAAATCTTGTTTATGCTTGACTTAAATGATTGTTATGAATGAAGAGGAAAGTATTAAGAATGAAAATAATCTTGATAAAGTAGTGAGGATGCACATCCATAATTAAATGAAGGTTCTGTATCTTAATTCTACAAGTTTGAAGTATATTTAAAAGATATATTTTTTATGATTAGTTATATTTTGTATGTAATTTTGGTGTTGGACGTATGCTGAATTTTAGAGTAAAATGTTTTTGTTTTATGTATTAGTGGTAGATTTTGAAGTTGTCTTTTAGGCCAATAACTTTACACAAATATTTCACAAATATTTGTGTTGGTGAAATATTTTTGTACACTAAGAAGTGTTTCTTATTATTAATGACTCAAATGCTAAGTAAATATTAATAGAAGGTAATATTAATAATATTATTTTATTAATCATGATATTGATATTGATATTAATTTTTTTATTAATATTACAAATATTTTAAATATTTTTATGAGTGTTACTAATATTATTATTAATAGCATCATTAATATTATTATTCATATTAATAATATTAATAATATTATGGTTAAATTATTATTAATATTAATATTATTATTAATATTTTTAATGTTATTATTAAAATGATTTTCAATATTATTATAAAAATTATTATTAATACTATTATCATTATTATTAATATTATTATTGTTCTTGTCGGTTGACCTGGTCGCTGGTTAACTTCAAAGACAAACAGTGACTCCTCTTATTTCTGGTGGATCCTGTTTTTAGGTTAACTCACTATTCCCACCTCTCTCTCACTAGAGCCTTATCTCTAGTGAAATTAGGTTTACTCGGAGGACATTCTATTACGTTGTTACACAATCTTAGCATAACAATCGCACAAAATCATCCTCTTTGGAGTGCACAATCTTAACAGCAGGGTCGCCAGGGTACCAACTCATGTACTAGCGCTGCAGGACCCATCTGTTTTGTAGGTGCCCTAATCCTTTACGTATCATGCATGCAGCTTGCCCTGAAAACCCTAGTGCTCTTGGGCCTTGGCGTATTCAGGGAATGTTTACTTGTGCTAGACCCGAATGTACTATACGCACCCCATGCATGAACTTTCTCGTTGACTAGGCCTTTCTTATACACGGGTTTCAACATACGCATCTTTGGGGGCCCACTTACGTGGCCCACTATCACGACCAGACCATCGAGTCGACCTACTCCTCAGATGCCAATGTCCGATGTCGATGTTCGAAGTCTGGTCCAGTACAATTATTATAATTAGTATTAATATTAGTATTATAAGTAATATTAATATTTTTAATATTACTATTATTATTAATGTTAATATTATTAATATTTTTAATATTCTTCTTATGGATATTATTAATAATATTATTAATACTATTATTAATATTATTAGTATTTATATTAATATTACTATTATTATTATTGAAAAAAATAAAAATAATATTAATAATAATATGATTATTAACAATAATACTAATGATAATAATAATAATAATAATCATATGTGAATCAATCTTAGTCATGGCTAGCTATGATTTTGGGCACCCGAGTTCAGAGTCTTACTGAGCTTGGGTCGTTCCATGTGAATCTCCATATACCTCGACACTCTTATGCTTGAAATCTTACCAAGGAAAGGCTGTCTTTCTTGGGATAAGCCACCTAGACACTTCTCTCATATCTTTTGCCTTTAGGACATCTGACCTGGGTGTCATTTCACACGCCATGTCTATCATATTAATGCCTTTTGCTTGGAGTTTCTGACTTGGGCATTAACTTACAATGCCAAGTCTCATTATCAACATCGAGGTAGGTTGGATTACCTGCCTTCGAATAAAAAATCTTAAATTCACTAGGAATTATGGAAAACAGAAGTTCAGAGCACCTGAACTCAAAATCTTACTGAGACAAAGGTCATCTTGCCTTATAGCAAATACTCAGGGCGCCTGAACTCAAAATCTTTTACCAAGATAGATCGTCTTCCCCGACTTAAGCCAAACGATGGCGAGTTGCGATTCATGGTACCCGAGCTCGAAGTCTTACTGAGCAAGAGGTCATCGCGCCTTAATGGCTTTAACTGTATATACTCCCTAAAGGGAGGTTTCACCGTGATTCGCTATGAACCTTACTGCTCCCCAAAGGGAGATTTCACTGTGGTTCGTTATGAACCTAATTGCTCCCTAAAGGGAGATTTTACTGTGGTTCGCTATGAACCTAATTGCTCCCACTCTTGGGATCTTACCAAGGGGAGATTTTGCTTTTACTCTTGGTATCTTACCAAAGGGAGAGGTCCGCTAGGAACCCTGGTTTTCCCAACCTTGGCGTATTTACCCAAATGAGAGGTTCATTTGGAATCTTACTGTTTCTCGAATTTGGCGTATAATCCACGGGAGAGGTTCACTTGGAACCCTACTGTTCCTCGACCTTGGCATATAACCCAAGGGAGAGGTTCACTTGGAACCTTACTATTTCTCGATCTCGGCGTATAACCCAAGGGAGAGGTTCACTTGGAACCTCACTGTTTCTCGACCTTGGTCTATAAAGGCAAGGGAGAGGTACACTTACTGTTCTCGACCTTGGCGTATAAAGGCAAGGGAGATGCTTTCCTTGGAACCTTAATATTCTTGACCTTGGCGTATAAAAGCAAGGGAAAGGTTCACTTACTGTTCTCGACCTTGGCGTATAAAGGCAAGGCAGATGTCTTACTTGGAACCTTACTATTCTCGACCTTGGCATACAAAGGGAGAGGTTCACTTACTCTACAATATATTGCAAACATATTTTTCAACTAACTTTTTTATTGGGTGACCTCATTAAAAAACCTGAAATAGAACTTGAGGCTTGTCGCGTTCCCTGCCCGAGGAATGGCTCCATCGTCTTGAATTTCCAGCCGATGGGTTTCGTCACCCAACACTTCTATGAACCTGTATGGTATAAAAGTTTGGTGTTATACTGCCATTTACCGTCGAGCTACGGGAGGACATAATCATTTGTGATTCTCGACACATGAGTTCTGGAAAGTTTGTCAAAGTAGATCTTTGTTGCATATTGTAGATCATGAACTAGTACACCAGGTAAGTTCCCAGGAAAGAGAGGTGGGTCACCAATGGACGCGTTTAAATACCAAGTCTTTCCTCGCCAGAACTTTCCTAGACATGTACTCTTACACTACTACGCTCTGTATCCAGCAACAAGAATAAA
The DNA here is from genome assembly GCF_051622355.1 of Phaseolus vulgaris. NCBI lineage: Eukaryota > Viridiplantae > Streptophyta > Magnoliopsida > Fabales > Fabaceae > Phaseolus > Phaseolus vulgaris. The sequence continues at coordinate 34,590,102 of NC_143504.1, forward strand.
TTCTCTCCTGCGAGAGATCATGATCATGATAACAATATCACAACAGATTTAAATGATTATTAATCGTTCACGTCATCTTCAGAATAACATGATAACAAATTTATACATATCCGTTTATTTCCATAATAATATGATAACATATTTAATAATAATTATATCTTCCATCTTCAGACTAATATCACAACATACTCAAAAGAAATAATCATTATCTTTGGAATAACATCACAACAAATAAAATATCTCTTTACCCTTTATCCTCAAAATAATATCACAACAGACTTAACAGATAATAATCATTTATCTTGGGAATAACATTGCAACAAATAAATATATCTTTATCTTTTATCTTCAAAATAATATCACAACAGATAAAATATCTCTTTATCTTTTATCTCTAGAATAATATCACAACAAATAAAATATATCTTTATCTTTTGTCTCTAGAATAATATCACAATATATAAAATAAAAAATATAATATCACAACAGATAAAATATTTCTTTATCTTTGTTACCTTTTCTGGGCTGACCAACATTTGAGCCAAGCTCACGACTCACCTCTTGTGTCCAAATACCGAGATGACATCTCCCAAACACTTGGGTCGAGCTGACAAGCTCTCCTGCACGCCCTCCGTCTTACCTGCCACTAGGTAATCATTTACTCATTGAGTGCCTATACTCGAGTGGTTGTACTGACACCGAGCTAGGTTGACTTAGTTGTGTTGTGCTTAAGCAAATCAACAAACAAATCAATCCCATAGAGCGCCTATGCTCGTTCTTATGTCGAGCTAGGTCGACTTACCATGTGCCAATTCAAATAAATCAAAAAAGTTAAATGCCTAATCTTTCAAGAACAAACTTATCACACATCATTCAAAAAGAAAGCATTAGACTAGAATATCTTAGCTGAAAATACAACACGAGGTTTGCCACATTCCACACTCGAGGAATGGCCTCAACCGGTCAGCCTTGGCTTCTTCGTTTACTGATTGGAGGACTCTCATAGTCTCCATGATTTGTTGCAAGGTGGGGTCATTGCTCCCTTCAGATTCCAGTGGACATTGCCTCGCGTTTCTCATCACGTCAAAAATCTCAAACACAATTGTGGATGGGATCAGGTTTTACTGAGCCCCACGGTGGGCGCCAAATATTCTTGTCAGTTGACCTAGTCGTCGGTTGACTTCAAAGGCAAGCGGTGGCTCCTCCTATTTTTGGTGGATTATGTGCTTCCCTTGAATGTTGGAAGGCGACTCCATTGAAACAGAGGGGGCCCTACCTATTGATTGCACTCCGACGATCAAGTCAGTTTAGGGCTTATAGAAACAATGAGTAAATAAGCAAGTAGTTTCAGTCTTAGAAACTGTGTACCTTTACTAAAGATCTCAACTCCCTTTTATAGGTTGTTTTTAGGTTAACTCACTATCCCCACCTCTCTCTCACCAGATCCTTATCTCTAGTTAAATTAGTTTTACTCGGAGGACATTCTGTTACGTTGTTATACAATCTTTGCCTAACAACCGCACAAAATCATCCTCTTTGGAATGAACAAACTTAACAGCAAGGTCACCAGGGTACCAACTCATGTACCAGCACTGTGGGGCCCATCTGTTCTGTAGGTGCCCTAATCCTTTACGTATCATGCATGCAGCTTTCCCTGAAAACCCTAGCGCTATTGGGCATTGGTGTATTCAGGGAATGTTTACTTGCGCTACACCCGAATGTACTATACACACCCCATGCATGAACTTTCTCGCTGACTAGGCCTTTCTTATACACGGGTTTCAACATACGCATCTCTGGGGACCCACTTACGTGGCCCACTATGACGACCAGACCACCGAGCCCACCTGCTCCTCAGGTGTCGATGTCTGATGCCGATACCCGAAGTCTGGTTCAGTATAATTATTATAATTAGTATTAATAGTAGTATTATAAGTAATATTAATATTTTTAATATTACTATTATGATTAATGTTAATATTATTAATATTTTTAATATTCTTCTTATGAATATTATTAATACTATTATTAATATTATTAGTATTTATAGTAATATTACTATTATTGTTATTGAAAAAAATAAAAATAATATTAATAATAATATGATTATTAAAAATAATACTAATAATAATAATAATAATTATTATTATTATTATAATATGATCACAAATTTATCTTGTGTAATGGTTCAAAGTTCTTTATTGACTCAAAAGGAGCATGAGTTCAATTCTTTGATCTTTGATAGTAGTTTGTTAATAGCATTAATAATAATCATGGTTTTAACTATGGATAAAATTTTATGAAAAAATAAAAATCTGTGAGAAATTTACCTATGGATTTTGAGTCGTCCATAATTCATCAGTAATGTTTGATTACCTACGAACTTTTTTTATAGGTAAATCTATTTTTTTTTTTGTAGTGTATGAAAAGGTAGCAAGGCGATGATCAAGTCTAAGTAATTAGATCCCTGATTTGAATATGTAGTTTAATGTATTCTCGAGATAAGAGAAGTATATTCTTGAAAGTAAAAGAAGGGAAATTTATTTATATGTATGCTGCATTAGATTAGGGGATTTAATATTAGAATCTAATAAATGGAATGATTGTTTAAATGTGTGAAAAGTGTTATTACATAATTAGTTAGTATGTGAAACCAAAATGTTTGAATAAAGGTTATATGAAAGTATTGGTTAGTATAATATTTTATTATTAAGGTAGTTAGTGGTTTGGAATGATTTAATTATAATATTTGTATGATTTTTTAAAATTAAATTTTTTGTTTCTATATAATTGTTTCTTTGGATAATGATATCGCTCACATGGTGGTGACATATTGTTGTAGTAACACCTAATTAGTGTGTAAAAATATATGTTTATTATCATTTGAATGACAAAAAGAACATTGGAACTCAAGTGATGACTTCTATTTTGAGTGAAAGAGATCAAAACAACTATATCTCATTTGGAATAACTAACGTTCAAGTGAGAACATGGTTGTTCAAGCATTAAGTAGGTTTTCCTTAATTGTACAAAGCAAGGTCACTCAAGCAAGCTTTATCTGTGATTATGGTGATGGTGATACTTACTATGTTGTTAATTATGTATGTTGTTGAATATGATTATTGTGTGATATAAATGTTGTTATGTTTATTGATTAAAATATTGAGACTAATCATTGGTTATATATATATATATATATATATATATATATATATATATATATTATGGTGTTATATAGATTGTGATATTTGTGTGATATATTGGTCTTCATGAGTATGATTCTTTATGAGCGTGTGGTGGTAATACTTGAGAAGGTAATGTGGTCTTAAGGGGTCATAATATTTAGCACATAACTCATTAAAGATATAATAAATCTTATGCTTCACTAATGATATGATAAAGTATATTAAGACATCAAATGCAGAGAAACTTAAAAAATGTTTTGCATTAGATTATTACAAAGTAGATGCATGAACTACCTTGACATAGGAAGATGATGATGGATTTCAACCAGGTTTCTGTAAGAATTGATGGCTTAAACAAGAGGGGGTGATTTTTTTTATGAAAGATTTTCGCAAAGACTTGATTTAGAATGAATATTTATCAAACAATCCAGATAAGCAAATAAGAAAAACAATCAAACAATCCAACAGAAACAGTTATCAGAATTTTAACCGGTTAAACCTTCGTTTTAATCGGTTGTTTATACCAGCAGCAGAAATGAAATTATCAAACAGTTATGGAGAGTTTGAGAGAAAGAGAGATTTACACAAAAGGTTTATACTGGTTCACTGACACAGAGCTACATCCAGTTCTCAGACAACCTCTAAGTTCCACTAGTAACCAATACCAGATTACAAAACACACAAAGAGGTAACCTTGCAACTCACAAGACTCCCTCACTCTCTTTGAAATACCAAACACCTCAAGACAGAACAACCTTTGTCTTTATAGGATTTCAAACACACAAAACAGTTAAAAAGAAGTATTATTAAAAGTATCTAAACAAGGATAGAAAACACCTGAATTTGCACAATACAGGAAACTCCTATGATAAGAACTTGTTACCACAAAAAAGATTGAACAACAATCTTGCCCTTTGAAAAAAAAATTGAAAACAAATCAATTTCTTTGATCTCAAATCTGTATCAATACTTGTTGTATTTGAATTGTTATTTTGCTTTGAAAGAAAAGTTATATTTATAGCTTTGAAATGTAGTCGTTTAAGGTAGATTTAAATAACTGAATGAGTTAAAACAAGTTTTCAAAAAATTGTTATGAAAACAAACATTTAACCGGTTGAAACCACGATTTAACTGATTGAATGAGTCAAGCAATTGCATAAATAATTCAAAAAGCAGTTTTAAAAACCTCAAGCCAGCTAAGTGACAAAAAACTGATTATCTCGATGATTCAACCGGTTGTTTTCCCTTTGCTTGGAAAAAAACTTTGTTTCTTTTAAAACTGTTTGATCAAGCTTTGTGTAGGATTAAGAACTGATCTTAAAAAATATTCTAAACTCCCTAATCTAAACCCAAACCAAAAAGCAGCACAACTTCAGGCTTCATGTGGATTTGAAACATCAAAGCTCCCATGTTCAACAATTTCTATGGGTTTGGTGTCAGTCTGTAATGAAATATGTTATATGTGAGTCTTTCAATAGGTGAGAGTGTGACGAATGGCAATGTTTTATTGAGATGTGTGGTTAAGAATTTCTACATCTTGATTCACAAGGATTTGGTTGTAATTTGTGGTATGTGATGTGTTATGTGTTGATAGAAATGTGGTTGATATATGTATGTTTTATGTATATCATGTCATAGATTCTTCATGTTTAAATTAGATCACCCTTGCATGTATGATTTTAAAGTTATATAATCATACATGAGCATATAATGTTACAGGTAGTAGAAGTGAAGATAAACATAGTTAGTTAAATATTTTATTTTCCTAAACTCTATGTATATATTCTTATGTGGAACTTGAGGTTTCATTATTATGTAAATATATTACATATACATAGTGATGCATGTATGTTTAGGGATGATAATAAGACGGGTGGGGTGGGGTTTGATTATACTTGTCCTTGAAGTAAAAGTTCATACTCATCATCGTACTCATTATAGGTAAAAAAAAATCTATTTCATCCCCATCCCATTAGGTAATGAGTATAAGTGTACTCTCGCCTGTACCCCTTTGTATTGTCTCAAATATTAATTGCATTACATTTTAACAAAATAAAAACCACAACAAAGACACATTTTATTTTCTTCAATTTCAAATATCAAGGAAAAAATTTGTAGAAATCTTCTAGTAGAGTATCAAATAAAATTTACATAGATTTCAAGTAATTACAAGAAAAAATAAATGATTACACATAATTGAAATCATGTGACAACATCTATTATTTTTTGCATATATATAAATGGAAAGTTGATTGAGGATAAGAGTAACCTTACTAGATATCAAAAGAGTCAAACAATTAAAAAAGAATAAAAAATTGTGTCATTAAAAAATATTCTTCAAATGAAATGAAACTAAGAAACAAAGAGAAAATAGAAGATAAGTATTTTTAGGTTACTAATAAACTAATGATTTAAACGATTGAAGATTCGGAATTGAAAGTGAAACATTCTCGCGTGAAAAAAATAAATAAAAAATAAAATATTAACAATGTGTATAAAATGATCAAATGTATGTATTAAAAATGATTTAATTCAATGAAATTAATGTTTGTGTTTCTTGTAATGCAATATATTATTTGAATGAAACCACACAAAGAAAAAACATGTACAATAAAGGTTAATGTGAAAATAAAAATACCTTGGAAAACTAATGAAATTGGTGGATATCAAACATGTTAAACGATTGAAAGAAAATAAAAAATTTGTGAAACAAGAAAATAATTATACAAATTAAATGAAACTAAGAACTAAAGAGAATTTTTTTTTAAAATGATCTAATAAATTAAAAATATTTTAATAATTTGAACAACCTGGCGTACCTTCACCGAGGGTCTCAAGCCCCTTTTATAGATATTCCGCCAACAATTTTTTCTATCAATAATGTAATCTCAAAAGAAGAGCATTTGATCATAACATAAAAATCACCTGCTAACGGGCACCACTTATCTTCAGGTGCTAACAGCAGGAAAACATTTTGCTTTACGAGTGCACCATTATTCTCGAATGCTTACTTTTTTATTCTCAACAGTTTTTTAATTAATATGTAACTAACACGTATTGATATATAACTAACATGCATATTATAACCAAAAAAAAAATATCTCTTTATTTTTTATCTTAATTACCTTTCTTGAGCCGACCCACCTCTAGAGCCTAAATGCCAAGCGGACCTCTCCAAATACCTGTGCCAAGGTCACGAAACCTCTTGTACAATACAATACATATTCAAAACAAAAATAAATATTTTATATTAGATAAAAAAAATTATTAACTGCATGATTTCATGGCATCATCAATTAATTTAGTTTTCATTAAAAAAAAATTATCGATGCATGAATTTCATGACATCATCAATTAATTTAGTTTTCATTAAAAAAATGAAATTAATGAAGTTGACTTTCATCAACCAAGTCAATTCCAAATTACAATCATATTTTAAAAAGAGAATTATTTGGAAATTTAAAAAATAAAGTAATTACCATAACTCCTTCTAAATTTAAATTTATTTTAAAGAAAACTTAATCATCAGAGTGTAATAAAAAGGTAGAACTCCCTCTGTCCAACAGAGTCGAGTTCCAAACTTGTAAGAGAAGAAAGAACAGAAACAGAGCTCTCCATCCAGTCCACTCGAGGTCAATTGGTGAGAACATTTGGCGCCAACTGTGGGACACGATAAAACCTTATCCCATCCACATTCATTTTTTAGCTTTCTTACTAGATGAGAAACAACAGACAGGGATCGTTGGGATCCAAAGGAAGTGATGTCCTTGCTTTACAACAACTCATGGACACCATGAGAGCCCTTTAGGACGCAAAAGAAGAATTCAAAGCTTAGTAGGAGAGGCTGCAAGCGAAAGCTAAAGCTGAGAGAAGAGCCTTTGTCTTCGACACGACCAAGCACCCCATAGCAAACGCTTGCCCCATATGCTTCATGGCGTCTAGATAAAGGTTAACTTCATCTTGGGCCATGAGCCAGTCTTTGTCATCGCTGGGTAAGAAAGTGGGTTCACCATGGGTGGGGATGTCGAAGCTTGGGTCCCATAAGCTTTTCCCCCTTGAGCTCCCCGCCTCGCACTCTGGGACGATGTTGACCTCTTGATGGCCTTTAGAGTGAGCAGTGCCAAGGTAGGGAGTTCGACCATCAGAATGTGAGTGCTTAGCAGGGGGAGTAGTCGCCCTTCTTTTTCTCTTAATGACCAACCTAGAGGTGGTCTTCTCGTCCCGCTCGGTTGAAGTTTGGACAACTATCGCTAGGGCTTCTTTGGTTTAAGAGATTCATTGGGCATCTTAGCAGTTGCCCTCATCCTTTTTGCCATCTCTGCTAGCTCTTCTTTGTTGATTTTGGACAACATTTTTTTTGCAAAGAAAACAAGGGAATGGTTAATAACAATGGTGAAATTAGTCGTACCAAGGATAGGGAATGGAAAATACCAGTATAAGCCTTTAGAGCACCAGAAGTGAAATATTAGCTCAGAAGAGAAGTGATGTCGAAGAAGACCTTTAGGTTCGTCAGGAATTTACAGACCTCCTGATCTGAAGGGGGCAGGTCCTCCAGGCGCTGAGCAGTATGGAATCGAGGTTCTTTGGTCCAATACAAAGGAAACCCATCCAGAAGGGTTGAATCTCCTTTTTTGATAATTTACCTTTAAAAATTTTATAAGAGGATTGGAAGAAGGTGAGAAAAACTTCAACAATCGACGAAAGGCCGAGCTGGGAACAAAGAATGGTGAAAACATGAATGAATGCCCAGCTATTCGAGTGTAGCTGGGCAGGAGCTACATTATGCTCGGTTAACAACTCTTTTTCAAAGATTGATAAAGGAAGACGAAAGAGAACTTTTTAGAAAACGGTGGCATAAAAAAAACATAATGGACCATCGAGGTCAGAGGATTCATCACAACATACTGGCTCATCCTCCCTACATGGAATTATTCTTACAAATCTATCATGTTCTTTACCGAAATGACAACCACTTTTGCGTAAAGCTACAACAGTTTCACGAGAGGTATAGGAGGAGGTTTCATCTAAAAGGTTTTGGGGTGCCCAGAGGTACACGGTTTTGTAATCCATTACAGATTATATCTAGAATAAACACAAACATGAAACAGTCACAAGCATTGTTCAGAGTAAAATAAGGGCACATTCTAAAGTCATACAATGCAATCAGCAAGTAAGCAACAATCATCGGCAGAAAATGATAAATCCAGAAAGAAACCTAGCTTAGGCAATATGATTAATAATGTGAATGCTCGATGATGAGCTCAGGAAGTACAATCGACAAGATGAATGCTCGATGATGGAGAAAGCTAAAGAGAAAATACATGTTACGATAAGTGATTAAGAGGCAGGAGTTTCTTTGCTACGGAAGATCTTGAGTACACGAGGGTTTTTGGAGTGAGGAAGTGGAAGTGTGGAGAAGAAGCTGAAAAGTCTGCGAGGGTTTTAGAGGTTTAAGAGAAATGGAACAGTGACGTAAGAGTAAGTTTATGAACATTGGCTTATATGAGTATGGGAATGCCAAGCGATAATGCTTTCCCACCGTTGATGAGGATGTCACGTGTACGCTCAGGATTAAGTATGGAGAGACGTCACTTCATAGACACTTCATTTAGCGTGCCTTACCTACCTCGTGGGAAGACGTCGCGTCAGTCACCAAAACACTAAAAAGACTCTTCGCTTAACCAAGCTCAGCTAGAGCCTGGGGGCTTGTGTACTATGCAAGAGGGCTTGTGACCTCGACCCAAGTATTTGGGGAGGTCCGCTTGGCATTTGGGCCCTAGAGGTGGGTCGGGAGCTCGACCTAGGTGGGGGTTGTCTAGGAGAGGTAATTAAGATAAAAGATAAAGAGATATTTATTTTTTGTTATAATGTGCATGTTAGTTATATTTCAATACGTGTTAGTTACATATTAATTAAAAAAGTTGTTGAGAATAAAAGAGTAAGCACTCGATAATAATGGTGTACACGTAAAATATAATGTTTTCCTACTGTTAGCTCCTAAAGATAAGTGGTTCCCGTTAGCAGGTGTTTTTTCTGTTATGATTAAATGCTCTTTTGTTGAGATTACATTATTGATAGAAAAGTTGCTAGCGGGATATCTATAAAAGGGACTTGAGACCCTCGGTGAAGATACGATGTTTCTGAATACTAAGAATGAAATTGATTTGATATCTCTAATGCTTTCACTGACTTGATCGGAGTGTAATCAACAGGTAGAGTCCCCTCTGTCCAACGGAGTCGAGTTCCAGACTTGCCAGAAAAGACAAATCAGAAGCGGAGCTCTCCATCCAGTCCACCTAAAATCAACCGACGAAACATGTATAAATGTATAAATGTGTTACATTCTTATTTTAATATTTTAAAATTATGTTCTCAAAAAATGTCATATGATTATAATGCATCAAGCAGTCATTTGACAAGTGTCAAATGAATGTCAGATGACTATTATGTCACCAAACATACCCATTTGACATAGTTATAGTACTATTTATTAGACACCTTTGCATTTAGCAATTCAAAATTAACATAGAATATAACCTGAAATGCAAGTAAAAAGTGTACTACAAGAAAATCATGGAATAAAAACCAATTTTTAGAGACCAAAATAATTAGTTACAATAGGAACTAAAATAGAGACCATTTTAGAAACTAAAAAAAAATGGTTTCTAAATTAGTTTCTATTATTGTTAAATAGTTTCTAAATTGGTATCTAATTAGCAACTAGAGTTTTAACTACCAATTATTTAGTTTCTAAATTTGGTAGCAAAAATCTTGGTTGCTAGATACCAATTTAGAAACTATTTAACAATAATAGAAAATAATATAAACTAATTTAGAAATCAAATTTCTTTTTAGTTTCTAAAATGGTCTTTAATTTAGTTACTATTGCAACTAATTATTTTGGTTTTTATAAATTGGTTTCTATTTCATGATTTTTTTAGTGGTGAAAGAATATAATATATAAATGTCTAACCCAGAGTTTGACTTTACAGATAGTAGAAGAAGAAAATAATATATATATAAGATGGAATAAAAGGAATAAATATAATTTTAACAAATGGTGAGACTCAGTTTTATTTCCATATGTTTTTGTCGATCTCTCTTTTGATATTTTTTCCAATTAAACACATTTAATTTCATACTACTTCTTATTTATTTTCACTTTATTTATTTATTTTGTCTTACCTAGTCTTTTTCTCCTATTCACCAAGCACAGTCTGATTGAGAGAGTTGAGTTACTAAAGGAACGCGAGAATCTTATATTGCAAATTATGAACTATAAATTATGATATATTAGTATATTTTTAAAATTAAATAAATATAATGAATAATATTAAATATAGATACATTTATTTTACTATTCATAAAAAAAATTTCTATTTAATAATAATTTTATTATTACATTTTTTAATTTAAAATTCAAACTTCTACAAGATTAAGATATCTTATTTCACATATATGCAATATTATTTTATAAAATAACATTGTATATACATAATAAATAAATTTTATATATATATATATATATATATATATATTTAGGGCTTACCCCTTTGATTCCAAAATACATATTTTATCCTTTATACTTCACACGATACATAGATTATAATAAATAAGTATATTTAGAAATATAAATTTATGATATATTTATATGAATAGTTTCAATTGTATTATAGGACTTTTTTTTAAAAAAAAAAAAATCCTGTTTATAATTTCTGTTTAAAAAGTTAATGTAACTCAAGTGATTGTTGTAGATAAAGATAAAAGATGGTAGATTAAACCAAATAAATAAAAAATTGTAATTTTGAATTGGGTTAGATAATATATTTCTGGACAATTATAAGAGTAGATATTTAATTAAAAAATAATTTTTTTAACTTATATAAATATTTTTAATTTATAATACAAAAATAAATAAATAAATGTTAAGGAATTGATGGAGAGTTATCGTAAACTTCATGTATTCAATTCCTGCGTATAAAAACAATTTTTGACTATAAATAAACCAGGTGATCTATGGGAGCTAAACTACTATGTAGATTTTGAAATCTGATCAATTCTTTCTGCAGAAGAAATGAATAATTTCGTGGGATTCGATGGTGGATTTACTGAAAAATAAATGCTAGTTACAGGATAGGATATAATAATAATATTTACCGCTGATAATTAATGAAGAATTGAATCAACGTTCTTTATGTTACTGGTGCATGAATCTGTGCATCCCAACAAATTAAAACTATCCTATATATAAAAAATATATATACTCCAATAAAATGCAAATGGACAAAAGCTAAAGTTGCTCATCAGTAGACTAATATCAAATCCTGTTTTATTTTGTATACAGTTAAGTCAAACAATAATTAAGTTTGAAGTGGGGCATTTTGTCTTCTCTGTAATATAAATATTCCAATAATTTCTTTGTGACTGTAGTTATCCTTTTATGAAAATGATGTTATTCTTTTATTATTATTATTATTATTAAAACAAGTAATGTTTTAAATATTTTGGATTTGAATAAATTTTGTTTGAAAATATAATTTTAAAGTGAAGAAGTCTTTAAAAACTATTCTTTAAACGTACTATTTTTTTTATTTTTTTTAGTGAAGAAGTCATGAAAAGCTCTTTATTTAATAATTAAGAATGATAAGATAGTTTTTTTTTTGTGAGAGAGACCAATATGGCGAGAAATGCGTTCAATGCTTCCTAGATACAATCGTAACATTTTTTATTTTTTATTGTTTGAATGAGTTTTCTTCTATAATTTATTTTTATTATTTTTATATATTAAGAATTGAATTCAAGTTTTCCTCCTGATAAAATTGATTATAAAATGAGAATTATCTTCATTTATATAGTATAAATTAGTTTTATTTTTAGTTTATGTAAGATCTTTAACACATTTTTTTTATGTCGAAACATGTACATTTCGTGCATGAAACTAGATATTTGTGAGTAGTCCGATAACGATCTAATAACGAATGACACAATAAATCTACTCAACCTCACTAGGATAGACTCTGATAGTATATTAAAAATGAGTTTAAGTCTATTTCATTCTTATAAAACCAACTTATAAGAGGAGAATTCTTCCAACTTATTTGTATATTATAAATTGATGTAGGACCTAAAATTGATTGATAGTAAATATTACACTAAAGCCCATGATAAACTTTGCTCTTTGCTACTTTTATCAATGGTGTTGCATTTTATGCATCCCTTCGAGGCCAACTATTTTTTCGGTGGATTGGTGACAAGATGGAAGGAAAGTGATGATCATTATGCTTATGATTATAACCTCAATTATTTCAGTCTCCTAATCTTGCTTCTTGTAGAGGTATTTCTCATGGGAATGCAGAAGAGTTTATTGGTGATTTCTCTGCGTTTCTTTAAGTTTAGACTGCTATGATTGCTAAGTTTTATGGAGTTATACATGCTATGGAGGAAAATCAAAAGATGGGGCTTACTATGGCTAGAATGAGATTATGTCTTGGTTTGTGATGCGTGTATTGCTAGGACTAATGTTCTGTGGATGCTTCGTAATAGATAGAATACTTGTCTTAATTACTGTGGGAAAATCATATTTAGAATTACTCATATTTTTCGTGAAGGGAATGCGTGTGCTGGTAAGTTGGTTAATTTGAGATTTATTCATAGAGAACCATTTCATTGGTATAATAGACTTCCATCTAGTCTATTCTTAGAATTCCTCATGAATATGTATAGTCTACATATGTATCATTTTTGTTAACATATGAGTTTTGGTCTAGTCTCCCCATATTTTTTTTTATATTTTATTTCTTTTTTCTTTTTTTAATAATACTTTTTTCATGTAATGATAGATGATTGTTGTTACTTGACGTGTCGGCTTACCTAAGATATCAAGTTACATAATGATACCTAACATGAATGTTTTTATAAAAAAAAGACGCTAAAGTTGTTATAACCATCCATTATCACTTCTAGTTTCTTTCCGTCACTATTATGTTCAAGTATGTCAAAATTAAGAAAAAAAAGTGTGGTTTAAAAAAAACAAAAAAGTGTTACGAAGCAAAAGAAATTAAAAAATAAACTAAAATCGTATTTGGAAACACAATTTAAAAAATAAAAATAAAAAATGGAAAAACACAATTTTATTAAAAAGAAAAAAATGTCTTTAGAAACACCATTTTAATGCAATGCGAACGGTTTGAGTGAAATTCATGGTTGAAATCCTAAATTTTTTCAATTTGAATTTAAAAGTGCTTCAAAACATGATTTATTTAAATTTAATTTTTTAAAAAATTTATCCATTTTGATAATATAAAAAGGAATGGCAGTGTTTAAAAAAAAAACTGGGTAGTGGGTTACTTTGCATCCACATTTATATGCGAGTAGAACCATATCTTTTATAATGGGACAAAAACATTGCTTCATGAATCACATATCTGGTTTGCTCTATCTCAATATTATGGCTAGGCTCATTGTACCTACGCTTAGACAATGATTGGGGCTCATATTTCTTAAGTGTCTTCTCTCATTCACATTACTGCATCTTCTAAAACTAATGGGTAGATCGACATCACACTCTCACCATATACGAATATAAAATTATCAATGTAAATGTGAAAACTCAACTTTCACTCAAAAATTTAATATCTTTTTCAATTTCTTTAGATTATACAAGTTTAGTTAGGAATATGAAGATAAACAGATTGAAAAACAATGATAAATGATAGTTTAATTTTACTAAAATTATATTGGATGTAAGAGATTGGAGAATATGTATTGTGACCCTTGCCTATTTAAAAAGTATTTTACTATGTCTTTTCTAAATCTAAATTAATAATATTTTTCTTTATATTTTATCTACTACTAATCAATCCAATCATATGATTTTTAAGAAATCTTTCCACTTTGTCTCTTACTAGTTTCTATTGTACTAGTCAATTACACACTAAATCCTATTTCTTTCCTATTTTGATTTTAAGCAAAAGAAATTTGATTAGATGTAATAAGGATTAAAGTGTAAGGTGTGTTCACCTAACTCCAACCCACCACTGCCAAAACAGGTTAGTGATCTAACCATCCCTCAAAATTGAAATGGGTCCGTCAAGAAGTTGAAATTAGTAACTTACTTCATTAAAGGATAACTTGGTGGACTCACACACCACTTGTTCAATATTTTACCTTTTTATTTTGAATTTAATTATTTGATTATAGTCATTAATATTATTTTTTGGACAATAAAATAAAATAAAATAAAATAAAATTTAATATTTTAATAAAATAAAATTTAATATTTTAATAAAATAAAATTTAATATTTTAATAAAATAAAATTTAATATTTTAATAAAATAAAATTTAATATTTTAATAAAATAAAATTTAATATTTTAATAAAATAAAATTTAATATTTTAATAAAATAAAATTTAATATTTAAAATAAAGTAAATATCAATAATATTTTAATAAATTAAATGATTTATAAAAACATTAATATTAATAAAATTGTATATAAAACGTTGAACTTGATCATAATTTAAAAATAAAATAATTAGTTATTATGAAAACAAATATTTTAAAATACATATCTAATATTTTTTTAACAATTATCGGATAACATATAAAAAAATACTTATTTGATAAATTATAAAATTATTTTTATAATGAAATTGTTAAACAAATAGTCTTTTTATAATCGGGTTGGACGGGGTTTACTTGATTTGAATTCATACACCTATCCAACACAAGAAATATAATTAAGTGGAGTTAGATTATGCGAATTCACATATTAGGTTGGGCATAACAAGCTTACACTCCAATATCTACTCAATACAAATTTTCTATTTTATTAATGGCAGTTTCTTCCTACACTCCCACATTTTTCTTCCTGCACCCCCACATTGTTTATGCAAAGACTAAACTGTCTCTACTATTATTTAAAAACCCTAAAATGCACTTGAACTGTATTTATTTTTTGCATTCTGGATTATGAAATCCAGAAAATTTTCAGATTCGCACTTCCAGTTAAATTTTGGATCCACCAATCCATAATTCAAAATATGCATTTCACATTCAAAAATTCATCATTAAAAAAAAACATTACGAATTCACCAATCTGTAACAGAAGTATGCATTCTGGATTCAGAAATCCATAATTAAAAAAAAAGCATTTTGGATCCATCAATTCGTAACAAAATTAGGCTTTCAGATTCAGCAATTCGGAAAACAATAATATATGCAAAATTTGCTTTTGAAACACCTCATCCAGAAAAAAAAAATGATTCAGTTTCGAATTGATGAATCCGTAACACACTCCCAGATCTCAATTTTCAGTAACCACGGTGCCCTTTTTCGAATAAAAGTTATGGCCAGTTTCGAGATTTAGAAAATTGTGGGGGTGCAGGAAGAAAAACGTAGGGGTGCAGGAAGAAGAAGCCTTTATTAATTCCTGCTAGAGTTTTAGTAAAGGCCCATTAGAATGCGTGATGGCCCCAACATAATTGGATTTCTCAGGTTTCTCTTTCGGCTGATTCTTCCTGCACCATACTATTTTTACATGCATCCAACAACATTATCTAAAAAGTCTTTTGTACCTTAATGAGAAATCTTTGCCTTCCAAATATTAATATCCCTAAGCTTAATCAAATCATTATGAAAATCCAGAATTCAGAAAATACTTTTAGATATGGATATTCGGAACTCATAGCTCATATACACTTTTGGATATGAATATACAAAACTCATAGCTCACTTTTGGATATGTCCATTCAGAAGCTTAAATGAGAAATAAAAATCACTTTCTAGATTTCTATATCCAGAAGCCGCGACAATGAATTCTGGATTCTTGCATCTGTAACCATACTACAGGCTTCCGGATATCGAGATCCAGTAACATTTCAGCTAAAAAAAACCGAAAAACGAACATGGAGGTTGGTTTCTTACCTTAGAACAATTTGCACTGCAACTAAGTATGAAAACTTCCCTTCACCACCATAGCAACTCACTACACCACCATCAACTTCGTTCAAAATGCACACCAAGCACTTCTCTGTAGGTCTTTTTCAAAACAACACAAGGACAATTTTGGATTTAAAAATTTATGTTGAGTGCATATAAAAAATATATGGTGCAAAGAGAAACTTCCTTCTCTTTTTGTCAATTGGTTCCTTCACTAGTACAAAAAGGTAAATTAACGACGGTTAAAATCGACATTTAAAGACGGTTCCAGAACCGTCGTTATTACAGGCGTCGTTAAAAGATATGAATTTTTAACGACGGTTCTGGGAACCGTCGTTAAAAGATATGGACTTATAACGACGGTTGTGAAAACCGTCGTTAAAAGTGGTTTCTATTTTTCAAAAAAAAAAATTACCGTGACTTTCAAAGACGTATAAGTGTCCCTTTTAAAGACGGTTCCAAGTGGAACCGTCGTTATATGTACTGTTTAAAAAAAAAATAAAAAATTTTATTTTTTAAAAAATCTCAAATAGCCTGCATAAAGTTTTCAATTCCAGAAAATAAAAACATTTCAAATCATAATTTAAATATAAAAATTACATACAACAAATTATAACATAATACAAAAAAGTTTGGTAATATATGAAAAAATTTGTCATTGTAATGATTTATCTATACTAGAGTGTTATACATGGTTACAAAATACTTTGACCATGTTGTTCTCACATACTCCAATGCTTCTAAATCTAGCGGGTGTTGGTCGTTGAACAACTGTGACATTTGAAATATTTTGAATTAGTGCATGATTAATAAATCTCAAATTTTAAAGTGTTTATTGTATTGAGGTATTACCTTATCCCAACCTTTCATAATTTCAGCTTGCAAAATAGTCAACATCCACTGCATAACATAATAACCGCACTCATAATTTTGAGGTTGCCTGTTGGACTGCATGTGAAAATAAATGTATTAAATGAATGAGTGAAACACATTAAATTAAGTGAACAAATATACTTTAAATACCTTAAGGTACATCCAAGTGAGTTTTTGTGCGTTTGAAGTTCTCCTCCCACACAACATATTATATCCAGAGTAAGCACTAAAATAATAAGATTTCATGTTAGAATACATAACATTATATAATATATAAGTAATAATAAATGTTAAATGAAACTGTCGTACCTATCTATAATGTTTTTAAAATAGGCAGGAGGTTTTTTATGCAAGGAGCAAAACCATGCAGCGGTATGATCTTGAACAGATATGATCAATAGTTGCCAATGACGCCTGTATAACAAATCAGTTAATTAGTTTCTCTTATTTCAATAATTTATTAAAACTTATTTAATAATTAAGAACTTACTCATGGATGTACGGAGCAAAATAAATGTGTTTTCCACCATTCTTTAAGGCAGTGGTGATGTATGTTTGTGTTTCCGACTTCTTGTTTCCAATTGATTGAGTGATTTGAGGGTCTAAAAACCCATATATATTATGTTTCCCCTCATCAAAACATAATCCAGAAAGATACCTAAATTTCAATAAGTTAGTACTAGTATATTTAATAAATCAAAAGTATAAAGAATTTAAAATTTGAACTTACATCATCCATAATTGCAGAACTATTATGTTAATCTCTTGATCTCCGGATGCAAGGTCCAACAAATCAGACATGTGAACGTACAACAGTAGATTACTATGCCTTCCAAAAACATTGGCATCCCATGGAACCTCTAAGACGGTTGTATCTAAAGCTGTAGCAACTTCCACCAATGCCGCCAGAGGATCATCAATGGAGACTATTTTCTTCTTTCCCAGAGGCAAATTTGTCTTAGGTTCCTGCTACTCATCAAAACAAAAAATACTTAAATTAGTTAGAATGTAATATATCATAATTGTATTAGTATTAGTGCAAATATATACCATAGAGTCTATAGGTCTGACGAGATGTCTAGGCCAGGCAACGAAAGTATGTAATGCCTCTGCCACAATTGTCACCTCTGATGTCGGCACAGGAACTGCAAGATCACCATAAAGGACCTTCTCCACCGTGACCTTCATCAAATTAGAAGAAAGAGGCACATTGTGTAACATTGTGACCCCTTCATAACACTTACCCAAGGCAACGAATCGGGTTGAGGAATTACACTCAACATATAATTCGCATTGGCTAGTTGAGCCAAAGTCATCCCCTGATAGATCAACTGCCGAACAACTCCCTTTAGTGCTGACTTTCTTAATAGGAGGCGGAGGTGGTTCATCTTCTACCATAGTAGGTGGTTGCTGTGAGTGTCCTAAACCCTCCAACCGCTTTTTGAACTCCATTTCCATTCGCGCACTAAACTCCTCCATGAAGCTTTCTTTAAGCTCTTGAGTTACCTCAGCCTTTAACTGCTCACGTAGTTGTAGTAAATACTCTTGGCTAGGTTCATTGGACAATTGTTCCTTGCTGTGTGATGGAGGTCCAAAGTATGACCGAATCCCAACCCCATATCCAGCTACACGAACACGTCCAGGGTGTTCAGGTCGTCCGAGAGCAACATTAAGAATATCATTGCGACCACATGGTTTAAAAGTCCCCTGTGTTGATTGCTCATTAAGAGAATCCTAAAACAAATGAAAAGAAATTGACAAACTTCAACACATTGAATTTAAAATAACACATAGAATTTAAAATAACACATTGAAAAGAAATTGTCAAACTTACAATGCGTTCAACTGTTTCTTCTGTAGACTTAGAACTCCATGTCCCTAATGTGTTTATACGGGCACCCTTCCACATCTCATGTCGGAGTGGTGGGGATGGAGGTCTTAAAGAATCTACACTATTCATTTCCTCAATGGAAGTAGAACGTGCTTTAATCTTTTCTTCAAGCATCCTCTGCTCTAGCAACTTATAACCACCACGAGACAATAGGTGTGGGGTATCACTATGTGCCTGATTGGCTTTTGCTTTGTTTCGAACCTCCTATCATAACACTCAAAATTTAGTAATACGTTAATATAAACTATATTCAAATATAAAAGTGATACTAACCTGCCATTTTTCAGTTTGTCGAATATTGACAAACTGCTGCCAAGTTTCTTCATCAATGGATGCATATTTTGCACAAGGATTTTCTTCTTTCCTTTTCCCATATATATAATCTGTTGTCAATTTTGATTTAAACTGACGAAACTTGACACCCACATCTGAAAGAACCTTCGCTTTCAAGGTTTCCACATTCGGGATGTTGTAATGTGTCTACATTGTTTGAAAGAATTAGTTCATAAACAAAAACAAAGTATAAAAGAACTTTAGATTTAGCAAAGTAAAAACAGTTACATACCAGAATATCTTGCCAAATCATGTTTTTCTCGTGGTCAGTCACGTGATCCCAAGACTGAGTTAAGATAGAGATCCTTTCACGAGAAAGTACTCCGAGATAACTCCTATATTTCTTTGCATGTTGCCCAGTGGGCACACCAGTGTGGATATCAATAGACAAAGGTATTTTGTCATCTTTACTAATCTTCTTAAACATATTCTTCAATCTTGTAGGTCCTCTACCAGTTTTTGAATGGGAAACTTTATCATCTGCCATGTTCCTGTTATCAAAAAAATATAATAAGCATCAAGAATATGAAATATAATAAAAATGAAATATATTGTAAAACTAAACATGAATCACATGTACATACAAATATATATTCCTTCATCATGATCATTTCGAGTTGCATGTACAACATCAGCAACATCCTCGTACTCTTTATTGATGGTCGTTCTTGTAAGTGATTCAATCTCACAAATGTCATTGTTTGTATCTTTTGGGTCATTATGTTGTTTTTTTCCATGTAGCACAACAGACCAGTGGTCAGACGTAGGATCTTGGATATAGAAAACTTGGGAAGCTTGATGTGCCATTATAAATGGTTCGTCATGATAACCTATCTTTCGAAAGTCAACCAAAGTCATTCCTGATTCATCAACTTTGACACCAGTCTTATTGTCAACCCACTTGCATTTGAAAATAGGTACAGTAAACTTGGTATAATTAACTTCCCAAATCTCTACTATGACACCATAATAAGGCATTGATCCCACAACAGGATTTTGATCCTTTGCAGTTGAAAACTGCATAGACTCTGCCTCCAAGGTGACTCCGCTATTTTGCACTGTACTCCTATCATCTCGAGACTTTGTGTAAAACAAACAACCATTTACTTCATAGCCAGAACAACATAAAACATCAAATTTGAGACCGTTTGCAAGCCATGTTAATGTTTCAGATGCTGATGGATCATTCATTATTTGTTGCTTAAACCATGACATGAAAGTTTTGTTATGCTCAATTAACACCCATTTTTCTGATTGTCTTGGATTTTTATATTTGACAATGTCTTTGTGTGTATCTAAGTATGGTAACACCTCATCAGTGTTATTCAAGATATACAAGTGTGCTTGCAGAACCTCTTCTTTAGATTTGCTTATGACATGTACACCTCTTGAAGATTTACTTATGAATCTACGAGAGTGCCAAGCTTTTTCAGGAACTCCTATACATTTGGCTTTTGACATGTACTCGGAACAAAACTCAATAGATTCTTCTGAAATGTATCTTTCAATAATGGAAGCTTCTGGACGACATTGATTCTTCACATATCCCTTCAAAATCTTCATGTATCGTTCAACTGGATACATCCATCGCATATAAACTGGCCCACACAATCTGATTTCTCTTACAAGATGAACAACCAAGTGTACCATAATATCAAAAAAAGATGGAGGAAAAAACATCTCGAGTTGACACAAGATAACAATTATTTCTTCTTCAAGTTCATCCAACTTCTGAGAGTCAATCTCTTTACTACATATGGAATTGAAAAATGAACATAGTCGAGTGATTGTATGCCTAACATTTTTGGGCAAGATTCCACGAATAGCCACTGGTAATAATTGTTGCATCAGAACGTGACAATCATGTGACTTTAAACCAATTAGTTTCAAATCATTCATAGATACAAGACTCTTCACATTTGAAGAGTAGCCTTGTGGTACCTTAACACCTTTAAGACATTCACAAAAACTTGTTTTCTCTTTCTTTGACAAAGTGTAACACGCTGCAGGCAAGTATGTACGTTTACCAACTTCTCTCGGTGCCAATTCCTCTCGTATATTCATTTCAATCAAATCCAGACGTGCATTCACACCATCCTTTGTTTTGCCTTTAATGTTCAGAAGTGTTCCTATTAGACTGTCACACACATTCTTCTCTACGTGCATTACATCTAGACAGTGTCTAACATCCAACTTACACCAATACGGAAGATCAAAAAAGATTGATCTCTTCTTCCATATTTCACTCACCGTTTGCTTCTTCTTCATTTTTCCAAAAGTCACATTAACATTTTTGATTTTTTCATAAATTTCAACACCACTTAAGGGAGTGGGACAAATGTCATGTTCTTGGTATCCGTTAAAAGCTTTTTTCAATCGACGATACGGATGATATTTCTTTAGAAATCTACGATGCCCAAGATACACGGTTTTTCTTCCATGTTTCAACTGCTCATAAGATGTCTTGTCTTGACATATTGGACATGCTCTATGGCCTTTCACACTATAACCTGACAAGTTCCCATATGCAGGGAAGTCATTGATAGTACAAAACAACATCGCATGCAATCGGAAAGATTCATTTTTAAACGCGTCAAACACATCAACCCCTTCATTCCACAATAATTTCAAATCTTCAATCAATGGATTAAGATAAACATCTATGTCATTTCCAGGTTGTTTTGGACCAGAGATCATCATAGATAACATCATGTATTTGCGCTTCATACACAACGCAGGAGGTAAGTTGTAAATCACTAACAAAATGGGCCATGAACTATGATTACTACTTAAATTTCCAAAGGGATTCATTCCATCAGTTGCCAATCCAAGTCTTAAGTTTCTTGATTCTTTTCCAAATTCAGGAAATTCTTTATCAATATTCTTCCACTGCAAAGAATCAGCAGGATGACGAAGTAATCCATCACATTTTCTATTATCTGCATGCCACCTAAGGTTTTTAGCGTCATCTGCATTTGCAAACAAACGCTTAAGCCTTGGAATTATCGGAAGATACCAAACAACCTTAGCAGGAGGACCTTCCTTTGTCAATTCATCAATTTCATCATTCTGACCAACCTTAACCTTATAGCGTGACAAACCACACCTGGGACATCTTCTTAAATCTTCATACTCATTTCTGTATAAAATACAATCGTTAGGACATGAATGTATTTTTCTATACTCCATACCCATTGGACAAAGTATTTTTTTCGCCTCATAATTTCGATTGGGCAAGGTATTTCCTTCTGGAAGCATGTCCTTAAGCAATTGAAGCAATTCTGTAAAACTTTTGTCGGTCCATCCATTCATTGCCTTCAAATTCATCAACCTTAACACTGCTGATAATCGTGTGAAGTTAGTTGAACCAGGATACAAAGGAGTCTCTGCATCATTAGACATATTTTCAAAAACTACATTAGCAAATGATTCTGCTCCCACGTCACGAATCATGTCTTCTAATCTATCATCCATTGAGAAATGAACTTCCTCCGAACCTCCGTGCACACTTGGCAAGTCTAACAATTCACCATGCCACGTCCATGTCGTATAACTTTTCAAAAATCCATCACACAAAAGATGTTCTCTAATTTCAGAAACAGTCAATATCCTTCCATTTAAACAATTGATACAAGGGCACCTTATCCTTACTCCATTATTATAACTAACGACATTATGTTCTGCGAATTGTATGAACTCTTCCACCCCTTTTTCGTAAGTATCACTTATTCGTGATGTATTAATCCAACTCCGATCCATAGAACTGTTAAACTAAGAACCAATACTTTCAATATGTAATCATGAAAAAATAAAACAAAAATGCCGAAGGTCGGACACCTCCGGACTCAGAACCAATGCGTTCAATATGTCAAAACAATATATAATCATTGAAAATTAAATCAAAACTGCCGAAGGTCGGACACCTCTGGACTCAGAATAAATTCGTTCAATATATGCAATCAATATCTAATCATGAAAAACTAAATTCAGATTGCCGAAGGTCGGACACCCTCGGACTCAGACTTAGTACATTCAATATATAAAATCAATATCTAAATCAGAACAAACACTCTCAAAATATAATAAATCAAAATTTAATACATAATTAAATAATAAATAAACATATACTAACCTCAAAATATAAACACTGGTCGTAGGGGTAGAGCAAGATGGCGCTGGTGTTGAGTGGGGCGGCGCTGGTTGCAGGGTTGTGGCAGCGTGAGGCCACGCTGGTCACAGGGGGCCGCGGGTGAGCTCTAGTCGCGGCAAAGCAAGGCGCGTGCGAGGCTAGGCGGCGCGGGTGAGTGCTAATCGCGGCAGGGCACGCGCGAGGCTAGGACGCACGCGAGTCTAGGGCGGCGTGGGGAGCTGGGGCGGCGCGGGGAGCTGGGCCGGCACGGAGCGCACAGGGGCGCGCGAGTAGTAGGGGCGCGCGAGTAGCAGGGGCGGCGCGGTGGTTGTCGGTGTGAGCGCGAGGTCTAGGGTGGAGAGCTAGGTCGCGCGGGCGGTGGAGCGGCGACACTGGCGATGGCGTGAAGGTACTGGGTGCGGGTGAGAATGAGAGAAAGAGGGAAACTGGAATGTGAAAATGAAGAGAGGGAAGGCGCGCTGGTAAGGGAAAAATTAAAAAAGCAACTCACTTTTAACGACGGTTCTGGGAGAACCCTAAACCCTAAACCCTAAACCCTAGCGAAAAAACCTACTTTTAACGACGGTTCAGTAGGGAACCGTCGTTAAAACCTCCTCATCCACATTTAACGACGGTTCAAGCTATAACTGTCGTTAAAAAGCCAAAAAAAATTCAATATATTTACGGAACTGCCACCGCCTCGCTTATTACAATGGTTCTTTTCTAACCGTCTTTAAAGGGAGTCGTTAATGAAGTTTTTTGTACTAGTGCTTGTACAATAAACGATTTTTTATTTAAGTATTAGAGCTATTTTGTTTTACACCCTATTTACTCATGTATTTTTATAGGATGTAAAAAAAAGATAAAATCGTCTCCTAGTTTATTTTAGGATTGAACAATGTATAAAATACTTCTAAATTATATAATTTAAAAGTTTATTTTAAATCTAAAAATCTATTAGAAATTACACATTGTAGAAATATTTTTCTTTTCTAAATTATATAGTCTAAAAGTAAAATTAACCTCCAAATTGTTTAGTAATTTAATATATATTTTTAAGTTTTAAATTACACAATTTTAGATATTTTTGAATTAAACATTTTAAAAATAACTTTAAATGAAAGAGAAAAGTAAAAAATTTAATATTTATATAAATAAGATATTTTGTATTTGAGAAACAATAGAAAAAAAGCAATAACATACCTTATGGTAGAGGGTAAAGCTTTGAAGTGGCACACAACTCTAACAAATTTTTTTCCCTATTCATCTATATTATCGTGGTCTGATTTTACTAAAAGACTGATTGAGCGTTTTGGAAATATATGTGATGACCCTATGGTAGAGTTAATGAGATTAAGACAAAGGCATTTAGTTAATGACTATCATGAAGAATTTAATTAAATTATTACAAGATTGAATATTTTAGATGTCTATGTTTTAAGTTGTTTTATTGGAGGCCTCAAGAAAGATGTACAGATGATGGTCAAAATGTTTCAGCCTACAACTGTGAGTCGTGTTTTCCCTTGCAAGGATGTATGGAGATGCTAACCTTGTATTTAATTCTAACAAGAGAAAAAGAGGAGTATTGAGTCCTACACCGACATGTCCAACGAGATTTCAACCAATTTTCTCTATCAAGCCAAAATCCTAGAGAAATCTTACACCTGCATACATGTCTAAAAGGAGAGTGAAAATACTATGTTATTTTTGTGATGAGCCTTACTCCATGGAACATAGTTTGGTTTGTAAGAAATTGCATATTCATGTGATGGAGATGGAGGACGAAAACATTATTGTCGAGGAAACTACAAACAAGGATGGGGGTAGACACAGTTGCCTGAATCGCAAATTCTGTTAATGCATTAACAAGGATAAGAGGATTTCAAGTCATGCGGATTACATCTGTGCTGTTGTGGAATGTTTAAAGTTTGTTGGTTGGTGGCGGAATAGAGAAACGAAGGGGGTTAGTTTATTGGTGAACCTACATGCTGTACAGAGGATGGCTGTGGAGTTGAGTGGATGTATGAGTGGTTGAATTTGGAGCAGGGATCTTGCTGGCAGTATGAGTTGAGGTCTGAGGAAGGTGCTAGTTTCGAGCTGAGACCGGTTAGATAAAAATCTTGTTCCCCTGTTCTCTGTTTGAATCAGCTTTAGGCCCTTGTAGGTGTAAGTATATTCAGGTCACGGGTGTGAATATGCTGGAGTTGTGTGGAAGCACCTCAGGCACTGCAGAAGCTAGTTTTTAAAAGAAAGGAATTAAAGTCCTCTCATGGCGTGTCCATTGGAAGAAAGGCTGGTGTTGGGATTCCAATGCTGGCTGCAGTTCGTCAATGGGAATATCAGTATAAGTCTGCTGTTGACTCTGATGAAGGTGTCTTTGGTAGATGATGGAAGTGAGAGCTCAAGGGGTACCCCTAATCTGCTTGGGGTGCAGTTGCAGGAAGTGATTTGGGTGGCTGTGGAGCCATGGGGCTGATCCCGGGATGGTTAGGCTTTTTATGCTGGAGACACCTTGCATGGTTGAGAGTAAGCACTGGTAATTTCTTAGGACTGTGCTGAATCGCAGTGGATATAGTGTTGACAGTGGATAGTGGTGTTCATGGTTCAGAAAACTTTTCAAATGGCAATATCATCTTGGTTGTTTTGACAAGGATCGTGGTGCGAACGCTGTGAAAAGGTAAAAGCTGTAAGTGCAGGTCATGGACGGAAGTGGAGTGAAGGTGCTGAAGCAATAAGCAGGGGTAACGAAGGAAGGCTACCTGCGGCTAAATAAATGTAGGAGTGTTTTTTGGGTTTGTATATAGTGATGCAGGAAAGAAGTTGGGTACGTATGTGGTTTCTATAGCCTTACCACATCTTTTTGGGGTTTTATCACGTTTGCTGCACCTTTCGAGATGTATTTGTTTCTGTTTAAATGTGTGAGCTGGTGGGTTAAATACCCACTATGTGTGATGTTGGCTACTTGTCTGTTGGGTGTGCCTCTGTTTATATCCTACGGAGAAGTATCTTTAGTTAGTGTATACGGGTTGGGATACCCCTGAAGTATCCCACTAATTTAATTTATTTCATTGCTGATAAAAAAAAAGTCATGCGGATTACGGGATATTACCAAAAAACACCAATGCACATTTTGATTGATAGTAACCACAATTTATTGAATGTTGTTGTGTCAGATGAGTCTAAAATATTGATTTCTTCTATGGTTAAGAATTTTAATTGGACTATTTAACATACAAATTTTACAATACACATGTTGTTACTTCCCCTAAGGTGTTGTGATTTGGTCTTGGGCATAGAATGGTTGATACAAATAGGAGATATCATTTAAAACTTGATAAACTTACTATGGAGTTTAAAGTTCAAGGAGGGAGACATGTGTTGAAAGGAGCTACAACAAACAAGGTAAAAAACTGTTAAGAAACAACAATTTGTAAAGCATTAACAAATGATGTGCACTTGTCAATGATGCAAGTAGGGGATGAAACATGAACTTTATTGCAGTCTTTAACAACCCATGAGGACCAATCAAGATTACCTATCAAAGTAGAAGAATTACTAAGAGAAGTAACCTACAAATTAGAATTTCCTGTAAACTCAAAAATTCATAATGTGTTTGCAGTCTCCACTTTGTTGCCTTATCAAGTTGAGGAGAGGTTGCAGGAGAAGGAGCCCGAAGACATCTTGGATAAGATAACTGTAAAGAGGAGGAGAATGACAACCACCAAGGTGCTTGTGAAAAGGAAGCATGAACTTTCAAAAATTTTTACATGGGAGTTTTATTACGATATGACAAGAAAATACCCTTCATTTCATTTTTGAGGACAAAAATGTGCTGATAGAAGAAGCATTGTTACATATTAAGTTTATTTTTAAGGGTTTTTTCAGTTAAGCAATTCCTTGAACTGGATTCACCACCTCTTCATTACCTAAATAAATAAGACATTGTATTTGAGAAAAGATAGAAAAAAACAATAAAATACCACATTTCCCTTCTCACCCTTTCTGTTCATTTCCTTTTTTCTCTCTCTATTTCTAATTCATTTTCGTTAATAAATACCAATCAAGGATTTTCTTTTTCAGCGGTGATCTTCAGTGACTCTAAGGTGGAACTCTATACCGTTTTTGACTTATCAATATAACATTTGTATAATTTTTTTCTATATTTCTCTTTATCACTTCACTCTTCCTATTTCATATTTTGATTCATTTTTCTCTAATTCTTCTTGTAGAATTAAAAGTTAAACAATATAAATCAAAATATAATTTCCTTTTTATAAATTATCTTCAAGTACTTCTAAAATTTCTCATTTTTAGACTTTAACAAGAGAATTGGATAAATATATAATTAAATAAAACTATTTAAAATTAGATAAAATATTCCTAAATTTCAATTATTTTTTTATCAACAAAATGTTAGATGTCAACACGATAATTTATTTGATAGTGATATCTCATCTTTCATTTCCTTTTTACTATTAAACTAATCTTATAACTCGTCATTTTAAGTAATTAATGTTGTAACAACCTAAAAAGAAAAGAAAGAAACACAAACACCCACATGGTCTTTTTCTCTTTCTTTTTTCTCTCTCCATCTCTCTTCATCTCTCCCTTCTCTCTTCATTTCTCACTCCATACCTCATCTATTTTAGAATCTGATCGTACCACGCTGTAGTAGAGGAATTAAGAAACATTTCTACCCGAACAGATTCTCTAACAGAGTAAGTTCATATTTGTTCTAAAGATCCTTTATTATCTATTTTTCCTTAGGATTTAGTCATCAATCTTGGTGGGTCACTTGAGAAAAGTTATTTGCTCAATTTATTTTGCTATATATTGAATATTTGTTATATTTCGATAACTTGCATTAGGCCCTTATATTTTGAAGCTTATCCAGACTGAAAGACTCAAATTTTAGAGGTTGCTTTGAAAGCAAACAATTACGGTAAGGGAAGCTAAGTTTAACTTTCAATAGTACCTAAGGTTAGAAGATCTGAATGTAGAGGGGATATGGTCTCAACTTTCAATTTCTCTTGCAGGAATGTTATTTGATACAATTGTTTGATTTTATGTTGTGTGAACATGTATAAATATTAGATTTTGATAGTTTGGAAGTTAAATATGGTTTTTGATGTTGGAAAGGTTCTTAAATGTTATGAATTTTTATGTGTTATGTGATTGAATGATATGTATTATATATGAATGATGAAAATTGTATGAAAATGATGTCATACATTATAATGTATGAGTTGTTGTTTGATGATACTTTAAGTATGAAATTGCAATGTTTAATAAAGATCCTCTAGCTTCATTGATGATCTAAGTCATATAGACTAAGATATCAGGTGGTTAGAAGCTTATGAGAGAATTCATACACACCGGGTCTCGTTGTATACACTCGGTATTGGATGTTTAAAGTTATCCTGATCCTTGATGTATGGATTAGATGTTAGTCTCTGGTAGGGACATACTTAACGAGTCTTCCGGAAGATGATGGATTCATGTGTAGTTATTGGATTGAAATGAAATCCAATGATTGTGATTGAAAATAGATCCATGTGTGATCTATATGAATGATGGAATTGGTATTAAAATTTTATATGACAACATTTAAAGAAATGTTTATAAATGATTAGTCTAATTGGTTCTTTTTGCATGAATTAAGTATGTTATGGAATTTCTTTTCATTAGCTTACCATTACTTTTCTTGTTGTGTTGTGAACTGTGATGATTGTACTACGTAGATGGGAAAATGATCATATAGGTGCTGGGGTGCTTTAGGATGTTGTTTTGAACCTTATATTGTAAATATTTGTATTTGTATAAGTTCTAATCATGTAGTAGGAATGTTTTGAAAAACTCCAAGCTTGTGTAGAAACATTTAGAATTGGTATTGTAATAGTTAGATGTATTTTTGGTGTATTAAATTTAATGGTATTAGAGCAGTTCATCCTTAGCTTAACCTAAGGGTAGTGGGTTTATTGTGTTTCTCTTGCGTGTAGATTTTTGTTTAGTCTAACTTCAAGACTTAGTTAAAAGTTTCTAATAGGATGTTTAACAAAGTTGTTTTCTTGAAATCCTGTTTGTGCTGAAGTCAAACTAGTTGTTATAAATAAACATGAAAGTATTAAGATTTAAAAGAATCTTGATAGAGTGGTGAGGGTGCACACTCATGACTAGATCAAGATTATTTTCTATCTTAATTCTAATTAGTTAGAGTACATTTTAGAGCTAAGTATTTATTGTTTTTTTACTTGTTTCGTGTGATTATTTCTTTTAAGTTAATTTGTCTTAAAGATGTAGTTGGAAATTTTTAGTAATTTCTAACCCAATTCTTTATTTGCTTAGAAAATGGCACATAGATTGTTGGAATTAATGGCTTAAAGAAAATGGGGGTGAATTGTTTATCAAAGATTTTCGCAAAGATTGAATAAGAATGAAGCTTTAATACAATTCACATATTAAGCAATCAAGGAAAGCAATCAAACAATGATTAAGAAACTGTTTGCAGAATTTCAATCGGTTGAAACTTCGTTTTAACCAGTTGTTTATAGCAAGTATTAAAGGAAAAGAAAGAATAGGGTAAATCCCTTGTGTATATTGAACACATAGGGTTATGTTTATATAGGAAAAGAAACATATGGGCGAAGCCCATTACATAAATACGAGATATCTAACAATATCTATAGTATCTAATAATATCTAACACTCCCCCTCAAGCTGGTGTATATAGATCATATGTACCCAGCTTGTTACAAATGTAATCAATCCTAGGCCCTCGTAAGGGTTTAGTAAAAATATCTACTAATTGATTATTTGAATTAACAAACTCAGTCTTGATATCTCCCGATATAATCTTTTCTCGAATGAAATGACAATCAATCTCAATATGTTTTGTCCTTTCATGAAAAACTAGATTTGAGCTAATACGAAGAGCAGCCTGATTATCACATATAAGTGTCATTTGAGTAACCTCTCCAAATTGCAATTCTTTAAGTAACTGTTTAAGCCAAATAAGCTCACAAGTAGCCGAGGCCATACCTCTATATTTTGCTTCTGCACTAGATCTTGCCACAACACTTTGTGTCTTGCTCTTCCAAGAGATCAAGTTATCACCAATGGAGACACAATAACCAGAAGTTGATCTTCTATCAGATGGAGATCCTGCCCAATCAGCATCTGAATAACAAATGACTTTAGTATGGTTATTATGACCATATAACAAACCTTTTCCAGGAGAGCCTTTAATGTAATTTACTATACGAATGACTGCATTCCAATAATCTTCACATGAAGAATTAAGAAATTGACTCACCACACTGACTGCAAAGGAAATATCAGGACGAGTAACAGTGAGATAGTTCAATTTTCCAACTAATCTTCTGTACTTCTCAGGATCTGAAAGAGGCTCCCCCTGATTGGGTAGAAGCTTGACATTGGGATCCATGGGAGTATCAACAGATTTCGAATTCATCAACCTAATTTCCTCCAAAATATCTAATGCATATTTTCTTTGAGAGATAACAATACCAGTATTGGATTGTGCTACCTCAATCCCTAAGAAATATTTGAGTTTGCCAAGATCTTTGGTCTGAAAGTGTTGACAGGTGTTGTTTTACTTGTGAGATGCCATGGTGATCACTGCCTGTAAGAACAATGTCATCAACATATACTACAAGATAGATACACCCAACACTCGAGTGACGATAAAAAACTGAATGATCTCCTTCACTGCGAGTCATACCAAATTGTTGAACAACATTGCTAAATTTTCCAAACCAAGCCCTAGGAGACTGCTTGAGGCCATATAAGGATTTGCGAAGATGACATACCAATCCAGAAGACTCCCCCTGAGCAACAAAACCGGGAGGTTGCTCCATATAAATTTCTTCCTGCGAAGAAAAGCATTTTTAACATCCAGTTGATAAAGAGGCCACTGTTGAAGAGCAGCCATAGCTATGAATAAGCGAATAAAGGCCATCTTTGCTACTGAAGAAAAAGTATCACCATAGTCTAAACCAAAAATTTTGGTATGACCCTTAGCCACAAGACAAGCTTTGAGACGATCAATAGTACCATCAAGACCAACTTTGATAGCAAAAATCCACCTGTAACCAACAACAGATTTCCTAGAAGGTAAAGGAACAAGTTCCCAAGTTCCATTATTCTGAAGCGCATTCATTTCATCAAACATGGCCTGACGCCAACCAGAATGAGCTAAGGCATCACCTACAGATTTTGGAATGGATACAGAAGAAATAAATGAAAGGCAGGTATAAAAGGGTTGAGATAGTCTATGGTAACTCAAGTATAATGTGGAGAGGGATTACGAGTAGAACGTATACCTTTACAGATTGCAATAGGAAGATCAGGTTCAACAGTCGGAGGTTCAACTGTAGGAGCCGAAGGGGGATGAGGTGTTGGCACCGGAATAGAGTTTGCCGATGGACGATGAGACGTTTGACGACGACTATACACTTGAAGAGTTGGTGGCGGTGGTGAATCGTTAGGTGCACTAGGCACAACAAGAGGAATATTAACTTGATTAGATGAAGAAATTGAAGGAGAAAGACAAGACTTAAAGTAAAGGGAAGATTCACTGAAGGTGACATCTGTTGAAATAAAATAACGGTTTAAAGACGGTGAGAAACATTTATATCCTTTTTGTGATCTAGTGAACCCTAAAAAGACACATTTGTGTGACTTAGGAGATAATTTATCAAGACGAGGACTAAAATTATGAACAAAACATGTGGACCCAAAAACTTTGGGAGGTAAAGAGTGGAGAGGGTCTTGTGGAAATAAAATAGAATGAGGAATTTTGTTATCTAAAACTGAAGATGACATGCGATTAATGAGATAACATGCACTAAGAACAACATCACCCAAAAAACGCTGAGGAATATCACCATGGATTAAAATAGTACGAGTTGTTTCTACAAGATGTCTATTCTTGCGCTCAGCCACCCCATTTTGTTGAGGCGTATAAGAACATGAAGTTTGATGAAGAATGCCATGAGAAGCCATAAATTTTTTAAAAGAATGAGAAAGATACTCACGTCCATTATCACTGCGCAAAATTCGGATGGAAATTCCAAATTGATTTTTAATTTCATTGTAAAATATTTGAAATATAGAAAACAACTCAGAACGGTTTTTCATTCAAAATACCCAAGTACATCTTGAATAATCATCAATAAAAGTAATAAAATACTGAAATCCTAAATTAGACTTAATACGACTTGGTCCCCAAATGTCAAAGTGAACTAAGGCAAAAGGAGATGAAGCACGTTGTGAGACACTACTAGGAAAAGAACTACGAATGTGATTCCCTAACTGACACGACTCACGATAAAGTAGACACATTAGACAAACTTGGAACAAGCTACTACATCTTGGCAAGAATAGGATGACCCAACCAAGCATGAATGAGAAATGGAGAATCCATAATTGCGCCAACATGTGCAAAGATCTATAGTTGATAAAGTCCATGAGACTCACATTCGGTGCCAATCATCTGTCCCGAACTCCGGTCCTGTAAA
The DNA here is from genome assembly GCF_051622355.1 of Phaseolus vulgaris. Taxonomy (NCBI): domain Eukaryota; kingdom Viridiplantae; phylum Streptophyta; class Magnoliopsida; order Fabales; family Fabaceae; genus Phaseolus; species Phaseolus vulgaris. The sequence continues at coordinate 34,622,992 of NC_143504.1, forward strand.
GTAACACAATCTTTGGTAAAAGAAATAACACAATCAAGGGAACGGGTGAGACGACTAATGGATAATAAGTTAAATGGAGACCCAGAGTCATAAAGAACATTATCAATAGATAAAAAAGAAAAAAGATTAATAGTACCAACACCATGTGATGGTACCCTATATCCATTGGCAATGGTAACCGAAGGTAAATAACCTGTAGTAGATAGGGAAGAGAAAAAAGATTTATTACCAGTAATGTGATCAGTGGCACCTGAATCTAGAACCCAAGGGCCATGGGAAGTGATGTGAGTGAGGCCAACAAAAGATGTACCTGAATGTGCAACAGAAGCCGTGGAACTAGGGTTCTGACGATCCTCATACCATTTAAGAAATTCATTGAAAATAGCAGGCTGGCCTGGGGTATCAATTGAAGTATGGTCCATGGTAGAAGGTTGCACAGGGGCAATTTGAGCAACCGCAACAGATCTAGGAGGACGACCATGTATGGCATAACAACTGTCAATTTTGTGGCCAAGTTTGCCACAATGGTCACACTTGTGACGCCCTTTGCCCGACTTGTGAGGGCGAGTACGATCATTATGCTGAGAGACTAAAGCAGAAGAGTCATCAACATGAGACGTTATATCAGTGGTGTGTTTACCTGGCACGTGCAAAAGGGTAGATCAAGTGGAAGTAAAATTGGGCACAATAGGAGATCCCAAAATTTGATCACGAACATGAGAATAATCATCAGGAAGGCCATGTAAACCCAATAACATGAAGAAGAGCATGAAGTTTACCTAGATGTTCTGCCATTGTACCATCAAGACGTTTGGGAGCAACAATTGTGAGAAGATTTTGACACACACCATAAAGACATTGAGTATCATTGGTGTATAATAATTTTGCTTGTTCCCAAACTTCTGAACATGTCTCATAGGTATGAAAAATTTGTTTTAAAGATGAGTGAATGGTCGATTTGATACCAATGCATAATTGAGCCTCAATTTTCAACCAACGGAAAACCTCATTTTCAGCAAGAGTAGGATAAGTAAGATGATCAACATAACCTTAACTCTTAAACCATAATTTAATATCTGATGCCCAAGTGTCATAATTGGTTCCATCCAATTTGTCAATGGAAAGATGAACATTGACGTAATTAGTATAAATAAATGAATCCGGCATAATGACTGCGGAAGAAGCCACAGTGGTAGCGGCAACAGAAGAAGCCATAGTGGCAGCGGAAGCGGAAGAAGCCATAGAAGATAAGGACAAATCCAGTCACCGGTTAATTGGCGGCAGCAACAAAGATGAAGGCTCCGGTAGCGATTCCGGCAGCGTCTCCAGTGGAGGCTTCGACGAGATTCCGGTGACGGCTCTGGCAGGATTCCGGTGACGGCTCCGACGAGATTCCGGCGGCGACTCCGGTGAGGGTTCGATGGTTGCTCCGGCGAGACAGTGGGGTGGTGGCTGGAAAATTCCAGTGAATAGTGGGTTCACCAATAAAAATTGAACCCAAAACCCTAACCTTATGCTCTAGATACCATATTAAAGAAAAAGAAAGAATAAGGTAAATCCCTTGTGTATATTGAACACATAGGGTTATGTTTATATAGGAAAAGAAACATATAGGCTAAGCCCATTACATAAATATGAGATATCTAACAATATCTATAATATCTCATAATATCCAATAATATCTAATTATATCTAATAATATCTAATAATATCTAACAGCAACAATCAAAACATAATTAAAACAAATAGTTTATAAGGAGTGAGAGAGAGAGAAATTTACTTAGCCAATTTTATACTGGTTCACTCAACCTTGAGCTACATCCAATTCCCAGAACAACAACTGGGTTCCACTAGTAATCACTCACAGATTACAAACAACACAACCACAAAGAGGTGATCTTGAAACCACAAGAACCACTCACCCTCTTTGCAACCACACACCTCTAGTTCAAACATGCTCTGACTTTACAGTATTTCACACACACTTACAAGTTTATGAAAGAGCAATTACAAGAATCATGAAAGGAACAAATTACACCTGAGTTTACAGAAATCAGAAAGCTCCTATGATCAGACCTTGAACCAGTGCACAACTATTCAACAATCTTGCAAAACTTTTGAAAAACTTCTTTCAAAACTAATCTCAATCTCACTGTATTTGATATAAAACTTGTGTATTTTTTTTTAAAAGAAAAGTCATATTATAGTACTCAAAACTAGTCGTTATAGGCAGCATTTATGAGCCAAAACAATTTTGATTCACATCCAAAATAGATTAACAGATTTTCAAAAAGCTGTTATGAAATATCACAATCAACCGGTTGAAAAGTCGGTTTAACCGGTTGAATTGGTTAAGCAGTTATTTAACCAAATCAAAAACAGTTTTAAAACCTTAAAACAAGCCAAGTGACAAACAACCGATTATTTCGAGGATTCAACTGGTTGTTTTTCTCTTTGCTTAGAAAAACACTTTTCTCTTTTAAAACAAATTAAGCAAGTTTGTCAAGGGACTAGGAAATACAAAGATTTTAAACACCCTAGAATAAACCCAAACCAAAAGCAGCACAACTTCAACCTTCATCATGGATTTGAAACATCAAAGTTCCCATGCTCTTCATAGACCACTTAATACTCCTCCAGTAGTATATATGCCCAACATAGCTCGAGCAATAGAGATGATGACAACAGACTTCCAACAACAGAGTGCTACTATGGCACAACAACATTAGGTCGCCCTTCATCAATTAGAAACAACTAGATTAACAACAGAAGCGTCTCAACTTCGTCAACAACCCCATACCTTTAGTATGGAGGATTTTTTGAGACATAATCCACCAAAATTTAATGGGAGGGTAAATCCAGATGAAGCAGACCAGTTGATGTTAGAAATAGAAAGAATATTTGAAGCTACTCAATGTTTTGAAGAGAAGAAGTTATCCTATGCCATTTATGTTCTAACTGAAGAAACTGAATTTTGGTGGATAGACATGAAGCAAATGATGGAAGACAAAGGAGAATATGCTACTTTCAAAGCAAGATTCTTGGAGGAATATTTTCATGAAAGTGTCAGATATGCAAAGGAGATTGAATTCATGTAGCTAGATCATGGAAATATTTTTGTCACTGAGTATGCTACCAGATTCAAACATTTGGCTAGATTTTATACCCAGACTATGATTGAAGCTTGGAGATGCAAAAAATTTGAGTTTGGATTAAGACATGAGCTTAAGGAAGTGGTATTCCCAATGTCCACTAGAGATTCCCTGCTCTAGTGGAGAAGGCAAAGGTGGTGAAGAGTTGAAAATTTGTAGTAGAGCTATTAAGCCACAAATGGTGGAAGGACCTTATACAAGCACACCCAAATATGAAGATAAAAATAAGCCTTATTCTGGACCTCAATTCTTCAGGAGTGGAGGGCTTACTTCTCAGTTGCTACAAAATGTCAAATGTTTTAGGTGTGGTGGGGAACATATAGTTAAATTTTGTCCCCATCCAGTGCCAAATGTTACATGTGATAGAAGCCATAGATATGGTCATGCTACAAAGGACTATCGTGCCAGACTTGAGGCCCTAAGTAATACTGGAGTGCAACAGAATAATAATCAGAAACCCAGAGCATCAGGCAGAGTTTTTGCCATTAGTGGAGTTGAAGCTCACAATCTAATAGCCTTGTTAGAGGTATTTTTTCTATCCCTGGAACATATTGCATTGTTTGATTATGGGGAAACCCATTCTTTTATATCTTTTGATTGTGTTGAAAAACTTAAGTTGCTAGTCCGAGAATTAGAAATTGAGTTGGTGGTATCTACACCAACAAAAGGTATGGTAGTAACTTCTTCTATGAGTGTTGAGTGTCCAATAATTATAGATGGGCAGAAGTACAAGATCTACATGATTTGTATACCACAGAAAGATTTAGAGGTTATATTGAGAATGAATTGGTTGTCTACTAATCATATCCTTATATATTATGGTTAGAAGAAGTTAATTTTCCCTAAATTAGAAGAAATGCAAGTTATCTCTACTCAATAGTTTGAGAGAGATTCAAGAAGGTACATAATGTTTTGTGCTCTTAGCTTGTTCTATAGTTATTGATAAAGTGCAAAAATATATGTTTGTAGTTCAAGAGTTCATGGATGTATTTTCTAATGAGATTCCCAGACTTCCACCTAAAAGAGAGATAAAATTTGCAATAGACTTGATTCCTGGAGCAGACCCTGTATCAATTACTCCATACTGAATGGCACCATCGGGGTTAGCTAAATTGAAGAAACAACTATAAGACTTACTAGAGAAACAATTCATTCAACCTAGTGTTTCTCCATGGGGAGCTCCTGTGTTATTAGTGAAGAAGAAGGATGGTTCATCTCGTTTATGCATAGATTATAGAGAGTTGAACAAGTTAACAATCAAGAATAAATATCCTCTTCCTAGAATTCATGATTTGATGGACCAGTTGCATGGGACAATTGTCTTTTCTAAGATAGATTTGCGCTAAGGTTATCACCAAATTTTAGTGAAAGCGAAAGATGTTCAGAAAACTGCTTTTAGATCAATGTATGGTCACTATGAATTTTTGGTTATGTCATTTAGTGTGACCAATTGATACAACCCAACTAGACAATGAGATAACCAAGGACACAACAACCACTTCACAACTAAGTCCGTCATCTCAGCAGAAGAAGAACTGAACATAGACCAGAGTATCAAATGTTCTTTCTTCTGGTTTTTTAAAACACAAGTTTATGTAAATAAATTGGGCTCACTTTGGAGGTCCAAATAGAAGAATAAGCTAGAGTATGGTTGACTTAGCATAAACTAGGTTGTACTTAGCATAATCTGGGCTTGTACCAAGCCCACCTTTCATGACAAGTGCACCTAGGTTTAGGATTTTTTGACCTACCTTCTAGAAGGTTTCTCATAAATGACACCCCTACCGCTTTCACTCTTGCTTCCCAAGTCACTCTCTCTTATATAAAGGGAACCTTGCCTCATGTAATTGAGACATTTAATTTTGAATAGAAAAGAAACTCTACATGAGTGTTTAGTGTGCTTGGTCTCCTAGGAATTGGGTCTTATCTTGGGTGTTTGTGCATTTCAAGTGGCGGCTCTTCACCACTCATCTTGGAGTCTCCTCCCCCTTTAAATGACGTGATTCCTTATTCCATAAGCATATCTTAATATCTTTACCCTTTTGTTTTTCTTTCCTTTCCTTATGCCATTCTTCCATACTTTTATTCATTTATATTTAGCTATCTTCATCATCTTATGCTTATTTTCATGTCCTTTATTTCCACACCTTCATCATCATAATCACCATATTTGTGTTTTTTCTTTTCCCTCTAGAAGTGAACCTTCACACTTACTTAACCACTTGGTTAAGTTTGTGTCCAGTGAGAATCTTCTTTGGGTTTCTTACCATAATTGCTAATGTCAAAACTCAAACAAAAGAGTAACCCATAAAATGGGCAATCCTAAAATCAACTCACATCACCAATGCTCCAACTATCTTCATGGATTATATGAATTGAATATTCAGACATTTTCTTGATAAGTTTGAGGTAGTGTCCATAGATGATATCTTTATCTATTCAGAGATCCCTTAGCTTCACTAATGATCTAACTCGTATAGACTAAGATATCAGGTGGTGAGAAGTTGATGAAGGAGTTCATACACATTGGGTACCGCTGTAGAAACTCGGTATTGGATGTTTGAACTTAGCCTGATCCTTGATGTATGAATTAGATGTTAGCCTCTGGTAGGGGCATACTTAATGAGTCTTCCAGAAGACGTTGCACTATTGCAAAAAAGATTTATTTTGACACAACATTTAAGGCGCTTTTACAGCCAGACGTGTCCCTCAAAATGCGGTGGAATTTTTTAGATTAAATTTCTCTAAAAGGACGACTATTTGGTAAAGTCGCCTTCTTACAACAAATCGCTTAGTGTAAGGAGGCTTTACCTCATAGCTGCCTTCTTATACCAAGCACTTTGTTGTAAGAAGTCAACTTTACTAAATAGTCACCCTCTTAGACTCTTTTTATTACCCTAGCTTAGAGCGTGCCAGTTACGCTTTCATACTTCCTTTGTCTCCGACACTTCATTTTCTCTTTTTCTCTGTGCTTCTTCTTCGTTTTCCTCGAGCCATTGTCTTCTTCGTGCCATTGTGTAAGTTTATTTCGAGCTCTTTACTTTTTCTTTACCATTGCTTTTTTTTTTTTCTCTTATTTGTTTCTTTTCTACCATTTCTGTGAAGGTCACCATTCGTACTGTTTCATTGCCTTTAATGTTAGTCTTTCGGTTTTCACTATGCCCCATTTGCTCGATCACCGTTGTCGCTGCTACCGTTGCCACCGCTCTTCACCTCCACCGATGCCTTCACGCACAAGGTTGGTGGTGTTTTAAATTTTTTTAATGTTATTAATTTGTTTATTTTTTATTTATTATAATTTTTATTTTTTAAAAATTTAAATTAATTTTGTTTTTAGGTTAGAATAGAATTATTAAATTATTAGATGGTAGATAGAATTATTGTGTTGCTATTGAGTCTAAGGGTGTTCGACCATCAACAATTCATATGTGTTGGTATTGATGGCGAGGATGTTCGACCGTCGACAATTGATACGTGTTGGTATTGATGGCGATGGTGTTCGACCCTAGATAATTGATATGTTTTGGTATTGAGTCCGACAGTGTTTGAACTTGAAGCTTTAATGTCTCCAAATCCATGAAGGTTGCTTGAAGACTAGGTTTTTTCTTGTGGGTAGATTAGAATTTGTCAAAACCACTCTTAGGTTAATCCAAAACTAAATCAATCAAGCTCTTTATAGAAAAGTGTTTTTCAAAGAAAGTGATTTTTCAATCGGTTGTTTTGCACTTGGTAGTTTTTGAAAGGATTTGAAAAAGCTAAAATTGCCTGACCTCATAATCAAAGCCAATTGAATCGATTGATTCACACTATCAATCAGTTAATTTTTTGAAACCTTAACAAAATTGGTTAAATATGTTAAAACTATTTTTGCTTATTTCAAATCTGTTTTGGCCCTTGATTGATAGTCTGAAAGGACTATTTTTGAGGCTATATAACTGGTTTTTGAATCTCTAATTAATGAGAGAGATCATATTACAAAAGTTCAAAAAGGTTTTCCAAGGATTGCAAGATTGCTTAAAGCTTTGCATTGCTTAAGAGTGGAATAGGATCTACTGTATTCATTTTCGTATCAGGTGTGATCCTTCCTATTCTTTGTTGTTTTTCAATTCATACTCTAAAAGTGTAAGAAACTGGTGTCTACAGTCAAAGGGTGTTTTGACCTGTAGTGGTTGTGTTTCAAAAAGGGTGAGTGTTCTTGAAGGGTTCAAAATCACCTCTTTGGTGCTTGTGTTGTGTAATCTATATTTGATTGCTTAGTGAAATACCCAGGAGTTTCTGGGGATTGGATGTAGCTCAGGTTAAGAGTGAACCAATATAACTCTTGTGTGTTAAATCTCTTTATCCCTAACTATTTTTAAAACCGTTTAATCTGTGATCTTCCAAAGTGCTAATAAAAAAGAATTGATTGATTCGTATAAATAATCGATTGATTTTCTAGAATCAAATTAAAACAACTTTATTGTTTGGCTAATCTGATTGCTTCTTCTCTGATTCTGCATTAATATTCATTCTTGTCCAGAATATTTGAAAATCTTTCATTAAACAATTCAACCCCCCCTCCCCATCTTGTTTAAGGCCCCTAATTCTAACATAATGGATGGACTGATAAAAGCTTCACAAAATTGCTTCAGTTGTTGAAGGATATGCTTCCAGAGGGAAACACTCTTCCTAATCGTAATTATGAGATAAAAAAGATTCTTTGTCCAATGGGTATGAAGTATAAAAAGATACATGCATGTCCTACTGATTATATATTATATAGGAAAGATTTTGAGTTGTTGAAAAGTAGTCAAAGGTGTGGGTTATCACGTTATAAGTTGACACAAAAAGATGATGATACTATTGAAGGGATAGAAAAGCATGGACCCCTAATGAAGGTTATGTGGTATCTTCCCATCATTCCAAGGATGAAACATTTGTTTGCAAACCCAAATGATGCTAATAATCTTAGATGACATGCAGATGAGAGGAAATGTGATGGCATGTACTGACAACCAACAGATTCTATTCAATGGATGAAATTTGATGACGAGTTTCCATAGTTTAGTAAAGAATCAAGAAATATTCGACTTGGTTAGCTACAGACGGAATGAATCGATTTGGTAATATGAGTACAAATCACATTTCATGGCCTATTTTACTAGTTATTTACAACTTACCTCTTGGATTGTGCATGAAGCAAAAATACATGATGTTGTCTATGATGATATCCGGTCCAAAACAGTCAAGAAATGACATAGATGTTTATCTACATCCCCTAATTGAAGATTTGAAGTTGATGTGGGATCAGGGTGTTGAAGTATTTGACGGATTTGCTAATGAAACTGTCAAAATGCATGCCATGTTATTTTGCACCATCAATGACTTTCCGACATATTGTAACTTATCAAGGTATGGTGTTAAGGGTCATAAAACATGTCCAGTATGTGAATAAGACATTGCTTCTCAACAATTGAAACATGGAAGAAAGATAGTATATCTTCGGCATCGGAGGTTGAGAAAAACCTTTAATGGACATCAAGAGATTAATAGTCCACCAACTCCATTAACTGATGTTGAGGTTTATGAAAAAGTAAATAACATAGACCACACCTTCGGTAAGTAAAAAAAAATTCATTTGTGACAAACATATGGAAGAAAAATTAATCTTCTTTGATCTTTCGTACTGGTTGAGGTCAGAAGTCAGACATTGTATAGATGTAATGCATGTTGAGAAGAATGTGTGTGATAGCTTAATTGGTACACTTTTTAACATTAACGGGAAGATGAAGGATGGTCTAAATTCTCGTTTAGATTTGATTGAGATGAACATACGAGGCGAGTTGGCACCGATAGAAATGGGCAAGCATACATATTTGCCCCCAGCCTGTTACACCATGTCAAAAGATGAAAAAAATAAGTTTTTGTCAATGTCTAAAGGGTGTGAAAGTGCCACAAGGACATTCCTTAAACATGAAGAGCCTAGTGTCAATGTAAGATTTGAAGTTAATTGGGTTGAAGTCTCATGATTGTCACATATTTATGCAACAATTGTTGCGGTAGCTATTCGTGGGATCTTACAAAAAATGTTAGACATACCATAACCCATTTGTGCTCATTCTTATCTTCCATCTGTTGTAAAGTCATTGATCCATTAAAATTAGATGAAGTTGAAGATGAAATTGTTGTTATCTTGTGTGAATTGGAGATGTTTTTTCCTCCATCTTTTTTGAAATCATGATTCATCTAGTAGTGCATCTGGTACGAGAGGTTAGAGTGTGTGGACGAATGTACCTAAGATGGATGTATCCTGTTGGGCGGTATATGAAAATTTTGAAAGGTTATGTGTAAAGACATTATCGTCCAGAAGCTTCAATGATTGAAAGTTACATAGTTGAAGAAAGTATTGAATTTTATTCAGGGTACATGTCAAAAGCAAATCCCTTAGGTCTTCCAGCTAACTCATGGCACCACAGGCGGTCTACAAGTAAATGTTTACGTGGTGTACATGTGGTAAGAAAATCTTGATCATAAATCTTGAAAGCACATTTGTATATATTGAATAACACAAATGACGTTATACCTTACATAGATGCTCATAAAGCCATTGTGAAGGAAAATAACCCAAGACAACCAGAGAAAGAGGTCTTGATGGAACATAATAGAACTTTCATGCCTTGGTTTAAAGACGAGGTGTTAAAGGATTCAACGACATTGAAGACCTTGACCTGGTTGACTGCTGGATTGAAGTTTGATGTCATTTGTTGTACAGGTTACAAAGTGAACAATTGTATATTTTATACGAAGTCTATGGATGAAAAGAGTACATTTCAAAATTTTGGTGTTACTCTTGAAGTCGAGTCAATGCAGTTTTCCACTTTGAAAGATACAAATCCTGTACTTGGATCAATGACATACTATTGGATTATAGAAGAGATATGAGAGGTTGACTATACTAAGTTTTTTGTTTCAGTTTTCAGGTGTAAATGGGTTGACAATAAAAGTGGGGTTAAAATTAATGAATCAGGATTCACACTAGTGGACTTTTGAAAGTTATGGTATCAAGATGAGCCATTTATAATGGTTCAACAAGCATCTCAGGTTTTCTACGTCAAAGATCCTATGTTAGAACATTGGTATGTGATTTTACACGGGAAAAAAATAAGGGGAGGCCATAGATGATATTGAAAATGGTGACCCCCGTTCATTCACACCAATGATAATGAATAAAGATGACGATATAGTTGATGATGTACATGCAAATCGTAAAGACCACAGTGAAGGAATTTACATATGAACATTCAACCCACTATGGTAATAAATTTAGAAATATTTTTTATAATACGAATTTAGAATTTGATGTATTTGTTTTATATGATTTTCTTTCGATGCAATGTAACTAATGTTTGTTACCTATTTTTTTAACCCAAAAATGGATGACGACCAAACTCCGATCAAACCCTGATCCAGACGAGCCAGTAGAGGACCTACTAGGTTGAAGCGTCTCTTATTGAGACGTGTTGTTGATGAGAAGACACTTGTTGACATTGACATCAACACTGGAGTGGCTTCTGGTCCTAATGCTGAGACTTTTACCAACTATCTTGAAGTTGTTTCTCGTGAGAGGCTCTCCATTTTGATTAATTCATGGGATGATGTGTCAGAGGTCGATCGGAACATGCTTTGGGAGGATGTTCTGGTAAGCTTTACATTATTATTATTATTATCATATAATGCTTTTTAATATTCACTGATCAATTTTAATTTGATAATATTATTTTTGCAGACACATTTTGAAATCCCTAATGTGGAACCGCTTCGATCAAATATCATATCCAATATCAAAATTAAATTATGTTAGTTTAAGTCAACAATGACGACGAAATATAGTTTTGGTAAGTATAAAGCCAAAAATCCTTGTTTAAAGTACAAACATATTGATGAAGTGACATAGCGTCTTTTTGTTCAAACCCGTGAATGTGAAGCATGGATGGTAAATGAAGTTACTTAACTATTTTTATTTATATAACATTAATAATTTAATATTATTTAATTCACTTTGTTTATTTCATTTATGACATGATCGTCGGAAGAAAGCTCAAGAATAGCATTAAAGAATGTTACCCCGCACGTATTGTCTCGTCTGGGGTATCGAAAGATTGAGTAATCACTTATGATGGAAAAGGAGCAATCCAGACAGGGGACTGGGTCTGACACTGATATAGGGGTTACTTCTCTCCATCACTACCTTCCTACAACGAAAAATGGAAGATTGCCCGAATTAAAAAGTCAGGTGCATTTAGTTCTGACCAATCACAAATAGTCTGAGAAAAAATTGTAAGTTATTTTTATCCTATTTTGAATTTATTTTAAAGCATTAATTATAGTAAAACTTATATGATTTTGGTCTCTTGCAGAATTCCTTGGTTGAGCAAAGCTCTCAAGGTAATTTTGTACCTGAAGGTCATCACGATATCCTGGTTGAAGCAATTGGACAACCTGAACACTATGGTTGTGTTCGTGCAGATGGAAAAGGGATTGGAATTAAACTATATTTTGGAGCTACACCACGACACTCATCCTCCTCTTATGTGAGTTGATTTTAAATGTTTTCATTTATGGTGAAACTTTTACTTAAGATTAAGATTTTTAACAATTAATGGTGAGGACTTAAGGAAGATTCCCACTGGACACGAACTTAACCAAGTGGTTAAGTAAGTGTGAAGGTTCACTTCATAGAGGCAAAAATGAAAAAAAAAAAGATTTGGTGAGGATGAGATGCAATTGCAGAATTGAAAATGGGCACAAGATAAACATCAAAGGTGGTCATGGTGATGAAGACCAAGGAGAACAGACACTTGAAGGCCAAGATCAACAAAATCAAGCCCAATTTAAGGTCCAAACCCATCCTATGAGTACTTCATCTATTATGCCTCAAAGAATTACAAGAAGCAAGGCACAAGCTTTAGGTGATGGACATCAATTAATGTCTCATTTTGTAATATCTTTAGAATAGTTTCAAGATAAAACATTAAAAGGGAAGTAGTAGGAAAAGTCACTTTTTTCTAGAATAGGAAGTGACTTGAAAGGGGCGGCATTTGCAATGCCTTTTCATGTACCTTGCCTCTTCATTTGCAATGCTTCTTCATGTATCTTACCCATTCATGACCGATCCTCTATTCCTATATAGAGAGGAGCTAGAATTTTTGTAAAGAGAAATTGATATTGAAATTGAAAGCGTTACTCTCCTCAAAATTGAGTGGGTTCTTTGTGAGACTTCTTCTCCTTCTTCTAGTCTTATCTTGTGGGTTTTGGGAGCTCTCAAGTGGTGGAATTCTTCACTCATCTTGAAGCCATTCATCCTTCAAGTGGCGTGACCATTCCTGATGTGAGTCGATTAAGAGATGAAGAATTAATAGAAACTTTCAAGAATTGGATCAAGATTCTAAAAGCAATTCAAGAACACAAATCAAGAAACCCATTAGAAACCCATTTCAAGAACACAAATCAAGAAAACCATGGGAAACCCATTTCAAGAACATGAACCGAATAGAACATCAACAAGTAATTCCAACCGATTAAAACAAGAACCAATGAAAAACTATTGATTAGAAACATTCAATAACAACATTTGACCGATTGAAAATCAAGAAAAAGAAACAAAAACATGTTTTAGAGTTTTTGATATAGAATGGGTATGGAAGAAGAATATGAAGAGTTGAAGAAACTTATGTGGTTGAAGACAATGGGAGTGATCACGCCACTTGGATGGTGGAAGGCTCCAAGATGACTGGGAGTGCCGCCACTTGAGGATTCTAGAGACCCACAAGATAAGACAAAGAGAAGGAGAGCAAGTCTCACAAAGAAACCACTCAAATTCTAGAGAGTAACCTCACTTTCAATTTCAATATTCAACTTATGTTTACAAAAGCAAGGCTCCTTTTTATATAGGCATAGAGGATCAGTCATGAAAAGGTAAAAATACATGAAGAGTCACTTGTAAATGAAAAGGCAAGGCATATGAAAAGACAAGGTAAATGCCACCCCTTTTCAAGTCACTTCCTTATTATAGAAAAGTGACTTTTCCTACTAATTCCCTTTTAATGTTCTATCTTGAAACTATTCTAAAAATATTACAAAAGATATTAACTGATTCAGACCTCATCTTTTGAGAAAACTAATAAGTAGAACTTCAAATGCTTTGGGCTTTGTCCATTTCTCCTATTAATGAGGTCTTTATTTGTAGTTGAGATGACCCTTCAAGGGTAGCATCCTTGGTCATCTTTATGTATTTTTGGATCACATCATGCCCTCCAAGTTGGAGAAAATTCGACCACGAATTTAGTACTCCTGCATAAGGCAAAGTCAGATTGCAATTAGATAAGAGAATGCACAAAGAGATAGGAAAACTTGACTTAGCATTTTGAAACATTGGGAGTTCATAAAAAGATATCCTAAAAACAGACCATGTTGGAAAAAATTGTTTGGGAATGATGATATTCTTTGGAAAAAATCCTCTTAAAAGGTGAAAACCATTAGGAGGTATGTAAAAATCATCCTTAACATTCTTTATCCAATATGGTGTGGTAGTAGGAACTTTGGGAAATTAAAAAGATAAAGAAGAAGAATACCTTGGAGGTTCAACTTGAGGCATAGCACGAGTCAACATTAGTGATTTAGTTGATAAAGTATTGTGACTCGGTTTATCATTTCTTTTTTTTGCTTTCTCATTATCTCTTTTAGTTTTCATTTTTATTTGGTCCTCATGAACCTCGTGGGGAGAGAGGGGTTTTAAGGTAACCTTGCACCCTTGGAAGGAAAAAGACTTGGTGTTGGATAGGCCATCATGTAAAACATGTCTATCATATTGCCAAGGACTTCCTAAAAGAACATGAGTTGCTTCCATGGGCACAACATCACATAAAACCTCATCTTTATACTTTCCTATTAAAAAGTTTATGAGGACTTGTTTGTTAACAATGATCTCACCTATCTCACTTAACCATTGTAATTTGTAGGGCTTTGTATGAGAGATAGTAGACAATCCAAGCTTATCTACCACTCTTGTACTAGCCACTTTAGCTCAACTACCCCCATCCACAATTAAAGAACATAACTTGTTACTAATGAGACATCTTGTATGAAAAATATTTTCTCTTTGACTTTCATCAAAGGTTTTTAAAACTTGACCAAGCATACGTCTCACTACTAGCAAGTCACCTTCAAGTGGACTTTCACTCTCATTCTCACTTGGGGATCTAGAAGGTGAGGAATGTCTAGAGGTTTCAGAATCATGCTCACTAACCACTACCCCATCATGTATAAACATATTTCTCTTTGAAGGGCAATTAACAACTATATGACTATATTCTAAGCATTTAAAACATTTCTTACTAGACGATTTTTTTGGTGACTTATGAGTAGAAGTTGAAGGCTTAGAATCTCTAGTTTTGAAAGATGATTATTTAGGAGGATACTTTGAAGAAGATTTGATTTTATTCTTCCAAGAGTTGTTGTAGTATTCATCATTATGAGTGTTTTTGAAAGCATTTTTCATTGAAATTTGAGATTCAACCTTGATGGCAAGGTGAACCAAATTTTGTAAAGATGAATACTCATAAAGTTCCACAACATCTTGAATATCCCTCCTAAAATCACTAACAAATCTAGCCATTTTAGCTTCCTCATTTTCATGCATATCTATTTTAATTAAAAGTGTTTCTAGCTCCTTGAAATAAGCATCCACACTTAGTGTGCCTTTGTGAAGTCGTTGGAGCTTCAACAATAGGTCTTTCCTAAAGTGTGGTGGAACAAATATATCGTGCATACACTCTTTTAAATCGTTCCAAGAAACCACAGGAGGTCTCTTGTTTAGTCCAATGTCCATAAGAGTCTTATTCCACCATTGCATGGCATAGTCTAAAAATTCTAAAGAAGCTAGTCTAACCCTTTGGGCTTCTAGGACCTCATGTACATGAAAAATTTGCACAACCTTTGCCTCCCAACCCAAATATACATTAGGATCACCATCTCCACTAAAACTAGGTAATTTTACAAATGGAAAATAAGGCTTTGCCACATTTTGGCACCTATCTTCGTGATGATGATGATGCCTCCTCCATCCATTTTCTTCTTCATGGTCGTGAGAATTGAAAGAACTTCTTGAAGAATGTCTATGAGAATGACGGCTTCCATGGTTGGAATGGTTGGATCTATCATGAGTCACTTCAAGTCTTTGTAATCTTTCCTCCAATTGTTTTATGGCTTCAAATTTTTGTGCAAGGGAGCATTTTGATTCCTTCAATTCACCAAGGATAAATGCACTTTGTGGAGAATGTGGCTTGGAAGATTCACCACTTCAATAAGTAGCCATTTCAAAAAAAAAAAAAAGACAGCAAACACAATGAACAAACAATTAAAGAAAACAAGGTTAGAAAACTAGAACAAGTAGTGTTGCGGTAATGTCAAATTAAAGGCACTCAAACCACTCCAAGAAAATGAGTCTTTCCTCAACCAAGCT
The DNA here is from genome assembly GCF_051622355.1 of Phaseolus vulgaris. NCBI lineage: Eukaryota > Viridiplantae > Streptophyta > Magnoliopsida > Fabales > Fabaceae > Phaseolus > Phaseolus vulgaris. Next base: position 34,638,643 of record NC_143504.1, read on the forward strand.
TCTCTTGGGGTTTGGGTAATTCTCAAATGAAAGATGTCAAAGCAACCCACTCTTTCTCAAAGCCAAAACACCACAAAACTTTAAGGAACAATAAAAGACAATCAAGAAAAGGTGTAAACAAGAAAAGGCTATAGCAAAAGGAATACAAGATATATGACAAACTCAAAGAATATTGAATGAAAAGACAATCAAGAAAATAATTTACTCAATTAAAAGATAGCACACAAAAGGAACCTAGAGAAAAACACTAGAATAGGATGAAGAAAACCAAAAAACTACTGGAAATTTGTATAAAATGTGCGTGACTTTACAGATTTATGGTAAACTGGATAATGCAAATTAGAAGTTGAAATTTAAACCACAGAAATTTTAAGATCTTATCTCAAATTTTGCACTGGAATTACACCAAAACAGTGTGCCAATTAATTGTGATAAATTTTTCAAAATCACTGCCGCATCACCGTTTTTCCAAAGTCATAATTTTACAGTCTGTACTTATTTCATTTATCATTTTTTGTATTTTGATTTTTGCTATACTTCTTTTTTTCACTCTTTTGTAACACTTCAAACTACTTAAATCCAGAGTTTCAGAATTTTTTGCCAACAAAATAAATTTACATAAACCATTTTAGTCAGCACAGATTCAGGAAAAACAGAGGAAATCTATTCTGGAATTAAAAACAGTATTGAGAACTTCAAAAGACACAATAGAATTGATGTTTATGAACTTGTATGGATCTAACACACAAGTATGAACTCAAATCTAAAAAGAAAAATGCACAAAAGGATCAAAAACAGAAATATAAAACTGCACTCAAATAAAATCAATCAACCAAAATTATCAAGAAAAGCACTACATAGAATTGATGACATTTTGGGAGAAACATGACTTGACAAAACTTATGTGGATTAAAAAATCAAAATGACTCAAACACAATTAATTTTTACCAATTAAAAACAGCAAGAAAGACTCAAATATAGTAAAAACAGAACAGCACACACCAAAAAGGAACATAAAAAAAATTCTACACAAAATAAGGTGCCGGAAAAACAAATTGCTTGAATTAAAAGTGTCAAATCAACTAAAAAACAAGAACAAACCCATGGCTCATGATACCACATGATGTGAGTTGATTAAGAGATGAAGCATTAATAGACACTTTCAAGAATTGGATCAAGATTCTACAAGCAATTTAAGAAACCCATTTCAAGAACACAAATCAAGAAACCCTTGGGAAACCCATTTCAAGAACATGAACCGAATAGAACATCAACAAGTAATTCCAACCGATTAAAACAAGAACCAATGACAAACTATTGATTAGAAACATTCAATAGCAATATTTGACTGATTGAAAATCAAGAAAAAGAAATAAAACATGTTTTAGAGTTTTTAATATAGAATGGGTATGGAAGAAGAAGATGAAGAGTTAAAGAAACTTATGTTGTTGAAGCCAATGTGAGTGATCACGCCACTTGGATGGTGGAAGGCTCCAATATGAGTGGGAGTTCCACCACTTGAGGATTCCCAAGACCCACAAGATAAGACAAAGAGAAAGAGAGCAAGTGTCACAAAGAAACCACTCAAATTCTAGAGAGTAACCTCACTTTCAATTTCAATATTCAACTTATGTTTACAAAAGCAAGGCTCCTCTTTATATAGGCATAGAGGACCGGTCATGAAAAGGTAAAAATACATGAAGAGTCACTTGTAAATGAAAAAGCAAGGCATATGAAAAGACAAGGTAAATGCCACCCCTTTTCAAGTCACTTCCTTATTCTAGAAAAGTGACTTTTCCTACTACTTCCCTTTTAATGTTCTATCTTGAAACTATTCTAAAAATATTACAAAAGATCTTAATTGGCTTTGACCTCATCTTTTGAGAAGACTAATAAGAAGAACTTCAAATGCTTTGGGCTTTGTCCATTTCTCTTATTAATGAGGTCTTTATTTGCTTTTTGAGACGACCCTTCAAGTGTAGCATCCTTGGTCATATTTATGTATTTTTGGATCACAGCAATTCCCATGTCTACAACCACATAAGTTTCTCCTTTCATCTTCTTCTCCCATTTCCATGTCATATCAAAACTCTAAAACATGTTGTTTCTTGTTCTTGATTTTCAATCGGTCAATGTTATTATTGAATGTTTTAATTCGGTAGTTTGTTATTAATATTCATTTTAATTGTAAAAAATGTGTTGTTCTTCCATTTAATCGGTTCATTTACCTTTGTTAGTCATTCTATTCGGTTCATTTTCATGTTGATAGGTTTCTATCAGTGTCAATTCGGTTTTCTTGTTTTGGCTTGTGTTCTTGAATTGATTGTAGAATCTTGATCCTAATTTTTGAAAGTGTCATATTATGGGTTTTTCTCTAATCAACTCACATCATGTAGTATCATGAGCCAGGGGTTTGTTCTTGTTTTTAGTTGATTTGACACTTTTAATTCAAGTATTTTTACATTCTTGTTCTTTAAATTCAAGTTTCTTTAATTTATTGTCATTACATTCTTGTTTTTAATTTTCCAGCACCTTTAATTCTTGTGCAGAATTTTTGTTTCCTTGTTATATTCATTGCATTTTTCGTTTTGAATATGTTTCTTGTTGTGCCTTTCCATTAATCTTGCTTTTACTTTATGGCATATGTTTTTTAGTGTTCTGGGTGTTCTTATTTTGATTCTTCTTACTTACTTTTAATTGTGACTCTTCCAATTTTATTAGAACTGTGTTTTAGTAAAAGTTGATGTTAAGTTCCAAACATATGATTGCAAGTGTTTATTTGTATTGAATCCACCAAAATTTTTGTTGTGAAATTGAATGTTCTTGAAACTTTGTTTGATGCAATTAGGATAAAGAAAAAAAAAACAGCATGGGTTTTGTATTATAATACCCAAAACAGTACCTAATTAACATCAAAACAGTGAGTATTTGTTTCCAAAACAGTGAGCAATTGTTTCTAAAGGCATCTTTGATGGCTTTGAGTTCTTCATCTTGCGGTTTTTGTGGTGGAATTGGCGGAAGCATCCATGAATTGTGGTGGACAAGGCTCTCCTAGGAGTTGTGGTAGCCTTGGAGGTGCATGAGAAGTGTGAAAGTGAGAGAGGTGAGGCCTACTCTCTTTGAGGTTGCGGTTTTGGAAGATTAAAAGACCTAAATCCTAAGAGAGTTTAGGCAAGGAGTAAGAATGACACATTTTGGCAGCATTTCATTACTCAAATTAATCTTACAATTTCAACACCCAAGCTCTCCTTATATAGGACTAGGAGGCCGGAAATGAAGTGCCAAATGAAAGGCAAATGTGCACAAAATGAAATGAAGTTGGCGCCTAAATGAGAGCACACATGACAAGCGTGACATGGTGTGTCTCTTAGGTTGCCTAAAGGCCTAAAGTGACCGACCTAAGTTAGCTTAGTAGGTTCTAGAAACCCTAATCTAACTTATGTTGGTTTTTAGGAGCCAATTTTAAACAATTTAAACAATTTTACAAAAGAAAATTCCTATACTACTTTGACAAGAATTTAAAGGCTATGCTACGCTTGATTTTGGACCTCTTGGAACATGTAGAGGTAAGTTTCTCTGCCATCAGTGGCAGTGTCCCAATCTTTATCAAGTCTCTTAGCCATTGCCCTTGTAGTGGGCCCAATATGTCTTTGTGTTTGGCTATCCTTTGAAGTGGTGTTTGGCCCTCTTCCATCAATCTTGCTTGTTAATTGGTTTAGAAATTCATTTTTCACACTTTTGGATACAAATTGTTTTCTACTTTGTGGAATTTTGTATCCTTTTGCTTGAACAATTTTCTAGTTCAAAAGTGTCATAGTTAAAGGTTTAGTAAGGTTCTTTGAGTCTTCTTTTGTGCTTTTCTTGATTGTCTTCTATTTCTAAGTTTTGTCACATTTCTTTTGTCACTTTGGTTTAGCCTTTCTTGTTTTACACTTTTGTTGTTTGTCTTTTCTTCTTTCTTAAAGTTTTGTGGTGATTATTTGGCTTTGAGCAAGTGTGGTTTGCTTTGGCATCTTTCACTTGAGATTTACCCAATCCACAAGGAGACTTTGATTAAGGAAAGTAAAATTTTCTTGGAGTTGTTTAGTCTTTTCTTCTTTGGCCGTGAGCAATTTTACCATATAACTTGTTTTCTTATAATTGTTTGTTCTTTGTGTTTTGTGTTTGCTTGATAGTATGGATCATCTTTCTAGTGGTGAATCTTCTAAACAACATTCTCCTCAAAAAGCTTTCCTAATTGGAGAATTGAAGGAAGCTAAAAAGACAATTGCACAAAAGGAGGAAGAAATGAGACAATTAGAGGAAAGACTCCAAAGATTGGAAATGTGCCATGAAAGGTCTCCAAGACAAAGAAGACACCATCATAGATATGAATCAAGAAGTTCTCAAAATTATGGTGGCTATGATGAAGAAACCGAAAGGAGGAGGCACCAACATTATGAAGATAGGCGCCAAAATGTGGCAAAGCCTTATTTTCCACCATTTGTAAAATTACCTAGTTTTAGTGGAGATGGTGATCCTAATGTGTATTTAGGTTGGGAGGCTAAAGTAGAACAAATTTTTAATGTACATGAGGTCCAAAATGACCAAAAAGATAGATTAGCCTCCTTAGAATTTATGGACTATGCCATGCAATGGTGGCACAAAACTCTCATGGACATTGGTTTAAACAAGAGACTGTTGAACCAAGTGTGTTCAAGCTTTGAAGAATCCAAACCCTTTGAAGGATGATGAAAGGCAGGATGTGCTTGTTGTTGCTGAGCTGTTGTTAGATAGGATCTGGGGTAGATTAATTGTATATATCCACTATTGATTGAATCCAAAGCATAAGCATTCTCAAACCTTTTAATTGAAAAGTGTTTTTCAAACTAAGTGAAAAACAACCTGTTGTTTTGTCGAAACAACCTGTTGTTTTGTCGAAACAACCGATTGTTTTATACTTAGGTGTTTTTAGAAAGGTTGAAAACTGTTTTTGATGGTTGACTTGCTATTAAACCAAAACAACCGATTGATTCGTGGAAACAACCGATTGTTTGTTTTGGGACCATAACAAAAAACTGTTTTGTGCTTTCACTGAGCATTAAATGTTTTTACAACTGTTTACGCTCCAGTTTTTAATGCTTTGACCAATCTTTAAATGCAATTAATAGTTTGTTAAGATTATGCAACAAACAACTTTGTTTTAATACAGAAAAACAGATTTGAGTTTTTCAACACTTTTGAGTTTTTAAAAAGTTGAGAATTGCTTAGAGATTGCATTGATCAAAGAGTGTGAGATAGGATTTTCATCTTGTATTGATGTCAGATCTTTTCTGTAACAAGTGTAATCCTTTTTACTTTGAATGAAACTCTGTGTGTATAGCTGAGAAGTCTTGTGTGTTCTTGAGGGGATCAAGATCAACATTCTTAGTGGTGTTGTGCTGGACCAAAGGAAGTGTGTGTCTTGAGGGGATCAAGGTCACTTCTTTGGTTGTGTTGTAAGTGATCTAGGGTTGATTTCTTAGTGGATTCCCCAGTGGTTTCTGGGAAGACTGGATGTAGCTCTGGGTTAAGAGTGAACCAGTATAAACCTCTGTGTGGATTCTCTCAATCCTTTAACTCTTTAAATTCAGTTTCTATATTTGTAAACTGCTATAAACAACTGATTGTTTCTGCGAAACAACCGATTGTTTTTCTGGTGTTGTGCTTATTTGCTTTGTATTTTGGCAAACTGAATTCTGATTCAAGTGTTTTTCAAAGTAATTTCATTCTTGGCTTAAAAGTCTGCGAAAACCCTCTTTAAACCATTCACCCCCCCCCCTCTAGTTTAAAGTCATACTTTCTAACAGAGACAACCCGTGGTCTCTTGGGAGGATTTTTAACAATGCATGCACGCTAGATTTGTGCCTCCACATTATAGGAAAGACCTTTTTTTGAAACTCCAAAGGTTTCATCAAGGCACACTTAGTGTGGATGCTTATTTTAAAGAGCTTGAAATGATGCTTATTAAGATTGACATGCATGAAAGTGAAGAGTCAAAGATGGCTAGATTTGTAAGTGGATTAAAGAGGGATATCCAAGATGTGGTAAAATTACGTGAATATTCTTCTTTAGAAAATTTGGTTCACCTTGCCATCAAGGTAGAATCCCAACTTTCAAAGAAAGCTTATTTTCAAAAATCTCACAATGATGGCTTTTACCTCTTCTTGGAAAAACAAAAACAAATCTTCTTCAACTTTTCCTTCAAATTTTAAAGAGTCCACTTACAGAGCTAGAGAGTCTAAACCTTCACCTTCGACTCCTAAATCTCCATCTAAGACTTCAAATAGAAAATGCTTTAAATGTTTAGGCTATGGCCACATTGCATCTAATTGTCCTTCTAAGCGTAACATGATGGTACATGAAGGGGTAGTTGTTAGTGATCATAGTTCCCAACACTCTAGGTCTCCCAATACCTCTAGATCCTCTAGTGAAAATGAGAGTGAAACACCTTGTAAAGGCGATTTATTAGTGGTGAGACGTATGTTAGGACAAGTTTTGAAACCCTTTGATGAAAGTCAAAGAGAAAATATTTTTCATACTAGATGTTTCATCAATGATAAGTTGTGTTCTCTAATAGTGGATGAGGGTAGTTGTGCCAATGTGGCTAGCACAATAGTAGTAGATAAATTTGGCTTGTCTACTATCTCTCATGCCAAGCCTTATAAGCTTCAATGGCTAAGTGAAGAAGGGGAGATTATAGTGAACAAACAAGTCCTCATAGCCTTTTCCATTGGAAAATATAAGGACGAGGTATTATGTGATGTTGTACCTATGGAAGCCACACATGTGCTTTTAGGTAGGCCATGGCAATTTGATATAAAAACAATTCATGATGGCCTTACCAAAAAAATTACTTTCAACTTCCATGGACATAAGGTCACATTAAAATCTCATTCACCAAAGGAAGTCCATGAGGACCAAATTAAGATGAAAGAAAAGATAGAGATCGAAAAAGCAAAAACAAAGAGAAACCTTCTCGTTTCCCACCAAGAGGTCAAAAAGGTAATGTTTTCCTAAAAGAATATGTTTATAGCAATTCTTAGGACTCTTGCGAATGAGAGAGTTAGATAGTCCTCATAGTTTGGAAAATTTGGTAAAGGAATTTAATGATGTTTTTCAAGACCCCCCCAAAGGGATTACCTCCTCTAAGGGGCATTGAGCACCAAATTGATTTTATACTTGGTGCTTCTTTACCAAATAGGCCTGCCTATAGTACCAAGCCAACTAAGACAAAAGAAATTCAACAACAAGTTGAGGGTTTAATAGCTAAGGGGTGGGTACAAGATAGCATGAGCCCATGTGCTATGCCTGTAATCCTTGTCCCTAAAAAGGATGGGACATGGAGGATGTGTACGGATTGTCACGCTATAAATAACATAACCATCAAGTATAGGCATTACATCCCAAGATTAGATGACTTGTTGGATGAATTGCATGGGTATAAAATATTTTCCAAAATTGATCTTAAGAGTGGTTACAATCAAATTCGTATTAAACCAGAGGATGAATGGAAAACCGCTTTTAAGACCAAATTTGGTTTATATGAGTGGTTGGTCATGCCTTTTGGCTTGACTAATGCTCCTAGTACTTTCATGCGACTCATGCACCATGTTCTTAGACCTTTCATTGGCAAGTTTGTAGTAGTTTATTTTGATGACATACTTATTTATAGTTTGTCTTTAGAAGATCATGAGTCACATGTTAGGCAAGTTTTAGAAACTCTTAGGAAGGAAAGTTTGTATGCTAATCATGCTAAGTGTATGTTTGCACTAGATCATATAGACTTCCTAGGGTTTGTGGTAAGTTCAAAAGGGGTGCATGTAGACAAAGAGAAGGTTGTAGCAATTCAACATTGGCCAACACCCACCAATGTTAATGAGGTACGAAGTTTTCATGGCCTTGCTAGTTTTTATAGGAGGTTTGTGCAAAACTTTAGTACCATTGTCGCACCTCTAAATGCTATAATAAAGAAGGATGTAGTATTCAAGTGGGGACAATACCAAATTAAAAAATTTGAAACTTTAAAGGAAAAATTGACTCATGCCCCCATTTTAGCTCTTCCTAACTTTACTAAAACATTTGAAATAGAATGTGATGCTTCCAACGTAGGCATTAGGGTTGTTCTCCTTCAAGAGAGCCACCCCATAGCTTATTTTAGTGAAAAACTCAGGGGGAGTCATCTTAACTACTCAACCTATGATAAGGAACTTTATGCTCTTGTAAGAGCCTTGCAAAATTGGAAACATTATCTTTTTCCAAAAGAATTTGTGATACACGGTGATCATGAATCTCTTTAAATATCTGAAAAGACAAAGCAAGCTTAACAAGAGACATGCCAAGTGGGTGTTGTTTCTTGAGAAATTTCCTTATGTGATCAAACATAAGCAAGGAAAATTAATGTGGTTGTCGATGCACTTTCTAGACGCTATGCCTTGTTAAATGTTTTGGATGTTCAATACTTAGGTTTGGATCACATAAAGGAACTTTATATAGATGACCTTGATTTTTCTCTTATCTATCAAGAGTGTTTCAAAGGAGCACACAAATAATTTTTCATACATAATGGTTTTCTTTTCAAAGGAAAAAAACTTTGTGTTCCCCAAGAATCTTTAAGACAATCTCTTGTTAGGGAAGCACATGCGGGTGGGCTCATGGGACACTTTGGGGTAGCTAAAGTTTTAGATACATTGGAACTAAACTCTTGTTTTCTACTACTTGCCACCCCCAAACTGATGGTCAAACTGAGGTGGTTAATAGAACTTTGGGTCAAATGTTAAGATGCCTTATTTCCGGGAATCCAAGGGTATGGGCAAATTTACTACCTCATATTGAATTTGCCTATAATAGAGTAGTAAATTCGACCACTTCCCACACTCCTTTTGAGGTTGTTTATGGGTTTAATCCCCTCACACCTCTTGATCTTCTTCCAATTCCTGTGCTTGATGAGGTGTTATGCAAGGACGATTTTGAAAAGGTTGCTTTTATTAACGACTTGCACCATCACATCAATTTGCAAAATGAAAGAAAGGTCGGCAAGTATGCTGAACTTGCCAACAAAAGGAGAAAGGCATTAATCTTTGAACCCGGGGATTGGGTTTGGCTACACTTGAGGAAGGATAGATTTCCTACTTAAAGGATCAAAGCTTATGCCACGTGGTGATGGCCCTTTTCAAGTCATCAAAAAGATTAATGATAATGCCTATGAGTTAGATATGCCTGATACCTTGGTAGTCATTCATTTAATATCAATGATCTAACTCCTTTTTCTACAGGTCTTCAAAATTCGTGGACGAATTCTCTCTCACCCGAGGAGCATGATGTAGACCAAGGAGAAAAGACACTTGAAGGCCAAGATCAACAAACTCAAGCCCAATTTAAGGCCCAAACCCATCCTATGAGTACTTCATCTATTATGCCTTAAAGAATTACAAGAAGCAGGAACAAGCTTTAGGTGATGGACATAAATTAATGTCTCCTTTTGTAATATCCTTACAATAGTTTCAAGATAGAACATTAAAAGGGAAGTAGTAGGAAAAGTCACTTTTTCTAGAATAGGAAGTGACTTGAAAGGGGCGGCGTTTGCAATGCCTTTTCATGTACCTTGCCTCTTCATTTGGAATGCCTCTTCATGTATCTTACCCATTCATGACCGGTCCTCTATTCCTATATAAAGAGGAGCTTGGATTTTTGTAAAGAGACATTGATGTTGAAATTGAAAGAGTTACTCTCCTCAAAATTGAGTGGGTTCTTTGTGAGACTTCTTCTCCTTCTTCTAGTCTTATCATGTGGGTTTTGGGAGCTCTCAAGTAGCGGCATTCATCACTCATCTTGAAACCATTCATCCTTCAAGTGGCGTGACCATTCCCATGTCTACAACCACATAATTTTCTCCTTTCATTTTCTTCTTCCATTTCCATGTCATATCAAAACTCTAAAACATGTGTTGTTTCTTGTTCTTGATTTTCAATCGGTCAATGTTGCTATTGAATGTTTTAATTCGGTAGTTTGTTGTTAATCTTCATTTTAAATAGTGGAAATTTGTTGTTCTTCCATTTAATCGGTTCATTTACCTTTGTTAGTCATTCTATTCGGTTCATTTTCATGGTGATAGGTTTCTATTAGTTTCAATTCGGTTTTCTTGTTTTGGCTTGTGTTCTTGAATTGATTGTAGAATCTTGATCCTAATTCTTGAAAGTGTCATATAATGGGTTTTTCCCTAATCAACTCACATCACATGGCCTCTCAAATGATGCACCATATTCATGATTATGAGCGAAACCCCAAGAGCAACAAAGAAGAGAAACTAAGAGACAAACACATAAAATGGAATATGGTGGGTGAGAAATATCACGCCACTTGGAGTGTGATGTGCTCCAAGATGAGTGTGTTGGCCACCACTTGAGAGCTTCCCAAATCACACAAGATAAGAACTCAAACCTAAGAGGACCTAAGCCTCACTAAGAGCTCACACAATTTGTGCAGAGTTTCTTTACTTCATTCAAATTCAACATGTCAATACAATGAGGTAGGCCTCCTATTTATAGGTGAAGGAGCCTTGGAAAACAAGAAGATGGATAGGATGGGGAAAGAGGAAATATGGTGCGGCTAGGTATTGACCTTGGTCAATGCCGCACCATCATCCTACATTCTACAAGGTAGGTTAAACTTCCTACCCTAAAGGACTGTCTCCTAGGTCCTCATCATCCTCCCCTGCCACAGACAACCAAAGTAGAAATGACGAGTAAGATAATTCAAGAATTAATGGAGGAGATGAGAAAGAAGACAGAACGGGTACGGCTAGAGTTGCGACAGAAGTTTTTATCGCAACAAGTTTGTGCTAAGCCACTTGAGGTGCATGTTCGTCCCGCGCCCAAGAGCACAAATGGGAGGATATCATTGGCCAGATGAGCCAATGTGAGCTATTGGTAGAGGGCGACATGTTTCCTCAGGTGGTGGCCATTGGAAAAATCTAACAAGAGGCCACCACCTTACATAATGGTCCTCTCTCCCCAGATGTGGCGAAGGTAACCGTGCAAAGAGTACGAGTAGCTGATGCTCGTGTTCCACTACCTTCAGATGAGGTAACAACTGTGGCTGATGCATTTCAGACATTTGTAGCCTGGCCCAAACATCTCATTCCAATTATACCAGAATCTCCAATAATAATATCATTTCATTATAATAATTTATATATTACATCTAATTTAATACAAATGTTAACCTCATCAGAAACCAAGTTCGAAAAACAAGGATGAGGTTCTGATTGACGATCTTCTTATTAGAAAGTATGGCTTTAAACTAGAGGGGGGTGAATGGTTTAAAAAGGGTTTTCGCAAACTTTTAAGCCAAGAATGAAATTACTTCGAGAATAACTTGATTAAGAAATCAGTTTTCCAAAACACAAAGCAAAAAGCACAGCACCAGAAAAACAATTGGTTGTTTCGCATAAACAATCGGTTGTTTATACCAGTTTACAAATATAAAAACTGAATTTAAAGAGATTAAGAATATAGAGAATGCACACAGAGATTTATACTGGTTCACTTTTAACCTATAGCTACATCCAGTCTTCCTAGAAACCACTGGGAATCCACTAAGCAATCAACCCTAGATTACTTACCACACAACCAAAGAAGTGACCTTGATCCCCTCAAGACACACACTTCCTTTGGTCTAGCACAACACCACTAAGAATGTTGATCTTGATCCCCTCAAGAACACACAACACTTCTCAGCTATACACACAGAGTTTCTTTCAAAGTACAAAGGATTACACTTGTTACAAAAAAGATCTGAAATCAATACAAGATGAAGGTCCTATCTCACAATCTTTGATCAATGCAATCTCTAAGCAATTCTCAACTTTTCAAAAGCTCAAAACTATGAAAAACTCAAATCTGTTTTTCTATGTTTTTAAAACAAAGTTGTTTGTTGCATAATCTTAACAAACTATTAATTGCATTTAAAGATTGGTCAAAGCATTTAAAACCAGAGCGTAAACAGTTGAAAATCATTTAATGCTCAGTCAAAGCACAAAACAGTTTTATGTTATGGTCCCAAAACAAACAATCGGTTGTTTCCACGAATCAATCGGTTGTTTTGGTTTGACAGCAAGTCAACCATCAAAAACAGTTTTCAACCTTTCTAAAAACACCTAAGTATAAAACAATCGGTTGTTTCGACAAAACAACAGGTTGTTTTTCACTTAGTTTGAAAAACACTTTTCAATTAAAAGGTTTGAGAATGTTTATGCTTTGGATTCAATCAAGAGTGGATATATACAATTAATCTACCCCAGATCCTATCTAACAACAGCTCAGCAACAACAAGCACATCCTGCATTTCATCAACCTTCAAAGGGTTTGGATTCTTCAAAGCTTGAACACACTTGATTCAACACTTATAGCTTCCTTAGTTGTAGCTGTTAGAGAGATTGGTCATAACCCTATGAACATTCCATGGGATGAGACATTTTTTGAAATAAACACTAACATTCCATTATACATATACATGTTAGATTTGTTAGAATTTGTAGTTGGGAACCAATAGCTCAATATAAATATAATTCAATTTTTTATAATGTAAGTATCTTTACCTATATTTCAATTTACTTTATGTTAAATTATTATTGATTATGCTCTAACTAATAACTTGTAGGTATTTGCATGGAGTTTCTATCAATGTCGGGAATGATGATGTCTATGGATTCGTATATCCCTTATATACTAATATCACTGGAACAAAGAAATGGGAAATCCAATCATACATCACTAATACCCTAGAAAAAGAGGGAAAACAAATTTATTTATGCCCTTATATTAATGAGTAAGTTTAATTATAAGTCGTCAATTATTCTTATTTTATTTTTTAAATATTTACTAACTCTTTTCATGGATGATATAGGGGTCATTGTCAGTTACTTGTCTTATCCATGGTTGATAAGACTACTGTGTGGTTTTGTTCCGTATACAAGAGGTCATCCACACATTTGAAGATTATGATTGATAAGTAACTACACTATAAACTTCATCCGTATGTTACTAAATAAGCATCTACTAATGTGGTTTTCTGTATTAATCAATTCATGGCGTTTTTATAACATCCTAAAAGGTCGATCCAATTCAAATTATCAAAATCTGAAGTGGGTGACACTAAAGGTTTGTATTTTTTGTCTTTCTCTTTTCATTGTTTATCAATATTAACTTTTACTTTCTATTGAATTATAGTGTAATAGACAACCAGGAAGTTATGAGTGTGGCTATTATGTTATGCATTGATGGTTACCTGTACTGGTCGGACGTGCTCGGGTCCTTGGCCCAAACACTTAAGTGTAGTAAGCTCGGTTAGAGAGATTATGTGAGAAATACCCAGCTCGACCTGGGGTAGGTATGGGCCGAATAACACATTATGAGGTCGGCCCATATGTTTGGTAGTTTATACAGAAAAGATAACTAAAGTAAAATGGCAGAAGGAATAATTGAATTAGTTAAAGTGTATATATGTTTTTTAAATGCAAATAAAAGTTGTAAGGAATGATGTGGCAGTGTACCCGAAAATAAAAGGTACACGTTAACATAATGTACTTACTATTGAAATGATATTGTTATTATATTCTTATTGTTAAAGTAATACTCTGGTTGATGAAAATCATTGAAGGAATGTTTATAAAAGGGGTTTAAGACCCCGAGTAAAGGTATGTTTTTTGCTGAACCCTACACTGATACAAATTGATAGTTTGAATGCTCTCACTGACTTGATCATTGAAGTGTGATCAACAGGTAGAGCCCCCTTTGTCCCAAAGAATCAGCAGCTCAGAGCAGCACATGGAGACAAGTTAAAGCAGAGCTCACCTTAGAGACCGACCGAAGTCAGTCGGCGAGAACATTTGGCGCCCACCGTAGGGCCCGAAAAAAACCTTATCCCACCCACATTTGCGACTGAGCATTCCACATAATGAGAAACACGAGGCAAGGACCATTGGGATCTGAAGGAAGTGAGGCCCCCGCCTTGCAAAAACTTATGGAGACAATGAGGGTTATGCAGGAGGCAAACGAAGAATATCGACTTTAGAAAGAGCGAATTCGAGAAGAAACCAAGGTCGAGCATGAACGGCTACAAGCAGAAGGTTGAGACGAACAGGAACACCTTTCAGAGGAAACGTGGTTGAGCCAGGCCCGCCTTATGGTAGAGATTGAGGCCTCTCGAATAACTATGGAGGAGCACGCACAAGCCAATGTGGAGTTGCGCAAGACTAATGAGGAGTTGCGGAAGAGTTTGCACCGACAGGAGTTGGTAAAATTAATGTGGTTGTCGATGCTCTTTCAAGAAGATATACCTTGTTAAATGTTTTGAATGTCAATATTTAGGGTTTGATCACATAAAGGAACTTTATCATGATGACTTAGATTTCTCTCTAATCTATCAAGAGTGTTCCAAGGGCGGTCACAAAGACTTTTTCTTACATAATGGTTTTCTTTTCAAAGGCAAACGACTTTGTGTTCCCCAAGGATCCATAAGACAATCTCTTGTTAGAGAGGCTCATGAGGGTGGGCTTATGGGACATTTTGGGGTAGCTAAGACCTTAGAAACATTGCATGAACATTTCTTTTGGCCTCACATGCGCAAATCCGTACATACCTTCTGTGATAGATGTATAGCATGTAGGAAGGCTAAATCTAAGGTCCAACCCCATGGTTTATATACCCCTCTTCCTATCCCTACAATGCCTTGGGTTGATATTTCTATGGATTTTATCTTAGGACTGCCCAAGACATCGAAGGGTAAGGATTCCATCTTTGTGGTAGTGGATCGTTTTTCTAAAATGGCCCATTTTATTCCATGCCACAAAGTGGATGATGCGTGCCATATTGCAAATCTCTTCTTCAAGGAAGTTGTTCGTTTACATGGACTTCCTAGAAGTATAGTATCCGATAGGGATTCTAAGTTCTTAAGTCACTTTTGGAGGACCTTATGGGGGAAACTTGGCACAAAACTTCTGTTTTCTACTACTTGCCACCCCCAAACTGATGGTCAAACCAAAGTGGTTAATAGAACTTTGGGTCAATTATTGAGATGCTTTATTTCCGGGAATCCAAGGGCTTGGGAGGATTTACTACCTCATGTTGAATTTGCTTATAATAGGGTAGTAAATTCCACCACTAACCATTCTCCTTTTGAGGTTGTTTATGGGTTTAATCCCCTCACACCTCTAGATCTTCTTCCCATTCCTGTACTTGATGAGGTTCTATGCAAAGACGGTTTTGAAAAAGCTTCTTTTGTTAAGGATTTGCATAGCCACATCAAGTTACAAATTGAGAAGAAAGTTGGTCAGTATGCTGACACTGCCAACCAAAGGAGAAAGGCATTAATCTTTGAGCCCAGTGATTGGGTTTGGCTTCATTTGAGAAAGGATAGATTTCCTTCTCTAAGGAAGTCCAAACTTATGCCTCGTGGTGATGGGCCTTTCCAAGTCATCAAGAGGATTAATGATAATGCCTATGAGTTAGATATGCCCACTACTTATCTTGGTAGTAATTCTTTCAATATTACTGATCCCACTCCTTTTGCTGCAGGTTTCCCAAATTCGTGGACGAATTCTCTCCAACTCGAGGAGTATGATGGAAACCAAGTAGAGGATGCTCAAGCCCATGAAGCCCAAGCCCAACAAGGGGCCCAAGCCCAACGAATCACTAGGAGCATGGCAAGAGCTTTGGGACAAGAGTATAATAAGATGGCTCTTCTTATTTCTTTTATAGAATAGGGGTGCGGATGTAATAAATAGGTGTAAGTAGTAAGGGAGGCTAGGGGGGACTATAGATAGGAGTTAGGAGGTGCCAAACTAGGAAGGAAAGTCACACTTCCTTCATGCACTAGTTGGCGCCGAATTTAACTCTCATTTGAGGCACATTTGGCTTTGCATTTCAGCACCCTATAGGCTATAAATAAAGGTGTTGCCCTTGTACAATTCAGATTTGGATTTTGAAGTAGAGAGACTATACTCAAATTTAGAGAGAAATTGTGAGTTTTGAGTCTTCTTCTTCCTTTGCCTTATCTTGTGAGCAATGATGAGCTTCAAGTGGCGGCACTCCTTCACTTATCTTGGAGCAAGGTTCCAAGTGGCGTGATTTCTTCTCCAAGTCTCAAAATCCAGCAAGTTAAACTCCATAAGTGATTCTTCTTCCTCTTCTCTCCATTCCATTCGGTAGTTTAGCATTTCTTGGTGTTTCCTTTCATTTGCACCGTTTGAAATTGTGTTTCCAGCTTTGTTTCTTTTGTTCGGTCCAATTCAGTAGCTTAGCTTTACATTTCTGTTCGGTTCACCTTTCTTGTTCTTCTTCATTGTTGTTTGATTCCATTTGACAATATATGGACTTCCATATGAGCTTTGGTTTGGTGCAAAGTCTTGGTGAGTTCTTGAATTAGAACATTGATCCAATTCTAAGTAAAGTGCCATTTCATGACCAACTCAAGTTGCTCCTAAGAATGTCAAAGAATCATGTATTCTTGTTATTGCATTCACATCAGCAAGGGAGTTCAGCCGATCTACGAAGCTTTCCCTTTGTTTCACAAAGGCTAACTTGGAGAATGTGTTTCCCCATGAAGACGATCCAGTGGTGATATCTGTTATCACTGTAGGACGTAAGGTGCACAAGTACTAATTGATCAAGGGAGCTCAGCAGATGTAATGTTATGGGGAACTTTTACCAATTTGCAGATATCCCCTGACCAATTAAGGCCATATGATGGCTATCTAGTTGGTTTTGCAGAGTGGAGGTGCAAGGATATGTCGAATTGAGGACGACCTTTGCTGATGAAAGTGCGGCCAGGATGATTACCATCAAGTACATCGTTGTCAACGCATCTTCTCCATACGACCTGCTCCTAGGCCGACCTTCCTTGAATAAACTAGGTGCGGTGGCTTCAACCACCCACACGAAGATGAAGTTGCCTTCAGCTGAACAAAAGGTGATCACTATAAAATCCCACCAAAAGATGGCCCAAAAATGTTACGAAACTAGCTTAAAAAATCGTAGGGGAACCTACGCAGTTACTATCCAACTCGAGGAGCCGGGATGGGTAGTAGAGGCCGACATCAGCGATGAAAGAGGACTTGGGGCTGCAAAAGAAGTTCAAGAGAGGGAGATACAGGAAAATAAATTCAAGTTCGACGCCTCGTTTTGAAAAGAGTTAGAGGATAAAATAGCTTATGTCATCTCGAGAATATGAACGCTTTCGCATGGTCGTCCGCGAACATGCCTGTAATAGATCCAGATTGCTTGTGCCGCTAGCTAACAATGGATGAAAAGGTTAAGCCCATGATTCAAAGACAGAAGAAATTCAATGAAGAAAAGCATTTCTTCATTCGGGAAGAAATTCGAAAACTGGTAGTTGCTGGCCACGTAAGGGAAATTCAATACCCCAAGTGGTTGGCAAATGTTGTCTTGGTAAAAAAGGTGAACGAAAAGTGGAGAATGTGTGTTGACTTCACCGATCTGAACAAGGCTTGTCCCAAGGACTCTTATCCTTTACCAAACATAGATTCCCTGGTCAACAACACCTCAGGATGTCGCATATTGAGTTTTCTATATGCTTTTTCCGATTATAATTAGATTCACATGCTTCCGAAGGACAAAAGTAAGACAACTTTTATGACCGAGGTCACTAGTTATTGCTACATGGTCATTCCTTTTTCCCTAAAGAACGCTAGGGTGACCTACCAACAGCTCATGGACCGGATCCTTTCACCAATGCTCAAGTGTAACGTCCAAGCATATGTGGATGACATGGTTGTCACCTCGAAGAAGGAAGATCAACATGTTGCCGACCTGGAGGAGCTATTCGCCATAATAGTGAGGTATAATTTGAAGTTAAATCCTAAAATGTTTATTTGGAGTTGAAGCAGGAAAGTTTCTCGGTTTCCTGTTAACCGAGAGAGGCATAGAGGAGAACCCGGATTGTGCAACAACCATAGAGATGAGGAGTCCCACTAACGTGAAAGAGGTGCAACACTTGATCGGGTGCATTACCGTCTTGTCCCGTTTCTTATCAGCTAGTGGAGATAAGGGATATCCTTATTTCCAATGCCTGAAGAAGAATAATCATTTTGTATGGACTAGTGAATGCGAAGAAGCTTTCACCAAGTTTGATATGATTCCAATAACATGATGGAGATATGATATGAACATGTTATGGATTCAATAAGAGTTGGAATATGATTAGGCACTTTCTAAGAATTGGATCAATGTTCTTATCATTCAAGAACTCACCAAAACACAAGTATCCAAGCCAAACTCTCTTAGAAACCCATTTTTGGACATATGAACCGATTAAAACAAGAAACAACACAAATGCACTGATTAAAACTCAAGGAAACACAATTAAAACAACAAGAACAACAAACCAAATGAAACTACCGAATATAAACACAAGACAAACAAATTCTACCGATTGAAATATCAAGAAACAACAAAGACATGTTTTAGAGTTTGTTTTGGAATGGAAATGGAAGAATGAGATGAAAAGAACAAGGAAACTTATGTGGTTGGACCTCTTGGAAATGTGCACGCCACTTGAAGGATGATTGGCTTCAAGATGAGTGTTGTTGCCGCCACTTGAGAGACCAAGAATTCACTCAAGATAAGACTAGAAGAGAAGAAGACACAAGTCTCTCTCAATTCACTCACCAATTTGGGAGAGGTTCAATACTCACAAAATCAATCTTATTATTTCAAAGACCTAAGCCTTCCTTTTATAGAGAGGAGGACCTGGTCACAAGTACAAAGGAAGCTTACAAGAGAAGCTTTGAAAGGTAGCCTTCTAACTCTTCCTATTCTAGCGCCTAAAAGAGAGTGAAGAGGCACCTTCTAGATCTTTCCTAAAAACTAACGCCTAAAGGTGCTATACAAAGGAGGTGTCTTAGGTTTCCCTCTTTAGCACCTTCCTAAACACTACTCTATGTGTTTTTAATTTTATACAAAAGAAACTATAAAAAGAGAAAACATTTTAAGCCTACTACCTAACTCCTTAGCTTTGCTCCTTGTAATCCTTTGAGGTAGAAAGGATGATGAGCCAATGTGTCTTTGATCATCTTGAACTTCAACCTCATTCTCTTCTTCTTCTTGATCTCCATCAAAGTTAAAGGAGTACCTAGCTAGTCCTCCCATTCTCGGTAAACCAATTCTAGAATCCCTACTCGTCCCTACTTTTCGATAACAGATCGGGCTATTAGCTCGACCATTTTGCAAGATCAGGAGAAGATCCATAAGCCAGTCTATTTCGTAAGCAAGGTGCTACAACGACCAGAAGTTCGGTATCAAGCTATCGAGAAAGCTTCCCTAGTTGTGGTGTTCACAACTCAATGACTTCATTATTTCAAAACTTCACTGTGATCGTAATGACCGACCTGCCTATCCATAAGGTTCTTCAAAAGCTCAACATTGCAGGTCTAATGGTTCGTTGGGCAGTTGAATTGTCTGAATTCGACATATAGTACGAACTGCGAGGGCCAATTAAAGGCTAGGTATACACTGACTTTGTGGTAGAGTTTTCATCCAAGGACTCCCAGCACGACCCTAATGATTTGCAATGGGTCCTTTCGATTGATGGGTCCTCCAACCTACAAGGGAGCGGAGCTGGAGTCATTCTAGAAGGACCAAGTGGGCTCTTAATTGAACAAGTCCTCAAGTTTGCATTCAAGAAGAGCAACAACCAAGTTGAGTATGAGGCCTTAATAGCGGGAATGTTGCTAGCAAAGGAATTGGGGGCTCGACGCTTGTTGGTGAAATTTGACTCACTACTTGTAACTGGGCAAGTCACAGGTGAATATCATGCCAAGGATCCATAACTGGCCTCGTCCCTCATGTATGTGAAAATCCTGAGGATGGCTTTCTCGCGTTTGACCTTGTTCACGTCCTCTGAGAATAGAATTCTCAAGCAGACCTATTTTCCAAATTGGCTAACTCACGAAAGGAAGGTCGGCAGAGGTCAGTAATTCAGGAGACCATAAAGTTTTCCCGGACCACCACAGGGGAGTTATTAAAGGTTGGCCACTTTGAGGTTTTACAGGTCAACCTTGGACAAGGGAGAAGGCATCGTTCAATTGTCCAAGAAACACTGAAGGCCCCGAGAATAACTATTTATGAATTCCCTGGACATTTTTTAGTTTAATCGAGGATACCTGGCTAACACCTCACAAACAATACCTCGCCAATGGATTACTCCCTTCAAAGCCCATAGAAGCCAAAATTTTCAAGAAGAATGCAGGAAGGTACACCCTGATAGATGGGAATCTATTTCATTACGGTTATACTCATCCTCTCCTCACCTGTGTAAGTGGAGACCAATGCATCCAGATAATGTTTGAGCTTTATGAGGTTGTTTGTGGCAGCCACATCGATGGGCAAGCTCTCTCGTTGAAAGTCATTCGAGCAGGGTATTATTGGTTGACGATAAAGAAAGATTGCGGCAAGCATGTCCAACAATGTGAGCAGTGTCAGAGGCAGGCTGATTGGCACCATGCACCAGCCGAGGATATTCTAACAGAATCCAGACACTACAAGAAAATAACAATTTAGTCACCGAATTCAGCGACCGAAAATAAGTGGTTGCAATTTGCAACCGAAATAGCCACCAAATACCCGTAGTGTCAAATCTGCGACCGAAATAACGACCGATTGAATTATTAGTGATGTTAGTTAGTTTTGCGACCGAATCAGCGACCGAACATGAGAGTGACAAAACCATTAGTCGCTAAAGTGGTGGTTGTTTTGAATAAATTGGAGAAAATATATCTGCAACAGAATTAGCGACCAAATATGTTTATTTTTTAGCCACCGATTTTATTTTGGTCGCTAAATATTATTGCTTATTTTCTGCCGCCGAATTAGCCACTGAATATGTTTATTTTTTAGCAACCGATTTTGTTTTGGTCGCTAAATATATTTGTTTATTTTTGTCACCGAATTAGCCACCGAATATGTTTATTTTTTAGCAACCGATTTTGTTTTGGTTGCTAAATATATTTGTTTATTTTTGTCACCGAATTAGCCACCGAATATGTTTATTTTTTAGTCATCGATTTTGTTTTGGTCGCTAAATATAATTGTTTATTTTTGTCACCGAATAAGCCACCGAATATGTTTATTTTTTAGCCACCAATTTTCTTTTGGTCGCTAAATATAATTTTTTATTTTTGCCACTGAATCAGCCACCAAATTTGTTTATTTTTTAGCCACCAATTTTATTTTGGTCGCTAAATATAATTATTTATTTTTGTCACTGAATCCGCCGTCAAATACGTTCATTTTTTAGCCACAAAATTTTATTTACTCGCTGAATGTAATTTTTATTTTATAATATTAATAATAATTATTATTATTATTTTTATTTTAAAAAACTATACTAGGAGCATCAAAATAAATAATTCATGAGTAGTCATCCATTTATAAAATAATTAGTTGTATTACTTCTTTTTTTTTCTATTTAAAAATTTTGTGTCAATTATATTTATAATTTCTTAAATTTAAATAAAATTAATTAATATTTTTTAAAATATCAGCTAAAATAAAAATTCTAAATAAAATTACATAACAAAATATTATTATTTATAAAATTAATCCTTTAAAAAAATAAATTACACCATAATTAAATTTAAATAAAATTATCTCTTTAAAATAACTTTAATTTTATAAAAATAAATAAATTTTCAGAATTAAATTGTAAATAATTTTTTAATTTTTAATATTTTATTTAAAAATTATTAGCAGAGGTAATGAGTATCTACAAGTTAGAAACCATGAAATTTTTATTAGTATGAAAAATAATTAAGTGATTAAAATACTCTAATTTATTATTATGGGTATTTAAATACTTATTTAATATTATTTTTTAATTTTAAAAAATGTTTTGGCTCCATAATTTTATTTATTTCTAATAATAAATAATGTAATTACATAAAACATTGAAATGTTGATTCGAAATCAATTTTATTTCTAAAAGTATTGAAAAATTTGTATCTCATGAAACTCTGTGGGATGGTGTGTAAAATATAATGAAGAAAATAGTAGCGGTGGTGGATGGTGCGTAACTTACGCAACCACCAAAAATTACGTTGCATTTCTTTTCGCGGTACGATATGTAACCAAACGTGTCAAAACTTAGAACCTGTCACTTTCTTTCCCTTCTTTCTCACACAACACACACGATAGTGAGTGACTCTCTCTTGCTTTCTTCCTCCTTTGATCGATTCCGCACACCACACGTCCACCATCGATGGTCTCCAAACCTACAGACTCCGCTTCCAAACCTCGAGTCAGTTTCTCTCTCTTCCTTCAATTCAATAATAACTGAATACAACTTGTTGTTTAATGCTTCAATTCCTTTTTTTCTCTTCCGACTCAACGGAATCGATGGCGTAACTGTTTTTCAGAATTTGTTTATGTCTATATAGAATTTTGAAATTGAGCTGGTAATCACGAGCTGACATCATTTTGGAGTTCTCTGTTCCTCTATCTCTCTGTAAGTGAATATCACAACACTTGAGTCGCAAGTAGGGCTTTTGGATTGTGCTTAGTCTTCAGTGTTGATTTCTGTTCTGTTATAGATTTTCCATTGCTAATTAAATTGTCCTTGTGCTTCATCACTTGAGAATTGAAATTTTGTTTTATGTTTTTCTACTTTTTGTATTTTGAATGTGGTGACGTTTTCTTTTGTAATGTCGATAGAAACAACTTGGAGAGCCAGCAAATGATGCATTGAGAACCTTGTCACTCAAGATAAATCAGTTGAAAAAGCAAATCCAGGCGGAGAGAATAGTATACATTAAAGTAAAATTGATACCGGATTTATGCTGCCTTAGTTTGATTCTTCTAAGAATGAGTCTATATTTCTATAGTTTGTTTGCTGGAGAGATAACTTTTTGTTTTTGTTAATTTAGGAAGATGGCCTTAACCTCTATCTCGTAACATTTGTCATTGTATGCAAAATCGATTATCTATAAATTTTATTGCAATTCTTATTTGACCTTTTCACGGAGAGTTAATTTTTCTAATTTGGTTATATTGGTAGCAAGTCTTTGTATGAGCTTCCAGCAGCTTTTCTTTGCATGTTTCTGGTACAACTTTATGTTATGATTTTTAATTTAAACGTGAATTCAATTAATCGAAAATTTCAATGTTCCGAGGCTTTTCTTGTACTCATTGCAATCAACCTTAGTTGTATTTCTACAGGAAAAAACTCAAAGCAATGAGAAGAAATTACAATGTCATACGTAAGGAATCCTATAGATATTAATAATACATATAAATATAGTCACCAAAATTAATTTGGTGACTATTTAGCCACCAAAATCAAATATGCCGTTATATAGGTCTTCATTTAGTCACTGAATTAACCACCGAAAGTTTTTTTTAATTAATTATTTTAATCCATTAGCGACCGAAAATGGTGATCGCTATCACCTTCTGTTTCAGTTACCGATTTAGCTACCGATTTTTTTATAAAAGTTTGGTCGCTAATTTGGATTCTGAATTTTTGTGACCAAATTTTCTGCAACCGATTTAGCCACCAAAATTTCAGTTGCTAATTTGGTTTCCGAATTTTGGTGACAAAATTTTCTGCGACTGATTTAGCAACCGAAATTTCGGTTGCTAATTTGGTTTCTGAATTTCGGTGACCAAATTTTCTGCGACCGATTTAGCCACCGAAATTTCGGTTGCAAATTAGTGACCACTTTATAATTCGGTCGCTAAAGGCTTTGCGACTAGGGTTTTCGCTTTCATCTTTATTTTGTGGTTGTTTCGGTCACAAATACGTTTAGCAACCGATTATAATAGTTTTAGCGACCAAATTTGGTGGTCGCTAAAAGTGATTTTTTTTGTAGTGAGACTTGCTAGACGAGGTACATGATCACACCGTATAAACTCGGAAGCCCTGAAGAGAAGGGTGGAACTAAAGCACAAGACCAAGACGAAACCTCAGTAGTTCAAGGTTGTCGACCTGGTGATGTAGAAGGTCCACCCCTACCAGATTGAGAACAAATTGTCTCCAAAGTGAACTGGCCTGTTTCGCATAGTCGAGGTACTAGGAAACGACGCATATAAGCTGGAAACCTTGGAGGGACGAGTCATCCCACGAACATGGAACGCGGCAAACCTCAAATTTTATTTTAGTTAAGACGCTTAAGTTTTCATTCTTTTCTTATGAACATTATGTTGTTTGAGGTGACACTTTTTTTTCCATCAAAGAGGAATTTTTAACCAGGTCACCTAGTAATAAATTTGTTCTTGGATGTATGAAATAAGTCACTCAAAGTTTCGTTATTTTTTCTTACTTTCGTTAATCACACTTGCTTGGAAATATATTCCCTTTTCATCTCCCTTCTTCTTGTCAACTTGTCTTGTAATAAAATTGATCTGTTCTAGGAGTACCTTGTGCACCTTGTCGTCATGTTCAATTCTCACAATGGGAAGGACATGTTAATCTCCATTTTCTACATATCTACCTTTTGCTTTTCACATGTTATTCTCCTTTCTTCTCCTTCGTTTGTGTTGTAATTATGACTTTATCTTCTAGCTGTGAAAAACAGGCTCAAAAGATACTTCTCTGCTATTTTTTACATGTATAGTCCCGCCTATCTCTACTTTCCCCTTTCCACTATGATTTAATTCATGTTGTACGTTTTGATTCCTGAAAATTTGGAAATTTTCGTAGAGTTTGCTTTGAGTTGTTAATGGTGTATTAGTTTTTATGCTATTATTGAGAACCAAGTGTGAGTTAGGATATTCCTTGGTTGGAGGCTTCTGCAGGTCTTAAAAATTAAAGTTGTTAGAGCTCAGCCGGCAGCATCACCTTGCTGTTTGTTTATTTATATGTTGAATTTACTATTCATTAATTATTGGTGCATAGGTTTTGGATCATGCATGGGTTGACGTGCATCTCTTCTGACAACACTATCGTTAGCTGCTAGGTTTTTGTTAGTTGGTATATTAATAATATCTATTTTTGTTGGCTTTAGGTTGATCCTACTTTGAATTTAGATCTAAGAGAATTACTATTGAACTCTATTCCTTCCAAACTTGACCATCATCTCCAAATTCATTTCTTGCCAACAACTGAGCTCGGTGGCATCATTGAATTCATGGAGAGCTGCATGAACTCGCCCAATATAAGCAACTATAGGGCCATGAAAGCATTGCGGGGCTAAAAGAGTCATTAGATCTTTATATATGCATATAGTTGTGCCCACTCCAAACTAATTTACAAATTTCATATGAAAGAAAAACAGGGTATTATATACTAAGTTACATGAGATAAAATAGAGGCGCATTGAGCGTAAAACCATGTGTTAGAATACACCACAGAAGCATGATTATATGGGCTTATTGCATTCATTAGACATGATTAGAGGATATTTTATTTCCCTTCAATGAGATATTCATATCAAAATATTGTAATTTGATTCTCAACTGTTATCTTTATCAGAAACACTCACAGCCAATGGTAGAGTCATTTGACCAAGTACTATGTTAAGCTTTAGCAGCTTTTAGCCAAGTAGGATGCATGACCTGTTTGTTAGGGTTAGGTTCCTTGAGTGAGTAATAAAAGGAGATGGAGACAGGGTTTTACTATACCGTGTTTATCTAGAATTTGTCATAATGGACACTTGTAGGAGGAGAAGGACTGGAATGAGAAAGGGAGGGAGACACACGTGGAATAGGGTGAGAACATGGTGAAGAACAAGACATAAAAACTGTTATAGAGGTAGTAGACAATGAGGTTGGGGATGAAATGACCTGAGGGGACCTAAAGGGCGAAGTGTTGAATTATGAAATGTATAGAAAGATAGCAAATTGAATAGCGAAATCAAAGCTTTTTAAAGATGACATCATTAGATATATAGACTATACTGTCAAAGTATATAGATATTGAAAATGCTTTTATACTATTGTTATTATGAGATGGAGATGATGCAGTGCAGTCGATTTTTTCCTGCTACAATTCTAATGGTCATAGATAATCTACTGCATGATAATAATTTAAGGTCACTGTATCTAAACTTATTTTGAGAAAACATTTCCTGAGATTAATCTTAAATTAAGCAATTTGAAGTTTGTAAGTGTTCAAATTGCTTTGGTACTCATTACTTTTGAGTATTTTATCCTGTCGTTTGTTATCCAGTACGTGTAATTATTTCCACTTCATACTTATCCTATTCCCTTGTTTCTTTCTTGAAGCCACAATCATCTTACAATACTAGACATTGCAAGGAAGGCTTTTCTTTACGGTGCATATTTCTTTCTTGTATTTTCTTTTACTTAAAAGGATGAATGATGAAATTTGGATGGATCAAATTTCCTTATAGCCCTAAGTTTAATCTCCTTAGAATATTTTATAATCTTCTCACTCTTGACCCATATTTTGTACTTCTACATTTTCTTATAGCATTTTATGGAAGGCAATACAAAAATTGCTCCAGTATCTCGCTTGCCTCTCATCACTGTTCTAGATACTAAGCATCATTTGAAGGTCATTCCAGTTATACAGGCAAGATTCCTTTAACATTTGAGTTTGAGATTGGTTTGTTTTCCTAGTACATGTTTATTCAATCATCTGATACCTTTTATGCATTACCAGCCATTTCATTTGGAGGTAAATTTCTTCAATAAAGAGAATCGAGTTCTTCACTATCCTGTCAGGGCTTTTTATGTGGATGGATCTAATCTTATGGCATATAATATATTATCTGGATCTGAGCGTATCTACAAGAAGCTCTATAATTCGGTAATGTAGAGACTAGAAAGTGTAGTATGTTAAAAAAAATATAATAGTATTTTTTTTTCAATAGAATTTATCATTTGCTTAATATTGACCAAATTTTAAGAGAAATAAAATGATATTTCTTATTATGGATTGACCACAATTGCATTAGAGAGTTGTATTGGTAAAGTTTTCTAGAAGAGATCCTAATCACCTTGAGTATAAAATAAATATAAGGATAAGATAGGGAGTAAATTAAGGGATCGTTAGAGATTATGTTCAAAACTAGGTCCAAGCAATCATAAGATAAGGTGTGCCACTTGCTGTGAAGTAGAAAGAAATGGCTTGCAAATTTGGTTGTGTCCACCCAGCAAACCATTCTTCCTCTAGAAGATTGTTTTATGTTGTATGATTTCTTTCAAAATGAACATACACTAGCCTATTAACACTTTCCAGATCAAGCAGTTCTTAAATCATCTTATACTGCACTCCCTCAATTTCATGTTGATAATTTAAAAATGAATCTAAGCTCCTATCTGGTTTACTTTGTTTCGGTAAAAGATAATCATGAAAATGTTATTGAAATTTCCGAGAATCAGAATTTGAAGCTAACAAATCG
Source organism: Phaseolus vulgaris (assembly GCF_051622355.1). Classification (NCBI taxonomy): domain Eukaryota; kingdom Viridiplantae; phylum Streptophyta; class Magnoliopsida; order Fabales; family Fabaceae; genus Phaseolus; species Phaseolus vulgaris. The sequence continues at coordinate 34,666,037 of NC_143504.1, forward strand.
ACAAAAATGTTTCAAAATAAGATGCCTACTGAGGACTAATCACCGTGTTTCAGATAATGGTAATGATACTAGGGAACCTTGTGTTAGCTTAGTTTGCACTATTACTCTCCTATTTATTTGCAAAGTAAAATGGTATATTTTATATCTTTAATCATAGTATTCTTACCCTTCTGGTACAACAGTGTTAAAAATCCTATTATTGGATAAAATGTATGACCATAGAAGATGAATACAATATCTAATTATCTAATAAAGTGGTACCTTCATCTTTATTACTTCCATTTATATAACTGTTTTCTTGAGAAATACTTTTACTAATAATATTATACTCTCTCAATGTGAAAAAATATAAATATTTCTTTTAGGAAGGTAAATGTATTTGACTTGCTAATGTTTCTTAAACATTAATATTTATAGATCAAACAACTATCAGACTTTGATTTTGTAACCAGGACTTGCTGAAGAGCTGGGAGGAAGCAAAATATTAGTTTTGTAATTTGAAGTTGTATGATTCTTTTTTATTGTCTTTTTTCTTGGCTTCATTATTTGTTATATTTGATGTATCTGTAGGAATATAAAAGAGGATTTTGATACACATGTGAAGAAAATCCAACCATCATAACTATATGCTTTCTTATAAATTGTGGTTTATAAATTGGTGGTTTAATTTATTGTTTTACACAAACATATATTTTCATTATCTAACTTTACTTTATTATATACTATTTATTATTTATTGACATGTATAATGTTTAAGAATATATATGTACTTTTGACATGCATAATGCAAAATAATAATATTTAAGATATTTAGGTAATTACGAGGTAGTGAACATGAGAAAGTTGAGTAAGAGGGAAATTAAGCAAATGATTTTTTTTACTAAAAAAATATTTTTCATATAATTACTTATGTACATATATTTTTTAATTGCATAATAAAAATATACTTCCTTTATTAAAAAACGTAATTTTTAAATTAGTACTTTTTATATAATTAATTATATATATATATATATATATAATTTGTATTGAGAATTTTTTCCTTAAAAAAATAAAATTGCAAACAAAGATAATATAACTCAATATCATCTCTTATCTTGATTAAAAATTAGATAAATATCTTTCTTGATCTGCTTGCAATTACGGTTAAAATATTATTTAATTTTTTTTTAAAATATATCGGCAAAAGAAAAACATGAGCCCAATACCGTACCTCATAGAGTAATCATTGTGCAATTATTATTAAACTTGTCATAAAATATATTTTTTTATGATTGATATACTTTTAACCCATTATATAAAATAATAATTTTTATGATAGTTAAAATATTATTTATCATAAAAAATAGCATATATTATAACAGTTAAAATATTATCTATTATTAAAAAATATGGTTTAATATATTTTTTATGATAATTTTTTTAGATTTGACATAAAAAATAATTTTTTTATAACAATTATACAATTATTATAAAAAAATACAGATTTTCTAAGTTTTCTGTATTATAACAGGTCTAAAATCATCATTATATGTTTTAACTATAATAAAAAGTATTTTTTCTATTTACTAAATCTTAGATAACCGTGGTAGAATATTTATGTGTTAGAATAGAGTGCATTTGGGAGAACTCCTCTAGAAATAAGGTGATATGCATCTAAACAAAACATTTAGTTTTGAGCATTAATAATTTTAATTTGTTTTGATCTGGATTAGAATCTAATTTTTTTAGTGCGAGATACTATAAGTGTCGGCATCTCATCTTCTCCAATGACTAAAAGTTGATAGATTCTGCAAGAACAACATTTCAACGTGTTTTGAAAATTTGTCTTTCAATTCATGACCTGAACATTTGTTCTGAACCCACTACCAACAGAGTTTCAAAAATCTGATATATCTTGAATCTGAAATCAAACATATACATATATTTGTATGTTACTAATTTTCTTTTTATCTTTTGTGGCTGAGATTTAATTATAACGACAGTGAAGATCCTGAATATCTGCAGAGATGAAAGTGTTCCTTTTGGTTCGGGTCTTAATCAAGGATGATCGGTATATCAGCAAGAGTATATTTGAAAATCTGCTATCAAAGTTCCATATGTTTTTCTTAGATGCATTTTAAAGATCTTTGAATATTGCTTTCCCTTTCCCAATAAAAGACCAATATATATATAAAAGTTTAAAACTTGAAAACACATGTTATTTTATTGATTTAAAATATTTAGTAATATTAACTTAAAAGGATTGGAATTGGGGGACTCTTGCCCCTTTCCGCGTCGCTCTGCTCGCCTAAGATCCAAAACTGCTGTGGTAGGGCCATCGGAGAGCGCCAGAGGAGGGATGGCCTCTGCATCAATTTCTGACTTGGATATTAATAACTGTAATTCCCGTGTACGGGCAACGGTTAATCTGGCGGAACCAGCCTCGCTGTGGGCCATTGGAAAGCAAGTGGGGATTTTTTGTCGGAAGGAAGAGGAGGAAGTTGTGAAGGAGTATGAGTGTATGGATGATCGAGATGAAGAGGTTGCTAGGGGTCTGGAAAATGGAGGAAGGTATGTTTCCTTATGATTATTTTTAGTCTAAATATAAGAGGGCTTGGGGGGAGTACCAAATCTAGGTACGTACGTCATGTCATAGGGAAAGAAGGGGTGGAGTTTGTGTGCCTGCAAGAGACAAAAGCTAATGGGGTTACGCAACAAAAATGTTGCTCCTTGTGGGGGACTAATAAAATAGGATGGCTTCATCTTGAAGGTGTTAATGGAGGAGGGTGTTTGTTGTCTATGTGGTACGAGGATGCTTTTAGCTATGAGAGTCATATTATGGGGAAAGGCTTCATAGCTGTCTTCGGCAAAAACCGAGTATCTAATCTTAGTTGTGTAATTGTAAACGTCTATGCTGCCTGTAATCTGAGGGATAAGAAGACCCTGTGGGAGGAGCTGTCAAGTGTAAAACGGGCCTATCAAGACAAAGTGTGGTGCCTTTGCGGTGACTTTAATGCTGTCAGAAGCCAATGTGAAAGGAAAGGAATAAGGGTTAGGGATGATCAAGCAAAGGAGATTGAGGGTTTTAATAGTTTTATTGATACAAATGCTCTTCTTGATCTGCCTCTAGTAGGCAAGAAATTCACCTAGTTCAAAGTAAATGGATCTGCTAAGAGTAGACTTGACAGAGTGCTTGTGTCAGAAGAGTGGCTGGACAAGTGGCCTATGAGCAAACAATATGTGCAAAATAGGAAAGTTTCTGACCACTGTGCAATTGTGGTGAAGTCTATGGTCAAGGATTGGGGGCCCAGACCCTTTCGGTCCATTGACATAGCGGAAAAGGGGTTTTGTGACATGATCAAGGACAAGTGGGGGTCATACGCTGTGCAGGGGGAAGTGTTTCAAAAGATCAAGATGAAGCTAAAGTGCTTGAAGGAAGACCTTAAAATATGGAATCGGGAGGTGTTTGGAAACCTGCATAACAAAAAGGAAGGACTATTACAGGAGATAGAGGACTTGGATTGTAGGGACTGTAATGCTGACCTCGGTGAATCTGATAGACTGAGAAGATATGATTTGGTTGGTAGGCTGATGGAAACTGAGAAAAAGATTGAGTCCCTTATTTGTCAAAAAGCTAGAGTGAACTGGTTCAAGAATGGGGACTCGTGCACTAAGTTTTTTAACTCCTCCTTGAGGTGGAGAAGGCTTAGGAATGAAGTGAAGGGGGTGGAGGTGGGGGGCCTGTGGTGTGAGGAACCTGGTACGGTGCGCACCGAAGCGAAGAGACTTTTTGAAAACAGATTTAAAGCCACGAGAGACTTTGGAGTTAGACTTGATGGGGTGGAGTTTAAGACCATCACCGTTGAGGATAACGTGTCCCTGGTTGCTGGCTTCGACGAGGAAGAAATAAGGGAGGCTCTTTGGCTTTGTGAGGGATCGAAGAGCCCAGGACCAGACGGTTTTAATATGAATTTTATAAAGAAAAGTTGGGGGTTCATAAAAGATGAAGTTGTGGAAGCCTTCACTCTTTTCCATAAGAATGGTGTAATCCCAAGGGGCTGTAACGCCTCATTTGTTGCTCTTGTACCCAAAGTAAGGGACCCAACCAAATTGGAGCAATACAGACCTATATCCCTAGTAGGTTCTATGTATAAAATTATCTCAAAGGTGATGGCAGGTAGGCTTAAGAAGGTACTCCCCGCCATTATTGATGACTGTCAATCGGCCTTTCTCAAGGATAGAGGGATCCTGGATAGTGTTATGATGGCTAATGAGGTGATAGAGGAGTTAAAGAGGAGAAGGAAGTCAGGATTGTGTTTAAAGGTGGATTTTGAAAAGGCGTATGACTCTGTCAGATGGGAATTTCTTTATGACTTGCTGCAGAGGATGGATTTCCATAGGAAGTGGATAATGTGGGTCCAAGGTTGTTTGGAGAGCGCAACAGTATCCGTGCTTGTGAATGGGAGTCCAACGGAGGAGTTCAAACCGTCAAGAGGGCTACGCCAGGGGGATCCTCTTGCCCCATTTCTCTTTCTTGTGGTAGCTGAAGGGCTCACAGGGCTAGTAAGGCAAGCGATGAAGGTTAAGCTATTCACGGGACTAAGAATAGGAAGGAAAGAGGTGGAATTGGGTATTCTCCAGTTTGCTGATGACACATTGTTCTTATGTTAGGACTCCTTCTCGAATGTGGTTACCTTAAAATCTATCCTGAGGGGGTTTGAGCTAGCCTCAGGATTGAAGATCAATTTTCACAAATCTAAACTAGGAGGTATGAATGTGCAAAGAAGCAAAATGGACTGCTATGCAAAGACCTTAAGGTGTGACCAGATGAGTATACCATTTAGCTATTTGGGTCTTGAAGTGGGGGGTAACCCAAGGAAGAGAAAGTTTTGGGAGCCTGTTCTGAACAAACTGAAATCCAGGCTTAGTGTGTGGAGAGGGAGATTCCTATCAATGGCAGGTAGGTTATGCTTGATAAAATCTGTCTTGTCTGCTATACCATTGTACTACCTGTCTCTCTTTAAAGCACCAGAGGAGGTCTGTAAGAGCATTATTAGAATTCAAAGGAGGTTCTTGTGGGGATGGGGTAAGGAGAAAAGGTCGATCTCGTGGGTCAGTTGGAAGGAAGTGTGTGAAGAGCGTGAGGAAGGTGGGCTGGGTATCAAAGAGATCCGGAAGTTTAATTGTGCGCTGCTGGCTAAGTGGAAATGGCAGTGTATAACTGAAGAGAAAGGGAGGTGGAAGGAGGTGTTGGAATCGAAGTACGGAATGGAGAATATTAGGGAGCAGACACAGGTGAAATATTAGTCATGGTGGTGGAGAGATCTGTTGAAAATTTGTAAGGAGGGAGGAGGAGAAGGGTGGTTTCAAGGTCAGGTTGGGTGGAAACTTGGGGGGGGGGGGGGAGATAAAGTCAGATTTTGGGAGGATGTGTGGGTGGGTAAAACAAACCTAAAAACACTCTTTCCAAGGCTATATAATCTTTCTCTGGATCAAGGTCAAAGGGTGGGGGAGGTTGGAGTGTGGGAAGGGTCGGAGTGGAGATGGCGTTTAAGATGGAGAAGAGAAAGGTTTGAGTGGGAAGCATCACTAGAATCTGATCTTAGTTGTCACATTGCCAATGCTTATGTTATTAGGAATGTGAACGATGTGCAGGTTTGGAGAAGTGGCGAGTCAGGGTGCTACACAGTAAGGGCGGCGTATGAGTGCTTAGTGGAGGCGAAAAATACTCCTCAAGTAGAGGTGTTTAAGCTTCTATGGAAGGTAAAGGCACTCCCTAATGTGTTGATCACAGCATGGCGGGTGAATAGGGGCAGAACACCGACAAGAGTAGCTCTAAGCAGGAGAGGGGTTCAGATTAACAACCCTGAATGTGTCTTGTGTAAAACTGTGGATGAGTCAAATCAACATCTTTTTATAGAATGTAAACATGCGTGGCGTGTATGGACTTTATGCTTCAAGTGGGTGGGACTTGAGTTCGTCCAACACAATGATGTTAAGATCCACTTCGAGAGTTTTAATCTGCTCCAGGTAAATCACAAGCAAAATTTAGTTTGGAAAGGGGTGTGGGCAGCCATAGTGTGGAGTTTGTGGGAGCATAGAAATTCTGTTATGTTCCACCAAGGAGTAGTGGACGAGGAAGAAGTGCTACACAAGGCTCAGCTTAAATCGTGGTCGTGGTTGAAACACAAAGGCAATAATTTTTCATACTCGTTAACAGATTGGGTGCTGAATCCAATCCCCTGTCTTACCAGCTATAAATAGGAGATGTGTAGTGGCCAGGTGCAGTTGAGTGGGGGGAAATGGAAGGTCTGGCAGGTAGTATTGAAGGAGTTGGTTCTGTGGTGCTTCCTGCAGGTGCAGTACGGTGTAGGGTGGGTAAGGAGGATCTGTTATGGCTGGTTTTGCTGCAGAAGGTTTACTGACGGATAGTTAGAGAAGGATTATTTGGCGTTCTTCCTATGTATGTAGGTTTGAGCTCAAATGGCTTTAGCAAAACCAAGTATTCACTGTTGAGTGCAGATTCAAATCTAGCAAGGTTTGTATGAGGTAACTTCCGCCATGTGCTAGGCTGTGTGACTCGTCGAAGTTATACAAGGTTAACATGATCGCCGGTCGATGAAACGGCGATCTCCATGCGGGTGTAGTCGCCGGTCGATGAAACGGCAATCTCCATGTGCGCGTAGTCGGTGGTCGTTGAATCGATGAACCGGCGATCTCCATGTGTAGTCGGTGGTCGCCGTAGGTATGCAAAGATCAACATGATCGCCGGTTGTGTGAAGTCGGAGGTTGCTGAAGTTATAGTCAACATGATCGCCGGTCGATGAACGGCGATCTCCATGTGTGTAGTCGGAGGTTGCTGAAGTTATACAAGTCAAAATGATCGCCGGTCGATGAACGACGATCTCCATGTGGGTAGTCGGTGGTCGCCGTAGGTATGCAAAGGTCAACATGATCGCCGGTTGATGAAGTGGCGTTCTGTCAACATGATCGCCGATCGATGAAACGGCACTCTCCATATGTGTAGTCGGTGGTCGCCGATGTTAGTTTTTTTAGGAAGTCCACTTCTGGTTACTGTTTATGGGTTGGGATACCCCTGAAGTATCCCCTTTAATTTTATTTATTCATTGCTGATAAAAAAAAAATTAACTTTTTTTTTTGATCAGCAAAGAATTAAATAAATTAGAGGGGACACTTCAGGGGTGTCCCAACCCTTATACAAACCGAGCAGCAACTGATCTAAAGAAGAACCCATAAACCAGAAAAGAAGAAGCAAAACAGTCATATTAACCAGAGAAGCATGATTTTCCTCTGCTGGGATCCAAAACCATGGACCAGGCCATTTGTCCATCAAGCAGAAAAGGTTTTCCACTAGGTATAGCTATGTGAAAAATAATAATAAGCATACGTGTCCTTCTCCGTCCTCACCAAGACTCCCACGTAACTGTGTTCAGCCTAACCAGAGCTATATGAAAAATAATAATAAGCACCCACAACCCCATACTTGCAACCTGTTAAAACATTGTAACACCACAACTCCAGCAACAAAAAACACATCAGGGCTCTCTAGACCAAAAAACCCAGGTTTTAAACCCGCTTCTACATTACTGACTCTGCATAGATACGTCCATATAGCTATAGAATATCATCCTGGTTCTTAAGGGTGAGGTAGTTATCATACAATTCAAAAAAAAAATAAAAAAAAAAAAAAAAAATAAAAAATTAGTGAAGAAATTACATTTAATTATTTTGGAAAGAAACAGAGTTTTGGATAAATTAGTGAAGAAATATCGTTTTACGTCAAATAACTAAATATGTCTTTCTATATTTATCAACTTATTCATTATCAAATATTTTTAATTAATAAGTTAATTGGTAAGTTTTGAACTCGTGCTTATAATAAGTTAATTTTATAAACTTATTCAAGGTTAAAAATTATTGAAACAATCTTACGCTACAAAGAATCTTATTCAGTCAGACTAACTCATGACTTAATTAGAATAATTTATAAGCTTTTTGAATGGTTTGCCAAAACATTCCGTAATTAAGATTTATTTATTTTTTTAATTTTGCATGTATTTTAAGAATAATGTTCATATTTTAAACTCAAGACTAAATTACTTATTTAGTCTCTTTTAGGATGCAGTTTTTTTTTTTAAATCATGCTTCAATATAGTTCTTCCATCATTTTAGGATTAATTACTAATAATTTTAACATATATAACAGTTGAAAACTGTGACAAAACAATACATTCCTCTGGACATGTTTTTACAACAATACAAGCATGCACTTTAAAGACTTTTTTTACAAAGGAATTTTTAATTTTTACAATCTTAATTATTGTGGTAACAGTTAAAAATAATCTCTTTGTTAATTAGGCTTGTGATGTGTAAATATTATCTTGTGATGATTTTTAACCATTATTATATTCAAATTATTAATAAGGATCAAACGGATGATTCGATTGAATTAAATTTAAAAAAATGAAAGATGTAATGAATTTTTTAAAGATAATAGAATGGGTTGAGTTAAAAATAAAACAAATTATCAATGTGTAATTTAGCTTAAAATGAACTATTAAAATTAAAAAAAAGTGATAATCTATTTAGAACATTTATAAAATTAATCTTAATTTTAACGAATTATTATTATTATTATAGTTAACCATTATTATTCCTGGGTATCGATCATCTTTAAAGATTTCTTTGTTATCTGCTATTGAATTGTCTGAAAGAGTGAGTTTGTCTAGTCTAGTCAAAAGAACAAACAGAAAAGTTCACTTAAATAGTCTATGAATCAAAATCACTCACTTTACATATAAAATTCACTTAACTATGTACTATATCATATGAAGTGCGGTTTATTAATTGATACCGAATTTAGCAAAGTTTTAGATTTGATAATGACTTTTGGATTAATTTAACTTAAATAATTCATATAATCACACACTGAGGAGAGTTTTATTATTGATTAATAGACAACATTAATTTATTGTCGTAGAGCACATATTATAAAGAATCTTGTTCAGGAGGAGAGTTTTACAATCGATATAATTGGACTTTTAGTTTATCTAAACTTCTTTTTGGATAGGACATCTTATATATATATATATATATATATATATATATATATATATATATAAAGTTACACTAAGTATAATACTTGTATTAATTTTTTTATAAAATATACTTTTTTAGAATTTGATATTTGATTTATAATTACATAATATTTTGGTTGTATGTAACAAATTTTAAAAAAATAAGATGATAATTTGTATATAGTTTACGAATTATAGATATAAATGGTACAATAGTTCTATGTAATTGTTTTTTAAGAAACCACTGATGTAAATTTTCAATTTTGATGGTGAATTTTAAAAATAATTTATTTAATATTATTATGGCTTTTGGTATAAAACTCCTTCTCTTTCTTTTCTTCCTTTTGTGTAATAATTTTTTTTTTCTCTTGAAATTAATTTTGGTTTAGTTAGTTGAAAAAAAGTTACTCTTCCAACTAATTTATTTTTTATATGAAATTTATTTGTATTTGGTTATGTAACTTTAGATATTACAACCTCGGAATCCTTGTGGTGTTTGATGTATTTCTTGAAGCTCTAGCATTTTTTAGTAAGAGAATTTAAATTTGGAAGTATTTTAGTATTATGTACTCGGTTAAAAATGAATTCACCCATGTATGAGATACTAAGTTAAGATAGAAAATTAAGTCTTAGATTGTGATTTAGTTCAAATTGAGTGTTAGTTATTAATTCTAATTTTATTATTATTAATTCTGATTTTATTACCCTTAAACTATTTTACGGTTATTATTGTATTAATGGTCAGTTCAGAGGTCTACCAGTTAGTGTTCCTATGATATCAGTTCGTCAGTTTTACAATCTTGTGTAATTACGTTCAATTAGTTTTGACATTTGAGTTAGTATGATAAATTTGATTGCAAGAGTATATTTGTATTAATATTTGAAGTAGATGTAAATAATAATTTGGAGTCTACTAAGATTATTAAATGATTTATATATTGTGAAGATCATTTTCATTCATTAAATGATATGCGAGTTTAGACAATTATGTGTACAGAGTTTGCTTAAGTAGTTGGTGCATGCACTATTTGAAGTTGGATAGTTTAAATAATTTGGTGGAGAAAGTTATAAAGTTAAAGAAAGAGTGGAATTCATTCAACACTTGTTTTGTATAGTCAAAATTAGTTGGCATGGTACAAATATGGAAATAATGTTCCAGGTGTTTGAAGTTAAACATTTAAAACTTATTAAGATTGTAGTTTGGTTAAAAAAGGGGATTGGTTGAGTTTTGGAGTTAGTTTTGAAAACTCTACATAATGACAATGACAAGTTCTACATTAAATTCGTTCAACAAATAGAATTTTGCTTGGCTGATTCCATCCAGAGAAAGTTAGAGCTTGAATTTGCCCAATGAAATTTTACATACAGCTCAATCAATTTAAATTCTCTTAACGAATCTAGAACTAAGGTCAATTGGAGTTTTTCATTATTAATTTCACTTAACAAATTCAAAATTCGCTAAGCCCATTTAAAGAATAGTTTAATTTTCTTCTTCTTATATTTAAATATCTTTAAGATTTATAGTTTTAATTTATAATATATTTTTCATGTTTTTCTTTAATATTTAATTAAATAATTTGTGAGAATTGATAAATGTTGTGAATAAGTATAATTTAAATGATATACATGTGCAAATGTGAAATCACAAATCTGAAATGATATGTAAACCATCATTGATTGAATTTGTGATTGGAATTTATATATAAAAATATCCAACTTTATTGGCTGTTTAAATCACATGGATTAAAATATTTATGATGAAAAGTGAAAGACAAGTTTATTACACATTTGAAACACCAAAAAATTTAGATTTTGAATGCCCTTAAACTTATCTTATTTAATTTATAATATCATTCTTTTAATTCAAATGATAAGCTTTATGTAATTATGTACATGATGCAGATTCAAAACAGGTAGTTGAATAAGAGTAAATAAAAACTAAAAATGTGTTTTGTTTCTTTGGAATAAATATTAACATTTAAATGTTATTATATGTTTTGAAATAGTTTGGTATGAAATAATTCAGGTCAAGAATTATAACAAATGATTTTTTTATATCTTATAAGGGGTGTTATATTTAGCATGTAAAATGTATTTTTTATCGATTAAAAATTAATTAAATTAAAAGATTAAAAAGAAACACTTTAATGTCTTAACTACATCTACTTTCCAACTCTACAACATAACAAAAGATTAACCCAACTTAGTTCAAACCTGAGAAAAAATACTACCTAGCTCTTATTGTTGGTTATTAATTCAGATTTTATTATTATTAATTCATATTTTATTACCCTTAAACTATTTTACCGTTATATTGCATTAATGGTCAATTTACAAGCATGCTAGTATTACTAGTTTATAGCTTCCAGTAATTGTAATTATTATATATATGATTAAGTGAATAAAAATGAATAAGATCAGTTTTGCAATTTTGTGCAATTACGCTCAATCAGTGCTACAACCTTTTGTCTTCTCTTATTTCATTCAATCAGTTCCTACACTTATGTGCATCATTACACAAAAAAGGAAACAACATCTGGTTATAATGCTAACCTTACATTCGAGTCAACCTCTCATCACACCTAGCCACTGTTATATATAATGTTATCTCACATTATATGCCCGTAACAAACACAAGAAAACAAGGATTTAACGTGGGCCAAAAATGACGCAAAACATCAAAAAAACGGACGCATGAGTCGAATTTTCGTTGGCCACAAATCCGAAGAAAAAACCTTAGAAGCAAATGGAAATTACCGTGAGTCAGCGAGTTGGACGCACGTTGAAATCGCATAATCTACGTGGACGCACAAGCGACGCATATGCGACGGCTTATGCGTGGGCCAAACCCACACAAAATTGCTATGCGTTGGGTTTCACCGACGAAAATGAAAAAAAAATAATATATATATATATATATATATATATATATATATCAGAGTTTGCGTGGGCCTAGTCCACACAAAAGCCGACGCATATTAAAAAAAAACTAGCGTGGGCCAAATGCCGACGCATAAAGGGAAAGAAAAAAAAATAATTTATTTTGTTTTCTAGCTAGTTTACCTGTAAAAAATAAATATCAACCAAATCACATTCAGACAAATTTCTATCATTCACAATACATCCACAAACACATCCAAAGTACAAAAATAATACAAATAGTTAAACAGAGTCTTTGATCCATTCAAATATTCAAAATGATATGAATACTTAAAAAAAATATTACAATTAAAATTGTACTTTACAAATTTAACTAAAAGTAGCAAAATGAATCCCATAGTGATGTAATAAACATGTTAAAAAATACAAACCATGGCGTTGCCGACTACTATTGTTATTCTTCCTATAGGCATTCTTTTCATCCTTTCTGGCCTAATTGTAAATATTATTCAGGTAACATAACAACATAACATTCAAAGCTCAATAATCAATATACCAACAACCGACATACCAACCAATATACCATTCACAACTCAATAATTGTAAATACTATTCAACCAATATACCAGCAACCAATATACCAGCTCAATAATCCAAATAAAAAATCAGAAAACTCTGAACCTTTAAATGGAGTGACGCGGAGGAGGCTAGGGTTATATATAGTCCTAGTATGCGTCGGCCACGTCCGACGCATACTTTAAAATATTTAATTTTAACTAAATTAAAAATTGAATTCAAAATTTAAAAAATAAATTAAAACTTTTTTTATATAACAAAAAAATTTAATTTAATGTATAAAAAAATTTAATTTCATTATACAACAAAAACTTTTTTTAATTTATAAAAAACAGTTTAATTTAATTTATACAATAAAAAATTAATTTAATTTATACAAAAATATTTAATTTAATTTATACAAAATAATTTAATTTAATTTCTACAACATAAAATTAATTTAATTTGTAAAAAAAACTTTATTTAATTTATACAACAATAAACAAATTTAATTTATACAAAAACTAGATTAAGTATAATTTGTATGTGACGTAACATCTACTACCACAAATATCAATGAACCCTATTATTGAAATTGCTCATGATACCCTCATCATCTCTTCTGACTTATAATCCAAAATCTAATAATCAACTATATTCCATGATTCTAAGTTAATTCTATATACTATCACGAAATAACTCATATTTCTCAAATTGCTTATGATACTCTCTTTCAGTCTTTAAAATGCACTTCTTAGTTCAACTCTTATCTTGACAATGGACTAGGGTTATTAACTTATAATCCAAAATGTAATCATGAACTCTATTCCATGATTTTAAGTTCATTCTATATCACACCCAATCGAAATTTACTTATTTATTTTACATTTATTAAGAACTAAGTCTACTAAAATTACTATGTCAAAGACCTATTATTTAGTACATTGGGAAACTGTATTAACACACTTATAAGGAATATTACATGTGTCATCTCGTCACTTAAAACTTACTACATTATTATGTGTTTCTGTTAGAAAACATCAATTTCTTTTCGAGATCATACTCAATAACTATAACAATAACATTTATAGAGCATGTAGTCAACTTTGGAACACTTTGGATATTGTAGCAATCTAACAACTAAGAATAAGTTACTTACTCACACACTTAGTCTTAATATGTTTGTATCATATACATTTTCGCTAATTCTTTAAGATGATCTTATGCTTCATTTGTGAGAAGTAACATCTTTAAAATTACAATGGATATCAAAACAAAATTCCTAATTCATTCATCCATTGCACACATATAACATTTAAATTTATTTAAATTACTAATCAAAAGTTTTATCTAACTTTTTTTTCTTAAGACAAATAAAACATTTTTACATAAAATTGACTCTATATTTTTAAATACATCTATTACATTTTGCATTATTTAATTACTTCATCTTGAATTTATATTCTTAAATTTGTGTATATTTTATATAATATTTACAAAATTTAAATACACATTTCTTTTTACTATTTTTTACTCAATTATTATTTTTCTACATGTTTTCAAATCTTTATAAACTTTTTAAGATAACTTTTTATAAATAATTTCAAAATTAAACACTTCATCAATTTAATAAATCTAATTTAATTAATTTATATCATAATTTCAAAAATAAAATATTTATGACAATATATAAATTAAATAAATTTAAATAAATAATCTTTAAAATAATAAAATATTTTATATAACATTTAAATAATTTAAATATGTCTTTTCTTTTACTCAATTAATTTTAAATCAAACACTTAATTAATTTAATAAATTTAATTTAACTAACTTATATTAAAAATTTAAAAATTAAATAATTTATTATAGTATTAAAGAAATAATTTTAAAATAAATATAATAAAGAATTAAATATTAAAATATTTCTTATAATGTTATACATTAAATAAATTTAAATAAATAAATTTTGAAAACCTAAAATATAAACATGCATGGCCGTGGCCGACGCAAGTCGACGCATACATTAAACTATGCGTGGACGGTGATCGACGTAAAATGGATTTTTTTAAAAAATAAAAAATAAATCTGTAGATGCGTCGGTTTTGCATCAAAATTAAATTTGTGAAAATTTTCCATCTATTTAACCGATGATATTTGCATCCACAGTTAGTCCATACAAAGACAACTAAATCCTCATTTTCTTGTAATGAAGTAACAAAGATTGTAGACATAGTGTTCCACATGTTCACTCTTGCGCGGATGACACTCCAACCATTTCGAATTCATGTATGTATATACCAGGTATATAAGTAATAAATGAACTTAGGTGCGACACTCTGAAATGACTCCTTTTATGTAATTTGATTACTTTTTATTAATAAAAAAATAAAATGAACTTAATCCAAATAATTAATACAATAGTTAAAAAAACATTTGTTTATTAATTTAAAGGTGTATGTAAATATTCTACTCAACTTTTAAAATCAAAGATAATAAAGCAAAATAAATCAAACTACTGAAAGGATGTGATATAATATGATACGAAGATATTAGGATCGAATCTCACAAAACATCCCTCTTCTAAATAACTTAAAAATAAACTTATCTTATATAAATATCAACCATATCAAAAACTCATTAAATTATTTAAATTTTCATTTCTGGAGCAATTGAGCCTAAGTTGATTAATAATAATTTCAATCCTTTCAGTTATAATTAATCAACCCACTTTATAAATCAAGAACTTTTAATGATGTCTAATTATTCTATTTCTAGAATTAATTTCAATCAAGTGACATTCAATTGAACAAGTAAACATGGATCGGATCAAATCAATACAAGTATAAAGTATAAAGAACAACAATATAACTGAAGTAAGTCTTTCATATATTCAAAATTAAGTTACATAAGTTTGAACCTAGTTACATCCAACTTCCTAAAAAAAAAAAATAGTTACTCGTATTCTCTTTAGAGAACATTTTTTCTTAGGTGAATGTTTATATGTAATGAATATTTGGAAATATACTTTCCTCTTATCACTATGAGAATTATAGATTTTATTTTGCTCACTATAAGTTAGGATGTAACACCAAGGAAACTATCCACTATACTATAAACTAAAAGAGAGCATATACAAAGCACACTATATTTCAAAAGACAACTTAAATATACAATAAATATATATATATATATATATATATATATATATATATATATATATATTTAAAAAAAGAAAAGATAAAAACAAAATTTTATTAGCTTTCAAATATGCTCTTGCACTTGCACTATATATGCATATATACATAGTACAATTATAATAGGTTACTATACAAGTTTTTTTTTTTTTTTTTTTCAGCAAAGAGGTTACCATATAAGTAACACACAAAAAGTAAGCTAATGAAATAAATCTTTAGCATAAAAATGTATATATAAAGAATAACTTTATTAAAAATTCATAAACAATCCAATTTGAATATGTTTCTTCCGGTTGACTTGCTCGTCGATTTACTTTGATGATGAGTTCTAGCTCCGTCTGTCTCTTCACGAATTCGTCTTATCTCTTGCTGCTCTAGAACGTGGCTCCGTTGAAACAGAGGGGTCCCTACCTATTGATTGCACTTTGATCATCAAGTCAGTACAAGGCTTATAAGAATCAAGAAGTAACAAGTTTCAGTCTTAGAAACAGTGTATCTTAACCTGGGATCTCAAGCCCCTTTTATAGCTTACCTCTTGTAACAACTTTCTATCATAAGAATCTAATCTCAACTGAAAGCATACTCAACAGGAAAATATTTTATTCAGGGGCACACTCTCATGGTGCTACAACAGAACAAAATCTGTCCTCCAGGGAGTGCATAAAATAATAACAGAATAACCACCAGCGTACCAACTAATGTACAACATCAGGGGTCCAGTCTGTTTACGTAGGCACCCTCAACGTGGCGCTATGCTCCTTTTCATCATACATGCAACATAACCCTTACATGTTCTAGCACACATGGGCTTGGGTTTAAATGAAAGTATTTACTTAAGTTATGCACACTAAGCGCACCCCTAGGTCCATAATTACCCCTCACCAGCTGCCTAGGCCTTATGCATGAATGATTAATTATACAAAAATGGACTTATACATACACTTGTGGCCTAATCACATTGCCTGCTATCTTAGCCCAAGAGCAGAGTTGATCTATCTGTGACAGGTGCCGAGGTCCGACCACCGAGTGCTGAGTTCTGAGCGCTCTGGTCCAGTACACAAGCCCTCCAGTCTCGAGCTGAGCTTACTTCAGCCAAAGGACTACTTGCACGCCCTTGGTGGCTTACGTGTCCTTCTCGTAGTGGCGGGTGTGGCGTGAAGCTTGAAGCGTCTCTGAGATGACATCTCACCATACTCCATCGCGAGCATACACGTGGCCTTTCATCAACGGTTGGAAGGAATTGTCGCTTGTCTTCCCAACATCGTTTTACTTAACGTTCAAAAATCCTCAACATTTCTCACTATTTCATTTCTCCTTTACGAAGCTTTCGCGCCTATCTTAGACTCTCTGCACCTCCTTCCTCAACCTGGGAAACCTCCTCGCCTCGACTCGCTCTCTGAACACAGTTACCTCCTTCCACTCAACTCATGACTATGTACTGCCATCATTGTCTGATTGACGCTTTCATTATGATCATATCGCCTGGGCTGAGACTGTTTTGTATTCATTCTTTTATGATTATGCTGATTGTTATTCCTGCTAGTTTCATTGTTTTTCTTGAATCTGAAATGCATGTTGTTTTCATTTCCTGAATGTGTGTCTACATTTGCTTGTTGTTTTCTATTCTAGATACTCTGTATGATAGATTACCAAACCATGTACTCCTGGGCACCTGAGAACCTTATAGAGGAAACCTCCATATACACCTCCCATGAGCAAGTAGTGATTTACATGAAAAGCAAACGCCCCAAGAAGTGTATTCTTGGTAGGGAAAATGATAGAGGCCCTAAGTTAGTGCCATGTAGAGAGGACGAGCCAGTTTGTTGTGATGAGTCCTCAGACCCTGATGGTCCATTTTGCTATTTTTATACTACTGTATTTATCACTACTGATGAGTCCTCAGATTCTCCTTCGCTTATCCTTGTATACTTTTGAAAAAGAGCACCTTACTGAAATCAACGTTGCCCCAGCCCAACTACATCCAAATAGCTGGGCATTTGTTCGAGGTTTCTCCATTCTTTGCACACATTTTGGCCTTTTTCCATCTATGGAAGTCTTCTTATATTTCTTTGAGGCCAAGTGTTTGGGCCACCAATTGTGGGTTTCATTCAATGGAGTGGCTCGGAGAGCATGTTGTCGCTCTTCCAGCAGTCGTATAAAGGCTTCAAAGGCAAGTTTTTGAAGGTGCGCTGCAACAAGAGGGACCCAACTCTTCTAGATGGGTTCCCCTTATACTGGACCCAGAAACCGACCTTCCAGGGTGCTCGATGCCTGAAGAGCATGCCACAGTGGGACGAGGAAGTGTGCCATTTCTTCTCCAACCTAAAGGTGGTTTTTGATACGACCACCTTCATAAGTCAAGAGTTCTCCCCAGGGGGACTAAAAGCGTACATTGGTATCTTTCCTTCTTTTACTCTTACCGATGCTAACTTTCTTATTTCTTTGTTGAACTTCCCTTGTTTTTCTTGCAGACGGTATGTTGGGTGAGCTCAACAAGAAGGACTTGGCAGCAAGAGCCAAAAAGATGAAGGCGGCTGCCCAAGCACTCCCCACAGAGGACCTTAAGCTAAAAGTTGTTGTTGATGCCGCCCCATCTCCTGTTGACGATGAAGAGACCTTTCTGGGCCGATCTTCAAAAGGAGACGAAAGATCACCACTGAACCCTCCGAGCTCTTCGTCTTAGATGGGCGTGCTCCTTTGCAGCAGGATTCTCAACCAAGCCCACCTCCTCCTCGTGACATGGTAGTGGTGCAGGAAGGTGAGGGCACAAGCACTCAGGAGGAAGGGTTGTGGGATCCTAACTTGGATTCCCCTTCCTTCCTTGAGAAGGTCTTACTGCCCATCAAGACCAAGGAAAAGTTGTCTGACCTTGAGAAAGATCACTTGGTGGAGCAGGCTGTGAGGCAGCTGGGGCAGGCTCTAGCTACAAACTGCCTAGCTATCTCCCAACTGAGGGAGTGGAAAGGGTCAGCTGAGAAGAAATCCCATGAGGTCACCGAGCTCCTGCAGCAAGTTGGAGGCCTCAAGCAAGAAACGTCAAAGCTTCATGAAGAACTCCAACGGTCACAACAAGAAGCTAAGGCTCTCCTTACTAAGAAGTCCATGGAAGCCTTAGAATTATTTGACAAGAACGTGAGGCTCCAAGCTGAGGTGGAGAGGCTAAAGGAGGAGTTGGCTCAGAAGGATGAAGAGTTGGTTCCGAAGGGTGAGGAGCTGGTGAAAGAAAGGGAAGCCCTCACCGACAACGCTGCTAACTCATACATGGCAGCCTTTGAAGACGTTGTTGCCCAAGCCTCAAGAATCTATCTTGGGATGGACTTCTCCCAACTCGTCTTAGGCAAGACAGTGGTGGACGGGTAGCTTGTAGATAAGTAGCATTTCTTGTAACCAATCGCCTTTCGTGGCCTTCTGAACAATTTTTAACTTTCTAATATTTTGTATGTATTAGCATATTAATTTACTTATTTAACTCTTTTAGTTTCGGCACACCTCAACTAGTATATTAACAATGCATGCTTGGATGAAAAACGACTAGTATAAACTTATCATCTAGTAGTAATATAACCAACTACCTAAACAACGTAATGCACCAACCAAGTATGGGAAATCACAATGCTCTAGTAGAGCTAACCTGTGGTTGACTCATACCCCCTGGTCGTGAAGAACGTCTTACTCGCTCGAGCATTAATTGATCATGTGAGAAAGGATCAAGCCTCTCAATCTTGTTGAATAGGACCCGCATGCTTAGAAAAACCACCCGTTTTCTGAGCGCAAACTTCCCCAACATTGAGGATGACTTGAGTATCTGACTTGGGTGCTAATCTCCACACCAAGTCTACTCTTAAGTAATTACCTTTCTTTGCCTTGATTATCTGACTTGGGTGTTTGCTTACATACCAAGTCTACTCTTTACACCTTCATGGTGCACTGCTACCCCACAGGTTTAACCTTAGCTCTTCCTATAGAGCGCCCAAGCTCGGGTGGTTTCACCAATGCCAAGGTGGGTCGCATTACCTGACCATATATAAACAATTTCCCCATGTCGCCTACTCGGGTATTATGACCAAGTGAGGTCACCTTACATGTCTTTAGCTACACATTCTTAGCTAATCACGGCTTAGTACATCTGGGCTCAGAATCTTACTGAGAAGAGAGCGTACTACCTCATGGTGGATACTTAGGGTGCCTGAACTTAGAGTCTTACCAAGACAGGTAATCTTCCCGAGCTTAAGCCGAACAATCCTAGTTATGGAAAACAAAGCTTTAAGACACCTGAACTCAGAATCTTACTAAGACAAGGTCGTCTCCCCTTATAGTACATACTCAGGGCGCCTGCTCTCAAAGTCTTACCAAGACAGGTGGTCTTCCCTAACTTAAGTCAAACAATCATAGTTATAGCTAGACGTGATTTAGGGCACATGAACTCAGAATCTTACTTAGAGAGAATCGCCCCTTCTGATTCACCGTGAACTTCAGAACACTTAGACTTGGAATCTTACCAAGAAAAGGGCGTCCTATCTAGCCTCAGACAATCAAAACTTCGGAGTGCCTGAACTTGGAATCTTACTGAGTTAACTTTTTACTAATAGTATCTGACTCGGGTGTTGGCTTGCAAACCAAGTCAACTCTTCGATGCTGAGGTAGGTCAACTACCTGCCCTCAGCTGTTAAACTGTCTTGAGCCAATTTTGGACGCCTAGACTCAGAGTCTTACTGAGAAGAGGTTATCCCATCTGAATTATGCAGGCTTCGAGACACCTAATCTTGGAATCTTTCCAAAGGGTATAATTTCTTTCACTTTAGTATTTCTAACTTGGGTGTTGGCTTACACCGAGTCAACTCTTCGATGTTGAGGTAGGTTGGCTTACCTGCCCTTAATCAAACAGCCTTAAGCCAATTTTGGGTGACTGGGCTCAAAATCTTACTGAGAAGAGGCTTCCCCATCTGAATTGTACAGACCTCAAGACATTACCAAGGAAATAGGTTGCCTCATTTAATATTCTCGTGACTAGTTATACACACATGGCGCTTACTCAGATAATTCACCAGCAAGTCGTCTTATCGTGTGCCAACAAATAATTTTGGTAACTCATTTTTCAAGAAGAGTTCTACATTGGGCGACCTCATCAAAAAACCCTCGTAAGGGAAAAATAGTGCCTCCTTAGTTATGCGAATTGTTCAAAAAACATTGATAAAATATATCAACTGAAATAAAACTTGTGGTTAGCCCTGTTCCACGTCCGAGCACCTCCACCACACGAAATAGACCAGTCCATTTGGGAGATAACTTATTTTCCAGCTGATAAGGATGAGCCTTTCGCATTACTAAGTTGGTGACCTAGAACTGTCGATGTCTCAGCTTAAACTTTTGCTTCAGCTCCACCCTTCTCTTCAAAGCTTCGGCTTTGACACGTGCTTGCTCTCGCACCTCGTCGAGTAGGTCTAGGTTTACCTTCTTCCCTTTGTTAGATTCTTCTATCACGAAGTTCTGGAATCGCAGCGAGCTCTCCTGGATCTCCGCGGGCATCATGGCATCTAACCCATACACCAAACTGAAGGGCGTCTCCTTCATGGTGGATTGAGGAGTGGTGTGGTAGGCCTACAAGATTCGAGGCACCTCTTCCGCCCAGGTCCCCTTAGCTTTCTCCAACCTCCTTTTCAAACCTTTGAGCAAGACTCTATTGGCAGACTCAACCTGACCATTCGTCTGAGGATGCTCCACCGAGGCAACCCTAATAGATCCAACGTCACTAATGGATTATCGGCAGTTAACCCCTGGAAAATAATTACTTTATGGCGGTTCTTTGAAATCCCCGTTATTCCCAATGATTTTGAAACTCGTGTTATTCTCGACGATTTTGAAACCCCAGTTATTTCCGACAGTTTTGAAACTCCCGGTATTCCCGAAGGTTTTGAAACCCCCGTTATTCCTGGTGGTTTTCGAACCCCTTTACTCTAGGAGGTGCATATATAAAAAAGTAGGTGACAAATAATAAAAATGTTGAACCAAAATAGCTAACGATTTTCTTAGACCGTGTGTTCTCCTTCTACCACGAAACACTAATACACTATTGTCGTTCAACTTTTTTTTATTTAATTTCTAGGGTTTCATAATATTATATAGGTATAATTATTAATGCAGAAAATGTGTAGTGTATGATTAACATAATTTCATATTAATACAAACTAATTATATTGATATAAAAAATACATATTACTTACTAATTCATTCATCTTATTCATTAATATTCTAAAAGATGTTAGAATAATAAACATAAAGATTTAGGCTTGATTCTTAATGTCCAATGTATTTACTGCACTCACCTAAAGAATTGAGTTTGGAAATGAATTGTTTTTTCTGGTGCATGGCGCAAGATCTTAGTTAGAACTAATCACATTAACTAAATAATTCATAATAGAACTTTGATTAGAGGAATAGTGCATTGAAAAGTTGGGTATGTTATTATGCAGCATCTTCAGGACCCTAATTAAAGATTGAAAGTAACCTTTCTTTTATTAAATATATTATTAATGTATCTTGATATAATTTCTAATACAATTTTAATCAATGATAAAGAAAATTGGTTTCATTAACTCAATGGTCACTACAAAATAACGTGTATAATGTGGCGGTTATTTTCGTAAAAACTGGCGTTTTTAACTGCCGCATTATACGTCTGTGGTGGTACCGCATACCGCCAGAATTCTTGCCGCCACAAAATTTAATGTGGCGGTCAATTAAGAACCGTTGTAGCAGACGCCATATTATGCATTGTATAAAGTGGCGGTTTTAAGCGTGTAATTGACGTCAGTTATAAATGTCGTAATTTTAAAACTGGGTACACCAATTCTAACGTAAATAGTGGCAGTTTTAACCGCCACTTAATACGATATAATATGAATTTAATTTAAATTTTAATATTTATAATCATTAATTTAATTTCGTTTTATAATTTGATTTCATAATATTATTTAATTTTATATTATAATTAAATTTCAGTACGCAATTAAATTTCATAATATAATTAAATTATAAGATAAATTAATTTTATAATAAAATTATACCTCATAATATAATTAAAATTGATAAATATAATAATAAGAAATGATTTTATTCATTCATTAAGATAACAAAGTTTATAATGTCAAACTAATCCAAAAAACAATTAAATTAAATTGTCAAAATGTAAATTTTATTTGAATATATTACAACTAATGTCATAGTCCTAATTCTAATTTGTCTTGTTGCCTCCACTTGATCCAATAATATTCTGGTTCAGTGATGAAGTACGACTTCCATCATCCGATGCCTGAAATTAATTAAAATATGTTTAGAGTTAATTTTCAAATTTTAAAAAATAAATGAATTATTTTAGAAAAGAGAGAAAGAAAAAATAACATGTGACAAATTAATTATTTAAAATAGGAGGAAAGTGAAGCTTGCAACAAAGAAAGTTGTAGATGGAATAACTACATAGCAAATGAAATCAGTGTTATATATTAATATATCTAATTCAGGTAACAGGTAAGGGTCTAGACATGTATGCATACTCAACCTTTGTCGTTTCAATTTCAAATTAGGTAAGCTCCCATTGTATTCCTCGTTTTCAAAGGCCAGTGGACCTGCAAACTAATTTGTTATAAGGAATAAATTGAAACAAATAAAAAAAAAATTAAAGGATAAATTAGTCACTTTAAAAAATAATCTTTCAAAAATACTTTAAAATATAGCAAAGAATTGGAATTAAAATTAAAAATAAATATTAATTATTGTTAGTATTATAATAGTAATAGAGAAATTTTATGTTCATTAACTGTCATTCATCATAACAATAATAATCCATCAATGGAATTAAATCATAATCCTAGATATTGTTGCAAAGGAAATGCAAAAGAATGCAGCATTTCAAACTAGTTTGAAAAATCTACCTTGGAGCCGTTAGGGACCAGTTCTTGGAGTGTCTTAAGTCGCTCACTTATTCTCTCTCTTCTGTTATGTGATACACTCGTACAAACATTCTATCAGCATTGAGCTTATATTTAAGTTTTCTTAATTTGCAATCAAAACATGGAACATATATGCGACATACATAATTTAACTTAGGTTTGAAGTAATTAAGCAAACCTTGGCAGCAACATTTTGAGGATCCTTGAGTGGGCTTGACTTTGGTTTTGTTGCTTTACTTGTAGTTGTGCATGGCTTCTTGGCATTGGCAGCTTGCATGGTCTCTCCCTATAAACACCAAAATCATTCTTCCATTCTAATTAATTTAATGTACTTCTTATGGATGCTGCCACAAGAGCAATTCTTGTCCTTGTTATGACTCCTAATTAATCCAAAGAAGTCCTGATTCACAAAATGATTCAGATTAGTGCATAAAATACAATAATCACCTTACACACTATATTGATAGCTTGTATTAAAAGAGTAGGGTAAGAATATTCAAATGTACATTATAATCCATAGAATCTGGAAGAAATGACAAACTACCATAAGTACTGTTACTCTGCTTCTTTTTCCCACTCATACGGTTACTCTGCATCATCATGATATGGGAAGGTGTCACAATCACACATGCCCACGAGAATCTAATCAATTACCACTACCTATTTTCCTACCAAATGTTACCATCTCTATTACCAACTACATTGTAGCCCTACACAAATTCTAACACTTTCCTCAATTAGTTTACTTCAATTCACAAAAATTCCTAAGGTTATAAAGTTTTAAAGCAGATCAAAGAAATAGAGAAAAGGGAAAAAACACTAGCAGATTTGATCTAAGTTATAAATCTGACAAAGAGTAAGAAATTGTTGTCATGTTGTATCTTTTTTGGCTAGTGTTTGGACTTCTTCGTCGGTAAGCTTGTTGCCATGGAGAACCTTCTTGATTCTATCTAAGGTTGTTATGCGAATGTATTAAGAGAGAATGTGTGTGCCAGAAAGAGAGAGAAAGGAAAGAGAACAGAGAGTGTGAATGAACTAGAAAAACATAAGAGAACGCATTTTTAATAATCTTCAGACAGTGTTTTAATAATTAATTGTTGCAAACATATACTAGCAGATCAATTCAAATCAAAGCAATCATTAATCAAAATGGTGATCAGTGCAACAAATAGGTGAGGGGTTTGAAGACACTTACTACTTCCAAATAGGTAGGAGCTAGTCTTCTTGTAATAACGAGCAAGACGGTGGATTCTGCGCTCCACGAGAATCAACCTAAACTTGGAGTCCTTGTCCTTTCTATTCCTCTCCAGATGCTTCCTAATTGAAACTGCCTTCTTAATCAAATGGTCAAGTGCCCTATCTAGGTGCAATAAGCACCCCCATTCACTTTATTCCCAAGTGAAGACAGAAAGTAATGAAAAAAGAAACCCCAACAAAATTAAAAAATAACTTCATTTTAAAATATAATTATTATTCTTACAGTTTTATGAGTCTTTTAGTAATGTTATTAGATTGTGCTAGTACTAGTTACTTACTAATTTTTTAGTATGTGAATGGCATTAGATATATCTATATTCGTACAAGACACAATTCATGCTTTAACAACAAACACAAGCCAAATCCCGAGAGTCAATTAAGCTTTATTCACCACCACAAACCTAGTGTAGTCACTGCGTTAAATTCCCATGCCCCATCCTAATTTTCATATTCAGTATACTTAACTTTCTGTCGGTATGGGGAAACTGAATACACTCCTATATTTTCGAAGGTATTATCTTCTTTTACCAAAGGCATTTATAAATTTCATTTTACTATCCTATTTTTTTTATTATACTATTATAACAAATACTTTCTTTGTATTGTGCTATCTATTCTAATATAAAAATTGTCCACCCGACACCACCTATTGGTTGGACAGTACATTGGAGCTAACTTTTTTCTCCCAGCTCTTCTTTTAATTTTATTTAAAAACTATGCAGAGCACATACACTCTCTTGTTTGATAATAAACTTCATGCTGAATAACAACATTCAGGAAACATACTAGTAGGTAGGTATATGAAAGTATTATCAGTATGTTTTCATAAAGTTCACTTTTGTTGAATCTAACTAATAAGTGTCATAAAAAGCGGGTTTTGATACATTTTACGGTGGGCAGTTGCAACCTATATAAGAGTGATTAATTTTTTTGTTCGGTCCTGCTGGTCCAGGATTTTGGATCCACCATAGGGTGACATAGGTAGTGGAATTTTCTCCCGTCCTGTGCACATCTATTCAGACCTTTTTTCTGCATATACAAATTGTTGAGTCAAAATATACACTCAAGCCTTATTTCTAAAAGTCAATAATCTCAAGTTAGTATTAAAGTAGGCCTTGGTAGTCACTGCCTATTCACACAATAACAACCCAACTGGCTTAACAATTGAAACTGTGACAACGTACGCCTTAGCTATTGAAACAGTTATCTCCCTGAATCTTGATCGATAACTTACAAGACAAAATGGCTTGAATTGATGTAAATATTGTCCTACAGTATTGTTCTGTCAATAGGCTTTCTCTCTTTCTCACTCATTCATCACACTTGGTAGTTCCTATACAATATGCAACTATCAATACACATAACTATCGCAACTCAATCTAAAATAGCTCAAGGATTAGAATAAACCAAGCATCGGTATATATGCATTATTCAACAAGACAACCTTACCCAATTATGTCCATAAGAACTAAAATGTGTTGTTTGTTGTACAGACAATGGATTATCCCTCTTTTCGGCTAAAATATACATAGATAAACAAATACATCATGGACATACATGGTCAAGAGAAAAGGGAAATTAATGAAGAGCATCTTGATATCAACCAGTATTCTCAATAGTAACCAACTCTTAATTAGGCTAACAACAATTAAGGACAGGAAAAATTTGTGTAGTCAATGCATTACCTATTCAAGTTTTCAATCACGAACATACCATCCACCATCAAAAGATATGTAAGCTTTGGTCAGGATTTGCACCACTTCCATCCAGCAGAATTCCAGGTTTGTTAATACTATCAAACTGCATTTTATTTTTTGAAAATAAAAATCTACAAGATATTACATCATCTTATCTCTATATTAATGATTCATTCAAGAACTACGGAAAAAAAATATGATTTGATGATGATAGCCACTTGGGGAAGTCAAATGTTTCGCGTTACTTATTCTTTTAGCAATCGACTTAATGGGGTTTTAACAGAAACTTTGTCTGTTCAATATGTTTTTCAATTCAGCTTTCAACTATCTTTTCTGTTCATTCACTCAAATTACCAGCAGAGAATTATACCTTGGAATTTTAGGCTGCTCTAATTTTGCATTTGAAAGAGATATTGCATTTTCTTAGAACTCAAAATGAGTTTTAGAATTCTCTCACCTGCCTCTATGATAACTTGCTTTAATTGCTCGAAAATCAGAACTCGAGTCAGGAAACTCTTTCTCCCCTACCGCCTCTGTCATAACTTTTTAGCTACCTAGTAAAAAGATGAAACACATAATGAAATACACAAATAGAATCACATGACAAATCCTAAACATCAAACAAAGCCGATGGTCGGCATTGATAAGAGAACGCGCGAGCATTTAATTACCTTCAAATTGGTTCCGTGTAGAGGCAGAGAGAGTAGGGTTTTGTGAGGTAGAGAGCGCTAGGGTTCGTATGGAGGCAGAGAGCGTTAGGGTTCATGTGAGGCAGACATCACAAGGGTTCATGTGAGGCAGAGAGCGCTAGGTTCGTGTGGAAGTAGCGAACGCTAAGGTTCGTGTGAGGCAGAGAGCGCTAGGTTCGTGTGGAAGCAGCGAGCACTAGGGTTCATGTGAGGCAGACATCGCTAGGGTTTGTGTGAGGCAGCGAGCGTTAGGGTTTGTGTGAGGCAGCGAGCGCTAGGGTTCATGTGAGTGTGAGGCAGAGAGAAGGACGAGAGTGAAAGCATTAGAGTTAGGGTTCACTATGATTTTCAAAATGAAATTAAAAAAAAAATTATTTTCTTAACTTTTAAAAAAAAAAATTATTTTAAATCAAGTTAAAAATGTGAATATAGGAATAAAGGAATAAAACAAGTTTTCAGAAAGAAAATTATGACAGTTAAAAATGACATAATTTGAAAGATAATTATGGCGGTTAATGAAATGACGTATTATACTGAAATTTGTGGCAGTTATTAATAACCGCCATAGTAAAACCGCCACTTTTTACACATTTTTTTGTAGTGGGCTAGGATTATTTTTTGATAAAATATAATTTTTAAGCAATTATATTGTTTAAGTTAGTTGAAGATATAAAAGTTTATTGAAATGGAAGAAATGATACAAACCAGTGGAAAATTGCCTTCACCCAAAGACAAGTCTCCAAATAACATGCAAAGACACCAATACACTAGTTGTATCAAAGACAAAAATCTAAACTACTAGCAATTATTTGAGTTCTAATGCAAAACTGATTTCTAAAGCAGTTTCCATCAGTATACCTCAGAAGTAGAGTAACCGTTTACAGGCTTTGCTTCATCATTTTTATCAAGAGCTTGTCTTTTGCGAGTAGCTTCTTAGTTTGAGGTTATCTTCTTGTGCAGACTTTAATACAACTTTGCCCTTACCTTTAGAAAAGTTAGTGCTTTTATCTTGAAGTATTTCCTCTGTAGATATGTCACCTATATTAACATATCATATGGATCTAGTAGAATGATGAAAAATAGTAGAATGACCCAAAACTACTCCTATCACACTACAATAAAAAAAGGCTAAAAAATCGTCAAGAAACCAACAAAGTGTGTAATAAAAAAAAATCTGAAATTTACCTATACTCGTTACCCTTTTTAATTTATCCATACCTTAAAGATCACCATAGTGCAATCTGTCAAGAGAACAAATATCCTAATTTAATCCAGTAGTCATGATCATCTGCTAAAAGTGGACATTATTTAGCCTTCCATTATAAATTTGGTTATGCCTAAAAAGAGAAAAAGAAAAATATAACCAACAAGTTCATCCAATCACAAATTAATGCAAAAGAAAAAAATTAATGTAAGAATAAACTACCAACTAATGCTTCACATTGCAAGTATTAAAACAAATTAGAAATTGTATTTATATATAATACAATTTATTTCTAAAATAAAGATAGAGAAATAACAAGAGAGAATGAATGGAGTTTTTGAAATAAGTTAATTAATACTATAAAATATGGTAGAAAAGTTACCTGTAAATGACATTAATTCTAAGAAAATAAAGAATGAAACACCAGTCATCCATTCTTAAAGTTCCTAGTTGTACCGACCGGTCCTCGGACTCGGGCGTTGACCAAAAGTCAAAGTGGGACCCCGAAAGTTGGGTCTGTTGAACCAAGTGGTGTTCAAGCTTTGAAGAATCCAAACCCTTTGAAGGATGTTGAAGGCTTGGCTATGCTTGCTGTTGCTGAGCTGTCTTAGTTAGGATCTGGGGTAGTTTGAGTTTTGTAATCCACTCTAGATTGAATCCAAAGCATAGGTATTCTCAATCTTTTAAAAGAAAAAGTGTTTTTCAAACTAAGTGAAAAACAACTGATTGTTTTGTCGAAACAACTAATTGTTTTATACTTAGATGTTTTTAGAAAAGATTGAAAACTGTTTTTCAAATGGTTGAGCTGTTAAAACCAAAAGAACCGATTGATTCGAGGAAACAACCGATTGTTTGTTTTGGTACCATAACATAAAAACTGTTTTAGCTTTGACTGAGCATTAAATGTTTTTCTAACTGTTTACGCTCTAGTCTTTAATGCTTTGACCAATCTTTAAATGCAATGAATAAGTTTGTTAAGATTTGATAACAAACATCTTTGAATAAATTCAGAAAAATAGATTTGAGTAATAAGATTTTTAACATAAGTTTTGAGTTTTTCAAAGAGTTGAGATTGCTTAGAGATTGAGATTGATCAAAGAGTGTGAGATAGGATTTCTGCTTGTATTGATTTCAGATTTACTTCTGTAACAAGTGTAATCCTTGTATTCTGTTGAACAAGTTTGTTTGTGTGTTTGCTGAGAAGTGATGTGTGTTCTTGAGGGGATCAAGATCAGCATTCTTAGTGTTGGTGTGTTGGCCAAGAGAAGTGTGTGTCTTGAGGGGATCAAGGTCACTTTCTTGGTTGTGTTGTAAGTGATCTAGGTTTGATTGCTTAGTGGAATTCCTCAGTGGTTTCTGAGAAGACTGGATGTAGCTCTGGGTTTAGAGTGAACCAGTATAAACATCTGTGTGAATTCTCTCTATCCTTAATCTCTTTAAATTCAGTTTTGATATTTGCAAACTGGTATAAACAACCGATTGTTTTTCTGGTGCTGTTGTTTTTGCTTTTTGTTTTGGCAAACTGGATTCCTTATCAATTGTTTCTTGAGATAATTTCATTCTTGACTTAAAAGTTTTCGAAATCTCTCTTTAAACCATTCACCCCCCTCTAGTTTAAAGCCATCCATTCTAACAGGGTCCACTGGAAAGATCAGCAGGACAGAGAGGAGTCTCGTTAGGATCACGGGTAAGGGGAGCCGAGGAGGGGGCGGCGTCAAGGCAGGGCGTGGAGGCCTCGGGCCTCGGCACCTCAACAGTAAAGATGGACCAAAAAGGTGATTTTCAAGCCACATCCCAGTTACCAGCATAGAAAGGCCCAGATCACGAGGGATCCGTGCATGGGGTGTAGGGAATGCGGTAGTATGCACCACCATCAAAGAGCAACTAGGAAAGAGACGACTCATAAGGGTAATGTCCCAGTGGTGATCTGCATGCATGGCACGTGATTGGGGCAGGGAACGCCTAGGATGGATGACCCCAGATATTGGGCACATGAGTTGGTGCCCAAGTGGTCATCCCACCAGATGCGCTTCGGTAGGGCAACCTTACGCACTAAGATGGCCCTAAGACTGGTTGATAGTGTCGTGAAGGTGCGCCTACAGAATGCTTAAGTCACAGTTAAGCCAGAAGGGCAGGGACACTGAAAGGTATATAAGGGTAATCACAAACATAACAAGGCACGCTTTTGTTAGTACGCGTTACGCATTTCTAAGAGAAGTAACACAGTGAGAGAGAACACACACAGTGATCTCAGAGTTAGAGTTTGGTGTTTCATTGCCCGAGAGACTGACTTGACCGTCGGAGTGCAAACGACCGCGAGGACGCCCTCTGTCTCTTTCTTTTCAGGTGATTCCATCGGAGGAAGGGAACGCAGGAACAGAGGGTCCTTGGATGTGAGGTTAACAGAGACGCAGAAAGACGCTTAGGTCAACCGGCAGGAACACTAGTCAATTTTGCTTTTCAAGTCAGTTTTTACTTCACTTTTTTTTACACCTACCATTAAACACCTTTACAACACATTAAAAGGTGCAAGTAGATGTCCAGAAAATAATGTGAACTACACGTTAGTCTAACTTGCAGTCTTAGAATGAGAGATTAGTCATTTCTTTTAAGAAAAAACAATTCACAATCACATGATGACTCACTAATACATTCTTAATGTGTGTGAATCATTTTGGTTGTAAATCTAAAAGCCTTACCTTAATCAAAATTTTCCCATTCTATGGTCACCGCAACAGAGTTAGATTGTTGTATTGGTTGCTGCTTCTTAGGATTTACCCGCCTTCTCTGAAAGTCATCATGACAATGCATCTTAATCGTGTTTCCATCATTTTTAAGGGGAATTAAATTTTGCCCTGTCATCCTAAACATATCAAGCGTCTCAATGTGTTTCTAAACTCTCCTAACCTTCACATAATTTTTTTCCAAACAAATAATGTTAGTGACAAATATTTTTTAATATCAATTGACATATGTTTTCAGTTTTGAAGATCAAGAGTTAATACCTGCTCTCTTATCCGCAGTTTCAGTTCAGTACACCTTGACCATAAATTTCATCCAAATCAATCAATGTTCTCATCAAATTTTCAATCAAATTCTCACATTTAACTCTGCTATAATCCCACATGTGGAAGCATCATAAATTTCATCCAATGCAATCAATATTCTCATCAAATTTTTAATCAAATTCTCCACATCTAACTTTGCTATAATCTCACCTGTGGAAGCATCAGTCTCCAAAGCTGCAACCTGTCCAATTTCAGTTAATTAAAGACATTAATTAGTAGAAAAAATAGGTACTACAGTCCACACCACATAACTTAATAGTTAAATTGCCCATATAAATTGTGAAACTAAGTACCTTCTTGGATAATTTGTCAACTTCCAACTTTATTTTTGTCAATGATTTTGAAGTCTTTCCCTTCTTTATAATTTTTAACTTCTCAACTATCCTTCTTTCTTTGTTCTCAATGTCCACAAAATGCACCAATTTTGACCAAATATTAAAGACTCTATAAATGATGTTTGGTATTGACGTATCTAAATTTTTCTTGTTAAAAACAATGGCTGCTTTTGATTTTGTTTTTATTATTTCTTATCCAACAAGTTTGAGATGATAGAAAAGAAAACGAAGCATCCAGAAAAGGAAGCAGAATATTCTTTTGTTGGAAGTTTAGTTTACAATATTCATAAAGGGAAAGGGTATTTCCTTGAAATTCAATTTGTTGTAAGTTTAACTATGATATAATTAAGGGAAAACATTTAAGAATTTTTGAAGTTGTGAAAGTCACGTAATGTTTTCTTCCATTTTATGTAACTAGGTGGTAAGTATTTAACAATATTTGAGCTATAAAGTTATGATGAAAATTACAAGTATTGAGTCTTGAGTGTTGACCAGATATTACTGAGAAATTATGGTTAAAGCTCTCATGATTGACCTCAAAAGTCTAATATTGTTCCTAATGGGTGTTCCATATTTCCACTTGATAAAGTAGTCTCGTGCTTCATAGCACGTAGGCCCAAATTCTTGTTGTAAAACTTTTTATTTTTGTAGTATTGTATGATATGCACACACACTCCATTTACTATAAGTTTGTCCTCATTTATCACTAGTATTTAAAAAGGGAATTGGGATCTCACGTACCTACCAAACTACCAAAACTAATTTAATAGGAATAAAGAAAGTGAGGAGGAGGGAATATTATAGTATAAGATAGGAGTAGTTGTGAAGGGAAAATATTTGTGAAGGATGTTGATTGCTGAAAAGGTTTATTTACCTTCAAACAGGGGAAGCAGTATGCTAGCACTGCCTTCTCATAAAAATAAGAAAAAAATGTTGCCTCTTTTCCCTCTCTCTCTAGCTTATAATGCAAATGTGTAATTTACTAATTTAACGAAATGTTAGTTTTGGCTATATGTAGCAACATTTGATGTGTAATGCTAATAATAGACCACAAAACCAATCCCACCCAGCCTGACCAATTCCTAAGCACAAAACAAAATAAATTAATGTATGTCTTGAGATTTATTGTCAATTGTACACATGTTCTTGTCAATTGTACACATGTTCTGAAAAGACAAAAGGTAAAAAATAACATAATTATTCATAAATAACATAATTCTAATATAATATCATTGAAAAATATTTCATTATGAATTTTTAGATGTTACAAAAACAGGGTATAGGACTAAGAGTAAGGTGTGAATCTCTATTCTATTTTCACTTTAGCGAAAATTTCTCGCTTAAGCGAAAATATCATAGAACAAAACTTATGTAGTAGGCAAATCAATTTTACATCACCCTTCACTCATTTCATTTCAACATTGATCATTCAAACTCTCTCACCCTTCACTCGTTTCATTTTCTACATTGATCATTCAAACTCACTCTCTCTCTCTCTCTCTCTCTCTAAATTTTTAGTCATTCTTCCAAAAGCCACAAAACCTAGAAAAAAAACCAGCAAGGTGCAAAAATGGAATGCAAAAATGTTGGCGCGAAGAGTTATAAGGCAGCGACGAGGTGGAAAGGCGGTGCAGGAAGAAGGAGAAGATGACCGTTACTTGTGGAGAGCCGACGATTATGATGTGACGGGGCGCGCACGTGCGATGATGGAGTCGTGCGGCGGTCACAAGCGGAGTACCCACGCAACGTTCAGCGATGGAAGCACGCGCGGAGGACCCACCAGCGAGGTGAAACCGCGGTGAAGAAGCTCCGCAGGTGCGGCTCGAAGACGACTCACAACGTGGGGCTGGGTGGCGGTGACGAGCCACGACAGGTGCAGACCAAGTGGAGAGAGTGTTGGATTCAATGGTGTCAAAGTTCAAGAGGGGGGGGGGGTGAATTGACCTTTTAAAACTTTCGCGCAGATTCAAGTTTTATCACAGTACACAGAAAATAAATCAATTTATTTAGTAATGAACAGATTTATTTTTACACTGTTTATGTATTAAAGCGTTTATACCAGTCAAGTAATTCTTGAAATTATGCAGATTGATTTGCAAGCTATACACACACTGATTTTAAGAGGATATTATGTAAAACAGAATCAGTGACCTTCAATTTTTAAGCAAGTGATAAAGGTTCAATTATTAGCTTGACAATCAATTGGGTAACCTATCACAATCAAACTGTTCCAGTTGTAATTAACAGTTAATTTATCTTCTTAACAGAACCAAACTGATTTTTCCAGAAAATAAGAACAGAATGAACAAGCCCAGAAAGAACAAATTTATTTTTAATTGAACAGATTCAATTTTAGACAAATTAACATATAAGCAAGAAACCGAGTGCAGGGATGAAGAGAAATGAACACACAACAGTTATACTGGTTCACTCAAATGAGCTACATCCAGTCTCACCTAATCCAAGGTGAAATCCACTAAACAAACGTACCAAACACACTTACACAGCCACTGTTCTTGAACCCTACAAGAACCTTGGCACACTTGTTGTAAAACACTATTTCAGCACACACACTCTTCAAAAAACCCTATCAAGAAGAGCTTACAATCACACTATACAAGAATTCGAAATATGAAACGAATACACGTGATAGAGAATGCAGAAATCTGCCTTAGACCAGTAGAACAGATTGCTCACATAGTAGCAGCACCTCTAACCAAGCCTTAGAGCTAACCAAGAACAAGCACACTTTTGATTTGTAAATTCTTTCAAGAACACATGCTAATTCTCTGTAAATCCTTAGTTCTCTGTTGTAAAACTTGTTTTCTCAATTGTATGATTCACCTTTAAACGCAGAAACAAGCTCTCCTTTTATAGAGAAACAACTTATAATAGATTTTCAAAAAATAGTTAAAGCTGTTATAAAAAGAACAGATTGAAAATAAAATGAACAGATTTATTTTCAAAAGCAGTTAGAGAATCTGTTATGTGAAGGAGACTTAGTCAAACACACTGGTGCAAGGATAAAGCGAAAAAAACTTTTAAGATACACATGGCACCAGACTAAAATGAATCCATTCATTTATAGATGAACAAATTTATTTTTCAAAACGATAACAGAAAAAAACTTAACTATTGAAACACATTCGTTTTGAGAGAGAGTGAAGACTTAGTCAAAATACTTGATGCACAAAACCTAATTTTCAAAGGCCTTAGTCAATGCATAAGTTTAAAAAAGAATATATTCATTTAGAAAAGAGCATATTTACTTTTTATGCCGTAAGGGTATTTTTTCAAAACATGTGAAAAACAGTTTCAGAAAATTTGTGCTTGATCTTATCACATGGTCAGGGGTTAAGAGGTGAGTTACCAAGCAAAAAACCTACTCTAAACAACCTCTAAACTATACCTAAGACATACTTAAAGCAAATGTAAATACAAATGAAATTTACACAAATGGCTTCATCAAACACATGTCTTGATGGGGCAGCAACCATCTTCAACAATCTTTCCCTGTTTGATGGAGACAAAACCACATAGCTCTGTTGCTTTAAGAACCTGTACTGCACCAAATACCAAACCAGAAAATTGAAACATTGCATAACATGTGAATCAGTTTTAAGGTGCAAAATGTAACTTCCTGTTTCACCTAGCTTCACCTAGCATGGTGAGCTATTTTTCTCCCCATTTGGATTCATCAAACAACATTTAAGCATAGAGAAAGATAAAACATAAACACAACCATAACAGTCCAGAAAACAAATACAAATTGTTCAACATTACAGAAATATAAACTGATAAATGGAAAACATGGAAAGCAAGATTTTTTTTTTTTTGATCAGCAAAGAATTAATTTAAATTAAGGGGATACAAGAGGGGTATCCCAACCCTTTACACAACCCAAACCCTATTTTCTACTCACGCTCAGAGATCACCACTACATTTCTAAGACGACAAAGATGCACAACTTCGGCGATCCCCGACTACACACGCACAGATACCGCCTATTCACCGACCGACGATCATGTTGGTCACGGTGATGATGTATACCTTCGGCGACCACCGACTACGCAATGCTTTATCGACTGGCAATCATATTGGCCTTCCACGTGTCCTCATCCACATCGCCCCTCACTTCCAATGACCTTCTGTTCTTCAAGGACGACGATGATTCACAAATTCGGCGATCACCGACTACGTACGAGGGAGATCGCCGCTTCATCGTTCGGCGACAACCGACTACATAGAGATTGCCGCTTTATCGACTGGCGATTATATTAGCCTTCCACTTGTCCTCATCCACATCGCCCCTCACTTCCAATGACCTTTTGTTCTTCAAGGATGGCGATGATACACAACTTTGGCGATCACCGACTACGTACGAACGGAGATCGCCGCTTCATCGTTCGGCGACAACCGACTACATACACACAGAGATCGCCGCTTTATCGACTGGCGATCATCTCCAGCTTATCAAAATACCCACAGATCCTTCCTCATAGCCTGCACAAGTAAGCGCTATATGGGCTGAGTGCAATATTTCTGCAGCATCAACCACCCCTTGGTTAAACACAAACAAATTACTCTGATCCCAAATACTCCGGATGATTACAGTCCATATTCCTTCCAGACCAGATTCTGTTTGTTGGAGAAGTGTGCTAGATGAAAACTTTCAAAGTGATTTTAATTTCCTTGTGCTGAACAACAATTGTATTGATAACCAACTCCTTCATGAGCAATACATCTAGCTCCACCCCCTATTGACAATCCCCCAACAACCACACCAGGCCCCGACAACTCCCACCTCCACTTCAGACCACCGTCCTATACTGTGTTCGCCCCCCACCTGGGCTATTCAAGGGTTGTACCTCCATGGAACCAGACAACATTAACATGACCAGGCTCACATTAAAGCATACTAAATTCAATTCCTTCCCCGACCCAAGAGATCCTCACTTTCTGAAAGTCCACATTAAGCTCAAATGGCCATTCTTCCACACCTGCACTTTACTTATAACTACATATGCAGGACCAAGGATTTAAAATCCAATCAGAGAACGAATAGGAGAACTTATGACCCTTGTGCTTCAACCACAACCACGATTTAAGTTGGGCCTTCTGCAACACTTCTTCAGCGTCACGTACGCCTTCTCTAAACACCACTGCATTTCTATGCTCCCACAGGCTCCAAATAATAGCTGTCCATACCCCTTTCCAGACCAAATTCTGTACTTGACTACCACTTACCAGATGGAAGCTCTCAAAGTGTACCGTAATGTCATTGTGTTGAGCAGTCAGAATACCTAACCATTTATGGCACATGGACCACACCCGCCACGCATGTTCACATTCCACGAAAAGATGTTGGCTGGACTCCTCCGCGGATAAGCATAACGCACACATGGTTGAGTTCATAACTACCCCCCGACTTCTCAGACTCAGTCTTGTAGGGATTCTCCCCAGCAGTACCCTCCAAACCAAGAGCATAACATTAGGAAAAGTTTTCACCTTCCAGAGGAGGGTATACACCTCTTTCTTTGGAAT
The DNA here is from genome assembly GCF_051622355.1 of Phaseolus vulgaris. Classification (NCBI taxonomy): domain Eukaryota; kingdom Viridiplantae; phylum Streptophyta; class Magnoliopsida; order Fabales; family Fabaceae; genus Phaseolus; species Phaseolus vulgaris. The sequence continues at coordinate 34,703,489 of NC_143504.1, forward strand.
CCTTTCGGGCTTTGACAAGCACTCATATGCTGCTTTTACCGAAAAAACGCCATCTTTGCTACTCCTCCACAGCAGGGTATCCTCCACCTCCTTCCTAACTCTGACCCTGGAGATGTGGTTTTCAAGTTCATATTCCAAATCCGATTCCCATTCAAATCTACTTCTCCTCCAATTCAGGGTCCACCTCCACTCCAAATCATCCCATGCTCCTACCTCTTCCACCCTCTGATCTTGATTTAGAGAAAGAGAATATAACCTTGGATACAAAGTCTTCAAGGTCGAATTGCCAACCCACACATCCTCCCAAAATCTAACTTTATCACCACTTCCTAGATTCCATCCAACTTGTTCTAGGAACCACCCTTCACCTACTCCTTCTTTGCACACCTTCACCAGATCTCTCCACCACCATGACTGCAATTTGACTGGTACATGACCAAAGTTTATGTCCAATCCATACTTTGAGTTTATTACTTCATTCCACCTCCCTTCATGACCAGAGATAGTCCTCCACTTCCACTTTGCCAACAACGCATAATTAAACTTTCTAATGTCCCTGATGCCCAACCCTCCATCCCCTTTTGGTTTGCAAATATCTTTCCAACTAACCCAAGAGATAGATACTTCTAATATTTGTAATATAACTCTGCAAGATGCAACTGAACTCCTTCAATTTGATCATCAAGGTGCTGAAACCTTGCTTGAGTTGTGTACCGCCCAGGTAGTCGGAAGTGATGACATGGCAGCAAGCGATAATATAAGCGTGTTGAACGGAACACCTGGCGAACAGAAGGGAAGGAAGTGGGGGAGCTCATGTAGTCGCCAATCGTTAAGTTGGCTTGCTCCGATCTCTAGCATATCTAAACCGGCGGTCACCAGGTTTGTGTCGTAGTCGCCAGATGCGAACCCAGGCGACCAAGTGATCAGAGATCGCCGAGAGGAGGACATCGCCGAAAGATTAGGAAAGCTTGTTCAAGGCTTTCAAAGGGCACGAGTAGGATGAAGCTATCAGATGATCATTCCCTAGCTAGCCAGAGGTTGAGGCCAGGGAACAGCTTACCAGAACATGCACGGTGAAGCAAGTGAAGCAGATCATGATGGCGGCCGGCGAGACCACAGGGAAGGTGTGCATGGTGACACCCTGTACTCGCCACACAGAAGAGATCGCGCTCCAAGGCAGCTATACACCGAGTTACTCCTTGCATGGGTAACTTAGTCGAACAGCCTGAAGAGTAAGAAGTGACGCTCAAGCAGAGGACGCTCCAGATAGTGACACGTGTACAACTGGATGCGAACCACGTGTCCAGAGGTGTAACTGTCAGGAGAGAGAAAGTGCACAGGTATATAAGGGATTCTAACGAATTTCTGAGGTACGCGCGTTTAGAACACTTCTTTACGCTTGGAGAATACTTGAGTGACTGAGAGAGTTTTTGCACGGTTCCTTGAGTTCTTAGTTTTCTCTCTTAGAGTTTTGGTGGTTCCGTCACTGACTTGAGCGTCGGAGCGCGATCGGCCGCAGCGGCGCCACTCTGTCTTTTGCAGGTTCTTGAGGTGAATCGAGGTGTGAAGGACGGAAGCTAGCATGGTGCAAAGCCGATCCAGAGGAAGAATACCTTTGACAAGGCGAGGCTCTTGCGTTCTGGTCAACCGGCAGGATCATCAGGCGCCCACCGTGGGGCCGTGTAAAACCTGTCCCCATCCACAACGTGAGTTCTTGAAGTTTCTGTAGTTTCTGTGTGGTTGTGTGCTGGTGCAACCATTTTTCACCGTTCGTTCAAGCTCTTGTTTGGTGATTTCAAGTTTTCCACCGTTCGTTCAAGCTCTTGTTCGGTGATTCCGAGTTTTCCACCGTTCGTTCAAGCTTTGTTCGGTGATTTCGAGTTTTCCACCGTTCGTTCGAGCTTTCGATCGGATTCTTGGAGTTTCTTGCTGTTTGCGCGGTTTTCAATCGGTTGTTCGGAGCTTTTTCCGTTCGTTTGCATTTCTGGTTAGTGAATCGGGAGCTTGCTGGAGGAGCGGTAGTTTCGTGGTGAAGTTGCAAGTTTCTGTGAAGGTTTCGACGTCCGAATCTATCGGCGTGCTGTTGCAGTTGCGTTTTTGGAAGTTCTTGGGAGTTTGAGAGTTTCTGGCCGATTGATTGCTGGATCGATCGTTTGCTGGAGAAGGTTTTGTTCGTTGAAGTTCGGTCTGCTGAGTTTTCATGAGAAGGATGAGAAGCAACCGTTCAAGTCCCGTTGTGCCGGTTGCTACAGAAGGCGCCATGACCATGGCGTAGATGATGGAGATCATGCGTGCGCTGCAGGCGAATGTGGAGGCATCGCGCATAGAGCAGGCGAAGATGCATGAAGACCTGGTCGCCTCTCAGGCCAGGAATGAAGAGCTCAACAAAGTGACAGAGGAGTTGCGTCAAGCTCTTCAGGAGCAGAGAGGATGCCCAGTTCTTGAAGAGGTCGCGCCGTCGTCGCCGCCGCGCGTTTTCCCTATGCCATTTGCTCAGGCGATCACAGACACGCCTATCCCTATGAGCGTAGTACCTGTGAAGGCTTCTTTCACCGACGTGGAGGACCCTGAGGCACATCTCACCACGTTCCACACGCAGATGATGCTGTCAGGGGGCTCGGATGCTGTATATTGCAAGATGTTTGTGAGCACGCTCCAGGGAACAGCGCTGGAATGGTTTGTGAGATTGCCTACAGGTCACATAACCAATTTCCAGCAGTTTTCGAAGCTTTTCGTCGAGCAGTACATTGTGAACAAGGCGCCACCTAGGGTGTCTTATGACCTGTTCGACATAAGGCAGTACCAGGGAGAGTCCCTCAGGGACTACTTGAATCGCTTTGGAGCGCAGATGGTCCGCTCGCCTGCCAAAGACGAGGAGATGCTGGTATACGCCTTCAAAAAAGGCGTGCTGCCGGGACCTTTCTGTGAGGCGCTGATTAGGGCTCACCCCGCCACGTTTGCTGAAGTTAGGCGACTTGCGGTGGCCCACATCGCCGACGAGAGTGAGGTCGCCGAGAAGAGAGGAAGCGTGGCCCTTGCTAGGCCACGTGCCCAGACTAGAATTCAGCCGCAGAGGGTGCTGGAGATGATGGTGGCCAAGAAGGATCAAAGGACTCGCCATCCTTATGATCCAAGGAAGAACAAGGGAAGGGGCCCAGGGCGCCCCAGGGAGTACAATCACCCACCAAAGCACAAGTTTGTCATGGGGTTGGCGGATCTGATCGCCATTCCCAACATAGCAGCCAGGCTTAAGGCACCTGAGAAAGTGGGCGACAAGGTGTTGGGACCAAAACCAGACGCCTGGTGTGAGTTCCACCAGAGTTTTGGTCACACCGTTGATTCGTGTTTGGCCCTGGGATACCAGCTCGACGACCTGGTCAAGAGCGGTTTCTTGAATGATTACCTGCTGGATAGGAGGACGGGAGGTGCGTCGAGCTCCCAGCCGGCGAGTGGCGAGATTCAGCAACACGAGATGCCCACTCATGGCGAGATCCACACCATCGCTGGAGGATTCTCGGGTGGTGGATGCACTGCGTCACAGAGGAAGAAATACGCAAGGTCTGTGATGACGGTGGATATGTTCGAGGATCACTCGCCAGATGTGGACATCACGTTCTCAAAAGAAGATCTCAGGGACGTTGTGCCTCACGACAACGATCCCATAGTTATCTCGCTCGTCACAGCGGGAAGGAAAGTCCACCGGGTGCTAGTGGACCAAGGAAGCTCGGCAAATGTGATGTTCTGGCCGACTTTCACGCAGTTGCAACTACCCCTTGACCAGCTGAGGCCCTATGGAGGATGCTTATATGGGTTCGCTGGCGATCAGGTGGAGGTCAGGGGGTACATTGAGCTGAGAACAACGTTCACGAATGAGGTGGCATCGAGGACGGAGAAAATCAAGTACCTCGTTGTGAATGCACCCTCAGCCTATAACATTCTGTTGGGGAGACCAACCCTCAACAGAATAGGAGTTGTGCCCTCAACTAGGCACATGAAGGTTAAGTTACCGTCAATGGAGGGGGTGGTGATCACCATCAGATCTGACCAGAAGGAGGCGAAGAAGTGCTATGAGAATAGCCTCAAGAATAAGAGGTCAGTGAGTTACATCACCACGACGCCGCCTCCCGGTGTGAAGCCCAGACCAACAGAATGGCGAGTTGGTGATGCGGCGATGGAAGTGGCCGCCGGAGGCGATGTCACCATGACGGAAGCTGTGGTTGAGGGAGAGAGCGTCGGACGGGAAGAAGAAGCGAGGAACCGCCCAGAGGAAGCGAGGCAATTGGGAATCGCCAGGGCGGTGATCGCCAGGGAAGCCAGACCCAAACCCGTCGAGGAGTTGCTCGAAAGAGAGATCGGGGGAAAGGTCTTCAAGCTGGGAAGATCTTTGGAGGCTGATCTCCAAGACCAGATCGCCAAGGTGATAGAACGGAATCTGGATGCTTTTGCATGGTCTGCTTCAGACATGCCGGGAATTGACCCCGATTTCTTGTGTCACCATTTGGCAATGGACACACAAGTTAGACCAGTGCGGCAGAGAAGAAGAAAATTTAACGAGGAGAGGAGGCAGGCGATCAGGGATGAAACACAGAAGCTCCTCGCCGCAGGCCATATCAGGGAGGTCCAGTACCCTGAGTGGTTGGCTAATGTCGTACTGGTGAAGAAGAGCAATGGGAAGTGGCGCATGTGCGTCGACTTCACTGACCTGAACAAGGTTTGCCCAAAGGATTCGTACCCTTTGTCAAGCATAGATGCCCTGGTCGACAGTGCAGCAGGGTGCAAGTTGCTGAGCTTTCTGGACGCCTTCTCGGGGTATAATCAGATAAAGATGCATCCTATGGATGAAGAGAAGACTGCCTTCATGACTGAGAGGTCGTGCTATTGTTACAAGGTGATGCCCTTTGGGTTGAAGAATGCGGGGGCCACGTACCAAAGATTGATGGATAAGGTACTTGCACCAATGCTGGGAAGGAATGTGCAAGCGTACGTAGATGATATGGTCGTGACCTCGCCAGAAAAGAGCAAGCACGTTGCGGATCTGGAGGAGTTGTTCACCACAATCGCCAAGTTCAGATTAAAGCTGAACCCCAAGAAGTGCATTTTTGGCGTGGAGGCAGGGAAGTTCTTGGGATTCCTCTTAACTGAAAGAGGAATAGAGGCAAATCCTGATAAGTGTGCTGCCATATTGGCGATGAGGAGCCCGGCTACCGTGAAGGAGGTGCAGCAACTTACAGGTCGGATGGCCGCCTTGTCTCGTTTTGTATAAGCTAGCGGAGAGAGAGGCCATCCGTATTTCCAATGTTTGAGGCGAAACAACAAGTTTGTCTGGTCGAAGGAGTGTGAAGAAGCCTTCGTGAAGCTTAAAGAGTACTTGGCGAGCCCGCCGGTTTTGTGTAAACCCTTGGTAGGAACCCCTCTTAAGTTTTTTTTTTGCTGTGACTGAGAGGGCGGTGAGTGCGGTGCTCGCCCAAGATCAAGACCAGGCTCAGAAGCCTATTTATTTCGTTAGCAAGGTGTTGCAAGGCCCGGAGGTGAGGTATCAGGCCTTGGAGAAAGCTGCACTGGCTGTAGTATTTTCGGCGAGGAGGTTGCGCCACTATTTTCACAGTTTTACAGTGCTGGTGATGACCGACTTGCCCATCCAGAAAGTCCCGAAGAAGCCTGACGTAGCTGGGAGAATGGTGAAGTGGGCGGTGGAGCTGTCGGAGTTCGACATCAAGTATGAGCCCCGAGGTCCGATCAAGGGGCAGATTTTCGCCAATTTTGTGGTCGAGCTCTCGTCAGAAGCAACACGAGTTGAAGGGGATGATTTTCGTTGGGTGCTCTCGGTGGACGGATCGTCAAACCAGCAGGGTAGCGGTGCTGGAGTCATTCTAGAAGGGCCCAACGGCGTGCTGATAGAAAAATCCTTGAGGTTTGCCTTCAAAGCCAGCAACAATCAAGCAAAGTATGAGGCGTTGATCGCCGGAATCTTGCTGGCCAAGGAGATGGGAGCTAGGGTGCTGATGGCTAAGAGTGACTCGTTATTAGTCACGGGACAAGTAACAGGCGAGTTCCAGGCCAAGTATCCACAAATGGCGGCTTACTTGGAGTATGTGTAGGAGTTGAAGAGTTCCTTTGTCTCGTTTGAAGTGGTGCATGTGCCCAGAGAGCAGAATGCCCGAGCAGACCTGCTAGCTAAGCTCGCCAGTTCGGGCAAGGGGGGTAGGCAGAGGACAGTGATCCAAGAAACTCTGAAGACGCCTAGAGCATTTGTGGCAGACCACCTGGTTCTTCAGATAAGCAAGTCGACGGAGAAAGCGGCGAGGAGTCACAGGTCCTTGACTCAGGAGACCTTGAGGTCGCCGAGAATAAGAGCATGTCGGGGGGAGAGGGTGAACATGACGCAGGTCTGTGCCACGTATGAGCCAGACACATGGATAACCCAGTACCAGCGCTGCCTGGCAGATGGCCTTCTCCCGCTGGATCCGACGGAGGCTAGAAAGATAAAAAAGAACTCCAGCAAGTTCACCATGATTGATGGCGAGCTGTATAGGTTTGGGTTTACACACCCACTCCTAGAATGTGTGCACGGAGAAAAATGCACTAGAATGATGGCTGAGCTCCATGAGGGGATATGTGGAAGTCACGTCGGGGGTCGAGCTTTGGCTGCAAGAACTCTCCGTGCAGGTTATTATTGGCCAACAATGAGGGAGGACTGCAAGAAGTATGCACAGTGTTGCAAGCAATGTCAGCAGCACGCCGATTGGCACAAAGCGCCTCCAGAAGAGTTAAAGTCAATTTACAGCCCTTGGCCGTTTCATACGTGGGGAATTGACATTCTGGGACCTTTCCCATTGGCGATCAGGCAGATGAAGTACTTGGTGGTGGCGATTGAATACTTCACCAAGTGGATCGAAGCAGAACCAGTAGCCCAGATCACCGCACACAAGATTGAGAGCTTTGTATGGAAGAACATCGTGTGCCGGTTTGGTGTGCCTAAGCGCCTGATGTCAGACAATGGGACTCAGTTTGCAAGTCACCTACTGAAGAAGTTGTGCGAAGAGGTGGGAATTCAGCAGGTGTTTGCATCCGTCGAGCACCCTCAGACAAATGGCCAAGTACCATACCACCGAGCAGTCAGGAACCCACGAGACCCCGTTCAGCTTGGTCTATGGATGTGATGCAATGATTCCAGTTGAAATCCAGGAGAGCTCGCCGAGATTCCAGAACTTTGTGGCGGAAGACTCGAACGAAGAAAGAAGGCTGAATCTGGATTTACTGGATGAGGTCAGGGAGGAGGCAAGGGTAAAGGCTGAGGCAGTGAAAAGGGGGATAGAACGAAGGTATAATTCGAAGGTGATGCCAAGGCAGTTTAGAGAAGGCGACCTGGTGATGAGGAAGGCCCACCAGTACGAGATGGAAAACAAGTTATCGCCTAAGTGGATAGGACCGTTCAGAATAACCGAGGCGCTCGGGAACGACGCCTACCGCTTAGAAACGTTGGAAGGAGGGGCGATTCCTCGCACTTAGAACGCCACACACCTCAAGTTATATTACAGTTAAAGCTTTGTAAGTAAAAATGAACATGAAGAGATTTGCAAGCTTTCTGTTAAAACTGTTTGAAGGGGGCACTCTTTTTTCCCTAAGGAGGGTTTTTAATGAGGCCACCCAATAAAGAAGAGTTTTCAAAGTTTAAAGTTTCTAAGATTGCATGCTTGTTGTTTCGAAAGTTTTAGAAAAAAGACCTTATCACTCGTATGTGATTCAAGGCAAGTTTAAATGCTGCATGCTTTCTAAGAAAAAGTTTTAAAGTCCCCATCGCTTTTCGGCGATTGGTGGCATCAGTTAAAGTTTTAAAGTCCTCATCGTCTTTCGGCGATCGGAGGCACCAACAATGAGTAAAGACCTCAGCGCTCTCGTGCGTTTGGAGGCAAGAAAGAGAAAAGACCTCCTCGCCCTCGAGCGAGTGCAGGCGAGAAAGAGTAAAAGACCTCCTCGCCCTCGAGCGAGTGCAGGCGAGAAAGAGTAAAAGACCTCCTCGCCCTCGAGCGAGTGCAGGCGAGAAAGAGAAAAAGTCCTCAGTGCATCCAGGGGGGAGGAGATGTACACCCTGGGCAAGTTGAGGCACCAGATAAAGTCCTTCTCGCCGTTGAGCGAGTTCAGGCAAGAGAAAGTCCTTCTCGCCGTTGAGCGAGTTCAGGCAAGAGAAAGCCCTTCTCGCCGTCGAGCGAGTTCAGGCAAGATAAAGTCCTTCTCGCTGTCGAGCGAGTTCAGGCGAGAAGAAGTCCTTCTCACCTCAGAGTGAGTTCAGGCAAGATGAACTGAAAGGTCAGGGGTGTTCGTGACCTTAAACGGCGGGAAGGGAAGGAAAATGCCTTTCCCCCTTTTAAGTGAAGCATCAATATTGACTTAGTAAGACTGGAGAAAGACTTCCACGCTTGTAGGCGGTGTGAAGGCAGATAAAATCCTTCTCGTCTTGAACGAGTTCAAGTATGGCATGAAGGGTGAAAGAAGTTTAAAAAATAGCTAAGGTAGGTTCAAAGAGAACACCTCGCTATCCGGCTTATTGTTCTGAAACTCAGGGAGGTAGAGAAGGATCCGAAAGGCACCTCTACCCCCAGATGAGGGAACAATAGCCAAGTTATGAGGGCAAAGAAAGCTTACATCGCCAGAACCCTATGGCGATCAGAAGAATTCCAGGCGATGATGAGCGCAAAGGCTAGTCTTGCCGGGCAGATCAGGTAAACTGTATTGTGATACAAGTTTAAGTTAAAACCTGCTGCCTAGTAAGTAACTTATTGCCTTAAGTTTGCAAGTTACGTTAAATGTCATCGCTTGAAGGTTAATAAGTTGCTCAAGTTTTACTTTGAGTTAACAGTTAATGAATTGTTATAAGATTGATAGTTTGCTCGAGTTCAAAGCAGTGAGTAAACGGTTAAGCTCAAGGAATCGCTAAGTTAATTTGTTTAAAGCGAGTTCTACCAGTTAGTTGATCAACCATACAGCGAGTAAGAAAGCAGATGAAGGTTAAAGAATGCGAAGTAAACAGAAAGACGAGGTGCAAAAGCGGAAGAAGTTATATAAAAGCAATGTCAGTTCAAATACATAAGAAGAAAAATTACAAGTAAAGTTTGTACAAACAGAAATAAGCAACAAGCTTTCAAAGAGTAAAGTGATGGAGGGAGGTGATTAATCTTCAGAGGGCGGTGTTGGTGTTGGGAGAGCGGGTGGTGAAGAGGGTGCCACCCTTGTTCTTTTGGTGACAAGGCCGTCCTCAGTCGCCTCGTCATCCTCTTCTTCCTGTACCACTTGAGGAGTTTTCCTTTTTGGCTTCCTCAAGACAAGTTTTTTTCTTTGGGGGGCGGGCAGTGTCTCCGGAGGAGTTGGACCTTGGGGAGGAGATCTGCCCTGAGCAGCGGCGATCTCCACCACCGAGTTGGGCACGGTTTGGGAACCCGTTGCCAACTTGTGGGATCGGGCGATCGCCCTCAGTTCAGCTAGTTTGCCTTTGCCCAACATGAAGTCTGCACAGGGTAAAAAATAGATGAGTAAGCACAAAAGCAAAGGCAAAATATACGAGTATATGCACGAATAACGTAAACGAGTGGCACATGAATTAAAAACCAAGACCAGTACGCAACAAACAGAACGCCCAATGATAGATGGTAGAAATGCGAAGTCAGTCCCAACACGAAACGAAAACCTTGGTGTCGAGGTAAGGGCTAACCTATGTGAGCTTCAAGTTGGCCCTCGAGGAACTCGAAGGAGATTATTGAAGCGGTGGGGAAGGTGATGTTGGCGGCTGCTACACTCTTCCAGAAAAGGCAGAGATCTTTGTCTAGCTCGCCCATGGTGTCGGGACTTCTGGGCCTCCTAAAGCTTTCTTTGGCGTCTTTGTTCCCCTTGTGTACCCAGTACAAGGGGAAGCCGTCGAGCAGGGAGGGATCTTGGTCCTTGGCGCACACCTTCACGAATTTTCCCTTCCAATCTTTGTAAGATTGCTGGAAGATTGAGAGGATTGACCTCCCAGCAATCCCATTCAGGCTAATCCAGAGGCGGTCTCCTGGATTCTTAGCTTCGAACAGGAAGAGGAAAACGTCAACTGAAGCTGGTAGTCCCAAGTGTGCCCACATAATTTGGAACGCCCTTACAAACGCCCAGCTGTTGGGATGAAGCTGGGCGTGGGCGATATCGAGCTTGGTTAACAGCTCTCTCTCGAAGCGAGTGAAGGGAAGTCTGAGCTTCACCTTCTTGAAGAACGTCGCGTAGATGAAGCAGGACAGCTCGCCGTTGTTCGCTTTATCGTCCGCGCAGATCGGCTCACCTGGGAAGCAGGGTAGCACGGCCATTTTGCTGTCGTGCTCCTTATGGAATGTGAGCTCGGATTGGTCCCCTTTCCTTAGTCGGTGCATGCCCAACTCCGTGTTTATTGAAGAAGTCTCTTTTAACAAAGTTGAGGTGGCCCAAGGGTAGAGTTCCTTGTAGTCCTTTGGAGGTAGGGAGGCGCCTCCGGCGACTGGCGGAGTTGTCTGAGCGGGATTGGCATGAGAAGTTGCAGGCCTCTCAGCTTGGGTAGAAGGAGCACCAGATGCTCGTGGTAGGTTACGCGCTGATGGAGGATTTGCCCCAGGAGCAACCCTACGTGCTTGGGATGGAGGGTTTCGCGACGAAGAAGGAGGGTTCGCGGTGGATTTTGTACGAGCCATCGCAGGAACTGCAAAGGAAAATGAAAGGGATGAACAAAGGTTACAGAGAACGACTCGATTGAGGACGAAGAAAGAAGAACGAACGAACAAGAGTTCGTTGGTATGAACGTGATGGAAGACGAAGCCCTAAGTTACGAGAGGGAAGAAAAGGAAAAAACAGCCCACAACGTATGCACCAGACAGATAATGGATGATGTGAATCGGTTAAAATGCAGCAGATATCAACAGAAGAAGTAAAAGAGGTACCTTTTGATGATCGGATGAGCGTTGAAGAGAGTTGGAGATTGAGAGAGTTGAGAAGCTTTGTGGGTTCGCAGAGAAAAACTTAGAGTGTTTGAAAATGTAGAAAAATGATGGAACAGTGGAAGTGCAAGGGGTTTTAGGGGTTTTTCGAACGTTTTCGGAAGCGCAAACGACAGCTGAAGATAACCGTTGATGAAGCCACGTGTCGAGCGATTGGAAAAAGGGGTTTGGTGGAGCGTCAGAAAAGCAGAGGGTACGAACGTTTGGAATTCCGTGCCAGCGCCACGTAGATCGACAGTGATGTGACCTCTTAGTCTTTTCGTTGGACAAGTCTGTTGGGTTTAATAGTGCCAAAGTTCAAGAGGGGGGGTGAATTGACCTTTTAAAACTTTCTCGCAGAAACAGTGTTTAACACTGTTTACAAAAAATAAATCGATTTATGTGAAAATGAACAAATTTATTTCAGCACTGTTTTTGTTTGAAAAGCGTTTATACAGCAAGGTTAATCACAAGATTATGCAGATAGATTTTCCAGATGCACACACACTGATATTAGAACGAAAACCAGTGAACCACAAAATAGCAAACTTTAATTTCAAGCAAGTGATTAAGGTTCAATTGATAGCATGCCAATTAATTGAGTAACCTTTACAAACAACCTGTTCCAGTGGCTTTTAATCAAACTATGAGTGTTCTTCTTGATATCAAACAGTTTTCCAGAAATTAAGAACAATGAATCACAGAACAGCAAGCTTCAATTTTAAGCAATTGTTTAAGGTTCAATTAATAGCTTTGACAATTTCTTGAGCAACCTATCACAGTCAATATGTTCCAGTGGCTTTTAACAAACTTTATATGTTCTTATCAGAATCAAACAACTTTTTCAGAAAATAAGAACAGTATGAACTGAGCCCAGAAAGAACAAATTTATTATTGATTGAACAAATTTATTTCTTTGCTGTTTTAACAATTATGCAGAAACTTAATTGCAGAGATTGAGAGAGAATGAACACAGGGCAGTTATACTGGTTCACTCAACTGAGCTACATCCAGTCTTCACCTAAAACCAAGGTGAAATTCACTAAATCACAGTACAAACAAACACAATTCCCACTGTTCTTGAAACCTACAAGAACTTAGGTACTCTTGCTGAAAAAACCTATTTCAGCTCACACACACGCTTCAAGAAAACCTATCAAAAAGAGTGTTCAACCAAACTATTACAAGAAATGCGAAGTGAAACGACTACACCTGATTGAGGATACAAAGATCTGCCTTAAACCAGTAGGCAAGATTGCTAGAACAGTAGCAACACCTCACACCAAGCTTTTGGAACCAAACCAAGAACAAGCACTTTGTGATTTTCGAAATCTTTGAAGAACAAATGCTAATCCTTTGTAAACTCTTAATTCTCTGCTGTCAAAACTTGTTTTTGCAAATGTATGAACGATGTTTAAACTCAGAAACAAGTTTTCATTTTATAGAAAACCAACTTATAACAGAATTTTGAAAAACAGATAAAGCTGTTATAAAATGAACATATTGAAAATAAAATGAACAGATTTATTTTCAAAAGCAGTTAGAGAATTTGTTAAGTGAGGAGACTTAGTCAACCATTCTGGTGCTGAGATAAAACTGAAAAATGTTTAAGCTTGACATGGCACCAGAGACAAAAAGAATCTATTCATTTACAGATGAACAGATTTATTTTTCAAAACGAAAACAGAAAAACTTAACTATTTGAAACACAGTCGTTTTGAAAGATAGAAGACTTAGTCAAAATACATGATGCACAAAATCTAATTTTCACAAGACTTAGCCAATGCATCAGTGTAAAATGAATTTGTTTATTTAGAAAATAACAGATTTATTTTTATGCAGTAAACGTGTTTTTTGTAAAACATGTGAAAAACAGTTTAAGAAATCTTATGCTTGTTCTTATCACATGGCCAGTGGTTATGAGGTGAGTTACTCAGCAAAAAGCCCACTCTTAGACAACCTCTAAGCACTACCTAAGACACACTTAAAGCAAAGCAAAATACACATGAAATGTACATAGAAGTCTTCATCAAACACAATCTTGAAGGGGCAGCAACCATCTTCAACAAAGTCTTCGCTTAAGACTGGGGGGCTTGTGTACCGCCCAGGTAGTCGGAAGTGATGACGTGAAAGCAAGCGATAATATAGGCGTGTTGAACGGAACACCTGGCTGACAGAAGGGAAGGAAGTCGGGGAGCTCGTGTAGTCGCCAATCGTTAAGTTGGCGTGCTCCGATCTCTAGCATATCTAAACCGGCGGTCACCAGGTTTGTGTCGTAGTCGCCGGATGCGAACCCAGGCGACCAAGTGATCATAGATCGCCGAGAGGAGGACATCGCCGAAAGATCAGGAAAGCTTGTTCAAGGCTTTCAAAGGGCACGAGTGCGAAGGATGAAGTTATCAGATGATCATTCCCTAGCTAGCCAGAGGTTGAGGCCAGGGAATAGCTTACCAGGACATGCACGGTGAAGCAAGTGAAGCAGATCATGATGGCAGCCGGCGAGACCACAGGGAAGGTGTGCATGGTGACACCCCGTACTCGCCACACAGAAGAGATCGCGCTCCAAGGCAGCTATACACCGAGTTACTCCTTGCATGGGTAACTTAGTCGAACAGCCTGAAGAGTAAGAAGTGACGCTCAAGCAGAGGACGCTCCAGATAGTGACACGTGTACAGCTGGATGCGAACCACGTGTCCAGAGGTGTAACTGTCAGGAGAGAGAAAGTGCACAGGTATATAAGGGATTTTAACGAATTTCTGAGGTACGCGCGTTTAGAACACTTCTTTACGCTTGGAGAATACTTGAGTGACTGAGAGAGTTTTTGCACGGTTCCTTGAGTTCTTAGTTTTCTTTCTTAGAGTTTTGGTGGTTCCGTCACTGACTTGAGCGTTGGAGCGCGATCGGCCGCAGCGGCGCCACTCTGTCTTTTGCAGGTTCTTGAGGTGAATCGAGGTGTGAAGGACGGAAGCTAGCGTGGTGCAAAGCCGATCCAGAGGAAGAATACCTTTGACGAGGCAAGGCTCTTGCGTTCTGGTCAACCGGTAGGATCAAGTTGTCTCAAAATATGCTCTATGTTCTGCTGTCATGGCATCAAGGCGATACAGAACCTGCCTCTCAAACATGGATAAAGGTTCACCTCTGTACTCTAGGGTTTGATAGGCAACAATAGCATTCTGATGAGTTGCAGCAGCTTCTTCATGAATTGATTGGGGAGCATTTGAATCTCCTCTGATTTCTACAGATGGAGAACTTATCCTTTGACTTCTAGCATGATCAGCAGATGACTCTTGCCCGTAGGAGTGATGGGTAACATAGCATGAATGTTCTGCAGCTTGAACAGTGTCATCTTCCATGGGAACAACCTCATCTCCATCTTCATTATTGAGATTTGAGGCTCCATGTTCTTCTTGAGGATTCTTGCCTTTGAGAATCACCCAGTTGTTCTCCACTTTATGAAACCCCATTTTTGTGAGAGTTGAGTTATCAATCTCACTTACAGCTTTGATGGTTTCATTTCGCTCATTAGAAGTGTCAATGCCAAAGTAGTCAATCAATTTTGAAACAAGTATAGCATAAGGAAAGCGATAATTAGTTAATCTTTTGGATTTCAGGATATGCTCATTGATGATATACACCCAATTAACCTTTTGGATTTCAGCAAATGCTCATTGATGATATACACCCAGTTAACCTTGATCAGATTCATGATGCAGTATAAAAGGATTAAATCTTCTTCATGCAAAACAACATGATTTGTACCTCTAGGGATGAGCTGCCATGCTATTATGTAGGCAACAAGTCGTGGTGTTAGGTTCAGATTACCTGCATGGAATCTGCTTATGCTCTGGGCAGGGTTCCTCATACAGCTTTTGTAATACTGAAGTTTGTTGAACTCCTGATTCCCACTTGTGTTTCCTTTTCCAACCTTTAGACCAAAATTTTTTATTCTAGCCACTGAATTCCAGACTTCACTGGTGACCTTCATTTTGATTCCTTTCACATAGGATACAATGTTCTTTCCATCCAAGGTTAGATTTGTGTAAAACCCCTTAACTAAATCATGGTATACATTACCAGTTAATTCTAGCAGCTTTTTCAGTTTCTGGTGCTTCAGTGCAAACCTTGTTTCAGCCAATTTTTCAGATTTCAGCCAGTTGAAATCCAGCACCTTGGGTATGTTAATCTGGTTTTTGCTCATCTCGTGAATGTATGCATTGATACCCTCTTCATCTCCAGCGAACCAGCTTTCTAGAACCCCTTGAAAGGTGCTTTGCCTGTCCTGGTTTTTCTTTTTCTGTCTTGAAGAGGAAGCCATGGTTGAACCAGAATTTTCTTGTGATTTGAATGGTGAGTAACGAATATGGGCAACCAATGTGGGTAACACTTTTTTCACACAAATTTATATTGTAAAATGAATGAGTTGATGGAGCAGTTATGAATGGATATGCACGAAGATTTTATGCTCTGAAATTGTGCAGAGAATCTTTGAAAAATGCAGCAAATATTTGGGGTTACGATGCACACATATCACACCTTCATTGAGCAGCCAATGCATCAAATCGGTTACATAACCATGACCAAAACCGTCAAAGGTACAATGGTTAATGCCCACTAAGTCAATCAATCAGTCAAAGATCACTTTCTCTTTCCTAGTCATCAAAGCATATCAGTACCAAAAATAAACACATTTAATTGTGAATAAACAAATTTAATTTTTCACTGTTAGGCACAATTAACATTTATAATTCCCAATTCATTGACCAGAAAATTAAACCTATCTTTAGCAAATGGTTTTGTGAACAAATCTGCAAGCTGTAAATCTGTACCAATGAGCTTAATCTCACATGTTCCATTTGATATGTGTTCCCTTAGGAAGTGATGCCTAATTTCAATATGTTTGGTTCTTGAATGCATGACAAATTTTTGGTTAAGTTGGTGGCACTTGTGTTATCTCACAACAGAGGTATATGGTTAAGTAAGATACCAAAGTCATTCAATTGTTGTCTTAGCCGTATGGTTTGAGCACAACAACTCCCTGCTGCAATGTACTCTGCTTCAGCAGTGGAGAGAGCAACACATGCCTGTTTTTTGCATTGCCATGAGATCAAGCTTGATCCAAGCAAGTGATAGGTACCACTAGTGCTCTTCCTATCAATTTTGCAACCTGCAAAGTCTGAATCAGAATAGCTGGTCAAACTCAATGAAATGTTACCTGGATACCACAAGCTAACTTCTTTAGTTCCTTGCAAATATTTCATAATCCTTTTGGCAGCATTGAAGTGTGATTCTTTAGGAGCAGATTGAAACCGAGCACACATGCACACTGCAAACATTATGTCAGGCCTGCTGGCAGTGAGATACAGTAGTGATCCTATGAGTCCTCTGTATTTAGTTTCATCAACAGCCATTCCAGCTTCATCATGATCCAAGTGACAACTAGTTGAGAAGGGTGTGATGATTGGTTTGCACTTGTCCATTTCAAATTTTCTCAGCAGATCCTTGCAATACTTGGCTTGATTCAAGAAAATGCCATCCTTGATTTGTTTGACCTCCAAGCCTAGAAAATAGTTCAACTCACCCATCATTGACATTTCAAACTCACTCTTCATGAATTCCACAAAAGTTTCACACAATTTTCCATTGTTTGATCCAAAAATGATGTCATCCACATATACTTGTACTAGAATTGTGTCATCTCCTTTCTTCTTAATGAACAGGTGTTGAACCAAGTGGTGTTCAATGTTTTGAAGAATCCAAACCCTTTGAAGGATGATGAAGCCTCTGCTGTGCTTGATGCTGCTGTGCTGTTTTAGTCTTGTTCTGGGGTAGTTCTATGTTGTAATCAACACTTAGATTAAATCTCAAAGCAATTAGCATCTCAATTTTATCAAAGCAAAATGTTTTTCAAACTAAGTTGAAACAACCGATTGTTTTTTCGAAACAACCGATTGTTTACACTTAGGTGTTTTGAGAAAGTTTGAAAACTGTTTTTGAATGGTGGATTTTGTTAAGTAACAAAATAACCGATTGATTCGAAGAAACAATCGATTGTTTGTTTTAAAACCATAACAGAAAAACTGTTTTCATTGACTCAGCTTTAAATGCTTTAATTGAATACGCTCCAGTCAATAAATGCTTTGACCAATCTATTTTAAATGCAATTAAGAGTTTGTTAAGATTTGATAACAAACTATATTCTTAGATATATTCTGAAAAAAAGTTTTTAATATATTAAGAATCTTGAAACAAAGTTTTCATCTAAGAAGAGTTTTTCAAAGTATTCTGAGATTGCAAAAGAGTTGAGAGATTGATCAAGGTGCTGAATAGGATTCTCTTGTATTGATTTCAGATATTCATCTGTAACAAGTGTAATCTGTGTAAACTGCTGAACAATTCTGTTTGTGTGTGTTGCTGAGATTGGCTGTGTGTTCTTGAGGTGTTCAAGATTGGCCAAGGAGAGTGTGTTTCTTGAGGTGTTCAAGGTCATTCTCTTGGTTGTTGTTGTAAGTGATCAAAGTGGTGATTGCTTAGTGGATTTCCTCAGGGTTTCTGAGAAGACTGGATGTAGCTCTGGGTTGGAGTGAACCAGTATAAACAGCTGTGTACAATCTTTCTATCCCTAACTCTTTAATTTCAGTTTGTTTGTTGTTTGCTGGTATAAACAACCGATTGTTTTTTCTAGTGTTTCAGTTTTGCTTGCTTTTTTGGCTAACTGAATTGCTGAATCAATTGGTTTCTGAAATAAGTTCATTCTAGCTTTGAAAAGTTTGCGAAAACCCCTTTAAACCATTCACCCCCCCTCTAGTTTAAAGCCATCTTTTCTAACAATTGGCATCAAGAGCTTGGTTTTTGTAAGTCATTCAAGTTGATCCTAAAATCTTTCAAAATGGCTGATAGACTACCGTTTGGGGAAGGTGCCTCAATAAACAGACAACCCTTGTTTTGTGGTTTGAATTAAGTTTTGGAAAGTTAGAATGAAAATATTTATGGAATCTCTTGACAAAGGAATTTGGGATGCAATTAAAAATGGTCCTTTTATTCCAACGTTTGAAAAAGATGGTTCTGTCATTGAGAAGCCATGGTCTCAATGGACTGAAGCAGAAAGTAGAAAGGCCAAATTCGATGCATTGCCAAAAATATTATAACCTCTGCTTTAAATTCTGATGAGTTTTTCAGGGTCTCACAATGCAAGTCATCAAAGGAAATGTGGGATACTTTGGAAGTCACTCATGAAGGAACAAATGAGGTGAAAAGGGCTAGAAAGCTTGCTCTCATCCAAGAGTATGAGATGTTTAGAATGCTGAAAGGTGAAACCATAGCTGAAGTGCAGAAAAGGTTTACACACATCATGAATCACCTTATGAGCCTTGACAAGACGTTTGATAAAGAGGAGCTGAACATCAAGATCTTAAAATGTCTTGATAGAGCATGGCAACCAAAGGTAACTGCTATTTCCGAATCTAAAGATCTAACATCATTAAGTGTTGCCTCTTTGTTTGGAAAGCTTAGGGAACATGAGCTAGAGATGAATAGACTCAATGTTCAAGAAAGTGTAGATAAGCACACAAGGAGCATAGCCTTGAAAGCATCCAAACATAAGGGAAAGCAAGATTCAAGTGATGATAGTGATGAGGAAAATCTAAGTTTGTTGTCAAGAAAATTCAGCAAATTCCTCAAGAGAAACCGCAACAAAGACAACAACAAGGATAGGTATGGAAACAAGAAACCCAATGAATTTAATTCAAATAACTATACTTGTTTTGGTTGTGGTGAGCAAGGTCACATAAAGGCTGATTGTCCCAACAAGAGCAAAGAGAAAAAGACAAGCTACAAGGAGAAGAAAGGCAAAACAAAAAGGGCCTACATAGCTTGGGATGAAAATGAAGTGTCATCGTCATGTTCTTCATCAAGTGAAGATGAAAAAGCCAACATTTGCTTAGTTGCTGAGGATGATGATGATGATTCATGCAGTTCAAGTGAGGTAAGTTCATGTGCTTCCTTAAATGAACAAAACTATAGTGAATTGCTTGAAGCTTTTCAAGAAACACATGATGAAGCTAATAGATTGGTTCTTTCAAACAACCGATTGAAAGATCTTAACAATGGGCTAGAAAAGAAAGTTAGATCACTTGAAGAGGAACTGAGAAAAGCAAAAAGTGATTTTGAAAAACTGGAAAAAGATTTCAAAAATGCCTCTTGCAAGTGTGATACTCTCAATTGCACAAATTGTGAAAATCTTGAGAAAAAGGTTCACTATCTTGTAGAAACTGTGGACAAGCTTTCAAAAGGAAAGTCAAACTTTGAGAATGTCCTAGCATCTCAAAGCTGTGTTTTTGGAAAGGCTGGTTTAGGCTTCAATCCACAGAACAAGCAAGATAGATTTTCAAAAAGTTTTTTGAGAAAATCAGAAAAACAAGCGATTGTTAAGACGAAACAACCGGTTGTTACATGCTTTTACTGCATGAAGAAAGGCCACTCTGTTAGATTCTGCAAAATTAGAAAATATTATGTTCCTAAAGGTTTTATGAAATGGATTCCTAAGGGATGTGATGTTTCTAACAGCAAAGAAAAGCCAAATGGACCCAAATTTGTAAGGGGACCAAATCTTGCAACTTGAATTTGTTTATGCAGGAAAAATGAAGAGAAAAGGAAGATTTGAGCCTTCTGATCAAGCTGTTGAAGAAAAAGGGCAGTCATTGAAGCTGAATCAATGATGTGCAAAAGGTCAAAACAGTGAAAAAGAAGTTTTCTTGATCAACAAGCATTTGGCTCATTGAAGAAACAACACAAGGATAAGACCTTCCTTTTATTTGCTCTCAATTTCTGTTTCAAAGTTCTTTCTTATGATTAATTGTCTTTCAATCAATGTCATGTGCCTTAATCTGTTTCTGTTTATGGTTAAAAATTGAAAAATCAAGTTTTTAACTGCTGCAGAAAAACAACCGATTGTTTTGAGTCTGACAGCGCTGTGTAGAAATTGATTTAACTGATTTTTGAATTTCTAGCTGTTGCAGATATTTTTCAAAGGGAGAATCTTGGTCAAAGGATCTGTGTTGAAAGCTGATCACGTTCAGAAAGGATTTACAACAGTCATAAAGGAATATATTCCAAAATCTTGGAAAATCAAAAGCCTTAATGACTAGTCAAAGATCACATGTGAAGACCATGTGATTTTCAGCTTTTTCTGACATTTTCAGTGCAGAACAGAGTCAAGCCCTCTCTCTGAAAATCAGGTACCCATTGAATGAAATTAAATTCAATTTGATTCTCTTACTGCTATAAAATCAGGTGCAGCTTTCTTTCATCAAGAACAACCTATTGCAAGATCTCTTGCAACATCTCTTGCACTATCTCTTGAAAAATCTGGGTTTTGTGCTCTGCTCTGTTTTCGTCTCTGCTATCATGGAATCAACTCCTCCCACTGCTAAAAGAGTCAAAACCAGAGTTGTAAGGTCTGGAGGAAGGCTTGAAAGCTGGTTTTCTGGTGACACCGAGCTCATTGAGAAGTATAGATATGAAACAAGTGTCAAGAAGATAAACAACCCCAAGGTTGTGTGCTTCAACTGGTTCAAGGATCAAAAGCTTGACAATGTGAGGAAGCTTCTCAAAGACCAGTCACTTAGAAAGTTTCTGGAGCTCAAAGGTAACATATATCCAGATTTGGTGAGAGTTTTCTACACCAACTTGAAGTTTGAGGGAAACAACTTGGTCTCTCATGTAAAAGGCGTAGAGATGGAGATAACCCATGAGGTTTGGGCTGCAGTAGCTGGACTCAAGTTCTCTGGACTGAGAATCAACAAAGGAAACCTTGGTGTGGTAGAAGATTTCAACAAGATTCAGTTTTACAAAAGTTGCTTGAAGAATAATCAAACTCAAGTTAGCACTTGTTCGGTTGGTGGCTTGAAGCTAGATGAGAGGCTGCTTGCTCTCATTGTAACGTGGATCCTAACTCCTAGGGGGAGCAATCACTCTGTGTTGACTGAAGAAGATCTGGTTTACATCTTCTGCATTACCAAGAAAGTGAAGATCAATTGGATTCACATAATCAAAGAACATATGCAAAAAGCCATGAGGTTAGGTGATTACCATTATCCCTATGCTGTTTTAATATCTAAGTTTCTACTCTATTTTGAAGTTAATCTTGCAGATGAAACTTCTGAGCTGGTCAAGTCAACTCAAGAGTTGAACAATGGATCACTCAGCAAGATGGGCTTCACAAAAATAGGTGGAAAGTGGTTAAGTAAGGATGGTGATCATGGTGCCTCATCAAGTGGTGCTGCCAATCTTGAACCAGATGAAGCTGCTGATATGGATGTTCAACATGCAGATCCAACTGAAGATTTTCAAGATGCTGGACCTAGCACTGAAGATGGAAATCAAAGAGAAAGAATGCAAACCATGTCACCTTTTGAAAGACTCATGGTGAATAGGCTTGATAGCTTTGCTGAAAATCAAAGGAGCCTTCATGATCTGTGTGTTAGAAACTTTCAAAGGATTGACACAAGGTTTGACAACATGGATGCAAGGTTTATGACTCTGGATGAACAGATTGAAGCTGTCCAGAATCCGATCTTTGATCTTCAGTTTGCTGATGAAGAATATTGAAGAAAAACAACCGATTGAAAATCGAAAAAATCGATTGTTTTTTGTTGTTCTCGTTTCTGGTTTTTAAAATTTCTTTCCTTCTGCGGTTGCTGGTTTATTCTGATGTAATATGAACAATGTCTTATTTTATCTCTTATCTTTGTCTATTTGTGAAGACAAATAGGGGGAGATATATGCTGTGTTTGAAGTTTATTAATTTTCTGTTTTTCATAGTGTTAAAAACATGAGTAACATGAATTTTTGGCTCTGATATTAACTGTTTTAAGCTTTAATTGTTTATCTGTATACTAACAAAATATCAGAAAGTTCAAAATATTGCTCAAAGTTCTTTTGCAGAAACTGCTTCAGATTTAATCAAGAACAACACAAGCATCAAGGATTTGTCTTCATCAAATAGGGGGAGATTGTTGAACCAAGTGGTGTTCAATGTTTTGAAGAATCCAAACCCTTTGAAGGATGATGAAGCCTCTGCTGTGCTTGATGCTGCTGTGCTGTTTTAGTCTTGTTCTGGGGTAGTTCTATGTTGTAATCAACACTTAGATTAAATCTCAAAGCAATTAGCATCTCAATTTTATCAAAGCAAAATGTTTTTCAAACTAAGTTGAAACAACCGATTGTTTTTTCGAAACAACCGATTGTTTACACTTAGGTGTTTTGAGAAAGTTTGAAAACTGTTTTTGAATGGTGGATTTTGTTAAGTAACAAAACAACCGATTGATTCGAAGAAACAATCGATTGTTTGTTTTAAAACCATAACAGAAAAACTGTTTTCTTTGACTCAGCTTTAAATGCTTTAACTGAATACGCTCCAGTCATTAAATGCTTTGACCAATCTATTTTAAATGCAATTAAGAGTTTGTTAAGATTTGGTAACAAACTATATTCTTAGATATATTCTGAAAAAAAGTTTTTGATATATTAAGAATCTTGAAACAAAGTTTTCATCTAAGAAGAGTTTTTCAAAGTATTCTGAGATTGCAAAAGAGTTGAGAGATTGATCAAGGTGCTGAATAGGATTCTCTTGTATTGATTTCAGATATTCATCTGTAACAAGTGTAATCTGTGTAAACTGCTGAACAATTCTGTTTGTGTGTGTTGCTGAGATTGGCTGTGTGTTCTTGAGGTGTTCAAGATTGGCCAAGGAGAGTGTGTTTCTTGAGGTGTTCAAGGTCATTCTCTTGGTTGTTGTTGTAAGTGATCAAAGTGGTGATTGCTTAGTGGATTTCCTCAGGGTTTCTGAGAAGACTGGATGTAGCTCTGGGTTGGAGTGAACCAGTATAAACAGCTGTGTACAATCTTTCTATCCCCAACTCTTTAATTTCAGTTTGTTTGTTGTTTGCTGGTATAAACAACCGATTGTTTCGAAGAAACAACCGATTGTTTTTTCTAGTGTTTCAGTTTTGCTTGCTGTTTTGGCTAACTGAATTGTTGAATCAATTGGTTTCTGAAATAAGTTCATTATAGCTTTGAAAAGTTTGCGAAAACCCCTTTAAACCATTCACCCCCTCTCTAGTTTAAAGCCATCTTTTCTAACAATAGGGTCTTATCTGATGTGCCTCTGTCATAGCCTTGTGAGGTGAGGAAATCACTTAGCCTCTCATACCATTGCCTAGGAGCTTGCTTGAGCCCATATAGAGCCTTTTTGATTTTGAATATGTGTCCTGGATGCTGATGGTCTTCAAAACCTGGTGGATGTGAAACAAATACCTCTTAATTTATATAACCATTCAAGAAAGCACTCTTCACATCCATTTGGAATAACTTGAACCCTTTGATGCAAGAGAAGGCAAGTAGCAATCTAACAACTTCTAGCCGAGCCACTGGTGCATATGTCTCGTCATAGTCTATTCTTTCTTCTTGATTATACCCTTTAGCCACTAGCCTAGCCTTATTTCTGGTAATCACCCCATGCTCATCCATCTTGTTTCTGAATACCCATTTTGTTCCAATGATATTCATCTCAGGTATTCTAGGAACAAGAGTCCAGACCTCATTAAGAGCAAATTGATTTAGTTCCTCTTGCATGGCCAGAATCCAGTTACTGTCCTTGAGGGCTTCATTCAGATTTTTCGGTTCCACTTGAGATACAAAGGGCATTGTTTCACAGAAGTTATTCAAGGATTTCCTAGTTGATACTCCCTTCTCAATGTTCCCAATGACATTATCAAAGGTTAGGTCTCTTGGGGTTTTCCATTCTTTTGGCAAACCTGCAGACACAATAGGTTCTTGCATAACATGTGAGTCAGCAGTATCAATATGAATCGATTCATTTTAATTTAAAACAGATTTAAATTCATCATAGTCATGGTCATCAACAACAGTTTTAGATATGCTATGATCAGCTTCATCAAATACAACATGCATTGATTCTTCTACTATGAGCAATCTTTTATTGTAGACTCTATATGCATGACCATTCAAAGCATAACCAATGTGCACACCTTCATCAGATTTAGCATCAAATTTACCTAAATTCTCTTTGCCATTATTCAATATAAAGCATTTACACCCAAATACTCTAAGGTGACTCACACTAGGTTTCTTGCCCTTATACAATTCATATGGAGTTTTCTTAAGGATGAGTCTAATTAAGGTTCTGTTTAACACATAAGCTGCAATATAGACTGCATCTGCCCAAAAATACTTAGGAAGCTTAGATTCATTTAACATAGTTCTAACTAGTTCCTCTAATGATCTGTTTTTCCTTTCAACTACACCGTTTTGTTGGGGAGTCCTAGGTGTTGAACCATGTGGTGTTCAATGTTTTGAAGAATCCAAATCCTTTGAAGGATGATGAAGCCTCTGCTTTGCTCGTTGCTGCTGTGCTGGCTTTAGTCTTGTTCTGGGGTAGTTCAATGTTGTAATCAACACTTAGATTAAATCGCAAAGCAATTAGCATCTCAATTTTAACAAAGCAAAATGATTTTCAAACTAAGTTGAAACAACCGATTGTTTTGTCGAAACAACCGATTCTTTTGTCGAAACAACCGATTGTTTACACTTAGATGTTTTGAGAAAGTTTGAAAACTGTTTTTGAATGGTGTATTTTGTTAAGTAACAAAACAACCGATTGATTCGAGGAAACAATCGATTGTTTGTTTTAAAACCATAACAGAAAAACTGTTTTCTTTTACCGAGCTTTAAATGCTTTAACTGAATACACTCCAGTCATTAAATGCTTTGACCAATCTATTTTAAATGCAATTAAGAGTTTGTTAAGATTTGATAACAAACTATATTCTTAGATATATTCTGAAAAACAATTTTGATATATTAAGAATCTTGAAACAAAGTTTTCATAGAAGAGTTTTTCAAAGTATTCTGAGATTGCTAAAGAGTTGAGAGATTGATCAAGGTGCTGAATAGGGATTCTACTTGTATTGATTTCAGATTTCCATCTGTAACAAGTGTAATCTTTGTAAACTGTTGAACAATTCGTTTTGTGTGTGTTGCTGAGATTGGTTATGTGTTCTTGAGGTGTTCAAGATCAACAATCTTAGTGTTGGCCAAGGAGAGTGTGTTTCTTGAGGTGTTCAAGGTCATTCTCTTGGTTGTGGTGTAAGTGATCAAGTGGTGATTGCTTAATGAATATCCTCAGGGTTTCTGAGAAAACTGGATGTTGCTCTAGTTGGAGTGAACCAGTATAAACATCTGTGTACAATCTTTCTATCCCTAACTCTTTAATTTCAGTTTGTTTGTTGTTTGCTGGTATAAACAACCGATTGTTTTTCCTGATATCTTTGTTTTGCTTGCTGTTTTGGCTAACTAAATTGCTGAATCAATTGGTTTCTGAAATAAGTTCATTCTAGCTTTGAAAAGTTTGCGAAAACCCCTTTAAACAATTCACCCCCCCCCCCCCCCCTCTAGTTTAAAGCCATCTTTTCTAACACTAGGGGCTAAAAAGGTATGTAATATCCCATGTTTCTCACAGAACCTCTCAAATCTAGCATTCTGAAACTCTCCCCCATGATCACTTCGAATTGATTTTATACAGCAACCATTTTCATTCTGCAGAACCTTTGCTAATTTCTTAAAAGCATTGTAAGCATCATTTTCATGTGCAAGAAACAGAGTCCATGTAAATCTAGAGTAGTCATCAACAACAACTAAAGCATACAAATTTCCAGCCAAACTAGCAACTCTAGAGGGTCCAAACAAGTCCATATGCAATACATCCAATGGATTTTTTGTAGAAACAATGTCTTTTGAATTGAAAGAGGATCTGATTTGTTTACCTTTCACACAAGCATCACAGAGCCTGTTATCCTGAAATTTAATGTTAGGTAAACCAGAAACAAGATCTTTAGATTTCAATTTATTTAAGTGATTAGTGTGTATGTGAGCTAACCTTCTGTGCCACAGCCAAGACTCATTACTTCTAGACAATAAACACTCATTTGAAGAGTTAGTTTCCATGATATCCAAAAGGTATATGTTATTCACTCTCTTACCAGTAAACAGCACCTTACTAGAGGAGTCACTTGAGATTGTGCAGCCCTTTGACTTGAAGTTCACCTTGTATCCTTTGTCACAAAGTTGACTTATACTGAGAAGGCTATGCTTGAGTCCTTCTACATAGAGCACATTCTCAATAGTGGTTGAATTCCTTCTCTTCTGTTGGTTCATTAGGTTTAGGATACCTTCTCTTTTGTTGGTTCCTATCTCTGCTTTTCTTCTTTAGGAATCTGTTGAACCTCTTTGTAAGTAGGCTGATTGTTTCATCATGTTCAGCATCTTCTTTTTCCTCATTGATCTCATTCTGTTCACTTGCTTTCAGTGCAAGTCCTTTGGGTTTTCTTTCCACTATTTCCTGCTCTTTGAGTCTCTTGAGCTTCAGCTCATGCTCCATTAATTTCCCAAAGAGTGCAGCAGTTGACAACTTTGACAGATCACGGCTTTCTGATATGGCAGTCACATTGGGTTGCCAGCTTCTGTCGAGGCACTTCAGCACTTTTATGTTGAGTTCCTCTCTGTCAAATTCCTTTCCCAAACCAGTAAGGTGATTCACAATATGAGTGAACCTTTTCTGCACATCAGCAATGCTCTCCTCGGGTTGCATTCTAAACAATTCATATTCTTGGATGATAGAATGTTTTCTTGATCTCTTCACATCTTCAGTACCCTCATGAGTGACTTCTAAGACCTCCCACATCTCCCTAGCTGAACTACATTGGGATATCCTGAAGAACTCATCCATTGTTAATGAGGAGGTTATGATGTTCTTGGCCACAGTATCATATTGAGCCTTCTTCCTTTCAATCTCATTCCATTCAGATCTTGGCTTTACCACTTCTTCATCCTTAACAACCTATATTGGCACATAGGGTCCATGGACCACAACCTCCCAAATTAACACATCAATAGATTCCATGAAAATTTTCATTCTAATTTTCCAAAAAGCATAATTCATTCCATTGAACATAGGTGGGTCTATTGACAGAAGATCCCTTAGCAAAAAGAACTTTAAACTCAAACATTATTGCAAACAAACTTGATTAAAATACAAGTCCTAGCTCTTGATACCAATTGTTGGGTTCAATATTGTCAAAGTTCAAGAGGAGGGGGTGAATTGACCTTTTAAAACTTTCGCGCAGATTCAAGTTTTATCACAGTACACAGAAAATAAATCGATTTATTTAGTAATAAACAGATTTATTTTTACACTGTTTATGTATTAAAGCGTTTATATCAGTCAAGTAATTCTTGAAATTATGCAGATTGATTTGCAAGCTATACACACACTGATTTTAAAAGGATATTATGTAAAACAGAATCAGTGACCTTCAATTTTTAAGCAAGTGATAAATGTTCAATTATTAGCTTGACAATCAATTGGGTAACCTATCACAATCAAACTGTTCCAGTTGTAATTAACAGTTAATTTATCTTCTTAACATAACCAAATTGATTTTTCCAGAAAATAAGAACAGAATGAACAAGCCCAGAAAAAACAGATTTATTTTTAATTGAACAGATTCAATTTTAGACAAATTAACAGATAAGCAAGAAACCGAGTGCAGGGATGAAGAGAAATGAACACACAATAGTTATATTGGTTCACTCAAATGAGCTACATCCAGTCTCACCTAATCCAAGGTTAAATCCACTAAAAAAACGTACCAAACACACTTACACAACCACTGTTCTTGAACCCTACAAGAACCTTGGCACACTTGTTGAAAAACACTATTTCAGCACTCACACTCTTCATGAAACCCTATCAAGAAGAGCTTACAATCACACTATACAAGAACTCGAAATATGAAACGAATACACCTGATAGAGAATGCAGAAATTTTCCTTAGACCAGTAGAACAAATTGCTCACACAGTAGCAACACCTCTAACCAAGCCTTAGAGCCAACCAAGAACAAGCACACTTTTGATTTGTAAATTCTTTCAAGAACACATGCTAATTCTCTGTAAATCCTTAGTTCTCTGTTGTAAAACTTGTTTTCTCAATTGTATGATTCACCTTTAAACGCAGAAACAAGCTCTCCTTTTATAGAGAAACAACTTATAACAGATTTTCAAAAAACAGTTAAAGCTGTTATAAAAAGAACATATTGAAAATAAAATGAACAGATTTATTTTCAAAAGCAGTTAGAGAATCTGTTATGTGAAAGAGACTTAGTCAAACACACTGGTGCAAGGATAAAGCAAAAAAAACTTTTAAGATACACATGGCACCAAACTAAAAAGAATCCATTCATTTACAGATGAACAGATTTATTTTTCAAAACGATAACAGAAAAAAGCTTAACTATTGAAACACAATTGTTTTGAGAGAGTGAAGACTTAGTCAAAATACTTGATGCACAAAACCTAATTTTGAAAGGCCTTAGTCAATGCATCAGTTTAAAAAAGAATCTATTCATTTAAAAAAGAACAGATTTATTTTTTATGCCGTAAGGGTATTTTTTTTCAAAACATGTGAAAAACAATTTCAGAAAATTTGTGTTTGCTCTTATCACATGGTCAGGGGTTAAGAGGTGAGTTACCAAGCAAAAAGTCTACTCTAAACAACCTTTAAACTATACCTAAGACATACTTAAAGCAAATATAAATACAAATGAAATTTACACAAATGGCTTCATCAAACATATGTCTTGAAGGGGCATCAACCATCTTCAACAGAGAGGGCGTCGTCCAAGTGGCGACAGGTGCAAGCGGCGACGACCGATTTGGCGGGCTCAAGGACGGCAACACGAAACGGTGAGCAGTGGATGAAGGCATGAAAAGGAGAAGAATATAGAGGCTCAAGGACGGCGACACAAAATCCTTTGGAAAAGTGAAAAACAATGAAAAGAATAAGTGAAGAATATAGAAGATGCGATGGAGCAGAAATTTGAAATTTGAGGAGAAACAAAGACGGTTCCCTAAGGAAGTCGTGATAAGTCTTATTTCAGGTTATAAAGAGGGTTAGGAATCGTCGTGATATGTTCCAACTTATAAAGACGGTTTCAGTAGGAACCGTCGTGATATGTCCCAACTTATAAAGATGGTTTCAGTAGGTACTATCGTGATAGGTCCACGTTTGAAGTTTTAAAGACAGTTCCCTAAGGTACCGTCGTGATATATCTAACTTATTTACAAAATTGACACCGTATTTTTTTAACGATGGTTATTTCTAAACCGTCTTTGTTTGGAGTCGTTAATGAAGCTTTTTGTACTAGTGTATGTTTTTCGGAATCACTTTTCATTAAGCAGAGGAAATTGTGAAATTAATCGAATCTTGTTAGTGAGACGATGAAACTTTTGAACTAAGAGAAGAAGAGTTGATTTGAAGGATTCTACTAGCTATAGACAATGCAATTGTTTTTGAGAATCACCATGTCCTGTTACTTAACTATTTTTTTTTATTTGACGCGTATGTGAAATTCAAGTTACTCTTTAGATGTAGTTTCGTGGTTCGAATTTTTACTTTTGTTATTATTTTCTCTATAACTTTGTTCGTCTTAACATGTTGTGATTGTTGTTTGGTTGTACGGTGCAATTTTTTTACTTATCAGATGTGAAGCCTCATGAATTTGTATGGTACGGATTGAGTTGTCTGGAGATGTTGGCGGACCTTGGTGATTCATGTACCAAAGAAACTCATGAAAGAATCAGGATTATGGTATGTTGATTTGAGAACTGGAACATGCATTACAATTCATTCTTATGATATAAAGTACTACGTGTGATTGCTTAAGTTGTGATGGCTCCCATATTTGGTTTATTTACGTTGTGCATACTTTATTAAGGAAATAATATTTATCAAATTATACACAATTATTGTATACAATATTATACGATATTGTACCCAATTATATGCAATTAATTTAATAATGATAGAATCTCATGATGAGTGAATCCTGCCGAATTAGATTGTAATTTGGAGAGAGAAAGTCTCCCTACACTTGTATATATTTCCTATACATGAAGTGATGTAAATACACACATAAGAGAATGAAAACATCTTCTTTCTTCTTACATACAATTTCTTATATGGTATCAGAGCACTGATCTTGGTGTGCTTTGACAGTCTCTCCATTTTTATCCTCTAAATAAGAAATCATGTTTGGCAAAGAAGGCACCAGTAACGAGTCCAATAAAAACCTCATACAAGGCTTCACCGCCGAGCAAATTCAGCAATTGGCAACGGCTATTTACTCGCTCAACAATAACGGTAAAAGTGACACGTTTGTTAGCGTTGCAAGTCTGCTTGCTTAAAACTCGTCTATTAATTATCTTTTACAAAACCATGGATTTTGGATAGCGGAGCAACCAATCATTTTGCATCTGATTCACAATTTTTCACACACACTTCATCATCATTTATTCCAAATGTTAATCTGCTCACAGGTTCAACTGTGTCAATCTCATCTACGTGCACAATTAAATTCAATGATAATATCACTCTCAAAGATGTTCTTTGCGTTTCTTCTTTTAATTTAAATCTCATGTCTGTTTGTAAGATAACCAGTTCACTAAATTGTTGTGTCGTTTTTACTCCACATGGTTACGTTTTACAGGACTTGGCTACGGGGAGGATGATTGGCTCGACGCAGGCTTATACTACATGTCCCCTCTTCCAAACCAAGTCCACGCATCTCAAATTTCGACTGACCCTGATTTATGGCACAAGCGCCTCAAACATCATTCTCAGGCGTGTCTACAACTTGCATCTTCCTTACTACCTATCCCTATCAGTAAAAATCTCATTCCCATTCATAATAATTGTAGTATTTGTCCCAAAGATAAACAGACAAAGCTACCCTTTCCTTTAAGCACAATAAAATCTCATTCTCCATTTAATCAATTGCATTGTGACATTTGAGGTCCTCATAAAACCCCAACTCATTTTGGAAAACGTTTTTTTTCTCACTATAGTCGATGACTATACTAGATGTACTTGGTTATTTCTTATGAATCACAAGTCTGAAATCCAACATCTCTTAGAATCATTCATTACTTTTGCACAAAATCAATTTCAGACATTTATTAAAACCATCCGCGTTGACAACGAATAGGAATTTATTTCTATGCGTAATTTTTTTCTCAAAAAAGGCATTGAATGTCAACGCACTTGTGTGTACACTCCTCAACAAAATGGAGTAGTAGAACGCAAACATAGACACATTTTAAACACAACACGAGCCCTCCTATTTCAGTCCCATTTACCATTAGAATTTTGGGGGGAATCCGTTTTAACCGCCACATATATCATTAATCGCTTGTCAACACCTTTACTAAAAAATAAATCACCTTTTGAGATGCTATATAATCACCCACCTTCACTTTCTCACTTAAAAACTTTTGGTTGCCTATGTTATGCAACTGTTGTTTCACCTAAGCAAAAATTTGATCCACGCGCTCGACAGTGCATACAAATTATTTGATATATATGCAAACACTTTTTTTACAAGTCAGGATGTCATCTTCCATGAAAGTATTTTCCCATTCTGTCAACAGTCCCAGACACAGTTCTCACCTCCATTACAAGGTATTTTGCCCACTATTGACATTGACTTACCCACTCCTGTCCAACATTCACTCGATCAACCTTCTTCTCCTACTCGTCACAATGCACTTGAACCTCCATCAAACCAACCTTTTTCTCCTACTCGTCACAATGCACCTGAACCTCCATCAAACCAACCTTCTTCTCCTACTCATCACAATGCACCTGAACCTCCATCAAACCAACCTTTTTCTCCTACTCGTCACAATGCACCTGAACCTTCATCAAACCAACCTTCTTTTCCTACTCATCACAATGCACCTGAACCTCCACCAAACCAACCTTCTTCTCCTACTCGTCATAATACACCTAAACCTCCAGGAGACCAACCTTCTTCTCCCATGCCAAGAAGTCTAGCACCCATTACCAAACCTTCTCCAATCGACCTTCCTGTCCGAGGATCCAGTCGCACATCAACCCCACCTTCTTGGCTTCAAGACTACGTAACGGGATCCCAAGCCAATCGTTCGACCATTGCCCAAGATTGACCGAATGGAACCAGGTATCCTATGCATCATTTTCTTTCTAATTCACGATTTTCTTCTACATATAGTGCATATCTTGCTAACATCACCGCCACCAAGGAACCTCACACTTATGCTCAACCTATCCTTGATCCAAATTGGCAAAAAGCAATGGACGAAGAGTTTTCCGCCTTGTAGCTAAATCAAACGTGGACCTTGACATCGTTACCCGCTGAGCAGAAACACATCAGATGCAAATGGGTTTATAAAATAAAGTACAACTCAGATGACAACGTTGACAGATATAAGGCGCGCCTTGTCAAAAAGGGGTACACTCAGATTGAAGGTGTCAACTATTCTGAAACTTTTTCACCAACAACAAAATTAACAACTTTGAGGTGTCTCCTCACCATTGCAGCAGCTAGAAATTGGTTTACTCACCAGCGAGAAGTGAAAAATGTCTTCTTACATGGCACATTGCATGAAATTATTTACATGGACTTGCCACTCGGGCATCATCGACAGGGGGAGAACATTGTATGTCGAATCAACAAATCCCTTTATGGTCTCAAACAGGCATCCTGGACATGGTTTTCAACATTTTCTCACGTGATTAAAACTATAGGATTTCAATAGTCCAAGACAGACTACTCTCTATTCACAAGACATAATAACTCATCATTTACTGCCCTTTTGATTTTTGTGGATGATATTCTTTAGACAGGAAATGATTTAACAGAAATTCAGCGTGTTAAAGACTGTCTATTACAACAATTTCACATTAAAGATCTTGGAGACTTAAAATATTTTCTAGAGATTGAATTTTCCCGTTCCAAAACTGGTATTTACATGTCACAAAGAAAATATGCGTTTAACATTTTGCATGATACAGGACTCACAGGTGCTTGTCCAGACAAATCTCCAATGGTGCAATACCTA
This sequence comes from Phaseolus vulgaris, assembly GCF_051622355.1. Classification (NCBI taxonomy): domain Eukaryota; kingdom Viridiplantae; phylum Streptophyta; class Magnoliopsida; order Fabales; family Fabaceae; genus Phaseolus; species Phaseolus vulgaris. The sequence continues at coordinate 34,736,469 of NC_143504.1, forward strand.
AGACTCACACCAGACGATGGAGAGTTATTAAAGGATCCAGTCAAATACAGGCGACTCGTGGGACGACTCATATACCTCATGGTTACTCGACCTGACATAGCATTTTCGGTTCAGACCCTAAGTCAATATATACAGGATCCACGGAAACCTCATTGGGATGCCGCAATTCGAGTCCTAAAGTACATCAAAGGATCACTGGGATAATGATTGTTATTGCCATCCGAAAACAATCTGACATTGACAGCTTATTGCGACTCAAATTGGGGAGGTTGTCAGACAACTCGGAGATCAATATCTGGGTATTGCATTTTTCATGGTTCTTCTATTATCTCATGGAAGTCAAAAAAACAGACAAACGTATCAAGATCATCAGCGGAAGCAGAATACCGCGCGATGGCCAATACTTGTTTGGAGATAGTTTGGTTGCAATATCTGTTGCAGGATTTAAAGGTGCCATGTAACTTGTCAGCTCAACTTTTAAGTGATAATCAAGCGGCATTACATATAGCAACAAACCCAGTATTTCATGAACGCACAAAACACATCGAGATAGACTGCCACATTGTGCGAGAAAAATTACAAGTCAGGATAACCAGTCCTTCATATGTACCAACACAATACCCAGTTCGCAGATATTTTTACGAAGGCACTGGGCAAGGAACAGTTTTTGATGCTACGATACAAGTTGGGGTTCATGATCTTCACCTACCAACTTGATGGGGAGTATTAAGGAAATAATAATTATCAAATTATACGTAATTATTGTATGCAATATTTTATTATGATATTGTACCCAATTATATGCAATTAATTTAATAATGATAGAATCTCATGATGAGTGGATCCTGCCTAATTAGATTGTAATTTGGAGAGAGAAAGTCTCCCTATACTAGTATATATTTCCTATACATGAAGTGTGATGTAAGAATAAAAACATCTTCTTTCTTCTTACCTACAGTTTTCTTATATACTTGATTTAAAAAAATGAGAAGTTATTATAATTATAATTTTCCTATACGTTACTTATTTTATTTTTCCCACCTCCATACAACTGAAATAGATGAGGTATGATTGGCAAGTGATTGGTTATGTGGTTAGCAAGTGATTGGTTATGTGGTTATTTCTTTAATTTCTAAGTTAAAAATGTGATTGATTGCACATAATTGAAATTATAGTACATACAGGATAGAAATATTCGATAATATATATAATACATTACTATATTTTGGCAATCTCAAAACTGGTTGATTGGGCAGGTTGTTGGATGTGATGGTACAATTGGTGTGTATTAGGATGTCTTACAGAACTTCGCACACTGGTTCGAGAGCCAGTTCCTCAGGTAGGGATCATATCGTTGGGTACAGGCAATGACCTTTCTAGGAGTTTTAACTGGGTAAGCCTCCATACGCTTGGAAATAATGGGTTAAATGAATGTTGGGTCTACTCTATAATCAGTCTTTCTAATATTTTTCAGGGTGGGTCATTTCCGTTTGCATGGAGGTTTGCTATTAAGAGAACTCTGCAAATGACTAGTATTGGGACTGTCAAGCGGTGGGTCATTTCCGTTTGCATGGAGGTTTGCTATTAAGAGAACTCTGCAAATGACTAGTATTGGGACTGTCAAGCGGTGGGTCATTTCCGTTTGCATGGAGGTTTGCTATTAAGAGAACTCTGCAAATGACTAGTATTGGGACTGTCAAGCGTTTGGATAGGATTTGTGTATTTGCTTATAGTTTATATGTTTTTTCTTTACTGGGGGATATGAAGTCACTGAATGAAATGAGTTTGGTTTGGCTTTTAGCTTTTACCATGGTTAGTTGCAGATAAAGTATGAGGATCGTTAATTTAAAATTATTTGTACATCTTCTATGTATGAACTTTTAGAACTGTTGAGTTGAATTTGGGTTTTATACTGAGATATACTTTTATTGAGTTCTCTTTGCTGGTTCACGTATATTAAATTGGTATAATACATTTTTCAATGCAGTTGGCGAGTTTCCCTTGCAATGCCAAAAGGCACATCTGTGAAACTACTGCATTGTTTGTAGCCTGCAACTCTTGATCAGGTTATTGTCTTGTTTCTAATGATTGATTCTAAATCATATTAAGCAAATACTCTATTAAAGACTTTTTTTTTTTTCATATCCAAAAATCACGTGTCAAGGAAATCGTAAATTTGGAGTTTCTTTGTTTGATTAGTCAAAAATATTTCAGGAAATGTTCTATAATTTCTTGAAATAAAAATATTCAATTTATTGTCACATTAAATTAAAAAATTTAATAAGAGTATTGTAGTGTTTTTTTAGTAAAACAAATATTTTAGCTAAGGAAGCTAAATTTCTACATTACTCGTGAAAATAAATGTAATGAGTATCAGAGTAATTTTTTTAAGTAAAAATTAGGAAAGTTAAATTTCTATATTTCTCATGAAAATAATTGTGAGATTTGACCAAAACTTTTCAAAAATAAACTCTAATATTGTATTTTAGGAATTCTAAAAAACTAACCAGCACTGTTTTGAGTTATGATTATTTATGAAACAAAAATCCTCTTTTCATTCATTAATTAAACTGAATGTTCCTCTTTTATTTGTTTTAGAAAACTTTTCAAATTAAGCTCACCCCTACCCAAAAAGGAAAACTAAAATATAGAGAAAACTTAAAATATTGAAGTAAAATCACTATAACCCGAGAGTATGGGGAAAAAAGAAAATAAAAAAATACATGTATATTTCTACCGATGATTCACGGAGTACTTTCTATTATTTTCATATTACTTTAGCCTTCTTAAGTAATAAACCATTATAAATTTTTGCATAATTTTTTAAACTTTATATTAGCTTTTTCAAGCATCCTAAAATTTAATTTATTAAACAATAAATTGTTGAAAATCCCACATCGACTAGAGATTAGGACATTTTATTGTATATAAGTGGGTGCAAACCTCACATTCATGAACTGGTTTTATGGGGTTGAGTTAGGCTTAAAGTCCTTGTAATATGGTATCAGAGCTCTGATCAGAGCTGTGGTTGCTACATTTATCTATGGGTGAAGTTGTTGATCCTTCACAAGATCTTTGTTCACCTTACCATGTTAGTTCATCAAATAATTCATCCTTGAATAGAGTTTACTCTCTCATTACACAACAAGAGAGACAAGTTTTTGGTGATCAATCCAAGACAATGATCGTTACTAGCAAAGGAGGTTATAATAACAAGGCTACGACCTATGGCATGGGTGGTGGATATGGAAGAGGAAGCTATGGAGGAGGATATACTTCCAAAATTTGCAGTTATTGTGGAAAGACAGAGCATACCATTGATACATGCTATAAAAGGTGTGGTTTTCCACCTCATTTCAAATTTAAAAATCAAAACCATCATCAGAGTCATGCAGCCTTTCACAATACAAATTTTAACAATAATGAGCAGAATCATGAAGGTTCAAAGTCAAAAGTGGAGTCTCAACAAATTGGTTTTACTCCTGAGTAGTATCAAACATTGTTAGCTCTTTTACAACAGGTCAAATCCAGTGACAATGTTTCTAGTCAAGTCTTTGTTATTCCTTCCAACATGACAACACAAACTGGTAATAACTTTATTTCTTCTTTTAGTTCTTGGATTATTGATAGTGGTGCTACTTATCACATTTGTTCATCCTTAACTTACTTCACTTCGTATCATCAAATTGATCCTATTTATTTCAAATTACCAAATGGAAATCAAGTCATTGCCAATTATTCTGGAAGTGTTTTTCTCAATCAAAATCATGTCATAAACAATGTTTTGTATATTCCTTGTTTCACTTTTAATCTTCTTTCAGTAACAAAATTGATTGATAAACTATCTTGTGTTCTTACCTTTTGATCCTGCTTGTTGACCAGAACGTTGGAACCTGCCTCGTCAAAGGATCGACATGTGCACCGCTTCAAACCTCCGTCCTTCTTCAAGATCCACCTCAAGAACCTGCAAAAGAACAGAGCGGCGCCGCTGCGGCCGATCGCACTCCAACGCCCAAGTCAGTGACCGAACCACCAAATATTAAGAGCAAGAACACTCTAGAACTCTCAAGGAACCGTGCAATGTTCTCTCTCACAGTATGCTCAAGAACTCGCAAGCGTAAAGAGTATAATCTGAACATGCGTACCTCAGAAGTTCGTTGGGGAACCCTTAAATACCTGGTTACTTTCTCTCTCCTGACAGTTACAGACCTGGACACGTGGCTCGCATCCAGTCGTACACGTGCCATCATCTGGAGCCTCCTTGACTTGGGCACTGCTTCTGACTTTCTTTTTGGCTAAGTTACTTACGCATGGTACTGCCCAATGCATAGCTAACTTGGGAGTGCAATCTCTACTGGAACTGGCGAGTTAGGGTGCCTTCGTACACCTTCCCTGTGGTCTCGCCGGCCGCCTTCATAATCTGCACCACCTTCATCTCTGGCGATGTGCTTGCTCTGGCGATCTCCAATCATTTGGTCGCCTGAGTTTACATTTGGCGACTTCATCTTTAACCCGGTGATCGCCGGTTCTGGTATGCTGGAGATCGGAACACGCCAACTTAATAACTGGCGACTTCACGAGCCCCCCGACTTCCTCCTCTTCTGTCAACCTGGCGCCTTGTCAACACGCCTATACTGTAGCTGGATGCCACGTCATCACTTCCGACTACCAGGGCGGTACACAAGCCCCCCAGTCTTAAGCGAAGACTTGTCCAGCGAAAAGGCTTAAAGAGTCACGTCATCTACGTGGCACTGGCGCAGAATTCCAAGCGGTTGCACTTTCTGCTCCTCTGACGCTCCACCAAACACTCCCCATCGTTCGACACGTGGCTTCATCAACGGTTGCCTTCAGATAACGTTTGCGCTTCCCAAACCCATTTCGAAAAACCCTTAAACCCCTTTTCGCTCCACTGTTCCATCACTTTCTTCGTATTCTCAAACGCTCCACCTTTCTTCTGCAAAAAAGCTCTCAACGTTCTTCAACTTCGCGAATCAACAACTTCCTTCATCGCTCCTCCGATCATAAAAAGGTACTTCCTTTCCTCCTTCTGGTGATTTTTCCTGCATCTTAACCGATTCGCATCATCCTTTAACTGTCTCGTGCATACGTTGTGGGTTGTTTTCTCCATTTCTCCTTTCTCGCGACTTAGGGCTCTGTCAGCGCCACAACGAACCTACGTTCGTTCGTTTTTCACCCTTCTTCCATGATCGAGTCAGCCTCTGTGAACCCTGATCATTTTTCCTTTTCTTCTTCCTTTGCAGCTTCAACAATGACTCGCTCAAAGATCACCCCAAATCCTCCTCCTTCATCACGAAACCCCTCTTCACAAGCACACGACCCACCGCGAGTACGTGGCGCTTCGTCTTCTCAGGCTGAGAGGCTTGCACCTTCCCGCCCCAGCCTGGCCCAGGCTACTCCGCCTGTCACCGGAGGAGCCTCCGTCCCCCCACCAGACTTCAAAAAACTATACCCCTGGGCCAACTCGACCCTGTTGGGGGAAACATCTTCTGTGAACACTGCTGGGGCAGTTCTGCGATTGACGAAAGGGGATGAACCTCACCAATCATTCCACAAGGAGCACGACGAGAAGATGACAGTGCTACCTTGCCCCCCTGGCCTGCCAGTTTGTGCTGACGACAAGGCAAACACCGGTGGAGCCTTCTGTTTCGTCTACACAACCCTATTCAAGAAGGTGAAACTCAGGTTTCCCTTCACTCGCTTTGAGAGGGAGCTTCTCACCGAGCTCAACATCGCCGCCGCCCAGCTTCATCCCAACAGTTGGGCGTTTGTGCGGGCATTCCAAGTCATGTGCGACCACCTGGGGTTGCCAGCATCTGTGGATGTCTTCTTATTTCTCTTCGAAGCCAAGCACCCAGGAGACCGCCTGTGGGTAAGCTTGAATGGGATTGCTGGGAGGTCGATCCTCTCCATCTTCCAGCAATCCTATAAAGACTGGAAGGGCAAATTCGTCCAAGTGCGTCCCAATGACAAAGACGCTTCCTTGCTCGACGGTTTCCCCTTGTATTGGGTAAACAAGGGGAACAAAGAGTCCAAAAGCTGCTTCAGGAGACCCAGAAGTCCTGATAGCATGGGCGCTTTGGACAGAGATCTCTGTTTTTTCTGGAAGAGTGTGGCAGACGCCAACATCACCTTCCTAACCACCACACTTATCTGCTTCGAGTTCTTCGAGGACCAGCTCGAAATTCGAATAGGTTAAAACGTTTAAATTCTTGTTCTAATACTTACTCCTGTTAACTGTTTCTGGGCGTCTTGTGCGTTGTGCGCAAGACTTTGGTTTTATTTTTCTACACCCTTTATCTGCTTTGCTGCGTATTGCCTTATGCATTCATTTTCCCTCTGAACTAACCCTTGCATTTTTGCTCTATGCAGATAATATGTTGGGCCAGGGCAAGCTCGCTGAACTGAGGGCGCTCGCCCGAACCCACGGGTTGGCATCGGGTTCACAAATCGTGCCAAACTCTGTGGTGGAGATCGCCGCTGCTCAAGGCAGATCGCCACCCAGGGGCCCGACTTCCTCTGAGGCCCAACCCGCCAACCAAAGAAAGAAGCTTGTCCTCAGGAAACCCAAGAGGAAAGCTCCCCAAGTAGTCCATGAGGAGGAAGAGGAAGACGACGAGGTAACAGAAGATGGACTGATCACGAAGAGGAAGAGGGTGGCACCTTCTTCTCCGCCTGCTCCACCCCCTCTTCCAACATCAACGCCGCCGTCTACGCCTGCTCCTCCTCCATCATTGCCACCTCCTCTAGCTCCTGCTTCACCAGTCCAAGCCATTCCATTGGCATCCGCGCCACCTGCGGTTGAGGCCCCCGAGCCAAACTTCATGGAGGACCCCCCGAGCGCCTCCACACCTTGTGCAACAGTTGGAGGGGGTCCTCCTTCAAATGCCTCAGTCGCAGATGTTGCTCCAATCGGGGATGAAGTTGCTCATGACTCTCCAATCTTAATTACTGAGTCCCCGACGTCGCCACCTCGCCAAGAAGCACCTGCTTATCAACCTACTAAAGAAGGTGGCGGCGAGAGCCAACAACAGGCCCAACCGGCGCCTCCACAGGCAGGTCTCTCCACTGAGGTTAAGAGGATGTGGGAGCCTTTCTCTGCTAAACTGAAGATGATGGCAGAAGACTTCCCCACCATTATCTCTAGAGCTGTGGAGAGCTCCACCAGGAAGCTCCAGGACGACCTCTTCAACCTTCGAACTGAGAATAGCACTATGAGGGTTGAGGTGGAGAAATTGTCCTTCAATCTGACACTCGCGGAGGTTGAACACTCCCGAGTAGAAGATGCGATGAGCACTGAGCTCCGGTTGGCGCGCAAGGAAGCTACCGACCTCCGCCATAAGGTACAACTCTTGGCTCAAGAAAAAATCGAGCTGGAGAGCAAGATCGTGCCTTATCGCGTCAAGGTGGCTGACCTGGAGGCTCTCATAAAAACTGACACCGCCAAGGTGAAGAAACTGGAGCAAAGGTCAGCCGACCGGGAGGTCTTCCTTGGAAAGGTGGAGAAAGCGAGGGATGACGCCATGGCTGAGCTTGTCGAAGCCAACATAGAAAAGGGGAAAATCGCTGCCGAATTGGGCCAAGTGCAAGCAGAATCCAAGAAGGTTGCTGAAGACCTTCTCCAGGCTCAAGAAACCAACGACAAACTCAAGAAACAAGTTGAAGAGCTTAATATGAGTTCTGCCCAAATTCTGGCTGCTGGATTTGAAGCTACACGGGAACAGTTCGCCTGCTTATTCCCTGACCTGGATCTTAGCATGGTGTCCCTCAACAACGAGGTGGTGGATGGAAAGGTGGTTCCCGCTGAAGACTGATCAATTTCCTCCATCCACTACCTCTATGCTTTCTCTTTGTATTTTGTAATGAACTTTCTTCTTTTTCTGTTTACGTACCCCGAACTGATATTTACTCAATGAAATTGCCTTTGTATTTCTTCCTGTAACTTCTTTGCCTGCTTTAACTTTCCTTGCGTGATTTACTTCCAAGAAATGACTTAGCGATTTCGTAGGCACGATCTTATACTTGACTGCTTCGAGCCACTTCAACTTCGAAAAATAACCACTTTAACAACTTGTAACCTTAAGGCAATTAACCTTAGCGCAAAATTACTCTTCAAGCAACGAACTTTAACTCAACTATTGGCTTAAAACGTCGCTTCACCCCATCTGCTTCATCAAAACGGGTCTTTAACTTTCTCGCCGCTGTTTGAACTTTTCATGGTCGCCAAAGACTCACTTGGCGATATCAGCTTCTTTCTGGCTTCATACCTTGGCCATTGTTCTTTATCTGGGGTAGAGGCGCCTTTCGGATCCTTCTCTACCTTCCTGAGCTTCAGAACAAAAGACCGGGTGGCTAGGCGTTCTCTTCGAACCTACCTTAACCACCTTCCAAACTTCGTCCACCCTTAACACCATACCTGAATTCGTTCGAGACGAGAAGGATTTTACCTTGCCTGAACTTGCTCATCGGCGAGAAGGTCTTTAGCTCGCCTGAACTCGCTCATAGGCAAGAAGGTCTTTTACTTGCCTCTACATTGCCCCGGGGGTTACATCTTCTCGCCCCCAGAAACACTGAGGACTTTTCACTGGTGCCTCTACATTGCCCCAGGGGTTACATCTCCTCGCCCCCAGAAACACTGAGGACTTTTCACTGGTGCCTCTACATTGCCCCAGGGGTTACATCTCCTCGCCCCCAGAAACACTGAGGACTTTTCGCTCTTCCTCGCCTGCACTCGCTCGACGGCGAGGAGGTCTTTAACTCGCCTCAGGACGCGCGAGGGCGTTGAGGTCTTTTAGCTGGTGCCTCCGATCGCCGAAAGACAATGAGGACTTTAACTTTAACTTGTGCCTCCGATCGTCGAAAGACGATGAGGACTTAAAACTTTAACTGGTGCCTCCGATCGCCGAAAGACGATGAGGACTTAAAACTTTTAACTGGTGCCTCCGATCGCCGAAAGACGATGAGGACTTAAAACTCTTTAGAAAGCATGCAATATATCTTTAACTTGCCTTAAGCCACATACAAGTGACAAGGTCTTTCTTCAAAACCTTCTGAAAACAACAGGCACGCAATCTAAAACAACTTGTACTTTGAAAACTTCTCTTTATTGGGTGGCCTCATTAAAAACCCTCCTTGGGGAAAAAAGAGTGCCCCCTTTAAACTGTTTTAACAGAGACATTGTAATATAACTTCGTGTTTGTCTTTACTTACAAGGCTTCTTAACTGTAATACAACTTCAGGTGCGTGGCGTTCCAAGTGCGAGGAATCTCCCCTCCTTCCAATGTCTCTAAGTGGTACGCGCCGTTCCCGAGCGCCTCGGTTATTCTGAACGGCCCCGTCCACTTAGGCGACAGTTTATTCTCCATCTCGTACTGGTGGGCTTTCCTCATCACCAGGTCGCCTTCTCTAAACTGTCTTGGCATCACCTTCGAGTTGTATCTTCATTCAATCCTTCTCTTCACCGCTTCAGCCTTCAATCTCGCCTCTTCCCTGACCTCATCCAATAGATCCAGGTTCAGCCTTCTCTCTTCATTCGAGTCTTCCTCTACGAAGTTCTGGAATCTCGGCGAGTTCTCCTGGATCTCTACTGGAATCATTGCATCACACCCATAGACCAAGCTGAACGGGGTCTCGTGGGTTCCTGACTGCTCGGTGGTGTGGTACGCCCAGACTATACGGGGTACCTCCTCAACCCAGCTTCCTTTGGCTTTCTCTAGTCTTCTCTTCAAACCTCTCAGCAACACCCGATTAGCTGACTCTACTTGGCCATTAGTCTGAGGGTGCTCGACGGATGCAAACACTTGTTGAATTCCCACCCCCTCGCAAAGCTTCTTCAACAGGTGGCTTGCAAACTGAGTCCCATTGTCCGACACCAGGCGCTTAGGCACAACAAACCAGCACACAATATTCTTCCACACGAAACCTTCGATCTTGTGTGCGGTGATCTGGGCCACTGGTTCTGCTTCGATCCACTTGGTGAAATACTCAATCGCCACCACCAAGTACTTCATCTGCCTGATCGCCAGCGGAAATGGTCCCAGGATGTCGATTCCCCAAGTATGAAACGGCCAAGGGCTGTAGATCGACTTCAACTCCTCGGGAGGCACCTTATGCTAATCGGCGTGCTGTTGGCATTGTTTGCAACACTGGGCATACTTCTTGCAATCTTCTCTCATCGATGGCCAGTAGTAACCTGCACGCAGAGTCCTCGCGGCCAGAGCTCGACCCCCGATGTGGCTTCCGCATATACCTTCGTGGAGCTCTGCCATGATTCTCGTGCACTTCTCGCCATGTACGCATTCCAGGAGTGGGTGAGTGAACCCAAACCTATACAGATCGCCATCAATCAACGTGTACTTGCTAGAATTTTTCTTTACCTTCCTGGCCTCTGTCGGATCCAGTGGGAGAAGGCCATCTGCCAGGCACCGCTTGTACTGTGTTATCCAGGTGTCTGGCTCATGGATAGCGTAGACCTGCGTCATGTTCACCTTCTCTCCTCGGCATGCTCTAATTCTCGGCGATCTCAAAGTTTCTTGCGTTAAAGACTTGTGACTTCTTGCCGCTTTTTCCGTCGACCTGCTTATCTGAAGAACCAGGTGATCTGCCACAAATGCCCTCGGCGTCTTCAGAGTTTCTTGAATCACCGTCCTCTGCCTACCCCCCTTGCCTGAACTGGCGAGCTTGGCCAGCAAGTCAGCTCGGGCATTCTGCTCTCTGGGCACATGCACCACTTCAAAGGAGGCAAAGGAACTCTTCAATTCTAGCACATACTCCAAGTAAGCTGCCATTTGTAGATCTTTAGCCTGGAACTCGCCTGTTACTTGTCCCGTGACTAGCAGCGAGTCACTCTTAGCCATCAACACCCTGGCTCCCATCTCTTTGGCCAGCAAAATCCCGGCGATCAGCGCCTCATATTCTGCTTGATTGTTGATGGCTTTGAAGGCAAACCTCAAAGATTGTTCGATCAACACGCCGTTGGGTCCCTCCAGGATGACTCCAGCACCGCTACCCTGCTGGTTCGACGATCCATCCACCGAGAGCACCCAACGGAAGTCGTCCCCTTCAACTCGTGTCGCCTCAGATGAGAGCTCAACCACGAAATCTGCAAAGATTTGCCCCTTGATCGGGCCTCGGGGCTCATACTTAATATCAAACTCTAACAGTTCGACTGCCCACTTCACCATCCTCCCAGCGACGTCAGGCTTCTTCAACACCTTCTGGATGGGCAAGTCAGTCATCACCAGAATCGTGAAGCTGTGGAAATAGTGGCACAACCTCCTCGCCGAAAATACCACAGCCAGCGCAGCCTTTTCCAGGGCCTGATATCTTGTTTCGGGGCCCTGCAACACCTTACTAACAAAATAAATAGGCTTCTAAGCCTGATCTTGATCCTGGGCGAGCACCGCACTCACCGCCCTCTCAGTTACTGCAAAATACAACCTGAGAGGGGTTCCCACCAGCGGTTTACACAGGACCGGCGGGCTCGCCAGATATTCCTTCAGCTTGACGAAGGCTTCCTCGCACTCCTTCGTCCAAGCAAACTTGTTATTCCTCCTTAGGCACTGAAAATAGGGATGGCCCTTTTCTCCGCTAGCTGACACGAAGCGAGACAGGGCTGCCATCCGACCTGTTAGCTGTTGAACCTCCTTCACCGTAGCTGGGCTCCTCATCGCCAAGATGGCGGCACACTTATCAGGGTTGGCCTCTATGCCTCTTTCAGTTAAGAGGAAACCCAAAAACTTTCCAGCCTCCACGCCGAAAATGCATTTCTCTGGATTCAGCTTTAATTTGAACTTGGCGATCGTCGTGAACAACTCCTCCAAGTCTGCAACGTGCTTCCCTTTCTCTGGCGAGGTCACGACCATGTCATCAACGTACGCTTGCACATTCCTTCCCAGCATCGGCGCAAGTACTCGATCCATCAACCTCTGGTACGTGGCCCCCGCGTTCTTCAGCCCAAACGGCATCACCTTATAGCAGTAGCACGATCTCTCGGTCATGAAGGCGGTCTTCTCTTCATCCATGGGATGCATTTTGATCTAATTATACCCCGAGAAGGCATCCAGGAAGCTCAACAACTTACACCCTGCAGCACTATCCACCAGGGCATCTATGCTTGGTAAAGGATATGAATCCTTTGGGCAAGCCTTGTTCAGGTCAGTGAAATCGACGCACATGCGCCATTTCCCGTTACTCTTCTTCACCAGCACGACATTTGTCAGCCATTCAGGGTACTGGACTTCCCTGATGTGGCCTGCAGCGAGGAGTTTCTGTGTTTCGTCCCTGATCGCCTGCCTCCTCTCCTCGTTGAACTTCCTTCTTCTTTGTCGCACTGGTCTCACCAAGTTGTCCATCGCCAGATGATGGCACAAGAAGTCGGGATCGATCCCGGGCATGTCCGAAGCGGACCATGCAAACGCGTCCAGATGCCGCTCAATCACCTTGGCGATCTGGTCCTGGAGCTCAACCTCCAGGGATCTTCCCAGCTTGAAGATCTTTCCCCCGATTTCTCTCTCGAGCCACTGCTCGACGGGTTTTGGTCTGGTTTCTCTGGCGATCACCGCCCTGGCGATTCCCAGTTCTCTCGCTTCCTCAGGGCGATCCCTGGCCTCTTCCTCCTCCAGGCCAACGTTCCCCTCCCCTAGCTCAGCATCCACCATCTCCACGTCTCTTCCGGCGGTCTCTTCTGTTACCGTCGATCTGGGCTTCACACCAGGAGGCGGGGTGGTTGTTACGTAACTCACCGATCTCTTGTTTTTCAGGCTATTCTCATAGCACTTCTTCGCTTCCTTCTGATCGGATTTGATGGTGATAACCACCCCCTCCATGGACGGCAACTTCACCTTCATGTGCCGGGTCGACGGTATGGCACCTATCCTGTTGAGCGTGGGTCTTCCCAACAGGATGTTGTATGCTGAAGGAGCGTTTACAACGAGGTATTTGATTTTCTCCGTTCTTGAACCCGCCACATCTGTAAACGTTGTCCTTAATTCTATGTACCCCCTGACCTCCACCTGGTCACCAGCGAAACCATACAAACACCCTCCATAGGGCCTCAGCTGGTCAAGGGGCAGCTCCAACTGCGTGAAAGTCGGCCAAAACATCACGTCTGCCGAGCTTCCTTGGTCCACCAGCACCCTGTGGACCTTCCTTCCTGCTGTTATCAGCGAAATTACTATGGGATCGTTGTCATGAGGCACAACATCCCGGAGATCTTGCTTGGTGAATGTAATATCCACTTCCGGCGAGTGGTCTTCAAACATATCCACCTTCATCACAGACCTCGCGTACCTCTTCCTCTGTGATGCGGTGCATCCACCTCCTGAGAAACCCCCTGCAATGGTGTGGATCTCTCCATGCGTGGGCATCTCGTGCTGCTGAGCCTCAGCACCTGCTGGTTGGGAGCTCGACGCGCCCCCCGTCCTTCTGTCCAACAAATAGTCATTTAGGAACCCGCTCTTTACCAGATCGTCGATCTGGTATCCTAATGCTAAGCACGAGTCCACTGTATGGCCAAAGCCCTGGTGGAACTCACACCAGGCGTCTGGCTTTGGCCCCAGCACCTTGTCGCCCACCTTTTCTGGCGCCTTCAACCTAGCAGATATATTGGGAATGGCGATCAGGTCCGCCAATCCCATGACAAACTTGTGCTTAGGCGGGCGATTGTATTCCCGGCGTGCTGGTTGCTGGCGTCCTTGGCCCCTACCCTTGTTCTTCCTTGGATCATAGGGATGGCTTGACTTGGGCGTTGCTTCTGACTTTCTTTTTGGCTAAGTTACTTACGCATGGTACTGCCCAGTGCATAGCTAACTTGGGAGTGCAATCTCTATTGGAACTGGCGAGTTAGGGTGCCTTCGTACACCTTCCCTGTGGTCTCGCCGGCCGCCTTCATAATCTGCATCACCTTCATCTCTGGCGATGTGCTTGCTCTGGCGATCTCTAATCATTTGGTCGCCTGAGTTTACATCTAGCGACTTCATCTTTAACCCGGTGATCGCCGGTTCTGGTATGCTGGAGATCGGAACACGCCAACTTAATAACTAGCGACTTCACGAGCCCCCCGACTTCCTCCTCTTCTGTCAACCTGGCGCCTTGTCAACACGCCTATACTGTAGCTGGATGCCACGTCATCACTTCCGACTACCAGGGCGGTACACCTTTGATTCTAATGGTTGTCACATTCAAGACAAAAACTCCTTGAAAATAATTGGTTCTGCTAAGATGCAAGATAGACTTTATATACTCAGAATCCCATCTTGCCAGAAATTTCAAATTAAAACCCTTGAATCTACACACATCATCAATACTGTTAATGTCAATGCTAGTGATCTAGCCCTTTGCCATTTTCGATTAGGTCATATTTCAAATAAATGTATTGATGTTATCAAGAATAAATTTCCTTATGTTAAATATGACAAATATTTTGTTTACGATGTTTGTCATTTTGCAAAGCAAAAAATACTTTCTTTTCCTATTAGTACATCTAAATCAAAAAAAATGTTTTGATTTGATTCATGTAGATATTTGGGGACCATACTCAATACCATCAATTCATGGTCATAAATATTTCTTGACCATAGTTGATGACTATTCGAGGTACACATTGATTTTTCTTTTGAAACAAAAATCTGAAGTTGTTAAGGTTTTGGAACATTTTGTTATTTTTGTTCAAACGCAGTTTGAGACAACAATAAAAATAATAAGAAGTGATAATGGAATTGAGTTTGTCATGACTAATTTTTTTGTCAGTAAAGTAATAATACATCAAACATCATGTGTCAATACTCCACAACAAAATAGTATAGTTGAAAGGAAACATGGTCATTTATTAGATGTAGCAAAAGCTCTTATGATACAATCTCATTTACCCAAACATATTATGTGATACATGTTGTGCATATTATAAACATGTTTCCCACACCTGTTTTAAACTATTCTTCTCCTCATGAAATGCTTTTCAAAACTGATGCAGATTTTAATGGATTAAAGGTGTTTGGTTTTTTATGTTATGCTAGCACTTTGTCAACAAATATAAGAAAATTTGATCCAAGAGCATCAAAATGTGTTTTTATTGGTTTTCAAAGGGGGACAAAAGGATATATTTTGTTGAATATTCAATCAAGAGAATTTTTTTTGTCTAGGGATGTTGTCTTTTATGAACATGTTTTTCCATATCAAAGGGTTCAAGATACTAGCAATGAAACTAACAGTTCTGACATTAATGATCAAATTTTGTTTGCTGAAGATCAATCTGTCTTAAGTCAGCCATCACAAGCCATTCTTGCACCTTGTGATAATACACCTTGTGATAATGTTGAAAATAGTAGTGATAATAATTGTGAGTCAGAAATTGAGGTTTCAGAAGAAGATTGTTCCCATATAGATCAAAACCTCAATGAAAATCATGATATAGAACAAAGTTCTGAATCAGATCCATTTGTCCGAATGAGCACAAGAATAAAAAGATCACATGAGCATTTAAAGGATTGTCATTGTAATCTTAATGTTTCCAGTGCATCTTCAAGAGTTAAATATCCTTTGAATTATGTTTTGTCTTATAGCAATTTATCACCTTCTTACAAATATTTTGTTATGTCTCTTTCTTCACATGTTGAGCCAAACACTTATTCTGAAGCTGCGAAACATTACTGTTGGAGAAAAGCTATACAATGTGAGATATCTGCTTTAGAGTCAAATCAAACTTGGGAGACTGCTTTTTTGCCTAAGAACAAAGTTGTCATAGGTTGCAAATGGGTATTCAAAATAAAATATAAGGCTGATGGGACAATTGAAAGGTATAAAGCAAGGTCAGTGGCAAAGGGATATACACAAATAGAAGGCATTGACTACCTTGATACTTTCTCTCTAGTAGCAAAGATGACCACCGTAAGGTTGCTTCTTTCTTTAGCTTCTATTTATAATTGGGAATTGAAACAATTAGACATAAACAATGCATTTTTACATGGAGATTTGAAAGAAGATGTATACATGGTTGCTCCTCCTGGATTGACTTCTATTCCACCAGGAAAAGTTTGTAAACTAAAAAAGGCTTTATATTGCCTTAAGAAAGCCAACAGAGAATGGTTTGCCAAACTGTCACCATTTTTGCTTTCTATGGGATATACTCAATCTATGAATGATCATTCCTTGTTCATTAATTCTTCTGAAGAATCTTTTACAGCATTATTGGTATATGTGGACGATATAATATTGGCAGGAAATGATAAAGAAGAGATTGCTCGAATCAAACAAGCCTTGAATCAGACATTTAAGATTAAAGATCTTGGGAATTTAAGATATTTTCTTGGTCTAGAAGTAGCAAGAAAGAAGACAGGAATAATGGTAAATCAAAGGAAATATGCATTGGAATTATTAATAGATGCAGGTCTTTTAGCCTGCAAACTTGCACCCACTCCTATTGATAATCATGAGAAATTCTCTTCCGCTGGAAGTGTTCCTTTCACAGATATTCAAGCCTACAGAAGATTGATTGGAAAACTTATGTATCTCACTAATACCCGACCTAACATAACATTTTCTTTACAACAAATTTCTTAGTTTCTTACTAAGCCTACCATTGCTCACTATAATGCAACGATTAGAATTCTCAGATATATCAAAGGGGCTCCAAGTCTTGGTCTATTTTTCTCTTCCACTACCTCTGTTCATTTGAAAGCCTTTTGTGATAGTGATTGGGGCACCTGTAGTGATTCAAAACAATCAGGGACTGGTTTTAGTGTGTATCTTGGGAATTCTGTCATATCTTGGAAATCAAAGAAGCAAGGAACAATATCAAAGAGTTCTTGTGAAGCTGAATACATGGCAATGGCCACTGTTACATGTGAAATTCAATGGCTAACTTATCTTCTTCAAGATTTCAAAGTTCCTTTTGAGCAACCATCTCTTTTATACTGTGACAATGACTCAGCAAGATACATTGCAGCAAATCCAGTGTTTCACGAGCGTACAAAACATATAGAAATAGATTGTCACGTGGTCCGGGAAAAATTAAAGAAGGATCTCATCAATTTGCTTCCCATTTCCACCACAGAGCAACTAGCTGATATTTATACCTAAGCTTTAAGTCCTTAATCTTTTAAGAATATTTGTTCCAAGCTGGGTCTCATCAGTATTTGCTCTCCAGCTTGTGGTGGGGTATTAAAGGATACGAATACCAAAGTTATAGAAGGATCATAATATTAATTGGGTGTCTTTTCTAATTATCAGTTGTTTCTCTTTATAGAGGAGAATAATTGGGTGTCTTTTCTAATTATCAGTTGTTTCTCTTTATAAAGGTGAATAACCTTTATTTTTTCTTTGTTTGTTATGATTCTAGTATTTAATTATTGATTCTTTTCATCTTTAGTTAAACCTAGAAGGAGTGTACTACTTGTATATATTCAAACCATTTGTTTTGATTTCAATAACAAGAAAAGAGAGATATTCATTCTCATATTTTTTACCTTCATTTTACTCTTTTGTTCATCTTTTGTTCTCTTTTATTCATCTCTGTTCTATTTCGTAATATAAACAATTTTTCTACATAATCCAAACGAAGGCCCTTACATTTATGAATTAGTATATAATTTATCAACCAAATCTTCCTATAAATTAATTTATAAATTAAATGTAGATGTCATTCTAATACTTAATCCAAACTTAAACCAAAAGCAAAATACAAGTTCAGTAGACGTCATATCCTAAATGGACGGTTCGCTAAACAAGATTGGTCCAATTGTAATATGTAATTTTTTGTGTGTATGTTCTCTGCAAGGCTTTGAAATTGAGGGATAACTACTACAGAAAGTTGCAAGTTATGAAGGCGTGTACTATAATTACTTCATCATAGGTACTTGAATTTGTTCATCAGTAGTGTTTAAGAATTAACCTCTATCATCAAGAATCATAGTTGAAGAATGTTATTTAGTAGGAATTTTTCACTTTTTGAAATTTCATAGATTTTAGTTATTTGTGGGCACTATTTTGTTTGTATGGTACACAAAGAAGGTTAACAATGAAGAGAAAAACTGGTACTTTACTTTCTCTTTCATTTTGCAGAGTCACCTAAGAGAAAAATGGGATAAAAGTCTCTTGAAGGTGGAAGCCAATTATATAAAAAAATTCAAGATTTTTTTGAAATTGTTCCCATTTATTTCTTTTTTTATTATATTTTTTCAACTTGTCTTTTTCCTATTTTTAAAATAAACTTGCCTTTTTCAGAACTATATAGATATTTTCCAATGGTTTATATGATTTAAAAACAATAGTAATTTGTCCTAAGATTAACAATAACCAAATACAATACCATTTTGTTTTCTATTTACAAATTCAGTTAATTTAAGTATTTAATACCATTTGCATCTTATTTAATATTACGTCTATTTTTAAGTTTGTTGTAAAATGTCTACATTTGAGGTTTAAATATATAAAATAAGTATATTATCATCATTTTGCACTACAATTAGAATTTTAAAAGATTAAGGTCGGAAATAAAGGTGTAGTTACTAAAAATTAGAAAAAAAAAGTCGATTACGTAAGAATATTGTATGTTTTCAAACAAAATACTTATGCCATGCTTGTTGAAGCATTACATTTTTTCTATTATATTATTATGATTATTATGTACAATTATTGTGATATTATCTAAACAATAGGATAAACATTACAATTTCCTTCTTATAATGATATTATCTGAGTGTACATAACAGGTTTATTTAACAACATGACTTGCAAAGGAAAATCGTTGGGCTATTTTGGTACAACATTTTTATTATTTGTCACCTACTTTTTTTATATATGCACCTCTTAGAAGTAATAGGGGTTTTCAAACCGCCGAGAATAACGGGGGTTTTCAAACTGCCGAGAATAACAAGGGTTTTCAAACCGTCGAGAATAACAGGGGTTCAGAACAGTTGGGAATAATGGGGCTATCAAAATCGTCAAAAAGTGATTATTTTCCAGGGGTTCGTAGAAACCACCAGTAATCATTTAGCGATGCTGGATCTACTAGGGGAAAAGAAAATCGCGAATAACGCACTTAACAGGGGTTAAAACCACCGGAAACGCCAAATATAACCTCCGTTAAAAATAATTATTTTTGTAGTGTGTAGGGGAGCTTATTAGTTATTTTTCTGCGTTTCTTGAAGTTCAAACTGCTATGGTTGCTGAGTTTTATGGAGTTATACATGCTATGGAGGAAGCTCAAAAGATGGGGCTTACTAATGCATGGCTTGAATATGATTCTGCCTTCGTTTGTCTTGCATTTACTACTAGGACTAATGTTCCGTGGATGTTTCGCAATCCATAGAATATTTGTCTTAATTATTGTGGGAAAATCAGGTTTAAGGATACTCATATGTACCGTGAAGGGAATGTGTGTGTGGATAAGTTGGTTAATTTAGGATTTACTCATAGAGAATCATTTCATTAGTATAATAGGCTTTCATCTAGTCTGTTCTTAGAATTCTTTATGAATAGGTATAGTCTACCTATGTATCGTTTTTTTAACACGAGTTTTGATTTAGTCCCCCCATATTATTTTTTTTTTGTATTTTTTATTCTTTTTTTAATAATATTTTTTTCATGCGATGACAGATGATTGTTGTTACTTCAGGTGTCATCCTAGAAGAGATGTCAAGTTGCTTAGTGATGCCTAACATGAAAGTTTTTTTTTTTTAAAAAAAAACAACTATTTATAGAAATCAATAACCTCTTCCAAACGAAGCGGTCAACATGACCCAAAATCTTGACCGTTAGATTTTGATCCATCGTACGACCAAGGGTTAGGACATAGTAATCATCATGCACACGAAACGATGTGATCTTCCTTACAAAAGGCATTTAATATAAAAGATACCCTAAAAACACAAATGGTTATTCAAATTCCAAAAGTTGATAACTCTTATCACCATTTCATAATTCTTAAAGTCCTCATGCCTGGGGTCAGTGTGCAGGCTAGGTCGAAAGGTTGTTAGCATGTTAGAAGATAAATAAATTAGAATTAGAATAATATAAATAAATAAATAATAAAATAAAATAAAGCACTGTATCAAGACCAAATGAATAAACATAAATTACTATAAACACATTTAGTAAGTGCAAGGTGTGAATAGTAAAAGCACTATAAATAGGTGATTTGTTTAACAAGTATGTAGAATGTTTATTTAGATAAATTAAGCAAACTGATTCTGACTTTATCATCAGAACACCTTGTAGGTACACCCACCCAATCGGGAATGAACCCAGATCTAGTAGCTAAGAGTCAACTCAAATTTAACAACCAAGAGTAAGCACATATCCAGTATCCCGGAGACAACTCAGATTTAACAGCCAAGAGTAAGCCCAGATCTAGTAGACGAGAGTGAGTCCAAGCCCACATTATTGAAAGGTAGTCAAGTCAACTGATCGAGTGACCGAAAGCCCAAGTTTTCGATAAGAGAGTGAAAGGTCGTGAGGGGGAGAGGAAGAAAAGTTATTTACTTCAAAGGCCCTATAAGAAGATTTTGGCACCCACCGTGGAGCCCGAAGTAAGCTAATTGAAGAAGTGAAGCATGGCAACTAGAAGAGGAGATCAAATAGGAGAACATGAAGACAACCTAAATGCCATGTCAATGGCTATGTTAATGAGATTGCAAGAAGAGTTTGAAACTCTAGAGAGAAACAATGAAGAAGAGTAAAGTATATTGAAAGCTGAAAATGTGTATATGAACTAAAGTTGAATGAAGAAATAGTTTTAAATAGAACTTCATTGGAAACTGTTGAACCGAGAAGACGTATTTATGAGAGTGAATATAGTGAGCCAAGTTTTGAAGCGACACAAAGAAGGCGATCGGAAACATCGAGCACATTTTTCGGAACATCTATGAGGAGACATCCCTTTTTGGAAGCAATTATAGAAACTTCATTACCTGAGAACTGGAAAAATTCAACGATGGATAAGTATGATGGAAGCATGGATCCTGATGAACATATAGCTATTCAGACAACACAAATAAGCTTGTATACTTGGAATGATGTCATTTTATGTCGGGTATTTCCAACCACTTTGAAGACGTTAAGTTGGTTTACACGTCTACCTCCATTATCTATTGATTGTTTCGATACACTTGTTAAGAAGTTTGGAGCGCAATTTGTACAAGTCAACCACATCATTTGACTTCAATCGCTTTGGTGAATATAAGGCAAGAAAAAGAAGAATCGCTCAGGTTGTTTATGGAATGTTTCAGAAAGGTTGCACTAAGTATACGTAATTTAAGTCCAGAAGTAACGATGCATCACATGATAACCGGATTAAGGTCGGGACCGTTTGTTAATGGCCTTTGTAAAAAAACTATCTACTAATCTTGACGAGTTAAGACAGTATGCAACAAAATTTATGCAAATGGCAGAGTTGAGAAATTTTCGGAATCAAGTAAGAGCAGATGGCGGAGTTGAAAAGAAACAAAATGAAAGAGAAGGAGGACAACAATATAGAAAAATTAAAGAAGGACCTCATGGACAAAAATTTACACATTATACACCTTTGAGTACTAACCGAACTCAGATATTACAAGAGGAAATGGCAACAGAGAAATAACAGCACTGAGAAAAGAACAAACACCAACGCGAGTTGATCAAGGCAAACACTGTCAATATCATAGAAATCATGGTCATCACACAAAAAAATGCATAGCACTGAAAGACCGAATAGAAGAGTTAGTTCAAGCTGGACAATTGAGAAATTTTGTAAGAGATGGGGGAATACCAAGAAGCGAAAGAAGTCCATAACAAAATTAAAGGAGATATGGGAATAGAAGAGAAGATTTGTATGATAGGAGGGACGAGAGAAGGGAAGAAAGGGTGGAAAGGAGAGAAGAGAGGAACCATAAAAGTCCTCAGAGGAGAAAAAGCTGTGAACAATGTTTGGAAAGGCCTGTCAGAGGGTTTATTAGTACTATTTCTGGAGGGTTTACTGGAGGAGGAGTATCATCATCTGCCAGGAAGAAGCATTTGAGAAATATTCAAACAATAAATACTATTTTTAAGAAGATAAGTATGCCACCATATGCACTTCGTACAATGCTTTGTTGGGGAGGTCCTCGTTAAACAAGTTAGGAGCCATAGTGTCAACACCACACTTAGTTATGAAATTTCCAATTGAAAAGGGAGAAATTGCAACCATTTATGTTGATCAAAGAGCAACAAGAGAATGTTATATGGCAAGCCTCAAAATTGTTCAAGAGTCGAGAATACCGAGAAGAAGAGAGCATGAAAGAAATTTGATTACAATGGTAGATTTAGATCTGAGAATGCATGATGAAGAAAGAATGGAGCCAAAAGAAGAAACAACCTTTGTCCAATTAAGAGAAAGTGAAAAACAGTGCATGTATGTTGGAGGGAGTATGCATGAAGAATTGATGAAGGAATTGGTCAAAAAATTTTAAAAAATAAACATTTGTTTGCATGGAATCTCAAAGATATACCTTGTATTAATCCCAATGTCATTTCTCATAAATTGTCTTTATGCCAAGAAGCCAGGCCGATATCACAAAAGAGAAAGAGGATGGAGGAAGAGAAAAGAAGGGCGGCTTCGGAAGAAACCGATAAATTGAAGAATGCGTGGGCAACATATCAAAGGTTGATGGATAAGGTGTTTAAAGAGAAGAATGGGAGGAATATGGAGGTGTATGTGGATGACATGATTGTTAAGTCATGTGAAGTTGCAAGAGTGAGAAAGTATGATATAAGGTTGAATCCCAAGAAATGTGTTTTTGGTGTGAGAGGTGGAAAGTTCTTAGGGTTTGTGCTGACTAGTAAAGGAATTAAAGCAAATATTGATAAGTGTGAAGAAGTCTTGAAAATGATAAGTCTAACTAATCTAACAGAAGTGCAGAGATTAGTTGGAAGGTTAGCAAGATTCTTACTAGTGTTGGCCAAAAAAACAAAACCTATAATCAATTTGTTGAGAAAAGCATAAGCTTTCTAGTGGAATGAGCAATGTGAGCAAACTTTTTCAATGATCAAAAAATTGTTAGTTGAATCCCCAATCCTAGTGAAACTAATGTCATCCCAACCTATGATTATTTATTTAGCAACTTCACTTGAAGCCATAGGAGCATATCCTTAGTCCAAGAGTTCCCAGAACAAAAGCCAATATACTTTGTGAGTCGAGCCTTACAAAATGTCGAAACCAGGTATCAACTTGTAGAGAAGATTACCCTTACCATGGTGTATGCAGCAAGACGTCTCCGACCATACTTTCAGAATCATCAGATAATAGTGAGAATTGACTGCCCGATAGAAAAAGTTTTAAGAAAACCAGAACTTGCAGGAAGAATGGTAGCATGGTCAATTGAACTTTCAGAGTTTGGAATAAAATATGAGTCGAGAGTCAACTCAGATTTAACAACTGAAAGTGAGCTCAAATCCAATAGACTAGAGCGAGCCCAAGCCCACATTATTAAAAGGTAGTCAAAGTCAACTGAAAGCCCAAGTTTTCAGTAAAAGACCGAAAGATCGTGAGAAGGAGAAAAAAAAATTATTTACTTCAAAGACATAAAGGCCTTGTAAGAACAATTACTATTAAACATGCTTGTTATCACATTTTTTAAAATGTTTTTTATAAACTTTAATAACTTGCTCTTTATAAGTATCTTTTTCACTACAAATAAAAAATTAATTATAATTTCTAGATCTTTTTATTGATAGGAATTTTTGTTGTGTACCTAAACTTACCTTGTTATGCAAAAAGCATAAAAGCTCCCGACATAGTCAATAAGAATTTCTTTATAAAAAAAATATAAACGATTTTAACCTTCGTTTTTTCAATGGATTTGAATAAAGAATCAATGGTATCTCTTTAACCTTTTTTAGAAAAAAATGGAAAGTTTTATTAAATACCCCCACTTGATGGAAAAACTTTGGCAACAAAGAATAAAGAGAGTCCAACACTTCCCATGAGTAAAGTTCGAATAAAAAACAGGCTATATATATATATGTAATATTTATATAATCATCAATAAAATAAACTGTTAGATCATGAAATATTCTGTATTCCTTGCACAAGTGGTAGTAATGAGTTAGGTTAGTTTTAAACAGAAATATAAAAGAAAAAAACAAAATAAATTATTTGGATTTGGAAAGTTTTGAACAAAAGTAGAATATAAATGTAGTAGGATTATATAGGGTTTGTTTAATTTGAGGAGTACTTTTATCAATTCCATCCAATCCATTGATATGATGATATTGGTTTTGACATGGTGATTAGGGTTATTTAATAAATATATTCCAACAACAATTTTATAAAATGTCATTTTTAATAGTATCTTACCAAATATAAATTGCAGCTTTTATACATACGTTAATAATAACAGTAAACATGTCATTTATTAAGATAATAATATTACTAAGCAAGATCCAAATTACATGAAAGGAATGTTATAAACTTAATTTCTTTTAAAAAAATATAATTATTATCGGTGCAAAATATATTTAATGGGAAACTAGACTATACATTTATAGTAAAACGCGATTCCACCACGTATCATATGTATTTTCTTTGAAGAACAGCATCCGATATTAAATGGTTTGGGAAAAGGAAGTGATAATTAACAAAATCGAAGTTATGTATATAACAGAATTAACAATCCTTAAGAACATCCATAAGTGCTAAGATGAGCATAATTTCACTTCAGAGACTGGTCATAGTATGCAAGATTTTTTTAAGGTAAACAATTAATTGTATTATTATTATGAAAAGAAAAAAAAGTACATTTAATTACAAAGTGTCTACAGTTATGTCTAGCAACTATAAACTAACCTTATCTTCCGTTGTAAGGCAATGAAATATATATATATATATATATATATATAAAACGGAGATTATTTTTTAATTAATCTTGTTAAGTTTCAAATGTTATTCAAAATCCTCAGAAAAATAACATAGATTTTTTTAACTTTTGCTAACTTTCAAAGGTTTATTCTAAAATTTTAATAAAGTAACAAAGATTTTTTAACCTTCGTTAAATTCCAAAGGTTTATTGTAAAATCTTAGTAAAATAACGGATGTTCTTTTAACCTTAGTTAAATTTCAAAGATTTTTTCTAAAACCTCAGCAAAATAATTGAGGTTTTTTTAACTTTCGTTAAATTTCAAAGATATATGTTAGAATCTCAACAAAACACTCCAGATTTTTTAATTCAATAAATAAATATTATTAATCTATTTATAAATAAATAATTAAAAACCACATAGTTATAATATATTTTATAACTAAATTCTCTAAAATTTTGAAAGTGTAACTTTACATTATACAAATAAGTTTTCTAAAGTTTTAAAAATTCAGCAAAATAACCTTGGATAATAAGTATATCAACAACTAATCTTGAATAATAAGTATTTCAACAATATTTGCATATTTTTTTTATAATTGATGGTAGTTGGTTTATATAATTCCTAGTTTTTTTTTTTGTTACGAGCTCATACATAAAAAAACTTCACTTATTTTGTTTTAACTTTTTTTTTATCAACAAAGAATTAAATGAAATTAAGAGGGACACTTCAGGGGTGTACCAACCCTTATACAAACCGGAACAAAAACACTCACACATTGCAAGAGACACTACAAAAAAAATTATTTTTAACGGAGGTTATATTTGGCATTACCGGCGGTTTTAACCCCCGTTAAGTGCATTACCCGCGGTTTGCTTTTCCCCTGGTAGATCCAGCGTCGCTAACTGATTACCGGCGTTACCGACGGTTTGATACACCCCGCTATTTCTGGCGGTTTGAAACCCCCGGTATTCCCGGCGGTTTCTAAACCTCCGGTATTCCTGGCGGTTTCGAAACCTCTGGTATTCCCGGCGGTTTGGTAACCCCCGGTATTCCCGGCGGTTTATGAACCCCCGTTACTTTTAGGAGGTGTATATATAAAAAAAGTAGGTGACAAATAGTAAATATGGTAAATCAAAATAGCTCAATGGTTTTCCTTTACAAGTCATGTTGTTACATAAACCTGTTATGTATACTTAGATAATATCATTGTACACTTGGCTGTAATACTTATCTTATTATTTAGATAATATTTACTAAAATGGAGAGATTATTTAATGCGCTAATTTAAATATACTATCTGATTTTGATTAACAGTTTCAGATTTTGATTTTATCTAACAAGAGGCAGTACTATCTTATGTATGCAATTTATTTAATTATGTAAGAAGCTAGAAAAAGTACCATCAAACTCAATTTTTCATGCAAGTCATATTATGAAGCACAAAGGCGATCCCTGTACACTAAGATTTGATTAATTTGAGAACCAAAAGTATATGAATTGGATCAATGAGAGAAACTCATGTCTAAAATTTGGGTTAAAAGTATACCCCATGCTTCTCACTTGAACACTAAATACTACCTACGAAATCCAAAATTTTCCCAACTTTCTCTAATCAATTTAAGATGCCTTCATCTGTACTTCCCGATGCATGCCATCGCATATGCTCAGCTATTTTAGAAGACATAAACATCCTCTGTAAGCGTGACTTCAAAGGGAAATACCTTAAAACCTTTGCAGGAATCTTTTTTCGTTTGTTACCTGTAGCATAAGCAATTGTACTCTTTTTTTTTTACTTCCATCTAGATGTTTTACATTTCTTACAAAAATCCTTATTTGCGTCTTCTCCAAAGTACAACATGCAATCATTCGGACAAGCATCAATTTTGGTGTAATGAAGACCAAGCTTCTTAATGGTTTTCTTCGCCTCATAGAATGAGTGCGGAATCTTTGCATGTTCAAAGGCATCTGCTAACAACTCTAGTATCATGGACATTGCCTTGTCACTTATTTTGCATAGACATTTGATGTGGTACAACTTGATCAAGAAAGAAAGTTTAGAATATTTATCACACCCTTCATATAAACTCTCTTGACCATCTTGCATTAACTCAAAAAAATCTTCAATATCATCATTCACAGTATGGCTTGGCTGTGCACTCGGTTCCCTATCATTCACCATGTCATTGCTATATTGATGATGCCCAAATGCATCATTAACCATATCACACATTAGATTATTAACAACAATTCTTTCATTATCTTCTTGCGGCATTACATATGCTTCATCTGTCGCATTTACTCCTGTTCTCTCCCCATGTAGAAGCCAGACTTTATATCCACTTGGAAAAGGTTTAACAATCAAGTGCTCATACACTTCTTCACGACACTCCCATTTGTTAAAGTTGCACTTCTGACATGGACATATTATCTTCCCCCTCACACCATTATTAGCAAATGCAAAGTCCAAAAATTTATTCAACCCTTCCATATATTCTGGTGTATTTCTTGACATGTTTATCCAAGATTTATCCATTGAAATGAGGTCTGTTCAAACAACGATTGATAAATCATTTCAAGGAAATAATATCATAGTTAAACAAAATGTTATAGTTAATTATTTCAATAAAAATATATTCAATGATCTTAATTTTTTATTAGAAAAAAACAGTTGAAAGTATTAAATTGGTGATGCAATCATTTGTTTTTATATTTTCTTAATGATTAAGGAATATTAAGAAAAGATAAAAACAAATCTTTAACAAAATTTGATGCATTTAATTGCTCAAATTTCTATACAAAAGAAATCAATTCAGTGACACAGCACCAAACATGTGAGCGTGATTGTTCTGTCATGTTAGGTAACAAAGGATGAAGATGGTGTGTGAATGAAATCCCATACAAAAATGAAAAAAGGGTAATATTTGGTCTCCCTTTTGCATGATTTTTATAGATTTGAGGTTTTGTTTGAGACTTTTATGATTAATTTTCTGACTTTGGAGGATTAGGATCCTAATGAAGATTAGAAAAGAAAAGTGTATGAGAAAGTTATAATTAATAACTTTAAATATTAGTAGTTATTTTAATTTATAAAATAATTTTCAATTTAATCAAATAATAATTAATTATTTTGTTTTCTAAAATTTGTAAAGTAATTATAGTTTATGACTTTTATGTTATACAAAATCAGCTAAAATCATGTTACTGTAGTAAAACTTTTACGAATATAAAATATAAAGTAAAATTATATATATTTGACTCAATTTTTCGTATGAAGTTGTATGATTTATCTAAATTTATAATATTATTTTTTATGTTCAAATCACATGTATAAATAAAATAAATTTTCAGTATAAAACTAACATTTCATCATGAAATGTTGCTCGAAAATAGACTTCAATAATTAAATAATTATTGTACAGGTATATAAGTTAATTATGTTAAAAAAAATATAAAAAAATTGTCTTACTATAAATTTTTTTATATTTTTATATTTATTAATTTTTATTATAAAGATATAATGAGAATAACTTGGTTAAGATCGAGGGAGAACCAAAAAATAATAGAAAATAAAAAAAATAAACATAATTTTAAACAACTACACAAAAAGTAATAATGAATAATCATATTAATCTTCTTAACACATTGCATAATCAAAATTAACATATTTAAAAGTACTTTTTACCAAATAATTATATTTATTAAATATTTAAAAATAAAAATGTTAGAACAGGACCAATTTAAAAAAAAACTTACTTAATTCTATTATTAGAAGTAGAGAAAGACATCCTTTCCACTACAAATATTAGGGTGAAGTTTGTAAAAGTTCATTGATTTGATGTTTTGGGGACTGATTTGATGTTTTGGAGACGGAGAGCTATTAATCATAAAGAGTGTGTGGTCACAACTTCTGGCAGTATATTTGACATCAATGACATCTTTCTTATCATATTTATTCATGTATCAAACTCACACCATGTATACCATCTCTGCCAATACTTTTCAACAATCATTCTCACCTTCAAACTTACTAATTTCTAGTTTACTTAACTTGTCTATTTAAAAACTAACAGGTTGAAAAACACTCTACATAAAAGTATAATATTGTTAAAGATTAATCTCACTTGAACATTTGACTGAACTCTTTGATTATTTTGCTGCAAAAACATAAATGTAGAAAAGCATACTGATTACACAAATTTATATAAGTTGTTTGTATGCCAGCTATAGTTGAATGTATTTGAGAGAAATATTAGAAAATAAACTTATTTTTAGTCACTTTTATATATTACGAAAATAAATATATCTAATGAATGTGAAATCTACAAAGAAGAATATGCAATGAACGTAAATATTAGTGAAAGATTGGAAATATAGTTAAAGGTACTTTTTGCATAAGTGAAGAAATATCTTGATGGATGCCTCCACGACACTATTTTCTTCAGTGTTGTGGTCCCCCAATCATAACCACCTGCACTCACTCACCTTTCAAAACTCCTATTCATTGGAACCTCACACACACACCACTATATTTATCTTTCCATCTTCACCATGCTAACTTATATTTCTTAAATGTTTTTGGCTTGGTTGCAATGGCCGCTCTTCATTGATACAAACACTCCAACTAATTAAAACCACACTGTCTTACAGTGAAACTAAACAAAACAGAAGCAACTAAACTTTTTCAAAGGCCAAAAATTGCAAATGAAAATAGGATGCAGCAGAGACAAAACAAAAAATAGAAAAAAAACAGAGTTCATCAACAGCAGCACAACATCCTTTCACACAACATCCAGAACATTTATAAGAAACAATGAAAAAAGATTGTACCGAGACTAATCAGTTCCAAGAGTTGTATTCGATCCTTGAGAAAAACTGGAGGCACGAACGCTGTATAAAACGCACCGCAGCTTTGGAAATGAGAAATGGAAAAGATGAAAATCAAATTTAAAAACTCAAATAGCAAAAAACGAAAATGAATACTTAATATAACAAAAACAGAGTGAGTAATGAACCTTCTATTCAGAGGAAGAATGGAGAAGCTGAAGATGATTTTTTAGGGCAAAAACGAAGGGAAGAACAAAGGGAAGAACGGAGGGAAGAACGAGAACGTGAGAGAGCTGAAGGAGGAACGTGAGCTGAAGGAGGAATCGTGAGCTGAAGAAAAGTGATGTGAGGAAGAGGAAGAAATGTTTAAGAGTGAGAGAGGTGCTGAACTTTTGAATGAAAAAGTATTGGGGAAAGAAAAAATAAAAAAGAATATTACTTTTGAGAAAACTTTAGAAACTTATCAGGGGTTTATGAAAACCCCATGTACTAATAGGGGTTCTTATAACCTCTTCTAAAAAACCGTCGGTAAAATTAATTTTTTGTGTAGTGAGAGGCACCATTCACCCCCCATCCCACTATAAATCCACCTCAAGCACGTAGCCAGAAGGA
Organism: Phaseolus vulgaris; assembly: GCF_051622355.1. Lineage (NCBI taxonomy): Eukaryota > Viridiplantae > Streptophyta > Magnoliopsida > Fabales > Fabaceae > Phaseolus > Phaseolus vulgaris. The sequence continues at coordinate 34,766,733 of NC_143504.1, forward strand.
CCTTAGCTTTTGATGTAAATATATTTTATGTGCGATTTTACTTTTAGTTATAATTATTAATATTTAATTTTTATAATTTTAAAATATTTTAAATTAAGGTCTTTATTTTAAAATGCATATAATAATTAATTCACTATGAAAGTGAGAAGTGATAAATTTAATTTCTCCTTGCAATATGTTTTTGCAATCTTTAGTCAAGAACACACATGACTTTGAAGCTCACATCTAATAGATAATGCAATTATTTAGGATATATGAAACAGTGATGATAAACACCAGTTGTTGTCGAGTTAGGTAATAGTGTCTTGTGACCCAAGTTGGGGCAGTAAGGTGATGGAAGAAACAATATTGGAGTAAAAAGAAGATAGTGCCTTATTTAGTGTTTCTTCTTCTTCTTATATATAATAGATATAATGTGGCTGAATTGTGATTCCTTGTTAAGACTGTCATCAGTGGCCATTGAGTCTGTGTCGAAGAGTAGTGTGTCTACAGTGGAAGAGAGAATCAAGATGATGGTTAGAGATGGTAGAAAATGGGATTGAAGGTTATTTCAAACGGTAAGTTATTTTACGAAAATTTGGAAACTCATGGTAATTTATTGAGATTTTTAAACGCATAATATTTGACGGAGGTTCTTAAACCCATGGTATTTAACAGAGGTTTTGAAACCTATGATATTTTACGGAGGTTCTTAAACCCATAGTATTTAACAGGGGTTCTGAAAGGCTTTTCTTGAGGTTTATATTTTGATATTTAATGCTTGAGATGATTTAACTATTATCTTATATTTTGAGATTTAAATATTGATTCAAAAATATTATTAAATTATAATCTTTATACAACTTGTTTACTATATATATGTTCCACTTTACTTGGTAAGCGGTGAAGAATACGACATTTATATAATTACTTAGATTTTGTTTTTTCATAACTAAAGAATAATTCCTCATTTTTAGGAAAGGAATCCTAAAATAAAAAGGAAGGAGAAATATTTTAATTAATACATAGTCATAATTAATACAAAGTTTATACCAAGGTAAATCTAACAACAAATCTTCAATGAATGATTTTTGTACGAGTATTTTGCGGTCCTTTGAGTATTTTTGTACGAGTATTACTGCCATACCCCTGTATTATCTCTCTCTATTCAGAGCACCGGACATAGTCTGCAAAAAGATTACTAGCATTCAAAGGAGATTCTTATGGGGGTGGGGTAAAGCAAATAAACCAATTTCCTGGGTAAGTTGGAAAGATGTTTGCAGGAATAAGGAGGAGGGAGGCCTGGGTTTAAGAGATATCCGAAAGTTTAATTATGCTCTTCTAGCAAAGTGGAAATGGCGTTTTATCTCTCAGGAGGAAGGAAAGTGGAAGGACATTTTGATATCAAAATATGGGCTGGAGACCGAAAGCACTCAAACTCCCATTAAACTTCAATCGTGGTGGTGGAGAGACCTCAATAAACTATGTAAGGAGGGAGGAAGAAAGGGATGGTTTCAGGAAGAATTAAGTTGGGAATTAGGATGTAGGGACAAAGTAAAATTTTGGGAGGAGGTGTGGGTTGGAAGTAATGATCTCAAATCATTGTTTCCCAGATTGTACTCCCTATCCCTAAATAAAGGCCAAACAGTGGGCGAGGTAGGTGTTTGGGTTAATTCAATATGGAGGTGGAACCTAGAATGGAGACGTAACAGATTTGAATGGGAGTCCGCAAAGGAAGCAGATCTTCTTATGCTGCTAAATGGGGCTAATATGAAAGAGAATGTTAAGGATGTACAGGTGTGGGGGAAGGAAGTAACAAGGCTATTTTCTGTGAATTCTGCTTATGATTGCTTAGACAAGCAATCTAGAGGCCCTTGCTTAGAAGTCTTCAAGCTCCTTTGGAAGGCTAAGGCATTCCCAAATGTCGTGACCACTGCTTGGAGGGTGCTGCTAGGGAGAATCCCAACAATGATGAATTTGAGTAACGGTGAATACCACGCTTTGTGCAATGTGCCATTCCAAGGAGGAGTCATGCCAACATCTTTTTCTGGAGTGTAAACATGCTCAAAGGGTGTGGTTGATGTGCCTCAAGTGGATAGGTATATCTTTTGTTCAACAAAATGTCTTAAATCTGCACTTCACTAGCTTTTGTCTGAGCCATATCAGTAATAAACAAAATCTGATATGGAAAGGCGTATGGCAACTATCATTAGATGTATTTGGGATCAAAGGAATCTCATTGTCTTCAAGCAAGGGGTAGTTGATGCGGAAGAGGTGTTTCAGAAGGCACAACTTAAATCTTGGCTCTGGATAAAATATAACGTGCAGTCCTTTAGCTACTCATATGTCGACTGGGTTCTTAACCCAATGTTATGCATTAGAGGTTATAAGTAGGCACAGTTTTGCAGCAGATGCAGGGGTCCTTAGCAAGTGTGGAGAAGTTTGTTCAGAAAGTCCAGCTTAAGTCCTGGCAGTGGCTAAAGCACAGGGGCTCCTCTTTTAACTATTCTTTTACAGATTGGATGCTGAACCCCCTTATCTGCATTAGAAGTTACAAATAAATGGGGAAGGATGTCATGATCGCCAGTCGATGAAGCGGCGTTCTCCATATGTGTAGTCGGTGGTTGCCGAAGTTATACAAGGTCAACATGATCGCCGATCGATGAAACGACGATCTCCATGCGTGCATAGTCGGTGGTCGTCGAAGTTATGCAAAGGTCAACATGATCGCCGGTCGACGAAGCGGCGTTCTCCATATGTGTGTAGTCGGTGGTCGCCGAAGTTATACAAGGTCAACATGATCGCCGGTCGATGAAACGGCGATCTCCATGCGTGCGTAGTCGGAGGTCGTCGAAGTTATGCAAAGGTCAACATGATCGTCGGTCGATGAAACGGCGATCTCCATGCGTGCGTAGTCGGTGGTCGTCGAAAGGTCAACATGATCGCCGGTCGATGAAGCGGCGTTCTCCATATGTGTGTAGTCGGTGGTCGCCGAAGTTATGCAAAGGTCAACATGATCGCCGGTCGATGAAGCGGCGATCTCCATGAGTGCGTAGTCGGTGGTCGCTGAAGTTGTGCATCATTGCCGTATTCGAAGAACAGAAGATCAGATACTGGAAATCGCCGAGGTAGACACATCGCTGGGTTTTCCAGAAAGCTATTTGAAGCTATTGGAGTTTAGGTGAGAAAGTTCAGACGTGTTGGTTCGATAAAGATGTCTGTTAACCTCAACAAGAGCAATGAGATGAAAGGAACAGCTCAGCCGTCGACGAGGGGATTTCCCGAGTGGATCCTCCTCGAGAGCGGGGTTTCCTTAGGTCAAAGCATACATGGCGAGAAGCATTGGCGACAGGCGATTTTGCAGAGATTGTGCTCCTCGTGGCACTTAGTGCTCACCAGAGTAAGTTACATGGCGAGTTATTCCGTGCATGGGTAACTCGTCGTGTGGCGAGGTGAATGTAGGTGGCCTCGATTCTGGGTGTTTCGGTAAGGTTGAATGTTGCTTTGAGGTAACCTGTTGGTTATATATTTGGGTATGTTTTTCTCACTTTAAGGTTGTTCTGCTCCAACCATAAAGGAGAGTTTCTTTTGTGGATGATATAGGAAGTCCACTTGTGGTTACTGTATATGGGTTGGGATATCCCTGAAGTATCCCCTTTAATTTTATTTATTCATTGCTGATAAAAAAAAAAAAAAGCATAAAAACACAATCAATGTATTCCAACCTTTAAACAATATCTTGAAAATTTAACACGGGTCAAACAAGTTAGTTCTAAAATTTAATTGGAAACCTTTGGGCAAAAACAGAAGAAGAAATTGTTGACAAACAATTATTTATACTCTTCAGATCAATTTTCTACAATAAATGCATACATTTTCAGTTGAAATAGTCATGTTTCTGAAGGGAAAGCATTTTCCATTTTCCTTGCATGTTTATATCAGAATAAAATCCCGTTTTCTTATATAGTGTTACATTTCCCTTTCATAGATTATAACATATTTTTAATGTTCTATAATCACTCTTATTTTTCATCTGAGGCAATTCTTTCGCAGTGCAAATCATATAATTATCCCTTACAATACTGGCACATGCATGTGTATGGCCCCAACATCTCAAAAAAACAAAGGCAGTACGTAATTAGTTAAAGTAGAGTTTATTCTTTTCCTCCAGAAACAGAAAGTTTTACAAACATAGGTAATGAAGGTTATAAATATTTGCTTGTTTTTGGAGATCTGAAGAGTGATCAGATTCAGTTGAGTTATTAGTATATAGCTGTTAATAAAGGAAAAGAAAGAGCAGAGAAATTATGGGTGAGTAGTACTATTCTCCCTTCTTTTTCTTCTTGTTCTCCTCTGATTGACCAAGAAGATCCTCCAAAACCTTATCATCCAAACAAGGAATCTCGAAAACAGGCCTATGATATGCACCAGAGGAAGAAGTGCATCCAGCAGCATGAGAAGAGGAAGAAGAAGGTGGTGCTAAATGAGGTGGATAAGGTGGTGAACCCCTTATTTGAGAATAGTACTCACTAGGAAAATTGAGAGTAGCAAGATGACCCCTCAAGTTAAAAGCCGCGCGATCATAAGCTCTAGCAGCTTCTTCAGCAGTGTCAAATGTCCCCAACCACACCCTCGACCCTTGCTTTGATGGATCCCTTATCTCAGCCGCGTACTTCCCCCACGGCCGCCGCCGCACGCCGCGGTACCGCACTTCTTCCTTTCCCTGCTTCCCCTTCTGGTTCTCCTCCATCTTCTTCTTCTTGGACCTAATTGTTGTGAACTTTTCTATTCTTGACCTAGCTAGGTGATTGTTAGCGTTATGAGTCTGTACGGTGATGTTTGTTATTGCCTTAGATGCTTATATAAATAGTGTGTGTAGGAAAATGTGTCAAATCTAAGGAAAATAATGATTTATTCTCTCTCAATCTAGGAAAGTACATTGACCAAGATTTGTTTCCAAGAAGGTTCTCTATTTGAAATGTATAAATTCGATTCTTCGACTATGTCTATGTTTTGCCACGAGCATGCTAGATGTGGAGATGGTGCAAATCTTTGTCATCAATGTGCAACTAGGCAAAGTCTTATTTCATACATTTTAAACGAGAATCTTAGATTTTCTGGCACTGTGCATGTATAGTTCAATCCATTAGCAACACTGGATTTATGTTTTCATTCACAACACTTTTCTGAAGGTGTATCTGATTGGGGTAGAGACAACATTATGCTTCCACAGATTGATGAGACTCCACAAACTATACTAACTATACTAAAAGTAGTATATGTACTATTAAAAGTGGCTTCTATTATTTAAACCCATAGAAAAAAAAAAATTCAATTCAATACCATATATATCTTCAATTTTATCCCCAACTTGCATAGTGTTGTCCTTATTTACTTAGAGACTAGACATGGCACAGTTAAATTCATGTCTCCAACTTTTGCCTATTTTGGTATTCTTTGACGAAATCATGTTTAATAATATGGGGAATCAATAAGTGAGGATAATTTTATTCAGTTAACATATCTTATTCTATTCTCTTTTTTTTTATAAAAATATCGTAATATACACGAAGAAATACGTTAGGGGGCAATTAGATAAAAGAAAATTCTCGTCCTCATTCTTATATCACATAATTATTCTACTTATTTGTCATATATCATTATCATTGCTTACCATTTTCGTTTTAATTATTTTTTATACGGCTCTTACACCGATTGTTATTATTAAGTAATGAAGTGACAAGTTTTTTTAATGGAAAATCATGATATATTAAGACGAGTCCAATTTTTTTGGATGAGAGTAATAAAATATATCTTATTTTACGTGAGAAATATCTTTAAGTGAAAGAAAGCAAAGTTAATTAAGAGAATAGAATATAGTAATACATTTTGTGTCTATTTTCTTAATTCTTCATATTATATTATGCATGTATTTTACTGAGAACCATGGGCGACACAATTAAAGTCATATATATTGTATTGATCACTTCATCATGTTTAAATCCGACAAGCTACCGCTACCCAGCTCAGCAAAGAATTATGACATATTCTATTATAGCAATTTGAATATTTTATCTCAAGCAGATCCAAATTCAACTTTTGTCTATGGAAAAAAATTGTCCGAACTTGGTGACGTATATTTTATCACACCGAAAGAGGCAAAATTTACTTATTAACTAGCCGTGAATTAGATGGAATAATTATGATGTATATGGTACACTGATATAAAATGAGATTTTTTACATATATGTTATTTTGAGTTTTTTTAGGTTTGTTAATAGTTTCTCGTGGTAAATACGCTTAATCAAATTTTTTACGTAAATGTTTTATTTTATGTCGGATCAGCACATAGTCGGAAATAAAGTTTTATTAAAAAATAAATTAAAAATGTCTAAAATTTATGTCGGACTATATACTTTGCATATATTGTATTAAATTTGATATAAATTTACATTAGATAATACATGGTCTGAAGTAAATTACGCTGAACATTTTGGATGTTTTTAAAAAGAATAATATTGATTTTGTCTTCAAATAAAAAAATCTGAAACACATAAATTTTTAATAATAATAATTAAACATTCAAACTAGAAAAAATCAATAAAAATCATGTTTGGGTGGGGTGAGTTTGAAGATATAACAAACTTATGTTCATGAAGCTTTAGGGAGTTCACATCAGTGAATTCTAGATACCGACCATGTTTGTAGAGAATGTTTAGGGAAGAAATGATTTGCTTGTGAAAATCCTCTTAGAAGGGGAGAATCTTTAGGAGGTTTTTGAATATCATCCCTAAACTTTTTTTTATCAAAGATGTCAAGTATTTAGAATTAATTGGGAATGAAAAAGAGAAGGAAGAAGTATACCCAGGTGATGTGAATGCAATAGCAAGAATACAAGATTCTTTGACATTCTTAGGAACAACTTGAGTTGGTCATGAATTGGCACTTTAATTAGAATTGGATCAATGTTCTAATTCAAGAACTCACCAAGACTTTGCACCGAACCAAAGCTCACATGGAAGTCCATATATTGTCAAATTGAATCAAGCAACAAGAATGGAAGAAAACACAATTGAACTCAGCTAACAACAGAAAACTACCGAACAGAAATTGAAGAAAATGCTAAGAAACACAAATTCAAACGGTAAAAAGGATGAAGAACACTAAAATATTGGAAACTACCGATTGAAATTGCAAGAGATGAAAGAATGAACACTTATTGAATGAAGCTTGCTGGATTTGAGAATTTGGAACTGCATTCACGCCACTTGGAGTTTTGTTCCAAGATAAGTGAAAGGTTGGCGCCACTTGAAGCTCACCATTGGCACACAAGATAAGGCAAAGGAAGAAGAAGACAACAAGACTCACAATTTCTCTCTAAACTTGAGTATAGTTTCTCTACTTCTAATTTCCAAATCTCCATTTTACAAAGGCAAGCACCTTATTTATAGCCTAAGAGGTGCTGAAAAATAGGTGGGAAAATTCAAATGAAACTCATTTGAAATTCCCACAAAAAACAAGTCACATGGGAGGTGTGACATTTTTCTACTATGACACCTCCTAAAAACTACACCTACACCCCCTTACTAAGTCACATGGACAATGTGACTCTCTCTAATACATTCACACCTATTTATTTAATATCCACACCTCCTACAAGAGTCATTCAAATGATGCTCTTTTATTTAATGCTTGGTCTTGCCCCTCATGGTTTGGACTTGGGCTTCTTGGGCTTGGGCCTTCTTGGGCTTTGGCTTTGGGCTTGGGCCTCATCTTTTGCAAAGACTAATAAGAAGAACTTTAAATGCTTTAGCCCACATGTTTGAACTAATAAGAAGAACTTTGAATGTGAGTCGGTTAAGGATAGTCCCACATGTTTGGACAATTTGGTAAAAGAATATGAAGATATGTTTCAAGATCCTCCTAAAGGCTTACAACCTCTAAGAGGGATTGAACACCAAATAGATTTCATGGCCGAGGTTTCTTTACCAAATAGCCCTGCATATAGGACCAATCCCAAAGAAACTAGAAGAGAAAATGAAAAAACAAATGAAGTACATGATAAACCGAGTCATAATACCTTCTCAACTAATTCAATTTTGTTGACTCGTGCTACGCCTACAAGGTATCCTTCTTCTTTGTCTTGTTCATTACCCAAGGTTCCTACTTATACACCATATTGGATGAAGAATGTTAAGGATGATTTTTTCATACCTTCTAGTTTTCCAAATAATATCATTTCTAAACAATCTTTTCTAACATGGGCTATGTATAGGACATCTTTTTCTGAACTCCCAACATTTCAACGTACTAAGTCATGTTTGCCTATTTCTTCTTGTATTCTCTTATCTAATTGCAAACTGACTTTGTTTTATGCAGGAGTACTGAATTCGTGGACGAATTCTCTCCAACTTGGGGAGTATGATGAAAATCAAAAAGATGTTATCAATAGAAGAAATGGACAAGGGCCAAAGCATTTAAAGTTCTTCTTATTAGTCTTTGCAAAAGATGAGGCCCAAGCCCAAAGCCCAAGAAGGCCCAAGCCCAAGAAGCCCAAGTCCAAACCATGAGGGGCAAGACCAAGTATTAAATAAAAGAGCATCATTTGAATGACTCTTGTAGGAGGTGTGGATATTAAATAAATAGGTGTGAATGTATTAGAGAGAGTCACATTGTCCATGTGACTTAGTAGGGGGGGTGTAGGTGTAGTTTTTAGGAGGTGTCATAGTAGAAAAAGGTCACACCTCCCATGTGACTTGTTTTTTGTGGGAATTTCAAATGAGTTTCATTTGAATTTTCCCACCTATTTTTCAGCACCTCTTAGGCTATAAATAAGGTGCTTGCCTTTGTAAAATGGAGATTTGGAAATTAGAAGTAGAGAAACTATACTCAAGTTTAGAGAGAAATTGTGAGTCTTGTTGTCTTCTTCTTCCTTTGCCTTATCTTGTGTGCCAATGGTGAGCTTCAAGTGGCGCCAACCTTTCACTTATCTTGGAACAAGACTCCAAGTGGCGTGAATGCAGTTCCAAATTCTCAAATCCAGCAAGCTTCATTCAATAAGTGTTCATTCTTTCATCTCTTGCAATTTCAATCGGTAGTTTCCAATGTTTTAGTGTTCTTCATCCTTTTTACCGTTTGAATTTGTGTTTCTTAGCATTTTCTTCAATTTCTGTTCGGTAGTTTTCTGTTGTTAGCTGAGTTCAATTGTGTTTTCTTCCATTCTTGTTGCTTGATTCAATTTGACAATATATGGACTTCCATGTGAGCTTTGGTTCGGTGCAAAGTCTTGGTGAGTTCTTGAATTAGAACATTGATCCAATTCTAATTAAAGTGCCAATTTATGACCAACTCAAGTTGTTCCTAAGAATGTCAAAGAATCTTGTATTCTTGCTATTGCATTCACATCACGCTTGGAGGGTGCTCCCTTAAAGACTCTGCCCCGTGAATTGAGGAAGAGTTGGAGGTGACAACCTTGGTAGTCCTCCTCCTCTTGAAGACTTGTCCATCTGCAGAGTCCTCATCATCATCGGAAGGAACCATCACCACCCCTTTGCCTTTGTCAAGGGGGGCTAGTGTGGTGGCGGTCTCAACCATGGTAAGGGGCACTGCCACGATGGGTGGTGGAGAGGTAGGAGGGTGAGTGGCATTGGGAGAGGGAAGATTTTGGTGAGGTGTGGCGTGCGAAAGGTTTTGGTTGAGGGATGTTGGAGAAGTTGGGGGAGAAGGTTCAGAGGCTGGGTGCGTGGAGTCCCCAGCTCCTTTGGACGCAGCTTTGCCTTTGGCTATCAAGGCTTTGACAAGTCTCAACCTTTTGTTCTTGTCCATTTTTGAATCTACACCAAGAAAGCAAACAGAGCAGAGGTTAGGCACAGGCTAAGCTACAACATGAAGCAAACAGACAATTCATATGCAAGCAAGGTAAACACTAGCAAAAGCGGAAATCAGAGAAGATAAGTGGGAGAAGATCCCATACTAATGTATTGGGTGAGGGCCTCGGAGTTGTATTCACGGGCTATCAATTCAGCAGTGTCAAGGACCCCCACGCTGGCCAAAATCTGGAAAACCTCTCGATCAGTCGAGGGTAGCTCATCCAAAGTCTTGGGCTTCGTCAGCTTCACGTTCTTCACCAGTATAAGGGGAAGCCATCCAGCGCAGTGAGGTCATGTTCGGTGCAACACACCCGGAAGAATTTGCCCCTCCATCCCTTGTAGGATTGCTGGAACAAAGATAGGAGGACCCTTCCAGCGATGCCGCTGAAGCTCATCCAGAGGCTCTTCCCTTGCTTCTTGACCTCGAAGAAGTGTAGGAAGATGTCTACGGAAGGGGGTTGGCCGAAGTACCCGCATAGAATCCCAAATTCCCTGATGAAGGCCCAGCTATTGGGGTGTAGCTGGGCAGGGGCGACATTGATCTCGGTTAAGAGCTTCCTCTCGAAACCAGAGAAGGGAAAACGCAGGCCTATGTGTTTGAACATAGTTTGGTAGAGGAAGAAGAAGGCATCCCCATTGTTTGATCGCTCGTCTACGCAAACAGGTTCCCCAGGTGTGCAAGGGCGCACAACTATATAGATATCGTGCCTATTGGCAAAGACACTGCCTTGGTAAGCGCCTAGTTCGCCCATGTGGTCCCTCCAATCTTTTAGGGAGGTTAGGCTTGAGCACTCACCGAGCAACTCATCAGGGGCCAAGGGTATAGGGCTTTGTAGTTGACCTTGGGAGGTGGAGGGTTGGCAGTCGTTTTAGTACGCGCCATGGAGAAAACTGAAGAATGAAGAAGAGTAAAGGTTCAACAAATGAGGGTCAAGACGAAAAAGAGGAAGAAACCCTACCCACGCGAGAGGTTAAGAAAAGGAGGGAATGAAGAAATGAGAAGGAAAAGCGTGAATGCGAGAAAAATAAACAGACCCAGGCAGTTATATCAGTACAAACAATCAAGAGAAAGAGCCATCAAAGAAGAAAAACCATACCTTTGAATGATCGGGTTGACGAAAGTTTGGGGTGTGAAGAGAGAATACAGAGAGAGCTTTGAGAAGAAGGTGAACAGTGTGTAGGAATGGGAAAAGTGATGAAATAGTAACTGAAGCGCGCGATTTTTGAAAGATATAACGTAAACTTGAGGAACGCAAGAGACGTTAAGTGGTGGCCGTGCGATTGGGCCACGTGTCAAGAGATTAAAGTGTGACTTAAAGTGTCACGTCACCAGCGCAGAAAGCGTCACATTACCAACTCAGAGAATGTCACGTCATCAGAACACCACATGGACGGTAGGGCGAGGCCTTAGTCTTTTCGCTGAAAACAGTTATCAGCTCAAGATTGGAGGGCTTGTGTACCGACCCATCCTCGGGCGTTGACCAAAGTCAAACATATGGTGGGACCCACCAAGGGGCTCCAAGGAGGAGAGTTAGCATTGACCGCTTTGGGCGTCGCCAGATGTGGGCGTCACCAGGTGTGGGCGTCGCTAGGTGTGGGCGTCGCCAGATTTAAACGTCTCCCACCTCAAAGGCGACTCATTGTCCTAAGAGCGTGCTTTGGCCCAGATGGTGCCACCCCCAATACCCACGGGCAGGGAAGACCGTGGAGGGGGCAACACGATAATTGGCCACGGTACGGGCGATGAGGCCTCGGGCCTCGGTGCCTCAGAACGGTAATAAAAAGAAGAGAAAGGTGGCTTCAAGGCCATATTCCCAGTACCGGCAGGGAGTAATCTGATTCGTGAAGTACTCATGCATGGGGTGTAGGACGTGGCTACCCGCGCCACCTTTGGAAAATCCCTGGGACAGATACGACCTAGAAGAGGGCGACACCCTAGGGGTAATCCACGTGCATGGTACGAAAGGAAGGCAGATACACTCCCAGGGCGAGTGACTAGAGGCTGGGGCGCATGAGTTGGCACCTAGGTAGTCACCCCTTGCGCCAGATGCACTTCGAGGAAGGAAGACTTATGCGTTGGGATTTCCCTAAGTTGGGTTACAGCGTCGTAAGGCCTTCTACGTGGAATTGCGCTTAAGTCAGAGAAGCCACGTCGCAGTAAACACTAACACCCAAGGTATATAAGCTTTTCTGAAAGCTTAGTAAGGTATGTTCTAATCATTTGCACGCTTACACACTGTACGCACGAGTGATTTGAGCACCAGAGAAAAGTTCGTTAGAATACAATTACGCATCTTCAGAACATCGCAGTTACGGTGTTCCAATACGGAGGCGCACAGTGTTTTCTGCCTACTGACTTGATCGTCGGAGTGCAAACGACCGCGAGGGCGCCCTTTGTTCTCTCTGTTTCAGGTACTCACGGCGGTGTAGGGTGAAGATCTGGAACCAAGACGAAGGTGTCCTTGATACGTGAGTCACAGCTACGCACGAAGCACATTCTGGTCAACCGGCAGGAACAACACTCCATTCCCAATTGTTTGCCTACTTCCCATATTCTGACATATTCAACTACCACCTTTTCATTTCTTAGACGATTATTACAATTAACAATATCACTAGCGGATTCAGCCTTTGAGAAAATACTGCACCTAGAAGACGAGCTATTGTCGTAATGAAGGGACGCTTGTCCCCCTTTAGATCTCCAACAAGGTTGTATACACAGATCCCTCAACTCTCTTTGAGCTATCTGCCTACGGATCCTCTCTGGTGTTTTGTAGCAACCCTCCTCAAATTGATATTCTTCTCCAAACATGTTTCCAGCGATGCCTCTGCTACCTACATCATCACGCGTATCTCAGCGGCTGATGAGATTGGTTTGGGGACCTTCTCTCGAGTAATTCAAACCAGCGTCCCCTGAAGAGAGAGAGTCAGAGCACCTTGCCTCCGCGAACTTTCCTGTCTTCAATGGTATAGAAGGCTCCGATACGACCCATGTTTTTCCTTCCCTAGTCCTAATCTTCACTCCGTCTTTCATTAGCTCCGCGAGCTCACCTCTGCTGCCATCAAACTGTGAATGGGTCTTCTTTCCACTAAGAACGAAGGTAGAGCTTAATAATTTCAATCCGTTATCCCTTGGAGAAAAACTGTTGAGCCTCTACGTCTCCTTCGATTAAGATTCCCTTGTTTTTCCTCTCAGAACACTCGTCCCTTCTTCTTCTCTCATTGAACCCATGACCTCACCTCTGTTGCCTCCAAAATTCGAGTGGGCTCCACTTTCGCTGACCCGGGCCTCACCTAAGTTGGGCCTTATGATTTTTGTACAAAGAGTTTCAAAAACCCCAGTTAGGTTAACTAAGGCTTTTTGACATGGAGAACACACGACATTGACCTTTTGTGTTACTGATAAAGCTGCCCCACTTCTTGGTCACGTCTTACTACATTAGAGCAAGGCGCATGGTGACGTTGCAGGTTATCCTTCCCACGCTCTGAAACTTCCTTCAAGTGTAACGAATTTGACTGCATTGTTGAACGTCCCTTTCGACCTCCTTCTGACTCCTCCTCAGGCCGTCGACCTAGCTCGCCGGTGATTCCTTCCCCAACTTCGTTGTTGTTTTCCGAAAACATCGTTTCTTCAACGAAGGATTCCGACGAAGATACAATATCTGATGAAACGTAGTGATTAAAGGTGCACTTACACACTCCTCCCCCTTGACTGGCCACTTCCTCTTCAATGCTAATGTTATAGATTTTGTCATTAATCTTAACAGCCTTGGACATCCTCACATTGCACTTGAATACGGGCAAACTCCAAATTTTCCCACAATAACGTAGCTTCGTCTATGGCTACCAAAGACGCTACTTCACCGACCACCTTTGATAAGCAGTCCTTAAACCATAATAAAATGGGTAGACCATAGCATCTTGCCCAGACTAGGATGGCTACACATGCTTCAGACCATGATTCTACTTCCTCAAACACACTCTGGAACCATTCGTTATTCAGTTTTATAATATCTTCCATCTGTTCTTCATTCTTTGGTGTCAAAAGAACTAGATTATTACCCATATTCCTTGCTTTTACCATGCTCATTCCTCCCTTAACAATATCTTCCACCACACTCTTCGTCATCCAGGGAAGAACACGTGATTTGGTTATGACAATGGGTCCTTTCCACGTATCCTGTGACTTATTTCTTACTACTCCTGTGTAGGACTTCTTCACACCTGGGAATCTTCGGCCTACCTTCCCTTCTTTTTACCTCCAAACCTCCTTACTCATCCTCTTCGTAACCTGTTGTTTACTGACCTCTCTTTCTCCCCTGGGCACCCCCTCCTTCCTGATAAACTCATCTCTCCTATATTTAGGAATGAAGTTATTTAATCACAAAATTTACAGTAGTTATAGCTTCAACTCCATTTCAACATTCTCCTTTTTCTTTCTCTCTTATTGTTTTTCATCAACATAAAACTGAATTAACACTCTTACCTTGCACTTAATTGCCACAACCTACTCCACCACCAAATCCAACTACATTGCCACCACCAAATCACACAATTTTAATTTTTATATTTTATTTTAATATATGCATAATTAAATAAAAATAAAAATGTTATTTCAGTGGTTAATTCGCTGACAAAAAATAAACAATTATATTTAGTCACCAAAGGAAAATCGGTGACTACAAAATAAACATATTTGGTGGCTGATTTGGTGGTAGAAATAAACAAATACATTTAGTGACCAAAAAATATCGATGACTAAAAAATAAACATATTCAGTGACTAATTCGGTGGCTGAAAAATAAACAACTCCATTTAGCAACCAAACAGAAATCGGTGACTAAAACATAAATGTATTTGGTCGCTAATTCGGTCGCAGATATAATTTCCCCAATTTATTTAGAACACCCACTTTAGCGACTGATGGTTTTGTCACTCTCCTGTTTAGTCGTTAATTCGGTGGCTAAACTAACTAACATCATTGACTATTCATTTGGTCGCTATTTCGGTCACAAATTTGACACTAAGGGTATTTAGTGATTATTCCGGTCGCAAATTGTGACAACTCATTTTCGGTCGTTGAATTCGGTGACTAAATTGTTATTTTCTTGTAGTGATTGACAGTTATGTGCCAAAACCTAAACATTGAAAACATTTTGTGCTTGAAGTTTTAGTGGGTGACTTAAGGGTAGAGATGGAAGAGTTGCCTTTAGAAACTCTATGGTGAGAAGTGGTTTCGGAAGGAAAAGTTTTTGTAGAAGTTTCGTTCTTATCCTTCGATGAAGATTTACTATGAGTATTTTTTAAATTTATTTGCTGGAAAAGTTGTGATTCCACCTTGATGGTTAGGGAAACTACTTTCTCTAAAGAAGAGTACTCATATAACTCTACAATATCCTGGATTTCTCTCCTTAAACCACTCACAAACCTAGTGATCTTTGACTCTTCACTATCATGCATATTAATTTTAGTCAAAGTAGTTTCTAAGTCTTTAAAGTATTCATCTACCAGCCTAGGTCCTTGATGAAGCCATTGAAGCTTCAACAAAAGTTCCTTCCTATGAGGAGGAACAAATCGTGCACATGCATAACTTTAAATCACTCCAAGAGACCACAACTGGCCTCTTATTTAGCCCAATGTCCATTATAGTCTGATGCCACCATTGCTTGGAATAGTCTACAAATTCTAGGGAAGCTAACCTAACTTTTTGGTCCTCTTCGACCTCATACGCTTTAAAGATTTGTTCCACTTTAGCTTCCCATCCTAAATATGCATTTGGGTGACTATCCCCACTAAAACTAGGTAACTTTACAAAAGGAAAATAATTCTTTGGTTGATGTTGGTGTCGGTGGAGCCTTTCTTCAAAATTATGCACTCTCCAATCTTGGTCTTCGTCTTCATAACTCCTGTAGTACATGTGATGTCATGTATGGAGCCTAGGCTCTCGCCTCCTTTCTCGGACCATGCTTTCTTGGTTGGCTTCTAACCTCTGCATTCTCTCTAGCAGTTGTCTCATATCCTTTTATTTTTGGGCCAAACTTCTTTGGGCTTCGGCTAATTCCCCCAAAAGACATGCCTTCTGAGGGGATTGAGGGTTGGAAGACTCCCTGAAAGAGAAATGAGCCTTTAAAACTTGCACAAAGAAACCAGACGGTTAGTTAAAACAAACAGTTGAAACCTTAACTCACGTGTATCACTCGATAAAGATACTCCCTCAAAAGGGTCTACACCTGTAGCAACACCTCAAGTGAAAGATGACAAAGCTCTTACACTTGCTCACTAACGTACCCCCAAAAAATCTTAAGAAACAAAGAAAGACAAGAAAAGAGAGCTTTAAAACAAAGAGAAACCAAAAGGAATTAAGGTGAAGACAAAAACTTGAACAAAACAAACAACAAAAGCATGAAATAGACGCAAGGAAACTTAGTTAAACTTTAATTATGAAGATTTGAAAAGTTTTAGAAATTGAGAAAGAAAGTGGGATTAAACTCCACAATTACGAAAACAATTTGTCATATAGTTAGAACCCCTTTTTGTAAGTGAAAGTTGGAAAGTGAATGCACTTGAAACATTTTGTGTTGTTTTTGCTTCTTCTTTTTTTCATTTTTTTTGTCCTGAATTGACAGATTCAAATTTTCAGATGATTTTATGCACGCAGATGGGATTCACTTTTCAATTTTCAAAAAGAGATAAGATATTGGGATTCAAGTTATATGAACGCTTGTAATCTATGTTTGGAATTAAATCAACCGTTACTCTAACAACTTCTAATTTGGTTTTAGTTCTTCACAATTAAAATAAAAATAAGTAGAAAAGATGAAAAACTAAGAACACCAGACGCAAGCAAAAGCGATAAGAGAAAAAAAAATTTGATAAAAAACGGAATTCACAAAGACAAATTTGAAATGCTTAATGAATAAAAGGACAGAAACTATAAATGACAGGAATTTAAAGGCAGAATTTAAATTGCTCAAAGATAAAATAAAAAATTGAAATTTGCTGAAAAATTAAAGGCAGAAATCAACTCAACAAAGATAAGTACTATTAAAACCATGCTCTGATACCACAAGATGTGAGTTGATTTTAGATTGCACATTTTAAAGGTTTCACTTTTGTTTAGATTTTGGATTTTGGCAATTTAAATGTGAGAAACCTAAGAATATCTCCACTAGACACAAACTTAACCAAGTGGTTAAGTAAGTGTAAAGGTTCACTTCATAATGAGAAAGATAAAAACACAATAATATGATGACAATGATGCAAAGGTGCGGAATTGAAAAGAACATAAAAGAGCAAACGAAACAAGACTAAAATGATAAAGAATAGCCGAATGGAAGAAACATTAAAGAACATGAAATGGAAATGGATAATGGCACAAATAAAGAAGGAAATGATGAAGGGATGAAAAGAACTTGTGGATTAGAAAGGGAATTCACGCCACTTTGAGCAGAGGGACTCCAAGATGAGTGATGTAAGAGCTGCCACTTGAGATGTCACTCACTCAATATAATGTTGAATCAAGTGCGATCAAAAGCTTTGAAGAATCCAAATCCTAGTGTTTGATGGAAGGCTGAAGTTGCTTAAAGTTGTTGTTGTGTTTTAGAGTAGGATCTGGGTAGTTTATCTTTGTAATCCACTATTTGTTAAATCTAAAGCTTAAGTGTTTTCAAATCTTTTAAGTTTAAAATGTTTTTCAAACTAAGTGAAAAACAACCTGTTGTTTTGTCGAAACAACCGATTGTTTTACTCTTAGATGTTTTTGAAAATGTTGAAAACTGTTTTGGTTGGTTGACTTGATGTCAAACCAAAACAATCGATAATCGATTGTTTGTTTGAAAATTTTAACAGAATCTGCTTTGTTAGTTGAGTGTGTTTTAAATGATTTTCAAACTGAATGCGCTCATGTTTTAAATGCTTTGACCAATATTTGAAAGCTATAAATAGTTTGTTAATGTTTTATAAAAAACAAGAAAAGAGAAAAACATATTTCAGTTTTTCAGAGATTGCTTTCAAGATTTGGGTTTTCACCTTTGAGCTTTGGTTTTCTCAAGAGAGGGTGGAATAGGATTACATTTGTATTGATTTCAGTTCATTCTGTAACAAGTGTAATTCGTTCTGAATATTTTGTACATTCTGGTGTTGTAAAGGCAAGAAGGGTTGTGTGCTCTTGAGGTTGTCAAGATCAACATTTTTGGTGTGTGCTGAGCCAAAGGAAGTGTGTTTCTTAAGGGGATCAAGGTCACTTTTTTGGTGGTGTTTGTGTGTAATCTGTAATTGATTGCTTAGTGGATTGTCCAGTGGATTCTGGGGACTGGATGTAGCTCTTGGTTGAAGAGTGAACCAGTATAAACTGTTTGTGTATCTCTTCAGTTGTTATTATTTTGCTGGTATAAACAACCGATTGTTTTTCTGGTGCTTTGCTGTTTTGAGCTTTGTTTCTTGGCTAACTGAATTCCTAATATGGTTTCTTGCAAATAATTTCATTTTAGCTTAAATTTTTTTCGAAAACCTCCTTTAAACAATTCACCCGCCTCTCGTTTAAGGCCATACATTCTAATTTCGTTTTAGCTTAAATTTCCCTTTGAATGTTAATGGTCAGATTCTCAGAATCTAGGGAATGGTGTGGATTGCAATTGTAGGTGAAATTTGGAAACATCGGAATAAGTGTGTCTTTATTATTGGGATAGTTTACCATATTGATGTGTTTAGGTGGATCAAAGAAAAACTTGGGCTTAGTTAACCAGTAAAGAAAAAGGTGCAGATTTCTCTTACTTTGATGTTTCAAATCTATGGTGAAGGTTGAAGTTGTGCTGCTTTTCGTTTGGGCTTAGTCTAGGTTGTTTAGAATCCTTGTAAAGATCACTCCTAGTCCCTTGCACAAGTTTGCTCAATCTGTTTTAAAAGAGAAAAGTATTTTTCTAAGCAAAGAGAAAAACAATCGGTTGAAACCTCGAAATAATCGGTTGTTTGTCACTTGGCTTGTTTGAAGGTTTTAAAACTGTTTTTGACTTGGTTAAATAACTGTCTTGTTGAAGATGGTTGCTGCCCCTTCAAGAGTGTGTTTGATGAAGACCAATATGTAGTGTTTGATGAAGTCTTATATGTACATTTCATGTGTATTTTTGCTTTGCTTTAAGTATGTCTTAGTTAGTGCTTAGAAGTTGTCTAAGAGTATCTTTTTGCTGAGTAACTCACCTCATAACCACTGGCCATGTGATAAGAACAAGCATATGTTTTCTTAAACTGTTTTTCACATGTTTTACACAAAAACACGTTTACTGCATAAAAATAAATCTGTTCTTTTCGAAATAAACAGATTCATTTTTTTCACTGATGCCTTGGCTAAGTCTTGTAAAATTAGATTCTGTGCATCAGGTATTTTGACTAAGTCTTCTTCTTTTCAAAACGACTGAGTTTTAAATAGTTAAACTTTCTTTGTTTTCGTTTTGAAAAATGAATCTGTTCATCTGTAAATGAATAGATTCTTTTTGTCTTTGGTGCCATGTCAAGCTTAAACGTTTTTCAGTTTTATCTCAGCACCAGAATGGTTGACTAAGTCTCCTCACTTAACAAATTCTCTAACTGCTTTTGAAAATAAATCTGTTCATTTTATTTTCAATATGTTCATTTTATAACAGCTTTAACTGTTTTTCAAAAATCTGTTATAAGTTGGTTTTCTATAAAATGCAAACTTGTTTCTGAGTTAAACAACGATTCAAACAATTCATACATTTGCAAAAACAAGTTTTGACAGCAGAGAGTTAAGTGTTTACAAAGGATTAGCATTTGTTCTTCAAAGATTTCAAAAATCACAAAGTGCTTGTTCTTGGTTTGGTTCAAATAGCTTGGTGTGAGGTGCAGCTACTGTTCTAGCAATCTTGCCTACTGGTTTAAGGCAGATCTGTGTATCCTCAATCAGGTGTAGTCGTTTCACATCTCTTTCTTGTAATAGTTTGGTTGAACACTCTTCTTGATAGGTGTTCTTGAAGAGTGGGTGTGTGTGTATGCTGAAATAGGTTTTTCAGCAAGAGTACCTAAGTTCTTGTAGGTTTCAAGAACAGTGGGAATTGTACTTGGTTGTACTGTGTGTTAGTGATTTCCACCTGTTGTTGGTGAAGACTGGATGTAGCTCAGGTTGAGTGAACCAGTATAATTGCTTGTGTTCATTCTCTCTCTCTCTGCAATTTCGTTTCTGCATAATTGATAAAACAGCAAAGAAATAAATCTGTTCAATTGAAAATAAATCTGTTCTTTCTGGGCACTGTGCATACTGTTCTTGATTTCTGAAAAAGGTGTTTGAATCTGATAAGAACATATGTAATATGCTAAAAACCATTGAAACAGATTGACTGTGAAAGGCTGCTCAAGAAACTGTAAATGCTATTAATTGAATCTTAAACAAATTGCTTAAAGTTGAAGCTTGCTGTTCTGTGATTCATTGTTCTTAATTTCTGGAAAATTGCTTGACATCAAGAAGAACACTCATAGTCTGTTAAAAGCCACTGGAACAGCTTGTTTGCAAAGGTCACTCAATTAATTAGCATGCTATCAATTGAACCTTAATCACTTGCTTGAAATTGAAGCTTGCTGTTTTGTGTTTCACTGTTTTTCAAATATGATATTTGTGTGTGTGCTGCTGGAAATTCTCACTGCATAATCTTGTGATTAACCTTGCTGAATTAAAAGCGTTTCAAACAAAAACAGTGCTGAAATAAATCTGTTCATTTTCACATAAATCGATTTATTTTCTGTAAAACTGTGTTAAACACTGTTTCTGCGAGAAAGTTTTAAAAGGTCAATTCACCCCCCTTCTTGAACTTTGGCACTATTAAACCCAACAATTGGTATCAAGAGCTAGGACTTGTATTTTAATCAAGTTTGTTTGTAATAATGTCTGAGTTCAATGTGCTTTTTGCTGAAGGTTCTGCTGTTAATAGACCACCTATGTTTAATGGAATGAATTATGCATTTTGGAAAGTTAGAATGAGAATTTTTATGGAATCCATTGATGCATTAATTTGGGAAGCTGTGGTCAATGGACCTTATGTGCCAATGCAGGTTGTCAAGGATGAACAAGTTGAAAAGCCAAGATCAGAATGGAATGAGACCAAAAGGAGGAAGGCTCAACATGATCTTGTGGCCAAGAACATCATAACCTCTGCATTGACAATGGATGAGTTCTTCAGGATATCTCAATGTAAGTCGGCTAAGGAGATGTGGGAAGTCTTAGAAGTGACTCATGAAGGTACTGAAGATGTGAAAAGGTCAAGGAAACATGCACTCATCCAAGAATATGAGCTGTTCAGAATGCAACCCGAGGAGAGCATTGCTGATGTGCAGAAAAGATTCACCCATATTGTGAATCACCTCACTGGCTTGGGAAAAGAATTTGACAGAGAGGAACTCAACATAAAGATATTGAAGTGCCTCGACAGAAGCTGGCAACCAAAGGTGACAGCTATCTCTGAAAGCCGTGATCTGTCAAAATTGGGAACTGCTGCACTGTTTGGAAAGCTGATGGAGCATGAGCTAGAGCTTAAAAGACTTAAAGAGCAGGAAACAACAGAGAGAAAACCCAAAGGTCTTGCACTGAAAGCAACTGAATTGGATGAGATCAAGGAAGAAAAAGAAGATGCTGAAGATGATGACACAATCAGCCTTCTTACAAAAAGATTCAGCAAATTCATGAGGAAGAAAAGCAAAAATAGGAACCAGCAGAAAAGAAGGTATCCTAAACCCAATGATTTAAATTCCTCTATATATAGTTGCTTTGGATGTGGCAAAACAGGGCATATCAAAACAGATTGTCCAGACAATCAAACTAAGGACAAATCTGCCAGCAAGAAATTTGAAAGGAACAAAGGAAGAAGAGCCTACATCTCATGGGAGGAAAATGAAGTATCCTCAACCAGCAGCTCTTCAACAGAAGATGAGGAGAATAATTTGTGCTTCATGATGAAGGATGAGGAGTCAAGCTCTGAATCAGTAAATAATTTTTCTGCTGATTCTGATAACTATGATGATTTGCTTGCTGCCTTCAAGGAAACACATGAGGAAGCCAATAGGCTAGCTGTAATATGTAATAAGCTGCAAAAGGTAAATAATGTGCTTGCACCTAAAGTAAAAACACTTGAGGAAGAACTGCATAAGGCCAAAACAGATTTGGTAAGCCTTGAACTGACTTGCTTGCATGCCTCTATTAAAAACTGTGAAAACTGCAAAAGATTGGAAAAACAAGTGGAATATTTGCTGAAAACCCTTTCCAATTTCACCAAGGGAAGAGAAAACCTTGAGTCTCTCCTTGGATCACAGAATGCTGTTTTCAATAAGAATGGACTTGGTTATACCCCTGGAAATACAACCAATGTCAAAAAGCTTTCAAGTTTTTTTGTTCCAGCAAAATCAGTTTTTTCAGCTTTTAACAGTGGCAAAAAGGCATCTCATGTAACCTGTTTTTACTGCATGAAATCTGGTCATACATCTAGGTCTTGCATTGCTAGAAAGCATCTTGTTCCTAAGAACTTAGCAAAATGGCTACCAAAGAGAAGGTTTTAATTTGTGCTGGACCCTATACTGAAAAGGGTACCATTTGTATATTTTTTATTATGTTTTGCAGATTGGAAGCAAGAAAAACCAGTGGTACTTGGACAGTGGATGTTCCAAGCATATGACTGGAGATCTTACAAAGTTCACCAGCTTAAAGCTCAAAGCAGAAGGACATGTGACCTATGGTGATAATAACCGAGGGAGGATTTTGGGCAGAGGAACTGTTGGAACAGGGAATTCAACAACCATTGAGAATGTGCTGTATGTAGAAGGACTCAAGCATAGTCTTCTCAGCATAAGTCAGCTTTGTGACAAAGGATACAAAGTGAATTTTGAGTCAAGTGGCTGCACAATCTCAAGTAATTCATCTAGTAAGGCACTGTTTACTGGTAAGAGAGTGAATAACATTTACTTGTTGAATATCATGGAAACTAACTCTTCAAATGAGTGCTTGTTGTCCAGAAGTGATGAGTCTTGGTTGTGGCACAGGAGGTTAGCTCACATACACACAAATCACTTGAATAAATTGAAATCTAAAGATTTAGTTTCTGGTTTACCTAACATTAAATTTCAGGATAACAGGCTTTGTGATGCTTGTGTGAAAGGTAAACAAATCAAATCCTCTTTCAAGTTAAAGGATATTGTCTCTACAAAAAATCCTTTGGATGTGTTGCATATGGACTTATTTGGTCCATCTAGAGTTGCTAGCTTGGCTGGAAATTTGTATGCTTTAGTTGTTGTGGATGATTACTCTAGATTTACATGGACTTTATTTCTTGCACATAAACATGATGCTTATTCTGCCTTTAAGAGATTAGCAAAAATTCTGGAAAATGAAAATGGTTGCTGCATTAAATCAATTCGAAGTGATCATGGGGGAGAGTTTCAAAATGCTAAGTTTGAGAGGTTCTGTGAGAAGCATGGGATAGCTCATACCTTTTCAGCCCCTAGGACACCCCAACAAAATGGTGTAGTTGAAAGGAAAAATAGATCACTAGAGGAACTTGCTAGAACTATGTTAAATGAATCTAATCTTCCTAAGTACTTTTGGGCTGATGCTGTTTATACTGCAGGTTATGTCTTAAATAGGACCTTAATAAGACCAATTCTTAAGAAAACCCCATATGAATTGTATAAGGGCAGAAAACCTATTGTGAGTCACCTTAGAGTATTTGGGTGTAAATGTTTTGTATTGAATAATGGCAAAGAAAATCTTGGTAAGTTTGATGCTAAATCTGATGAAGGTGTGCACATTGGTTATGCTTTGAATGGTCATGCATATAGAGTCTTCAATAAAAGGCTGCTTATAGTAGAAGAATCAATGCATGTTGTTTTTGATGAAACTGATCATAGCCTATCTAAAATTGCTGATGACCCTGACAGTAATGAATTTAAATCTGTTTTAAATCAAAATGAATCGATTCATTTTGATACTGCTGATACACATGCTATACAAGAATCTACTGCAGCTGCAGGTTTGCCAAAAGAGTGGAAAACCCCAAGAGACTTAACCCTTGATAATGTCATTGGGAACATTGAGAAAGGAGTGTCAACTAGAAAATCCTTGAACAATTTTTGTGAAGCAATGGCATTTGTATCTCAAGTTGAACCCAAGAATTTGAATGAAGCCCTCAAGGACAGCAACTGGATTTTAGCTATGCAAGAGGAACTGAATCAGTTTGCTCTTAATGAGGTATGGACTCTTGTTCCTAGAATACCAGAGATGAATGTAATTGGAACAAAATGGGTATTTAGAAATAAGATGGATGAGCATGGAGTGATCACCAGAAACAAGGCTAGGCTTGTAGCTAAAGGGTACAATCAAGAAGAAGGAATAGACTATGATGAGACATATGCACCAGTGGCTCGGTTAGAAGCTGTTAGACTGCTGCTTGCCTTTTCATGCATCAAAGGGTTCAAGCTATTTCAAATGGACGTGAAGAGTGCCTTTCTAAATGGCTATATAAATGAAGAGGTATTTGTCTCACAACCACCAGGTTTTGAAGACCATCAACATCCAGAATATGTGTTCAAACTCCAAAAGGCTGTCTATGGACTCAAGCAAGCTCCTAGGCAATGGTATGAGAGGCTAAGTGATTTTCTCACCTCTCAAGGCTATGACAGAGGCACCTCAGATAAGACCTTGTTCATTAAGAAGAAAGGAGATGACTCAATTCTAGTCCAAGTATATGTGGATGACATCATTTTTGGATCAAACAATGGAGAATTGTGTGAAGCTTTCGTGAAAGTCATGAAGAGTGAGTTTGAAATGTCAATGATGGGTGAGTTGAACTATTTTCTAGGCTTGCAGGTCAAACAACTCAAGGATGGCATTTTCCTAAGTCAAGCTAAGTATTGCAAGGATTTGCTGAAGAAATTTGAAATGGACAAGTGTAAACCAATCAGCACACCCTTCTCAACAAGCTGTCATTTGGATCATGATGAAGCTGGAATTTCTGTTGATGAAACCAAATACAGAGGACTCATAGGATCACTGCTGTATCTTACTGCCAGCAGGCCAGATATAATGTTTGCAGTATGCATGTGTGCAAGGTTTCAATCTGCTCCTAAAGAATCACACTACAATGCTGTCAAAAGGATTTTGAAGTATCTGTAAGGAACTAAAGAAGTTGGCTTGTGGTATCCAGGTAATATTTCATTAAGCTTAACTGGTTATTCTGATTCAGATTTTGCAGGTTGCAAAATTGATAGGAAGAGCACAAGTGGAACCTGTCATTTGCTTGGATCAAGCTTGATCTCATGGCAATGCAAAAAGCAGGCTTGTGTAGCTCTTTCCACTGCTGAAGCAGAATACATTGCAGCAGGGAGTTGCTGTGCTCAAACTATATGGCTAAGACAACAATTGAATGATTTTGGTATCTTACTTAACTATATACCTCTGCTATGTGATAATACAAGTGCAATCAACTTAACCAAAAATCCTGTCATGCATTCAAGAACCAAACACATTGAAATAAGGCATCATTTTCTAAGGGAACATATATCTAATGGAACATGTGATATTAAGTTCATTGGTACTGATTTACAACTTGCTGATTTGTTCACAAAACCATTAGCCAAAGATAGGTTTAATTTTCTGCTTAATGAATTGGGTATTATAAATGTCAATTGTACCTAGCAGTGAAAAATTAAATCTGTTTATTCGCAATTGAATGTGTTTATTTTCTGCACTGATATGCATTGATGACTAGGAAAGAGAAATTCTGATCTTTGACTGCTTGACTGACTTAGTGGGCATTAACCTCTGTACCTTTGACGGTTTTGGTCATGGTTATGTAACCGATTTGATGGTTTGGGTGCTCAATAAGAATTTGAGTGTATGCATCGTGACCCTAAATATTTGGTGCATATTTTCAAAGATTCTCTGCACAAATTCAGAGCATAATATCTTCATGCATATCCACTCATAACTGCCATATCAATCCATTTATTCTGCTATAAATCTGTGTGAATACTTGCTACCCACATTGGCCATTCTCTTTCTATTCTCACCATTTGAAATCAAGAAAAGAATTCAGGTTCAAAACATGGCTTCGTCTTCAAGACAAAAACAGAAAAGCAAAGGAAAGCAAACTACTTCTCAAGGTGTGTTAGAAGGATGGTTCGCTGGAAATGAAGAAGGCATCAATGCCTACATTCATGAAACAAGCAGGAAGCAGATCAACATACCCAAGGTGCTGGATTTCAACTGGCTGAAATCTGAAAAATTGGTAGAAACAAGGGCTGTGTTGAAGCACCAGAAACTGAAAAAGATGCTGGAATTAACGGGTAATGTTTATCCTGACTTGGTTAAAGTATTTTATACTAACATCATATTGGACGGGAAGAATGTTGTCTCTTATGTGAAAGGGACCAAGATGAAGATCACAAGTGAGGTGTGGAATTCTGTATCTGGAATAAAATATGCTGGACTGAAAGTAGGGAAAGGAAATACCAGTGGAATTTCAGAATTCAACAAGCTGCAATATTACAGGAGTTGCATGAGGAATCCTACAGAGAGTATAAACAGGTTCCATGCAGGACATTTGAACCTCACTCCACGTCTAGTTGCATACATCATAGCATGGCAACTGATTCCAAGAGGGACAAACCATGCTGTCCTACATAAAGAGGATCTAATTCTCCTATATTGCATCATGAACCAGATTAAGGTAAACTGGGTGTTCATTGTCAATGAACACATGCTCAAGTCAAAAAGGTTGGCTGATTACAGATTTCCCTATGCTATTCTTGTTTCCAAATTAATTGATTACTTTGGTGTGGATGTTACAAATGAGAGAAATGACCCTATCAAAGCTGTAAGTGAGATTGATACTTCAACTCTCACCAAAATGGGTTTTCACAAAATTGAAAACAAGTGGGTGGTTCTCAAGGAGAAGGACACTCAAGCAGAACATGAGGATGAGGATGAAGCTATTCCTATGGATGATGACTCACCTGCTGCCCAATCTGAACATGAGGAAGTTGCTGCAAATGCCATAGTTGCCTATCAAAGTCCAGAATACCGTGGAGAACCAATGTCTATGTTTGAGAGGCAAGTGCTGTACCGTCTTGATGTCATGTCTGCAAAACAAAGGGCACACTTTGAGACTACTCATGCAAGGTTCCAACACCTTGATAATCAGATTGAAGGGGTTCAGGTACAGCTTGCAGAGCTTTACTACAAGGATCAGTAGTTTTCTGTTTTTAATGCTTTCATTATCAGTTTTCAAGTTTCTGTATTGCTGAACAATTTGGTTTTATGTTTCTGAACTATTATAATTGTGGTTTCTGCTTTATATCCCTTTATTCCCTATGCTTATATGCTGTTTGATGAATCCAAAGGGGGAGAAAAATAGCTCACCATGAGCTAGCTGAAACAGGGAGTTAATTCTGCACCTTTAAACCAATTCTGTATGCTATGCAATACTGCTGTTTTTTTTCTGGTTTAAAATCTGGTACAGTGCAGGTGCAATTCTGGTTTAAAATCTGGTGCAAGTACTTAAAGCAACAATGCTATGAGGTTAGCTATGGGTATTTGTCTCCATCAAACAGGGGGAGATTGTTGAAGATGGTTGCTGCCCCTTCAAGAGTGTGTTTGATGAAGACCAATATGTAGTGTTTGATGAAGTCTTATATGTACATTTCATGTGTATTTTTGCTTTGCTTTAAGTATGTCTTAGTTAGTGCTTAGAGGTTGTCTAAGAGTAGCTTTTTGCTGAGTAACTCACCTCATAACCACTGGCCATGTGATAAGAACAAGCATATGTTTTCTTAAACTGTTTTTCACATGTTTTACACAAAAACACGTTTACTGCATAAAAATAAATCTGTTCTTTTCGAAATAAACAGATTCATTTTTTTCACTGATGCCTTGGCTAAGTCTTGTAAAATTAGATTCTGTGCATCAGGTATTTTGACTAAGTCTTCTTCTTTTCAAAACGACTGAGTTTTAAATAGTTAAACTTTCTTTGTTTTCGTTTTGAAAAATGAATCTGTTCATCTGTAAATGAATAGATTCTTTTTGTCTTTGGTGCCATGTCAAGCTTAAACGTTTTTCAGTTTTATCTCAGCACCAGAATGGTTGACTAAGTCTCCTCACTTAACAAATTCTCTAACTGCTTTTGAAAATAAATCTGTTCATTTTATTTTCAATATGTTCATTTTATAACAGCTTTAACTGTTTTTCAAAAATCTGTTATAAGTTGGTTTTCTATAAAATGCAAACTTGTTTCTGAGTTAAACAACGATTCAAACAATTCATACATTTGCAAAAACAAGTTTTGACAGCAGAGAGTTAAGTGTTTACAAAGGATTAGCATTTGTTCTTCAAAGATTTCAAAAATCACAAAGTGCTTGTTCTTGGTTTGGTTCAAATAGCTTGGTGTGAGGTGCAGCTACTGTTCTAGCAATCTTGCCTACTGGTTTAAGGCAGATCTGTGTATCCTCAATCAGGTGTAGTCGTTTCACATCTCTTTCTTGTAATAGTTTGGTTGAACACTCTTCTTGATAGGTGTTCTTGAAGAGTGGGTGTGTGTGTATGCTGAAATAGGTTTTTTCAGCAAGAGTACCTAAGTTCTTGTAGGTTTCAAGAACAGTGGGAATTGTACTTGGTTGTACTGTGTGTTAGTGATTTCCACCTGTTGTTGGTGAAGACTGGATGTAGCTCAGGTTGAGTGAACCAGTATAATTGCTTGTGTTCATTCTCTCTCTCTCTCTGCAATTTCGTTTCTGCATAATTGGTAAAACAGCAAAGAAATAAATCTGTTCAATTGAAAATAAATGTGTTCTTTTTGGGCACTGTGCATACTGTTCTTGATTTCTGAAAAAGGTGTTTGAATCTGATAAGAACATATGTAATCTGCTAAAAACCATTGAAACAGATTGACTGTGAAAGGCTGCTCAAGAAACTGTAAATGCTATTAATTGAATCTTAAACAAATTGCTTAAAGTTGAAGCTTGCTGTTCTGTGATTCATTGTTCTTAATTTCTGGAAAATTGCTTGACATCAAGAAGAACACTCATAGTCTGTCAAAAGCCGCTGGAACAGCTTGTTTGCAAAGGTCACTCAATTAATTAGCATGCTATCAATTGAACCTTAATCACTTGCTTGAAATTGAAGCTTGCTGTTTTGTGTTTCACTGTTTTTCAAATATGATATTTGTGTGTGTGCTGCTGGAAATTCTCACTGCATAATCTTGTGATTAACCTTGCTGAATTAAAAGCGTTTCAAACAAAAACAGTGCTGAAATAAATCTGTTCATTTTCACATAAATCGATTTATTTTCTGTAAAACTGTGTTAAACACTGTTTCTGCGAGAAAGTTTTAAAAGGTCAATTCACCCCCCCTCTTGAACTTTGGCACTATTAAACCCAACATGTCTAACAAGTTCAACCGGTTAAAACGAATTTTCAACCGGTTGATTGTAACATTTCATAACAACTTTTTGAAAACCAGTTAATCTTTTTTGGAAGTGAATCAAAACTGTTTTGGCTCATAAATGCTACCTTGAACGGCTAGTTTTGAGAGCTATAAATATTTCTTTTCTTTTAAAACAAATAAGACAAGTTAGATTTCAAATACAGTGAGATTGAGATTGTTTTTGAAAGAAGTTTTTCAAAAGTTTGCAAGATTGCTAAATAGTTGTGCATTGGTTCAAGGTTTGATCATAAGAGCTTTCTGATTCCTATAAACTCAGGTGTAATATGTTCCTTTCATGATTCTTGTATTTTTTCTTTTATAAACTTGTAAAGTGTGTGGAAATCCTGGAAAGTCAAAGGGTGTTCTGACTAAAGATGTGTGTAGCAAAGAGGGTGGGTGGTTCTTGTGGTTTCAAGATCACCTCTTTGTGGTTGTGTGAATTGTAATTTATGAGCGGTTACTAGTGGAACCCAGTGGTTGTTCTGGGAACTGGATGTAGCTCAAGGTTAAGTGAACACGTATAAAATGGACTGAGTAAATCTCTCTCTGTCTCTCACTCCTTATAAACTGTTTGTTTTAGTTATGCTTTTGTTGTTGCCATAAACAACCGGTTAAAACAAAGTTTCAACTTATTGAAATTCAGCAAACAGTTTCTTTTACATTGTTTGATTGCTTTCCTTGATTGCTTAATCTGTAAATTGTGATAAAGCTTCATTCTTATTCAATCTTTGCGAAAATATTTTGATAAAAAAATTCACCCCTCCTCTTGTTTAAGCCATTAATTCTAACAATTGGCATCAAGAGCTAGGTTCTTGAAAAATATTCAAGTTCTGTTTTTCTGAAAACTGTTTTAATGGCTAATAAGTTTTCTTTTGGGGAAAGTGCCTCTTTAAATAAACCACCTCTGTTTTGTGGTGAAAATTATCAGCTTTGGTGTATAAGAATGAAATTCTTTATTGACTCATTAGATAGAAAATTTTGGAATGTTATTTCAAACAATGCTTTCATACATATGCCTGAAAATAATGTTGCCACATCTAAAATTGAAAGAGATCATCTTGATTGTGTAGCTATGAATATAATTGTCTCTGCTCTTGATTCTGATGAACTTCTCAAAGTTTCAGAGTGTATCTCAGCCAAAGAAATGTGGGATACTCTTCATTGAATTCACAAGAACTCAAGAAGTGCTTGGCTGGACAAGGATGAGTCCTCTGCTGGATCATCTTCTTCAGATCTCAAGATGAATGTCTGTCTTATGGCAAGAGAAGAATCTGAATCAAACCAAGTAAGTACATCTTCCTCCAATAAATGTGATAGTTATTACCAACTTCTTGAGGCTTTTCAAGAGACTCATGAAGAAGTTAACAGATTAACCCTTTCAAATAATCGGTTGAAAAGTTAAAACAATTGGTTGAAATAGAAAATTAAGGTTCTGGAAAAAGATTTGAACAATTCAAATGCTGATTTTAAAAATCTAGAAATGATTTATCAAAACTCCTCTTGCAAGTGTGATTCTAATATTTGCAAAAATTGAGAATCTCTTAAAAAGAAAGTTTTGTATCTTGTGAAAACTGTTGACACAATTTCAAAAGGTAAATCAAATCTTGAGAATGTTTTAGCATCTCAAAAGTGTGTTTTTGGAAAATCTAATTTGGGTTTTAACCCTCAAATCAAAAACAGTAGTTGTTCAAAACCTTTTTCAACTATTACAAAAAATCAACCGATTAAAAGGTTGTAACAACCGGTTGTTTGTTGTTTCTACTGTTTGAGAAAGGGCCACTCTATTAGATTCAGTAAAATTAGAAAGGTTTGTGTTCCCAAAGGTATCCTAAAGTGGGTTCCCAAGAATCCTAAGGTTCCTTGTAATCATATTAACATCCATGGACCCAAATTTGTTAGGGGACTAGACTTGCCACCTGATTTTGAATTTTGCAGGATTTCCTTGTAAGAAAACATCATCTGTGGTACTTGGACAATGGCTGCTCCAAGCATATGATTGGAGATGCATAAAAATTTGTCAACATCACTCTAAAAAAGGAAGGGAATGTGACCTATGAAGACAACAACAAAGGAAAAATCCTTGGTAAAGGTACCATAGGCAATGAAAATAACTTTCTAATCCATGATGTGCTCTATGTAGAAGGACTTAAACACAACCTACTCAGCATTAGCCAACTCTGTGACAAAGGGTACCAAGTCACTTTCAGAACTAATTCTTGTGAGATCCGGTTGCCACACTCAAAAGAAGTTCTACTTGTGAGTAAGAGATCAAACAATGTATATTTGCTGAATATTTCTAACTCTACATTTGTTGGCTGTCTCTTAACAAAGCATGAGGAATCTTGGCTTTGGCATAGAAGGTTTGCTCATATACATATGAATCACTTGAATAAACTAATTTCAAATGATCTTGTTATTGGCTTACCCAAACTCAAGTTTGAGAAGGAACACGTGTGTGAGGCTTGTCAAAAAGGGAAACAAACAAGAAAATCTTTTAAACTGAATTTTTTTGTTTCCACTTCAAAACCTCTAGAGCTATTACACATGGATCTTTAAGGTCCTTCTAGAACTATGAGTCTTGGAGGAAATTTGTAAGCTCTTGTGGTTGTAGATGATTTTTCCAGGTTTACGTGGACCATTTTCCTACACCCAAAGAAGGAGGCATATCCTGAATTCAAGAAGCTAGCAAAAAGGTTGCAAAACACCTGTTGCAGCAATATTCGAGCAATTAGGAGTGACCATGGTGGAGAATTTCAGAATGAGAAATTTAGCAACTTTTGCAACAAGCTAGGTATCTTCCACAACTTCTTTACACCAAGCACACCTTAACAAAATGGAGTGGTGGAGAGAAAGAATAGATCACTTGATGAGCTAGCAAGGACAATTCTGAATGAATCAGCCCTGCCTAAGTGCTTTTGGGTTGATGCAGTAAGTACAACATGTTATGTGATGAATCGGGTGTTTATGAGGCCAATCTTGAAGAAGACCCCATATGAGCTGCTAAATGGAAGAAAGCCTCACATAGGCCACCTAAAGGTCTTTGGATGCAAAGGCTACATCCTAAATAGTGGGAAAGAAAATCAGGGTAAGTTTGATGCTAAAGCTAACAAAGGTATTTTTCTTGGATATTCCCTATCTAGCCATGCATATATGGTTTGCAATAAGAAGCTTATGATTGTTGAAGAATCTATGCATGCTGTTTTTGATGAAACTAACAAATCTTAGAAAGGTTTAGCAAAGATCAGTACAGAAGAAGATGACCAGAATATCTTCTTGAAGAATCTGGAAAATAGTATAGAAATTCAACCGGTTGATTCTGCGAAACAACCGATTGAAAATCTGCAGCAGTGTGATCTTCCAAAGGAGTGGAGGATCCTCAGAGATCTATCTGTTGTCAATATCATTGGGCATATCAACAAGGGTGTGTCTACAAGAAGGAGTGTGGCAAACTTTTGCAACAATACAACATTTGTCTCCAAGATTGAACCAAAGACAATCAATGATGCACTCAAGGTTAAGCATTAGACTGTTGCTATGCATGAAGAGCTCAACCAGTTTGTGAGGAATGATGTGTCGTTCCTAGTTCCTAAAATAGCTCAAATGAATGTCATAGGAACAAAATGGGTTTTCAAGAACAAGTCAAATGATTCAAGTGTCATCACAAGAAACAAGGCAAGGCTTGTTTCTAAGGGATACAACCAAGAAGAAGGGATTGACTATGATTAGACCTTCGCACCAGTAGCAAAGTTAGAAGTTGTGAGACTCTTATTAGCCTTTGCATGCATGAATGGATTCAAGTTATTTCATATGGAGGTGAAGAGTGCTTTCCTAAATGGAATTGTGAATGAAGAGATCTTTGTTTCACAACCACTTGGATTTGAAGATCACCAATATCCTAATCATGTATACAAGTTGAAGAAAGCCTTGTATAGTCTTAAGCAAGCACCAAGGCGATGGTATGAAAGGTTAAGTTGTTTTCTTCTATCTCATAAATATAAAAGAGGGAAGATTGATAAAACCCTTTTCATTAAAAAATCTGATTCTGCTGTAATCTTAGTCCAAATATATGTAGATGACATTATCTTTGGATCTTCTAATGAAAAATTGTTTTAAGACTTTGTAAAGGCTATGCAGGGAGAATTTGAGATGTCAATGATGGGGGAGCTCTCTTTCTTTCTTGGACTACAAATCAAGCAATCCAAAGAAGGCATCTTCTTATGTCGATCCAAGTATTGCAATGACATACTCAAAAAGTTTGAAATGAAGAGCTGTAAAATTGCAACAACACCTATCTCTACAAATTGTTTCTTATGTGTTGATGAAGCTGGAATCACAGTTGACCAGACTAAATACAAGGGGTTGATGGGTTCTTTACTATATCTTACTGCAAGTAGACCTGATATTATGTTTGATGTTTGCCTTTGTGCAAGGTTCCAATCCAGTCCTAAGGAATCTCATCTTAAAGCTACCAAAAGGATCCTAGAGTATCTTAAAGGCACAACATCCGTGGGTTTATGGTATCCTTCACACTCTCCTATTCATTTAGTAGGATACTCTAACTCTGATTTTGCAGGATGTAAATTAGATAGGAGGAGCACAAGTGGGACATGCCATCTATTTGGATCAAGCTTTATATCATGGCACAACAAAAAGCAAGTGTGTGTAGCATTATCAACAGCTGAAAGCTGTAGGGAGCTGTTGTGCACAAATCTTGTGGATCAAGAAACAACTTGATGACTTTGGGTTAAAGATAAGCAAGGTTCCTTTATTGTGTGACAACACAAGTGCAATACATCTCACAAAAAAATCAGGTTCAGCATTCCAGAACCAAGCATATTGAGATTAGACATCACTTCATTCATGACCATGTCAACAATGGAGATTGTGAGATTCAGTTTGTTGCCACAGAAAGCCAGCTTGCAGACATTTTCACAAAACCCTTATCCAAGGACAAATTTTATTCTCTAAGAAATGAGTTGGGCATAATTGATATGCATGCTTTATCTTAAGTTTTTTATCCTTGCTTTTGTCTATTTGTGAAGACAAATAGGGGGAGAAATGGTTGCGATATGTAATGTTCTAATATCTGCACTTATTTATGCTTTTGAACATTGCTATAACTGGTTTATAATTGAAATTTGAAACTCTGATACAAAATTTCAACCAGTTATTCCTGCGAAATTTGTTTATCTGTGTTGCACCTTTGTATGTTTGACTGGTTTCTCACATTGATTTTGTTGATGTTCCTCTTTGGAAACTGGTTTGTGGTGCTTGTTTGATTGGAATAGATTATCATGTATGTCTACGTTTCCTTGTGAACGCAGGTTATACAAGATTCTAAACAAGAAAATTCCAAAAAGCATCCCAAGGATTTGTCTCCATCAAATAGGGGGAGATTATAGAGCATGGGAGTTTTGATGTTTCAAATCTATGGTGAAGGTTGAAGTTGTGCTGCTTTTGGTTTGGGCTTAGTCTAGGTTGTTTATAATCCTTATAAAGATCACTCCTAGTCCCTTGCACAAGCTTGCTCAATCTGTTTTAAAAGAGAAAATTGTTTTTCTAAGCAAAGAGAAAAACAACCGGTTGAAACATCGAAATAATCGGTTGTTTTTCACTTGGCTTGTTTGAAGGTTTTAAAACTATTTTTTACTTGGTTAAATAATTGCCTAACCAATTCAACCGGTTAAAAACGAATTTTCAACCGGTTGATTGTAACATTTCATAATAACTTTTTGAAAACCTGTTAATCTATTTTGGAAGTGAATCAAAATTGTTTTGGCTCATAAATGCTGCCTTGAACGACTAGTTTTGAGAGCTATAAATATGGCTTTTCTTTTAAAACAAAAAACACAAGTTAGATTTCAAATACAGTGAGATTGAGATTGTTTTTGAAAGAAGTTTTGTTAGGATCGATGGTTATAACAAGAGGGGGGATGTGTGTGTGGGGGGGGGGGTGAATTGTTTACAAAAGATTTTCACAATTACTTGGCTTAGAATGAAACTTTAACAATCAACTCAGAAAAGCAATTCAGAAAGCCAATCTAATTTCCAAACAAAAACAGATAACAGAAATATAATCGGTTAAAATTACGATTCAACCGGTTGTTTATGAGAGCGGAAAATAACAAACAGAGATGGAGAGAAGAGGTAGAGAGAATGCACACAAGATTTATACTGGTTCACTCTATCCAAGAGCTACATCCAGTCATCAGTCAAACCATTGAATATTTCACTATGCAACCAATCATAGATTACACATACACCACACAAAGAGGTGACTTTGAAACATTTCACTGATTGGCTTCCGCATCATAATCTCCACCTAAGCGACGTGGCTTCGGCGACTACTGCCAGCGAAGAACCTTCCAAAATTTCAAAACGACACCGAGAGCCATTGAAACATTTCACCGATTTTATCCCCAAATAGTTGGCTTCCACATTGTAATCTCCACCTAAGCGATGTGGCTTCGACGTTTATTACCGGTGAAGAACCTTCCAGAACATCAAAACGACATAGTATTTGAAACAACCTTCTATTAAATAGTATCATTTTTAAATAGTAAAAATTAAAAAGTAACCAAATATGAACAAAAAACAGGCATAACTTGCTCATATCCTTTTTCTTTCTCTCGCACTTGCAACCATTTGTTCTGGTAGTTCCTCTCTCTCTTTGGGTATTGTTGATTATCTTTAACTTTAGGTGTTCTCTGACTTTGAGGTATACTGTTGAACTCTTTGGTGAGTATTTGTGGTTTCAATTTGATTGCTTCCATGTCGAACTAGTGGTGCCTCCCTGCGTTCTGGATCTCTCATTGGCTTCCTCTCCTCTTAGTTGCCTTATAAAATAAGATGCGTTTCTACTTTGAACGCTTTGGGAAGTGTGAGGAGGAGGAAGCAATGGTGGATGTAACCGGTAAAAACTACTCCTTCTAAGGAAGTGAATGTAACGGGTGAAAACTACTCCTTCGTAAGAAAGTGGATGTAACCGTTGAAAACTACTCCTCTGTAACTGCTTAGTAATAATGGAAAATGACAAAATGACAATATACTAAAGAATTTTCAAAATTGCTCACATTTGGCCACTACTCACATTTCCTAATATTTATTTCTCTCTCATAAAGTAAACACTCCCTCTCATTATGCAATTAATTTTCAAAATAAATTATCTCTTTCAATTCAAAACGGTTGCTGCATTTATTTCAAATATTTTTTAAATTTATTTCTCTCTCATAAAACAGACATTCCCTCTCATTATGCAATTAATTTTCAAAACAAGTTATCTCTTAAAATTCAAAATGATTACTCCATTTATTTCAAATATTTTAAAAAAAATAAGAAATGACGCAATGCCAAAATACTGAAATAAAATCAAATAATAATCTAAGGATAAAATAAGAAAAAATTTGAGAGTAGTTAAAGTGGGGAATCCCCTTTATATATAGGTATAGATACTCCTCAACTATATCACAGTAAATCTTTCCGAATTTTGGACATATGTCAAGTAGTGCAATTTTTATTGCTAATTTAACTCTCTTTTTTTCTGCAATAGGTTGTTTGGATTTATGTTAATTGGTTTACTAGTATTCAAACCACAGGTTTGTGCCCTACTTATTTTGAAATTAGTGAACCTAATGTGAGTTGATTTTTAGATGGTTTCATTTTATGGTGACACTTTACTTAGACTTGGGATTTTAGCAATTTAATGGTGAAACCTAAGAAAGATTCCCATTGGACACGAACTTAACCAAATTGTTAAGTAAGTGTGAAGGTTCACTTCACAAAGGCAAATATGAAAAATCAATATAGAGTGATAGATGGAATGCAATGAGGAATGGAAATGGCAACAAGGTAGACATCAATGGTGGTCATGGTCGAACCAAAAGATGCACCATAAGCATATAACAAAAGCATAACCAAAATTAAGAATTGAAGACAAAGACATATATGAGACGGAAATGAATTGAAAAGAGTGGAAGAATAGTAGCTTATGGAGTGGTTGTGAGAGTGGTTAACGCCACTTGGGGTGTGGTAGCCACCAAGATGAGTGAAGGGCTACCACTTGAGAGTCTCAACTCAAGATAAGACCTAGCCAAGAGGATTCAAACCTCACACACTTCTCACAAAATTTGTCCAGAGTAACTTTTCTCTTCAAAATTAACATGTAAAATACAATGAGGTAGACATCCTATTTATATGTGAAGGAGCCTTGAAGAACAATTATAAAGGGTAGGATGGGAATGACCACATAAAGATGCGGCTAGGTCATTGACCAAGTCAATGTCGCACCTATAAGCTACATTTTCTAGAAGGTAGGTCAAAATCCTACCCTAAAAGGCCATGTGATAAGCACACTCCCTCTATTACGCTAAATGCACCCTATTCTACTGAAATTAGAAATAATGACACCAACTGATGCTCAACACCCAAGGGTTGTGCTCTACTCCTCGTGATCCTCTGGGGCCAGCTAGGTGTTGAGGCAGTGGATGGAGAATCCTGACCTAGCCCTGTGTCTGGAGTCATGCTCCTAGGAGGCTGGGTTTCGTCAGTAGACGCACTCTCTTCTAGGTCCTCATCATAACCCCATTGTATTATAATTTATATCACACATATTTCCATTCACCTCTCCTAATTTTTTTTGTATTTTTTAAATTTGTAGAATTCACTATTTTATTATTTTATTATTTTTTATTTATTTATGTCTTCTTTTAGCTAGGGTTATATTAATAATGTCACACTAATAATGTCACACCAAAGAGTTATATAAAAAAACTTCTAACTGACAGGTAAGTATTCAATCTATTTTTTTTTGTTCACTGCTTAAAATGATACATTTTTTAGGGAATGTATTTAGACCGAAATTGGTAGGGTTATATCTGTGGAGCCTCTTTTAAATCGTGTTGAAGTTACAAGTGACAAGTTATCTATGTTTAGGTTCTCTATATGTAGAACTTAAGGTAGTTGAATGCATATGTTATTGTTACTTCAAGATATGCTTCAGTTTAGTTTTAAGCTGCAACACGAATTTCTATTTTATATGTTTAGTTTTATTGTATTTAAAATTGTATTACTAACACTAAATTTGCATTGGTGTAAACTAATAAATATATGGCAATGTTGTATGAATTGTTTTTTTTTTTTACTTTATCCCATTCTATATTCCATATATTTTCTCAATTAGTAGAGCTAATTTACAATAGAAAAAGAGAGTAATTCATAGGACAAAATTATAGATTGGTTTCAGGGTAGACATCCTATAAAGCTAGATCTTGCGGACATGAATTGTTCTTGCCGGTTGACCTGAAACGCCTTCGTGCACCTACGTCACTCTCACGTCCAAAATCCCTGCGTTTGCACGTGCTTCCTGTGATGAATGCCTGAAAACACAAAGACAAAGGGCGCCCTAGAGGCCGTTTGCACTCCGACGCTCAAGTCAATAACACCAAACTGTATAACTGTCGCTGTGTGTGTTAAGCGGCACAAAGGAATAATGTACCTTGCCAAGTTTGTTACCTTACTATTTATAGACTGAAATTAGGGTTTCCTCTTTACCCAAAATGGGCTTTTTCTGATGGGACGGGCCCAACACTGTTGTTATCCTACTTTTAGGATAACCTAGCGCGTG
Organism: Phaseolus vulgaris; assembly: GCF_051622355.1. Taxonomy (NCBI): domain Eukaryota; kingdom Viridiplantae; phylum Streptophyta; class Magnoliopsida; order Fabales; family Fabaceae; genus Phaseolus; species Phaseolus vulgaris. Next base: position 34,805,671 of record NC_143504.1, read on the forward strand.
TGTTCCCTAAATGGAGTGCAGCCTCTGACGGGGTGACCACCTGGGTGCCTCCTCATGCACCTGATCTCTGGGGTCACCTGCCTCTAGGAGTGCCCTAGTTGTTCACATGCCATGCATGCAGCTCATCTCTGGAACACGACCTTCACAGGTCATATCTTTCCAGTGGCTCTATACTTGTGTTACGCCTAAACGTGTCATCCACTCTACACGCATGGACCCTCGTTGTTAGAATATATGGCCTTAAACAAGAGGGGGGTGAATTGTTTAAGAGGGATTTTCGCAAACTTTGAAGGTATAATGAAAATCAATGCTGAATTATAGAGAAAAGAATCAAGGAAACAAATACCCAAAACTGTTTTAAGATGATATCAGAAAAACAATCAGTTGTTTTTATTAGCAGTTAATAAAAACAACTTAAAACATATATATGTGAGATCAGGGAAAGAGAGAATCACACAAATAGATTTATACTGGTTTACTCTTACACCAAGAGCTACATCCAGTCCCCGGAAACCACTGGGTAATCAACTATGCAATCAAAACCAGATTACACACATCACACACCAAAGTAGTGACCTTGAACCCCTCAAGAAACACACTACCTTTGGCAAACCACACCAAGAATGTTGATCTTGAACACCTCAAGAACACACAACATTCCTTGGCAACACAGCTACAGAAATACAATAATCAAGGAAGAAGGGAATAGAATACACTTGGGTATTACAAACCTTAAAGTTCAGAATTACAACCCAATCCTATTCCACACACTTAAGAATGATCCAAAGCTCTTTCAAATCTTGGAAAAACTGTTTTGATAAACTCTTTCTCTTACTCCAAGATTAGGAGCGTAAAACCACCTTTATATAGACCAACCAAGTGGTCAAAAGCATTTAATAAAGGAGCCAAGTTAGTTAGGATCATTTAAAACATATTAAAACCGCTTAACAGAATTTTGTTAAGGTTTTCAGGAAAACAATCGATTGTTTTGTCGAAACAATCGATTGATTTGGTTTGACAGCAAAGTTAACCAAGTCAAACAGCTTTCAACCTTTTTCAAAAACTACTAAGGTAAAACAACATGTTGTTTCGAAAAACACCCTGTTGAAATTTTGACAGCTTTTTAGAAAACACATCTTTTCAAAAGCTTAAAGATTCAAATGAACTTGGATCATCTTAATGAGTGAATTAACAAGTTTCAAACAACTAGACAACACACACACACTGATGACTTTTTACGGCAAGTGCACCGCGTTTGTCAGAAGTAATAATTGTCCCTAAGGACGGATGACGATCCCACAAGGAATAGTGAATTATCAAGTACAATAATCGCTAAATATAGAACAAAACAATTAAAAGAGTTTTGAATTAATTGTGTTGGCACTGATCAATAAGAAAACAGACAAAGAATTAGTTGTTTCAATTGGAAAAATAAGGATTAGTTTCATCTCTCTCACTCTCAAGTATTTTGATTAGCATGTCAATATTAAGTTCTTTGATTGAAATTGATGCCCGTATAAAAATCATTTATATCGATTCCTCGCATATAAAATCCTTAAGAATGTCCCCTAACTATCGATCCCTCGCATAATTATAAGAACAACTTAGAACGAAGCTCAGACGTTTAATAGCAATTAACATTTCAAGTCTATCCCTAGCACTCAAATATGTTAAGTATTGTTGTTTAGGTCCGAACCCTAAAAATACCTCCTGGTCATATTTAAGATTCTCAATTTGTCACGGAAAATTAAAAGTAAAAGAACAATACCAATAATCAATCAAGAACTGAATATTAATATATAAGATATCACCTCAATACATAAGAGTTTGAGCAGATTACTCCTAATCCCAAAGGGTAGAATTAGCCACGCATACTTCTATCACCTTCCATTCTCCCAATTGGGTTACAATTCACTCTATGGTGTTTTCCTCTCAATTTGGCACCCTAAGGTTGAGCCTCTAGCCCTCTATTTATCCTAGTTTTCTAGGGTTAGGTTGTTTATTGTGTCGCGCTAATGGGCTAAATGATAAAACATAAAAAGGCCCAATCTTTCTTTGCATCTTTTTCCATTCTGGGACCTTCTATCTTTATCTTTTTGGCTCAAATCATTCATCTTTAATCCAAATCTCCAATCTTCCTTAGAAATCTGCAATTAACACCAAATTTGGGAATAAAATACTCTTATTCAAATAAAGATCATAAAAAATGTAAAAAGGTATAAATTCATAAATTAGGGATTATTTTATATGTAAATTAGCAATAAATCCTCATAAGTGCCTATATTTTAATATGAAATATTACTGAAATTAGACACTTATCACACACCCCGCAGCAAGGTCTTCAAGCTTTCCTCTTGGATTTGGAGACATCAAAGCATCTTGTTCAACAATCTCTCCCTATTTGATGAAGACAAATCCCAGGTTTGTTTGTGTTGCTGTTTTGAACTTGAAAGGTCCTGCAAAACAGAATTTTTGCATATACAAAGCAAGTATACCAGAAGGATACCAAGGCACACAAAACCAGTTTTCTGCATAAGCCTTTAAGCATAAAAAACAGTCAAATAACCATAAAAACCATTGCCAAAATGAGACTTGTGTGCAACAGAACTATGGTGAATAAGAGCATGGCAACAACAGAATTTAAACCATGATAAAACCAGATAACACCATAGTGTAGCAGCAGCAACACAACACATAAAACCACACCATTCTCCCCCTATTTGTCTTCTCAAATAGAATGAAAGAAGGGATAAAAACAGGATTAAGAAAAACCATAATACCAGTATATGTAGCATGACCATTGCAGCAACAAACCTGTGATGCCATATCAAAATTGCAACATAAATCTATGGTGTATAAGAGCTGTGACAACAGCAGAATCAAAGTACCATAGACCCCAGACCATAGTTTCTCCCCCTATCTTTTCTTCATCCAGCAGTTCAAGTTGGTCAAATGATTGCTCAAGAGGCAAATTAGGTAGAAATATTCTCTCTTTTGTTAAGAGCAAACCTTCCAAACGTTCCAAAGATACATTCAAAAATATTCATCAACCCCATGACCACTAAAGTGGTTGCTATTCATAAAAAGCTTTGAATTTCAAGGAAAACAAAGAATATATCTCTTTATGTCCTAATTCAGAGGCACAAAGAATGCATATTTGACTCATAATGGGTTATGAAAGAAAAGAAACAGTTGTAATCATGCATAAGAAATCATAACAACTTTATTCTGAGATAGCAAGAAATGATTGTTTTTCTAAGACAACAAGAAAATGTTATTTTTCAAAGCAATTCATCTTTCAAAGTGATGGGAAATGCATAATGAAATACATTCATACCTTTGCATTACCTCAAGCATGTTTAGAATCTCATTTGGTCTTATGAAGCCAAAAGCATAGGATGAACATATGCAACTTACTTTACAAAGGATTAACATATACAAGTTACTAAGCCTCTCATACCACACTGTCTTGGAGCTTGCTTAAGCCCATACAAGGCCTTTTTTAGCTTGCATACATGGTTAGGATGTTGATGATCTTCAAAGCCCGGTGGTTGTTCAACATAGACTTCCTCATTGATAATTCCATTGAGGAAAACACTCTTATCATCCATTTGAAACAATTTGAATCCACTCAAACAAGCAAAGGCCAACAGCAACCTTACAACTTCTAATCTTGCAACTGGAGCAAAGGTTTCACCATAATCTATGCCTTCTTCTTGATTATAACCTTCAGCCACAAGCCTTGCCTTGTTCCTTGTAATTACTCCATATTCATCTAGCTTGTTTCTGAAAACCCATTTGCATCCAATTATGTTCTCCACTAAAAGATCCCTTGGAATTCTCCATTCCTTTGGCAGCTCTTCTTGTTGCAGAATTTCAACCAGTTGTTTCGCAGAATCAATCTGTTGTTTTTCTGGACAGGGTTCCAGCTTCTCTAAGGTGATGTTCTGCTCATCTTCTTCTGCATAAACCTTTGTAGAACCTTGATCACTATGAATGATTTCATCAAACACCACATGGACAGACTCCTCCACAGTTATAAGCCATCAACAACACCAGATCAGACTCTTTATTCTTGAAGTTTCTTTACATAGGTCATGAATTTTAACTTGTCAAGAACATGAGTAAGGTGTATATGCTCTTGAACCATAAACATCACTTTGATCATTCTTCATCATAGCACTTGTACTTGAAAGGTCCTGTAACACAAAATTGATGCATATACAAAGCAAGTATAGCAGCAAGATAACAAGACACAATCAAACCAGTTTTCTGCATATACATTAGCAGAAAAACCAGAAAAATTGAACTAATCAAGTGCTTTCAAGTGCAGAGAAGCAACAACATAATGCATCAGTTTTACAGCTACCTTATACAACCAAATCAAGCATAAACAGCTCACCCTATTTGCTCTCACAAATAGACAATGAGAAGGGTTGTACAAAGCAGAAATCAGAATGATAATATAGTAGACCAGCAGTACAAACAATGTTGACATTTCAAGAATAGAAAATGATATAGAGCTTTCAAGAAAACAAGTGGATATAATCTTTTATTATCAAATTCTGAGGCACACTCAATGTATATTTGTCCAAAAGCAATATTTGAAAAAGAGGAATGGTTTAATCATGCATAAGCAAACTTGGCAACATTATACAAAGGTGTTAGAGGAAAAACAATCGGTTGTTTCGTGAAAACAATCGGTTGTTTTTCTATGACAACAATTTAAGCATTTCACAGATTCTGAATTGACAGGTAAAGATGAATCAGAAGGATAGACTTCATATTCACATTACATAGATGAAAGATAAAGACATCAATCAATATTTTTCATACTACAGAATTAAAGAAAAATTCAAGAGAAGAAAATAAAAATAAGGAAAGTCTTATCCTTTTGACAATGTAGTTCTTTCAATGAGTCATTGTCCATAATCAAGTAACTTCTCTTGGCCTTCAAGAAAACTAGGCTTTGTACTCAACAGTAATTGGAAGTCCAGAAAGAATTTTTTCCCTTTAGCAGTCATTCTTCAAGTCCAAAGATGATTCTTGGCTGCCAAAGATCCCTACAAGAAAATATTAAGAAGCAAGATTTGGTCCCCTTATGAATTTGGGTCCTATGATGTTAGTAGGAGTCTTAGGAACCTTAGGAACCCATTTTAAAATACCTTTAGGAACAGAAAACCTTCTTACTTTGCAAAATCTAATAGTGTGGCCCCTTTTCATGCAGTAATGACAAATTTCAACTGGTTGTTTCGATAAAACAACAGGTTGTTTTTCAAAGAAACTTGAAAAGGGTTTTGAAACAGATTTGTTCTTGCTGTTTGGATTAAACCCCAACCCAGCCTTGCCAAAAACACATTTTTGAGAAGCAAAAACAGTTTCAAGATTGGATTGGCCTTTGGAAAACTTTTCCATGGTTTTTAAAAGGTAGTGGACTTTCTTTTCAAGTGATTCACAATTTTCACAAAGCTAGAATCACACTTGCAAGAAGAGTTTTTGTAAATCATTTTCAAACTTTCAAAATCTGTTTTTGAATGGTTCAACTCTTCTTCCAAAGTCTTGACTCTATTTTCCAACGAGTTGTTTAAACCTTTCAACCGTTTATTTAAAAGGGCCAACCTATTAGCTTCCTTATGAGTTTCATTAAAGGCTTGAAGAAGTTGACTATAATTTTCAGCATTTAAAGAAGTACAAGAACTTACACTACTTGCATCATCTTCTTCTTTGGCCATCAAACACAGATTGGCTTCTTTTTTATTTTTCTTTCTTTTCCTTCTTGCTTGACTTGAATCAGATTCTTCTTTTGTCATAAGACAAACCTCCTTTCTGGATTCTAAAGAGAAAGATTCAGCAGAAGATTCTTCTTCGTCCATCAAGGCACTCCTTGGATTCTTGTGATACTCTTTAAGGGTATTCCACATTTCTTTTGCAGAACTACATTCTGAAACCTTGAGCAATTCATTAGAATCAAGTGCAGATACAATGATGTTCATAGCTACACAATCAAGATGTTCTCTTTCAGAAGAAACATTTTCAGATATAGGCATGAGATAGCTATCTGTAATAACATTCCAGATTTTTCTATCTATAGATTCAACAAAGAATTTCATTCTAACATTCCATAATTGATAATTCAGTCCACAAAACAGAGGTGGCCTGTTAATTGAGGCAACCTCCCCAAAAGGTAGTTTTTCAGCCATAGAAAAAAGATTTAGGATCGAAAACTTGAATAACTTTCAAGAACTTAGCTCTTCATTCCAATTGTTAGAATATATGGCCTTAAACGAGAGGGGGGGGGGGTGAATTGTTTAAGAGGGATTTTTGCAAACTTTAAAGGTATAATGAAAATCAATGCTAAATTATAGAGAAAAGAATCAAGGAAACAAATACCTAAAACTGTTTTAAGATGATATCAGAAAAATAATCGGTTGTTTTTATCAGCAGTCAAGGAAAGAGAGAATCACACAAATAGAGTTATACTTGTTCACTTTTACACCAAGAGCTACATCCAGTCCCCAGAAACCACTGGGTAATCCACTATGCAACCAAAACCAGATTACACACATCACACACCAAAGTAGTGACCTTGAACCCCTCAAGAAACACACTACCTTTGGCAAACCACGCCAAGAATGTTGATCTTGAACACCTCAAGAAAACACAACATTCTTTGGCAACACAACTACAAAAATATTGTTCTCTCTAATCACAATTTGCTTTAATATTATTGTCATTAGAAATGCTAATAACAAAACTTGATGTTTATATACAACAAACAGTGTTATTTCTACAATTCATAAATTTTTTTTATAAGATACAATTTTTGTACCGTCTCGTACCCGGGCGTTGATAAAGTCAAGGTCAAAGTCAACGTCGAGGTCAAAGTCAACATAAGGCGTCACCTAGGTAAGGCGGCGCCCAGTGCAAGCATCGCCAAGGCGGGGCGTCACCAAGAGGAAGCGTCGCCAAGATGAGACGTCGCCTAGAGTAGGCATCGCCAAGGTAGGGCGTCGCCCAGGTAAAATGTCACAAAAGCAAGGCAACCACAGCGTTGCTCCCCGATACCCATGGGTAGGAAAGACCATGGAGGGAGTGACGCCGTGGGAAGGCCTCAAACCCCGATAACCCGGGGTAGCATTAAAGAAAAGAGAAAGGTGGCTTCAAGGCCAGAGTAATAGCGCCAGTGGAGAGCAATCTGACTCGTGAAGTGCCCACGCCGCCCCAGAGAAGCCATTGGGATAGTTACGACTCATGAGAAGGGTCACGCCCAGGGGCAGCCAGGTGCAGGGTATGAGAGGAAGGTAGACACGCTCTCAAAGTGAGTGACTAGAGGTTTGGGGGCATGAGTTGGCACCCAAAAGGTCACCCCTTGCGCAGATGCACTCCTAGGTAGGAGGGCTCACATGACCCCCCCCCCAAGTGGGGTCACGGTATTGTGAGGCCCTCCACGTGTAATAGCAGCCAAGTCAGAATAGAAACGTCAATTTGTCAGGTACAAGGTAATTAAAGTTATTTAATAAAGTTTACGTTTCGAGCGTTTAAGGTACTATAAATGCTCTAAGCGGTTTAAACGTCTTAAAGGCGCTGAACGTTTTATAATTAAATGCGCTTTAAGACGCTTTAAATGCTAGAGTAGTTTAAATAGCGCTTTGAATGTTGGAAACGGGGTTGGAACTTTTGGCAGACTTTCCCAGAACACACTCTAGTTGCTTGCTCGAGTCTTGAGGCTACGCACAAGGGACTAGGGAGAGAGGTTGTTTGTCAGGAGGAGAGAATAGACACTAGACACAGTTTCTTTTAACCACCTTCAGAGTGCTAGCCACGGTGCTCCGATACGGAGGTGTAGAGTTTTGGTGTTTCTTGCTAGCTGACTTGAGCGTCGGAGTGCAAATGGCCGCTAGGGCGCCCTTTGTCCTTCTTTGCAGGAATCCACAGGTAGCCAGTGGGAAGGAGTCCCTAGCTGACGGGTGAGGTTGCGCACAAAGACGTCCAAGGTCAACTGGCCGGAACAATTTTGAAACTTAAAAACTAAATTTTCACTTCAAAATAATAAGTAAACAAAAAGTTTTAAAATTATTTATAAAAAACCATCAAATATAAAAGGTCATAAGTCAGAGTTAAAGGGTATGAAATGTTCTAACCATCCAATCAAGTCAAACCATATTAGAAATAAACTGAGTTTAGAGATTTTATAAAAAAAATTCGGCTTATATAAAATTCTATTTAGATAAATAAATTGGTCTCTTATCATGATATGTTAATCAACCCATTACGTAACTAACTACGTAACTCTCTTTGCCTCAGTCTAGAGCACTCTGGCTTTTCATTCTATAAATACACCAATGTATCCATGCACTCATTAATAAGAAATATATTGTTCTACATTTTATCTCTGCACCTTGCCTTTTTCTCTCTCATCTCTCATCACCTTTACATGGTATCAAGAGCTAGTGAATTTTTTTTTTCATCATGACAACGTCTCCTTCCTCTGTCTCAACCATGTCTTATTCTTCTTCTTCTTCTTCATTTTCCCATTCCTCCCTGTCGCTTCACACCTTCTCCACTTCTCTCACATTAAAACTTAATGATGAAAACGTTCTTGTTTGGCGCCAACAGATTCTTGCGCAGGTTGAAGGGCTTGATCTTCTCCATTTCTTGACTTATTCTTCTACACCGCCCAAACATCTCACCCCTGATTCAGGTTCTGTTAATCCTACCTATCTTATGCACAAACAGTAAGACCATCTCCTCGTTGCCTGGCTGCTTGCGTCTATGTCCACCTCCATGTTAACTCTGATTGTTGGTCTTTGCACTGCGCATCTTATCTGGGATAAGCTCACTGTTTATTATGCTTCACATACACGTGCCAAGGTTCGTTAACTGAAACTTCAACTTAAAACTCAAAAACATGAACGTATTGTTTCCACGTATCTCCTTGCTCTTAAGCGTGTGGTTGATTCTCTTACTGCTATTGGCTCTCCAATATGTGCCGAAGACCATATAGATGCAATTCTTGATGGTCTCCTTGAAGAATATGACAGTTTCGTCACGTCTGTCACCTCATGGCTTGATCCTTACACGACTCAAGATATTGAATCTTTGCTTATGGCTCAAGAAGATCGCTTTGATAAACACATATTTCTTGATTCATCTCCTGCTCAAGTGCATTTCTCTTCCACCGGTTTGGTACCCTCGTCGTCTTTTAAGGCTTCTTTGCAAGGAGGTCGTTCTTCCTCTCGTGCACCGTTTCACCAAAAGCGTCAACATTACTCTTGTCCCCCTCATCCTAATTATTGGAGATTTGTTGCTCCTTCTTTATATTTTCAACCACGGGTTCAGTGTCAGCTATGTTTCAAGTTTGGCGACACAGCTTTAACATGCTTGACCCGAACTGAAGATATTTCTTCTTCACCCATAATTGCTAATATGTCTTCTTTTCAGCAACCTCTTCATTATCCTAAACCATCTATTCTAGGTACTCCTTCCATAGTGAGTGATCCTCTTTGGTACCTAGATACAGGAGCTACTCATCATATCACCAATGATCCTATTGTTTTCAACAAGAAACAGATCTATAATGGTTCTGAGAATGTTCAGCTAGGTAATGGTTCAGGTATGTCTATTCATAGTGTTGGCTCTACTTCTCTACGTAATTCTTCTTCTAATCATCTTTTTACTCTTCATAATCTTCTTCATGTACCAACTATTAACAAGAACCTTCTCAGTGTTTCTCAATTTGCACGTGATAATGGTGTCTTTTTTGAATTTTTTTCCTAACCATTGCTATGTTAAAAATCAGGTTACCAAACAGATTATTCTTCAAGGAAGGATTCATGAGGGTCTTTACGTGTTTCCCACTTTACACAAACCTTTATGTTCCTCTGTTAATGCTACTTCCTATAATTCTACTATGCATAGTTATGATATTTGACATAAACGCCTTGCCCATGCTTCATCTAGAACAGTGAAACTTGTTATGCGTTCCAACAATATTTCATGTAATACTGATGCTTTTTTTTGTGACTCTTGCGCACGAGCCAAAGCTCATCAACTACCTTTTCTTTTGTCTAATACTACTTATACTGCTCCTTTACAACTTGTGTTTGTTGATATTTTGGGCCCATCTCATGTTTCCTCCACTAATGGTTCCCTTTACTATGTTGCATTTGTTGATGTTTTTTTCTAAATACAAATGGCTTTATCTTATTTCACACAAATCTCAAGCTACTTCTGTTTTTCTACAATTTAAAGCTCTTGCTGAAAACCAAACTGGTTTTTCTTTAAAAACTCTTCAAACATACAATGTTAAGGAATTTGTATTGCTAACCAAACTCTTAAACACATATGGTATCACTCATAGACTCACATGTCCTCACACCCATCAACAGAACGATTCGATTGAACGTAAACATCGTCACATAGTTGATACCGGCTTAGCTCTTATTGTTGCTGCCTGTCTACCTCTACGTTTCTGGGGTGAAGTTTTTTCTTCTGTTGTTTTCACTATTAATATCTTACCCACTCCTGTTTTACATAATCTTAGTCTGTATGAAATGCTCTTTTCTCAAAAACCTAATTATACTTCTAAAAGTTTTGGATGTGCCTGTTATCCTTTGCTTCGCCCATATAATCAACATAAATTTGATTTTTGTTCATCTTTATGCTTTCTTGGGTATGCTTCTAACCGTAAAGGCTATATATGCTTAACACCATCTGGTAAATTTATTTTTTCACGCAATGTGCTCTTTAATAAACTCCCTTTTCCATTTCTATTCCTAGTAGTTTGTTCACAGGTTCTGCCAATATCAACACTGATTCTCTAGCTTTTTCACCTATTCTTACAGTTATTTTTGCTCCTCCTACAACATCACCTTCCTCTATCTCTCCTGAGTCTCCATCTCTGTTGTCTTCTGCACCTTCACCTTCGATCTCCACTACTTCTTTGATGCCAACAGCTGCTTCTAGTCTTAATGCTCACTCGATGATTACTCGTGCTAAAGATGGTATTTTCAAGCCCAAAGCTCTTCAGTCCTCTCTCTCTGCTGATTTGCCTGAACCCTCCACGTACAAACAAACACTGACTCAACCTCATTGGCTTCACGCAATGAAAGCTGAATATGACGCTCTTATGCAAAACAATACCTGGACCCTGACTACTCTTCCTCCAACTACTAATGTTGTTGGGTGCAAATGGGTGTTCAAAAAGAAGTATAATGTTGATGGCTCCCTACAACGATACAAGGCACACTTGGTACCAAAAGGATTTCATCAATGAACCTTGGCACGTGTATGCGAAGCATAATAAACAGTGAGTTTATCCCAGATAAGATGCGCAGTGCAGAGACCAACCATCGGAGTTAACATGGAGGTGGACATAGACGCAAGCAGCCAGGCAACGAGGAGATGGTCTTACTGTTTGTGCATAAGATAGGTAGGATTAACAGAACCTGAATCAGGGGTGAGATGTTTGGGCGGTGTAGAAGAATAAGTCAAGAAATGGAGAAGATCAAGCCCTTCAACCTGCGCAAGAATCTGTTGGCGCCAAACAAGAAAGTTTTCATCATTAAGTTTTAATGTGAGAGAAGTGGAGAAGGTGTGAAGCGACGGGGAGGAATGGGAAGATGAAGAAGAAGAAGAATGTTGATACTAAATTGTGAGAATGTTGATAAAGATTTTTGTACAATACATCGTTAAGTATAGGAACTACAGTTAACTTTTTTTATCATTGTTTTACAAATATCCACAACTGCAATTATCGAGTTAAGCTAAAACAATTTAATATGGATACAGTGGTACAGTGTAGATTCCGTGTGAAGATGTCGGCAAGGCCCTCATACTTGAATTATTGATTTTGACTTCGAGAAGATAATTTGAACAATTTAGATTAACTTGTTCCGAAAGCCATAAAGTAAAACAGATTCATGAAAGAATGGTCATTCTTTACAAAAAGAAAGTCTTGAACAGTGTTTCTAAATGTCATCACAAAACAAATCATGTCCAAATAATGCTTAAAATTTAATAATATATATTATATGTACTGAAATTTAATATGCTCTATAATTCAGATATAGGACAGGAATTAGAACTTGTATATGAACTTTTTGCGCGAAATCTGCTTTAATATCTTTTATGGAGAATGATCCTGCCGGTTGACCTGAGTGCAAGAGTCTTGCCACGTCAAAGGTTTCTCCTTCTCGATCAGCTTCGCACCACGTTAGCCTCTGTCCTTCACGTCTCAATTCCTCGCAAGAACCTGCAGAAAACAGAGTGGCGCCGCTGCGGCCGATCGCGCTCCGACGCTCAAGTCAGTGACGGAATCACCAAATACTAAGAGAGAAAATCTAAACTCAAGGAACCGTGCACAGTGAATCTCAGTGTACTAGAGAGTATTCTCAAAGCGTACTCAAGTGTTCTCAAAAAGCGTACCTCAAAGTCTGTTAAGAGTTCCTTATATACCTGAGCACTTTCTCTCTCCTGACGGTTATACCTCTGGACACGTGGCTCGCATCCAGCTGTACACGTGTTGCCATTTGGAGCCCCCTTCTACTTGAGCGTCACCTCTACTTTTCAAGCTATTCGACTAAGTTACCCATGCAAGGAGTAACTTGGTGCATAGCTTCCTTGGAGCGCGACCCCTTAAGCGGCGAGTACGGGGTGTCACCATGCACACCTTCTCTGTGGTCTCGCCTGCCGCTATCACGATCTGCTTCACCTGCACATCGTGCATGTTCTGGTAAACTGTTCCCTTGCCCCGACCTCTGGCTAGGGAGTGTTTATCTGATAACCTCATCCTTCACTGTGGTGTGACAAGCATATCACTCATTTCCCATACTAGTACCCGTTGGAAGCCTTGAATAAGCTTTCCTGACCTTTCGGCGATGTGCCCCTTTAGGCGGTCTCTAACCACTTGATCGCCTAAAACTCACATACGGCGACTATGACGCAAGCCTGGTGACCGCCGATTATACATGCTAGAGACCGGAGAACACCAACTCAACGATTGGCGACTACACAGACTTCCCGATGTACTTCCCTTCTGTCAGCCAGGTGTCCCATTCAACACGCCTATATTATCGCTTGCTGCCACGTCATCACTTCCGATTACCTGATCGGTACACAAGCCCCCCAGTCTTAAGCTGAGCCTTTACCAGCGAAAAGACTAAGAGGTCAAATCATCGTCGATCTACGTGGCGCTTGTACGGATCTCCGTATGTTCGTACCTTTTGCCTTTCTGACGCTCCACCAACCCCTTCTTTAAACAAACGACACGTGGCGTCATCAACGGTCGTTTTCAATTGCCGTTTGCGCTTCCCACAACGTTCGAAAACCCTTAAACCCTTCGCGCTATTCACTGTTCCATCATCTTTCTTCATCCTAGAGCATCCCAAACGCTCTCTCTGCGAACCCCGAAACTCTTTGTCTCTCTCAATCTTCAACTTTCTTCAGCGCTCATCCGATCATAAAAAGGTAACCCTTTTTCTCCTCTTATTGGTATTTGTTGCATTTTAACCGGTTTGCATCATCCATTATCTGTCTGAAGCATACGCTGTGGGCTGTTTTTCTTTTTTCTCGTAACCTAAGGTTTCGTCCCTGATAACGTCCATCCCAGCGAACCCTTGTTCGTTCGTTCTATCTTCTTCGTCCCCAATCGAGTCATTCTCTGCTAGCTTCATTTCATCCCTTTCTCTTTCCTTTGCAGTTCCTGCGATGGCTCACACGAAGTCCACCGCTAACCCTCCTTCTTCATCGCGAAACCCTCCACCCAAAACCAGTAGTGTTGTCCCTGGGACAAATCCTCCATCGATACGCAACCCATCTCGAGCCTCTGGTGCTCCCTCTGCACAGGCTGAGAGGCCTGCTTCTTCTCATGCCAACCCTACCCAAGCAACTCCACCACTCGCCGGAGGAGCCTCCCTTCCTCCACAAGACTATAAAAAGCTCTACCCTTGGGCTACCCCAACTCTGTTGAAAGAGACTCCTCGATAAACACTGAGTTGGGCGTGCACCGATTGAGGAAAGGAGATCAACCCGACCTTTCCTTCCACAAGGAGCATGATAGCAAAGTGGCCGTGCTGCCCTGCCTCCCGGGTGAACCGATCTGCGCGGATGATAAGGGGAACAACGACGAGTTGTTCTGTTTCATCTACACTACCTTGTTCAAGAAAGTGAAGCTTAGGCTTCCTTTTACTCGTTTTGAGAGAGAGCTACTGACCGAGCTCAACATCGCCCCTGCCCAGCATCATCCCAACAGCTGGGCGTTCGTGAGGGCGTTCCAAATTCTTTGTGCGCACTTGTTGTTGCCGGCCTCAGTCGACGTCTTCCTCTTCCTGTTTGAGGCAAAGAATCCCGGAGATCACCTCTGGGTCAGCTTGAACGGGATTGCTGGGAGATCAATCTTCTCAATCTTCCAGCAATCTTATAAAGACTGGAAAGGGAAGTTCGTGAAGGTGTGCCAGAATGAGCAAGACCCCTCACTGCTTGACGGCTTCCCCTTGTATAGGGTAAACAAGGGGAACAAGGACTCCAAGGACAGCTTCAGGAGACCAAGAAGTCTTGATAACATGGGGGAGTTAGACAAAGACCTTTGTCTCTTCTGGAAGAGCGTGGCTGCCGTCAACATCACCTTCCCCACTGCCTTAATCATTCCCTACGAGTTCTTCGAGAGCCAACTCGTAATACACATAGGTTAGCCCCTACTCCAGTACCAAGTCTCTCACTTCGAGTTAACACTAACTTAGCGTCTTCACCACTCTATTTTAGCATCCCATTATTCTGTGTTGACCTTGATCTTTTATCCATGTACTACTTGTGTCATCTCTGTATTAATGCACTTGCATGTTTTGCTTCTGCCTTGGTTGCTGATCTGTTTTTTACCTTGTGCAGATAACATGTTGGGAAAAGGGAAACTGGCGGAATTGAGGGCGATCGCCCGATCCCACAAGCTCACGGCGGGCTCCCAAGCTGTGCCCAACCCGGTGGTGGCGATCGCCGCTACTCAAGGCAAAACTCCTCCCCGAGGTCCAACTTCTTCTGGGGTACTACCCGCCCCAGAAAGGAAAAAACTGGTTTTGAGGAGTCCCAAGAGGAAGGCTCCTTAAGTGGTGCAAGAGGAAGAAGATGATGATGAAGAAACCGAGGATGGCCTCGTCGCTAAAAGGAAAAGGGTGGCCACCTCTACACTGCCTACACTCCTAACACCAACACCGCCCTCACCTCCAGCTCCACTACAACCAGTCCAAGCAACGCCCCTGGCCGTCGCACCCCCAGTGGTTGAAAGCAGCGGCCCTAACTATGTAGAGAATCCTCCGAGCGCCTCAACACCGTTCGTATCTGTCGGAGAGGGTCCTCCTCCAACCACATCTATTGCTGGGGTCGCGTTAGGGGTCGATGAGGACGCTCAAATCTCGCCCATTTTGATAACATAATCCCCGACCTCACCACCACGCCTACAAGCCCCCCTTGCCCTAGAAACTCAAGAGGGTGGTGGTGAAAGTCAGCACCAAACTCCTCCACCACCTCCAGCAGCAACCTCAAGCCTCCCAACTTCCTTTGAAGAGACCTTGAGGCCCTTCACAACCCAACTGAAGACTATGGCGGAAGATCTTCCCCTGCTTGTATCAAGAGCTGTGAAGGACTCCCTCAAGAAGCTTCAAGAGGAGAACTCCGCGCTCAAGGAGTCAAACCTGATGATAAGGGTTGAGGCCGAGAAGCTCACGTGCAACTTGCTGATGACTGAGCTGGAGCACTCGAGGCTGAAGGATGCAATGGACGCGGAGCTAAGAAGCACGCGCAAGGAAGCCTCCGATCTGCGCCAAAAACTGCACCACCAACTCCAAGAGAAGATCGACTTGGAGAGCAAGCTGGTCCCATATAGGCTCAAGGTGGCAGATTTGGAGGCTGCAAAAAAGGCGGAAGCGTCCAGGGTGGAGAACCACGAGAAGAGATCGACAGATCGGGAGATTCTCCTTGGGAAGGTCGAGAAGGAAAGGGACAACGCTCTCGCCGAGCTCGCCGAAGCTCGCGAGGAGGCCAAAAAGACCGCTGCAGAGCTGGCCCATGCTCGAAACGAAGGCAAAAAAACTGCTGAAGAACTCGCCCGAGCTCGTGAGGAAACAGAAGAGCTGAAGAAGCAAACACACGAGCTCGAGCAGAGCGCTGCCCAAGTCCTCACCGCCGGGTTTGACGCCGCTCTGGAGCAAGTAGCATGTCAATACCCTGAGCTCGACCTCTCCATGGTGTCGATCAGCAACGAGGTGGTGGATGGGAAGATTGTACCCTCTGAAGACTAGCTACCTTCCTCCATCACCTCTTCTTTGTAAAAACTTTTATCTGTAATGACGCTGCTTATGTAATTGTTTTTATATGCATGCAAACTTGAATTGCAACTTCTTATATAATTTTCACTTCTCGTATATCGTCTTCCTATTTACTTTCACGCTTTTACCTTTATTTGCTGTGTGGTTTACCAACATAACTGGTGAAGCTTACTCAAACGAATTAACTCAGCAATATTCGAGCCTCACCTTTCACACACTGCTTCGATCTTGAATAAACTGATCTGCCCAGCAAAGTGAGCCCTTATTCCTGTCATCACCTAGAACTCTTCTGATCGCCGTAGGGTTCTGGCGATGTGACCTTTCTTGCCTTCATAACTTGACCATTGTTCCCTCATCTGGGAGGTGGAGGCGCCTTTCGGATCCTTCTCTACCTCCCTGAGTTTCAGAACAATGAGCTGGATAGTGAGGTGTTCTCTTTGAACCTACCTTAGTTATCTTTTTAACTTCTTTCACCCTTCACGCCATACCTGAACTCGTTCAAGACGAGAAGGATTTTATCTATCTTCACACCGCGTACAAGCGTGGAAGCTTTCTCTGGTCTTACTGAGTCAATATTGATGTTGCACTTAAAGGGGGAAAAGGCGTTTTCCTTCCCTTCCCACCGTTTAAGGTCACGAACACCCCTGACCTTTCAGTTCATCTTGCCTGAACTCACTCTGAGGTGAGAAGGAGTTTTTCTAGTGCCTCAGCTTGCCCAGGGTGTACATCTCCTCCCCCTCTGGACATGCTGAGGACTTTTAATCTTGCCTCTATCTGCTTGTGCAGAGAGGTCTTTGATCTGTTCTTGCCTGCACTCGCTCAAAGGCGAGGAGGACTTCTTCTGTTCTCGCCTGCACTCGCTCAAAGGCGAGGAGGACTTTTCTCTTTCTCGCCTGCACTCGCTCAAAGGCGAGGAGGACTTCTTCTTGCTTGCACTCGCTCAAAGGCGAGGAGGACTTTTCTCTTTCTCGCCTGCACTCGCTCAAAGGCGAGGAGGACTTTTCTCTTCTTGCCTGCACCCGCTCAAAGGCGAGGAGGACTTTTACTTGCCTGCACTCGCTCAAAAGCGAGGAGGACTTCTTCTCTTTCTCGCATGCACTCGCTCAAAGGCGAGGATGACTTTTTCTCTTCTTGCCTCAAGACGCACGAGAGCGTTGAGGTCTTTGGTCATCACTGGTGCCTTCGATCGCCGAAAGACGATGAGGACTTTAAAACTTTAACTACTGCCGCCGATCGCCGAAAAGCGATGGGGACTTTAAAACTTTTAACTGATGCCGCCAATCGCTGAAAAACGATGGGGACTTTAAAACTTTTAACTGATGCCGCCAATCGCCGAAAAACGATGGGGACTTTAAAACTTTTAACTAGAAAGCATGCAGCATAACTTTGTCGTTGCCTTAGATCACGTTCGAGTGATAAGGTCTTTCTTCTGAAAACTTTTAAAACCACAAGCATGCAATCTTAGAAACTTTAAACTTTGAAAACTCTTCTTTATTGGGTGGCCTCATTAAAAACCCTCCTTAGGGAAAAAAGAGTGCCCCCTTCAAATTGTTTTAACAGAAAGCATGTAAATCTCTTCATGTTCGTTTTTGCCTACAAAGCTTTAACTGTAATATAATTTGAGGTGCGTTGCGTTCCAAGTGCGAGGAATCGTCCCTCCTTCTAACGTCTCTAAGCGGTAGGCGCCGTTCTCGAGCACCTCGGTTATTCTGAACGGTCCCGTCCACTTAGGTGATAACTTGTTCTCCATCTCGTACTGATGGGCCTTCCTCATCACCAGGTCGCCTTCTCTAAATTGCCTTGGCATCACCTTAGAGTTATACCTTCGCTCAATCCTCCTTTTTACTGCCTCGGCCTTTAGTCTTGCCTCCTCCCTGACCTCATCCAGTAAATCCAGATTCAATCTTCTTTCTTTGTTCGAGTCTTCCGCCACAAAGTTCTGGAATCTCGGCGAGCTTTCTTGGATTTCAACTGGAATCATCGCATCACATCCATAAACCAAGCTAAACGGGGTCTCGTGGGTTCCTGACAGTTTAGTGGTATGGTACGCCCAAACTATGCGGGGTACCTCTTCAGCCCACGATCCCTTAGCTTTCTCCAGTCTTCTCTTTAAACCTCTCAGCAACACCCGATTGGTAGACTCCACTTGGCCATTCGTTTGTGGGTGCTCAACGGATGCAAACACCTGTTGTATTCCCACCTCTTCGCACAGCTTCTTCAACAGGTGACTCGCAAACTGAGTTCCATTGTCCGACACCAGGCGTTTAGGCACGCCAAACCGGCACACGAGATTCTTCCACACAAAGCCTTCGATCTTATGTGCGGTGATCTGGGCTACTGGCTCCGCTTCGATCCACTTGGTGAAATATTCAATCGCCACCACCAAGTACTTCATCTGCCTGATCGCCAATGGGAAGGGTCCCAGAATGTCAATTCCCCAAGTATGAAACGACCAAAGGCTGTAAATTGACTTCAGCTCTTCTGGAGGTGCCTTGTGCCAATCGGCGTGCTGCTGACATTGCTTGCAACATTGTGCATATTTCTTGCAGTCCTCCCTCATTGTTGGCCAGTAATAACCTGCACGGAGAGTTCTTGCAGCCAGAGCTCGACCCCCGACGTGACTCCCACATATGCCTTCATGGAGCTCGGCCATAATTCTTGTACATTTTTCTCCGTGCACACATTCTAGGAGTGGGTGTGTAAACCCAAACCTGTACATATCACCGTCGATCATGGTGAACTTGTTGGAGTTCTTCTTTATCTTCCTAGCCTCCGTCGGATCCAGCGGGAGAACGCCATCCGCCAGGCAGCGCTGGTATTGCGTTATCCATGTGTCTGGTTTATGCGTAGCGCAGACCTGCGCCACGTTCACCCTCTCCCCTCGACATGCTCTTATTCTCAGCGATCTCAAGGTCTCCTGGGTCAAGGACCTGTGACTCCTCGGCGCTTTCTCCGTCGACTTGCTTATCTGAAGAACCTAGTGGTCTTCCACAAACGCCCTGGGCGTCTTCAGAGTTTCTTGAATAACTGTCCTCTGCCTACCCCCCTTGCCTGAACTGGCGAGCTTGGCTAGCAAGTCAGCTCGGGCATTTTGCTCTCTAGGTACATGCACCACCTCAAACGAGGCAAAGGAACCCTTCAACTCCTGCACATACTCCAAGTAAGCCGCGATTTGTGGATCCTTGGCCTGAAACTCGCCTGTTACTTGTCCCGTGACCAACAATGAGTCACTCTTGGCCATCAACACCCTAGCCCCCATCTCCTTAGCCAACAAGATGCCTGCGATCAACGCCTCATATTCTGCTTGATTGTTGCTAGCTTTAAAAGCAAATCTCAGGGACTGTTCTATCAGCACGCCGTTGGGCCCTTCTAGAATGACTCCAGCACCGCTACCCTGCTGGTTAGACGATCCGTCCACCGAAAGTACCCAACGAAAATCGTCCCCCTCAACTCGTGCTGCCTTCGACGAGAGCTCGACCATAAAATCAGCGAAAATCTGCCCCTTGATCGGTCCTCGGGGTTCGTATTTGATGTCGAACTCCGACAACTCCACTGCCCACTTCACCATTCTCCCAGCTACATCGGGCTTCTTTAAGACTTTCTGGATAGGCAAGTCGGTCATCACCAGCACTGTAAAACTGTGAAAATAGTGGCGCAACCTCCTCGCCGAGAATACGACCGCTAGTGCAGCTTTCTCCAAGGCCTGATACCTTACTTCTGGGCCTTGTAACACCTTGCCAACGAAGTAGATAGGTTTCTGAGCCTGATCTTGATCTTGGACGAGCACCGCACTCACCGCCCTCTCAATTACAGCGAAATACAACCTGAGAGGGGTTCCTACCAAAGGTTTGCACAAATCCGGCGGGCTCGCCAGGTACTCTTTAAGCTTCACGAAAGCTTCTTCACATTCCTTCGACCAGACAAACTTATTGTTTCGCCTTAAGCATTGGAAATACGGATGACCTTTCTCTCTACTAGCTGACACGAAATGAGATAGGGCGACCATCCGACCTGTAAGCTGCTGCACCTCCTTCACGGTAGCCGGGCTTCTCATCGCCAAGATGGCAGCACACTTATCAGGATTTTCTTCTATTCCTCTTTCAGTTAAGAGGAAACCCAAGAACTTCCCTGCCTCTACACCAAAAATGCATTTCTCGGGGTTTAGCTTTAATTTGAACTTGGCGATCGTGGTAAACAGCTCCTCCAGATCTAAGATGTGCTTGCTTTTTTCTAACGAAGTCACGACCATATCATCTACATACGCTTGCACATTCCTTCCCAGCATCGGTGCAAGTACCTTGTCCATCAGCCTTTGGTACGTGGCCCCCGCGTTCTTCAGTCCGAAGGGCATCACCTTGTAGCACTAACACGATCTCTCAGTCATGAAGGCGGTCTTCTCTTCATCCATGGGATGCAACTTTATCTGGTTGTACCCTGAGAAGGCGTCCAGAAAGCTCAGCAACTTGCACCCTGCTGCGCTGTCGACCAGGGCATCTATACTTGGCAAAGGGTATGAATCCTTTGGACAAGCCTTGTTTAGGTCCGTGAAGTCGACGCACATGCGCCACTTCCCGTTGCTCTTCTTTCCCAGCACGACATTAGCTAACCACTCAGGGTACTGGACCTCCCTGATATGGCCTGCGGCGAGGAGCTTTTGCGTTTCATCCCTAATCGCCTGTCTCCTCTCCTCATTGAACTTTCTTCTCCTCTGTCGCACTGGTCTGACCCGTGTGTCCATTGCCAGGTGGTGGCACAAGAAATCGGGGTCAATTCCCGGCATGTCTGAAGCAGACCATGCAAAAGAATCCAGATGCCGTTCTATCACCTTGGCGATCTGGTCTTGTAGCTCACCTTCCAAAGGTCTTCCCAACTTGAAGACCTTGCCCCCGATCTCCCTTTCGAGCCACTCCTCGACGGGTTTGGGCCTGGTTTTACTGGCGATCACCGCCCTGGCGATTCCCGACTCCCTAGCTTCCTCTGGGCGGTTTCTCGCTTCTTCTTCCCGTCCGGCGCTCTTTCCCTCAACCTCAGCGTCTACCATGATGACATCGCCTCCGGCGGTCACTTCCATCGCCGCATCAACAACTTGCCCTTCTGTTGGCCTGGGCTTCACACCGGGAGGCGGCGTCGTGGTGATGTAGCTCACCGACCTCTTATTCTTGAGGCTATTTTCGTAGCATTTCTTTGCCTCCTTTTGGTAAGATCTTATGGTGATCACCACCCCCTCCATTGATGGCAACTTAACCTTCATGTGCCTGGTTGAGGGCACAACTCCTATTCTGTTGAGGGTCGGCCTTCCCAACAGAATGTTATACGCCGAGGGGGCATTCACGACGAGGTACTTGATCTTCTCCGTCCTCGAAGCCGCTTCGTCCGTGAACGTAGTTCTCAACTCAATGTACCCCCTGACCTCCACCTGGTCGCCAGCGAACCCATATAAGCATCCTCCATAGGGCCTTAACTGGTCAAGGGGTAGTTGCAGTTTGGTGAAAGTCGGCTAGAACATTACATCTGCCAAGCTTCCTTCGTCCACCAGTACCCGGTGGACCTTCCTTCCCGCCGTGACTAGCGAGACAACTATGGGATCGTTGTCATGAGGCACAACGTCCCTGAGATCCTCCTTTGTGAACGTAATGTCCACATCTGGCGAGTGGTCTTCGAACACATCTACTGCCATCACAGACCTTGCATATTTCTTCCTCTGCGATGCAGTACATCCACCACCCGAGAAACCTCCAACGATGGTGTGGATCTCGCCGTGAGTGGGCATCTCGTGCTGCTGACCCTCACTGCTCGTCGGCTGAGAGCTCGACGCTTGCCCCATCCTCTTGTTCAGCAGGTAATCATTCAAGAAGCCGCTCTTGACCAAATCGTCGAGCTGGTAACCCAGGGCCAAAACTCTGGTGGAATTCGGACCATGCGTTTGGTTTTGGCCCTAACACCTTGTCGCCAACTTTCTCTGGAGCCTTAAGCCTGGCCGCTATGTTGGGAATGGCGATCAGGTCCGCCAACCCCATGACGAACTTGTACCTTGGCGGGCGATTGAACTCCCTAGGGCGCCCTGGGCCCCTTCCCTTGTTTTTCTTTGGATCGTAAGGATGGCGAGTCCTTTGATCCTTTTTAGCCGCCGCCGTCTCCAGCACCCTCTGCGGCTGGATTCTAGTCTGAGCCCGTGGCCTAGCAGGAGCCACGCTCCCTCTTTTTTCGGTGACCTCACTCTCGTCGGCGATGTGGGCCACAGCAAGTCGCCGAACTTCAGCAAACGTGGCGGGGTGGCCCCTAATTAGCGCCTCGCAGAAAGGTCCAGGCAGTACGCCCTTTTTGAAGGCATATACCAACATCTCCTCGTCTTTGGCAGGCGAGCGGACCATCTATGCTCCAAAACGATTAAGATAGTCCCTGAGGGACTCTCCCTGATACTGCCTCACGTCGAACAAGTCATAAGACACCCTAGGTGGCGCCTTGTTCATGATGTACTGGTCGAAAACTGTTGGAAATTGGTTATGTGACCTGTAGGCAGGCTAACAAACCATTCAAGCGCTGTTCCCTGGAGTGTGCTCATAAACATCTTGCAATAGCAACATCTGAGCCTCCTGACAGCATCATCTGCGTATGGAACGCAGTGAGATGTGCTTCAGGATCCTCCACGCCGGTGAAAGAAGCTTTCACAGGTACCACGCTCGCAGGGATTGTCGTGTCCGTGATCGCCTGAGCAAACGGCATCGGAAAAACGCACGGTGGCGATGACGACGCAACCTCTTCAACGGTTGTGCGTCCTCTCTGCTCGTGAAGAGCCTGACGCAATTCCTCAGTGACCTTGCTGAGCTCCTCATTTCTGGCCTGAGAGGCGACCAGGTCTTCATGCATCTTCGCCTGCTCCACGCGCGATGCCTCAACATTTGTCTGCAACGCACGCATGATCTCCATCATTTGCCCCATGGTCATGGCGCCTTCTCCAGCAGTTGGCACAACGGGACTTGAACGCGTACTTCTCATCTTTCTCATGAAATATCAACAAATCAAACTTCAGCGACCAAAACCTTCACCGGCGGAACGATCGATCCAGCAATCAATTGGTCAAAACCTCTTAAACTCCAAAGAACTTCCAAGAACGCAACCACAACAACACGGAATTGATTCGGATGCAAAAACCTCCACAGAAACTTGCAATCTCAACACGAACCTACTGCTTCTCCACCAAAACTCCTGATTCACCGATCAGAAACTCGAACGAATGGTAAAAACTTCAATTCACCGATTGAAACTCGCACAAACGGTAAGAAACTTCAATTCACCGATCAAAAACCCAAACAAACGGTGAAAAACGCCAAAAACGGTTGCACCAGCACACAACCACACAAGAACCGCAGAAACTTCAAGAAACTCACGCTGTGGATGGGAAACACGTTTTACACGGCCCCATGGTGGGCGCCTGATGATCCTGCCAGTTGACCTGAGTGCAAGAGTCTTGCCACGTCAAAGGTTTCTCCTTCTCGATCAGCTTCGCACCACGTTAGCCTTTGTCCTTCGTGTCTCAATTCCTCGCAAGAACCTGCAGAAAACAGAGTGGCGCCGCTGCGGCCGATCGCGCTCCGACGCTCAAGTCAGTGACGGAATCACCAAATACTAAGAGAGAAAATCTAAACTCAAGGAACCGTGCGCAGTGAATCTCAGTGTACTAGAGAGTATTCTCAAAGTGTACTCAAGTGTTCTCAAAAAGCGTACCTCAGAGTCTGTTAAGGGTTCCTTATATACCTGAGCACTTTCTCTCTCCTGACGGTTATACCTCTGGACACGTGGCTCGCATCCAGCTGTACATGTGTTGCCATTTGGAGCCCCCTTCTACTTGAGCGTCACCTCTACTCTTCAAGCTATTCGACTAAGTTACCCATGCAAGGAGTAACTTGGTGCATAGCTTCCTTGGAGCGCGACCCCTTAAGCGGCGAGTACGGGGTGTCACCATGCACACCTTCTCTGTGGTCTCGCCTGCCGCTATCACGATCTGCTTCACCTGCACATCGTGCATGTTCTGGTAAACTATTCCCTTGCCCCGACCTCTGGCTAGGGAGTGTTTATCTGATAACCTCATCCTTCACTGCTGTGTGACAAGCATATCACTCATTTCCCATACTAGTACCCCTTGGAAACCTTGAATAAGCTTTCCTGACCTTTCGGCGATGTGCCCCTTTAGGCGGCCTCTAACCACTTGATCGCCTAAGACTCACATACGACGACTATGACACAAGCCTGGTGACCGCCGGTTATACATGCTAGAGACCGGAGAACGCCAACTCAACGATTGGCGACTACACAGACTTCCCGATGTACTTCCCTTCTGTCAGCCAGGTGTCCCGTTCAACACGCCTATATTATCGCTTGCTGCCACGTCATCACTTCCGATTACCTGATCGGTACAGAGAAGAACGACGATGAACCCAATTCCACACACACGATTTAAAAGAGGCTCCACAAATATAACCCTATCAATTTTGGTCTTAATACATTCTCTTTAAAAATGTATCTTTTTAAGCCCTGAAAAAAAAAAGATTACCTGTCAGTTACAAGTTTTCTATATAACCCTTTGGTGTGACTATTTGCACACGAATTAAAAGATGCTCTACAGATATAATTTTGTTGTAAAAAAATTTTAAAATATTAATCAATTCAAAATGTTATATAACAACGAAATTAACTAGTAAGGTGTTAACATGAAACGGTGTAATACCTTAGAATCTTGCCACGTGAGGTTTTTCTCTATCTCTTCAACCTCATTTCATGATGGAATGAGAATAAATACATTTCATTGAGCTATCGGTCCCAAATAGTGGTTAAACTTAAGATCATTTGGGTATGACGGCGTACCCGAACGAGGATGCAAATCAACTTGTATCCTCTCTTTACCAATCCGTCCTAGGGTGACTTGATTTAAGGCTAATTTAAACTCTCCCTATAATATTCCTAAAATATATTGTATAAATTATCTATATTTTAATCTCTAAAATTATAAAGAAACTATTGGCTTATTAATTAAGTCATTATTAGGGACTAAAATAATTTTTTCCTAAGTTCCTATAATTTTTTTCTTGTCCCCGTCATTTTTCCATTACTAAGTTTTAAATTTGAATTTTAAACATTCAATAAATATTTTAATAAATTAATTTTAACAATTCATTTCAATATTCAAAATTTGTAAATAACATAACATGATTTGGATATAAAGAGTAACCAACAATAATTCAAGGGAGACATTTCATGCATTGTCGTGATTGAGATCCCCAACTACAGCCACAATATCGATTTCAAAAACAAATGGGAGGTTTATATCACTAACCTTAAAGAAGAACGGAAACTCAATCCAATCATATAGAAACAATCAATATGCAAAACTAGTCACACTACGAAGAAAGTGAAGCAACCAATATGGAAGCCTCCACAACCTCGACCCAGCCGCTGCCAGAGTGAAAACGAGAAAGAAAAAGCGAGAGTGTCGTTTCGCGAGATAAGAAGTGGAGAATAAGAGGTTCACACCAGGGATATAAGGTTTCCAAAAAATTTTAATTTTACAATGGATCTTGTGTGGTTCGACTTGAAATTATTTGTTTTATTTCCAAAATTGTCACTCTGCTTTTTTTATGTTGTTGTTAGATAGGTCTGACGTAAAAATTATGATATAAATGACCCTTTTCCACTAGCATAGGAAAATTATATCCTTAATTAAAATAAATAAAGGGAGATATTCTTTAAGTATATAAATCACCCACAATGACAGTAAGATACACTCAAATCAACAATTGAACAATTTGATAAGTCTTATATTTGAGTAATATTTCATATTAAAACAATGTTCTACTAGGATTGTCTTTAATAAAACAAAATGCATATACTTTATGAAAAAATACTTGTTGTTAAACTTAAGTAAAAGGTAACGGAAAGAGAGAGAGAGAAAAGCAAAAAAATTAATAATATCATAAGTAATAAAGCGTGAAATGATTAGAAGAAATGAGGTAAAATAAATAGAGATATTCTTTAAGTGTACACTTGTATTGTATGTTGTACCTACCCACAATAAGAGTAAGATACACTTAAATCAATAACTAAACAATTGATAAGTGTTATATTTCGGTAATATTTCATATTAAAAGAAAGAAACTTATGGATATTTATTGATAAAATAACCATAATTTAATCTCTAATTTATGAATTTAAACCTTTTTACATATTTTGTGATTATAATATAAATAATAACGATTTATTGCCAAATTTGTGTTAATTTCAGGATTGTAGGGGAAAATGGAGATGAAAAGGCTAAAAGAGAAAAGACAAGATAAAAGGGGAAAGCCATAATGCTCAAAACCCGCCCAAACTCGCCTAAGCCATGTCACTCTAGAGTAACTCACCCCAATGAGCCCAATCTCGCCCAAGCGAGATCACTTCAAAGAAGTTGGATTTTTTCTCATCCAACTCGCCCAAGCAAAGTTGTAGCTCGCCTAGGCGAGAAGTCACTTATCCCAAGACCAACTAGGTTAAATATGAGGCGTGAGGAATAACCCTAAACGTCATTGGGAGAATAGAAGGAGATAGAAAACCCTAGAGGAGAAACATCCTGAATTTTCTTTTCTTGCTTTCCTACTTGTAATGGCCAACATGAATGGCTAATTCTACCTTTTGGAATTAGGAGTAATCTGTTCAAACTTTTGTGCATGGGTGATAATTAAACATCATATTTTGTTCTTGATTGATTATTGGCATTGTTATTTTATTCTTAGCACTTGTTTTATAATGATTTTGATCCTTAGATTTGACTAAAAAGTATTTCTAAGCATCTAACCTAGAATAAATTTGAAATGTTAATTGCTATCAACATCTACTCGTAACGATAAGAAGTTTTTATAAATATGTGAGAAAACGATATTTAGGAGACTATCTTAATAATTTTATATGTGAAGAATCGATATGAAAGAATTTTATATGGGCATCAACATCAATCAAAGATTGAATAATGTTATAATTAAAGGCCTTAAACAAGAGGGGGGGTGAATTGTTTAATGAAATATTTTTGAAAATTTTGGACAAGAATGAAGATTAATGCAGAATCACATAAGAAGCAATCAGATCAGCCAAAAAATAAAGTTGTTTTAAATTGATTCCAGAAAATCAATCGGTTGTTTATGTGAATCAACTGATTGTTTTTATCAGCACTTTGCAAAAACACAGATCAAACAGTTTTAATAGCAGTGAGGGATAGAGAGATTCAACACATAAAATTTATATTGGTTCACTCTTAACCTGAGCTAGATCCAGTCCCCAGAAACCCCTGGGTATTTTACTAGGCAATCAACAACAAATAGGTGATCTTGAACCCTTCAAGAACACTAACCCTCTTTGAAATACAAACACTACAAGTCAGAACACCCTCTGATTGTAGACACCAGTATCTTACAATTTTACAAATATGAATTGAAACACAAGTAAGAACAGGAGGGATCACACCTGATACAAAACGAATACAACAGATCCTATACCAGTCTTAACCAATGCAAAGCCTTAAGCAATCTTGCAATCTTAGAAAACTTTCAATTTCTTTCTGTAATCTGATCTCTCTCTCATTTTAGAGATATAAAAACCAGTTATATAGCCTCAAAAATAGCCGTTTTAGACATTCAATCAGAGCACAAAACAGATTTGAATCAAGGAAAAACAGATTTAACAGACTTAACCAATTCTGTTAAGATTTTTAAAAACAATCGATTGAAAGCACGATTCAACCGATTGAATTAATTTGACCGTGAGGTCAACCAATTTCAGCTTTTTCAAATTATCCCGACCAGTCCTCGGTTTCGGACCCAGAGGCTGACCTCAGACATCGTGCACCGATGCTTGGTGATGGAAGAGGGCCACGAGGTGGACCCAGACGCACTTATCAGGGGATTGGTCAATCTTTGGGCATTGGTATTCTAAGCCCGATGTTGGAGATCGATATCGGACCTCGTCAGTAGAGGAGAAGATCGGACATCGGTCGTCTGAACATTGTAGAAGGCCACGTGAAGCAGGCCTAAGAGTTACGATAAGTCAACAGTTAAAGACATGAGACATGTGGAAAGCCTAAGCCACGAGGGATCCATGCACGTAGTGTGTATGACGCATGAAGGCGCAACACGTGAGGATAATCCTAGGAGGCATTAAAGCCCATTAGGGTTAGGGTTTCCAGGGAAGTTGCATGCATGGCACGTGGATACTTAGGGCACCCACGAAACAGATGGCGCTGGATATTAGGTGCACCAAGTGGAACCTAGGCGGCCACTCTGATTATTCGTTGCACTCTAGTTAAAGGAAGTTCATGTGCTAGATATACTAAGATTATACAATAGCGGCACAGGGACACTTCCTAAGGAACCCTAGATAGTGGTAACAAAACATAGGTAAACCCTAGTTTCAACCCATATATAGAGTGCTAAGAACCCTAGTAAGGTACGCAGCTTTTGAGACTAAAGCTATTTTATACACTTGATGTTCTTTGCCCTAATACTTACTTGAGCGTCGAAGTGCAAACGGCCGCTAGGGCGTTCCTTTGTCTTTACAGGTGTGAAGTTTCTTGACGGAGAATGATGGCATTGAGCTCTTCTCTTTTGTGGTTTTTGGGTGGTTTGCGAAAGCTTAGTGGTTTGTTGATGGATCAAGGCCCTCCTAGGAGGTGTGGCTGCCTTGGAGGTGCATGAAGAGTAGGGAAATTGAGGGAGGTTCGACCAGCCCCCTTTGGTAGGTGAAGGATTGAAGATTAAGACCTAAATCTTAGGCAAGGGAGTAAAGTATGGCTCAAGTTTGGCAGCATAACAATACTCAATTTAATCTTTCAAAATGAGAGCCAAGCACCTCAATTTATAGTGTTTAGTGGGCTGGAAATTCAAAAGAAAGTGGAGGGAAATTCAAATGAATTCCCTCCCAAAAGTGGAGCCTAAATGAGCACATGGGGAAGGGTGTGTCTAGTTTGTATGCTCACCCCCTCCATTGGATTTCTAGACCGGCCTTGGTAAATTTAGAGGTTTTTTTAGAAACTCTAAGTTTACCTAGGTTGGTGTTTTAGGTGCCAAAATTAATTCTAAAACAATTACAAATAAAGTTCCTATGCTAATTTTGACAAGAAATTAAAGTCTACTCTACACTAGACTTTATGGCATTTGAACATGTAAAAGAACGTCTTCTTGGATCCTCTTGGCCATAACTCTAGGGTTGGCCCAAATCTACCCTTTGGTGGGCTTGCATGTGGGCTTGTGCTTGGGCCTCTTCCATCAGAGAAGGTACAATTCTCAGGCAAGGATAGAAGGGCCAGGGCAACCGTTGAAGACAACCGGCGAGGCGAGTCAACTGGACAGAACACAAATCATTTCCAAAACCACCAAGTGTAAAACAACTGATTGAAACGACAAATCAACGGGTTGTTTTTCACTTATTTTGAAAAACACTTTTCTTTTGAAAGAACTTGATTGATTAAGCTAATAGTGGATTGACAAATTCTAATCTACCCAGAACCCATGCCCACAAGCAGCAACCTAGTCTTCAAGCAATCTTCATGGATTTGGAGACATCAAAGCTTCATGTTCAACAAATATTATTATGCTTTTCAAAATACAAAAGTGTGAGAAGGATGAATCTCGATCCCAATTTTCCCAATTAAATCAAACAACTCTTTAATTTGCTTTATTTACATTCTTGCAATCTCATACCCAACAAATATCCAATAAAATTTTACTTTTTGTTTTCTATTTAGTGAATCTTATACTTGAGTATTCAATTGTTCATTGTGGGTTCGATATCCGTCCTTAGGGACAAATTATTATTTCTGACACGGTACACTTTTCGTGAAAGAGTCATCAACAATAAAGATAATAGTTAAAACGCATAAATCAACTTTTAATGTGATTGATGGTTATGCAATATTCATAATGTATCATAATACCTACTTTAATATCTTTTTAACGGTCTGAATTTAGAAAGGCCTACAAATATGTGATGATTATGATGGGAAATTCAGCACAGTAAAATAATAACTCAACAAGAGCAATAAGCAACGGATAATAATTTTCCCAACTTGCAAGAATCTGTGAGGACCAATAACAAATAATGGCAGCAACAAAAACACACTGAAGGAATACACAGAAATTTTAACATGGAAATCCTTCTCAATGTGAGAAGTAAAAACCACCGGCACATGTCACTCAATCAAGCTCCACTATGATCAAAATTAAGTTACAAGAGAGTCTCAAATCATAGCACAAATTATGCTCAATAATCAACCAAATATCAAGACAACAGAGAGGAAATAGAGAACAATAAACCAAAAAAATCACCAAACTACAGCTACTGTACGCGGCCTATAGGTCACTGTTCCGGTGACTTTTCAACAATCTGAACGGTCAAATTGAAGCATCACGAATGATGAACCTGCTGACACAATTTCAGCATGATACAACGGTGAACAAAGCAGCGACGGCGATCCAAAAATTTTTGTCCTCAAAAAAATGCTAAAAACATTGTTGTAGTGTGAGACAAAATTTTCATTTCTCAAATAACTTCTCGAAGATCTGATTGGTCAAATTGAATTACAACAAGGTCTGAACCTGCTAACAAAATTGCTTCCCAATCCAACGGTGAAAGAAGCATTAGCGGTGGTCGGAAGTTGCTGGACGAAACTTCCTCTCTTCACTCTTTTCTCCTTTCCTTTTCTCTATGTCTCTACTGAAGGCTCTCTCTATTCAAGAAAAAAATCCTAAAGGTGATTAATATTGGATTGGGCCTTTACATAGGAAGTGAGTCCAACCCAACAAATCACCCCCTGACAACTATGTGGAGATGATCGACAAACCGACAATATCACAAGTTTCAAACTTTCTTCTCAGTAGTATCTTAGTCATCATATTAGCACAATTATCATCTGCATGAACTTTTGATAACTTTAGTAACCTAGCTTCCAAGGCATCCTGTATCCAATTGTACCGACCAGGTAGTCGGAAGTGATGACGTGGCAGCAAGCGATAATATAGGCGTGTTGAGTGGAACACCTGGCTGACAGAAGGGAAGTACATCGGGAAGTCTGTGTAGTCGCCAATCTTTAAGTTGGCATTCTCCGATCTCTAGCATATCTAACCGGCGGTCACCAGACTTGTGTCATAATCGCCGTATGTGAGCTTCGGCGACCAAGTGATCAGAGACCGCCGAAAGTGGGACATCGCCGAAGGATCAGGAAGGCCTGCTTAAGGCTTTCAAAGGGCACGAGTACGAAGGACGAAGTTTTCAGATGATCTTTCCCTAGCCAGAGGTCGAGGCAAGGGAACAGTTTACCAGAACATGCACGATGTGCAAGTAAAGCAGATCGTGATAGCGGCAGGCGAGACCACAGAGAAGGTGTGCATGGTGACACCCCGTGCTCGCCACTTAGAAGAGATCGCGCTCCAAGGCAGTTATGCACCGAGTTACTCCTTGCATGGGTAACTTAGTCGAACAGCCTGAAGAGTAGAAGTGACGCTCAAGTAGAGGACGCTCCAGATGGTGACACGTGTACAGCTGGATGCGAGCCACATGTCCAGAGGTGTAACCGTAAGGAGAGAGAAAGTTCTCAGGTATATAAGGAACTCTAACGAACTTCTGAGGTACGCGCGTTTAGAACACTTCTTTACGCTTTTGAGAACACTTGAGTACGCTGAGAGAGCTTCTGCACGGTTCCTTGAGTTTTAGCTTTTCTCACTTAGTATTTGGTGATTCCGTCACTGACTTGAGCGTCGGAGCGCGATCGGCCGCAACGGCGCCACTCTGTCTTTTTCAGGTTCTTGCGGAGAATCGAGATGTGAAGTACGGAAGCTAACGTGGTGCAAAGCTGATCGAGAGAAGATACCTTTGCGTGGCAATACTCTTGCACTCGAGTCAACCGGCAGGATCATCAGGCGCCCACCGTGGGGCCGTGTAAAACCTGTTCCCCATCCACAGCGTGAGTTCTTGAAGTTTCTGAGATTTTTGTGTGGTTGTGTGCTGGTGCAACCATTTTCGGCGTTTTCCACCGATTATTTGAGTTTTCATTCGGTGTATCGGCGTTTTTCACCGTTCGTTCGAAGTTTTGATCGGTAGTTTGACGTTCTTCACCGTTCGTTTGAGCTTTCGTTCGGTGGATTGAGGTTTTTCACCGTTTGCTTGAGTTTTGGTCGGTGATTTGAAGTTTTTCCCCGTTCGTTTGAGTTCTTGTTCGGAGAGTTGAAGTTTTTCGCCGTTAGCGTGAGTTTCAATCGGTAAATCGAAGTCTTTACTGTTCGTTCGTGTTTTTGACCGGTGAATCGGGGGTTTTGGCGGAGAAGCGGTAGGTTTGTGCTGAGATCGCAAGTTTCTGTGAAGGTTTTGCGTCCGAATCGATCGGCGTGCTGTTGTGGTTGCGTTCTTGGAAGTTCTTGGGAGTTTGAGAGTTTTTGACCGATTGATTGCTGGATCGATCGTTCGCTGGTGAAGGTTTTGTTCACCGAAGCTTGATCCGTTGATTTTTCATGAGAAAGATGAGAAGCACACGTTCAAGTCCCGTTGTGCCAGCTGCTGCAGAAGGCGCCATGACTATGGCGCAGATGATGGAGATCATGCGCGCGTTGCAAGAGAATGTGGAGGCATCGCGCATAGAGCAGGCAAAGATGCACGAAGACCTGGTCGCCTCTCAGGCCAGGAATGAAGAGCTCAGCAAAGTCACTGAGGAGTTGCGTCAAGCTCTTCAGGAGCAGAGAGTACGCACAGTTGTTGAAGAAGTTGCGCCGTCATTGCCACCGCACGTTTTCCCAATGCCGTTTGCTCAGGCGATCACGGACACGCCGATCCCTGCGAGTGTGGTACCTGTGAAAGCTTCTTTCACCGGCGTGGAGGATCCTGAAGCACATCTCACCACGTTCCACACGCAGATGATGTTGTCAGGAGGCTCGGACGCTGTGTATTGTAAGATGTTCGTGAGCACGCTCCAGGGAACAGCGCTGGAATGGTTTGTTAGCCTGCCTACAGGTCACATAACCAATTTCTAGCAGTTTTCGAAGCTTTCCGTCGACCAATACATTGTGAACAAGTCGCCACCTAGGGTGTCTTATGATTTGTTCGACGTAAGGCAGTACCAGGGAGAGTCCCTCAGGGACTTCTTGAATCGCTTTGGAGCACAGATGGTCCGCTCGCCTGCTAAGGACGAGGAGATGTTGGTATACGCCTTCAAAAAGGACGTGCTGTCGGGACCTTTCTGTGAGGTGCTGATTAGGGCCCACCCCGCCACGTTTGCTGAAGTTAGGCGACTTGCGGTTGCCCACATCGCCGACGAGAGTGAGGTCGCCGAGAAGAGAGGGAGCGTGGCCCCTGCTAGGCCACGAGCCCATACTAGAATCCAGCCGCAGAGGGTGCTGGAGACGATGGCGGCGAAAAAGGATCAGAGGACTCGCCATCCTTATGATCCAAAGAAAAACAAGGGAAGGGGCCCAGGGCGCCCCAGGGAGTTTAATCGCCCACCAAAGTACAAGTTTGTCATGGGGTTGGCGGATCTGATCGCCATTCCCAACATAGCAGCCAGGCTTAAGGCGCTTGAGAAAGTGGGCGACAAGGTGTTAGGACCAAAACCAAACGCCTGGTGTGAGTTCCACCAGAGTTTTGGTCACACCGTTGATTCGTGTTTGGCCCTGGGATACCAGCTCGACGACCTGGTCAAGAGCAATTTCTTGAATGATTACCTGCTGGACAAGAGGACGGGGGGTGCGTCGAGCTCTCAGCCGGCGAGTAGTGAGGGTCAGCAGCATGAGATGCCCACTCATGGCGAGATCCACACCATCGCTGGAGGTTTCTCGGGTGGTGGGTGAACTGCATCACAGAGGAAGAAATATTCAAGGTCTGTGATGACGGTGGACATGTTCGAGGATCACTCACCAGATGTGGACATTACGTTCACAAAGGAGGATCTTAGGGACGTTGTACCAAGGAAGCTCGGCAGATGTAATGTTCTGGCCAACTTTCACGCAGTTGCAACTACCCCTTAACCAGCTAAGGCCCTATGGAGGATGCTTATATAGGTTCGCTGGCGACCAGGTGGAGGTCAGGGGGTACATCGAGCTGAGAACAACGTTCACGAATGAGGTGGCCTCGAGGACGGAGAAGATCAAGTACCTCGTTGTGAACGCCCCCTCAGCGTATAACATTCTGTTGGGAAGACCAACCCTCAACAGAAGAGGACCTGTGCCCTCCACCAGGC
Source organism: Phaseolus vulgaris (assembly GCF_051622355.1). NCBI lineage: Eukaryota > Viridiplantae > Streptophyta > Magnoliopsida > Fabales > Fabaceae > Phaseolus > Phaseolus vulgaris. The sequence goes on from NC_143504.1 coordinate 34,840,228, forward strand.
ACATGAAGGTTAAGTTACCGTCAATGGAGGGGGTGGTGATCACCATCAGATCTGACCAGAAGGAGGCGAAGAAGTGCTATGAAAATAGCCTCAAGAATAAAAGGTCAGTAAGCTACATCACCACGACGCCGCCTCCCGGTGTGAAGCCCAGGCCGACAGAATGGCGGGTTGTTGATGCGGCGATGGAAGTGGCCGCCGGAGGCGATGTCACCATGATAGATGCTGAGGCTGAGGGAAAGAGCGCCGAACGGGAAGAAGAAGCGAGAAACCGCCCAGAGGAAGCGAGGGAATCGGGAATCGCCAGGGCGGTAATCGCCAGGGAAACCAGACCCAAGCCCGTCGAGGAGTGGCTCGAGAGGGAGATCGGGGGCAAGATCTTCAAGCTGGGAAGATCTTTGGAGGGTGAGCTCCAAGACCAGATCGCCAAGGTGATAGAACGGCATCTGGATGCTTTTGCATGGTCTGCTTCAGACATGCCGGGAATTGACCCCGACTTCTTGTGTCACCATTTGGCAATGGACACACAAGTTAGACCAGTGCGACAGAGAAGAAGGAAGTTTAATGAGGAGAGGAGACAGGCGATTAGGGATGAAACGCAGAAGCTCCTCGCCGCAGGCCATATCAGGGAGGTCCAGTACCCTGAGTGGTTGGCTAATGTCGTACTGGTGAAGAAGAGCAACGGGAAGTGGCGCATGTGCATCGACTTCACAGACCTGAACAAGGCTTGTCCAAAGGATTCGTACCCTTTGCCAAGCATAGATGCCCTGGTCCACAGTGCAGCAGGGTGCAAGTTGCTGAGTTTTCTGGACGCCTTCTCGGGGTATAATCAGATAAAGATGCATCCTATGGATGAAGAAAAAACTGCCTTCATGACTGAGAGGTCGTGCTACTGTTACAAAGTGATGCCCTTTGGGCTGAAGAATGCGGAGGCCACGTACCAAAGATTGATGGATAAGGTACTTGCACCAATGCTGGGAAGGAATGTGCAAGCGTACGTAGATGATATGGTCGTGACCTCGTTAGAGAAGAGCAAGCACGTCTCGAATCTGGAGGAGTTGTTCACCACGATCACCAAGTTCAGATTAAAGCTAAACCCCGAGAAGTGCATTTTTGGCGTGGAGGCAGGGAAATTCTTGGGTTTCCTCTTAACTGAAAGAGGAATAGAGGCAAATCCTGATAAGTGTGCTGTCATCTTGGCGATGAGGAGCCCGGCTACCGTGAAGGAGGTGCAGCAGCTTACAGGTCGGATGGCCGCCCTGTCTCGTTTCGTATCAGCTAGTGGAGAGAAGGGCCATCCGTATTTCCAATGTTTGAGGCGAAACAACAAGTTTGTCTGGTCGAAGGAGTGTGAAGAAGCCTTCGTGAAGCTTAAAGAGTACCTGGCGAGCCCGCCGGTTTTGTGCAAACCTTTGGTGGGAACCCCTCTCAGGTTGTATTTTGCTGTGACTGAGAGGGCGGTGAGTGCGGTGCCGCCCAGGATCAAGATCAGGCCCAGAAGCCTATTTATTTCGTCAGCAAGGTGTTGCAAGGCCCAGAAGTAAGGTATCAGGCCTTGGAGAAAGCTGCACTGGCGGTAGTATTTTTGGCGAGGAGGTTGCGCCACTATTTTCACAGCTTTACAGTGCTGGTGATGACCGACCTGCCCATCCAGAAAGTCTTGAAGAAGCCTGATGTAGCTGGGAGAATGGTGAAGTGGGCGGTGGAGCTGTCGGAGTTCGACATCAAATATGAGCCCCGAGGACCGATCAAGGGGCAAATTTTGCTGATTTTGTGGTCGAGCTCTCGTCAGAAGCAGCACGAGTTGAAGGGGACGATTTTCGGTGGGTACTTTCGGTGGACGGATCGTCTAACCAGCAGGGTAGCGATGCTGGAGTCATTCTGGAAGGACCCAACGGCGTGTTGATAGAACAATCCCTGAGATTTTGTTTTAAAGCCAGCAACAATCAAGCAGAATATGAGGCGCTGATCGCCGAAATCTTGTTGGCTAAGGAGATGGGGGCTAGGGTGTTGATGGCCAAGAGTGACTCATTGTTAGTCACGGGACAAGTAACGGGCGAGTTCCAGGCCAAGGACCCACAAATGGCGGCTTACTTGGAGTATGTGCAGGAGTTGAAGGGCTCCTTTGCCTTGTTCGAAGTGGTGCATGTGCCCAGAGAACAAAATGCCCGAGCAGACTTGCTAGCCAAGCTCGCCAGTTCGGGCAAGGTGGGTAGGCAGAGGATAGTTATCCAGGAAACTCTGAAGACGCCTAGAGCATTTGTGGCAAACCACCTGGTTCTTCAGATAAGTAAGTCGACGGAGAAAGCGGCGAGGAGTCACAAGTCCTTGACCCAGGAGACCTTGAGATCGCCGAGAATAAGAGCATGTCGGGGGGAGAGGGTGAACATGACGCAGGTCTGCGCTACGCGTGAGCCAGACACATGGATAACACAGTACCAACGCTGCCTGGCAGATGGCCTTCTCCCGCTGGATCCGACGGAGGCTAGGAAGATAAAGAAGAACTCCAGCAAGTTCACCATGATCGATGGCGAGCTGTACAGGTTTGGGTTTACACACCCACTCCTAGAATGCGTACACGGAGAAAAATGCACTAGAATCATGGCGAAGCTCCATGAAGGTATATGTGGGAGTCACGTCGGGGGACGAGCTCTGGCTGCAAGAACTCTCCGTGCAGGTTATTACTGGCCAACGATGAGGGAGGACTGCAAGAAGTATGCACAGTGTTGCAAACAATGTCAGCAGCATGCCGATTGGCACAAGGCGCCTCCAGAAGAGTTGAAGTCAATTTACAGCCCTTGACCGTTTCATACTTGGGGAATCGACATTCTGGGACCTTTCCCATTGGCGGTCAGGCAGATGAAGTACTTGGTGGTGGCGATTGAGTACTTCACCAAGTGGATCGAAGCGGAACCAGTAGCCCAGATCACCGCACACAGGATCGAGAGCTTTGTATGGAAGAACATCGTGTGCCGGTTTGGTGTGCCTAAGCGCCTGGTGTCAGACAATGGGACTCAGTTTGCAAGCCACCTACTGAAGAAGCTGTGCGAAGAGGTGGGAATACAGCAGGTGTTTGCATCCGTCGAGCACCCGTAGACAAATGGCCAAGTAGAGTCTGCCAATCGGGTGTTGCTGAGAGGTTTGAAGAGGAGGCCAGAGAAAGCTAAGGGATCGTGGGCTGAAGAGGTACCCCGCATAGTTTGGGCGTACCATACCACCGAGCAGTCAGGAACCCACGAGACCCCGTTCAGCTTGGTCTATGGAAGTGATGCAATGATTCCAGTTGAAATCCAGGAGAGCTCGCCGAGATTCCAGAACTTTGTGGCGGAAGACTCGAACGAAGAAAGAAGGTTGAATATGGATTTACTGGATGAGGTCAGGGAGGAGGCAAGGGTAAAGGCTGAGGCAGTGAAAAGGAGGATTAAGCGAAGGTATAACTCGAAGGTGATGCCAAGGCAGTTTAGAGAAGGCGACCTGGTGATGAGGAAGGCCCATCAGTACGAGATGGAAAACAAGTTATCACCTAAGTGGACAGGACCGTTCAGAATAACCGAGGTGCTCGGGAACGACGCCTACCGCTTAGAGACGTTAGAAGGAGGGGCGATTCCTCGCACCTGGAACGCCACTCACCTCGAGTTATATTACAATTAAAGCTTTGTAAGTAAAAACGAACATGAAGAGATTTACAAGCTTTCTGTTAAAACAGTTTGAAGGGGGCACTCTTTTTTCCCTAAGGAGGGTTTTTAATGAGGCCACCCAATAAAGAAGAGTTTTCAAAGTTTAAAGCTTCTAAGATTGCATGCTTCAGGTTTCAAAAGTTTTAGAAAAAAGACCTTATCACTCGTACGTGATTCAAGGCAAATTCAAAGTTATGATGCATGCTTTCTAAATAAAAGTTTTAAAGTCCCCATCGTCTTTCGGCGATTGGCGGCACCAGTTAAAATTTTTAAAGTCCCCATCGTCTTTCGGCGATTGGCGGCACCAGTTAAAAGTTTTAAAGTCCCCATCGCCTTTCGGCGATCGGCGGCAGTAGTTAAAGTTTTAAAGTCCTCATTGTCTTTCGGCGATCGAAGGCACCAGTAATGATTAAAGACCTCAACGCTCTCGTGCGTCTTGAGGCGAGAAAGAGTAAAAGACCTCCTCGCCTATGAGCGAGCGAAGGCGAGAAAGAGAAAAGGTCCTCAGTGCATCCAGGGGGAGGAGATGTACACCCTGGGCAAGTTGAGGCACCAGATAAAGTCCTCCTCGACTTTAAGCGAGTGCAGGCAAGATAAAGTCCTCCTCGACTTTGAGCGAGTGCAAGCAAGATAAAGTCCTCCTCGACATTGAGCGAGTGCAGGAAAGAGAAAGTCCTTCTCACCTCCGAGTGAGTTCAGGCAAGAAAAAGTCCTTCTCGCCTTTGAGCGAGTTCAGGCAAGATGAAGTCCTCCTTGCCCTTGAGCGGGCGCAGGCGAGAATGAAAGAAGTCCTCCTCGCCTTGAGCGAGCGCAGGCGAGAACAGATTAAAAGACCTCTCTGCACAAGCAGATAGAGGCAAGGTTAAAAGTCCTCAATGCATCCAGGGGGGAGGAGATGTACGCCCTGGCAAGTTGAGGCACCAGAAGAAGTCCTCCTCACCTCAGAGTGAGTTCAGGCAAGATGAACTGAAAAGTCAGGGGTGTTCGTGACCTTAAACGGCGGAAGGGAAGGAAAACGCCTTTCCCCCTTTAAGTGAAACATCAATATTGACTTAGTAAGACCAGAGAAAGCTTCCACGCTTGTAGGCGGTGTGAAGACAGATAAAATCCTTCTCGTCCTGAACGAGTTCAGGTACGGCGTGAAGGGTGAAAGAAGTTTAAAAGATAACTAAGGTAGGTTCAAAGAGAACACCTCGCTATCCAGCTCTTTGTTCTGAAACTCAGGGAGGTAGAGAAGGATCCGAAAGGCGCCTCTACCTCTCAGATGAGGGAACAATAGTCAAGTTATGAAGGCAAAAAAAGTTTACATCGCCAGAACCCTATGGCGATCAAAAGAATTCCAGGCGATGACGGGAGTAAAGGCTAACCTTGCCGGGCAGATCAGGTAAACTGTATTGTGATACCAGTTTAAGTTAAAACCTGCTGCCTAGTAAGTAGATTATGTTGAGGTTTATTGCCTTAAGTTTGCAAGTTGTATTAAATGTCATCGTTTGAGAGTTAATAGTTGCTCAAATTTTACTTTGAGTTAACAGTTTGATAAATTGTTATAAGATTAACAGTTTGTTCAAGTTCAAAGCAGTGAGTAAACAGTTAAGCCCGAGTATCACTGAGTTGATTTATTTGAGTAAGTTCTACCGGTTATGTTGGTTAATCACACCGCGAGTAAAAGTAAGAAACATTTAAGGAAAAGTATTAGAAAACAGCTTTTCAGCGTTAAAAGTTATACAAAAGTGGCTAGTCAAGTTTGAACACGAATGTGATCAAGTACATAAGCAGAAGAATTACATGTAAAGTTTTTACAAACAAAAATGAGCGCCAAGTTTCAAAAACAAGATGATGGAGGGAGGCAGCTAGTGTTCAGAGGGCACGATCTTCCCATCCACCACCTCGTTGCAGATTGATACCATGGAGAGGTCGAGCTCAGCGTATTGGCATGAGACTTGCTCCAAAGCGGCGTCAAACCCGGCGGCAAGGACTTGGGCGGAGCTTTGCTCGAGCTCTTGTGCTTGTTTCTTCAGCTCTTCAATTTCTTCACGAGCCCGAGCAAGTTCTTCAGCAGCCTTTTTGCCTTCATCCCGAGCCTGAGCCAGCTCTGCAGCAATCTTCGTAACTTCCTCTCGAGCTGCGGCGAGCTCAGCAATGGCATCATCCCTTTCCTTTTCAACCCTCCCAAGGAGCACCTCCCGATCTGCTGACCTTTTTTCAAGGTTTTCCACCTTGGTCGCATCTGCTTTCATTGCAGCCTCCAAGTTGGCCACCTTGAGCCTGTAAGGGACCAGTTTGCTCTCCAACTCGATCTTCTCTTGAGCTTGGAGGTGCAGTTTTTGGCGCAGATCGGAGGCCTCCTTACGCGCGCCCCTTAGCTCAGCATCCGTGGCGTCCTCCAGCCTTGAATGGTCGATCTCCGCCATCATCAGGTTGTAAGAGAGCTTTACCGCCTCCATCCTTATCAAGCGGTTTGACTCCTTAAGCGCTGAATTCTCATCTTGGAGCTTCTTGTTGGAGTCCTTCACAGCCTTCGATACAATTGAGGGGAGATCCTCTGCCATCATCTTCAGCTTGGCTGTGAAGGGCCCCAAGATCTCTTCGATGGAGGGTGGGAGGCTTGAGGTTGTTGCTGGTGGAGGTGCTGGAGGAGCTTGGTACTGACTTTCACCACCACTCTCTTGAGTTTGCAGAGCAAGGGGGGCTTCTTGGCGTGGTGGTGAGGTTGGAGATTCGGTTATGAGTATTGGCGAGTTGTGAGCACCCTCATCTCCTCCTGGTGCGGCCCCAGCAATAGAGGTGGTTGAAGGAGGACCCTCTCCAGCAGATACGAACGGTGTGGAGGCGCTTGGAGGGTTCTCTATGAAGTTGGGATCGCTGCTTTCAACCAAGGGGGGTGCAGCAGCCAAGGGTGTTGCTTGGACTGGTTGTGTTGGAGCTGGAGGTGAGGGCGGTGTTGGTGTTGGGAGTGCAGGTGGTGAGGAGGGAGCCACCCTTGTTCTCTTGGTTACGAGGCCATCCTCAGTTGCCTCATCATCTTCTTCTTCTTGTACCACTTGAGGAGTTTTCCTCTTTGGTTTCCTCAAAATAGGCTTTTTCCTTTGAGGGGCGGGTAGTACCCCGGAAGAAGTTGCACCTCGGGGCGGGGTTTTGTCTTGAGTGGCGGCGATCGCCACCACCGGGTTAGGCACGGCTTGGGAGCCCGCCGCTAGCTTATGGGATCGGGCGATCGCCCTCAATTCTGCTAATTTCCCTTTTCCCAACATATTATCTGCATGAGGTAAAGAACGGTTGAGCAATCAAAACAGAAGCAGATAATACAAGCATATTTATGCAGAGACAACATAAACAATACACACATGGAAAGATCAGAGTCAACACAGAGTAATAGAATGCCAAAGTAGAGTGGGGAAGACGCTAAGTTAAGTATTAACTTGAAGTGAAGGACTTGGTGTGGAGGTAGGAGCTAACCTATGTGTATTTCGAGTTGGCTTTCGAAGAACTCGTAGGGAATGATTGAGGCAGTGGGGAAGGTGATGTTGGCGGCAGCTACACTCTTCCAGAAGAGGCAAAGGTCCTTGTCCAACTCCCCCATGTTGTCAGGGCTCCTTGGTCTCCTGAAGTTGTCCTTAGCGTCCTTGTCCCCCTTGTGTACCCAATATAAGGGGAAGCCGTCGAGCAGTGAAGGATCTTGGTCGTTTTGCCACACCTTCACGAACTTCCCCTTCCAGTCTTTGTAAGACTACTGGAAAATTGAGAAGATGGATCTCCCAGCAATCCGGTTCAGACTGACCCAGAGGCGATCTCCAGGGTTTTTTGCCTCAAATAAGAAGAGAAAGACGTCGACTGAGGCCGATAACAACAGATGTGCACAAAGAATTTGGAATGCCCTTATAAACGCCCAGCTGTTGGGATGAAGCTGGGCGGGGGCGATATTGAGCTCGGTTAGCAGCTCTCTCTCGAAGTGGGTAAAAGGAAGTCTAAGCTTCACATTCTTGAACACGATGGTGTAGATGAAGCAGAACAACTCGTCGTTGCTCCCCTTATCGTCCGCGCAGATCGGTTCACCCGGGAAGCAGGGCAGCACGGCCACTTTGCTATCATGCTCTTTATGGAAGGAAAGGTCAAGCTGGTCTCCTTTCCTTAGTCGGTGCACGCCCAACTCCGTGTTTATTGAAGAAGTCTCTTTTAACAAGATTGGGGTGGCCCAAGGGTAGAGTTCCTTGTAGTCTTTTGGAGGTAGGGAAGCTCCTCCGGCGATCGGTGGAGTTGCCTGAATAGGATTGGCGTGAGAAGAAGTAGGTCTCTCAGCCTGATTAGAAGGAGCACCAGAAGCTCGTGGTGGTTGCGCGCTGGTGGAGGATTTGCCCCAGGAGCAACCCTACGCACTTGGGGTGGAGGGTTTCACGACGAAGGAGGAGGGTTCGCGGTGGACTTCGTGTGAGCCATCGCAGGAACTGCAAAGGAAAGAGAAAGGGATGAAATGAGGACAACAGAGACGACTCGATTGAGGACGAAGAAGACAGGATGAGCGAAAAAGGGTTCGCTGGGATAAACGTTACGAAGAACGAAGCTTTAGGTTACGAGAAAAGGAGAAAAGGAAAAAACAGCCCACAACGTATGCTCCAGACAGATAATGGATGATGCAAATCGGTTAAAATGCAGCAAATATCAACAGAAGAAGTAAAAGGGGTACCTTTTTTGTGATCGGATGAGCGTTGAAGAGAGTTGGAGATTGAGAGAGTTGAGAAACTTCGTGGTTCGCAGAGAAAAAACTTAGAACGCTTGAGAGTGAAGAAAGATGATGGAACAGTGGAAGCGCAAGGGGTTTCAGGGTTTTTCGAACGTTTTCGAGAGGGCAAACGACAGCTGAAGACGACCGTTGATGAAGCCATGTGTCGAGTGATGGAAAAGGAAGTTCGTGGAGCGTCAGAAAAGCAGAGGGTACGGACGTACGGGAATCCGTACCAGCGCCACGTAGATCGACGATGACGTGACCTCTTAGTCTTTTCGCTGGTCAAGTCTCAGCTTAAGACTGGGGGGCTTGTGTACCGACCAGGTAGTCGGAAGTGATGACGTGGCAGCAAGCGATAATATAGGCGTGTTGAGTGGAACACCTGGCTGACAGAAGGGAAGTACATCGGGAAGTCTGTGTAGTCGCCAATCTTTAAGCTGGCGTTCTCCGATCTCTAGCATATCTAACCGGCGGTCACCAGGCTTGTGTCATAATCGCCGTATGTGAGCTTAGGCGACCAAGTGATCAGAGACCGCCGAAAGTGGGACATCGCCGAAGGATCAGGAAGGCCTTCTTAAGGCTTTCAAAGGGCACGAGTACGAAGGACGAAGTTTTCAGATGATCTTTCCCTAGCCAGAGGTCGAGGCAAGGGAATAGTTTACCAGAACATGCACGATGTGCAAGTAAAGCAGATCGTGATAGCGGTAGGCGAGACCACAGAGAAGGTGTGCATGGTGACACCCCGTTCTCGCCACTTAGAAGAGATCGCGCTCCAAGGCAGCTATGCACCGAGTTACTCCTTGCATGGGTAACTTAGTCGAACAGCCTGAAGAGTAGAAGTGACGCTTAAGTAGAGGACGCTCCAGATGGTGACACGTGTGCAGCTGGATGCGAGCCACGTGTCCAGAGGTGTAACCGTCAGGAGAAAGAAAGTGCTCAGGTATATAAGGAACTCTAACGAACTTCTGAGGTACGCGCGTTTAGAACACTTCTTTACGCTTTTGAGAACACTTGAGTACGCTGAGAGAGCTTTTGCACGGTTCCTTGAGTTTTAGCTTTTCTCTCTTAGTATTTGGTGATTCCGTCACTGACTTGAGCGTCGGAGCGCGATCGGCCGCAACGGCGCCACTCTGTCTTTTTCAGGTTCTTGCGGAGAATCAAGGTGTGAAGGACGAAAGCTAACGTGGTGCAAAGCTGATCGAGAGAAGATACCTTTGACGTGGCAATACTCTTGCACTCGAGTCAACCGGCACGATCACCAATGATACCTCACATCAATATGGTTGGACCTAGAATGGAAAGTTGAATTCTTACCAAGATGAATTGCACTCTGACTATCATAAAATAGCAAGTACTTGTCTTCAACAAAATTAAGCTCCTACAGGAGTTTCTTCGCCCAAAGCAACTCCTTGCATGCTTCTGTAATGGCAATGCACTCTGCCTCAAAAGTGGACAACGCAACACACTTCTGCAAATCTAGATTGCCATGCCATAACTCCCTCTGCAAATTGAATCACGTAGCCTGAGGTAGACTTTCTAGAATCTATGTCTCCACCCATATCAGAATGAGTATAACCCACAAGGGTAGGCACATCACCTCCAAAACAAATCTTTAAACAAGTAGTACCACAAAGATACCTTAAAATCCATTTCACGGCATTCCAATGCTGTCTACCTGGATTAGATAAAAATCTACTAACAGTACCAACAGCATGTGCAATATTTGGTCTTGTACACACCATTTCATACATCAAACTACCCACAACAGATGCATAAGAAACCTGTTGCATATCTGATTTTTCAGTTTCATTATAAGGACTCTGTTTTGCGCAAAATTTAAAATGAGTAGCAAGAAGAGTGCTTACCGCCTTATCATTTTCCATCTAAAACCTCTGTAGCACTGTTTTAACATAGTGCTCCTGTGACAACCAAAGCTTTTTCTCTTGCCTATCACGCATGATTCTTATACCAAAAATTTGCTTAGCAACTGCCATGTCTTTCATAACAAATGACTCACTCAAATGCTTCTTCAACCTTTTGATCATGGAAATATATTTCCCATCAATAAGCATGTCGTCAACATACAACAACAGGATAATGAAATCATTATTAGCAAACTTTTTAACAAACACACAATGATCAGAAGTAGTCTTCTTGTAGCCATGCTCACACATAACAGACTCATGTTAGAATATATGGCTTTAAACTAGAGGGGGAGTGAATTGTTTAAAGAGAGTTTTCGCAATCTATTAAGCCTTAAATGAAATTACTGCGTAAAAACCTTGATTGAGAAATCAGTTTTTCAAAACACAAAGCTAAAAGCACAGCACTAGTAAAACAATCGGTTGTTTCGCAGAAACAATCGGTTGTTTATATCAGTAAACAAATATCAAAACTGAATTTAAAGAGTTAAGGATAGAGAGAATGCACACAGATGTTTATACTGGTTCACTCTAAACCCAGAGCTACATCCAGTCTTCTCAGAAACCACTGAGGAATTCCACTAAGCAATCAACCCTAGATCTCTTACAACACAACCAAGAAAGTGACCTTGATCCCCTCAAGACACACATTTCTCTTGGCCAACACACCAACACTAAGAATGTTTATCTTGATCCCCTCAAGAACACAACACTTCTCAGCAAACACACAAACAAACTTGTTCTACAAAATACAAGGATTACTCTTGTTACAGAAGCAAATCTGAAATCAATACAAGCAGAAATCCTATCTCACACTCTTTGATCAATCACAAAATCTAAGCAATCTCAACTCTTTGAAAAACTCAAAAACTTGTATTCAAAAGATTGTTACTAAAATCTGTTTTTATGAATTTATTCAAAGATATTGTTTGTTATCAAATCTTAACAAACTTATTCATTGCATTTAATGATTGGTCAAAGCATTTAAAGACTGGAGCGTAAACAGTTAAAGCATTTAAAGCTCAGTCAAAGTTAAAACAATTTTTCTATTATGGTACCAAAACAAACAATCGGTTGTTTCCTCGAATCAATCAGTTGTTTGGTTTTAACAGCTCAACCATTTGAAAAATAGTTTTCAATCTTTTCTCAAAACATCTAAGTATAAAACAATTGGTTGTTTCGATAAAACAATCGGTTGTTTTTCACTTAGTTTGAAAAACACTTTTTCTTTTAAAAGATTGAGAATGCCTATGCTTTGGATTCAATCTAGAGTGTATTACAAAACTCCAACTACCCCAGATCCTAACTAAGACAACTCAGCAATAGCAAGCACAACCAAGCCTTTAACATCATTCAAAGGGTTTGGATTCTTCAAAGCTTGAACACCACTTGGTTCAACAATCTCCCCCTATTTGATGAAGACAAATCCCTGGTGCTTGTGTTTGATCTGATTGAATCTGAAGCAGTACCGGCAAAACTAGCATATATACAGTTTAATGCTTCTTACAGCAGCAGGTAAGATTTTCACACAATTAAAGCATTAAACCTTATAAACAATCGGTTGTTTACTCGAAACAATCGGTTGTTTCTATCAGCAGCAACAGAAAACAGTTTTATATCAGAGATTTTAACAGATTACACAGTTTCAGATAAAGATATACAAGAACCAATTAATTCTCCCCTTATTTGTCTTCACAAATAGACTTTAGCATGTATAAAAACAAATTTAAGAGAGATTATTAAGATCAAGGATACCTAACTCATTTCTTAGAAAGAAAAACCTCTCTTTTGGTAATGGTTTCGTGAAGATGTCAGCTAACTGCAGTTTGGTCTCCACAAACTTCACTTCATAGTTCCCATTGTTTACATGATCCCTGATGAAATGATGCCTTATCTCAATATGTTTGGTCCTTGAGTGTTGAATCTGATTTTTGGTAAGATTGATGGCACTTGTGTTATCACACATCAAAGGAAGCTTGCTGATTTGTAATCCAAAGTCTGCAAGTTGTTGTTTGAGCCACAGAATATGTGCGCAACAACTTCCAGCAACAATATACTCAGCCTTAGCAGTAGAGAGAGCAACACATGCTTGCTTCTTGCTATGCCATGAGATTGGAGTGCTTGCTTCTTTGCCACTCTCCATTTCAAATTTCTTGAGAATCTCCTTACAATATTTTGATTGACATAGAAAGATCCCATCCTTTGTTTGCTTAACCTGCGATCCAAGAAAGAAAGACAGTTCTCCCATCATAGACATTTCAAACTCACCTTTCATTGCAGCCACAAATTCTTCACACAAACTATCTTGTGTAGCACCAAAGATGATGTCATAAACATAGATTTGCACAAGAATTATTTCTGCATTTGACTTTTTGATAGTCTTGTCTACCATTCCCCTTTCATAACCATGAGATAGCAGAAAGTTGCTAAGCCTCTCATACCATTGTCTTGGAGCTTGCTAGAGTCCATACAAAGCTTTCTTCAACTTGAAGACATTGTTGGGATGCTTATGATCTTCAAAACCCAGTGGTTGATCTACATAAACTTCCTTATTGATGTAGCCATTCAAAAAAGCACTCTTTACATCCATTTGGAAGAGTTTGAAACCATTCATACAAGCAAATGCCAACAGCAGCCTCACAGCCTCCAATATAGCAACAGGAGCAAAGGTTTCACCATAATCTATGCCCTCCTCTTGATTGTAGCCCTTGGCAACTAGCCTTGCTTTGTTCCTTGTGATCACACCATCTTCATCTAACTTGTTCCTGAAAACCCATTTCGAACCAATAATATTCATTTCATCAGTTCTAGGGACAAGAAACCATACCTCATTCCTTGCAAACTGATTCAACTCTTCATGCATAGCTTCAACCCACTTCTCATCCTTGAGAGCTTCCTCAATTGACTTTGGTTCAATTTGAGAGACAAAAGTTGTGTGCCTGCAGAAGTTAGAGATGGAGCTACGTGTGGAGACACCTTCCTTTATCTGCCCTATGATGTTTTCCACTAACAGATCTCTAGGAATCCTCCACTCTTTGGGCAGCTCACTCTGTTGCAGAATTTCAATCGGTTGTTTCTGCGAATCAACCGGTTGTTTTTCTGCACAGATTTCCAGCTTCTCCAAACTGATGCTCTGTTCATCTTCTTCAGCACTGGTCTTCGGGATTTGGATGTTTCTGTGATCTACCTCATCAAAGACAACGTGAACTGATTCTTCTACAGTCATCAACCTCTTATTTTAGATTCTATATGCATGACTTGTGAGTGAATACCCTATGAAGATGATAAGATCCGCTTTCTCATCAAACTTTCCCACGTTTTCTTTTCCATTGTTGAGAACGAAGCAACTGCAGCCAAACACTCTGAGATGGTTGATATTAGGCTTCCTTCCATTGAAGAGTTTATATGGAGTTTTCTTCAAGATAGGCCTAATAAGCACTCTATTCATCACATAACACGAAGTGCTCACTGCATCCGCCCAAAAGTACTTAGGAAGAGATGATTCACTAAGCATTGTCCTTGCTAGCTCTTCAAGAGACCTGTTCTTCCTCTCTACCACTCCATTCTGTTGTGGAGTTCTTGGTGCAGAGAAATTGTGCAGGATCCCCATCTTCTCACAGAACTTGCTGAACTTCTCATTTTGGAATTCTCCTCCATGATAACTTCTACTAGAGCCTATGTTGCTGTTCTTTGTATTTTGCAACCTTCTTGGAACAAGGAACCAAGTGGCGTGAATGGTTCTTCCAATTCTCAAATCCAGCAAGTTCCCTTCTATAAGTGCTCCTTCTTCCTTTTTTTTCAATTTCCATTCGGTAGTTCTTAGTTGCTAGTGTTTATCTTCATTTTCTACCGTTTGAATTTCTGTTTCCAGCATTGTTTCCTTGATTCTGTTCGGTTCAGTAGCTTAGCTTTATGATTCTGTTCGGTTTCTATTTGTGTTCTTCCAATTCTTTGTTGTTTGATTCCATTTGACAATATATGGACCTCCAAATGAGTTTTGGTTGGTGCAAAGTCTTGGTGAGTTCTTGAATTAGAACATTGATCCAATTCTAAGTAAAGTGCCATTTATGACCAACTCAAGTTGCTCCTAAGAATGTCAAAGAATCATGTATTCTTGTAGTTGCATTCACATCATGTGGTATCTAGAGTCTAGGCTTGTTTTTGCTTAAATTTTGAGTTGTATTGCACTTTACATTTCAAGAGCTCTTTAATTCAAGTTGTTTACCATTCTGTTTTAGGATTTATTTTGAGTTTTCTTGCTGTTTTCTTTTGTTACACCATGTGTTTGTGAAAAGGTTTCTAGCACTCATTGTTCATATGAGTATGGCTGCTCTTTTGGAATGGCATTCTCCTTCCTAGAGCTGACCTTAAGCTTCCTTTCACTTGTTGTTATATCTTGTTATATGTCTTTTAATTTTGTAATCATGTCAAGTTTTGTCTTAGTCATGTTATTCCATAATTGTCATTACTTCTAGTAGTACTTTTATTGCTTTGATTGTTTCTTGCTTTGGTTTACTTTCTGTTTTTGAGTTTATTGCTTGATCCTTTGTGCATTTTCATTTTTAGATTTGAGTTCATGCTTGTATTCTTATTCTATACAAGTTCCTTTACATACTTTCCATTATGTCTTTGTTAGTTAATCATACTGTTTTTCATTCCTAAATAGGCTCCTCTGTTTTCTTACAAACGTGCTACTGTTTTCAATTTACTGCAATTAATTGGCTCATAGGAAATTTGTGAAAATTTGGATTTACATTCTTCAAAGTGTTACAAAAGCATAGAAAAAAGAATTACTCAAAAATTCCAAGTACACAAAAAATGATAAATAAAATACGGAAAGTGTACAATACTGCCGAAAAGAATACGGTAATTGGGCAGCAATTTTGAAAATTTTATTTCTCTCAATTGGCTTACTGTTTTTACCTCATTCCAGTGCCATTATTGAGTTAAGACATTGAAGTTTCTGTGGTTAATTTTTCACATTCCAGTTCCCTTTCAATCATTCCAGTTAAATCTGTAAACATAGCACAATTTGCATTAAAAAAAAAAAATTCCAGTAGCTGTTTTCTGTTTTCTTCAATCTACTCTAGCACTTTTCTTTAGGACTCTTTTTGTGTGCCTTCTTTATTCATTGAGTTCCTTCTTTTCTTGATTGTCTTTCATTCATATTCTTTCTAGTTTGTCATACATTGCTCTCTGTTTTTTGGTTTAGCTTTTATTGTTTCTGCCTTTTCTTGCTTGTCTTTTTTTTGTTCTTCTTAAAGTTGTGTGGAGACTTGTTCTTAAGTAAGTTGGTTTGCTGTGACATATTTCACTTGAAGCTACTCCATTCCATAAGAAAGGCTTGGTTGAGGACAGAATATTTTCTTGGAGTGGTTTGAGTGCTTTCTTGGGCATTTTCCAGCAACCTATATCTCCCTTTTAATTGTCTAACAAGTTTTCTTTCACTGTTTTGTTTTCTGTTTTTGTGTATTTTCTGCTCATGGCTCATTTTTCTAGTGGAGAGTCCTCCAAACTGTGCTCACCACAAAAGGCAGACCTTTATGAAGACTTAAAGAATGCCAAGTGATCCTGCCTGTTGACCGGGACGCAAGAACCTTGCCTCGTCAAACCTGGATCGACTTCTGCGCCGTGTTAGCCTACGTCCTTCACCGTGATTCACCTTAAGAACCTGCAAAAGACAGAACGGCGCCGCTGCGGCCGATCACGCTCCGACGCCCAAGTCAGCGACTGAACCACCAAATACTAAGAGAAAACTCAAGAACTCTAAGGAACCGTGCAAAATTCTCTCTCAGCGTACTCAAAGCTCGCAAGCGTAAAGAAGTAATCTAAACGTGCGTACCTCAGAAGTTCGTTAGAATCTCTTATATACCTGCGCACTTTCTCTCTCCAGACAGTTACACATCTGGACACGTGGCTCGCATCCAGCTGTACGCGTGTCACCATCTGGAGCATCCTTGACTTGGGCGCCACTTCTTACTCTTCAGGTTTTTTGGCTAAGTTACTTATGCATGACACAACTCAGTGCATAGTTGCCTTGGAGCGTGATCTCTTCTGAGTGGCGAGTTCGGGTGCCTTCGTACACACCTTCCCTGTGGTCTCGCCGGCCGCCTTCATGATCTACTCTACCTGCTTCACCGTGTATGTTCAGGTAAGCTGTCCCCCGACCTTATCCTCTGGCTAGCTAGGAAATGACTATCTGACTTCATCTTTGGCGATGTCCTTGTTTCGGCGATCTCTAATCACTTGGTCGCCTGGGTTCACATCTGGCGACTTCATCTCAAACCCGGTGACCGCCGGTTTAGGTATGCTAGAGATCGGAACACGCCAACTTAATAACTGGCGACTACACGAGCCCCCCGACTTCCTTCCCTTCTTCCAGCCAGGTGTCCCGTTCAACACGCATATATAATAGCTCGATGCCACGTCATCACTTCCGACTACCAGGGCGGTACACCAAGCAATCCAATGCTCACTATCTTGAGGTGATAAGGAAAATGGAGGCACGGCTCCAAAGTTTGGAGTTAAACCGAGAAGAAATGCATCAAAACCGTGAGAGAAGAACTCCTCCTCCTATTCGGCATTCTTCAAGGCACTCCCATTCTTCTCATGGTTATTATGAAGACAATCCAAGGCCATGACATCATCACCATGAAGAGAGGCGCCAACATGTGGCTGGTCCTTGTTCTCCTAATGTAAAACTTCCTAGTTTTAGTGGTGAAAGTGATCCCAATGTATACTTAGGATGGGAGGCTAAGGTTGACCAAATTTTTGATGTAAATGGGGTTAGGGATGAGCATAGGGTTATGTTAGCTTCTTTAGAATTTTTGGACTATGCCATGCAATGGTGGCATCAATACCTCATGGACATTGACCTACACAAGAGGCCGCCCGTGGTCTCTTGGAACGATTTGAAAGCATGTTTACGCGCTAGATTCGTACCCCCACACTTTAGGAAAGACCTTATGTTGAAACTCCAACGGTTTCACCAAGGCACGCTAAGTGTGGATGATTACTTTAAACAACTAGACACGCTTTTAATTCGAGTTAATATGGATGAGAGTGAGGAAGCTAAGATAGCTAGGTTTGTGAGTGGCCTTCGAAGGGACATTCAAGACGTGGTAGAGTTACAAGAATATTCTTCTTTGGAAAATGTGGTGCACCTTGCTAGCAAAATTGAAAATCAACTTGCAAGGAAAAATGCTTTCAAAAATTCTTCTAAGGATAACTACTACCACTCTTCTTGGAAAAATAAAAATAATTCTTTTTCACATATCCCTTCTAAGGACTCTACTTTCAAACCTAGAGAGTCTAAGCCTTCCACTTCCAATTCTAGGCCTAAATCACCACCTAAATCGTCTAGTAAGAAGTGTTTTAAATGCTTAAGCTATGGACATATTGCTTCTAATTGCCCTTCTAAACGAGCTATGTATATGCATGATGGGGTAGATAGTAGTGAGCATGGGTCTGAATCTTCTAGACATTCCTCACCTTCTAGATCCCCAAGTGAGAGTGAAAGTGAAAGCCCACATGAGGGTGACCTATTAGTAATAAGACGCATGCTTGGACAAGTGTTAAAACCTTTTGATGAAACTCAAAGAGAAAATATCTTTCATTCAAGGTGTCTTATTAGTGATAGAGTATGCTCTTTGATTGTAGATGGGGGGAGTTGTGCGAATGTGGCAAGCACAAGAGTGGTAGACAAACTTGGATTGCCTACTATCTCTCATGCCAAGCCCTACAAGTTACAATGGTTGAGTGAGGTGGGTGAGATAGTAGTGAACAAACAAGTCCTCATTACATTTTCCATTGGCAAATATAAAGATGAGGTCTTGTGTGATGTTGTTCCAATGGAAGCTACTCATATACTTTTAGGTAGGCCATGGCAATTTCATAGAAAAAATTTTCATGATGGCTTTACCAACAAAATTTCTTTTAACTTCCATGGACACAAAGTCATTCTTAAGTCTCTCTCCAAAGGAATTACATGAGGACCAAGTCAAAATGAGAGAAAAGAGAGAGAAAGAAAAAGATATAAAAAATTCCAAGAGAAGCCTTCTCATATCTTCCCAACAAGTTAAAAAGGTAATAGTTACTCACAAGCCTATTTTTTTAGCTATTCCTAGACCTAGTGAATATGAGTCGGCTAAGGATAGTCCCACATGTTTGGACCATTTGGTAAAGGAATATGAAGATGTGTTTCAAGATCCTCCTAAAGGCTTACCACCTCTAAGAGGGATTGAACACCAAATAGACTTCATGTCCGGGGTTTCTTTACCAAATCGCCCTGCATATAGGACCAATCCCCAAGAGACCAAAGAAATTCAAAGACAAGTTGAGGATTTATTAGCTAAGGGGTGGGTACAAGATAGCATGAGCCCATGTGCTATGCCTGTCATACTTGTCCCTAAAAAGGATGGGACATGGAGGATGTGTACGGATTGTCGCGCTATAAATAACATCACCATCAAATATAGGCATCCCATTCCTAGGTTAGATGACTTGTTGGATGAATTACATGGGTCTAAAATATTTTCCAAAATTGATCTTAAGAGTGGTTACAATCAAATTCGAATTAAACATGGTGATGAATGGAAAACTGCTTTTAAGACCAAATTTGGTTTATATGAGTGGTTGGTCATGCCTTTTGGCTTGACTAATGCTCCTAGTACCTTCATGCGACTCATGCATCATGTTTTAAGAGCATTCATTGGCAAGTTTGTTGTGGTTTACTTTGATGATATTCTAATATATAGCTTGTCTTTAGAAGATCATGAGTCACATGTTAGACAAGTTTTAGAAACCCTTAGGAAGGAGAAATTGTATGCTAAATGTTTCTTTGCATTAGATCATATAGACTTCCTAGGGTTTGAGGTTAGTCATAAAGGGGTGCATGTAGATCAAACAAAAGTTGCAGCAATTCAACATTGGCCTACACCCACCAATGTCAATGAAGTACGAAGTTTTCATGGACTTGCTAGTTTTTATAGGCGGTTTGTGAAAGACTTTAGTACAATTGCCGCACCTTTAAATGCCATAGTAAAGAAGGATGTGGTTTTTAAGTGGGGACAAGAGCAAGAAAACGCTTTTCAAACTTTGAAAGATAAATTAACTAAAGCCCCCATTCTAGCCCTTCCTAACTTTGCTAAGACATTTGAAATAGAGTGTGATGCCTCTAATATAGGCATTGGGGCCGTCCTCCTTCAAGGACACCCCATAGCTTATTTTAGTGAGAAACTCAAAGGGAGTCATCTCAATTACTCCACTTATGATAAAGAACTTTATGCTCTTGTTAGAGCTTTGCAAAATTGGCAACATTATCTTTTTCCAAAGGAATTTGTGATCCATAGTGATCATGAGTCCCTTAAATATTTGAAAAGCCAAAGCAAGCTTAATAAGAGACATGCTAAGTGGGTGGAGTTTATTGAGCAATTTCCTTATGTGATCAAACATAAACAAGGTAAAATTAATGTGGTTGCCGATGCTCTTTCAAGAAGATATACCTTGTTAAATGTTTTGAATGTTCAATATTTAGGCTTTGATCACATAAAGGAACTTTATCATGATGACTTAGATTTCTCTCTAATCTATCAAGAGTGTTCCAAGGGAGGTCACAAAGACTTTTTCTTACATAATGGTTTTCTTTTCAAAGGAAAAAGACTTTGTGTTCCCCAAGGATCCATAAGACAATCTCTTGTTAGAGAGGCTCATGAGGGTGGGCTTATGGGACATTTTGGGGTAGCTAAGACCTTAGAAACATTGCATGAACATTTCTTTTGGCCTCACATGCGCAAATCCGTACATACTTTCTGTGATAGATGTATAGCATGTAGGAAGGCTAAATCTAAGGTCCAACCCCATGGTTTATATACCCCTCTTCCTATCTCTACAATGCCTTGGGTTGACATTTCTATGGATTTTATCTTAGGACTACCCAAGACATCGAAGGGTAAGGATTCCATCTTTGTGGTAGTGGACCGTTTTTCTAAAATGGCTCATTTTATTCCATGCCACAAAGTGGATGATGCATGCCATATTGCAAATCTCTTCTTCAAGGAAGTTGTTCGTTTACATGGACTTCCTAGAAGTATAGTATCCGATAGGGATTCTAAGTTCTTAAGTCACTTTTGGCGGACCTTATGGGGGAAACTTGGCACAAAACTTCTGTTTTCTACTACTTGCCACCCCAAACTGATGGTCAAACCAAAGTGGTTAATAGAACTTTGGGTCAATTATTGCGATGCTTTATTTCCGGGAATCCAAGGGCTTGGGAGGATTTACTACCTCATGTTGAATTTGCTTATAATAGAGTAGTAAATTCCACCACTAACCATTCTCCTTTTGAGGTTGTTTATGGGTTTAATCCCCTCACACCTCTAGATCTTCTTCCTATTCCTGTACTTGATGAGGTTCTATGCAAAGACGGTTTTGAAAAGGCTTCTTTTATTAAAGATTTGCATAACCGCATCAAGTTACAAATTGAGAAGAAAGTTGGTAAGTATGCTGACACTGCCAACCAAAGGAGAAAGGCATTAATCTTTGAGCCCGGTGATTGGGTTTGGCTTCACTTGAGAAAGGATAGATTTCCTTCTCTAAGGAAGTCCAAACTTATGCCTCGTGGTGATGGCCCTTTCCAAGTCATCAAGAGGATTAATGATAATGCCTATGAGTTAGATATGCCCTCTACATATCTTGGTAGTAATTCTTTCAATATTACTGATCTCACTCCTTTTGCTGCAGGTTTCCCAAATTCGTGGACGAATTCTCTCCAACCCGGGGAGTATGATGGAAACCAAGTAGAGGATGCTCAAGCCCATGAAGCCCAAGCCCAACAAGGGGTCCAAGCCCAACGAATTACTAGGAGCATGGCAAGAGCTTTGGGACAAGAGTATAATAAGATGGCTCTTCTTATTTCTTTTGTAGAATAGGGGTGCGGATGTAATAAAAAGGTGTAAGTAGTAAGGGAGTCTAGGGGGGAGTGTAGATAGGAGTTAGGAGGTACCAAACTAGGAAGGAAAGTCACACTTCCTTCATTGTCTAGTTGGCGCCGAATTTGGGTGGCATTTGAGGGTCATTTGGATTTGCATTTCAGCACCTCATAGGCTATAAATAAGGTGCTTCCCTTTGTATTTTTCAGATTGGAATTTCATAGTAGAGAGACTATACTCAAATTTAGAGAGAAATTGTGAGTCTTGGGTCTTCTTCTTCCTTTGCCTTATCTTGTGAGCAATGGTGAGCTTCAAGTGGCGGCATTCCATCACTTATCTTGGA
Organism: Phaseolus vulgaris; assembly: GCF_051622355.1. NCBI lineage: Eukaryota > Viridiplantae > Streptophyta > Magnoliopsida > Fabales > Fabaceae > Phaseolus > Phaseolus vulgaris. The sequence goes on from NC_143504.1 coordinate 34,861,815, forward strand.
ACAAGGAACCAAGTGGCGTGAATGGTTCTTCCAATTCTCAAATCCTGCAAGTTGCCTTCTATAAGTGCTCCTTCTTCCTTTTTTTCCAATTTCCATTCGGTAGTTCTTAGTTGCTAGTGTTTTTCTTCATTTTCTACCGTTTGAATTTCTGTTTCTAGCATTGTTTCCTTGATTCTGTTCGGTTCAGTAGCTTAGCTTTATGATTCTGTTCGGTTTCTATTTGTGTTCTTCCAATTCTTTGTTGTTTGATTCCATTTGACAATATATGGACCTCCAAATGAGTTTTGGTTGGTGCAAAGTCTTGGTGAGTTCTTGAATTAGAACATTGATCCAATTCTAAGTAAAGTGCCATTTATGACCAACTCAAGTTGCTCCTAAGAATGTCAAAGAATCATGTATTCTTGTAGTTGCATTCACATCAAAACTACTAGTTGAGAGAGAGAGTCAAAGTTCTGGAAGAAAATTTGAACAATTCAAAAACTGATTTTGAAAATCTTGAAATGATTTATCAAAACTCTTCTTGCAAGTGTGAATCTAGTACTTGCAAAAATTGTGAATCTCTTCAAAAGAAAGTTTTGTATCTTGTGAAAATAGTAGACACAATTTCAAAAGGTAAATCCAATCTTGAGAATGTGTTAGCATCTCAAAGATGTGTCTTTGAAAAATCTGGTTTGGGTTTTAACCCACAAAGCAAGAACAGTGGTTGTTCAAAACCTTTTTCAACCATTACAGAAAATCAACTGATTAAAAGGTCAAAACAACTGGTTGTTTGTTGTTTCTACTGCATGAGAAAGGGTCACTCTGTCGGATTTTGTAAAATTAGAAAGTTTTTTGTTCCTAAAGGTATCCTAAAGTGGGTTCCTAAGAATCCTAGGGTTCCTTACAATCAGATTAACATCCTTGGACCCAAATTTGTTAGGGGATCAAATCTTGCCACCTGATTTTGAATTTTGTAGGATTCCTTCGTGAGAAAACGGTTGAAGATGGATGCTACCCTTCAAGACAAAGTGTTTGATGAAGCCAAATGTGTATTTTCCCTTAGTGTTTGTATTTTCTTTAAGGATGTCTTAGGTATAGATTAGAGGTTGTTTAAAGTGAGCTTTTTGCAACATGACCTACCTCTTAACCATTAATCATGTGATAAGAGCAAGCACAAGTTTTCTGAAAATGTTTTTCACATGTTTAGTAAAAATATCCTTTACTGCATAGAAAATATGTTCTCTGGATGGGAAAAATCTTGTGTCCTACTGGAAAGGGATTAAGATGAAAGTCAACAGTGAAGTATGGAATTTAGTGGTTGGAATCAAGTATGTTGGTTTGAAGGTTGGCAAAGGAAATACAAATGGGATTCAGGAGTTTAACAAGATTCAATACTATCGAAACTGTGTAAGGGATCCATCCCTAAGTGTGAACAGGTTCCATTCATGTAACCTAAATTTAACCCCAGATTAATTGCCTATATCATTGCATGGCAACTCATTCCTAGAGGCACGAACCATGCTATGTTGCATGAGGAAGATTTAATCCTACTATATTGCATTATGTATCTGATAAAAGTTAATTGGGTTTACATTATAATGGAACACATGCTGAAATCCAAAAGGTTAGTTGATTACCGATTTCCTTATGCTATCCTTGTTTCAAAATTGATTGACTATTTTGGTGTTGATACGTCTAATGAGAGAAACGAGACTATCAAAGCTGTGAGTGGAATTGACAATGTCACTCTCATTAAGATGGGATTTCACAAAGTAGAAGGTTGTTGGGTGTTTCACAAAAGCAGGACTCACAGAGAGGAACGAGAAGCCTCAAATCTCAAAAATGAAGAAGGAGATAATGTTGTTCCTATGGAAGATGATATTTTTCAAGCTGCAGAACAGTCTTGCTCTGTAATCCATCAGTCATACAGAGGAGAGTCACTTGCTAATCATGCTAGGAGTCAAAGAATGAGTTCTCCATCTACAGAATTCAGAGGAGATTCACCTACACCACAATCAATGAATGAAGATGTTGTTGCAACTCCCCACAATATTCTTGTTGCCTATCAAGCTCCAGAATACAGAGGTGAACCCATGTCCATGTTTGAGAGGCAGTTTCTGTACCGTCTTGATGTCATGTAAGAAGAACAAAAAGTTTATTTTGAAACAACCCAAGCCATGTTCCAACGTCTTGATGATCAGATTGAGGGTGTTCAGCTGCAGTTGGCATAATTGTACTACAAGGATTAGAAGTGCCTTGTTTCTATGCTTATCTTTCTCCTAGTTTATGTTTTTGCATTCTGTTTCTGTTGAACAATTTGTAATGTTTTCTGGACTGTTATGTTTGATTGTTATCTGGATTTATATTTCTCCATGTTGTTTGATGAATCCAAAGGGGGAGAATAGTGGTTGTGTAATTGTTTTGAATTGTTCTTTCGTGGATTTCACCTTGGATTAGGTGAGATTGGATGTAGCTCATTTGAGTGAACCAGTATAATTGTGGTGTGTTCATCTCTTCCTTAATCTCTACACTTAATAATTGTTGCATATGCTGATCTGTCAAGAAATAAATCTATTCAATTGAAGTTGAATCTGTTCATTCTGGGTTTGCTGTTCTTGTTTTCTGGAAAACCATCTGAATAACTCGTGTAAAACTGAGTGTATTGTTAGAAATAATTAAAGTACTGGATTCTATGTAAATCAACTCAATCAATTAACAAGTGTATTCAAGTGTACTTTTAATATTGAAGAATTATGAACTGGTTCAACTCTCTGATTTTCCTCTCCCAAAATTAGTGTGATATTTGCCTGTTAATCAATCCACTTAATATCAGGAACTCACATCTCTGAATTACAGTTTCGTTAATATAAGCAGAAAAATAAATTTGTTCATATAAAAATAAATAGATTCTTTTACTTTGTCCAGTGATAAAACTGAATTTGTGCGAAAGTTTTATAAGCTCAATTCACCCCCCAACCCCCCCCCCCTCCCCGCCCACACACACACACCTCTTGAACTTAGGCACTATTAAACCCATCAAAAACAACATCTATGGTACTTGGATAATGGCTGCTCCAAACTCATGACTGGAGATGCATCAAAGTTTGTTAGCATCACTCTTAAACAGGAAGGGCATGTGACCTATGGAGACAATAACAAAGGAAAGATCCTTGGCAAAGGTACCATAGGTAATGAAAATAGCTTTCTAATTTATGATATTTTCTATGTAGAAGGGCTCAAACATAACCTTCTCAACATAAGCCAGCTCTGTGACAGAGGCTACCAAGTCACATTCAGAACTAACACATGTGAAATTTGTCTACCTAACTCAAAGGAAGTTCTACGTGTTGGTAAGAGATCAAACAATGTCTATCTACTTGATATCTGTAACTCTACATCTATTGGTTGTCTCTTAACAAAGCATGAGGAATCATGCCTTTGGCACAGAAGGTTTGCTCATATACATATGAATCACTTGAATAAATTGATTTCAAATGATCTTGTTATTGGCTTACCCAAACTCAAGTTTAAGAAGGAACATGCGTGTGAGGCTTGCCAAAACGAGACACAAACAAGACAATCTTTTAAACTGAAAAGCTTTGTTTCCACTTCAGAACCTCTCGAGCTACTACACATGGATCTTTTTGGTCCTTCAAGAACTATGAGCCTTGGAGGTAATTTGTATGATCTTGTAGTGGTAGATGATTTTTCCAGGTATACATGGACCACATTCTTGCATTCAAAAGGGGAGACTTACTCTGAATTCAATAAGCTAGCAAAAAGACTACAAAACACTTGTTGCAGCAACATTGGTGCAATTAGGAGTGACCATGGTGGAGAATTTCAGAATGAGAAATTCAGCAACTTTTGCAACAAGCTAGGCATCTTCCACAACTTCTCTGCACCAAGGACACCTCAACAAAATGGAGTGGTGGAGAGGAAAAATAAATCCCTTGAAGAACTGGCAAGAACCATCCTAAATGAATCTTCTTTGCCTAAGTGCTTTTGGGTTGATGCGGTAAGTACAACGTGTTATGTGATGAATCGAGTTCTTATTAGACCAATCCTGAAAAAGACTCCATACGAGCTGCTGAATGGAAGGAAGCCTCACATAAGACACCTAAAGGTATTTGGATGTAGATGCTACATCCTAAACAATGGCAAAGAGAATCTGGGTAAGTTTGATGCAAAAGTTGACAAAGGTATTTTCCTTGGTTATTCCCTATCTAGCCATGCATATAGAGTTTACAATAAGAAACTTATGATTGTAGAAGAATCAATGCATGTTGTTTTTTATGAAACAAACAATTCGGAGCAAGGTCAAGCAAAGATCAGTACAGAAGAAGATGAACAAAATATCTTCTTGAAGAATCTGGAAAACTGTACAGAAAATCAACTGATTGATTATGCGAAACAACCGATTGAAAATCTGCAACAGTGTGATCTTCCAAAAGAGTGGAGGATCCTCAGAGATCTCTCTCTGTTGAAAACTGTTCCGTCCAATTGACCGGGACGTCTTCGTGCGCGACCTCAACCGTAAGCTAGGGACTCCTTCCTACTGATTGCCTGTGGATTCCTGCAAAAAAGAGGACAAAGAGGCGCCCTAGCGGCCGTTTGCACTCTGACGCTCAAGTCAGCCAGCAAGAAACACCAAAACTGTTCACCTCCGTCTCTGAGCACCGCGTATGGCACTCTGAAGGTGGTAAGAAATAATTGTGCATTGTGTGTCTGTGTTCTCTCTCTCAGGCAAAAATATTCCCCAGTCCTTTGTTCGTAACCTTGAAGCACGAGCAAGCAACTAGAGAGTTCTAGTCAATTTGCAGAAAGTTCGAACCCTATTTCCAACATTCTCAGCGCTATTTGAACTACCCAAGCATTAAAAGCGCCTTAAAGCGCCTTTAATTACAAATGTAACGCACTCAATCAGCGTATCTAATTAGAAAACGTAGCGCATTTAAGACGTTGAAACGCTTGGGAGCCATTATAGTACCTAAATGCTCGAAACGGAAACTGTATTAAATGACTTTAATTATCTGGCACCTGACTAAAGGGTGTTTCTATTCTGACATGGCTGTCGTACACGTGGACGGCCTCACGACGCCGTGACCCTATCTGGGGGCGTTTCTGCCCATCTGGGGACGTTTCTACGTGTGAGTCCTCCTGCTTGGGAGTGCTACTGCGCTAGGGGTGACTTTTTGGGTGCCAACTCATGCCCCCAATCATCTAGTCACTTACTTTGAGAGCGTATCTGCCTTCCTCTCGTACCCTGCACCCGGCTACCCTGGGCGTGACCTTCCTCTTGAGTCGTATCTGTCCCAAAGGCGTCTCTGGGGCGGCAGGAGTACTTCACGAGTCAGGCTGCCCTACACTGGTACTATTACTATGGCCTTGAAGCCACATTTTCCTTCTCTTTATCACTGCCCCGGGTTATTGGGACCTGAGGCCTCCCCACGGCGTTGCTCCCTCCATGGTCTTTCCTACCCATGGGTATCGGGGAACCACACCGTGATTGCCTTGCTTTAGCACTGTTTGATCTGGCGACGCCCTGGTTGGGCGACGCCATCACCTAGGCGACGCCTTGTCCTGGCGGCGCTTCCTCTTGGCGGTGCTGGCAGTTGGCGTCTCTCCACCTAGGCGACGCCTTGCGTTGACTTTGACTCTCCAGTCTTTGACTTTGACCTTGACTTAGTCAACGCCCGGATACGGGACGGTACAAAAACATCATTGGGCATATCAGAATGTAGCAAACTTATGCAATCATATAGCTTTCGTCTCCAAGATTGAACCAAAGACAATCAATGATGCACTCAAAGATGAGCATTGGACTGCTGCTATGCATGAGAAGCTCAACCAGTTTGTAAGAAATGATGTATGGGTCCTAGTCCGTAGAACAGATCAAATGAACATCATTGGAACAAAATGGGTTTTCAGAAACAACTCAGATGATTCAGGGGTCATCACAAGGAACAAGGCAAGGCTTATTCCTAAGGGATACAACCAAGAAGAAAGGATTGATTATGATGAGACTTTCACACCAGTAGAAAGGTTAGAAGTTGTGAGACTCCTACTAGCCATTGCAAGCATGAAAGGATTGAAGTTATTTTAGATGGATGTGAAGAGTGCTTTCCTAAATGGAATTGTGAATGAAGAAACCTTTGTATCACAACCACCTAGATTTGAAGATCACCTACATCCTAATCATGTATTCAAGTTTAAGAAAGCATTGTATGGTCTTAAGTAAGCTCGAAGACAGTGGTATGAGAGGTTAAGTAGTTTTCTTTTATCTCATCAGTATGAAAAAGGAAATATTGACAAAACCCTTTTCATTAAAAGATCTGATTCTGCTGTAATCTTAGTTCAAATATACGTAGATGACATTATATTTGGCTCTTCTAATGATCAATTGCATGAAGATTTTGTAAAAGCTATGCAAGGAGAATTTGAGATGTCAATGATGTTGAAGATGGATTAAGCTCATCTCTACCTAGCCATAGTGTGTTTGATGTAGATGTTAGGTAGTTTGTTTTGTAGGTTGCAATATGTCTTAGATGATCTTGTACTTTAGGGTTGTGCGTACTCAAGGGTGCCTTTTGCTATATGACCTATCCTAGATGCATAACCAAGCATAGATCAAACACTTGAAGTGGTTAAAAGTTTTTCCAAAAGCTTTTTTGAGTTCTCTCCAAAAAATCAGGATACTACACAAAAATAAATATGTTTCACTGTAAAAGAATAGGTTTATTTTTTGTGTGCTGAAAGGATTTTCGAAAGTTGGTTAGGGCACCAAAGGTTCAACCCAGTCAGTTATTTTCAGTTAGCTGAGTTGGCAGTTTTGCTAAAATAAATTTTATTAGTTTAAAACTGAATCTGTTGTTTTCATAACAGCTTTTCAACTGTTTTTTGAAAAGAAGTTAGAAACTGTTTTCTATATAAAGAAAAGCTTTTCTCACATGAAAGGATGCTGAGCAATTACGTTTTTGACAAAGATTAAACACTTTCTATGTGAGAAGAAGGATTGAAAAGAGTTTTTGAAAGGTTTTCCAAAGGGATTTTCAAGTGAGCTTGTTCTAGGAAAACTTTGATCTTGGTGAAGGTGCTGGTGCAGTTCTGCAGCAAATTGAACTACTGGTTTTGAGTTCTTGCATCTTCTTTTCAGGTGTTATCTTTCCTTTATTCTGGTTTGTAAAAGTGTAAGTGTTAGTCACTCCTTGATAGGGTTTCTTGGAGTGCAAGGTATGCTGAAATAGGGTTTTTCAGCATTGGTTGTATTGTTCTTGTAGTGTTCAAGAACTGCTGTGTTTGTAAGTGATTGATACTATTTTTAGTGGATTCCACCTTGGAGTAAGGTGAAACTGGATGTAGCTCTGTATGAGTGAACCAGTATAAAAACCTGCTTGTCTTTTTCTCTCATCCCCGCACTTGTTTCTGATTTTGCTTAATTCTGTCAAGAACTAAATCTATTCTTTTGAAATCAAATCTGTTAATTCTGGGTTTAATAAAAACTGTTCTTCCTGATTTGTTAAAGTTCTCTAATCACTAACAAAGTCTTTGTATATGAGGTTTTAATTAGTTTAAGAACAAACAGTCCTATTCATTAAATCCTGACAAAGATTCATTCCCTTTTCAAACCTTGTGTTGAATGAACTTGATTGATTTCTTGGCATAATCTGTACTACTCAAACTGGTAAAACTTAACCAATCTGATTCCGTTATACCTCTCTATTGATTGCAATTTTAATCTGAACAAGGTCAAATTGTGTTAGACTGTTATGAAGAATCAATTTGTTTCTTTGAAAAACAATCTTTTCTTTTTCCTCTGATATACTGAAAACTGTTTGTATTTGCGAAAATTTTATATGTTCAATTCACCCCTCCCCTCTTGAACTTAGACACTAACAGACCCAACAATTGGTATCAAGAGTTAGGGCTTGTATTTTGCTCAAGTGTATGCATGATATCTGAGTTTAAAATGCCTTTTGCTGAAGGTGTGTCTATTAATAGACCTCCTATGTTTGGTGGTGTTAACTATGCTTTCTGGAAAATCAGGATGAAAATCTTTATGCAGTCTATTGACATGGGGATCTGGAATGCACTGGTCAGTGGACCTTTTATACCTATGCAGGTTGTTAAAGAAGAAACAATAAAGAAGCCTTGGTCTGAATGGAGTGAAACCGAGAAGAAGAAGGCCCAATATGACTCCTTAGCCAAGAATATCACCACCTCTGCACTGAATATGGATGAGTTCTTTAGAGTCTCTCAATGCAACTCAGCTAAGGAGATGTGGGAGGTACTAGAGGTAACTCATGAAGGGACTGATGATGTGAAACGGGCAAGGAAGCACTCACTAATTCAGAAATACGAACTGTTCAGAATGCAATCAGAAGAAAGTATTGCAGATGTGCAGAAACGATTTACACATATTGTAAATCACCTCTTTGGCCTTGGTAAAGTCTTTGAAAAGGAAGAGCTCAAGATAAAGGTGCTGAAATGCCTTGATAGGAGCTGGCAGCCTAAGGTAACAGCAATCTCAGAATCCAGAGATTTATCCAAGATGTCCACTGCTGCACTTTTTGGAAAGCTGATAGAGCATGAAATAGAGCTGAAAAGATTGAAAGAACAAGAAACTGTGGAGAAGAAATCCAAAGGAATTGCCTTGAAAACTACCATGGAACATGATACAAGTGAGGAAGAAGAGAATCCTGAACATGATGAGACATTGAGTCTGCTCACCAGAAAATTCAGCAGATTTCTTAGAAAGAAAAATTGTGACAAAACTCAACAAAGGAAGAGGTATTCTAAATCCAATGATTCAAATTCTTCAAATTACACTTGTTTTGGATGTGGTAAACCAGGTCATATAAAGGCTGATTGTCCAAACAATCAAAACAAAGAAAAATCAGCAAGCAAGAATAGTGAAAGAAGCAAAGGCAAAAGAGCATACATCTCATGGGAAGAAAATGATGTATCCTCATCTAGTGATTCCTCAACCGAAAGTGAAGAAGCAAATATGTGCTTTATGGTGAATGATGAAGAATCTAACTCTGATTCAGTAAGTGATTTTTCTACTGATTCTGAAAATTATGATCAGCTGTTAGTTGCATTTAAGGAAACACATGATGAAGCAAACAGATTAGTTGTAATATGCAACAAATTGAATAAAGAAAATAGGGTACTTGAACCTAAGGTCAAAGCTCTTAAAGAAGAACTGCACAAAGCTAAAACAGAATTGGTTAGCCTTGAATTAACATGCTTGCATGCATCAATAAAAAACTGTGATAATTGTAAAAAGTTGGAAAAACAGGTTGAGTATTTGTTAAAAACATTTTCAAATTTCACCAAAGGAAGAGAAAATCTTGAAACTTTATTAGGTTCACAGAATGTTGTTTTTAATAAAAATGGTCTAGGATACAATCCTGGAATGAAAAGCAATGTGAAAAAGCTGTCCAGTTTTTTTGTTCCTTCCAAAACAGGTTTTTCCTCTTTTAGTTGGTCTAATACAATGCATTCTGTAACCTGTTTTTATTGTATGAAGTCTGGACATATATCTAGAACATGTAAAGCTAGAAGGTACCTTGTTCCAAAAGGATTGGCCAAAAGGCTTCCTAAGGAAAGGTATTAATCATGTTGGACCCTAAACTTAGAAGGGGTACCATATGTGTTAAATCTGTTTTGTTTTGCAGAAAAACAACAGGAAAAATCAGTGCTACTTGGATAGCGGGTGCTCAAAGCACATGACTGGTGATGTCACCCAATTCACAAATCTGAAACTTAAAGCTGAAGGACACGTCACATATGGAGATAATAATAGAGGAAGGATTCTTGGAAGAGGAAATGTTGGCACTGCAAACTCAACCACTATTGAGAATGTACTGTATGTTGAAGGGCTAAAGCATAGTCTTCTAAGCATTAGCCAGCTGTGTGACAAGGGATACAAGGTCAATTTCGAAGCCAACACTTGTACAATTTCAAATGAAATTTCTGGTAAGGTGTTTTTCACAGGAAAAAGGGTAAACAACATCTATCTCTTAGATATTATGAAGAGTTGTTCTGAAAATGAGTGTTTGTTATCTAAAAGTGATGAGTCATGGCTGTGGCATAGGAGGCTAGCTCATATTCACACAAATCACTTGAATAAGCTAAAGTCTAAGGAACTAGTTTCTGGTTTACCAAACATAAAATTTCAGAATAACAGATTGTGTGATGCTTGTGTAAAGGGAAAACAGATAAGAACTTCATTTAAATCTAAAGATATGGTTTCTACAAATAAAGCCTTGGATGTTTTACATATGGACTTGTTTGGACCATCTAGGACTACTAGCTTAGCTGGAAATTACTATGCCTTGGTGATTGTTGATGACTTTTCAAGATATACATGGACCTTGTTTCTTGCTTCTAAAAATGATGCATATAAAGCCTTTAAGAAACTTGCTAAGGTTCTGCATAATGAAAATGAAAATAGGATAAAACAGATTCGTAGTGATCATGGGGGAGAATTTCAAAATGCAAAATTTGATAGATATTGTGAAAAACATGGGATCACACATAGTTATTCTGCTCCTAGGACACCCCAACAAAATGGTGTAGTTGAAAGGAAGAATAGGTCATTAGAGGAGTTAGCTAGGACCATGTTAAATGAATCTGGTTTACCTAAATATTTTTGGGCAGATGCAGTATACACTGCTTCTTATGTGCTTAACAGAACTTTGATTAGACCAATTCTTAAGAAAACTCCCTATGAATTGTATAAAGGTAGGAAGCCTAGCATTAGTCATCTTAGGGTTTTTGGCTGCAAATGTTTTGTTCTAAATAATGGTAAAGACAATCTGGGGAAATTTGATCCTAAATCAGATGAGGGAATACATATTGGATATGCTATAAATAGTCATGCTTATAGAGTGTATAACAAAAGATTGCTTGCAGTAGAAGAATCTATACATGTTGTATTTGATGAAACAGACTTTTTTGTGCCTAAATCTGTTCTGGATGAACCTGGTATGGATGATTTAAGAACCATTTTGCAAAAGAATCAATCTAGTGAGCTTGATGCAACTAATCAAAATTCTGTCAAAGAATCTACTGTGAATGCAGGATTGCCTAAAGAATGGAAGACACCCAGGGATCTTACACTAGACAATGTAATTGGTAAAATTGAGAAAGGAGTCTCAATAAGGAATTCACTTAATAATTTCTGCAGAACAGTGGCCTTTGTTTCACAGATTGAGCCTAAAAGTTTGGAAGAAGCACTGCAAGACAGCAATTGGATAACAACAATGCAGGAAGAACTGAACCAGTTTGAATACAATGAAGTATGGACTTTGGTTCCAAGAAAGCATGAGATGAATATCATAGGAACCAAGTGGGTGTACAGGAACAAGATGGATGAACATGGGGCTATCACTAGAAATAAAGCAAAGCTGGTTGCTAAAGGTTATAACCAAGAAGAGGGAATTGATTTTGGTGAAACCTATGCACCAGTAGCACGTCTTGAAGTTGTCAGATTACTCCTAGCATTTTCCAGCATACAAGGTTTCAAATGGATGTCAAGAGTGCATTCTTAAATGGTTACATTAATGAAGAGGTGTTTGTATCTCAGCCTCCAGGGTTCGAAGATCATAAAAATCCAGAGCATGTGTACATGCTTAAGAAGACGTTATATGGATTGAAGCAAGCACCTAGGCAATGGTATGAGAGGCTAAGTGAATTTCTGCTCTCTCAAGGATATAATTGTGGCAATTCTGATAAAACTATGTTCATAAAGAAGAAAAGAGAAGACATTATACTTGTGCAAGTCTATGTGGATGATATTATCTTTGGATCCACAAATGAAGAGATGTGTGAAGACTTTGTAAAAACAATGAAGAGTGAGTTTGAGATGTCAATGTTAGGAGAAATGAATTTCTTCCTTGGACTACAAGTGAAACAACTCAAGGATGGAATTTTCATAAGTCAAGAAAAGTACTGCAAGGAGTTGCTTAAGATGTTTGATATGGATCAATGCAAGGCAATCAGCACTCCTATTTCAACAAGCTGCCAACTGGAACAAGATTGTGCAGGAAAATCAGTGGATCAATCCAAGTACAGGGGTTTATTTGGTTCTTTATTATACTTAACTGCTAGCATGCCTGACATTATGTTTGTTGTGTGCTTATGTGCTAGATATTAATCTGATCTAAAGGAATCACACTACAATGCGGCAAAGAGAATTCTGAAATACTTGCAAGGATCTAAGGATGTTGGATTATGGTATCCTAACAATGTATCTTTAAACTTAACTGGTTTTTCAAAGTCTAACTTTGCAGGTTGCAAGGTTGATAGGAAAAGCACAAGTGGGACTTGTCACATGCTTGGATCAAGTCTAATCTCATGGCATTGCAAGAAACAGGCTTGTGTTGCTCTCTCTACAGCAGAGGCAGAATACATAGCTGCTGGAAGTTGTTGTGCTCAAACCTTATGACTAAGGCAGCAACTAAGTGATTTTGGAATTCTATTAAACAAGATACCTATAAATTGTGATAATACTAGTGCTATAAATCTGTCTAAGAATCCTGTCATGCATTCAAGAACTAAACATATTGAAATTAGACATCACTTTCTAAGAGAACATATAGCTAATGGAAATTGTGATATCAAATTCATTGGCACTGAATTTCAATTTGCTGATCTTTTTACTAAACCTCTTGCTAAAGATAGGTTTTATTTTCTACTAAATGAATTAGGTATCATTAGCTTAAATTGTCCTCTGCAGTAAAAATTTCAATCTGTTACTTTATTTTTTAACATGTTTTGTTCTCTGTTTCAGAATCACAGTTGTGACTAGGAAAGAGAAAGATTTGCTTCTCTCTCTCACTTTATATTTGACTGCTTTTACGGTTATTAACCAGCAGATCTATGTCAATTAGTGTGTGGGTATCCTAACTGATTGGATATTGTGTAGGTGCAATAGATTTGATTTATCAAATTGAAATCTGGTTCCAATATATTCTTACGAAAATCAACACCTGAACCTGCTGCACCACAAGAATAAAATCTAGAGCATATCTGATTGATTTGATTTTTTTTTAACCCATAAGTCTTGAAATCTGATTAAATTGATTTCCTTTAAAATTTGTGATTTATGAAATCTGATTTAAAGCTCTATATAAACCTGGCACTAATCAATTGTTTTTCACACCTTCTCATCTCTGCTACGAAGCTGTCCAGGTTCAAACGAATTACTGTGTTTAGTTTCTATCTTGAAATGATCATGTGAACTGTTACTAACCCTTTTTCTAGCTGGTTTATCTTTAGGTGACTAAGTGCAGGTAACAACAGATCAAACATGGCATCCTCTTCACACAGAAAGAAGAAATCCAAAGAGCAATCTAACAGCAGCCAAGGCATTCTGGAAAACTGGTTTGCTGGAGATTCTGAAGCTATGACAAGGTTCATCCATGAGACAAGCAGAAAGCAAGTCAATGTGCCCAAGGTGCTGGAGTTCTCATGGTTAAGGGAAGAAAATCTCACTGAAGCGAAAACTCTGCTCAAGCATCAAAAGCTGAAAAATTTCTTAGAAATGACTGGAAATGTCTATCCAGACCTGGTGAAAGTGTTCTACAGCAATCTTGTTCAAAATGGCAAAAATCTGGTCTCCCATGTGAAAGGTGTGAAGCTAAAAATTACAAGGGAAATATGGAGCAATGTGGGAGGAATCAAGTATTCAGGAATGAAGGTCAGCAAAGGGAATACTGTTGGAATTCAAGGGTTCAACAAAATGCAGTTTTATAGGAGCTGTGTTAGAAATCCTACTGAACCAGTAGCTAGATTTCATGCTGGAAATCTGACAATAATTCCAAGACTCCTAGCCTACATAATTGCTTGGCAGCTTACTCCAAGAGGAAGTAATCATGCTACTCTTCATGAAGAGGATTTGATTCTACTATACTGTATAATGAACCAACTCAAGGTAAATTGGGTGAGTACAATGGTAGAGCATATGCTCAAATCCACACGGCTTCCAGATTATCGTTGTCCATATGCTATTTTTGTGTCAAAGCTATTTGATTATTTTGAAGTTGATACTGCAAATGAGAGATATGACACCATTAAGGCAGCAAGTGAAATAGACAACTCCACTCTCTTGAAGATAGGGTTCCAAAAGGAGGATGACAGCTGGATATTTAGAAGGAATGCTGCAAATAGAGCTGAAAATGAAGCAGCTAATCCAGCAGATGAAGAAGAAGAAAATGATGATGGTGTGCAGCACATGGATGAGACACCAGTGCACTCTTCTGCAAATGAAGATATTGCTGCTACAAGCCAAAATGCATTGGTAGCATATCAGGAACCTGTGCATAGAGGTGAACCTCTATCCAAGTTTGAAACGCAAGTTCTAAACAGGCTAGATACACTCACATACGACCAAAAGGAGTATTATGAAATGACTCAAGCCAGGTTTCAACACTTGGATGACCAAATTGAAGGAGTTCAGGAGCAGCTAGCTGTTTGTCTTTATTCTGCACTGGTTTTAGTCGATTTTATTTTGGTTTGTAATAGAACTCTATACTGGTTTTTAGTTTGAACTGTTATGAATGTCTATGGTATGTCTTTATCCCATGCTTTATTCTGTTTGATGAATCCAAAGGGGAAGAAGAACAAAAGAACAGAAGAACAGCTCACAAAAGTTGATGTTCTGGTTCAAGCTGGAGGGAGGTAGCACAAAACTCACACACTGCTATATTCTGGTTTTATTTCTAAATGTTGTTGTGCAGGTTTTGGCAGTTAGTACAGTGCAGGTTTTGATCATCAAAGTATGCAAAGCAAAGGGGTTTCGTCTCCATCAAACAGGGGGAAATTGTTGAAGATGGATTAAGCTCATCTCTACCTAGCCATAGTGTGTTTGATGTAGATGTTAGCTAGTTTGCTTTGTAGGTTGCAATATGTCTTAGATGATCTTGTACTTTAGGGTTGTGTGTACTCAAGGGTGCCTTTTGCTATATGACCTATCCTAGATGCCTAACCAAGCATAGATCAAGCACTTGAAGTGGTTAAAAGTTTTTCCAAAAGCTTTTTTGAGTTCTCTCCAAAAAATCAGGATACTACAAAAAAATAAATTTGTTTCACTGTAAAAGAATAGGTTTATTTTTGGTGTGCTGAAAGGATTTTCGAAAGTTGGTTAGGGCACCAAAGGTTCAACCCAGTCAGTTATTTTCAGTTAGCTGAGTTGGCAGTTTTGCTAAAATAAATTTTATTAGTTTAAAACTGAATCTGTTGTTTTCATAACAGCTTTTCAACTGTTTTTTGAAAAGAAGTTAGAAACTGTTTTCTATATAAAGAAAAGCTTTTCTCACATGAAAGGATGCTGAGCAATTACGTTTTTGACAAAGATTAAACACTTTCTATGTGAGAAGAAGGATTGAAAAGAGTTTTTGAAAGGTTTTCCAAAGGGATTTTCAAGTGAGCTTGTTCTAGGAAAACTTTGATCTTGGTGAAGGTGCTGGTGCAGTTCTGCAGCAAATTGAACTACTGGTTTTGAGTTCTTGCATCTTCTTTTCAGGTGTTATCTTTCCTTTATTCTGGTTTGTAAAAGTGTAAGTGTTAGTCACTCCTTGATAGGGTTTCTTGGAGTGCAAGGTATGCTGAAATAGGGTTTTTCAGCATTGGTTGTATTGTTCTTGTAGTGTTCAAGAACTGCTGTGTTTGTAAGTGATTGATACTGTGTTTAGTGGATTCCACCTTGGAGTAAGGTGAAACTGGATGTAGCTCTGTATGAGTGAACCAGTATAAAAACCTGCTTGTCTTTTTCTCTCATCCCCGCACTCGTTTCTGATTTTGTTTAATTCTGTCAAGAACTAAATCTGTTCTTTTGAAATCAAATCTGTTAATTCTGGGTTTAATAAAAACTGTTCTTCCTGATTTGTTAAAGTTCTCTAATCACTAACAAAGTGTTTTTAATTAGTTTAAGAACAAACAGTCCTATTCATTAAATCCTGACAAAGATTCATTCCCTTTTGAAACCTTCTGTTGAATGAACTTGATTGATTTCTTGGCATAATCTGTACTATTCAAACTGGTAAAACTTAACCAATCTGATTCTGTTATACCTTTCTGTTGATTGCAATTTTAATCTGAACAAGGTCAAATTGTGTTAGATTGTTCTGAAGAATCAATCTGTTTCTTTTAAAAACAATCTGTTATTTTTCCTCTGATATACTGAAAACTGTTTGTATTTGCGAAAATTTTATATGTTCAATTCACCCCTCCCCTCTTGAACTTAGACACTAACATACCCAACAAATGATGGGGGAGCTCTCCTTCTTTCTTGGGTTTAATAACCGTTTTGCGTGGACAGATGAGTGCGAAGCAGCATTCCTCAAGCTGAAGGAGTACTTGGTGACGCCTCCAGTGCTGTGCAAGCCTCGGGCAGACGTCCCCCTTCGCTTGTACTTCGCTGTGACCGAGTGGGCTATCAGCTCTGTGCTTGTCCAAGAGCAGGATCAGGTGTAGAGGCTCATCTATTTTGTAAGCAAGGCTTTGCAAGGCCCAGAGTCAAGATACCAGTCGTTGGAGAAGGCGGCACTGGCAGTGGTGTTCTCGGCTAGGAGGCTCCGCCACTATTTTCATAGTTTCACAGTGGTGGTGATGACGGACCTCCCCATTCAGAAGGTACTTCAGAAGCCAGATGCCGCTGGGAGGATGGTTCGTTGGGCAGTGGAGCTGTCAGAGTTTGATATCCAGTACGAGCCCAGGGGATCCATCAAAGGGCAAGTCTACGCAGATTTCGTTGCAGAGCTCTCACTAGGAGGTGTCCCCCAAGAGGTGGAGTTAGGATCACAGTGGATGCTCTCAGTGGATGGGTCCTCCAATCAACAGGGGAGCGGCGCGGGAATAGTCTTGGAGGGGCCTAATGGGGTGTTGATCGAGCAAGCCCTACGTTTTGCCTTTAAGGCAAGTAATAATCAGGCTGAGTATGAGGCGCTGATTGTTGGAATGCTCTTGGCCAAGGAGATGGGCGCGCAAAGCCTCTTGGCGAAGAGTGATTCCCAGTTGGTCACAGGGCAAGTAACAGGGGAGTACAAAGCAAAGGATCCGTAGATGGCTGCGTACCTGAGGTACGTCGAGGTGTTGAAGGGAGCCTTCGCCGCTTTTGAACTGGTGCCTGTCCCAAGGGAGCAAAATGCCAGAGCTGACCTACTCGCCAAGCTGGCCAGCTCAGGCAAGGGGGGAAGGCAGAGGACAGTTGAGGGAAGCTACGTGCCAAGGCGTCTCATCTCAGATAATGGCACCCAGTTCGCGAGCCAACAGTTGGGGAAGCTGTGTGCAGAGGTAGGAATCAAGCAAGTGTTCGCGTCAGTCAAACACCCCAGACGAATGGGCAGGTAGAGTCCGCGAATAGAATTTTGCTGAGGGGGTTGAAGCGAAGACTAGAGAAAGCTAAAGGGGCGTGGGCAGAAGAAGTACCAAGGATCGTGTGGGCTTACCACACCACGCCTCAATCTTCAACCATGGAGACGCCGTTCAGCTTAGTATATGGGTCAGACGCCATGATCCCAGTAGAGATTCACGAAAGCTCACCCCGCTTTCTGAGCTTTGTGGCAGAGGAGTCCAACGAGGAAAGAAAGGTGAATCTAGACCTATTGGACGAGGACAGAGAGATGGCGAGGATAAAAGCTGAAGCCGTAAAGAGAAGAGTGGAGCATCAGTACAACTCTAAGGTGAAGCCGCGGCAATTCCGAGTAGCTGACCTGGTCATGCGGAAGGCTCATCCTTATGAGTTAGAGAACAAGTTGTCTCCCAAGTGGACTGGACCCTTCAGAGTAATCGAAGCCAAAGGGAATGGCTCGTACAAGCAGAAGACTCTGAAAGGAGGCCCCGTCCCACGTAGCTAGAATGCAGCCAATTTGAAGTTTTATTTCAGCTAAAAACATTATGTAGTACACATTCTAAAAGGGGACACTCTTTTTCCCTTACGGGGGTTTTTTAATGAGGTCACCCAAGTAAAAAGAAGTTCAAGAAAACTTTGTCTCAGTTTTTCCTTCTCTCACAAAGTAAAAGCAAAGATTAAGCAACAAAAACAAAGGCTCAAGGCGTCGCCTGGGGTAGGCATCGCCAGGCGTGGGCGTCGCCAGGGGTAGGCGACGCCAGTGAAGGCGTCGCCAGGCGTAGGCATCGCCAGGTAAGGGAGCGGGTGTCGAGTGCGCAAACCAGTTTGAACGAGTCGACACCCCAAAGCAAGTGACGAGAGCACATTCTCAGGCGTGGGCGTCGAGTTGAAAGCTACGTGTACCGCCCTGGTAGTCGGGAGTGATGACGTGGCATCCTGCTACAGTATAGGCGTGTTGGCAAAGCGCCAGGCTGGCAAAAGGGAAGGAAGTCGGGGGGCTCGTGAAGCCGCCAGTTATTAAGTTGGCGTGTTCCGATCGCCAGCATATCAGAATAGGCGATCACCGGGTTAAAGATGAAGTCGCCAGATGTGAACTCAGGCGACCAAGCGGTTGGAGATCGCCAGAGAAAGCACATCGCCGAAGATGAAGGAGAAGCAAATTATGAAGGCGGCCGGCGAGACCACAGGGAAGGTGTATGAGGACACCCTAACTCGCCAATTCCAGTAGAGATCGCACTCCCAAGTTAGCTATGCACTGGGCAGTACCATGCATAAGTAACTTAGCCAAAATGAGAGTAGAAGCAGCGCCAAGTCAAGGAGGCTCCAGATGATGGCACGTGTACGACTGGATGCGAGCCACGTGTCCAGGTCTGTAACTGCCAGGAGAGAGAAAACAACCAGGTATATAAGAGTTCTCAACAAACTTTCTGAGGTACGCACGTTCAGATTATACTCTTTACGCTTGCGAGTTATAGAGCTGACTGTGAGAGAGGATTTGCACGGTTCTTGTTCTCTTAGTATTTGGTGATTCGGTCACTGACTTGGGCGTTGGAGTGCGATCGGCCGCAGCGGCGCCACTCTGTTTCTTTGCAGGTTCTTGAGGTGGATCTCGAAGTGGAACGGAGGTGTGAAGCGGTGCGCACGTCGATCCTTTGACGAGGCAGTTTCCAGCGTTCCGGTCAACAGGCAGGATCATCAGGCGCCCACCATGGGGCCGTGTAAAACTTGCTCCCATCCACAGCGTGAGTTCTTGGAGGTTTTCGAAGTTTTCTGCGTGGTTGTGTGCTGGTGCAACCATCGTTCGCTGTTTGCTTGAAATTTGTTCGGTGAATTCGCGTTTTACACCGTTCGTTTGGGTTTTCGATCGGTGAAGAAAGGTTTTCCTGCTGTTTTCGCGCGATTTGTTCGGTGAAGTTACAAGTTTCTTTGAAGGTTTACGGTGTTCTTGAGTTTTCTCCCGGAGTTTCGCACAGTTTTTCCGATTGATCGCTGACTCAATCGTCGCTGAAGTAAGTGTTGTCCGCTGCATTCTGTGATTCGCTGAGTTTCATGAGAAAAATGAGAAGCAATCGCTCAAGTCCAGTTGCGCCCGTCGCTGCCGAAGGCGCCGCTGCCATGACCATGGCGCAGATGGCAGAGATGATGCGTTCGTTGCAGGCAACTGTGGAAGCCTCGCGCATAGAGCAGGCGAGAATGCATGAGGACCTGGTCGCCTCTCGCGCCAGGAATGAGGAGCTCAGCAAGGTGACTGAGGAGCTGCGTCAAGCTCTTCAGGAGCAGCAAGGGCATTCTTCTGCTGAAGAGGTGGCACCGTCGTCGCCACCTCGTGTTTTCCCTATGCCTTTTGTTCAGGCGATTACTGACACGCCCATTCCTACGAGCGTGGTCCCTGTCAAGGCTGTTTTTACCGGCGTGGAGGATCCAGAGGCCCATCTGACCACGTTCCATACGCAGATGATGCTGTCGGGAGGGTCAGACGCCGTGTACTGCAAGATGTTCGTGAGTACGCTCCAGGGAACGGCGATGGAGTGGTTTGTGAGCCTGCCTAACGGCCACATAACCAATTTTCAACAGTTCTCGAAGATTTTTGTCGAGCAGTACATCGTGAATAAGGCACCGCCCAGGGTGTCTTATGATCTGTTTGATATAAGGCAGTACCAGGGAGAGTCCCTCAGAGATTACTTGAATCGCTTTGGAGCGCAGATGGTCAAATCGCCGGCCAAGGATGAAGAAATGCTGGTCTATGCCTTCAAGAAGGGCGTGCTGCCAGGACCATTCTGCGAGGCCTTGATCAGGGCTCACCCCGCGACGTTTGCTGAAGTCAGGCGACTTGCGGTGGCTCACATCGCCGACGAGAGTGAAGTCGCCGAGAAGAGAGGAAGCGTGGCTCCCGCCAGGCCACGCGCCCATACCAGGATCTAGCCGCAGAGGGTGCTGGAAACAGCGGCGGCGGCCAGGAAGGACCAGAGGACTCGCCATCCTTACGATAGGAGGAACAAGGGAAGGAGCCAGGGGCGCCAGCAACCAGCACGCCGGGAATACAATCGCCCGCCTAAGCACAAGTTTGTCATGGGACTAGCGGATCTGATCGCCATTCCTAACATATCTGCTAGGTTGAAAG
Organism: Phaseolus vulgaris; assembly: GCF_051622355.1. Classification (NCBI taxonomy): domain Eukaryota; kingdom Viridiplantae; phylum Streptophyta; class Magnoliopsida; order Fabales; family Fabaceae; genus Phaseolus; species Phaseolus vulgaris. Next base: position 34,882,274 of record NC_143504.1, read on the forward strand.
CGCCTGAGAAGGTGGGCGACAAGGTGCTGGGGTCAAAGCCGGATGCCTGGTGTGAGTTTCACCAAGGTTTTGGCCACACTTTGGACTCGTGTTTGTCCTTGGGATATCAGCTCGACGATCTGGTTAAGAGCGGGTTCCTAAATGACTATCTGCTGGACAGGAGGACGGGGGGAGCGTCGAGTTCCCAGCCAGCAGGTGGAGAAGCCCAGCAACATGAGATGCCTATCCACGGGGAGATCCACACCATTGCAGGGGGCTTCTCAGGTGGTGGATGCACCGCATCGCAGAGGAAGAAGTACGCGCGATCGGTGATGACAGTGGATATGTTTGAAGATCACTCGCCGGAAGTGGACATTACGTTCACCAAGCAGGATCTTCGGGACGTTGTGCCTCATGACAACGATCCCATAGTCATTTCGTTGGTTACGGCGGGAAGGAAGGTCCACAGAGTTCTGGTGGACCAAGGAAGCTCGGCAGACGTGATGTTCTGGCCGACTTTCACGCAGCTGGAGTTGCCCCTTGACCAGCTGAGGCCCTATGGAGGGTGCCTATATGGGTTCGCTGGTGACCAGGTGGAGGTCAGGGGGTACATTGAGCTGAGAACCACGTTTACAGATGAGGCTGGGTCGAGGACGGAGAAAATCAAGTACCTCATCGTAAACGCTCCTTCAGCATACAACATCCTGTTGGGAAGGCCCACGCTTAACAGGATAGGCGCCATCCCGTCGACTCGGCACATGAAGGTAAAGTTGTCGTCCATGGAGGGGGTGGTGATCACGATCAAGTCTGATCAGAAAGAAGCGAAAAAGTGCTATGAGAATAGCCTGAAAAACAAGAGGTCGGTGAGTTATGTAACAACCACCCCACCTCCCGGTGTGAAGCCCAGATCGACGGTAACAGAGGAGGCCGCCGGAAGAGATGTGGAGATGGTGGACGCTGAGCTGGGGGAGAGGAATGCTGGTCTGGAGGAGGAAGAGGTGCGGAATCGCCCTGAGGAAGCGAGGGAGCAGGGAATCGCCAGGGCGGTGATCGCCAGAGAATCCAGGCCAAAACCTGTCGAGCAATGGCTCGAAAAGGAGATCGGAGGAAAGATCTTCAAGCTGGGAAGATCTCTGGAGGTCGAGCTCCAGGACCAGATCGCCAAGGTGATTAAGCGGCATCTGGACGCGTTTGCATGGTCCGCTTCGGACATGCCCGGGATTGATCCCGACTTCTTGTGCCATCATCTGGCGATGGACAATTTGGTGAGACCAGTGCGACAAAGGAGAAGAAAGTTCAACGAGGAGAGGAGGCAGGCGATCAGGGACGAAACACAGAAACTCCTCGCTGCAGGCCACATCAGGGAAGTCCAGTACCCTGAATGGCTGGCAAATGTCGTGCTGGTGAAGAAGAGTAACGGGAAATGGCGCATGTGCGTCAACTTCACCGACCTGAACAAAGCTTGCCCAAAGGATTCGTATCCTTTACCAAGCATAGATGCCCTGGTCGATAGTGCTGCAGGGTGTAAGTTGCTGAGTTTCCTGGATGCCTTCTCGGGATATAATCAGATCAAGATGCATCCCATGGATGAAGAGAAGACAGCCTTCATGACGGAGAGATCGTGCTATTGCTATAAGGTGATGCCGTTTGGGCTGAAGAACGCGGGGGCCACATACCAGAGGCTGATGGATCGAGTACTTGCACCAATGCTGGGAAGGAACGTGCGATGAGGAGCCCAGCTACGGTGAAAGAAGTCCAGCAGCTAACAGGTCGGATGACAGCCCTATCTCGCTTCGTGTCAGCTAGCGGAGAAAAGGGGCATCCCTATTTTCAGTGTCTGCGGCGCAATAATAAGTTTGTTTGGACGAAAGAGTGCGAGGAAGCTTTCGTCAAGCTGAAGGAGTATCTGGCGAGCCCGCCGGTTCTATGCAAACCGCTGGTGGGAGTCCCTCTCAGGTTGTATTTTGCTATAACTGAGAGGGCGGTGAGTGCGGTGCTCGCCCAGGATCAAGATTAGGCTCAGAAGCCTATTTATTTTGTGAGCAAGGTGTTGCAGGGCCCAGAAACGAGATATCAGGCCCTGGAGAAGGCTGCGCTGGCTGTGGTATTTTCGGCGAGGAGGTTGCGCCACTACTTCCATAGTTTCACAATACTGGTGATGACTGACCTGCCCATCCAGAAGGTCTTGAAGAAACCTGACGTTGCGGGAAGGATGGTGAAGTGGGCAGTAGAGTTGTCAGAGTTTGATATTAAATATGAGCCCCGAGGCCCGATCAAGGGGCAAATCTTTGCAGATTTCGTGGTTGAGCTCTCATCAGAGGCGACGCGGGTTGAAGGAGACGATTTCCGTTGGGTACTTTCAGTGGATGGATCGTCGAACCAGCAGGGCAGCGGTGCTGGAGTCATATTGGAAGGACCCAACGGCGTGCTGATCGAACAATCTCTGAGGTTTGCCTTCAAAGCCAGTAACAATCAAGCAGAGTATGAGGCGCTGATCGCCGGAATTTTGCTGGCCAAGGAGATGGGAGCTAGGGTGCTGATGGCTAAGAGTGACTCGCTGCTAGTCACGGGGCAAGTAACAGGCGAGTTCTAGGCTAAAGATTCACAAATGGCAACTTACTTGGCGTATGTGCAGGAATTGAAGAGTTCCTTTGCCTCCTTTGAAGTAGTACATGTACCCAGAGAGCAGAATGCCCGAGCTGACTTGCTTGCTAAGCTCGCCAGCTCAGGCAAGGGGGGTAGGTAGAGGACGGTGATTCAAGAAACTCTGAAGACGCCAAGGGCATTTGTGGCAGATCACCTGGTCCTTCAGATCAGCAAGTCGACGGAGAAAGCCGCGAGGAGCCATAAGTCCCTGACGCAAGAAACTCTGAGATCGCCGAGAATTAGAGCTTGCCGGGGAGAGAAGGTGAACGTGATGCAGGTCTGCGCTACCCATGAGCCAGACACTTGGATAACACAGTACAAGCGGTGCCTGGCCGATGGCCTTCTCCCGCTGGATCCGGCTGAGGCTAGGAAGGTAAAGAAGAATTCTAGCAAGTACACCCTGATTGATGGCGATCTGTACAGGTTTGGGTTCACTCACCCGCTCCTGGAATGTATACACGGCGAGAAGTGCACGAGAATCATGGCGGAGCTCCACGAAGGTATATGCGGAAGCCACGTCGGGGGTCGAGCTCTGGCCGCGAGGACTCTCCGTGCGGGATATTACTGGCCATCGATGAGAGAAGATTGCAAGAAGTATGCCCAGTGTTGCAAACAATGCCAACAGCACGCCGATTGGCATAAGGCGCCTCCCGAGGAGTTGAAGTCGATCTATAGCCCTTGGCCGTTTCATACCTGGGGAATCGACATCCTGGGACCTTTCCCGCTGGCGATCAGGCAGATGAAGTACTTGGTGGTGGCGATTGAATATTTCACCAAGTGGATCGACGCAGAACCAGTGGCCCAGATCACCGCACACAAGATCAAAGGTTTCGTGTGGAAGAATATTGTGTGCCGGTTTGGTGTGCCCAAACGCCTGGTGTCGGACAACGGGACTCAGTTTGCAAGTCACCTGTTGAAGAAGCTTTGCGAAGGGGTGGGAATTCAACAAGTGTTCGTATCCGTCGAGCACCCTCAGACGAATGGCCAGGTGGAGTCAGCCAATCGGGTGTTGTTGAGAGGTTTGAAGAGAAGGCTTGAGAAAGCCAAGGGAAGTTGGGCTGAGGAGGTACCCCGTATAGTCTGGGCGTACCACACCACCGAGCAGTCAGGAACCCATGAGACCCCGTTCAGCTTGGTCTATGGGTGTGATGCCATGATTCCAGTGGAGATCCAGGAGAGCTCGCCGAGATTCCAGAACTTCGTAGAGGAAGACTCGAATGAAGAGAGGAGGCTAAACCTGGATCTACTGGATGAGGTCAGGGAAGAGGCGAGATTAAAGGCTGAGGCGGTGAAGAGGAGGATCGAACGAAGATACAACTCGAAGGTGATGCCAAGGCAGTTTAGAGAGGGCGATCTGGTGATGAGGAAGGCCCACCAGTACGAGATGGAGAATAAACTGTCGCCCAAGTGGACTGGACCGTTCAGAATAACCGAGGCGCTCGGGAACGGCGCCTACCGCTTAGAGACGCTGGAAGGAGGGGCGATTCCTCGCACCTGGAACGCCACGCACCTGAAGTTGTACTATAGTTAAGAGCTTTGTAAGTAAAGACAAACACAAAAGTCATAATACAATGTCTCTGACGAAACAGTTTGAAGGGGGCACTCTTTTTTCCCTAAGGAGGGTTTTTAATGAGGCCACCCAATAAAAGAAGAGTTTTCGAAGTATAAGGCGTTTTCAGATTGCATGTTTGCTATTTTCCAAAAGTTTTGAAGAAAGACCTTGTCACTTGTACGTGATTTAAGGCAAGTAAAGATATATCGCATGCTTTCTAAAAAGTTTTTAAGTCCTCATCGTTTTTCGGCGATTGGAGGCGCCAGTTAAAGTTTTAAAGTCCTCATCGTTTTTCGGCGATTGGAGGCACCTGATGAAAGACCTCAACGCCCTCGCGCGTTCTGAGGCGAGATAAAGACCTCCTCGCCGTCGAGCGAGTGCAGGCGAGGAAGAGTAAAAAGTCCTCCGTGTTTCTGGGGGCGAGAAGATGTAACCCCTGGGGCAATGTAGAGGCACCAGTGAAAAGTCCTCAGTGTTTCTGGGGGCGAGAAGATGTAACCCCTGGGGCAATGTCGAGGCACCAGTAAAAAGTCCTCCGTGTTTCTGGGGGCGAGAAGATGTAACCCCTGGGGCAATGTAGAGGCACCAATAAAAAGTCCTCCGTGTTTCTGGGGGCGAGAAGATGTAACCCCTGGGGCAATGTAGAGGCACCAGTAAAAAGTCCTCCGTGTTTCTGGGGGCGAGAAGATGTAACCCTTGGGGCAATGTAGAGGCGAGTTAAAGACCTTTTCGCCGATGAGCGAGTTCAGGCGAGTTAAAGACCTTCTCGCCTACATGCGAGCTTAGGCAAGATAAAATCCTTCTCGTCTCGAACGAGTTCAGGTATGGTGCAGAGGGTGGAAGAAGTTTGGAAGGTGGCTAAGGTAGGTTCGAAGAGAACGCCTAGTCACCCGGTCTTTTGTTCTGAAGTTCAGGGAGGTAAAGAAGGATCCCAAAAGGCGTTTCTACCCCAGACAAAGAAACAATGGCCAAAGCATGAGGCTAGAAAGAAGCTGATATCCCCAATAGTCTTTGGCGATCAGGAAGAGTTCAAACAGCGGCGAGAAGGTTAAAACACCTGTTTGATGAAGCAGGTCGAGTGGAGCGGTGTTTAAGCCAGTAACTGAGTTACAGTTCATTGCTTGAGGGATATTTTTACGATAAGGTTAATTGCCTTAAGATTACGAATTGTTAAGTGTTTGTTGCTTAAGGCTGAAGTGATCCGAAGCAGTTAAGTCAAAGGTTGTACCTACAGTTTTCCTAAGTCATTTCTTTGAAATTAAACAAGCAAGGAAAGTTGAAGCGAGTGAAGAAGTTATAAAAGGAAAAACATAGACCTTTGTCATTAACAGTTAACAGTTTAGAGCATATATACGAAGGGACATAAAGTTTATTACAAGTTATAATACAAGGGAAAGCACGAAGGTAGCAGATGAAGAAGAGTTGATTAGTCTTCAGCAGGAACGACTTTTCCATCCACCACTTCATTGTTCATGTTGAGATCCAGGTCGGGGAACAGGCAAGCAAATTGTTCCCGCGCAGCTTCGAATCCAGCAGCCAGAATTTGAGCAGAGTTCAGCTTGAGTTCTTCAATTTGCTTCTGAAGTTCCTCAATCCGCTTCTTGAGGTCTTCAGTTTGCTCTTTCAGCTCTTTATTCTGTTGCTCCAGCTCTTCAACCTGTTTCTTGAGTTGTTCATTGGTCTCTTGAGCCTGGAGAAGGTCTTCAGTAACCTTCTTGGATTCCGCTTGTGCTTGGGCCAGTTCAGCAGCCACCTTTCCCTTCTCTGCGTTGGCCTCGGCGAGATCGGCTATGGCGTCGTCCCTTGCCTTTTCCACTTGCCCAAGGAATTTCTCTCGGTCGACTGACCTCTGCTCCAATTTCTGCACCTTAGCGGCGTCAGCTTTTATGAGAGCCTCCAGGTCAACCACCCTGACGCGAAGAGGCACAATCTTGCTCTCCAGTTCGACCTTCTCTTGAGCAAGTTGATGCACCTTGTGGCGAAGGTCAGCGGCCTCCTTGCGCGCCAGCCTGAGCTCGGTATTCATTGCATCCTCCACTCGGAAGTGTTCGATTTCTGCGAGCGTCAGGTTGAAAGACAACTTCTCCACCTCGACCCTCATGGTGCTGTTTTCGGTTTTGAGGTTGAAGAGGTCGTCTTGGAGCCTCCTGGTTGAGCTCTCCACAGCTCTGGTTATGATCGCCGGGATATCTTCTGCTATAGTCTTCAGCTTAGCAGATAGAGGCTCTCACATCCTAGTGACCTCCAAAGGGAGGTTTGCTGCTTGGAGAGGCACCAGGTGAGCCTGTTGTTGGTTCTCATCGCCACTTTCCTTAGCGGGTTCTTCAGTAGGCGCTTCTTGGCGTGGCGACGGAATCGGGGATTCGGTGATCAGAATCGGAGAGGTATGAGCAACCTCATCCCCGATTGGAGCAACTTCTGCAGCTGAGGCGTTTGAAGGGGGACCCCCTCCAGCTGACACATATGGTGTAGAGGCGCTTGGGGGGTCCTCCATGAAGTTTGGCTCTTGGGCCTCAACTGTAGGTGGCGCAGTGACCAGTGGGACCGCTTGGACTGGTGAGGCAGGAGCCTGTGGGGGTGGCGATGATGGAGGAGGAGCAGGCGTCGATGGAGGTGTTGAGGTTGGAAGAGGGGGTGGAGCAGGCGGTGAAGAAGGTGCCACCCTCTTCCTCTTTGAGACCAAACCGTCTTCGGTGGCCTCGTCATCTTCTTCCTCTTCCTCGTGGATCACCTGAGGGGCTTTCCTTTTAGGTCTCTTGAGGACCAATTTCTTGCGTTGGGCAGGTTCCTTGGGTGGCGATCGCCCGTGGACGATGGCTGTCTCCACCACCGAGTTAGGCACCGTTTGAGAACCCGTCGCCAACCCGTGGTTTCGGGCGAGCGCCTACAGTTCAGCGAGCATGCCTTTGCCCAACATGTTATCTGCATGGAACGAGAATGCATGGGTTAACTCAAGGAAAAAATAAGTGCATAAGGTAGTACACAGCAAAGCAGATGATATGTGCAGGAAAGATAAAACCAAAGTCTTGCGCATAACGCACAAGACGCCCAGAAACAGCTAAACAGAAGCAGTATTAAAACAACAGTTTTTAATGTTCTAACCTATTCGAATTTCTAACTGGTCTTCGTAGAATTCGAAGCAGATCAAGGTGGTGGTAAGGAAAGTAATGTTGGCGTCCACCACCCTTTTCCAGAAGAGACAGAGATCTCTGTCCAATGCTCCCATGCTGTCAGGACTTCTGGGTCTCCTGAAGCAGCTCTTGGACTCTTTCTTCCCCTTGTCCACCCAGTACAAGGGGAAGCCGTCGAGAAGGGAGGCGTCCTTATCATTAGCGCGCACTTGAACGAATCTCCCTTTCCAGTCTTTATAGGACTGCTGGAAGATGGCAAAGATGGACCTCCCAGCGATCGCGTTCAAGCTAACCCACAGGCGGTCTCCTGGGTGCTTGGCTTCGAAGAGGAATAGGAACACGTCCACTGATGCGGGCAACCCTAGATGGTCGCACATCACTTCGAACGCTCGCACAAACGCCCAGCTGTTGGGATGGAGCTGGGCGGCGGCGATGTTGAGCTCGGTAAGGAGCTCCCTTTCGAAACGGGTGAAAGGGAACTTGAGCTTCACCTTCTTGAATAAGGTTGTGTAGACGAAGCAGAAGGGCCCGTCAGCACTCACCTTGTCATCAGCACAAACGGGCAGATCGGGGGGGCAAGGTAGCACTATCATTTTCTCATCGTGCTCCTTATGAAACGTCTGGTTAGGCTCATCCCCCTTTGTCAGCCGCAAAACTGCTCCAGCAGTGTTCACAGAAGATGTCTCCTTCAGAAGGGTCGAGTTGGCCCAAGGATACAGGGTTTTGAAGTCTGGCAAGGGAACAGGGGCTCCTCCGGCGATAGGTGGAGTCGCCTGGGCCAGGTTAGGGCGGGAAGACGCAGGCCTCTCAGCCTGCAAAGATGAAGCGCCACGAACTCGTGGTGGGTCGTGTGCTTGTGAAGGGGGGTTTCGTGATGAAGGAGGAGGATTCGGGGTGATCTTTGTGCGAGTCATGGTTGCAGCTGCAAAGGAAGAAGAAAAGGAAAAATGATCAGGGGTTACAGAGGCTGACTCGATCATAGAAGGAAGGTGAAAAACGAACGAATGTAGGTTCGTTGCAACGATTGACGAAACCCTAAGTTACGCAGAAGGAGAAATGGAAAAGCAACCCACAGCGTATGCACCAGGCAGTTACAGGATGATGCGAATCGGTTAAAATGCAAGGAAAACCAGCAGAAGAAGGAAAGTAGGTACCTTTTGATGATCAGGAAGACGATGAAGGTTGATGGTGATTCAGAATGCTGGAGAGCGCTGAGAGTTTTCCGCAGAAGAAAGTTAGAGCGTTCGTGAATGCGAGGGAAAGTGATGGAACAGTGTTGAGTGAAAACGGGTTTAAGGGTTTTTTCGAAATGGGTTTAGGAAGCGCAAACGGCAACTGAAGAGAACCGTTGATGAAGCCACGTGTCGAGCGCTGGGCGAGGGGTTTGGTGGAGCGTCAAAAAAGCAGAAGGTACAACCGTTTGAAATTCTGCGTCAGTGCCACGTAGACCGGTGTTGACGTGACTCTTTCAGTCTTTTCGCTAGACAAGTCTTCGCTTAAGACTGGGGGGCTTGTGTACCGCCCTGGTAGTCGGGAGTGATGACGTGGCATCCTGCTACAGTATAGGCGTGTTGGCAAAACGCCAGGCTGGCAGAAGGGAAGGAAGTCGGGGGGCTCGTGAAGCCGCCAGTTATTAAGTTGGCGTGTTCCGATCGCCAGCATATCAGAATAGGCGATCACCGGGTTAAAGATGAAGTCGCCAGATGTGAACTCAGGCGACCAAGCGGTTGGAGATCGCCAGAGAAAGCACATCGCCGAAGATGAAGGAGAAGCAAATTATGAAGGCGGCCGGCGAGACCACAGGGAAGGTGTATGAGGACACCCTAACTCGCCAATTCCAGTAGAGATCGCACTCCCAAGTTAGCTATGCACTGGGCAGTACCATGCATAAGTAACTTAGCCAAAATGAGAGTAGAAGCAGCGCCAAGTCAAGGAGGCTCCAGATGATGGCACGTGTACGACTGGATGCGAGCCACGTGTCCAGGTCTGTAACTGCCAGGAGAGAGAAAACAACCAGGTATATAAGAGTTCTCAACAAACTTTCTGAGGTACGCACGTTCAGATTATACTTTTTACGCTTGCGAGTTATAGAGCTGACTGTGAGAGAGGATTTGCACGGTTCTTGTTCTCTTAGTATTTGGTGATTCGGTCACTGACTTGGGCGTTGGAGTGCGATCAGCCGCAGCGGCACCGCTCTGTTTCTTTGCAGGTTCTTGAGGTGGATCTCGAAGAGGAACGGAGGTGTGAAGCCGTGCGCACGTCGATCCTTTGACGAGGCAGTTTCCAGCGTTCCGGTCAACAGGCAGAATCAGTACGCATAGTATAACTTAAAATTCGGGCGTCTAGTCCCTGAGCAGGGGTTAAGGGATTCCTTCGGGACGCCCCCTCCTCAAGTGAGAACAGCTAGCCCCGGTGTCTGATGTTTAGACACCTCGCAAGGAAGTGGCGGGGGGCGTTTCCTTCCAGCGTGGGCATCAGATAGTAAGAAGTTTCCGAGCAGTGGAGAACCAGGTCACTTGGTGCAGATACACGCAGTTAAGGAGAAGCGTCATCCTTCGGGAAACCTTCTCCTTAGGCGTAATCACCAAAATCCCTTGTCATCTTGGTGTTTAGACACACCAGGGACGATACGGCGATGTTTCCAACACGCCTCTCCCTGGGCGTGGGCACCAAGAACACTAATCGCCTTGGTGTTTTCAGACACCCTGAGGATGAAACGACACTACCTCCTTAGACTTTTGTGCCACCTTTAAGGAGACCTTATAGGCCTCCTTTTGACGCTCCCAACGACGGGCCAAGCTCTCTTTTTCCTCTTTCAGAGAGGCGTTCTCCTTCTCCAAAGCTTGGAAGGCAGAGGCTTCGATCGCTCTGATTTTAGCATGGGCCCGCCAGGTATTGGCACGAGCAATGAAGGCGCCCATATAGTAATTCATGCCTTCCTTCTTGGGCCCTTCAGTTTGGCTGCTGGGAGACATTTTCTCTAGGTAGCCCCTCAGTGTTTCTTGGAGAGGTAGGGGAAGTTCTGGGGCAGATGGTGGAGCTGATGTGGGCTCAGCTTCAGTCCCACCCTCCAAGGCCATTGGTTGAGGGGGTGAGGTGGCGCTTGGAGGGTGCTCCCTTAGCGAGTCGCCACCATGGTTGGAAGAGGATGTGGAGGTAACAGCTTGGGGGGCTGCCCAGGTGGTCCTTCTTCTCTTGAAGAATTGTCCCTCAGCAGACTCGTCTTCGTCCTCATCAGTTATCAAAGCAAAATGTTTTTTAAACTAAGTTGAAACAACCGATTGGTTACACTTAGGTGTTTTGAGAAAGTTTGAAAACTGTTTTTGAATGGTAATTTTGTTAAGTAACAAAACAACTGATTGATTCGAGGAAACAATCGATTGTTTGTTTTGAAACCATAACAGAAAAAATGTTTTCTTTGACTGAGCTTTAAATGCTTTAACTGAATACGCTCCAGTCATTAAATGCTTTGACCAATCTGTTTTAAATGCAATTAAGAGTTTGTTAAGATTTAATAACAAACTATATTATTAGATTTATTCTGAAAAACTGTTTTAATGTTTTAAGAATCTTGAAAACAAAGTTTTGATCTAAGAAGAGTTTTTCAAAGAGTTCAGAGATTGCAAAAGTGTTGAAAGATTGATCAAGGTGCTGAATAGGATTCTACTTGTATTGATTTCAGATATTCATCTGTAACAAGTGTAATCTTTGTAAACTGCTGAACAATTCGTGTGTGTGTTTTGCTGAGATTGGTTGTGTGTTCTTGAGGTGTTCAAGATCAGCAATCTTAGTGTTGGCCAAGGAGAGTGTGTTTCTTGAGGTGTTCAAGGTCATTCTCTTGGTTGTGGTGTAAGTGATCAAGTGGTGATTGCTTAGTGGATATCCTCAGGGTTTCTAAGAAGACTGGATGTAGCTCTAGTTTGGAGTGAACCAGTATAAACAACTGTGTACAATCTCTCTATCCTTAACTCTTTAATTTCAGTTTGTTTATTGTTTGCTGGTATAAACAACCGATTGTTTCGAAGAAACAACCGATTGTTTTTTTTCTAGTATTACAGTTTTGCTTGCTGTTTTGGCTAACTGAATTGCTGAATCAATTGGTTTCTGAAATAAGTTCATTCTAGCTTTGAAAAGTTTGCGAAAACCCCTTTAAACAATTCACCCCCCACCCCCCTCTAGTTTAAAGCCATCTTTTCTAACAATTGGCATCAAGAGCTTGGTTCTTGAAAGTCATTCAAGTTGATCCTAAAATCTTTCAAAATGGCTGATAGACTACTGTTTGGGGAAGGTGCCTCAATAAACAGACCACCCTTGTTTTGTGGTTTGAATTACCAGTTTTGGAAAGTTAGAATGAAAATATTTATGGAATCTCTTGACAAAGGAATTTGGGATGCAATTGAAAATGGCCCTTTTATCCCAACGTTTGAAAAAGATGGTTCTGTCATTGAGAAGCCATGGTCTCAATGGACTGATGCAGAAAGTAGAAAGGCCAAATTCGATTGCATTGCCAAAAATATTATAACCTCTGCTTTAAATTCTGATAAGTTTTTCAGGGTCTCACAATGCAAATCATCAAAAGAAATGTGGGATACTTTGGAAGTCACTCATGAAGGAACAAATGAGGTGAAAAGAGCTAGAAAGCATGCTCTCATCCAAGATTATGAGATGTTTAGAATGCTTAAAGGTGAAACCATAGCTGAAGTGCAGAAAAGGTTTACACACATCATCAATCACCTTATAAGCCTAGACAAGACGTTTGATAAAGAGGAGCTGAACATCAAGATCTTGAAATGTCTTGATAGAGCATGGCAACCAAAGGTAACTGCTATTTCCGAATCTAAAGATCTAACATCATTAAGTGTTGCCTCTTTGTTTGGAAAGCTTAGGGAACATGAGCCAGAGATGAATAGACTCAATGTTCAAGAGAGTGAAGATAAGCACACAAGGAGCATAGCCTTGAAAGCATCCAAACATAAGGGAAAGCAAGATTCAAGTGATGATAGTGATGAGGAAAATCTTAGTTTGCTGTCAAGAAAATTCAGCAAATTCCTAAAAAGAAACCGCAACAAAGACAACAACAAGGATAGGTATGGAAACAAGAAACCCAATGAATTTAATTCAAATAACTATACTTGTTTTGGTTGTGGTGAGCAAGGTCACATAAAGGCAGATTGTCCCAACAAGAGCAAAGAGAAAAAGACAAGCTACAAGGAGAAGAAAGGCAAGACAAAAAGAGCCTACATTACTTGGGATGAAAATGAGGTGTCATCATCAAGTTCGTCATCAAGTGAAGATGAAAAAGCCAACATATGCTTAGTTGTTGAGGATGATGATGATGATTCTTGCAGTTCAAGTGAGGTAAGTTCATGTGCTTCCTTAAATGAACAAAACTACAGCGAATTGCTTGAAGCTTTTCAAGAAACACATGATGAAGCTAATAGATTGGTTCTTTCAAACAACCGATTGAAAGATCTTAACAATGGGCTTGAAAAGAAAGTTAAATCACTTGAAGAGGAACTGAGAAAAGCAAAAAGTGATTTTGAAAAATTGGAAAATCATTTGAAAAATGCCTCTTGCAAGTGTGATACTCTCAATTGCACAAATTGTGAAAATCTTGAGAAAAAGGTTCACTATCTTGTTGAAACTGTGGACAAGCTTTCAAAAGGAAAGTCAAACTTTGAGAATGTCCTAGCATCTCAAAGCTGTGTTTTTGGAAAGGCTGGTTTAGGTTTCAATCCACAGAACAAGCAAGATAGGTTTTCAAAAAGCTTTTTGAAAAAATTAGAAAAACAACCGATTGTTAAGACAAAACAACCGGTTGTTACATGCTTTTACTGCATGAAGAAAGGCCACTCTGTTAGATTCTGCAAAATTAGAAAATATTATGTTCCTAAAGGTTTTATGAAATGGATTCCTAAGGGATGTGATGTTTCTAACAGCAAAGAAAAGCCAAATGGACCCAAATTTTTAAGGGGACCAAATCTTGCAACTTGAATCTGTTTATGCAGGAAAAATGAAGAGAAAAGGAAGAATTGAGCCTTCTGATCAAGCTGTTGAAGAAAAAGGCAGTCATTGAAGCTGAATCAATGCTATGCAAAAGGTCAAAACAGTGAAAAGAAGTTTTCTTGATCAGCAAGCAATTGGCTCATTGAAGAAACAACACAAGGATAAAATCTTCCTTTTATTTGTTCTCAATTTCTGTTTCAAAGTTCTTTCCTATGATTAATTGTCTTTTAATCAATGTCATGTACTTTAATCTGTTTCTGTTTATGGTTAAAAATTACAAAATCAAGTTTTTAACTGCTGCAGAAAAACAACCGATTGTTTCTTCGAAATAACCGATTGTTTTGAGTCTGACAGCACTGTGTAGAAATTGATTTAACTGCTTTTTGAATTTCTAGTCGTTGCAGATTTTTTCAAAGGGAGAATCTTGGTCAAAGGATCTGTGTTGAAAACTGATCACGTTCAGAAAGGATTTACAACAGTCATAAAGGAATATATTCCAAAATCTTGGAAATTCAAGAGCCTAAATGACTAGTCAAAGATCACATGTGAAGACCATGTGATTTTCAGCTTTTTCTGACATTTTTCAGTGCAGAACAGAGTCAAGTACTCTCTCTGAAAAATCAGGTACACATTGAATGAAATTAAATTCAAATTGATTCTCTTTCTACTATAAAATCAGGTGCAGATTTCTTTCATCAAGAACAACCAATTGCAACATCTCTTGCACCATCTCTTGCAAAATTTTCTGTGAAGTAAGTTTTCGTCTCTGCTTTCATGGAATCAACCCCTCCCACCTCTAAAAGAGTCAAAACCAGAGCTGTAAGGTCTAGAGGAAGGCTTGAAAGCTGGTTTTCTGGTGACACCGATCTCATTGAGAAGTATAGATATGAAACAAGTGTCAAGAAGATAAACAACCCCAAGGTTGTGTGCTTTGACTGGCTCAAAAGTCAAAAGCTTGACAATGTGAGGAGGCTTCTCAAGGACCAATCACTCAGAAAGTTTCTGGAGCTCAAAGGGAACATATATCCAGATTTGGTGAGAGTTTTCTACACCAACTTGAAGTTTGAGGGAAACAACTAAGTCTCTCGTGTGAAAGGCGTGGAGATGGAGATAACCCATGAGGTTTGGGCAGCTGTTGCTGGGCTTAAGTTCTCTGGATTAAGAATCAATAAAGGAAACCTTGGTGTGGTGGAAGATTTCAACAAAATCCTGTTCTACAAAAGTTGCTTGAAGAACAATCAATCTCAAGTTAGCACATGCTCGGTTGGAGGTTTGAACCTTGATGAGAGGTTGCTTGCTCTCATTGTAACTTGGATTCTAACTCCAAGGGGGAGTAACCACTCTGTGTTGACTGAAGAAGATCTGGTTTACATCTTCTGCATCACCAAGAAAGTGAAGATCAATTGGATTCACATAATCAAAGAACATATGCAAAAAGCCATCAGGTTAGGCAATTACCACTATCCCTATGCTGTTTTAATATCTAAGTTTCTACACTATTTTGAAGTTAATCTTGAAGATGAAACTTCTGAGCTGGTCAAGTCAACTCAAGAGTTGAACAATGGATCACTCAGCAAGATGGGCTTTACAAAAATAGGTGGAAAGTGGATAAGTAAGGATGGTGATCATGGTGCATCTTCTAGTGGTGCTGCTCATCTTGAACAAGATGAACCTGCTGACATGGATGTTCAACATGAAGATCCAGCTGAAGATTTTCAAGATGCAGGTCCTAGTGCTGATGCTAAACATCAAGGAGAAAGAATGCAAACCATGTCTCCTTTTGAAAGACTCATGGTGAATAGGTTAGATACCTTTGCTGAAAATCAAAGGAGCCTTCATGATCTATGTGTTAGTAACTTTCAAAGGATTGACACCAGGTTTGACAACATGGATGCAAGGTTTATGACTCTGGACGAACAGATTGAAGCTGTCCAGAATCAAATCTTTGATCTTCAGTTTGCTGATGAAGAAGATTGAAAGAAAAACAACCAATTGGTCATCAAAACAATCGATTGTTTTTGGCTGTTCTCTTTTCTGGTTTTAAAATTTCTTTCCTTCTGCTGTTGCTGGTTTATTCTGATGTAATGGGAACAATGTCTTATTTTATCTCTTATCTTTGTCTATTTGTGAAGACAAATAGGGGGAGATATATGTTGTGTTTCCAATTTGTTTTAAGTTCTGTTTTTCATATTGTTAAAAACAGTTTGAGTGATGTTATTTGGTTCTGATATTAGATGTTTTAAGCTTTAATTGTTTATCTGTATACTAACAGAATATCAGAAGTTCAATGTATTGCTCAAAGTTCTATTGCAGGAATTGCTTCAGATTTAATCAAGTACAACACAAGCATCAGGGATTTGTCTTCATCAAATAGGGGGAGATTGTTGAACCAAGTGGTGTTCAATGTTTTGAAGAATCCAATCCTTTGAAGGATGATGAAGCCTCTGCTTTGCTTGATGCTGCTGTGCTGGTTTAAGCTTTGTTCTGGGGTAGTTCAATGTTGTAATCAACCCTTAGATTAAATCTCAAAGCAATTAGCATCTTAATTTTTATCAAAGCAAAATGTTTTTTAAACTAAGTTGAAACAACCGATTGTTTTGTCGAAACAACCGATTGTTTACACTTAGGTGTTTTGAGAAAGTTTGAAAACTGTTTTTGAATGGTAATTTTGTTAAGTAACAAAACAACCAATTGATTCGAGGAAACAATCGATTGTTTGTTTTGAAACCATAACAGAAAAACTGCTTTCTTTGACTGAGCTTTAAATGCTTTAACTGAATACGCTCCAGTCATTAAATGCTTTGACCAATCGGTTTTAAATGCAATTAAGAGTTTGTTAAGATTTAATAACAAACTATATTCTTAGATATATTCTGAAAAACTGTTTTAATGTTTTAAGAATCTTGAAAACAAAGTTTTGATCTAAGAAGAGTTTTTCAAAGAGTTCAGAGATTGCAAAAGTGTTGAGAGATTGATCAAGGTGCTGAATAGGATTCTACTTGTATTGATTTCAGATATTCATCTGTAACAAGTGTAATCTTTGTAAACTGCTGAACAATTCGTGTGTGTGTTTTGCTGAGATTGGTTGTGTGTTCTTGAGGTGTTCAAGATCAGCAATCTTAGTGTTGGCCAAGGAGAGTGTGTTTCTTGAGGTGTTCAAGGTCATTCTCTTGGTTGTGGTGTAAGTGATCAAGTGGTGATTGCTTAGTGGATATCCTCAGGGTTTCTGAGAAGACTGGATGTAGCTCTAGTTTGGAGTGAACCAGTATAAACAACTGTGTACAATCTCTCTATCCCTAACTCTTTAATTTCAGTTTGTTTGTTGTTTGCTCGTATAAACAACCGATTGTTTCGAAGAAACAACCGATTGTTTTTTTTCTAGTATTACAGTTTTGCTTGCTGTTTTGGCTAACTGAATTGCTGAACCAATTGGTTTCTAAAATAAGTTCATTCTAGCTTTGAAAAGTTTGTGAAAACCCCTTTAAACAATTCCCCCCCCCCCCCTCTAGTTTAAAGCCATCTTTTCTAACACCTTAGAACAGTAATGTAGAGAAGAGAAAGGTGGCTTCAAGGCCATAGCTCCAGTATCGGCAAGGGGTAGCCTGCCTCGTGAAGTACCCACGCCACCTCTGGAGAATCCCTGGGACAGATACGACTCAGGAGAGGGCCACGCCCAGGGGCGAACCATGTGCATGGTACGAGAGGAAGGCAGATATACTCTCAAGGGGAGTGACTAGAAACTGGGGTGCATGAGTTGGCACCCAGGTAGTCACCCCTCGCGCCAGATGCACTCCAGAGAAGGAAGACTTACACGTTGGAGTTTCCCTAAGTTGGGTTACAGCGTGGTAAGGCTTTCCACGTGGGATGGCGGTCAAATCAGAAGGACACGTGGCAGTAAGCACTGAAACATCAAGGTATATAAGCTTCTCTGAAGAGTTTACTAAGGTACGTTCTATCAGTTGCACGCTTTTACCAGTTACACACTCACTCATAGAGAGAGAGAGTTCAGAGTTAGTTACGATTCAGTTACGATCTTCGATACGGAGGTTTTGATGTTTCTTGCCTCACTAACTTGATCGTCGGAGTGCAAACGGCCGCCCTCGCGACCCTTTGCTCGTTTCATTTCAGGTTCTCACAACGGCGCAAGGCGGAGATTTGAGTTGAAGACGAAAGAGTCCTCGAGTGCAAGTTAGAGCCACGCGCGAAGACTTTCTCAGTCAACCGGCAGGAACACCTTTCTTGGTGTAACATGCAATGTAGCACCACTGTCAATTATCCACATGCTCTCATCTGATATAAGATTAACTGAATCATGGTCATGGAGAATAATAGGATCACCATCACAAGTAGCAGTAGTAACACGATCACCATTGTCATGATGTTTCTCCTTCTATTTCCCTTTCTTATCCTTTTTCTCCCTTTTCCAGAGAAAACAGTTTCTCTGAATGTGCTCTGTTTTGTGACAACAATGACACTCCACATTTTTGTATCTAGACTTGGACTTACTT
Organism: Phaseolus vulgaris; assembly: GCF_051622355.1. Lineage (NCBI taxonomy): Eukaryota > Viridiplantae > Streptophyta > Magnoliopsida > Fabales > Fabaceae > Phaseolus > Phaseolus vulgaris. The sequence goes on from NC_143504.1 coordinate 34,900,096, forward strand.
CTGTTATTCTGTCTACTCCCTTTCAGTTCCTTTTTTCTGACTTCTCCCCCTATTTTCAATGACAAGTACCTCAGAATGAGATGAAGTACCATGAGCCTTCCTTCTCATCTCCTCATTAAGAACACTACTCTTGACATTTTCCAAAGAGACAACATCATCAGGGGATGAGTTTGTAATTGAAACCCAATAATATGGTAGAGTATTCAGTAGCCATAATCCTAACACTTCATCATCAAACTTGATGCCCATTTCTGACAATTGATCTCGGAGCCCCTGAAAATCCTTTAAGTGATCTGAAATAAAAATCCCCTCCTTGTACCTCAAATTCATCAAGGAATTCAACAAATATAATTTATTGTTTCCTATACTAGAAGCATACAAAGTCTCAATATTCTTCCACAGGGATTTTGCATCTTCCTCATTAGCAATGTGATTATAAACATTATCTTCAACATACTGACGAATAAAACCACAAACCTGCGGATGCTCAAACTTCCATTCCTCATCATTCTTGTCTTTTGGCTTTTCAGTAGCAAACACAGGGAGATGCAATTTCTTCACAAATAACATATCCTTCATTTTTCCCTTCCATAAGTGATAGTTAGTGTCGTTCAAACAGACCATCTTATTTGTATTTGCCTCCATCATTAAAGCAGTCAAATAGCTCCAACCAAGGAGCTCTGATACCACTCTGATGGAAAATTCAACACAGTAAAATAATAATTCAACAAGAGCAATAAGCAACAAATAATAATTTCCCAACTTGCAAGAATCTGTGAGAAGCAATAACAAATAATGGCAGCAACAAACACACACTGAAGGAATACACAGAAATTTTAACGTGGAAAACCTTCTCAGTGTGAGAAGTAAAATCCACGGGAACAAGCTAGTTAATCAAACTCCATTATGACCAAAATTAAGTTACAAGAGAGTTTCAAATCACAGCACAAATTGTGCTCAATAATCAGCCAAATAGCAAGACAAGAGAGATGAAATAGAGAACAATAAACCAGAAAATTCACCAAATTGCAGCTACTATACGCGGTCTATAGGTCACTATTCCGATGACTTATAAACCCTCCATATAGGAAGTGAGCCCAACCCAACAAATTACTAGGAAGTACTCATTCAACCTTCTATATTCACTTATACATTAATATTCTTACTTACGTCGAAAAGTATTTTGCAAGTAGATTTCCCTTCTCTTTTATCTATAGCCAATACTAAAGAACTCGATTTACAAGACCAATTTCTATTGTTTGATGCACGATGTTCATCTATTTAAATATTTAAATTATTTATCAAAATAAATAAGTTTAATTCATGAAATTATATCTTGGATATATATTGAAAAGAACAAGAAAATTTTTTTATATATATTTATGAGTATTAAGTTCATATATATACATATATATATATATATATATTCTAATTTTTTCCAAAATTCTAATGTAAAAAATTGCTATGGAAATTTGAATATATGAATGATAACTTTCTAATTAATGCTTACAAAAAAAATTGAGAAAATACAATATCAAAAAATATTAAAGGAATCCTCTAAAGAAGAACTTTTCAAAAATTCGTATTTATCATATGATAAAAGAAACTCAAATAAAACTATTCACAAAAGAAAATAAATGATTAAACCACAAATTTAAATATTTATAATATATATATATAATATAAAGAACTCTCAAAAAAAGTTAAAAGTTATTTCTCATTAGACAAGAAACTTTTTAACAAATACATTATTGGGCCCGGCAAGTACAATGTTCTTATTGGGCTAGGCTTCTAGTCGCTGAACAAGAAAATCCTGAAATAACTTTCTCTTTCTAGCTTCAAAATTTTATATCCCTAACAAAATTTGATAAAAAAAATATAATTATTTCTTGAAACTATAAATTTAAACATCAAATCAACAAAGTTTATAATAGAAAGATCATTCAAAAAGTTAAATTAGTATGATAAAATAATTTATTATCTCACTTACCTAAATTCCAAACAAGATTTAAGTTGAAAACTAAAATATGTAACTTTTAAACTTCTGACATTAAGATCCACATGTCTGTTATTGCTTTCTCCTTCCGAAATATTTTTTCAATTAGGTAGTAAACAATCTATCACGGGTTAAAATTAATATGTGAGTTGTCGCAAGTTAAAATAACTGAAGTCAAAACCAATTTAAGAATATATTTGGAGAATTCTTTTCATATATTTTTGTAAAAAAAATATTTCCCTGTCTAAAAATTAAAATCGACTTATAAGAGAATTAAAATATAATTTTTAAATTAGTTTACGTACAAAATATTTTCATCTTACGAAAGTATTTTTTTAAACATTTATAAAAAAATTCGTAAGTAGTTTCTGGTTATAGTCGATGTTATATTATGCTAGTGTCGGACCAATGTAAATTGACAGCTATTATATCGTACAAATGATTAGGTTTTTAAAGATGTGAGAAATTCTCAATTTAGTTTTTGAAAATAAAAATCCAATTTAATCCTTAAAAAATGTAAAAAAAAAAATTTGTCGAATTGATCTTTAATAACAAAATAATTTTACAATTTAATAGAACTTTTAACAGCTTCAAGTACTGATTTTGTTATTTCGAAAACTAACTTAAGAACATCTTAAAATAAGGATCTTATTAATTATTTATCCATACTAGAATACACTGCACTCCAGCAGACATTACCGTGAGCTATATATTGATAAAGTAATTTGTTATTAACAAAAACAATATCAGTAAGTTTACTTTTCCAAAAATATTAACGTATTAACATGTTATTCTAGTGCCCTATTCCTTTTCCGTTTATTAAAATGAAGTATATTCTGAATTTTATTTTATTCATTCATTTATCTTATTTATTTATTTATTGCATTTGAATTTAAATCCAATAGGAAATCAAAACACAAGTCCGCCTGCATTTCTTGAATGCACATAGCCCGTAACCATTTTTGTTTCTTGCTTCATTTTATTTGTGGGGAATTTTTTTTTTCACCTTATGTTTTTGTTCTGCACTTTCTAAATATGAAAAACTTCCATTTTGTTTTCTTCATTTAATGTTAACTTCCATTCATTTTAAATTTTTTATTCTTAAAATTTTTTAGATTGTATGATTGGAAAGTTAAAAGTGTCTTCTAGATTACTTAATATAGGAATATTTTTAGATAAAAAAGTTTGTAAGTTGTATAATCTAAACACATTTTTATTTTTTATTACATAATTTAGAAGTTATTTTTTTACAAAAATACTTCAGACTGTGTAATCTGTATTTTTTCATATTACATAATTTAAAAATATTTGTTTTGTATAAAAATATTTTCAGATTTACACAATTTAAGGCCATTTTTTTATAAAAAAAATAAATTTTGGAATCTGGAATTTACTTTTAAATTGTGGAACCAGAATTGTTTTCATCATAATGCAGTATGATATGTTGAACTGGTTTAAGTGAAGAAAGTGTGAGATAACAAATGTAAAACTAGAAGAATACACTGCCGAAGGGAAGAAAATGAGACAAAGAAGGATTAGCAGCAACAACATGAGAGAGATTAAGGGCATTTTTATATTTTACACACCCTATGGAGGTGCAGCATGAAAACACAAGAGTGCAAAAAGAAATCCCTATTTGTGCCAGCCCTTCTGTTATGTAGCTCACGAATACAAGGGCTCATTAGAGATACATGACATTATTGTTTCTTCCTTTACTTCCATAACTCTTTTTAGCATCTTCATACTTCTTAAAATCCCAACTTTTTTTCATTTTAGAATGAGTGATCCAGAAAAATTACAGATTATAGAATCCATAATGAGTTTCTTTAAACGAATGCATTCTAGATTATGAAATCTAAAAAGTATTTCTAGATTATAAAATCTAGAAGATATTTCTAAATTTGAAAATACCTTTCAAATTCTATAATCTATTATGTAATTATTTTTTTAAAAAAATATAAATAGTAAAATTTGGAAAGTATTTTTCAAATTCTACAATTTGGGAGGTGTAAATAGAAAAAAAAATACATTTTTGGATTATAAATTTCAAAATGTATTTTTTTAAGGACAAAATGATTTTTTTGCCTAACCTATAAGAGTGTCAAGAGAAGCTATGGAGGTGTAGGAAGCAATAACCTACATGACACAATAATTTCTAGGCCTAACTTCTTTCGAGACTAAAAGATTTTTTGGTCCACTTTAAAGGTTGCTTCTTTATGCACCTCCATAGGTTATTGAGGCACTGCCATAAAATTTATAATTCCAAAAATATCCTTTTGTAAAAAAATTAAAATGTTTGAAGTTTTGATTATGGAGGTGTTTGTATACCTTCTAGATTAGGCAATCCAAAACTTGTTTATGAATCCAGAAAAACGTTTCGAATTAGGCAATTCATAATGTAAGGTTATAATTCGAATTATGTAATCTGGAACGTTTTTTCAAATCCATGAACAAGTTCTAAATTGCCTAATATGAAAGGTACACAAACATGAAAATTAATTTCAGATTGTATAATCCACAAGCAAAACTTTGAAAAAACATATTCCGAATTACATAATGTATTTTTTCAAAAAAATGTTTTTGAATTCTACAAATTCATAACACACTTCTAGATTTGAAAGTGACTTCCAAATTATGTAATTTAAAATGTGAAAAAAAATCAACACAAAAAATAGTAAGAAACCAGTGTAAAAGAATAGTGAAATACATTTAAAAAGCTAACCTTTTCCACAATAAAACTAGAAATAGAATATCAAATGCTCCCGAAACTCTGTAAACAATCACCAAAAAAAGCCTTCAACCAATACAAATGGGGTGTTGGGGTAGATGAGGTATTTGGGGGTGCCGCAATGAGAAAAACAAAAGAAAGAATAAGGTGAAAACCTGTGTATGATTTTAGGATTTATTTATTTATTTAATTGAGGGATAAAAATGTAGTTTCATATTTACTATGGTGTCTTAAGAATCTATGGAGGTGCATGAAGAAGCACCCCACTTTAAAATACATTCATGTTGGCCCAAAGTTATTATCAATTTTAATCAGATAGGAGTATTTCTTTCTGTACCTGCTCAAAGTTCTTCCTACACCTTATTTATGTTTTTTCTGCATTCTATTAAATAGGTAAAATGACCAAATGTTCCATTTAATTTGTCTATATTTTAGAAAGATTTTTCCAAAATACAATCAAAAAAATTATTCCAAATATTACATTCCAATATGAAATTTATTCTGAAAATTATGATCTGGGAAACATTTTCCAAAAAAAATATTTTCAAAAATACATTCCATGAATTTCAGAAAGTTTGTTTTGGAAAAAAATATAAAAAAAAAATAATAATCTAGAAGTCATTAAAAATGGCAAAACAATCTTTTTTGAAAATTGATGGAATATAGGAATTTTTTTTATAGGATGCAGGAAGAAACATCCATTAAATAATTGTATAAATAATTATCAAAGTTATTACAAAAACATGTAAATATTACTAATTAAAAAATTTATAAAAATAAAACATATTTATGAATTTTAATTAGATTATTCTACACGTTGCCGACCCTTTTATTTTAAAAACAAATACACGTTATGAACAAATATTTTATTATGATTACGGTTACGGAATTTTAGTTTTAGTTTTAATTTATTTAATATTATTGTTTATAGGTTATTTTCGTTATTTATGTTTTTTTGTGTATATGTATTAAACATAAGTATTTAAAGTAGGATACAGTAATTACAATTATCGATCTTTGACTTGTGATATTTCATTACTTATTACTTTTAGGTAAATCTCCATCTTAATAATTTTATTTGAGATTATTCTTAATTCAATTAAAAAAAATAAGAAATACTATAAATTTTCTTTCTAGTTTTATAAACCACAGTTTTAACATATTTATAGTGACATTCTTTTTAATTATTTGTAGCATTATTATTACAATCACGCTATCATCATCAATATTATTTTTAATATTATTATTGTCATTATTATTATTAATTTTATTGGCAGTAAACTTTTATTAGAATTATAACTACTCGTTTATTGTTATTATTACTATAAATATCGTATCAATGATGTTATTATCATTCAATTTGTAATTTTTTTTTTGTTGTATTTTTACTTTTTTTTTATCTCTTTTCATTAACCACCTTAATAGATCAACTTTAGGATTTACTTGGTAAAAATAAGATAGATACAATATGTAAAAAATAAAGAAATTGAAAATAAATAAAAATAAAGTAAATTCATGTCGTGAATACGAAAAACAAGATAATATTTTCGTTCAAAGTTGAATTCACTAGTAAATCCCTATCGAGAACGACATTTGGGAAACGTGACAACATTCTCAGAAAAAGTCAAATTCACCCAAGTGAATCTCTACCGAAAACGACATATGGAAAGTGCCACAATGTTCTCGGTCAAGGTCGAACTCACCCAAAAAAATCTCTATTGAGAATGACATTTAGAAAGTGCTTCAATGTTCCCGGCCAAAAACAAATTCACTATCGTGAATTCCTGCCGAAAAGCGACATCTAGAAATCCCTACATCTTTTTAGACCTTTTGTAGGCTTACTCGGGTTAGGGGGCAGTGTACCCAACGAGGCTAATAACACATCGACATGACAAAGAAACAAAATTTTCTTTTTAACACTATTCACCTCGCTTGAACCTCAGAGTCAATGTACTATCGAATAACGATATGATGAGGTCCCATAGTGTACTCTTGAGTATCGAGATGATGAGGTACCATAGTTTACTATGGATTACCGAGATGATGATGTCTCATAGTGTGTTGGCAAGTGCTAATGTACTGTCAAGTACTCGAGTACTAAGAATTATTCGACATTTTGACAAAATTACAGTCAGTCTCTCGAACAACATACAAGATTATGAACGTCATTAATGAGTACTTCATAGTAAACACCCACAAATTATGATTAAAAGGAAATTTGACCCAACACAATAACTATAAATAGGAGAATACCATAAGGACATAGGTAATGTAATCTTGATCCTAAATTAACATCTTTCACTCAAAACAAAAGCTGACTTGAATGTCGGAGTATAATCAGCAGATACCCTTATCAAAAGTCGAAAACTGAAAAATCGAGAATTTCAAGATCAAGAAAAACGCGTATAAGGAACTCTTGTAAAAACAAAAATATAAAAAAACTTTGGTTGTCATAGTACCTCTTTCATCACTTTCATATTGTTAGCCTAAATTCATTAATTTCAAAGCCATGAAAAGGAAAACAATGAGCATTATGTAATAGTTGATAGAGTTGTTACTCTTACGAGACTTATGGGAGTTAGCATATTTCATTTTTTCCATGATTGAGTAAAATCGAGAGTGATATCAATATAAGAAGAAAAAATATATGCATGCAGAATTTCATTCTTAAAAATATTATTAAGAAGTGGACTTTAAGCCTAACTCAACCCATAAAACCAACTCATAGGGTTGAGGTTTGCACCCACTTATATACTATGAAAGACTCTCATCTCTAGTTGATGTGGGATCTCCAACATGATATATAAAAATGCATTCCTTTCATATTATCAATCACAAATGTTTTAAATTAAAAAAACAATAAAATGATGAATTTTAATTTAAATGTGAGGCTCGCAATTCGAGAATATTTGGAACAGTGGAAAACATACAGATGGGAGTTTTGTGATTAAAGTGAACCGTTTATTTGTGTTACATCTTACTAACAAGAAAAATAATAGTTTGTGAAGTTGTATACAATCAGATGAATTTAAAAATAAATATATATATATATATATAAATAAATTTGTAATTAAATGATATAAAAAATATTAAAATAATAATATTAAAATTGTAATGTAATGATATAAAAAATAGAGATTTTCAATCATTACCCTACTGTCGTATTCAATCAAGGAAATTCATAAATATGTCAAAGATGGATGCTGGCTGCCCAATAGGGACTGATATTGATGTATTTTTGAAAAAGTTACCTTAACACTTTTCAACAATTCATATAATTAATACATGTATATATCAATATGAATTCAAAGTTAGTTAATACAACACTCAACAACATGTTTTCAGCATTCAAAGTAAAAAAATAAAATAAAATTGAGGCTCTTGTCATTTTAGTTCGTAACTTGTATGATTTATTATTGTTATTATTTATAATCTATTGTCACTGTATAATCTTTAATAAAACTAAATGATTAACGAATTTTAATTTAGAGAATTTATCATTTAACATATTTTTAATTTCAAAAATAACCATGACAATATCTCACAAATTCAGGAAACTAAAATAAAAGTAATTAAAAGAAGAGACCAATTCAAAACATATGTCCTAGCTAATGTGCCCTTATTTGTTTGTTTGTTGATGAGTAGCAGGAACCTAAGACAAAATTGCCTCTGCGAAAGAAGAAAATATTCTCCATTGATGATCCTGTGGCGGCATTGGTGGAAGTTGCTACAAAATTAGATACAACCGTCTTAGAGGTTCCATGGGATGCCAATGTTTTTGGAAGGCATAGTAATCTACCGTTGTATGTTCACATGTCTGATTTGTTGGACCTTGCAACCAGAGATCAAGAGATTAATGTAACAATTCTTCAATTATGGATGATGTAAGTTCAAATATTAAAATCTTTATACTTTTGATTTATTACATATATTAGTACTAACTTATTGAAATTTAGGTATCTTTTTGGATTATGCTTTGATGAGGAGAAACAGAATATATATGGGTTTTTAGACCCTCAAATCACTCAATCAATTGGAAACAAGAAGTCAGAAACACAAACATACATCACCACTGCCTTAAAGAATGGTGAAAAACACATTTATTTTGCTCCGTACATCCATGAGTAAGTTCTTATTTATTAAATAAGTTTTAATAAATTATTGAAATAAGAGAAACTAATTAACTGATTTGTTATACAGGCGTCATTGGCAACTATTGATCATATCTGTTCAAGATCATACCGCTACATGGTTTTGCTCCTTGCATAAAAAACCTCATACCTATTTTAAAAACATTATAGATAGGTACGACAGTTTCATTTAACATTTATTATTACTTATATATTATATAATGTTATGTATTCTAACATGAAATCTTATTATTTTAGTGCTTACTCTGGATATAATATGTTGTGTGGGAGGAGAACTTCAAACGCACAAAAACTCACTTGGATGTACCTTGAGGTATTTAAAGTATATTTGTTCACTTAATTTAATGTGTTTCACTCATTCATTTAATACATTTATTTTCACATGCAGTCCAACAGGCAACCTGAAAATTATTAGTGCGGTTATTATGTTATGTAGTGGATGTTGACTATTTTGCAAGCTGAAATTAAGAAAGGTTGGGATAAGGTAATACCTCAATACAATAAACACTTTAAAATTTGAGATTTATTACTCATGCACTAATTCAAAAAATTTCAAATGTCACAATTGTTCAACGACCAACACCCGCTAGATTTAGAAGCATTGGAGTATGTGAGAACAACATGGTCAAAGTATTTTGTAACCATGTATAACACTCTAGTATAGATAAATCATTACAATGACAAATTTTTTCATATATTAGCAAAACTTTTTTGTATAATATTATAATTTGTTGTATGTAATTTTTATATTTAAATTATGATTTGAAATGTTTTTATTTTCTGGTATTGAAAATTTTATGCAGGTTTGAGATTTCTTAAAAAACAAATAATTTCTTTTAAGCACTACATATAACGACGGTTCCACTTGGAACAGTCTTTAAAAGGCCTTTACAACGACGGTTTCCACAACCGTCGTTATAAGTCTTATTTTTAACGACGCTCCATAACCGTCGTGAAAAACCCACACCTTTTAACGACACCCGCAATAACGACGGTTCTGGAACCGTCTTTAAATGTTGATTTTAATCGTCGTTAATCTACCTTTTTGTACTGTGCTTTTTCGTGCTTTTCTTGTTTCTCTTGTTCAAAGTTTTGTCTTCACCTTAATTCCATTTTGGTTTAACTTTCTTTGATTTAAGACTTTTCTTGCTTGTCTTTCTTGAGTGATACACGTGAGTTAACGTTTCAAATGTTTGTTTTAACTAACCGTTTGTCTTCTTTGTGCAAATTTTAATGGCTCATTTCTCTTTCGGGGACTCTTCCAAGCCTCAATCTATTCAGAAGGCACGTCTTATGGGGGAATTAGCCGAGCCCAAAGAAGTTTGGCCCAAAAAGTAAAGGTGATGAGACAACTGCTAGAGAGAATAAAGAGGTTAGAAGCCAACCAAGAAATCATGGTCCGAGAAAGGAGGCGGGAGCCTCGACGCCATACAAGACATCACATGCACTATGGGAGTTATGAAGATGAAGACCAAGATTGGAGAGTGCATAATTTTGAAGAAAGGCGCCATCAACACCAACTTCAACCAAAGAATACTTTTCCTTTTGTAAAGTTACCTAGTTTTAGTGGGGATAGTGACCCAAATTCATATTTAGGATGGGAAGCTAAAGTGGAACAAATCTTTAAAGTGTGTGAGGTCGAAGAGGAACAAAAAGTTAGGTTAGCTTCCCTAGAATTTGTAGACTATGCCAGAAAGTGTAATGAACATTAGGCTAAACAAGAGGTCAGTCGTGATCTCTTGGAGTTATTTAAAGTTATGCATGCGTGCACGGTTTGTTCCTCCTCATAGGAAAGAACTCTTGATGAAGCTCCAACAGCTTCATCAAGGACCTAGGCCGATAGATGAATACTTTAAATACTTAGAAACAACTTTGACTAAAATTAATATGCATGATAGTGAAAAGTCAAAGATCACTAGGTTTTTAAGTGGTTTAAGGAGAGAAATCCAAGATATTGTAGAGTTATATTAGTACTCTTCTTTAGAGAAAGTGGTTTCCCTAACCATCAAGGTAGAATCACAACATTTGTAGCAAACAAATTTCAAAAATACTCATAATGATGGCTTCTACAAATCTTCATGCAAGGATAAAAACAGAACTTCTACGAAAACTTTTCCTTCCGAAACCACTTCTCACCATAGAGTTTCTAAAGACAACCCTTCCATCTCTACCCCTAAGTCACCCACCAAAACTTCAAGCACAAAATGTTTTAAATGTTTAGGTTTTGGGCACATAGCTGCCAATTGTCCAAATAAAAGAACCATAATGATAAAAGAGGCAAACCAATACCAAATTAAAAGGAAAACCAAAAGAGAAAATGAAAAAGAAGAGGAAAGTAAAGCGGGTCTCATCTTGTTCACTCATAACCTGAGCTACATCCAGTCCCAAAACAACCTCTGGATAATCCACTAAGTAATCAATAACATATTTCAAAAACAAACACATCAAAGAGCTTATCTTGATACCTTCAAGACTACACACCCTCTTTGATGCACCACCACCACACACAGTCAGAATACCCTCTGATTTAAAATAGAAAACACTTTATAGTTTTCAAACATAAACAGAAATACAAGAATGAATAGGAAAGATTACACCTGATACAAGAAGAAAAACACAACTCCTATTTCACTCTTTTGACCAAGGCAAAGCATATAGCAATCTTGCAATCTCTTTGAAAATTTTTGAAGCTATTTTCTATAATCTGATTTATGTGTTACTAGAGATTCAAAACTCAGTTATAAACCCACAAAAAAATACTCGTTTGTTTCAGTTAAACAAAGCCCAAACCAGATGCATATGAAGCCAAAACAGTTTTGACAGTTAAAACAAAATTTGTTATGTTTTTAAAAAAAACAATCGATTGAAACCTCGATTCAATCAATTGATTTGGCTTTGACTTGTATAGTCAACCAATTTTAGCTTTTCAAAATCTTTACAAATCTCCAAGTGTAAAACAACCAATTGAAACGTAGAAACAACATGTTGTTTTTCACTTACTTTGAAAAATAGTTTTCTTTAAAAGATCTTGATTGTTTTAGCTTTAGATTGGACTAAGAGTGATTTAACAAATTCTAAATCCATATAACAAAAGACCTACAAGCAGCAACCCAGCTTTAATCATCTTTCTTGGATTTTGTTCCTACCGGTTGACCAAATTGTTCTTCGTGCGTAGCTAAGACCTGCGTATCAAGGACTCCTTCTTCTTTGTTCCAAACCTTCACCCCTCGCCACCGTGAATACCTGAAACAAAGAGAACAAAGGGCGCCCTCACGGTCGTTTGCACTCCAACGCTCAAGTCAGTACTGGCAGGAAACACTGTGCACCTCCGTATCAGAACACAGCAACTAGGGCATTCAGAAGGTGCGCAACTGAATTCCAACTGTATTCTCTCTCATTCCCAAGTCACTTGTGCGTACAGTGTGTAAGTGAAAATGAATAGAACGTACCTTAGTCTGCCACCAATGACAGCTTATATACCTGTTCAGTGTTTCTGCCACGTGTCTCCTCCTGACTTAAGCGTAACTCTGTGTCGGGAGGCCCTACAACACTGTAACCCAACTTAGGGAAATCTCAGCGTGTAAGACTCCCTTCATGAAGTGCCTCCTGCGCGGGGGGTGACTGCGTGGACGCCAACTCATGCGCCCAAGCTTCTTAGTCACTCGCCCTGAGGGTATTTATGCCTTCCTCATGTGCCATGCACGCAGATTACCCCTGGGACGTGACCCTCTCTGAGGTTGTTTTTGTCCTAGTGGTCCTCCAACGGTGGTGCGTACCGCCGCGTGCTCACACCTCATGCATGGATACGCCGTGAGGTGGACCCCTCCACTATGGTACCGGGGGTGTGGCTTGAAAGCCACCCTTTCCTCTAGTATTATTCTTTGGGATACTAAGGCCCGAGGCCTCCACGCCTCCTACGATGTCGCCTCCTCCACGGTCGTTCCTACCCATGGGTATCAGGGGGTGGCACCACTCGAATGCAAGCGCTTCTTGGTTTGAACCCAATCCACGCCCGAGGCCGGTCAACGCCCGAGGTCGGTCAGCGCCCGAGGCCGACTCCCTTTCTCACCTCATTACGCCCCTAATGGGTCCCATCAAGTGTTTACTTTGGTCATCGCCCGAGGACGGGTCAGTACATATTTTGAATCATCAAAGCTTCATCTTCAACCAATGACTTCAACAAGGATCTAGGAGTGTAGACGAGTATTTCAAAGATTTAGAAGTAACTTTGACTAAAATTAATATGCATGAAAGTGAAGAGTCAAAGATTGCTAGATTTGTGAGTGGATTACGATGAGAAATACAAGATGTTGTAGAATTATATGAGTATACTTCTTTGGAAAAATTGGTTCACCTAGCCATCAAGTTTGAATCACAAGTTTTGAAGAAAAATTCTCTTAAAAATATTCATAATGATGGCTTTTACAAATCATCTTGTAAGGACAAACACAAACTTCAAAACCAAGAATCTCCTTCCAATTTCTCAAAAGAAACCACCCCATATCATAAATTATAAAGATAAACCTTCTACTCCTAGGTCACCCACCAAAACCTCAAACCAAAAATGTTTTAAATGTTTAGGTTTTAGGCACATAGCTGCAAATTGTCCATCCAAAACAACCATGATGGTAAAAGGGGGGGTTGTTGTGAGTGACCATAGTTCCCGAACCATAAGGTTTAGATCCCCTACCTCTTCAAAAAGCCAAAGTGAGAATGAATGTGAGATACCTTGTGAAGGTGACTTATTGGTGATAAGGCGAATGCTGGAAACAATTCCAAAACCTTTGGATGACACCCAAAGAGAAAATATTTTCCACACTCGTTGCCTTATCAACAACAAGTTATGTTCCGTGATAATAAATGGGGGGTAGTTGCACTAATGTGGCAAGTACAAGAGTGGTGAAAAAACTTGGGTTACCCACCATCTCTCATGCAAAGCCCTACAAGCTCCAATGGCTTAGTAAAGAGGGTGAAATCATGGTTAATAAACAAATTCTCATAACTTTTTCTATAGAAAAATATCAATATGAGGTTTTATGTGATGTTGTGTCAATGGAAGCAATTCATATTCTTTTGGGAAGACCTTTGCAATATGATAGACAAGTTCTACATGATGGCCTAACCAACAAAATGACTTTTAACTTCCAAGGGCACAAGGTTATCTTAAAACCCCTCTTTACCAAAGAAGTTCATGAGGACCAAATAAAAATGAAAAACAAAAGAGAAAATGAAAAAGATAAAGAAAGAAAAGATAACTCTAGTCACAATATATCACCTTACACTGCAAAAACAATCATGTTAACCCATGTTGGCTTGCAAACTGCACCTCCAAGGTGTTCTTCTTCCTTGTCTTTTTCATTACCTAATAAATCTCAATACTTGACATATTGGATAAAGAAGTTTTGGGATGAAATTCAAACATCTTTTAAAGGTTCTCACCTTCTAAGAGGATTTTCATCAAAAAGTCCTTTCATCCCCAAATATTTTTTTCCAACATGGCTTGTATGTAGAGCTTCCCCTGTTGAACTCCCCAAACTTAAGGAACATAAGTTTACTTCACATTTCACACCTTGCGATATCTTATATGTATCTGCATGAGTTCTAAATTCGAGATCAAATTCTCTCAAACTTGGGGGGCATGATACAATCCAAGTAGATAAGAAGATGACCAAGGACCTAGGAGACCATTCACATTATGAGCAATCACCTCAACAATCAAGTGAAGACCCCACTAAAGATCTAATGGACCTCACCAAAGGAAGAATTGGGCATAGACCAGAACACCAAATGTTCTTTCTTCTGGTCTTCTTAAAAATAAAATATGTTGTAAATAATTTGGGCTCACTCTAGGGGTCTAAATAGCAAGATAGGATAGAGTAGGTTCATATAGCATTAAAGGGAGTGTTCTTAGTGAAATGGGCTTGTTTCAAACCCACTTTTTCAAGAGAAGACATCTAGGTTTAGGAAAGTTGACCTAGCTTCTAGAAGAACAAGCCTAGGGTGTGGTCTTGACTTAGTCAAACCCTAAAGGTCGCCCCTCACTCTTTTACCATCCCACCCTTGCTCCTCTTGTTTTCCAAGGCATCCATTCCTATAAATAGGGTGCCTTACTCTTTTGATGTTGAATTTTGAAATAAAAGAAAAACTCTGCACAAATTGTGTGAGACTTGAGTTCTCCTAGCTTATGTCTTATCTTGTGAGAGTGAGAGCTCTTCAAGTGGCGGCCCTCACTTATCTTGGAGAATCCACACTCTAAGTGGCGTGTTCACTCTTGTCCATCATCATAAGCTTTCTTTCCTTCATCTCTTCTTCCATTCTCCATTTGCGCCATTGTTCATTGTGTTTATATCCTTGCTTTTGCTTCAATTTTCAATTCGGTTTCCTTCATCATAATTGTTTCTTTTTTATGTTCTTTCAATTCCGCATTCTACATCATCTTCACCATATATTGTGTTTTTCCTTTTGCCTTTGGAAGTGAACCTTCAGACTTACGTAACCACTTGGTTAAGTTCGTGTCCAGTGGGGATCTTCCCTAGGTCTCACCTTATAATTGCTAAAATCCAAATCATAAATAAAGTGTCTCCCTTAAAATGGAAAAATCTAAAATCAACTCACATCAAAGGGTGAAAGACTCATCCCAATTAGATGTGGGAGCTGGAGGAGCGTCGTTGAGATACCTTGGGTTTATAGGCAACCATCACGGAGTGAATGGCATCCAGGACGGTGGGGCGGTGGTCAGAGTTGGAGGGGGAGGATGTGAAGCACAATATTCTTCGTCGGAGATGAGGGTGAATCTAACGACCCCTGAGTGCAATCGGCTCGTTAAGTTTTTCGTGTCCTATGGATGGTCCACAAATCGAGCTCATCAATAATGTGGTTTGGGAAAAAGAAGGAGCTAGAGGAGATTCTGCCCCAACCTTGAACCTCTCACATATATTAGGTGATGATGGAGCTATTATGGGAAGCATCTGTAATACCCCTCCACGTCATCAAAGGTACAGAGGGTTGTGGGAGTTGGTGAAATCAAACATTCAACCAAGGTGGAACGCGAAGTCTGGCATGGGAACACCTCAAGTAGGGAGCAATTCCATGTCAAGGTTAGGAATGAATTCAGTAGCCATTTTCAATGGAGATATCGTCAACGGTAATTCCAAATTCTGGAAATCAGAGAACAATGTGGAACCAATCAAACTCTGGAGATAAGAAAACAAATAGGGATTACATGCCATAGAAATGAGGAGGTTGGCAAAGAATTCCAATGTATGGAAGAGAGGGATCTTGAGGTTATGATGATGTATGAGAAGGGCAACAAAAATGGTTTCTTATGATAATAGTAAATTTGAATATTAAAGGTCTTAGGGGGCACCAATACTAGATATCTATGTCAAATTATTGCTTGTGATGGTGCAAAATTTATATGTATACAAAAACAAAAACAAGTGTTTTATCGGATGCTATATGTTATTCATTGTGGGGGGATAATAAGGTTGGTTGGATCCATAATGAAGGGGTAAATGGAGTTGAGAGTTCACTATCAATGTGGCATAAAGAAGTCTTTTGTTATGAAAGTCATTTGGTGAGGAAAGGTACATAGCTATTTTTGGCCAGCACCTAACATCTAACAACAGGTGCATTATAGTCAATGTGTATGCAGCATGCAATCTGAGTGAAAAGGTAGTCCTATGGGAGGAATTGTCTCACATTAAGTGTGCACATCAGGATTTGGTATGGTGTTTCTGTGGTGATTTTAATGCAGTTAGAAGTATAAGAGAAAGGAGAGGTGTCAAAGAAAGGGGAGACCAATCAAGCGAGATCAATGGTTTCAATAGCTTCATAGAGAGTAACTTTCTGGTGGAGCTTCATATTGTGGGCAAGAAATATGCGTGGTTCAAGTCAAATGGATCACCTAAGGTTAGACAGAGTACTAGTATGAGATTTTAGAGGATTCCTCCAAATTTTACTCTTCCTTTCCTTAGCCTTTGCAAAATATACACAACAACGTTTATTTTGCACTATTTACCTGGCCTACTTTTACATGTAATAAACAAGGGTTAAATTCTTTTTTGTGCGCATAGATATGTGTAATCAAGCACCATTGAAAAACTGGATGGGGATGGATTACTTTATCTCCATATGATGGCACTTGGTAAATATTAGAAATACATGCATAATTGGCACTTACTAGGACTAGTAGCATTGTCTCGAAAACCATTATACGTTGGTTGACAGAGAAATTATAATATGGTTGGAAGCATTTGTGTGAGATGTAATTATATGTTTTAATTTACTAGAAGGAAGTTAATTAATATAAACTGAGACAGAAATTATGAAATGACATAGTTTGATAGAGTATTGGTAGTGGCTCCTTTTCAGGGGCCCCTTTTCTTTTTGTCCTCAAAGTCAAGAAGCTCCTCCAACAACTTGTCATCCAAGTACTCAAACTCAAACACTTGTCTTCCTTGATCACTTCTTCCTCTGCCTTCCGCATTTGCATTCCAAGAAGAAGAGGAGTTTGAGGATGATGAAGCAACAGAGGAATGAGTGGCAGCATTAGTGGCACCACCAGCAGTCATAGGGTACTCCTCAGGGAAGTTCAAGATTGCAAATGGACCTCTCATGGTATAAGCAGCTCTATCATAGGCTCTGGCTGCTTCCTCCGCCGTGTTGAAAGTTCCCAACCACACCCTTTGGCCTTGCCTGGCGGAGTCTCGAATCTCCGCCGCAAACTTCCCCCAGGGCCGCCGCCGAACCCCCCGGTACCGGACGTCTCCAGCCTCCTCCTTGGGTTTTCCCCTTGATCCCTCCTCATCCATGGTTGGCACTTGGTATGGTATTGGTAAGGTTTAGTTTGTGTGCTTTTGCATGCATGGTAAGGCAAGACATTCGGGGTTTATATATGGTTGAAAAAAATGTACACATAGTTCAAAGACTTTATTTGATTAGGCCACATGAGAATTGTTGGCACGTGACGATAAGAAGTTTCTGCTATTGAAACCAATGAGCAAGGTTGAAAAGTTTTGTGTCCATTGTATTTGGATGGTCAAGGTGGTGGCTTTACAAAGTTTTCAAATTCTTTTGTCATTCTAGTAGCATTATCTCTTTTAAATGTCTTTTACCCATCGTTGTTAGGGGAATTCATTTTACATGAAAACAAATACCACTTTGTGGCTCACAAAAATATTAAAAGCAAAAATTGCAATAATTAAGAGTAAAGGTAACCCCACCTTCATCAATTTTATGCAAGTTGATTGAAAAGTTCAAACGTGCCAATGTCTTTACTACTTGTCTTCACTGCTGCCATTTTCTGAACTCAGATTGCTTACTTATCCTTCTTTTTTCTTTTAGGTAGTCAATATTCTAAATGATCTCTTGTTAACAAGTAAATTTTTAAATCTAAATTTATATTATAAAATTAATTTAGAAGTTTACACCTATTTATATTTTTATATTAATAAGTAAATTTTTAAATCTAAATCTATTTATAAAATTAACTTATAAAATAAAGTTTACATTTACTTATATTATAAAAAATAATTTTTTAGATTTAAATCAATCTAGTAAAATTGACTTATAAGATAAAGTTTAACTTATTCATATTATATATTATAGTAATAGACTTTAAATTTAATCCAACTCTAACAATATAAAACTAATTTATAAAATAAGATTTATACTTGTTTCACTACAAAAAAAATTATGAAATAGAAACCAATTTTTAGAGAACAAAATATTAGTTGCAATAGTAACTAAATTAGAGAACATTTTACAAACTAAAAAAAATGGTTTCTAAATTAGTTTTTATTATTGTTAAATAGTTTCTAAATTGGTATCTAATTAACAACCAATGTTTTTTCTAAAATTGGTAGTTAAAACCTTGGTTGCTAATTAGATACCAATTTAGAAACTATTTAACAATAATAGACACTAATTTAGAAACCAACATTTTTTTTAGTTTCTAAAATGATCTCTAATTTAGTTACTATATTGTAATTAATTATTTTGGTTTATAAAAATTGGTTTCTATTTTATAATTTTGTTTTAGTGTTTATGTAGTATAATTGGCAACATGTCATATAATTATAAGTTGGGATTGAGCATTCAGGGTTGTTTTAGATATTTCTTTCTGTAGAAAGAACTAGGTTTCTACAATAAGATGATATTTGTCTTGTTCTAGAAAGAAGCTAGTTCTAGAAATTATGAGGAATTATAAATATTAAAATTTCTGAATGCAGATGAATGTTGAAGAGCACTATAAGGATGGGGAATATTGAGGCTGGGTTGTCTTGGGAAGTAATTGTAGGGATTGAATGAGATTCTCAATAAATGGTGCAAGAATCAGAATATGATTTACAAGTTATTGGCTGAAATGAAAGAAGACCAACAATTGAACCATAAAAAAATGAAATTAGACACATCAGTATTAGTAGCCGTTTCACCAAATTTAAATTGTTAACATGATAGCGACCTTAAAGCAACTTAAATATCTGGTGTATGTCCAAATCCTTATAACAGAATAAAAAAGAATTAACCCTGAATTTAAAATAGTTTTTAACCTTAATTTCTTATTTAAGAGAAAAGACAAAATTATGCAGGTTGGAAAGTAGAAGCGTTTAAAGTTAGTGGATATCTTGATTAATATGATTCCGAAC
Source organism: Phaseolus vulgaris (assembly GCF_051622355.1). NCBI lineage: Eukaryota > Viridiplantae > Streptophyta > Magnoliopsida > Fabales > Fabaceae > Phaseolus > Phaseolus vulgaris. The sequence continues at coordinate 34,919,620 of NC_143504.1, forward strand.
AAATTTAGGATTCGCAGAGGTATTCAGTGAATACGAACAAGTCTAAACAAGTTCAATATATATGAAGGTCACTTTTGCAAAAATAAGAATATTTTGTTGTCGATAAATTACTCTAATTTAAAATCTAAATATGAATATTTATCGGTTGGACTCACGTAGACTAGAATCTCATTCCGGCTAAAGGGCTTACAATAGGGATAGGCCCAATAAAGTGATATATTGTTGGCCACGTTTGAAGGCATGATCTACAAAAATTGGGCTCGACACCATTCCTTTTGCTTTCAAACAATGGTGAATTATGAGATATCAGGGCAGCATTCGCCTTAATTTTTTAATTTCAATTTTATTTTAATGTTCAGGTTAAAGTTAATAAAGGTTTTTTTTTTCATAATTTTTTAGTTTAAAAGTTATTTCTAGGTTGAAATGTTCGAGTGGTGTCTTGGACAAAGGATTTAGAATAACTAAAGAAAGGAAAACTAGAAGCAAAAACTTTGTAAATCTTTTTTTTTTTAAACTCATTTTTTTTTCAAAGTTTTCTTCATTAAAAATATATGATTTTATTTGTTTTCCTAGAATTTTTCAGGTTTCAATGAAAACTAAAAGATAAATTAGGTCAAATTTGTCTAAAGTTGTTGTCAGCCATGTTCAACTGGTTTGGATCTTTGGAACAAAATTTTCAGTGGGTATGATAAATAGCAAAAACAACTTAATATGATTAGCAAAAACAACTTAATTAGAAGATTTTTTTTATTAAAGGTAACTAGTTAAATTTCTCAATACGAAGAATTTTGGGATATTCTTTAGTTGATTTTCGTTTAAGCAATGTGATCTTCGCTCAATCGAGATTATTTTCGCTTAAGTTAAAAAAAATAACTTTGTATTTTTACTTTTAAAAGGATAGTTTATTTATGTTTTATGAATTTTAATTATAAATTATGGAAAAATATATTTTGTACATATATTTAATTGAAAAATCCTTTAATTAGACGTTTATGAGATTCTTGGATGAATTTTAGTGTGTTTAAATTTCTAAGCTTTGGGATGATTTAATGGTGTGATTTTTGATAATGTGAGACATCAAATATGAATAGTAATCAAGACATGGTATTTTCAGGAAAGAAAATACTGTGTCGAGATTGTTACTATATTGATTTGTGATTGTCCTTTAAATGAGACTATTTTGATTTTATTGATATAATGAAATATGTTTTCGCTGGACCTGGGTTAGATGTTGGTGGTGGTCTCCGGGCTGACTTCTATTTTTTGGCGTTGCCTCTTTAAGATGCTAATGATTCACAGTAAGAGGAACTTCACCTGTTGATTACACTCCGACGATCAAGTCAGTGAGAGCATATAACTATCAAAATCTGAATTCAAAATAATTGTATGAGTGTAGTCTCTCAAGATTTCAACTTATCTCTACTCATGGTCTCAAGCCATTTTTATAGTCTCCGTCGTCCTCTCTTTCGGAGTTTAACAAACACCAAGATATTTTATTATACACTTTTATTTTACGGGTACATGCAACATAATCTTTAACAATTTTTATTCACATAGAAAACAGATACACTTAACTAATTCAGTTTTTATTCACATATAAAACATATACACTTAACCAATATGGACTCCCCATTGCATGGACCGACCTCTTGATACATAATTGGGCTTTATCATTTATCTTAGGTCGAGCTGGGTATTTTCCCCAAGTGGGTCTGACCAATCGGGTTATCACATTTGACCCGAGCACGTCCGACCAGTACACAGCCCCCCAGCCTCGAGCCAAGCTTGGCGAGGCGAAGAGGCTTACCTGCACCAACGACTGCCATGATGTTTCTCCCAGAGGGTAGCTGGGACACGGATTCTTAAGCATCTCTTGAAAAGACGTCTCACCATACTACACATGGTACGTACACGTGGCACATCATCAACGACAAGAAATCCTTACCATTTCAACTTCTTCTTTTTCCAAAATAACCTCTCTCCCCCTTTGAATTCACCTTCCTCACTCTTTCACCCCTGCGCAAAAACAAAACCTTTCACCCCATTCACCGCACCACCTTACTCCGTCGTGCCTCACCGAAAAAATAGGTATGTTTCCATCGCACAGAAACTCTATTAAGCAGTGGTGATTACGATTTATTATTGATTTTCGACTAGAACAATGCAATTTGTGCTTTATCTGGTTTTGAATATATTTCCTAAATAATGCCTCATGTTCAATTTCTGCTCATTTCTTAGTTTTCCCTTCAACAATGGATTATAGCTTCGCCTACCCTTGGCCAAAAAAGGAATTGCTTAAAGAAAGTTCCATTTTTACCACCCGTCTGAAAATTAGAGAACTTAGAGAATTGGGGGTGGTCTGAGCAAGAAACATGAGAGTTTAGTGAAAGTGGTAGAGTGTAGGGAGGGCGAACCAATATGTTGCGACAAGTCGTCGAACCCTGAAGGGTCGTTTTGTTTCTTTTATGCTACCTTTTTTACTAAAATCCTATTGCGCCTTCCTCTGTCAATCTTTAGAAAAAGAACTGTTAACCAAGCTAAACGTAGCTCCCGTCCAGGAGCATCCGAACAGTTGGGCGTTCATCCGAGGTTTCATCATACTATGTTTCCAGCTTGACATTTCGCCAATTGTGGAAGTGTTCTTCTACTTTTTCGAACTCAAATATTGTGGTCGCCAGTTATGGGCCTCTCTAAACGGGGCTCCTGTTAGAATATATGGCCTTAAACGAGAGGGGGGGTGAATTGTTTAAGAAAGATTTTAGTAAACTTTTAAGCTTAGAATGAAAATTCTTCAAAAGAACCTTGATTAAGGATTCAGTTTTTCAAATCAAAACAGCAAAAGCACAAAGCTGGAAGAACAATCGGTTGTTTTAGCGAAACAATCGGTTGTTTATACCAGTTTCAAAATATCAAAACTGAATTTAAAGAGATAGGGATAGAGAAATTGTACACAGTTGTTTATACTGGTTCACTCCAAACAAGAGCTACATCCAGTCTTCTCAGAAACCCTGAGGATAACCACTAAGCAATCACCACTTGATCACTTACACCACAACCAAGAGAATGACCTTGAACACCTCAAGAAACACACTCTCCTTGGCCCACACTAAGATTGCTGATCTTGAACACCTCAAGAACACACAGCCAATCTCAGCAAAACACACAAACGAATTGTTCAGCAGTTTACAAAGATTACACTTGTTACAGATGAATATCTGAAATCAATACAAGTAGAATCCTATTCCAGCACCTTGATCAATCTCTAAACTCTTAAGCAATCTCAGAACTCTTTGAAAAACTCTTAGTTAAAAACTTTGTCTCGAGATTCTTATTTCTTAAAAACAGTTTTTCTGAAATTATACAAAGATATAGTTTGTTATCAAATCTTAACAAACTCTTAATTGCATATAAAATAGATTGGTCAAAGCATTTAATGACTGGAGCGTATTCAGTTAAAGCATTTAAAGCTCAGTCAAAGAAAACAGTTTTTCTGTTATGGTTACAAAACAAACAATCGGTTGTTTCCTCGAATCAATCGGTTGTTTTGTTACTTAACAGTTTTAACCATTCAAAAACAGTTTTCAAACTTTCTCAAAACACCTAAGTGTAAACAATCAGTTGTTTCGACAAAACAATCGGTTGTTTCAACTTAGTTTGAAAAACATTTTACTTTGATAAAGATTGAGATGCTAATTGCTTGAGATTTAATCTAAGGGTGGATTACAACATTAAACTACCCCAGAACAAAGCTTAAACCAGCACAGCAACAGCAAGCAAAGCAGAGGCTTCAACATCCTTCAAAGGATTTGGATTCTTCAAAACATTGAACACCACTTGGTTCAGCAGCTCCTGGGTGGGGTCTGCTTACTCTTTTTAAGTCTTCTTATAAAAATTTCAAAGGCCGATTATTCAAGGTTCGTGCCTTGGCTGGAAATACATCTTTACTAGATGGTTTCCCCTTGTATTGGTCACTCAACCCCCGATTCCAGAGTGCTCGGCGTCTAGAAGACTTGTCCCCATGAGAGAGAGGTATTTGCGAATTTCTGGAAAGCCTTAAGGTCGTTTTCAACACAGCAACACTCTTGAAAAAAAGAATACCTTCCTGGTGCCCTCAAGGCTTATATTGGTATACCCTTCTATTATCTTTACCCTTTGAGAGGGACCTTGGGTTCATTGATTCTGACTTGAAGTTGTTTATTTGTACATATAGTATGCTTTCTAATATTTGCAAAGTCGAACTGGCCAAGTGTGCCAAAAAGATGAGGGTAGCTGCAAACAAAGACACCTTACCAAAGAAGGAAATCTCAACCTGAGTTGTTCATGTCCAATCCGAACAGGACGAGCATGAGTCTCTGGTAGGTCGCCCCAGCATTTTTCAGGTCAAAAGGCATGACCTTGTAGCAATAATTTGCGACCTCGGCCATAAAAGTTGTCTTACTCTCGTCGTTCAGATTTCGCTTCATGTAATACTCGGGGTATTAGATTTCGCTTATGTGGCCACAACAAGGAGTTTTCGAGTTTCCTCTCGCATGGCGAGACATTTTTCTTCGTTGAAATTTCTTTGCTTCTGAACCACGGGTCTAACTTTCTCATCCATGGTAAGCCGATGACATACAAAACTTGGGTCTATCCCATGCATGTTGGTGGACGCCCATGCGAAAGCGCTCATATTCTTCGAGATGACTTTGGTACTTTATCTTTTGCAGAGTGAGGCGTCGAGCTTGAATCTCTTACCATTTATTTCCAACTCCCGAACTTCTCCAGCGGGTCCGGGTCGCCTCTCGTCGCTAAGGTCAACTTCACTATCCATTATGGTTTTCTGAGCTGGATAGTAACTACATAGCTTCCCCTACGATTTTTCAAACTACTCTCATAACACTTTCGTGCCATCTTGTGGTCAGATTTTATCATGATTACCCTTCCTTCGGACGAGGGCAACTTCATCTTCATATGGGTAGTTGAGGCCACCGCACCCAACCTATTCAAAGAAGGTCGACCCAATAGCAGGTTGTACACGAAAGGCGTCGACCCAATAGCAGGTTGTACACGAAAGGCGTATTGATGAAGATGTACTTTACAATAATCGTCCTGGTTGCACTTTCATCAGCGAAGGTCGTCCTCAGGTCGACATATCCTCGCACCTCCACTTGGTCACCAACAAAACCGACTAAATTGTCATCATATGGCCTCAATTGGTTAGGGGATATTTGAAAATTGGCAAATGTTCCCCAAACCATACGTCATCTGATCTCCCTTGATCGATGAGGACTTTGTGCACCTTTTGCCCTACAGTGATAACGGATATTACCACGGGATCATCCTCGTGGGAAAACACATCTTCCAAATCGGAATTTGTGAAACAAAGGGAGAGTTCAGCGGAGTGCTCGAACCTCCTGACATCTAAGGATATTACTGCTCGGGCATATAGTTTGCAGCTAGACGCTGAGCTTCCCCTTCCAGAGAATCCTCCTGCAATGGTGTTCAGGTGCCCAAGGATTAGAGTTTCGTGTGTTTTCTCTTGAGGTTTGGCCTTCCCTTTTTGCTCATCCTTACCGACCTCGAGATATTTCTTAAAAAATCCTTCTTTAACTAGATTCACTAGTTGATAACTTAGGGCGATGCATCGTTCAACACTGTGCCCATAAGCTCTATGAAAATCACACCAGGTATCCCTCCGTGACCCCAGAAACCGATCTGACTTTAGTGGAAACTTTAATCTATTTACCACCCCGACCATGCGTATGAGCTCTCTGCAGGACACTCAGAACCTAGGCCTTATCATTATCTTCTCACTAGCTTTAGTTTTAGGCTCATCTTTCTTGGCCACATACAGGACGTACATCTGGTCTGTTCTTTTCCCTATGGATGTTTCATCGTTTCTGGCAGACTAATCACGATTATTTTCTTTGTGTCTGGGTTGCTTTGATCATGAGTTGTCGTTTTTCCTAACCAAAGCCTCCTCTGTTTTTATATGAGCTGTAGCCCGTTCACATACCTTGGATAAAGTTTTTGCCCGATTTCGGATTAGCGAATCGCTGAATGGGCTTGTTGTCATCCCTTTAATGAAAGCAGCGACGACCATCTCTTCATTTGGAGTTTGAAGTCTTACGAATACTGCAGAAACGATTTAAATAGTCTTTGAGTAATTCCCCATCTCTTTTCTTAACATCAAACAAATCATGCAATCGTGGGGGGTTGACTTTATTAGCTGGGAACTGCTACTCAAACATTTTGGAAAATTGAGGGAAAGAGGTGATATGCCCATCCGGGATCCCACTAAACCATTACAGAGTTGTCCCCGTAAATGTGTTTATAAGCATCTTACATTAGACTCCATCTGACCCTCCTGAGATGATCATTTGGGACCTGAATGCCTTTAAATGACTTCTCAGGGTCTTCCACGGCAGAAAAAAGAGCAATCTTAGGCGTGATATAATGGGGCGGTGTGGGTTCTTCCATGATTTGCTAAGAAAACGATTTTAGGTCATCTCTCGATTACAAGTTTGGGGAACGTTCTCAGGTGGGGTGTTAGCCATGGCGGTGCATGTTCCTCCGCAATTCCTCGTTGGCTCTGCGCAACTCTTCGTTAGCTTGTGCCTGCTCTTCAATAGTTTTTCGGGAGGCTTCAATTTCCGCCATAAGGCGTGCTTGATTCATCCGTGTTTCCTCATGAAGGCGTTCTTGGTCAGCCCGGGTTTCTGCTTGTAGCCATTCTTGCTCGACCTTTGCTTCTTCCCGAATCCGCTCTTGCTCACGTTGGTATCCTTCGTTTGCCTCCTGGAAAGCCCTCATGGTCTCCATAATCCGTTGTAGGGCTGGGGCCTCGTCTCCTTTAGATCCTTGTGATCCTTGCCTCGTATTTATCATCACATTGGATTGCTCAGCCGTAAACGCAAGTGGGATCAGGTTTTACCGAACATTGGACGCCAAATGTTCTCGTCGGCTGACCTGGGTCAGATGTTGGTGGTGGTCTTTGGGTTGACTTCTTTTTTTTGGCATTCCTGCTTTAATATGCTAATGATTCACAATGAGAGGAGCTCCACCCGTTGATTACACTCCGAAGATCAAGTCATTGAGAGCACATAACTATCAAAATCTGAATTCAAAATAGTTGTATGAGTGTAGTCTCTCAAGATTTCAACTTATCTCTGCTCAGGGTCTCAAGCCCTTTTTATAGTCTTCGTCGTCCTCTTTTTCGGAGTTTAACAAACACCAAGATATTTTATTATACACTTTTATTTTACGAGTACATGCAACATAATATTTAATAGTTTTTATTAACATAGAAAACATATACCCTTAACTAATTCAGTTTTTATTCACATAGAAAACATATTCATTTAACCAATATGGACTTTTCATTGCCTAGGTCGACCTCTGGATACATCATTGGGCTTTATCATTTATCTTAGGCGGAGCTAAGTATTTCTCCCAAGTGGGCTTGACCAACCGGGTTATCATATTTGAGTGCTCGGGTCGGAGCCCCAAGCATGTTTGACCACTACAAAATTACATAGATGAAGTTATTCGGTTGGTGAGAATCGAAGGAGATTCATATGAATGATTTAAGGTTTGAAAAAACTTATTAGAGTAGATCATATGGATTTACCTTGTCATATAAGATTATGAGATATTGAAATGATTATGTGCATGGTTGCATGGATTCACAGTGAGTAGTAGGACAGGTGCAAGTCTTTGGATGCTGATGGGTTTCCTATGAGCTCTTCTTGGATGTTTGTTGAAGATGGTGCGGAAGCTCAATGTAGGAGATGGGCAAGGTCCTCCTAGGAGTTGTGGTGACCTTGAAGGTGCATGAAGAGTGTGGAAAGAGGGGAGGTTCGACCAACCCCTTGATAGATGGTGAAAGAAGATTAAAACCTAGAAGCTAGGCAAGGAGCAAAGTATGGCACTAAATGGGCAGCATAACATTACTCAATTTAATCTTGAAAATACAAGGTGTAGGTTCCTCCTTTTATAGGCTAAGGAGGACCATAATGCAACCCTAATGCTAATCAAAATGAAATGCAAATTTACATCACATGGAGCACATGGCCATGTGGAGAATCCTTCTAGAAAGTGACCAAATCTTTAGCAAATCTAGGTCAAGTCTCATGGAATCAAGTTTATGCTATTTACACCACAACTAATACTAAGCTATCCTTAATGGGCCTTCATGTAGCATATACAAGTTGCTTCTTCTCCCATTCATAGCTTGGCCCAAGTCTCACATCCATAGCTTGGTCATGGACCTAGTAATAGGTCCTAGACGGTCTATCTTTCCTTCTAGACGCTCTCCCTTTAGACGCTCTCCACCTTGTGCTAGACGCTCTTCACTTTGGCCTAAACGCTCCTTCCTTTGGCCTAGACGCTCTTGGTTTGGCTTTGGATGCTCACGTCTTGGCTCTTGTCTTTTTATATGAGGTTGTGCTTGACCCTCTTCCATCAGATACTAATTTCAATACATGAGTTTTCCGAAAGTATAGTCAAGTGTCTGAGTATGTGGGTCAGTAGAAGTATGACATGAGAAATATTGATTATGAATTTTGATAAACATTTGATTTCTTTGTGTATATCTACGAGTATTGATGATTTCATGAGTGTTAAGTGAAGTTCTATTTATAGTAGAAATTTTAAAAATAGCTAGCTTACCCTTTTATTTGTGTTGTTTATATTTTATTTATCTATGATGATCGTGTATTTACATTGGAACAAAGTGTTAATTGTGTTTTGTTGGATAATTATTTTAAGTCATATAATTTAAAATCTTTAATAATAGGAATATATTTTTAAATATTGCATGATTGAGATGTGGATATGTAAATTTAATTAGATTCATCATATGTATTATAGCACTCATAGTTGAAAAAAATTAGAGATGTTACATTAATCAAAATATGTTTTACACATATATGTGGATAGTTTGTTCCATTGAGAATTATATATAGCAAGTTTAAGAGTTATCTCTCAAGAAATAGTATGATAATATTGGTAACAAATTGGAAGATGAAGATACAACCCAACTACAAATGTAATAATCTGAAAAAAAAATCAAAAATCCATAAAATTAAGTGGATTAATAATATTGGCATTTATTTTAATTTATAATGTTTTACTTGCTTATTTGTTGTTAGTATAAAATTTATATTCAATTTTTTTATTTATTTTAGTTGCACTTGATAACTCTTTGTTTTAGTTGTGTATGCTAAATTGCATGGAGACTTAATTGAAGAAGTCTACATGCAACCTCCTCTCAACCTTCTTCTTTCTAATAACAATAGTGCTTGCAAACTCTAGAGGTTTCTCTATGGACTTCGTCAAGCTGGAAAGCAATGATATGCAAAGCTATCCACTTTATTTTTCAAATTTTAAGGTACCTTAAAGGTAATCTTAGTTCTAGTATTTTTCTTTATAGTAATAGTACCATTCAGTTAAAAGAATATAGTGATTGACCAATTGTGTTGACAAGGAAACCTATAACTGGTTTTTCTACTTTTTTTAGTGAATCTCTTATCTCATGGAAATTCAAAAGACAGTTAACCATCTCCAAAAGCTCCTCTAAGGTTGAGTATACGAAAAGACAAAACACATTGAGATTAACTGTCACATTTTCAGAGAAAAGTTCAATGTCAATCTTTTGAGGGGTGTTAACATTAGTTTTGTTTCTGGGCGCTTTCTTTCTTTTTACGCTTGTGCTTTGTATTGGGCCGCCTCTGTCTGAGCCCATTCCTTTTATCTGTTTTTATATTCTTTTGTTCCGTAAATGCAATTATTCTTTCTCAATGAAATAAGATTTCAATTTTTCCCTTTCTTTCTCTGTTGCACCTTCTAGGGTATTCTTCTCCTCCCTTCTTCTTCCTCCTCACGCCGAGGGTGTTATGCTTTCTTTCTTTGCAGTAGCTGATTGGTAAGCAGCAATCTTATTAATTTATGTTGACTAATAAATAAATAAAAAAGAAATATATGCAGAGTGAGTTAAGTAAAGAAATTAAACAAGGCATGCATGCAAGATGTTGTTTTTTCTGATGTGGATTTAAAAAGGTACAGAGTACAGAGATCTTAATAGGGAAGGGAACTATTTTCCTTGTATGGACGGTCAGAAGAACACGTGAAGACACGTGCACATCGTCCACCAAGTGAAGTGAGTAATGTCTTCAACCTTCAGAATAAGAAATAACTATTTTTCTTCGTTCAGAGCCAACTAATAATGTGAAACAAAGAACTTTGTATTCTACAATGGACATTTCAGCAGTAAACAACTGAGGTGGCTGTTCATTTGACATGTTCCATGCACGTGATACAAATTTTACCTTCAAAAATTCTAAACAGATTAAATATAAAAAAAATGCTCTTTTCTCAAGTGATTTACCATTTTTTTAGTCACTTTTTTTTTTTGAAGGATCCGTCCGTCCACACAGTATATTGAGTTAAGTTATTTCAAATCTTACTGTGTAAAATTTATGTATTGATTTTGACGAGAAGGCAATAAAAAATGTTTTGGGTGGTTATTGATTTTATTTTTTGTAAAAAGGATATATAATGTGTTATAGTAAATTACAAATTCCTAGAAAAAAATGAAATTTCAACTAATTTTAATTTGAAGTTGTTATTAAAAATTACGTCTTTTATTTGAACAAAAGTTATATTCATTATTAAATTAAGAGATAATATTATTATGTATTATATTAGTATAAAAAAGCATATTAACATTGAGTAATAAATGCATAATAATTTATTGACTTTTATAACAATTGATTTATTATCGAATCAGTAAAAATAATCTATAAATACTCTCTAAATATCCATTTAACATTATTAATCTTTTCATAAATACTTGTGACACTGAACTGAATCCTTAAATAACTTAAAATAACATTTAATATACAATTGTACAGGGCATGAATCCCTGTGTCTTTCAAACCTATAGATAAATTATTGTGAGCCAAAATATTACAAATAAATAATATATAGTATTTAAAATTAAAAATAATTCTGAGGCAGGGGAAACGAAATAGATTCGTCTTTTATGGACAACATCTTTCATCGGAGCTTCCTACGCTTTCACTTTCAACAAATAAATCAATGGAAACACAATTTAGTCATCCCTTTCTCATGAACATGTGTCCAAATATAATAAAACCCGCTACATTGTCAATAATTAGTAAATAAGAATTTACTTAAGAAAAATACAATACTAGTTAAATATCGATTTTATGTTGATGTTTTAATTATCCACTTTTTATGATTCATAATTTTATTAAATTTTGGTGAAATAAATTTAATAGTCACGAATTTGTTACTATTTACACTGTCAAAAGTGGATAATTAAAAAAATATATATAACTGTGTATTTAAATAAAAAATGAAGAAGTATCATCTTGATTCAATTCCAAAAAAATGATAGATCAAAAGTGGAATTCCTGTTATCACCAATATGACTAAACGCTATCTTTGATTTCGGGGTAGTACTGTTACAGTGAAATGGAAGAATGGACAGTCATAGTGGTGAGAAAAAATTGACACATGTATTCTTCCTTTTTTTTTTTAATTACACACCAAAACTTTTGTGAATTCGATAACCTAAACAATTTCACTTTTTAATTTTTTTTAAAAAAAGTTCGTAATCCTTTTCCTAATTCAAATAGAGGAAGAAATTAACTTAAAAAGAATATATTTTTTGTAACTGGGACGATAATGAAAGTTGAAATGATGCATATTTGTGAAGTGTATCAAGTGTAGAATTTTGTTTGGCAGTAGAAATGAATAGATGAGTCCCAGCTCCAGCGAAAAGAGAATTGACATTAAAGAGAAGGCAGTAGCGTGGTGAAGTGACAGAAAAGAGAGAATTATTGTGAAAATTTAAGGATTTTTTTAGAAAAACTGTGCGTGTCTGAGCTCTTTTCCCAAGTAAACTGTCTAATAACAGCTGTTGGTGCCATGCCATATCCATGTGCCTCTTTCTCCTCACGCTAATCTTACTATTTCTATTATTTTCCCTCAACATAGTGGTCCAATATTTCACTGCAACCATGGAAACCATTAACTAGCTGCACCTATATGCTCAACAAGAGGGACACATGTGCTGCCATCGTATTAAATGCCCAAAAATATTTCATCACAATAATATAACTTTAGTCAACAAGCTTCGAGACCAAGCTTGACTTTCAATTACATTTTTAAATGTCAAAACCAAATATGCAAAACATAAATGTTAGATCATATGTTTCATTCAACCTAGAAGTTCACAATACTATCTTAAATTATTCAGTATTGCATCAGAATAACTCTCCCCAATATGAACGCAGCTGTTCAAGGAAGAACTATTCTGCATTTTATGTGCCATTTCATTTCCATCCTTTTATTTATCAATCTCACTCTTACTTCTACACACCAAAACCTTTTCCTTCACCTAATTATTTGACCAAGCTTTTCGACCACACACGCTTCGTCCCTACTTATGCCTCAAACTATCAAAATAATTAAATTAAATAGTTAGAAGAGATACATAGTTTTGTAACACAAAAAACATACTTATTATAATCAATAAAAATGTAAAACAAATTTCCCAAAAAGTGCTTACAAATAAGAAAGAAAGTGAAAAATATCATAATAAAATTGCTATTCCAAAAATAACCAATAAATTCTAACCCATAATTCAATAATCTATATTCGGGTGAATATGCAATTTTTTTTTTGTTTTTCCTCTCTCCCTGTTTGCTATTCTATTTTCAATAAGGGATCTCTTACACATAAATCTAATTTGACCCTTCTCATTTAAAAAAAAAAAAGGAGATAAGTGAACTATACATATCTTAACATATTGTACATCGTTGAAAGAGAATCCAAAAATCTAAATCTTAAATTGTCCTACTATAAAGTACTTAAAAGAAGCAGATAATTACAAATAAAGTCACAAATGGAGAGACAGTGAGTGACATGTTAAGATAGTTAGTGGAAAATTATTAAATAAACTTAAACGATAAATAGTTTTGCTTCATAACAGTTAGTCAGGCAATCATTAAGTGTTAGCAATTATTTTGTAGGGAATTGTAGAGACGAATAAGAAGGATTAATTTATTGCGAATTGTTTATCATGTGTATTAAGTGAGTTTAAACAAAGAGAGTGCATAATAATAGTATTGAAATGAAAGGAGGGCGAAGGCGAGAAAGTAATGAGAAGGTGGAGATTTTGTGGCAAGTTTGAAAGGATGGGTTAATTAAATTTTGTCAAAAAGCGGTGGGGGAAGTTTCTTCTGGCAGACGCCACAAGGTGCATAGGGCTAAATCTTTGACTAATGTGTGAAACACTTTTTGAAAGTGGGAAAGCAAAAGGGTAACCGTGTCTGTTTTTTTTCTCTCATCTCTTGCTACTGCTTGTCAACAACCCAAATGTGAATATGTGTCGGTTCTGAAACCTTTTATATATATACAACATAACAACACTGCACACACATTTGACTTTGCCATAAGCCACTGCATCAGCAATTTAGGACCCACCACAAATTTCCCCTAACGTTAGACCACTGCCACACTTCCTCTGCCCAAAGCTTTTTCAAATAAGATAGGCGGGGGAGCAAACTCCAACTACTAATCACAGTCAACATCTTCCATCAACGGTCACCCCTTTCATTAAGGACTCATTTCGTGGGCTGCATGTGGGGCTGCCTTTCACACCTTTTCTTTATCATTTAATAAATTGCCAAAAAATATTACCCCTTTTTCCCTCATTTACCTCCACTTACATATCTTAAATCTTTCATTAAACAAAATTGGCTTTTATTTCCTATCTCGTCACCAAAACAAACCACCAAGCAATTTTTCTTTCTTTTCTACCTTGCTTGCTCAGTTAAACTCCAAACCATGTGAGTATGTTAATGATGCATCTGGTCTTTTTGGATTAATAACGTGTGAATGATTGATTGAATGTAAAGAACAATTACCACTAACGTTTCTTTTCTTCTGTAGGGACAAACACTTTTCTCCAGCACATTAATTACCAGGAAACTCTGCAACATAAAGTATGTAGTGCACCCATTCTGACTGATATCATGATATTTATAAAAAAAATGCTCCCGTCTTATCCATATCAATTCAAATTTCTTCTAAAAGGATTATATGTGTGGAGGTAATAATAATATAATCTATTTAGAACACATGATTTAGAAAGTGTATTTAGTCTGTACTATTGAAGTTTGAGCATGTTAGAAAAAATATGTTGTATAAAAAGGGTGGAGGGTTATTTGAAAAAAGTACCCTTTTTTTATTTCGTGAAAAATTGGTGGTCTTTTTAAGGAATGAAAGTTCTTTTGTACGCTTCTTGATTAAATATGATGAAAATAGTGTATAACCATGGTTGTAGATATATAATTCTGAAATATTTAAAGTATTCAATCATTTATGATTGGATGGTTATCGCATTAAACACTTGGTGCGTTGGTCCTTGTGAGCCCCTATCACTGTTAGTGGACCGTCATACACTGTTTAAAGTCTCTAATTTTAAAATTGGATCATACGGTGCTGTAACGTAAAATATAATTGGAGCAGTGTCCAAGACACTTGAACAATTTTCAAGCCTAACTCTCTGAGAACCTCTGAGAAATTCACCAACTACGTAGTCTGAGCCAAGACTCCACCCTCCAACCTTAATAAATAAAGAAAACAGTTTTTTCTCAACGTTTTCATTGAATTTCAAGACCTTATTGTCCACCTCACCCTCATTTAAACACCACCTAGGTTTGCTCCCTTCTCCCTTCTCCCTTCTCCATACTCCTCCACTTTTCATTGCTTTTAATACTCTTCAACCTGCTTTCAATTCTCTCCTCAGTCACCTTTCTTCAAAACTAGTTTTTTTTTTCTCTCTATTTGATAACAAGTTAACACCCACGTACTGCACTCGTTAACTCTGTTCACTCCCATCTTCTATTTGATAACAACCATACCCTTTCTCAAGTAGTACACAGTACACAAGCTTTAGATTTTCCATAAAAAGTTATATTTATTTTGTACCTAAAGTCTTACATTGGGAGTCATTCTATTCATGTCTTTTGCTTATGTTCAAGATCTGAGAGAACCAATTGGTCTGCATTTTTGTCTGTGACATCTGGTATGGATCTTGCAAGCAGAAGACACTTGATTTATGAGTCACAATCACAAGCACTTTCTCCGGTCACAAGTCCAGGAGGTTCATTCTTTCATCCTCATCAACATTCTTCTAGCACTAGTTTTCCCATCATTGCAATTGCCATAATAGGAATAATGGCCACGGCTTTCTTGCTTGTGAGCTACTACATCTTTGTCATCAAATGCTGCCTCAATTGGCACAGAATCGATATTCTAAGACGTTTCTCTCCATCTAGAAGGCGTGAAGATCCATCACTAATGTACTCACCAGGCACAGAAACTCGTGGACTAGATGAGGCAATGATCCGGTTAATCCCAGTGATTCAATACAAGACACAAGGGGATGGAGACTCTGGAGAATGTGCTGTTTGCTTGAATGAGTTTCAGGAAGATGAGAAGCTCAGGATTATACCAAATTGCAGTCATGTGTTTCACATTGATTGCATAGATGTTTGGCTTCAGAGCAATGCCAATTGCCCTCTTTGTAGAACAAGCATTTCCTTGACAAGCAGATTCCACATGGAGCAGCTTCTTGCCCTAAGATCTTCTTCCCCTCCGCATCAGACTCCACCTCGGGAAAACCTCATTGGAGGTGATGAAGATTTTGTTGTGATTGAATTGGGCAATATCCATGATAGAAATCAAAATTTGCAAGAGAGAGGAAATGGTTTGGAGTTACCATTACCAACATCTCATATTAGTTCTTCTACGCCAAGGAAATTGGAACATGGAAATGTGCAGAAGAAAGCAATGAAACTGCATAAAGTGACGAGCATGGGAGATGAGTGTATTGATATTAGAGCAAAAGATAACCAGTTCTCAGTGCAACCAATCCGGAGGTCTTTCTCCATGGACTCATCAGGGGATAGACAGTTCTATTTAGCAGTTCAGGAAGCTCTGAGGCTGCAGAACAGGCAAGTCAATGAAGTCAGCTCCACTGAAGGCTGCAGTGGTAGTGGTAATATTAGAGTCAAGAGGTCATTCTTTTCCTTTGGACATGGAAGTAGATCCAGGAGTTCTGTGCAACCTGTTTCTTTGGAACCCTGAAATTTCTCTTTGCTCCTCCCCTCTTCCCATTATGTTTGCAACTTGCAAGTTTCTTTGGTTTTTTTTTTTTTTTTTATTTATTTTATTTAAGATAGAGATGTTCTTAGATGTATGAACAGGTCATAGGATTGTATGACACACCAATATTCAATTGAATTTAATTTGAACTTGAAATCATTATTGCTGTATTATGTATGTTTTTGCAGAACATAAAATGGTATGAAGTTGTGATAACATCATCATTGCAGAAATCATCACATAATAACTTTCTTAAGAAAAATACTTTTTTTTTTCACTTTGGATCAATTAAATGCATGTTTGTATGTAGTTATGTTTAAGGTAACTCAATATTCTTAAAAACAACAATATTATTACTTTTGAAAAAAAGTTACTTTTCATGGAAAAATTCAAAAGCAACCATGCTATAATTACTTTTGAAAACAAAAGCTTAATAAGGAAATATGGCTTTGTAGTAAAAGAAATGGTAGGAAATGAAGCAAAACATATGAAAAATAAAGTGGAGAAATTGGGAAAATGAAGAATCTTGAATATAAAGTAGATAGGTGAAGTTGTTCCAAGGTTTATTTTAATAAAAGGGGAGGGTGGGGTTCTTTTTCCATTGATAATATGCACCCACCAAAATTATATTTCTGTACACACTGTGTGTTGTAATGGTGGTGGATGGAAGCAAAGTTTGGCCATATTTGGTTGGTTTGGTGATAGTTTTTATTCCACAATTTCATCTGTTTCCAGCTTGTAAGAATCAATCATTAATTTGCAGTTGAAATATTATATTAACTAATGAAGAACATCCAAATTTATTGTTGGTAGTAGTTGATCCATCATCATTGTAGTTATGATTTTCCTCTACCAAATTTTGTTTGCACATACTAATTTCTTTTCTTAAGTTTGCTGACAGAAAGAAATTTTAACATTGATATGAAGATTTACCTCTTATTTTCTACCACCTTTCACTCTGAAATAAAGAACTTTGGAACTTTTGTCGAAAGCATCATGTGGTATATTTTTATTTTTCTGATAATAGAGTTGCCCCAAAGTGGTGGTCTCTTTGAAGGCCATGTGCACGTAAGCATGGGCAGGGCTACAAGATCTGGTGCACACTTGAGGAACCCGTGAGATGCTACATCTTTGTCAAAAAGGGAAGGGAGAAAAAACACAACCAAAAGTTCAAAGAAGCTAATCCCAAAAAGGAGGAAAATTAATCTTATTCAGTGTCATGGGGCCTCACTATCTTGTGTTTTTGAAAAAAGCTCAACATTTTTTCTTCTATATGTATAAATTTATTTCAAAAAAATGTTCTTGGAATAAGACCAGACAGTGAATGCAAGATTTGATATCATTTTCTCAGGCTTCTCAATTCCACTTGCCTTTTCTTTTCTTCTGTCAGAATTTTCACTTGTTTTTTCAGTATATTACAATATTCTACCAAAAACAACAATGCATACGAATAATAATTCCTAGAATCGCCTCCTTATATACACGCTTCCTAAAACTTCCTCTAATTAATTTGTGAGGTGTGAACATGTTCCTAAAACAACCTTTTTTGGTATGACAACTGCAGGTGTGGAAACACTCCCATCAAATAGTGTCACATAGAAGATAAATAAAGAACATGAAAGTAAATAAGTCAAAAGTAAGGTGAAAATTCAAAAGGTTTGATCAAACAAAAATATGGAACAAACAAGGAGAGAGATAAAATAATGAAAATAAATGAGGAGTAGAATAAAAGAATAATGACGAAACTTAATTACTTTTCTTATTTTTTTTTAGCTAAAAATATCAAATTTAGTTATTTTTCTCTGTTTATTTTCTCCCTTCCCTCCAACCATACCATATGAGATAGTTTAAAATATGTTTAAGTATTTAATACATGTTGATTAAACTGAAACAACTTTATAACCATTAACCACGTGAATTCGGCGGTACAACTAAAAAGAAATTCATGAAATATGTTAAATATTGGTACGAGCAAAATTAGTAACAATTATCATATAATAAAATTCTGTAATTTCGTCATTATTTTTTCATAATTAGTAATGATCAAACTTGTTGTTTGGATTCTGAATTTATCGGAAAATATATCTACACACGACCTGCTATTTCATAATTTGGTTATTTTCTTTGCACCAGCTACTAAATTACAAACTTTAAAATTTATTAAGGTGAGAGTGGTTGGGTTTCATAGGCCTTTTGTTTCATTGTGTTAAGCTGGACTATATGATGACAGATCAGATGACATCCACATCCCTTTGTCTTTGGGTCGAACCAACCTTTTTGTAATCACTAATTCTTTATACCATATACAAATTCTTCCTACACTTCCACGTGTTTTTTATGCACTCACCCACTTTCAAAAATACCAAAATTACTACTTTAATTTGTTTTTTTTTTAAATTGTATAATTTAGAATACAAAATTTACTTTTTAAAAAAATTGTGTTTTGAATTCTACAATCCATAATATAAATTTTTTCCTCCGAATGACACAATATACAAAATTTACATTCTAGATTGCATAGTATATAATACAAATTTTACATTCCAGATTCTAAAATATAAATCTTATATTATGGATTGCACACTATCAAATGTAAAAAATAACAAATATTAAATTCCATATTTTTATTCTAAAAAGGTAAATTTTTCATTTTGGATTGTAGTTAAAAAAAATCACAATATTAAGTTTTAGATTCTTTAATCCAAGAAGCTTTAAAATTTGTATTATGAGTTCTACAATCCAAAATATAAAAAAGTCACAAATATTAGTTTTAAGATTCTTTAATCCAATAAGTCTCAAGAATTTCATGTAATTAAAAAACATATTTTGAGGGTAATTTTGATATTTTAAAAAGTATAGGTGCAGAGAAAAATATGGAGGTGCGCAGGAAGAATTTGCTTGTAATATATAGTACACAATAGGCCTCATAAGCCCAACCTCTTAGTTCTTCTTTTGATAATTGCTTGCCACACTCAACAAATTTGAAACTGCACCTATTACTGAAGCGAAATGACTAAAATATCTTCTATAATTTTTAAATAGAAATGGAGGTGTAGGTCAAAATGGATTTGGTATTCTGTACTACCACTACAAGAAAAAATTGCTTTTAGAAACTAAATTTTTGGTTTCTAAAATGATAAAATTAGTCAATAACTTAATCAGAAACTAATTTAAAAACTAATCATTTTAAGTGGCTAAAATCATGGTCGCTAATTTTAGATACCAATTTAGATTCTAATTTAGAAACCAATTTAGTTACCATTAAATAAAAACCAATTTAGTGACCAAATATATAAAAACTTATTTAGTGACCAAATATATAGAAACTAATTTAGTGACCAAATATATAGAAACTAATTTAGTGACCAATTATATAGAAACCAAATTAACAACCAATTTCATTGAAACCAATTTAGTGAACAAAATATATAGAAACTCATTTAGTGACCAAATATATAAATACCAAAAAAATGGTCACTATATTGGTCTCTAAATAATATAATTTATTATTTATTTTTTTTATTATTGTTTTTATTTTTTATCAATTATAAAAATCAATTCTTTTGAAATATTTTAAGATCTCCTGTTGCTTCTAAGACTAGTTTCAATATAAGTATGTATACCAAGGAAATTAGATCACTAGAGGAAACAATCGCAGTACCACTATAATTTGGACAAATTTTTGATTTTATTTGGTCATTTGATATATTTGGAACATCTAGGCATACAGTAGTAAAAAGCTTTATCTATCGTTTTTTTTTTGTGAACTTTATTCCATGAAGAGCCAATGCTCAGTGGTGTACCATGTGAACTTTTGATGCTAGCTATAGCAATAATCATCTACCTATAAAAAATATAAAATAAAATTTATTTGAAAGATTAAAATTTAAAAATATATATAGAATGGTGTAACAAAATTACCTTGATAAGGACTAAGTGGTTGACTGGGTGATTGTGTTTTATCCTCATCTTGAGTTTCCTCAAAACTTGGTGGCATAGATTGACGATTAATGTTATCCATCCATTGTCGAATCATTGCATTGTTTTTCTCAAAGTTGCTCAATATTTAAAATTTTGATTCGAAGCTCATCTCTTTCTTTCTTAACTACTTCCATATCTCTTTTAAGTTCATCAAGCTCTTGACTTTTTATCCACCCATTTGAGGAAGAAGATGAGCCAAGGTAGTAAGGCCTACCTCCAATAACAGTAGATTCTATTCCAAGACCATATATCCTTCCATTCTTGGTTCCAGCTACATCACACCAGACATCTAACTCATTGGGGAGAATTCCTTGTGCAGATGCACTTTCTGTTAAGTCTTCAAATTTCCGTGTAAATTCTGCGTGTTAACATCAATAAAATATTCATACCAATAGAATATTGACCAAGAAAACAAACATATATTATTTAATGAATGATTGCTTCTCAGTCTATTTGAAGTAATTAAAAAGAAATTAGTTGGAAAATTTTCATTTTAAATATTTATTAATTATAATTATTTAAACACAGATTCAATTAAAACAATTTCATGTTACCTGTGACTTGATTAGTGGTGAATGTAAGAAGTGTTGAATTGATGCCACTCAGTAAACTGTGAAATCTGTATCCAACTTGACTTCACGAATCGATTTGTTCATCTCTTATTACATATTTTATTTGGGGCAGAAAATGAAGACAACACTTGCAGTAGAGAACACGCCGCTTAGAAATCTACACACTCAATCTATCCCTGACCAACCCAATCTCTTAAACATGCAATCTCTTTTGAGAAGTGATCAACCTGAAAAGTTGCACACTCTTGACAAAATTGAAAGTAACCTTAAGCATCAATGACCTTAAGCATTTGAAACATACGAGTACAAGTCAAAAAATAATGATAAAATAAAGTGGATTAGGCTTTTGGTCATTGGGAGGCTTTGCCTCTAAAAGTACTGCATAGGGAGGTGTTGACCCTGAAACTACTGCAATGTTATCTATTTGTAATTGAGATTTACCAAAAATAGTTTCTATCAACTAGTGTCAATGCTCCAGCCTTGAAGGATTCAGGAGATGCTAAGGGTTCAGCAACAATGAAGAATAAGCATATTCTTCTCTTGACGTAATTGGGGGCAATGAGGGAGAAGATAGCAATTTTTAGGAGAGAACTAAGGCAAAACAGAACAATAGAATACGAAGGTTAGGCAAGCAAAGAAACCACAAATTGGATGCCAGAGAGACTAACTAAAATATGGAACAATCCAAGAAAACAAACAAAAAGAATGGGAGCAAAATTTTTGGAAATAAAGACAACCGGCATTGGAGAAACCTAGAGCGAGTAACAAGTTAGAATAACCAATCAAATAGTAAATACACACAAAGATACTCAATTAAAAACTGTGACTAAACCAAACGGTAAAAACTCGGCCATCAATTCCAACTAACACAAACATCTAACAACATGGTTGTTTTGAGTGCCCTCGAAAATTCTCACGAATCATCAGAAACAAATATTGTAAACGGTACAAGATGGACTAAACATATAGCACATGTAGGAAGGTATGAGTTTGGTCCCACATTAGAAACATGTAAAGATCAAGTTAAGAATGCATAAAAAAAATCCAAATAGATAATATTTTACTAAGATAAAAACAATTAAGAAGATTGTGTTTGCGGGAGTAGAGAAGAAATTGATGATAAGACGAGTACTCATTTTTGTGTTACCCTGATACCAGTCGTGACATCTTGCCCTACCAACTATGGTTTTAGTTCTTATCAGTGAGACAAAAAAGATTAGCATGGTTGGGGTAAAATTGCATAAAAAACAAAACAAAAGGACTTCAAAGACATAACATCTATTTCTCTTGTTAGAAGTGATTCTATGCAATGGAGAAGTTAAGAGCTACTGCCAATCTACAGTTTGTATTTAAACACACAACTGACAGAAAAAGTGATTCCAACTCTCTTTTTGAACTGCCTGTAGTAGGAAAACTTTTCACATGGTTTAAGTCTAATGGATCGGCAAAGAGTAGATTAGACCGTGTTCTCGTCTCGGAAGAGTGGATGGAGTCATGGCCTATGTGTAAACAATATGTGTAGCGAAGGGAAGTCTTGGACCACTGTGCAATAGTGGTAAAAGCTGTGGATAAGGACTGGGGACCCAAACCATTCCGCTCTATTGATGCTTGGTTTATGGAGAAAGGGTTTCGAGAGATGGTGAAGAACAAATGGTTATCATACTCTGTGCAGGGGAGTGCTTTTATAAAGATTAAGGAGAAATTGAAGTCTCTGAAGGGAGATCTGAAAGTCTGGAATAGGGATGAGTTCGACAACCTCCACACAAGTAAGA
The DNA here is from genome assembly GCF_051622355.1 of Phaseolus vulgaris. Classification (NCBI taxonomy): domain Eukaryota; kingdom Viridiplantae; phylum Streptophyta; class Magnoliopsida; order Fabales; family Fabaceae; genus Phaseolus; species Phaseolus vulgaris. The sequence continues at coordinate 34,942,127 of NC_143504.1, forward strand.
AGAGGATTCTGCAGGATCTGGAGGCCTTAGATTGCCTAGATTGCATCAATGACCTAGGGGAAAATGATAGACTAAAGAGGTACGAATTGGTAGGTTGTTTGAAGGAAACTGAAAAGAAGATAGACTCTCTCATTTGTCAAAAAGCTAGAGCAAAATGGTTCAAGGACGGGGACTTGTGTACCAGACTCTCTCTTTAGTGATTGACGAATGCCAATCGGCTTTCCTCAAAAATAGAGGGATTCTTGACAGCATGCTCATGGCTAATGAGGTGGTACAGGATCTAAGAAGGGGAGGGAAGAGTGCTTTGTGCTTTAAGATGGACTTTGAAAAAGCTTACGACTCAGTCAGATGGGAGTTTCTATATGAAATGTTGAATAGGATGGGGTTCGATAGCAGATGGGTTATGTGGATCAAAGGATGTCTGGAGAGTGCAACGGTGTCTGTGCTTGTCAATGGTAGCCCTACAGAGGAATTCAAGCCGACGAGAGGGTTAAGGAAGGGTGACCCTCTTGCTCCTTTTTTGTTCATTGTGGTTGTGGAAGGGCTGGCTGGGCTAGTAAGGTAAGCGATCAAGGCAAACCTCCTATTTGGGATAAAAATAGGAAGAAAAGAGGTAGAACTTAGCATCCTTCAATTTGCGGATGACACCTTGTTTTTATGTCAGGACTCCTTCAGTAATATAATTACCTTGAAGTCTATTCTTAGGGGATTTGAGCTAGCCTCAGGGTTGAAGATTAACTTCCACAAGTCAAAGCTAGCAGGTATAAATGTGCTGAAAAGTAATTTGGACTGCTACGCAAAGACTCTGAACTGTGGCTAGATGGTTGTACCTTTCAACTACCTAGGCTTAGAAGTGGGGGGTAATCCGAGGAAGAAAAAGTTTTGGAACAAACTAAAGTCAAGACTTAGTGTGTGGAGAGGGAGATTTCTCTCAATGGCAGATAGATTGTGTCTAATAAAATCTGTTTTATCTGCTATGTCGCTCTATTACCTGTGTTGAATCAAGTGGTGTTCAAGCTTTGAAGAATCCAAACCCTTTGAAGGATGTTGAAGCCTCTACTGTGCTTGATGTTGCTGTGCTGGTTTAGCTTAGTTCTGGGGTAGTTTAAGTGTTGTAATCCACCCTTTGATTAAATCTAAAGCATAGGCGTTCTCAATCTTTGTGAAAGTAAAATGTTTTCAAACTAAGTTAAAACAACCGATTGTTTTGTCAAAACAACCGATTGTTTATACTTAGGTGTTTTGAGAAAAAGATGGAAAACTGTTTTTAAAATGGTTGAACTGTTAAGAACCAAAACAACCGATTGATTCGAGGAAACAACCGATTGTTTGTTTTGGGACCATAACAGAAAAACTGTTTTATCTTTGACTGAGCATTAAATGTTTTAACTGCTTACGCTCCAGTCATTAAATGCTTTGACCAATCTTTTAATGCAATTTAAGAGTTTGTTAAGATTTGATAACAAACTACATCTTTGAATAAATTCAGAAAAACAGATTTGACAATTAATCTTTGACAAGTTTTTGCTAAGAGTTTTTGAGTTTTTCAAAGAGCTGAGATTGCTAAGAGTGTGTGATTGATCAAAGTTGTGGAATAGGATTCTGCTTGTATTGATTTCAGATTATCTTTTGTAACAAGTGTAATCCTTGTAATCTGTGAAACAAGTTTCGTTTTTGTGTTTGCTAAGATTGGCTGTGTGTTCTTGAGGGGATCAAGATCAGCAATCTTGGTGTAGGTGTGATGGAAGAGGGCCAAGCTCAACACCCCATGAAATACAAGAACCAAATCAAGAGCGTCTAGGAGGGAGTGAAGAGCGTCTAGGAGGGAATGAAGAGCGTCTAGATGGAGAGCGTCTAGGAGGAAGAGGAGACCGTCTAGGCCCTATCACTAGATCCATGGCCAAGCGTCTCCATGCAGATTTGGGTCAAGCTACGGATGGTAGAGAAAGCAACTTGTACATGCTATATGAAGGCCCATTAGCGGTAGCTTAGTATTTAGTGTAGTGTGAATAGCATAAACTTGTTTCCATGTGATTTACCCTAGATTTGCTCACGTTGTAGAACATTTCTTCACATGGCCGGCTGATGAGAATCAAATAAAGGAGGCTTTTATTAATGAAGGAAGAGGACATCCACCCTCACATTTGAAGTTCTTCCTTCTAGTTTTCTCAAAATTAAAAGAAGACATAAAATAAAGATGAGGCCCAAGCCCAAAGCCCAAGCCCAAGCCCAAGCCCAAGAAGGCCAAAGCCCAACAAGCCCAAGTCCATCCCATGAGGGGCAAGGCCAAGCATTAAATAAAAGAGCATCTTTTAGGAGTATGAATATGTAAAATAAAGGAGTATGAATATTAAATAAAGGAGTGGATATTAAATAAAGGAGTATGAATATGTAAAATAAAGTCACATTGTCCATGTGACTTAGGAGAGTAGGTGTAGGTGTAGTTTTTAGGAGGTGTCATAGTAGAAAAAGGTCACACCTCCCATGTGACTTGTTTTTGGTGGGAATTTCAAATGAGTTTTATTTGAAATTTCCCACCTATTTTCCAGCACCCTCACACTATAAATAGAGGTGTGGGCTCTTGTAAAATTCAGATTGGAAATTAGTAATACAGAAACTCTACTCAATTTGAGAGAGAATTTGTGAGAACTTGTCTTCTCCTTCACCTTGTCTTATCTTGAGTGCAATTGGTTCTCTCAAGTGGCGGCACTAGCTCACTCATCTTGGAGCCTTCACCATCCAAGTGGTGTGATCACCAAACCAAGTCTTCCATCTCCATAAGTTCTTCTTTCTTTCATCTTCATGTTCATATGAAATTCCTAAAACATGTTTAGTTTCTTTTGTTCGGTTCATCTTCCTTTTCTTGCACTTATGTTCGACTATTTTCAATTGTTTCTGTTTTAATTCGGTTCAGTAGCTTCTTTTCATAATCTGTTCGGTTCAATTGTTTTCTTAAGAGTTTCAATCGGTTCATTTGCCTTTCTACACAATTTGTTCGGTTCAATTGACAATAGATGGATCTTCCATATGAGTTTGGTGTTTGGTGCAAGTTTTGGTGAGTTATTGAAACATAGAACATTGATCCAATTCTATTAAAAGTGCCTAAGCTATCTCCAACTCAAGTTGATTCCATAGAATGTCAAAGAATCATCTTTATCTTGCTATTGATTTCATATCACCGGCCATGTGCTCCATGTGATGTAATTTGCATTTCATTTTGATTAGCATTAGGGTTGCATTATGGTTCTCCTTAGCCTATAAAAGGAGGAGCCTACACCTTGTATTTTCAAGATTGAATAGAGTATTGTTATGCTACCAATTTAGTGCCATACATTACTCCTTGCCTAGCTTCTAGGTTTTAATCTTCATTTCACCACCTTCAAAGGGGCTGGCCGAACCTCCCCATTTCCACACTCTTCATGCACCTTCAAGGTCACCACACCTCTTAGGAGGACCTTGTTCATCTCTTCCATTAAGCTTCCGCACCATCTTCCACAACCATCCAAGAAGAGCTCATAGGAAATCCATCATTTGGTATCATGAACTATGTTTCTTCAAAGATGAGTATCTCTTTGTCATTTTCTTTTTGAGTTCTTATTTCCTAGTTGTTCATCTTGATTCCATATTGTCTTGCTGTTTTAATTTTCGTTTTGAATTGGTGTGCTGTTTTGAATTTCCAATCGGTGCATCTTGTTCAATTGTTCTTGAGCAATCTTTGTGCAATTTTTGGTAGGATTCCATATAGTTTGTGTTGCTGTTTTTATTTTAGGTATTTGAGTCCTTATTGCAATTTTAATTGGTTCATATTGTGTTCATTTGAGTCTTTTAATTTCTGAATCTATATGTGTTTTGTCTAGTCATGTTCTTCCAAAAATGTCATCAAATCCTAGTAGTACTTTTTTTGGCTTATTTGTTTCTTGTTTTTGGTATAAATGCTTGATCTGAATCTGCTGTGTTTTTGATCCTTTGGTGCTTTTTATTTTTAGTTTGAGTTCATATTTGTGTGTTAGATCCACACAAATTCCTTTCACTAATTCCATTGTGTTTCCTTTGGTATATCATTCTGTTTTTATTTCCAGATTTACAGAATCCTCTGTTTTACACCATTATGTTTTGGCTGATTTTGCTTATGAAAATTAAAATACACATAAGAAATTTCCGAGCCTCTGGATTTTGCAAGATTGAGGTGTTAGCAAGAGGACAAAAAAATAATCAGTTCAAAAAAACAAATAGAAAAAAAATGATAAATATTACAAAATCATTCTGTGAGGTTCTGTAAAATCAGAAAACATGCTGTTCCTAAAGGTCTTATGAAGTGGATTCTGTACCGTCCCGTATCAGGGCGTTGACTAAGTCAAAGTCAACGACTGGAAAGTCAAAGTCAACTCGAGGCGTCGCCCAGGTGTAGAGACGCCAAGAGGAGGCGTCGCCTGGTTGGAGGCGTCGCCAAGGCAAGGCGTCGCCTGGGTGGAGGCGTCGCCCAACCAGGGCGTAGCCAGATCAAACAGTGTAAAAGTAAGGCAATCACAGTATGGTTCCCCGATACCCATGGGTAGGAAAGACCATGGAGGGAGCGACGCCGTGGGAAAGCCTCAGGACCCGATATCTCGGGAAAGTGATAAAGAGAAGGAAAAAGTGGCTTCAAGGCCATAGTGATAGTACCAGTGAAGGGCAGCCTGACTCGTGAAGTACCCCTGCCGCCCCAGAGACGCCTTCGGGACAGATACGACCCAAGAGGAAGGTCACGCCCAGGATAACCGGGTGCAGGGTGCGAGAGGAAGGCAGATACGCTCTCAGAGTAAGTGGCTAGATACTTGGGGGCATGAGTTGGCACCCAAAAAGCCACCCCTAGCGCAGTAGCACTCCCAAGCAGGAGGGCTCACACGTAGAGACGTCCCCAGGTGGGCAGAAACGCCCCCAGATGGGGTCATGGCGTCGTGAGGCCCTCCACGTGTACGACAGCCATGCCAGAATAGAAACACCCTCTAGTCAGGTGCCAGGTAATTAAAGATATTCAATACAGTTTCCCTTTCGAGCATTCAGGTACTATTAGGGCTCCCGAGCGTTTCAACGTCTTAAATGCGCTACGTTTCGTAATTAAGCGCTTTAATGAGTGCGTTACGTTTGAGATTAAAAGCGCTTTAAGACGCTTTAAATGCTGGGGCAGTTTAAATAGCGTTGGGAATGTCGGAAAAAGGGTTGGAACCTTTGGCAAATTTACGAGAAACTCTCTGGTTGCTTGCCCGTGCTTTAAGATTACGTACAAGTGACTGGAGAACATTTTTGCCTGAAGGAGACAACACACACACATATACACAGTTCTTTACCACCTTCAGAGTGCCACACGCGGTGCTCAGATATGTGGGTGGACAGTTTTTTTGGTGTTTCTTGCTGGCTGACTTGAGCGTCGGAGTGCACACGGCCGCTAGGGTGCCTCTTTGTCCCCTTTTTTTGCAGGAATCCGCGGGCAACCAGCGGGAAGGAGACCCCAGCTGACGGTTGAGGTCGTGCACGAAGACGTCCCGGTCAACCGGACGGAACATTTGGCGCCCACCGTGGGGCCGATATAAAACATCAGTCCCATCACAAGTTCGAGAAGGTTTATCAAGTTACAGTAACGGTGAAGGAGTGTGGAGCGACAATGGCCCCCACCAGACGAAGAGCAGCGCGCGCAGCCCCAGCAGACCTATCCACGCAGCAGGTCCTGGAAATAATGAGGGGGCTGTAGCAGGACATGACGGATTCGAAAATGGAGCAGGAGCGCATGCAGGCAGACCTTGACGCCTCGCATGAGCGGAACGAAGAGCTCCACCGTGTGAATGAGGAGTTGCGTCAGGGCCTGAGAAACGATAGGAGGCGGCCTGGGCATGACGAGACGGAGAACCAGTCCCCACCAAGGGAGTTTTCCACTCCTTTCTCACAGGAGATCCTAGACGCAGCGATCCCGAACACGTTCGCGGGACCCAAGGTGATCTTCACCGGGATGGAGGACCCAGAGACGCACCTGGCTGCATTTCACACGCAGATGGTCCTGATAGGCGGTTCTGATGCTGCCAAGTGCAAGCTCTTCATGAGCACCCTGACCGGGATGGCTATGGACTGGTTCATTAGCCTCCCCGAGGGCCATATCACGTCTTTCCGCCAATTGTCGCGGTTATTCAGAGAACAGTACTTGGCCAACAAGGCCCCGCCGCCGGTCTCTTACGACCTGTTTGACGTGAAGCAGTATCGGGGGAGACCCTGAAGGAGTATATCAATCGCTTCGGGGCCCAGGTTGTGAAGGTTGGTACAACAGAGGAGCCTATGATCGTGTACGCATTTGTGAAAGGCGTATGCCCCGGCCCCTTTGGAGAATCTATTATCCGCAATCGCCCTAGGACTTTCGCTGAATTACGGCGTAGGGCGGTAGAGCATATTGCTTCGGAAGGGGAGGTATGTGTGAAGCGCACCAGCGCCGTGCCCTCGCGCCCGAGGGGACCAACGCGAGTTCAACCCGTCCGAGTCAATGAGACCACGATGGGAAGAAAGAAACCAGAGGCGAGACGCCCCTACGAGGCCAGAAAGCCCCAACCCCGGGGCCCCGCAGGAGGCGAACGCCCCGCCAGAGAAAGAGCAAGACCGGCGAGGTACAACTTCGTAGTTGAGTTGAAGGATTTGATCGCCGTACCCAACATAGCCGAGAGGCTGAGACGACCGGCGAAGACCGACAAGGTGTTAGGGCCCCGCAAAGACTCTTGGTGCGAATTTCACGAGGCTTTCGGGCACCAAATTGATAATTGCCTGTCGTTGGGCTACCAGCTAGATGAGCTGGTGAGGACTGGGTTTTTGAAAGATTATGTCGCAGATTCCACCATGACCGCCACCTTGCCGCCGCCGGCAGATGAGCCAGCACACGAGATGCCTGTGCTTGGCGAGGTCCACACCATTGCTGGAGGCTTTTCCGGCGGAGGACCCACAGATGGCGGCGTATCTAAAATACGTCCAGTTGTTGAGAGGGGCGTTCAACGCTCTTGAGTTAATACACGTCCCGAGGGAGCAGAATGCCAGAGCTGACCTGCTCGCAAAGCTGGCCAGCTCAGGCAAGGGGGATAGACAGAGGACAGTGATCCAGGAGACTCTCAAAGCTCCGCGTCGATTCGTGGAAGACAACAGGGTGGATGTCCTCCAGATTTATGCATCAAGGGGAAGGCCGAGGAGTCATTCCTCATTGACCCAAGATACGCAGAGGGCGCCCCGCATCAGTATATACGCGGGTGTGTCTGAGGAAGAGCAGATGCAGGTCTGTGTCCTGTCCAAGGGAGACACCTGGATGACGCCCTATAAACGATACCTGGCGGATGGGGCCCTTCCAGTGGACCCTGAAGAGGGTAAGAAAATCAAAAGAAATGCCGCAAGATATACTTTGGTGGATGGGGTGCTGTTCAGGCACGGTTTCGCTCACCCTATCCTAACATGCGTCAGTGGCGATGAGTGCACCAGGATAATGGCGGAGCTACACGAAGGCATCTGCGGAAGCCATGTAGGAGGAAGGTCCTTAGCCTCCAAGGTAATACGCGCAGGTTTCTTCTGGCCAACAGTGAAAGAGGATTGCGCACGGCACGCCCAGCGGTGTAAGCAATGCCAAAAGCACGCCGACTGGCACAAGGCGCCGCCAGAAGAGTTGCGGTCCATATACAGCCCGTGGCCTTTCCACACATGGGGAATTGACATCCTGGGCCCTTTCCCACTGGCAATCAGGCAGATGAAATATCTGATCGTCGCCATAGAATACTTCACTAAGTGGATAGAGGCAGAGCTCGTGGCACAAATCACTGCGCATAAGGTACAACATTTTGTGTGGAGAAACATCGTGTGTCGCTTTGGCGTACCCAGGCGCCTGATATCTGACAACGGGACCCAGTTCGCCAGTCAGCAGTTGAGAAATCTGTGCGCTGAAGTGGGAATCAAGCAAGTGTTCGCGTCGGTCGAACACCCCCAGACCAATGGACAAGTAGAGTCAGCAAACAGAGTTCTGCTGAGGGGGTTAAAAAGAAGGTTAGAGAAGGCCAAAGGGGCGTGGGCGGAAGAGGTGCCAAGGATTGTATGGGCATACCACACCACGCCCCAATCCTCTACTATGGAGACACCTTTCAGTTTGGTGTACGGGTCGGACGCGATGATTCCAGTAGAAATACACGAAAGCTCACCGCGTTTTCAAAACTTTGTGGTGGAGGAATCTAATGAGGAGAGACGGGTAAACCTGGATCTGCTAGAAGAGGCCAGGGAAGAAGCTAGAATAAAAGCTGAAGCGATGAAAAGAAGAGTGGAGCGGCAATATAGCTCTAAAGTAAAGCCGCGACAGTTTCAGGTGGGCGACCTAGTGATGAGGAAAGCTCACCTATACGAGTTGGAGAATAAGTTGTCTCCCAAGTGGACCGGGCCCTTCAGAGTTACCGAGGCTAAGGGCAACGGTTCGTACAACCTGGAGACTTTAGATGGAGGCCCTATCCCGCGCAGTTGGAATGCAGCCAACTTAAAATTTTATTTCAGTTGACTTATGTAAGCAGCATGTAACAATTTAGTTGAAGGGGACGCTCTTTTTCCCTTTCGGGGGTTTTTTAATGAGGTCACCCTAATAAATGGAAAAACCAGTTGAGAAAAAGAAGTGTCTTGGTTTTCAGCCTTTATCTTTCCATGTTAGAAGTAATGTGATGCGCCGCCTAGGCCATGGTGTCGCCAAGGAAGAAGGCGTCGCCTAGGCCATGGTGTCGCCAAGGAAGAAGGCGTCGCCTAGGTCTTGGCGTCGCCCAGAAAGAAGGCGTCGCCCAAGTAAAAGCATGCATCGTTGGCAGAACGAGACGAAAGGAAGTCACGCGGTATATGAAGCATATGCAAAGTAAAGTGGCGTTGTAAAGAATTATGATATTGAAAAGTTGTTGTTACAAGCAATGTTCAGTACAAAATGCAAAAACACAAACAAGCCACTTCTCAACGCTCATCAGTGTCATCACTGGAGGAAGGCGAAGCCCCTTTCCCAGCCCGCAGCGCTCGAGTAAGTCGTGTCCTCTTTTCTTGGCTTATTTTCGAACCTGCACAAAGGGAACAGATGTATTAGCGACACCGTGAAGAAAGACAGGCACAGTTAGAAAGTGACGAAGGCCGAAGTTGCCTAAGGCAGTGGTTCTCACATATGTACTTCTCAAGAGTCCTAGCGTTGAACTCCAAGCTGATCACCGTAGCAGAGTCAAAGCCTCCCGCCTCAGCAAGAATCCGGCAAGCTATTTGATCACTTGGAGCCAGATTCTTGAGGGGTTTGGCTTTGAGGGCCTTTTCCTCTCTCACCCAGTACAGTGGAAACCCATCCAGAGCGTCGGGAACAAGGTCAGTACGACAGATCTTGAAGAACCGGCCTTTCCACCCGGTGAACGAGCTCTGGAAGGGTGTGAAGAGAACCCTCCCGGGCACATTACTGAGAGTTACCCAGAGGTTGTGTCTCTGTCTCTTCACCTCAAAGAAGTGAAGAAAGAGGTCAACCGAGGGTGCACAACCCAGAAACCCGAAGAGAACGTCGAAGGCCTTGACAAAGGCCCAGCTGTTGGGATATAACTGGGCCGGAGCAACGTTGATCTCCGTCAGCAGTTCCTTCTCAAACCAGGAGAAGGGTAAGCGCACCCCGATGGTCTTGAACACCACCTGGTAAAAGTAAAAGAAAGGGACCCCGTCGTTGGCCCGTTCGTCTCCACACACTGGCTCCCCCAGAGTGCAAGGGAGCACAGCGATGTCGTCATCGTGCCTCCTTGCGAAGGCCCGGTGGTCATAAGAACACAACTCCCCTTTGTGTTCCCGATCGGCCCTGGTGGAGAGCAAGCATGAACACTCATCAAGAAGTTCACTCGAGGCCCAAGGGTACAAGTCTTTGGGACGGACCCTGGAGGAAGCATCGTGCGAAGACATTCTTTAACAAGAGCAGGATGGCCAGAAATGCAAGAGTTGAGCGAGGGGAGCGAAGGTTAGAACAACCCTTCGACAGAGAAGAGAGGGTGCAAGAAGGAAGGGTGCAAGGAGAAAGAACGCAAGTAGGTTATGAAGAGTGAGAAAATGGTGAAGATAGTTCCAGAGTTTGAAGAGTTAAATAAAGCGGTTAGAGCGCCAAACGACGCGAACGGATGCACCGTGCGATTGATACACGTGGCAGAAGATGAAAGGATGACGCTGGCACCACTGGTTTAAATCAGAAAATGTCGTATCAGCAGAATATCCAGTGGTACGATGCGCCGCCGAAAGTGAGCCAGGGGCACAGCAGGAGTCAGAAAATGGAATGACTAGATACCCCATCAACCATGCGAGCAGCGCCACGTGGATCAAGTCGAATGACAGAAGGTCCCATCAGCTATACAAGGAGCGCCACGTGGATGGCACAGGCAAAGTCTTGGGCTCTTCGCTGTTATCAGGCATTGACCAAGGCAAGAATTAAAGTCAATGTCGAAGTAAAGGTAACGCCCGAGGCGTTGCCAGGAAGGACGTAAAGGGCGATGACAGCGCGAGATGTCGCGGGCGTCGCCAACCCAAATACCGACTGGCGTCACCTCCCCGATAGCCACAGGTAGGAAAGACTGAGGAGGGAGAAGAAATGAAAGAAAGGCAAAGTTAGTCACAGACGTTACCTCCCCGATACGCACAGGTAGGAAAGACTGTGGAGGGAGATGAGATCGCCAAACGCCAGCGAATCGCTGGTAGGGTGTTCCCCGATACCTATGGGAAGGAAAGACCATGGAGGGAACAGACCCCCACAGCACTCAGCGTTTTAGACACCCGGGGACGATACAGTGCTGCTTTAGCAGGCCTCTCCTTAGGCGTGGGCGCCGAGCGTTAAAGATCAAGAAAAGGGCCTTTCGGTATCAGAGACGTCCTGTGGACGATACGGCGCCATTTAGTGAGCCTCTCCATGGGCGTGAGGGTTGGCGGGCGACCTTACCCAATCATACCAAACCGCCCAACGAAGTGAAAGAAATGGGCAGAACCCAGATAAAGTAAGTGAAGCGCGAGAAGGGAAAAGATGAGAATGAAATCGCATAGGCAGAATCGTATGTGACAAAGAAATAAAGGCAACCATACGAACGTCCTAAATCAGTAACAAGAGTGCGGATAGTTTAAAGAATTACAAGTTTTGACAGATAAAATCAAAAAACGAAGGTAAAGAATGAAGAGTTAAGCTTGAAGAGGAAGGTGGCGGATGAGGGGCAGCGGTTCAGTCGTTCAAGTCCATGGGCACGACCTTCCCGTCGACTACGTGGTGTGTGGGGTCGCAGTTCGAAAGGTTGACGCCAGGATTCTCGCAGGACGCCTGGATCAGGGCCTCTTGGAACCCCTCCTCGAAGGTACCCGCCATCTCCTGGATAAGGGACTTTTTCTCCTTCTCCAGTTCCTCAATGGCGGCGTCTCCAGAGGCCACCTGCTTCTCTAGAGCCTCTTTCTCCACGCGAAGCCGGCTAACCTCGACCTGCAGTTTGTCGTAGTCAACTCAGAGAAGGTCCATAGCTTTGGCCTGGGTGACCATTTCCTCCTCCATCCGCTCCACCTTGGCAGCCTGTTCACAGCAACGGTCCTTCAGGTCCTTGTGAGTTTCTGCATCCGCTTTGACCACTTCCTGAAGACCCGCTACTTGCACTTGAAGAGCAACTTCCCGAGTGTAGAAGCCTGCCTGGAGCTCCAATGCCTCCGCCAGACGCCTCTCTGTTTCCGCTTTGGACTCTTGTATTTGTCTCAGGGAAGTTTAATAGGCTTCGTTCTGGCGTCCCAGGACCCTCATTTCCTCTTCCAGAGTAGATGCTTTTGTTTCCAAGGCTTGGAGGGTATGAGCTTGCAGGACCGCGTTTCTGGCCTGGGAGCGCCATTCAAGAGCGACCGCCAAGAAGGCCCCCAAGTAGAAAGGCATGCCTTCCCTCCTGTCGGTACCTTCTGGCATAGTCCCGCCGCTGAAACCCCTCATCAGATGCATGATTGGAGGAGGGATGGCGATGAAGTCGGGGGCAGCAGCGTCGGGAGCCGGGGAAGCAGTGGTTTCCGGCGGCGGCGGAGGCGACGCAGATTCGGCGCCTTCCCCCCTTTCCTCTTGGAGTATCCTAGGAGGGAGTGAGGTTGCGCTTGGAGGGTTGTCCATAAAGCGGTTCCCTCCCTGCGGCGACGTCTCTACCAGAAGTAGAAAGGCATGCCTTCCCTCCTGTCGGTACCTTCTGGCATAGTCCCGCCGCTGAAACCCCTCATCAGATGCATGATTGGAGGAGGGATGGCGATGAAGTCGGGGGCAGCAGCGTCGGGAGCCGGGGAAGCTGTGGTTTCCGGCGGCGGCGGAGGCGGCGCAGATTCGGCGCCTTCCCCCCTTTCCTCTTGGAGTATCCTAGGAGGGAGTGAGGTTGCGCTTGGAGGGTTGTCCATAAAGCGGTTCCCTCCCTGCGGCGACGTCTCTACCAGAAGAGGAACCCGCGCGGATTTTCTCCTTCTGAAGGGTGCCACCCCTTCCGAATCCTCGTCATCTGAAAGAATCTCCAAAACCCTTTTCCCTTTGTCAAGGGGGGGTGGAGCCGGTGACGAGGCCGCAGCTAGGGGAACAGCGGCGATAGGCGAAGGAGAGTTGGGAGTTGGAAGCAAGTCGGAGCCAGGTGGAGACGTCGGAGATGGGCTAGAAGCAGCTTCAGCAGTGACTGGAGGCGGCGGTGACGGAGCCGGTGGGAGAACCGGATTGGCAACAGGGCTGGAGGAGACGCCTGCCTTAGCGGCACGAGCCTCCTTCAGTGCTTTCGCCAACATTATTCTTTTGGAAACGCCCATCACTGATCCTATATCAAGACAGGCCAAACAACAAGGATTAGCACTAGAACAGTTATGCGAATTCACAATACATGAAGAGGCGTGAAAATGCAAGTAACATTGTACAACGAAAAATGGTAGCATAAGTTTAATTCAGATGAATCAGAAGGAAGATTCTGTGGCCAAATACATGCAGATAACCACAACAACTAATGCATCATAAATCGCCAAGAGCAGATACCGAAGTATGTAGAAAGCCCATGGGCATTGAATTCATTCGCGATGAGTTTGGCGGTATCGAAGACTATTCCAAGTCCCGCCAAGGCTTTGCATACATCCCGGTCAGGCGGGGCGAGCTCGTCCAGAGCCAAGGGCTTCATGGTTATAGGTTTGTCTGTCCAGTACAGGGGAAAGCCCTCTAGGATGGAAGGATCGCGCTTGGTCGCGCGTACCTTGAAGAATTTCCCCTTCCATCCTTTGAACGAATTCTGGAAGAGCGTAAGGATGATGCGCCCGGCGATGCCAGAAAAGCTCATCCAGAGACTCTTCCCTTGCTTCTTTACCTCGAAGAAGTGAAGAAAAACGTCCACGGAGGAAGGAACGCCTAGATAGCCGCAGAGAATTTGGAACCCCCTCACGAAAGCCCAACTGTTGGGATGGAGTTGGGCGGGAGCAGTGTTTATCTCTGTCAGTAGCTCTTTTTCGAAGGGAGTGAGGGGTAGACGCAGACCCACCCTCTTGAGCACCATCTGATAGAGGAAGAAGAAAGGGCATCCCCAGTATCCCGTGAGTCCGCACAAACGGGCATCCCAGGTCGCACCCGGCTTACCAGGACTTGGGAGTCGTGATTTTTGTGGAACGCATTGAAGTTATAGAGGGCAGGGTCCCCCCTATGAGCCTCCACGTCCTCAACAGAGTTCAGGAGGGAACATTCGTCCAGAAGTTCGTCGGGGGCCCAGTCATATTCGCCCTTATAATGAGACTTGGGGAGCGGGGGAGGCGCGGTGGTCTTGGTTTTCGCCATCAACGCCAATGCTGAAGATCAAAAGAGAAAGAAAGGGTTCAGAGAAAAGGGGTTTGGGGAGAAGAAAAGGGGAAAATGGAAGAACCCTAGGAGCGCCCTACCCACAAGAGAACGAAGGGAAGCGAGAGGAACAACGAAGCATACAAACAATATCCAGAGAAATACGAGAATAACGACAGTCCGAGGCAGTTTCCGATAATGCGGCGAAAGTGAAGAGTTGAGAGTGCTCGAAACCATACCTTTGCTATTGAAATGGAGGCGGTAGGAGAGTGCAGGAAGGGGAGAATCGCAATTGCAGAGAAAAAAGGTTTTGGAGGCGATGAACAGTGCGAAGTAGCAGAGTGAATGAATGTAACAGTAGGGTGAGCGCGGGGTTTGGAGTAACTTAAACGTTACATTTCGCGACTCAAGAGGCGCTAACTAAGGGCCGTAGGATCGGGCCACGCGTCAGAGGGTCGATTGCCCAGGGGAAACGCAAAGGTCTCTAAAGGAGGACCACGCGATGGGCCACGTGGCGCGCGATCAAGGGTAGCCCAAAAGGTGTTATCATCCCCATTTCATGGAATGTCCAATCGGTCATTAAGAATACCCTGTGGTTCAGAAAGTGTCGCGTCAGTAATTCAAAAAATTGCTCAGTCAGCAGAGAATGACAAGTCATCAGGAAGGCACGCGGATGGTGGGGGCAAGGCTTTAGTCTTTGCGCTGAAGACAAGTCTTCGGCTTAAGACTGGGGGGCTTGTGTACCGTCCCGTATCAGGGCGTTGACTAAGTCAAAGTCAACGACTGGAAAGTCAAAGTCAACTCGAGGCGTCGCCCAGGTGTAGAGACGCCAAGAGGAGGCGTCGCCTGGTTGGAGGCGTCGCCAAGGCAAGGCGTCGCCTGGGTGGAGGCGTCGCCCAACCAGGGCGTAGCCAGATCAAACAGTGTAAAAGTAAGGCAATCACAGTATGGTTCCCCGATACCCATGGGTAGGAAAGACCATGGAGGGAGCGACGTCGTGGGAAAGCCTCAGGACCCGATATCTCGGGAAAGTGATAAAGAGAAGGAAAAAGTGGCTTCAAGGCCATAGTGATAGTACCAGTGAAGGGCAGCCTGACTCGTGAAGTACCCCTGCCGCCCCAGAGACGCCTTCGGGACAGATACGACCCAAGAGGAAGGTCACGCCCAGGATAACCGGGTGCAGGGTGCGAGAGGAAGGCAGATACGCTCTCAGAGTAAGTGGCTAGATACTTGGGGGCATGAGTTGGCACCCAAAAAGCCACCCCTAGCGCAGTAGCACTCCCAAGCAGGAGGGCTCACACGTAGAGACGTCCCCAGGTGGGCAGAAACGCCCCCAGATGGGGTCATGGCGTCGTGAGGCCCTCCACGTGTACGACAGCCATGCCAGAATAGAAACACCCTCTGGTCAGGTGCCAGGTAATTAAAGATATTCAATACAGTTTCCCTTTCGAGCATTCAGGTACTATTAGGGCTCCCGAGCGTTTCAACGTCTTAAATGCGCTACGTTTCGTAATTAAGCGCTTTAATGAGTGCGTTACGTTTGAGATTAAAAGCGCTTTAAGGCGCTTTAAATGCTGGGGCAGTTTAAATAGCGCTGGGAATGTCGGAAAAAGGGTTGGAACCTTTGGCAAATTTACGAGAAACTCTCTGGTTGCTTGCCCGTGCTTTAAGATTACGTACAAGTGACTGGAGAACATTTTTGCCTGAAGGAGACAACACACACACATATACACAGTTCTTTACCACCTTCAGAGTGCCACACGCGGTGCTCAGATACGTGGGTGGACAGTTTTTTTGGTGTTTCTTGCTGGCTGACTTGAGCGTCGGAGTGCACACGGCCGCTAGGGCGCCTCTTTGTCCCCTCTTTTTTGCAGGAATCCGCGGGCAACCAGCGGGAAGGAGACCCCAGCTGACGGTTGAGGTCGTGCACGAAGACGTCCCGGTCAACCGGACGGAACAGATTCCTAAGGGAAATAAAGCTTTAATTGATGAGTATAAACCAGATGGACCCACATTCATAAGGGGACTAAATCTTTGTACTTGAAAATCTCTTTTGTAGGAAATCTTGGAGGAGAGCAAGCAACTATGGTACTTAGATAGTGGATGCTCCAAGCACATGACAGGGGACAAATCAAAGTTCCTGTGTATCTCCTTTAAGCAAGAAGGTCATGTCACCTATGGAGACAACAACAAAGGAAGGATTCTTGGGAGAGGATCCATAGGAGACAAAGACATCTTGGTAATCCATGATGTGCTTTATGAAGAAGGTCTAAAGCATAATTTGCTGAGCGTTAGCCAACTTTGTGACAAGGGATATCAAGTGATGTTCAAGACAAATACATGTGAAATTTGTCTACCCAACACCAAAGAGGTAATGTTGGTAGGTAAGAGAGTTAATAATGTGTATCGTCTAGATATCTCTTCACCATGTTGAATTGGATGTCTTCTATCCAAGCAAGATGAATCTTGGCTTTGGCATAGAAGAATTGCTCATATTCACATGAATCATTTGAACAAGCTAATTTCAAAAGATCTTTTGATTGGGTTGCCAAAACTCAAGTTTGAGAGGGATCACATTTGTGAAGCATGCCAAAAAGGGAAACAAGTGAAAAGTTCTTTCAAAATTAAAAATGTTGTTTCATCTTTGAGACCTCTTGAACTTCTTCACATGGATCTCTTTGGACCCCCAAGAACTATGAGTCTTGGTGGAAATTATTATGCTCTTGTTATTGTTGATGACTTTTCTAGGTACACTTGGACTCTTTTCTTGGAATCAAAGAGTGATGCCTTTTCTGCATTCAAAAAGCTAGCAAGAAGACTACAAAACACAAAGAACAGCAACATAGGTTCTATTAGGAGTGATCATGGAGGAGAATTTTAGAATGAGAAGTTTAGCAAATTCTGTGAGAAGTTGGGAATTCTGCACAATTTATCTGCTCCAAGAACACCACAGTAGAATGGAGTGGTAGAAAGGAAGAACAGGTCTCTTGAAGAGCTTGCAAGGACAATGCTTAGTGAATCATCACTTCCTAAGTACTTTTGGGCAGATGCAGTGAGCACCTCATGCTATGTGATGAATAGGGTGCTTATAAGGCCTATTTTGAAGAAAACTCCATATGAACTTTTCAATGGAAGGAAGCCTAACATCAGTCACCTCAAAGTCTTTGGCTGCAACTGTTTCATTCTCTACAATGGAAAAGAAAACTTGGGAAAGTTTGATGAGAAAGAGGACCTTGGTATCTTCATAGGTTGTTCACTCACAAGTCATGCATATAGAGTATACAACAAGAGGTTGATGACTGTAGAAGAATCAGTTCACGTTGTCTTTGATGAGGTAGATCGCATAATCAATCAAATCCCAAAGACCAATGCTGAAGAAGATGAACAAAGCATCAGTTTGGAGAAGTTGGAAATCTGTGCAGAAAAACAACCGGTTGATTCGCAGAAACAACCGATTGAAATTCTGCAACAGAGTGAGCTTCCTAAGGAGTGGAGGATTCCTAGATATCTGTCAGTGGATAACATCATAGGGCAGATAAAGAAAGGTGTCTCCACACGTAGCTCCATCTCAAACTTCTGCAGGCACACAACTTTTGTCTCTCAAATTGAACCAAAGTCAATTGAGGAAGCTCTCAAGGATGAGAAGTGGGTTGAAGCTATGCATGAAGAGCTGAATCAGTTTACAAGGAATGAGGTATGGTTTCTTGTCCCTAAAACAAATGAAATGAATATTATTGGTTCGAAATGGGTTTTCAGGAACAAGATAGATGAGGATGGTGTGATCACAAGGAACAAAGCAAGGCTAGTTGCCAAATGCTACAATCAAGAAGAGGGCATAGATTATGGTGAGACCTTTGCTCCTATTGCTAGATTGGAGGCAGTGAGGCTGCTGCTGGCCTTTGCATGTATGGTTTTAAACTCTTCTAAATGGATGTCAAGAGTGCCTTCTTGAATGGCTACATCAATGAGGAAGTCTATGTAGATCAACCACTGGGCTTTGAAGATCATAAGTATCCCAACCATGTCTTCAAGTTGAAGAAAGCTTTGTATGGACTAAAACAAGCTCAAAGGCAGTGGTATGAAAGGCTTAGCAACTTTCTTCTATCTCATGGATATGAAAGAGGAATGGTAGACAAGACTCTCTTCATCAAGAAGTCAAATGCAGAAATAATTCTTGTGCAAATCTATGTTGATGATATCATCTTTGGTGCTACACAAGATAGATTGTGTGAAGAATTTGTGGCTGCAATGAAAGGTGAGTTTGAAATGTCTATGATGGGAGAACTATCTTTCTTTCTTGGATTGCAGGTTAAGCAAACGAAGGATGAGATCTTCTTAAGTCAATCAAAGGATTGCAAGGAGATTCTTAAGAAATTTGAAATGGAGAGTTGTGATCCTGCCGGCAACTCGAACGTGGAGGAATCGCTTCGTAGCACTCTCTGCCCTGACCACGCGACTGCGTCTTCTGCAGAATCACCCTCAGAACCTTCTCTTGGATCTCCAAATGTGACCTGCAAAATACACAGACGGCGCCTCTAGCGGCCGTTTGCACTCCGACGATCAAGTTAGTTCAACAGAACCACCAGAAACTGGAAACTTAGTAAAAATGTGTATCTGAGAAAAACTTGCACTCTGTTTTTCTTCTCCTCCCCCCCCTTCTCACTCTCCCTCTGGTTCCTCCTTTTATCTCTCTTTCCCTGTTTCTGGGCATAACAGAATTCTGTTATGCTTTTCTGGCATGTGTCAGAACCCTGTCGTGCTTTTCAGAGACAGCGTACCTTCAGAATCAGCAATGGGGAGCGTGAGAGTCTGCGCATGCCTGCGCTTGGCTGCGCCTGTCTGTACCTTTAGCGGTACGGAGTGCTCTTTTATCTGGACCGCGCCCCTCTCAGATGGTGACATGTGGAGGCCTGCAACTCACATCTAACCACACACGCGTCACTTACTGGAAGGGCTCTAGCGCCTCTCTTTGTCTGCCTAAGTTACGCCCTTGCGGAGTAACTTAGGATGCTTCTCCTATCTGGGTAAATTGCATACTCTTAGCAGAGCGTCGGGTGTGGCTGGTCTAGGCGCACTCACCAAACGTCACTCTCTGCGTAGGCGACTTACCCTTCGGGATGACACGCACGTAATGGGTTGAGGGAATCACCAATCACCGACTGGCTTACTAGTTCCCTCAGGCCACTCTCGTGCATGATTCCTTGAGGTGTGCTCATGCGAGGTCCATGCGTAACGCTCTCGCTGGGAACCTTAGTCCCAGTTTAACTGCGTGTAACACGAGACCCCGATGACAATACACCCGATGACTGATCAGTGTTTATTCGCTACTCGCGCTCTGCCCTCAGGCGCGAGTCTGGGAACTGGTCTGCTGGTGGTCACTTGGCTACTGACCACCGATCACCATTCTGGGTGATCTATCCCCCGACCCCTCTGCCGCCTGATCTGTCGGTGGTAACTTGGCTACTGACCACCGATCACCTCTCTTGGCGATCGTCCCCCTACCTCTCTGCCACCTGGTCCACGTGTCACCCTGCGAGTGGTCCACGTGGTTCTCTGATGCTGATGTCATCGACTACCGATGACCGATCGGATCACGCTCTGATACCATATTGTGATCATGTGAATGTTGACAAAGATGTTATCACAGAGTTTGAGCGGTGCGAAGCGGTGTCTCCTAGGAAAAGAACGAGAGAGAGAAACAGAGGAAAAGTAAAGACAGAAAAGCTAATCTGTTTTATTAACCACTGGGTGCAGTTTGAAAAAGGGAAACACATGAAAAAAAAAAAAAAGACAAACTGTTTATATTACAACTATTCTATTTAATAATTTAATAGTTACATGGTCTATATGATACATTTATGCAGGTTTTCACCTAAACTCAGTCATCATAACCATCAAAAGTTTTATGTGTGCATTTTACACCATACATAAAGAAAGAGCAGGCTTCAATATTAAAATACTTTAGTTTAAGAAGTGATTTGGTTTCGTTTCTTATTCAGTTCTTGCCTTTAATTAGAAATTGTTAAATTTCTTATATCATGTGATTGTGGAAATTCAGGCATCTAGTTTGAAAAGATACCCTGCCCAACTGTCACTGGGCACGTGGGCTTTGTTGGATCAACACAATCAGCTGTTTTAGCAGTAATAGCAGAACACAACAGTTCAGCATGAACTATTGGTCTCAACATTGATCTGCGGTCCATAATATTATACAGTGTAAGTATAGACAAGCAGCTGATACTTTTGCAACAAATTATGAAGGACGAAATCTAGATTTCTAATCATATCAATCATTAATTAATGGCAGGGAATTGTAGTTGCTGGTTTTGATAACAAAGTCATGCAGATTTAATGCACCTCCATGTGGGAAGAGAAGAAAATACACAAATGCAGACTTTTCTCATCATGCTCTCATGCTCTGCCCAAACATTTTTGTTCAAAACCAACTCTTAGCTAAACATTTGGTACTTTCCAATGCTCTCAACTACTTCAAAAAATAATTTTGAGTTTAAATATTTCTAACTGATTTTTTTTAAGATTAAGTTATTAATTTTGAGAGTGAAATTGATAGCAGTGTTGAATGATTCTAATTCAAGTTTTTTCTTCTTTTTTTTGTATTATTATTTTTTATTGTGCAATTATTTTTGTTTATGAAACTTTTTTTTCTCGTTTTTTTTATATTGAGGCAATATGAATATATATCTTTGTCGAATCATGATCCAAAACAAATAGATACTTTACGGATCGAATAAAAAATATATCAACTGAACAAACAAAAATTTATCTTACTAAATAATTTATCAAGATGAACCTTGATTTTGCTGATTCATTAAAGATGAAACAATAAGTCTTGAGAAGTAAGTCCGGAAAGCAGAAAATAATCAAATGACATTAGCCTCATTTTTGAGTTTGTGAATCAGCTCATCCACAGATGAAACAATAACCCCTGCTTTTCTCTTGGGAGGTTCTGTGACTTCAACTATCTCCAAATCAGATATGATTTCCACATTCAACTCCTCCGGTGTGAATTTTTGTATGGGTTTCGACTTTGCTTTCATTATGTTGGGAAGAGTAGCATACCTTGGTTGATTCAGTCTCAGATCAGTGCTGCAAGAACAAAAGTGACCAAGTCATCCAAACGTCAGAGCAACTAGATTATCAAGATTTACATCAAATGACCCAAGTATTTATGAAACAATATCATCTAAGGTAATATATAACCCATATTTGTAAATGCATATGGGTTCTTATGTCACTGCTCATTTGAATCACTTTGACTGAAGTATATGGGTAACATTGTTACTTCTTGTGATCACACAAGTTCCAAAGCATAGTTTTAACAAAAAAGAATCATCCTCACCAGATTTCTCCACAAAACTAGCATTTGAATCTCAAATGAGACATTAGTGCCAGCGTTTCTATTGTATTATAGTAATGCATATACAGTAAGTTAGTAAGTTGCTAAAATAAATTAGTTAAGGCACAAAATGAATTATATTATTGTGCACTTCGACTTCAATTCATTGCTCATTCTTCAGAGGGTGCAAGGAGCAGATAAAATTCAGAAAACTTTTAGCATCCTTATACTCTCAGCATGGTTGTGCTTGATAAGAGATAATCTTGTGAGAACAATCAAGAAACTTGATATGCTTGCATCATAAAGATGCGCATTCCAGAAAAATTTCAAGAATAGATCAAGATTTGAAGATGACACAGTGAGTTTACAATGTTCAATAAGAAACAATTCATGTTTGTATTCAGAAATTTGGTAAAGGGTACAATATTTCATGCTTCAGCGATAACTTTCAAACACTCCCATGCTAAACAAACAAATACAGAAAACAAAACGAAAACTACAATCTTACATTTAACATGATATTCCTTTTGTTCAATCACATGCAAACAAACCAGCAATATCAGCCAAAGAGAAAGCTTTCCTTACCAATTTAGCGAAAAGTTAGTTTAGAAAAGATTGCAGGTTGCTTCAGGATTCAATTGGGTTTATTTGAAATTTAGTTATGAAAGAAAAGAAAATGGAAAATCAAATGGGTCTTAGGTCACCTCCATGTGATAAAGATAAACCCAAGTGAGAGCAAGTACAAAAAGGCAAAGCTACTTAGAAATATAGATAGGGTGGATACAACATTCTTTTTAAACAAAAAAGAAAGGCACTCACGTTATTACTGCTGGTAAGTTCAGACACACAGTTTCTATACCATCATCAACCTCTCTGTCCACTGTCGCAACCCGTTTCGCTTTATCAAGGACAACCTACTGGAAAGCAGCAGTTAGTTATAAAATTATTTAATCGGAAGAAAGAATATTTCATACTTTAGCCTAAAATAATTATCAAAACAGGAGCACTGAACTGCAACTTTTCTTGGGTATCTGTTCAAAGTCTGTTCTATATGCCTACACCACGAACAATTAAGAAATCCTACCACATGAAAACTTGATTACTCTAATTCAAACCAAGCAGATGATCGGGTATCCTTCCGACAAAACAAAGTGCAAAGAGAGACTTTTTCTGAAAGCAGTGCCTAAGTAACTTGATCAGTTTGACACAAAATGAACAACAATGACCAAATTCTAAACTACTTTTGATAGAAAAATTTAGGTGAAAGGATGGCACAAGGTTTGATCTTACAAGGAATCCAGGATAAGTTTAATCAGTATCCAAGAATATTGAAGAGGTAACAAGAAACATATTTCAGATTCAGTAGAAGACTCTAGTAGTCGAGTTCCACAAAAGAGCGTAATTCCTAAAACCATCTTTGATACCTGAGTGGCTGAGGCATAATACCCTTCGGTAGAAATCATTAAAACACACACATATACCCATAATCATAAGAGCTTCAGAATTCCTGTCTATTTTCTTTATTTTCAATATAACATATTAGATTTAGGCTCTGAAGATCCCCAAACCATGGTTTGTGGAAAAGCAGCCGCTAAGTTCTTCGTTCTAAGTTGGAGCTTTCGCACAAACCACTATCTGGGGTGGGGACAGAACCAAACATGCTATTAGTGGTTGGTTTGTCATATACACATACCCAACTTAACATGTCATGTAATACCCATCCTAAAATAAAATGAACAAAGGAAGTCGTGTGACTAACGCCTAATGATTTGACAAAGGCATCAATAATCCTATTTTAGCTGGACAGGGCAATGATAAATATTAGGAAAAACTGAGAAAAATCCATTTGGTGTTCAAAGAAAAGCATTTACCTTTTTGACCAATTAGGGAAGAATGGTGGAGAGAAACAGTAAATAATCTGAATACAGTGCATTAAGATGATATGGAGACATTGTTTACTACTTATGCAGATGATGAAATGGACAACGCTGACCTTTGAAGCAAAAGTCCCTTGAGGCCAGTTGAGGAGTCCTGCTACCATTTGCCCTGTCTGATTGCAATCATCATCAATAGCCTGTAAAAAAAATAATATAAACACGTCATAGACACAACAAAACGAGTTGAAGCATAATACCAAAAACACCCGCACAAACAAAATCCTGAATTTCCACAAATACAAGGAAAGGTTAACCGTAGTAGTAATACCTGCTTGCCAAGGATGAGAAGATCGGGTTTCTCAATCTCCACGAGTTTTCTGAATATTTTGGCAACAGAGAGAGGAAATAGGGAAGCAGTGGACTCAACGTGGATGCCTCTGTTGGCTCCCATGGCAAGACCCGTTCGGAGAGTATCTACGCATTGAGAAGGTCCGATGCTGACAGCGACAACCTCGGAGGCCAAGCCAGACTCTCTGATACGAAGGGCCTCTTCCAGGGCGATCTCGCAGAAGGGGTTCATCGACATTTTCACGTTCTGGGTCACCACCCCCGTCTGCAAAGCGGCGTCGTGTTGAGCCGAATTGGGAGCGTAGATAAAAGAAAAAGGTGAGCGTATGAGTGAGTTTCTTACCTTGTCGGGCTTGACCCTGATTTTGACGGCGTAATCGACAACTCGCTTGACGGCTACCATTATCTTCATTGTGATGTGCTGAAGGTGGGGTGTGAGTTTAGGTGTGGAGGTGGAAATGATATACAGAAGAAAGAGAGTGCATATGCTGTGTTTTGCCGTACCAACTGCAAACTAAAAAAACAACACAGTTTAATCCGAGATGAACACCAACACGGTTTAAAACCGCTGTTTTAGACGTTACTTCTCAAATTAAAAAGTAGGGTTTAGTCTAATTTCACAGTAAAATAATTACACTTGTTATTGTTAGTATAGCTTTTCTACTCAATGATAATATAAAAAAAAAAACATTGTGTAGATTATTCACTCTCTGAATAACTAGAATTATTAGAATAGAATGAGCACGTAATCTAAATATGTATTATTTGGATTGTAATTTGAAATTACTCTATAAAAAAATCAATTTATAAAATTAAAAAAACAAGTATTTTAGAATATTTGAAGAAATATTATTTAGATAAGTAATTTATTAGTTATATTTTAAAAAATATATTTTTATTTATACTTGGTACACCAAGATATGTTAGTTAACCAACTGGATACATCTCACTTATCTCAAAATATAATTATTAAAACTAAGAGGTTAAGTGAGATTAACTACGTGATAAGAATAGTTATTAAATGAATTTACAAATCATGTTAACCTAGGTCTATTTGAAGAGAAGGCCAATTGAAACTCTAAAATTAATTTGACATTATATATCTGAGGTATTTTTAATAATATTTATTATTCACAACCAATATAATGACCATGAGCGTCAGAATATTTTCGCATGTTGTCCCGACTAACCGACAATCAATAATGAAACATCTTATTTATGAAGTTATAGGACATCCCAACAATACAGGAACAAAAGAAGACTATATCAATCTTACTAAGAACATTTTGACACCTATTGTGGACTCAAGTTGGATCGTATTATGGTATTTGCGGGGAACATGCACTACTGCAAAAAAAAAAAAAATTCTATGACAGTTTTATAAAATATTTTATGACGGTTCTGATGCGATATAGATTTAGGCATTATAAAAACTCTACACTTTCTATGTCGGTGAAAAACTGACATAGTAAGTTGACTTACTATGATTGTTATTTATAAATCATCATAAAATGTACAAAATACTTATCATAATATGTTCAGACAAAACTTTCTATGACTGGTATTTCTACAATTGTCATAGAAAACATGACTTACTATGATGGGTTCTCTTCAGAACCGTCATAGTAAGTGGTTTTCTATGACAAATATTCTTACACATGTCATAGTAAATAAGACTTGTTATGTCATTTATTGCAATAACCATCTTAGTAACTTTGTTTTTTTTAGAAAAACGATTGTTTTATCAATTTTTCTCCATTGATTAATAACAATAATTTGCATATTAATGTTATCCAGACAATTGCATACAAATTTTAGACAAACTCATTCATTGATCAATTTCCCATATTCATTAATAATAATTACTTGCATATAAATGTTATCCAGACAATTGCATACAATTTTCAGACAAATTCATTCATTAATCAATTTTCTTCCATTCATTAATAACACTCACCTACGTATCAATGTTATTTATACAATTGCATACAATTTACATAAAAACTCATTCATTGATCATATTTTCCCGTTCATTAATAACAATCACCTACAAATCAATGTTATCTAGACAAACTCATTCATTGATTAATTTTCTTCCATCCATTAATAACAATCACCTACATATCAATGTTATTTATAAAATTGCATAAATTTACAGAAAAAAACTCATTCATTAATCACATTTTCCTTGTTCAATAATGACAATTACCTTCATATCAATGTTATTCATACAAACTCATTCATTGATTAATTTTTTTCCATCCATTAATAACAACCACCTACATATCAATGTTATAGAAAATTGCATAAAATTTACAGACAAACCAATTCATTGATCAAGTTTTCTCTATTCATTAATAACAATCATCTGCATATCAATGTTATCCAAACAATTGCATTCAATTTCCAGACAAACTCATTCATTGATCAATTTTGTTCTTCGTTAATAACAATCACTTACATATCAATGTTATCTATACAATTGAATACAATTTAAAGAAAAACTCATTCATTAATAAGAATCACATGCATATCAATACTATCTAGACAAACCCATTCATTGGTCAAATTTTCTCCATTCATTAATAACAATCACCTGTATATCAATGTTATCCAGACAATTGCATACAATTTTCAGACAAACTCATTCATTGATCAATTTTGTTCTTCGTTAATAACAATCACTTACATATCAATGTTATCTATACAATTGAATACAATTTAAAGAAAAACTCATTCATTAATAAGAATCACATGCATATCAATACTATCTAGACAAACCCATTCATTGGTCAAATTTTCTCCATTCATTAATAACAATCACCTGTATATCAATGTTATCCAGACAATTGCATACAATTTTCAGACAAACCCATTTATTGATCAATTTTACTCCATTCATTAATAACAATCACTTGCATATCAATGTTATCCAAACAATTGCATACAATTTACAAACATTCATTCATTGATCAATAAACTAACGAAGCTTACATCTTATAAAAAACACTTAAAAAGAATGATGTCGAGTGTTTTCTAATGTCTTCTATATCTTTATCCTTGAATGGAGATGATCGTTGACTAGCTGCAAAAAAAATTGACTTAATAAATAAAAAGTGAAATTTACAATTAAATAATTAAGGTATTTGAGTAAATTTTTTATTACTTCTCTTTGTGAGTCAGTAATGTTGGCATATATGATTGTGTGAATGTGCTTCATTACATAATATCCACACTCATAGGTTTCCAATTTATGTGAACACTGCAAATTAAAACACAAATATAAGATATTTTATATCATAATTAAATAGTGGTAGGACAAATAAGTTACATTAGGTGCAATTAATTGTATCTTCTTCCTAACTACACGTGGAAGGCCTTGCAATCTCGAATGAACCTCCAAAACCCTATAAAAAGTAGACATTTGTTAATTCATATTAATCATTAAGGTATGAAATATAATATCATAAAAAACTTACGCGTCTAGTAAATGTTTGATCGCCAAAGTGTTAGTTTTCTTATGAATAAACACTGGATAACCACGAGAAAATGACGAGGAATAATGACCAACAATTGTCAATGACCCTACAAGTTATAATAATATTAATAATAAATAAGTTCTAAATTAATTAACTGTAATTTAAAATTTTATACTTACTTATGCAAGTAAGGCGCTAAATACACTATTTGCCTGCATTTTGAAATGTTTCTATTAAGTATGTTTTCACTTCACTCGCTTTATTTCCTACACTCCGAATGGCAATTAGATAAAGAAATCTATAAATATAAGCATTTTTCTTCTCGATGCAAGGGTGATGTAAATACCTTAAACATTGAAAAACTAATGTTAGAGTAAAATATGAATATATTAAACTATTTTAAAGGTTAATGAAAGTATACTAACAACAACCAAAGTTGTAGAACTGATATAGATAGTTGATCAATACCAGTAACAATCTCACAAGTATCCTTATGACATATAAAAAAAGGAACACTACTAGTCTTGCCTACAACATCATGAGGCATATCTAATTGGACAATTTGTTTTCCAATTATCACTACCACTGCACCAAGTCGTTAGAGAGAAGACATTTGTGGTTTTAGAGGGTTGACAACTTTTGAATTTTTAGACTTATCCTAAATTTAAATAAAATTAATATATAAATATAATTCGTGTGAAGATATTAAAAAGGATAAAAACAACCCTTATTACAATCGACATTTTTCCAATCTAGTTGGCTAAATGATAAAATTCCCTAGGACCTATCCTACTATTTGAACCCCTCAGTGGGCATAGGAACTCTAGCAGAAGAATCTCGAACATCTATAATCACCACTCGTATCATATCATTCTTAATCGTCCAGTGGTGAATGGTCAATCCTAACTTATAGATTTTACCTAAGACCACATAAATATATGAGAATAAAAAAAAATATAAACCAAAAATATATAATTGCAATAAAATTTACCTAAGGCCACCAAATGTTGGGGAGGATCATCAACGTACAATTCGCATTCAACAGGGATATCAACACCACCATCCCCTAATTCTTCAATAGTATGACAACTTCCCTTTGTGCTGACAAGAATAAGGGAAACCTCTAGAGGTGAAAGGGCAATAGGAGGTTGAATGGACACTCCCATGGATACTAACTTTGCTCGCATTTATAAAAACAATTCATCCCTCAAAGTGGGGAATAGGTCCTTCTTAAACTCATCTTTGAGAAGTTTCTTGTCGACCTCACTAAGTTGTGATAAAGTAACACGTCAAGCTGGAGTACCAAAGAATTGCCTAATGTCTATCCCTTGTCCAGTACCACGAACATGTCTTGGATGCTTTGGACAACCAATGGCAACCGCTTATATGTCTTCACGTCCTTGTGCAGCGAATGTTCTCTGAGAGCTTTGCTCCACCAAGTCATCCTACAAAACAAACATTTTAATGCAAATTTCAACTCCAAAATCAACTTTCATTAAAATATCAAAATAGTTTATGTCATGAGTTACTTACAATCCGCTCAGCTATGATCCATGTTTCTTCGAAGTGTAATCTCCTAATATTTTTTTGCGAGCTCTCTTCCACTTTTTGTGGTGGAGAGGTCAAGATATCAAACTAAAACCTGACTCATCACTGGAAGTTGAGGAAGAGGCCACAAAAATCATAATTCGCTCCAACCTATCATATCCACCACGAGACAATCTGTGGGGGTGAACATTATTTTTCTAAATGTCCTGTGCAACTTTTCTCCTTGCCTATTATATACCTTACACCTATAAAGAATTAATAAAAATATATGTAACAAAACAATTGAAAAATACACTTGAAATGTAAAATTTTATTTACCTGAAAGGTAGGGTCTAATAATCTCTCATGGAAAGTTTGCCACGTCTCCTCATCAAGAAACTAGTATATCTCACAAGGGTTCTTGTTACTCAACTGACCATACATATATCGACTAGTAAACATACAAAATTTTCATCATAAAAAGTAAACATAAGTAAATTGTTTACATTGTTAAGTTGGAACATTCTCCCACAACCCTTCATGATGGTCATCACGTGTGGTATGAACATCAACAACTTCAATCAACATTCAAAGTTGGCATATTTGTGAAGAAAGATGGAGTCTCACCGATATCAAGTGTTGGATCATCATTCTCAGTAGTACGATTTGTGTGGCTCTTCCTTGCATAACCACTGACCATTTTTTGTTAATAGGATCAGTGACATAAAACACTTGTTTCACTTGAGATTCCATAATGAATGGCTCTTCAATGTAAATGAAATTTTCTAGATCAACCAAGGTAAAACCCATATCATCGATGCCAACACCATAACTACAGTCAACCCACTCACCTTTAAAAACAGGCACTTTGAAACTTGTATAATCAATCACCCAAATGTCTTCAATTACACCAAAGTAATACATTGAAGCCATAACAGGATTATCCTTTAAACTAGAGAAACATTTTTCAATATGTAGAAAAGTATTTTTCAAATGTTACTTTTGTCAAAATAGAACCCTAGTGGGATTTCCATTGCAAGCAAACCATGAAAGCTCTACAATGCCACCAGAAAGCTTGGATAATCTTTCCTATAACTTTTCCTTGGCATAATCCGAGGTGTTGTTTTCAATTGTTGACCTAATCTGTTTATCAAAAGTCATCATAAACAAGTCATGTGTGGCATTAAACCTGACATGTTGGCTGGAAATAGAATACATGTATCATGGGAAAACCAAATCTATAGACCAACTAAGTCAAACCTGTTTGCATCTTTCCTCAATTGCTTTCTTGTCACCAACTCCATCAAGAATGACAGTTTCATCCTTAGAAATAGTTATCTACAACAATAAATGAGTTGTCCACGTTAACCCTATGCACTTTCATGATAAGAACAAATAACACAATGAAAATATATTCCAAACAACAAACAAGAGAGTTGCTCCAGGATATTCAACAATTGAAATCTAGATTTTGATCACATACTCGTAATATGACACACTGTATTTCTAAATTTCATTATCTGTCCACGGGTTCAAAAAGACAAAAACAAAAGTAATATGACACTAGACAATAATAACTCAATTTAAGTACAAGACCGAAGTGTGAGTAACAATAGAGAACATTGAAAGACAAAGCTCATAACTCGAAAATTTCAATACAACAGCAAAGCACATTCTCAGTTTCAAAAAATTGCAAACACATTTGTAACACAAGCAAAACGCACCAAATCGGAAACTAGTTTATGCCATGTTTACATAATTTTCACCGCACAAAGCTGCAAGGAGCTCCATGAAGGACACTACACAAAGGAGACTAAGTATTTAGGGATTGAAAAAAAAAGGAAAAAAACTGGAAAACTCTTTTAAGAAACAGATTTGCCCTATAATATCAAACAAGTTTCGAAACTACCTCAATGGTGGAAGGAGAAGCTTCAACGCGAAAGACTTTGAAATTTTCGTTGTTTGAAAGGAGAAAGTGAAGATGGTATAGGTTACCTTGGAACTACCTCAACGGTCGAAGGAGACTTGAGTTGGTCATGAATTGTCACTTTAATTAGAATTGGATCAATGTTCTAATTCAAGAACTCACCAAGACTTTGCACCGAACCAAAGCTCACATGGAAGTCCATGTATTGTCAAATGGAATCAAGCAATAATAATGGAAGAAAACACAATGGAATACAGCCAAAGAACATGAATTACCGAACAGAATTGAGAAATTCAGCAAAGTACCGAACAAAAATGAAGAACAATTAAGCTAGAACATGAACTAGAAAGAAGGAACAAAGCTTGAGAATAGAAAACTTATGGAGATGGAAGGAGAGGTGAGTGATTACGCCACTTAGAGTGTGGATACTCCAAGATTAGTGAGCTACCGCCACTTGAGGTTCACCATAGACACCCAAGATAAGACTTGATGAAGGCACCAAAGCTCTTCCAATTTCTCTCTCAAATTGAGTAGTGTTTTCTTACTACATTTTTCAAATCTGATTTGTACAAGGGCAACACCTTTATTTATAGCCTATAAGGTGCTGAAATGCTAAGCTAATCAAATGCAAATGTGCCCCTAATGACATACAACTTTCGGCGCCAACTAGTGCATATAGGAAGTGTGACTTTCCTTCCTAGTTTAGCACCTCCTAACTCATATCTACACTCCCCCTAGCATCCCTTACTAAGTTCACACCCCCCTAAGCTTCTAATATTTCTAAACTACAACTAAGGATGCTTTTACACAAGAGGTTTCTTATGTTTCCCTCTTAAGCACCATCTACCAAAGATATTACAAATAAAGAAAACAATTGTCCATTATTTCCTAAGGCCTTGAACATGCTTCTTGTAAGCCTTTGAGAAGGATGAATAACGTCTTGCACATCTACCTCTTGATCCTCTTCCTCCTCTTGTCCTTGTTGATTGGCTTCTATTTGTCCTTGGCCTTGATCTCCATCATACTCCCCGAGTTGGAGAGAATTCGTCCACGAATTCTGGAGACCTACAGAAAAAAGGAGTTAGATTGCTGACATTAAAAGTATGACTACCTAAGAATGTATCAGACATATCTAACTCATAAGCATTGTCATTAATCCTCTTGAGGACTTGGAAAGGTCCATCCCCACGAGGCATGATGTGAATGCAATAACAAGAATACATGATTCTTTGACATTCTTAGGAACAACTTGAGTTGGTCATGAATTGACACTTTAATTAGAATTGGATCAATGTTCTAATTCAAGAACTCACCAAGACTTTGCACCGAACCAAAGCTCACATGGAAGTCCATGTATTGTCAAATGGAATCAAGCAACAAGAATGGAAGAAAACACAATGGAATACAGCCAAAGAACATGAAAAAGCAACATCAAACAAAAGATAATTGAGAAAAAGACTCACGATCAGACACAACGATAACTCACGCATGATGACATTTAAAGTGGAGAATCATTGACAATTAGCGAAACTCATTGTCACTCTTTTGTAAACGAAATCTTGGAGGTCGTGTTGTCCCTACTTGGTAGAGTATTTCAATCAACCAATAATATGATAGAACAACAACTCAAATGAGCATGTAGATGTATGTGTTACATAGGTCAATTTCTACACCACCGAAGACATCGTCTTCTGCCAAGTGTTCCCTATATTTGCAGAACAACTTTAAGCTGATTCATACAACTTTTCCCATACACTAATAACAAAGTTTAACACATAATTTAGGACAAATAGACTGCATAACCTCACACTCATTGTTCTAGTCAATATTTGAAAAAAAGAACTCAATTTATAAAAGAAGAGTAATAAAAGACATTTAAATGATAAAAGGCTTTCAATAACTTTTTCTAGCAATAAATGAATACTCTAAAAAAGAATCAATAAATGTGTGTATTTAAAAAATGTTAAATTACAGAAACAATTAATTTTCAGTATATTAAACATAAATTAAACAATAAAATAAAATTGCACAGCTTCTTTTCTTTTTAAAGATATTAAAAAAAATAAGAAAGTTATAGTCGAGAAAGATAATTCAGTTTTTATTGTATATAAAATATAAATACGAGTTTTGATGTTAATTAAATGACATCTTACAAAATCTATTTAATTCCTCAATAACTAATAATTTAAGTTTGGTGCATACTAGATAGTCCATAAAAAAAGATAGGCGTTATTATTTCTAAATGATTTTTTTTTCTTTGGATTTTTAAATTAAATACTCTCTTCCATAAAAATGATTCAATAAAATATTATACTTTTTAATTTCTTATATTTATTTTTTCTTTTAGAAGTAATCTTGACTAAGATTAAGATATGCTGAAATATTAAATGTGAATAATCTTGGTCTGACCTATCGGGAGAGATGGTTTTAGTGGAGTAGAATTAATTCCTTTTTTGGTATACGATTTTAGTATTAAAATGATAAATATTCTATCATCTAATAGAATTTGTTAAATCATAAAAAAATAGAGAATATGTATGGTATGTTAAAATTTAAAATAAAATAAGATTAATTACAGTTATAATAAGTGATGATGATGATGATAAATTATTAAATATTTAGAATTTTGTATTTTGTTTGACCTGAAAAGAAGGACAAATGCAAGAAAGGATTGACGTGTAAAAGTTGGTAGCGCAGCAGTCGATCTTATCCTACGCCTCAGCTTAGCGCTTATCTCAAACCACATCACCACGCATTCCATCTTTATCCCATTCTTTTAATCACTTCGATGAGGTTATGGATGTAAGCAAAATCAAAATAAAGTAAAAAAATTGATTGCTCAAATTGGTAAAAGAGAGACAAATGAATACAAAGTTCATAAATGTATATGACTTATTTGAAAAGGTATGAACTAGTTGGTAATTAGTTTTTTTAATTAATGTCTAAACATAAAAATAACTTTTATTCATTATGGATTGAAATTTATGTTTAATATTCATTTATATAATCCTAATCAATTATATCTTCCAAAAATTATTATGATTGATTATATTATGATTAATGTATAATAAATTATTATGATGGATTATATTATGATTAATGTATAATTGATTATATTTATTGTAAACTATAATCTACATTATTTATTATCCATGACTCATAATTAATCATATCGTTTATAAAAATAATTAATGTATCAGTCAACATTAGACGAATAATGTTATTTGATTTTGGTGATCGACTGATCGATCCAAGACATATTTAAAGTCATTACAATAAATAGCAGTTAAGGAAGTTGCAAGAACTCCTTGAAAATATGGGACACGTCCCGTTAAATCTAGGTAACATCCCGAGAAATCAGGAAACATTATTAAAAATAAGGTAACGTTGAGATATGATAGATTCGACCCATTATAACAAATGGCCAATGACTAAACACTATATATAAACCTTTTACAGAGGTGTAAGGTATGCTTTTTATCAGTTTTTAATACACACTTCGTATACTAAGTACCTACTTGATCGTTGAAGTACCTTTTTTCAGGTCAACTCTGACCGAACACCAACAATTAAAGAATCAGACTTGAAGTGAGGACCAAGGGAGTGACGAATGACCAACACGTGAGCAATTGTACAACCAGTTCCAGGTACTATCTAGGTCCAATTTGTTTATACAAGTACAATTGGCGCCCACCGTGGGGCTGAGATACAATACAACAAAAAACAATGGTTTCAACAAGGCGACATCCAGTGAACAATGCTCGAATGCCTGAAGACCAGATCGTTATGCTCCAAATACTTCAAAAGCAAATGGAAGAAATGTGTCAAAAAGGCATTAAAGATCGACAGAAGAACGAAGAAGAGGTGCGTCTCCTCAAGGAGCAGAATGAGGAATTAAAATTACAAGTTGTCGAATCTGAGCGTAGAAAGCAATCTCGTTCAAATGAGCCTACCCAAAGTTAAGAAAAAACAAAAAACGTTCATACTCATAGCTATCAAGCATCTAGACCACATACCGAACTAGCACAGATTATTGAGGAAGAGGATGACCCAAAAGGACATCCTTTTACTGATGAAATCATGGAGGCTCAACTCCCCCCCCCAAATGGAAGGGGCTTAACATCAAGCTTTATAATGGCTCCACAGATCTAGATGAGCATATGAATGTCTACAAGACATAAATGAATCTTTACATTACAAATACGGAAATATGGTGCAAGGTTTTCCCCACCTCTCTCAGAGAAGGGGCGCTTAGTTGGTTTACTCAACTTCCACCCAACTCGGTGGATAACTTCAAGGCTTTAGCGGCAAAATTTATTACTCAATATGCTACTAGCCAACCACATGTCATCTTCAACTCTTCTTAATTTCAGATAAGAGAAGGGGAGCTCTTCTTATGGTTCTCTTCTTAAGAATGTCAAGTTTTGAAGGATAAAATAGAAGAACTTGTCCAAGTTGGTCACTTACACATGTTTTTTCAAACAACGAATAGAAGCTCGTACAAATCTCCACAAAGAGAAAGGTACCCTTCCAAAGAAGAAGGAAGAGAACCGTACCCTCTTCACGGTCGAGAAAGATCACGACTTCCTAAGGACGACCGAAGCCCTATGAAACAAAAAAGAAGGAGCAAGAGCCCAGTGAACAATGGTTTCAACAAGGCGACATCCAGTGAACAATGCTCGAATGCCTGAAGACCAGATCGTTATGCTCCAAATACTTCAAAAGCAAATGGAAGAAATATGTCAAAAAGGCATTAAAGATCGACAGAAGAACGAAGAAGAGGTGCGTCTCCTCAAGGAGCAGAATGAGGAATTAAAATGACAAGTTGTCGAATCTGAGCGTAGAAAGCAATCTCGTTCAAATGAGCCTACCCAAAGTTAAGAAAAAACAAAAAACGTTCATACTCATAGCTATCAAGCATCTAGACCACATACCGAACTAGCACAGATTATTGAGGAAGAGGATGACCCAAAAGGACATCCTTTTACTGATGAAATCATGGAGGCTCAACTCCCCCCCCCCAAATGGAAGGGGCTTAACATCAAGCTTTATAATGGCTCCACAGATCCAGATGAGCATATGAATGTCTACAAGACATAAATGAATCTTTACATTACAAATACGGAAATATGGTGCAAGGTTTTCCCCACCTCTCTCAGAGAAGGGGCGCTTAGTTGGTTTACTCAACTTCCACCCAACTCGGTGGATAACTTCAAGGCTTTAGCGGCAAAATTTATTACTCAATATGCTACTAGCCAACCACATGTCATCTTCAACTCTTCTTAATTTCAGATAAGAGAAGGGGAGCTCTTCTTATGGTTCTCTTCTTAAGAATGTCAAGTTTTGAAGGATAAAATAGAAGAACTTGTCCAAGTTGGTCACTTACACATGTTTTTTCAAACAATGAATAGAAGCTCGTACAAATCTCCACAAAGAGAAAGGTACCCTTCCAGAGAAGAAGGAAGAGAACCGTACCCTCTTCACGGTCGAGAAAGATCACGACTTCCTAAGGACGACCGAAGCCCTATGAAACAAAAAAGAAGGAGCAAGAGCCCAGTGAACAATGGTTTCAACAAGGCGACATCCAGTGAACAATGCTCGAATGCCTGAAGACCAGATCGTTATGCTCCAAATACTTCAAAAGCAAATGGAAGAAATATGTCAAAAAGGCATTAAAGATCGACAGAAGAACGAAGAAGAGGTGCGTCTCCTCAAGGAGCAGAATGAGGAATTAAAATGACAAGTTGTCGAATCTGAGCGTAGAAAGCAATCTCGTTCAAATGAGCCTACCCAAAGTTAAGAAAAAACAAAAAACGTTCATACTCATAGCTATCAAGCATCTAGACCACATACCGAACTAGCACAGATTATTGAGGAAGAGGATGACCCAAAAGGACATCCTTTTACTGATGAAATCATGGAGGCTCAACTCCCCCCCCCCCCCCCCCCAAATGGAAGGGGCTTAACATCAAGCTTGATAATGGCTCCACAGATCCAGATGAGCATATGAATGTCTACAAGACATAAATGAATCTTTACATTACAAATACGGAAATATGGTGCAAGGTTTTCCCCACCTCTCTCAGAGAAGGGGCGCTTAGTTGGTTTACTCAACTTCCACCCAACTCGGTGGATAACTTCAAGGCTTTAGCGGCAAAATTTATTACTCAATATGCTACTAGCCAACCACATGTCATCTTCAACTCTTCTTAATTTCAGATAAGAGAAGGGGAGCTCTTCTTATGGTTCTCTTCTTAAGAATGTCAAGTTTTGAAGGATAAAATAGAAGAACTTGTCCAAGTTGGTCACTTACACATGTTTTTTCAAACAACGAATAGAAGCTCGTACAAATCTCCACAAAGAGAAAGGTACCCTTCCAGAGAAGAAGGAAGAGAACCGTACCCTCTTCACGGTCGAGAAAGATCACGACTTCCTAAGGACGACCGAAGCCCTATGAAACAAAAAAGAAGGAGCAAGAGCCCAGACGGGGTGATCGTTCAAGAAAAAGTGAGAGTCCTCGGCATGACAATCGTTCAAGAAGTGGTGTTCGCGAGGTCATAAACACAATCGCTAGAGGATTTGCACTTGGTGGTCGTAGCCGAAAGGAAGAGCAATCACTCCACTGTGGTAGATGTCCTTCACCAAGAAGAAAAAGTCCCAGGTGTTGTTCAGAACAACGTGTTGGTGGAGAAATAAATACAATTGTGGGAGGATTTGCATGCTAAGGATGTTCTAGTTTAGCTCTCAAGAAGCACCTATGATGATCAAATAGTAGGATTTCAGGAGAATGAGTTGACACTAGAGGTTACATTGATTTGTATACCACGTTCGGCGAAGGCAGATACCTTTGTAAAACAATCAACATGTATCTTTTGGTTAATGCAAATACTTCGTATAAGATCTTACTTGGGCAGTCATCCATCAACCGCCTTAGGGAAATAATGTCTACTTCACACCTTGCAATGAAGCTCCCCTTAGCTTTAGGTGACATAGTGATGTGAGTTGATTTTAGGATTGTTCATTTAGGTGACACTTTAGATATATGATTGAGATTGTTAAACAATTAATAGTGAAAACCTAAGGAAAATTCCCACTGGACATTAACTTAACCAAGTGGTTAAGTAGATGTGAATGTTCATTTCACAAAGACAAAAGGAAAACACAATTATAAGGTGAAGATGATGACAATTATAGGTGCGGAATTAACAAGGAAAGCAAGAACAAAATGCAAAAACCGAATTAACAAAAGGAAACCAAATAACAACATATTTATGAATAGAATGGAATGATAATGGAAGGAAAAGATGAAGGATTGAGGAAGCTTATGAGCATGGATTTGAGATGATGAACACACCACTTGGATGATGAAATGACTCCAATATAAGTGTTGGAAGCCGCCACTTCATAGCTCTCAAATGCTCACAAGATAAGACTAAAGACTAAGAGGAATAAGCCTCACTAGTATCTCACACAAAATGTGCATAGTAACTTTTCTCTATTTCATTCAAATTGTGAAATACACTAGGTAGGCCTCCTATTTATAGGTGAAGGAGCATTGGAGAACAAGCTAAAGGGATAGGATGGGAAAAGGGAAAAATGGGCAACCTTAGGGTTTGACTAAGTCAATCCCGCATCCTAGGCTTGTCCTTCTAGAAACTAGGTCAAAATGCCTTCAAATGGGCTAGGAACAAGCTAAAATGCTACCCACACCCCCTATTATGCTAAAGGTACCTTATTGTAGCCTATATTTGCTATTTGGACCGCCAAATTGAGCCCAATTAATTACAACATATTTTAATCTTTAAGAAGACTAGCAAGAAAAACTTTAGGTGCTCTGGTCTTTGTCCAATTCTCCCTCTGGTGAGGTCTCTACTTTGATATGACTTCTCATTGTGTGAATTAGCATTCTTGGGCATCTCCTTGTTGACTTGATTCGCATCACATAGTCATCGTTCATGTTGATCAAAAGGTAGCCCGAGAGTTCTATGTAGCAAGTTTCAAAATCGAGCCTACCAATCGACTACGGTGAATCACCACGTGGTTAGTCAAAAGAACACAACAAAGGTCGTTCACCAAGGTCCAGAGGTTTGTTTAGAGATCTGTCTCATGAAATTAAATCTCCTAGAAAGGAGCATATGGTTGTATTGGTTGACCTTGACCCTTGGTTGAATGAGGCTCGCATTGAACCGAGTGAAGATCTTCGCTCGTTACCCCTACGTGATGAAGAACGTGCAACACATATAAGGACTTATTTAAAGTCAACCGACCACAAATTGGTAAGTCAAACATTAATTGACAATGCTGATTTATTTGCTTGGACAACCTCAGACATGCCCGAAGTGAGTCTGGACGTTATTACATATCATGTACTAATTACATCGATTTCAACAAAGCTTGTTCGAAGGATTCTTATCATTTATCAAGCATCAAACATCAAACATCTAGTTGACGGAGCGACCGATCATCACATTTTAAATTTTCTGGATGCATACTCTAGATATAATTAAATCCAAATGCACCCAAGAGATAAAGAAAAAACAACATTCATGATCGATTGCAACAACTTCTATTATGAAGTCATGTCCTTCATCATCAAGAACACTGGTGCAACTTATCAAAGATTGATGGATTACATTTTTGGAGGGATGCTCGACCGGTGTTGAAGTTTATGTAGACGACATCATGGTCAAATCTGACTCATGCTTACAACATATCCAAGATCTCAAAGAAGTCCTTAAAGCTCTTCGAGACCATGGTAAGCGACTTAACCCCCAAGTGTGTATTCGGGGTAGAAGGAGGAAAACTTTTGGGTTTAATGCTCACCTATCCTGGCATTGAAGCAAATCCAGAAAAATGAAGGGCCATCACTGAAATGCGAAGTCTTGAAAATATAAAAGAAATTCAGAAGATAATCAGTTGACTTACAACTCTCTCCAAATTTGTTCCGAAGTTAGCAGAAAAAGGCAAACCCATCGTCCAACTTCTGCGAAAGGCATCTAAGTTAAAATGGACGGATGAATTATTTCTTCACTTAAAAGCCTTTTTGGTAGCTCCCCCGGTCATCCAAAATTCGGACACTCAGAGGCCAATTATAATATACCTTGCAGTATTGGAGGAGACGGTCAATGCAACTATAGAACAAGAGGAACGATCAGTTTATTTTATTAGCTGAGTACTACACGATGCAGAGGTTCGCTATGAAATGATTGAAAAGATAGTTCTAGCATTAGTGGTCACCGCACGAAGAATGCAGATGTATTTTCAAAATCATGGCATAATAGTCAAGACCAACTACCTAATTATGAAGATTTTAGCTAATCCTAATTTGGCCGGATGAATGATTGGATGGGTAGTCGAGTTATCTGAGTTTCAGATTCAATATCAACCAAGGGGGGCAATTAAATATCAAGCCTAAGTTGATTTTACCGTAGAACTCAACCCTCGTCACCGACCGAAGCTGATGATCTCCAATGGACTTTGCATGTTGATGGCTCATTTAATAACAAGTCATGCAGAGCAAGAAGAGTTCTCGAGGGCTCGAGCAGTATTCTCCTCGAGCAAGCCTTGAAGTTTGATTTTAAAACATCAAAAAATTAAGTTGAATATGAGGCTATTCTAGCCGACCTCAATTTAGCATATGATATGGAAGCTTAATAGCTTATTTGTAGAAGCGACTCTCAACTTGTGGTCGACCAACTTAAAGGGGAGTTTTAAGTGAAAGAATCTCTATTGCAAAAATATTACCACCTCGTTCAGAATTTGATGTCTAAATTAAAAAATGTTCAAATTGAACACATTCGATTAGAACATAATGTTAAAGCCAACATGCTTTCGCGATTGGCTACAGTTAAAAAGAAAGGGCTCCACCGGTCGGTCATCTCTGTAAATCTCAGAAATCCCAGTATTAACACAGACAAAGGCATGATAATTAATGAAAAAGAAAACTGGATGACACCTATCAAACAATTTTAAAAAAATGGCGAATGTGGAGTACAAGAGGAGAGGACAAAGAGTCAACAGATCGCTTGATTTATCCTCATTGGCTCTGATCTCTAACAATGAGGATACACTCGACTATTGTTGAAATGTATATCACAAGATCAAGCTGACTATGTCATAAGTGAAATACATGAAGACGTATGTGGAAATCCTTTAGGAGCAAGAAAAATGGTTGCTAAAGTATTAAAGGCAGGTACTACTAGCCGATTGTGTAGGGTGACTGCACAAAATTTGTTTGAAAATGCCTAAAGTGTCAAGAATATGACACTTTATCTAACTAGAAACTCGAGAATCTGCATTATATTCTCTCTCCACGACGCTTTACAAAGTGGGAATGGACATCATTGGGCTCTTCAGTCCAGGAAAAGGACAATGTAAGTTTCTCTTAGTTGGAATTGATTATTTCACTAAGTGGATATAGGTCGAGCCATTAACGACCATTACAACGCAAAATGTTCAAAATATTTATGGAAGAATATCATCTGCCCTTTTGGGATACCTTACAACGGTCAACAATTCATCAACTGAGGACTCACTAGGTTTTACAAGAAAATTAACATCAAACACATCACCAGTTTAGCGGAACATCCTCAAACTAACGTGCAAGTCGAAGCTGTCAACAAAATAATTCTTAACGAATTAAAAAAGAGACTCAGCCCAACTAAAGGCAAGTAGACTGAGAAGCTTTTTGAAGTCTTATAGGCATACAGATGTACACCACCAATCACCACTCAAGAAACTCCACACAGCTTAACCTATGGTACAATGGCAATGATCCTAGTTGAAATTAGAAAACCCTCTCTATGACGTCAATTATTTGATATAAACATCAATAATGAGAACTTATCAATTGGAATCGACCTCATCAACGAATTTAGAGACAAGAGAAGAATAAGAGAGAAAGTTTGCAAGATTCGGGCAGCAAGAAGGTATAATTCAATGGTGACACCTCATAACTTTCAAAAAAGGGATTTGGATTGAAGAATTCAGAGTGATGCTAGGAAGAATGAAGGAAAATTCTCAAGTAATTGAGAAAGACCTTTCTGCATTAAAGACACAACGGTCGGCGGGGCTTACTATTTAGAGTTTCTATCAAGCAAATTTGTGCCGAGAACCTGGAATGCCACAAATCTCAATTTTTATTACAGTTAAATTACAATAAATAGTGTACTCTTGCTTCGCTCGGTCATTTGATCCCTAAGGAGGGTTTTCAATCGAGAAAGTTTTAATGAGGCACTTTAAATTTCACATTCGCTATTATTTTAGTTAAACCCACACCACATTAATTCAATTGCCAAACACGAAGACCCGGTCAGTTAAGGCAGTTAGTTTAACAATT
Organism: Phaseolus vulgaris; assembly: GCF_051622355.1. NCBI lineage: Eukaryota > Viridiplantae > Streptophyta > Magnoliopsida > Fabales > Fabaceae > Phaseolus > Phaseolus vulgaris. The sequence goes on from NC_143504.1 coordinate 34,983,790, forward strand.
AGCAGTCATTACTGATCACACGACTATTCGAATAAGGTAGTTAGCTTAAGAATTAACAACCCTTACCAATCATACAACTACTCAGATAAGGTAGTTCGTTTAACAATTAGCAGCCCTTGTCAACCGCCATGTCGAGAGACCTTGCCTTGAAAATGGCTATAGACTAAGGCAGACTGCATAACAATTAGTGGCCCTTAACGATTACATGCATAAAAGCATAAAATATACTAAAATTTTTTGCCTTCGAAACGAATATTGTCTAAGGCAGTTGCTTATCAATTATTAACCATAGCCGAAAGACTACGCAACGAAACTCATATGCACATACAATTAGTTTGTTTAAACGTCTCTTAAAGACTAACATTCTATTTTGATGAAACAAAACGACTAGTCGTTACACGAGGTATCAAATTTAAAGGCCTAGATGACATAGCAAACTTCACGTTATTTCAAGAAAACGCACGAAGATTTTTCGACACATACACAAGGTCAACATTGCTTCAATCTTTTTGGTTGTGATCAACACCACTTGTTCGAAGTTCCAACCTATTAACTAATACATTTTAGAAATTAGAGAGATCACACTCAACAAATATTATCGATTGGCATACAAGTTATCGGTCGACACGAAAAAAAATAAAAAGCACTCAAATAAAGAAAAATATTGCATAAACGGAAGGCAAATGTTAAAATTATTTTACACCCTCATCCCGGGCCTAAGATAATTTTCAAAAATAACAATAAACTTATAGAGGGTCAAACAACTCCTTTAGAGAGTGTTCTACCACGTTGATCGGTCTGTCAAGGTTTTCACCTTGGCCTTCAACTTCATCTTCCTCTTCGTCACCCCCGACTGATACCAGTTTTCCATCGATGACATCTTTTTCTTCGTCATAGCTGCTGTCATCGATAGGAACTCCATGGTAGAAGGTCGTTTGCCGGATGCCTTGGTTAAAACTTTGCTTACTGATCCGGATTAGGAAAAATAAATAATGCTCCAGCTCATCAGCCAAAGTTTTCTGCTTGATGGCAACATCTTCTTCAACCTTTAGTCGGTCGACCTTCTCCACTTCGAGCTCGGCCTCTAAGACCTCTATTTTATCCTTCGCCTTGTCAGCTTCAGTACTAACTAGGCAGAATTTCTCTTCAAGCGACCTCGTTTCCTTCAAGGTCGCCTTTAACGAGCTGGAGGACTCGTTCAACTCACGTTTTCACTTGGCCACCATAGTGGTCGAGTTTCTCTCCAACTCGTCCCCCAACATCCGGCTTACCACCAGCCCTACGACCAAGTTATTTGTTAATGTTGCAACCATTATGCTCTTCTCCTCGGGGGTTAGAGCAATTTGAACCCCCCGAGCGAGTTGAAGATGCTCGTCTAAAACTGATACAATCCAAGCCAACAAGGAGATGACCAAGAACTCAACCAAGGTGAAGACCCAACCAAGGATCTAACAGACCTCAGAAGGAGAAATGGGCAAAGACCAGAACATCAAACGTTCTTCCTTCTGGTCTTCTTAAGAATAAAACAGGTTATAAAGAAATTGAGCTCACTTTAGGGGTCCAAAGAGCAAGATAGGCTAAAATAGGTTCCTTTAGCATAATAGGGGTGTAGTTATCATTTTAGCTTGTTTTTGTACCTAGTTTCTAGAAGAAGTGGCATAAGATGTGGTTTTGACTTAGTCAAACCCTAAAGGCAGCCCCCTCAAACATTTACCATCCTACCCTTGCTTCTTGTTTTCCAAGGCACCATCTCCTATAAATAGGGTGCCTTCCTCTTTGCATTTTCATGTTGAATTTTGATATAGAAGGAAAATTCTGCACAATTTGTGTGACTCTTGTGTTCTCTTAGCTTAGGGCTTATCTTGTGATAGTTGAGAGCTCTTCAAGTGGCGGCCCTCCACACTTATCTTGGAGAATCCACACTCCAAGTGGCGTGTTCTTCTCTTGTCCACTAGCATAAGCTTTCTTTCCTTCATCTCTTCTTCCATTTTCCATTACACCTTTGTTCTTTGTGTTTATGTTCTTGTTTTGTTCTTCCAATTTCAATTCGGCTTCCTTCATCATATTTTGTCTTTCAATTTCGCAATATGCATAATTTTCACCATATAATGTGTTTTTCCTTTTGCCTTTGGAAGTGAACCTTTACACTTACTAACCACTTGGTTAAGTTCGTGTCCAGTGGTGATCTTCCCTAGGTCTCGCCTTATATTTGCTAAACAAAGTGTCACTCTTAAAATAGATAAATCTAAAATCAACTCACATCATGTGGTTATCAGAGCTTTCATTTTTTGAGCATATTTGCTTTGAGTTGATTTGGCACTTTACTTTTTTTGAACTTTTTAATTCTTGCCTTTACATTCAAGCAACTTTAAAATCATCCTTTACTTTCTTGCATTTTACATTTCGGCATTCTTTTTTTTCATTAGCGTTCAATTCGCTTTTGAATGTTATTTTGTGTCCAATTTTTGTTCTTACCTATTTTTTTTTTTGAGTCATATGTTCTTAATGTGTCTAAGAGTCCTTATTTTGCTTCCTTATTTTGCTTTTAATTTTGAAGGTATAAAAAAAATAACTAGAAATTTGTTTAAATGGAAGTAGATTTAGTTCCAAATATAGATTTCAAGTGTTCATTTAATTTGAATCCTAAACTTTTTTGTGACAATTGGAAGTGAATGAAAATATCCATGATAAGAATTATGGATATATTATTTCCATAAACCAAACACAAGGATAAAAAAAGGGACAAGTTGCGCAAACATCTTTGGCAAGACCACCCTTTATAAAAAAAGTGGATTCATTTTATTTGGCAAATTGATTTCAACATTGTGGAATTGGACCCTTTTGATTTTACAATTTCTAGCAAGAGTAAAACTTCATTGTTAGAAGTCAAGTAAGTATCTTAGAGTCCTTTTGTGTGCTTTTTCTTGCTTGTCTTTCTTTAAAAGTTTTGTCATCATCTCTTTTCCCAACTTGGTTTAGCTTCTTTGTTTTGAGCTTTTGTTGTTTGTCTTTTAAAATTCTTTAGTTTTGTTGTGGTTCTTTTGAGACAAAGTGTTAAGGGATTTGTCCTTTTTCATTTGAGAGATTGAAATCCCAAGATAGACCTTTGTTGAGAGAAAATTCTTTTTGAGTGCTTGGATCTTTTCTCCTCTTTGCTACACAAAAGAGTGACACAAATGAGGAGAGGGTTATTAACTTTTCTTTCACTAATTGTTTGTTCTCCTTGTGCAATTTTTAAGGCTCTTCTTTCTTCAGGGGAATCATCCAAACCTCAATCTCCCCAAAAGGTTTTTCTTATGGGTGAGCTTGCAACAACATAGAGATCCTTAGCCCAAAAAGAGGAAGAAATGCGGCAATTGGAGGAGAGACTTTAAAGACTTGAAACGACACATGAAAGACAACCAAGAGGAAGGAGGTGGGAGAAAAAAAGAGCTCAAGGAGCTATAACCATTACGACAACCATGAAGAAGATGAAGATTGGAGAATTCACCAATATGATGAAAGGCGCCACCAACACCATCCTTCTAAAATTTCTTTTCCCTATGTAAAATTAACTAGCTTTAGTGGAGAAAGTGACCCAAATATTTACTTAGGATGGGAGGCTAAGGTTGAGAAAATTTTCAATGTATATGAGATCCAAGAGGACCAAAAGGTAAAGCTATCCTCCCTAGAATTTTTAGACTATGCTATGTAATGGTGGCACCAAATTGTAATGGACATTGGGCTAAACAAGAGGCCAACCGTGGTCTCTTGGTATGATTTGAAAGAATGTATGTGCACGAGATTTGTTCATCCTCAGTATAGGAAGGAACTCTTGTGAAGCTCTAACGACTTCAACAAGGACCTAGAAGTGTAGATGAGTACTTCAAATATCTTGAAACTACTTTGACTAAAATTGACATGCACGAAAATGAGGAGTCAAAGATTTGTAAGTGGCTTGAGAAGAGAAATTCAAGATCTGGTGGAATTATATGAGTATTCCTCTTTGGAAAAATTGGTTCACCTAGCCATCAAGGTTAAATCACAATTTTTAAAGAAAACTTCTTTCAAACCTACTTATAATGATGCTTTATATAAAACATCATGGAAGGAAAAAAAATCAAACTTCTTAAAAAATCTTTCCTTCTAACTTAGTAAAATAAACTACTTACAATTCTACAGTTTCTAAACCCTTACGCTCTACACCTAAGTCACGCACCAAAACCTCAAGTAAAAAATGTTTTAAATGTCTAGGTTTTGGGCATATAGCAACCAATTGTCCTTCAAAAAGAAACATGATGGTTAAAAGGGGGGTTGTCATGAGTGACCATAGCTCCCAAAGGTCTAGGTCCCCTACCTCTCCAAGAAGCCAAAGTGAGGAATGGTACTCAAATTACCATTCACACTATGAGAAGTCATCTCAACTTTCAAGTGAAAACCCCACCAAAGATCTAGCAGACCTCACCAAAAAGAGAAATGGGCAAAGACCAGAACATCAAATGTTCTTCCTTCTGGTCTTCTTAAGAATTAAACAAGTTGTAAATAAATTGGGCTCACTTTAGGGTCCAAATAGCAAGATAGGCTAGAATAGGTGCCTTTAGCATAATAAGGGGTGTAGTTATCATTTTAGCTTGTTTTTCACCTAGTTTCTAGAAGAAGTAACCTAAGGTGTGGTTTTGACTTAGTCAAATCCTAAAGGCAACCCCCTCACACATTTACCATCCTACCCTTGCTTTTTTTTTTCCAAGGCACCATATCCTATAAAATAGGGTGCCTTCCTCCTTGTATTTTCATGTTGAATTTTGATATATAAGGAAAATTCTGCACAATTTGTGTGAGACTTGTGTTCTCTTAGCTTAGGTCTTATCTTGTGAGAGTTCAGAGCTCTTCAAGTGGCGACCCTCCACACTTATCTTGGAGAGTCCACACTCCAAGTGGCGTGTTCTTCTCTTGTCCACCAGCATAAGCTTTCTTTCCTTCATCTCTTCTTCCATTTCCCATTACACCTTTGTTATTTGTGTTTATGTTCTTGTTTTGTTCTTCCAATGTCAATTCAGCTTCCTTCATCATATTTGTTTCTTTTATGTCTTTCAATTCCGCCATATGCATCATCTTCACCATATAATGTGTTTTTCCTTTTGCCTTTGGAAGTGAACCTTCAAACTTACTTAACCACTTGGTTAAGTTCGTGTCCAGTGGGGATCTTCCCTAGGTCTCACCTTATATTTTCTAAAATCCAAATCATAAACAAAGTGTCGCTCTTAAAATGGATAAATCTAAAATCAACTCACATAAAAAATCAAAGCTGAAGAAGATGATGACCCCGCCTCCAAGCGAGGTTGCGATTTCGGCGACCGAGCAGATCTCCCTCTTTTCTACAGTCTTTGTAGCTAGGTGATCATGCCCTGGGTGAACCAAATCAATAATAGGAGTGGTGTTACCCACCCCTATCTTTCCAAGCGACACCTCTTTGCGGCTTTGCTTCTTGTCGCCTTAATTGCATATACACGTTCACGGTCTCGGGGTCCACATGTGAAATGATTTCTACAAATTTAGGAAAAATTAAGCACATGGTCAACATAGTGAATAAAAAAACAAATATAATAAAACGAAACATACTGCTCATATCGAAAATGTGAAAAATGTTGAACGTAGGCTTTGATGTCTCCAAATCAAAGAAGATTACTTGAAGACTATGATGTTGCTTGTGTGTGTGGGTTTTATGTAGTTTGAATTTTGTAAATCCACTCATAGATTTGATCCAAGATTTCTTAATTCAAGTTCTTTTGAAAAAAGATGTTTTATAAAGAAAGTGGAAAATCAACCTGTTGAATTGTCGTTTCAACCGGTTGTTTTACACTTAGTGTTTTTGAAAAGAATTGAAATTGGTTAACTTTGCTATCAAGTCAATTCAACAGATTGTTTCGTGTTTTCAATCGGTTGATATTTGAAAAATCTTAACAGAATTCAGTTGGACTAATTTAATCTGTTATGTTTGTTTTAAAACTGATTTGTCTTTTGCATTAAATGTTTTTATCAACTGATTGGAGTATATATAATTTGTTCTACTCTCCTATTTCTTATTGATTTCATGAGAAAACTTTCAAATCAAGTTTTTCCAAGATTGCTTCAAGCTTTGGATTGTTTCTAAGAGTAGAATAGGATTGCTTTGTACTTCTTCTATTCAATCTGTGATTGTATTAGGTGTTGTCATTCCTTTTCTCTATTGACCATTGTATTTTTGTAAGAACAGTTAGGTGCCAAAAGTGGTGTGTGTTCTTGAAGGGCTCAAGATACCACTTTGGTGTGTGTGTTGTAATCAAAGTGTTTGACTGCTTAGTGGAATACTCAGAGGTTTTCTGCGGACTGGATGTTGCTCTTGGCTAAGAGTGAACCAATATAAATTTCCTATGTGAATCTTTTTATCCCTTATCTCTTTAAATATGTTTTTTCTTGAAGTTTGAAACTACGGTTATAAACAACCGATTGTTTCGCAAAAACAATCGGTTGATTTTCTGTTGTAAAGTAAAAACTCATTTTAAAATCAGCTGAACAGATTTCTGATTGATTAATTCTCATTGGCCTTCACTATACCTTCAATATTTTTGAAAATCCTCCATAAACAATTCACCCCCTCTTGTTTAAATCCTACAATTCTAACAATTAGCATCAAGAGCTAGGTTCTTGAAAGTTATTCAAGTTTTTTATCCTAAAATCTTTTTTCATGGCCGAAAAACTACCCTTTGGGAAGGGTACATCTATTAACAAACCACCTCTGTTTTGTGGTTAGAATTACCAGTGTTGGAAGACAAGGATGAAGATCTTTGTAGAATCAATCGATAAAGGAATTTGGGATGCAATTGAAAATGGTCCTTTTGTTCCTATGCTTGAAAATGATAAAGTGATTTATGAAAAGCCTTGGTCCCAATGGACTGAGCATGAAAGCAAAAAGGCTCAATATGATTGTATCACAAAGAATATTAATACATATGCCTTAAATTCTTATGGGTTTTTCAGGGTATCACAATGTGCCTCCGCAAAGGAAATTTGGTATACTCTTGAAGTTACCCATGAAGGAACAAATGACGTGAAGAGAGCAAGGAAGCATGCTCTTATTCAAGAATATGAGATGTTTAGAATGCAGAAAGGGGAGACAATTGCAGAAGTACAAAAGAGGTTTACTCATATTGTCAACCACCTTATGAGTCTTGGAAAAAATATTTGAGAAAGAAAAACTCAACATCAAGATATTCAAGTGCCTAGACTGATCTTGGCAGCCCAAGGTCACAACCATTTTTGAATCTAAAGATTTAACATCCTTGACAACAACTTCACTGTTTGGGAAGCTTAGAGAACATGAATTGGAGATGAATAGACTGAATGTTCAAGAAAATGAAGATAAGCATGTGAGAAACATTGCCCTGAAGGCTGCTAGACATAAAAACTGTCAAGACTCAAGTGATGACACTGATGGAGAAACCCTTAGCTTGTTGACTAGGAAATCATAAAACTCTTGAAGAAAAAAAGCAACAAGAATCAACCATCCAACAAGTATAACAACAAGAAACTTAATTATTTAAACACTAACAAATACACCTGCTTTGGATGTGGTGAACAGTGACATATTAAAGTTGATTGCCCTAACAATGAGAATAAAGAAAGAGGAGCAAGCAAGAAAGATGAAAATAAAGGCAAAGCCAAGAGAGCCTACATTGCTTGACAAGATAAGGAAGTTTCTTCCTCCAGCGCATCTTTAGGAGATGAAGAAGCAAATCTTTGCTTAATGGCAAACAGAGAAATTGACATAAGCAGTGTAAGTTCCAACATTTCAATCAATTTTGAAAACTACAACCAACTTCTTGATGATTTTAAAGAAACTCATGAAAAAGCTAATCGGCTGACTCTTTAAAATAACCGGTTAAAAGGCTTGAATAATTGGTTGGAAAATAAAGTCAAAGCATTGGTAGAAGAGCTAGATAACTTGAAAAATGATTTTGAAAATTTGAAACTGATTTACAAAAACTCTTCTTGCAAATGTGACTCAAGTGTTTGTGAAATTGTGAATCTCTTGAAAAGAAGGTTCACTATCTTGTGAAACTGTGGATAAGCTTTCAAAAGGCAAATCAAATTTTGATACTGTTCTTTCTTCTCAAAATTGTGTTTTTGGAAACGTTCGATTGAGTTTTAATCCACAGAGCAAGAAAATTGGTGTTTCAAAGCCTTTTTCAACCTTTTGTGAAAAACAATCAGTTGTTTCATGCTTTTTTTGTATGGAAAAGGGTCACTCTGTTAGATTCTGCAGAGTTAGGAAATTTTATGTTCCCAGAGGTATTTTAAAATGGGTTCCTAAGAATTCTAACAATCCTAAGGCTTCAATGATTCAATTAATGCCAATGCACCCAAATTTGTTATGGGACCAAATCTTGCTACTTGATCTTGTTTTCTTGCAGGAACTCTTAAGAGCCAAGATTGTTTTGACGTGAAGAATGAAGCCTCAAGGGAAAGAATATGAAGTGGATTCTTTAGTGGAGTTCTAGATTACACATTGATGTCTTGGAAGTCAAGTGAAATCCTTGACTTATGTTCAATGATTGTTTGGAAGAAAATATCTTCAAAATGATAAAAACTTATGCATTCTTACTTCATAATTTGTATTCTTGGTTCATCTTGAGTAAATAAAGTCTTAATTGATTCTTTTTCTTGTGAAATATGTTGTGAAGTATCTTAATGAAAGGTTTATGTGATCATGACAATGTTGTTTCATCTCTGTCAAGGGTTCTTGATTTGTAAAAAAATTCATTTGTTGTTGCAGAAAAACAATTGATTGTTTTCTCTTTGGCAGTATTGTATTAAAGCTGTTATAAAACTCTATGCACTGGTACAACTGTTGCTTATCATTCAAAACTGTTATGGGTCAAAATTGCACTTATTGTAGCTTTGAATACAATCTAATTGAAAGTTATTTTGGTCATAAATATAATATATTCCATAACTTCATGGAAAATTAAGAGATTTTATGGTTAGTCAAATTTGCATGTGCTGTCACAGGGTAATCTGTTTGAAGGCTGACGTGTGCCTATATTCTCTCTGAACAAAATTTTGTTTCTTTTGAAAAACAACCCACTAAAAGCCAATATTGTTGACTACTTTTACTGTCTATATACTTGTGCTTTTTCAGTTGTTTTTCCTCACAGATTCAACCCATTATTTTCTCCTCTGGTTTCATCTTGAATTTGCTGCTCTCTTCCTCTTTTATAAAATTTCATTCTTGTTCCATGGATTCAACACCTCCTTCCTCCAAAAAAATGAAGAATTGTGGGGTAAAAAGGGTTGGACGTCTAGAAAGCTGGTTTGCAGGGGAGGATGAAAAGGATTGAAAAGTTCCTACAGGAGACGAGTAGGAAAGCAATTAACAACCCAAAGCTTATCTCCTTTAGCTGGTTGAAAGAGCAGAAACTCTTTGAAATGAGGTGTGTTCTGAAACATCAAATGCTGAAAAGGTTTCTGGAGATGTCTGGGAATATCTATCCTGACCTTGTGAGAGTTTTCTATACCAATCTTCAGGTTGTTGGTGATAATCTTTGCACAGATGTAAAAGAGATTGACATGGAGATAAGTCCTAAAGTTTGGTTTGCTATTGCTGGATTGAAATATTCTAGATTAAAAATAAATAAAGGAAATATTGAGGTTGTTGAAGACTTCAATAAGATGTTGTACTACAAGAGTTGCCTAAAAAATCTTCAATCCAAAGTGAGGAATTTTTCTATAGGAGGCATGAAGCTCAATGAAAAGATGGTTGTCTTTATTGTATTTTGGATGTTGACTCCAAGAGGAAGCAATCATTCTGTACTCACTGAGGAAGATCTTGTCCTCACTGCATTATGAACAATATCAAGATTAATTGGATTCATATCATCAAGGAGCATATGCAAAAATCCATGAGGTAAAGTGACTATCATTATCCATATGCTATCCTTATTTTTGCATTATTTTTAAGTTAATCTTGAAGAGAAGTTGTCTGAAGTGGTGAAGGCATAACATGAGGTGAATAATGGATTCCTAAGCAAAATGGGATTCACCAAAATTGGGGGAAAATGGGTAAGCAAAGATGGTGAGCAAGTTGGTTCCTCATGTAGCATTCATGTTGAAGATAATGAAGGAGAACCTGCTGGTGGTGGGGAGGATGCTAGATACCATGTTGAAGAAGGCAATGTTGGTCCTGGTGGTGCTTATGATGTTGGTCCAAGTGCTAGAAACATGGGAAAACGCATCACATCTATATCACCATTTGAGAGATTGATAATAAGCAGAATGAACAACTTTGCAGATGAACAAAGAAGTCATCATGAGTCTTGTGTGACACATTTTCAGAACCTTGATGAATAGATCAAAGCTGTTCAAAATCAGCTGTTTGAGCTTCAATACGACAAAGAGGAGTAAAGAATTTTAAATGCTTTATTTCTTATCCCATGTTTGCCTACTGAACAATTTTTTTTTTTTTTCTTTTCTGATTTTATCCCTTGTCTTACTCAATTTGTGAAGACAAATAGGGGGAGAATTATTTGGTTTTCAGTGTTGAACGTGTGCCTATATTCTCTCTGAATAGATTCAATTTCTTTTGAAAAACACCCCACTAAAAGCCAATATTGTTGACTACTTTTACCGTTTATATACTTGTGTTTGTTCAGTTGTTTTCCCTCACAGATTCAACCCATTATTTTCTCCTATGGTTCCATATTGAATTCCTTGTTCTCTTCCTCTTTTCTAAAATTTCATTCTTGCTCTGGATTCAACACCTCCTTCCTCCAAAAATTTGAAGAATCGTGGGGTAAAAAGGGTGGACGTCTAGAAAGCTAGTGTTCAGGGGAGGATGAAAAAGATTGAAAAGTTCCTACAAGAGACCAGTAGGAAAGCAATTAACAACCCAAAGCTCATCTCCTTTAGCTGGTTGAAAAAACAGAAACTCTCTGAAATGAGGGGTGTTCTGAAACAGCAAATGTTGAAAAGGTTTTTGGAGATGTCTGGGAATATCTATCTTGACCTTGTGAGAGTTTTCTATACCAATCTTCAAGTTGTTGGTGATAATCTCTGCACACATGTAAAAGAGATTGTCACGAAGATAAGTCCTGAAGTTGGGTCTGTTATTACTGAATTGAAATATTCTGGATTATGAATAAATAAAGGAAATATTGGGTTTGTTGAAGAGTTCAATAATATGTAGTACTACAGGAGTTGCCTAAAATATCCTCAATCCAAAGTGAGGAATTTTTCTATGGGAGGCACGAAGCTCAATGAAAAGTTGGTTGCCTTCATTGTATATTGGATGTTGATTCCAAGAGGAAACAATCATTCTGTACTCACTGAGGAGGATCTTGTCCTCATCTACTGCATTATGCACAATATCAATATTAACTGGATTCATATCATCAAGGAGCACATGCAAAAATCCATTAGGTTAAGTGATTATCATTATCCATATGCTATCCTTATTTTTGCATCATTTTTAAGTTAATCTTGAAGAGAATTTGTATGAAGTGGTGAAGTCATCACATGAGGTGAATAATGGATCCCTAAGCAAAATGGGATTCACCAAAATTGGGGGAAAATGGGTAAGCAAAGTTGGTGAGCAAGTTGGTTCCTCAAATGCCATTCATGCTGAAGATGATGAAGGAGAACCTGCTATTGGTGGTGATGATGTTGGATACCATGCTGAAGAAGGAAATGTTGGTTCTTGTGGTGCTTATGATGTTGGTCCAAGTGCTTGGGAGAACGCATCACATTTATCTCACCATTTGAAAGATTGATGGTAAGAAGAATGGACAACTTTGCAGATGAACAAAGAAGTCATCATGAGTTATGTGTGGAACATTTTCAGAACCTTGATAAACATATCAAAGTTGTTCAAAATCAGCTCTTTGAGCTTCAATATGGCAAAGAGGGGTGAAGAATTTTAAATGCTTTATTTCTTATCCCATGTTTGCCTACTGAACAATTTATTTTTCAGATTTTATCCCTTGTCTTACTCTATTTGTGAAGACAAATAAAGGGAGAATTATCTTTTTTTCAGTGTTGAACTGCTGGTACTCTTATTTGGTTTATATTCTATTTATAGCTGCTGCTATTTTGTTCTGATTTTGCACCCCTTTCACTAGTTTTCACACTGATTTTCATGGTTTTCTTGCTAGAAATCATTTTATGAAAATTGGTTCAATGGTGTTGTTTAAAACTGGGTATTATTGCTATATAATACATGCACAATTTATGTTTTTCAGGTGCTTTCTGTTGATCAAGAGTGATCAAAGGTTTTGAAGAATCCAAATCCATGTGTTTGGTGCAAGGCTGAAGTTGTTGTTGTGTTTAGAATAGGATCTGGGTAGTTTAAATGTGTAATCCACTCTTTGTTGAATCTAAAGCTAATGTTTTTTAAAACCTTTTTAAGTTCAAAGTGTTTTTCAAACTAAGTGAAAAACAACCTGTTGTTTTGTCAAAACAACCGATTGTTTTACTCTTAGGTGTTTTTGAAAAGGTTGAAAACTATTTTGGTTGGTTGACTTGCTGTCACACTAAAACAATGGTTTCAATCGATTGTTTCTTTGAAAATCCTAAAAATTGGCATCAAGAGCTTGGTACTTGAAAGATATTCATGTTTAATCCTAAAAACCTTTTTTCTATGGCTGGAAAACTACATTTTTAGGAGGGTGCTTCAATTAACAAACCACCTTTGTTTTGTGGTTTGAATTATAAGTATTGGGAAGCTAGAATGAAAATCTTTGTTGAATCTGTTGATCAAGGAATTCAGGATGCAATTGAAAATGGCCATTTCATTCCTAACATTAAAAAGAGTTGATCTTTTATAAAAAAACCTTGGTCCTAATGTTCTAATGAAGAAAGTGAGAAGGCCAAGTTTGATTGCATTGCCAAAAATATAATAACTTCTGCTTTGGATTCTAAAGAATTTTTCAGGATCTCAGAATGTGAATCTACTAAGGAGATGTGGGATACACTCAAAGCAACTCATGAGAGTACCACTGAAATAAAGAAATCAAAGACAAGAAGTTAAGCAAGAAGAAAAATGAGGCATAATAAAAAAAGGTCTCAATCTATGCTTCATGGCCAAAAAGGAAGAAGATGCAAACAGTGTAAGTTCTTCTACTTCTTCAAATGCTGAAAATTACAGTTAATTACTTTAAACTTTTCAAGAAACACATGAAGAAGCTAATCGATTGGCTCTCTTGAACAATCGGTTGAAGGGAATGAACATCTGGCTTGAAAACAGAGTCAAATCACTGGAAGAAGAATTGGAAAATTCAAAAACAGATTTTGAAAACCTTGAAAATCTTTACAAAAACTCTTCTTACAAGTGTGACTCTCTTATTTGTGAAAATCTTGAAAAGAAAGTTCATTATGTTGTAAAAACTGTGGATAAGCTTTCAAAGGGTAAATCCAACTTTGAGAATGTATTGGCATCTCAAAATTGTGTTTTTGGAAAAACTGGATTAGGTTTTAATCCATAAAAAAAGCAAGACAAGTTTTCAAAGTCATTTTTGAAACTGCCAGAAACAATCGATTGTGTTGTCGAAACAACCGGTTGTTACATGCTTCTACTGCATAAAAAGAGGACATTCTGTCAGATTCTGTAAAATTAGGAAATATTTTGTTCCTAAAGGCATTATGAGATGGATTCCTAAAGATTTTGGAGTTCCCAGTGATGAATGTAAATCAAAAGGACCCACATTTAAAAGGGGACCAAATCTTTGTACTTGAAATTTTACTTTGTAGGGAAATTTGATGGAAAGCATGCAGCAGTGGTATCTGAACAGTGGTTGCTTAAAACACATGACTGGAGATAAATCAAAGTTTGTGAGCATCACCTTCAAACAAGAAGGCCATGTAACATATGGAGATAACAACAAAGGAAGAATTCTTGGAAGAGGCTCTATAGGAGACAAGAGTATCTTGCTCATTCATGATGTCTTGTATGTAGAGGGACTAAAGCACAACTTGCTTAGCATTAGCCAACTGTGTGACAAAGGCTATCAAGTAATCTTCAAGACAAACTCTTGTGAAATCTGCCTTCCCAACTCAAAAGAGGTAATGTTGATTGGTAAGAGAATCAACAATGTCTATCTCTTGGATATTTCTTCTCCTTGTTCTATTGGTTGTCTTCTTTCTAAGCATGATGAATCTTGGTTATGGCATAAAAGAATTGCTCACATTCACAGGAATCACTTAAACAAATTAATCTCAAAATATCTTGTGATTGGGTTGCCCAAGCTTAAGTTTGAGAAGAACCACATATGTGAAGCATGTCAAAAGGGGAAACAAGTTAAAAGTTCCTTCAAAATTAAAAATGTTGTTTCATCTTTAAAAGCCCTTGAGCTGCTCCATATGGATTTGTTTGAACCTTCATGAACCAAAGTCTATTGAAGAAGCTCTTAAAGATGAAAAATGGGTGGAAGCTATTCATGAAGAGCTAAATAAGTTTGCTAGGAATGATGTATGGTTTATGGTTCCTGATCCTGCCTGTTGACCGAAACGCTGGAGCTTTGCCTCGTCAAACTTGGATCGACTTCTGCGCCGTGTTAGCCTTCGTCCTTCACCGCGATCCACCTCAAGAACCTGCAAAAGACGAAACGGCGCCGCTACGGCCGATCACGCTCCGACGCCCAAGTCAGCGACTGAACCACCAATTACTTAAGAGTAAAACTCAAGAACTCTAAGGAACCGTGACCAGTTCTCTCTCAGTGTACTCAAGACTCGTAAAGAAAACAATCTGAACGTGTCCGTACCTTAGAAGTTCGTTGGAAACTCTTATATACCTGAACACTTTCTCTCTCCTGGCAGTTACACATCTGGACACGTGGCTCGCATCCAGCTGTACACGTGCCATCATCTGGAGCATCCTTGACTTGGGCGTACTTCTGACTCTTCTTTGGCTAAGTTACTTATGCATGGTATACTCAGTGCATAGTTGCCTTGGAGCGTGATCTCTTCTGGGTGGCGAGTTCGGGTGCCTTCGTACACACCTTCCCTGTGGTCTCGTCGGCCGCCTTCATGATCTGCCCTACCTGCTTCACCGTGTATGTTCAAGTGTGCTATCTCCCGAGCTCCATCCTCTGGCCAGCTGGGAAATGACCATCTGCCTTCATCTTTGGCGATGTCCTTGTTTCGGCGATCTCTAATCACTTGGTCGCCTGGGTTCACATCTGGCGACTTCATCTTCAACCCGGAGCCCGCCGGTTCCGGTGTGCTGGAGATCGGAGCACGCCAACTTAATAACTGGCGACTACACGAGCCCCCCGACTTCCTTCCCTTCTGCCAGCCATGTGTCCCATCAACACGCCTATACAATAGCTTAATGCCACGTTATCACTTCCGACTACCAGGGCGGTCCACAAGCCCCCCAGTCTTAAGCGAAGACTTGTCCAGCGAAAAGACTAAAGGAGTCACGTCAATACCGATCTACGTGGCGCTGGCGCAGAATTCCAAACGTTTGTACTTTCTGCTTCCCTGACGCTCCACCAGACATTCTCCCAATCGCTCGACACGTGGCTTCATCAACGGTTGTCTTTAGTTGTCGTTTGCGCTTCCAGAACCATTTGAAAAACCCCTAAACCCATTTCACTTCTACTGTTCCATCACCTCTTTGCTTTCTCAAATGCTCTGAGTCTCTTATGCGAAAACCCACGACGCTCTTCAACCTTCTGGATTCTCAACTTCCTTCATCGTTCTTCTAATCATAGAAAGGTACCCCCTTTACTTCTTCTGCTGAGTTTTCCTGCATTTTAACCGATTCGCATCATCCATTAACTGTCTGGTGCATACGCTGTGGGCTGTTTCTTCTGTTTCTCCCTTCTCGTAACTTAGGGCTTCGTCTCCATTACAACGAACCTTCGTTCGTTTGTTTTTTCATCCTTCTTTCACGATCGAGCCAGCCTCTGCGAACCCTGCTCACCTTTCCCTTTCTTTTTCCTTTGCAGTTTCCGCGATGGCTCGCTCAAAGATCACCCCAAATCCTCCTCCCTCGTCACAAAACCCTCCGTCTCAAGCTCATAACCTACCACGAGCACCTGGTGCTTCTTTTTCCCAGGCTGAGAGGCCTGCAACCTCTCGCCGTGACCTGGCTCAGGCTACTCCACCGGTCGCCGGAGGTGCCTCCATCCCTACCCTAGATTATAAGATGCTATACCCCTGGGCCAACTCGACTTTGCTGAAGGAGACTTCTTCAGTAAATTCTACTGGGGCAGTTCTTCGATTGAAGAAAGGGGATGAGCCCCACCTGTCGTTTCATAAGGAGCACGATGGTAGGCTGATGGTGCTACCTTGCCCCCCCGACGTGCCAGTTTGAGCCGACGACAAAGGGAACAACGGCGGGCTGTTCTGCTTTGTATACACCACCCTATTCAAGAAGGTGAAACTTAGGTTTCCCTTCACTCGTTTTGAAAGGGAGCTACTTACCGAGCTCGACATCGCCGCCGCCCAGCTCCATCCCAACAGCTGGTCATTCGTGCGGGCGTTTCAAATCATGTGCGCACATTTGGGACTGCCAGCGTCAGTGGACGTTTTTCTTTTCCTTTTTGAAGCCAAACACCCAGGAGATCGCCTGTGGATGAGTCTGAACGGGATTGCTGGGAGGTCGATCCTCTCTATCTTCCAACAATCCTACAAGGATTGGAAGGGCAAATTTGTCCAAGTGCGCCCAAACAACCAGGACGCCTCGCTGCTCGACGGCTTTCCCTTGTATTGGGTAAACAAGGGAAATAAAGAATCCAAGGGAAGCTTCAGGAGGCCAAGAAGCCCTGACAACATGGGAGCCTTGGACAAAGATCTGTGCCTCTTCTGGAAGAGCGTGGCAGACGCCAACATTACTTTCCTCACCACTGCGCTCATCTCCTTCGAGTTCTTCGAAGACCAACTCGAGGCTCGAATAGGTTAGAGCTTCACCTCAATATCTAAGTTATTGCTCTTGGCAATACCTCTGTTAACTGTTTTTGGGCGTCTTGTTTGTTGTGCACAAGACTTGGGTTTATTTTCTGCACCACTTATCTGCTTTACTTGCATACTGACTCATGTGTTTATCTTTCTCTCTGAGCTGACCCATGTACCTTTGTATTATACAGATCTCATGTTGGGCAAGGGAAAACTGGCTGAATTGAGGGCGCTCGCCCGAGCCCATGGGTTGGCATCGGGCTCCCAAACTGTGCCCAATTCAGTGGTGGAGATCGCCGCTGCCCAGGGAAGATCGCCCCCTAAAGGCCCAGCTCCTTCAGAGGCCCAGCCCGCCCAACAACGCAAGAAGCTCATCCTCAGGAAGCCAAAGAGGAAAACCCCTCAGGTGGTCCAAGAGGATGAAGAAGAAGACGATGAGGCAACTGAAGATGGCCTTATCACCAAGAGGAAGAGGGTGGCGCCTTTTTCACCACCTGCTCCACCTCCTCCTCCAACATCAACACCACCTTCCACACCAGCTCCACCTCCAACACTGCTTCCTCCCCCAGTTCCTGCATCACCAGTCCAAGCAGTTCCCTTGGCAACTGCATTTCCTGTGGTTGAGGCTGCCGAGCTCAACTTTATGGAGAACCCCCCGAGCGCCTCCACGCCATATGTATCAGCTGGCGGGGATCCTCCTTCAACTGCCTCAACTGCGGAAGCCGCACCAGGCGGGGATGAAGGTGCTCACAACTCGCCTATCATCATCACCGAATCCCCGTCGTCGCCTCCACGCCAAGAAGCTCCCACTCAACAGCCAACTCAAGAAGGTGGTGGCGAGAACCAGCAACAAGCTCCCCCAGTGCTTCCACAAACAAACCTCTCCCTTGGGAACCCTTCTCAGCGAAACTCAAGATGATGGCAGAGGATTTCCCCTCCATCATATCAAAAGCTGTGGAGAGTTCCAGCAAGAAGCTCCAGGATGACATCTCCGCGCTCCAAGAGGAAAATCGCACAATAAGGATTGAGGCGGAGAAGTTATCCTGCAATCTCATGCTCGCGGAGATCGATCACTCCCGAGTGGAGGATGCTATGAGCACCGAACTTCGGGCGGCACGCAAGGAGGCCACCGATCTACGCCATAAGGTGCAGCTCTTAGCTCAAGAGAAGATCGAGCTGGAGAGCAAGCTGGTCCCTTATCGCGTCAAAGTGGATGACCTGGAGGCGTCGATCAAAGCAGATGCCGCCAAGGTAAAAAACCTTGAGAAGAGGTCAGCAGATCGGGAGGTCTTCTTGGGGAAAGTTGAAAAGGAGAGAGACGACACCCTGGCCAAGCTCGCTGAGGCCAGAAAAGAAAACGAAGGAATCGCCGCAGAGCTGGTCCAAGCGCAGGCGGAATCCAAGAAGGTTACTGAAGACCTTCTTCAAGCTCGGGAGGGAGCTGAAGAACTGAAGCAGCAGAATGAGGGGCTGAAGAAGCAGATTGAAGAACTCGAGCTGAGCTCCGCCCAAATTCTCGCTGCTGGGTTTGACGCCGCCTTGGAGCAGTTCGCCTGCCAATATCCTGACCTGGACCTCTCCATGGTGTCTCTGAACAACGAGGTGGTGGATGGGAAGATTGTTCCTTCTGAACACTAGTTGCTTCCCTCCATCCATTATCGCTATGCTTTCTCCTTTATACATACTTGTTTGTAATAAATTTTTTCCTTTTTCTGCACATGTATTTTGAACTGATGCCATTATGTTATAACATTTCCCGCTCCTTTACATAATCTCTCCTGTTAACTTTATCTTCCTTGCACAAGTCTTTTAGGCGAAATTAACTTAGTAACTCCGCGAGCGCAATTGTATACCAACTGCTTCGAACTATCGACTTTCGAACGGTAACATTCTAACAACTTGTAACCTTAAGGTAATAAACCTCAGCGCGAAATCACTTTTCAAGTAACGAGCTTTAACCCGACTAATAGCTTAAAACACAGCTCACCTGATCTGCCTTATCAAAACGGGCCTTGGCTTCTCGCCATCGTTTGAATTTCTCCTAGTCGCCAAATAGTCTTGGTGATACCAGCTTCCTCTTGCTTTCACAACTTGGTCATTGTTCCTTTATTTGGGGGTAGAAGCGCCTTTCGGATCCTTCTCTACCTCCCTGAGCTTCAGAACAAGGAACCGGGTGGCTGGGCGTTCTCTTCGAACCTACCTTAGCCACCCTCCGAACTTCTTCCACCCTTTACACCATACCTGAACTCGTTCGAGACGAGAAGGATTTTATCTTGCCTGAACTCGCTCATCGGCGAGAAGGTCTTTAACTCGCCTGAACTCGCTCATCGGCGAGAAGGTCTTTAACTCGCCTGAACTCGCTCATCGGCGAGAAGGTCTTTATCTCGTGCCTCTACATTGCCCCAGGGGTTACATCTTCTCTCCCCCAGAAACACTGAGGACTTTTTTGCTGGTGCCTCTACCTTGCCCCAGAGGCTACATCTTTTCTCCTCTGGAAGCACTGAGGACTTTTTACTGGTGCCTCTACATTGCCCCAGAGGCTACATCCTCTCTCCTCTGGAAGCACTGAGGACTTTTTACTCTTCCTCGCCTGCACTCGCTCGACGGCGAGGAGGTCTTTATCTCGCCTCAGAACGCGCGAGGGCGTTGAGGTCTTTTAACTGGTGCCTCCGATCGCCGAAAGACGATGAGGACTTTAACTTTAACTGATGCCGCCAATCGCCGAAAGACGATGGGGACTTAGAAACTTTCTAGAAAGCATGCAACATAACTTCAATTTGCCTTAGATCACATACAAGTGACAAGGTCTTTCTTCAAAACTCTCAGCAATACCCGATTAGCTGACTCTACCTGGCCATTCGTCTGAGGGTGCTCGACGGATGCAAATACTTGTTGAATTCCCACCCCTTCGCACAGCTTCTTCAACAGGTGACTTGCAAACTGAGTCCCATTGTCCGACACCAGGCGCTTGGGCACACCAAACCGGCACACAATGTTCTTCCACACGAAACCCTCGATCTTGTGTGCGGTGATCTGGGCCACTGGTTCTGCTTCGATCCACTTGGTGAAATATTCAATCGCCACCACCAAGTACTTCATCTGTCTGATCGCCAGCGGGAAAGGTCCCAGGATGTCGATTCCCCATGTATGAAACGGCCAAGGGCTGTAAATCGACTTCAACTCCTCGGGAGGCGCCTTGTGCCAATCGGCGTGCTGCTGGCATTGCTTGCAGCACTGCATATACTTCTTGCAGTCTTCCCTCATGGTTGGCCAGTAGTAACCTGCACGGAGAGTCCTCGCGGCCAGAGCTCGACCCCCGACGTGGCTTCCGCATATCCCTTCATGGAGCTCGGCCATGATTCTTGTACATTTTTCCCCGTGCACACATTCCAGGAGTGGGTGAGTGAACCCAAACCTGTACAACTCGCCATCAATCATTGTGAACTTGCTAGAATTCTTCTTTATCTTCCTAGCCTCCGTCGGATCCAGCGGGAGAAGGCCATCCGCCAGGCATCGCTTGTACTGCGTTACCCAGATGTCTGGCTCATGCGTAACGCAGACCTGCGTCATGTTCACCCTCTCCCCCCGACATGCTCTTACTCTCGGCGATCTCAAGGTTTCTTGAGTCAAAGACCTGTGACTCCTTGCCGCTTTCTCCGTCGATTTGCTTATCTGAAGAACCAGGTGATCTGCCACAAATGCTCTAGGCATCTTCAGAGTTTCTTGAATCACCGTCCTCTGCCTACCCCCCTTGCCCGAACTGGCGAGCTTGGCTAGCAAGTCAGCTCGGGCATTCTGCTCCCTGGGCACATGCACTACTTCAAAGGAGACAAAGGAACTCTTCAATTCCTGTACATACTCCAGGTAAGCCGCCATTTGTGGATCTTTAGCCTGGAACTCGCCTGTCACTTGTCCCGTGACTAACAGCGAGTCACTCTTAGCCATCAGCACTCTAGCTCCCATCTCCTTGGCCAGCAAGATACCGGCGATCAGCGCCTCATATTCTGCTTGATTGTTGCTGACCTTGAAGGCAAACCTCAAAGATTGTTCGATCAGCACGCCGTTGGGCCCCTCCAAGATGACCCCAGCACCGCTACCCTGTTGGTTCGACGATCCGTCTACTGAAAGCACCCAACGGAAGTCATCCCCCTCAACTCGTGTTGCTTCAGACGAGAGCTCGACCACGAAGTCTGCGAAGATCTGCCCCTTGATCGGACCTCGGGGCTCATACTTGATGTCGAACTTCGACAGCTCTACCGCCCTGGCGATTCCCAGCTCCCTCGCTTCCTCAGGGCGATTCCTCGCCTCTTCTTCCTCTAGACCGGCGTTCCCCTCCCCCAGCTCAGCATCCACCATCACCACGTCGCTCCCGGCGGTCTCCTCCATCACCGTCGACCTGGGCTTCACACCGGGAGGCGGGGTGGTTGTCACGTAACTCACAGACCTCTTGTTCTTCAGGCTATTCTCATAGCACTTCTTTGCTTCTTTCTGGTCGGATTTGATGGTGATCACCACCCCCTCCATAGATGGCAGCTTCACTTTCATATGCCGGGTCGAAGGTATGGCGCCTATTCTGTTGAGCGTGGGTCTTCCCAACAGAATGTTGTATGCTGAAGGAGCGTTCACGACAAGGTACTTGATTTTCTCTGTTCTCGAGCCCGCCTCATCCGTAAACGTAGTCCTCAACTCAATGTACCCCCTGACCTCCACCTGGTCGCCAGCGAAACCATACAAACACCCTCCATAGGGCCTCAGCTGGTCAAGGGGTAGCTCCAACTGTGTGAAAGTCGGCCAGAACATCACGTCTGCCGAGCTTCCTTGGTCCACCAGAACCCTGTGGACCTTCCTTCCCGCCGTAATCAGCGAGATGACTATGGGCTTGTTGTCATGAGGCACAACGTCCCGAAGATCTTGCTTTGTGAACGTAATGTCCACATCCGGCGAGTGGTCCTCAAACATATCCACCGTCATCACAGACCTCGCATACTTTTTCCTCTGTGACGCGGTGCATCCACCACCCGAGAAACCTCCTGCAATGGTGTGGATTTCTCCGTGGGTAGGCATCTCGTGCTGCTGAGCCTCACCAACTGCTGGTTGGGAGCTCGACGCGCCCCCCGTCCTTCTATCCAGCAAATAATCATTCAGGAACCCGCTCTTGACCAGGTCGTCGAGCTGGTATCCCAAAGCTAAGCATGAGTCCACGGTGTGGCCAAAGCCCTGGTGGAATTCGCACCAGGCGTCTGGCTTTGGTCCCAGCAACTTATCACCCACCTTCTCGGGCGCCTTCAACCTAGCTGATATATTGGGAATGGCGATCAGGTCCGCCAGTCCCATGACAAACTTGTGTTTTGGCGGGCGATTGTACTCCCGGCGTGCTGGTTGAGGGCGCCCTGGGCCCCTGCCCTTGTTCTTCCTTGGATCATAAGGATGGCGAGTCCTCTGATCCCTCCTGGCCGCCGCTGTCTCCAGCACCCTCTGTGGCTGGATCCTGGTCTGGTCGCGTGGCCTAGCGGGGGCCACGCTTCCCCTCTTCTCGGCGACTTCACTTTCATCGGCGATGTGAGCCACCGCAAGTCGCCTGACCTCAGCAAATGTGGCGGGGTGAGCCCTGATCAATGCCTCGCAAAATGGTCCCGGCAGCACGCCCTTCTTGAATGCGTAGACCAGCATCTCTTCGTCTTTTGCTGGCGAGCGGACCATCTGCGCCCCAAAACGATTCAGGTAGTCCCTGAGGGACTCTCCCTGATACTGCCTTATGTCGAACAGATCGTAAGACACCCTGGGCGGCGCCTTGTTCACTATGTACTGCTCGATGAAGATCTTCGAAAACTGCTGGAAGTTGGTTATGTGACCTGTAGGCTGGCTCACAAACCATTCCAGCGCCGTTCCCTGGAGTGTGCTCACGAACATCTTACAATATACAACATCTGATCCCCCTGACAACATCATCTGCGTATGGAACGTGGTAAGATGTGCCTCAAGATCCTCCACACCGGTAAAAACAGCCTTCACATGTACCACACTTGCAGGGATAGGCGTGTCTGTAATTGCCTGAGCGAAAGGCATGGGAAAAATGCGAGGCGGCGTGGACGGCGCGACCTCTTCAGCGACTGGGCGCCCTCGCTGCTCCTGAAGAGCTTGGCGCAATTCTTCAGTCACTCTGCTAAGCTCATCATTCCTGGCCCGAGAGGCGACCAGGTCCTCGTGCATTCTTGCCTGCTCTATACGCGAGGCTTCCACATTCGCCTGCAGCGAACGCATGATTTCCACCATCTGCGCCATGGTCATGGCGCCTTCAGCAGCAACGGGCGCAACTGGACTTGAACGGTTGATTCTCATTTTTCTCATGAAAACTTGACAAATCTCAGAGAGCGATGAACAACACCTTCTTCAGCGACGATCGATTCAGCGATCAATCGGTCAGAACTTCGCGAAACTTCGAAAAAACCTCAAGAAAACAGCAAACCTCCACAGAAACCCGCAACTCCACCAAAAACCAACGCTTCTTCCACGAAAATCCAAACGAGCAACAGAACTCAGATCTCACCGATTAAAACTCGCGCAAGCAGCAAAAAACCTCACTTCACCGAACAAAAACCCAAACGAACGGTGGAAAATGGTTGCACCAGCACACAACCAGAAAGAAACCGAAGAAACCTCCAAGAACTCACTCTGTGGATGGGAACAGGTTTTACACGGCCCCAGGGTGGGCGCCTGATGATCCTGCCTGTTGACCGAAATGCTGGAGCTTTGCCTCGTCAAACTTGGATCGACTTCTGCGCCGTGTTAGCCTCCGTCCTTCACCGCGATCCACCTCAAGAACCTGCAAAAGACGAAACGGCGCCGCTGCGGCCGATCACGCTCCGACGCCCAAGTCAGCGACTGAACCACCAATTACTTAAGAGTAAAACTCAAGAACTCTAAGGAACCGTGACCAGTTCTCTCTCAGTGTACTCAAGACTCGCAAGCGTAAAGAAAACAATCTGAACGTGTGCGTACCTCAGAAGTTCGTTGGAAACTCTTATATACCTGGACACTTTCTCTCTCCTGGCAGTTACACAGCTGTACACGTGCCATCATCTGGAGCATCCTTGACTTGGGCGCTACTTCTGACTCTTCTTTGGCTAAGTTACTTATGCATGGTATACTCAGTGCATAGTTGCCTTGGAGCGTGATCTCTTCTGGGTGGAGAGTTCGGGTGCCTTCGTACACACCTTCCCTGTGGTCTCGCCGACCGCCTTCATGATCTGCCCTACTTGTTTCACCGTGTATGTTCAAGTGTGCTATCTCCCAAGCTTCATCCTCTGGCCAGCTGGGAAATGACCATCTGCCTTCATCTTTGGCGATGTCCTTGTTTTGGTGATCTTTAATCACTTGGTCGCCTGGGTTCATATCTGGCGACTTCATCTTCAACCCGGAGCCCGCCGGTTCCGGTGTGCTGGAGATCGGAGCACGCCAACTTAATAACTGGCGACTACACGAGCCCCCTGACTTCCTTCCCTTCTGCCAGCCAAGTGTCCCATCAACACGCCTATACAATAGCTTGATGCCACGTTATCACTTCCGACTACTAGGGCGGTACAGTTCCCAAGACAGATGAGATGAAAATCATTGGATCTAAGTGGGTTTTCAGAAACAAGCTGGATGAGGCCGGAGTAATTACAAGAAACAAGGCAAGGTTAGTTGCCAAAGGCTACAATCAAGAGGAAGGGATTGACTATGGAGAAACCTTTGCCCCTTTTGCAAGATTGGAAGTTGTGAGGTTGCTGCTGACTTTTGCTTGTATGAGTGAATTCAAACTCTTTCAAATGGATGTGAAGAGTGCCTTTCTCAATGGCTTTATCAATGAAGAAGTGTATGTTGAGCAACCATCGGATTTTGAGGATCATCAACATCCTAATCATGTTTTTAAGCTAAAAAAGGCATTTATGGGCTTAAGCAAGCTCCAAGGCAGTGGTATGAGAGGCTTAGCAGTTTCCTTTTGTCACATGGTTATGAAAGAGGAATGATTGACCAAACTCTCTTCATCAAGAAGTCAAATTCTGAAATTATCCTAGTGCAAATCTATGTTGATAACATCATCTTTGGTGCTACCCAAGATTGTATATGTGAAGAATTTGTGGCAGCTATGCAAGTTGAGTTTGAAATGTCTATGATGGGGGAGCTTTCTTTCTTTCTTGGATTGCAGGTCAAGCAAACAAATGATGGAATTTTTCTATGCCAATCAAAATATTTCAAAGAAATTCTCAAGAAATTTGAAATGAAAAGTTGTAAGGAAGCTAGCACACCTATGCCTTCAAGCTGTTATATGGATGCAGATGTTGCTAGAAAAGGGGTAGATCAAACTAAATACAGAGGTTTAATTGGTTCATTACTCTATCTCACAGCAAGTAGACCAGATATCATGTTTGACGAATGTCTTTGTGCAAGATATCAAGCAAATCCAAAGGAATCTCACTTCAAAGTTGTAAAAAGAATTCTTAAATATCTCAAAGGAACAACTAATGTTGGTCTATGATATCCTTCTCACTCTCCTATACACTTAATTTGTTATTCAGATTCTGATTTTGCAGGGTGTAAGCTGGACAGAAAAAGCACAAGTGGCACTTGTCATCTTCTTGGATCAAGCCAAATCTCTTGGCATAGTAAGAAGCAAGCTTGTGTAGCTCTTTCTACTACAGAGGCTGAATACATTGCTGCTGGGAGCTGTTGTGCACAAATACTTTGGCTTAAACAACAACTTGCAAATTTTGGATTGAAAATCAGCAAGGTTCCATTACTTTGTGACAACACAAGTGCTATAAATCTCACCAAAAATCAGATTCAGCACTCAAGAACTAAGCACATTGAGATTCGTCATCACTTCATACGAGATCATGTGAACAATGGAGATTGTGAAGTGAAATTCATTAAAACAAAATTGCAATTGGCTGATATATTCACAAAACCTCTACCAAAAGAAAGGTTTTTCTTCTTAAGAAATGAGTTAGGCATTCTTGACTCTCACAATCTCTCTTAAACTATTTTTTTTTTAATTCTTAGAGTCTATTTGTGAAGACAAATAGGGGGAGAATTGATTGGTTTTTGTGTTGTCTGCTCCTTATAATGTGTTTCAAACTGTTAAATCTCACCAATTTCTGAAATTGAAACTGTTTTCTACTTCTGTTGACAGAAACAACCGATTGAATTGAGGAAACAACCGGTTGTTTGTCTGATACAGTGTTTAGTAAATGTGCTTTTCTAACCTGCTGCTATAGATACTTTGTATTGCATACATTTTGTTTTGCAATAACTGCTTCAGATTCAAACAAAGTCCAACACAAGCAACCAGGGATTTGTCTTCATCAAATAGGGGGAGATTGTGGATCAAGAGTGATCAAAGGCTTTGAAGAATCCAAATCCATGTGTTTGATGCAAGGCTGAAGTTGCTGCTGTGTTTAGGATAGTATCTGGGTAGTTTAAATGTGTAATCCACTCTTTGTTGAATCTAAAGCTAATGTGTTTTAAAACCTTTTTAAGTTTAAAGTGTTTTTCAAACTAAGTGAAAAACAACCCGTTGTTTTGTCGAAACAACCGATTGTTTTACTCTTAGGTGTTTTTGAAAAGGTTGAAAATTGTTTTGGTTGGTTGACTTGTTGTCACACTAAAACAATCGATTGTTTCGTAGTTTCAATCGATTGTTTTCTTTGAAAATCCTAACAAAATTATGTTTTGTTAGTTGAGTGTGCTTTAAATGATTTTCAACTGAATACGCTCCTCTATTAAATGCTTTGACCAATCTTTGAAAGATATAAATAGTTTGTTTATGTTTTATAACAAACAAGAAAAACAGATTTGAGTTTTTTAGTTATGAAAGATTGCTTTCATGTTTTGAACATTCACATCAAGCTTTGGTTTTTCTCAAGAGAGAGTGGAATAGGATTACATCTATATTGATTTCAGATTGTTCTGTAAACAAGTGTAATTCGTTCTGAATATTCTGTAAATTCTGGTGTTGTTGCCAAGGAGTGTTATGTGCTCTTGAGGTGATCAAGATCAATATTCTTGGTGTGTGTTATGCCAAAGAGAGTGTGTTTCTTGAAGGGTTCAAAGTCACTTCTTTGGTGGTTTGTGTGTAATCTGTTTTGATTGCTTAGTGGATTGCCCAATGGCTTCTGGGAACTGGATGTAGCTTTTGGTTTAAGAGTGAACCAGTATAAACTGTTTGTGTATCTCTTTCTTCCCTTAAAGTCATTTAAATTCAGTTGTTATTCCTTTGCTGGTATAAACAACTAATTGTTTCGAAGAAACAATTGATTGTTTTTCTAGTGCTTTGCTGTTTTGTGCTTAATATCTTGGCTAACTGCATTTCTGATTGAGTTTCATACAAAGGATTTTGTTCTAGCTGAAAAAGTTTTCAAAAACCCCTCTTAAACAATTCACCCCCCTCTTGTTTAAGGCCATATATTCTAACACTTTCAAATTCAAATAGCATAACACAAGCAAATCAGGGATTTGTCTTCATCAAATAGGAGGAGATTGTTGAACATAGGCTTTAATGTCTCCAAAAACAAGAAGATTACTTGAAGACTTTGTTGTTGCGTGTGTGTGGAGGTTTTGTGTAGTTTGAATTTGTAAATCCACTCATTGATTTGATCCAAGGTTTCTTAATTCAAGTTCTTTTGAAAAAAGATGTTTTCTAAAGAAAGTGGAAAATCAACCTGTTGAATTGTCGTTTCAACTGTTTGTTTTACACTTAGTGTTTTTTAAAAGAATTTGAAAAGGCTTGAAATTGGTTGACTTTGCTGTCAAGCCAATTCCACCAATTGTTTTGTGTTTTCAATCGGTTGATTTTTGAAAATTCTTAACATAATTTAGTTGGACTGATTTAATCTGTTATGTTTGTTTTAAAACTGATTTGGCTTTGTTATTAAATGTTTTTAACAACTGATTGGAGTATATATAATATGTTTTACGCTCTTAATTGTTATTGGTTCCATGAGAATACTTTCAAATCATGATTTTCCAAGATTGCTTCAAGCTTTGGATTCTTTCTAAGAGTGGAATATGATTACTTTGTACTTCTTCTATTCAATCTGTGATTGTATGAGGTGTTATCATTCCTTTTCTCTCTTGACCATTGTATTTTTGTAAGAACTATTGGTGTGCAGATTCAAAGGTGTTTTGAATTTTGTGGTGTGATTACCAAAGGTGGGGTGTGTTCTTGATGGGTTCAAGATCACCACTTTGGTGTGTGTGTTGTAATCAAAGTGTTTGATTGCTTAGTGGAATACTCAAATGTTTTCTGCGGACTGGATGTAGCTCTTGGCTAATAGTGAACCAGTATAAATTTCTTATGTGAATCTTTCTGTCCCTTATCTTTTTAAATCTGTTTTTGCTTGAAGTTTATAACTGTTGCTATAAACAACCGATTGTTTTGCAAAAACAACCGGTTGATTTTCTGCTGTTAGGTGAAAACTCTTTTTAAAATCAACTGAACATATTTCTGATTGATTAATTCTCATTGGCCTTTATTATACCTTCAATATTTTTGAAAATCCTCCATAAACAATTCACCCCCCTATTGTTTAAGGCCTACAATTCTAACAAAAAATCTCCTTATCTTGAGGAGTCATTGGAGATCTCGGCTAGGATGCATAGCGAGTCGACGTTTGAGTCCAATGAAAGGGCAATTTAGGTTTTCCCTCCCAATCATAAAAGTATGGCCTATCATCGGACTCGATGAATATTTAAAATACATCTCCTTGAAATATTTGTAGGAAGAAGTGAAGGGTGTGAAAAGATTGTCAATCGGACGGCTTGTGATGTGAATGCAATAGCAAGAATACATGATTCTTTGACATTCTTAGGAACAACTTGAGTTGGTCATGAATTGGCACTTTAATTAGAATTGGGTCAATGTTCTAATTCAAGAACTCACCAAGACTTTGCACCAAACCAAAGCTCACATGGAAGTCCATGTATTGTCAAATGGAATCAAGCAACAAGAATGGAAGAAAACACAATGGAATACAGCCAAAAAACATGAATTACCGAACAGAATTGAGAAATTCAGCAAAGTACCGAACAAAAATGAAGAACAATTAAGCTAGAACATGAACTAGAAAGAAGGAACAAAGCTTGAGAATATAAAACTTATGGAGATGGAAGGAGAGGTGAGTGATCACGCCACTTAGAGTGTGGATGATCCAACATTAGTGAGCTGCCGCCACTTGAGGTTCACCATAGACACCCAAGATAAGACTTGATGAAGGCACCAAAGCTCTTCCAATTTCTCTCTCAAATTGAGTAGTGTTTTCTTACTACAATTTTCAAATCTGATTTGTACAAGGGCAGCACCTTTATTTATAGCCTATAAGGTGCTGAAATGCTAAGGTAATCAAATGCAAATGTGCCCCTAATGACATACAACTTTCGGGGCCAACTAGTGCATATAGGAAATGTGACTTTCCTTCCTAGTTTGGCACCTCCTAACTCATATCTACACTCCCCCTAGCATCCCTTACTAAGTTCACACCCCCCTAAGCTTCTACTATTTCTAAACTACAACTAAGGATGCTTTTACACAAGAGGTTTCTTATGTTTCCCTCTGAAGCACCATCTACCAAAGATATTACAAATAAAGAAAACAATTGTCCATTATTTCCTAAGGCCTTGAACATGCTTCTTGTAAGCCTTTGAGAAGGATGAATAACGTCTTGCACATCTACCTCTTGATCCTCTTCCTCCTCTTGTCCTTGTTGATTGGCTTCTATTTGTCCTTAGCCTTGATCTCCATCATACTCCCCGAGTTGGAGAGAATTCGTCCACGAATTCTGGAGACCTACAGAAAAAAGGAGTTAGATCCCTGACATTAAAAGTATGACTACCTAAGAATGTATCAGGCATATCTAACTCATAAGCATTGTCATTAATCCTCTTGAGGACTTGGAAAGGTCCATCCCCACGAGGCATGATGTGAATGCAATAGCAAGAATACATGATTCTTTCACATTCTTAGGAACAACTTGAGTTGGTCATGAATTGGCACTTTAATTAGAATTGGATCAATGTTTTAATTCAAGAACTCACCAAGACTTTGCACCGAACCAAAGCTCACATGGAAGTCCATGTATTGTCAAATGGAATCAAGAAACAAGAATGGAAAAAAACACAATGGAATACAGCCAAAGAAGATGAATTACCGAACAGAATTGAGAAATTCAGCAAAGTACCGAACAAAAATGAAGAACAATTAAGCTAGAACATGAACTAGAAAGAAGGAACAAAGCTTGAGAATAGAAAACTTATGAAGATGGAAGGAGAGGTGAGTGATCACGCCACATAGAGTGTGGATACTCCAAGATTAGTGAGCTGCCACCACTTGAGGTTCACCATAGACACCGAAGATAAGACTTGATGAAGGCACCAAAGCTCTTCCAATTTCTCTCTCAAATTGAGTAGTTTTTCTTACTACAATTTTCAAATCTGATTTGTACAAGGGCAGCACCTTTATTTATAGCCTATAAGGTGCTGAAATGCTAAGCTAATCAAATGCAAATGTGCCCCTAATGACATACAACTTTCGGCGCCAACTAGTGCTTATAGGAAGTGTGACTTTCCTTCCTAGTTTGGCACCTCCTAACTCATATCTACACTCCCCCTAGCATCCCTTACAAAGTTCACACCCCCCTAAGCTTCTAATATTTCTAAACTACAACTAAGGATGCTTTTACACAAGAGGTTTCTTATGTTTCCCTCTGAAGCACCATCTACCAAAGATATTACAAATAAAGAAAACAATTGTGCATTATTTCCTAAGGCCTTGAACATGCTTCTTGTAAGCCTTTGAGAAGGATGAATAACGTCTTGCACATCTACCTCTTGATCCTCTTCCTCCTCTTGTCCTTGTTGATTGGCTTCTATTTGTCCTTAGCCTTGATCTCCATCATACTCCCCGAGTTGGAGAGAATTCGTCCACGAATTATGGAGACCTACAGAAAAAAGGAGTTAGATCGCTGACATTAAAAGTATGACTACCTAAGAATGTATCAGGCATATCTAACTCATAAGCATTGTCATTAATCCTCTTGAGGACTTGGAAAGGTCCATCCCAACGAGGCATGATGTGAATGCAATAGCAAGAATACATGATTCTTTGACATTCTAAGGAACAACTTGAGTTGGTCATGAATTGACACTTTAATTAGAATTGGATCAATGTTTTAATTCAAGAACTCACCAAGACTTTGCACCGAACCAAAGCTCACATGGAAGTCCATGTATTGTCAAATGGAATCAAGCAACAAGAATGGAAAAAAACACAATGGAATACAGCCAAAGAAGATGAATTACCGAACAGAATTGAGAAATTCAGCAAAGTACCGAACAAAAATGAAGAACAATTAAGCTAGAACATGAACTAGAAAGAAGGAACAAAGCTTGAGAATATAAAACTTATGGAGATGGAAGGAGAGGTGAGTGATCACGTCACTTAGAGTGTGGATACTCCAAGATTAGTGAGCTGCCGCCACTTGAGGTTCACCATAGACACCCAAGATAAGACTTGATGAAGGCACCAAAGCTCTTCCAATTTCTCTCTCAAATTGAGTAGTGTTTTCTTACTACAATTTTCAAATCTGATTTGTACAAGGGCAGCACCTTTATTTATAGCCTATAAGGTGCTGAAATGCTAAGGTAATCAAATGCAAATGTGCCCCTAATGACATACAACTTTCGGGGCCAACTAGTGCATATAGGAAATGTGACTTTCCTTCCTAGTTTGGCACCTCCTAACTCATATCTACACTCCCCCTAGCATCCCTTACTAAGTTCACACCCCCCTAAGCTTCTACTATTTCTAAACTACAACTAAGGATGCTTTTACACAAGAGGTTTCTTATGTTTCCCTCTGAAGCACCATCTACCAAAGATATTACAAATAAAGAAAACAATTGTCCATTATTTCCTAAGGCCTTGAACATGCTTCTTGTAAGCCTTTGAGAAGGATGAATAACGTCTTGCACATCTACCTCTTGATCCTCTTCCTCCTCTTGTCCTTGTTGATTGGCTTCTATTTGTCCTTGGCCTTGATCTCCATCATACTCCCCGAGTTGGAGAGAATTCGTCCACGAATTCTGGAGACCTACAGAAAAAAGGAGTTAGATCCCTGACATTAAAAGTATGACTACCTAAGAATGTATCAGGCATATCTAACTCATAAGCATTGTCATTAATCCTCTTGAGGACTTGGAAAGGTCCATCCCCACGAGGCATGATGTGAATGCAATAGCAAGAATACATGATTCTTTCACATTCTTAGGAACAACTTGAGTTGGTCATGAATTGGCACTTTAATTAGAATTGGATCAATGTTTTAATTCAAGAACTCACCAAGACTTTGCACCGAACCAAAGCTCACATGGAAGTCCATGTATTGTCAAATGGAATCAAGAAACAAGAATGGAAAAAAACACAATGGAATACAGCCAAAGAAGATGAATTACCGAACAGAATTGAGAAATTCAGCAAAGTACCGAACAAAAATGAAGAACAATTAAGCTAGAACATGAACTAGAAAGAAGGAACAAAGCTTGAGAATAGAAAACTTATGAAGATGGAAGGAGAGGTGAGTGATCACGCCACATAGAGTGTGGATACTCCAAGATTAGTGAGCTGCCACCACTTGAGGTTCACCATAGACACCGAAGATAAGACTTGATGAAGGCACCAAAGCTCTTCCAATTTCTCTCTCAAATTGAGTAGTTTTTCTTACTACAATTTTCAAATCTGATCTGTACAAGGGCAGCACCTTTATTTATAGCCTATAAGGTGCTGAAATGCTAAGCTAATCAAATGCAAATGTGCCCCTAATGACATACAACTTTCGGCGCCAACTAGTGCTTATAGGAAGTGTGACTTTCCTTCCTAGTTTGGCACCTCCTAACTCATATCTACACTCCCCCTAGCATCCCTTACTAAGTTCACACCCCCCTAAGCTTCTAATATTTCTAAACTACAACTAAGGATGCTTTTACACAAGAGGTTTCTTATGTTTCCCTCTGAAGCACCATCTACCAAAGATATTACAAATAAAGAAAACAATTGTCCATTATTTCCTAAGGCCTTGAACATGCTTCTTGTAAGCCTTTGAGAAGGATGAATAACGTCTTGCACATCTACCTCTTGATCCTCTTCCTCCTCTTGTCCTTGTTGATTGGCTTCTATTTGTCCTTAGCCTTGATCTCCATCATACTCCCCGAGTTGGAGAGAATTCGTCCACGAATTATGGAGACCTACAGAAAAAAGGAGTTAGATCGCTGACATTAAAAGTATGACTACCTAAGAATGTATCAGGCATATCTAACTCATAAGCATTGTCATTAATCCTCTTGAGGACTTGGAAAGGTCCATCCCAACGAGGCATGATGTGAATGCAATAGCAAGAATACATGATTCTTTGACATTCTAAGGAACAACTTGAGTTGGTCATGAATTGACACTTTAATTAGAATTGGATCAATGTTTTAATTCAAGAACTCACCAAGACTTTGCACCGAACCAAAGCTCACATGGAAGTCCAGGTATTGTCAAATGGAATCAAGCAACAAGAATGGAAAAAAACACAATGGAATACAGCCAAAGAAGATGAATTACCGGACAGAATTGAGAAATTCAGCAAAGTACCGAACAAAAATGAAGAACAATTAAGCTAGAACATGAACTAGAAAGAAGGAACAAAGCTTGAGAATAGAAAACTTATGGAGATGGAAGGAGAGGTGAGTGATCACGTCACTTAGAGTGTGGATACTCCAAGATTAGTGAGCTGCCGCCACTTGAGGTTCACCATAGACACCCAAGATAAGACTTGATGAAGGCACCAAAGCTCTTCCAATTTCTCTCTCAAATTGAGTAGTGTTTTCTTACTACAATTTTCAAATCTGATTTGTACAAGGGCAGCACCTTTATTTATAGCCTATAAGGTGCTGAAATGTTAAGGTAATCAAATGCAAATGTGCCCCTAATGACATACAACTTTCGGGGCCAACTAGTGCATATAGGAAATGTGACTTTCCTTCCTAGTTTGGCACCTCCTAACTCATATCTACACTCCCCCTAGCATCCCTTACTAAGTTCACACCCCCCTAAGCTTCTACTATTTCTAAACTACAACTAAGGATGCTTTTACACAAGAGGTTTCTTATGTTTCCCTCTGAAGCACCATCTACCAAAGATATTACAAATAAAGAAAACAATTGTCCATTATTTCCTAAGGCCTTGAACATGCTTCTTGTAAGCCTTTGAGAAGGATGAATAACGTCTTGCACATCTACCTCTTGATCCTCTTCCTCCTCTTGTCCTTGTTGATTGGCTTCTATTTGTCCTTGGCCTTGATCTCCATCATACTCCCCGAGTTGGAGAGAATTCGTCCACGAATTCTGGAGACCTACAGAAAAAAGGAGTTAGATCGCTGACATTAAAAGTATGACTACCTAAGAATGTATCAGGCATATCTAACTCATAAGCATTGTCATTAATCCTCTTGAGGACTTGGAAAGGTCCATCCCCACGAGGCATGATGTGAATGCAATAGCAAGAATACATGATTCTTTCACATTCTTAGGAACAACTTGAGTTGGTCATGAATTGGCACTTTAATTAGAATTGGATCAATGTTTTAATTCAAGAACTCACCAAGACTTTGCACCGAACCAAAGCTCACATGGAAGTCCATGTATTGTCAAATGGAATCAAGCAACAAGAACGGAAAAAAACACAATGGAATACAGCCAAAAAACATGAATTACCGAACAGAATTGAGAAATTCAGCAAAGTACCAAACAAAAATGAAGAACAATTAAGCTAGAACATGAACTAGAAAGAAGGAACAAAGCTTGAGAATAGAAAACTTATGAAGATGGAAGGAGAGGTGAGTGATCACGCCACATAGAGTGTGGATACTCCAAGATTAGTGAGCTGCCACCACTTGAGGTTCACCATAGACACCCAAGATAAGACTTGATGAAGGCACCAAAGCTCTTCCAATTTCTCTCTCAAATTGAGTAGTTTTTCTTACTACAATTTTCAAATCTGATTTGTACAAGGGCAGCACCTTTATTTATAGCCTATAAGGTGCTGAAATGCTAAGCTAATCAAATGCAAATGTGCCCCTAATGACATACAACTTTCGGCGCCAACTAGTGCTTATAGGAAGTGTGACTTTCCTTCCTAGTTTGGCACCTCCTAACTCATATCTACACTCCCCCTAGCTTCCCTTACTAAGTTCACACCCCCCTAAGCTTCTAATATTTCTAAACTACAACTAAGGATGCTTTTACACAAGAGGTTTCTTATGTTTCCCTCTGAAGCACCATCTACCAAAGATATTACAAATAAAGAAAACAATTGTCCATTATTTCCTAAGGCCTTGAACATGCTTCTTGTAAGCCTTTGAGAAGGATGAATAACGTCTTGCACATCTACCTCTTGATCCTCTTCCTCCTCTTGTCCTTGTTGATTGGCTTCTATTTGTCATTGGCCTTGATCTCCATCATACTCCCCGAGTTGGAGAGAATTCGTCCACGAATTCTGGAGACCTACAGAAAAAAGGAGTTAGATCGCTGACATTAAAAGTATGACTACCTAAGAATGTATCAGGCATATCTAACTCATAAGCATTGTCATTAATCCTCTTGAGGACTTGGAAAGGTCCATCCCCACGAGGTATGATGTGAATGCAATAGCAAGAATACATGATTCTTTGACATTCTTAGGAACAACTTGAGTTGGTCATGAATTGGCACTTTAATTAGAATTGGATGAATGTTCAAATTCAAGAACTCACCAAGACTTTGCACCGAACCAAAGCTCACATGGAAGTCCATGTATTGTCAAATGGAATCAAGCAACAAGAATGGAAGAAAACACAATGGAATACAGCCAAAGAACATGAATTACCGAACAGAATTGAGAAATTCAGATCCTGCCTGTTGACCGGGACGCAAGAACCTTGCCTCGTCAAACCTGGATCGACTTCTGCGCCGTGTTAGCCTCCGTCCTTCACCGCGATTCACCTCAAGAACCTGCAAAAGACAGAACGGCGCCGCTGCGGCCGATCACGCTCTGACGCCAAGTCAGCGACTGAACCACCAAATACTAAGAGAAAACTCAATAAACTCTAAGGAACCGTGCAAAATTCTCTCTCAGCGTACTCAAGACTCGCAAGCGTAAAGAAGTAATCTAAACGTGCATACCTCAGAAGTTCGTTAGAATCTCTTATATACCTGTGGACTTTCTCTCTCCTTACAGTTACACATCTGGACACGTGGCTCGCATCCAGCTGTACACGTGTCACCATCTGGAGCATCCTTAACTTGGGCGCCACTTCTTACTCTTCAGGTTTTTGGCTAAGTTACTTATGCATGACACAACTCAGTGCATAGCTGCCTTGGAGCGTGATCTCTTCTAAGTGGTGAGTTCGGGTGTCTTCGTACACACCTTCCCTGTGGTCTCGCCGGCCACCTTCATGATCTACTTTACTCGCTTCACCGTGTATGTTCAGGTAAGCTGTCTCCCGACCTCATCCTCTGGCTAGCTGGGAAATGACTATCTGACTTCATCTTCGGCGATGTCCTTGTTTCGATGATCTCTAACAACCATGTTGTCGTGGGTTCGCATCTGGCGACTTCATCTCAAACCCGGTGACCGCCGGTTTAGGTATGCTAGAGACCGGGCACGCCAACTTAATAATTGGCAACCACACGAGCCCCCCGACTTCCTTCCCTTCTGCCAGCCATGGGCCCTGCTCAACACGCCTACATAATAGCTCGACGCCACGTCATCACTTCCGACTACCAGGACGGTACACAAGCCCCCCAAACTTAAGCGAAGACTTGTCCAGCGAAAAGACTAAAGAAGTCACGTCACTACCGATCTACGTGGCGCTGGCGTAGAATTCCAAACGTTTGTACTTTCTGCTTTCCTGACGCTCCACCAAACACCCTTCTAATCGCTCGACACGTGGCTTCATCAACGGTCATCTTTAGCTGTCGTTTACGCTTCTAAAAATCATTTGAAAAACCCTTAAACCCATTTCATTTCGAACGGGAACTACTAACCGAGCTCGACATCGCCGCCGCCCAGCTCCATCCCAACAGCTGGGCATTCGTGCGGGCGTTTCAAATTATATGCGCACATTTGGGACTACCGGCTTCGGTAGACGTGTTCCTCTTCCTGTTCGAGGCCAAGAATCCTGGAGATCGCCTTTGGGTGAGCCTGAACGGAATTGCTGGGAGGTCGATCCTTTCTATCTTCCAGCAGTCTTACAAGGATTGGAAAGGAAAATTCGTCCAAGTGCGCCAGAATGATCGGGACACTTCGCTGCTCGACGGCTTTCCCTTGTACTGGGTAAACAAGGGAAATAAAGACTCCAAGGGAAGCTTTAGAAAGCCAAGAAGCCCCGACAACATGGGCGCTTTGGACAAGGACCTGTGCCTCTTCTGGAAGAGCGTGGCAGCCGCGAACATCACCTTTCTCACCTCTGCGATCATCTCCTTCGAATTCTTCGAGGGCCAACTCGAGGCTCGCATAGGTTAGTGCTTACCTCAACATTCAAGTTTTTGCCCTGTGCTGCATCTCTGTTATCCATTGTTGGGCGTCCTGTCTGTTGTGCACTAGGCTTGGTCTTTATTTCCTGCACCATTTGCTTGTCTCATTTGCACACTTACTCATATGTTTTACTTTTGTCTCTGAGCTCACCTGTATACTTTGTACTTATGCAGATATCATGCTGGGTAAAGGCAAGCTAGCCGAATTGAGGGCGCTCGCCCGAGCCCATGGATTGGCGTCGGGCTCCCAGACTGTGCCCAACTCAGTGGTGGAGATCGCCGCTGCTCAGGGCAGATCGCCCCCTCAAGGCCCAGCTCCTTCAGAAGCCTTGCCCGCCCAACAACGCATCCTAAGGAAGCCAAAGAGGAAAGCTCCTCAGGTGGTCCAGGAGGATGAAGAAGAGGACGATGAGGCAACTGAGGATGGCCTCATCACCAAAAGGAGAAGGGTGGCACCTTCTTCACCACCTGCTCCACCTCCCCTTCCAACACCAACACCGCCTTCTCCGCCAACTCCAACTCCAACTCCGCCTTCTCCCCCAGCTCCAACACCGCCAGTCCAAGCAGCACCTTTGGCGGCTGCATTTCCCGCGGTTGAGGCTACTGAGCCCAACTTCATGGAGAACCCTCCGAGCGCCTCCACGCCATTCATATCCGCTGGAGAGGGTCCTCCTTCAACTGCCTCAATCGCCGAAGCCGCGCCAGGTGGGGATGAAGGTGCTCACAACTCGCCCATCATCATCACTGAGTCCCCCACGTCACCACCGCGCCAAGAAGCTCCAACTCAACAACCAATCCCAGAGGGCGGTGGTGAGAGCCAGCACCAGGCTCCTTCAGCGCCTCCACCAACAGCGGTTGCCAACCTTCCCCTTGCGGTTAAAGGGATGTGGGAACCCTTCACAGCCAAACTCAGAATGATGGCAGAGGACCTCCCCTCCATCAGATCAAAGGCTGTGGAGAGCTCTAGCAAGAGACTTCAGGACAACATCTCCGTGCTCCAAGAGGAGAATCGCCTAATAAGGATCGAGGCGGAGAAGTTGTCTTGCAACCTTATGCTGGCAGAGATCGACCATTCGAGAGTGGAGGACGCCATGAGCACTGAACTGAGGGTGGCGCGTAAGGAGGCCACCGATCTGCGCCATAAGGTGCACCTCCTAGCTCAAGAGAAAATTGAGTTGGAGAGCAAACTGGTCCCCTACCGTCTCAAGGTGCCTGACCTGGAAGCGTCGATCAAAGCAGATGCAGCCAAGGTAGAAAGCCTTGAGAAGAGGTTAGTAGATCGGGAGGTCCTCTTAGGAAAAGTCGAGCAAGAGAGGGATGACACCATGGCTAAGCTTGCTGAGGCCAGAAAGGAGAATGAGAAGATCGCCGCAGAGCTAGCCCAGGCGCAGGCGGAAAACGAGAAGGTTGCTAAAGACCTCCTTCAAGCTCGTGAGACAACTGAAAATCTAAAGAAACGAGCTGATGAGTTAGAGCAGCAATCCGAGGGGCTCAAGAAGCAAACTGAAGAGCTCGAGCTGAGCTCCGCCCAAATCCTCGCTGCTGGGTTTGACGCCGCCCTGGAGCAATTTGCCTGCCAGTACCCTGATCTGGACCTCTCCATGGTGTCATTAAACAACGAAGTGGTGGATGGGAAGATTGTTCCTTCTGAAGACTAGCTGCTTCCCTCCATCACTTATTCATCTGTCTTTCTCTTGCACAACTTACTTGTAATAATTTTTCTCTTTTTGGGTACACGTATTTTGAACTGATGCCACTGTGTTATGAAATTTCCTGCTTCTTTATATAATCTCCCTGTTAGCTTTATTTCTTCTTGTATAAATCGCTTAAACGAAATTGACTTAGCAACTCTGCGAGCGCAACTGTTTACTAACTGCTTCAAACTATCGAATTTTGAACGATATCATTCTAATAACTTGTGAACTTTAAAGTGATGAACCTCAGCGCGAAACCACTTTCCAAACAACGAGTTTCAACCCAACTAATAGTTTAAGACATAGCTCACCTGATCTGCCTTATCAAAACGGGCCTTAACTCTTGCCATCGCTTGAATTTCTTCTGATCGCCAAAGAGTCTTGGCGATACCAGCTTCCTCTTGCCTTCACAACTTGGCCATTGTTCCCTCATCTGGGGATAGAGGCGCCTTTCGGATCCTTCTCTACCTTCCCTGACTTTCAGAACAGCAAGCCGGATAGCTAAGTGTTCTCTTCGAACCTACCTTAGCTATCCTTTAAACTTCTTCCACCCTCCACACCGTACCTGAACTCGCTCGAGACGAGAAGGATTTTATCTTGCCTGAACTCGCTCGACGACGAGAAGGTCTTTAACTCGCCTGAACTCGCTCATCGGCGAGAAGGTCTTTAACTCGCATGAACTCGCTCATCGGCGAGAAGGTCTTTAACTCGCCTGAACTCGCTCATCGGCGAGAAGGTCTTTAACTCGTGCCTCTACATTGCCCCAGGGGCTACATCTTCTCTCCCCTGGAAACACTGAGGACTTTTCACTGGTGCCTCTACATTGCCCCAGGGGCTACATCTTCTCTCCCCTGGAAGCACTGAGGACTTTTTGCTGGTGCCTCTACATTGCCCCAGAGGCTACATCTTCTCTCCTCTGAAAGCACTGAGGACTTTTTACTCTTTCTCGCCTGCACTCGCTCGACGGCGAGGAGGTCTTTATCTCTTTCTCGCCTCAGGACGCGCGAGGGCGTTGAGGTCTTTTAAACATTGTCGGTGCCTCCGATGGCCGAAAGACGATGAGGACTTTTAACTTTGACTGGTGCCGCCAATCGCCGAAAAACGATGGGGACTTAGAAACTTTTTAGAAAGCATGCAACATAACTTCAAAACTTGCCTTAAACCACGTTCGAGTGACAAGATCTTTTCTTCAAAACTTTCGCAATAACGACAAGCATGCAATCTAAAACAACTTTAAACTTCGAAAAATCTTCTTTATTGGGTGGCCTCATTAAAAACCCTCCTTAGGGAAAAAAGAGCGCCCCCTTCAAACTGTTTTAACAGAAAGCTTGCAAACTCTCCGTGTTTGTTTTTACTTACAAAGCTTTTAACTGTAATATAACTTGAGGTGCGTGGCGTTCCAAGTGCGAGGAATCGCCCCTCCTTCCAACGTTTCTAAGCGGTAGGCGCCGTTCCCGAGCGCCTCGGTTATCCGGAACGGTCCCGTCCACTTAGGCGACAACTTGTTCTCCATCTCGTACTGGTGGGCCTTCCTCATCACCAGGTCGCCTTCTTTAAACTGCCTTGGCATCACCTTCGAGTTATACCTTCGTTCAATCCTTCTTTTCACTGCCTCAGCCTTTACTCTCGCCTCCTCCCTGACCTCGTCCAGCAAATCCAGATTCAGCCTTCTTTCCTCATTCGAGTCTTCCGCTACAAAGTTCTGGAATCTCGGCGAGCTCTCCTGGATTTCCACTGGAATCATTGCGTCGCATCCATAGACCAGGCTAAACGGGGTCTCATGGGTTCCTGACTGCTCGGTGGTGTGGTACGCCCAGACTATACGGGGTACCTCCTCAGCCCACGATCCCTTGGCTTTCTCTAGCCTTCTCTTCAAACCTCTCAGCAGTACCCGATTGGCTGACTCTACTTGGCCATTTGTCTGAGGGTGCTCGACGGATGCAAACACTTGTTGAATTCCCACCCCTTCGCACAACTTCTTCAACAGGTGACTTGCAAACTGAGTCCCGTTATCTGACACCAGACGCTTGGGCACACCAAACCGGCACACGATGTTCTTCCACACAAAGCTCTCGATCTTGTGTGCGGTGATCTGGGCCACTGGTTCCGCTTCAATCCACTTGGTGAAATATTCAATTGCCACCACCAAGTACTTCATCTGTCTAATCGCCAATGGGAAAGGTCCCAGAATGTCGATCCCCCACGTATGAAACGGCCAAGGGCTGTAAATCGACTTCAATTCCTCGGGAGGCACCTTGGGCCAATCGGCGTGCTGTTGGCATTGCTTGCAACACTGTGCGTACTTCTTGCAGTCCTCCCTCATTGTTGGCCAGTAGTAACCTGCACGGAGTGTTCTTGCGGCCAGAGCTCGACCCCCTACGTGACTTCCTCAAATCCCTTCATGGAGCTCGGCCATGATTCTTGTACATTTCTCTCCATGCACACATTCTAGGAGTGGGTGTGTGAACCCAAACCTATACAACTCGCCGTCAATCATTGTGAACTTGCTAGAATTCTTCTTTATCTTCCTGGCCTCCGTCGGATCCAGCGGGAGAAGGCCATACGCCAGGCATCGCTTGTACTGCGTTACCCAGGTGTCTGGCTCATGGGCAGTGCAGACCTGCGCCACGTTTACCTTCTCCACCCGACACACTCTTATTCTCGGCGATCTCAAGGCCTCCTGAATTAAAGACCTGTGGCTCATCACCGCTTTCTCCGTCGACTTGCTTATCTGAAGAACCAGGTGATCTGCCACAAATGACCTAGGCGTCTTCAGAGTTTCTTGGATCACCGTCCTCTGCCTACCCCCCTTGCCTGAACTGGCGAGCTTAGCTAGCAAGTCAGCTCGGGCATTCTGCTCTTTGGGCACATGCACCACTTCAAAGGAGACAAAGGAACTCTTCAACTCCTGTACATACTCCAGGTAAGCCGCCATTTGTGGATCCTTAACCTGGAACTCGCCTGTTACTTGTCCCGTGACTAACAGCGAGTCACTCTTAGCCATTAGCACCCTAGCTCCCATCTCCTTGGCCAGCAAGATTCCGGCGATCAGCGCCTCGTATTCTGCTTGATTGTTGCTGGCTTTGAAGGCAAACCTCAGGGACTGCTCAATCAGCACGCCGTTGGGCCCTTCCAAGATGACTCCAGCACCGCTACCCTGCTCGTTCGACGATCCATCCACCGAAAGCAGCCAACGAAAACCATCCCCCTCTACTCGTGTTGCTTCCGACGAGAGCTCGACCACGAAGTCTGCAAAAATCTGCCCCTTGATCGGACCTCGGGGCTCATACTTGATATCGAACTCCGACAGCTCCACCGCCCACTTCACCATCCTCCCAGCTACATCGGGTTTCTTCAGAACCTTCTGGATGGGCAAGTCGGTCATCACCAGTATTGTGAAACTGTGGAAATAGTGGCGTAACCTTCTCGCCGAAAAAACTACTGCCAGTGCAGCTTTCTCCAAGGCCTGATATCTCACTTCCGGGCCTTGCAGCACCTTGCAGACGAAATAAATAGGCTTTTGGGCCTGATCTTGGTCCTGGGCGAGCACCGCACTCACCGCCCTTTCAGTCACAGCAAAATACAGCCTGAGAGGGGTTCCCACCAGCGGTTTGCACAAAACCGGCGGGCTCGCCAGGTACTCTTTAAGCTTGACGAAGGCCTCCTCGCACTCCTTCGTCCAGGCAAACTTGTTGTTTCGCCTTAAGCACTGAAAATACGGATGGCCCTTCTCCCCGCTGGCTGACACGAAACGAGACAGGGCGGCCATCCGACCTGTAAGTTGCTGCACTTCCTTCACGGTAGTTGGGTTCCTCATCGCCAAGATGGCAGCACACTTATCAAGATTGGCTTCTATTCCTCTTTCAGTCAAGAGAAATCCCAAGAACTTCCCCGCCTCCACGCCAAAGATGCACTTCTCGGGATTCAGCTTTAACCTGAACTTGGCGATGGTGGTGAACAACTCCTCCAAGTCCGCAACGTGCTTGCTCTTCTCTGGCGAGGTCACGACCATGTCATCTACGTATGCTTGCACATTCCTTCCCAGCATCGGTGCAAGTACCCGATCCATCAACCTCTGGTACGTGCCCCCGCGTTCTTCAGCCCAAATGGCATCACCTTGTAGCAGTAGCACGATCTCTCGGTCATGAAGGCAGTCTTCTCTTCATCCATGGGATGCATCTTTATCTGGTTATACCCCGAGAGGGCATCCAGGAAACTCAGCAACTTACACCCTGCAACACTGTCCACCAGGGCGTCTATGCTTGGCAAAGGATACGAATCCTTTGGGCAAGCCTTGTTCAGATCGGTGAAATCGACGCACATGCGCCATTTCCTATTGCTCTTCTTCACCAGCACGACATTAGCTAGCAACTCAGGGTACTGGACTTCCCTGATATGGCCTGCAGCGAGGAGCTTCTGGGTTTCATCCCTGATCGCCTGCCTTCTCTCCTCGTTGAATTTCCTTCTTCTCTGTCGCACTGGCCTGACCTGGTTGTCCATTGCTAGATGATGGCACAAGAAGTCGGGGTCAATTCCCGGCATGTCTGAAGCAGACCATGCGAAAGCATCC
This sequence comes from Phaseolus vulgaris, assembly GCF_051622355.1. NCBI lineage: Eukaryota > Viridiplantae > Streptophyta > Magnoliopsida > Fabales > Fabaceae > Phaseolus > Phaseolus vulgaris. Next base: position 35,027,547 of record NC_143504.1, read on the forward strand.
AGATGCCGCTCTATCACCTTGGCAATCTGGTCTTGGAGCTCAGCCTCCAAGGATCTTCCCAACTTGAAGACCTTTCCCCCGATCTCCCTTTCGAGCCATTCCTCGACGGGTTTGGGTCTAGCTTCCCTGGCGATCACCGCCCTGGCGATTCCCAACTCTCTCGCTTCCTCTGGGCAGTTCCTCGCCTCTTCTTCCCGCTCGACGTTCTCTCCCTCAGCCTCAACATCCATCATGGCGACGTCTCCTCCGGCGGCCACCTCCATCGCCGCATCAACAACCCGTCACTCTGTTGGCTTGGGCTTCACACTGGGAGGCGGCGTCGTCGTGATGTAACTCACTGACCTCTTGTTCTTCAGGCTATTCTCATAGCACTTCTTGGCTTCTTTTTGGTCAGATTTGATGGTGATCACCACCCCTTCCATCGATGGCAACTTCACCTTCATGTGCCTGGTCGAAGGCACAACTCCTATTCTGTTGAGCGTTGGTCTTCCCAACAGAATGTTATATGCTGAGGGAGCGTTCACGACGAGGTACTTGATTTTCTCTGTTCTTGAGCCCGCCTCATCCGTGAAGGTAGTCCTTAACTCTATATACCCCCTGACCTCCACCTGATCGCCAGCGAAACCATACAAACACTCTCCCTAAGGCCTCAACTGGTCAAGGGGCAACTGCAACTGTGTGAAAGTCGGCCAGAACATCACATCTGCCGAGCTTCCTTGGTCCACCAGAACTCTGTGGACCTTCCTTCCCACCGTAACAAGCGAGATGACTATCGGATCGTTGTCATGAGGCACAACATCCCTGAGGTCTTCCCTTGTGAACGTGATGTCCACATCTGGTGAGTGGTCCTCAAACATGTCCACCGTCATCACAGACCTCGCATACTTCTTCCTCTGTGACGCGGTGCATCCACCACCCGAGAAACCCCCTGCAATGGTATGGATCTCTCCGTGGGTAGGCATCTCGTGCTGCTGAGCCTCACCACCTGCTGGCTGGGAGCTCGACGCACCCCCCGTCCTTCTATCCAGCAAGTAATCGTTAAGGAACCCGCTCTTGACCAGGTCGTCGAGCTGGTATCCTAAAGCCAAACATGAGTCCACGGTGTGGCCAAAGCCCTGGTGGAATTCGCACCAGGCATCTGGCTTTGGTCCCAACACCTTGTCGCCCACCTTCTCGGGCGCCTTCAGCCTGGCTGATATATTGGGAATGGCGACCAGGTCTGCCAACCCCATGACAAACTTGTGCTTCAGGGGGCGATTGTACTCCCGACGTGCCGGTTGAGGGCGCCCTGGGCCCCTGCCCTTGTTCTTCCTTGGATCATAAGGATGGCGAGTTCTTTGCTCCCTCTTGGCCGCCGCTGTCTCCAGCACCCTCTGTGGCTGGATCCTGGTCTGGGCACGTGGCCTAGCGGGGGCCACGCTTCCCCTCTTCTCGGCGACCTCACTTTCATCGGCGATGTGGGCCACCGCAAGTCGCCTAACCTCAGCAAACGTGGCGGGGTGAGCCCTGATCAACGCCTCGTAGAAGGGTCCCGGCAGCACGCCCTTCTTGAATGCGTAGACCAACATCTCTTCGTCCTTGGCCGGCGAGCGGACCATCTGCGCCCCAAAACGATTCAAGTAGTCCCTGAGGGACTCTCCCTGGTACTGCCTTACGTCGAACAGATCATAGGACACCCTAGGAGGCGCCTTGTTCACTATGTACTGCTCGACGAAGATCTTCGAAAACTGCTGGAAATTGGTTACGTGACCTGTAGGCAGGCTCACAAACCATTCCAGCGCCGTCCCCTGGAGTGTGCTTACAAACATCTTGCAATACACAGCATCCGATCCTTCTGACAGCATCATCTGCGTGTGGAACGTGGTGAGATGTGCCTCAGGATCCTCCACACTGGTAAAAACAGCCTTCACGGGTACCACGCTCGCGGGGATAGGCGTGTCCGTAATCGCCTGAGCGAAAGGCATGGGGAAAACGCGAGGCGGCGTCGACGGCGCGACCTCTTCAGCGACTGGGCGCCCTCGCTGCTCCTGAAGAGCTTGGCGCAATTCCTCAGTCACTCTGCTAAGCTCTTCATTCCTGGCCTGAGAGGCGACCAGGTCCTCATGCATCTTGGCCTGCTCTATGCGCGAGGGTTCCACATTCGCCTGCAACGCACGCATGATTTCCACCATCTGCGCCATAGTCATGGCGCATTCAGCAGCAACTGGCGCAACCGGACTTGAACGGTTGCTTCTCATCTTTCTCATGAAAACTTGACAGATTACAAAGAGCGATGAACAACACCTTCTTCAGCGACGATCGATTCAGCGATCAATCGGTCAGAGCTTCGCAAAACTCCAAAGAGCTTCAAGAACACAAACTCAGCAGCAAACCTTCACAGAAACTCACGACTCCACCACAAACCACCACTTCTTCCACGAAAATCCAAACGAGCGGCGAAACTTAGATCTCACCGATTAAAACTTGCGTAAGCAGCGAAAAACCTCTCCTCACCGAACAAGAACTCAAACGAACGGTGGAAAACACGAAACTACCGAACAAAGCTCAGATGAACGGCGGAAAATGGTTGCACCAGCACACAACCACACAGACACTGCAGAAACTTCTAAGAACTCACGCTGTGGATGGGAACAGGTTTTACACGGCCCCACGGTGGGCGCCTGATGATCCTGCCTGTTGACCGGGACGCAAGAACCTTGCCTTGTCAAACCTGGATCGACTTCTGCGCCGTGTTAGCCTCCGTCCTTCACCGCGATTCACCTCAAGAACCTGCAAAAGACAGAACGGCGCCGCTGCGGCCGATCACGCTCCGACGCCCAAGTCAGCGACTGAACCACCAAATACTAAGAGAAAACTCAAGAACTCTAAGGAACCGTGCAAAATTCTCTCTCAGCGTACTCAAGACTCGCAAGCGTAAAGAAGTAATCTAAACGTGCGTACCTCAAAAGTTCGTTAGAATCTCTTATATACCTGTGCACTTTCTCTCTCCTGACAGTTACACATCTGGACACGTGGCTCGCATCCAGCTGTACACGTGTCACCATCTGGAGCATCCTTGACTTGAGCGCCACTTCTTACTCTTCAGGTTTTTGGCTAAGTTACTTATACATGACACAACTCAGTGCATAGCTGCCTTGGAGCGTGATCTCTTCTAAGTGGCGAGTTCGGGTGTCTTCATACACACCTTCCCTGTGGTCTCGCCGGCCGCCTTCATGATCTACTTTACTCGCTTCACCGTGTATGTTCAGGTAAGCTGTCTCCCGACCTCATCCTCTGGCTAGCTGGGAAATGACTATCTGACTTCATCTTCGGCGATGTCCTTGTTTCGACGATCACTAACAACCATGTGGTCGTGGGTTCGCATCTGGCGACTTCATCTCAAACCCGGTGACCGCCGGTTTTGGTATGCTAGAGACCGGGCACGCCAACTTAAAAATTGGCGACCACACGAGCCCCCCGACTTCCTCCCCTTTTGCCAGCCATGGGCCCTGCTCAACACGCCTACATAATAGCTCGACGCCACGTCATCACTTCCGACCACCAGGACGGTACAGTACCGAACAAAAACGAAGAACAATTAAGCTAGAACATGAACTAGAAAGAAGGAACAAAGCTTGAGAATTGAAAACTTATTGAGATGGAAGGAGAGGTGAGTGATCACGCAACTTAGAGTGTGGATACTCCAAGATTAGTGAGCTGCCGCCACTTGAAGTTCACCATAGACACCCAAGATAAGACTTGATGAAGGCACCAAAGCTCTTCCAATTTCTCTCTCAAATTGAGTAGTGTTTTCTTACTAGAATTTTCAAATCTGATTTGTACAAGGGCAGCACCTTTATTAATAGCCTATAAGGTGCTGAAATGCTAAGCTAATCAAATGCAAATGTGCCCCTAATGACATACAACTTTCGGCGCCAACTAGTGCATATAGGAAGTGTGACTTTCCTTCCTAGTTTGGCACCTCCTAACTCATATCTACACTCGCCCTAGCATCCCTTACTAAGTTCACACCCCCCTAAGCTTCTAATATTTCTAAACTACAACTAAGGATGCTTTTACACAAGAGGTTTCTTATGTTTCCCTCTTAAGCACCATCTACCAAAGATATTACAAATAAAGAAAACAATTGTCCATTATTTCCTAAGGCCTTGAACATGCTTCTTGTAAGCCTTTGAGAAGGATGAATAACGTCTTGCACATCTACCTCTTGATCCTCTTCCTCCTCTTGTCCTTGTTGATTGGCTTCTATTTGTCCTTGGCCTTGATCTCCATCATACTCCCCGAGTTGGAGAGAATTCGTCCACGAATTATGGAGACCTACAGAAAAAAGGAGTTAGATCGCTGACATTAAAAGTATGACTACCTAAGAATGTATCAGGCATATCTAACTCATAAGCATTGTCATTAATCCTCTTGAGGACTTGGAAAGGTCCATCCCCACGAGGCATGATGTGAATGCAATAGCAAGAATACATGATTCTTTCACATTCTTAGGAACAACTTGAGTTGGTCATGAATTGGCACTTTAATTAGAATTGGATCAATGTTTTAATTCAAGAACTCACCAAGACTTTGCACCGAACCAAAGCTCACATGGAAGTCCATGTATTGTCAAATGGAATCAAGCAACAAGAATGGAAGAAAACACAATGGAATACAGCCAAAGAAGATGAATTACCGAACAAAATTGAGAAATTCAGCAAAGTACCGAACAAAAATGAAGAACAATTAAGCTAGAACATGAACTAAAAAGAAGGAACAAAGCTTGAGAATAGAAAACTTATGGAGATGGAAGGAGAGGTGAGTGATCACGCCACTTAGAGTGTGGATGCTCCAAGATTAGTGAGCTGCCGCCACTTGAGGTTCACCTTAGACACCCAAGATAAGACTTGATGAAGGCACCAAAGCTCTTCCAATTTCTCTCTCAAATTGAGTAGTGTTTTCTTACTACAATTTTCAAATCTGATTTGTACAAGGGCAGCACCTTTATTAATAGCCTATAAGGTGCTGAAATTCTAAGCTAATCAAATGCAAATGTGCCCCTAATGACATACAACTTTCGGCGCCAACTAGTGCATATAGGAAGTGTGACTTTCCTTCCTAGTTTGGCACCTCCTAACTCATATCTACACTCCCCCTAGCATCCCTTACTAAGTTCACACCCCCCTAAGCTTCTAATATTTCTAAACTACAACTAAGGATGCTTTTACACAAGAGGTTTCTTATGTTTCCCTCTTAAGCACCATCTACCAAAGATATTACAAATAAAGAAAACAATTGTCCATTATTTCCTAAGGCCTTGAACATGCTTCTTGTAAGCCTTTGAGAAGGATGAATAACTTCTTGCACATCTACCTCTTGATCCTCTTCCTCCTCTTGTCCTTGTTGATTGGCTTCTATTTGTCCTTGGCCTTGATCTCCATCAGCTTGTCAATGACAACCAACCCACAAGGTGAGTCAGTCGGGAATTATAATAAAAAAGAAACGATTGGAGGGACAACTTCATCCTAAAGGCATCACAAATTAACCTAAAGACCTAAAGGGTCACCCATGCATATGGGTGTAATTGGGTGGGAAAGAAATATCTTTTTCCCATCTGTACTTTCCTCTCGTCAATACACCTTAAAAGAAAACAAAATCTTAAAGCATTCCTGCTTTACACACATATATAAGTACAATACCAATTGGATTGGAGTAGTGTAATAATTATTATATACACTAATCTTTTAGAGAAAAAAGACAATAATAATTAATATACTTTAGAAAATGTTATGCGAAAGCCTCAACAGATAACGGGCCAAATCACAAACTGGTAAAAAAGAAGAAAGAAATGCTTTATTTACCCAATGATGGGGCGTGGACGACGCGGTGGGGCACGCCACAGTTAAAGAGCCACTGGGAAAGAGATGACTCAGGAGGGTCACGTCCCAGGGGTGATCTGCATGCATGGTACGTGAACAACTAGGGACTCCCGGGGCAGATGACCCCAGAGATTGGGCGCATGAGTTGGCACCGAAGCGGTCATCCCGCGCCAGTTGCACTCTGGAAGGGAAGTCTTGTTGGGTTCAATAGTGTCAAAGTTCAAGAGGGGGGTGAATTGAGCTTTTAAAACTTTCGCACAGATTCAGATTTTATCACAGTACACAAAAAATAAATCGATTTATTTAACAATGAACAAATTTATTTTTATACTGTTTATGTACTTTAAGGCATTTATCTAAGTTGAATGATTTTTTATTTTAAGATTGAGTTAGATGATCTGCAGGCAAAGTTCAAATTGATTTTCGCAGAATTGAAACAAAGAGCTACGAACAGTTAATCACAACCTTTGAATACAAAGTCAATGCTTGTTTTTAAAACACTTAACAGATTGTATTAACCTTCACAGAGCATGAACTTCAATGATGTTTCAACACATATAGATTTATGCAGAAGTTCTTTAGAAAGTTTTCCAGAAAATCAAGAACAATATAAACGTACCCAGAAAGAACAGATTCAAATACAATTGAATCGATTTATTTCTTGACAGATCAGTTTATTAAGCAATTTATTAAGTGCAGGGATTAAGAGAGAATGAACACAAAACAGTTATACTGGTTCACTCAAATGAGCTACATCCAGTCTTCACCTAATCCAAGGTGAAATTCACTAAACCACAATTCAAAACAATTACAAAAACCACTGTTCTTGAAGCCTACAAGAACATGGCACACTTTGCTGAATAACATTATTCCAGCACACACCACTCTTCAAGAAACCCTATCAAGAAGAGTCTATAACCACACTTTACAAGAAATTGAAGAAAGAAACGAATACACCTGATAGAGAATGCAGAAATTTGCCTTAAACCAGTAGAACAAATTGCTCACAGAATGACAACACCTCTAACCAAGCCTTAGAACCAACCAAGAACAAGCACACTTAGTGATTTCGAAAATCTTTCAAGAACACATGCTAATCCTCTGAAAATTCTTATTTCTCTATTGTAAAACTAGTTTTCTCGATTATTTGAACAACCCTTTAAAAGCCAGAACCAACTCTCCTTTTATAGAAAACATTTTATAACAAAATTTAAAAAAACAGTTAAAGCTATTACAAAAAGAACATATTGAAAGTAAAATGAACAAATTTATTTTTAAAGGCAGTTAGAGAATTTGTTATATGGAGGAGACTTAGTCAAATACCCTAGTGCAAGGATAAAACGTAAAAAGCCCTTTAAGGTAAGCATGACATCAGACTAAAAAGAATCTATTCATTTACAGAAGAACAAATTTATTTTCAAACCGATAACAGAAACTCTTTAACAAGTGAAACACAGTCGTTTTGATGGAATGAAGACTTAGTCAAAATACTTGATGGACAAAACATGATTTTCAAAAGCACATAATCAAGGCATCAGTTTAAGAAAAAGAATCTATTCATTTAGAGAAGAACATATTCATTTTTTATGCAGTAAGGATATTTTTGCAAAACATGTGAAAAACAGTTTCATAAAACATTGTGCTTGCTTCTATCAGATGGTCAGGGGTTAAGAGGTGAGTTACTTAGCAAAAAGCCTACATTAAACAACCTCTAATCTATGCCTAAGATATCCTTAAATCAAAAGCAAACACTAAGGAAAATTACACAATTGGCTTCATCAAACACATGTCTTGAAGGGGCAGCATCCATCTTCAACAAGTCTTACGCACTAAAGGCCCTGAGTGCAGGGTTAGTGACGTTAAGGCATGCCTCCAGTAAAGTCTAGCTACAATGAGCGAAGGGTCAGAAACACCAAAGGGTATATAAAAGGTAACAAATAACAGAATAAGGTATGCATTTCTAATGCAAGTAACACACACAGAGAGAACACACACACATGATCTCAGAGCTAGGAGTTTTTGGTGTTTCTTTGCCCGAGAGTTTGACTTGAGCGTCGGAGTACAAACGGCCGTGAAGGCGCCCTTTGTCTCATTCTTGCAGGTGTTTGTTCATCGAGGGAAAGGAACGTAGAGACAGGATTCTTGAACGCGAAGTTATCAAAGGTGCACGAACACGTTTAGGTCACCGGCGGGAACATTTTGTGCCCACCGTGGGACTCGATCTAAAATGTTTGTCCCAACCGCAAGAAGTGAGAAAGACTCATCAAGAATCGATCAAGAATGAGGAATACAAGGCAAAGTTCTACTGCACTGGGCATAAGTGAAGGTTTGACCCTGCAACAGGTTATGGAGATGATGCAAGGCCTCCAAGAAGCGATGGCAGCGTCAAGCGCTGACCAAGAATGCATCCAGATGGATCTGGCCGCGTCGCAAGTAAGAAATGAAGAGTTGCACCGAACCAATGAAGAGTTGTGGCGTGGTTTGCGAAACCAGGCAGGGAATCATGAAATAGAGGAACAAGAATGCGCTACACCTCCCAGGGAGTTTCCCATGCCATTTTCACAGGTGATTATGGATGATGTCATACCTGCTACGTTTGTGGGGCCGAAAGCCATGTTCACTAGGATGGAGGATCCAGAGGCTCATCTTACAACTTTCCACACATAGATGATACTGGTTGGTGGTTCTGATGCAGTAAGGTGCAAATTGTTCATGAGCACGTTGGTAAGGACAACGATGGATTGGTTCATCAGCCTCCCTGATGGTCATGTGACGTTATTTGCCCAGTTGTCAAAGTTGTTCAGGAAGCAGTACATTGTGAATCGCGTTCCCCCACCCAATTCTTACGATCTCTTCGACGTAAGGCAGTACGAGGGTGAGTCGCTAAAGGAGTTTGTTAATCGTTTTGGGGCGCAGGTGGTGAAGGTCAACACCAAGGACGAGACGATGATGGTTCACGCATTCAGGAAGGGGATTTGTCCAGGGCCTTTCAGTGAATCACTCATTAGGAACCGCCCCAAAACCTTCGCTGAGATTAGGCGTCATGCGGTGGCTCACATCGCGACAAAGGAGAGGTGAATGAAAAGCACGCGTGTCTTGTCCCCACGCGCCCACGAGCGACAGCGCGTGCGCAACCCATAAGAGTGCACGAGGCCGCAACGGGGAAGAGGAACCATGGGAAGAAGCAACCCTATAAGCCTAGGAAGCCTCAGACTAAAGGGCGTGCGAGAGAGAATAATCCTATAAGGCATAACTTCGTAGGTAATGTTGTTCGTAGTTAATACTGAATTTACCTACGGATTCATATCTGTGGGTAAAAATCTATAGAAAATACTGATTATTTTTGTAGTGGGAATGACTACCGAAGATAAGAGTGCGACAACTTTGTTTTCTTGTAATGATGAAAGTAACAATAAGGGAGATGGTGGGTTATCAAGCCTAGAAGCGGGGAGGAGAAGCTTGTTGGGACTCATTCCCATAAAGATTTCAGTATCCACCAAGTGTTTGGTCATGCCATACGCAACTGCTTGGCGTTGGAACACCAGTTGGATGAGCTGGTGAAGAGTGGGTTCCTAAATGACTATTTGGCGGAGCCACAGGGGACTGAGACCTCAACAGCGTCAGGAGAGGACCAAGGGCATGAGATGCCCATTCATAGAGAGATCCAGACCATCTCGGGGGGTTTCTCAGGTGGAGGGCGCACTTCCTCTTAACGTAAGAGGTATGTATGCTCTTGGTAGATGATGTGCTCGACATCGACCTTACTTTCACAAGGGTCGATCTTCAAGACATCGTTCCTCAAGAGTGGCTTCAAATTTTAGAAGTAAAACACATGGAGAAAAGATTGTCAAAACTTCCCATGAAGCATGAAAGATCCATTCCTCACGGCCAACATCATCATGGGAAATGTTATAAGGAGTTCCAACAACTATGGGAGCTTTGAAAAAAAAGAAAGAATGGAAAATACATAAACGTGAAGATAGGCGCCAACATGAGGCATTTCCTTATTCTCAAATTGTAAATTTTCCTACTTTTAGTGGTGTTGATGATGGTTATGTGTATTTAGATTGGGAAGCTAAGGTTGACCATATTTTTCATGTGTATTAGGTTCAAGATGACCATAAACTTAGGATAGTTTCTTTATACTTTTTGGACTATGCCAAAGAATGGTGGCATCAAACTCTTAGGGACATTGGTTATAACAAGAGGCCTCCCGTGGTCTCTTTGAATGATTTGAAAGAGTGTATGCGTGCGAGGTTTGTTCCTCCTCCTTCTAGGAAGGAACACTTGTTGAAGTTCCAAAGGCTTCCTCAAGGACATAGGACGGTAGATGATTACTTTAAATATTTTGAAACAACTTTGACTAAAATGAATATGCATGCTAATGAAGAGTCAAAGATAAAATGGTCTATAAGTGGTTTGAGAAGAAATATTAGAGAATTTGTAGAACTAAATAAGTACTCTATTTTAAAGAAAGTGGTTCGTGTAGCCATCAAGGTGGAATCATACCTTTTGAAAACAACTTTCAAACATACTCATGATGATGGTTTCTACAAATCTTCAAAGAAGGATGAAAAACTTTTGCCTAAACTTTCTCCTTCAAATATTTCAAACGCTACCTTTTCTAACCAACAAGTTTCTACAAAGAATTCTTCTACATCTCCTAAGTCATTTACCAAAACTTCAAAAATAAAATGTTTTAAATTTTTAGGTTTTGGGCACATAGCTCTTCATTGTCCACAAAAATGAACTTTAATGATAAGAGTGCGACAACTTTGTTTTCTTGTAATGATGAAAGTAACAATAAGGGAGATGGTGGGTTATCAAGCCTAGAAGCGGGGAGGAGAAGCTTGTTGGGACTCATTCCCATAAAGATTTCAGTATCCACCAAGTGTTTGGTCATGCCATACGCAACTGCTTGGCGTTGGAACACCAGTTGGATGAGCTGGTGAAGAGTGGGTTCCTAAATGACTATTTGGCGGAGCCACAGGGGACTGAGACCTCAACAGCGTCAGGAGAGGACCAAGGGCATGAGATGCCCATTCATAGAGAGATCCAGACCATCTCGGGGGGTTTCTCAGGTGGAGGGCGCACTTCCTCTTAACGTAAGAGGTATGTATGCTCTTGGTAGATGATGTGCTCGACATCGACCTTACTTTCACAAGGGTCGATCTTCAAGACATCGTTCCTCATGATAATGACCCTGTGGTGATTTCTGTTGTGATCGCGGGAAGAAAGGTGCACCGAGTGCTAGTACACCAAGGCAGCTCGGCGGATGTGATGTTTTGGTCCACTTTTAATAAGCTACAGTTGTCTCCCGATCAGCTGAGGCCTTACACGGGATGCTTGTATGGTTTCGCGGGAGACTAGGTGGAGGTGCGGGGGCATTTGGAGCTGAGGACCACCTTTACGAACAGTTTTGCATCCCGCACGGAGAATATAAGGTACATGGTTGTCAATGCCCCCTCGGCCTATAATATCCTATTAGGAAGACCGGCTCTGAATAGGCTGAGGTCGGCAGCATCAACACGCCACATGAAGATGAAGTTGCCAGACCTGAGCGGGAAGGTGATAGTAATCAAGTCAGACCAACAAGAGGTTAAGAGGTGCTACGAGAACAGCCTCAAGACCAAGAGGAGGGTGTTCACGGTTATCGAGCGCCCACCTAGCGGAAACGGGGACACCCGCGCAGGGGTGTCCCACGCAGAAAACACTCGGGAGAGGTGATCCGAGTCAGCTGGGAATATCATGGAGAGGCAGATTGGGGGCAAAACGTTCAAGCTTGGTAAGTCATTGAACCAAGCAGAGCAAGATCAAGTCGCTGGGGTGATAGCACGACACCTGAACGCCTTTGCATGGTCCGCCTCGGACATGCCAGGCATAGACCCAGATTTCCTATGCCACCGCCTCACCATGGACCCCAAGGCAAGGCCCGTCCGCTAGAGAAGAAGGAAGTTCAATGAAGAAAGGCGGCGTGTCGTCCAGGAAGAAACAAAGAAGTTGCTGAGAGCCGGCCATATAAGGGAGATTCAATACCCTGAGTGGTTGGCAAATGTGGTCTTGGTGAAGAAAGCGAACGGGAAGTGGAGAATGTGTGTGGACTTCACCGACCTCAACAAGGCGTGCCCAAAGGATTCGTACCCCTTACCAAGCATCGAAACTTTGGTGGACAGCGCCTCAGGTTGTAAGATGCTCAGTTTCCTATATGCTTTCTCCTGGTACAACCAAATCAAGATGCACCCAGAGATGAGTGCAAGACGGCGTTTATGATCGAGACGTTCTGTTACTGCTACACAGTGATGCCGTTCGGACTGAAGAATACGAGCGCTACCTACCAAAGGTTGATGATCAAGGTCCTTGCACCCATGTTAGGTAGGAATGTGCAGGCCTACGTCAATGACATGGTGGTGACTTCGCAGGCGAGGGGCCAGCATGTGTCTAATCTGGAAGAGCTATTTACGACAATAGCTAAGTATCGTTTGAAGTTAAACCCCGAAAATTGCGTGTTCGGGGTCGAGGCGGGTAAGTTCTTGGGTTTCCTACTCACCGAGCGTGGGATAGAGGCGAACCCGGAGAAGTGTGCTGCAATCCTTGCCATGAGAAATCCGACCTCGGTGAAAGAGGTGCAGCAGTTGACAGGGCGGATGGTCACCCTATCCAGATTCGTATCTGCTGGAGGGGACAAGGGCCACCCCTACTTCCAATGTTTGAGGAGGAACAGCCGTTTCGTGTGGACCGCAGAGTGCGGGAGGCATTCCTCAAGCTAAAGGAATACCTGGCCACCCCTCCCGTGTTGTGCAAGTCGCAGTTGGGCACTTTGCTTCGATTGTACTTTGTCGTAACGGAGCGGGCGATTAGTTCGGTCCTCGTTCAAGAGCAGGGCCAGGTACAGAAACCGATATACTTTGTGAGCAAAGTATTACAAGGGCCGGAGGTGAGGTATCAAGCCCTAGATGATGGAGATAAAAAAGAAGAGGATTTCACTAATGGAGGAAGAGGCCATCCACCCAAGCATTTAAAGTTCTTCCTTCTAGTCTTCTCAAAATAAAGAAGAAATGAAATAAAGAGAGGACCAAGCCTAAAAGAAGACTACAAGCATTCAAGAATAGGCTCAAATTAATATCTATCTTTATAGTTTCTTTTGTATAAATTTGTAAATAATATAGAATAGCTTTAGGATGTGCTAAAGAGGGAAACCTGAAAGACATCTCTTTTGTAAAGTACCTTAGGCGCTAGTTTGTAGGAAAAAGCTAGAAGAAGTGATTCTTCTTAATTACTTCTCTTTAGGCTCTAGTTTGGGAAGGGGCTAGAAGAATGACCTTTCAAGCTCCTTCTCTTTTGTACATTTGTGACCAACCCTCCCTATTATAAAAGGGGTGCTTGGGTCTTTGAAATAACAAGTTGAAATTGATTTTTGAAAGTAAAGAATCTCTACCAAATTGGTGAGTGAGTGTGAGAGACTTGTGTCTTCTCCCCTTCTAGTCTTATCTTGGGAGATCTTAGGCTCTCAAGTGGCGGCAATAGTTATCTTGAACTCAATCCTCCTCTTCAAGTGGCGTGCACAATTCCAAGAGCTTCATCTACATAAGTCCATTTTCCCCTTCACTTTCCAAATTACCCATTTTTGTTCTACTTGTTTCTTTTCACTTTCAATCGGTGCGATCTCTTCCTTATGATGTCCTCTTTCATTTGCTGCACTCATATTCAATTTTAATCGGTGCAAATTGGTTGTTCTTGCTGTTTTGGTCACGGCCTCCATGGGTAAAAATGCTATATGTTGTGTTCTTGAGTTTCTCCATGGGTTTGTTGTTCTTGATAGGTTTCTATGTGAGTTTGACTTGGTTCTTGTGTTCTTGATTAAGTTCTTGAATGGGTAAAGAATCGTGATCCAATTCTAAAGGTGCCTAATCATTTTCCAACTCTTATGGAATCCATAACATGTTCATATCATATCCATATCATGTTCCTAGGATCACATCATGTGATATCATGAGTCTTAGGTTTGTTCTTGTGTGTGTTTGAGTTGTTTTGGCACTTTTAATTCAAGAACTTTATATTCTTGTCTTTACCTTTCTGTTTTAGGTTTATTTTTGGGTATTTCTTGCTGTTTTCTTGTTCTTAATACATTGTTTTTGTGTCATTTTGATTTTTGAATCTCTATAAGTTTTGTCAAAGTCCTTTTGTTAATAATTTTGGTTTCTTGATTTTTAATTGAGTGCAGTTTTATGTGTTTGTTTTCTTGATCCTTTGGTGCCTTTTCCTTTTAGATTTGAGTTCTTACTTGTATTTTAGATCTATAGAAGTTCTTGAAACATCAATTCTATTATGTCTTTTAAAGTTTCTCAATTTTGTTTTTAATTCCAGAATAGGTTTCCTCTGTTTTTCTTGAAAACGTGCTGACTGTTTGGTTTATCAAAATTTCTATGCTTACTGGAAAATTCTGAAATTCAGGATTTCAGTACTTTGAGGTGTTATAAAAGAGTGAAAAAAAGAAGTACATCAAAATTCAATATACAAAAAAATGATAAATGAAATACGTACCATGTGTAAAATTCTGCTTCTGGAAAAACGGTGATTCGGCAGTAATTTTCGGAAATTTATCACAATTTATTGGCTTACTATTTTTGAGTGATTCCAGTGCCAAATTTTAGATAACATCTTGAATTTATAGTGGTTAAAATTTCACATTCCTGTTCGCTTTCTACAGTTCCAGTTAAATCTGTAAAGTCATGCACAGTTTACATAAAATTTTAGTAGTTCTGTTTTTTGTTTTCTTCATCTACTGTAGTGCTTTTCTCTAGGTTTCTTTTGTGTGTCATCTTTTCATTGAGTACCTTATTTTTCTTGTTTTTCTTTTCTTCACTATTCTTTGAGTTTGTCATATATCTTGTATTCCTTTTGCTATAGCCTTTTCTTTTTTACACCTTTTCTTGATTGTCTTTTATTGTTCTTTAAGTTTTGTGGTGTATTGGCTTTAAGAGAGAATGCTTTGCTTTGACATATTTCATTTGAGAGTTACCAGAACCTCAAGAGCAGATTGGTTGAGGGAATTATTCTTGGAGTGCTTTGAGTGTCTTTTACTTTTCATTACAGCAGCATCATTGTTCCATTTTCTAACCTTGTTTTTCTTAAAATTGTTTGTTCTTTTTGTTTGCTGTTTTGATTTTGCAATGGATACCTTATCAAGTGCAGCACCTTCTAAATGTCATTCCCCTCCAAAATCATACTTCATTGATGAATTACAAGAAGTTAAAACAATATCTGCACAACAAGATGAGGAATTGAGACAAATGGAGGCAAGGCTTCAAATTTTAGAAGTAAAACACATGGAGAAAAGATTGTCAAAACTTCCCATGAAGCATGAAAGATCCATTCCTCACGGCCAACATCATCATGGGAAATGTTATAAGGAGTTCCAACAACTATGGGAGCTTTGAAAAAAAAGAAAGAATGGAAAATACATAAACGTGAAGATAGGCGCCAACATGAGGCATTTCCTTATTCTCAAATTGTAAATTTTCCTACTTTTAGTGGTGTTGATGATGGTTATGTGTATTTAGATTGGGAAGCTAAGGTTGACCATATTTTTCATGTGTATTAGGTTCAAGATGACCATAAACTTAGGATAGTTTCTTTATACTTTTTGGACTATGCCAAAGAATGGTGGCATCAAACTCTTAGGGACATTGGTTATAACAAGAGGCCTCCCGTGGTCTCTTTGAATGATTTGAAAGAGTGTATGCGTGCGAGGTTTGTTCCTCCTCCTTCTAGGAAGGAACACTTGTTGAAGTTCCAAAGGCTTCCTCAAGGACATAGGACGGTAGATGATTACTTTAAATATTTTGAAACAACTTTGACTAAAATGAATATGCATGCTAATGAAGAGTCAAAGATAAAATGGTCTATAAGTGGTTTGAGAAGAAATATTAGAGAATTTGTAGAACTAAATAAGTACTCTATTTTAAAGAAAGTGGTTCGTGTAGCCATCAAGGTGGAATCATACCTTTTGAAAACAACTTTCAAACATACTCATGATGATGGTTTCTACAAATCTTCAAAGAAGGATGAAAAACTTTTGCCTAAACTTTCTCCTTCAAATATTTCAAACGCTACCTTTTCTAACCAACAAGTTTCTACAAAGAATTCTTCTACATCTCCTAAGTCATTTACCAAAACTTCAAAAATAAAATGTTTTAAATTTTTAGGTTTTGGGCACATAGCTCTTCATTGTCCACAAAAACGAACTTTAATGATAAATACGGTAAAAAAAGACCTAACTCAACCACTTACCAAAAGTGACAATGAAAAAGACAAAGAAGGCCAAGTTGACATGGGTCTTATCCTTTCACCTCCAAGGTGTTTCCTTCCTTATCTTTTTCATTACCAAGGTTCTTACTTCACCAGCATCTTGGTTAAAGAATGTTAGGAATGATTTTTTCATACCTCCTAATGGTTTTCACCATTTAAGAGTGTTGAACCAAGTGGTGTTCCAGCTTTGAAGAATCCAAACCCTTTGAAGGATGTTGAAGGCTAGGCTGTGCTTGTTGTTGCTGAGCTGTCTTAGATAGGATCTGGGGTATTTTGTTTATGTAATCCACTCTTGATTGAATCCAAAGCATAGGCATTCTCAATCTTTTTAAAAGAAAGGTGTTTTTCAAACTAAGTGAAAAACAACCGATTGTTTTATACTTAGGTGTTTTTAGAAAAGATTGAAAATTGTTTTTATGGTTGACTTGCTGTCAAAACCAAAACAATCGATTGATTCGTGGAAACAACCGATTGTTTGTTTTGGTACCATAACAGAAAAATGGTTTGTGCTTTGACTGAGCATTAAATGTTTTTCCAACTGTTTACGCTCCAGTTTTTAATGCTTTGACCAATCCTTAAATGAAATGAATAGTTTGTTAAGATTTGATAAAAAACAACATCTTTGAATATATTCAGAAAAACATATTTGAGTTTTAAGAACTTACACAAGATTTTGAGATTTTCAAAGAGTTGAGATTGCTTAGAGATTGAGATTGATCAAAGAGTGTGAGATAGGATTTCTGCTTGTATTGATTTCAGAATTGCTTTTGTAACAAGTGTAATCCTTGTATCTATTGAAACAAGAATCTTTGTGTGTTTGCTGAGAAGTGTTGTGTGTTCTTGAGGGGATCAAGATAAGCATTCTTAGTGTTGGTGTGTTGGCCAAGAGAAGTGTGTGTCTTGAGGGGATCAAGGTCACTTTCTTGGTTGTGTTGTAAGTGATCTAGGTTTGATTACTTAGTGGTGTTCCTCAGTGGTTTCTGAGGAGACTGATGTAGCTCTGGGTTTAGAGTGAACCAGTATAAATCTCTGTGTGCATTTTCTCTATCCCTTAACTCTTTAAATTTAGTTTTGATATTTGTAAACTAGTATAAACAACCGATTGTTTCTGCGAAACAACCGATTGTTTTTCTGGTGTTGTGCTTTTTGCTTTGTGTTTTTGAAAAACTGATTTCTTAATCAAGATATTCTCGAAGTAATTTCATTCAAGGTCAAAAAGTTTTCGAAATCCCTCTTTAAACCATTCACCCCCCCCCCCTCTAGTTTAAAGCCATACATTCTAACAATTGACTTCAAGAGCTTGGTTCTTGAAAGTTATTCAAGTTTATGGCTGGAAAACAATCTTTTGAGGAAGGTGCTTAAATCTACAAACCACCTTTATTCTGTGGATTGAATTACAAGTACTGGGAAGCCAGAATGAAAATCTTTGTGGAATCTATTGATTAAGGAATTTGTGACTCAATTGAGAATGGTCCTTACATTCCAAAGTTTAAAAAGAATGGTTCTTTCAATGGACCAATGATGAATGTAAAATGGCCAAGCTTGATTGTAGTGCTCAAAACATAATAGCTTCTGCACTAGATACTAATGAGTTTTTCATGATATCAAAATGCAAAACTCCTAAAGAGATGTGGGACACACTCAAGACTGCTCATGGAAACAATGAACCAAAGAAGGCAATGTCAAAGAGTCAAGCAAGAAGGAAAAGAAGGAAAAACAAGAAAAGCCTCAACCTCTGCTTCATGGCCAGAAAGGAGGATGACTCAAGTAGTGTAAGTTCATCTAACTCCTCAAACTCTAAAAATTATGGTCAATTACTTCAAGCCTTTCAAGAAACGCATGAAGAAGCCAACCAATTGGCCCTCTTGAACAATCGGTTAAAGGAAAAGAATAGTTGGCTTGAAAACAGAGTAAAATCACTGGAAGAGGAATTAGAAAATTCAAAAACAGATTTTGAAAACCTTGAAATCATTTACAAAAAGTCCTCTTGCAAGTGTAATACTCTTGTTTGTGAAAATTGTGAAAATCTTGAAAATAAGGTTCACTATCTTGTTAAAACTGTGGATAAGCTTTCTAAAGGTCAATCCAACTTTGAGAATGTCTTGACATCTCAAAACTGTGTTTTTGGAAAAGCTGGATTGAGCTTTAACCCACAAAACAAACAAGATAGATTTTCAAAATCATTTTCGAAAATGCCAGAAAAACAACCGATTGGACCATTGAAACAACCGATTGTTACATGCTTCTATTGCATGAAAAGAGGTAATTCTGTGAGGTTCTGTAAAATCAGAAAATATGTTGTTCCTAGGGACTTTATGAAGTGGATTCCTAAGTGCAATAAAGATTCAATTGATGAATATAAACAAAATGGACCCACATTCATAAGGGGACCAAATCTTTGTACTTGAAAATCTTCTTTGTAGGAAATCTTGGAGGAGAGAAAGCAACAATGGTACTTAGACACTGGATGTTCCAAGCACATGACAGGGGACAAATCAAAGTTCCTGAGCATCTCCTTTAAGCAAGAAGGGCATGTCACCTATGGGGACAACAACAAACGAAGGATTCTTAGGAGAGGATCCATAGGAGAAAAAGACATCTTGGTCATCCATGATGTGCTCTTTGTAGAAGGTCTAAAGCATAATCTGCTGAGCATTAGCCAACTATGTGACAAGGGATATCAAGTGATGTTCAAGTCAAACACATGTGAAATCTGTCTACCCAACACCAAAGAGGTAATGTTGGTAGGTAAGAGAGTCAATAATGTGTATCTTCTATATATCTCTTCACCATGTTCAATTGGATGTCTTCTATCCAAGCAAGATGAATCTTGGCTTTGGCATAGAAGAATTGCTCATATTCACATGAATCACTTGAACAAGTTAATTTCAAGGGATCTTGTGATTGGGCTACCAAAGCTCAAGTTTGAGAGGGATCACATTTGTGAAGCATGCCAAAAAGGGAAACAAGTGAAAAGTTCTTTTAAAATAAAAAATGTTGTTTCTTCTTTAAAACCCTTGAACTTCTTCACATGGATCTCTTTGGACCCTCAAGAACTATGAGTCTTGGTGGAAATTATTATGCTCTTGTTATTTTTGATGACTTTTCTAGGTTCACTTGGACTCTTTTCTTGGAACCAAAGAGTGATGCCTTTTCTGCATTCAAGAAGCTAGCAAGAAGGTTGCAAAATACAAAGAACTGCAACATAGGCTCTATTAGAAGTGACCATGGATAATTCCAAAATGAGAAGTTTAGCAAGTTCTGTGAGAAGATGGGGATTTTGCACAACTTCTATGCTCCAAGAACTCCACAACAGAATGGTGTGGTAGAGAGGAAGAACATGTCTCTTGAAGAGCTAGCAAGGACAATGGTTAGTGAATCATCTCTTCCTAAGTGCTTTTGGGCGGATGCAGTGAGCACTTCTTGTTATGTGATGAATAGAGTGCTTATTAAACCCATTTTAAAGAAAGTTCCATATGAACTCTTCAATGGAAGGAATCCTAACATCAACCATCTCAGAGTTTTTGGCTGCAGTTGTTTCGTTCTCAACAATGGAAAGGAAAACTTGGGGAAGTTTGATGAGAAAGTGGATCTTGGCATCTTCATAGGGTATTCTCTCACAAGCCATGCATATAGAATCTACAATAAGAGGTTGATGACTGTAGAAGAATCAATTCACGTTGTCTTTGATGAGGTAGATCACATAAACATCCAAATCCTGAAGACCAGAGCTGAAGAGGATGAACAAAGCATCAGTTTGGAGAAGCTAGAAATTTGTGCAGAAAAACAACCGGTTGATTCGCAAAAACAACCGATTGAAATTCTGCAACAGAGTGAGCTGCCCAAGGAGTGGAGGATTCCTAGAGATCTGTCAGTGGATAACATCATAGGGCGGATAAAGGAAGGTGTCTCCACACGTAGCTCCATCTCAAACTTCTGCAGGCACACAACTTTTGTCTCTCAAATTGAACCAAAGTCAATTGAGGAAGCTCTCAAGGATGAGAAGTGGGTTGAAGCTATGCATGAAGAGCTGAATCAGTTTGCAAGGAATGAGGTATGGTTTATTGTTCCTAGAACAGATGAAATGAACATTAGGGGTTCAAAGTAGGTTTTCAGGAACAAGTTGGATGAAGATGGTGTGATAACAAGGAACAAAGCAAGGCTAGTTGCCAAAGGCTACAATCAAGAGGAGGGCATAAATTATGGTGAAACCTTTGCCCCTGTTGCAAGGTTGGAGGTTGTGAGGCTGCTGTTGGCTTTTGCTTGTATGAGTGGTTTCAAACTCTTCCAAATGGATGTCAAGAGTGCCTTCTTGAATGGCTACATCAATGAGGAAGTGTATGTAGATCAACCACCGGGTTTTGAAGATCATAAGCATTCCAACCATGTCTTCAAGTTGAAGAAAGCTTTGTATGGACTGAAGCAAGCTCCAAGGCAGTGGTATGAAAGACTTAGCAACTTTCTGCTATCTAATGGTTATGAAAGGGGAATGGTAGACAAGACTCTCTTCATCAAAAAGTCAAATTCAGAAATAATTCGTGTGCAAATCTATGTTGATGACATCATCTTTGGTGCTACACAAGATAGTTTGTGTGAAAAATTTGTGGCGGCAATGAAAGGTGAGTTTGAAATGTCTACGATGGGAGAATTGTCTTTCTTTCTTGGATTGCAGGTTAAGCAAACAAAGGATGGGATCTTTCTATGTCAATCAAAGTATTGCAAAGAGATTCTCAAGAAATTTGAAATGGAGAGTTGCAAAGAAGCAAGCAC
The DNA here is from genome assembly GCF_051622355.1 of Phaseolus vulgaris. Taxonomy (NCBI): domain Eukaryota; kingdom Viridiplantae; phylum Streptophyta; class Magnoliopsida; order Fabales; family Fabaceae; genus Phaseolus; species Phaseolus vulgaris. Next base: position 35,048,486 of record NC_143504.1, read on the forward strand.
TCCAATGCCATCAAGCTACTACATGGATGCTGATTCTGCTGGAAAGAGTGTAGATCAAACCAAATACAGAGGATTGATTAGCTCTTTGCTTTATCTAACAGCTAGTAGGCCGGACATCATGTTTGCGGTGTGGCTTTGTGCTAGATATCAAGCAAATCCTAAAGAGTCACACTTCAATGCAGCAAAAAGAATTCTGAAATATCTCAAAGGAACATCATCTGTTGGGTTATGGTATCCTTCTCACTCTCCAATTCATTTAATTGGTTATTCAGATTCTGACTTTGCAGGTTGCAAGATAAATAGAAAGAGCACAAGTGGCACTTTCCACCTCCTTGGCTCAATCCTAATCTCATGGCATAGCAAGAAGCAAGCATGTGTTGCTCTCTCTACTGCTGAGGCTGAGTATATAGCTGCTGGTAGCTGTTGTGCGCAGATTCTATGGCTCAAACAATAACTAGCAGACTTTGGATTACAAATTAGCAAAGTCCCATTGATGTGTGATAACACAAGTGCCATCAAACTTACCAAAAATCAAATTCAGCACTCAAGGACCAAACATATTGAGATAAGGCATCATTTCATCAGGGATCATGTAAACAATGGGAACTGTGAAGTGAAGTTTGTGGAGACCAAATAGCAATTAGCTGACATCTTCATGAAACCACTACCAAAAGAGAGGTTTTTCTTCCTAAGAAATGAGTTAGGTATTCTTGATCTTAATAATCTCTCCTAAATTTATGTTGTTACTATTAAAGTCTATATGTGAAGAGAAATAGGGGGATAATCAATAGGTCTTGTGTATCCTTATCTGAAACTGTTTAATTATGTTAAAATCTCTTATATAAAACTGGTTTTTGCTGCTGCTGATAGAAACAACCGATTGTTTCGAGTAAACAATCAATTGTTTATCAGACTTGATGCTTTAAAAGTGTGAAAATCTAACCTGCTGCTGTAAGAAGCATTAGACTGTATATATGCTAGTTTTGCAGGTACTGCTTCAGATTCAATCAGATCAAACACAAGCACCAGGGATTTGTCTTCATTAAATAGGGCGAGATTGTTGAACCAAGTGGTGTTCAAGCTTTGAAGAATCCAAACCCTTTGAAGGATGTTGAAGGCTAGGTTGTGCTTGTTGTTGCTAAGCTGTCTTAGATAGGATCTGGGGTAGATTGTTTATGCAATCCACTCTTGATTGAATCCAAAGCATAGGCATTCTCAATCTTTTTAAAAGAAAAGTGTTTTTCAAACTAAGTGAAAAACAACCGATTGTTTTGTCGAAACAACCGATTGTTTTATACTTAGGTGTTTTTAGAAAAGATTGAAAACTGTTTTTATGGTTGACTTGCTGTCAAAACCAAAGCAACCGATTGATTCGTGGAAACAACCAATTGTTTGTTTTGGTACCATAACAGAAAAATGGTTTGTGCTTTGACTGAGCATTAAATGTTTTTCCAACTGTTTATGCTCCAGTTTTTAATGCTTTAACTAATCCTTAAATGCAATGAATAGTTTGTTAAGATTTGATAAAAACAACATCTTTGAATATATTCAGGAAAACATATTTGAGTTTTAAGAACTTACACAAGATTTTGAGATTTTCAAAGAGTTGAGATTGCTTAGAGATTGAGATTGATCAAAGAGTGTGAGATAGGATTTTTGCTTGTATTGATTTCAGAATTTCTTCTGTAACAAGTGTAATCCTTATATATGTTGAAACAAGAATCTTTGTGTGTTTGCTAAGAAGTGTTGTGTGTTCTTGAGGGGATCAAAATCAGCATTCTTAGTGTTGGTGTGTTGGCCAAGAGAAGTGTGTCTTGAGGGGATCAAGGTCACTTTCTTGGTTGTGTTGTAAGTGATCTAGGTTTGATTACTTAGTGGTGTTCCTCAGTGGTTTCTGAGAAGACTGGATGTAGCTCTGGGTTAAGAATGAACCAGTATAAATCTTTGTGTGCATTTTCTCTATCCCTTAACTCTTTAAATTTAATTTTGATATTTGTAAACTGGTATAAACAACTGATTGTTTCTGCGAAACAACCGATTGTCTTTCTGGTGTTGTGCTTTTTGCTTTTTGTTTTTGAAAAACTGATTTCTTAATCAAGATATTCTTGAAGTAATTTCATTCAAGGCCAAAAAGTTTTCGAAATCCCTCTTTAAACCATTCACCCCCCCCCCCCTCTAGTTTAAAGCCATACAATCTAACAAAGAGGACTTTTTCCAAAAAATATCATCATTCCTAAACAATTTTTTCCAACTTGGTCTGTATATAGGACCTCATTTTGTGAACTTCCACTGCTTACAAATTCTAAGTCATGTTTGCCTTTCTCTTATTCAACTGTTAATTTAGATAGAAACTGACTTTGTTATATGCAGGGATTCAAAATTTGTGGACGAATTCTCTCCAACTCGGGGAGCATGATGGAGATAAAAAAGAAGAGGATTTCACTAATGGAGGAAGAGGCCATCCACCCAAGCATTTAAAGTTCTTCCTTCTAGTCTTCTCAAAAAAGAAGAAATTAAATAAAGAGAAGACCAAGCCTAAAAGAAGACTACAAGCATTCAAGAATCGGCTCCAATTAATATCTCTCTTTATAGTTTCTTTTGTATAAATTTGTAAATAATATACAATAGCTTTAGGATGTTCTAAAGAGGGAAACCTTAAAGACACCTCATTTGTAAAGTACCTTAGGCGCTACTTTGTAGCAAAAAGTTAGAAAAAGTGGTTCTTCTTAATTACTTCTCTTTAGGCTCTAGTTTGGGAAGGGACTAGAAGAATGACCTTTCAAGCTCCTTCTCTTTTGTACATTTGTGACCAGCCCTCTCTATTATAAAAGGGGTGCTTGGTTCTTTGAAATAACAAGTTGAAATTGATTTTTGAAAGTAAAGAATCTCTACCAAATTGGTGAGTGAGTGTGAGAGACTTGTGCCTTCTCCTCTTCTAGTCTTATCTTGGGATATCTTGGGCTCTCAAGTGGCGGCAACAGTTATCTTGAAGTCAATCCACCCCTTCAAGTGGCGTGCACAATTCCAAGAGCTTCATCCACATAAGTCCATTTTCCCCTTCATTTTCCAAATTACCCATTTTTGTTCTACTTGTTTGTTTTCACTTTCAATCGGTGCAATCTCTTCCTTATGATGTCCTCTTTCATTTTCTGCACCCATATTCAATTTTAATCGGTGCAAATTGGTTGTTCTTGCTGTTTTGGTCACGACCTCCATGGGTAAAAATGCTATATGTTGTGTTCTTGAGTTTATATCCATGGGTTTGTTGTTCTTTATGGGTTTCTATGTGAGTTTCATTTAGTTCTTGTGTTCTTCATTAAGTTCTTGAATGGGTAAAGAATCTTGATCTAATTTTAAAAGTGCCTAATCATTTTTCAACTCTTATTGAATCCATAATATGTTCATATCATATCCATATCATGTTCCTAGGATCACATCCCTAGAGAAGGCAGCCCTGGTCGTGGTGTTCTCGGCTAGGAGGTTTCGTCACTACTTTCAGAGCTTCACAGTGGTGATGAAGACGAATTTACCTATCTGAAAGGTGTTGTAGAAGTCGGACGTGGCCGGAAGGATGGTGTGTTGGGCGGTGGAACTCTTGAAGTTCGATGTTTAGTATGAACCTCGTGGCCCCATCAAAGGCCAGGTGTATGCGGATTTTGTGGCAGAGCTCTCCCCGACAGATGCACAACAAGGGGAGGAGGCCAGCTCCAGATGGGTGGTCTCGGTGGATGGGTCTTCCAACCAGCAAGGCAGCAGAGCTGGCGTGATCCTAGAAGGACCGAGCGGGTTGTTGATTGAGCAGGCTTTAAGGTTCGCTTTCAAAGCCAACAACAACCAGGCAGAGTATGAAGCCCTCATAGCTGGGATGCTCTTGGCTAAGGAGATGGGAGCGCGGAGCTTGCTGGCAAAGAGTGATTCCCTTCTAGTCGCAGGGCAGGTGACTGCAGAGTATCAAGCCAAGGACCCACAGATGGACGCGTACTTGGGGTACGTCCAAGTCTTGAAGAGTTCGTTCGCGGTGTTTGAGCTGGTACACGTTTCGAGAGAGCAAAATGTCTAAGCTGACTTGCTGGCCAAGCTCGCCAATTCGGGAAAGGGGGGAAGGCAGAGGACGGTGATACAAGAAACCCTTAGAGCACCACGGGCTTTCATCGCTGATAATATGGTGGGAGTTCATCAGGTCAGTACGATTAAGGGAGGGGCGATGAGTCATCGGTCATTGACTCAGGAGACGCTAAGAACGCCTAGTGTAAGCCCTTACCCGGTCTTGCAGGGGGATCCTATGCAGGTATGCACGGTTGAGGAGGGGGACACATGGATGACACCCTATAGGCGCTACCTAGCTGATGGGATACTCCCATTGGAGCCCGATGAGGGCAAAAAGGTAAAAAGGAATTCTGCCAAGTACACCTTTGTGGATGAGGAGCTGTTCAGGCATGGGTTCACCCACCCAATCTTGGTGTGTGTGAATGGAGACCAATGTACACGAATAATGGCTGAGCTCCAAGAGGGAATCTGTGGTAGCCATGTTGGTGGTAGTTTCCTGGCATCAAAGGTCGTTCGTGCAGGGTATTACTGGCCAACAGCAAGAGAAGATTGCACAAGGTACGCCCAACGGTGCAAGCAGTGTCAACAACACGCCGACTGGCACAAGACGCCGCCAGAAAAGCTGAGGTCGATTTACAGCCCGTGGCCATTTCACACATGGGGAATCGACATTCTGGGGCCCTTTCCCTTGGCGGTAAGACAGATGAAATATCTTGTAGTGGCCATTGAATACTTCACGAAGTGGATTGAGGCTGAGCCAGTAGCGCAAATCACAACTCACAAGGTACAACACTTCGTGTGGAAGAATATAGTATGCTGCTTTGGCGTGCCGAGGCGTCTAGTTTCTGAAAATGGTACACAGTTTGCGAGCCAACAACTGGGCAAGTTGTGCACAGAGGTTGGAATAAAGCAGGTGTTCGCATCGATTGAGCACCCCCAAACAAATGGACAGGTTGAGTCCGGCAACAGAGTCCTACTCAGGGGTCTGAAGAGAAGACTTGAGAAGGCTAAGGGGACCTGGCCAGAGGAGGTTCCTAGAATAGTGTGGGCTTACCACACCACGCCTCAGTCCACCACTGGAGAGACACCCTTCATCTTGGTGTACAGGTCGGACGCAATGATTCTTGTAGAGATTCAAGAGAGCTCACAACATTTTCAATGTTTCGTGGCTGAGGAGTCTAACGAAGAGCGAAAGGTGAACCTGGACCTACTGGACAAGGTCAGAGAGGAGGCAAGGATCAAAGTTGAAGCAGTAAAGAGAAGGGTGGAGCATAAGCACAGTTCGAAGCTAAGGCCTAGACAGTTTCAGGTTGTCGACCTAGTAATGCAAAAGGCTCACCCATATCAGTTGGAGAACAAGCTATCCCCCAAGTGGACTGGTCCTTTCAGGGTGACGGAGGTCAGCTATGGGGCGTACAGGCTTGAGACCTTGGAGGGAGGTGCAATTCCTCGTACTTGGAATGCAGCTAATCTCAAGTTTTATTTTAGTTGAAACTCTAGCATTTACACAGTTTAAGGGGACGCTCTTTTTCCCTTTTAAGGGTTTTTTAACGAGGTCACCCAATAAAATTACGATTGAAGTATACATATTCTCGAATTTTCTGTATAATGCAAGGGTGAACCTGTCGCCTTGGTGTTTGGACACCTTGAGAGGGAGTGGTAGCTTCCGCTTAGGACGCCTCCCCCTCGAGCGTGGGCGCCAAGTGCAAACAGCAGGGTTCGACAAGTGATGAACCCATCGTCTTGGTGTTTAGACACCTCGAGAGGGAGTGGCAACTTCCTTTAGGACGCCTCCCCCTCGAGCGTGGGCGTCAAGCACGAACGTCAAGGTTTAGTTAGGAACGAACCTGTCATCGCGGTGTTTAGACACCTCGAGAGGAAGTGGCAGCTTCATTTAGGACGCCTCCCCCTCGAGTGTGGGCGCCAAGTACAAACAACAAGGTTCAGTCAGGCCGAACCTGTTGCCTTGGTGTTTAGACACCTCGAGAAGGAGCGGTAGCTTCCTTTAGGACGCCTCCCCCTCGAGTGTGGGCGCCAAGTGCGAATAGCAAGGTTCGACCAAGTGAAAGGATTCCCAATTAAAGTCCTCTATTGTCTTAGGGGCAAAGATGAGGCTAGTTAGCATATCTCCCCCGACCACAAAGGCAGGGGTGAGGATTAGTAGTGAAGTTTCATTGCCCAAACAGAGTCAAGGCAAGGCTAGCAAAAGGTTCACGTATGACCAAGCGATCGAAGCAAGAAGGAGGAACGACGAGAAAGCGTGCTACCTAGAGTTCGAAATCTTAAAGTTTGTCAAGGACATCGTATGATAAAGGTGTTAGCATCAGAACGTTGTTGGTAAGAGCGGCAAGCTAAAGATGCAATTATTGGCAAACAAAGATAAATAAAGTAAGTAAAGGAAGGAGCGAGATTACATTAAATAAATGTTTTGAAGGACATAGTTTCAAATCCAGAGTTTAAACAAGTTCCTTCTGAGGGCGCCTTGGCACGATCTTCCCATCTACAATGTGGTTCGACGTTGTGAAGGGGGAGACGTCCATCTCGGGATGCTTGCAAGCAACCTGAGCTAGAGCGTCCTCAAACCCCGCTGCATAGGCGTCGGCGGCATCATCGATGAGCTCTGTTTTGGCTTTCCCAAAGGCTTCAGCTTGAGTAACCAGTTCTACCTTGGCCCTCTCAAGGGCTTCAGTTTGAGTGGTAAGCTCAGCCTCCACTTTCCCCAGCTGCACCTCCTGATCCGTGGCTCGCACTTCAAGTTTGACCATCCTAGCTTTGATGGCCACGACTTCCTCCTCAAGTTCCACCACCTAGACACGTAGTGGCACAACTTTTCCCAGCAGGGTGGTGTACTCTTGGCCTTTGTCGTGGAGTTTCTTGTTGGCTTCTAGCTTAGCCTGTCAGAGGGCACTTAGCTCTTGGTTTAGCGCAGTCTCACAGTTGGAGAAAACCTGAGCCTGTTGGGCAAACTGCTCCTTCGCCAGAGCCAGTTCTTCAGCCAAAGCCAACTATTCTTTTTCTTTGGACTCCTCCTTGTGGGAAAAGGCGTCAGTTTCGGAAAGGAATTCGCCAAGGCTGAGAGCCAGGCTCTCCCACACGGCCTCTCCGCTTGAGCTTCCCATAGCCCCTCTCTGATAGCCCTTGAGGATTTGTTGAAGGACCAGGGGGAGTTCAGGAGCAGGGGTCGGTTCAGGTACACTCTCACCGCCACCCTCGAGCGTAAGGAAGCCTTGGGGGGAAGAGGCGCTAGGTGGATGATCCCTGAACGAGGCAAGGTGCCTAGCTGAGGAGGAATGGGAGATGGCCGCTATCGCAACCTTGCATCTTTTGAAGACAGGGCCCTCCATCGTGTCCTCTTCGTCATCAAACACGATCTCCACCACCCCCTTGCCCTTCTCAAGAGGGGCTGGAGTTGGAGAGGCCCTAACAGTTGCTAAAGGCACCGCGGCGAGGGGAGCCGAGGGGGTAGGAGATGGAACGGCTTGGTTGGTAGGTGGAGCAGAAGGCGCTGAGGCACCTACGTCAGCAACAGCCTCTTCATGGAGGGCCAAGACCTCAGCTAGTCTTGCCCTCTTCTCCTTGTTCAGCACCATGCATGCGTCAGAGTTAGAAAGAGGTAAGAGTTTACTAAATAAAGAAGAATCAAAAAACCAGCATGAGCCCAAGTATAAGTTAACAGATAAAAGCAAGCAGAGTAGTGTTATGAGTAATATCAGGAACGTGTTTCTATACCAATATAGCCAACAAGCCCATTCGGGTTGTACTCATGTTTGATGAGCTCTATGGTGCTAAAGACTGTCCCAAGGCTAGCCAACACTTGGTATACCTCACAATCAGAAGAGGATAGCTCATCATGGGTCTTGGCCTTCTTAAGGGTCAATTTCCCCACCCAGTACAAGGGGAATCCATCTAGAGAGGTGCGGTCGTGCTCAGAGCAGCACAACCTGAAGAATTTCCCTTGAAACCCTTGTAAGATTGCTGGAACAAGGTAAGGATGACTCTTCCTGTCACCCCGCTGAAACTTACCCAGAGGTTTTTCCCAGGGTTTTTGGCCTCAAAGAAATGAAGGAAGACGTCGACAGAGCGGGCATGGCCAAAATGATTACAGAATATGGAGAAGGCCCTTATGAAGGCCCAGCTGTTGGGATGCAGTTGGGCAAGGGCAACATTTATTTCTCTTAGCAACTCCCTTTCAAAGTTGTTGAAGGGAAGGCACTGCCTAATGCACTTGAAGACAGTCTGGTAGAAGAAGAAGAAGGGTTCACCTTCGTTGGCACGACTGTCCACGCACACGGGTTCGCCCTCTACGCAGGGGCAAATCGAGATATATGCGTCACTTTCTCTCCCAAACGCCCTACCCTTGAACTCGGGCTTGCTGTCCAAGTTTGCCCTCCAGTCCGCGATAGAGGTGGGCGAGGAGGTTTCAGAAAGGAGCTCGTCGGAGGCCCAAGGATATAAGGGCTTGTAGTTGACGCTAGGTGGAGGAGGGTTGGCGGTGACTTTCGTCCGTGCCATGATGAAGGAAGCTAGGAAAAGCAAGGAAAAGTAGAAAGCAAAGGTTCAACAAGGGGGGGCTATGGTGTGAAACTAAAGAAACCCAGAAAAACCCTACCCTCGAAGGAAAACCCAAAAAACAGAGGAACGAAGAAGATGTAGAGGAAAACTTAAAATGCGGAAGTTTAAACAGTCTCAGGAAATTATCAATGCGCAAAATCAGAAATAAAGAGAAATCAATGAAGAAAGATCATACCTTTGATTGTTGATGAGTGAAAGTAGTGATTTTTGCGACAGAGGAAGTGAGAGTGCTCGAAGAAGAAGATGAAGAGTGCAAGAGAAAGTTGCAAGTGATGGAACAGTGCATGAAACGCGCACTTTTGAAAGACTTAACATAAACTTGGGAAGCGCAAGCGACGCTAAGTCCCAGCCGCTTGATTAAGACACGTGTGCGCTGATTAAGGCAGGAACAGGAAGGCATCACTTCGGTGCACTATACACGTCCTGTCACATGAAGCCACATAGGTCGGCAGGGCGAGGCCATAGTCTCTTTGCTGAACAAGTTGACAACTCGAGACTAGGGGGCTTATGTACCGACCGGTCCTCGAACTCGGGCGTTGACCAAAGTCACGGTGGGGCCCCAAAGGCTGGGTCCACTAGGGAGGTTGGCAGGACAGGGCAGAGTCTCGCTAGGTTCACAGGTAAGGGGAGCCGAGGAGGGGGCGGCATCGAGTTTAGGTGTGTTCTTGTTTAATTTTTGAGTTGTGTAGCACTTTAATTTCAAGAGCTCTTTAATTTCTTGCAATTTATGGTTCTGTTTTTAGGCTTATTTGAGTATTGCTTGCTGTTTTAATTCTTTTGCCTATCATATGTTTGAGTATTTTCCTTTTTGAATCCATACAAGTTTTGTCTTAGTCTTGTTTTTCCATAATTGTCATCACTTCTTGTAGTACTTTTATTGCTTTTGTTGTTTCTTGCTTTAGTGTCATATAATTTTCTGAATTTGATATTGATCCTTTGTGCATTTTCTGTTTTAGATTGAGTTCATGCTTATATTCTAAACTTATACAAGTTCCTATACATCATTTTCCATTATGTCTTTGCTAGTTCATAATTCTGTTTTTCATTCCTATTAGGATTCCTCTGTTTTCTGAAAACGTGCTTACTGTTTTTCCTTATTGCAATTGATTTACTCACTGGAAAATTCTGAAATTCTGGATTTGTGATCTTCAAAGTGTTAGAAAAGAATAGAAAAAATAAGTACTCAAAAATTCAAAGTACACAAAAAATGATAAATAAAATACAAAAAGTGTACAATTCTGCCGAAAAAAATACGGTAATCTGGCAGCGATTTTGAAAAATTTATCTCAATTAATTGGCTTACTGTTTTTAAGTGATTCCAGTGCCATTTTTGAGCTAAGATCTTGAAGTTTGTGTGGTTAAAATTTCATAATCCAGTTCGCTTTATATCGTTCCAGTTAAATCAGTGAACATCAAGCACAGTTTACATAAAAAATATTTTCCAGTAGCTAATTTTTGTTTTCTTCATCTACTCTAGTGCTTTTCTTTAAGTATTCTTTTGTGTGCCTACTTTCTCATTGAGTTCCTTATTTTTCTTGCTTGTCTTTTGTTCATTAATCTTTGAGTTTGTCAAGCATCTAGTATTCCTTTTGTTCTAGCCTTTCATTGCTTATACTTTTCTTGTTTGTCTTTATTGCTTCATTGGTTTTGTTGTGGTTGGCTTTGAGATTGGTGTGCCTTGCTTTGACATATTTCATTTGAGGATTCCAAGACCTCAAGATCAGATTGGTGCAGGGACATTATTTCTTTGAGAGTGACCTCTTTTTCTGGCCAAATTCACTTCGGCACTTTGGTTGCCAAATTCATTGTTTTTGCTAACTTTGTTTCTTGACTTGTTTGCTGTTTTTTTGTGTTTGCTGTTTTTTATTTGCAAATGGCTGGCTATTCAAGTGGTGAATCTTACAAGCAACACTCTCCTTCCAAAGCTTCAGTCCTTGGTGAATTGCATGAAGCTCAACGTACCATTCGGCGTTTGGAATAAAAATTGCAAAAGATGGAGGTGCAACAAGCTAGGCCATCTCACTCTATCAATGGTGGGCATCATTCACATAGACCTTCTTCAAGAGGTTCTTCAAATGACTTTGGCCATGAAGAGGAACATAGAAGAAGGAAGCCTCACCATCATTCTCATGAAGAGAGCTATAACTGTGACCAAAGATATCACCAAGTGTTCAACATTTCTTGTGCCAAAGTCCCTAGTTTTAATGGTGATAGTGATCCTAATGTGTATTTAGATTGGGAGGCTAAGGTTGACCATTATTTTCATGTGTATAAGGTCCAAGATGACGATAAACTTAGGGTAGTTTCTTCATCCTTTTTGGGCTATGCCAAAGAATGGTGGCATAAAATTGTAATGGACATTATATATCGCAAGAAACCTCCTGTGGTTTCTTGGAATGCTTTGAAAGAGTGTATGCGCGCGAGGTTTGTTCCTCCTTCTAGGAAGGAACACTTGTTGAAGTTCCAAAGGCTTCCTCAAGGACATAGGATGGTAGATGAATACTTTAAAGATTTTGAAACAACTTTGACTAAAATGAATATGCATGCTAATGAAGAGTCAAAGATTAAATGGTTTGTACGTGGTTTGAGAAGAGAAATTAGAGACTTTGTAGAGTTAAATGAGTATTCTTCTTTAAAGAAAGTGTTTCACAAAGCCATCAAGGTAGAATTATATCTTTTGAAAAAACCTTTCAAAAATACTTATGATGATGATTTCTACAACTCTTCTAGGAAGGATGCAAACAAAATTTCTACTCAAATTTCTCCTTCCAATTTTTCCAAACAAACCATGTTTCCAAAAAAAGTTTCTACTACAAATCCTTCTACTCCTAAGTCACCTACCAAAACTTCAAATATCAAATGTTTTAAATGTTTAGGTTTTGGGCACATAGCTCTTCATTGTCCACAAAAGCAAATCTTAAAGCTAAACAAGGTAAAACAAGACCTCACTCACCCACCTACCTCAAGTAAAAATGAAAAAGCCAAAGAAGGCCAAGTTGACATGGGTCTTATACTTTCACATCCAAGGTGTTTTCCTTCCTTATCTTTTTCATTACCAAAGGGTCTTACTCCACCACCATCTTGGTTTAAAAATGTTAGGGATGATTTTTTCATACCTCCTAATGGTTGTCACTATTTAAGAGGACTTTTTCCAAAAGATATCATCATTCCTAAACAAATTTTTCCAACTTGGTTGTTTTATAGAACCTCCTTTTCTGAAATCCCATTGTTTCCAAATGCTAAGTCATGTTTTCCTTTTTCTTCCACTTTTAATTGTAAGAATAAACTGACTTTGTTATATGCAGGGATTCAGAATTCGTGGACGAATTCTCTCCAACTCGAGGAGTATGATGAGAATCAAATAAAGGAGGCTTTTATTAATGGAGGAAGAGGACATCCACCCTCACATTTAAAGTTCTTCCTTCTAGTCTTCTCAAAATTAAAAGAAGACATAAAATAAAGATGAGGCCCAAGCCCAAAGCCCAAGCCCAAGCCCAAGAAGGCCAAAGCCCAAAGAGCCCAAGTCGGGGCAAGGCCAAGCTTTGAAATACTCTTGTATAGTTTTAGAGGTGTGGTTATTAAATAAAGGAGTGTGAAAATGTAAAATAAAGTCACATTGTCCATGTGACTTAGGAGAGTGGTGTAGGTGTAGTTTTTAGGAGGTGTCATAGTAGAAAAAGGTCACACCTCCCATGTGACTTGTTTTTGGTGGGAATTTCAAATGAGTTTATTTGAATTTTCCCACCTATTTTTCAGCACCTCTAGGCTATAAATAAAGGTGCTTAGCTTGTACAATTCAGATTTTGAATTTTAATTAGAGAAACTATACTCAAATTTTGAGAGAGCATTGGAGAGCTTTGTGCCTTCTTCTCTAGTCTTATCTTGATGGTTCCATGGTTACCTCAAGTGGCGGCTTGCACACTCATCTAGGATTCTCCATCCTTCTAGTGGCGTGATCATCCAACCATACATCCATCTTCATGAGCTTTCTCCTCTCCTTCCTTCCTTCTCTTTTGATATTCATGTTTTGAGCTTTTGTTCTTGTTTTGGTTCGGCTTTTTCTGTTTCCAACAGCTGTTCTTCTTCTTTTCCATGTTTTGGTTCGGTGCTTTTATAATTCCAGCACTCCTTTTCAGTTTTCTTGCCTTTTAATTCATTTTAATCGGTTCAATTTTGTTCTTGTTCATTTCTATTCGGTGCATTTTCTTTTTCCTCTCTTTTTGTTGGTTCAATTTGACAATATGTGGAACTTCCATATGAGTTTGGATTTGGTGCTAGTTTTGGTGAGTTCTTGACTTAGAACATTGATCCAATTCTAAGAGAAAGTGCCTAACTATTGTCCAACTCAAGTTGATTCCTAAGAATGTCAAGAATCATTCTCTTCTTTGCTATTGGAATCACATCATCGGGCCTCGGCAACCCGACAGTAAAGATGGACCGAAAAATGTGGTTTCCAAGCCACACTCCAGTTATCAGTAAGGGAGAGGCCTAGATCACCAAGCGCCCATGCATGGGGTGTGGACGACGCGGTGGGGCGCGCCACAGTTAAAGAGCCACTAGGAAAGAGATGACTCGGGAGGGACACGTCTCAGGGGTGATCTGCATGCATGGGACATGAACAGCTAGGGACTCCCGGGCGAATGACCCCAGAGATTGGGCGCATGAGTTGGCACCCAAGCGGTCATCCCGCGCCAGTTGCACTCTAGAAGGGGAGTCTTATGCACTAAAGGCCCTGAGTGCAGGGTTAGTGACGCTAAGGCATACCTCCAGTAAAGTGTAGCTACAGTGAGCGAAGGGTCAGAAACACCAAAGGGTATATAAAAAGGTAACAAATAACAAAATAAGGTACGCATTTCTAATGCAAGTAACACACACAGAGAGAACACACGGTGATCTCAAAGCTAGGAGTTTTTGGTGTTTCTTTGCCCGAGAGTTTGACTTGAGCGTCAGACTACAAATGGTCGCGAGGGCACCCTTTGTCTCTTTCTTGCAGGTGTTTGTTCATCGAGGGAAAGGAACGTAGAGACAGGGTTCTTGAATGCGAAGTTATCAGAGGTGCACGAAGACGTTTAGGTCACTGGTGGGAAAAAATATAGAATTGGAAAACCAAAAATCATTTTGGAAAAGTAAATTTGAAATTAAAAACACATTATAAAATACATAATCTAGAGACATATTTTAGAAGAGGAATTCTGGAAAAGTGTTCCAGAAACTCTCATCCAAAATGTACACTACAAGAAAATGATTGAATGACAACTAATTTAAAAATAAATAAATAAATAGTTTCTATAGTAACTAATTTAGAGACCATTTTATAAACTAAAAATTATTGGTTACTAATATGTATTATTAATAAAAGTTATAATATAATTAGATACTATATTTTTGGTAGCTAATAATAATAAAAAAAATTTTGAGACCATTTTTTTAGTCTCTTTGTTAAGATGTAATTGGAAACCAATTTTTAAGTCACTTTTAATCTAGTTTAGAGACTAATTTTTTGGTTTACAAAAATAATAAAATTAAAAACTAATTTTTTAGTTTCTAATCATCACATAATTAGATACTTAAATTTTTAGTCACTACTATTTAAATTTAGATACTAATTTTAGAGTAATTAAATTTTACAAAATTAATTATTTTTTTAATTTTTTTAAACTTTAGCAAATTGGTTGCAGGGTTTGAATTTCAAAATCTATCTTTCTCTTTAGCCTTTTCTCCTCATCTTTCACTCTCCACAACACACTCTCCAACCGGAACCACACAACCTGCGACTATCCGCGACAGCGACGCATCCACGACGGCGACGCATCCACGACCGTGACGCATCCACGACCGCGACACATCCACGACCGCAACACATCCACGACGGCGACGCACCCACGATGACGACGCACCCGTGACAGCAACGCACCTGCGACGGGAACGCATCGCACGCTGCGACGGCAACACGCGACGACAGCAAAGTAGGATGCTTTTCCTTGTCTCATTTCGTGCTTTATTCTTCCTTTGTATTTTCTTTTTTGTGCTTGCTCATCCTTATAGATTTTAGGAACCTAACCAAACTTTTTATTGTATTTAGGATTTTAATTGGATATCCTCTTTGTTATCAATCCTTTTGAAGAATAGGATTTGTTTAGCACTACCATCTGCATGAAGCTGAAAATTAAACAAGAACTGCTCAAGATAACGTAATTTCTTCTATGTGTTGAGCTAGATTTGTTTAGAAGTCTTATATTTATTCATAGGCTTTATATACAAAATTGTTTTGTTGAATGTCTACGTAGCTAATATGTGTATTAATATGTGTGTGGTAGGTGAGTAAATAGGTTGAATTCTTTTAGTCCAAGGCTAGTACCTGTGGGGCTACAAGTTTCTCTTGTTCTTCAGGCGAAAAAAAAGGTTAGACATTTTTTATTTTAGTCATTGTATGTTCATGGTTTAGGGAATATTTTATTGTTCTAATGGAGATGTTATTACCTATTCCTTTTCGTGCACTTCCCCATCAGGTGTGGAATCCTATAGTTGAATTAAGTAAGTTTTTTAAGGATTTGTGCTCAACAATTTTGAGAGTGGATGATTTGTTATTAATGGAAAAAATATCATCATTACGACATGTAAGTAGGAACAAATATTTCCTCCTGGATTTTTCAATTCCATGGAGCATCTACCTATTCATCTACCTTATGAAGCTAGAGTGGGAGGTCCTGTTCAATACCGCTGGATGTATCCATTTGAGAGGTAATTGTTTACTTCATTTAATGTACACAATTGTATATGTTAGTTATAAGTTTAGTAGTTAAAAATATGATTTTGTATAGGTACTTGAATAGGTTGAAACGAATGGTTAAAAACAAATCCTATGTAGGGGGATCTATTTGTGAGGCATACTTAAGCTTGGAGACTTCTCATTTTTGTTCATATTATTTTGAGTCACATGTCCAATCAATGAGAACTAAAGTCGAAATGATTTTGGAGGTCAAAATGACACGAACCAAACAACTTTATTAGTTTTCAATCATGTTGGTCATCCAGGAGGAACTTGTAAGAGTCATTATTTTAATGAGAAAGAATTAACTACTGTGCATTTGCATGTCTTGCTTAATTGTGAGGAAGTTCAACCATATATTGAGTAAGTATTTTAATTTTATATCTCATTTATTTATTTTGTTAATAGTTTTAATGTATATAAGAATGTATAAAATTACAGGCACTTTGTGCAATATTTGGAAGCATCTATTCCAAATATAAGTAGAATTGATATTGATGGGAGAATTGCATCCGAATTTCCATTTAGATTTCGAACATATGTAAGTATTATACACTTTTCTTCTGAATAGTTTTATTAATTATGAAAAATAATGATTTTTGGATTGTTATTTATAGGTTCATGATAGAAATAACTTAGTACAAAATCAACATTTGCATCACTTGGCATGCGGTCTCCCAAAAAAGGTTCATAGTTGGCCCATATACTTTGTCAATAGTTCCAAGTTTCACACGAAAGAATGGAGTATTGGTAAGAAAACAATCAATTGTGGAGTTTGTGTGAAGGATGATAATGAAAAATACTATTATGGTATTATTAAAGAGATTGCAAGTAGAATACTCAGGAGAACCAACCAAACAATTAGTGGTATTTAACTGTGAGTGGTTTGATAATACCATTAATCATGGTATAAAAGTTCAATCCCAATATGAAATTGTGGAGGTTTATTGTCAAAGAAGATATTCAAATTTTGATCCTTTCATATTTGCAACAAATGAAATTCAAGTACATAATGTACCTTATCCAGAAAAAATAAAAGAAAAGGTTGATTGGTGGGTGGTTATTAAAACCAAACCAAGATGTACAATTGATGATCGATATACAATAGAGGTTGCTTATCAAGAGTCAACAACTAAAGTTAATATCACAACAAATGAGGAGCTACTTGGTCATTTGATGGATGAAGACGAGTATGAGGAAATAGATGAACTAGACATGAGAGTTGTTGAGAATTCGAAAGAAAGTAAGAAAATAGAAGAGGAGGAAGAGGAAGAAGAATGTTTCTTTGAAAGTGAATTTGAGTATGATTCTGAAAGATGATGAAATCTTACATCAATATAGACTTGATGATTACTTAATGGTAATAGTGATGATAGAGATGAGTAAATCACTTTCTTTATGATACTGTAAAGGTGAGGTTTCATTTGTATTTGTGTTCTATTTTTTCTATTATGTTTTATTGATTTCAACAATTTTCTAATTTGTTTTATTATTATTGCAGATGTCTCATGGTAAAGAAGTTACTTTTTGTGAACATTCGACCAAACAACGTTCAAGACATCCTTCACAAATTACTTGTGCTTCTTGACCAATTGCTTTCCCATCCATTGATTCATCATTCAGAACATCTCTGTTTGTAGCTCAACCTTTGGCACTAGGAGCTTTTAATTCAAATTCAAAACCAAATGTTAATCAATCATTCAAAACACCTTAGTTTGCAGCTCAACCTTTGGCACCAGGAGCTTCTTGTACCGCCCAGGTAGTCGGAAGTGATGGCGTGGCAGCAAGCTATAATATCGGCGTGTTGAACGGGACACCTGGCTGGCAGAAGGGAAGGAAGTCGGGGGGCTCGTGTAGTCGCCAATCGTTAAGTTGGCGTGCCCCGATCTCTAGCATCCTAAAACGGCGGTCACCAGGTTTGTGACGTAGTCGCGGATGCGAACCCAGACGACCAAGTGATCAGAGATCGCCGAAAGGAGGACATCGCCGAAAGATCAGGAAAGCTTGTTCAAAGGCTTTCGAAGCGGAGGATGAAGTTGTCAGAGGGTCATTCCCTAGCTGGCCAGAGGTTGAGGTCGGGGAACGGCTTACCCGAGCATGCACGATGAAGCAAGTGAAGCAGATCATGATGGCGGCCGACGAGACCACAGGGAAGGTGTATATGAAGACACCCGTACTCGCCACGCAGAAGAGATCGCGCTCCAAGGCAGTTATACGTTGAGTTGCTTCCTGCATAAGTAACTTAGTCGAAAAGCTTGAAGAGTAAGAGGTGACGCTCAAGTCATGGATGCTCCAGATGGTGACACGTGTACAGCTGGATGCGAGCCACGTGTCCAGATGTGTAACTGTCAGGAGAGAGAAAGTGCACAGGTATATAAGAGATTCTAACGAACTTCTGAGGTACGCGCGTTTTAGAATACTTCTTTTACGCTTGCGAGAACTTGAGTACGCTGAGAGAGAACATTGCACGGTTCCTGAAGTTCTTAGTTTTCCTCTTAGTATTTTGGTGGTTCAGTCGCTGACTTGAGCGTCGGAGTGCGATCGGCCGCAGCGGCGCCGTTCTGTCTTTTGCAGGTTCTTGAGGTGAATCAAGGTGAAGGACGGAAGCTAACACGGTGCAAAGCCGATCCAGAGGAAGCTACCTTTAACGAGGCAAGGCTCTTGCGTTCTAGTCAACAGGCAGGATCACTTCTAATTCAAATTCAAAACCAAATGTTGATCAATCATTCGGAACATCTCAGTTTGCAGGCTAATTCAACATCAAATGAAACTAATTCAACACCAGATGAAACTAATTCTACATCAAGTGAAACTTTTGTTGCATCAAAGTCACATGGCAATTATGTCAAGTTAGTTTTAAACCTTGATGGGCAAGGGTATGTATATCAATGTAATCATTACTCTTAGAACAACCAAATTAATAATAAAATGTGGAATAATGATAATTTACATGTCATTTTGTAGATTTTTACCTTCACGTTCTACAGCTAATGGGATTAGAGATATCTTCAAAAGTCATTATACCGATCCATGGCCATCTTGGAAGAAAATACCAATTAGAACAAGGAACTTGTGGTTTGAAGAGTTTTTGGTTGATTTCATATAATTAACTTTGTTTAACTATCAAGTTTAATTTTATTATCTATGTTAGTCTTACATATAATTAACTTTGTTTCTTTATTAATGTAGAAGAAGTTTTCGATTTGTCCACCGGATCATAGGTGGACAAGAAATAATTTTGAAATGCGTGGTGCTGTAATCATGAAAAATAATCTAAATAAGGCTCGACAGAGAAAGATTAAGCCAAACTGGATTGGAGATAGTACATGGGATATATTATGTCAGCAATGGGCATCTGAAGAATTCCAAAAGAAAAGCACGATCAGGAAAATAAATAAAGTCTCTGGATGTGAAGGTTTTGGAGGGTCTCGTCACACATGTGGCTCTATTAGCACATCTTAGCATAAATATAATATGGTAATTTGTTTTTCTAACTATTTTCTTTTTATAACATCTCAATATATATATATATATAATGGGAAATGTGTGAAATTTATTTTATTTTTTTAGACAAAGATGAATGGAATTCCTCCCACTATATTAGAATTGTTTTGTCACAGGCACCAACGATGTAAGGACAACTCTAGGATGGATAAAAAATCAGAACAAGTAAATGTAATGAACTATTACCTTTTATTATAGTTGTTTTGTTATATTTTCTGTTTTTTTTTTTTTCAATGTTAAAGTTATTGTTAGTTTATTGTTCTTGTGTGTTTTTTTTTATCAGCAATGAATAAATAGAATAAAAAGAGACACTTGAGGGGTGTCCCAACCCGTATACAAGAGCACACATAACTTAAGCAAACAGATAAACAGAGCAAAAACATAAATTAAAGAACTTAAGCTATTTATAAACCCTTACCCCACATCAAAAGTGAGTTGCATAGATTCAGCATAGAAGCATAATACAATATTAACCACTTAACGTTTACTGATAGGGAGAACTCCGGCATAGTAGTTATGTCCAACCAAAAGCACAGCCTCAGATTGCTTCTCAATACCTACTGAAAAAATGATGGAAACCATCCAGCCACATACATCCACATAATGATGATGAAGAAGAAGCATTGGATTTGAGGACAAATCCTTTTCAAGAGGGAGGGGATGATGGAAGAGGCCCAAGCCCATGATAAAAAAAGCCCAAGCCCAAGCCCAAATACAAGTTCAAGCTTCAGCTCAAGCCCAACAAATAGAATATATGGGCCAACTAAGCATCATTGGATGTCTTTCTTTTGTAATTACTTTTGAGTATTTTTAGTAGAACATAAAGAGAGGTGTAGATATAAATATAAGAGGTGCAAATGTATAAAGCTAAGCCACACCTTCCATGTGACATAAAAAGAAGGTGTAGGTGTAGATTTAGGAGGTGCCAAAAAAAAGAAAGCAAGTCACACTTTCCTTGTGACTAGGAATTGGCTCCAAATTCAAATTGATGTGATTCCACTAGCCATATAGAGAATGATTCTTGACATTCTTAGGAATCACCTTGAGCTGGACATTATTTAGGCACTTTTCTTAGAGTTGGATCAATGTTCTAAGACAAGAACTCACCAAAAACTAGTACCAAATCCCAAACTCATTTGGATGTTCCACATATTGTCAAATTGAACCAAAAGAAATGGAGGAAAGGAAAAAACACTAATTAACAAAACAAAACAGCAAGGTACCGAATCAAAATGCTGGAATTGAAGACGAAAAGATGAAGAACAGCCAAGAACACAAATGAACCATAACTACACATTAACAAGCTGAAATTGCCGAACCAAAACAACTAGGAAACAAGCTAAGACAAGGAAATTAACAAGAGAAGAAAGGAAGGAGAAGAGAATGCTCATGAAGATGGAAGAAAGGTTGGATGATCACGCCACTAGAAGTATGGATGCTCCTAGATGAGTGTGCAAGCCGCCACTTGAGGAAACCATGATCCTTCAAGATAAGACTAGAGAAGAAGGCTCAAAAGCTCTCCAATGCTCACTCCAATTTTGAGTATAGTTTCTTTAGATAAATTCAAATCTGAAAAACACAAAGAGAGCACCTCTATTTATAGCCTAAGGTGCTGAAAATCAAAGCTAAGAGAATTCAAAATTCCCTCCTAAACCTATTTAAAACCGGCGCCTAAACCATGCATGAGGAAGGTGTGACCTCTTCCTTCACTTTGGCACCTCCTATTCTACTCCTACACCTATCTACTAATACACCCCCCCCCTAAAGCTCCTAACTAAAGCCTAAAAGATGCTATAACAAAAGAGGTTTCTAATGTTTCCCTCTAAGCACCTTCAACTAAAGAAATTACAAAAAGAGAAAATAAATGTCCCCTAGCTCCTAAAGCTTTGAACATGCTTCTTGTAATCCTTTGAGGTGGGCTTTGACCTCCATGGGCGTCCTCCATTTGTGCCTCTACCTCTTCTTGATCTTGTTGATTGGCCTCCATGTCCTCTTGAGCTTCATCTCCATCACAAATGCTTCTCAATTGAATTTCCCTCCACTTTCTTTTCAATTTCCAGCCCTCTAAACACTATAAATAAGAGGGCTTGGCTCATGTATTTGGAAGATTAATTGAATAGTGAAATGCTTCCAAAATTGTGCCATTCTCACTCCTTGCCTAAACTCTCTTAGAAATAGGCTTTTAATCTTCAAACCTTCACCTACAAAGGGAGTTGGCCGAACCACTCCTACTCTTCATACTTCTCATGCATCTCCAAGGCTATCACAACTCTTAGGAGAGCCTTGTTTCACCAACAATCCATAGAGCTTCCGCTAGTTCACCTCAAAAACGCAAAGAAGAAGACACAAATTCATCATTTGGTATCAGAGCTTAGGTTCTACAAGAGCTAAGTGCCTTCTCTCATTTTTGTGTTTGTGTTCTTCTTATTTCTGTGTTGTTCATCACTTGTTCATGTTGTCTTGCTGTTTTTTGCTTTTTAATTTGATTTAGTTGTTTTTTTAAGCAATTCAATCGGTGCAAAATGTTCAAATTGTTCTTGAGCTTCTTATTTTCATATTTTGTGTAGGAATCTATATGAAATTGTGTTGCTGTTTTGATTTTAGGTTGTTTGAGTCTTGTTTGAAATTTTGTTCGGTTCATATGATTTGTCTTGAGTCATTTTATTTTCTGAATCTTAATATGTTTTGTCTAAGTCATGTTTCTCCTAATTTGTCATCAAATCCTTGTTGTGCTGAATTTGTTGATAATTTTGGTTTCTTGATTTGATTTGAGTCCAAAATTATATTTCTGTGTTTGTTGATCCTTTGGTGCATTTTTATTTTTAGTTTGAGTTCATATTTGTGTCTTAGATCCACACAAATTCCTTTACACTATTTCCATTGTGTTTTTGTTGGTGTATCATTCTGTTTTCTGTTTCCAGATTTGCTGAATCCTCTGTTTTCCACCATTCTGTTTTGGCTGATTTTGCTTATGAAAATTAAATTACACATAAGAAAATTCTGAGCCTCTGGATTTTGCTAGATTGAGGTGTTAGAGAAAGGACAAAAAAAGAATCAGTTCAAAAAAAGAAATAGATAAAAAAATGATAAATATTACAAAAAAAGTGTGCAAATCTGACGCTACAACTGGCGGTTCTGAGCACTGATTTTGGAAAAAATATTAAAACAAAATGGTGCATGCGTTTGGAGTGAAACCAACGCCAAATATTTGTTGAGATCTTGATCTGTTTGAATATAAATTTTCAGAAGCAAATATTGAAAGGCCAACTCAGTATAAATCTGTGAAAATCACGCATTCTGGACCACAACAATTTGTTTCAGTGGTGTTGTTTTTGGTTTTTAAATCAAATCTAGTGCTATTCCATAGGTTCCTTTTTTTGTGCCATCCTTTCTTTGAGTACCTTTTTATTTGCTTTTCTAATTTCATTTGAACTCTTTCTAGTTGTCACATTTAATTCCATTTGTGTGGTACTGTTTTTCAAATTAATTTGTTTCTTGTTTTCTTTCTTTGACCTCTAAGATTTGTGGTGGATTAAATATCAATTGGTGCTTGTTGAGTGGAAATTGACTTGAGAGGAGTCTAGCTTTGCTTGATAGGTGCTCGATTGAAGATTTTAATTACCTAATTCCAAGAGGAACAAAGGCAAGGGCAGCAACAAACACATACTAAATACACCACATACATTGGAAGACCCAACAAAGAAGAGACAACAAAGGAAGTGCAAATAGAAAATCAACAAAGGGAGTTCCATCTAATTTCTTTGCAACTTAACTCTTGTTAATTACTTGTTAATTACGCAATTAGACGGTGAGTGTGTCTTCAAGGGCTCCAAGTGTCCAAGAAGCCTCACCTAGGGCCGATTAGCTTAAAAACTATCTAGCTTAGCACTTGTTAATTGTTTTAATTACATCAATTGCCTTAGTTAGCTACGCTTATTTTGCTTGTTTTTGTCTTGTTTAAGCTTTGATATTTTTTGCTTGGGTTGTTAGATATCTTGCATTGTTTCTTGCATTAAAAATTTGATTTCTCCCTCCACATTGTGTTTTAAGTGATTTACCAAGAGAAAGATTTGTGTGAAGATCTTGAGGAATAGTTTTTGGCTAAGGCAAGACTTGGTATTTAAGTAGTCCATTGTGACTTACCTCTCTTACCTGGAAAACTACCTTCATTAACTTCCCTCATTTTTCTCAAAGTAAAACATTTTCATACACAAAGTTCTAGTCATGTCTTCCCATTCTTCAAAGTCTATGGAAAGTGATGTGAAATCCATCAAATCCCTTTTGAAACAACTTTCCAAGGATATTCAATCAATTTCATCTAAACAATTGGAGAATGAGGCCAAAACTAATGAATTGACTAAAGCAAAGGATGAGAAGTCCCAAATTTCAAAAAAATTACATTCTCATGCATATAGCTCTCAAGTTTATGAATCTTTTGGGGAAGAAAGTCTTGGGATAAATGAATATCATCAACCACCCCCTAGGAGAGCTAGAAAAGAGAGACAAGAAAACCTAAAGGAGGATAAGGTAGAGCTACCTCATTTCTATGGAAAAGAAGATGTAGAAACATATCTATATTGGGAGATGAGGGTAGAGCAATTGTTTGCTTACAACCATGTGAGTGAAGAAAAGAAAGTACCCTTAGCTACCTTAAGTTTTCAATGTGAAGCTATGTATTGGTGGAATGCCCTAAAAACAGAGAGACATCTCCACAAGGACCCTCCCATTACATCTTGGAATGACCTTAGGGGAGCCTTGAGATGTCGCCATATTCCCTCACATTACAATAGGAAGTTGATGGACAAGCTCCAAGGACTTCATCAAAAAGATATGAGTGTAGAAGAATATTGGCAAAAGATGATATCATATATTGAGAGGGCAAGGATTAACGAAGACAACCATACCACCATAGCTAGGTTTCTAAGTGGTCTCAAACTTGAGATAAGAAACAAAGTTGAACTTTTATCTTATACAGATTTAAATGACTTGATTCAACTTTTGAGAAAACAATCAAGTCAAAAACAAAGTTCATACTATGTATCTTATAACAAGGATGAGTTCCACAGAGGGGAAGAACATATACAAGAAACATCTCTAGAACTTTCCCAAAACCTAACCAACCATATCTCTCACACTCAAGCTAGAGAAATTCCATGTTTAGAATACCTTGGCAATGATCAATTAGCATCTCAATGTTTCAATGAAAGATCTATGATCTTAAGGGACAAAGATGAGAATAGTAGCCAAGAAAAAGAAGCTAGTGAGAGTGATGAAAATGTAAAAATAGAAAAGCAAGAGAAAACCCTTGGGAAACAAAAGGCGTGGGAGAAGAGTGTTCTTTCCCACAAGGTCATTCAACAAGACAATCAAATTAAAAATACCTTTGAAAACATGCTTCTTGTTGAACAACCTAGCCTTACCTCTTGTAAAGGAACACTTGCAAGCATAATCAAAAAAGAAGAGTCTTTAAAAGAAGCTTGCATAGATAAAGATGAAGTGGATTATTTCTCATATGTGCTAGGATATCACCAAGTGAATGTCAAGTTATCTTTAAGCATCTACAAAAACAAATTTTTATGTGAGGTAGTGCCTAAAAAAACATGTCATGTCTTATTGAGACAACCATTGCAAAGTGTACAAATTCTCATAAACAATGGTTGTAACAATGAGACTATCTTTACACATAAGAGAAAAAGTCTTCATGAAGGAGAACTCATGGGCCAAATTAGAGTTGATAAAACTCTAGAGCTTTTAAAAGGAAAACTTTTGTCACCCATGAGAAAGGAGGTTCAAAGACATTACCCTAGATACATTTCTTGTTTTAAAACTACACCTAAGGCAATGTCTCATGAACTCTATACTCCTTCACCTTTTGTAAATGATCCATGGGAAGATATAAAGCTAGATTTTATATTAGAGCTTCCTTGGACCACAAAAGGTATTGATTCCATTTTTATGGATAAGCTCTTCTCTAGAGAAGTGATAAGACTTTATGGTTTATCTCCAAGCATAGTGCTAGATAAAGAACCAAAATGTGAAAACCATTTTTTGAGGATTCTTTTGGAAAACCTTGGAACTAAGTTGAACTTTTCAATTTCTTATCATCCTCAAACAAATGGCCAAAATGAAGTTGAAAATATCATTCTTTCTACTATGCTTAGAGTAATCATGAAAGACAATCACAAATCTAGGGATAATTATAAAGTAGTTCACAAGACTACTAACATTTCTTCATTTGAAGTTGTATATGGGTTTGATCCTCTTATTCCTTTAGATTTATTGTCCCTTCCTAATACACATACCTTTGTGCATAAGGAAGGAGTTACAAAAGTAGAATTTGATAAAAAAAATGCATGAGAGTATTCAAGAACAAGTACAACAACAAATAGAGAAATATTATGAGAAGTTGCCAAAAACAAAAGAAAAACAAAAGGAATGGCAACTTCCTAAAGATGATTTTTATACAACTGCTCCAACTTACTCATTTGATTTGTTTGATGACTCACAGAGATGGACATTTGATCCTAGAGGACGAGCCTAGTTTTCAAAATAAGAATAAGGCTGTTGTTCGAGATCAAACCTGTAGATCTGAGGACAAATCCTCTCAAAAATGAGGGGATGATGGAAACCATCCAGCCACATACATCCACATAATGATGATGAAGAAGAAGCATTGGATTTGAGGACAAATCCTTTTCAAGAAGGAGGGGATGATGGAAGAGGCCCAATCCCATGATAGAAAAAGCCCAAGCCCAAGCCCAAATACAAGTTCAAGCTTCAGCTCAAGCCTAACAAATAGAAGATATGGGCCAACTAAGCATCATTGGATGTCTTTCTTTTGTAATTACTTTTGAGTATTTTTAGTAGAACATAAAGGGAGGTGTAGATATAAATATAAGAGGTGCAAATGTATAAAGCTAAGCCACACCTTCCATGTGACATAAAAAGAAGGTGTAGGTGTAGATTTAGGAGGTGCCAAAAAAAAGAAAGCAAGTCACACTTTCCTTGTGACTAGGAATTGGCTCCAAATTCAAATGCTTCTCATTTGAATTTCCCTCCACTTTCTTTGGAATTTCCAGCCCTCTAAATACTATAAATAAGAGTGATGAGAATCAACTAAAGGTGGCTTTTTATAATGAAGAACAAGATCATTCGCCTTTACATTTAAAGTTTTTCTTGTTAATCTTTGCAAAAGATAAAGCCCAAGCCCAAGAAGGCCAAAGCCCAAAAGCCCAAAGTTCATCCCATGAAGGGCAAGGCCAAGTATTAAATAAATATTGTGTTGAAAGATGCTTAGAGGGAAACATTAGAAACCTCTATTGTTAAAGCATCTTTTAGTCTTTAGTTAGGAGCTTTAGGGGGGGTGTTAGTAGATAGGTGTAGAAGTAGAATAGGAGGTGCCAAAGGGAAGGAAGGAGTCACACCTTCCTCATGCTTGGGTTTTGGCGCCGATTCTAGATGTCTCTTAGGAGGGAATTTTTGAATTTGTGTTGCTTGCATTTCAGCACCTTAGGCTATAAATAGAGGTGCTCTCTTTGTAAAATTCAGATTGGAATTTATCTAAAGAAACTATACTCAAAATTGGAGTGAGCATTGGAGAGCTTTTGAGCCTTCTTCTCTAGTCTTATCTTGAAGGATCCATGGTGTCCTCAAGTGGCGGTAGCACTCTCATCTAGGAGCAACCACACTTCTAGTGGCGAGATCATTCATCATTCATCCATCTTCATGAGCAATTCTCTTCTCCTTCCTTTCTTCTTTGTTAATTCCTTGTCTTTGCTTGTTGCCTTGTTGTTTTTGGTTCGGTTTTTAAGTTTTCCAGCAGCTGTTCTTATTCTTCTTTGTGTCTTGGTTCGGTACATTTCTGTTCCAGCTTTCCTATTCAGTTTTCTTGGCTTTAATTTCATTTTGTTCGGTTCAAAGTTGTTTTCATTCAATTCTATTCGGTGCCTATGGTTTTTACCTCCTTTTGTTGGTTCAATTTGACAATAATTGGAACTTCTATATGAGTTTGTGTTTTGGCACTAGTTTTGGTGAGTTCTTGTTCATAGAACCTTGATCCATTTCTATGATAAAGTGCCTAGCTCTTAACCAACTCAAGATGATTCCTAAGAATGTCAAGAATCATTCTCTATCATGCTATTGATTTCACATCATGTGGTATCATGAGTTTAGGTGTGTTCTTGTTTAATTGTTGAGTTGTGTAGCACTTTATTTCAAGAGCTCTTTTAATTTCTTGCAATTTAAGTTTCTGTTTTAGGCTTATTTTGAGTTTACTTGCTGTTTTAATTCTTTTGCCTATCATATGTTTGAGTATTTTTCTTTTTGAATCATGTCAAGTTTTGTCTTAGTCATGTTATGCCATAATTGTCATTACTTCTAGTAGTACTTTTATTGTTTTTGATTGTTTCTTGCTTTAGTGTCATATAATTTTCTGAATTGATATTGATCCTTTGTGCATTTTTCTTTTTAGAATTGAGTTCATACTTGTATTCTAGACCTATACAAGTTCCAATACATCATTTTCTGTACCGCCCTGGTAGTCGGAAGTGATGACGTGGCATCAAGCTATTATATAGGCGTGTTGGATGGGACACCTGGCTGGCAGAAGGGAAGGAAGTCGGGGGGCTCGTGTAGTCGCCAGTTATTAAGTTGGCGTGCTCCGATCTCCAGCATACCTAAACCGGCGGTCACCAGATTGAAGATGAAGTCGCCAGATGTGAATCCAGGCGACCAAGTGATTAGAGATCGCCGAAACAAGGACATCGCCGAAGATGAAGTCAGATAGTCTTTCCCAGCTGGCCAGAGGATGAGCTCGGGAGATAGGTCACATGAGCATACACGATGAAGCAAGAAGAGTAGATCATGAAGGCGGCCGGCGAGACCACAGGGAAGGTGTGTACGAAGACACCCGAGCTCGCCACCCATAAGAGATCACGCTCCAAGGCAACTATGCACTGAGTCGTGTCATGCATAAGTAACTTAGCCAAAAGTCTGAAGAGTAAGAAGTGGCGCCCAAGTCAAGGATGCTCCAGATGATGGCACGTGTACAGCTGGATGCGAGCCACGTGTCCAGATGTGTAACTGCCAGGAGAGAGAACTTTGCACGGTTCCTTCGAGTTCTTGAGTTTTTCTCTTAGTAATTGGTAGTTCAGTCGCTGACTTGGGCGTCGGAGCGTGATCGACCGCAGCGGCGCCGTTCTGTCTTTTGCAGGTTCTTGAGGTGAATCGCGGTAAAGGACAGAGGCTAACACGGCGCAGAAGTTGATCCAGGTTTGACGAGGCAAGGCTCCAGCGTTTTGGTCAACAGGCAGGATCATTTTCCATTATGTCTTTGCTAGTTCATAATTCTGTATTTTATTCCTATTAGGATTCCTCTGTTTCTGAAAAAAAGTGCTTACTGTTTTTCCTTATTGCAATTGATTTACTCACTGGAAAATTCTGAAATTCTGGATTTGTGATATTCAAATTGTTAGAAAATAGTAGAAAAAATAATCATTCAAAAATTCAAAGTACACAAAAAAGGATAAATAAAATAAAAAAAGTGTACAATTCTGCCGAAAAGAATACGGTAATCTGGCAGCGATTTTAAAAAATTTATCTCAATTAATTGGCTTACTGTTTTTAATTGATTCCAGTGCCATTATTGAGTTAACATCTTGAAGTTTCTGTGGTTTAAATTTCATAATCCAGTTCGCTCTACATCATTCCAGTTAAATCAGTGAATATCAAGCACAGTTTGCATTTTAAAAAAAAAAATTCCAGTAGCTAATTTTTGTTTTCTTCATCTACTCTAGTGCTTTTCCTTAAGTATTCTTTTGTGTGCCTACTTTCTCATTGAGTTCTTTATTTGCTTGATTGTCTTTCATTCTTACTCTTTGAGTTTGTCTTACATATAGTTTTTCCTTTTGCAATTACCTTTCCTTGCTTATACCTTTTCTTGTTTGTCTTTATTGTTTCTTTGGTTTTGTGGTGGTTGCTTTTGAGATTGGTGTGCTTGCTTTGACATCTTTCATTTGAGGATTCCAAGGCCTCAAGATCAGATTGGTGCAAGGACATTATTTCTTTGAGAGTGACCTCTTTTTCTGCCTCTTTTCACTTCGGCATTCTTGCTGGCCACACTCACTGTTTTTGCTAATTTTTGTTTCTTAACTTGTTTGCTGTTTTTGTGTGTTTGCTGATTTTATTTCCAAAATGGCTGGATTTTCAAGTGATGCATCATACAAGCAGAATTCTCCATCCAAAGCTTCAATC
Source organism: Phaseolus vulgaris (assembly GCF_051622355.1). Lineage (NCBI taxonomy): Eukaryota > Viridiplantae > Streptophyta > Magnoliopsida > Fabales > Fabaceae > Phaseolus > Phaseolus vulgaris. The sequence continues at coordinate 35,077,629 of NC_143504.1, forward strand.
CTTGGTGAATTACATGAAGCTCAAAGAACCATTAGACGGTTGGAGGAGAAATTGCAAAAGATGGAGGTGCAACAAGCTAGACCATCTCCTTCAATTCATGATGAGCATCATAGACCTTCCACAAGAGCTTCTTCCAATGATTTTGGCCGTGAAGATGAGCATAAGAGAAGGAGACCTCCACCCCAAGTCCATGGACAAAGACATCATCACCAAGGGGAAAGAACTCACTACGGCAATGGCTTCTATCATGATGCAAAGTCAAGGCTTCCTTCGGTCAAGCTACCTTGTTTTAATGGCTCTAGTGATCCTAATGTATATTTAGATTGGGAGGCTAAGTGTGAACAAATATTTGAGATCCATGAGATCCAAGATGAGCATAAGCTTAAGCTAGGCTCATGTATTTGGAATTTCCAGCCCTCTAAACACTATAAATATGAGGGCTTGGCTCATGTATTTGGAAGATTAATTGAATAGTGAAATGCTGCCAAAATTGTGTCATTCTCACTCCTTGCCTGAACTCTCTTAGAAATAGGCTTTTAATCTTCAAACCTTCACCTACAAAGGGAGTTGGCCGAACCACTCCTACTCTTCATACTTCTCATGCATCTCCAAGGCTATCACAACTCTTAGGAGATCCTTGTTTCGCCAACAATCCATGGAGCTTCCGCTAGTTCACCTCAAAAACGCAAAGAAGAAGACACAAATCCATCACAAAAGGTACCTCCATGTTCACATTTGAATCTTCTTAATTCTATAGATAAGGAAATGATTGTTGCTGTTACAGAGCCCAAAAACCTGCACACACACCGAGCGTGGTCCACTTCTACTTCATGCCACCTTTCACCACACCCAACCAAATAATAATCACAAAGACCCAAACTAGCCATCCTGTCCCATCAACTCTGCTTCACAATAGCCACGTGATAAAAAACAACCGAACCAAATCATTATGTGCCATCCAGATACCTTCCAACAACAAAGAAAAACCAAGAACCAACTACAAAAGCCACCAACCCAACCCAAAACCCAGCCACATCATTTGTGACATCCAGATCCAGAGGCCCCTATCACCCCAATCAATTGCTAAAGGCAATTAGTCAGCGGAGAGAATAACATAGGCACCACTTTCAGCTAGGTAAGTGCAACAGGATCCAGACCAGTCCATCCATAGGATCACTTCTTCATTGTCGACAATTGCTCCATAAGGACATTGGTTACATTCTTAAGACCCCATTCGGAGATTCCAAAGTAATCCTCACTCGGCTATGTAAGCACCACACCATCCATCCTTCCACTCAACACTCCATGCACAACCCCAGCCAGTTCGCTTGACCTTCATCACTCAAGACTCCAAACAACCTTCCTCACTAGTCAACACAAGCCCAACATAGAGCAACACCAAAGCAGAAGAACCTGTATAGCCAAAACTGGCCTTGCAAGGCTAGCTCTACACCTCCAACCAACCTTCAGCTTGACTTACCCAAGCATGCCAAGATAAAACATTTAGCCAGGTTGTAAAACTAACCACTACAAAACCTACCTGAGCCAATAGCATAAAAAGATACAGCTTATCAAGAACAAACACCGACCCAATTACAGCTTTATTGGACCTTTTCAAGAGGTGGTTCCACACAACTCCAACATAAACACACCCATGATCAATGTAACATAGCGTCTGTAAAGAGCTGATACAGAGTCATGCAACCCCGACCCGTTAGAAACTCCTTCCGCAAGACCTCAGTTCCTGCTGCCAGCAACAGTCGCCAAGGAACCACCAGGATCAGCGGGATCATGCCAATCTGCACACACGAGTTCGACCAGTCCCTGCTCCTGCACCAAACATCTGCTATGCCCACAACCACTAATAGCGCGCCTTGAATGTTCACCAGTAGCTACTCCCCTTTTTTTTCCTCTGTTCCACCGCCAGCCAACCTCCTACAGACTACCTTAGCTTCCCTGGTGCTACTTATAGCTATTAATGCATATCATTGGACTCAACACCCAATCAGAAAAAGAATAGGTAAACTTATTCCCCTTATGCTTTAGCCATAACCATGACTTTAGTTGGGCCTTTTGGAACACTTCTTCCTCATCTACAACGCCTTGGTTAAACACTACTGAGTTTTTATGCTCCCACAAACACCATACAATGGTAGCCCAAACCCCTTTCCAAATCTAGTTTTGTTTGTAACTGCCCTGAGACAAACTAAAACTTTCAAAGTGGTTCCTAATATCATTATGTGGGACATAAAGAATCCCAATCCATCTTAGGCATAGATTCCATACACAGCAAGCAACCTTACACTCAATGAAGAGATGTTGGCAAGACTCTTCCTTAATCTCACACAGAGCTCATACAGTGGTGTCCAATAAAATCCCTCTCCTTCTCAAACAAGACCTAGTTGGAATTCTGTTCAGCAGCGCCCTCCAGGCTGTAACCATAACACTAGGGAACGTCTTCGCTTCCCACAGGTCTTCGAACACATCAATTAGAGGGCCCCTAGCCGTCGTGACTAGGCACTCATATGCAGAACTCACTGTGAAGCGCCCAGTAGCTTCACTTCTCCATACGAGAGCATCCTTTTCATCCTTCATAACATTGACCCTGGAGATGAGGGCTCCCAGCTCAGCTTCCATTAAAGTTTCCCACTCAAATCTAACTCTCCTCCAACTTAAGGACCACCTCCACATCGAGCCTTCCCATCCTCCTACTTCTTCCACCTTGTGGCCTTGATTTAACGACAGGGAAAACAATCTCGGGAACACGGTTTTTAGATTTGAATTTCCTACCCACACATCCTCCCAGAATCGAACATTATCTCCACTCCCTACTTTCCAACCAACTTCGCCTTGGAACCACTCGTCTCCTCCTCCCTCCCTACAAATACTCGTCAGATCCCTCCACCACAACGACTGATATTTGATAGGCAAAGAACCATCGATATCCAACCCATACTTCGATTCCAACACTTCCTTCCACCTCCCTTTGTCGTTAAAGCTAATCCGCCACTTCCACTTAGCCATGAGAGCATAATTAAACTTCCTGATGTCCCTGATTCCCAGACCACCTTCCTCTTTAGTTTTGCACAAGTCTTTCCAACTAATCCATGGGATAGACGTCTTCTCCTTTCCCCACCCCCATAGGAACCTCCTTTGGATACTTATAATACTTTTACAGACCACCTCTGGAGCTTTGAAAAGGGACAAGTTGTTAGAATATATGGCCTTAAACGAGAGGGGGGTGAATTGTTTAAGAAAGATTTTCGTAAACTTTTAAGCCTAGAATGAAAATACTTAAAGAAAACCTTGATTAAGAAATCAGTTTTTCAAAACATAAAGCAAAGGCACAATACTGGAAAAACAATCGGTTGTTTTATCGAAACAATCGGTTGTTTATACCAGTTATCACATAACAAAACTGAATTTAAAGAGATAGGGATAGAGAGATTGTACACAGATGTTTATACTGTTTCACTCCAAACCCAGAGCTACATCCAGTCTTCTCAGAAACCTTGAGGAAATCCACTAAGCAATCACAACTTGATCACTTACACAACAACCCAGAGAATGACCTTGAACACCTCAAGAAACACACTCTCCTTGGTCAACACACCTACACCAAGATTGCTGATTTTGATCCCCTCAAGAACACACAACCAATCTTAGCAAACACAGAAACGAAACTTGTTTCACATAGTACAAGGATTACACTTGTTACAGAAGATAATCTGAAATCAATACAAGCAGAATCCTATTCCAAAACTTTGATCAATCACACACTCTTAGCAATCTCAGCTCTTTGAAAAACTCAAAAACTCTTAGCAAAAACTTGTCAAAGATTAATTGTCAAATCTGTTTTTCTGAATTTATTCAAAGATGTAGTTTGTTATCAAATCTTAACAAACTCTTAAATTGCATTAAAAGATTGGTCAAAGCATTTAATGACTGGAGCGTAAGCAGTTAAAACATTTAATGCTCAGTCAAAGATAAAACAGTTTTTCTGTTATGGTCCCAAAACAAACAATCGGTTGTTTCCTCGAATCAATCGGTTGTTTTGGTTCTTAACAGTTCAACCATTTTAAAAACATTTTTCAATCTTTTTCTCAAAACACCTAAGTATAAACAATCGGTTGTTTCGACAAAACAATCAGTTGTTTCGACAAAACAATCGGTTGTTTTAACTTAGTTTGAAAACATTTTACTTTCACAAAGATTGAGAATGCCTATGCTTTAGATTTAATCAAAGGGTGGATTACAACACTTAAACTACCCCAGAACTAAGCTAAACCAGCACAACAACATCAAGCACAGCAGAGGCTTCAACATCCTTCAAAGGGTTTGGATTCTTCAAAGCTTGAACACCACTTGGTTCAACAATCTCCCTCTATTTGATGAAGACAAATCCCTGGTGCTTGTGTTTGTTCTGATTGAATCTGAAGCAGTACCTGCAAAAATAGCATTTATATTACCCAATGCTTCTTACAGCAGCAAGTTAGATTTTTACATATTCTAAGCATAAAGCATGATAAACAATCGGTTGTTTACACGAAACAATTAGTTGTTTCTATCTGCAGCAGCAGAAAACACTTTCATATCAGAGATTTTAACAGTTTATACAATATAAGATAAAGATATACAAGAACCAATTAATTCTCCCCAGCATGTATCAAAAACAGATTTAGGAGAGATTATTAAGATCAAGAATACCTAATTCATTTCTTAAGAAGAAAAACCTCTCTTTTGGTAATGGTTTTGTGAAGATGTCAGCTAGCTGCAGTTTGGTCTCCACAAACTTCACTTCACAGTTCCCATTTTGTACATGATCCCTGATGAAATGATGCCTTATCTCAATATGTTTGGTCCTTAAGTGCTGAATCTGATTTTTGGTAAGATTGATGGCACTTGTGTTATCACACATTAAGGGAACCTTGCTGATTTGTAAACCAAAATCTGCAAGTTGTTGCTTGAGCCATAGAATCTGTGCACAACAGCTTCCAGCAGCAATATACTCAGCCTCAGCAGTAGAGAGAGCAACACATGCTTGCTTCTTGCTATGCCATGAGATTAGGCTTGAGCCAAGAAGGTGGCAAGTGTCACTTGTGCTCTTTCTATCTAGCTTGCAACCTGCAAAGTCATAATCTGAATAACCAATTAATGTATTGTAGAGTGAGAAGGATACCATAATCCTACAGATGATGTTCCTTTGAGATATTTCAGAATTCTTTTTGCAGCTTTGAAGTGTGACTCTTTAGGATTTGATTGATATCTTGCACATAGACACACCGCAAACATGATGTCCGGCCTACTAGCTGTTAGATAAAGCAAAGATCCAATCAATCCTCTGTATTTTGTTTGATCTACACATTTTCCAGCAGCATCCGCATCCATGTAACAGCTTGATGGCATTGGAGTGCTAGCTTCTTTGCAACTTGATCCGATCGGTCATCGGTAGTCGATGACATCAGCATCAGAGAACCACGTGGACCACTCGCAGGGTGACACGTGGACCAGGTGGCAGAGAGGTAGGGGGACGATCGCCAAGAGAGGTGATCGGTGGTCAGTAGCCAAGTTACCACCGACAGATCAGGCGGCAGAGGGGTCGGGGGATAGATCACCCAGAATGGTGATCGGTGGTCAGTAGCCAAGTGACCACCAGCAGACCAGTTCCCAGACTCGCGCCTGAGGGCAGAGCGCGAGTAGCGAATAAACACTGATCAGTCATCGGGTGTATTGTCATCGGGGTCTCGTGTTACACGCAGTTAAACTGGGACTAAGGTTCCCAGCGAGAGCGTTACGCATGGACCTCGCATGAGCACACCTCAAGGAATCATGCACGAGAGTGGCCTGAGGGAACTAGTAAGCCAGTCGGTGATTGGTGATTCCCTCAACCCATTACGTGCGTGTCATCCCGAAGGGTAAGTCGCCTACGCAGAGAGTGACGTTTGGTGAGTGCGCCTAGACCAGCCACACCCGACGCTCTGCTAAGAGTATGCAATTTACCCAGATAGGAGAAGCATCCTAAGTTACTCCGCAAGGGCGTAACTTAGGCAGACAAAGAGAGGCGCTAGAGCCCTTCCAGTAAGTGACGCGTGTGTGGTTAGATGTGAGTTGCAGGCCTCCACATGTCACCATCTGAGAGGGGCGCGGTCCAGATAAAAGAGCACTCCGTACCGCTAAAGGTACAGACAGGCGCAGCCAAGCGCAGGCATGCGCAGACTCTCACGCTCCCCATTGCTGATTCTGAAGGTACGCTGTCTCTGAAAAGCACGACAGGGTTCTGACACATGCCAGAAAAGCATAACAGAATTCTGTTATGCCCAGAAACAGGGAAAGAGAGATAAAAGGAGGAACCAGAGGGAGAGTGAGAAGGGGGGGGGGAGGAGAAGAAAAACAGAGTGCAAGTTTTTCTCAGATACACATTTTTACTAAGTTTCCAGTTTCTGGTGGTTCTGTTGAACTAACTTGATCGTCGGAGTGCAAACGGCCGCTAGAGGCGCCGTCTGTGTATTTTGCAGGTCACATTTGGAGATCCAAGAGAAGGTTCTGAGGGTGATTCTGCAGAAGACGCAGTCGCGTGGTCAGGGCAGAGAGTGCTACGAAGCGATTCCTCCACGTTCGAGTTGCCGGCAGGATCATTTGGCGCCCACCGTGGGGCCCGAGTGAATCGTTGTCCCATATATACCACAGTTTTAAAGCTCACCAGAGTTTTATCAGTTCCTCTGATAGAGAAGATGCCTAGAAACAGACAACCATCACCCGCGCCATCCGCTGATGAAGGAGCTGTGACAATGGCGCAGGTCCTGGAAATGGTGCGCACGCTGCAGGATAACGCAGCAGCGTCGAAAGTCGAACAAGAAAGGATGCAGACGGAGTTGGCCGCGTCGCAAAGCAGGAACGACGAACTGAATCGTGTCAACGAAGAGTTGAGAAGAACGCTGCAGGCGCAGAGGGAGCACGTTGTTGACGAAAGGGTGTCTGGGCACCCTTCACCTCCAAGGGCATTTCCCATGCCATTCTCCCTTGAGATTATGGGAACCATGGTGCCTTCCAACCTGGTGGGGGTAAAAGCGTCGTTCAAAGGGGTAGAAGACCCGGAGGCGCATCTGACGGCATTCCACACCCAGATGATGTTGTCTGGGGGCTCAGACGCTGTATACTGCAAGATGTTCATGAGCACACTGAGCGGAATCGCCATGGAGTGGTTCGTGAGTTTACCGGAAGGGCATATCACGTCGTTCTCTCAGTTCTCGAAGCTCTTCATTGAACAATACATCGTCAACAAGGCACCTGCAGTGGTGTCCTACGACCTGTTCGACGTACGCCAATACCAGGGGGAGTCGCCGAAAGACTACCTCAACCGTTTTGGAGCTCAAGTGGTTAGACTACCCAGCAAAGATGAAGACATGCTTGTGCACGCGTTTAAGAAGGGAGTGCTGCCTGGCCCTTTCAGTGAGTCTCTCATCAGGAGCCATCCCAGCACCTTTGCAGAGATCCGACGGCGTGCGGTGGCGCACATAGCGGCAGAAACAGAAGTTTCTGAGAAGAGGGGAAGTGCTGCACCACCCAGACCGCGTGGAGGGCAAGGAAAACCGCAGCAAGCGAGGGTGCATGAGGCCAAAGAGGGGAAGAAGGTGCGGGAAAAACCTCGTCCCTATGCACCAGGCAAAGACCAGAGTAAGGGGCGTGCAAGGGAGAATAACGCGCCCCCAAGATACAACTTCATGGTGGGGTTGGCGGACCTCATCGCCCTTCCTGCCGTAGCAGCAAGACTACGAGTACCAGAGAAGACAGACAAGGTACTCGGAAGGAAAAAGAATGAATGGTGTGAGTTTCATCAGGCCTTTGGACATACACTTCATTCCTGTTTGGCGCTGGGACACCAACTGGCAGAGTTGGTGAAGTCTGGGTTTCTAGCAGATTACCTGCGTGAGCCACAGGGTGATCGCGCGTCAGGATCCCAAACTGGAGAGCAACAGCATGAAGTCCCTGTGCATGGGGAAGTGCAGACGATCGCTGGAGGCTTCTCTGGTGGGGGATGCACAGCTTCACAAAGAAGGAGATACACTCGATCTGTGATGGCGGTAGATGCAGTGGATGAGAGTCATTACCCTGAGGTGGACATCGTCTTCAGGAAGGCTGACCTACGAGACGTTGTCCCACACGACAACGACCCTGTGGTCATTTCTCTCATCACAGCAGGAAGACGAGTGCATAGAGTACTCGTGGATCAAGGAAGCTCGGCGGATGTCATGTTCTGGCCAACGTTCAACAAGCTACAGTTGTCCCCTGATCAGTTGAGACCGTATACTGGTTGTCTCTACGGTTTCGCAGGGGACCAGGTAGAAGTGCGGGGATACATCGAGCTGAGGACAACGTTCACCGACGGAACGGCAGCCCGCACGGAAAGGATAAAGTACCTGGTGGTGAACGCCCCTTCCGCGTACAATGTCCTGTTGGGGAGGCCAACGCTCAATAGACTGGGCGCAATACCATCGACAAGGCATATGAAGTTGAAGCTGCCGTCGATGGAAGGGGCCGTGATAACCATCAAATCGGATCAGGCTGAGGCAAGACGCTGTTATGAGAACAGTTTGAAGCAAAAAAGAAGTGTGTGCCATGTCACCACAAAACCACCACCAGGCGTGCGCGGAGAGCGATTGGCGGTCAGGGAGACACAAGGCACGATCACTCCTCGCGAGTCAGGGATCGCGAGAGCGGTCATTGCTAGTGAGAGGAGGCCCCACCCAGCTGAAGGATGGGTCGAGGTGGACATCAGGGGAAGAAAATTCAAGCTGGGGGGATCCCTCGTTGAAGAAGAGCGAAGGCTGATCATGGGTGTGATCGAGGAGCACATGAATGCCTTTGCATGGTCATCATCCGACATGCCAGGAATCGACCCCGATTTCCTCTGCCATCGTCTATCAATGGACCCCATGGTTCGACCGGTACGGCAGAGAAGAAGGAAATTCAACGAGGAGAAGAGGAAGGTGATCCACGACGAAGCGCAGAAGCTCCTTGTCGCAGGGCATATCAGAGAAATCCAGTACCCCGAGTGGCTAGCGAATGTGGTACTGGTGCGGAAGGCAAGCGGCAAATGGAGAATGTGCGTGGACTTCACTGACCTCAATAAGGCCTGCCCCAAGGATTCTTACCCCTTACCCAGTATAGATGCTCTAGTCGATAGCGCCTCGGGGGGAAAGCTACTCAGCTTCTTGGACGCTTTCTCAGGGTATAATCAGATCAGGATGCACCCAATGGACGAATGCAAGACCGCGTTTATGACGGAACGGTCTTGCTACTGCTACAAGGTCATGCCATTTGGGTTGAAGAATGCGGGGGCTACCTACCAGCGGCTCATGGATAGGGTGCTCTCGCCCATGCTGGGAAGGAACGTGCACGCCTATGTAGATGACATGGTGGTTACGTCCCAAGAGAAGAAGCATCATGCAGCTGATCTGGAAGAGCTATTCACCACCATTGCCAAGTATGGGCTGAAGCTCAACCCTGAGAAATGCATATTCGGTGTAGAGGCTGGGAAGTTTTTGGGCACCCTCTTAACAGAGCGAGGAATCGAAGCTAACCCGGAGAAGTGTGCGGCGATCGTGGCGATGAGGAGCCCAACGACGGTGAAGGAGGTGCAGCAGCTCACCGGCCGCTTGGCAGCACTGTCCCGGTTTATGTCTGCTGGTGGGGAGAAAGGTCACCCATACTTCCAGTGTCTCAAGCGCAACAGCAGATTTCTCTGGACGCAGGAGTGCGAGGAGGCCTTCATTAAGTTGAAGGGATATCTGGCAAGCCCACCAGTCTTGCGAAAGCCCCAGGTAGGCATCCCTCTCCGTCTATACTTTGCTGTTACGGAGAGGGCAGTCAGTTCAGTCCTGGTGCAAGAGCTAGACCAGGCCCAGAGGCCTGTTTATTTCGTCAGCAAGGTGCTGCAAGGCCCTGAAACCAGGTACCAGGCCCTCGAGAAGGCTGCTCTAGCGGTGGTATTCTCAGCCAGAAGACTCAGGCATTATTTCCACAGCTTCACAGTGGTGGTTATGACTGATCTGCCTATCCAGAATGTATTGAAGAAACCTGATGTGGCAGGAAGGATGGTCAAGTGGGCAGTGGAATTATCGGAATTCGATATTCAGTACGAGCCCCGAGGACCGATCAAGGGGCAGGTGTTCGCGGACTTCGTAGTCGAGCTATCATCCATCGCGACAGCTGCAGAAGGGCTAGATTTTCGATGGGTGTTATCGGTGGATGGCTCCTCTAATCAGCAAGGAAGCGGTGCTGGGGTCATCCTGGAAGGGCCAAACGGAGTACTGATTGAGCAGTCCCTCCGTTTCGCCTTCAAAGCTAGCAACAATCAGGCGGAGTACGAGGCCCTGATCGCGGGAATGTTGCTAGCAAGGGAAATGGGAGCAAGAAATCTGCTGGCCAAGAGCGATTCGTTACTGGTCACCGGGCAGGTTACCGGAGAGTTCCAAGCAAAGGACCCCCAGATGGCAGCCTACTTGGAGTATGTGCAGCTCCTGAAGACGTCTTTCGCCGAGTTTGAGTTAGTGCATGTACCAAGAGAGCAGAACGCCCGAGCAGACCTGCTTGCCAAGCTGGCCAGCTCAGGCAAAGGGGGGAAGCAGAGGACTGTCATTCAGGAGACCCTGAAGGTGCCGCGCGCGTTCGTATCAGACAACCAGGTGCTTCATGTATACAAGTCAATGGAGCGTCTAACGATCGGTCATCGGTCGTTGACTCAAGAGATGCTGAGAGCGCCGAGGGTGAGATCGCGACCCTCAAAGATCGGTGAGTCGATGGAGGTCCACGCGGAGAAGGAACCCCATACCTGGATGACGCCATACCGGCTATACTTAGAAGATGGTGTGCTCCCACTCGATCTGGCAGAGGCCAAAAGAATAAAGAGGGGTTCAAGTAAGTTTACTCTCATAGATGGAAGCCTATTTAGATTTGGATTTTCTCACCCTGTGCAGATCTGTGTACACGGCGAGCAGTGCACCAGACTCATGTCTGAGCTGCACGAGGGGGTGTGCGGAAGCCATGTGGGTGGTCGCGCTTTGGCAAGTAGAGTACTCCGCGCGGGGTACTACTGGCCGAAGCTGAAGGAGGATTGCATAAGGTTTGCTCAGCGATGCAAACAATGTCAGCTGCATGCAGATTGGCACAAGGCGCCCCCTGAGGAGTTGAGGTCCATCCATAGCCCGTGGCCATTCCATACATGGGGGATTGACATCCTAGGACCTTTTCCCCTGGCGACAAGGCAGATGAAGTTCCTCATTGTGGCCATCGAATATTTCACTAAGTGGGTGGAGGCAGAGCCAGTTGCACACATCACTGCACAGAAAGTCGAACACTTCGTCTGGAAGAACATTGTCTGCCGCTTCGGAATACCCAAGAGGCTGGTTTCTGACAATGGCACCCAGTTCACCAGTCATCAGTTGAGAAAGATGTGTGAAGAGCTAAAGATACAACAGGTTTTCGCATCAGTGGAGCACCCACAAACAAATGGGCAGGTGGAGTCAGCAAATCGAGTGCTGCTCAGGGGGCTGAAGCGGAGGCTAGACAAGGCCAAAGGAGGCTGGGCAGAGGAGGTCCCCAGAATTGTGTGGTCTTACCACACCACCCCACAGTCCAGCACCCATGAGACACCCTTCAGCCTTGTCTATGGGACAGACGCCATGATTCCTGTAGAGATACAGGAGAGCTCCCCCAGATTTTTGAACTTCATTGCTGAAAAGTCCAATGAAGAGCGTAAGGTGAATCTAGATTTGCTAGACGAAGTGCGAGAGGAGGCCAGAGTCAGTGCTGAAGCCGTGAAGAGAAGAGTAGAGCGGAGGCACAACTCTAAAGTGAGGCCCAGGCGCTTCCGGGAAGGTGATCTGGTGATGAGAAAGGCGCATCAGAATGACATGCAGAATAAGTTATCCCCGAAGTGGACAGGCCCGTACAGAGTGGTGGAGACATTAGAGAACGGAGCCTATCGCCTAGAGACTTTGGAGGGAGGAGCAATCCCCAGAACGTGGAACGCCACCCATTTAAAATTTTATTTCAGTTAAAATTGTACGGTAATGGCGTTCTCACGCTAAAAGGCACATGCTTTGTTTGTGGTGGAAACAGTTGAACAGACAAGGGTGGCACTCTTTTCCCTAAAGAGGGTTTTTAACGAGGCCACCCAATTAGAGAAAAATTTCCAGCATATAAAGTGTTCTCAAGTATTAAAGTTAAAATCCTCCTTGCCCCAGGTGCAAGTGCAGGTGATTGGTTAGGCCCTACTTGCCCTAGGCGCAAGTGCTGGCACCGATCTGAGTCTTCCTCACCCCAGGTGTGAGCGCAAGCAGAAAGGTTTGAAAGGCCAGGGATGCTAGTAAGACCAAGAGAAGGAAAGGAAAGGTTTTGACAAAACGTCCTTACCCACTTGGCATGCACCAATATTGGCCCAGTAAAACTCTCAGTCAGAAAACCTTTCTCACCCCAGGAGTGAGACAGGGAGTGAGCGACTCAACCCGCCAAAGGGTGATGACCTCGGGGAAAGGGAAAGGGGTTAGCGAGAAACACTTCCTCTTCCCCAAGATGAGGCCTCACTTTGAGCAATCGATGTCAAGGTCCTTTATGCTCTTAGCGCTAGAGCGACAGAGAAAGCTAAGTAAGGACTAAAGAGCGATCACCGATGAGTCGTCAGTAATTGGCTAGTAGTACAAAGCAGCGCACGAGAACTGTCAAACACCTAGCTGAGGGAACAGCCATTCGAGATCAAGCAGGTCGCGCTAAGCCTGAGTTGGTTAACACTTAGTCGCGCGCAAAGAGTAAGAGAAGCAGATCGCGCTAAGCCTGAGTTGGTTAACACTTAGTCGCGCGCAAAGAGTAAGAGAAGCCGATCGCGCTAAGCCTGAGTTGGTTAACACTTAGTCGCGCGCAAAGAGTAAGAGAAGTAGATCGCGCTAAGCCTAAGCTGTTGACACTTAGTCGTGTGCGAAAGGAAAGGTAAAGCCCAAGATCGCGCTGAACCTAAACTAGCTAACAGTTAGTCGCGCACATAAAGGTAAGTGGAGTCCAAAGAAAGTACAAAGGAAAATCGAGCAATTGAAACCAAGGTATATCACCAGAGACATAAGGTTACAGAATGAAACTTTGTACAGAAGAAGTCAAAATTACAAAAGGAAGAGATTCAGGGAGTAGGAGGCCTAAGTTTCCCATCTACTACCGAGTGATGAATGCTGAATTGCGCAAGGTCCAGTTCTGGAAGGACGCAGCGGACTTGCTCGAGCGCCAGCTCGAATCCATCAATGAGGGAATCGACGCCCACGTTCATCAAGTCCTCTTTCTCCGCCTCCAGACTTCGCCTCGAAGCCTCTGCAGCATCCCTCTGCGTGGTAAGGGTAGCAAGGGAGGAGGCAGCTTCAGACAGCTTGCCCACTGCCTCCTCAAGCTTCTTTTCGGCGGCAGCAGTTGCCTCCTTGGCGGCCTTGAGCATCTCCACCCGCTGAGAATCCTGTTGGCGTAGGGAGGAGTTCTCAGCCTGTAACTCCTCCACCATCTGACTCCGTTCGAGCAAAGAGGAATTCTCAGCCTGTAACTCTGCCACCTTCCAGTCCAGAGGACCAACAGTCTGCCCCATCAAGATCTCCATCTTGATGGTCTCCTGGACCTGCAGCAAGTACTCTCTCCTGGCCTTCTCCACCATGCCTCGCATCAGCTCGACAGACCCCTGAGCGGCTTCAAGGTCACTGTGCAGCGACTCGTTGTCGTGCTCAAGTTCCTTCACCCTTTTCTCCAGGGCTTTCTGCTTGCGATGCTGGGTGGAGAACTCCAGCGAGAGCACCACCTGCTTGGCAAGGTGTGCGTCTATCTCCTCCCCGCTCCAGTCGACGAGCTCCCCATTGCTGATGTGCTGTCGCACCATGGAGATAACTCTACTGAAGTTCTCATGGTTGGCTCCAGTGTTGCTTGGGCGCGAGCCAGACCCACCATGTTCAGCATTGGCGGTGGAGATTGTCGTTGGAGGCGGGGCACACTCTTTTTGAGCAGAAACACCCCCAGCAGGGTGAGCGGATGGACCAGGTGATTGGCCTGCTGGGGAGGAAGTTGGCGGTTGAGAGGTTGGGGGCGATTTTTGGCCAGGAGAAGGTGGGCATGCGGGCTCTGGGGCCGGTCGGGTAGAGGGAGAGTGAGGTGGTGAACCTTCCTCTACCTCTACCACCTCTATCCCTCCAGGCTGGAGAGACGAGACCCCCTCAGCCACTGCTTTCTTCCTCTGGCGGTGAATGAGGGGGGAGCCTGAGCTTTCCTCTTCCACTGAGGCAGCGGCAGCAGCAGGTACCAGCGAAGAAGCCTTCACCAGCCTTTTCCTTTTCTTCCCTTGCTCGGGGCCTTCGGCTGGCGCGACCGAGAGCGGAGGGGCTTCGATTGGCTCGGTGGTGGAAGAGGAAGAGCCAGTCCCTTTGGCCACTCGGCGTTTAGCGAGCTCCAACACCGCCAACCTCCTATCTTTCCCTGACATTGAATCTGCATAGGCAAGAAAGAGGAAATTTAGACAGCTAAAAGACGCAAGCAAGGTGAAAAGTATGAGAGCATGCATGAGGAGGTATAAATGTCCTAAGGGGCGGCAGAGAAGGAACTACCTATATATTTCTTCAGGGAAACCACATCAAACTCATCCTTGATGAGGCGAGCGGAGTCATACTTAGCCCCCAGGAGCAGCCCACACAGCTCGCGCTCGTAAGGGGCCATGGTCTCGAGGTCCTTGGGTTTTTTAAATTGAACCTGGGGAACCCAGTAGAGGGGGTACCCCTCGAGCAGATGAGGGCTTTGTGGGGTGGCGGATATCATATAAAATCTGCCCTTCCAGTCTTTGAAGGACTGTTGGTACAGGCCCAGAAGCACCCGTCCAGCAACCCCGTTCAGGCTGACCCAGAACCTGTCCCCTGGTTTCTTCGCCTCAAAGAAGTAGAGGAACACCTCCACCGAGGCGTTGTGCCCAAAGTGGTTGCACAGAATCTGAAACGCCCGGATGAAGGCCCAGGCATTGGGGTGGAGTTGGCAGGGCGCGACGTTCAACTCCATCATCAGCTCTTTCTCGAAGAAGGTGAAGGGGAGTCGCAGCCTCAACCTTTTGAAGATTGCGGAGTAAACAAAAACGAAGGGCACCCCATTGGTGGCCCTGTCGTCAGCGCAAATGGGCATCCCTCGGGGAGGGATGCGGACTCGGATGTGGAAGTCGTTTTCCCTGTCTATGGAACACGAGGGTTCATCCGGGTCGTGGCTCAGAAGCGAGTTAAGATGGTCCTCAGGTAGCAAGATGGACGTTTCAGATAGCAACGCCAGAGGGGCCCAGTCATAGACTTTGGCGTTGTCATGGAATGAGGTGACAACAGGCGGTGGCGAAGCTGGTGCACTCGCGGAGGGCTGTGCACCAGAAGAAGAGGCAAGGACGCGAGCGGTCTGCTTCAAGCGAGCCATCGAGAGATAGCTGCAATGGAGGAAAACGAAGGGTCAGAAATAGAAAGGGAGAGAGTGATGGATGGTTCGGTGAAAAACATAGAGGGGGAATGAGGAAGAAATGCCCAGGTAAAGGAGAAAGAAGGGGAGGCAGAAGTCAAAGCGGAAACATGAGAAAAACCCTAGCGCGGGTTGAGAAGAAGAAAAACAGGGACGGTGAATGCATGATAACTAGAATGGTAAATGCAATCAGTAAAGATGACCAAAAGGGGGCCAGGGAAAAGAAAAACCATACCTTTGAATGATCGTAGGAGTATAGGATCACAGAGAATTCGAAGAAAGATGGGTGCGCAGAAGAAAAGTTCGCGGAGAGTTTGGGAGTCAAATGAAGAAGATGGAGGAACAGTGGGAGGGCGCGCCATTTTGAATAAGAGAAGCGCTAGCGACGCACAACGCTGGCCGTTGATGGTGCCACGTGTCGCGAGATTAAGGAAGGAAGCCCAAACGTTAAAGAAGCAGCACGTGAGGTGGCACGTGAGGCGGCCCCACTTGCCACGTGGACTGAGGGCACGACCACTTAGTCTCTTCGCTGAGAACGAGTTCTCGACTCGAGACTGGGGGGCTTGTGATCCGATCGGTCATCGGTAGTCGATGACATCAGCATCAGAGAACCACGTGGACCACTCGCAGGGTGACACGTGGACCAGGTGGCAGAGAGGTAGGGGGACGATCGCCAAGAGAGGTGATCGGTGGTCAGTAGCCAAGTTACCACCGACAGATCAGGCGGCAGAGGGGTCGGGGGATAGATCACCCAGAATGGTGATCGGTGGTCAGTAGCCAAGTGACCACCAGCAGACCAGTTCCCAGACTCGCGCCTGAGGGCAGAGCGCGAGTAGCGAATAAACACTGATCAGTCATCGGGTGTATTGTCATCGGGGTCTCGTGTTACACGCAGTTAAACTGGGACTAAGGTTCCCAGCGAGAGCGTTACGCATGGACCTCGCATGAGCACACCTCAAGGAATCATGCACGAGAGTGGCCTGAGGGAACTAGTAAGCCAGTCGGTGATTGGTGATTCCCTCAACCCATTACGTGCGTGTCATCCCGAAGGGTAAGTCGCCTACGCAGAGAGTGACGTTTGGTGAGTGCGCCTAGACCAGCCACACCCGACGCTCTGCTAAGAGTATGCAATTTACCCAGATAGGAGAAGCATCCTAAGTTACTCCGCAAGGGCGTAACTTAGGCAGACAAAGAGAGGCGCTAGAGCCCTTCCAGTAAGTGACGCGTGTGTGGTTAGATGTGAGTTGCAGGCCTCCACATGTCACCATCTGAGAGGGGCGCGGTCCAGATAAAAGAGCACTCCGTACCGCTAAAGGTACAGACAGGCGCAGCCAAGCGCAGGCATGCGCAGACTCTCACGCTCCCCATTGCTGATTCTGAAGGTACGCTGTCTCTGAAAAGCACGACAGGGTTCTGACACATGCCAGAAAAGCATAACAGAATTCTGTTATGCCCAGAAACAGGGAAAGAGAGATAAAAGGAGGAACCAGAGGGAGAGTGAGAAGGGGGGGGGAGGAGAAGAAAAACAGAGTGCAAGTTTTTCTCAGATACACATTTTTACTAAGTTTCCAGTTTCTGGTGGTTCTGTTGAACTAACTTGATCGTCGGAGTGCAAACGGCCGCTAGAGGCGCCGTCTGTGTATTTTGCAGGTCACATTTGGAGATCCAAGAGAAGGTTCTGAGGGTGATTCTGCAGAAGACGCAGTCGCGTGGTCAGGGCAGAGAGTGCTACGAAGCGATTCCTCCACGTTCGAGTTGCCGGCAGATAGCAAAACCAGTACCAAATCAGATAGCAAAACCAGTTCAGATGATTCCTAAAATCCATCAAGTCTCTACTATTTGCATCCTGGAGAAAACCCAGGAATGGTGCTAATCAATGTTCAACTTGATGGTGGAAATTATCACGCTTGGAGCAGGGGAATGAAAAGAGTCTTTCTTTCAAAGAATAAGCACAAGTTTGTTGATGGAAGCATTCCCATACCTCAATCTAGTTCTTCTTTACATGAAGTCTAGGAAAGATGCAATATGATGGTGATATCTTGGATAACGAAGACGGTGAATACTCAAATAGCCCAGAGTATTGTCTACATTGAAAACGTAAGGGAATTGTGGGAAGATCTACGGGAAAGGTTCTCAAAAGGTGACCATTTTCGAATTTCAGATCTTTTATAGGAGATCCACTCCATAAGGCAAGGAGAGTGCAGTGTTACTGAATTCTTTACAAAATTAAATACCTTATGGGAGGAGCCAGAATCCTTAAGACCAACCCCAGATTGCGTATGCAAGATTAAATGTAGTTGTGCGTTGATAAAAAATGTTGTGAAACATAGAGAATCAGAATAGGTCTTATGTTTTTGAAGGGTTTGAATGATAACTATGATACTGTTAAGACACAAATCTTACTCATAGAGCCACTACCAAGTGTCAATCGCATTTTTTCCCTCATTATTCACCCAGAACGTCAATTGACTGGGAATGCAATGGTAAATAGCAAAATTTTATTAAATACTTCAGGTAGTGAAGAAAACTGGAAAACACATCATAATGGAGGATGGAAATCGCAAGGTAGAGGAAGAAATCGATACCAAAATAATGGTAAGCAATGTACTTTCTGTCATAAATTGTATCATACAGTTGATGAGTGTTACTCCAAACATGGATTCCCTCCATGGTACAAAAGGAAAGATGAAAGAATAGAAAAGGTTGTTAACAACAGTGTCATGGAGCGGGGTGGTAAAATTGAAGAAGTTGAACAACCAATCCCTGTCAACGAAGGAAGCCATTTTACTCAAGAACACGTACATCAGATTATGAAAATCATTTAAGAAGCAAAAAATGACTCTGCACAACATAAGGTGAACAATTTTGTTAGTGAATCTACTGATGATGATGATGCTACAAAAGGTAAAAAGAACGAACATTCTTGGATTTTAGATACAGGAGCAACAGATCATGTAACTTTTTTCAAAAAATAATTTCATTAGTTTTTGAAAGATAAATCCTATACGCATTAAACTACCAAATGGATCATTTGTTATATCTTATCACGATGGAACTGTGAAATTATCTGAAAATCTTCTTATATACAATGTTTTATATATACCTGATTTTCAGTTTAATCTGGTCTCAACACAAAAGATTGTTAAATCCTACAATTGTAAATTGGCTTTTTCTTTTGATTTTGTGAAATCCAGGATGTGGATTCATTGAAGATGATTGGATATACTAGACTAAGCGAAGGGTTGTATCTGATGGAAATTCCAAAACAAGAAGTGAAGTTGAACATGACGGGAACATCAATTGATGAAAGAAAACTGAAAAATGTTTGGCATCTCAGACTCGAGCATCCATCCAATAAAGTTTTGCAACATCCTACTAATAATTTTCCTTACATTCAATTCAATGACCACAAACCTTGTGATGCTTGTCATTATGCTAAGCAGCATAAACTGTCTTTCTCCCATAGTAATACTCGTGCAAAGAATATTTTTGACTTGATTCATGTGGATATTTGGGGACCTTTCCATATTGGTTCTGCGAATGGACATAGATTTTTCTTAACAATTGTTGATGATCACAGTAGGTTTACATGGGTTTTTTTGATGAAAACTAGATTTGAAACAAGAGAAGCTTTATATAGATTCATTACCTTGATTCATAATCAGTTTAATGTTACTATTAAAACCATACAGAGTGAAAACGAAAGTGAATTCTTATGCATTAATCTCTACAATAGTCTAGGCATCATACATCAAACAAGTTGCATTGAAACTCCTCAACAAAATTATGTTGTAGAAAGGAAACATCAGCATATTTTAAATGTGACACGTAGCTTACTTTTTCAGTCTAAACTTCCTACTGTTTTTTTGGTCTTATGCTATGATTCATGCCACACACTTGATAAACAGGATCCCTTCACAAATTATAAATAGAAATACCCCGTATCAGTTAGTCTACAAGGAACAACCAAACTTACAAAACTTAAGAGTTTTTGGTTCCTTATGCTTTCCTTCTAGTCTATAAAGAGATAGGTCTAAATTTGATCCAAGAGTTAGGAAGTGTGTTTCTTGGTTATAAGGCTGGAATTAAAGGTTTTATTTCATCAAAATTGAATGTTAGTCTTTAAAGGACGTTTGAACAAACTAATTGTATGTGCATATGAGTTACGTTGCGTAGTCGTTCAACTATGGTTAATAATTGTTAAGTAACTACCTTAGTCAATATTCGTTTCGAGGGCAAATTTTTTTAGTATATTTTATGCTTTTATGCATGTAATCGTTAAGGGCCACTAATTGTTAAGCAGTCTGCCTTAGTTTATAGCCATTTTCAAGGAAAGGTCTCTTGACATGGCGGTCGACAATGGCTGCTAATTGTTAAACGAACTGCCTTATACTAGTAGTCGTGCGATTGGTAAGGGTTGTTAATTGTTAACTTAACTGCCTTATTCGAGTAGTCGTGTGATCGGTAATGGCTGCTAATTGTTAAGCTAACTACCTTAACCGACCGAGTCTTCGTGCTTGCCAATTGAATTAATGTGGTGTGTGTTTAACTGAAATAATAGCAAATGTGAAATTTAAAGTGCCTCGTTAATACTTTCTCGGTTGAAAACCCTCCTTAGGGATAAAATGACAGATCGAATAAAGAGTACACTATTTATTGTAATTTAACTGTAATAAAAATTCAGATGTGTAGAATTCCAGGTTCTCGACACAAATTTGCTAGATAGAAACTTTGAACAGTAAGCCCCGTTGGCCGCTGTGTCTTTAATGCAGAAAGGTCCTTCCCAATTACTTGAGAATTTGCCTTCATTCTTCCTAGCATCACTCTGAATTCTTCAATCCAAGTCCCTTTTTTGAAAGTTATGAGGTGTCACCTTTAAATTATACCTTCTTGCCGCCTAAATCTTGCAAACTTTCTCCCTTGTTCTGCTCTTGTCTCTGAAATCGTTGATGAGGTCGAGTCCAATTGATAGGTTCTCCTTATTGATGTTTATATCAAATAATTGATGTCGTAGAGAGGGTTCTCTGATTTCAATTGGGATCGTGGCCTCTGTACCATAGGTTAAGTTGTGTGGAGTTTCTTGAGTGGTGATTTGTGGTGTACATTTGTATGCCCATAAGACTTCAAAAAGCTCCTCGGTCTACTTGCCCTTAGCTAGGCCGAGTCTCATTTTTAATTCATTAAGAATTATTTTGTTGGTAGTAATATAGACACTTGTGAGGATTTCTTGCTAACTTACATATAAAATTATCCATAATTTATGAATTTATACCTTTTTACATTTTTTATGAGCTTTATTTGAATAAGAGCATTTTATTCCCAAATTTGGTGTTAATTGTAGATTTTTAGGGAGGATTGAAGATTTGTAGTAAAGGAGAATAATTTAAGCTAAAAAGAGAAAGCTGGAAAGTCTCAAAATGGAAAAAGATGCAGAGAAAGGATTGAGCCTTTTTTATGTTTTATCACTTAGCCCATTAGCGCGACACAGGAAGCGACCTAACCCTAGAAAAATAGGATAAATAGGGGACTAGAGACTCAACCCTAGTGTGTCAGATTGAGAGGAAAACATCATTGAGTGAATTGTAACCCAATTGGGAGAATGGAAGGTTCTAGAAGTATGCGTGGCTAATTCTACCCTTTTGGGATTGGGAGTAATTTGCTCAAACTCTTATGTATTGAGGTGATATCTTATATATTAATATTCAGTTCTTGATTGATTATTGGTATTGTTGTTTTACTTTTAACTTTCTGTGACAAATTGAGAATCTTAAATCTGACCAGAAAGGTATTTTAGGGTTCAGACCTAAACAACTTTACTTAACATATTTGAGTGCTAGGGATAGACTTGAAATGTTAATTGCCATTAATGTCTGAGTATGATTCTAAGTTGTTTTTATAAATATGTGAGGGATCGGTATTTAGGAAACATTCTTAAGGATTTTATATACGAATGATCGATATAAATGAATTTTCTACGGCCATCAATTTCAATCAAAGAACTTAATATTGACATGGTAATCAAAATACATAGGAGTGAGAGAGATGAAACCTAATCCCTATTTTTCCAATTGAAGCAACTAATTCTTTGTTTGTTTTCTTATTGATCAGTGCCAACATAACCAATTCAAAACTCTTTCTATTGTTTTGTTATTATAGGTAGCGATTATTGTACTCGATAATTCATTGTTCCTTGTGGGATCGATATTCATCCTTAGGGACAATTATTACTTATGACAACGCGGTGCACTTGCCGTAAAAGGTCATCAAGATGTTCCACTGAACTGGCGATGTGTTTGATTTTAAGTTTCTCGTAAAACTTAGCAAGTCTCTGGTTGATGAATTGTCGATTGTTGTCACTGATAATGATAGGAGGTATCCCAAAACGGCATATGATATTCTTCCATACAAAATTTTGAACATTTTGCGTTGTAATGGCTACTAATGGTTCGACCTCTATCCACTTAGTGAAATAATCAATTCCAACTAAGAGAAACTTACATTGTCCTTTTCCTAGATTGAAGAGCCCAATGATATATGGTAAATTGAGGTCGGCTAGAATGGCCTCATATTCAACTTAATTTTTTGATGTTTTAAAATCAAACTTCAATGCTTGCTTGAGGAGAATACCGTCCGAGCCCTCGAGAATTATTCCTGCCCTGCATGACTTGTTATTGAATGAGCCATCAACATGCAAAGTCCATTGGAGATCATCAACTTCGGTTAGTGATGACGGCTGAGTTCAACGGTAAAATCAACTTAGGCTTAAAATTTAATTGCCCCCCTTGGTGGATATTGAATCTGAAACTCAGATAACTCGACTACCCATCCAATCATTCATCTGGCCAAATCAGGCTTAGCTAGAATCTTCATAATTGGGTAGTTGGTCTTGACTATGCGATGATTTTGAAAATACGTCTGCATTCTTTGTGCGATGACTACTAGTGCTAGAGCTACCTTTTCTATCATTTGATAGCCAACATCTGCATCATGTAGTACTCAGCTAATAAATAAACCGATCATTCCTCTTTTTCAATCTCTTGTACTAGAGTTGCATTGACCGTCTCCTTTGATACTGCGAGGTATATTATAATTGGCCTCTGAGTGTCTGGTTTTTGGATTACCAGGGGAGCTACTAAGAAGTCTTTTAAGTGAAGAAATAACTCGTCCGTCCATTTGAACTAAGATGCCTTTTGCAGAAGTTGGACGATGGGTTTGGTTTTTTCTGCTAACTTCAGAACAAATCTGGAGAGAGTTGCAAATCAACTGATCATCTTCTGAATTTCTTTTATATTTTCAAGACTTCACATTTTAGTGATGGTCCTGCATTTTTCTGGATTTGCTTCAATGCCACGATAGGTGAGCATGAAACCCAAAAATTTTCCTCCTTCTACCCCGAACACACACTTGGGGCTTAAGTCGCATACCATAGTCTCGAAGAGCTTTAAGGACTTCTTTGATATCTTGGATATGTTGTAAGCATGAGTCATATTTGACCATGATGTTGTCTACATAAACTTCAACACCAATCGAGCATCCCTCTGAAAATGTAATCCATCAATCTTTATAAGTTGGACCACTGTTCTTGATGCCGAACGACATGACTTCATAATAGAAGTTGTTGCCATCGGTCATGAATGTTGTTTTTTCTTTATCTCTTGGGTGCATTTGGATTTGATTATATCTAGAGTATGTATCCAAAAAACTTAAAATGTGATGATCGGCCGCTCCGTCAACTAGACGATCGATGCTTGATAAAGGATAAGAATCCTTCAGACAAGCTTTGTTGAGATCGATGTAATCAGTACACGATGTGTAATGATGTCCGGACTCACTCCGAGCATGTCTGACGTTGTTCAAGCAAATAAATCAACATTGTCAATTAATGTTTGACTTACCAATTTGTCGTCGGTTGACTTTAAATAAGTCCTTATATGTGATACATGTTCTTCATCACGTATGGGTAACGAGCGAAGATCTTCGCCCGGTTCAATGCGAGCCTCATTCAACCAAGGCTCAAGGTTGACCAATACAACCATATGCTCCTTTCTAGGAGATTTAATTTCATGAGACTGGTCTCTAAACAACACTTTGGACCTTGGTGAACACCCTTTGTTGTGTTCTTTTGACTGACCATGTGGTGATTCTCTGTAACGTAGCCGATTGGTAGGCCCGACTTTCAAACTTGCTACATAGAACTCTCGGGCTACCTTTTGATCAACATGAATGATGACTATGTCACCTAAAGCTAAGGGGAACTTCATAGCAAGGTGTGGAGTAGACACTATTTCCTTAAGGCGGTTGATGGATGATTGCCCAAGTAAGACATTATACGAAGTATTTGCATTAACCAAAAGATACCTGATTTTGATTGTTTTACAAAGGTATCTGCCTTCACCGAATGTGGTCTACAAATCAATGTAACCTTTTGTGTCAACTCATTCTCCTGAAATCCTACTATTTTATCATCATAGGTACTTCTTGCAGACGGAACTAGAACATCCTTCGCATGCAAATCCTCCCACAATTGTATTTATTTCTCCACCAACACGTTCCGAACGACATCTAAGACTTTTGCTTCTTGGTGAAGGACATCTACCACAGTGGAGTGATCGCTTTTCTCTTTGTGGAGATTTGTACAAGCTTCTATTCGTTGTTTGAAAAAACTTGCGTAAGTGACCAACTTGGATGAGTTCTTCTATTTTATCCTTTAAAACTTAACATTCTTTGGTCATGTGTTTGAAGTTGCGATGATACTAACATTGTTTTGACATATCTGCATCTCTCGAACTTTGCAGTTTTTTCACTGTCGGGATCAGGTCGACATGTAAAGCTTCATCCATTAGTTTACCCCTATCAACATTTAATGGGGTATAAGTATGGAACCGAGGACCTCGACTATCTTTGAATTTGTTGGACCGACTGAGTATATATCGGATACCTCAGCTTTTCTCCTTTCCCTTATCTCCTCCATTGTCAACTCAAGCGTTTTTGTGAAAGTCACACAAATCCTCAATTTTCATGAATTTGGTTCCCGATTTCTCAATTCATTTAGATTCTTTGTTGGCTTCTTTATCAGACTATCAGTGAATTTTCCAGGTCTAAGGGCCGAAATCAAATGATGCATGGCTATTTCTGGCAAGAGATTATGATGCTCAGAGATAGCTTGTTAAATCTTTCCATGAACGCCCGCAAAGGTTCCCCTTCTCTTGACTGAAATTAAGAAGAGCTAAAGATGACATGTGGTGTGGTCGACTAGTAGCGTATTAAGTAATAAATTTTGTCGCCTTGAAGTTATCCCACGAGTTGGGTGGAAGTTGAGTAAACCAGCTGAGCGCCCCTTCTTTGAGAGAGGTGGGGAAAACTTTTCACCATATTGCCTTATTTGTAGTGTAAAGATTCAATTATGTCTTGTAGACATTCATATGCTTGTCCGGATTTGTGGAACCATCATAGAGCTTGATGTTAAGCCTCTTGTATCTGGAGGGAGTTGAGCCTCCATGATTTCATCAGTAAAAGGATGTCCTTTTGGGTCATCATCCTTCTCAATACTTTGTGCTAGTTCGGTATGTTGTCTGGATGTTTGATGGTTATGAGTCTGAACGATTGTTGTTTTTTCTTAACTTTGGGTAGACTCATTTGAACGAGATTGCTCTCTATGCTCAGATTTGGCAACTTGTCATTTTAATTCCTCATTTTGCTCTTTGAGGAGACGCGCCTCTTCTTCATTCTTTTGTCGATCTTCAATGCCTTTCTGACGCGTCTCTTCCATTTGCTTTTGAAGTATTTGAAGCATAACGATCTGATCTTCAGCCATTCGAGCATTGTTCACTAGATGTTGCCTTGCTGAAACCATTGTTTTTTGTTGTATTGTATCTCGACCCCACGGTGGGCGCCAATTGTACTTGTATAAACAAAGTGGACCTAGATAGTACTTGGAACTGGTTGTACAATTGTTCACGTGTTGGTCGTTCTTCACTCCCTTGGTCCTCACTTCAAGTCTGATTCTTTAATTGTGGGTGCTCGGTCAGAGTTGACCTGAAAAAGGTACTCCAACGATCAAGTAAGTACTTAGTATACGAAGTGTGTATTAAAAATTGATAAAAGCATACCTTACACCTTTGTAAAAGGTTTATTTATAGTGTTTAGTCATTGACCATCTGTTATAATGGGTCGAATCTATCATATCTCAGTGTTACCCCATTTTTAAGAAGGTTCCCTGATTTCTCCGGATGTTACCCATATTTAGTGGGACGTGTCTCGTATTTTCTAGGAGTTCTTGCAACTACCTTAACTGCTATTTATTGTAATGACTTTAAATATGTCTTGAATCGATCGGTTGGTCACCAAAATCAAGTAACATGACTCGTCTGATGTTAATTGATACATTAATTATTTTTATAAACTGTGTGATTAATTTGAGTCATGGATAATGGATAATGTAGATTATAGTTTACAATAAGTATAATCAATTATAGATTAATCCTAATAAAATCAATCATAATAATTTTTGTAAGACATAATTAATTAGGCATCATATAAATGAATATTAAACATAAATTTCAATCCATAATGAATAAAGTTATTTTTATGCTTAGACATTAATTAAAAAAACTAATTACCAACTAATTCATACCTTTTCAAATAAATCATATACATTTATGAACTTTGTATTTTTTTTTGTCTCTCTTTTACCAAATTGAGCAATCAATTTTTTTTACTTCATTTTGCTTACATTCCATAACCTCATCTAAATATTTAATAATTTATCATCAGCATCACTTATTATAATTTTAATTAATCTTATTTTATTTTAAATTTTAACATACAATACATATTCTATTTTTTTTATGAATTAATAAATTCTATTAGTATGATAGAATATTTATCATTTTAATACTAAAATCATATACCAAAAAAGGAATTAATTCTACTCCACTAAAACCATCTCTCCCGATAGGTCAGACCAAGATTAATCACATTTAATATTTCATCATATCCTAATCTTAGTCAAGATTACCTCTAAAAGAAAAAAAAATACATATAAGAAATTAAAAAGTATAATATTTATTGAATCATTTTTATGGAAGAGAGTATTTAATTTAAAAATCCAAAAAAAAAAAATCATTCAGAAATAATAACGCCTCTCTTTTTTTATGAACTATCTAGTATGCACCAAACTTAAATTATTAGTTATTGAGGAATTAAATAGATTTTGTAAGATGTCATTTAATTAATATCAAAACTCGTATTTATATTTTATATACAATAAAAACTGAATTATCTTTCTCGACTAAAACTTTCTTATTTTTTTTAATATCTTTAAAAAGAAAAGAAGCTGTGAATTTTATTTTATTGTTGAATTTATGTTTAATATACTGAAAATTAATTGTTTATGTAATTTAACATTTTTTGTTGGAGATCTCACATTGGCTAGAGATTAGAGCCTTTCATTGTATATAAGTGGATGCAAACCTCAATCCTATGAGCCGGTTTTATGGGGTTGAGTTAGGCTTAAAGTCCGCTTCGTAATATGGTATCAGAGTCATTTCGAGCCTATCCCAACGAGTGTTTGTGTTGGGGCTATCGTGCCACCCGCTATCGGGCCGCTATTGGACCACCAAAAATATATAGTCCCACGCACGAGTTGGCAGTCTCGGCGTGAGGGGGGTGTGTTGGAGATCCCACATTGGCTAGAGATTAGAGCCTTTCATTGTATATAAGTGGGTGCAAACCTCAACCCTATGAGCGGGTTTTATGGGGTTGAGTTAGGCTTAAAGTCCACTTCGTAATATTTTTTAAATACATACATTTATTTATTTTTTTGTAGAGTATTTATTTATTGCTAGAAAAAGTTATTGAGAGCCTTTTGTCATTTAAATGTCTTTTATTACTCTTCTTTTAGAGGTTGAGTTATTTTTTTTCTTCAAATACTGACTAGAACAATGAGTGTGAGGTTATGCGGACTATTTGTTCTAAATTATGTGTTAAACTTTGTTATTAGTGTATGGCGCAGGTTGTATGAATTAGCTTAAAGTTGTTCTGCGAATATAGAGAACAGTTGGCAGAAGATGATGTTCTCGGTGGTGTAAAGATTGACCTTTGTAACACATACATCTACATGCTCATTTGAGTCATTGTTCTATCATATTATTGGTCGATTGAAAGACTCTACCAAATAGGGACAACACGACCTCCATGATTTCGTTTACAAAAGAGTGGCAACGAGTTTCGCTAATTGTTAATGAGGTATGACCCAATGTGTTATATTGAGATCCCATTCTAGAATGATTCTATACTTCTAATGCCATCATGCGTGAGTTATCGTTGTGTTTGACCGTGAGTTGTTTTCTCAATTATCTTTTGTTTGACGTTGCTTTTTTTTTGTTAATTCATTTTCTTACTATGAAGCTTGGATCTCCTCGACATTTTGTTTTTTCAAGTCGGTTAATTCCATTTGTAGTTCAGCTAGTAAGGTTGCATGTTTCCATGAGGCTTTCGTTGTCATCTTTTGTTTTGTCATCACTAGTGGAAAAAGAAGAAACAATGATGACTTACTATGATGCGTGTAATGTACCAGTCATAAAAAGTAGTACGTTGACATATTTGTAATAATTGTGAAGTTTATTATGACGGTTAAAATTAAAACTAACATAGTAAGTATTTACTATGTCTATTCAAGATAGAACCATCATAATAAATTTGTACTGTCATTTTTTTTATTTCAACTGACATAATAAGTGTTTTTAACCTATTTCACTTTCTCTTTTCAAACAATAGTTTTTTTTAATCCTTTGATAACCTAGTACCATCTTCACCTTTTACTCTCAAACGAAGAAAATTTTAAACCCTTTTATGCCAAAGCTTCTCCTTCCATCGTTGAAGATAAATATAAAAAGTATTAGGAGTTTTCATCTTAACATATGTAATTTCTTCACTGCTGGAACGAGAATACGAGTTTAAATGGCCTTGGAATGATCTTGAATGAGATTCTTTTATTCTTGAAGGAGACGATCTATTATCACATTTTAAAACAAATGAATCACCTTCAACATCATCCCCATGTCATTCATATTCGTCTTGTCGTTCTAGTAGTGAAGAAATTACATTTGTTAAGATGAAAAATCTGGTAAAAATAAAAACAATTAATAGTTAGAATTGCTCAAATTTTTATTCAGTACCCTAATATGTATTCAACCACATAATCATCTACTTGGTCAAATCTGAAATTTTGAAGTTAATGAGATGAAGAATGATGAAGATCAGTCTCTAATGTCACAATTGAAAAAACTATGAAAAAAGTACAGCATCTAAAGATCAAGGCAAGCAATGAAATTCTTTAATGTTATTGCACCAAAAGACTTAAATCTTGAAAGTTTGAAACACACATATGAAAGCAAGAACTTTAATGTTCTAGACAGTGTCAGCACTCCTGATGTTATGTACGGGAGGTACAAATAATAATCACACCAGACCAGAGGTACAAATAATAATGTACGAGAGAACAATGTTATTGTATCATGACTAATGATTTTTTTACAGAACACCATGATGAAAAGGAATGATAGAAACTAGAGTCGGCAAAAGGTGTTATTACATGTCGTAGAACCTGAATCTGATTGGAAGCTTGCCATGCAGTATTTTGCTACTTTCACAGTATTCACCACAATTTTCATGGGGTTATATGTTCTTGTTCACATTTGGCTGCACCCAGCACCATTCAAGGGCTTGAGTTTGGTGGGTTGGACTTGCCAGATTCAATTGGTGAATTTGTTTTCTATGTTGTCTTCGTTCTTCAAGGTGAACACATGTTGGGTATAATCTCACACTTCATAAAGGCCAGAGCTCAAAAGGGTAATCTCAGTGTTAAAATACTCCACATTTCATCAATTTTGTTTTCTTCTTTTTCACTTAGTTAGTGTGGCTCTTTAATCAAGTGACCATGAGTTTGTCACTCGTGTCTTTTAACTGTTTATTGCCTATTTGCTTCATTTAATGCCCATGTGTGTGTGGTTATATTGACTTTTCTTGAAATATTAGGTATTGACCATGGAATAAAAACACAAAGAGATGGGTGGTTCCTAACTGTTGCCTTAATTGAAGGGAGCAATTTAGCTTCTGCGGATTCTAGTGGGTTGTCTGATCCATATGTAGTGTTTACTTGCAATGGGAAAACAAGAACTAGTTCAATCAAGTTCCAGAAATCTAATCCTATATGGAATGGTGAGTAATTACCTCATCAAATATTTGAATCCATTGATGTAGTAGTGTGATACGTAACTCTAGTTTTCACATGGATTTCTTACATATGTTTTCTTTTTCATTAAGAATATTGACTATCTTTGCAGGATGTGACAGATGATCCTCCTTCTATTATGGATGTCGTTGTTTATGACTTTGATGGACCTTTTGATGACACTGAATCCATGAACTCCAATATAAAAGTGGAATGAAATAAAACTGATGTTAGATTTTAATAAATCTATTCGAAATAAAATTTTTAATACTCAATAAATAGCTTATAAGCAACGAAAATGAAATGAAACGATAAATTTCAATAAAAAAAAGTGGATAATTTTGATTATTCCATTCACAATTTTTTCTTGTAAGTTTTTGAATTACAACATTTTTGTAGTTCCACACTTTTTTTTATACTTGTAAATATAACCTTTTGTCATATTTTTTTTTATAATCCATATATTAAATTTAAAACCATGATCATGACCGACTATGCATTGAATATATTCTTTATAAACTGATTAAAATTAGCATCTCCAATCTTAAATTATTTAAATATTTTTTTATAATTTTAAAATTTAGTGAATTTAGATTAATAATTTATTAAAGTTGGATTATAAAAAATCAAAATGAGTTAAATAGAATTGATTTATTTTCTAAGTTAATTTTTAGTGTTCAATTCAAGTTGATTCATACTAAAACATTTTGATTCTTATTTTATAAATTAAAGATGTAGAAGAAAAAAAATTACATATTTCATGAAAAAAGAAAATAAAAATATAATTCTAAAAAACAATTAATCTCATTTATTTATATTCATTTCTCTCTCTTCTTATTCTATATTAAATAAATTAAATTACAAAACCTTCAAAATATTTTATCTCTATTTTATCTCTATAAATAATAATTTAATATTTAATTTATTTCTTATTT
The DNA here is from genome assembly GCF_051622355.1 of Phaseolus vulgaris. Classification (NCBI taxonomy): domain Eukaryota; kingdom Viridiplantae; phylum Streptophyta; class Magnoliopsida; order Fabales; family Fabaceae; genus Phaseolus; species Phaseolus vulgaris. Next base: position 35,108,295 of record NC_143504.1, read on the forward strand.
ATTTTTTAACATATTTGTTCTAAATTTGTCTCATTCGTAACCAAACATGACCCACGACCTATGAGGCTCAGACACCCGTCGTAAATGTTGTGAACGTATCGGACACCGATACTCGTATGATACTCGTAGGACTCGTATCGATGAATGGTCCAATTAAAAAAATATTTGTTGGATTTATGACAATTCTAACACGATTCTAACACAATTTTAAAAAGAAGCAATACATTAATTTTCTAAAAACTCAAATCTATTGTATAAATTTTTATTATGATTATAAAAATAAGCACAAAGTGTTACGAAGTGGACTTTAAGCCTAACTTAACCCCATAAAACCGGCTCGATAAGGTGAGGTTTGCACCCACTTATATACAATGAAAGGCTCTAATCTCTAGTCAATGTGGGATCTCCAACACACCCCCCTCACGCCGAGACTGATAGATAGAAGCTCGTGCGTGGGACTATATATTTTGGGTGGTCCGATAACGGCCCGATAGCGGGTGGCACGATAGACCCAACACAAACACTCGCTAGGATAGGCTCGAAAATGGCTATGATACCATATTACGAAAGAGTGGACTTTAAGCCTAACTCAACCCCATAAAACCGGCTCGATAAGGTGATGTTTGCACCCACTTATATACAATGAAAGGCTCTAATCTCTAGTCAATGTGGGATCTCCAACACACCCCCTCACGCCGAGACTGATAGATAGAAGCTCGTGCGTGGGACTATATATTTTGGATGGTCCGATAATGGCCCGATAGCGGGTGGCACGATAGGCCCAACACAAACACTCGCTAGGATAGGCTCGAAAATGGCTCTGATACCTTGCACCCACTTATATACAATGAAAGGCTCTAATCTCTAGTCGATGTGGGATCTCCAACACACCCCCTCACGTCGAGAGTGATAGATAGAAGCTCGTGCGTGGGACTATATATTATGGGTGGTCCGATAACGGGTGGCACGATAGGCCCAACACAAACATTCGCTAGGATAGGCTCGAAATGGCTCTGATACCATGTTACGAAGTGGACTTTAAGCCTAACTCAACCCCATAAAACCGGCTCGATAAGGTGAGGTTTGCACCCACTTATATACAATGAAAGGCTCTAATCTCTAGTCAATGTGGGATCTCCAACACAAAGCCTTTGAATTATCCATGAAAATAATCTTTTTGCTTCAAAAAAAATTCTGAAACATACTTATACAAATAAATCTTTATTGTCAATTTATATAATTTATAATTATATAATATATAGATTTGTGTCTCTATGTCCTACATTTTAGAAATTATACATATCTCTATCTCCATTTCAATACCTTATCCGTGTCCACAACAAGTAAATGAATTCTTGAAAACTTTAAAACTAAGTTTAAAATAACATTAAATAGTTTTAAATTTTAAATTATCTAGAATAGAAAAATAATTACAGTGCAAATAATGTTCCAAAAAATATTTAATATATGCTATATATGATAAAAATGTTGATTAATATCTATCATATAAACCTTATATTTATATTAAGATTACAATCTTCAAATATATGTCCTCCGTAACTATGTTATATTAAATAAATGTAAAGTAAATGAAAATATTAATAATGAATAAAAAATATATTTGTATGGCATAGAAATAAAAACATAACAATTATACTAATATTTATATTATCAGAAATATAACATTCTTATAATAATAATAATAA